>NC_064825.1:56274479-59131979 GCF_024166365.1 Elephas maximus indicus
GGGCAGTTCTACTCATCCTACAGGGTCACTATGTGTTGGAGTCAACCTGATGGGACTCAAAAACAACAAAAACAAAGTGAAGAAATGCATTCCAATTTTGCATCACACTGAAATCTGTCATTTCATTAGATTGGGAGTTTCCTGTCAGTAATGGAAACCAAAGATGAAAAGTTAGAGGGCAGAGACTAATAGTTTGGTCATCGCTTTTCCACTGTCTACTTATATTAAAACAAATGTACAAAGTGCCTTATTTGTCTCAGCTTTGGGTTTGTCTAATGAATTTTAGTTGTTTTTATTCCTAACTTACTGGGTTGTTATTTCACTTTAAGGATAATGAAACAGAAACAGAGAAGGGAAGAGGTGGACACAGAACACTGTAAAGCCAGGTTTTCAGGTTTCTGTTTTAGAAGGCTTTTCCATGAGCAGTAGAGACTGGTTTTAGACACTCAGAATATAAATCAGTTTCATGGCTCATTCACTAATGTATTCAGTGAATACAAACTGACGACCATTTACTGTGTATAACGCATTGTTTTAGGTGCTGTTCATATAGTAGTAACATACAACAGACCAAATGTCTGTTTTGTCTGTTGTTTGTAAGAGAAGGACAAGAAGCAGAATAAATAAGGTAAATACACAGTATATTAAAGGACAATAAGGAGAGGGTAATGGTGAGATTCCTTAATTCTAACTTACGTTGTCAGGGAAGCTGTATCTAAGAATGTGACATTTAAGTAAAGGTCTGAAGGAAAGGAAGGAATATTTGGAATCTGAGGGAAGGGCATTCCGGTCAAAGGAAAGAGCAAATGTAAAGAGCCTAAAGCTGAACTGCGTGGTGTGGTTATAGGAAATTCAAGTTTCACAGAATCAGAGTTTCAAAAATGTGGACAAAATTGGGAACCCTTAGACTTTCACAAGCTCACCTTTCAGAGGGTCAGGATCCAACAGGACAAGCCCCAAAAGAGATCTTCACATCGTGGCTTGCAATCAGGCCAGTCCATGGATGCTGATTCAGTTCAGGAGCCATATTTAAATAAACTCAACTGCATATGTAAATATATATACATATTATGTACAGGGTCGCTATGAGTCAGAATCGACTCGACGACACTGTTTTTTTTTTTTTAATGTATATATATGTACACACACGGAGCCCTGGTGGCACAGTGGTTACAGAATTTGTCTACTAACCAAAATGTCATCTGTTCTAATCCACCATCTGTTCCTTGGAAACTCTACGGGGGCAGTTCTCTCCCACAGGGTCACTATGAGTCAAAATTGACTCAATGGAAATGGTTTTGGTTTGGTTTGGTCTTTGGTATGTATAAATATAAAAATAGAAATAGAAATTATCCCTCAGTTTGTCCTACCGTGGGGGCTCATGTGTTTCTGTGATGCTCAAGCTATGCCACCAGTTTTCAAATATCAGCAGGGTCACTCATGGCATATAGGGTTCAGCTGAGCCTCCAGACTAAGACGATTAGGAAGAAGGACCCAGCAGTCTACTGCTGAAAAGATTTAGCCAGTGAAAATGTTATGAATAGCAGGGGAACATTGTTTGATATAATGCCCAAAGATGGGCCCCTCAGGTTTGAAGGCACTCAAAAGATGACTGGGGAAGAGCTGACTCCTCAAAGTAGAGTCAATCTTAATAACATAGATGAAGTCGAGCTTTCCAGACCTTCATTTGCTATATGCACCACTCAGAGTGAGAAGACACAGCTGCAAACATCCATTAATAATCGGAACTTGGAATGCAAGCAGTATAAACCTAGGAAAATTGGAAGTCATCAAAAATGAATATCATAAACATTGACATCCTAGGCATAAGTGAGCTGAAATGAACTGGTATTGGTCATTTTGAATGCAATAATTCTATGTTCTACTATGCAACTTGAAGAAGAATGGCATTGCATTCATTGTCAAAAAGAACATTTCAAGATCTATCCTGAAGTACAATGCTGTCGGTGATAGGATAATATCCATACGCCTACAAGGAAGACCAGTTAACACAACTATTATTTGAATTTACACACCAACCACTAAGGCCAAAGATGAAGAAACTGGAGATTTTTACTGACATCTGCAGTCTGAAATTGATCAAACATGCAATCAGGATGAGTTGGTAATTACTGGAGATTGGAATGTGAAAGCTAGAAACAAAGAAGAAGGGTTGGTAGTTGGAAAATATGGCCTTAGTGATAGAAATGTTGCCTGAGATAGCATGATAGAATTTTGCAAGACCAACGACTTCATGATTGCAAATACTTTTTTTCCCCAACATAAATGGTGACTATACATGTTAAAAAAAAAAAAAAAAAAATTTTATACATGTTGACTCACCAGATGGAATGGACAGGAATCAAATTGACTGCATCTGTGGGAAGAGATGATGGAAAAGCTCAATATCATCAGTTAGAACAAGGCCAGGTGCTGATGGTGGAACAGACCATCAGTTAAAATTACTCACATGCAAATTCAAGTTGAAACTAAAGAAAATTAGAACAAGTCTACAACCTTGAGTATATCCCACCTGAATTTAGAGACATCTCAAGAATAGATTTGAGGCATTGAACACTAATGACCGAAGACCAGACAAGTTGTGGAATGACATCAAGGATATCATACATGAAGAAAGCAAGAAGTGATTAAAAAGACAGGAAAAAAAAGAAAAGACCAAAATGGATGTCAGAAGAGACTCTGTAACTTGCTTTTAAACTTCGAGTAGCTAAAGTGAAAGGAAGGAATGATGAAGTGAAAGTTGAACAGAAGAGTTCAAAGGGCAGCTCGAGAAGAAAAAGTGAAGTATTATAACGACATGTGCAAAGACCTAGAGATGGAAAATCAAAAAAGAACAACATGTTTTGCATTTCTAAAGTTGAAAGAACTGAAGAAAAAACTCAAGTCTTGAGTTGCAATATTGAAGGATTCTATGGGGAAAATATTAAACAACTCCAGAAGCATCAAAAGAACATGGAAGGAATACACAGAGTCACTATACCAAAAATAATTGCCAGACTTTCAACCATTTCAGGAAGTACCATATGAGTAGGAACCAATGGTACTGAAAGAAGTCCAAACTGCACTGAAGGCATTAGTGAAAAACAAGGCTCCAGGGATTGAAGGAATATCAATTGAGATGTTTTAACAAATGGATGCAGTGTTGGAGGTGCTCACTCATCTATGCCAAGAAATTTGGAAGGCAGCTACCTGGCAAACTGACTAGAAGAGATCTATATTCATGCCTAGTCCAAGGAAAGGTGATCCCACCAACTGCAGAAACTATCAAACAATATCATTAATATCACACGTAAGTAAAATTTTGCTGACGATCATTCAAAAGTGGCTATAGCAGTATATCTACAGGGAACGGCCAGAAATTCAGGCCAGATTCAGAAGAGGACGTGGAACCAGGGACATCATTGCTGATGTCAGATGGATCTTCACTGAAAGCAGACACTACCAGAAAGATGACTACCTATGTTTTATTGACTATGCAAAGGCATTTGACTGTGTGGATCATAAGAAATTATGGATAAAATTGAGAAGAACAGGAATTACAGAACACTTAACCACACTCATGAAGAACCTGCACATAGATCAAGAGGCAGTTGTTCGAACAGAACAAGGGGATACTGTGTGGTTTAAAGTCAGGAAAGGTGTGGGTCAGGGTTGTATCCTTTCATCATACCTATTGAATCTGTATATTGAGCAAATAATTGGAGAAGCTGGACTACATGAAGAAGAATGGCAACAGGGTTGGAGGAAGACTCGTTAACAACCTGTGATATGCAGATGACACAACCTTGCTTGCTGAAAGTAAAGAGGACTTGAAGCACTTACTGATGAAGATCAAAGACCACAACCTTCAGTATGGATTGCACCTAAACGTAAAGAAAATAAAAATCCTCATAACTGGACCAATAAGGAACATCATGATAAACAGGGAAACGATTAAAGTTGTGAAAGATTTCATTTTACTTGGATCCACAATCAACACCCATGGAAGCAGCAGTGAAGAAATCAAAAGAAATATTTCATTGAGCAAATCAGCTACAAAAGACCTCTTCAAAGTGCTGAAAAGCAAAGATGTCACCTTGAAGACTAATCTGTGCCTGACCCAAGGATTGTGTTTTAAATTGCCTCCTATGCATGTGAAAGTAGGACAATGAATAAAGAAGACAGAAGAAGAATTGATTCCTTTAAATTGTGATAGTGGTAAAGAATATTGAATATACCATGAACTGCCAAAAGAACTGCCAAAAGAATGAACAAATCTGTCTTGGAAGAAGTGCAACCAGAATGATCCTTAGAAGCAAGAATAGTGAGACTAAGTATCACATACTTTGCACATATTGTCAGGAGGGATTAGTCCCTGGAGAAGGAAATCATGCTTAATAAAGTAGGGAGTCAGGGAAAAAGAGGAAGATCCTCAAGGAGATGGACTGACACAGTGGCTATAACAATGTGCTTAAGCACAACGATTGTGAAGATGGCACAGGACCGGGCAGTGTTTCATTCGGTTGTACATAGGATCGCTATGAGTCGGAATCAACTTGATGGCACCTAACAGCAACAACGTATGTATAATTTTTTTTTCCCCATTGAGATCCTGGGTTTGTGCAAACAGTTTGTGCTCATCTACCATCCTGAAGATTGGCAGTTTGAATGCATCCAGCAGCACTGTGAAAGGAAGGCCTGGAGATCTGCTTCAGTCAAGCTTACAGCCACAAAAATTCTATGAAGCATAGCTCTACTCTGTGACACATGGGATCAGTATGAGTAGCAATCAACACAATGGCAATGGGTTGTCCTTTTTTAAGCTTTCTTCTTTTTTTTTTTTTTTTTTAGCAAAATATGGCAACAGAAGAAACATATGCAATGTCAGCTTATGGATAGTTATGGCAATTTTTAAAATCAATTTTGCTTCATAAAAATATTTGTATGGGTGGCAGGGCTAAGATGGCAGACTAGGTGGCTGCTACTGCGGATCCCTCTTGCAACAAAGACCCGGAAAAACAAGTGAATCGATCACATACATAACAATCTACAAACTCTGAACAACAAACACAGATTTAGAGACGGAGAACGAACAAATACAGGGAGACAGCGATTGTTTTCAGAGCCAGGAGCCAGCATATCAGTCAGGTGACCTTTGGAGCCCGATTTGGGGCAGAGCTCAGGGGGGCAGACGGCACAGACAAGGGGCCCAACCCTAGCCCCCGAACTCATCCCGGGAGGAAGCCCAGCCGGTTGGCGTGGGCAGCATGGCGGTGCAGCCGGTGGGAGAAGTCCCCGGGAGGCAGTGACTGGTCTTGGAGTGGGGAGAGCAGCGTCCCAGCAGGGGAGCCGTCCCGCTGGGTTTTGGCAGGGAGCGGTCTGGCGCGAGCGCGGGGACCAGCTATATTCACCTGAATTGACCCCGGGGGGGGGGCCCAGCCGTTTGTGAGGGCGGCTCCCAGCCAGTTCAAGCAACTGGCGCGGCGTGCCGGAAGGAGAAGGCCCCGGGAGGCAGTGGCTGCTCTTGGAGCGGGGAGAGCAGCATCCCAGCGGGGATGCGCAGTCGCAGCTCAGGCCCGGGGAGCTGCTCCGCTCTCCTGAGCTGACCCCGGGGAGGGGAGCCCACCCGGTTCGCGGGAGCGGTGCGGGACGAACATAAAGTTAAACATTATGAAAATGAGGATCTCACAATCTACTAAGAAAAACATCTCAGCACAAAAAAGCATGTGGAAAAATGAAATGGCCAACAACACACATGAAAAGGCATCAAAATGACAGCACTAAAAACTTATTTATCTATAATTACCCTGAATGTAAATGGACTAAATGCACCAGTAAAGAGACAGAGAGTCACGGACTGGATAAAGAAACACGATCCATCTATATGCTGCCTACAAGAGACACACCTTAGACTTAGAGACACAAACAAACTAAAACTCAAAGGATGGAAAAAATATATCAAGCAAACAATAAGCAAAAAAGGAGTAGCAATATTAATTTCGGACAAAATAGACTTTAGACTTAAATCCACCACAAACGATAAAGAAGAACACCATATAATGATAAAAGGGACAATTGATCAGGAAGACATAACCATATTAAATGTTTATGCACCCAATGACAGGGCTGCAAGATACATAAATCAAATTTTAACAGAATTGAAAAGTGAGATAGACACCTCCACATTTATAGTAGGAGACTTCAACACACCACTTTCGGAGAAGGACAGGACATCCAGTAAGAAGCTCAACAGAGACACGGAAGACCTACTTACAACAATCAACCAACTTGACCTCATCGACTTATGCAGAACTCTCCACCCAACTGCTGCAAAATATACTTTTTTTTCTAGTGCACATGGAACATTCTCTAGAATAGACCACATATTAGGTCATAAAACAAACCTTTGCAGAGTCCAAAACATCGAAATATTACAAAGCATCTTCTCAGACCACAAGGCAATGAAACTAGAAATCAATAACAGAAAAACTGGGGAAAAGAAATCAAATACTTGGAAAATGAACAATACCCTCCTGAAAAAAGACTGGGTTATAGAAGACATCAAGGAGGGAATAAGGAAATTCATAGTATGCAACGAGAATGAAAATACTTCCTATCAAAACCTCTGGCACACAGCAAAAGCAGTGCTCAGAGGCCAATTTATATCGATAAATGCACACATACAAAAAGAAGAAAGAGCCAAAATCAGAGAACTGTGCCTACAACTTGAACAAATAGGAAGTGAGCAACAAAAGAACCCATCAGGCACCAGAAGAAAACAAATAATAAAAATTAGAGCTGAGCTAAATGAATTAGAGAACAGAAAAACAATCGAAAGAATTAACAAAGTCAAAAGCTGGTTCTTTGAAAAAATTAACAAAATTGATAAACCATTGGCCAGACTGACTAAAGAAATACAGGAAAGGAAACAAATAACCCAAATAAGAAACGAGAAGGACCACATCACAACAGAACCAAATGAAATTAAAAGAATCATTTCAGATTACTACGAAAAATTGTACTCTAACAAATTTGAAAACCTAGAAGAAATGGATAAATTCTTGGAAAAACACTACCTACCTAAACTAACACATTCAGAAGTAGAACAACTAAATAGACCCATAACAAAAAAAGAGATTGAAACGGTAATCAAAAAACTTCCAACAAAAAAAAGTCCTGGCCCGGACGGCTTCACTGCAGAGTTCTACCAAACCTTCAGAGAAGACTTAACACCACTACTACTGCAGGTATTTCAAAGCATAGAAAAAGACAGAATACTACCCACTCATTCTATGAAGCTACCATCTCCCTGATACCAAAACCAGGTAAAGACATTACAAAAAAAGAAAATTATAGACCTATATCCCTCATGAACAGAGATGCAAAAATCCTCAACAAAATTCTAGCCAATAGAATCCAACAACACATCAAAAAAATAATTCACCCTGATCAAGTGGGATTTATACCAGGTATGCAAGGCTGGTTTAATATCAGAAAAAACATTAATGTAATCCATCACATAAATAAAACAAAAGATAAAAACCACATGATCTTATCAATTGATGCAGAAAAGGCATTTGACAAAGTTCAACACCCAAAAACTCTCACCAAAATAGGAATTGAAGGAAAATTCCTCAACATAATAAAGGGCATCTATGCAAAGCCAACAGCCAATATCACTCTAAATGGAGAGAACCTGAAAGCATTTCCCTTGAGAACGGGAACCAGACAAGGATGCCCTTTATCACCGCTCTTATTCAACATCGTACTTGAAGTCCTAGCCAGGGCAATTAGGCTAGACAAAGAAATAAAGTGTATCCGGATTGGCAAGGAGGAAGTAAAGCTATCACTATTTGCAGATGACATGATCGTATACATGGAAAACCCTAAAGAATCCTGCAGAAAACTACTGAAACTAATAGAAGAGTTTGGCAGAGTCTCAGGTTATAAAATAAACATACAAAAATCACTTGGATTCCTCTACATCAACAAAAAGAACACCGAAGAGGAAATAACCAAATCAATACCATTCACATTAGCTCCCAAGAAGATAAAATACTTTGGAATAAATCTTACCAAGGATGTAAAAGACCTATACAAAGAAAACCACAAAGCTCTACTACAAGAAATTCAAAAGGACATACTTAAGTGGAAAAACATACCCTGCTCATGGATAGGAAGACTTAACATAGTAAAAATGTCTATTCTACCAAAAGCCATCTATACATATAACGCACTTCCAATCCAAATTCCAATGTCATATTTTAAGGGGATAGAGAAAAAAATCACCAATTTCATATGGAAGGGAAAGAAGTCCCGGATAAGCAAAGCATTACTGAAAAAGAAGAAGAAAGTGGGAGGCTCACTCTACCTGATTTCAGAACCTATTATACAGCTACAGTAGTCAAAACAGCCTGGTAGTGGTACAACAGGCACATAGACCAATGGAACAGAATTGAGAACCCAGATATAAATCCATCCATGTATGAGCAGCTGATATTTGACAAAGGACCAGTGTCAGTTAAATGGGGAAAACATAGTCTTTTTAACAAATGGTGCTGGCATAACTGGATATCCATTTGCAAAAAAATGAAACAGGACCCATACCTCACACCATGCACAAAAACTAACTCCAAGTGGATCAAAGACCTAAACATAAAGACTAGAACGATAAAGATCATGGAAGAAAAAATAGGGACAACCCCAGGAGCCCTAATACAGGGCATAAACAGAATACAAAACATTACCAAAAATGATGAAGAGAAACCAGATAACTGGGAGCTCCTAAAAATCAAACACCTATGCTCATCTAAAGACTTCACCAAAAGAGTAAAAAGACCACCTACAGATTGGGAAAGAATTTTCAGCTATGACATCTCCGACCAGTGCCTGATCTCTAAAATCTACATGATTCTGTCAAAACTCAACCACAAAAAGACAAGCAACCCAATCAAGAAGTGGGCAAAGGATATGAACACACACTTCGCTAAAGAATATATTCAGGCAGCCAACAGATACATGAGAAAATGCTCTCGATCATTAGCCATTAGAGAAATGCAAATTAAAACTACGATGAGATTCCATCTCACTCCAACAAGGCTGGCATTAATCCAAAAAACACAAAATAATAAATGTTGGAGAGGCTGCGGAGAGATTGAAACTCTCATACACTGCTGGTGGGAATGTAAAATGGTACAACCGCTTTGGAAATCCATCTGGCGCTATCTTAAACAGTTAGAAATAGAACTACCATACAACCCAGAAATCCCACTCCTCGGAATATACCCTAGAGATACAAGAGCCTTCACACAAACAGATATATGCACACCCATGTTTATTGCAGCTCTGTTTACAATAGCAAAAAGCTGGAAGCAACCAAGGTGTCCGTCAACGGATGAATGGGTAAATAAATTGTGGTATAGTCACACAATGGAATACTACGCATTGATAAAGAACAGTGACGAATCTCTGAAACATTTCATAACATGGAGGAACCTGGAAGGCATTATGCTGAGCGAAATGAGTCAGAGGCAAAAGGACAAATATTGTATAAGACCACTATTATAAGATCTTGAGAAATAGAAAAAACTGAGAAGAACACATACTTTTGTGGTTACGAGGAGGGGAGGGAGGGAGGGAGGGAGAGGGTTTTTTATTGATCAATCAGTAGATAAGAACTGCCTGGGTGAAGGGAAAGACAACACTCAATACAAGGAAGGTCAGCCCAATTAGACTGGACTAAAAGCAAAGAGGTTTCCGGGATAAAATGAATGCTTCAAAGGTCATCGGAGCAGGGGCGGGGGTCTGGGGAACATGGTTTGAGGGGACTTCTAAGTCAACTGGCAAAATAATTCTATTATGAAAACATTCTGCATCCCACTTTGAAATGTGGCGTCTGGGGTCTTAAATGCTAACAAGCGGCCATCTAAGATGCATCAATTGGTCTCAACCCACCTGGAGCAAAGGAGAATGAAGAACACCGAGGTCACATGACAACTAAGAGCCCAAGAGACAGAAAGGGCCACATGATCCAGAGACCTACATCATCCTGAGACCAGAAGAACTAGTTGGTGCCCAGCCACAATCGATGACTGCCCTGTCAGGGAGCACAACAGAGAACTCCTGAGGAAGCAGGAGATCAGTGGGATGCAGACCCCAAATTCTCATAAAAAGACCATACTTAATGGTCTGACTGCGACTAGAGGAATCCCGGCGGCAATGCTCCCCAGACCTTCTGTTGGCACAGGACAGGAACCATCCCCGAAGACAACTCATCAGACATGAAAGGGACTGGTCAGCGGGGGGGAGAGAGATGCTGATGAAGAGTGAGCTAATTAAATCAGGTGGACACTGACTGGAGAGTGTGTTGGCAACTCTGGTCTGGAGGGGGGATGGGAGGATAGAGAGAGAGGGAAGCTGGCAAAAATGGCACGAAACAAGAGACTGAAAGGGCTGACTCAATAGGGGGAGAGCAAGTGGGAGAAGGGAGTAAGATGTATGTAAACTTACATGTGACAGACTGGATTTGTAAATGTTCACTTGAAGCTTAATAAAAGTTAATTAAAAAAAATATATATTTGTATGTCTTTTCACTTTCTTCTCCCAAGCTATGATAACTAGGTATTTAAGGATTCCGAATGCACAAAGAGAGAAAATGAGTATTCAATTTTCTTCAAGTGCTTTAGAGACAAGCTGAATGAGGAAGGAGTAACAAACTTGTAAAAAAGAACAGTCCTTTTTATGGCAGTTCACTACCTGCATACTTTTAGAAAATCCATGTGCGGTGGGAAATCGTTTTTAGCGAGTGAGACAAACATTGCCTCAGTGCTCTCCCGGGCTAGTGCCACAGCGATATGATTCCGATCACTTTGTAGCTGATAGGATTTTAACCAGTACCAGTTGCCTTCAAGCTGATTCTGAGTCATGGAAACCCCACGTGTGTCAGGATAGGAATGTGCTCCATAGGGTTTTCTGTGGCTGGTTTATGGGAAGTAGGTCTCCAGGACTCTCTTTTGAAATGTCTCTGGGTGGACTTGAACCTCTAATCATTTGGTTAGTAGCTTAGTTTGTTAAACTTTGCACCTTCCAGGGACTTTGACACTCCCAGGAAAATTTTAGATATTTTACTTTGACTTTGTGGTAGTTAATTATCTCTGTTACATTCACTTTGCTTCTTTAATTTTTTTTTTTCTATTTAGTATACCAAGTGCCCTATAAATTTGAAGTTTTATACATTTCCTTAATTTTGGAAAATTACAGTCATATTTTTAATATTTTCCTCCTTATAAAATTCTTAGTATGCTTTTTTGAAATTCTACTTTAACCCTCTAATTACCCAATTTTTTTTTCATTTTCTGCAATTTACTCTTTAGTGATAATTTCATACTTTATGATGTGTTTTGTGACAGTTGTTGATGTGTTTCTGCTTGAGAAAAACAAGTATTCTTTAATTTCATTTTTGGAGTTCCTGACTGTGCAATGGTTAAACACTTAGCTGCTAACTAAAAGGTTGGTGGAGTGAATCCACCCAGAGGTGTCTCAGAAGAAAGGACTGTCAATCCTCTTCTGAAATATACATCTATGGAGCACTACTCTACTCTGACACATGGGATCGTATGAGTCAGAATTGATTCTATGGCAATGGGTTTAATGTTATTTTCAGATGGATCAATTGTTTTCAAATATTCCACTTTTCCACTTACATGTTTTTATGCTTAGTCCACCTTGTTTTGAAGAAAATATGTTCTTTTAAGTATCTTATTTTATCTTTTATTCTGCCAAATTTGATTTCAATATTTTGAAGTAATAGTGTTGATTCACGCAAATTTTGAATTAAAATATTCTCCTCAAAACTGTTACTCGAATCAGTATTTGATTAATATTCTAAGGACACTTTCAGTTCTTGTTTATCCTTTCATCTAGGGAAGAACCCTGTTGAATCCTGCCCCATACTCTGGGTACTTTCTAGGGCCTGCTCATTTTGGTGTACCCGGAACTCCATTTTTAGTATCCATAGACCCTTTATTATATTTAAAGATTTACTCAGTTGGAATTTGCCTAGCCCTCATTGCACATCTAAACCAATCAGTCATCTGAGATAGATTTAGGGCTTCTTTGATCTTCTCCTCCTTGAGATTCCCTGAGATAGTCTCTGTTTCTGTGGAAATACCCTCTGCCTCAAACTGAGCAACATGTATTCCCTAGGCTCACAGGTCCCCTCAGGCTTCCGGGGCCCCTACATAAACAAGACAAATAAAAAGCTTGTTTTATCACAGATATATGAGCTAGTAATCGTCTAATCCCCTTAAGAAACACTAGTTCCATCTCGAGCTTTCTAGCCAAGAGGAAGAAAGCAAAGCAGTGAAAGTTAATGAAGTGATTGAGAAGCTCAAGTGGCCTATAGACCTGAGTAAGTCTGAGATGGGGAAGGAAGCCACGGGTAGAAAGGAAAGAGGTGTCTAATTCTTAAAAGGAAAGAAGGGTGGAGAAGTGAACCAAAAGCAAGAGAGATTGACTTTGGGTAGTTGGAGATAGCAGATTTTGGTAAGGAAGAAGAGTGAATTTTATAGGAAAAAAAAATGTGTGATGTGATACAGTAATGAGATGTAGTTAGCTATTTCAGATAACTGGACAGGGAATATTTGAACAGGGTAGTGAGAAAAAGGCTTAGACTTTTGGACAAATAGAAAGAAAAACAGAATGCCTGTAGTTTGGAAAACTAGGGGGCAATAATGCTTTGAGCTTTTATTCTAATAAAGCTGTCAGGGAGGCAACTAGGAAATTTAAGGTATATGAAGGTAATTAAGGTAGTCATTCTCGTCTTCAAAAACTCATGTAGATATATGGGTTTTCAGAGAAGAGAGTGGCCAATACTTTCACATGCAGCTGAGAGTTTTAGTAGGATGAGGGCAGGGATGTTAGATTGGGTTTGGTGAGTAGAGATCATGAGTTAACTTAATTAAAATGGCATCAGCAGAAAGTAGGGAAGAAGCCAGATTAAGCGGAGAGGAAGTGGGAAAAGACAGATTATAAACTGTGTGATGTTCTCACAATCCCTCTCCACTTTTTTTTTTTTTTAGATAATTTCAATAGATCCATTGTCCTTGCGGGGTGATCTTTTTTATTCAACTATTTCAGATTTTTTTCACTAGAAATATGTACATTCCAAATTCTAGGTTTTCTCCTCTCACCATAAGGAAGATCCACTTGCATCTCACTGTGTTATGAGGTCTAGGTTAAATACCTAATATGGAAGCTTTCTGCTATCTACTTCCTCTTCATTTGGGGCTCACTTCCTGTTGGCAGGAAAATCTAACCTGCTAATGCAATTGGATAACTGTCATAAGGTTATAGAACTGCCACTGAGAGGTAGATAAAGGAACACAATACATCTGATCATCTTCTTTCTCCTGACAAATTCTTTCTGGGCCCTAACAGCTGCTTAAGGCAGCATTCTAGGTGCAGAGATTTTCACAACTCTCTTCACTTCACTGCCTTCTGTATCCAGCAATAGGCTTCCTTTTCAGTACCTGTCTCCCTTTGTTTGTTTTCTTCTGGATCTGCATTTTTGGGAAACCACAAAGTAAAAGTGAGAAAACAGTGGCTCAGGTAAAAAATGTAGGTATTTGCAAGAGAGGACAAGAGAATGACTCAGAGAAGCCTGGCAAGTTATTCTGCAGTTGGCTAGGATGGGGCCATTTTAAAGATGACATCTCCTACCCCAATTCCCTGTACATGTTGGAGGGTCATCAGGGTGCAAAATTGAGACTAGTTTCTGACCACAGAATTAAAAAGATTCAGTGGAATATGCATACTCTTTAGAAGCAATGCCATAGATAATAATCATAGTTTACATTTAGCTTTCTGATGGACATCTGTAAATCTCTGACTAATTGTCTAGAACATGGCCTCTCTGTTGATCTTGTATCAATATTATACAGTTCAGATATGGTAAAATTATACACAATTTTAAGAAGTCTAAAAGTACTTTTAGTTATTAGAATATCATTATGGATTATGGGTAAAGTTTAAGAAATTGATAATAGATGCCCTGAACTATGTGCTGAAATATTTGTTTTGTTAGCTGCTGTCAAGTCAGCCCCCACCTTTTGGCAACCCCATAAGGGAATGAAACACTGCTCTGTCCCACAGCATCCCCATGATCCCTTGCAGATCTGACAGTTGTGATCCATATGGTTTTCATTGACTGATTTTCGGAAGTAGATTACCAGGCCTTTCTCCCTTGAAGCATGTAGACATCTGTATTAAAAAAAACTAACAACAACAACAAAAAAGCTGAATAAACTTTATGAAATATTACTGAGGCATGAGAGATAGGGGATGGGTTGTTAAATAATGGGGGCTTTAATAAATGACCTAAGGAACTATATCCCTCTTGTGTCAGGAAGAAAGAGTGGCAGTAAACAAATAGATTAGTAAAATAGTGATGTAGTTAAGTGACTGTGGAAACCAGTTTTGTTGTTTGTCAGTTTTACATTGCTGTTTATCTTAGCTACCTGGTACTCCTGTAACACAAAAACTGCAAGTCTGTGGTTTTAAAGAGCAGAAATTTATTTTCTTGATGTTCTGGAGGCTAAAAGTGCAGATAAAGGTCTTGACCATATTGAGTCCACCTAATTGGTAAAACTGGGCATTCCTTGGTTCCGTGACCTGTAGATAATCCTCACAACCTCCCCTGTGTGTATTTGTGCCTCTGTGTCTAATCTGTTCTTTTAACCCCATAAGTGATTAGGTTTTGGAAAACCTTACACTAATATTGCATTATTAACATCACAAAGAAAATACTATTTCCAAAGGGTGTTACATCCACAGGTATAAAGGCTAGGATTCCAATTAAGGCCATGATATTGTATCATCAGGGACGACATGTGGTAGCTATACGGCTGTAGCTTCAATAGCTGAGCAACCTGGTCACATGGCTGCAGCAACAGGATAGGTGAGGCAGTCACTGTTCTGGGAAATATTCTCAATGAGCAGAGTTCTAAAATTGATAATTATTAGGTCTCTTATTATAGTTATGTGGCTGTTGTAGTTATCTAGTGCTGTGACAACAAAAATACCACAGATATTTGGCTTTAACAAACAGAAATGTATTTTCCCACAGTTTAGGAGACTAGAAGTCTCAATTCAGGGTACTGACTGTAGGTAAGGCTTTCTTTCTCTGTTGGCTTAGCAGAAAGGTCCTTGTCTCTTCAGATTATGTGTTCCTGGGTGGTGTTTCTACGGCTTGGCATCTCTCTCCCCTCATCTCTAATTCTTTAATCTTCTCCTTTAATATCTTGTAAGGGATTGAGTCAAAACACATCCTACAGTAATGCTGACTTATTAACATAACAAAGACAACCCATTTTCAGATGGGATTATAATCACAGTCTTACCCATGTCATCGAGTTGATTCCAACTCTTAGGGACCCTATACATAAAAGCAGAACCCCATAGGGTTTCCAAGGAGTGGCTGGTGGATTCAAACTGCCGAGCTTTTGGTTAGCAACCAAGCTTTTAACCACTGTGCAACCAGGCCTCAACCGCAGTCCTAGAGGTCAGAATTTATAAGACATATTTTTGGGTGATGCGATTCAATCGATATCATTCCATCCTTTGGCCCAATCATCAACCAATTTTTATTTCTCTGAGAAAGTCCTTGTTTTTCCTTTCCTTTTGAAGGATAATTTTACCAGATGCAATATTCTAGGTTGGTTGCTTTCTTTTTTTGCTTTAACACTCTGAATATTTCTCTCCACTCTTTTATTTCTCAAGATTTCTAAAGAAGTTTTCTCTAATTCATAAATCTCTTATTATAGTTATGTGGCTGTCATAGTTATCTAGTGCTGTGACAACAAAAATACCTGTATAGATAAAGTGCTTCCCTGGCTTTTTTTTCAAAATTGCTTCTTTGTCTCTGAATTTCTGCAGTTTGAATGCAGTATACCTGGATCTAAATTTTGTAGTATGTATCCTGCTTTCTATTCTCTGAGTTTCTAGGATCTGTAGTTTCGTGTCTGTTATAAATACTGGAAATTTTTCAGTCATAGTCACTTCAAATATTTCTTTTGTTCCTGTCTTCATTTGTTCTCATTCTGGTAATTCCCTTACCTGTATGTTACTACCTTTGTAATTGTCCCACAGGTCTTGAATATTGCTTTACCTTTTTTTTTTTTTTTCCTCAGTCTTTTCTCTCTTTAATTTATGGTTTGGTGAGTTTCTACAGAAATATCTTTAAACTCATTCATTATTTCCTCAGCCATGTTCAGTCTGCTAATGAGCCTATAAAAGGCACTCTTCATTGCTGTTACAGTTTTTTTTTTTTTCATTTCTAGCATTTCCTTCTGATTCTTTCTTTGAGTTTCCATCTCTCTGCTTACATTACCTATCTTTTTTTGCATTAAAAAAAAAAAAATCTCCTTGCCGTTGAGTCTATTCCCGTTCACAGCAACCCTATAGGACAGAGTAGAAACGCCTGATCAGATTTCCAAGGAGGGCCTGGTGGATTCAAACTGCTGATCTTTTGGGTAGCAGATGTAGCTCTTAACCACTAAGCCAACAGTGTTTCTTGCATATTGTCTACTTAATTCATTAGCACACTTAGCCTTACTACTCCTTACAGCACCCCTATTCATTAGATATTATTAGTTATTGTTAATCACCACAATATATATGCATAAACTTAGGCCTGAAAAGATTAAGTAAATTGCTCAAGGTCACACAACTACTGAACCAAAGAGAGTCTGTGCTTTTGTGTTCATGCAACAGTACAGCTAAGTAAGGAACCAACACCCTGTGTAGCAAAATTCAGGGATTCCATGCTTTGTCTTCTCCACCCAGTTAAAGTCCCAGTCCTCCCAGTTTGTAGCATTTCTGGAGTAAGTCACTTTACTTCTCTAAGCTCTATTTCTCACCTACATAATAAGGGAAAACTAATTTTTTTTTAATACATAAAGTTTTAGTAAATTTTAAAGGAACGTTCTTGTGAAGTGCTACACCTCCAAAGACATTTTAGCAGTAATTGTAAATTACTGCTTCGCTGAGACGGGGTTAGAACCTTGTGAACAATGAAATTCTCCCTTACAATCAATTCTCCATAATGCACTTAGTATTACCTCTTAAAAATATGAATGTAACAATCCCATTGACCATAGCGAAACATACATGGACTTTCACACACATACACACTTAAAGTTAACACCCTAATATTTGTTTCATTATTTGAAAATTATGCAAATACTCCTTAAAGTTGCTTACTTCCCCAGCTTATTCCATGTTACTCTCCAAGTCAAGCCTTTCTTCACATGTGAAAACTCTTCTCCGAATATTTATAGATTCCAAATTGTGACAGCCTCTCTTTTGATGCATGGCCTTTATGCATACTTTTCTCCCTTTCCAGTGTACTCCTTTCCCACCACACGACCCTGTGGGCATTTCCTACTTACCCTTGTATATTAGCTTAAATTGGATATTGGCTTAATATTACCTCCCAGGGAGCATTCCCTGACACACAATATATTTGCTCCCATTGCATTAATGAAATTTATAATAATTCGTTCCAGTTTATATTTCGAATAGAAAACACAGTGTCCACAGAAGGCTGCTTTGTAGGAACATAGTAATTTTATATATATATATATATATATATATATATATATATATATATAAATAAATCCATTGCCATCGAGTCATCTCTGACTCATAGCAACCCTGTAGGACAGAGTAGAACTGCCCCATAAGGTTCCCAAGGAGCACCTGGTTGATTTGAACTGCTGACCATTTCGTTAGCAGCCATAGCTCATAACCAGTACGCCACCAGAGTTTCCATATATACACATATATATGTATATATATCTGTTTACATCTATATATATTTGTTAAAAAAATAGATACAAAATTTTACTTAAAAATTCCCCATGAGAAAGTGCTTTAAAATGTCACTTATTTAATCCCACATTCTTTACATTTTTTTTTTTTTTTTTTTAAAGGAGCTAAACTAAAATTCAGATAGCAGAGCAATTTAACCAAAATTACATAGCTAATGTCAGGGGTAGGGATGTTATATGGATTTCCTCAACCATTGTCTTGTTTTAGTCCCTGGGTGATGCGAATGGTTAACTTACACACAGCTGCTAACTGAAAGGTCAAAGGTTCTAATTCACCAAGAGGCTGTTTGGAAGAAAGACCTGGCAATATATTTCCTAAAAAATCAGCCATTGAAAATCCTGTGGAGCACAGTTCTACTCTGACACACATGGAGTGACTATTTTAATGCAACACATCCCTGCAATTGTGTATAGAGACAGATTCTTATTTAATCTAATCAGGGATAGAGGTTGCAGTCCTCTCTGCATGGATAGGGAAACTTCATGGATGGCGTTCATATCTTCCCTTTGTTTCTCCCACTTAATTTTCTTACTGCCTATGAATTACAGATAATACAAGCCAAGAATGTAGTTGTTGTTGTTCTTGTTAGGTGCCGTCGAGTTGGTTCTGATTCATAGTGACTCTATGTACAATAGAACAAAATGCTGCCTGGACCTGTGTTATCCTCACAATTGTGGCTATATTTGAGCCCATAGTTGCAGCCACGGTGTCAATCCACCTTGTTGAGGGTCTTCCTCTTTTTCTCTGACCATCTAATTTACCAAGCATGATGTCCTCCTCCAGGGACTGGGCCTTCCTGAAAATATCTCCAAAGAATGTGAGATGAAGTCTCACCATCTTCGCTTCTAAAGAACACCCTGGCTGTACTTCTTCCGAGACAGATTTGTTCATTCTTCTGGGAGTGCATGGTGTGTTCAATATTCTTTGCCAACACCAGAATTCAGAGGAATCAATTCTTCTTCAATCTACCTTATCCATTGCCCAGTTTTCAGTTTTCATATGCATATGAAGCGATTGAAAATACCATGGCTTGGATCAGGCATACTTTAGTCTTCAAAGTGAAATCTTTGCTTTTAAACACTTTAAAGAGATCTTTTACTACAGATTTATCCAATGCAATATGTAGTTTAATTTCTTGACTGCTGCCGCCATGGGTGTTGCTTGGATAGGGATCCTTTATGGATGACATATATATCTTGCCTTTGTTTCTCTCACTCAATTTTCTTAATGCCTATGAAGACAAATAATATAAGCCAAGAATAAGGGAGCGTGTTTTTCTACTTCCTACCAATTCCTTCAGACTTTAATCTACCAAATTAGTATTAGGTTGTCCTCTCACAGCACATGTAATCATATTTCATATTGAAAACCATGTAGATATTTTATTTATACAGGATATTTCATGCCCTATTTAAATTAGTTGTATATGGGGAAATCAAACAGTTAATATGAGTTTTTATAAGATTTGTTGTATCAAAGTTTACTAGTGGTTCCAAGCTTCTCTTTGACTCTAGCTTTGAAAAGAAGGTGAACTGATTCTATGTAGTGTCTAGCATAAGCTCATGATATAGACTTATTCATTACAAAGGATAATGGTGATGATGTGTTAATCCAGACTCTATCACTTTAGGGAGAAGCAACTATTGACCTTTGTACTCCAAATTTTTCTTAGGAAGTGAAAATGGTGATGATACGCTAACCCTGACTCTCTTACTGTGGAGAAAAGTGACTACTGATCTTTGTATTATAAATTAGATATCATGATCCTTTTCAACAGCAGTACCTACAAACCCTTTCTTCTGACTGGTTTCCCTGGCCTGGAGGCCTCACATCCAGTGATCTCTATTTTGTTTTGTTCCCTGTACCTAATTGCCCTTCTGGGTAACTGTACAATTTTAGTGGTTATCCAGGTGGAAGAGTCACTTCATGCACCCATGTACCTTTTTCTCTCCATGCTGGCTGCTAGTGACCTGGGGCTCTGTGCTTCCACCCTACCTACTTTGCTCAAGCTTTTCTGGTTCAATGTCCCTGAAATAGAGTTTGATGCCTGCCTTACCCAGATGTTCTTCATCCATGTTTTCTCCCTAATGGAATCAGGCATCCTACTGGCCATGGCCTTTGACCGCTTTGTGGCCATCTCCAACCCACTCAGGTACACTACTATTTTGACTAAAGTCACCATTGTCAAGATAGGTGTGGGGCTTTTGATAAGGGCTGTGGCTGTCATCTTCCCAGGACCCTTTCTCCTTAAGAAGCTGAAGTTTTGTAAGGCCAATGTGCTGTCCCACTCTTACTGTCTTCACCCTGATATAATCAAGCTTTCCTGTTCTGACCACCGCATCAATAGCATCTATGGCCTCATTATCATTCTCATCACCTTTGGACTGGACTCTTTGTTCATCCTCCTCTCTTATTTGAAGATCCTGATCACTGTGCTAGGCATTGCCTCCCGGGAAGAACAATTCAAGGCCCTCAACACTTGTGTATCCCACATCTGTGCTGTGTTGCTGGTCTATGTTCCTATGCTGGGAGTGTCCATTATCCATCGTTTTGGGAAGCATGTTCCAGCTGTGGTGCACATTATCATGGGCTATGTGTACTTATTAGTCCCTCCTGTTCTCAACCCTGTCGTGTACTGCATTAAGACCCGGGAGATACGTACCCGTATTCTGGGAAATCTACTAAAAATATAGCAGAGAGAACTTTATGGTCATTTGAATATTTTTGGAGCAATTCTTATGAAATTAACTTCTACTTTGGGAAAATATGTATATATAAGATTTGGAAACCCTGGTGGCATAGTGGTTAAGTTCTACAGCTACTAACCAAAGGGTTGGCAGTTTGAATCCGCCAGGCACTCCTTGGAAACTCTATGGGGCAGTTCTACTCTGTCCTATAGGGTCACTATGAGTCGGAATCGACTCAATGGCACTGGGTTTGGTTTTTGGTTTGGTTTATATATAAAACTGTGAAGTATTCTATGTTCACAATTCCAGTGCACATATTTGTCTCCCTCATTATTCTGGGATTTCATGAACATACCAATGATATATTGTGACCCTTCTTTTGCCCAAGTAACTCAACTAAAATTGATGACTAATAACTGTATAATTAAAGGGTTAATTCTTACTTATCTATGCATTCAGAAAGGCACAAAGACTCATGACGTCAGTGGATATAACTGAAGATTTATAATGCAGAACAGAAGACATCCACCATGGAATATGCCATGTAGTCCAAAATTTCACTTCTGATGAATATTCTTCAAAGATGCTTTTTCCATTACTTTTTTCTCTCCTTCTATTTAGTTTTTCAGCTTTCATTTGTGAGAATTTTATCTCATATCAATATTACTTTTAAACTATTTCCTATTATTTTACCAAGTATCTGTCCCAATATTTTGACATCTAACAGTTAGAGTACACATATAAAGTTCAAAGAAGAAGAAAAAAAAAAAGCAAATAGTTATCTAGTGCTGCTTTAACAGTGATACCACAAGCAGATGGTTTTAACAAATCAAAATTTATTTTCTTGCAGTTTAGGAGACTACAAATCTGAATTCAGAGTGCCAGCTCCAGGGGAAAGCTTTCCCTCTATGTCAGCTACGGAAGAAGGTCCTTGTCTCTTCTGCTTGTTTCCTGGTTCCTTGGACAACCAATATTGTTTGGCATTAGCCTTCCTCTATATTGTTTGGCGTCAATCTTCTCCCATCTCTGCTTGCTCCATTGCTTGTTTAATCAGTTTTATATCTCCAAAGAGATTGACTCAAAGAACACCCTACACTAATCCTGGCTCATTAACATAGAAAAGGCATTGCATTCCCAAAAGGAATTATGACAAAGGACATAGAGGTTATGAATTACAACACATAATTTTTGGCTATAGGATTCAATCCATAATATTCTACAATACCCCCCAAAAAATCATGTCCTTGCCAATGCAAAACACATTCACCTCATCACATCATTGCAAAAATCTTAAATCAACTTCAAGTCCAAACTCTTATCTTCTGAAACATTCAAATCAAATATAGGTGTGACTTTAGGCATATTTTCATCTTGAGTCAAAATTCCTCCTCATCTGTGAATCTGTAAAATTTAGACTACAAATTTTCTGTTTCTAAAGTATGATTTGGAAACAGTGGCAGAATAGGCAAAAGGTAGAGATTTTCATTACAAAAGGGAGGAATTGTAGGGAAAGAAGGGATAATGGGCACCCAAAATCAATTAAAAATCAAACCCATTGCCATCGAGTCCAATTCATGGCGACCCTATAGGACAGAGTAGAACTGACCCATAGGGTTTCTACCAAGTGGCTGGTGGATACAAACTGCTGACATTTTGGTTTGGAGCCAAATGCCTAACCATTGTGTCACCAGGGCAAGTACAAAATCCAGGAGAAAAATTTACATTAACTTTCAAGACTTAAAAATAATGCTCTGTTTTATGAGACCATCTGGGTAAGCGCCGCTCCCTCCAGACTCTGGGTGTTAGCCATGCCCTCTGGATTCTGGTTGGAGGCTCCTCAGCCCTGAGCTTCAGCTCTGCCTTCCAGGCCCACTGGGTGACAACTTTACTTCCTTAGATTTGGTCTGCCCCATTCTCCTAGTCCCTCTGAATGGCAACCTAACCACCTTGGTCCCAGCAGGCCATGTCCTTCTACCCCTTGGGCATAGCAGGTCCTTCCCCTTAGCTTTGGGTGTTGGATTCATTCCTCTGTCACACCTTAACAGCAGCCCCACACTCCAGAACCCAGCTGGCAAAGATTCGGCTTTTTAAAACACCCTTTGAAACCAAGAAGGCCCTGCTTCTCCTGTTTCTTCCAACAGTTCCTCTGATCTCTAAGCTGCTCCGGGGATGGTCCTTTCCTTGTCTTGGAGAACAATACATGTAGCCTCTTTGGCCTGTTTCCTGCGTGTAGAGTTGCAAGAGGCAGACAGGTTTCTTCTTTGTTCCCTTCAGTCTAAGTTGATGGGATTTCTAGTGTGGTAGTTGGTTAGATCCATCAGTCACTGGCTTAATCTCTTTAAAAAAAGATTGTGTAGCCAAGTAGTTAGTGAAAACTATAGGACACATATCCTCCTTAGTTTGTACAACCAACTTTTCCAAGTTTTTAAATTTTGTTTTCATTTTGCATAGTTCTTTTTTGAGTGTACAAAAAGATTATTTATTTATTGTGATTTAAGTGAAAGTTCACAAATCAAGTCAGTCGCTCATACAAAAAGTTTATACACGCCTGGCTATATACTCTTAGCTGCTCTCCCCCTAAAGAGACAGCACATTCCTCCTCTCCAACTTGTATTCCCCATATCCATTCAATCAGCTCCTGTCCCCATCTTCCTTCTCATCTCGCCTCCAGACAGGGGTTGTCCACATAGTCTTATGTGTTTACTTAATCCAAGAAGGTCACTCCTCACCAATATCATTATCTGGCTTATAGTCTAGTCCAATCCCTGCCTGAAGAGTTGGCTTTGGGAATGTTTCCAGTCTTGGGCAAACAAAGGGTCTGGGGACCATGACCTCCAGGGTCCCTCTAGTCTCAGTCAGACCATTAAGTCAGGTCTTTTTATGAGAATTCGAGATCTTCTTCCCACTGTTTTCCTGCTCCGTCAGGGATTCCCTGTTGTGTTCCCTGTCAGGGCAGTGATTAGTGGTAGCTGGGCACCATCTAGTTCTTCCAGTCCCAGGCCGAAGTAACCTCTGGTTTATGTGGCCCTTTCTGTCTCTTCTGCTCATCTTTGCCATATGTCTTTGGTGTTTTTTGTTCTCCTTTCCTCCAGGTGGGTTGAGACAAATCGATGCATATTAGATGGCCGCTTACTAGCATTTAAGACCCCAGATGCCTCTCACCATAATGGGTGCATACTTCATTTTTAAGTCCACCTCTTTCCTCTCACATTTTACTATAAGCAGCAAGGAGAAACCACACAGTCCCTTTAAGATCTTGCTTAGAAATCTCCTCAGCCAAATATTCAAGTTAATCACTTACAAGTTCTACCTTCCACCAATCAGTTGAACATAATTCAGACAAGTTCTTTGCCACTGCGTAAAAAACATCACCTTTCCTCCATTGTCCAATCACATGTTCATGACTTTCCTTTAAAGACTCACCAGAAACACGTTTAACATCCACATTTCTAGCAACATTCTGTTGCTGGTGCCATAAGTATTCCCTAAGGCAATAGAGACTTTCTCTATAGCTGTCTTCACTTCCTTCGGAGACCTCACCAGAGTTGCCTTTGACCTCCATAATTCTATCATCAGTCTTTCCCAGGCAATCTACGTTTTTACTTTTAAGCACCTTAGAATTCTTCCTGCCTACACCCATTACCCAATTCCAAAACCACTTCCACACTGTGGGCGTTTGTTAGAGCAGCACCCCCACTTCTCTGTACCAAATTCTGTCTTAGTTACCTAGTGCTACTGTAAGAGAAATAGCTCAGATGAGTGGCTTTAACAAACAGAAATTTACTTTCTCACACTTTAGGAGGCTAGAAGTCTGAATTCAGGGTGCTGACTCTAGGGGAAGGCTTTCCGTCTCTACTAGATCTGCAGGAAGGTCCTTGGCTCTTTTGAGTTTCTGCTCCTGAGTGATCTTAATGTGACTTGGCATTTTTCCTCCTCTATTTCTGCTTCTTTAAATTCCTCCCATTACATCTTGTAAGAGATTGGCTCAAGACACACCTTATACTATCCTGTTTCATTAACGGAACAAAGGCAATCCATTCCTAAATTGGATTATAACCACAAGCATAGATGTTAGGTTTTATAATTCATACATACATATATATATCTTTTTTTGGAGGGGGACATAGTTCAATTCATAAAACTGTCCTTGGACAAACCATTCAAACCTATCCGACCTATCTATATCATGCCTTTCTATTGATTTCTTGGAGATGTTTTTTATGGTACAAATATGATAATTAAAATGTAAATAATTCAAATTAAAAATGGACTATGGTAAGCATTTTCATACACATTTAATTTAATTTTCTATACAATATTGTGAGATAGGGGCTCATGGTTTTAGAATTGACATGCACTAAAACCTAGTGCACAAAGGAACTAGAACAAGGAAAGCAAGAGGATGGCAGCATAATGTTGCAAGTATAATGGGCCACTGGATCACAGTAGGGGGAAGGAAGAGGTGAGTAACTTTGTTCTAGTAGCAATAGGTTGGTGAAGATGGGGTTTCCGATATTTTTTTCTGCATTTGTCAGAGATGGCTCAAGACTACGTCCCTGGATGGGAGGCTTAGAAAGTTGGCTGTGACATTCCAGTGATGACAAAGGGAGGCTCCAGGATAAACAAGGCTGGTGTGGCTCAAAAGCCAACAATCTCCATGTAGCAAATATTAAGACCTTCCCTAAGTAAGACTCTGGACTTTTTGTGGTGTAAAAAAACAGACAAAACACAAAACCTATGCTTGTCAATTCTGACTAGTGCAGGTACACATAAAGGAGCCTTGGCATAAAATATGAGAGAAAACCAAAACCTCAACTAGCCAAGAGTGAATCAATAAGGTAACTATTATTTATCATTGGACTCTTGTGGATCTCCAGTTGCAGGGATGACTTCCCTATTTCTTTCGTTGATAACCATATTTGCTACATATACAATGTTTTTTGAAGTATTCACTGATCTCCCATTACAATATTTTCAAAATGTATTTCGTTTTTTCCTTTACTCCTATGGGAATAAATGTTAGAAAAGCTTGGACAATAAATGCATAGGGTTAATGGTCTCCAATGATGAAAACTCACAAGACAAATCAATACTTCACATCAAGGTAGCTGTGTATTCATCATGAAAAGTTATAATAAAATATATCAAAAACACCTTGGCCAGTATACACTACCTACTTGGCAAAATACCTCATGTTCAAAACTTTAAACACAAATACAGCAGGTAAAACCGAACCAAAAACCAAGATGCTGCCACAGAGCTAATTTTGACTCATGTTGACCCCATGTGTTCCAGAGTAGAACTGTTCCTTAGGATTTACTTGGCTGTAATCTTTATGGAAGCTGATTGCCAAACCTTTCTCCCATGGCACTGCTGGATGGGTTCAAACCACAAACCTTTCAGTTAGTGCCAAACCAAAAACCAAACCCATTGCCAATGAGTCAATTCTGACTCGTAGAGACCCTATCGGATAGAGTAGAACTGTCCCATAGGGTTTCCAATGCTGTATTCTTTAAGGAATCAGATTGCTACATCTTTCTCCCATGCAGTTCCTGCTGGGTTCGAACACTTTGGTTAGCAATCTAGCGTTTTAACCACTGTGCCACAGGTGTTCCTCTTTGGTTACTATCATTGTTGTTTTTAGGTGCCATCTAGTGGGTTTCGACACATAGAATCCGTATGTACAGAACACAACACTGCCTGGTCCTTTGCCATCTTCACAATTGTTACTATGTTTGAACCCATTGTTGCAGCCACTGTGCCAATCCATTTCATTGAGGGTCTTCCTCTTTTTTTGCTGACCCTCTACCTTATCAAGCATGATGTCCTTTTCCAGGGACTGATCCCTCCTGATAACATGTCCAAAGTACTTGAGATGAAGTCTTGCCATCCTCACTCACAAGGATCACTGTGGCTGTACTTTTTCCAAGACTGATTTGTTCGTTCTTCTAGGATTCCATGGTATATTCAATACTCTTTGCCAATACCATAATTCAAATGCATCAATTCTTTCTTGGTCTTCCTTATTCATTATTCATTATCCAGCTTTTTGAGATTCAAAATACCACAGTCTGGGTCAGGTGCACCTTAGTCCTCAAAGTGACATCTTTACTTTTTAATACCTTTAAGAGGTTTTTTTTTTTTTTTTTGCTGCAGATGATATTTAGCAGATGAGTGTAAAATGATTGCACCACCCAGTGACCTTTATTAAGTATATGGAATATTTAATTTCTGAATGAATGAATGACACATTCATTAAGTGTTATAATTAAACCAATTTTTTTCAAGGTGAAAATCATAGTTAGAAAGATTAATGGTTGCTTGCTTTTTTTTTTTTTTTTTAAGTAGTTCCTATTAAGCAGGACTGACATTATGATTGGAACTTTCACCCTTGGTTAGGAATTTTTTGTCATTCAGCAGTCACATGCAAACCTTGTTTCAAGTATCAGCCAACCAATAAGGATATGCAGATCAATATTTTTGACAAACATATAAGCTAAATAGAGCAAAAGTTTCTATCTATACTTAGACAAAATTTATCTAACTTCTAAAAAAAAAAAAATTTTTTTTTTTTTTTTTAGAAAGCGTAGTAAAATAAACACCACACTAGGAAACTGGGACATTTTAGGCATAATATTGGCTTTACTGCTTGTTTTATGATGTTTTAAGCAGGCCAAGTCACTTAACTAAGTCTCATTTTTATCCTATATATAGTAATGGGTCTGAACTCAAGTTACTTTCAGCTCTTATGTCTGTTCCCCTCCACCATAAATACATAATACACACACACAGATATATATATTTACTGTCATGTCATATTCTGTCTCTAAACTAGTATCTCATCTCATGTAATGTTACAGCATTTTTCCCAGCCATTATGACAATAAATATCTGGTAATCTCTATAAGGTCCTTGTTCCCATGTTCCCAAACTGCCGCATCTGCTGCAGTACAGATGTGGTGGAGAGAGGAGCTTAGGAAGTGTGGCAAACTGAAAAGTTAGCAGTGATAGGGTTACTGCCACTGTCATGTGACTATCCTGGGGCTTCATATCTCTAAGGATTGGAAGAACACTTATTAACTCATCATTCGTGCTTTGAGAACTGGAATGACTACTACAAGCAAGAAGAACTATTCCACCAAGTGCGTAAGACCTGGGAGAAATAAAAGTGGGAGAGAGTAGGAAGAAACAGAGGGGAACCTTGTGACGCAAAAGAGAAAAGGACAGATATCCAGGGTATGTGAAGGACAAAAAGGCTGGTTCAGAAAGCAAGAGGTTCTCAGTTCAGCACAAGATATAATGTTCCCTATTTTTTTTTTTTTTTATAGATACCTATTTTTTATAGGGTCTCTATGAGTAGGAATCAACTCAATGGCAATAGGTTTTTTTTTTTTTTTTTGGTGTATATATATATATATCTTTACTGTTTATGCCCAATCTAGTACTTTTTCTCTAGTACTATCCAAATTGGACTCATATAAGGGAGGCTTTTCAGATAGACAGGATTGCCTAAGATTCCCAGATTTCCACAGCAGGTGATGTCTTCTATGCCCATGGAGAAGGTGTGGGACCATTTTCAGGCATAATAGAGGATGAATTCCAAAATAATGGTATAATTGCACCAGATAACCTTCAAGGTTCCTTCCAGTCCCAAGTATCAGTGATTTTAATTTGACCGTAATTAAAGCTCAGTGTTCTAAACCCTACTTTATAAAACCTTGAGACTTCCAAATTCACAAGCTAGTACCAAAGAACTCCATTCTCCTCCCCTGAGGAGGGGTGAAAATGTTACATGGTCATGTGAATGAGTTTGAAATGCTAGGGTCAAGAGCAACAGGAGTCAGAGTATCAAAACGAAGCAGTGCTACAAGAAAAAAAGCATTGTGGAATAATAGGCAGGCTAGATATTAAGTAAATACATAAAACACTACTGTGATAACTTCAGCATAGTAACATGGTTGCTCAGAATCCTAGCTCTATGAAGTTCCAAGGTTCTCCTTTTTTCTTGACACTTCACATTTTACACAGGAGTCTATTTTTTTTTTTTTTTTCAAAATTGGCACTGATACAGTGACCCAAGAGAAAAACAATCCTGACATAATTCTGGAAGTATCACATGAACTACACACTCTCCCTCACATATCTGCCTTTGGCCATAAAGAAGCCTAGAAAGGAAGGTATGGAGGAGCAGCCCAAGGTCAAAGCAGTAAGGATTTGGGGTGATGATAAGGCAGGCAGAGACAGGGAAACAGTAGGACCATAAATACCGGTTTATATAACATGTGAGTTGACCTAAATTATAATATAACCAGAAAGATTGAGTTGTCTCTAGAATATACTTGCTTGTTTATAGATCTTTCATTTCCTATAAAATTGTGATTATTTAAAGTTCCAGACAAATATTTGCTATATTTAGGGTTTATCTACATGGGACTTGAGGAGATTGAAGAAGATTTGAGTGTCTCAAAGGCCAAAGTAGACTTTACAAGACGGGAAGATGCCAATTAATTAATTTACAGTGGGAAGCAATCTGCTCGTGGATTGTAATTCTCCTATCAGCATTTTGGTGAACTTGGGTGCTTTGAAAGTGGTGAATGAGTGGAGTTTTGAGAGGCAGCACATCTTATTTCAGAGACGTTTTTCTTTAGCACAGAAGAAATACTGGGGTCTAGTGGGGACAAAATTATTTTCTCATTTTGTCCAAGTACAAAGCACTTAGTGTCAAGATCAGATGAAGCCTATAGACTTATTCTAGTCCATAAGTTTTTTTTTTTTATGTTATTTTGTTCTGTTTTGTTTTGAATCATGAGCTCCTGTCATAGCTTACTAGTATACCAATCTATCCATTATTTTGCATTTCTGTAGAAATTCTTTCTGAAAATTAACAAGAATTAGATCCTGAATCTTTAAAATCAAAGCCAGAGTCAAATGAGCTTTCCTCAAACTGCATATATTTTATTATTTTAAGATATTCTTTCAAAAATTTGACACTAATTATTTGAGTTAATTGTATCATAACCTATATTTAGCTCTTGTTTTTTTTTATTCAATAATAAAAGCTCACTGGAAGATCTGGACGGCCACACACACACACATACAAAAAAAAAGTAATTAAATGGGGGTGCCATGCTAAGACTAAATTGATACCAGATTTAACTCTTTGTAGAGACCAGGCCTGGGACATCCATTATATAGATGGGGATAGGTTAGTAAGAACAAGAGCCATACTGACCAATGCTTGCCTTAATTCTGATAAGGTGCATTGCATGGTGTTTTAGCATTATTGAAGAAACTATGAAGATCAGGCAGAGAAAGGAATTTTCTGTAAATCACTTCCAGACTCATTAAAAAAAAAAAAAAAGACTGACTAAAGTAAGGCCAGTAACCCTGGCCAAGTAAGTTCCTAAAGATTATATTATACAAATAAAAATTAAGAGGTCTTGTGCTATTGTCCCTGATTTTTTTTTTTTATTAGTGTCTTTAAGATATTATTGTCACATGTTTAGAAAAGGTGTGGATGTGCCTACATATAAGAGGAAAAAGGCAGGGTACTTGTGGGTCTAAAATTGATATTTACTTAACTGGCAACTCTTATTGATAAAGTAGGGATGGGTTTTGAGGTGATTACTGATGAGCACGGAAGTGTTTGTTTTATTCTGACACAGGTTCTGTCTTTCCATTATCCTCCTCATAGCAATATGATCTTGGGATGGGACTGTGGTTCAACAAGTCAACCCAGTGGCGGCCTCCAACTCCAGCAATGCCTTGCTGACCACATTCTATCTCACAGGCATCCCTGGCTATGAGGAATTTCACCATTTGATTTCCATCCCATTCTGTCTACTCTACCTTGTCGGAATAATGGGCAACTGTACCATTTTGCACATCATCCGGACAGACCCCAGGTTCCACGAGCCTATGCATTACTTCCTTGCCATGCTTTCCCTTACTGACATGGGTATGTCCATGCCCACAATGGTATCAGTCTTCAGGGTGTTGTGGTCCATTTCCAGAGAGACACAGTTTAACATCTCTGTGGTCCAAATATTTTTCATTCACACTTTCTCCTTCACCGAATCATCTGTGCTCTTGGCCATGGCCCTTGATCGGTATGTGGCCATCTGCCACCCTCTGCGATATGCCACCATTCTTACGCCAAGACTCATCACCAAGATTGGAATTGTAGCCCTGCTCAGGAGTGCCTTTGCCATGATTCCACTTCTGGCCAGGTTGGCCTACTTTCCTTTCTGCCGCTCCCACATCCTTTCTCATTCCTATTGTCTGCACCAGGACATGATCCGCCTTGCCTGTGCTGACACCAAGTTTAATGTTGTATATGGCTTGGTTCTGATCACTGTGCTGTGGGGCATGGACTCTCTGGGTATTTTTCAGTCCTATGTTTTCATCCTTCACTCAGTGTTGAGAATTGCATCCCGTGAGGACAGGCTTAAAGCCCTAAACACATGTGCATCTCACATCTCTGCTGTACTCATTCTATATGTACCCATGATTAGACTGTCTCTTGTCCATCGTTTCGCCAAACACTCTTCTCCTCTCATCCACATCTTCATGGCTCACATCTATTTATTGATTCCACCTGTGCTTAACCCAATCATCTACAGTGTGAAGACCAAGCAGATCTGCCAGGGAGTCCTCCATTTTCTTTTCCCCAAAAAACATTAGTTGTACTGTCTTGTGGACATGTCCTCAAGGCAATAAGTTTTAGTAATGTAAACACAAAGTGATTTGTCTGCTCTTGTAATTTATCTAGTATGTTGGCGTCAGAGTTTCCAGCACAAGGCTACTGAAAGAGAAGAAATAGAAGCAGCATGAAGAAGAAAATTTAAGGCCACTGGGACTATGCAGTTGACTCCACATCGTGCTTTATAAAACTGCTTTCTTTGTGAATATTTTAAAATATGCTGAATCATTTCCATCCATCCTCTTACATTTGTAATCCCAACCATTATTTACAGTCACTTCATCCAAGAGGTTTTTTATTGAATATACCAAATCAGTATTTCTTTTATTTCTGATATTTTATAATATTAGTAACAGAATCTTGTACTGTCTTGTTACCTAAATTTTGTGTTTATCAATATGATGTTATTCTATCTTTCTTAACGTTAGAAAAAAAATCTCATCTTGGTATAATACTATACTAGTTCTCAAAGCAGAGGTTGGTTCTCAGCCCTCATGATGTTTCAATATCACCTTATAATATTTTATACACATGCATACCTTGTTGGTGCGGGTTTAGTTTCTTCAGGAGTAGAAAAAGGCAATATCAGTATTTTGTTTTTCTTTTACTTAATTTTTTTTTCAAATAATGTTAATCTTATAGAAAGCCAGCACATAGTTTTTAAAAACTCCCAGATACTGTTATGTTCACCCTGGGATGGCAAACCTTTTGTTTAAAAGTATCTTAATAATAATTTAGGATGTGTTAGTTATTTAAATATGAACAAAATGTATTTCACAGAAGACAGCAGGATCCAAAAAATAAGGCCTCTTAATTCATACACAGAACTCTTTTCAATAAACAAAGCTATCTTTTCTTTTATCTCTGACATTATCTAGCACATGGCTGGCTGTAGAGTTGTTAAAAAAGTAATTTGAAAATTTAATTAATTTTCTTATTTCACATATCTATACTTGCTCAAAGAAAAAATTGGGGGAGTAAAAAGATTTTCAGAATGCTTTATGGCCCTTGAAATCAACTTGATGACAATATATAACAGAATGTGTTTTCATATGTCTTATCTTATTCTACTATCAAGCAGAAACTGTGGCTCAGTTTGCTGCATGTAAGAACTACTGCTATGCTTTGTTTAAAAGAGGTGCTTTATAATAATTACGGAATGCATCAAAGATAAATAAATGAATCAACTAATGAATAAAGAACAATTTGGATATGAAAAAAAAAAAATTCTTAGAAGCAAAGTTTGGACCTACCATGAGTCCACATATTGTACAATAAGAGAAATCTTACTAACTCATAGTTAGCATTTCAAATTTCAGGCATACGAAGTTTACCTAGAAAAATCTGTTTCCTGCTTTTAAGTCAGTCGTGTCTGACTCCACTCCTCTTTATTCCATTTATTGATTCTACTTCTTATTACCTCTTCCCTTCAGCACATTCACCTTGACCAAAGAGAGAATAAAAATAATGGAGATATATACACATCAAAATGAGACAATCCTCTTCCTGTAATAAGTAAAATGAAATTGATAGAAAAATTACAACATTGAGGACAAAATAACATTCCTGTCAGATGTGTGTTGTATAAGTATCATTTAACTAGTTTTAATCACCTCTAACATATGATCTTCAAATGCTTAGTATAATTTTAACCTGTGGATGTTGAATATATTTTTCTCAGTGTCTGTACTCCAAAAAATGAAACTTTCAACCACCTCTCTGTTAACAGAAATATATTTAAGGTACTGGATCATGGACTCACTGTGAGTCAGGATCGACTCACTAGCATTGGGTTTATTGGATTCTAGATTTTAAATTAAACATACCAAAAAAACTATGTTTAATTGGATAACCCCCCCAAAAAAACATTGTCATTGAGTCAATTGTGACACATAGCGACCCTATAGGAGAGAGTAGAATTACCCCATTTAGTTTCCAAGACTGGGCATTTTATGGAAACAGACAGCCACATTTTTCTCCTACAGAGCAGCTGGTAGGTCCAAACCACTGACCTTTTGGTTAGCAGCTGAGTGCTTAAGTACTGCACCATAAAGGCTCCATGTTTAAGTGGATACCTATATAGGTTGCTACATACACTTTTGACTTTAAAAAGTATTAAAATACTATACTAGCTCTTAAATTTTATTGTTAGAGTTACTTTATATTCATAAAAGTTATTTTAACAAAAATATTCATAAAACACATATTCTTATAATGAAGATAATCTTTCCAGGTAAAATACAGCTGGTGAAGAGATGACTGATTGGATATATAGCTAAATAAATACATGGATGACAAGGTTGTGTTGAGTTGAAAACAGAAGCATTAGTTTCTGTCTGGAACCCTAATAAAGTCTGGATAAGGCATCAGTGGCTAAGCAGTAGAATTTTTGCCTTCCCTGAGGGAGATCCAGATTCAATTCCTAGCCAATGCCCTCCATGTGGAACCACCACCTGCCTGTCAGTGGAGGTTTGTGTGTTCTTTAGATGCTGAATAGATTTCAGTGGACCTTCTAGAGTAAGACTCGTTAGGAAGAAAGGCCGGAGAACTGCTTCCAAAAGTCAGCCAATGAAAACCCTATGGAGCACAATAGTCCATTTCCAGTCCATAACTGGGATGGAATAGGACTGAGCAGGATTTTGTTCCATTGTGCATTGAGATCACCATGGGTAGGGGGCCAACTTGACAGCAGCTGAAACAATAATAATGAAGGCTGGAGCTCAGTCATTGGGAAGCAGCTAGTGCTCCTAAAACAAAAAGGTCTTTTGTTTCTGCTTACAGTGACAATAATATGTTGAAGCACTATCTAATTTGCATGTTGGTTTACAGATTAGGAGACCCTCTTACATATATTACCTTGTTTGAGAAAATCATGAGTATCTGTCTGTCTTCTGAAAACCCTCCCTGCCTTCCTGTCAAATCTGTAAGAGATAGAAAAAAACCTGAATTTTTCTTTTTTTTGTTGGTCAAGACCTTGTCATTAGACAAAGACAATTTAATTATTTTTGCATCAAATGCTATCCTTTGGGTAAAAAAAAAGAAAAAAGAATTTAAAGCGACAGAAGACCCTCTATAATAAAACCTGATGGCAAGAAAAAAACAGTAGGGAAGACCACTGTCTCCTTCGTCGCCTCAGTTTTTTGTATTTTCTTCTATTCCAGGTATTGCTACAAAACACTTCATTGTCTCACTCAGTCTAATAATTTAAAAAATGGAAAAATAATTGTCTTAAAAACAGTGTCATGGATAATCATCTGATTATACACAGACTCTAGAAACAACCACATGGATTTATAAAGATTATTATAGCAAGGCAGTTTTTTCAAGACACTCAATGCAATTAACTCAACCCGGAGACCATATATCTGTTACATTATTTTAATAACACACATTTTATTGTCTGGATGACCTGAAATGTTTTCTCTTTTTTATTAATCAAGAAGTAAATGTCTTCTAGTAGATTAAAAGGATTTGTACACTACAGGATCCCATGAGTAGTTCTAAGCTGTCACATGGAGTTGCTGGATAGCAACTAACAGCAACAAATCCCTGGATAAAATGGACTGATCCAGTTTTAGCAATCTGACCCAATCCGGAGCAATTATGTTTATCTTCCCAGGGTTACTGTAGCTAAGACAGGTTAGTGTCATCAACTCCTGTAAAGAAGTTCACATTTGCCTGTTGCTGAAGTCCTACAGAAGCCTGAATTTTGTCCTTTCCAATCTTGGATCTTCAGCTCCTCCTTGGATGTAATGATATAACTCAGAATGTTTTCATGTAATATCCTTCTTTTTTGGTCTATGTAATATTAAGAAAATCAATTTCCATTGTGTATAACCAAAAGCATATTACACTAAGGCATTAAAGGTGATGAGAAATAGATGTTTTCTGGAAACTAAGGGAAAAGTTTTTGAGAGAAAAGGAAAACAAGTATTTTACTAACACGTAATATACATAAGGACAAATCAGGGAGTTTGTTACATGATAAAAATCTGCATTAATTATTTGAGTAATTAATTAAGGAATCTATTATAATATTATAATAGATAATTATATACAATATTATAATATACTATTATTATATATACTATAACGTAGGTAATACAAAATATATGCAACAAACTCCCTGAGCCCTGGGGGTGCAGTAGTTAAGAGTTTGGCTGCTAACCGAAAGGTCAGCGCTCCATTTCACAAGCTGCTCTTTGGAAACTCTATGGGGCAGTTCTACTCTGTCCCAGAGGGTTGCTATGGGCAGTTGTACTCTGTCCCGGAGGGTCAGAATTGACTTGATGGCAACAGCCTATTTATTATAGTATATTATTTATTTATTATATTATTTGTATGTTCTATGCCTCATGCATGCAATGGTAAGACTGGAATTAGAAATAATTTCTAATTGTCTAAATTTTATATTTTGGCCTGTGCATAGAAAATTGAAAGAGACAGCAGATTACAAAAAGGTTATTTGAATTTTCCACTCTGTTACATAATTCAATGACTATTACCCTAGTATGTTGAGATACTCCTGGATGATACCTAATGATTCCCTTTCAACTTCCTGTTTACCCCATATTGGGAAGCTAGGATTTGGAAGCATGAATATTTTAAGATCTAATCAGAAGTTGGGTCTTCTGTGGACAAGCCTGCCTGGATTGATTCAGACATGATACAGAAGGCTATTTTTTTTACCCTTAACATTCTTGGTCCTTGTTGATTCATTTCCCTAGGGTCATTTTGAATGGCTACAGAGTCCTAGTACTCGCATCCTTATCTCTTTGGTTTTTACCCCGTACACAATGGGGTTCATGGTAGGTGGCATCAGTAAATAGAGATTTGCCAGGAAGATAAGAGTATGCCTGGGCACATGGTGCCCAAAGCGATGAGTAAAGAGGGAAAAGAAGGCCAGAGTGTAGAATATCAAGATGACACATATATGAGCTCCACAGGTTCCAAAAGCCTTTGTTCGAGCTTCCCTTGAGGGCAGTTGGAATACTGTCCTCAGGATTAGCCAGTAGGAGAGAAAGATGAGGACAAAGTCCAACCCCGTGGTAAGGAGAGCAGCAGTGAGTCCATAAATGCTATTAAGGGAAATGTTATTGCAGGCCAACTTGGCAATGCCCATGTTCTCACAGTAGGTGTGGTGGATGATATTAGTTCTGCAAAAGTGCAGCCGGAGAATGAGGAGAACACCAGGAGTCACTACGGCCACACTCCGGACCATCACAGCCAGGCCAACCTTGCCAATGAGAGAGCCTGTAAGTAGGGTCACATAGTGGAGTGGTTCACAGATGGCCACATAGCGATCAAAAGCCATGGCCAGAAGAACAGCAGATTCAGAGAGAAAAAGAGCATGGACGAAGAACATCTGTGTGAGGCAGGCAGAAAATGTTGATGGAGAAGGGCCCTTCCAGAAGATGAGAAGCATTTTGGGCACTGTGACAGTACAGAGGAGGACATCATTGAGTGCCAGCATTGCTAGGAAGAGGTACATGGGCTCGTGGAGGCTTCTGTCCCAGGCCACCACTATCATAACCAGGACATTGCCTATCAGAGCCAGAAAGTACATGAAGCTGAAAAGGATGGAGATCCAGGTGTGGAAGCCTTCCAATCCTGGGATGCCAGTCAACAGAAAAGCAGTAAGTTGGGTGGATGTAGAGTTGGATGTTAGGGAGAGGTGGCCAAAGTCTGTTGTGTGAGAGAAACGAAGTAGAGTGAACAACAGCAGGAAATGAGATTTTACTCCTTCATTCTATTCAAATGCTAACTATTTTCTTTTTTTTGGGGGGGGGCCGCATGATGAAGTAGAAGGAATGAGGATCATTAATAAAATGATCTGAGATCAGTTATTAGTAATGAAATGATTTATGGGCAAATTATTTCCCTTCACCAGACACTTGTTTTCTCTGGGGGAAAAAAAAAGAAGAAGAAATCAGGATGATCAAGATCTTAGCTCTTTCTCTTTTGTAATGCTCAATTGTTCTAACCACATAGTATCTCTTGCACTTTTAACCATTCTGTATATATACTAAGGAACACTGGTAGCTCAATAGTTAAGTGCTGGCTGCTAACTGAGAGATCGACAATTTGAACCCAGCCAAAAGCTCCACAGGAGAAAGACCTGGCAATCTGCTCCAGTAAAGATTACACTCCATAAGACTCTACAGATCAGTTCCGCTGTCATATGGGATTCCTATGAGCCAAATATTACTTGACAGAACACAACAATGACAAATGACAAATAACAATGTATATAATTATTGTCTTTCCAGCTTAGTAATAAATTCTTAATTATAAACAATAACAACAAAAGAGTGATTTCTCTCTTTTCTTTCTATAACACTCAATAGAAGACTGGGGAGAATTAATACTCTATTCTTCTGTGAAGAGTAAAACAACATCAATTTGCTTGGCCAAGTTTGTAACTGAAAGCAGCAGCTTTGGAAAAACTATCATGTATGTTCATCAAAACTTTTGGACTGAAACTCTTAGGAAGTTTAAAGCAGTTATGTATAATAAACTCTTGTGCACCTAAAAACAGCCACCAAAATCTTTAATCTGTGGTCTCCACTTTCTATGTAGGCCTGTCACACCATCTAATAAACAGAAAACTGTCTTGCGTTTCAAGATAGCAACAGTGGTTAAAAGCTTGGCTGCTAACCAAAAAGGTCAGCAGTTCGAATCTACCAGCTGCTCCTTAGAAACCCTATGGGACAGCTCTACTCTGTCCTATACAGTAGCTATGAGTCAGAATCGACTCGATGGTGCTTAACAACAACACATTAATCAGTCTTTGTGTTCCTTGAAATTTTTTTTTCTAGATTATCCCAACTCTTAACAAGGAAGTGGTACACATTATCACATTGCCAGCACGTATTTATCTTAGTCTATTACTCATTGGATCACTATGTGTTAGAATCAACTCAATGGCAACAGGTATCTGACACTGTCTTCTCTTCCTCTCTCTCTATCTTTCTCACTCTGTCATAAAATATTAGTGAGGAAGAATAGACAACATTTCTGCCAAAAATAAATACATGAAATAAATGAATCAGCCGTTAACAAAAGCTCCAAGAGAGATTTTTTGAAGCGATATTAAAAAATGGTTTGATTACACTTTATAGGAGCCTCTTAAGATTGAGATTTTGTTTCATTTCTCTCTGAGCAGTGCCTGGCCCTGGTTGTTATAATAGAAACACAGAAAATATCAACACATTTAAATAGGACACGTATCACATGCCTGGAAAAAAGGCAATATAGAAGTAATAGTAAATAATAATAACAAACATTTCTCAATGCTTACAATGTGCCAAACATTTTCCTGAAAACTGCTGTAAACACTTTACATAGATTATCCAATTCAACGGTTACAACTACTACATAAGCAAGCAATTCTTATTATCCCTATTTTAGGATCAGGCTGAAGGTTCAACTTTCCCTTGATTGCATCATTAATGAGCATTGAAAATCTGTTTGTAAACCAAGAGATTCTAATTCCAGGTATTTATTTAGCCACTAAACTATTCCCATTTACCTTTTAGATGCATGATTTTTCTAATACATTGAAAACATAAGAAGGTAGATCTTGAATTTCCTGCTAGTACTTCCAAGGGTGTATTCCTAGGTCTGAGATAAAAAGTCATGACTGGTTTATAAGAACTGAGAAGACATATATATATATATACACACATACTCGTGAATACCTGCACATGTATACACACAAGCATATGTCTGTATGTACCTCAATATCTATAAAAAACAAGACAGGGAATATCTGAGGGTCTCTTGGGTACTGTAACTGCTGAGTGGCTTCTTTAACATCTGAGACTTCACAGACAGTAATTGGATTCGCCGACTAAATCATGTAATTACACTTGTGAAATTGTGTTTTCCCATTTTGAACTGCACCCAATAATTTCCCCAACCAGAGAATGTTTCTGGGCAACATCTCTCTCTCTTTTTTTTGGAAGCTCAGTATTTAATCATTAGAAAATACTATAAAAAATAACAAAGTTTTCTATTGCATAGCTCCTCTGGAACATGAAAGTCTTTTATGACAAAACCGAACGACTGAGGTTATTTTAAAGTATTGCAATAAATTGCTAGATATACTTTAGTGTGGTATTTTAAGTTTTTTTTTTTTTTTCCTGAAGGAAAAACGTGACTAGACATTGAAGAACTTTCATTTTTCAAATATGTCTTTTTTTTTTTTTTTGGAGTGGTCAAACTATCAAAGAACATGATCTCAAAGACTTCAGACCCTGCACACAGCCTATTATTTGTTACCTCCTTGGGTAGATGAGCAGAATTTCAAAACTACTAATTTACAGCCCTAAATTAATATGACTCAAAAGAACTCATGCTCCATACCCACTCTTGTATTACACTTGCAGATCAAAATGTCAATTTGTTGTATGTAATGGGAAACTCAACTCTTTTGGCTACCAAAATATAAACCTTTGGCTTCCAGAAGAAAAATAAGTTACCTGAAGTAAATGCCTAGCAAACCTTATTAAATAATTTTGATGTTCCTTATTGATCCTGAGATCACAGCCAATGAAGGAGGTGGTAATGGTGTCATCGATGGTGACGATTACAACCTTTGGTAATATGATTTAGGTAGTTAAGCCCCTATCACAGAATAAATATTCCAGGCCAACAAAAAAGTCAATTCTTAGGACAACAGAATCTTGTTTTCTTGGTCCTAACAGTAATTTCTTTTTTCTTTCTTTTTTTATAATACCATACTTTTTTTATTTTTGTACAAAAAATTCCAATTATCCTACCTATTCTCTGCCATGAGCTCCTACAGTTCATGACACGCCACATGTCTGTCCTCGCTTCTGACTTTAAGACCTATGTGTGGAAAGCAATATTCAAACAGAACATACCATCTCTTTCTCCTGTCACATTCAGAGTTCATGGCATAGTGTAGGTGCTCACAGTTTCTGAACTGAGAAATTAGACGGCATTGTAAAACACATGCAGCACTCCTCAACATAAATGATGAGCAGCTCCTGGTATACCCATGGGACACAGGGTATCTGTAAGGTAGAGGAGAAGGCTCTATAGATCCATGCAGCACGCCCAATCTGGACCTCACCTTGAACCAAGAGAATTTAGTAGGAATTTGTGATTATGATTGCAATATGTGATTACTGGAATGAGTAAACCGATGAGCAAATTCCTGTAAGGGAACTAAACAAAAGTTGGTATCCTTGTTGTACCTCACTCCAGCTAAGAGTGAGTTACTGCACAAGCCACAGCTTACTCTTCCCTCTCAGAATATTTAAATAGGTAGCCTCCTGAACTCTTTGCCCTTATGAACTTCAACTTCATGATGCTCATAAGGCATCCCAAGCTCTTTACATCCCAGGATTCCTCTTATAAGGGTGCTCATTTTCTCCATCAAAGGGACAACTCCACACTCATGATAGGAGCCCTGTGAAATACAACACCATTTCTGTTTTAAGGAGGAAGAATGCTTAGGCACAGTTCAAACAGAACCTGCACCTTTTCAGCTCACCTCACAGAGTGAATGTGAAACTAAGGATCGCCACTGTTCTGCAAGTATATATATATGTATATACATATACTATTTTTTTAATGTATCCTTAAAAAAAAAAAAAAATTGCCGTCATTCAATTCCAACTCCTAGAGACCCTATAGCACAGAGTAGAACTGCCCCATAGTGTTTCCAAGGCTGTAACCTTTTATTTTATTTTTATTTATTTTTTTTGTTTGTGATTTAGGTGAAAGTTTACACAGAATATTAGTTTCTCATTAAAGAATTAATACACATATTGTTTTGTGACATTGGTTGCCAACCCCACAAAATGTCCACACTCTTCACTTGTCGACCTCAGGTTCACCATTTCCATTCATCCAGTTTTCCTGTTCCCTCCTACCCTCTTGTCTTTGCTTTTGGGCTGGTGCGCCCATTTAGTGTTGTATAGATGGTTGAACTCTGTGTGTTATTGTTTGTTGTATAGGCCTATCTAATCTTTGACTGCAGGGTGAACTTCAGGAGTAACTTCAGCCCTGAGTTAAAAGGGTGTCCGTGGGCCATACTCTAGGAGTTTCTCCAGTCTTTGTCAGAACAGTTAAGTCTGGTCTATTTTTGTGAGTTAGAATTTTGTTCTACATTTTTGTCCAGCTTTATCCCAGATCCTCTCTTGTGATCTCTGTCAGAACAGTCAGTGGTGGTAGCCAGGCACCATCTAGTTGTGCTGGACTCAGTCTGGTGGAGGCTGTGGCAGCTGTGATCCATTAGCCCTTTGGACTAATCTTTCCCTTGTGTCTTTGGTTTTCTTCATTCTCTGTTGCTCCAGATGGGATGGGATCAGTAGATGTATATCAGATGGCTGCTCATAAGCCTTTAAGTCCTCAGACACTACTCATCAAAGTTGAATGTAGGACATTTTCTTTATAAACTATGTTATGCTGATTGAGGTAGGTGTCCCCCTAGACTATAAGCCTCAGCCCTCAGCCCAGTAACTGAGTCCCTCAAGGAATTTGGATATGTCTATGAAACTTCTATGACTTTGCCTTGGTCAAGTTGTGCTGATTTCCCCAGTATAATGTACTGTTGTACCCTTCACCAAAGTTACTAATTATTTACTGTCTATTTTTTTTTTTTTAAATAGTGTTTTCCTTCCCCATCCCATCTCTCCTCTCCCTAGTAGCCATCCAAGATTGTTTCTATCTTTGTGTAAACCTTTTCGTGAGTTTTTATAATAGTGGTCTCATACATTATTTGTCCTTTTGTGATTGACATAATCTCCAGCATGATGTCCTCCAGATTCATCCCTGTTGTGAGACGTTTCAAAGATTAATCATTATTCTTTACCTTTGCATAGTATTCCATTGTGGGTATGTAGCATAGTTTGTTTATCTATTCATCTGTTGATGGGCACTTAGGGTATTCCCATCTTTTTGCTATTGTGAACAATGCTGCAATGAACATGGGTGTGCATATGTCTGTTTATGTAACTGCTCTTATCTCTCTAGAATGCATTCCTAGGAGTGGGATTGCTGGATCATATGGTATTGCTGTTTCTATCTTTTTAGGAAGTGCAGTATCACTTTCCAAAACAGTTGTACCATTTTGCATTCCCACTAGAGGTTCATAAGAGTTCCAATGTCCCTGCAGCCTCTCCAACATTTGTTATTTTCTGTTTTTTTGATTAGTGCCAGTAATGTTGGGGTGAGATGACATCTCATTGTAGTTTTAATTTGAATTTCTCTAATGGTTAGTTATTGTAAGTATTTCCTCATGTGTCTGTTAGTCACCTCAACATCTTCTTTGGTGAACTGTCTGTTCACATTCTTTGCTCATTTTTTAATTGGATTATTTGTTTTTTTGTTGTAGATGTGTAGGCTTTTATTATATGCTTTAGAGATTAGACCTTTGACAGATATCCCATAGCCAATTTTTTTTTTCCAGTCTGTAGGTTCCCTTTTTACTCTTTTGGTGAAATCTTTTGATGAGTATGTGTTTAAGTTTTAGAAGATACCAGTTATCTAGCTTGGCTTCTGGTGTTTGTGTCTTGCTTGTTATGGTTTATATACTGTTAATGCTGCGCATTAGGACCTCTAGACTTGGCACTATTTTTTCTTCCATAATCTTTATAGGTTTTGTTTTGTATTTAGTTCTTTGATGCATTCGAATTAGTTTTTGTGTATGGTGTAAGGAATGGGTCCGGTTTAACAGATCGACACCCTGTTTTACCAACACAATTTGTTAAAAAGATTGTCTTTTTCCCATTTTGTGGCTTTGGGCCTTTGTCAAAGATCACATGACCATAGGTGGTTGGCTTTACATCTGGGTTCTCAATTCTGTTCCATTGGTCAATGTGTCTGTGTCTCACCAGTCATAGGATATCTTAACTACCATAGCTGTGTAGTGTGTTCTGAGGTCAGGTAGTACAAAGCCTGCTACTTTATTCTTCCTAACAATATTTCTTAAGACTTTGTAGATAATATATATTTCTTGATAATTTAAAAGGCATTCAGATTTCAGACTGAGAAACTAGAAGTTCACTTTGGGTGGACAGCAATTTGAATGGGATCTTAGAGCAATTCAAGGGAATTGTTTCCAACAAGGAAATAGGGGAGGCAAGAAGGAATTCAGGAAGATAAAAGTTATATCTGTAAAGTAAAATAATGGAATCTGTGATTTCAGAAGTCTCTGGATCATTGAAAATGGTAGAAGCTCCCAAAAGAAAGTAACTCTTGTTAGGATATGACGGGAAAAACTAGAGCTATCAATGAAACAGTACACTTGAAACTTACAGTTTTAGTTAGTAGAATATTTTATAGGGTAGTTATATACCCTGTAAACACCACAGATAGTGATGATGGTGGTGATTTGTAGATTGAGCCCCTTTATTTATTCTGGTGTATGCTAATGTTCGAGGTTTATTTAGTGAAAACCAGAGACACAAATTACCTGAGGTACTGTATCACAGAAATAAGAGGAATGGATTAATACACTGTGTCCACCATCATTTTGCATAGTGTCCTTGGAAATTCTATGGGGCAGCTCTACTCTGTCCTATAGGGTCGCTATTAGTCAGAATCGACTCAACGGCAGTGGGTTTTTTGGTGGGTATTCATAATTTTTTTTTATTATTATTGATAACAAGGAGCAACACTTTAATCAAAACATATAATATTGTGTATTAGATGGTAATATAAAAAATCCAATAATATTCCACAATTTTCAGACTTTTGTGGCCAACTTGTATTTCTCAAGAAATAATCTTGTAGAAAACATTTATGCAATTTAAATAATGTGTCAAGTTATAGACCAGATCACCTGTTCCTGAATGGATGTGTGAGTATATAAAAAAGAGGGCTGGATCTTGAGTCCTAGGCAGTGATGGGAATTGGCTTCAAAATACATAGTTAATAAAAATATTTTGTCAATATTTTAGTTTTGTTTGTTTCTTTGGTTTGCTTTGTTATATGCAGCTGAGCCTAATTTTAGCTAACATAATATAAAAGCTAAAGACTTCCTTTAAAACATTTTATCTATTCCACCAAATTAATTTCTAAAATGTTTGTATAAATCACTAACCCAAAAAGTGGTATCTAAATAAATATTACCAATGTGCTCAATAGTTGCCTTAGGCTGGATTCTCTAGAGAAGCAAAACCAGTGAAGGATATATATGTATAGAGAGAGAGAGATTTAACTCAATGAAATGGCTCACAGAATTGTAGAGGTTTAAAAGTTCTAAGTCCATGAGTCAGGCAGGCATCAGGCTGGAGGTTTCTTCTGACTCATGTAGTGCAGATGCTGACAAACCCAAGATCAGCAGGTCAGATGTCAGGCTGCTGGCTCACAGGCCACAGAGGCTGAAGAATATAAGATCAGCACTTTAGAAAGTATCCTGCTGGTTCACAGGCTGTAGAAGACAAAGAAACCCAAGATTAGCAGGCCATACAGCAAGCTACTTGCTCAAATCCCAAGAACCAAATGCCAGATGATGACGGGCTGGATGCAGGATTCAAATCAACAAAAGCTAGCAAGCTTTGCCGGGAAATCCATATCTACTGGATGCAGGCAACACCCCCAAGAAACTCCATTTCAACTGATTGGCTGCTCGTAGACGATCTCATCATGTAGATGATTATATCATAACGTAACTGACAAACTGCATCATAATGCCAAACCACTGAGAATCAAGGCCCAGCCAAGTTGACACACAACCTTGACCCTTACAATCCACCCCTTGTTAATGTGACACCTATAACACCTCTTTAAACCACACAAAATCCCTAGATAAAGATAATTACAAAGTCATATTTGCCCTTAACCTGCTACAACCGAAAACATACTATCCCATTTACATCATATTTTATAAGTTAAGAAAACAAAAAATTTTGATGCACTCAAACAAGGAAGGAATACTCATGACAATGACTGTTCTCATTTCTGGAACTGGTCAAATGCTTATAACCGGTGTTTAGAAATACCTTCTTCTGCCACCCATTCCATGTTCCCTTTGCCCTCAACAAGCATCTTAGCTGGTTGTGCTTCTTGGCCTAGTGAGGTGACTCAAAGCTTCATTCCTGAAGGGTCTGTGCCATTAGTAGTCATGTTGGAATTGTGTTGCTGTAGTTTTCCATTGATTTTAATGACAGTGTATGGTAGTAATAAGAGACGTCCTAAAGGACCTCCTGTATTCCAGGCATACTCTTATTTACTTCTACTGTGTAGCATCAATCCAATTCACCCTCTATAATCAGGATCCCAATTGCAAAAACCAATACAGTAACTCCTTACTTTGCCCCAAGTGGCAAGGTGGTATTCTTAACTTCCCGTTCAATGGAGTAAGTGTTGTGTGTCCAGGTAGAAGCATTCCTACTTTTGGAAAGAAGGCCTCTAGACTCTCCAAGCAGAGGGTCATGGAGACAGAAAGTAAATATTTTGCAAGTGGGCCACTAGAGGTAATAGTGAGCAATGCCATTCCCATTTCCACCCCTTAATTCTTAGACCCATGAGTTTTGGTTATGGTAGAGGCAGCACCATAAGCTAGTTTAGATCATGTACGTATTCCTGGAGAACATTGCCCCAACACTGGTCACTTAGTTCGTAAGCCCATGGGAAAATGATGGAAGTGGGTAGGAATATAGTTTGACTGGTTTCCACAGATCACGTCATTCTAACCACTTGATTGTTAAAATCCTCCTCTGCGGAGGAGGCCCTTGGTGAGTGTTCATATGTGACACAAATATCTTCACCTCTTTGGACATGCAGAGAGGTCTATCCACGTATGTCTTCCTCATACCTCCATGTCTCCAATTTTCTAATCATGTTCCTTCCAATTCCCTGACCATTCAGCCAAACCATTGGCCAAAGCCTATGAATCAGTATACAATCATACATGTGACCATTTCTCCTTCCAAGCAAAGTGAACAACCAGGGGCACTGCTCAAAATTCTGCCCATTGGGAGGATTCCCTTTCCCAGTGTCCTTCAGGGAGTTCCCATAATAAGCTGTAGTGCTGCCGCTGTCCAGTTGAGTGGAGCCTGCGTATCACACGGAATCATCAGTAAACTAGGCACAGGGTTTCTCTTCCTCAGGCAACTGATCATAAAGAACACTTTTTGGGGCCATAGGTACAAACTGAGAGACAGAAATGAAATGTGAGAGGAGTGGAGACCATGGTTATTTAGGCCAATTCCTCAGGCAACTTACTAGTGTCTTCAGGTTCTGCTTGAGCCTGATCTCGTATATACCACTTCAACTTAATGATGGAGTGCTGCTGTGCCCGTCTGATGTTATCTCTGTGGGTCAAACAAAACTCATTTCATGGTGGGATTTTCAGGCCATGTGGTGACTTGGTAGCACATGGTCAAACATTAAGTCTCTACTAAGGCCCAGTAACTAGCCAAAATCAGTTTCTCAAAAGGAGAGTATTAATCTGCAAAGAATGGCAAGGTTTTGCTCCAAAATCATAAGGGTCTGCACTGAGATTCAAAAATAGGGGCACACCAAAGACTCCAAATAACCTCTCTATCTGCCACTGCCACTTCAGGTAACATTGATCAGCTCGGTCATATGGCCCAAGTGGCAGAGACCAAAACCAAAAGAGATAAAAGACTTAAAAAATTGACTTAGTCGAAATTAAGAGCTTTTCCCTTTCAAAGCAACATCGAGAACGTAAAAAAGACAATCCACAGGCTGGGTGAAAATGTTTACAAAACATATGTCCAATAAGCAACTTGAATCCAGAATATATAAATAACTTTCGCAACTCAATAATAAGTAGACAAATGGCACAATTAAGAAACAAAACAAACAACAAAACAATAAATAGCTTGAATAGATATTTCTCCAAGAAATGTATAAATGTGCAATAAGCATATGAAAAGGTGATTAATATCATTAGTTTATAGGGTAATGCAAATCAAAACCACAATGATATACCACTTCTACTCATTAGAATGGGTACAATCAAAAAGACAATCACAAATATTTGTAAGGATTTAGAGAAATTGAAACACTTATTTATCGCAGCTTTGAACGTAAAAGAGTGCCACCACATTGAAAGACCTTTGGCAATTCTTCAAAATATTTAAGAGTACGATCATATAAACTAGTAATTTCACCCCTATGTATCTAACCAAGAGAAATGAAAACATATGTTCACATAGACTTTTGTGATAACATTCATAACAGCATTATTCATAATAACTCCAACCTGAAGTAACCCAAATGTCCATCAACTGGTGAAGGGATAGACACAACGTCATCTGTATATAAAAAGAAACACTGTTTGGCAATAAAAAGAATAAAGTATTGATACAGGCAATGTTTCATTCTGTTATACATAAGGTCACTGTGAGTCCAAGCTGACTGGACAGCAACTAACAACAGCAAATTGATACATATTGCGACATGGATGCACCTCAAAAACATTATGAGTCAGATTTGACTCAACAGCACACAACAAGTAAAAGAAGCCAGACACAAAACACCACATAATGTATGGGTTTTGTTTATGCAAAATTCTCAGAAAATGCAAATCCATAAGGACAATTAGAAATAGTTCGTAGTTGTCTAGGCCTGGCGTTAAGAATGGAAACTGACTGACAGTGGACATGAGATTTATTTTAGAGGGTGATAGAAATGTAATAATATTAGATAATGTGATAGTTGAACAATTCTGGGAATACACTAAAAACCACAGAAATATACACATAAATGGGTAAATTTTATGGGATGTATACTATATGTCAATAAAGCAGCTTAAAAAAAAAAAAAACAGTAAAGAAGATATCCAAAAACAAAACGAAACCTGTTGCTATTCAGTTAATTCAAACTCATAGCAACCCAATCGGACAGAGGAAAACTGCCCCATGGTGTTTCCAAGGCTATAATCTTATAGAACCAGACTGCCACATCTTTTTCCACACAGCAGCTGGGGGATTCAAACTCCTTACCCTGTGGTTAACAGCCGAGGTCTTAACTACTGTGCCGCTAGGGATCCTCAAAGAAGACACAGAGAATGAATAATAAATGTTGATATGATTGAAGGAATAGAATTTAATTTGACCGGGAAATTTCCAAAGATGAAATAACCTAAGCAGTAGCCATCGAAGGGTTGTCTATTACTAAAGGAATAAAGAAAGAGGATGGGTATGACAAGTACGAGAAAATGATGAATACTAGAACATATTAGCACAGAGTTGATATGTCCCCAGGTGTTATCAAGGATCACAGGTGAATATATAAAAAACGGGAGAAAAAATTAAGAGAAGCAAACATGAAATTAGATTTCAAACACAGGAGCAGTTTATTTTAATAAACTTAGCCAAACAGACCAGCATTCTAAATTTTTCATGGGTGCCATCCGAGTTAGAAAATAGCACTAATCAATCCTGCAAGAATGTTTGATGTAGACAAGAAACAGGCAAATTTCCCTTAGTTTATACAGTTACAAATGGGTGTCGTTTATTTGGTAAATGAGAAATTTTAAGAGTGTCTTGTGATGAAAAGCTCAGGATAGCAGTTACTTCATCTGTGGATTAGCTAAAACCCAGATGAGTAAATAACTTCATTGGTTGTTTAATAATTTTTAATTATTATTATTATTTTTCTACTTGAAGACCTGGGCTTTGCCTCAACAACATGGAAGAAATAAAATGTTTACTAATGTCTTTATGGTTGTGTCACTAGAATTAAGCACATCATCAATATTTTACTCCAGCTGATTATGAATTCTCAAAACACCCTCCTTAACTGGTTTAATCTATGTTGGCTGATATGAAACTTCAAACTTACAGAGAGACTTGGGGACAAAGAATAAAATACATAAATAGATAATATTTTATATATGTAAAAAAATTTTTTTTATATTGTATATGTATATATATTTATATATGTGTAATTTAATAAACAGTATAAGTGAATAATAAACACAAAATGAAACAAACTACAATGCTGAGTTTTTCTTTTAGAACACTAAGGCCAATACCATACCATATTTTTAAATGGCTTTTCAGGCTATGATTAGTGATTCTCATAAAAGCAACTTCCATAATTAGGCTTCAGGAGAGCTGTAGCTGAAAAAGAAAATTGTGTGGTTGACAAAATACAGTACACCAAGATGTCCCTGTCTACTTAGAATCAAAAGGTGCTGATTGAATGTGAATCACACTATTCATATACCATATATTTTTTTAAAAAATGTTACTTTGATTTGCCATGTCTTTTTTTGATGAAAAACCTAAGTATTTTCTCCTGCATCTGCTTGGTTTTCACCACCTAGGCAATGGGATTCATCAGAGGAGGAATGAGGAAATGCATGTTGGCCTTAAGCACACAGATGTGTGAGGGAAGCCATGGGCCAAAGCAGTGTAAAATAGACAAGCAGATTATGGGAGTAAAGAAGAGGACCACAGCAGAGAGGTGGGAAATGCAAGTGTTGAGGGCCTTCAGGCAGCCACCATGTGAAGAGATGCTCAGTACAGTTTTCAGAATCAGCACATAAGACAGGAGAATAAGTAAAAGGTCAAATCCCATGGTGGAGAGGACCGCAAACAATCCCAAGCTGCTATTGATCCTAGTGTTGGAACAAGAGAGCTTTATGATGTCAGGATGCAGGCAGTAGGAATGGGAAAGTACATTGGAGTGGCGGAAGCATAGCCTCCTCAAGAGGATGGGAAGGGTCACCTCTACAGCCAAAGTTTGCACAAAAAAGGCCAAACCTATCCTAGAAATCACTCTACTAGTGAGGATGGAGGAGTAGTGCAATGGACGAGAAATAGATACATACCAGTCAAAGGCCTTCACTACAATAACAGCAGACTCAAATTTCTGGAAGTTTGAATAAAGAACATTTGGGTGAAACAAGAAGAGAAAGTCCTCTCTCGAGAATCCAGCCAGAAGATCCTCAGCATTGTGGGGAAGGTGAAGAGGGACAGACCTAGATCAGAGGCAGCCAGCATGGCCAGGAAGAGGTACATAGGCACATGGAGGGTCTGCTCCTTCCAGATAACTGTCGTGATGGTCATGTTGCCCACCAAGGTAATGAAGAACATGGCACAGAAGGGTATGGAGATCCAGATGTGAAGAGCCTCCAGTCCAGAGATGCCTGTCAGGAGGAACGTGGAGAATTTGGAGTTGGTGCTCTTTACAGGAACCATGATGCCAGAGCTGCATGCCCTTTCTAGAATAAAATGCATTTTCTGAGGCATAGTTGTTGCCCTCTAATATTGAGTTTCAGAATCTGAGAGTATCTATACTATAACCTGAATGATTACTAACCTAATTAATGCATTTTTAAGCTGACCCTGACTATGCTATTGAAAGGTGCCATGTCATATCCAATTATACATCCGGTAATCAAAGTCTAAAAGGACCTTCCCTTCTACATTATTTCTACATTATTTATTGCCTCAGATAATATGACCTAACTTAGAGAAAGGAAAACACAGAAAAGATCTTTATTAAAATTGATCCAAGCAGCTTTTAATAAGCAACATTCAACCATGCATTTGTGTTAAAATGAAATCCCAAAATTCATGTCTCTCATTGATATTATAGTTGTGAATTATCCCAGGGGTTGCTCACTATTTTGTTCCATCCTGAAACAGGTTAAACATTAGTCATTATAGCATGTTAGCACATGTTTTTGTTTAAACTGCAAATGGAGGGAAATTAAGAAAGCAAATAATCTTATGAGCTTAAGAGTAATTGTTAGTATCAAGAATAAGTTTTTTTTAAAAGACACAAAAATAATATTTATTTTGTGTACACAGGTAGTTCATTTATAATCAGTAAAAAAGGGCAGCACCTTATTCATTATATGAATTAAGAATTGCTCATTTGTTCTTATATTTCTTCAACCATTTATTTAATGAATACTGATAACCTCTATCTGAAATAGATTAGAGTGATACAGTGATTTTCAAAGTGGATACACTGCTTACATTGTAGGTCATGGAAGGCAGACTTACAACAAATTATCAAATGAATACACAATGTATTAGCAATGAGAGCGCTTCCATGAGCTACCACTTCTTTATCCCAAGGAGACTTGCTCTCGGTATACTTCAGGTTTTTTTTTTTTTTTTTTTAATTTGATATAGGATTTTGACTGTGATGGTTATCCAAATATTAAAATGTTCCTTGAAATCAATCTTTGACCCAAGAATGTGTTCTTGAGAATCAAAAACTCCATCCTCCTCAAAATGTCATTTTCCTTGTTCCAGTGATGAAGACAAGAAATATAAGCATCCTGTCTACTAGTCACTGCCTTTATTTATTATTCCATTCACTGTATAAAAATTCCAATCAGGAATATCATTTTCAATTCTATATACTTAATTAAAATCATACACTTTGCATGACCAAAACTGAGACGGTAGGAAACAGCTTCAGAAGCATGATCAGAATTTTTTTAAATCTGCATTTATAGTATTTGGGTTGTTATAGATAAAGAAGATGGCTGAGTGTCCAAGGGATCCACTTCTCCATTCATTCAATAAAAATGCATTTTAATTATTCCAGGCATGGCACTACCAGATGTCTTATTATTGCCACTACCTATACGTGGGTTTTTAGCATTTTTTTTTTTAAACTACTCTGTCTGGTCTTGGGATGTGTTAGTGTTTAAGCAAGAAACTGATCAATATTAGTATAGAACTTGAAACCTCTTCTTCTCTGTTCTTAGAATTTTTACATAAATTCCTTCTAGTCTTCTATTTGGGTTAGCATCATTCTCCAAAACTAGTCAGGTTTGCCTTTTGGAAAGATAACATACACATCCTCAAAGGACAGTGTTATAAAGCTGTGGTTTCTTGTATTACATGTTAGAGTTTAACTATTTTTCTATCTTGTTTAAGTTTCTAAGCTAAGCTAAATCCAGAGTTTTCTTCTCACCTGACATCTCTGGGCAGCTTGGTTGCTACAGCCTTGCAGGAACAGCCTTTCTCTTCCGATCGCAAAGTTCAAATTTTTTGAGGCGTATTCTGTGCTCTTTTATTACTCATGCATTGCTACTTTAGAGAGGGTATAGAATAAAAAAAATAAATAAATAAAAATTTTTATTCTTCTGGACATCCCTCCTCCTTTGCTTACTTGAGGTTCCTATTAATTCTTGACTACTCAAGAGGAATGCTCTAGTAATAACATCAATTATTCTGCAGTGTTGCACATAGTAGACACTGAGTGTGCATTTCAGCTCTAGTTGGAAGTCGTATTTAAAATAGCTTACTATAAATTGGGATCAATCATGTGATATCTTCTGGGATATATTTCTGGAATTTTAAAACTTACTTGAAACAGAGACTCACCACACTACCTACCCTTATGTATAATATTTCGATGTGTAAACTCAAAACACCATTAGGTGTATATGGAATTACCTAAGAATTCTGAAATGAAAAATTATCCTTGATTCTATGACATTGTTTCCCTTTATTCATACTAGACATGTGCACATATGCCATAGGGCTATTGCAGTCATGTGATATAAGAAAAGTAAAGAGTCATGAAACTTTGGGATTTCCAGGCACACAAGGACAAGGCCTGGGTTATGGAGCCATCCTATGGAGTGGTTAAAAGTCGTTGGAAGGAGCTAGTAACTCCTCATGAGGAAATAGATCAAGAAATACACAGGCACTCACACATACACACATACTCTTTTGTATCATATATGATATTTCATTTATCCATCACAACAACCCAGGAAATTAATACTACCTTCATTTTATCATTAAGGAAACTGAGGTTCAGAGATATGAATTAATCTGACAAAAGTCATTCAGTACATAGACAATTTGGATCCAAACAAAGGTCAATCTGGATTCTGGATTCTAAATTACTTATACAAAGAAAAAACTCAACATACGGTGATCTGTTTTTTCAGAGGGGTAGAGAACATCTCTCACTGTGGATCTTCTCAACCTGATCATATTTCCACATACATGTGGCAATCATATTGAGGAAAATATAAAGTTACTAATGTATGTTGAGTAGATAGCCCTAGATTGAGGTTCTGGATCACCTCTGGGGCTACTCTTCTAAGATAAATTTTGGAATGTCGTGCCATTTTCCAGGTTTATCTAACTCAAGATGACCAAACTGAAAATAAAGAACTAAGATATCTATATTCTTTACCTTTTTTTTTAATTGTCTTAAAATAAACAGATTACCACCCACTGTTTACACATCAAATTTATAAAATCACAGTTTCTTAGAAATAGTGAAGATAAGACATTGGGCAAAAAGGGAAAATAATCTCACAATGAATGCAATGATGAGGCCTGACTTTCTTAGAAACTTAAGCATAGCCAACCATCATTAAAAGGAAGTAAAATGGTCCTTGTGACTCCTGGTACTGAATTATTCACTGTACAATGAAAACTAATCAGTCACGAATTAAGCAGCATGTTTATTATATAAGAGAATCTTTGGAAATACATCGACTTCATTCTAGGTTAAAATTGTTTGTACTGATTTTTGAATGCAGCTATGAAATATTTCTAGGACTTTCCTTGTTGCTGTGAATACATCATTGAACAGGATAGACATGTTTACTGTCTGTTATGGTTTGCATTGTGTTCCCCAAAAACATGCATTGTAATTCCTAACATGTATGCCTGTTATAATCTCATTTGGGAATGGATTCTCCTATTTATGTAAATGAACAAGATTAGTTAAAGGTGTGTCTTGAGCCAATCTCTTTTGAGATGTAAAAGAGATTAAACAAGCAAGTAAGGAAGCAGAGATAGGGGAAGACTGATCCTGAGCCACAGGGAGATCTCCAAGGAACCAGGAAACAAGCAGAGGAGACAAAGTTTCCTCCAGAGTCAACACAGAAAGAATTCCCCTAGAGCCAGCACCCTGAATTCAGACTTTTGGCCTCTTAAACTGTAAAAAAATAAATTTGTGTTTGTTAAAGCTATCTATACCCTGGTGGTATTTCTGTTAGAGCAGCACTAGATAACTAAGACAGAATTTGGTACCTAGAGGTGGGAATGTTCCTGGAACAAATACCTAAAATGTGGAAGTAGTTTTGGAATTGGGTAATGGGTAGAGGCTGGAAGAGTTTTAATGAGCCTAATAGTAAAAGCCTAGATTGCTTTGAGGAGACTGTTAGAATTATGGACATCAAAGGTGATTCTGATGAGGGCTCAGAAGGAACCAGTAGAGAGCTATAAAGTCTCTATCATCTTAGAGAATCTATATAGTGCCAGCAACAGAAGGTTGCTAGAAATGTGGAAGATAACTATGTTTCAGTGAAGTTTAAAAGGAAATGATGAGTATGTCATTAAACAATGGAGGAAGGGCAATATTTTTTTATGCAGTGGCAAAGAACTTGTCTGAATTATGTTCATCTGTTTGGTGGAAGGTAGACTTGTAAGTGATGAACTTGGATATTTGGTTGAGGGAATTTCTAAGGAAAACCTTAAAGGAACTGTATGGTTTTTCTTGCTGCTTATAGTAAAGTGCGAGAGGAAAGAGATGGACTTAAAAATGAACTGTGCAAAATGAAAACAAAACTTAAATAATTGGAAAATTCTGGTGTGTAAACTAAGGACATGTGCCCTAGAAGTCTTACCAAGGACTTGGCTGCACAAACTTTTTTTTTTTAGATTAAGCCTGTGACTCATGGATCTAACCAACTATGATAGCAGAAAACCCATTAGTTTAGACTAAAGGGGACAGAGAAAGAATTAAAGGAGAGAACCGTGTCTGCCTCTTGGGATTCTAAGGCAGGAAACAGGTCAAAGGAGATATATCAATTGTCCTCCAAGACTATGAAAAAAAAAACATTCCTGGAGTAGTCCAGAGATCAGTAGAACTGTTGGAAGGAGCAAAGGAAGCAGGGCCTTCTTAGTTCCAAAATTTTGGGGCACAGTCTCCTAGATCACAAAGGATTGGGCTACAGCCTCCCAGGTTGCAAAGAATGGGATCTTGGTCAACTTGGTTCTGAGGTATAGGGTTCTTTGTGAAGGTGTGCCAGGGTGATGGGGATGCTGCCCAAAGCTGAGGAGGTGGAGCTCCCATGCTTAAGGGACAGAAGGATAGGACCTGCCAGGGCCAAGGGAATGGGGTCACCACTCAGATGGATAAGAGAATGGGACCACCCGAAAAAGGGATAGCAGAGTTACTGTCCAATGAGCCTGGAAATTGGGGCTGAAGCCCAGGGCCAAGGAGCCTCCACCTAACATCCACAGGGTGTGGCCAACATCCAAAGTCTGGAGGGTGGGACCATTGTCCAAAAGATCTCAGAGAATTATTTCCAAGCCTAATGTAAACTGTTCTGCTTGGTTTTTGGGCTAGTTGGGTACCGTTTATCTCTTCTTTCCCTCCTATTTATCCCATTTGTAATGGAAATGTCTACTTTGTGCCTGTTCCAACATTGTACTTTGGAAGCAGATAGCTTGTAGTCTAGATTTCACATGTTCACAGACGTAAAATAGAATTTTGCCCCAGGATAGAATATGCCTAAATTCTCACCCAAACTTGATTTAGATGCTTCACTATATGTGATTTTTATCTTGGAATGAATTCAAGACTTTTACAGTGGTGTGAGGGGTGAGTGTGTTTTGCATGTGGCAAGGACATGAATTTTTGTATTTCTGTTATAGTCATACTAGATAACTAAGATACTGTCTTAATGAATCAGATGCTCTACAGTAAGAGACAAATAAAGTGTTTTTCAGGTAAGATAAATGCACTGAGTTCCAAAAATTGAGACTTCTGGAATGGTACTAAAATTAAAAATGATTAATGAATAACTAAAAGCAACAATGGCAGAAAAAGTCCACTGTTTCCTCAAGTGTCTATACTGAGGGTGAGGTAGGCAAACTCTAGATTTTTTAGAAGCACAGAAGAAGTAATGAATTACATCTATAAGACCTTCTTTACCATACAAGCATTTAGATATAATATGAACTTCCTAAGCATGTGCAGGACACTATGTAAGATTTGTAAACATATGTTGTGGGAGGTTTTGGTATTTTTTTCTAAGTGGATCTATCTAAGAAAGTCTTTGTCAACTAGCAAAATGTCAGTGTGAGGAATATGGGGCACTGCACAACCTCTAAGAAGCTTATTTCCTGGCTCATAAATTATCTCCTCTGTCATATTAATCTGGACATGCTTCAAAATTAACTGACATAAATTATTACTACTATTTTTTCTTTAAGTTATTTTAATAACTTTAAGGATGAAAAACATAACTATAGTAGGTGCTGTATTAATAAAAATAAATATCTTCCCCCTAACAAATATTCTTTGGAAAAACTCTCCAGTGGACAATCAGAGTAAACAGTGTACTTTTATTCATGTTGATCAAGAAAATACAAACACAAGCCAAAGACTACAACTTGGCATTCCAATTCCCCAGCTGGCCTTCAATTTTAACCTGTTTTATAGTTTTGTTTTTGTTTTTTTACCTTGTTCTCTGAACTTTATGAATATTGGTGCCTTTCTGAATACATAGATTAGTAAGAAGTAATCCTTTGTTAAATTATTAGTCATCTATTTTAGTTGAGTTACTCAGGCAAAAGAAAGGTCACAGTATATTGTTGCTATGTTCATGAACTCCCAGAATAATGAGGGAGATAAATATGTGTATTGGAATTATGAACATAGAAATACTTCCCAGTGTTACATACATATATATGTATATTTCACCCAAAGTAGAAGTTAATTTCATAGGCATTCTTTCAAAAATATGCAATGACACTAAAGTTTTCTCTGCTATATTTTCAGTAGCTTTCCCAGAATATGGGTACTTATCTCCTGGGTCTTAATGCAGTATACAACAGGGTTGAGAACAGGAGGGACTAATAAGTACACACAGCCCATGATAATATGCACCACAGCTGGAACATGCTTCCCAAAACGATGGATAATGGAAACTCCCAGCATAGGAACATGGACCAGCAACACAGCACAGATGTGGGAGACACAAGTGTTGAGGGCCTTGAATTGTTCTTCCTGAGAGGCAATGCCTAGCACAATGATCAGGATCTTCAAATAAGAGAGGAGAATGAACAAAGAGTCCAATCCAAAGGTGATGAGAATGATAATGAGGCCATAGATGCTATTGATGTGGTGGTCAGAACAGGAAAGCTTGATTATATCAGGGTGAAGACAGTAAGAGTAGGACAGCTCATTGGTCTTACAAAACTTCAGCTGCTTAAGGAGAAAAGGTGCTGGGAAGATGACAGCCATAGCCCTTATCGAAAGCCCCATGCCTATCTTGACAATGGTGACATCAGTCAAAATAGTAGTGTACCTGAGTGGGTTGGAGATGGCCACAAAGCAGTCAAAGGCCATGGCCAGTAGGATGCCTGATTCCATTAGGGAGAAAACGTGGATGAAGAACATCTGGGTAAGGCAGGCATCAAACTCTATTTCAGGGACATTGAACCAGAAAAGCTTGAGTAGAGTAGGCAGAGTGGAAGCACAGAGCCCCAGGTCACTAGCAGCCAGCATGGAGAGAAAAAAGTACATGGGTGCATGAAGTGATGGTTCCACCCAGATAACCACTAAGATTATACTGTTACCCAGAAGGGCAATTAGGTACAGGGCATAAAACAAAATGGAGGTCATTGGATGGGAGGCCTCCAGGCCAGGGAAACCAGTTAGAAGAAAGGGTCTGTAGGTGCTACTGTTGAAAAGGATCATGATGTCTAATTTATAGTAAAGAGGTCAATATTCACTTTTCTTCATGGTAGGGGGGTCCCAATTAGCCTATCATCATCTTTTTCATTTCCAGCGAATAATTTGGAGTACAAAGGTCAATAGTTGCTTCTTCCTAAAGTGATAGAGTCTGAATTAGCACATGGTCACCATTATCCTTTGTAATGAATGAGTCTATATCATGAGCTTTTCCTTAGGTACTACATAAAATCAGCACACTATTGGAGGCACTAGTTAACTTTAATACAACAAATTTATAAAACAAATTAATTTAACTGTTTGATTTCATCATATATGACTAATTTATTTAAGACATGATATATCATGTGTAGAGAGAATATCTGCATAGTTTTTTAATATAAAACATGATTATGTGTCCTGAGAGGACAACTTAATACCAATTTGGCAAATTAAAGACTCAGGGAATAGTCAGGGAGTAGAAAAACCTCTCTTTTATTCTTAGTTTGTATTATCTTTCTTCATGGGCGTTAAGAAAATAGAGCAATAAAAACAAAGTGAAGATGTAAATACCATCCATAAAGGATCCCTGTCCATGCAATGTGCATGGAAGTAATAGTTAAGAAATCAAATGACATATGGCATTGGGCAAATCTGTTGCAAAAGGTCTCTTTGGATGTTACTTTGAGGACTAATGTGCAGCTGACACAAACCATGATATTTTCAATTGCTTCATATACATGCGAAAGCTGGACAATGAATAAGAAAGACTGAAGAGGAATTGATGCCTTTGAATTATAGTATTGGTAAAGAATATTGAATATTCCACAAACTACCAGAAAAACAAACAATTGTATCTTGGAAGAAGTACAGCCAGAATGCTCCTTATAAACGAGGATGGAAAGACTTTGTCTCATATCCTTTGCACATATTATCGGAAGGGATCAGTCCCTGTAGAAGGCTAACATTCTTGGTAAAGTAGAGGGTCAGTGAAAAAAAAGGGAGACTCTCAAGAAGATGGCTGACTTGGTGGCTGTAACAATGGGCTCAAACATAGCAACAGTTGTGAGGATGGCGCAGGACCAGGCATGTTTCTTCTGTTTTACATAGAGTAGCCATGAGTCAGAACCGAACCAACACCAGAACAACAACATCCATGCAGAGAGGACTGCGACAACTATTCTGATTAAACTAGATTAACATCTGCCTCTTCCTATTCACAATTCCTGGGGCATTTTACATTAAAATGGTGACCCCATGTGTGTCAGAGTAGAACTATGCTCCGTAGGATTTTCAGTGGCTAATTTTTTGTAAGTTTATTGTCAGAACTTTCTTCCAAATAACTTCTCTGTGAATTAGAATATTCAAATTTTCAGTTAGTGGCTGAGCATAAGTTAACCATTTGCTTCACCCAGGGGCTAAAACAAGGCAAGAGTTCAGGAAATCCATATCCTATTTCTGCCTCTGGCACTAGCTATGTGATTTTGGTTAAATTGCTCAGCTCTCTGAAATTTAGTTTAATTTTTTTTAATTAAAAAATTGTAAAGAATGTAGGATTATATGAGTGATTTTTAAAAGACCTTTCCAATGAGGAGTTATTAGTTAAAATTTTTAAATTTATTTTTTATAACAAATATATATCTATATATATTTGAAATTACTACATGCCTACGAAGCAGCGGTCTATGGACAGTGTGGATACTGCCTTTTCTATTCAAAATGTAAACTGGAACAAAAAAAAAAAAAATTTTTTTTTTTTTACAAATTCCTATAAATGTCATTGTAATGGAAGCACATGTACTGTGTGTCAGGGAATGCTCCCTAGGAGGTAGTATTAAGCCAACATCCAATTTAGGCTAATATACAGGAGTAAGTAGGAAATGCCCACAAAGTTTTGTTGTGGGACAGGAGTATACATGAAAGGGAGAAATGTATGCTTAAAAGAGAGGATATCACAGTTTGTAATCTCTAATAATTTGGGGAACAGATTTCATATGTGGAGAAAGGCTTAACTTGAGGGGTAGCACAGAATAAGTTTGAGAAGTGAACAATTTTAAGAATATTTTATATAATTCCAAATAACGAAACGAATATTCGGGCAATAATTTTGAGTGTCTATGTGTTTGTGAGTGTGTGTGTGTTTGGGTATGGGCAATGGCTCTGTTACATTCATATTTTTATAAGATGATTCTAAGTGCGATGTGGAGAATAGATTGCAAGGGAGCATTTCGCTACGCACAATAAGGTTCTTTACCTGTCTCAAGGAAGCAGTATTTACAATAACAGCTAACATGTAATTAACGGGATAATACTATACATAAAGAAGTATAGCACTTTACGAGAACATTTACATAAAACTTATTAAAACTGTATGCAAAAAAAAAAAAATTCTAGTTTTCCCTTATTTTGTAGGTGAGAAGTTGAGCTTAGAATGTAAAGTGACTTCCCCAGAAACAGCTACACACTAGTAAGACTGAGAATTAAGTGTGAAATCCCTGAATTTTGCCGTAGGGGGGTTTGACTCCTTAGTTAGCTATGTTATTGCATGAAAATGAAAAGCCAAAACCAAAAAAAAAACCCAGTGCCGTCGAGTTGATTGTGACTCATAGCGACCCTGTAGGACAGAGTAGAACTGCCCCATAGAGTTTCCAAGGAATGCCTGGTGGATTTGAACTGCCAACCCTTTGGTTAGCAGCCATAGCACTTAACCACTACGCCACGGTTGTTTGACCTTCAGCAATATACTTAATATATTCAGGCCTAAGTTTAGGCATATATATTGTGGGTAATGATAATAACAGTAATAATATCTAATGAATAGGGGTGCTGTGAGGAGTAGATAAGGTAATTCATAGTAAGTATTTAAAACCAAGCCTGGTACATAGAATATTGTCAGAAATATTGATTATCAAAAATATTTCTTAGTTGAGAACCTCACAAGTTTCTTTGCTATATTTAAACACCAAATAGATTGTCTGAATCCATGGTTGCTGGCAGCAGAAACAACAAGGTGAAATTTGAGGGACATATATTTTATAAAGTAAAATCCTAAGAATTCATTCCATAATAATGGCATGATATTCCAGACAAATTTAGTGAGAATCCATTGCTCGCATTGAACATTGCGCATCCATTGCTCTTTTCTGGAAACCTGCTGAATCAGAGGGGAATTTACATCTTTAGAATGAGGACAGTGAGCCAAAGGCCTTGAGAAAATATAACCCCCAAGACCCTTGGTTTAATTATTTATATAACTAAATTTTGGAGCAGAAATAAAGTCTAGTGATAAAAATTACCTTCTAAACCCATGCTTTTCCTGGGGTTTCCTTTGAGAATAAAGGAATCAGCTTCTTTCCCACCATATATAGTAAGTAAGCACTTCTGGACCATAGGCATAAAGACATGTTCCTAAAATTGTGTCTGGGATCAAGTAGTTATATATCTGTTCATGTATGTGTATGTTTACCAGCCTGTCTCTAAATTCTCCTGAGATTTTTCTGTGAGAAGAGTACCTGCTGAGCCAATACTACTGAGTGGTTCCCCAGGGTCCACCACTTTGTAAACTGTATTTTAATTGTTTTTCTACCTGTGTGACCCTCTGGTAGTCACTAAAACTAATGTGGCTATTTTTCTACTTTTTTATGAGGCATAAAGCAATATTATTTTGAACCATTTTTCCACTATTTTTCTCCTCAAAGTAGGATCTCAACCTGTATCACTATGAGAATATTTTGTGTAATTAGTTTCAAATATTATGCATATTATTTATTATATATATAGGCTTGTCTTCATTACAGTATTTCATCAATTTTAGAAGGCATTAGCAAAATTTTTCTTGGGTTGTTAAGCTTTTCAGTCTGTTTTTTCAGTGCATCTGCATTTGGTGGTAGACAGGAGGAATGTTTATATGATTCTATAAAGGAAAGAAAGGCCGTGGAGAAATAAAACTGTTCTATCTCTGAGATACGCATAGTTTTGCAGGAGATGGTTGATGATAACCTCAGCATTTTTGTATTAATTTAGAAAAAAATTTGGCTCCATAATTAATTACTATAGACAGTACCAAAGAAACAATAAATGTAAATGTATACAGCTAAAATTAATGGCAAGATTCTTAATGTGGATCTTGAAAGTGGGAGTTTTTGTTTAGGGAACACTGAGTTTATGTTAATGGTGTCAGAATGATTTAGAAAAGGATAGTGAGAATCCTTGTATAACCTGAAGAATTTAATTGTTACTGAATTGTTTATGTAGAAATTTTTGAAATTGCATTTTTTGTTAAGTATATTTTCAAAATAATAAATGTTTTTATAAAAAACATGGGTGAGGCCATGGTGGAATAGTCAGATGCTTCGTGCTGTGCTTCTTACAACGACAACCCCCCCATCAAAAAAAAAAAAGAATCATATATATATATATATATATATATATATATATATATATATATATATATATTGCAATCTAGGGACCCAAAGACAAAGCTGAAGAATCAGACTGAGTGGCAGGTGGATGGGAGACAATTCACAAACAGTGGAAACAGATTACAGAGAGGGGATCCCCAGCATCCTTCTAGATGAGTCAGCACAGGACACATAGGTTAAGCCGAGTAGTGACACCCCAAGCTGAACCCCACTCCATCTGTTGCACCCAAGCTGCAGAGAGTCTGTGTGTACCTCCAGAACCAAACAGGAGTGACACCAGACCTATGAAAGTTAAGTGCAAGTTCCCAAACCATTGTGTGCACATTATAACCTTTCCCCATCAGAGGTCCACCACAGAGGAGCACTCCCTTCTCCTCATCCATCCCCCTCCCTACCCCTTCACCAGTCAAGTGGCATTCAGCACTGCCACACCCCCTAAGCCTGGAATTCCAGGCCTGGTCTGGAGGCATCTGCTCCTTTGCCCAGCTACTGATGTAGTAGGTCCTTGGACTTCCAGCACCCTTCACCCCTGCTGAACACCCACACCAGTGCCTTGCAGGCTGACCCCACACAGCATGCCCTCATTAGGACAAAACAGGCAGGGCATCCACCTGAAGCCCATTTTCACCTGCAGTAGCCAAGTGGGAGCTTCAGATTTGTGACATTTGACATCATTCCATGACATATTTAACAAGGGTCTTATCTCTATAATCTACAACATACTTAAACACCTCAATAACAAAAAGGAAAATAATACAGTTAAAAAATGAGCAAAGGATATAAACATACAGTTCACCAAAGAAGACACTTGGGTGGCCAACAGACACATGAGGAAATGCTCGCAACCATTAGCCATTACAGAAAAGCACATCAAAACTACTATGAGATAACATCTCACATTGGTGACATTACTGGCTCTAACTTAAAAAAAAAAACAGAAAATAACAATTGTTGGAGAGGTTTTGGGGAGATTAGACCTCTTATGCACTGTTGGTGGAGAAGTAAAATGGTACAACCAATTTGGAAAATGATATGGAGCTTCCCTAAAAAGGTAGAAATAGGAATATCATACAATCCAGCAATCTCACTCCTAGGAACATATTCTAGTGAAATAAGAGCCATCACGCTAATATACATATGCACATCCATGTTCATTGCAGGACTATTCATAATAGTAAAAAGATGGTAACAACCTAAATGCCTATCAACAGATGAGTGGATAAACAAAGTATGGTTCGTACACACAATGAAATACCATGCAAAGATAAAGAACAATGATGAATCTGTGAAACATCTCACAACATGGATGAATCTGGAGGGCATTACGCTGAGTGAAATAAAAGTGAGTTATAAAAGGACAAATGTTATACAAGACTACTACTCTAAGAACTCAAGAAAAGATTTACACAGCATACGAGCACACACAAAAACATTCTTTGATGGTTATGAGGGTGGGGAAAGAGAGGGGGGAACTCATTACTTAGATAGTAGACAAGTGTCAACTGTGGTGAAGGTAGAGGACAACACAATACAGGGGAAGTCAGCACAACTGGACCAAAGCAAAAGCATAGACATTTCCTAGACACAAACACTTTGAGGCACTTAGTAGCTGGGGCTGGGGACTGGGAGCCACTGTTTCAGGGGACGTCTAGGTAAATTGGCAGGACATAGTTAATAAAGAGACTGTTCTACATTCCACTTTAGTGAGTAGTGCCTGGGGTCATAAAAGCTTGCCAGCCAACATTTAAGATACATCTATTGGCCCCATATCATCTGGAGCAAAGAAAAATGAAGAAAACCAAAGACATAAGAAAAGTATTAGCCCAAAGGACTAAAGGGCCACACAAACCAGAGACTCCACCAACCTGAGCACAGAGGAACTAGATGGTACCCTGCTACCACCAATGACTGCTTGACTGGGACCACAACAGACAGAATGGGATAAAAATGTAGAACAGATTTCAAATTCATGAAAAAAGACTAGATTTACTAGTCTCACAGAGACTGGAGAAACCCCCAAGACTGTGGACACTGGACATTCTGTTAATTCAGAAATAAAATAATTCCTGAAGCCCACTTTTCAGACAAAGTTTAGACAGGCCTACAAAACAAAACAAAAAATTACACACGTGAGGAACATGCTTGTCAGTTCAGTCAAATATATGAGCCAAATGGGAAACTCCTGTGCAAAAGCAAGATGACAGGGAAGGAAGGGACAGGGAATGGACAAATGGACACAATGAACCTGACGTAGAAAAGCAGAGCATGCTGTCACATTGTGGAGATTGCAACCAGTGTCATAAAACAATATGTGTATAAATATTTGAATGAGAAATTAACTTGAGCTGTAAACTTTCACCTAAAGCATAATCAAATTTAAAAAAACCAAAGGTGCTAATGAATTAAGTAGACAACATGCAAGAATAGATAGGCGATATAAGCAGAGAGATGAAAAGTTTAAGAAAGAATCAGGAGGAAATGGTAATAAAAAAAGAAAAAAAATAGGGAGGTGGGGACAAGATGGCAGAATAGACAGATGCTTCCTGTGAGCCCTCTCACAACAAAGACCTAAAAAACAAGTGAAATGAGCATATTTATGACAAGCTTGGGGCCCTGAACATCAAAGACAGGGTTAGAAAATGAACTGAGGGGAAGGGGGAGGAAGAGACAGTTCAGAAGCGGAGAGGAGTTACCGGACCTGAATCATGGGGAGCCCTCAGGCACCATTCCCGGAGCGGTGGCAGTGGACTGGTACTAGTGTTAGGTCGCAGTTTCCTCAGGAAGAAGCAGCCAGCCACAAAGCCTACTCACACCTCCGGAACCTGAGAAGAATGGCACTCTGGGCAAGAGCTAAGTGCTTGCGTATATTTTACCGTACCCCCTACCCTCAAGCTGGCTTGGCTGTTGATTTCTATGGGCCTGAGATAGGCTCTGTTGAGCACCTAGAGCCATTCTTCAGGCCCTGGAGGAGGAATAAATTTGCAATTGTTGGAAAAGATCATTTGTCAGCTCCACTAACCAGGGGAGCTCAGGACAGAAGTGGCTCAGTTTATATAAATTTACCTTATTTATTTTAACTGCTGCTGAGTAGTCCACATAAGAATATACCATAATTTTTTTAAGTGTTTCTTTTTTGAGGGACATTTTGAGTGCTTCAATTTTTCTTCTATACAGAAAATTTTGCAATTAAAATCACTGTACATACTCCCATATGTATTTGTGAAAATTATTTTTAGAGTGACAAGTAGTTAATTGCTTTGCAAAATAATACTGTTTTTAATAACATTGTTTACTACACAATCTTCTCAATTTGGGCCAATTCACAATCCTTTCCTTTGTGCATAAGACTTAGCATTTATTGCAAACCTCACTAATGCTTATTATCATCAATCTTGATATTCTGTTAGCTAAACATTTAATAAACATTTTGTATTAATTTTTCTAATTATAAGTGAGGCTAAGATCTATTTTAAGTTATTTTTATAGTTGCATTCACTTCTGTATGAATTTTCTCTCCACATAATCTGTATTATTTATTTTCTATTATGTAAACACATTTAAATTGTTTGGGGCATAATGAAATTTATTGTGAAAAGGGATAGAAATAATGGAAAGGGTCAAAGTTAAAGCACATGAGAAAGATGAGAATTTTGATGCAATCATGTATACACATAAAAGGATAAAAGGGCTCAAGACCAAAAAAAAGAAAGGAAAAATACATAAAAATATCTTAGCTCAATAAATACATCCATAAACAGATCATAGATTACAATAACATTGGTAGAGCTTTTTGCCTTGTGATGTTAATTTTTCCTGTGAGTTATAAGCTCATCTGTTGACAGTAAGTGCATTGGGAAAGGGTTAATTAGGAAGAGAAGGTCTTAAATTTGGACCAGTTTCTGCATGAAATGTTAAAATAGAGGTGTGTGTTTGAGTGTTTCGGGGAGGTAGGGTCCATTTTAATGGACATTTATTATTTGTTATCAGAACAATGCTTATGGTATATTCTAAGTTCATATACAGCTTAATCCCCATCTTCTCCCTCACAAACACAAATGCAAATGGCCAGTCACACCATTAAAAAAACCCATTGCCATTGAGTCCATTCTGGTAGTTGACCTCCTCACCTACACAAATGCAACTAGCCTGCCACACCATTAGGGTGGTTTACCATATCAGTTATGAATGAGGGCTATGAAATCAGAGTGTCTGAGCTACAACCCAAGTCTACCTGTCTACCACTTACCAGTTGTTATACCTCATACAGGTGACTTAAACTCTCCTTATCCTAAAATAGGGATAAAATTTAAATGACTCAGTACACTAACCACTATCAGAAAAGCAACAGACTCACGGGATGCACTTAGAAATGTTAGCTATTACATTATTACATAAGTTCCCAATACTTTGGGTTCCTGTATTCTTCTTGTGTATCAATTTATACCATGATTCTGAATTGCCATTCTCTAGACTTCCCAAAGTTTTATTGACCAGCATATCCAGCTAATTTCATGCCTGAAATAGAATATCCGTCTCTAGGGACCCTGAAAGTCATATGCCAAGGTAGCTGAAACTCTGGATATGGAAGTTCAAAGACAAATTAAGAGGCAAAAAAGTGCTTTTTCACTGTAATCTAATATTAATACCTAGTTGGCTACACATATTTTTGACTTGGTCTGACTGTATATTTTTTCTTCTCACTGCATTTTTCTCAATATCTAAAATAAAAAAATGTACTCAGTATTGTTGATGCAGACATGTCAAAAGGGCACACAAACATATTTTCACTCATTTCATATTACTCTTCTTAATAAATGTTCTGAGGGTTGTTGCTCAATTCAATTCCAGCAGCCACTTTAGTTAAAGTTTATAATAGCATGGCAATCACTACTTGGAGGCAATGGGGTTACCATATAGAATATACCTCAAGAATATGATACAGGGCAGGGACAAGATGGCAGAATAAACAGATGCTTACAGCAACCCCTCTTACAAAAAAGACCAAAAAAAAAAAAAACAAGTGAAACGAGTATATTAATGACAAGCTCGGAGCCCTGGACATCAAAGGCAGGGTTAGAAAAGGAATTGAGGGGCAAGGGAAGGAGAAGACAGTTCAGAAGTGGAGTGGAGTTACTAGACCTGAATCGCTGGAAGCCCTCAGGCAGCATTCCCGAGAGCAGCTGCAGTGGGCTGGTACTAGCATTTGGCTGCAGTTTCCTCAGGGAGAAGCAGCCAGAATCACATCCAACTCACACCTCCGGAACCAGAGAAGAACAGCACTCTTGGCAAAAGCTAAGTCCTTGCGTATATTTCAATGTGCCCCCCGTGCCCAAGCCGGCTGCAGTGGCCATCGATTTCCCTGGGCATGAGATGGGCCTTGTTGAGTGCCTAGAGCCATTCTCCAGGCCCTGGAGAAGGAATAAATTCGCAAATGGGGGAAAAGATAATTTGCCAGCTCCACTAACCAGGGGAGCTCAGGACAGAAGCAGCTCTTGTCCAGGCATAAATGTTCCGTGGACTTTGAGTACCTTTCCCCTCTGCATGGACCTGTGTGAGCCTATTTCAGGAGAATAGGCCCTTGTTGGCAGACTATAGCTGTTTCATCTGTGTGGTGGAGCGGTGGATGTTTGATGTTTGACATTGCTTTGCCTATTAAATAGGGTCCTCACCTAGCCGCATCAGAGGCCTAAGGACTGGAGGCTCCACTCGGGTCACCCAGCCACCCATGACAGGGGTCCATGGGAAACTGGTACCTCCCAACCCTTAAACAAAAACCTGTCCCAACCCTTACAACCACAAATATTGGGTTCCCATGGTCTGTCTGCAGAATCCACCCACCCACCTGTACACTCTAGGGAACAGGGACATGCTTTCCTCAGAGACACTTGCGGGACGATCCTCAGCCCCCTGCCGTGTTCAGAGCATGACACCGTTCTGCAACCAGATATCTTGAACTGTATCTCCCAGATAATTTCTATAGAGATGACTTCATTGTTTTCAAGAAATGTTACATATGGCAAACCTATTAAAAAAAAACTCTCCTGGATTGCTTTCAAACAGGGCTGCAATTTATATTCTTGTCTTATGCATCTAAACATATTTTCATGCAGCTTATTGAGAAAAGGAAGTCCAGGGGAAGAACAGGACTGTGGAGACTAGAGGTTAAGAACTGCACCCAGTCCAAATGCAAACTCTATTGAATCTATCCATAACATAGCTCTAAAATCTCTCAGTTTATTTTATACTCACAACCATCAACTGAATCCAAACCAGTATTATTTTTTTCTCTAACATATTCCAGTAGTTGATGGCTCATTTTCTTCTGCTTCACACTACTAGCAGCCATTCTTTACTCTTCAAAATCAGTTCACCAAATTTATCTCCAAATTACACGCACTGTCTGTCATATTTCTTTATTTACACTTTCTCAAAACCCATTGCTGTCAAGTCGATTCCAACATAGGAACCTTAAAAATCTCAGCACCATCTTTATCCTGGTCTTTGAACAGTTGCCTTTGTTTCCAATTTAGATGCTCTACATGAGTTCTTTACAAAGGAAATCAACTTACAAGTTACCAAAAACTGTTGAATGGTTTTCTATCACACTTAGAAATTCAACTTCTTTTCATTGGCCTATAATGCCCTAAATGACTTGGCCTGTGATGTGGACTCTTCCCCTTTTACTCTTCCTCAAAACTTAGCAAGAATTTTCTGTTTTCTCCTAAAATTTTATAATTCATATTTCTGATATTTATTTCTTGCAGTACTTTTCCTCAATTCTTTGATTGACTAGTTCATTCTGCTATATCAGGTCTCAATTTAAATATTACCTTCTCACAGAGGTTTTCCCTGACTAACATTTCTAAGTTCTTCTCACCTCTGGCCAGTCTCCTTCACATCAACCTCTTAGTTTTCATCAGAGCTGCTTTTTATTTCCTGAAACTTAGTGTTTCTATTTTATTTGCTTAATGTTGGTTTCTTCCACTACAACAAACATTCCTAACATCAGGGACCTTGTTTGCTTCCCTGTTACATTCCCAATCCCTAGAATATTACCTAGTACGTGAATAAATGCATACACATAAAACAAAGATTTCAAGTACTTTGTGGTACAGTAAGAAATCATCAAGATTTTGTTAGAGAAATGTTCAGAGTAATAGATTTCCTTAGGTTTTTTTTCTTCTTGGCTATTATTTTCCTATAGCATTATATAACGAATCAATTTTCTCTTTTTCTAATCAGTGGAACAATGAAAATAACATATATATCCAGGATCTGGAGAAGGGTTATATAAATTATTTAGTATAAAATGTTTGATATATTGTGTGACCATTAAAAATTATAATTACGAAAACTGTGACATAGGAGAAAAGCCCTTATTACCTTATATAGTCTCATAGGGAAATAGAAATTATGTATACTCAACCAAGCCAAAAATATTATCCAAAGCCAAAGTTATTATAAATCTGAAATAATTTTGTATAATAAATGTGTTTGTAAACTAAATATTTATATGACAAGCCAGTATATCCTTGATGAAAAGAATTTTATAGTAAAACAGATTCCATTAAAGACATTATATTTCTGTCCTCTCTTTTTGGGTCTTCCACAAAATAGCTCTGGGGGTTTGGTGGTTATCATCTGTTCGTAAGTCTCTGCTCTGGCATCTGTTAGGTCTACAGGGAGACCTTGCAACAACTGCACCACTTTATTAATCCGTGAGAGACTGCAGTTCTAAAATTATTAATATAACTGCGGTTGACTAAAAAAAAAATAATAGGTTATCATAGCAACTTTACTTTGTCTTGTCAAGCTGCTCTTTTTATTCCCCTCCTTTTCTATCTTTTTAATGATCTTTAGCTTTCTTTATGTATGCTTTTCTTGATGTTATCCTTTTTTTTTTTTTCTTGTAGCTTTCTTCATGTATGCTGTTCTTGATGTTATCCTACAGCTCTTCTGGTCTTCAGTCATTAGTGTTCAGTGCATCAGATCTATTCTTGAACTTGCATATGAGCAATTAATTGTACGCTCCGCAGTCGGCCCCTGGCCTTGTTCTGACTGATGATATTGAGCTCCTCCATCGTCTCTTTCCACAGATGTAGTCGATTTAATTCCTGTGTATTCCATCCTGCGAGTTAGGGTTTATGTTGATGAAAAAAAGGTGTTTACAATGAAGAATCTGTTGATCTTGCTAAATTCTATCATGCTATCTCCTGCATCGTTTCTACCACAAAGGCTATTTTATTTCTAAATTTGCTTAATTTTTCTCTACAGCTTTTTCTCGAATTTGGTAAGATTTTGTCTGGTTAGGTTATATTTTAAATGGCATATTGTTATTTGCTGTTGTGCGTGATTCCACTTTTTTTTTGTTTGCTTATCCTTATTTTTTCCCATATATATATATATATATTTTTTTTTTTTTCTTGGCAGGGAATTGTCATTTGGATTTTCCTTTTTTTTTTTTAATTTTTAAGTTCAAAGATTATTTACTTAATAATTGTTTTTTAGAAATCACATAGTGAGACAATGCAGCCAATGGAATTACTTACACCAAAGCTCAGAATTTTGATTATGCCATGCAGATGTCATTGTGTTCTCATGTTTTGTAATTCATAAAGGGTGTATTGCTTTGATTTTGATTAATTCTTTAATTCAAGAGTTGTTCTGAAGAATAATTTTATTTGCATACTCATAGGTATGTTGTACTTACCTTTTACATACTAATATATAGTTTCTAAATCTATATTTTATTTTGGTGAAGTAAAGCTATTTTTTTGAAATAAATCTTGAACCCTACATATTAAGAGCCAATTTCCTATTTTATTACCCAATAAATTTAGATTTTATTTTTTGTCTTTTCTCTTAATCACTTTCAAATGAAAAATAACTTCTTATACTTAGTGGTTACTACCTCTAAAATTGAGTGGTATGTTTATTTCTTCTTCATCAGCCTCTAGCCATTAGAACAAATAACTCTTTTAAAGTCTCCAATTTACACCTGAAGAACATGACTCTTAGAAGTTGTATTCCTGTTACATACTTCCTAAGTGAGGTGGAATATTATTTTCTCAGTCACTTTCTCTGCCCATATTAGAATTACAAGGCTAGAAACTGGGATTTTTATTTTTGCAAACCTCTGCTTCCTGTATCTGCAGTTGTTTTTTCTTGTTTTGATTATGTCTCTGTATGGATACACTGTGCCACCACTGTTAGTGAATATCTGGTATATAAACTATCCTGAGAGTTGAGGGTAGAACTCCTGAGAATGCTAGATCTTAACTACATATTGATAAATTCAGAATTGTCTATTATAGCACCCAGAATGCTGCAGTCAGAACTTGTTGGATGAAAAGGATGGAGAAAAGAGGACCTATTTGGAGGGAAAATGAGGTATTAACTGAGAGAGAATGACTATTGCCTGGATAGAAAACATTTAAACCATACCTGTTGCCATTGAGACCATTCCGACTCATACTGATCCTCTAGCACAAAATAGAATTGCCCCATAGGGTTTCCGAGGAGCAGCTGGTGGATTCAAACTGCAGAGCTTTTGGTTAGCAGCCAAGCTCTTAACCACAGTTCTAAAAAGGGTAACTCCTTTCTGCTTAATTTGTGGAGGTAGTAAAGTTTTAGGTGTTGATAATACCCTGGTTTAGAATCTTTTGCTATCACTCTTACAACTCTTATTCCTTTGAAAAAGGAGTCTACAATATGCGCAACTTAAAATACGCAAACACTAATTAGACATGACATGGTGAATATTCAAGTAAAATTCAGGTAATGATCTTCTGTCTTCTTCATTCTACAATGCTGATGCCATTTTAGTATATTTCACAAACACTTCTGGGCAAATTAATTCTAAATCATGACGATACAGTTAACGTAGAGTGCTGCTATGATACTTCAAATGCAGTGACAGTTTCCTTTGAAAATCACCCAAATATTTGAAAACTAATTCACTTCTAAGTAGCCCATAAATCCAAAAAGAAATAAAAAAGGACAATGGAAAGTATTTTGAAGTCAATGAAGATAAAAACACAACATACTGGATTTGTGGGAAGTCACATTGCTTTTTTTTTTCCCTGAATGGGAAAACAATGCATGTTTATTATAAAACATTTTTTTTTTCCAAATAGAAATTTCTATAAACAACATTTTAAATTTTTAATTTCTGTTTTCCTTGATTTGTAGATCCCAATCATTGCTCACAGGTTGATTTGTGTTCATTCCTTTCACAATGTAACTGATTTTTTTTTTTTTAAGCAACTAAACTATTTATAATACATAGGAACTTTCTTTTTTCCATTAACGGTGTATCATGATGGCCTCATCAAAGTCATAAACAAAAGCCTAGCCTGTAAACACTCAAACCTCTCACCACATGCAAGCAGAAATCATTCACCTTTGGGTCTCCTGGTTATGAACTTTTTAATTTAGAATTTTCTTTTTATTTTAAAGGTCCAGAATGCTTCAAAACCAAGATGAAGCACCTTCTCTATGACTCCTGTGACAAGTGGAATAGATCTCCATTTGTTGGGTCGTATAAAGCTTGTTCAGATAACTTTTACTGCAATTACATGGGAATTTAATCATTGCTTTGCACCAGTTTCTACTGTACTAAATGTTAATATCTAAAGTTAAGAATGAAGTACTATTCATCGTCTTATACTCTGATAGAAACTATTATCAAGTATTTTGAACAAATTAAGAAATAAAGACGTCAGTAAATGAACTGACAGATCAATATGAAAGAATTTTCACCTTTTCATAGCTGAAGACAACCTGTAGCTTCCAGCATGCCATTGTGCAATAATACTAATTTCCACTCCAGTGCCTTTTTTCTTCTTGGCATTCCAGGGATGGGGGCCATTCACATATGGATATCAGTGCCCTTCTGTCTCATTTATCTGTGTGCTATCCTAGGAAATGTCTCTCTTTTATTCATTATCAGAACGGATTCCAGTCTGCATAAGCCCATGTATTTCTTTCTCTGTATGCTCTCTGTGGCTGACCTGATCATCTCCACCACTGCCATCCCCAAAATCCTCAGCATTTTTTGGTTCCATGACAGGGAGATCTACTTTGAAACCTACCTTGTACAAGTCTTTCTCATTCATTCACTATCTACTATGGCCTCAGGGTCTATCTTGGCCATTGCCTTTGGTCTATCTTGGCCATGACCTTTGACCGCTACGTAGCCACCTGCAAACCTCTGAGCCATTCTACTATTCTGACACATGGAGTTATCAAGAACTTGGGGCTGCCTATTGTCTTCCATGGGATTTTGGTTCTCAGTCCTCAGCCCTTCATGCTTCGGTGGCTCCCCTACTGCAGAACTGGTATCATCCCTCACACTTACTGTGAATTCATGGCCCTCATCAAGCTTGCTTGTGCAGAGACCAGGATCTGCAGAATATACAACCTGACTGTTGCCTTCCTTACTGGGGGTTTAGATTTCATTTTAATCGTATGCTCTTATGTTATTTTGTACGCTGTTTTCCATCTCCCATCCAAAGCTGCTTGGCTCAAGACCTTGGGCACTTGTGAATCCCATGTATATGTGATTTTAGTGGCCTATATGCCAGCTTTTTTCTCCTACCTTACTCACCAGTTTGGGCGCCACGTGGCTCCTCATATTCATATCTTTGTGGCTAACATCTACCTCCTTGTCCCACCCATGGTGAACCCAATGATCTATGGTGTAAGAACAAAGAGGATTAGAGAACGCTTCCTCCAGGTTTTGACTTCTCAAAAATTCTGAAATAACCAATTCTTCTCCTAACACATTTCATTACCTTAAGGAAAAAAAAAAAAAGATAAAAATCCTTTCTCTAGAATCCTGAATCCCTCCATTTTCTATTTAAAATATTTGAAATAATAATTGATTATATTTTGCTTTCCTTTCAGAAAACTGGTTTCACATATGGCTAATAGGTTTTTTATTCTGGATATCGTCACTATTGTATGATCATTTTGGTTGATTTGTTTGTTCTCACAAGCTTATTTCCTTGTTCAGGCTCATGAGCTTTATTAGAGTTGTTACTATTGGCACATTATGTCTGATCTTCAATAAGATACCATACCTTACAGTGCTCAGTTAAAAGGGTTGTCTACATCTCCTGGGCAATGAAACTGAAAGCTTGTAATATGTGTAACCCTGGAAATTGTGATGGCACTAGTAAGATGTCTTTTGAGCAGTCAGATGAAGAAACTCTCATGATGTGCCATCCAGAGGTACTCCTGGGATATTTTATGACATATTTTATTATCTAGACAGAATTCTCCTAAATTGTCAAATAATATTTATGCCTACAACATTATCCTCAAAGAATTATATCCAAAATTATGCTACTTTTTTCTTTTTTATGTGATTCAAGTTGATTATTTTAAAATACCTATGTCTCCTTTCTCATTCTTTCATGATTTTGTATGTTTATCCCCAGTCTATCTTATAAAATAGCAAAACACTTTGTTTTTAGCCCTGCCTTACCATTCATCATTCTGGCTCTTGTTCCTTGTGATATTACCCCAGATGTGTTGCTTGAGTTAGCTGGCTTGATTATTTTCACATTTGGAGCTCTGATGTCCTGTTCCCAGATGGCTAGAGCTGTTACCAGGTATATCAGTCTAGGATTCCATTCGCTTTTCTTGTATGGATTCAGCTCAGGTGTCCAAGTAGCTGATCACCAAGTGTGTGCTACAGGCTACGTCCTACAGTCTTATAGGGGCAGTGGTGACTGGTGTAGGTACTGGTATCTGGTTGCAGCAGTGGGTCATGCTCTGAACAATGCAGGGGGTTGACAACTGTCCTCCAAATTCCTTTGATGACAGCACGATCCTGGTCCCTAGAGACCACAGGTGGGTGGGTTCTGCAGATGGACCTTGGGTACCTAATGCTTTCTGTTGTAAGGACTGAGACGTACCAGTTATCCTTGGACCCCTGTCGTGGGTGGCTGTGTGGCCCGAGTGGAGCCACCAGTCCTTAAGCTTCTGATGTGTGTAGGTGAGGACCCTGTTTAATAGGTAAAGCAGTGTCAAACATCTAACACCCACCTCTCCACCACACAGCTGAAATAGTTGCAGCCTGCCAACAAGAGCATATTCTTCTGAAATAGGCCCACACAGGTCCATGAAGGGTAGAAAGGTATTCAAAGTCCACAGACCATTTATGGCTAGACAGAAGACGTTTTTGTCCTGAGCTCCCCAGGTGAGTGGAGCTGGCAGATTGTGTTCCCCATTTGTGTATTTATTCTTTCTCCAAGATTGGGAGAATGGCTCAGGATGCTCAGTAGGACCTATCTCATGCCCAGGGAAATCGACAGCCATTGAAGCTGGCTTCGGGTCTGAGGGTGTGGTAAAATATACACAAGTACTTAGCTTTTGTGAGAGCACCATTCTTCTCTGGTTGCAGAGGTGTGAGTAGGCTGTGCAGCTTGCTGTTTCTCTCTGAGGAAACTGTGGCCAAATGCTAGCACCAGCCCACCACAGCTGCTCCCAGGAGTGGTGCCTGAGGGATTCTCGTGGTTCAGGTCTCCTCTCTGCTTCTAAACCATCTCTCCCTTCCCCTGCCACTCAGTCCATTTTATAACTTTGCCTTTGATGTTCAGGGCTCCTAGCTTGTCATAAATGTAGTCATTTCACTAATTTTTTCAGGTCTTTGTTGTAAGAGGGTTCACTGGAAGTGTGTGACTACTCCTCAATCTAGGCACCACCTCCAGAAGAAACAATCTTAGATAAAATATAATCGGTTTGCTATGTGTTTGATAGGAACAATGTACAAAGATATAAATGCAAAGGATTATCTAGCATCTGTTAGAGTGGCTGAGTGCAAAATTAATAAATATGTGTACATCAAAAGGGACATGCAGATGTAATTTATACAAGATATATATTTAGGAAATACAGAAAGAATGTAGTTAAGTATAAAATAAAATTATACCAGGGTTGTAAAAAGATTTACACAAAGAAAACTACAAAATACTTCTGCAAGAACCCAAAAGAGAACTACATAAGTTGAAAAACATATCTTGCTCATGGAGAGGAAAACTTAATGTAAAAATGTCTATTCTACCAAAAACGATCTATAGATTTAATGCAATTCTGATCCAAATTCCAACCACATTTTTTAATAAGGAGAAACAAATCCCCAACTTCATATGGAAGTGAAAGAGGTCCCGGATAAGTAAAGCACTACTGAAAATGAAGAACAAAGTGGGAGACCTCACTCTACCTGATTTTAGGACCTGTTATACTGCCACAGTAGTCACCTTGTACTGGTACAACAACAGATACATAGACCAGTGAAATGGAATTGAGAATCCAGACGTAAATCCATCCACATACGAGCACTTCATATTTGACAAAGACCCCAAATCAGTTAAATGAGGAAAAGACCGTCTTTTTAACAAATGGAGCTGGCGTAGCTGGATATCCATCTGCAAAAAAATGAAACAAGACCCATAACTAACACCATGCACAAAAACTAACTCAAGATGGATCAAAGACCTAAATATAAAATCTAAAATGATAACGAACATGGAAGAAAAATAGGGACAATGTTAGGAGTCCTTATACATGACATAAACAGTATACAAAATATTACTAACAATGCAAAAGAAAAACTAGATAACTGGGAGCTCCTAAAAATCAAACAGCTATGCTCATCCAAAGACTTCAACAAAGGAGTAAAAAGATTACCAACAATCTGGGAAAAAGTTTTTAGCTATGACATTTCTGATCAACGCCTGATCTCTAGAATCTACATGTTACTGCAAAAACTCAACTACAACAAGACAAATAACACAATAAAAAAATTGGCAAAAGATATGAACGGGCACTTTACTAAAGAAGACATTCAGGTAGCTAAAAGATACATGAGGAAATGCTCATGATCATTAGCCATTAAAAAAAACACCCATTAGCCATTAAAGAAATGCAAATCAAAACTAGAATGAGATTCTATCTCACACCAACAAGGCTGGCATTAATCCAAAAAACACAAAATAATAAATGTTGGAGAGGTTGCAGAGTGACCGGAACACTTCTACACTGCTTGTGGGAATGTGAAATGGTACAACCACTTTGGAAATCAATTTGGAGCTTCCTTTAAAAGCTAAAAGAGAGATACCATATGATCCAGCAATCTCACTCCTTGGAATACATCCTAGAGAAAAAAGAGCCTTTACACGAAGAGATATATGCACAGCCATGTTCATGGCAGCACTGTTTACAATAGCAAAAAGATAGAAGCAACCAAGGTGCCCATCAATGGATGAATGTATAAACAAATTATGGTATATTTACACAGTGGAATACTATGAATTGTTAAAGAACAGTGATGAATCTGTGAAACATTTCATAACATGGAGGAATCTGGAAGGCATTGTGTGAGTGAAATTAGTCAGTTGCAAAAGAACAAATATTGTATAAGACCACTATTATAAGAACTGGAAAAATAGCTTAAACAAAGAAGAAAATATTCTTTGATGGTTAAGAGAGGGGGGAGGGAGGGAAAGGGGTATTCACTAATTAGATAAAAAAATAAAAAAAAATATATTTTAGATAGTAGATAAGAATTATTTTAGGTGAAGGGAAAGAAAACATACAATACAGGTGAGGTCAGCATAACTGGACTAAACCAAAAGCAGTTTCCTGAATAAACTGAATGCTTCGAAAGTGAGTGTAGTGGGGCAGGGGGGATGGGTGGGTTTGGGGACCATGGTTTCAGGGGACATGTAAGTCAATGGGCATAATAAAATTTATTAAGAGAACATTCTGGATCCCACTTTGGAGAGCGACATTTGGGGTCTTAAATGCTAACAAGCAGCCGTCTAAGATGCATCAGCTAGCCTCAACCCACATGGAGCAAAGGAGAATGACGAACATCAAGGACACAAGGTAATTATGAGCCCAAGAGACAGAAAGAGCCGTATAAACCAGAGCCTACATCAGCCTGAGACCAGAACTAGATGGTGCCCAGCTGTATCCGATGACTGCCCTGACAGGGATCACAACAGAGAACCCCTGAGGGAGCAGGAGAGCAGTGGGATGCAGACTCCAAATTCTCATAAAATGACCGGGCTTAATGGTCCAACTGAGACTAGAAGGATCCCAGTTGTCATGGCTCCCAGACCTTCAGTTGGCCCAGGACAAGAACCTTTCCCAAGGCCAACTATTCAGACATGGATTGGACTGGACAATGGGATAGGAAAAGATGCTGATGAAGAATGAGATTCTCAGATCAAGTAGACACTTGAGACTATGTTGGCATCTCCCATCTGGAGGGGAGGCAAGAGGGAAGAGGGGTTAGAAGCTGGTGGAATGGACACAAAAAGAGAGAGTGGAGGGAAGGAGCAGGCTGTCTCAGGGGGAGAGAAATTAGGAGTCTATAGCAAGGTGTATATAAATTTTTAATGAGAGACTGACTTGATTTGTAAACTTTCACTTAAAGCACAATAAAAATTAAAAAAATAAAATAAAATTATAGAATTCCAAGTTATACCATTACCAAAATTGGCAGGATTTATACAAAAGTGCTTCAAAAGATTGTTTCCGACATCTGAAAGGAGGCTAAACGCATGTAAAAGCAATCAGTGAAACCAGATAACTGAGAAGATCACATGTTCAACGGTGTCACATTTCCCACATTAATACTTAGGTATAATACAATTCTTATCAAAATCCAATTTTTATTCACTTAATTCTCCTTATATAATTAAATAAATTTTTATGAGGGTTTATTCTGATGAGTTATAGGAGTACAGTATATATCACAGGATTAAATTGGGATTATGTATAAAAATATACAGCCTAATATGATTTAAAAATTCAAAACCATATGATTAAGGAAATGAGAAAAAGTAAATGAAATTTCAATCTTTCATTTAATACCAAGTGAATAGAAAATATTTGTTTCTTTTTTTCATAAACATATGCAGGATTTTTAAGAACCAGGGGTCTGAGACTCAGGCAATCCTGCTGAGTGAGGGCAGGCCCCTGAGACAACTGAAGATGACTCAAGGCTCTTTCTCTTCCTCATCACCCTTCCTGGATTTTTCTGTTATGAAGTAGACAGTTCTAAGGGTTTAGAAGCTTAGTTCTAAACTCAGATCTTCAACTCCCCATAACTTCTTTCCCTGACACCGTAGGGAAGCCATCTCCCCTCCAAGTCCATGGAAGACCTAGGCATCTGGAAGCATGACCGTAACTGAGTTCATTTGGAGAAGCTGTAAGTCATGAGAGAGCTGCCCTCAGGGAAGGTGGGTGCTCATCCTGATCCCAAAGAAGTCCTGGTGAGGTCAGGCAATGCATCATCTCTCTCATATGTGTCATGGACTAGATGAACAGTGGTCTTGCAGGAAAGTTTCAGGGCTCTCCTCAGAGCAGACAGGCTCATAATAAACAGGTTTGTCAAAAGTTTCTGAAGACAGTGAATTCTTGGTATGTAGTCCCTGAAAGGACTACCTCTGTGTTACGGCAGCAGTGATATCTACTATGTTATGGTTTGAGTCTGAGCTGCAATTTCTTGAGGAAAAATTTGTGCATGGGCTTCTCTGCTAATTTCAGTACAGCAGAGTAAAGCTGATGAAGGAAACGATGGGAGCGTAGGTGCATCGGTCCTATATTTTGGGTGAATCTTAGAAATCTCTGATATTCGAGCAATGTTTCATGCTGCTCAAAGCAGTCGTAAATACACTATCTCATTTCATATTCACATGTTTGAGTCCATTGTTGTGGCTATTAAAAGTTCCTAGAAGTCTTATAATAAAAACAAGTCTAAAAATTTAGTATTTTCCCACCCAGAATTTCACAAACATACTTTTCCTTTAAGTCCTTTCTGCATCTAAAGTCACTAACGTCACATACAACTAGAAAATGCTACACTGAGTGATATCACACGGAACTAGAAGTTCATCGACCTCCCCACCCCCTTAAAAACAAAAACACTTAGGTGAACTTGGAGCGTCACCGGTAATTCCAACATTCCATAACAAGGAAACTCTTCCATGGGGGTGGAGAAAAAAAAAAAAATACACAAAGACAGAACCATTTAGAAAAAGAATAGCTTGTTAGCAAAGAAGTTCCAGTAAGTCAGACCCCATAAGAATAAGCCCATCAAATAAACAACCAAGCACATTTTTTAAAAAATTTATTGTGCTTTAAATGAAAGTTTACAAATCAAGTCAGTCTCTCATAAAAAAATTTATATACCTTTCTGTATACTCCTAGTTGCTCTCCCCGTAATGAGACAGCACACTCCTTCTCTCTACCCTCTACTTCTGTGTCCATTCAACCAGCTACTGTCCCCCTCTGCCTTCTCATCTCCCCTCCAGACGGGAGTTGCCCACATAGTTTCATGTGTCTACTTGATCCAAGAAGCTCACTCCTCACCAGTATCATTTTCTGTCTTATAGTCCAGTCCAATCCCTCTCTGAAGACTTGGCTTTGGGATGGTTCCTGTCTTGGATAACAGAAGGTCTGGGGACCATGACCTCTACAGTCCTCCTAGTCTCAGTCAGACCATTAAATCCGGTCTTCTTATGAGAATATGAGGTTTGCATCCCACTGCTCTCCTGGTCCTTCAGGGGTTTTCTGTTGTGTTCCCTGTCAGGGCAGTCATCAGTTGTAGCCAGGCACCATCTATCTCTCCTGGTCTTAGAGAGACATACTTTGATTTATGTGTTCCTTTCTGTCTCATGGGCTCATAATTACCTTGTGTCTTTAGTGTTCTTTGTTCTCCTTTGCTCCATGTGGGTTGAGACCAATTGATGCACCTTAGATGGCTGCTTGCTAGCGTTTAAGGCCTCAGATGCCACTCTCCAAAGTGGAATGCACAATGTTTTTTTAGTAGATTTTATTATGCCAATTGATCTAGATGTAGCCTGAAACCATGGTCCCCAAATCCCTGCCCCTCCTACTCTGGCCTTTGGAGAGTGCAGTTTATTCAGGAAACCTCTTTGTTTTTGGTTTAGTCCAGTTGTGCTGACCTCTCCTGTATTGTGTGTTGTCTTCTTCTTCACTTAAAATAGTTCTTGTCTACTATCTAATTAGTGGATACCCCTCTCTCTCCCTCCCCACTCTCATAACCATCAAAGAACATTTTCTTCTCTGTTTAAATTATTTCTTGAGTTCTCATAGTAGTGGCATCATATCATATTCAAGCACATTTTTGAAGTAACAAATACTACACATTTACCAAGATTGGAAAGTTTATATGATTCTGTTCATAGGGAAAAAAAAATCTTTCTCACATGACTATAATATTCACAGTCGCAAACCGTATCTTTAGACATCAACATGGCAATGTCAGAAATAAATTGTTATGATAGGGAATACAGGCTTATGGGAAATGGCTAGTGTTTATTATTTAAGGCATCAGAACTAGTCAGGGTGACCCACTCTTTTTGTTTAAACTCAGCATATGGAGTGCTTTATAATTTTATTTTCTTGACTGTTTTACTTGCTATCATGGATTGAAAGGTGTCCCCCAAAATATCTGTCAACTTGGCAAGGTCACGATTCCTGGTATTGTATGATAATCTGCCATTCTGTTACCTGGTGCAATCTCCCTATGTGTTGTAAATCCTGTCACTTTGATGTCAATGAGATGGGTTAGCGGCAGTTATATTGATGAGATCTACAAAATTAGATAGTGTTTAAAGCCAATCTCTTTTGAGATATAAAAAAAAAGAAGCAAACAGAGAGATGGGGGGACCTCAAACCACCAAGAAAGCAGCAACAGTAGCCCAGCACATCCTTTGGATGTGGGGTTCCCACTCAGAGAAGCTCCTTGTCCAGGGGAAGACTGATGAGAAGGGCCTTCCTCCAGAGCCAAGAGAGAGCTGATGCCCTGAATTTGGACTTCTAGCCTACTAGAGTCTGAAAGAATAAAATTCTGTTTGTCGAACCCATCCACTTGTGGTATTTCTGTTATAGTAGCACTAGGTAACTAAGATACTAGGCTATGGTTTAAACTTACTGCAACTGTGAAATTTGATGTGTTTAGTCATAATCAAAGCAGAAAAATGTGTTGGTTTCCTTTCATCGAAGGGTTTTTGTATTACTTCCAAACAATGAGAAAATATAAAACATTTTTATTCATGCATTTGGTATGGGTTTGACTTTACAGTTTTGGGTTTGAGAAAGAGGCTTACAGCCTGAAGATTTGCCATTGACAGGCCTCCTTCGAGATAGTCTGGGATGTTTTCCTCCCATTTTGAATATAGAAAATCAGTGCCACCCTTTTATTAAATTTGAATCTTTATGAATACAAGAGTTATGTTTTATTTCTGGAAAATATTTTCAGTACCCGCTCTCTAATCTGTTTAGTTCTGACACCGTAAATTACTGGATTGAGAGCAGATGGAATGACCACATAGAAATTAGCAAGAAGGATATGAATGTACCTTGGTATATTCTGTCCAAACCTATGGATCATGAATGAAAAAAATGCAGGTGTGTAGAAAGTCAACATGACACACACATGAGAGCCACAGGTGCTGAGTGCTTTAAGCCACGCATCATGGGAAGGGAGTCGAAAAACAGCATGAAGGATCTGGATATAGGAGATGACAATGGCTATGATGTCAAACACCAGGGTAGAAATGGCACATAAGCCATAGATGATGTTGGCCTTGATGCTGGCACAGGACAGGCGGGCTATGCCCATGTGCTCACAGTAAGTATGAGGGATAATTTGGTGTCCACAAAATGGTAACCGTAAGATGAGTTGAACAAAAGGTATGGCAAAAGACAAAGGTCTTAGTAGGATTACCAATGCAATGATGAACACCACCTTGTTTGTTAGCACCAGTGTGTAGCGAAGAGGGTTACAGATGGCCACATAGCGATCATACGCCATGGCCACAAGCACAGCTGACTCCATGCCAGTGCATAGGTGGATGAAGAACATCTGGATGAGGCATCCCTCAAAGGAGATATCTCTCAGGTTGTGCCAGAAGATGCTAAGCATCTTGGGAATAGTGGATGTGGATAGTCCCAGATCAATAGATGCCAGAATGGCCAAGAAGTAGAACATGGGCTGATGGAGGCTACTCTCAGTCTGAATCACAAAAAGTATGCAGATATTCCCAAGAACAGCTGTCAGGTATGCAGCACAGACAGGGAAGCCAATCCAGTTATGTACATTTTCCAGCCCAGGGATCCCCAGGAGGATGAAAGAATAGGGATGAAATAGAGTGGTATTGAGTGGGGTCATCCTTCTGGGATCTTTTTTACAGCAAAATATATCATAGACCAAGTGTCTCTCTTTCACTGAGAGCTCTCAGGCTTGCTTAGTGCACAAAAAGGAAAAAGAAATCACTGAAACTTCTTTCATATTCTACCCACGTCATTGCATTTTACAGGACTGAAGGTACACACAATTTAAAGGTAAAATGTAGTCACATGATTTCAATGTACGTCATCAGATTAATTAAATTAAATATACTGTGTTAACATTGATTATCTACCACACATGTATCAGTTTCCGTGCTAAGACTGATTGTAAGAAATAGAGTAAATTCCTTACCTAATTAAAAAAAAAAATAGAACTTAAAATTTAGTGGTTGAAATAGTTATACAAATCAATGGCTTAAATTCAAGCAATAATTTCTAAGATTAAAGTCATTCCTTTGCTACTTTGGGTACAAAAAAAAAACACTTCTGAAAATGTTTTATTATTCTTGTACAGAAAATTGTTTATGATTATATTCTCTATGGGCAAAGAGCTAGGAAAATGGTGTAAATAAGATAGTCAATATGATTCTACTTATACCACTATCTAAGCTGAATGAATCCAGAACCGCAGCAAACCAGAACATGCTGAAACAATTTTGGATTTGTATAGGCCTCCACTGTTTAAACTCCAAGGCTATTTTCTTGCTGATGCTGATGTCAGAGATTTACTCTGCCTTACTGTTTTATTAAGGAAGTCACAGTGAACTTCATCTCAGGATGATCCTTTTACTTCAACTCTGCTTATAAAGGAATGTGCCCTTCCTTTTGCATTTCCACCTTGATGATGCGCAAATAGAGCCTTTTCATTTTAAAGTGTCCTACTACCGATGACTGTAAGGAAAGAAACAGAAAGTTACACATGAGCACACACAAACATGAACACCCAAGTTTATAAAACATCACAAAATTGTCGGATAGTTATTTAATTTATACAGGCTACTCCTTGACACTCAATCTATCCTAACTCTTACTACATTTTGTTGTCTCCATGATCTATCACCTTAAAAATTATGAACTTACTTTGATAAAGAGCACTGGATGGATAGATGATAGATAGATGATAGATAAATGATAGATAGATGATAGATAAATGATAGATGATAGATAGATAGATGATAGATGATAGATGATAGATGATAGATACATAGATACATAGATGATAGATAAGATAGATGATAGATAGACAGACAGATAGATGATGGATGGATAGGTGATAGATAGATAGATAGATAGATGATAGATAGATAGATAATAGATAGATGATAGATAAATAGATAGATAGATGATAGATAGATAGATAGATAGATAGATAGATAGATAGATAGATAGATAGATAGATAGATAGATAGATAGATAGATAGATGGATGATAGATATAGATATAGATAGATAGATAGGCAGATAGGTAGATAGATAGAAGATGGGTATTATTAAGATGCCAAACAGAGGTTCCATCACTTAGAAGTGCTCTGTAAGAATACGAATTACCTATTATAGGAGAATTACAAGCAGGGAAGGGAATTTAATCCACAAAATTAATTACCTGTCTTCTAAATAAATTAAGAGAACTGAAAGAATTTACAAGCAGGTGCTGAGGTGAGGTTGTTACTATTAGTCAAAGACAAACAAAAAACTAGGCTGAGAGAATAGGAGAGTAACTCTTAGGAAAGTGATAAGAACTACAAAGCAAATACCCTTGTTGTAGGTAGAGATGCCTATACACAAGGAAAGTGCGTTTGAATTGAGGGGATTCAGGAGGAGGGACAAGGTAGAATCTTATAATTGGATTTCTTCTCTATGACTTTCTGTCAGCTAACTTAGATCTTAAAAACAAACAAAGAAAAAAACTAGTTGCAGTTGAGCCAACTCTGACTCGTGATGACCCCATTGTGTTAGAGGAAAGCTATGCTCCATAAGGTATTCAGTGACTGACTATTCATAAGTAAACCGCCAGTCATTTCTTCCAAGTCATCTCTGGATAACTTGAAACTTTCAGTTAGCAGATGAATGTGGTAACCATTTGCACCACCCAGGAATTCCTTAGTGTGTGTGAAATGACACAGTATTTAGAAACAGACACTAGGAATCGAGGCCAGGTTATGTTGCTCATTGGACAAGTGATCTTGGCTAAACTATTTCTATTCCCTAAGTTTAAAATTCCTCCCCTATGAAATGAGACTAAAATGTCTACATTGCAAGATTGTTGCAAGGCATGCCTGGACCAAGATGGATTATTAGTGTAGCTATAGTAACTGGTTGATTTGTTGCTTAGAGAACATGATAAAATAAAGAGATGTAGTGAACTTGGTTCTGACATACTTTGCTGTGTAATCTTTAAAACAGAGGGTTAAAACCAAAAAAAAAAAACCAAACCCACTGGCGTCAAGTCGATTCCGACTCATAGCAACCCTATAAGACAGAGTTGAACTGCCAGTAGAGTTTCCAAGGAGGGCCTGGTGGATTCAAACTGCTGACCTCTTGGTTAACAGCACTTAACCACTATGCCACCAGGGTTTCCAAACAGAGGGTTACACACTGTAAATACTGAGCCTCCCTGTATCTGTGTATAAAGCCTTCAGTAGAGTATATTATAAGGAGTTTATAGCAAGGTACATAGGAATGGCTCATCCTTAGGCATTTCCACAGACCTTGACATGCACTTTTGGGCACTATAATATTCCAAAAGGATTACGAGTACCTTTTCATTGAAGGAGCATAGCAAATGGTTTAGCCATATTTTATTAGGCTGTAATGATTTAGGGATACTTCCTGGATGGTTTAAGGTAAATCATGCCTTTGAGGTATGTCCTGCCTCCATGTCAAACATAGACTCAAGCTGGGAGCCATTTATCCACTCTTTAAATTATATTAAGAAGAGAGTGGATTGAAAGAGAGATAATGCTAGAACGACAGAAAATGTGAAGAGACAGAGCCTTAACAGATGAGTGAACAGACTTTATCCAGGTCAGTGAAGAGCTCTAGAACCCAGAGAAAATAGCAAAGGTGTAAAAAGGGCAGTTCTACTCAGCCTAAAGAGTCACTAAGGTATAAAAAGGTATATTAACAGCACATAGAGATTTTTTTTTCCTCTTGTAATTGTGTAAGAACGAAGACAAACAGTAGTAGCCACTCGAAAGTGTACAAGAGATTATATATATATATATATATATATATATAGCCACAATTCTCTTATCCTGGTCCCTTAGTAGAAGCCTCCCCCCAGCTCCTCTCCTATCATCTACCACTCTCTTCCTTGTGCTCAGCTGGCTACGGATAGAATCCCTGCTCCTAAAACCTTACCAGCAGGCACACCTGGAAGTTAGCAAGTATTCTCCAGCATTCTTCTGAACTTCATTTGCTTAGACAGGAGGTTTTTTTTTTTTTGTACTGTGGCCACAGCTTCCAGAGGGAAAAGTGCAGGCATTAGAACTCCCAGGATACAGTTGGAGGCAACAAAGCTCTGAGATTTGAATTAACTCCTTTTCCGGTGAAACTGAATATCAGCTGATATAGATAGTCCATGTCCTTACTCTGGACTCTTGCTCCAAAATTTAGAATAATGCTTCTCAGATTGGCAAATTTCCAAGGGAAAAAACAATTTTATCTTATAGGAGCTTTAAACAATTTTCCATCAAGTTTTCTGGGATTGGGTCAAAGTTCCTTGTCGTGAAAATTTGTGGCAGGGTTAAGGGAGGATGGTCAGGCCCCATAATAAATAATGTCTGGGTTAAATTTGAGTACATTTTCTGAACATTGTATAACTATCATATTAACTCAATATTTAGCAAAATCACAGTGTTCAAACTTAAATAAATGAATTATGATTTTATCATAATGACTTAATATTTAACATAATTTCACTATCAAAATATTACTGTCTGGGAAGCCCTATGGGCAGTTCTACTCATCCTAAAGGGTCGCTATGTGTTGGATTTCACTTGACAGCACACAACAACAAAAGCAAAATGAAGAAATGTATTCCAATTTCGCATCTGCCATTTCATTAGATTGAAAGTTTCCTGTCAGCAATAGAAAGCAAAGATGAAAAGGTAGGAGTCAGAGACTGGCAGTTTTGTCATCACTTTTCCACTGGCTACTTATATTAAGCCATGTACAGTGCCTTATTTGTCTCAACTTTCGAACCTGTAAAATTAGGTTTGTCTAATGAATTTTAGTTGTTTTTATTCCTAACATCGTACTGGGTTGTTATTTCACTTTATGGATGATGAGACAGAAACAGAGAAGGGAAGAGATGGGCACAGAACACTGTAAAGCCAGGTTTTCAGGCTCCCATTTTAGAAAGCTTTTCCATGAACAGTGGAGACTGGTTTTAGACACTCAGAAGTATAAATCAGTTTCATGGTTCATTCGCTAATGTATTCAGTGAATACATACCGATCTTTTACTGTGTATAATGCATTGTTTTAGGTCCTGTTCATAAAGTAGTAACATACAACAGACCAAATGTCTGTTTTGTCTGTTGTATGTAAGGGAAGAAGGACAAGAAGCAGAATAAATAAGGTGAATATACAGTACATTAAAGGACAATATGGAGAGGGTAATGGTGAGATTCCTTAATTCTAACTTAAATTGTCAGGGAAGCTGTATCTAAGAATGTGACATTTAAGTAAAGGTCTGAAGGAAAGGAAGGAATATTTGGAATCTGAGGGAAGGGCATTTCAGTCAAAGGAAAGAGCAAATGTAAAAAACCTGAAGCTGAAGACTGTGTGGTGTGATTACAGAAAATGCAAGTTTCACAGAATTAGAGTTTCAAAAATGTGGGTAAAATTGGGAACTCTTAGACTTTCACAAACTCACTTTTCAGAGGGTCAGGATCCAACAGGATAAGCCCCAAATGAGATCCTCACATAGTGGCTTACAATCAGGTCAGTCCCTGGATGCTGATTCAGTTTAGAAGCCATATTTAAATAAACTCAACTACGTATGTATACAGAAACCCTGGTGGCATAGTGGTTAAGTGCTACGGCTGCTAACCAAAGGGTCGGCAGTTCGAATCCACCAGGCGCCCCTTGGAAACTCTATGGGGCAGTTCTACTCTGTCCTATACGATCACCATGGGTAGGAATTGACTCGATGGCACTGGGTTTTTAGTTTTTGGACATATGTTTATACATATGTATATATTTATGTATGTATGTATGGAGGGATGGATGGATGGATGTATATGGAGCCTTGGTGGCACAGTAGATAAGAACTTGGCTACTAACCAAAATGTCAACTGTTCAAACCCACCATCTGTTTTTTGGAAACCTTATGGGTGCAGTTCTGTCCTATAGGGTAACCATGAGTTAAAATTGACTCAATGGAAATGGTTCTGGTTTGGTTTGGTCTTTGGTGTGTATATAAATAAATTATATATATATATATATACACACACACACACACACACCCCAGTACATCAGTTTGTCCTACTGTGGGGGCTCACATGTTTCTGTGATGCTGAAAGCTATGCCACCAGTATTCAAATATCAGCAGGGTCACTCATGCCATACAGGTTTCAGCTGAGCATCCAGACTAAGACAGATTATGAAGAATGACCTGGGGTTCTACTTCTGAAAAGATCTAGCCAGTAAAAACCTTATGAATAGCAATGGAACATTGTTTGATGTAATGACAGAAGATGGGCCTCCTCAGGTTGGAAGGCACTCAAAAGACGACTGGGGAAGAGCTGCCTCCTCAAAGTGGAGTCAATCTTAATGACATAGATGGAGTCAAGATTTCTGGGCCTTCATTTGCTATGTGGCATGACTCAGAATGAGAAGAAACAGCTGCAAACATCCATTAATAACTGGAACTTAGAATGCAAGCAGTATAACCCTAGGAAAATTGGAAGTTGTCAAAAATGAATTGGAACTCATAAACATTGATATCCTAGGCATAAGTGAGCTGACATGGACTGGTATTAGTCATTTTGAATCCAATAATCATATGTTCTACTAAGCAACTTGAAGAGGAATGGCATTGCATTCATCATCGAAAAGAACTTTTCATGATCCGTCTTGAAGTACAAAGGTGTCAGTGATAGGATAATATCCGTACACCTACAAGGAAGACTAGTTAATTCAACTATTATTTAAATTTAAGCACCAACCACTGAGGCCATAGATGAAGAAACTGAAAATTTTTACCAACTTCTGCAGTCTGAAATTGATCGAACATACAATCAGGATGAATTGATATTTACTGGAGATTAGAATGCAAAAGCTGGAAACAAAGAAGAAGGATTGGTAGTTGGAAAATATGGCCTTAGCAGTAGAAATAATGCCTGAGATCGCATGATAGAATTTTGTAAGATCAATAACTTCTTCACTGCAAATACATTTTTTCACCAACATAAATGGTGACTATTATCCACTTGGACCTTGCCAGATGGAATGGACAGGAAACAAGTCAACTACATCTGTGGGAAGAGATGATGAAAAAGCTCACTATCATCAGTCAGAACAAGGCCAGGGGCCAACTGTGGAACACACCATCAATTGCTCATATGCAAATTCATGTTGAAACTGAAGAAAATTAGAACAAGTCTACCAGAGCCAAAGTACAACCTTGAGTACATCCCATCTGAATTTAGAGACCATCTCAAGAATAGATTTGAGGCATTGAACACTAATTACCAAAGACTGGACTAGTTGTGGAATGACATCAAGGACACCATACATGAAGAAAGCAAGAGGTCATTAAAAAGACAGGAAAAAAAGAAAAGACCCAAATGGTTGTCAGAAGAGACTCTGAAACTTGCTCTTAAATGTTGAGTAGCTAAAGTAAAAGGAAGAAATGATGAAGTAAAAGAGTTGAACAGAAGAGTTCAAAGGGCAGCTCAAGAAGAAAAAGTAAAGTATTATAATGACATGTGCAAAGACCTAGAGATGGAAAACCAAAAAGGAAGAACACACTTCGCATTTCTCAAGCTGAGAGAACTGAAGAAAAAGCTCAAGTCTTGAGTTGCAATATTGAAGGATTCTATGGAGAAAATATTAAACAACTCAGGAAGCATCAAAAGAAGATGGAAGGAATACACCGAGTCACTATATTAAAAAATAATTGTTTGACATTCAACTATTTCAGGAAGTACCATATGAGTAGGAACCAATGGTACTGAAATAAGAAGTCAAAGCATTAGTGAAAAACAAGGCTCCAGGAATTGAAGGAATACCAATTGAGATGTTTCAACAAACAGATGCAGTGTTGGAGACGCCCATTCATCTATGCCAAGAAATTTGGAAGACAGCTACCTGGCCAACTGACTGGAAAAGATCTATATCTATGCCTATTCCCGAGAAAGGTGATCCCAGCAAATGCAGAAGTTATCAACAATATCGTTAATATCACACGCAAGTAAAATTTTGCTGAAGATCATTCCAAACATGGCTGTACAAGTGTATTGACAGGGATCAGCCAGAAATTCAGGTAGGATTCAGAAGAGGTCTTAGAACCAGGGACAACACTGCTAATGTCAGATGGATCTTGGCTGAAAGCAGAGAATACCGGAAAGATGTCTACCTATGTTTTATTGACTATGCAAAGGCATTCGACTGTGTGGATCATAATAAATTATGGATAACATTGAGAAGAATGGGAATTCCAGAAGTTTTAATTGCTCTCATGGGGAACCTGTGCATAGATCAAGAGGCAGTTGTTCGAACTGAACAAGGGGATATCCGTGTGGTTTAAAGTTAGGAAAGGTGTTGGTCAGGGTTGTATCTTTTCTTCATACCTATTCAATCTGTATCTTGAGCAAATAATTGGAGAAACTGGCTATATGAAGAAGAACAGGGTATCAGGGTTGGAGGAAGACTCATTAACAACCTGTGATAGGCAGATGATACAACCGTACTTGCTGAAAGTGAAAAGGTCTTGAAGCATTTACTGATGAACATCAAAAACCACAGCCTTCAGTGTGGATTACACCTCAGCATAAAGAAAACAAAAATCCTCATAGCTGGACTAATAAAGAACATCATGATAAATGGGAAAAAGATTAAAGTTGTCAAAGATTTCATTTTACTTGGATCCATAATCAACATCCATGGAAGCAGCAGTCAAGAAATCAAAGGACACTTTTCATTTAGCAAATCAGCTACAAAAGACCTCTTTAAAGTGTTGGAAAGCAAAGATGTCACCTTGAAGACTAATGTGCACCTGACTCAAGGACTGTGTTTTAATTTCCTCCTATGCATGTGAAAAAGGAGGACAATAAATAAAGAAGACAGAAGAAGAATTGACCCATTTGAATTGTGGTGGTGGAAAAGAATGTTGAATATGCCATGGGCTGACAAAAGAATGAACAAATCTGTCTTGGAAGAAGTAGAACCAGAATGATCCTTAGAAGCAAGGATGGAGAGAGTAAGTATCACATACTTTGTACATATTATCAGGAGGGAATAGTCCCTGGAGAAAGACATCATGCTTGATAAAGTAGAGGGTCAGGGAAAAAGAGGAAGACCCTCAGGAAGAAGTATTGACACAGTGGCTACAACAATGTGCTTACATAACAATTGTGAAGTTTGCACAGGAGTGGGCAGTGTTTCATTATGAGTTGGAATCCACTTGATGGCACCTAACAACAACTACATATATATATATTTTTTCCATTAAGGTCCTTGGGTTGTGCAAACAGATTGCACTCTTTTATAATCCTAAACATTGGCAGTTTGAATGCATCCAGCAGCACTGTGAAAGGAAGGCCTGGAGGTCTGCTTCAGTCAAGCTTACAGCCACGAAAATTCTATGGAGCACAGTTCTACTCTGAAACACATGGGATCAGTATGAGTAGGAATCAACACAACGGCAACGGGTTGTCCTTTTTAAGCCTGCTTCTTTTTTTAGCAAACCATGGCAACAGAAGAAGCATATGCGTTGTCAGCTTATGGATAGTTATGGCAACTTTTTAAAATAACTTTTGATTCATAAAAAATTTTGTATGTCTTTACATTCTTTCTTTTACCAAGCTGTGATAACAAGATATTTAAAGATTCTGAATGTACAAAGGAAAGAGAGAACATGAGTATTCAATTTCCTTCAGGTGCTTTACAGCCAAGTTGAGTGAGGAAGGAATAAGAACCCGTAAAAAAAAAAAAAAAAAAGGAGGGAGGATAATTCTTTTTATGGCAGTTCACTAGCTGCATATAGAAAATCCATGTGCGGTGGGAAATCGTTTTTAGCAAGTGAGACAAACGTTGCCTCAGTGCTCTCCCGGGCTAGTGCCACAGCGATATGATTCCGATCACTTTGTAGCTGATACGATTTTAACCAGCACCAGTTGCCTCCAAGCTGATTCTGACTCATGGAAACCCCGAGTGTGTCAGGATAGAAATGTGCTCCATAGGGTTTTCTGTGGCTGGTTTATAGGAAGTAGGTCTCCAGGCCTTTCTTTTGCAATGTCTCTGGGTGGACTTGAACCTCTAATCATTTGGTTAGCAGCTTAGTTTGCTAAACTTTGCACCATTCAGGGACTTTGATACTCCTAGGAAAGTTTTAGATATTTCACTTTGACTTTGTGATAGTTAATTATCTCTGTAATAATGAACTTTGTTTCTTTAAAAATTTGTTCTATTTAGTATACATGTGCCCTATAAATTTGAAGTTTTGTACATTTCTTTAATTTTGGAAAGTTATAGGCTTTGTTTTTAATATTTCCTTTCTTATAAAATTCTTAATATTTTTTTTTGAAATTCTAATTGAACCCTCCAATTATCAATTTTTTTTTCATTTTCCGCAATTTACTCTTTACCGATAATTTCATACTTGCTTTATGATGTGTTATGTGATAGTTTTTGATGTGTTTTTGCTTGAGAATAACAAGTATTCTTTAATTTAATTTTTGGAGTTCCTGACTGTGCAAGAGTTAAACACTTAGCTGCTAATTAAAAGGTTGGTGGATCAAATCCACCTAGAGGTGTCTCAAAAGAAAAGACTGTCAATCCTCTTATGAAATATAGGTCTATGGAGCACTACTCTACCCTGACAGCATGGGGTTGATATGAGTCAGAATTGATTCTATGGCAATGGGTTTAATGTTATTTCCAGATGGATCAATTTTTTTCAAATATTCTACATTTCCACTTAAGTGTTTTTATGCTTAATCCATCTTGTTTGGAAGCAAATATGTTAATTCTTCTAAGTATCTTATTTTACCTTTTATTCTGCCAAATTTGATTTCAATATTTTGAAGTAATATTGTTGATTCATGCAAATTTTGAATGAAAATGTTCTCCTCAAAACTGTTACTCAAATCAGTATTTGATTAATATTCTAAGAACACTTCCAGTCCTTGTTTATCTTTATATCTAGGGAAGAACCCTACTGAATCCTATCCCATGGTCTTGGTACTTTCTAGGACCTGCTCATTTTGGTGTACCCTGAACTCCATTTTTAGTATCCATAGACCCTTTATTTTATTTAAAGATTTACTCAGTTGGAAATTGCCTATCCTTCATTGCATATCTAAACCAGTCAGTCATCTGAGATAGATTTAGGGCTTCTTTGATCTTTTCCTCCTTGAGATTCCCTGAGACAGTCTGTATTTCTCTGGAAATTCCCTCTGCTTCAAACTGACCAACATGTATCCCCTAGGCCCACAGGTCCTTACTCCTTATACAGTATCAGTGGTTATGGTCCCCTCAGGCTTCCTGCGCCTCTATATGAACAAGACAAATGAAAAGCTTATCACATGTATATGAACTATTAACCATCTATTCCCCTTAGGAAACACTAGCTCCATCTTGAGCTTTCTAGCCAAGAGGAAGAAAGCAAAGCAGTGAAAGTTAATGAAGTGGTAGGGAAACTCAAGTGGCCTACAGACCTGAGTAAGTCTGACATGAGGAAGGAGGACACAGCTAGAAAGGAAAGAAGTATCTTAATTCTTAGAAGGGTGGAAAAGTGGATCAAAGGAAAGAGAGATTGACTTTGGGTAGTTGGAGATAGCAGATTTTGGTAAGGTATAAGAAGAGTAAATTTTATAAGAAAAAAATTGTGATGTAATATAGTAATGAGATATGGCTTGCTATTTCAGATAACCGGACAGGGAATATTTGAACAGGGTAGTGAGAAAAAGGCTTAGAGTCAGACAAATAGAAAAATAGAATGCCTATTGTTTGGTAAACTAGGGGGCAACAATGCTTTGAGATTTTATTCTAATAAAGCTGTCAGAGAGGCAACTAGGAAATTTAAGATATATGAAGGTAATTAGGGTAGTCATTCTCATCTTCAAAAACTCATGTAGATATGTGAGTTTTCAGAGAAGAAAATGGCCAATACCGTCACATGCTGCTGAAAGTTTTAGTAGGATGAGGACAGCGATGTTAGTTTGGGTTTGGTGAGTAGAGACCACAAGTTAACTTGATTAAAATGGCATCAGCAGGAAGCTGGGAAGAAGCCAGATTAAGAGGAAATGAGGTGGGAAAAGACAGATTATAAACTGTATGATGTCCTCACAGTTCCTTTTCACATCTTTTTCAGCTAATTTCGATAGATCCATTTTCCTTGAGGGGTGATAATTTTTGTTCACCTATTTTCAGACTTTGTCACCAGAAATATGTTCATACTCCTAATTCCAAATTCTAGGTTTTCCTCTCTCACCACAAGGAAGATCCACTTGCATCTCACTGCGTTATGAGGTCCAGGTTAAATATCTAATATGGAAACTTTCTGTTATCTGCTTCCTCTTCATTTCGGTCTCACTTCCTATTGGCAGGAAAATCTAACCTGCTAATGCAATTGGATAACTGTTATAAGGTTATATAACTGCCACTGAGTGGTAGATAAAGGAGCGTAATACATCTGATCACCTTCCTTCTCCTGACAAATTCTTTCTGGGCCCTAACAGCTGCTTAAGGCAACATTCTAAGTACAGAGATTTTCACAACTCTCTTCACTTCACTGCCTTCTGTACCCAACAATAGGCTTCCTTTTCAGTACCTGTCCCCATTTGTTTGTTTTCCTCGAGATCTGGCTCTTGGGAAACCACAAAGTGAAAGTGAGAAAACTGGCTCAGGTAAAAAATGTAGTGATTTGCAAGAGAGGACAAGAGAATGACTCAGAGAAGCCTGGCAAATTATTCTGCAGTTGGCCAGGAAGGAGCCATTTTAGAAATGACATCTCCCACCCCAATCCCTAGTACATGATGGAAGGTCATTACAGTGCAGAATTGAGATTAGTTTCTGAACACAGTATTAAAAAGATTCAGTGGAATATGCAAGCAAGGCCATAGACAATAACAATCATAAGTTTCACTTAGTTTCCTGGTCGAAGTCTGTAAATCTCTAATTGTCCATGACATGGCTTTTTTGTTGATCTTGCATCGTTACTATATAGGCCAGATATGACAAATTCACACATAATTTTAAGAAGTCTAAAAGTCCTTTTAGCTATTAGAATATGATCATGGATTATGGGTAAAGTTTAAGAAATTGATAACAGGCTCCCTGAACTATGTGCTGAAATATCTGTTTTGTTAGCTGCAGTCAAGTTGGCCCCCACCTCTTGGCAACCCCATAAGGGAATGAAACAGTGCCCTGTCCCACACCATCCCCATGATCCCTTGCAGATCTGACAGTTGTGATCCATACGGTTTTCGGTGGCCGATTTTCAGAAGTAGATTACCAGGCCTTTCTCCCTTGAAGCATGTAGACACCTCTATTAAAAAACTAAGAACAAGAACAAAAAGCTGAGTAAACTTTATGAAATGTTACTGAGGCATGAGAGATAGGGGGTGGGTTGTTAAATAATGGGGGCTTTAATAACCGACCTAAGGAATTATATCCCACTTGTGACAGGAAGAGAGTGGCAGTAAACAAATAGATTAGTAAAATAGTGATGTAGTTAAGTGACTATGGAAACCAATTTCGTTGTTTGTCAGTTTTACATTGCTGTTTATCTTAGTTACCTAGTGCTGCTGTAACACAAATACCACAAGCCTGTGGTTTTAAAGAGCAGAAATTTATTTTCTTAAGCTTCTGGAGGCTAAAAGTACAGATAAGGGTCTCAACCACGTTGATTCCACCTCTTTGGTAGAACCGGACATTCCTCGATTCTTTGATCCATATAATCCTCACAAAGGTCCCCTATGTATATTTGTGCCTCTGTGTCTCATCTGTTCTTTTTACCCCTTAAGTAATTAGGTTTAGGAAAACCCTACACTAATATTGCCTTATTAACATTACAAAGAAAATACTATTTCCAAAAGGTATTACATCCACAGGTATAAAGGCTAGGATTCCAATTAAGGCCATGATATTGTATCATTACGGACGACATGTGGTAGTTATACGGCTGTAGCTTCAATAGCTGAGCAACCTGGTCACACAGCTGCAGCAACAAGGTAGGTGAGGCAGTCACTGTTCTGGGAAATCTTCTCAATGAGCAGAGTTGTAAAATTAATAACTATTAAGTCTCTTATTATAGTTATGTGGCTGTCGTAGTTATCTAGTGCTGTGACAATAAAAATACCACAGATGGGTGGCTTTAACGAGTAGAAATGTATTTTCTCATGGTTTAGGAATTCAGGGTACTGACTCTGGGGAAGTCTTTCTCTGTTGCCTTAGCAGAAAGGTCCTTGTCTCTTTAGAGTTTGTGTTCCTGGGTGGTGTTGCTGTGGCTTGGCATCTCTCTTCCCCGTCTCTAATTCTTTAATCTTCTTTAATATCTTGTAAGAGATTGACTCAACACACACCCTACAGTAATGCTAATTTATTATTGTAACAAAGGCAATCCATTTTCAAACGGGATTATAACTACAGTCATACCCATTGTCATCGAGTTGATTTGGACTCATAGTGGCCCTATAGGACAGAGTAGATCTGCCCCATAGGGTTTTCAAGGCATGGCTGGTGGATTCAAACTGCTGACCCTTTGGTTAGCAACCAAGCTTTTAACCACTGTGCCACCAGGGCTGAACCACATTCATAGAGGTCAGGATTTATAACACATATTTTTGAGGGATGCAATTTAATCCATATCATTCCATCCTTTGGCCCAATCATCAATCAATTTTTGTTTCTCTGAGAAATTCCTTGTTTGTCCTTTCCTTTTGAAGGATAATTTGACCAGATACAATATTCTAGGTTGGTTGCTTTTGTTTTTGTTTTAACACTTTGAATACTTCTCTCCACTCTTTTATTTCTCACATGATTTCTAAAGAAGTTTGCTGTAATTCTTATCTCTGTTCTTGTACAGATAAAGTACCTCCCTAGCTTTTTTCAAAATGGTGTCATCTTTGAATTTCTGCAGTTTGAATGCAGTATACCTAGATGTAAATTTTGTAGCATTTATCCTGCTTTCTGTTCTCTGAGTTTCTAGGATCTGTATTTTGGTATCTGTCATTAATATTAGAAATTTTTCAAATTTTCAGTCGTCGTTACTTCAAATAATTCTTTTGTTTCTTTCTTCTCATTCTGGTAATTCCATCACTTGTATGTTACTTCTTTTGTAATTGTCCCACAGTTCTTGAATATTATGCTCCTTTTTTTTTTCACTCTTTAATTTATGGTTTAGTGAGTTTCTGCAGAAGTATCTTTAAACTCATTCATTATTTCCTCAGCCATGTTCAGTCTGCTAACAAGCCTATAAAAGCCGTTCTTAATCGCTGTTACAGTTTTTTTTGTTTGTTTGTTTGTTTCTAGCATTTCCTTCTGAGTTTTCTTTGAGTTTCCATCTCTCTGCTTACATTACCTATCTTTTCTTGCATTAAAAAAAAAAAAAAAAAACTTTGCCATCGAGTCTATTCCGACTCATAGCAACCCTGCAGGACAGAGTAGAACAGCCCCATAGAGTTTCCAAGGAGTGCCTGGTAGATTTGAACTGCTGACCTTTTGGTTTAGCAGTGGTACCTCTTACCCACTAAGCCACCAGAACTCCCTGCATGTTGTGACCTTAATCCATTAGCACACTTAGCTTTAAAAAATATATTGTTGTAAAAATATATATAACAAAACATATGCCATCTCAACAATTTCTACGCAAGCAGTTCAGTAACATTCATTAAATTCTTCAAGTTGTACAACCATTCTTACTATCCTTTTCTAAATAATTCCAACACCATTAAGACAAATTCAATATCCCCTAAGTAAACCACTTCCTTTTCAAGATTCACATTTATAATGTCATCATTAATTTTAACTATAGCAATTTTCATCTAATGTTTCTTCACTAATTTCCATGGTGATTAATTTTTGGAGCCCAGCTTTTTCTGAATTAATATAAAAATTGTTAGGTCAGCATCAACCTTATCCTGCATTACGATGCACATCTCCAAGACATTTTCGGAACTCTTTATTTCTCCATGGCTTTCCTTTCTTTATGGAGTCAGTTAAATGCTTCTCCTTTCTTCCATTAAACACAGATACAATGAAAAAACAGGCCAAACAGCTTAAGAATCCAAGAAAATTTTTGCTAATACATTGTAAAATTAATACAAAAATGCAATGAAGACAATCCTATACACTTAATATGATAATATTCGTAATATTTAAAACCAATTGCACAAAATATTCTCATAAGTGATATCAGTTGAGATCCTGGTTTGGAAAGAAAAAATAGTGGAAAAATGTTCAAAATAATATTTTTTTATGCCTCACAAAAAGGCAGAAAAATAGTCACGTGAGTTTTAATGTGACTACAAGAAAGTCATACAAGTATGGAAACAGTTAAAATACCATTACCATGGTGGTGGACTCCAGAGAAACACTCATGATAATATTGGCTCGGCAGCGTTATTCTCTTGGAAAGATCTCAGGTAAATTCAGATACAGGCTGGTAAGCACACACAGACATGAACAGATACATAACTACTTAATCCCAGACACAACTTAAGGCACATGGCTTTATGCCTCTGGTCCAGAAACACTGACTTATTATGTATGTGCAAAGGCAGCTGATTCTTTTGTCCCCAACTGAAATCCCAGGAAAAGGGTGGGTTTAAAAGGTAATTTTTATACCTAGACTTTATTTGTTCTCCAAAATTTGGTTTTATAACTAGTTATAGCAAACCACTGGGAGGTTATTTTCTCTTAGGCCTTTGGCTCGCTGTCTCCATTTTAGAGATGTAAATTTCTCTCTGATTCACCAGATTTCCAAAAATGAGTAATGGCAATGTTCAATGCAAGCAGTAGATTCTCGGTACATTGGTGTGGTATATCATGCCATTATTATGGAAAGAATTCTTAGGATTTTATTGAAAGAATACATGTCCCTCAAATTTCACGTTGTTGTTTCTACAGCCAGCAACCATGGATTCGGGCACTTTATTTGGTGTTTAAATATACCAAACCAGCATGTGAGGTTCTCAGCTAAGAAACATTATTGATAATCCATATTTCTGACAGTATTCTATGTACCAGACTTGGTTTTAAATGCTTACTATGAATTACCTTATCTACTCCTCATAGCACCCCTATTCATTAGATATTATTACTGTTATTATTAATCATCACAATATATATGCATAAACTCAGGCCTTAAGAGATTAAGTAAATTGCTCAAGGTCACACAACTACTGAACCAAAGAGGAGCCTGAGCTTTTGTTTTCATGCAACAGTACAGCTAAGTAAGGAAGAACAGCCTGTGTGGCAAAATTCAGGGATTCCATGCTTTGTCTTCTCCACCCAGTTAAAGTCTCAGTCCTGCTAGTTTGTAGCCATTTCTGGAGTAAGTCACTTTACTTCTGTAAGCTCTATTTCTCACTTACATAATAAGGGAAAATTAGAATTTTTTTTTACGTAAAGTTTTCATAAATTTTACAGGAATGTCCTTGTAAAGTGCTACACCTCCATAGACGTGTTAGCTGTGATTGTACATTACTGCTTCCCTAAGACAGGGTAAGAACCTTGTTGTGAACAGTGAAATTCTCCTTTACAATCAATTCTCCACAATGCACTTAGTATTGCCTTTTAAAAATACGACTGTAACAATGCCATTGACCATAGCAAAACACATATCCCCTTACACACACATACACACTTAAATTAACACCCTAATATTTGTTTCATCATTTAAAAATTATACAAAAACTTATTAAAGTTGCTTACTTCCCCAGCTTATTCCATGCTACTCCCCAAGTCGAGCCTTTCTTCACATATGAAAACTCTTCTCCAAATTATTATAGATTCTAAATTGTGACACCCTCTCTTTTGATGCACTGCCTTTATGCATACTTATCTTCCTTTCCAGTATACTCCTTTCTCACCACACGACCCTGTGGGCATTTCCTACTTGCCGTTGTATATTAGCTTGAATTGGGTATTGGCTTAATATTACCTCACAGGGAGCATTCCCTGACAGACGATATATTTGCTCCCATTGCATTAATGAAATTTATAGTAATTTGTTCCAGTTTATATTTCAAATAGAAAACACAGTGTCTGCAGATGACTGCTTTGTAGGCACATAGTAATTTGGAATATATATATATATATATATATGTACACATATATAAAAACCCATTACCATCAAGTCAATTCTGACTCATAGTGACATAGGAGAGAGTAGAACTGCCCCATAAGGTTTCCAAGAAACCCCTGGTGGATTTGAACTGCTGACCATTGGGTTAGCAGCCATAGCTTTTAACGGCTACTCCACCTGGGTTTATACATACATAAACATCTATGTTGTTGTTGTTATTAGGTGCCTTCGAGTCGGTTCTGACTCATAGCGACCCTATGCACAACAAAACGAAACACTGCCCAGTCCTGAGCCATCCTCACAATCGTTGTTATGCTTGAGCTCATCTTTGCAGCCACTGTGTCAATCCACCTCGTTGAAGGTCTTCCTCTTTTCCGCTGACCCTCTACTCTGCCAAGCTTGATGTCCTTCTCCAGGGACTGATCCCTCCTGACAACATGTCCAAATTATGTAAGACACAGTCTCACCATCCTTGCTTCTAAGGAGCATTCTGGCCGCACTTCTTCCAAGAAAGATTTGTTTGTTCTTTTGGCAGTCCATGGTATATTCAATATTCTTCACCAACATCACGATTCAAAGGAGTCATCTCTTCTTCGCTCTTGCTTATTCATTATCCAGCTTTCACATGCATATGATGCAATTGAAAACACCGTGGCTTGGGTCAGGCACACCTTAGCCTTCAGGGTGACATCTTTGCCCTTCAACACTTTGAAGAGGTCCTTTGCAGCAGATTTGCCCCATGCAATGTGTCTTTTGATTTCTTGACTGTTGCTTCCATGGCTGTTGATTATGGATCCAAGTAAAATGAAATCCTTGACAACTTCAATCTTTTCTCCATTTATCATGATGTTGCTCATTGGTCCAGTTGTGAGGATTTTTGTTTTCTTTATGTTGAGGTGTAATCCATACTGAAGGCTGTGGTCTCTGATCATCAATAATAAGTGCTTCAAGTCCTCTCACTTTCAGCAAGCAAGGTTGTGTCAACTGCACAACACAGGTTGTTAATGAGTCTTCCTCTAATCCTGATACCCCGTTCTTCTTCATATAGTCCAGCTTCTCATCTGATTTGTTCAGCATACAGATTAAATAGGTATGGTGAAAGAGTATAACCCTGATGCACACCTTTCCTGACTTTAAACCAATCAGTATCCCCTTGTTCCATCCGAACAACTGCCCCTTGATCTATGTAAAGGTTCCTCATGAGCACAATTAAGTGTTCTGGAATTTCCATTCTTCGTGGTGTAATCCATAGTTTGTTATGATCCACACAGTTGAATGCCTTTGTGTAGTCAATAAAACACAGGTAAACATCCTTCTGGTATTCTCTGCTTTCAGCCAGGATCCATCTGACATCAGCAATGATATCCCTGGTTCCTCATCATCTTCTGAAACCAGCCTTAATTTCTGGCAGTTCCCTGTCGATGTACTGCTGCAGCCGTTTTTGAATGATCTTCAGCAAAATTTTGCTTGTGTGTGATATTAATGATATTGTTCTATAATTTCCACACTCGGTTGGATCACCTTTCTTGGGAATAGGCATAAATATGGATCTCTTCCAGTCAGTTAGCCAGGAAGCTGTCTTCCATATTTCTTGTCATAGGCGATTGAGCACTTCTAGCATTGTATCTGTTTGTTGAAACATCTCAATTGATAGTCCATCAATTCCTGGAGCCTTGTTTTTCGCCAATGCCTTCAGAGAAGCTTGGACTTCTTCCTTCAGTACCATCGGTTCCTGATCATATGCCACTTCTTGAAATGGTTGAGTATCGACTAACTCTTTTTGGTATAATGACTCTGTGTATTCCTTACATCTTCTTTTGATGCTTCCTGCATTGTTTAATCTTTTCCCCATGGAATCCATCACTATTGCAACTTGAGGCTTGAATTTTTTCTTCAGTTCTTTCAGCTTGAGAAACGCTGAGCGTGTTCTTCCCTTTGGTTTTCCGTCTCCAGCTCTTTGGTATGTCATTATAATACTTTACTTTGTCTTCTTGAGAGGCCCTTTGAAATCTTCTGTTCAGTTCTTTTACTTCATGAATTCTTCCTTTGGCTTTAGTTGCTCGACCCTCAAGAGCAAGTTTTAGAGTCTCCTCTGACATCCACCTTGGTCTTTTCTTTCTTTCCTGTCTTTTCAGTGACCTCTTGCTTTCTTCATGGATGATGTCCTTGATGTCATTCCACAACTCGTCTGGTCTGCGGTCACTCGTGTTCAATGTGTGAAATCTATTCTTCAGATGATCTCTAAATTCAGGTGGGATATACTCAAGGTCATGTTTTGGCTCTCGTGGACTTGCTCTGATTTTCTTCAGTTTCAGCTTGAACTTGCATATGAGCAATTGATGGTCTGTTCCACAGTTGGCCCCTGGCCTTGTTCTGACTGGTGATATTGAGTTTTTCTCTAGTCTCTTTCCATAGATGTAGTCAATTTGATTTCTGTGTGTTCCAGCAGGGTCACCCACGGAGAACAGTCTTCAGCTGAATTTCCAGACTAAGACAGACTAGGAAGAAGGACCCAGCAGTCTACTTCTAAAAAACATTAGCCAGTGAAAACCTTATGAATAGCAGCGGAACATTGTCTGATACAGTGCTGGAAGATGAGCCCCCCAGGCTGGGAGGCACTCAAAAGATGATGGGGAAAGAGCTGCCTCCTCAAAGTAGAGTCTACCTTAGTGGTGTAGATGGAGTAAAGCTTTTGGAACCTTCATTTGCTGATGTGGCTCTGCTCAAAATGAGAAGAAACAGCTACAAACATCCATTAATAATCAGAACCTGGAATGTATGAAGCATGAGTCTAGGAAAATTGGAAGTCATCAAAAATGAAATGGAATGCATAAACAATGATATCCTAGGCATTAGTGAGCTGAAATGGACTGGTATTGGCCATTTTGAATCAGACAATCATATAGTCTACTATGCTGGGAATGACAACTCGAAGAGGAATGGTGTTGCATTCATCATCAAAAAGAACGTTTCAAGATCTATCCTGAAACACAATGCTGTCACAGATAGGATAATATCCATACGCCTACAAGGAAGACCAGTTAATACAGCTATTATTCAAATTTACGCACCAACCACTAGGGCCAAAGATGAAGAAATAGAAGATTTTTTATCAGCTGCTGCAGTCTGAAATTGATCAAACATGCAATCAAGATGCATTGATAATTACTGGCAATTGGAATGTGAAAGTTGGAAACAAAGAAGGATCAGTAGTTGGAAAATATAGCCTTGGTGACAGAAAGAACGCAGAAGATCGAATGATAGAATTTTGCAAAATTCGTCTATGTATGTTTGGTAAAAAAAAAATTAAAACTTTTTAAATAAAAGTTCCCATGGGAAAGTGCTTTATTTTATCATTTATTTAATCCCACATTTTTTACTTTTTTTTTTTTTTTTTTAATTAAAAAGGAACTAAACTAAAATTCAGAGAGCAGAGCAATTTAACCAAAATCACATAGCTACCCTGTTAGGGGTAGGGATGGTATAAGGATTTCCTCAACCCTTGCCTTGTTTTTGGAAACCCTGTTGGTGTAGTCATTAAGTGCTATGGCTGCTAACCAAGAGATCACAGTACGAATCCTCCAGGTGCTCCTTGGAAACTCTATGGGGCAGTTCTACTCTGACGTGTAGGGTCGCAATGGGTCGGAATCAACTCGAGGGCAGTGGGTTTGATTTGGTTTTTGGTTTTGTCTTGTTTTAGTCCCTGGGTGATACAAATGGTTAACTTACATGCAGCTGCTAAGTGAAAGGTTGAAGGCCGTAATTCACCAAGGGGCTATTTGGAAGAAAGGCCTCACAATATTTTTCCTAAAAAATCAGCCATTGAAAATCCTATGGAGCAGAGCTGTACTCTGACATACATGGAGTGACTATTTTAATGTAAAATGTTCCTGCAATTGTGTGCAGAAACAGATTCTTATTTAATCTAATCAGGTATACAGGCCGCAGTCCTCTCTGCATGGATACGGAATCTTTATGGATGGTATTCATATCTTCCCTTTGTTTCTCCCATGTAATTTTCTTACTGCCTATGAATACAGGTAATACAAACCAAGAATGCAGTTGTCATTGTTAGGTGCTGTCAAGTTGGTTCTGATTCATAGTGATCCTATGTACAATAGAACAAAACGCTGCCTGGACCTGTGTTATCCTCACAATTGTGGCTATATTTGAGCCTATTGTTACAGCGACCGTGTCAATCCATCTTGTTGAGGGTCTTCGTCTTTTTCTCGGACCAGCTACCTTACCAAGCAGGATGTCCTTCTCCAGGTACTGAACTCTCCTTATAACATGTCCAAAGTGTGTGAGACAAAGTCTTGCCATCCTCACTTCTAAGGAGCATTCTGGCTGTACTTCTTCCAAGACAGAGTTGTTCATTCTTCTGAAAGTGCATCGTATGTTCAGTACTCTTCACCAACACCATATTCAGAGGAATCAATTCATCTTCAGTCTGCCTTATCCATTGCCCAGTTTTTTCTCATCAACTTTGGACTGGAGTCTTTGTTCATCCTTCTCTCTTATTTGAAGATCATGATCACTGTGCCAGGCATTGCCTCTCAAGAAGAACAATTCAAGGCCCTCAACACTTGTGTCTCCCACTTCCGTGCTGTGTTGATGGTCTATGTCCCTATGCTAGGAGTGCCCATTATCCATCACTTTGAGAAGCATGTTCCAGCTGTGGTGCACATTATCATGGGCTATGTGTACTTATTAGTCCCTCTTGTTCTCAACCCTATTGTGTACTGCATTAAGACCCAGGAGATACATACCCGTATTCTGGGAAATCTACTGAAAATATAGCAGAGAAAACTTTAGTGTCATTGCATATTTTTGAAATAATCCCTATCAAATTAACTTCTACTTTGGGTGAAGAAAACATATATCACTGGGAAGTATTTCTGTGTTCACGATTCCAGTGCAGATGATTGTCTCCCTCATTATTCTGGGATTTCATGAACAGAGCAACAATATATTCTGACCTTTCTTTTCCCCAAATAACTGAACTAGAAAAGATGACTAGTAATTTTACAATAAAGTGTTAATTCTTACTAATCTATGTATTCAGAAAGGCACCAATACTCATGAAATCAGTGGATATAATGGAAGATTTATAATGTGGAACATAATACTTCCACCATAGAATATGCAGTGTAGTCCATAATTTCAATCCTGATGAATATTCTCCAAAGATGCTTTTTCCACTACTTTTTTTCTCTCCTTCTATTCAGTTTTTCTATTTTAATTTGTGAGAATTTTATCTCATATCAATATTAATTTTAAACTGTATCCTATTATTTTACCACCTATCTGTCCCAGTTTTTTTGACTTCTACAGTTAGGGTACACATATAAAGTTCAAAGAACAAGGGGAAAAAAAAAAGCAACTATAAAACAGGTTAAAACTGAAGGTTAACTGGGGCATCGGCATGACAGTTCATACTTTTTGGCTGGTGTTTGTATTTGCTGATCAACATTCTACTTATTTATGAAATTATGTCACTACCCATGAATAAAAGTGAACCCTTTACTCTGGGTGGCCACCGAAGAGCTTTTTCCTAAGAACATTGGGCAGAGGAGAGTATTTTGTTTTTGTTTTAATTAAGACAGTACTTACTCTAGATATTTTTTCCTCCCTGGAGTCATTAAAATAATGTAAAGAAAAATAGTAGCAATAATTTAGGTCAGTCTCTTTTGAAACATGTACAGACACATATGACAAAGGAGATACTTTATGCGTCAAGGAATAAACTTCTTAGATGTTGTGTAGGGTCTTCCATATTCTTCACGCCCACATTTTGCTGGTTGACAAAGACTTTCCTAGATCCACTTCAAAAACAATACCAAATTTTTCCACAACTTATGTTTTCAAGTTTTACATAGTTTTCTGCACATGCTCAGGAAGTTCATATTATATTTAAATATTTGTTGGGTAAAGCAGCAGCTTATAGATGTAACTCATTATTTCTGTGCTTCTGAAAAATCTAGGGCCTTTATGTTACCTGAAAAACACTTTATTTATCTTTTTACTATAGAGCGTCTACTGTACACTTAGTTATCTATTTTGGTATAGCAGAAATACCACAAGTAGATGATTTTAACAAATTGGATTTTTTTTCTTACAGTTTAGGAGACTACAAGTCTGAATTCAGCTCTAGGTGAAGTCTTTCTCTGTGTGTGGGCTATGGAGGAAGGTTCTTGTCTCTTCTCCTTGTTTCCTGGTTCCTTGCAAAATCAATGTTTTTTGGCATCAGTTTTCCCCCATGTGGTTTGGCATCGATCTTCTCCTATCTCTGCTAGCTTGGTTGTTTGTTTAATCTCTTTTGTATCTCAAAAAAGATTGACTCAAAACATACCCTACGTTAATCCTGCCTCCTGTCTATTCTTAGTAAAGACATTGCATTCCCAAATGGAATTATAACAACAGGCATAGAGGTTAGGAATTACAGCACATATTTTGGGGGGACATGATTCAATCCATAACATTCTACCATTTACCACCCCCCCCCCCCGCCCCAAAGTGTCCATGACAGAGGAAAGAGAAGGCTTAACTTAGAGACATGAGGGTCTTGGAAAATATCCCTAATTAACAGCATGTTTTTTTTTTTTTTTTACAAAGTACACACAAACATAAACAAAACCAAATCTATGAAGATATTAGTAGAAAACACAGGGAAATATAAACTTCGGGGAGGGAAGAACCTTCTAGGAAGGGGTCAAAAATCTAGATACACTAGAGAAAAGGTTGGCAGATGAAGTCATAATTAGAAACTATTTAAAGAATTAAACAGCAATATATTAAAAAGAAGGATGATTTGGGTAATTTTTTTAAATATATGACAAAGTACCATTACCCAGACTATACAGATAGGGCCCCTACATAGCAATATATGTTTAAAAAAAAAAAAAAAGTGATAGAAAAACATGAGTTTCTATTTCCTCTGTGTTACATGTTTTTCTTCCTTCTAGGAGTACATCATTTTAAGGTAGGAAAATAGTTACTTGGGAGAGCCTCACGGCAGACTCCAATTCTAGTGCTTAGTCATCTGCATCATTCTACCTCACTGGAATTCATGACTACGAGAAAGTGGGTACCTTTATCTCTATCCCCTTTCGTGTCCTCCGCTTGGTTGAAATAATGGGCAACTAGCTATGCCATTCTCCACATTATCCACACTGACAAGAGTCTCCACGAGCTGATGTACTACTTTCTGGCCATGCTGTTCCTCACTGACACAGGCCTGCTTGTCTCTACTCTACCCATGGTACTGAAGGTGTTCTGGGTTTATGCCTGGGAGATAGAGATCAATGCTCGTGTAGTCCAGGTGTATTTTATTCACACTTTTTTCTCTGATTGTGCCATCTGTGCTCCATTGTCCTCCCTGCTGTTCTTCCATTTTCTCTCTCATTCCTACTGCTTGCATTAAGATGCCATTAGGCTGGCCTGCGCTGACATCTCTTTCAACATTTTGTATGGTTTGTTTGTTGTTGTATTTTATTGGGGTTTAGATTCTCAGGGAATCCTTTTGTCTTATGCTTTCATCCTCCACTCTGTGTGAGGCGTTGCCTCCCAGGAGGGGACTTTGAAAGCCCTCAATATGTGTGCCTTCCACATCTGCGCTCTGCTCAATCTCTATATGCAAATCATTGGCCTGTCTTCAGTTCATCAATTTGCAAAACTCTCCTCCCCAATTATTCACATAAACATGGTCAATGTTTACCTGTTAGTCCCACCAGTGCTCAGCTCAATTATTTATAACATCAAGACAAAGCAGATTTGACGAACTTCCTACAATTATTATCACCCAAAAGGGTTGGGCTTGCTCACACTTAGAAGGCATGTGATTACTTGCCATTTGGTCTTTTGCAGTTTTTTTTTTTTTCATTCCTTCTTCCTGAAGGTTTCCTGTTTAGAATTTGGACATACTAGGTGCATAATCATTTCATGAAAGTTCATAAGATCCAAATATTTCTTCAAGAAAAATAGTGTGTTTGCTTCTGTCATTACTGCTTCACTTTAAAATAGCTTAGAGCCTTTGTGTTGGGAGGTATAAAATGGAATTTATTTCATTCATATAATTTATGGAGCTACTTTTTCATTCAGAATGAAAGAGTAGACCAATTTTGCATGCCAAAACTAAGGCTTAGAGAAGTTAACTGTTAAAAGGTCACGGACATAATTATGTAGTAGAGTTGACATCGATAACTACGTAACTTTTCATTTTAGATAATGTGGACTCCATTCTCCAAACTCATGCGTCAATCCATAGTCAGACAGCTGTCTGAACTTAGGAACTGAATGAATAAAAATATCACATTTCTTTGTTTCCTTTACTCCTATGGGAATAAATGTTAGAAAAGCTTAGACAATAAATGCATACAGTTAATGGTCTCCAATGGTGAAAACTCACAAGACCAGTCCATAATTCACATCGAAATGGCTGCATATTCATCATGAAGAGGTATACTAAAATATATCAGAAACACTTTGGTCAGTATACGCTACCTACTTGGCAAAATACTTCATGTTCAAAACTTTAAATACAAATACAGCAGGTAAAACCAAAACCAAAAACCAACCTTCTGCCATAGACCCGATTCCGACTCATGGTGACCTCATCTGTTCCAGAGTAGAACTGTTCCATAGAATTTACTGGACTGTAATCTTTATGGAAGCTGATTGCCAGGCCTTTCTCCCATGGCACCGGTGGATGGGTTCAAACCACCAACCTTTCAGTTAATACCAAACCAAAAAACAAACCTGCTGCCATTGAGTCAATTCTGACTCACAGCAACCCTATAAGATAGAGTAGAACTGCCCTATAGGGTTTCCAATGCTGTATTCTTTAAGCAAGCAGATTGCCACATCTTTCTCCCATGAAGGGGCTGGTGGGTTAGAACCTTTTGGTTAGCAGTCTAGCATTTTAACCACTGCACCACCAGTGCTCCTCTTTCGTTACTATTGTTGTCGTTAGGTGCCATTGAGTGGGTTCTGACTCTTAGTGACCATATGTACAACAGAACAAAGCATTGCCCAGTACTTAGCCATCCTCAAAATCATTGCTATGTTTTAGCCCATTATTGCAGCCACCGTGTCAATCCATCTCATTGAGGGTCTTCCTCTTTTTTGCTGATCCTTTATCTTATAAAGCATGATGTCCTTCTCCAGGGACTTGTCCCTCCTGATAACATGTCCAAAGTACATGAGATGTACTCCCTTTCAAGGATCACTCTGTCCGTACTTTTCTAAGACAGATTTTTTTCATTCTTCTGGCAGTCCATGTTGTATTCAATATTCTTTGCCAATACAATAATTCTACTGCATCAGTTCTTCCTTATTCATTATCCAGCTTTTGCCGATTGAAAATACTATGGTCTGGGTCAGGCGCACCTTAGCCCTCAAAGTGACATCTTTACTTTTTAACATTTTAAAGAGTATTTTTTTTTGCAGATGATTGTTAGTAGATGAGTGTAAAAAGTTTGCACCACCCAGGGACCTTTATTATGTATGTGGAATATATAATCAATATATAATTTGTGAGCAAATGGATGATATGTTTGTTAAGTGTTATAATTAAACCAATTCTTCAAAGTGGAAATCAGAAAGATTAACAGTTGACTACCTTTTTTTTTTAATATTTTTATTAAACATGACTGACATTAAGATTGGAACTTTCACCCTTGATTAGGGATTTGTTGGCATTCAGCAGTCATGTGCAAACTTTGTTTCACGTATCAGTCAACCAATAAGGATAAAGAGATCAATAGTTTTGACAAACATATAAGCTAAATAGGGCAAAAGCTTCTATTTATAGTTAGACCTAACTTACCTAATTTCGAAGGCATAGTAAAATAAACACCACCTAGAAAATCAGATTTTAGCTATAATATTGGCTTTATTGCTTATTGTATGATTTTTTGAGCAGGACAAGTCGTTTAACTATGTCTCATTTTTATCCTGTATATAATAACAGACTTGAACTCAAGTTACTTTCAGCTCTTATGCTATAGAATCTATACCCCTCCACAATTTAAGTCCTGGGTAAGTCCATCTCATTGACACCATAAATATATATATAAAACTTAAATATATATGTAACATAAATATACATATATATATACTTACTGTCCTATCATGCTTTGTCTCCAACTAGAATCTCACTGTATGTCATGTTACAGCATTTTTCCCAGACATTATAACAATAAATATTTGGTCTCTATAAGGCCCTTGCCCCCGTGTTCCCAACCTGTCACATTCTGCTGCGGTATGGATGTGGTAGAGGGAGTTTAGGAAGGGTGGCAAACTGAAAAGATAGCAGTGATAGGGTTACTGCCACTGTCCTATGATTATCCTGGGGCCTCATATCTGTAAGGATTGGAAGAAGACTTATTAACTCATCCTTCTCGCTTTGAGAACTGGAATGACTACTCAAGGCAAGAGGAATTATTCTACCAAGTGCGTAAGGCCTGGGAAAAATAAATGTGGGAAAGAGTAGGGAGAAACAGAGGGGGACTTTGTCAGGCAAAGGAGAAAAGGACAGATATTCAGGGTATGTGAAGGACAGAAAGGCTGTTTCAGAAAGGAAGAGGTTCTCATTTCAGCACAAGATATAATGCTCCCTGGTTGTTTTTTATAGATATCTTTATTGTTTATCCCCACTCTAGTAGTATCCAAGTTGGAATCATATAAGGGAGACTTTTCAGATAGACAGGAACGCCTAAGGTTCCCTGGACTTCCATGGCAGGTGATGTCTTCTATGGCCACAGAGAAGGTAGAGGGCCATTTTCAGGCTTAATAGAGGATGAATTCCAGAATAAGATTATGATCCAACCAGATAACCTTCAAGGTTCCTTCCAAACCCAACTATCAGTGATTTTAATTTGACCTTAATTAAAGCTCAGTGTTCTAAACCCTACTTTATAAGACCTTAAGACTTTCAAGTTTACAAACTGGTACCAAAGAACTCCATCCTCCTCCCCAAGAGAGTGGTGAAAAACGTTATGTGATCAGGTGAATGAGTTCGAAATGACAGGGCATAGAGCAGTAGAGTCAGAGTATCAAAACAAAGCAATGCGACAAGAAAAAGTATTGTAGAATAATAGGCAAACTAGATATTAAGTGAATATATAAAACACTACTGGGATAACTTCAGCATACTAACATGGTTGCTCAGATTTCTAGCTCTCTAAAGTCCCAAGGATCTCATTCTTTTTTCTTGGCTTCACATTTTACACAGGACTTTTTTTTTTCCAAAATTTGTACTGCTACTGTGATTCAGGAGAAAAACAATTCTTACATAATTCTTGAAATATCATATGAACCACACACTCTCCCTCACATATCTGCCTTTGGGCATAATGAGAGGAGCATAGAAAGGAAGGTATGGAGGAGCAGCCCAAGGTCAGAGAAGTAAGGATTTGGGATGGTGATAAGGCAGGCAGAGTGAAGGAACCTTCAGGATCACAAATATCTATTTACATAATATGTGAATTGAACTAAATTTTACTATAAACAACCAGAATGTTTGAGTTGTCTCTAGAATTTACTTGCTTATTTATGAATCTTTCTTTTCCTGTAAAATTGCCATTATTAAAAATTCCAAACAAATATTTGCTACATTTAGGGTTTATCTACATGGGACTTGAGGAGATTGTAGAAGGTTTGAGTGTCTCAAAGGCCAAAGTAGAATTTACAAGACAGGAAGATATCAATTTATTAATTTACATCAGGAAGTAATCTCCTCCTGGATTACAAATTCTCCTACCAGTATTTTGGTGAACTTGAATGCTTTGAAAGTAGTGAATGAGTAGAGTTTTGAGAGACAGCACGTCTTATTTCAGAGATGTTTTTCTTAAGCACAGAAGAAGTACAATGATGACTGGAGTCTAGTGGGGACAAAATTATTTTCTCATGTTGTCCAAGTCTGAGGCACTTAGTATCAAGATCAGATGAAGCCTATAGACTTATTCTACTACATAGGATATTTTTTTTTATGTTATTTTGTTTTGTCTTGCTTTGAATTATGAGCTTCTGCCATAGCTTACTAGTACACCAATCTATCCATCATTTTGCATTTCTATAGAAATTCTTTATGAAAATTAACAAGAATAAGATTCTGAATCTTTAAAATCCAAGCCAGACTCAAATAAGCTTTCCTCAAATTACATATTTTACTATTTTAAGATACTCTTTCAAAAATTTGACACTGATTATTTTAGTTAACTGTATCATAACCTGTATTTAGCTCTTGATTTTGATTTTTTTGTTCAATAATAAAAGCTCACTAGAAGATCTGGACTGCCACAAAATAATAATAATAATGATTAAATGGGGGTGCCTGGCCAAGACCAAATTGATACCAGATTTAACTATTTGTAGAGATCAGGCCTGGGACATGCATTCTATAGATGGGAATAGGTTAATAAGAACAAGAGCCGTGCTGGCCAATACTTGCCTTAATTCTAATAAGGTACATTGTATGGTGTTCTAGCATTACCGAAGAAACTATGAAGACCGGGCAGATAAATAAATTTTCTGTAAATCACTGCTAGAGTCATAAAAGAAAAAAAGTCTGACTAAAGTAAGACTAGTAACCCTGGCCAAGTAAGTTCCTAAAGATTATATTATAAAGATAATGTAGTCTAGAAGAGGTTGTGTGCTATTCTCCCTCAGTAGTGTCTTTGAGATATGATTGCCACATGTTTAGAAAAGGTGTTGATGTGTCTGCATACAAGAGACAAAAGGCAGGGTCCTTGTGGGTCTAAAATTGATATTTTATGTTAACTGGCAACTCTTACCGATAAAGTAGGGATGGGTTTTGCAGTGATTACTGATGAGCACTGAAGTGTTTGTTTGATTCTGACACAGATCTTATCTTTCCAACATCCTCCCCATAAAAGTATGATCTTGGGATGGGGCTGTGGTTCAACACGTGAACCCTATGGCAGTTTCCAACACCAACAACACCCTGACGTCCACATTCTATCTCACAGGCATCCCTGGCTATGAGGAATTTCACAACTGGATTTCCATCCCATTCTGCCTACTGTATCTTGTTGGAATAATGGGCAACTGTACCATTTTGCATATTATCCGGACAGATCCCAGGCTCCACGAGCCTATGTACTACTTCCTTGCCATGCTTTCCCTTACCGACATGGGTATGTCCATGCCCACAATGATATCACTCTTCAGGGTGTTGTGGTCCATTTCCAGAGAGATACAGTTTAATATCTGTGTGGTCCAAATATTTTTCATTCACACTTTCTCCTTCACTGAATCATCTGTGCTCTTGGCCATGGCCCTTGATCGGTATGTGGCCATCTGCCACCCTCTGCGATATGCCACCATTCTTACGCCAAGACTCATCACCAAGATTGGAATTGTAGCCCTGCTCAGGAGTGCCTTTGCCATGATTCCACTTCTGGCCCGGTTGGCCTACTTTCCTTTCTGCCACTCCCACGTCCTTTCTCATTCCTACTATCTACACCAGGACATGATCCGCCTTGCCTGTGCTGACACCAAGTTTAATGTTGTATATGGATTGGTTCTCATCACTGTGCTGTGGGGTATGGACTCTCTGGGTATTTTTGTGTCTTAAGTTTTTATCCTTAGCTCGGTGTTGAGAATTGCATCCCGTGAGGGCAGGCTTAAAACCCTCAACACATGTGTGTCTCACATCTGTGCTGTACTCATTCTATATGTACCCATGATTGGACTGTCTATTGTCCATCGTTTCGCCAAACACTCTTCTCCTCTCATTCACTTCTTCATGGCACACATCTATTTATTGATTCCACCTGTGCTCAACCCAATCATCTACAGTGTGAAGACCAAGCAGATCCGCCAGGGAGTCCTCCATATTCTTTCCCAAAAAAAACATTAGTTGTACTGTGATGTAGACATGTCCTTAAGAAAATCAGATTCAGTAATATAAACACATAGTGATTTGTCTGCTGTAGTGATGTATCTAGTATGTTGGCCTCAGAGTTTCCAACACAAGGCTACTGAAAGAGTTGAAATAGAAGCAGCATGAAGAGACTTAAAGGAGAGACTTTAAGTTCACTGGGACTATACAGTCTGACTTCACATTGTGCTTTATAAAACTTCTCTGTGAATATTTTGAAGTATGTTGAAATCATTTCCATCCTTTCTCTCCTGTTTGTAATCCCAACCTTATTTAAGGCCACTTGATCCATGAAGTTTTTTATGAATATATCAAATCCGTATTTCTTTAATTTCTGATATTTTTATTTGTTACAGAATCTTGTACTATCGTTCTTATTATCTAAATTTTGTGTTTATAAATACGCTTATTCTATCCTTCTTAAAGTTAGAAAAAAATATCATCTTGGTATAATAGTATAGTTGGTCTCAAAGCAGAGGATGGTTCTAAACCCTCATGATACTTCGGTATCACTTTATAAATGCTTATACACATGTCTACCTTATTGGTGCAGGTTTAGTATCTTCAAAAGTATAAAAAAAGCATTATCGATATTTTGTTTTTCTTCAATTTTTTTTCAAATACTGTTAATTTTATAGAAAGCTAGCCCATAGTAGTTTCTGAAAACTCCCAGATATTGTCATGTAAAGCCAGGGATGGCAAACATTTGGTTTAAAAGGATCTTGATAATAATTTAGGATGTATTATTTATTTAAATATAAACAAAGTGTAATTCACAGAGGTGCAACTACTTACAAGTTTATGACTTCAGGATCCAAAAACTTTAAGTCTCTTAATTCATATACAAAACTCTTTTCAATGTACAAAACTATCTTTTCTCATACCATTGAACTTCTCTAGCACATGGCTGTAGAATTGTTAAAAAAAGAAATTTGCAAATTTAATTAATTTTCTTTTTTCACATGTCTACATTTGCTCAAAGAAAAAATAAGTTGGGGAGTAAAAAGATTTTCAGAGTGCTTATGCCCCTTGAAATCAACTCGACAACAATGGGTTTGGTACAAGCTTTTTATAATAGAATGTGTTTTCATATGTCTGTTTCTGTTATTAAGCAGAAAGTGTGGCTCATTTTGCTGCCTGTAAGAACTACTGCTATGCTTTGTTTAAAAGAGGTACTTTATAATAATTATGGAATGCATAAAAAATAAATAAACAAATCAGTTAATGAATAAAGAACTATTTGTTTGGATATGAAAAAAATTGTAGAAAAAAAGTGTTGACATACGAAGAGCCTACATATTATTATACGATAAGAGAAATCTTATTACCTCATAGTTAGCATTTCAAATTTCAGGCACATGAAGTATACTTAGAAAAACCTCTGTTTCCTGCTTTTAATTCAATCCTGTCTGACTCCACTCCTCTTTATCCAGTTTATTGATTCTACTTCTCATTACCTCTTCCCATCAGCACATTCACCTTGATCAAAGAAAGAATAATTAAAAATAATGGAGAATATATACACATCAAAATGAGACAATCTTCTTCCTATGATAAATAAATAAAATGAAATTGATAGAAAAAATATAATATTGAGGACAAAATAACATTACTGTCAGATGTATATTGTATAAGTAACTTTTAACTATTTTTAATCACCTCTAACATAAGACCTTCAAATGCTTAGTATAATTTTAACCTGTGGATGTTGAATACATTTTTCTCAGTGTCTGTACTCCAGAAAATGAAACTTTCAATCACCTCTCTGTTAGCAGAAATATATTTAACTTATTGGATCATGGACTCACTGTAAGTAAGAATTGACTCGCTAGCAATGGGTTTATTGGATTCTAGATTTTGAATTAAACATACCAAAAAAAAAAAACCATGTTTGAGTGGATAACCACAAAACCAAAACCATTGCCACTGAGTCAACTGTGACTCATAGTGACCCTATAGGACAGAGTAGAATTGCCCCATTGGGTTTCCAAGGCTGTACATTTTGTGGAAGCAGGCTGCCACATTTTTCTCCTACAGAGCGGCTGGTAGGTTCAAACCATTGACCTTTTGGTTAGCAGCTGAGTGATTAAGCACTGCACCATAAAGGCTCCATGTTTAAGTGGATACCTATTTAGATTTGCTACACTTTTGACTTTAAAAAGTATTAAAATACTATACTAGCACTTAAATTTTATTATTAGAGTTACTTTATATTCATAAAAGATATTTTAACAAAAATATTAATACAACACATATTCTTATGATGAAGACAATCTTTTCAAGCAAAATACAGCTGGTAAAGAGATGATTGATTACATATATTAAAAAAAAAAAATAGTACCATCGAGTCGATTCCTACTCATAGCGACCCTATAGGACAGAGCAGAACTGCCCCATAGAGTTTCCAAGGAGCGCCTGATGGATCTGAACTGCTGACCTTTTGGTTAGCAGCTGAAGCACTTAATCACTATGAAACAGGGTTTCCGATTAGATATATAGCTAAATAAATACATGGATGACAAGGTTGTGTTGAGTTGAAAACAGAAGCATTAGTTTCTGTCTGGAACCCTAATAAAGTCTGGATAAGGGATCAGTGGCTAAGTGATAGAATTCTTGCCTTCCCTGAGGGAGATCCAGATTCAATTCCTAGCCAATGCCCTCCATGTGGAACCACAACCCGCCTGTCCGTGGAGGTTTGTGTGTTGTTTAGATGCTGAATAGATTTCAGTGGAGCTTCTAGAGTAAGACTCACTAGGAAGAAAAGCCTGGAGATCTGCTTCTAAAAATCAGCCAATGAAAAACCCTATGGAGCACAATAGTCAGATTTGCAATCCATAATTGGGATGGAATAGAAATGAGTAGCACTTTGATCCATTGTGCAGTGAGATCACCATGAGTAGGGAGCCAACTTGACAGCAGCTTAAACAATAATAATAAAGCCTGGAGCTCAGTCACTGGGAAGCAGCTAGTGCTCCTAAAACAAAAAAGACCTTTTGTTTCTGCTTACAGTGACAATAAAGTTGAAGCACTCTCTAATTTGCTTGTTGGTTTACAGATTAGGAGACTCTATTATATATATTCTCTTGTTTGAGAAAATCATGAGTATCTATTTGTCTTCTGAAAACCCTCCCTGCCTTCCTGTCAAATCTGTAAGAGATACAGAGGCCTAAATAAGTAATCTGGATTTTTTTCTTTGGTAAGTCAAGACTTGTCACTAAACACAGATAATTTCATTATTTTTGTGTCAAATGCTATCCTTTGGATAACACACCAATAATCTTAATGATGCACTGGACCCTCTATGAAAAAACATGATGGCAAGATGAAACAATAATAGGGAAGACCACTACCTCCTTCATCATCTTAGTGTTTGTTTTTTTTTTCTATTCCAAGTATTGCTACAAAACACTTCATTATCTCATTTAGTCACTCAGTCTAATAACATAAAAGATAGAAAAATAATTATCTTCAGAACATTGTCATGGATAATCATCTGATTATATACAGACTCTACAAACATGCATTTCATAAACAGAATAATAGCAGTACGATTTTTTCAAGATACTCAATGCGATTAACCCCTAGACCATATATGTGTTATGTTATGTTCATGACACACGTTTTATTGTCTGGATGACCCAAAAATGTTTTATCTCTTTTATTAATCAAGAGGTAAATATTTCCTAGTAGATTGAAAGGGTTTATACGTTGCAGGATTACAGAAGATAAATTTATAGGTGACAAAGTATGACCCAGTTACTATAGAGCATAATGGGAAAAAAGAGTTGATTGGGGAGGAGCTAAATTAGGAAAATTACATGTATTTATTTAAATGAATTAAATGAGCTCAGTGGACATAGTTCTGACCTATACCTGTGATTTCCACGTCTCAAGAACTATCCTGACACATTTTCATTGCTATTAAATAAAAAAAAATACGGAATACTACCAGCAGCTCTACAGGAAAAGGACCTGGCAATGTGGTCCTGTAAAGATTACAGCCTATAAGGTCCTTTGAGTAGTTCTAATCTGTCACATGGGGTTGCTGTGAATTGAAAATCAACTGGAGGGTACCTAACAACAACACCCTGGGTAGAATGGATTGATCCAGCTTTAGCAATCTGACCCAATCTGGAGCAATTATGTTAATTTTCCCAGAGTTACTGTAGTTAAGACAGGTTAGTGCTATCAACTCCTGCAAAGAAATTCACATTCACGTGTTGCTGAGGTCCTATAGAAGCCCGAATTTTATCCTTTCTGATCTTGGATATTCAACACATCCTTCGATTTCATGATATAACTCAGAATGTTTTCATGAAATATTCTTCTTTTTTTGTCTGTGTAATATAATGAAACTCAATTTTGATTATGCATAGCCAAAAGCATATTGTACTAAGGCATTAAAGGAGAAGAGAAATAGACATTTTCTGGAAACTAAGGGAAAAGTTTTTGAGAGGAAAGAAAAACAATTATTTTACTAACAGGTAAAAAACATAAGAACAAATCACGGAGTTTGTTACATGAAAAAAATCTGCATTAATTATTTGAGTAATTAATTTAAAAACCTATTATAATATTGTATATAATATTATAATATACTATATATATCGTAATATTATATGTAATACAAAATATATGCAACAAACTCCCTGAGCCCTGGGGGTGCAGTAGTTAAGAGTTTGGCTGCTTACCAAAAGGTCAGCGGTTCCATTTCATCAGCTGCTGTTTGGAAACTCTATGCGGCAGTTCTACTCTGTCCCAGAGGGTTGCTCTGGGCAGTTGTACTCTGTTCTAGAGCGTCGGAATTGACTTGATGGCAACAGCCTTTATATTTAAGTATATTATTTATTTATTATATTATTTGTATGTTCTATGTCTCATGCATGCAATGGTTAGACTTGAATTAGAAACAATCCCTAATCGTCTAAGGTTTATATTTTGGCCTGTCCATAGCAAATTGGAAAAGAAGAGACAGCAGATTACAAAAAGGGTATTTGAATTTTCCACTCTGTTACAGTAAAAATTCAACAATTATTACTCTAGTATGTGGCGATATTCCTAGATGATACTTTAACAATTCCCTTTCAACTTTCTGTTTTCCCCATATGGGGAAGATAGGATTTGGAAATATGAATACTTTAAGCTCTAATCAGAAGTTGGGTCTTCTGTGGACAAGTCTGCCTGGATTGATTCAGATAGGATATGTTGTTGTTGTTGATAGGTGCTGTCTAGTTGGTCCTGACTCATAGCGACCCTATGCACAACAGAGCGAAACACTGCCGGGTCCCGCGTCATCCTTAAAATCATTGTTATGCTTGAGCTCGTTGTTGCAGCCACTGTGTCAATCCACCTTGTTGAGGGTCTTCCGCTTTTCCGCTGACCCTTTACTCTGCCAAGCATGATGTCCTTCTCCAGGGAATGATCCCTCCTGACAACATCTCCAAAGTATGTAAGACGCAGTCTCGTCATCCTTGCTTCTAAGGAGCATTCTGGCCGCGCTTCTTCCAAGACAGATCTGTTCGTTCTTTTGGCAGTCAATGGTATATTCAATATTCTTCGCCAACACCAAAATTCAAAGGTGTCAACTCCTCTTCGGTCTGCCTTATTCATTGTCCAGCATTCACATGCATATGATCCGATTGAAAATACCATGGCTTGGGTCAGGCCTACCTTAGTCTCCAGGGTGACATCTTTGCTCTTCAACACTTTGAAGAGGTTCTTTGCAGCAAATTTGCCCAATGCAATGCTTCTTTTGATTTCTTGACTGCTGCTTCCATGGCTGTTGACTGTGGATCCAAGTAAAATGAAATCCTTGACAACTTCAATCTTTTCTCCACGTATCATGACGTAGCTCATTGGTCCAGTTGTGAGGATTTTTGTTTTCTTTATGTTGAGGTGTAATCCATACTGAAGGCTGTGGTCTTTGGTCTTTATTAGTAAGTGCTTCAAGTCCTCTTCACTTTCATCAAGCAAGGTTGTATCATCTGCATAATGCAGGCTGTTAATGAGTCTTCCTCTAATCCTGATGCCCTGTTCTTCTTCATATAGTCCAGCTTCTCGGATTATTTGTTCAGCATACAGATTGAATAGGTATGGTGAAAGAATACAACCCTGACGCACACCTTTCCTGACTTTAAACCAATCAGTATCCCCTTGTTCTGTCCAAACGAATGCCTCTTGATCTATGTAAAGGTTCCTCATGAGCACAATTAAGTGTTCTGGAATTCCCATTCTATTCCCAAACTATCCATAGTTTGTTATAATCCACACAGTTGAAAGCCTTTGCATAGTCAATAAAACACAGGTAAACATCCTTGTGGTATTCTCTGCTTTCAGCCAGGATCCATCTGACATCAGAAATGATATCCCTGGTTCTACGTCCTCTTCTGAAACCAGCCTGAATTTCTGGCAGTTAGTTCCCTGTCGATATACTGCTACAGCCGTTTTTGAATGATCTTCAGCAAAATTTTGCTAGTGTGTGATATTAATGATATTGTTCTATAATTTCCACATTCGGTTGGATCACCTTTCTTGGGAATAGGCATAAATATGGATCTCTTTCAGTCAGTTGGCCAGGAAGCTGTCTTCCATATTTTTTTGGCATAGACGAGTGAGCACTTCCAGCGTTGTATCTGTTTGTTGAAACATCTCAATTGATATTCCATCAATTCCTGGAGCCTTATTTTTAGCCAATGCCTTCAGAGCAGCTTGGACTTCTTCCTTCAGTACCATCGGTTCCTGATCACATGCCACCTCTTGAAATGGTTGAATATCGAGTAATTTTTGGTGTAATGACTGTGTATTCCTTCCATCTTCTTTTGATGCTTCCTGCATCATTTACTATTTTCCCCATAGAATACTTCACTATTGCAACTTGAGGCTTGAATTTTTTCTTCAGTTCTTTCAGCTTGAGAAACGCCGAGTGTGTTCTTCCCTTTTGGTTTTCCATCTCCAGCTCTTTGCACATGTCATTATAATACTTTAGTTTGTCTTCTTGAGAGGCCCTTTGAAATCATCTGTTCAGTTCTTTTACTTCATCAATTCTTCCTTTTGCTTTAGCTGCTTGACGCTCAAGAGCAATTTTCAGAGTCTTCTCTGACATCCATCTTGGCCTTTTCTGTTTTTCCTGTCTTTTCAGTGACCTCTTGCTTTCTTCATGGATGACATCCTTGATGTCATTTCACAACTCATCTGGACTTTGGCCACTAGTGTTCAATGCATCAAATCTATTCTTGAGATGCTCTCTCAATTCAGGTGGGATATACTCAAGGTCATATTTTGGCTCTCATGAACTTGCTCTAATTTTCTTCAGTTTCAGCTTGAACTTGCATATGAGCAATTGATGGTCTGTTCCACAGTTGGCCCCTGGCCTTGTTCTGACTGATGATATTGAGCTTTTCCATCGTCTTTTTGCACAGATGTAGTCAATTTGATTTTTGTGTGTTCCATCCAGCAAGGTCCATGTGTATAGTCACCATTTATGTTGGTGAAAGGAGGTATTTGCAATGAAAAAGTCGTTGGTCTTGCAAAATTCTATCATTCAATCTCTGGCATTGTTTCTATCACCAAGGCCATATTTTCCAACTACTGATCCTTCTTCTTTGTTTCCAACTTTCACATTCCAATTGTCAGTAATTATCAATGCATCTTGATTTGAAGTTCAATCAATTTCAGAGTGCAGCATCTGATAAAAACCTTCTCTTTCTTCATCTTTGGCCCTAGTGGTTGGTGGGTAAATTTGAATAATAGTTGTATTAACTGGTCTTCCTTGTAGGCGTATGTGTATTATTCTATCACTGACAGCATTGTGCTTCAGGATAGCTCTAGAAACGTTCTTTTTGACAATGAATACAACATTCCTCTTCCAGTTGTCATTCCCAGCATAGTAGACTATATGATTGTCCAATTCAAAATGGGCAATGCTGGTCCATTTCAGCTCACTAATGCCTAGGATATCGATGTTTATGCATTCCATTTCATTTTTGATGATTTCCAATTTTCTTAGATTCATACTTCATACATTCCAGGTTCCAATTATTAACGGATATTTGTAGCTCTTTCTTTTCATTTTGAGTGGTGCCATATCAGCAAATTAAGGCCCCAAAAGCTTTGCTGCATCCACTTCATTAAGGTTGACTTTACTTTGAGGAGGTAGCTCCTCCCCAGTCATATTTTGAGTGCTTTCCAACCTGGGGAGCTCATCTTCCAGCACTGTATCAGACAATGTTTCGCTGCTATTCATAAGGTTTTCACCAGCTAACGCTTTTCACAAGTAGACTGCTGGGTCCTTCTTCCTAGTCTGTCTTAGTCTGGAAGCTCAGCTGAAACCTGTCATCCATGGGTGACCCTGCTGGTATCTGAATACTGGTGGCATAGCTTCCAGCATCACAGCAACACACAAGCTCCCACAGTATGAAGAAGTGACAGACATGTAGGGGAGATATGATACACCAACCTATTTTTTTATCCTGAACATTACTGGTCCTTGTTGATTCATTTCCCTCGGGTCATTTTGAACGGCTACAGGGTCCTAGTACTCTCATCCTTTTCTTATTTGTTTCTACCTCATACACAATGGGGTTCATGGTAGGTGGCATCAGTAAATAGAGTTTTGCCAGGAGGATAAGAGTATGCTTGGGCACATGGTGCCCAAAGTGATGAGTAAAGAAGGAAAAGGAGGCCAGAGTGTAGACTATCAAGATAACATATATATGCGCTTCACAGGTTCCAAAAGCCTTTGTCCTAGCTTCCCTTGAAGGCAGTTAGAATACTGTCCTCAGGATTAGCCAGTACGAGAGGAAGATGAGGACAAAATCCAACCCCTTGGTAAGGAAAGCAGCAGTGAGTCCATAAATTCTATTAAGAGAAATGTTATTGCAGGTCAACTTGGCAATGCCCATGTTCTCACCGTAGGTGTGGTGGACAATATTAGTTCTGCAAAAGTGCAGCCGGAGAATGAGGAGAACACCAGGAGTCACTACGGCCACACTTCCGACCATCAGAGCCAGGCCAACCTTGCCAATGAGAGAGCCTGTAAGTAGAGTCACATAGTGGAGTGGTTCACAGATGACCACATAGCGATCAAAAGCCATGGCCAGAAGAACAGCAGATTCAGAGAGGAAAAGAGCATGGACAAAGAACATCTGTGTGAGACAGGCAGAAAATGTTGATGGACAAGGGCCCTGCCAGAAGATGAGAAGAATTTTGGGCACTGTGACAGTACAGAGGAGGACATCACTGAGTGCCAGCATTGCTAGGAAGAGGTACTTGGGCTCGTGTGGGTTTCTGTCCCAGGCCACCACTATTATAACCAGGACATTGCCTATCAGAGCCAGAACGTACATGAAGCTTAAAAGGACGAAGCTCCAGATGTGGAAGCCTTCCAATCCTGGGATGCCAGTCAACAGAAAAGCAGTAAGTTGGGTGGATGTAGAGTTGGATGTTAGGTAGGGGTGGCCAAAGTCTGTTGTGTGAGAGAAAAGAAGTAGAGTGAACAACAGCAGGAAATGAGATTTTACTCCTTCATTCTATTCAAATGCTAACTATTTTCTTTTTTTTGGGGGGGGGGGCCGCATGATGAAGTAGAAGGAATGAGGATAATTAATAAAATGATCTGAGATCAATTATTAATAACGGAATGATTTATGGGCAAGTCACTTTCCTTCACCAGACACTTGTTTTCTCTGGGGGAAAAAAAAAAAGAATAAATCAGGATGATCAAGATCTTAGCTCCTTCTCTTTGTAATGCTCAATTGTTCTAACCACGTAGTATCTCTTGCACTTTTAACCGCTCTGTATATATACTAAGGGGCACTGGTAGCTCAATAGTTAAGTGCTGGCTGCTAACTGAAAGGTTGACAATTTGAACCCAGCCAAAAGCTCCACAGGAGAAAGACCTGGCAATCTGCTCCAGTAAAGATTACACTCCATAAAACTCTATGGATTAGTTCTACTGTCATATGGGATTCCTATGAGCCAAAATTTATTTGATAGAACACAACAATGACAAATAACAATATATGTAATTGTTGTCTTTCCAGCTTAGTAATAAATTCTTAAATATAAACAACAACAACAAAAGAGTGATTTCTCTCTTTTCTTTCTATAACACTCAATCGAAGACTGGGGAGAATTAATACTCTATTCTTCTATGAAGAGTAAAACAACATCAATTTGCTTGGCCAAGTTTGCAATCCAAAGCAGTAGCTTTGGAAAAACTATCATGTATGTTTATCAGAACTTTTGGACTGAAACTCTTAGGAAGTTTAAAGCAGTTCTGTATAATAAACTCTTGTGCATCTAAAAAGAGCCACCAAAATCTTTAATCTGTGGTCTCCACTTTTTATGTAGGCCTGTCACACCATCTAATAAACAGAAAACTGTCTTGCGTTTCAAGATAGCAGCAGTGGTTAAAAGCTTGGCTGCTAACCAAAAAGGTGAGCAGTTCAAATCCACCAGCAGCTCCTTAGAAACCCTGTGGGACAGTTCTACTCTGTCCTATACAGTAGCTATGAGTCAGAATCGACTCAATGGTGCTTAACAATAACACATTAATCAGTCTTTGTGTTACTTGAAATTTTCTTTTCTAGATTATCCCAACTCTTAACAAGGAAGTAGTACACATGCAGCACTCCCCAACATAAATGATGAGCAGCTTCTGGTACATGGGTACATGGGACACAGGATATCTGGAAGGTAGAGGAGAAGGCTCTGTAGATCCATGCATCATGCCCAATCTGGACCTCAATTTGAACCAAGGGAATTTAGTAGGAATTTGTGATTATGATTGTACCATGTGATTACTGGAATGAGTAAACCAATGAGCATATTCATGTAAGGGAATTGAACAAAAGATAGTATGCTGTTATACCTCACTCTAGCTAACAGTGCTATGTGAGTTACTACACAAGACACAGCTTACTCTTCCCTCACAGAATATTTAATTTAAATAGGTAGCTTTGCCCTTATGAACTTTAACTTCATGATTCTCATAATGCATCCCACGCTCTTTACATCCCAGAATTCCTCTTATAAGGGTGCTCATTTTCTCCATCAAGGGGACAACTCTGCAATCATGACGCGAGCCCTGTGAAATACAACACTATTTCTGTTTTAAGGAGGAGGACTAATTAAATATGCACAATTAAAACAGAACCTGCACCTCTTCTGCTGACCTCACAGAGTGAATGTGAAGCTAAGGATCATTACTTACAGTTCTGTGTGTGTGTGTGTATATATATATATACTCAAACACATATACATATATTATATATTATTATTTTAATGTACCCTTAAAAAAAATCCATTGCTGTCAAGTCAATTCCAACTCACAGTGACCATACAGCACAGAGTAGAACTACCCCATAGTGTTTCCAAGGCTGTAACCTTTTATTTTATTTTATTTTGTTTTGTTTTGTTTTGTTTTGTTTTATTTTATTTTATTTATATATTGCTTTAGGTGAATGTTCACACAACATATTAGTTTCTCATGAAAGAATTAATACACATATTGTTTTGTGACATTGGTTGCCAACCCCACAAAATGTCAACACTCTCCTCTTGTCGACCTCAGGTTTCCCATTTCGATTCATCCAGCTTTCTTGTCCCCTCCTGCCTTCTTGTCTTTGCTTTTGGGCTGGTGTGCCCATTTAGTCTTGTATAGATGGTTGAACTACGTGTGTTATTGTTTGTTGTGTAGGCCTAGCTAATCTCTGAAGAAAGGGTGAACTTCAAGAGTAACTTCAGTACTGAGTTAAAAGGGTGTCCATGGGCCATACTCTAGGAGTTTCTCCAGTCTTTGTCAGAACAGTAAGTCTGGTGTTTTTTTGTGAGTTAGAATTTTGTTCTGCGTTTTGTTCTACATTTTGTTCCAGCTCTATCCCAGACCCTCTTTTGTGATCCCTGTCAGAGAAGCCAGTAGTGGTACTCAGGCACTATCTAGTTGTTCTGGACTCAGTCTGGTGGAGGCTCTGGTACCAGTAGTCCATCAGTCCTTTGGACTAATCTTTCCCTTGTGTCTTTGGTTTTCTTCATTCTGTTGCTCCAGATGGGATGGGATCAGTAGATGTATATCAGGTGGCGCTCATAAACCTTTAAGACCTCAGACACTACTCATCAAAGTTGAATGTGGAACATTTACTTTATAAACTATGTTATGCTGATTGAGCTAGCTGTCCCCCTAGACTGTGAGCCTCAGCCCTCAGCACAGTAACTCAGTCCCTCAAGGAATTTGGATATGTCTATGAAACTTCTATGACTTTGCCTTGATCGAGTTGTGCTGATTTCCCCAGTACAATGTACTGTCATATCCTTCACCAAAGTTACTACTTATTTATTGTCTAGTGTTTTTCCTTCCCCATCCCATCCCTCCTCTCCCTAGTAGCCATCCAAGATTGTTTCTATCTTTGTGTAAACCTTTTCATGAGTTTTTAAAACAGTGGTCTCGTACATTGTTTGTCCTTTTGTGATTGACAATTTCTAGTATAATGCCCTCCAGATTCTTCCATGTTATGAGATGTTTCAGAGATTCATCCTTGTTCTTTACCTTTGCATAGTATTCCATTGTGGGTATGTAGCATAGTTTGTTTATCTATTCATCTGTTGATGGGCACTTAGGGTATCTCCATCTTTTTGCTATTGTGAACAATGCTGCAATGAATATGGGTGTGCATATGTCTATTCATGTAACTGCTCTTATTTCTGTAGGGTATGGGATTGCTGGATCATATCGTATTTCTATTTCTAGGTTTTTAGGAAGTGCAGTATCATTTTCCAAAATGGTTGTACCACTTTACATTCCCACTAGATGTTCATAAGAGTTCCAATGTCCCTGCAGCCTCTCCAGTAGTTGTTATTTTCTGTTTTTTGATTAGTGCCACTAATGTTGGGGTGAGATGATATCTCATTGTAGTTTTGATTTGCATTTCTCTAATGGCTACTGATTGTAAGCATTTCCTCATGTGTCTGTTAGTCACCTCAACGTCTTCTTCGGTGAACTGTCTGTTCACATTCTTTGCTTATTTTTAATTGGACTGTCTTTTTGTTGTAGATGTGTAGGATTTTCTTATAGCTCTTAGAGATTAAATCTTTGACAGCTTTGCCATAGCCAATTTTTTTCCTCCAGTCTGTAGGTTCCCTTTTCATTCTTTTGGTAAAATTTTTTGATAAGTTATGTGTTTAATTTTTAGAAGATCCCAGTTATCTAGCTTGTCTTTGGGTGTTTGTGTATTGTTTGTTATGGTTTATATCCTGTTAATGATGCATATTAGTACCTCTAGACTTTACCCTATTTTTTTTCCATGATCTTTATAGCTTTTGGTTTTGTATTTAGTTCTTTCATGCATTTGAATTAGTTTTTGTGTGTGGTGTGAGGTATGGGTACTGTTTAACTTTCTTACAAATGGACATCCAGTTTTACCAACACCATTTGTTAAAAAGACTGTCTTTTTCCCATTTTGTGGACTTTGGGCCTTTATCAAAGATCACATGACCATAGATGGATGGCTTTACATCTGGGTTCTCAATTCTGTTCCATTGGTCAATGCTTTTGCTGTTGCACCAGTATTAGGGTATTTGGCTACCATAGCTGTATAGTAGATTCTGAGGTCAGGTAATACAAAGCTTGCTACTTTGTTTTTCCTGAGAATATTTCTTAAGACTCTGTAGATAATATATATTTCTTGATAATTTAGAAGGGATTCAGATTTCAGACTGAGAAACTAGAAGTTCACATTGGGTGGACTGCAATTGGAATGGGATCTTAGAGCAATAACGAGGGAATTGGTTCCAATGAGTGAATAGAGGAGGCAAGAAAGAATTCAGGAAGATAAAAGTTATTTCTGTAAAGTTAAATAATGGAATCTGTGATTTCAAAAGTCTCTGGATCATTGAAATTGGTAGAAGTTCCCAAAAGAAAGTAGCTCTTGTTAGGATCTGACAGGAAAAACTAGAGCTATCAATGAAACAGTGCACTTGAAACTTACAGTTTTAGTTCATAGAGTATTTTATAGAGTAGTTATATACCCTGTAAACACAGATAGTGATGATGATGGTGACTTGTAGATTAAGCCCCTATATTTATTCTGGTGTATGCTAATGTTCAAGATTTATTTAGTGAAAACCAGAGACAAACTACCTGAGGCAATGTATCCCAAAAATAAATGGAATGGATTAATACACTGTGTCCACCTTCATATTGCACAGTGTATTTTTTTTAATTGATAACAAGGAGCAACGCTTAAATCAAATCATATAATATTGTGTATTAGATGGAACATAAAAAATCCAATAATATTCCACAATTTTTCCAGACTTTTATGGCCAACTTGTATTTCTCAAGAAATACATCTTGTAGAAAACATTCATGTAATTTAGATAATTCATCAAGTTATAGATCATATCATCTGTTTCTGAATGAGTGTGTGAGCATATAAAAAAGAGGGCTGGATCTTGAGTCCTAGGCAATGATGTGAATTGGCTTCAAAACACATAGTTAATAAAAATAATTTGTCAATATTTTAGTTTTGTTTGTGTCTTTGGTTTGCTTTCTTATATGCAGCTGAACCTAATTTTAGCTAACATAATATAAAAGCTAAAGACTTCCTTTAAAACATTTTATCTATTCCACCAAATTAATTTCAAAAAGATTTATATAAATCACTATCCCAAAAAGTGGTGTGTAAGTAAATATTCCTAGTGTGCTCAATAGTTGTTTCAGGCTGGATTCTCTAGAGAACAAAACCAGTAAAGGGTGTATATATATATATATCTAGAGAGAGAGAGAGTGAGGGAGATTTAACTCAATGAAATGGCTCACATGGTTGTAAAGGCTTGAAAGTTCTAAGTCCATGGGTCAGACATTAGGCTGGAGGTTTCTCCTGACTCATGTAGTGCAAAGGCTGACAAGCCCAAGATTGGCAAGTCAGATGTCAGGCTGCTGGCTCACAGGCTACAGAGGCTGATGAATATAAGATTGGCAGGTAAGACAGTAGCCTGCTAGCTTCCAGACTGCAGAAGCCAATGAATCCCAAGATTGGCAGGCCATACAACAAGCTACTGGCTCAAGTCCCAAGAACCAAATGTGAGATGATGACGAGCTGGATGCAGGATACAGAACAACAAAAGCCAGCAGGGTTTGCCAGGAAATCCATATCTACTGGATCCAGGCAACACCCCCAAGGAAACTCCATTTCAACTGATTGGCTGCTCATAGAAGATCTCATCATGTAGGTGATTATATCATTACATGACTGACAAACTACATCATAATGCCAAACTACTGAGAATCGCGGCCCAGCCAAGTTGACACAAGCACAACCCCTTGGTAATGTGAAACCTGTAACACCTCTTTAAACTACACAAAATCCCTAGATAAAGATAATTATAAAGTCATATTTACCCCAACCTGATATAACTAACAAGCATACAACCGAAAACACACTGTCTCATTTACATCATATTTTATAAGTTAAGAAAACAAAAAATATTTGATGCATTCATACAAGGAATGAATACTCATGACAATGACTGTCCATATTCCTGCAACTGTTCACATGCTTATAACCAGTGTTTAGAACTACCTTCTTCTACCAACCATTCTGAATTCCCTTTGCCCTAAACAAGCATCTCAGCTGGTTGTGATTCTTAGCATAGTGAAGTGAATCAAAGCTTCATTCCTAAAGGGTCTGTGCCATTAGTAGTCATGTTGGAATTGTGTTGCTGTAGTTTTCCATTGGCTTTATTGACAGTGTGTGGTTGTAATAAGAGACGTCCTAAGGAATCTCATGTATTCTAGACATACTCTTATTTACCTCTACTATGTAGCATCAATCCAATTTCCCCTTGGTAATCAGGATCAATCACAACAACCAATACAGTAACTCCTTTCTTTGTCCCAGGTGGCAAGGTGGTACTCTTAACTTCCTGTTCAATGGAGTAAGTGTTGTGTGTTCAGGTAGGAGGATTCCTACCTTTGGAATGAAGGCCTCTAGACTCTCCAAGCAGAAGTTCATGGGGGCAGAAAGTAAATACTTTGCGAGTGGGACACTAGAGGTAATAGTGAGCGGTGTCATTCACATTTTCACCCCTTAATTCTTGGACCCATGAGTTTTGCTTATGGTAGAAACAGCACCATAAGCTGGTTTACAACATGTACGTATTCCTGGAGAACATTGCCCCAACACTGGTCACTTAGTTTGTGAGCCCATTGGACAATGATGGAAGTGGCTGGGAAAAGAGTTTGACTGGCTTCCATAGATCACGTCATCCTAACCACTTGATTGTTAAAATCCTCCTTTGTGGAGGATGCCCTTGGTGAGATTTCACATGTAACACAAATATCTTCATCTCTTTGGACATTCAGAGAGGTCTATCCATGTACATCTTCCTCATACATCCATGTCTCCAATTTTCTAACCATGTTCCTTCCAATTCTCTGTCCATTCAGCCAAACCATTGGCCAAAGCCTATGAATCAGTATACAATCACATACCTGGCCATTTCTCCTTCCAAGCAAAATGAAAAATCAGGGGCACTGCTCAAAATTCTGCCCATTGGGAGGATTCTTCTTCCGCACTGTCCTTCAGGGAGGTCTTATAAAAGGGCTGTAGTGCTGCCGCTGTCCAGTTAAGTGGTACCTGCATATCACCCAGAACCATCAGTAAACCAGGCACGGGTTTTCTCTTCCTCAGGCAACTGATCATTAAGAACATGCCTTGGGGCCATAGGTACAAACTGAGAGACAGAAACGAAATGTGATAGAAGTGGAGACCATGGTTATTTAGGCCACTTCCTAATACAACTTACTAGTGTCTTCAGGTCCTGCTTGAGCCTGATCCCTTACATACCACTTCAATTTAATGATGGACTGCTGCTATGCATGTCTGACGTTATCTCTGTGGGTCAAACAAAACTCATTTCATGATGGGATGTTCAGGCCACATGGTGACTTGGTAGCCCATGGTTAAGCATTAAGTCTCTACTAAGGCCCAGTAACTAGCCAAAATCTGTTTCTCAACAGGAGAGTATTTATCGGCAAAGGATGGCAGGGATTTGCTCCAAAATCATAAAGGCCTGTGCTGGGATTCAAAAATAGGGGCACGCAAAAGACTCCAAAGAGCATCTCTATCTGCCACTGCCACTTCAAGTAGCATTGATCAGCTGGGTCATATGGCCCAAGTGGCAGAGACCAAAATCACAAGAGATAAAAGACTTAAAAAATTGACTTAGTCAAAATTAAGAACTTTTCACTTTTAAAGCAGCATCAAGGAAGTAAAAATACAATCCACAGACTGGGTAAAAAAGTTTACAAATCATATGTCCAATAACCAACTTGAATCCAGAATATATAAATAAATCTTGCAACTCAAGAAGTAGACAAATGGCACAATTAAGAAACAAAACAAACAAAACAATAAATAACTTGAATAGATATTTCTCCAAGAAATGTATAAATGTGCAATAAGCATATGAAAAGGTACTTAATATCCTTAGTTATTAGGGTAATGCAAATCAAAACCACAATGATATACCACTTTTACCCATTAGAATGGGTACAATCAAAAAGACAATCTCAACCATTTGTAAGGATTTGGAGAAATTGAAACACTCATTTATTGCTGCTTTGAACATAAAAGGGTGCAGCCACTTTGAAAGAACTTTGGCAATTTTTCAAAATGTTTAAGAGTATGATCTTATAAACTAGTAATTTCACCCCATGTATCTAACCAAGAGAAATGAAAACATATGTTCACATAGACTTTTGTGATAATGTTCATAACAGCATTATTCATAATAACTCCAACCTGAAGTAACCCAAATGTCCAACAACTGGTGAAGGGATAAACACAACAGTCATCTATATATAAAAAGAAACACTGTTTGGCAATAAAAAGAATAAAGTATTGATACAGGCAATGTTTCATTCTGTTATACATAAGGTCACTGTGAGTCCAAGCTGACTGGACAGCAGCTAACAACCACAGCAAGTTGATACCTATTACAACACGGATGCACCTCAAAAACATTATGAGTTGAATTTGACTCAGTGTTACACAACAACAAGTAAAAGTAGGCAGACAAAAAATACCACATAATGTATGGGTTTTATTTGTACAAAATTCTCAGAAAATGCAAATCCATAAGGACAATTAGAAGTAATTCGTAGTTGTCTAGGCCTGGGGTTGAGAATAGAAACTGACTGATAGTGGACATGAGATTTATTTTGGAGGGTGATAGATATGTACTAAAATTAGATCATGTGATAGTTGAACAATTCTGTAAATACACTAAAAATCACGGAAATATACACATAAATGGGTAAATTTTATGAGATGTATATCACATGTCAATGAAAAAAAAAAAAAACAGTAAAAAAGACATCCAAAAACCAAAACCAAACCCATTGCTATTCAGTCAATCCCAACTCACAGCAACCCAATCGGACAGAGGAAAACTGCCCCATAGTGTTTCCAAGGCTGTAATCTTACAGAAGCAGATTGCCACTTCTCCCGCAGAGCAGCTGAGGGATTTGAACACCTGACCCTGTGGTTAAAAGTTGAGCTCTTAACCACTATGCCACAAAGGATCCTCAAAGAAGACACAGAGAATGAATAGTAAATGTTGACATGATTGAAGGAATAGAATTGTATTTGACCAGGAAATTTCCAAAGATGAAATAACCTAAGCAGTAGCCATCACATGGTTGTCTAGTAGTAAATAAGTAAAGGAACAGAATGGGTATGACAAGTACCAGCAAATGATGAATACAAGAAAGTATTAGCATAGAGTTGATATGTACCCAGATGTTATCAAGGATCACAGGTGAATATACAAAAAATGAGAGAAAAAGATTAAGAAACACTATCATGAAAGAGATTTCAAACACAAGAGCAGTTCATTTTAATAAACTTAGTCAAACAGACCAGCATTTTAAATTTGTCATGGGTGCTGTCTGAATTAGAAAAGAGCACTAATCAATCTTGCAAGAATGTCTGATGTAGACATGAAAAAGGTAACTTTCCATTAGGTTATATAGTTATAAATGGGTACTGTTTATTTGGTAAATGAAAACATTTAAGAGTGTCTTGTGATGAAAAGATCAGGATGGGAGTTACTCCATCTATGGATTAGCTAAAACCCAGATGATTAAATAACTTCATTGGTTGTTTAATAATTTTTAATTATTATTATTATTTTTCTACTCAAAGACCTGAGCTTTGCCTCAACAACATTAAAGAAATAAAATGTTTACTAATGTCTTTACGGTTGTGTCACTAGAATTAAGCACATCATCAATATTTTATTCCAGCTGATTATGAATTCTCAAAACACTTACTCTCCTTAACTGGTTTAATCTATGTTGGCTGATATGAAACTTCAGACTTACAGGGAGACTTGGGGACATAGAATAAAATATATAAATCGATAATATTTTATATAAGTATATTATGTATGTGTATATATATTTATATATATGTAATTTAGTCAACAGTAGAAGTGAATAATAAACACAAAATAAAACAAACTACAATGCTGAATTTTTCTTTTAGAATACTAAGGCCAACCATACCATATTTTTAAATGGCTTTTCAGACTATGAAGAGTGATTCTCACAAAAGCAACTTCCATAATTAGGCTACCGGACAGCTGTATCTGAAAAAGAAAATTGTGTGGCTGACAAAATACAATAGACCAAGGTGTCCCTGTATTCTTAGATTCAAAAGGTGCCAACTGAATGTGAACCACACTATTCATATACCAATTTTTTTTTTTTAATGTTACTTTGATTCTCCAGGTCTTCTTTTGATGAAAAACCTAAGTATTTGCTCCCGCATCCGCTTGGTTTTCACCACATAGACAATGGGATTCATCACAGGAGGAATGAGGAAATGCATGTTGGCCATAAGCACATAGATATGTGAGGGAAGCCGTGGGCCAAAGCGGTGCAACATAGACAGGCAGATCATGGGAGTAAAGAAGAGGACCACAGCAGAGAGGTGGGAAATGCAAGTGCTGAGGGCCTTCAGGCGGCCACCATGTGAAGTGATGCTCAGTACAGTTTTCAGAATCAGCACATAAGACAGGAGAATAAGTAAAAAGTCAAGTCCCATGGTGGAGAGCACCACAAACAAGCCGAAGCTGCTATTGATCCTAGTGTTGGAACAGGAGAGCTTTATGATGTCAGGATGCAGGCAGTAGGAATGGGAAAGTACATTGGAGTGGCAGAAGCACAGCCTCCTCAAGAGGATGGGAGCGGGCACCTCTACAGCCAAAGTTCGCACAAAAATGGCCAAACCTATCCTAACAATCACTCTATTAGTGAGGATGGAAGAGTAGTGCAATGGGCAAGATATAGCCACATAGCGGTCAAAGGCCATCACCAGAATAACAGCAGACTCAAATTTTTGGAAGGTATGAATAAAGAACATTTGGGTGAAACAAGAAGAGTAAGTCATCTCTCGAGCATCTAGCCAGAAGATCCTCAGCATTGTGGGGAAGGTGAAGAGGGACAGACCCAGATCAGAGGCAGCCAGCATGGCCAGGAAGAGGTACATAGGCACATGGAGGGTCTGCTCCTTCCAGATAACTGTCATGATGGTCATGTTGCCCACCAAGGTAATGAAGAACATGGCACAGAAGGGTATGGAGATCCAGATGTGAAGAGCCTCCAGTCCAGGGATGCCTGTCAGCAGGAACGTGGAGAATTTGGAGTTGGTGCTATTGACAGGAACCATGATGCCAGAGCTGCATGCCTTTTCTAGAATAAAATGTATTTTCTGAGACATAGTTGTTGAACTTTAGAATCTGAGAGTATCTGCACTACAACTTGAATGATTACTAGCCAAATTAATTCATTTTTTAAGCTGAGCCTTACAATGCTAATGAAAGATGACGTATCATATCCAATTATACATCTGATAATTAAAGTCTAGATTAATGATCTTCCATTCTACATTATTTCTACATCATTTATTGTGCCAGATAATATGACTTAACCTAAAGAAAACACAAAAAAGAGCTTTATTAAGATTGAAATAATCAGCTTTTAATAAGCCAAATTCAGCAATGCATTTGTGTTCAAATAGAATCCCAAAATTCATCTCTCATTGAGTTTATAGTTGTGAATTATCCCAGGGGTTGCTCACTATTTTGTTTCATCCTGACACAGATTAAACATTAGTCATCATAGCATATTAGCACGTTTTTGCGTAAATTGCAAATGGAGGGAAATTAAGAAAGCAAATAATCTTATGAGCTTAAGGAAAATTGTTAGTAACAAGAATAAGTATTTTTTTAAAAAACTCAAAAATAATATTAGTTTTTTTACATAAATAGTTCATTTATAATCAATAAAAAGGCAACACCTTATTCATTATATGAATTATGAATTGCTCATTTGTTCTTATATATACTTAATAATTTATTTAATGAATACTAATAACCTCTATCTGAACTAGATTATAGTGATATAGCAATTATCAAAATAGATACACTTCCTTTGCTTACATTGTAGGTCATGGAAGGCAGTCTTACAACAAATAAAGTGCTGCCACTTCTTTATCCCAAGGAGACTTGCTCTGGGCATACTTCAGGTTTTTTTTTTTTTTAATTTGATATAGGATTTTTACTGTGATGTTTATCCAAATATTAAGATGCTCATTGAAGTCATTCTCTGATCCAAGAAATTATTTTTGAAAATCAAAAACTCCATCCTCCTCAAAATGTTATTTTCCTTGTTCCAGTGATGAAGACAAGAAATATAAGCATTCTGTCTACTAGTCACTGCGTTTATTTATTATTCCATTTACTGTATAAAAGTATCAATCTGGAATATCATTTTGAATTCTATATACCTAATTAAAATCATACACCATGCATAGCCAAAACTGAGACAATGGAATCAGCTTTAGAAGCATGATAGGAATTTTTTTAAATCTGCATTTTTACTATTTGGATTGTTGTAGATAAAGAAGATGGCTGTGTGTCCAAGGGACCCACTTCTCCGTTCATTCAGTAAGAGTGTATGGCACCACTAGATGTCATGTTATTGCCACTACCCATATGTAGGTTTTTAGCATTTTTTTTTTAATCTACTCTGTCTGGTCTTGGTGTGTGTTAGTGTTTAGGCATGAGACTGATCAATGTTAGTATAGAACTTGAAACCTCTTCTTCTCTGTTCTTAGAATTTTTACATAAATTCCTTCTATTCTTCTATCCGGGTTAGCATCATTCTCTAAAACTACTCAGGTTTGCCTTTTGGAAAGGTAACATACACATCCTCACAGGACAGTGTTATAAAACAGTCATCTGTGGTTTCTGGTTTCTTAAGCTAAATCCTGAGTTTTCTTCTCACCTGACATCTCTGAAGAGCTTGATTGCTACAGCCTTGCAGAAACAGCCTTTCTCTTCCAACTACAAAGTTCAAAACTTTTGAGGCATGTTCTGTGCTCTTTTATTTTTCATGCATTGCTACCTCAGAGAGGGGGAATCTTCTGGGAATCCTTCCTCCTTTGCTTTATTTGAGGTTCCTATTAACTCTTGACTACTCAAGAGGAATGCTTGAGGAATAACATCTATTATTCTACAGTGTTGCCCATAGTAGATACTAAGTATGCATTTCAACTCAAATTAGAATTCATATTAAAATAGCTTACCTGTTATTTGGGACCATCATGTAATATTTTTTGGAATTCTAAAATTTGCTTGCAACTGACACTCACCACACTACCTATCTTTATGTATAATATTTTGATGTGTAAACTCAAAACACCATTAGGTGTATATGGAATTACCTAAGAATTCTGAAATGAAAAATTATCCTATGACATCATTTCCCTTTATTCATACTAGACACGTGCACATATGTCACAGGGCCATTGGAGTCATGTGATACAAGAAAAGTAATGAGTCATAAAACTTTGGGATTTCCAGACACACAAGGACAAGGCCTGGGTTATAGAGCCATCCTATGGAGTTGTTAAAAGTCATTGGAAGCAGCTAATAACTCCTCAAGAGGATATAAACCAAGAAATACACACACACAAACACATAAACACTCTTTTGTATCATATATGATATTTCATTTATCCATCCCATCAACCCAGGAAATTAATATTACCTTCATTTTATCCTCGAGGAAACTGAGGTTCAGAGATATGAATTAACTTGGCAAGTCACTCAGTATATAGACAATTGGGATTCAAACAAAGGTCAATCTGAATTCTGGATCCTAAATTACTTACGTGAAGAAAAAAAATCATTATATGGTGATCTCTTTTTTCAGAGGGATAGAAAATACCTCTCACCACGGAACTTCTCAACCTGATCGTATTTCCACATATATGTGGCAAATGTATTGAGAAAAATATAAAGTTACTAATGCATGTTGAGTAGAAAACCCCAGATTGAGGTTCTGGATCACTTTTGGGGCTACCCTTCTAATATAAATTTTAGAATTTCGTGCCATTTTCCTGGTTTATCTAACTCAAGACGACCAAACTGAATAATAGAGAACTAAGATATCTATATTCTTTATCTTTTTTTAATTATCTTAAAATAAACAGATAACTACCCACTGTTTTACCACATAAAATTTATAAAATCACAACTTTCTTAGAAATAGTGAAGATAAGATATTGGGCAAAAAGGGAAAATAATCTCACAATGAATGCCATGATGAGGTCTGACTTTCTCAGAACATAAGCATAGCCAACCATCATTAAAAAGAAGTAAAACGGTCCTTGTGACTCATGATGCTAAATTATTCACTATACAAGGAAAACTAATCATTTACGAATTAAGCAGCATGTTTATTATATAAGAGAGTCTTTGGAAATACAATGACTTCATTCTAGATTAAAATTGTATTGATATTAGAATGCAGCTCTGAAGTATTTCTAGAACATTCCTTGTTACTGTGAATACCTCATTGAACAGAATAGACATGTCTACTGTCTGTTAGGCTTGAATAGTGTCCCCCAAAAATATGCATTGCAATTCCTAATCTGTGTGTCTGTTATAATCCCATTTGAGAGTGGATTGCTCTATTTATGTAAATGAACAGGATTAAAGGTGTGTCTTGAGTCAATCTCTTTTGAGATAGAGAAGAGATTAAACAACCAAGTAAGGATGCCGAGATAGGGGAAGACTGATCCTGAGCCACAGGGAGATCTCCAAGGAACCAGGAAACAAGTAGAAGAGACAAATAGTTTCCTCCAGAGTCGACACAGAAAGCATTCCCCTAGAGCCAGCACCCTGAATTCAGACTTTTGGCCTCTTAAGCTGTAAAAAAATAAATTTGTGTTTGTTAAAGCTATCTATACCCTGGTGGTATTTCTGTTAGTGCAGCACTAGATAACTAAGACAGAATTTGGTACCTAGAGGTGGAAATGTTCCTGGAACAAATGCCTAAAATGTGGAAGTAGTTTTGGAATTGGGTAATGGGTAGAGGCTGGAAGAGTTTTAATGTGCCTAATACTAAAAGCCTAGATTGCTTTGAGGAGACTGCTAGAATTACGGACATCAAAGGTGATTCTGATGAGGGCTCAGAAGGAACCAGTAGAGAGCTATAAAGTCTCTATCATCTTAGAGAACCTATACAGTGCCAGCAACAGAAGGTTGCTATAAATGTGGAAGATAACTATGTTTCCATGAGGCTTTAAAAGGAAATGATGAGTATGTCATTGGACAAGGCAGGAAGGGCAATATTTTTTATGCAGTGGCAAAGAACTTGTTCATCTGTTTGGTGGAAGGTAGACTTTCAAGTGATGAACTTGGATATTTGGCTGAGGGAATTTCTAAGGAGAATCTTAAAGGAACTGTTTATAGTAAAGTGCGAGAAGGAAGAGATGGACTTAAAAATGAACTGTGCAAAATGAAAACAAAACTTAAATAATTGGAAAATTCTGCTGTATAAACTAAGGACATGTGCCCTAGAAGTCTTACCAAGGACTTGGCTACACAAACTTTTTTTTTTAGATTAAGCCTGTGACTCATGGATCTAACCAACTATGATAGCAGAAAACCCATTAGTTTAGACTAAAGGAGACAGAGAAAGAATTAAAGGAGAGAACCGTGTCTACCTCTTGGGATTCTAAGGGAGGAAACGGGCCAAAGGAGATATATCAATTGTCCTCCAAGATTATAAAAAAAAAAAAAAAAAAGCATTCTTGGAGCAGCTCAGAGATCAGCAGAACTGTTGGAAGGAACAAACGAAGCAGGGCCTTCTCAGTTTCCAAGTTTTGGGGCACAGTCTCCTAGATCTCAAAGGATTGGGCTACAGCCTCCCAGGTTGCAAAGAATGGGATCTTGGTCAACTTGGTTCTGAAGTATAGGGCTCTCTGTTAAGGTGTGCCAGGGTGATGAGGATGCTGCCCAAAGCTGAGGGGGTGGAGCTCCCATGCCCAAGGGCAGAAGGATAGGGCCTTCCAGGGCCAAGGGAATGGGGTCACCACTCAGATGGATAGAAGAATGAGGCCACCAAAAGAAGGGATAGCAGAGTTACTGTCTAATGGGCCTGGAAGTTGGGGTTGAAGCCTAGGGCCAAGGAGCCTCCACCCAGCATTCACAGGGTGTGGCCAACATCTAGATTCTGGAGGATGGGACCATTGCCCAAAAGATCTCAGAGAACAGAGAATTATTTCCAAGCCTAATGAAAATTGTTCTGCTGGGTTTTGGGCTTATTGGTTGCCCTTTATCTCTTCTTTCCCTCCAATTTATCCCATTTGTAATGGAAATGTCTACTTTGTGCATGTTCCACCATTGTACTTTAGAAACAGATAACTTGTAGTCTAGATTTCACATGTTCACAGATGAAAAATAGAATTTTGCCCCAGGATAGAATATGCCTAAATTCTCACCCAAGCTTGATTTAGATGCTTCACTAGATGTGATTTTTATCTTGGAATTGATTCAAGACTTTTACAGTGGTGTGAGGGGTGTGTTTTGCATGTGGCAAGGACATGAATTTTCATATTTCTGTTATAGTCACATCAGATAACTAAAATACTGTCTTAATGAATCAGATTCTCTACGGTAAGAGACAAATAAAGTGTTTTTCAGGTAAGACAAAGGCACTGAGTTCCAAAAATTGAGACTTCTGGAATGGTACTAAAATTAAAAATGATTAATGAATAACTAAAAGCAACAATGGCAGAAAAAGTCCACTTTTTTCCAGAGTGTCTACACTGAGAATGAGGTAGGCAAGCTCTAGATTTTTTAGAAGCACAGAAGAAGTAATAAGTCACATCTATAAGACCCTCTTTACCATACAAGCATTTAGATATAATATGAACTTCCTAAGCATGTGCAGGACACTATGTAAGATTTGTAAACATATGCTGTGGGAAATTTTAGTATTGTTTTCTAAGTGGATCTGAGACAGTCTGTCAACTAGCAAAATGTCAGTGTGAGGATTATGGGACCCTGCACAACCTCTTAGAAGCTTATTTCCTGGCTCATAAAGTATCTCCTCTGTCATATTAATCTGGACATGCTTCAAAAGCAACTACTACTATGTTATTATTACTCTGACTAAATTATTACTACTACTGTTCCTATAAGTTATTTTAATGACTTTAGGAAGGAAAAACAACTATAGTAGGTGCTGTCTTAATAAAAAATATCTTCCCTCTAACAAATATTCTTGGGAAAATCTCTCCAGTAGACAGAGTAAACAGTGTTCTTTTATTCAAGTTGATCAGCAAAATACAAACACAAAGCAAAAACTACAACTTGGAATTCCAATGCCCCAGTTAACCTTCAATTTTAACCTGTTTTAAAGTTTTTTTTTTTTTTTTTTGCCTTATTCTCTGAACTTTATATGTGTACCCTATGGTTTTCTATCTGTAGATGACAAAAAATTGGGAGAGATATATGGCAAAATAGTAAGATATAGTTGAAAAACAGGAATGAAATGAGATAAAACTGTCACAAATGAAACCTAAAAAAACTAAATAGAAGGAGTGAAAAAAAAAGTGCAAAATATCATCTTTGGAGAATATTCATTAGGGGTGAAATTGTGGACTCCATGGCACCAAGTTATAGCATGTTCTGTGGTAGATGTCTTACATTCTGCATTACAAATCTTCAGTTTTATCCACTGATTCCATGACTATTGGTGCCTTTCTGAATATATAGATTAGTAAGAAGTAATCCTTTATTACTTAAATTATTAGTCATCTATTTTAGTTGAGTTACTTGGGCAAAAGAAAAGTCACAGTATATTGTTGCTATGTTTATGAACACCCAAAATAATGAGGGAGGTAAATATGCACATAGGATTTGTGAACATAGAAATAGTTCCCGATGGTGTATATATGTATATATTTATTTCACCCAAATTAGAAGTTAATTTCATAGTGATTATTTCAAAAATATGCAATGACACTAAAGTTTTCTCTGCTACATTTTCAGTAGAATTCCCAGAATACGAGTACTTATCTCCCGGGTCTTAATGCAGTACACAACAGGGTTGAGAACAGGAGGGACTAATAAGTACACATAGCCCATGATAATGTGCACCACAGCTGGAACATGCTTCCCAAAGCGATGGATAATGGAAACTCCCAGCATAGGGACATAGACCAGCAACACAGCACAGATGTGGGAGACACAAGTGTTGAGGGCCTTGAATTGTTCTTCCTGAGAGGCAATGCCTAGCACAATGATCAGGATCTTCAAATAAGAGAGGAGGATGAACAAAGAGTCCAGTCCAAAGGTGATGAGAATGATAATGAGGCCATAGATGCTATTGATGTGGTGGTCAGAACAGGAAAGCTTGATTATATCAGGGTGAAGACAATAAGAGTGTGACAGCACTTTGGTCTCACAAAACTTCAGCTGCTTAAGGAGAAAAGGTGCAGGGAATGTGACAGCCACAGCCCTTATCAAAAGCCCCACACCTGTCTTGACAATGGTGTCATTAGTCAAAATAGTAGTGTACCTGAGTGGGTTGGAGATGGCCACAAAGCGGTCAAAGGCCATGGCCAGTAAGATGCCTGATTCCATTAGGGAGAAAACATGGATGAAGAACATCTGGGTAAGGCAGGCATCAAACTGTATTTCAGGAACAGTGAACCAGAAAACCTTGAGCAGAGTAGGCAGGGTGGAAGCACAGAGCCCCAGGTCACTAGCAGCCAGCATGGAGAGAAAAAGGTACATGGGTGCATGAAGTGATGGTTCCACCCAGATAACCACTAAGATTATACTGTTACCCAGAAGGGCAATTAGGTACAGGGCATAAAACAAAATGGAGGTCATTGGATGTGAGGCCTCCAGGCCAAGGAAACCAGTTAGAAGAAAAGGTCTGTAGGTGCTACTGTTGAAAAGGATCATGATGTCTGATTTATAGTAAAGAGGTCAATAGTCACTTTTCTCCATGGTAGGAGGGTCTCGATTAGTATATCATCATCTTTTTCACTTCCAGTGAATAATTCGGAGTACAAAGGTCAATAGTTGCTTCTTCCTAAAGTGATAGAGTCTGAATTAGCACATGGTCACCATTATCCTTTGTAATTAATGTGCCTGTATCATGAGCTTTTCCTTAGACACTACATAAAATCAGCACACTATTGGAGGCACTAGTTAACTTTAATACAACAAATTTGTAAAGCAAGTGCATATAGTTGTTTGATTTCACCATATATGACTAATTTAATTAAGACATGAAATATCACGTGTAGAGAGAACATCTGCGAATTTTTTAATATAAAACATGATTATGCATCCTGTGAGAGGACACCCTCATATTAGTTTGGCAAATTACAGTCTAACGGAATAGGTATGAAGTAGAAAAACCTCTCCTTTATTCTTGGTTTGTTTTATCTTTCTTCATGGGTATTAAGAAAATTGAGTAACGAAAACAAAGTGAAGATGTGAATACCATCCATAAAGGATCCCTGTCCATGCAATGCGCATGGAAGTAAAGTCAAGAAATCAAATGACATGTGACATTGGGCAAATCTGTTGGAAAAGATCTCTTTGGATGTTAATTTGAGGACTAATGTGCACCTGACACAAGCCATGGCATTTTCAATTGCTTCATATGCATGCGAAAGCTAGAAAATGAATAAGAAAGACTGAAGAAGAATTGATGCCTTTGAATTATAGTATTGGTGAAGAATATTGAATATACCATAAACTACCAGAAAAACAAACAATTCTATCTTGGAAGAAGTACAGCCAGAATGATACTTAGAAATGAGGATGGCGAGACTTTGTCTCATATATTTTGGACATGTTATCAGAAGGGATCAGTCCCTGCAAAAGGCCAACATTCTTGGTAAAATAGAGGGTCAATGAAAAAAAAGGAAGACCCTCAACAAGATGGCTGACTTGGTGGCTGTAACAATGGGCTCAAATATAGCAACAGTTGTGAGGATGGCGCAGCACCAGGCAAGTTTCTTCTGTTTTACATAGAGTAGCCATGAGTCAGAACCGACAGCAGAGCAACAACACCCAAGCAGAGAGGACTGCGACAGCTATTCTGATTAAATTAGATTAACATCTGTCTTTTCCTATTCACAATTCCTGGGGCATTTTATGTTAAAATGGTGACCCCACATGTGTCAGAGTAGAAATATGCTCCATAGGATTTTCAATGGCTAATTTTTTGTGAGTTTATTGTCAGAACTTTCTTCCAAATAACTTCTCGGTGAATTAGGATCTTCAAATTTTCAGTTAGTGGCTGAGCTAAGTTAACCGTTTGCATCACCCAGGGACTAAAACAAGACAAGAGTTCAGGAAATCCATATTCTATCACTGCCTTTGGCACTAGCTATGTGATTTTGGTTAACTTGCTCAGCTCTCTGAATTTTAGTTTTTTTTTTTTAATTAAAAATGTGTAAAGAACGTAGGACTATACGAGTGATTTTTAAAAGACCTTTCCAATGAGGAGTTATTGGTTAAAATTCTTAATTTATTTTTATAACAAATACATATCTATATATATTTGAAATTACTACATGCCTACAAAGCGGCCCTCTATGGATACTGTGGACCCTGCCTTTTCTGTTCTAAATGTAAACTGGAACAAATTCCTATAAATGTCATTATTGTAATGGAAGCAAATGTACTGTGTGTCAGAGAATGCTCCCTACCCAGCGTTGTCGAGTCGATTCCAACTCATAATCCAATTTAAGCTAATATACAGGTGTAAGTAGGAAATGCCAACAGAGTTTTATTGTGGGACAGGAGTATACCCAAAAGGGAGAAATGTATGCGTAAAAGAGAGGATATCACAATTTAGAATCTCTAATAATTTGGGGAACGGTTTTTAGTTGTGGAGAAAGGCTTGACTTGAGGGGCAGCACAGAATAAGTTTGAGAAGTGACAATTTAAAGAATATTTTATATAATTCCAAATAATGAAACAAATATTAGGATAATAATTTTGAGTGTCTGTGTGTGGGGGAAACCCTGGTGGTGTAGTGGTTAAGTGCTATGGCTGCTAACCAAAGATTTGGCAGTTCAAATCCACCAGGCGCTCCTTGGAAAGTCTATGGGGCAGTTCTACTCTGTCCTTTAGGGTCTCTCTGAGTCGGAATCGACTCGACTGCACTGGGTTCAGTTTGGTTTTTGGTATGTGTGTGTGAGTATGTGTGTGTGTTTGGGTATGGTCAATGGCTCTGTTACATTCATATTTTTAAAAGATAATTCTAAGTGCAATGTGGAGAATTGATTACAAGGAAGCATTTTCTTACAATAATGTTCTTTACCTGTCTCAAGAAAGCAGTATTTACAGCAACAGCTAACATGTAATTAACAGAATAATACTATATCTAAAGAAGTGTAGCACTTTACAAGAACATTTCCATAAAATTTATTAAAACTGTATGCAAAAAAAAAAAAGTTCTAGTTTCCTTTATTTTGTAGGTGAGAAATTGAGCTTAGGGAAGTAAAATGACTTCCCCAGGAACAAGCTACACACTAACAAGACCAAGAGTTAAGTGTGAAATCCCTGAATTTTGCCGTACAAGAGGGTTGATTCCTTAGTTAGCGGTGTTACTGCATGAAAAGGAAAAGCGCAGGCTCCTAATTGGTTCAATAGTTCTGTGACCTGGAACAGCATACTTAAAATATTTAAGATTAAGTTTAGGCTTATATATTGTGGGTAATGATAATAAGGAAACCCTGGTGGCATAGTGGTTAAGTGCTACCAAAAGGTCGGCAGTTCGAATCTGCCAGGTGCACCTTGGAAACTCTATGGTGCAGTTCTACTCTGTCCTATAGGGTCGCTATGAGTCAGGATCGACTTGACGGCAGTGGGTTTTGGTTTAATGATAATAACAGTAATAATACCTAATGAATAGGGGTGCTGTGAGGAGTAGATAAGGTAATTCATAGTAAGCATTTAAAACCAAGCCTGGTACATAGAATATTGTCAGAAATATTGATTATCAATAATATTTCTTAGCTGAGAACCTCACATGTGTCTTTGCTATATTCAAACACCAAATAGATTGTCTGAATGCATGGTTGCTGGCAGCAGAAACAACAAGAGGAAATTTGAGGGGCACATATTTTATAAATAAAATCCTAAGAATTCTTTCCATAACAATGGCATGATATTTTATACCCGTTTAATGAGAATCCGTTGCTCACATTGAACATCTCCATTGCTCTCTTTTGGAAACCTGGTGAATCAGAGAGTAATTTACATCTTCAGAATGAGGACAGTTACGCAAAGGCCTTGAGAAAATATCGCCCCCCCGCCCCCCGAGCCTTGATTTTATAACCAAATTTTGGAGCAGAAATAAAGTCTAGTGACAAAAATTACCTTTTAAATCTACCCTTTTCCTGGGATTTCCTTTGGGAAAAAAAGAATCAGCTTCTTTCCCACCATATATAGTAAGTAAGCACTTCTGGACCAAAGGCATAAAGACATGTTCCTAAAATTGTGTCTGGGATCAAGGAGTTATATACCTGCCCACGTATGCGTGTGTTTACCAGCTTGTCTCTACATTTGCCGGAGATTTTTCCATGAGAACAGTGTCTGCTGAGCCAATGCTACTGAGTGGTTCCCCAGAGTCCACCACTTTGTAAACCGTATTTTAATTATTTTCCTACCTGTGTGACCTTCTGGTAGTCACTAAAATTCTTTTTTTTTTTTTCTGTGTGACCTTCGGTGGTCACTAAAATTCATGTGGCTATTTTTCTACCTTTTTATGAGGCGTAAAGCGATATTATTTTGAACAATTTTTCCTCTATTTTTCTCCTCAAACTAGGATCTCAACCTGTATCTGTATGAGAGTACTTTGTGCAATTAATTTCAAATATTATGGATATTATTTATTAAACATATAGGCTTGCCTTCATTATAATATTTAATTAATTTTAGAATTAGTAACAAAATTTTTCTTGGGTTGTTAAGCTTTTTAGCCTGTTTTTTCAGTGTATCTGTGTTTGGTGGTAGACAGGAGGAGTGTTTAACTGATTCTATAAAGGAAAGAAAGGCCGCGGAGAAATAAAACAGTTCTAACTATCTCTGAGATATGTATAGTAATGCAGGATGAGGTTGATGCTGACCTCAGATTTTTATATTAATTTAAAAAAAGAAATTTGGCTCCATGAGTAATTACTGTGGACATTACCAAAGGAACAATAAATGTGAATGTATACAGCTAAAATTAAGGGCAATATTCTTCATGTGGATCTAGAAAGTGGGGGTTTTTGTTTAGGGAACATTGAGTTTATTATGTTAATGACGTCAGAATGATATAGAAAAGGACAGTGAGAACCTTGAACAACCTGAAAAATTTAATTGTTACTGAATTGTTCATGTAGAAAGTTTTGAAATGGCATTTTTTGTTATGTATATTTTCACAATAATAAAACTGCTTTTATAAAAAGCGAGGGTAGAGCAAAGACGGTGGAATAGTCAGATGCTTTGTGTTGTCCTTCTTAAAACGACGACACCCCTCCCCCCCCAAAAAAGAATCAGATATATTTGGCAATCTAGGAACCTAAAGACAAAGCTGAAGAATCAGACTGAGTGGCAGGTAGATGGGAGACAATTCAAAAAGAGTGGAAACAGATTAGGGACAGTGGGATCCCCGGCATCCTGCTAGGTGTTTGTACCCAGAGAAGTGACACATGTTGATTGCAAAGGTTACAGAATATGAGTAAAATAAGAAGATTCATTTTGTGGGGTAAATAATTATGTTACTCAATGGTTAGACATGTAAATCAATGTGGATTTTCTTTGTATCATTTTTAGTCTTAAAATAATTATGTTAGTGCCTTTATGTATTTTTGGACTTTGGGATCACAAACAAACAAACAAAAAAAAGTTTGTGCCTTTATGTATTTTTGGACTTTGGGATCACAGTATCCTTTAATTGAAATACCTCTAAGAGGTCACCTATTCCAATTCACCCATATGAATTTATCATGAAATCTTTCTGTGCACATTTATGACCTCCATCATCTCTAGTGTTGAGAAATTACTGAATATAAGTCAGAAAACATTGAAGCATATAAATTCATACTTGCTTTTCCACTGAAGGTTATTCAAGTTAATCTTTGCTAATCTGACATGTTTTAGATTTCCACAGCATAACAAAATACAAGAATCAGCCTCCTTGCTGCAGTTGAACTTACAGAATTGTGTCTTTAATAAGCATTCATTTTGCCACAAAAGAAAATACATCTACATAATTCATGTTTCTCTGATGCCCACAGAATTTGATAGCATTTTTCTGCTTTGGATTATGGTCCACATTTTTTGTCTACATTATGGGTTCTGCTTATGAGTCATGCCTCCATTGATTTGTGACTGTTTATACACTTATTTATTCCTTCAATACATATTTTGAGTCAAAATGTGTTGGTCCCTTTGTTACTGTAAATACTTCATAAAGTAGAATAGACAAGTTTCCTGTCCAAAAGGAGCAGACTTCTATCGTAAAGAGACAAATGTTTTCTAGGAAGGTGAGGGCATCGAGTTACAAAAATAAAGACCTCAGGAACGGTAATAAAATTAAAAAAAGGAGGATGTGGAACTAAAAGTAACAGTAGTAAAAAGAGCCCATCTAATTTCCAAACTGTCTAGACTGAGGATGAGATGAGCAGGTCCTAGATTTTTTAGAAGCACAAAAGAAGTAATGAGTTCCATCTCTAAGCTTCTGCTTTGTCATACAATCCTTTAGATACAATATGAACTTCCTAAGCATATGCAGGACATTATGTAAACTTCGTAAACATAGGTTGTGGAAAATTTTAGTGTTGTTTTGGAGTGCATCTAGGAAAGCCTTGATCAATCAGCAAAATATTAGAGTGAGGAATATGAAAGTCTCCACACAACCTCTAAGAAGTTTATATTCTGTCATTAAAATATCTCCTTTATTATTTTTGTCAGGACATGCTTCAATGTCACTGACCTAAATTATTGCTATTATTTCTCTTTAAGTTATAAACAACTCCAGGGAGGCAAAAATATTTATAGTGGTTTCTGTCCTAATGGAAAATATCTTTCCTATACCAAATATTCCTCGTGAAAAATTCACCAACATCTACTCAGAGTAAACAGTCTATTTTTCCTTACTGGTGCTGACAGAATTTCATGATAAGCAGAACGCTCATTAGCAAATAGAAACATCAGCCAAAGAGTTCAACTTGGCATGGAATTCCCCAGTTAACCTCTAATTTCAACCAGTTCTATTTATTTGTTTGTTTGTTTATTTATTTACTTATTCCTTCCTTCATTCATTTATTTATTTTTTGCCTAGCTCTCTGAACTTTATATGTGTGCCCCAACTTTAGATTTCAAGGAATTTGGGACAGATACATGGTAAAATAGAAGAATGTATTTGCAAAGCAATATTGAAATAAAACTCTCACAAAGCAAAGCTGAAAAAATTAAACCTAACCTCAAAGATGTAGAGAAAAAAATAGTAGAAGGAGCATCTTTGGGCAATATGCATCATAAGTTAAATTAAGGACTACATGGCATCAAGTTATAGCATGATCTATGTAAGATACCTCATGTTCTGCATTATTAGTCTTCCAGTAAATCCACTGATTTCATGAGTTTTGGCAGATTTCTGGATATATAGGTTATTAAGAACTCATCATGTATTTGTAGAATAATTACTCATCTATTTTTGGTGAGCTAATGGGGGGAATTAAAGGTCACAAGATATTGTTGTTGTCTTCAAAAACTCCTGGGCTAGTGAAGGAGATTATCATCTTCATTAGGATTGTGAACATAGAAATACTTTTCAGTGGTGTACATTTTTCCTTTCTCCAAAGTAGAAGTTAATTTCATAGGGATTATTCCAGGAATATGCAAACAATACTAGAGGTCTCTCTGCTACGTTTTCAGTATATTGCCCAGAATATCGGTACATACCTCCTACGTCTTACTTAATGCAGTGTACTGCAAGGTTGAGAATAGGAGAGACTAATAAGTACACACAGTTCATGATAATGTGCACCACAGCTGGAATGTGCTTCCTAAAGTGATGGATAATGGACACTTCTAGCATAGGGACATAGACCATCAGCACAGCACAGATGTGGGAGACGCAAGTGTTGAGGGCCTTGAATTGTTCTTCCTGGAAGGCAATGCTCAGGATCTTCAAATAAGAGAGGAGAATGAATGCAGAGTCCAGTCCAAAGATGACAAAAATGATGATGGGATTATAAAGGTTATTGATGTGGTAGTCAGAACAGGAAAGCTTAACTACATCAAGGTGCAGACACTATGAGTGGGAAAGCACATTGGCCTTACAACACTTCAGCCTCTTAATGAGAAAGGGTCTTGGGAAGATGGTAACCAAAGCCCATATCAAAACCCCACGCCTGTATTGGCAATGGTGGCTGTCTTAGTCGTCTAGTACTGCTATAACAGAAATACCACAAGTGGATGGCTTTAAGGAAGAGAAATTTATTCTCTCACAGTTTAGTAGGTTACAAGTCCAAATTCAGGATATCGGCTCCAGGGCAAGGCTTTCTCTCTTTGTCGGCTTTGGAGAAAGGTCCTTGTCCTCAATATTCCCCTGGTCAAGAAGCTTCTCAGGTGCAGGGATCTCAGGTCAAAAGGACACGCTCTGCTCCTGGTGCTGCTGTCTTGATGGTATGAGGTCCCTAACTCTCTGCTGGCTTCCCTTTCCTTTTTTTTTTTTTATCTCTTAAGAGATAAAAGGTGGTGCAGCTCACACCCCAGGAAAACTCTCTTTACATTGGATCAGGGATGTGACTTGGTAAGGATGTTGCTATCCTACTCTAATCCTCTTTAACATAAAATTGCAATTCCCCCCTAATCTTCTCTAAGATAAAATTATAATCACAAAATAGAGTACAACCACATAATACTGGAATCATGGCCTAACCAAGTTAATACACACATTTTTTGGGGGGGCACAATTAAATCCATGACGTTGGCCTTAGTCAAAATAGTACTGTACCTGAGTGAGATGGAGATGGCCACATAGTGGTAAAAGGCCATGAGCAGCAGGACTGATTCCATTAGGGAGAAAAGGTGGATGAAGTACATCTTGGCACCAAACTCTATTTCAGGGACATTGAACCAGAAAAGCTGCAGCAGCGCAGGCAGTGTGGAAGCACAGAGCCCTAGGTCACTAGCAGCCAGCATGGAGAAAAGTGTACATGGGTGCATGAAGTGACGGTTCCACCTGAATAACCACTAAGATTGCACTGTTACCCAGAAGGCCAGTTAGGTACAGGGCATAAAACAAAATGGAAATAATTGGGTGTCAGGCCTCCAGGCCAGGGAAGCAGTCAGAAGAAAGTGTCTGTAGGTATTGCTGTTGAAAATGACCAAGATGTCTAATCTGGAAAACAAAGGATAATAGTTGCTCCTTCCTAGAGTCAGAGAGTCTGTATTAACACATTGTCACCATTATCTTTCCAATAATGAACTCTACTTCATGAGTTTAGCTTAGATGCTACATAAACTTATATCACTACCGTAACAACATTATAGTCAAAGGGAAGCATAGAGGCACTAGTGAAATTTTATACAACAAATTATACAAAAATCATAACGGCTATTTGATTTCTCCATGTAAGACTAGTTAATCACTACCTGAACTCACATTTTCCAATATAAAACGTGATTGTTGTGAGAGGACAGCTTAATTCTAGCTTGGGTGATTAAACTATAGGGAAATGATGAGGAAGTAGAAAAATCTCTCCATTGTTCTTGGTCATGTTGTCTATCTTCATGAGCATTAAGAAAACTGAATGAGAGAAAAAAATGGGAGGTATGAATGCCACACATAAAGGATCCCTATACTTGAAGAGTGACTGCAACCTCTCTACCAATTCACAATTCCAGGGCAATGCAGGGTTAAAACCCTGACTCCTCTCTCTCCCTCTACATATATGTATATATTTTTAATCTGGTATTTAGAAGTACCTTTTTCTTCCACTACCCATTTGGTATTCCCTTTGCCCTCAGTAAGCACCTCAGATGGTCGTGGTTCTTTGTCTGGTGTGGTGGCCCAAATTTTCATTTCTGAACTGTCTGCACCATTAGTAATTATGTTAGAACTGGGCTGCCACAGTTTTATATTGATTTAAACACGAGGCATGGTAGTACTAAGAGACGTCCTAAAGCATCTCCTGTATTCCAGACATATTCTTCTTTACCTCCATTATCTAAGATTAATCCAATGTCCTGTTGGTAATCAGGATCAGTCACATCAAATATCACAGTAACTCTGTTATTTGCCTGTGGATACAGAGGCATGAGGAGCCCAAAATGGCCAGGTGGCATTCTTAACTTTCAGTTCAATGGAATCAATGTTGTGTCTCCTCATGACATTCCTCCCTTTGGAACTAAGACCTCTAGACCCACAGAGCATAGGGTCATGGAGACAGGAATCAAAATTTTCTGAGTGAGTAACTAGGGTTAATACTGAGTGGTGCCACTGCTATTTCCACCTTTGATTCCCAGACCTATGAATCCTGGCTATGGGAAAAACAAACAATATATTGGACATTGGTTTAGAACACGTACATGTTCCTGGAGAACATTGACCCAACCCTTCAAGGTATTGCGACCAAGCTGGTGCCATAATTGTATCTTCAGATGGCCATTCCTTCATTGTATCAGGCCAGCTGCTTCAGGATGATGGGGAATATAGTAAGACTAGTGAATTACAGGAACATGAGCCCATTGCCACAATTCATTTCCTGTGAAGTGAGTCCCTTGTTCTGAAGCAATCCTGTGTGGGATACCATGACAGTGCATAAGGCATTCTGTGAGTCCATGGATAGCAGTTTTAGCAGAAGCATTAGTGCAAGGACGGTAAATAGGTATCCAGAGTAAGTATCTATTCCAGTCAGAACAAAACACTGCCCTTTAAATGATGGAAGTGGTTCAATGTAACTGGTCAACCACCAAATACTAGCAGATCATCTCAAGGAATGGTCCCATAATGGGAACTCAGTATTGGTCTCTGCTGCTGGCAGATTGAGCACTCAGCAGTGGCTCTAGCCAAGTCAGCCTTGGTATGTGGAAATATATGCTGCTGAGCCCATGCATAACTCCTGTTCCTGCCACCATGGCCATTTTGTTAATGAGCCCATTGGGCAATGATGGAAGTGACTGGAAAGTGGATGACTGATTTCCACAGAAAACATCATCCAATCCCCAACTTGATTGTTAAAATCTTCCTCTGCCAATGCCATCCTATGGTGAATAGTCACATGAAACACAAATATCTTCACTTCTTTGGTCCAATCATAGAGGTCTACCCACATGATTCTTCAGCATACCTCTTTGTCTCCAATTTTCCAGTTGTGTTCCTTCCAATACCCTGACCATCCAGCCAAACCATTAACCATAGCTTATGAATCAGTATAAAATCACACATCTGCCCATTTCTCCTTCCAAACCAAGTGAACAACCAGGGGCAGTGTTCAAAGTTCTGCCCATTGGGAGGATTTCCTTCACCACTGTCCTTCAGGAAGATTCCAGGGAGGGGCAATAGTGCTGCTGCTGTCCACTTTCAAATGGTGCCTGCATATCCTACAGAACCATCTGTAAACCAGGCCCAGGTTTTTTTATTCCTCACTCAACTGATCATGAGGAACTCCATCTGAGGCCATAGGGGAGATGGAAGGTAACGTGACAGAAGTGAAGACCACGGGGCTTTGGGCCACTTCCTCATGCAACTTGCTGGTGACTTCAGGTTCTGCTTAGGCCTGATCTTGTATATACCATTTCCTTTGAATGATGGAGTGCTGCTGTGAACGTTCAACTTTATGGCTCTTTGTACCAAACAGCACTCAGTTCATGATGAGTGGCTCAGGCCTCATGGTGACTTGGTGGCTCACGGTTAAGTGTTCAGTTTCTACTAAGGCCAAGTAACAAGAAAAAAGCTGTTTTTCAAAAGGAGCGTTGTTATCTGCATAAGATGATAGGATTTTGCTCTAAAATCCTAAGTGTCTATGCTGTGACTTACCAAGAGGGGCCTGCCAAAGACTCCAAACAGGATCTCTATCTACCACTGACACTTCAAACCCCATTAGATCAGCTGGATCATACGGCCCAAGTTGCAGAGCAACTTGCACAGCTACCTGAACCTATTTCAGAGCATTCTCTTGTTCTAAGTTCCCAAACTAGCAGATTTTCAAGTCACTTGATAAACAGGCCAAAAGAGAACACCCAAATATGTTGCCTCTAAAATCCAGAGAAGCCCATCAGGCTTTGCTCTTCCTTTTTAGTTGTGAAAGGGGCCATATGCAATAGCTTATCCTCCACCATAGAATATCTTGGCATGCCCTATACCACTGGACCCCTAGAAATTTCACTGAGTTGAAAGAGGCCTGAATTTTTTTCAGATTTATTTACCACCTCCAGCATTTGAATGTTTCACCAACAAGTCCAGAATCATTGACACTTCTTCCTTTTTAGGTCCAACTGTCATAAAGTCATCAATGTAATGGACCAGCATGATGTCCTGTAGAAGGGAAAGTTGATCAAGTCTCTGCAGACTAAATTATGACATAGGGCTGGAGAGTTGATATACTCCTGATAGGAGAGTGAAAGTGTATTGCTGGCCTTGCCAGCTGAAGGCAAACTTCTTCTGGGATCCTTTGAAACCAGAGTTTAGAAAAATGCGTTGGCAGATCATTATCTGCATATCAGGTACCAGGATGTGTATTAATTTGCTTAAGTAATGAAGTCTCACCTGGAACAGCAGCTACAGTTGGGGTCACCACCTTGTTATGTTTATGAGAATTCACTGTCATTCTCCAAGATTCATCTCTTTTTGCACAGGCCAAACAGGCAAGCTGAATGGGGATCTGGTGGGAATCACCACCCCTGCATTGTTTAAGCTCTTGATGGTAGCTGTAATAATGTCTGCAATTCTTCCAGGAATGCAGTATTGCTTTTGGTTTACTATTTCCCTACCTAGGGCCAGGTCTAATGCCTTCCACTTGATTTTCCTACTGTAATATCCCTTACTATACTTGTCAGAAGTTCAGTATGGAGGTTCTGCCAGTTGCTGAGTATATCTATTCCAATTATGCATTCTGGAACAGGGGAAATCACTATAGGAATGTTTCAGGACACAATGTACCCTCTGCAAGATGAACATGAGCTAAGACTATTAATAATCTGACCTTCATAGGCTTCCATCTGACTGGTGGGCCAGAGTGACATTTTGGGTCTCCTGGAATTACTGTCAGTTCAGAGCCAATATCCAGTAACCTCTGAAAAGTCTGATTATTTCCTTTTCCCCAAAGAACAGTGCAAACACTCTAGTAAAAGGCTGTAGATCCCTGTGGGAAGGCTAGGGGAAAGATAAACAGTATAAATTTTTGGCAGTGCAGTGGGGTCCTTCCTCAAGGGTTACTTGCCTCCCCTTCATTCAAAGTGTAGTTGGTCTGTAAACTGGCTCAAGCCTGGAAATGATTCAAGGGCTATGATTCTCTATGTTGGCGATTTGAGTTAACTGGACCTAAAATTCTCCCGCTTGTACAAATCAAGTAAATATTTAGTAGATTTCCCATCTATTTCACTCCTATTGACACCATGACTAATTAGCGAGTGCCATAAGTCCATATGAACCAGGCTCTTCTGATTACTGCTTTTTTTCTGCTGTGCATTATAGTAACCACATCCACTTTGTCTTTGTTGATCCAGTGCTGTCGCTTTTTCCATACCACCACGGGGTTCTATCAACCCTGTTGTGATTAGGTGTATTAACTCAGTTAGTGCTGTTCCCAATGTCAAATCTGACTTAAATAACATACCAATCACAGCAGTCTTTGAGGATACTGGGGGACGTTTCATAAACTTTTTCCTCAATGTTGTGATTAAAGTTGTGTTCACTGGACATTCTATGTATGGGTCTGTGGGTCTAACCTGATAAATCTACTCTAAGGTGCCAATTTCCTTAAGCCTTTGGGTACCTTCTTCTATAGTGTACCAAGGCAGGTCTTGCACTTCAATTTTATTTAATGTTGGCTACTATGGAATCTGTGCTTTAGCTAATGCACAAAATAAACTATTATATCCTTACCTATTTTTTTGAGCTGAAACACTGAATGAAGAATCTATGCTTAGTGGGCCCCTATCATTAAGCTTGGACTGATCCAAATTTATGTTCTTTGCACCATTATCCCACATCCTTTGCAGCAATTCCCACATATATTCCCAGGTTTCTGTTTGTATATATTAGAAAAGTCAAGCAGTTCTTGTGTAGCTTACCTCCTCCTGGGTCACATTTTGTACTTGACCTTTTGGGGCTCACTGGGACATAAGTCTAGTTACAGTTCTAGAAACAAAAATGGATGGTGGGGATGTGTTCTGGGAACATTCAGAAGTGTCTTGTAAGGCATCTTCCTCAGGCAATGCCCCAGGCAATGACTCAGATGCCTCTCTAAGTGATGACTCAGACAAAGGCTCTTCACATAGAGCTGGCTTATTCTCATCACATGGGGGTAGCGGGGCTAACAGCTTTATTTGGGACGTTGGCTTAGCAGACAAAGATGGAGTAATCTGTTCAGATAAGAGTGAGTGGGCTGGTTCTGTAGCCAGTAGTCATTCAATAGAATTTAGCGGCTCAGCGTCTCCATTTTCCTGATTAACCTCCCATATGACTCCATCCAAAGTTTCAGAATTTCATTTCTTCCCAATTAATGCCCTCACTTCATACACCAGTTGAGGTTGGGAATTCAACTGACTTTGTAATTCAGCCACTTTTATGATAAGACTCTGGGTTTGGTTTTCAGCCATATCACCTCTATTACTTCAAGAAATAAGGTTTTCTTTGAGGTAATAAGTGGCAACTCTGAAGCCATTTATACAGTGCTGGAGCTGTAACACTGAAGTTCTGGGCTCATTTTTTTTTTTTTTTTTTTGCTATTTTGTCTTCTGAAAATAGGACCAACTACCAGTTTCCCTATACTTCCCATTCTGACAAAATTGTGGAAAAGTATCAAATATGTGATCAACCAAAGCCTGGCCTCTCACTAATGTCCAATCTATTGGTGGTGATATTTTGTGTATATCTATTGCCACCACACACCTTGTAATAACAGTGCCATTATCACTACTGGAAGCAGAGTCATCAACATCTTTAAGACAAACCAGACTTGAGAATGAATTTAGAAAACTGACCCCTAAAATTTTGTTTCTCTAGAACCAATCATGGTACCAAATGTCTTAGGCTGGCTTTTCTAGAGAAACAAAACCAATGAAGTGTATATGAAGAGAGTGAGAGAGACTTGTGTCAAGGAAGTGTCTCACACAGTAATAGAGGCTGGCAAGTCCCAAGTCTGCGGAATAGGTGTCAGGATGGGGGCTTCTGACTCATTTAGCTGCAGAGCCTGATGAACTCAAGATCAGTGGGCAATATCACAAGCTGCTGGTTAAAGTCCCAAGAACTGAAGGTCAGATGATGATGATCTGGATTCAGGATCTCAAGCAAACAAAACCCAGCAAGATTTGCCAGAACATCCATACATATTAGATGCAGACTACAATCCTGAGGAAACTCTCCTTACAACTAATTGGCTGATCACATCAGATCACTTCATGGATGTGATTGCATCATATCACAAAATGGAGGATAACTACATCATTACACAACTGCCAAATTATATCTTACATAACTGCCAAAATATCATTACATAACTACAAAACCACTAAGAATCATGAGCCAGCAAAGTTGTCACACAACCTTAACCATCAAACCAATCTATATACTTTCTGTTTTTTTTTTTTCCTGCAAGTGTCATGGAGGGGTCATGTTTTAGGATCACTTTGCACTGCTAGGATTATGGATATATTCTTGTGAATGTTTTGGGATATGTTAATACTAAGGGACTTGAAGTAATACTTACCTGTTAACTAAAGATACAGTTGTGTAAGCTAATGAAAACATATGAGCGTCTCGCAAAAGAAGTTATTTTTATTGATTAGAGGAAGTTTTAGTGGGACATAGAGGAGAGGGAACATTGAGTTTGGGAATGGGTTATTATACAGAGTGATCAAGTGTGAAAAGTTAGATTGCTGCTATTAGGAAAGAGACAGGAAGGAGAATTATTTAGATCAGGTTGTATCCTTCTTGTCAGGATTATTTATATACCAGTTGATCTCTGCAGCATCTAGAATAGCCAGATAAGGAAGAGATTTCTGACTGAGCTACTAAAAATACCTGGAATCACGTAGTAGTCACTGCTACCTCTGCTCAGGAGGATAGCTGTGTTCAGACTCAAGGAAAATCATCAAGACTAATGGAGAAGAAATTTCAACACTGAATAAGGATTGAAATAGATAAACTTAAGGGCTTCTTTAATCAAGAGCAATGTTGATACCTAATAGTTTCTGTCATCCACATGAAATTAAAGCAAACTCAAAAAAAAAAAAAAAGTATTACCTTAGCAAATGGTTAAATAGTATCACCTTGGCAGTGTCAAAACATCAATGATATTGAGAGTCACAGTTTCAGAATAATGATGAATTTTATGAAAATTGAAAGGGAAGAGTCCCACAGATAATTTAGGAATTGTGTGTTTTGGAAATCTTCCTTGTACTATTAATTGCTGTGAACTACACTGGCTCTGGCTATTTTGAGGGATCCATTTTTTTTTTTTTTTTTTTTGCATCTACCTCCCTTTCTATTTTAAAGTTATTGAAAATAATGTACCACTGTTAATTTCTTAGTTTTTAAAACTATATCATGGTTATATCAGAGGCTAATATTAGGTAAAACAGGGTGAGAGAAGCTTAGTATATGGGAACCATCTATACTGTCTTTGAAAATTTATTCAAAACTATTATCTTTTTTTTTTTTTTTAAATGACATTGGTCTATCTTACACTTGAATGGACCTTTTACTCATGCACGATTTTTGTAAAATCCCATACAGGATAGTTAGAAAATATTGGTTCACTGCATTATGCAGATGTTCCAAATACTGACACCGCCATTACACGATATCAAAAATTCACATTTCATAACATCACACTGATTTCATCATACAAATTTTGAAGACTTGAAAGCTTACGCTGGTGGTTACAAATTTTCCAAAATTCCACTTGAAAGATCAAATTTTTCATTGGCTAAAAATACTACTAGTTGTTTTCCTTGTAGCACCAGGTTAATATTGTTCATTTTGAGAAAATGTCTGCAAAATATCTAAATTTAAATAATCATGTCTTCTTACTTTTTTAGTATTACTTTTTAATAAGTACATATTGTTTTATTCCTATAAAACATACGACTTTGTCATTAATCCTGTATTTCCCAAAATTAGAATTATTTTTCTTAAGAAGAGCTAAAAATAAACAATGCTATTTTTTCCTATAGTATTTGCTGAGAAAATATTACAGTTAAATTTATATAAGCTGAAAAGTGCTTGGTCCTTCCTTTAGAGATGCAGTGACTTTCTTAGCAACTTGAAAAACAAAGCTGTGAATTTTTGAGTTCTTTCCTTATGGAAGCATGTCTCTCAGGCTTAGTTAACTCATGGAAGTTGTGTGTGATTATGAATTATGGAGAATTTTTTTATGTACATATGTAAATGTAATTCAGAGAATTTACTAGTTTTAGCACTGAACCTGGACATAATTGAATTATTTTTTTTTGTCTGGTAAGCATTATCCCGTTTTTTTGTTTTTGTTTTTTCAAATATAAAAATACCTTATATTTGAAACACTAACCCAGTGGAACACAGTGCGTGAAAAATGGTCTTAACTGAGCCTGGAGTTACAGCCTGCATAACTCTGAGCTAAGCACCATGTAGGGATTCAGAATTATTGGGATTTACAAATGAATAAAGACAGAGTCCACCACAAGTCTGTCAGTTTTTCGAACTATGGTGGCTCCTGTATTGCTATGATGCTAGAAGGTTTGCCACTAGTATTTCAAATACCAGTAGGATCACCCATGATGGGCAAGTTTCAGCAGAGCTTCCTGAATAAGGGCAAGTAGGAAGAAAGGTCTCACGACCCACTTCCAAAATTTAGCCAATGAAAACATTATGGATCACAGCAGAACATGGTCTGGTTTGCTTGCTTTGGACACTTCATCAGGAGGGATCAACCTCTGGAGGAGAACATCGTATTTGATGAAGTAAAGGGCCAGCGAGGGTAAGGGAGACCCTTGGTGACATGGATTGGAACAATAGCCTCAACAAAGAATTCGAACATACTGGCAATTGTGAGGATGATGCAGGGCCAGGGAACATTTCATCCTGTTGTAACTAAGGTCGCCATGAGTCAGAGTTGATTCGCCGGTAGCTATCATCATCCTCATCGCAACTTGAACAATTCTTCAAAGTTTCTTTTCTCCTCTAATCTCATGACCCATAATGCAAAGACACCTCTTTTGTTCCAAGATCTGTATCACAATTCTCAATTCTGGCAAGGCATATCAGAGCTTTAAGAAAGGCCAGACATGTAGTAACCTGAGTATTGATTATCAGTAAATTTGGTTATTTCTACCATAAATTTCTTCCTTTCTTTTAAAGCATGATGTAGAAAAATAAACTCCTGTTCTCTAATTAGACCTGCTGATTTGGCTTTCAGCTTTTTTTTTTTTTTACTACTGGCTATTTGACCTGGGACAACTTGGGTGACTGCTCTGTACTTCAGTTTCCTGGTAAAACCAAAAAACCAAAGCATTTGCTTTCAACTCAGATCTGACTCATGATGATTCCATGTGTGTCAGGGTATAACTGTGCTCCACAGGATTTTCAATCCTGAACTTTCTAAATATATTACTAGGTACTTCTTCTGAGACACCTCTAGATGGACTCAAACCTCCAACCTTTTGGTTAGCAGTCAAGTATTAGTCTCTTATGTGAATATCAAAGATGATGAGATTCACCTTCTAAACAGTCAGCAACATAATTCTCTTTTAATCTCCATATTTCATCAAAATTCATAGTACTTGATATGTGTTCAGTAAATATGTATCTAATGAATGGATATTTACATGGAAATGTGGCTTATACCTTCCCCTCAGGGAGTAGAGTTCAAAACGCTGAGGATAGTGTCACCATTTTCATTGGCTCTCTGTAAAATGTGCTCAGTATAAAATAACAGATTAAGCTACAACTATGGATAGAGCATATCCTTGTCTTTGCTTTATCCAGCAAAGTGTTTAATCATGCTTTTTGTCCCTTTTTCCTATTCTACTCCTCCTGAAAAGGCATAACATCTTCAGTTGGATCTGCTTACTCTTCACAGCATAGACAATGGGGTTGAGCAATAGAGGTAAGACATAGTGCAAATAAGAGAGCAGAACACAGCTGAAAGGGGAAGCTCTCTTCTCAAATTGCTGGATCATAGATAGGCCAGTGGTGGGAATGTAGAAGAACAGCATAGCACAGATGTCAGATACACATGTGTTGAGGGATTTGAGGCGCTCAGCTTTGGAGGCGATGGACAGTACTGTTTGGAGGATCAGCCCATAGAAGAGAACATTTGTACGGAGTTCAGACACAGTGTGGAGAACAAATAAAGAGCCTATAGGCACTGTTGATGCAGGTGTCAGCACAGGCCAGCTTCATGACATCAGGGTGTAGGCACTAGGAATGGGGAAGCAGACAATTCCGGCAGTAAGGCAGCTTCTTCAGCTCTATGGGGGCTGGGATATGCAGACCTACACCATGCACCACAATGGCTAACCTGGGTGTGAGGATGGTGCCATAGTGAAGAGAGCTGCTGATGGCCACAAAATGGTCAAAGGCCATGGTCAGCAGCACAGAGCACTCCGTGATGGAGAAGGAGTGGAGGAAGAAGAGCTGCACCAGGTACACTTCTACTGCCACCTGCCTGAGACCCAGCATGTAGATGGTGAGCATGGTGGGTAACGTGGAGGCAGATAGGTCCAGGTCAGTAACTGCCAGCATGGACAAGAGGTAGTACATGGGCTAATGCAGGGTGGGCTCTGACCTCACCACCCACATGCTTTTCCCTGCCAAGGAAGCCACATATATGACACACAGGGGAATGGAGAGCCAGGTGTGCACAGCCTCAAGCCCTGGGAGGCCTGTTAGGAAGAAGTAGGTGTTGTTATTGCAGTCTGATATGATGATCTGGAGTGGCAAACCTCCAGGCAGAAGTGCAGTCATGGGCCCTAGAATCCAATAAGTTGATTGGTCAGAATTTGTAGCTCAAACTAGGACATTGCGAAAACTTTCCCTATAATGCTATGTTGAACATCCATAGCCCAAATATTTTCCATTAAATGAAAAGTCAGCCAAAGCAGAGAACTCAAAGAGTGAACTGACAGAGGAAGATTATGGTGAGTAACCTGATTACTGAGGACTAAAACGAATGTTCCAAGGATACAAAATTTGATTGCAACACAGATTTAGAAAGGGACACAGACGATCCTGATTCTGAGTCTTCATTGCACATATTCTAAAAATGAAATCAAGCTCCTTCAACTATTTCATCAAGTCTTCTCAATTTCTGTCTTGTCCTGTTTTAATAATTTCACTGTGTTAGTAGAAATTTATTTGCATAGCACAATAAGGAGGAGAATTATACAAAGAACTCTATTGCCTAATAATATAAAATGATTTACTGGCATGCCAATGTGTTCATACTCACCACACATATTTTTAAGACATGGAAGCACGGGAAAAATAAATTATATATTTTTCCTTTTGCCTTTTTCTAAAATTTCTGAGTGAGATAAGCATGTGTGTTGGCATATAGATCTAAAAGTGTTAGGGTAAACTCAAACTCGAGGATGGTTAGAATGAGAAGCAATATCATAGGCTTTCTGATACTCCCCAGCATTGTATTAACGAGGATCCAGTGATGGTAAAAAGACAATAATTCGTCTATAAACTGGATATCTTGACTTCCTGCCAACATGGAATCATAGACGTAAGCACCACACTGTCCCTCCACAGCAAAAAAAAAAAAAAGACCTGAAAAACTGAGCAAAACAGAGAAAAATGTCATTCCTGGAACCTGATGTGCCAAAGGAAGAGAGAAAGAACTCAGTCAAGCATCGAATGGAAGAAGAAACTGACAGAGGACAGATAGCAAGGACAGATACCTGCAGAGGGCTCCATCAGCTAACACAGTAGGGAGCCACCATCTTGGACTCCAGTCAGGAACTGGCAGAAAAGAAGCACGGGAAAGCAGGTTTATGAAACTCCCAGCAGGAGACAGAGCACCTGGTAACCAGCATTACACACTTTCCCACCTCCCATTCTCTCCCTGCTGCTCTACCTCCAAGCTTCTGGCTGCCTACGGTGGCTCTGCCAGCCAGGAAGTGAGGCATCCATGCCGCTTGGATTCCCCCCACCCACGTCAGAGATTGCCAGACAAGGATTATGGGAAAACAGCTTCACAAAGTTCCCAGCCGGAGACAGAGCATCCAGTAAGAGTGATATATACTTTCCTATCTCTCCCCTTCTCCCCCCACCCCACTTTCAGCCTCCTCTGCTTCCTGCCAGGCAGTCTCTTGGCTGCAAGGCAACTATTTGGACTCAGGATGCTTCGATTTGCCCTGCCCACACTGGTCAGGCCCCTGAGCTGGTGTTGGTTGTTTCCGACTCTTTTGGTTTCTTCTGTACCTCCTGACACCTCCCCCTCCTTTCTCTGGAACACCTGGCTCCTTGTGCCATCTTTGCTTCTTCTTGAAAGGCTGCGAAGTCATGCTCGACTGGAGAGCCTCTGCCCTGGTTCACAACACCACACTGGTGGGGTCCCTGGGGCTTTTTTTTTTTTTCCTTGTTTTGCTTTATTCTGTTTTGTTTTCCTTTTCTTTTCATGGTTTGGGAGCCCTTATAGCCGGGCTACACTGCACAGCTTAGGAGCCACTCCCCCAGTCTACGTGGGCACATAGGTGGGATCCCTGGGGACATTTCTTTTATTCTTCTTTTTTTTTCTTTTCTCTCTCCTTTTCCCTTTCTGTCTGTCTTCATTTCTCAGTTCTCATCTGTCTACACTTATCTTCTTTTCCTGTCTCCTGAATACCTGGTGCTGTGTGGCACTTATGCCCCTCTAACCAGGCTGTGCTATGCAGCCTGGGAGCCACTTCCCGGGTCTTGGCAGCCCCACTGGTGGAACTCCAGGACTCCTGGGGGCTTTTCTTTTTATTCTTTTACATATTCTTTCTAGTTATTTTCTTTGCCTTTTTTTTTGTTGTTGTTGTTTTTGCTTTTCTCATCTCTCTACTCCAATGGTAAGCTCCCTTAGCACTCTTTTTTTTTTTTTTCTTTATTTGCTCGTTTGTTTTTGGTTCCTGTTTTACTCTCCTCTCTCTCCTTTTTCCCACAACTCTGCTGGCTCCACATATCGCAGCCTCACCCCTCTTTCCTGCCTGTATGCACTGTGTAATGACCATCACACCTCTGAGCAGCACAGGCGCAGCCTACTGGAACCTGCTCAGCACAGATTCCTGGCTCGCCCTGTTGGTCCTCGTACATGCCTCAAACAACCCATTCCAGCCCCTCCCCTTTGCCTGGGCCTGCCCTGCTGCACCATAGCTGAATGACTGTTCCTGCCCATTGGACAAGGAGGTGAAAAGTATCATGCCTATGGATGAGCAAACAACAAAGAAGGCACAGCCCACCTGCTCAGACATAACAAAATAAAACAAAAAAGCAGGACAAAACAAACAAATCTACAATCAAGAAACAAAGAAAATAACTACTGAATGTCCCAAAGACAGCAGACAATAGCAAAACATAAAAAAACGGGACAGGATGGGTCCAGTAGGTGTACAAAATAAAACACCAGATGACTTTCCAGTAGAAGAAAAGGCAGTAGAACAACCTGACTGGGAATTCAAATCTCTAATATTCAGAGCAATCCAAGAGGTGAAGCAAAAAACAAGCAAAAATGAGGAAAAAATAGACAAATTTTTGGAAAAGGCAGACAAATGCATGGAAAATACAGACAGAAAAATGAAACAATTCAGGAAAGTAATACAGAAACAAAATGCCAAAATAAATTCACAACTAGAAATCATACAAAAAGAAAAATTAGAAATCCAAAAGATAAACAACAAAATTTCAGAAATGGACAGTGTCACAGAAGGGCTGAGGAACAGGTTTGAAATGATGGAAGACAGAATCAGCAAAATTGAAGACAAGCACTTGCATACAACTCTGAAGAAAAATTGGAAAAAAGTATGAAGAAAATGAAGAAACCCTGAGAATTATGTGGGATACAATCAAAAGCAAAACTCTGCAAGTGATCAGAGTTCCAGAACAAGAAACAGAAAACACAGAGAGGATCATTGAAGAGATGTTGCAGAAAACTTCCCTAATATCATGAATGCTGAAAAGCTGACCATCCAAGAAGCTCAGCGAACCCCATATAGGATAGACCCCAAAAGAAAAACACAAAAGCATATCATAATCACACTCACTAAAACTGAAGACAAAGAAAAAATCCTGCAAGCAGCTGGAGGAAAACAAAAACTCATACACAGAGGAGAAAAAATAAGATTAAACTCTGATTATTTGGCAGAAACCATGCAGACAAGAAGGCAATGGGGTGACATATATAAAAACTTGAAAGAAAAACATTGCCAACTAAGAACAATATATCCTGCAAAACTTTCATTCAAATATGATGGTGAAATTAGGACATTTCCAGATAAGCAGAAATTAAGGGAATGTAAAAACCAAACCAAACTTACAAGAATTATTAAAGAGAGTCCTTTGGTTTGAGAACAAACAACATCAGACCACAGCCTGAATCTAGGGTGCGAGATTGTACCAGCCACACACCAGCCTAGGAAATGAACTCTCAAGGACTTTCCAAAACCAAAACAATTGCAACAGGGAACCAGAGAGATTAATCTGTAAATGACAACCATTTCAGACAAATAAAAGAGGTAATAAACAGTGTAGGTTTAGAACTCTCTAATGGAGAGGAAGGCAAGGCAATACCAAAGTAAGAATAGACTGGTTCAAACCTAGTAAGGTAAGGGTAAATTTCAAGGTAACCACAAAGACAGTTAACAAATCTACTCATCAAAATAAAGATGAAAAATAAAGTCTCAACAAACAACATCTACCAAAACAAAAGAAATGAAAAAGAAATCCACAAACAAAAGGAACTCAGCACAGGACATTATGCTGAATGAAATAAGTCAATCACAAAAGGACAAATATTGTAAGAGGCCACTACTGTAAAAACTCATGAAATGGTTTACGTACAAAAAGAAACAATATTTGATGATTACAAGGGAACAGAGGGGTGGGGATGGAATAACATTTAATAAACAAAATATAAGCAGTAACTCTGGTGAAGGGTAAGGCACTGAAAGAAAAAAAAATAACATAAACAAGATCTCCTGTAAACTTCATTGTAGTCTACAGTTTCGGGATAAATCTCTATCCTCCACATCTTTTCTCCCCTGAACTTCAGCACCTCTCAACTGACAACCCACATATTTTCTAACATAGGTTGCTTATTTCCAGGTGTACCTTTCTGGAAATATATAATGATAAAAAAAAAATTGAATAATAATAGTCAAAAGAACAAGTAAATTTTGAGGAGTCATAAATTCTACCTTTAGATTTCACTCCCTCTTCCTACCAAGAAGGTATTAACTTTAATTTTCACTGTAATAACTTTCAGCTCATTTATTTTGAGGTGTGTGCTCTAGTGTCCAACTCCTTTTCAAAAAATCTCTTAATTATGGACCCTGTCATTCTTCTGCAGGCAGGCATGTGTAGGTATAATCCTTCTTATTTTTGTTTCATTTTACAGTACTCTAAAATCACTTTTGTATCTGTTGTTTTAGATCACCTTAACCCTTTAAGGTGAATAAGATCAAATTTTATTATACCTGGCTTCCAGATAAAGAAATAGAATCTTCAAGAGATCAAATAATTAATCCTCCCAAGGTCTCATATTTGATAAAGGGTTGATGAAGGATTGGAACAAAATTCTATCTAATTCAATTCTTCTCATTTGCTACATTTTAATTTATATTAAAATACAGAGATTCAGTCCCACGTTGTGTTTTGAGAATCAGAAACTTGATGTTACCTTCATCCGCGCATCTGAGTAAGTTAAAGACCGGCTTAAAATCATAACTAAAATATAACAGTCACTTCAGACTTTCTATATGTGGTCACACAGTCAGTTATAAAACCCAAATTTTGGCCTACATACTTCTTGAATAAGTAATTACTGCTAAGGAGGCTTATGTGTAGGCACCGGCATTATAGCTCTCTACAAGAGAGATAAAGTCACCGCTGTGTTGGAGCATCATGAACAAAGCGAACACGATTAGGAATAAAATATTTTAAGGAAATAATATGCACTTATAGAAGGACATCACATGGTCTTGTTTTAGATTAAGTATTCTGAGAGAACTCTGAAGGGGTAACGGTTGGAGTAAGGTCACAATTGAAAGAATGCAGCTTTTGAAGACGTGTGTGATTGAGTGTGACTGTGTGCATTGCCCGTGTCTGTGTTTGTGCCTGTGTCTGTGTGTGTATTTGAGAGAGAGACAGACAGACAGAGACAGAGACAGAGACAGAGACAGAGACAGAGACAGAGACAGAGAAAGCAAGTGCATAGAGAAATTATTAGGAAAAAGACCATGAATTGTTAATGTTCACTGTAGCTAGGAGTTAAAATCTGTTCAAGATAGAATAGGGAAAGCAGCAAGAGAGGCACTGGACAGAGATAATTAAAAAAAAAAAAATCACTGAAAAAATCTATATATTAACCTTAAAAAGCTGAATTCTGCATTTGTACATACTAGGTATACAATTCTGATCCTCAAAGAGAAAAACTAATTATAAAAGTAAAATACATTATTGCTCTCCAAATGGCTATGTAGTTAGAAGAAAAAGTTAAGAAATAAAAGACAAGGCTTGACACCTCTAGTCCTTAGGTGAAGTAGGGGAGCCCCCATCCCATGCTAAGCTATGTGATGATGATGGCAGGCATACACACTGATTAGGACAACCCAATATGTTTTTTCAAAGAATCATCAAATATAAAGAGAAGTGGTGATTATGATTACCAAGGACATTGTTTTATCAACAGTAATATTTTCAAAAGTATTATTAAGTTGATGACTAGATTATATTTTAGAATAAGCTATGTTGCTGTTAGAAATTGAACATTTATTTTTTCTACTTATGGCTTTATAAATTTTCAATAATTTATTTAAAGACATAGGCGATATGGAAAAGAATATAAAGAAGGTGAAGAAATGCTTGGGGACTACAATTGAGGAGGAAGCTGCTGTCAAAATACCAGTTCGCATGCTCTGTGAACTGTCCACACCACAACTTTAACCTCTTCACAATTACTTATAAGATCTGTTTTAGGATTTTTCAAACAAATTTAAACAGCTCCTCCACAGACTTGATATGTGAAGACACAAGCACTGGGGACATCCTTGCGATGAGCAAAATCAGATCGTAATTTTACTTGTATTGCTCTAATCGGGACAAGAAAATGGGCATTAGGAAACAAGAATTTGAGATCACAGAACACGTCTTATTTATTTTTCTGTTTCTCACATCTATCCAAATACCTGACATGGTGCAGGTTTAAAAAACTGTTTGTTTTAAAAAGAAATTTAGAGACTGAAAGCAAACTGATGCAGTGAAAAAGGAGAGGATATGTTTTATGCTCCTAGCTTTACATCAAACTCACTGAATAAACATAATGAAACTTTGTATTCATTCTGGGGTCCTGTAATTGGAACAGAGCAATCTCTTTTCTGCTTACTTGATTACGTTATTTGAAGATTCCTAGATATTATTCTGTGATGGCACCTAACAAAAACAAATGTATCACACACTCCTATTTACATTCTTATCACCTGACATCCTAATGACTGTAAGAATTGCCAAGAGTCTGTCCTGAACCTAAGTTTGTTTCCTTCTGATACTTGGTAGAATCTTCATTAATCCACACATTCCTTTTTCCCCTTTGCCTATGCATCATGAGCTTCAGTCCATAATTTCATGACCTTAGTTTTTAGCAGAACTTCCAACGACCTATTCCATCTTATTTTACCTTCTTTCCCTTTTATAACTCTTTGTACCATCCAGGACAATATTCATAGTATCTTTTCCCTAACAAACCATATCCTTTTCTCCCTACTTTTGCTCTTACAATTTAATCAATCTAAAATTATCCTTAAATGCTTCTCAAATAAAGCTTATTTGTCTCCCAATTTCTAGGTTACATTCCACTATTTCCTTGGATTCCTCCATGTCTTTTCACAACCTCATTTACTACCCTTTCACTGAAACCTATTATGTGTATTTATTCTACATAATTTAACAACAACAAAAAATCATTGAGAGTACAGTAGTAAGGAACATAGAAAATAATTTTCAATACTGGCTCAATTAGAGTTACATAATGTTGGGAACTGCTTAACCCTTATAAATTATCATGGATTAAATTTTGTACCCCCCAAAATCTGTGTATCAGTTTGGCTGGGCAATGATTCCTGGTATTGTGAGACTTTCATCCTGGTTGTAACCCTGCCTCTATGACTTTAATGAGGGAGGATGGGGGGCAGTTGAGTTAGTGAGGCAGGAGTCAATCTACAAGATTGGATTGTGGCTTGAGGCAATCTCTTGAGATATGAAAGAGAGAATCAAGCAAAGAGACAGGGGGACCTCATACCACCAAGAAAGCAGTGTGGGCCCTTTGGACCTGGGGTCCCTACTCAGAGAAGCTCCTAGTCTGGGGGAAGATTTATGAGAAGCGCAACAGAGAGAGAAAGCCTTCTCCTGGAGCTGATACCCTGAATTTGCACTTATAGCTTACTTTACTGTGAAGAAATAAATTTCTTTTTGTTAAAACCATCCACTTGTATTTCTGTTACAGCAGCACTAGATGACTAAAACATAGGTCTTTATAGTCTTTTTTTTTTTTTTTTGGTGGCATTTTTAATTATAATGCAGATCCTATTACAATACTTGGTATATATTAGGTGCTCAATAAAAATTTGGTAACTCTATATATCTCTCACTTTGTATTATTCTTGCTATCATTGTACATTTACAAAAGAGTTATTGGTCACAAGCAAATGCTACTCTTTATTTCTCCTCTTTCAATTTTATTTACATAAATCTTTTAATTTTTTCGCTTAAATGCTTTGCACTGATCTTTTAAGCAAGAGGCATGATGTAATATAAAGAACAAATATTGATTTAGGAAATATGGCTTCAAAATAGTTCTAACCACTAGCAAATAATTCTTAGATAAGTCACTTTTGCTTCCTAGGCCTTCATTTACTTTACTCAAAAAATGTGGGTCAGTTCTGTTCTTGGTACATTATAATTTAATGGGGATAATTACTCGTTTGGAAGTTGTAAATAGCCAGTGGCCACAGCCTTTAGGGACTAATAGATTGATGTTTGATAATCTTACATAACGATTTGATAAACAGTTGCTGTTGTTTTATGCTGTAATACGTCCTTCTGAAGTTCTATGAAAGCATTCCTGTGGCTCTTCTTGTGACAAAAATATATACAGTAGCCTGTTATTCTGGAGGCAAAGGATTTGTGAATATTTAATCCTAGTGGATCCTCTATTCATCACTGTCTTCCACCCACAATCACAATTCATTCATTTTGTTCCTATTTTGTTTACAGATATATTTTTATCACTATCATTGCATTATATCAGTCATACTTGTTTATGTGTTCTAATTCGTTTATCACTCTCACCAAATGATGGCTTATGTGTGGGTAGAAACCATGTCTTAGTGAAATTTGTATACCTAGCAGTAGTAATGTATATTTGCTGTACTTAAGAGACTATTCAATTTTGCTACAGAAAACAAGAAAACCAAATTGGAAGATATAGGTAGTGAATAAGCTAGTAGTTTTTGAAACGTATCCAGAATGTGTGGCATTCATTAAGCATAGATGTATAGGGCAAAGAAATAGCTTGTGAGACATAGCAGAATTAATAAGTTTTGTTAAATATGGATACAGGTAAGTTGGATAACTGTAGAAAATGTTAAAGATAGATAGAACACATGGAAAATATGATAGAATAAACAAACATGTTATTTACATATAAAAAGAGATTAAAAAGAAAAGAAGCAAATCATATGGTATGGTCATGCTATGTCTGGGGTGATAGCTATGTTATGCCTCAATCAGCCATCCCTTTGGGTCACTCATTGTGATCCCATCTTCCCCCACATGTTCTCAACATTAGAAATGCAGAAAAATATCACAGGCTTCCAGCAGTCTTATTGGTGAGTTAGAGATTTGGCCATGCACGGATGATACTGTGGATGCTGGTCCCAGGTACCTTCCGTTGTTTGGGCCGCCTTGCTCAAATCTCATCTCTGGTCCTTCTAACCACCAATCAGCAGAGAGACTGAAAGAACATGTGAATATTGCATAACCTAGGGTTCAGATACTATGGGCCTTCCACCTCATTTGTCCCTTATTCTAAAAGTGTTAACCTATCCTTTCTCTTTCCTTAGTTCTCACTACGAGTTATAATTGACTAAATGGACCATGTGCTTCCTACATTTTAATTTGTTCTATGTGCCTTTCTGTTCAATATCCCTTGACATAGCTTGTCTGGTAGTGTACTTAGAGGCTACCATTTCAGCAACATGATAGTTCACAAAAGCAGTAATAAATTGCCTAAAACATAGTAGCTTCTGTATATAAACCAAAAAAAACAAACCCGTTGCTATAGAGCCAATTCTGACTTATAACCAAAAAAACCAAACCCAGTGCCGTAGAGTCGATTCCGACTCATAGCGACGCTAAAGCACAGAGTAGAACTGCCCCATAGGGTTTCTAAAGAGTGCCTGGAGGATTTGAACTGCTGACTTTTTGGTTAGCAGCCATAGTGCTTAACTACTACAGCACCAGTGTTTACACTGTGTAAAAAAAAAATAAATAAATTTTTTTTTTTTTTTTTGTTTAATTAATGTGGAATCAATGCTACTCAATTTATTCCAAAAGGAGCCCTGGTGGTACAGTGTTTAAAGAGATTTACAGATTTGCCTCTGCTCCTATACTTTTCTTTGACCACTGAATAAACTTGAATGAAATTTACTACTTGACTGTCCTGCACATGTTCTCTTTTTTAGGTTTGACCATCATCCATGTTCAATGGCACTCACTGCCAGAATGCTTCTGTCTTCTTTCAGGCATCCCAGGCATGGAGGATGCTCATATCTGGATCTCCTTCCCATTGAGCATCATGTTCATAATTGCCATCCTTGAAAACAGCATCATCATTCACACAATATGCAAGAACCCCAGGCTTTAGGAGCTCCGATATATTTTCCTGTCCATGTTGGCAGCCACCGACATAGGCAAGTCAGTGTGCACACTGCCCACTGTACTTAATGTCTTTCTTCTCAGCCACCAAGGGATTGAGTTCCACGGCTGCCTAGATGTTCTTCGTCCACACCTTCTCTTCCGTGGAGTCAGCCATCCTGCTGGTCATGGTCTTTGACCACTTTGTGGCCATAAGAAACCCACTGCACTATACTGTGGTCCTGACCCACTCCTGCATTACTCAGATGGGGTTGGCTGCTGTGGCAGGGGGGTGGTACTGATGGTCCCCTTGCTTATCTGCTCAAATGGCTTCCCTTCTGTAAAAGCATCATTGTATCCCATTCATTCTGTTTCCACCCTGATATGAGGAAGCTGTTTGTAGGTTTATTCATTTCAAAATCATCTATGGACTGACCGTGGTTCTCTGTTCCTTTGATGTTGACTCTGTTTTTATTGTTCTATCTTATGCTGTAACCTTGAAGATACTTCTGGGCATTGCATCCAAGGAAGAAAGGCTTAAGGCACTCAACACTTGTGTCTCCCTTATTCCCACTGTCCTCATTTTCTATGTCCCACTTACTGCTCTAGCTTTGATCCACAGGATAAGCAAGTATCACTCCCCTCTCCCCCATGTTACCGTGTCCAACATTTTTCTTTTTCTTATACCTGTCCTGAACCTGCTGGCATATTGTGTGAAAACAAAACAGATTAGAAGTATGCTGAGTAGAGTGCTTGCACTTAAGATGGGATGAAAGAGCACCGTGAGGAATTGATTGAAATGTACCAGGAACGTTGAGAAAAAGAGGCACAGACAATCTTTTCCTGTATTGCTGAAGTACTCCCTTTGGTAAACCCCTGCATGGTTCTACTACAACCTTCTTGAAATGTGAAATTTCCTTCTAGTTTTCAATATTATACCATGAAAGAGAGTTATAAAATGTTTTGTACCTTCACTCCACACTTATCTTTCCTGAGAGTTTATACTATTTACTTTATGGTAGCTCATTTCAATCCAAATAATGCTCTAAATATCTTCTTTATGAGAATCCCTTATGCATAGCTATGGATCAAATCTGATTACAACCAAATATTTGTATAGTTATCCAGATATTTACAATTGATGAGGAGTTTGAGATACTGTATGGGGAAATATTCCAAATGAGAAAAAAGAGGAGTTATTTTTTCTAAGTTTCATTTAAATTTATGTTTTACAGTATTTATTCTGTGACTACCCATATATAAGCCTGATGTATCATAAAAAAAAAAAGTGAGAAATAAAAGCAAAAATATAACAAAGCGGTGTGCCTAAACTTTGCCCTTCCGCATTTCAGTTCTTCAGACTATATCCAATTAGATTTTGTGGTTAGTTGAAGATAAGTAAGTATACTAAAATTTCACTTATCCTGATTCTGTCTCAACTGTGACAAAATATTTTGCATTTAATATTGTTAGATTATTAGATATTATTTTATATCTAACATTATTCAGGGGAATACTAAAAAAAAAACATTATTCAGGGGAATACTAGATCTTATTTATTTATTATGGGAGTCAGGCTTATTGAGGTATAATGTATACAATACATTTCATCATTTTTAGATGCACACTTCTATTACTATAAAAAGATAGGTATATTTTCATGTAAATACCACCACAAACAAAATATATTTATTCCCTTCACTCTAAAAATGTTCTATATGGTGCTTTGAAGTCAATCCTCTCACTCACTGTCCCCAACCCCAGGAAACCACTTATCTGATTTCTGTTCCTATAATTTTGGTCTTTCAAGAGTGTCATAAAAATGGAATCATACAGTGTATAGCTTTGGTTTCCTTCACTTAGCATTACATTCATGAGATTCATCTATGTTGTTGCACGTATAAAATGTTCAGTGATTTTTACTTCCTAGTAGCATTCCAATCTGAAGGTAGACAATGGTTTCTTTAGCCATTCAGCTGTTGATGGATATTTGGGTTCTTTGTGTTTTGGTCAATTATGAATACAGGTCAAACATTCAGAAAACAAGTGTTTATATGGGCACGTTTTCATTTTGGCTAATTAAATACCTATGAATAAGCCTGCTATGTCTGATATACCATTTTGTATTCTCGTTATCAATGACCGTGCAGCTGCTGCAAGTTCTAGTAAGGTTTTTTTTTTTTTCTTTTCTTTTTTAGGACATTCTAGTAGCTGTTCAGGAGTATAACAGTATCATATAGCTGTTTTATTTTGCACTTGCTTACTTACTAATGGTGTTGAACATCTTTTTGTCATATCTCAGTATCTGTTCTTTGGTGAATAGACTGCTCACATTGCCCATTTTTATAGCATTGTGTTATTTTCTTCCTATTGAATTGTGAGAATTTATTTTATATTTTGGATACAAGATTTTTTGCACATTTGCCTTGGACAAATATTTTGTCCTGCCTTGTGACTTATCTTTTTATTTTTTTTTAACTGTGTCTTTCAAAAATCAGTTTTTGATTTCATATGAACACTATTTTTTTTTCTTTCATGTATAGTGCTTTTCATATCTTGCCTAAAAAAAACCTTGCTTATATGTGTTTTATTGACTATGCAAAGGCATTTGACTGTGTGGTTCATGACAAATTAGAGATAACATTTCAAAAAATGGGAATTCCAGAGGCAGCTGTTCAAACAGAACCAGGGGATACTGCAGATTTAAAGTCAAGAAAGGTAGGTATCAGGGTTGTGTCATTTTACCATACTTATTCAATCTGTATGCTGTTGTAGGGGAAAAAGCATCACAAAGTTTAGTAAAACAAAAAGAGTTTTATTTGGTATATATTCGAAAAGACAAAAGTGGAGAAGTGGACAAGCATGCTGCCAGAGCTGATATCTGCCTGAATGCAAGGAAATATTACAGAGTAAGCAAGAATGGGAAAATGGATAAGCATGCTGCCACAGCCGTGTCTGTCTGAGTCCAAGGAAGGTTACAAAGTCATCAACATATATTAACATTATAAATGGGAAAAACCATTGAAAACTTCACCTTTTCACAGATTGGCTAAGAAAATGTGATCTTACATTTTGAATTGCCTTTCTTAATGATCATTGCTACAAGTTTCAGTAACAACAGTCAGGTGGGTCTTCACTGGTCCAGCAAATTTCTCTTCGCTATGTGTTAGTAGAAAAAGATGAGTGGAAAGTATTTTGTGTTCTGGCTATGTGAAAAGTCCCTAAAAGATATTTTCCAAGATTATTCTATCTATTGTCTTTATCTCAGGGCCAATTTGATGTGCCCTTGTGAGCCCAACTCCAGCTGGGTCACTTTCTTTATTCTCAAAGACAGAGAATAATGATTCCAATATTATTTCTTAAATCAATGCCGAGCAAATAATCCAAGAAACTGTACTATATGAAGAACAGAGCACCAGGGCTGGAGGAAGACTCATTAAAAACCTGCATTATGCAGGTAACACAACCTTGCTTGCTGAAAGTGAAGAGGACTAGACACACTTACTGATGAAGATCAACGACCACAGCCCTCAGTATGGATTACACATCAACATAAAGAAAATAAAAATCTTCACAACTGGACCAATAAGCAACATCATGATAAACAGAGAAAATATTGAAGTTGTCAAGGATTTTATTTTACTTAGATCCACAATCAACACCCATGGAAGCAGCAGTCAAGAAATCAAAAGATGTATTGCACTGGGCAAGTCTGCTGCAAAAGATCTATTTAAAGTGTTAAAAAGGAAAGATGTCACCTTGAAGACAAAGGTGTGCCTGACCCGAGCCATGGAGTTTTCAGTCACCTCATATGCATGTGAAAGCTGGGCAATGAATAAGGAAGACCGAAGAATTGGTGCCTTTGATTTGTGGTGTCCCTGAAGAATATTGAATATACCATGGACTTCGGGAAGAACAAATCTGTCTTGCAAGAAGGACAGCCAGGATGCTCCTTAGAAGCATGGAATGTGAGACTATGTCTCACATACTTTGGACATGTTATCAGGAGTGATCAGTCCCTGGAGAAGGACATCATGCTTGGTAGAGGGTCAGCAAAAAAGAGGAAGACTTTCAAAGAGATGGATTGACACAGTGGCTGTAACAATGGGCTCAGGCATAGCAAAGATCATTGAGGATGACACAGAATCAGGCAATATTTGTTCTATTGTCTACAGGATTGCTTTTAGTTGGAACCGAATCAACAGCTCCTAACAAGAACAGTGCAAAATAATAGTGTTTTTAACATGTTTTCTTAGAAGATTTTCTTACAGTTTTAGGCTTTATATCCATGTCTATGAACCTTTTGAATAGATTTTTACAAAGATAATCATTGCCCATTAAATTATTCAAGTATCTTTGTTGAAACTGGATTGACCATATACTGTACGTAAGTCTCCTCTTGGATTCTCTATCCTTTTATATTAATCTATATGCCTATTAGGGTACCTAGTTTGCACAGTTTGTGCTCGACTATTAACCTAAAGATTGGTGATTCAAACCCACCCAGTTGCCAAAAAAAGGCCTGTGATCTGCTTCCATAAAGATTATCACCAAGAAAACACTATGGGATAGTTCTACTGTGTAACACATGGTGTTGACATGACTTGGAATCCATTCGACACCAATGGATTTGATTTTGATTTGTGCATCTGTAGTTTCACTATTACTATGCTGTCTTGATTATAGTAGGTTAAAGTATTCTTAATATCAAGTAGTATGGATCATTCAACTTTCTTCTTTAAAATTGTTTTATCTATTTTCTCTATTTCCTCCATTTTTCCATATTTTTTTTTTTCATAATCAGATTGGCATTTCTGGAATATATTCCTTTGAGATTTAGATGATGAAACCATTGACTCTATAGATCAATATGAAGAGAACTGATATCTTAATGACAGTGAGTCTTCTGATGCATATAAGAAGGTATACCAAAAAAACTCACCACCGTCGAGTTGGTTCTGACTGATAGTGACCCTACAGGACAGAGTAGAACTGCCTCATAGAGTTTTCAAGGAGTGCCTGGAGGATTTGAACTGCCGACCTCTTGGTTAGCAGGCTTAGCACTTAACCACTACGCCACCAGGGTTTCCCATAAGGAGATATATCTTCCTATATTATCAAGTGTTCTTTGAATCCTTTCATCGTTGTTGTCTTTTTAATGTATTTCAGCATACAGACCTGGTGCATATTTATAAAATTTATAACTAAATTTTAACACATTGTGATATTATTAAAGTTGTTATTTTGTATTTTAATTCCTAGTTGTTAATTTCTAGTATATGGTAAAAACTATATTCATATCCCACAAGCTTGATAAAATTACTTATTTGTTTTTGTCACTTTTTATGTACACTACATGTAGAAAATTATGTAGTTTGTGAGTAGAAAGAAATTTATTTCTCCCTTTATAATCTGCATAGATTTGATTTCTTTTTCTTACCTTATTGCATCAGCTAGAACATCCAATGTGATATTAAAAAGAAGTGGTGAGAATAGACATCGTGGTCCTCTTATTGATCTTAAGTGAAATGTATTCATGACTTTACTGTTAAATGTAATATTAACTTTGGTTTTTGATAGATACATTTTACTGAGTCATATGTTTGTCCTCTTCCCTACAAAATTCTTCTTACATACTCAAGAAATTATCAATGACAGCAGACAGAAAAATAAGCAGAAATCTTATTATTAATAAGGCAGATTTCCTCCAAGGGAAAGTTTTCAAATGTGATCAGATATGAAAGGATTCCACACACACACACACACACACACAAAAAAAAAAAAAAAACATTATCCTCATTCATAAGAAAACATAAATAAACTGAGTATTTGGGAGCTCAATGAAAAGAAATTGTTGCTCAGACCCAACACGAGATTTGCCTGTTTCATTTACAGAGACACAGCAGGAGGCTCAAGGATCCTCAGAAGATCTCACTATTTCTGAGTTGTGGGTGTTGAGCCATAGTGGAAAGTTGGGTTAACGTTAAATACTTACTTTGTTAATTGCACTAAAGTAGAACACAACTTTGACATAAGTTTATATTTTTCTCTTATAATACCTCAACAAAAACCAAACCAAAACAAGGCTACCAAGGCTTACCAGGGTTACTGAGGAATCCAAGGATATAGTGGAAAATGACAAAGGAATTGGGAGAGAAATAAATTTTGTTTGAAGAGAAGTGTTTGAGGATAATTTTAAATGGATTAAATCATAAGAGCAATGGTAGAGAGAAAAGAATATGCTTTATAAGAGGAAAGACACTAAGAATAGTCCTGGATGGTATGACGAGTTATAAAAGGGAGAGAAGGTAAAATAAGATGGAATAGGTAGTATGAAGTTCTGTTAAAAACTAAGGTCATGGAATTATGAACTTAAGTTCAGAAATGATATATAGTCAAAGGGGAAGAAGGAATGTGGATTAATGAAGATTCTACCATCAGAAGGAAACAAATCTTAGGTTCAGGGCAAACTCTTTGGCAATTCTTACAGTCATTGGGATGACAAGTGTAAGAATGTAAATAAGAGTGTGTGATACAGTTTTCTTGGTTAGATGCCATCGAATTGGGTCCAAGTCATAGCAACCGTATGTACAATAGAAGGAAATATTGCCTGGTCCTGAGCCACCCACACAATTGTTGTTATGCTTGAGCCTGTTCTTGCAGCCATTTTGCTAATCCATCCCCCTGAGGATCTTCCTCTTTTTCTCCGATCCTTTACTTTACCAAGGATGATGTCCTTCTCCAGGGACTGATCCCTCCTGAGAACATGTCCAAGTTATATGAAACTAAGTTTTGTCATCCTTGCTTCTTAGGAGCATTCTGACTGTAATTCTTCCAAGACAGATTTGTTTGTTCTTCTGTCAGTCCATGGTATATTCAATCTTTCTCTACCACCGTAATTCAAAGGCATCAATTCTTCTTTGGTCTTCCTTAGTCATTGTCCAGCTTTCACACACATATGAGGTGATTAAAAACACCACAGCTTGGGTCAAGTGCACCTTATTCCATCAAGTAACATCTTTGCTTTTTAACACTTTAAGGAGATCTTTTGAGGCAGATTTGTCCAAAGCAATGTGTAGTTTGATTTCCTGGCTGCTGCATCCATGGGTATTGATTTTGGATCCAAGTAAAATGAAATCCTTGACAACTTCAAACTTTTCTCCATTTATCATGATGATGCTTATTGGTCCAGTTGTGTGTGTGTTTCTTTACGTTGAGATGTAATCCATACTGAAGGCTGTGGTCTGTGTTCTTTATCAGTAACTGCTTCAAGTCCTCTTCGATTTTCAGGAAGCAAGGTTGTCATTGAGCCTTCCTCTGATACTGATCCACATTCTTCTTATATTCCAACTTCTTGGATAATTTGCTCAGCATACAGATTGAATAACTATGGTCAAAGAGCGAAACCTTGATGCACACCTTACTTGATTTTACACTATACAGTATCCCCTTATTCCATTTGAAAGACTGTCTCTTGGTTATATGTACACAATTAAGTGTTCTGAATTCCCATTCTTCTCAGCATTATCCATAATTTGTTTTGACCCACACAATCGAATGCCAATGCATAGTCAATAAAACACAGGTAAACATCTTTCTTGTAGTCTCTGCCCTCAGCCATGATCCATCTCACATCAGCAATGATATCCCTTCTGAATCTCACTTGAATTTGTGTCCGTTCCCTGTTTATATGCTGCTGCAAACACTTTTGAATGATCTTCAGCAAAATTTCACTTGTGGGTGATATTAATGATATTATTCAATAATTTCTTCATTTTGTTGGATCACCTTTCCTTGGAATGGGTACAAATATGGATCTCTTCCAGTCATTTGGCCAGGTGGCTGTGCTCCAAATTTCTTGGCATAAACATGTTTGTCAGTCTGTCGAACTGTGATGTTTGCATGTTGCTGTGATCCTGAAAGCTTTGCCACCGGTATTTCAAATACCAGTAGGCTCACCCTTGGTGGACAGGATTCAGCTGAACTTCCAGACTAAGACAGACTAGGAAGAGGGACCTGGTAGTCTACTTCTGAAAAGAATTGGACAGTGAAAACCTTATGAATGGCAGCAGTACATTATCTGATATGGTGATGGAAGACAAGGCCCTCAGGTTGGAAGGCACTCAAAATACAACAGGGGAAGAGCTGCCTCCTTAAATTAGAGTTGACCTTAATAATGTGGATGAAGTCAAGATTTTGGGACCTTCATTTGATGATGTGGCATGTCTCAATATGAGAAAAAAAACAGATGTAAACATCCATTTATAGTCAGAACACAGAATGTGCAGAGTATGAATCTAGGAAAATTGGAAGTTGTCTAAAATGAAATGGAGTGCATAAACATCATGAGGCATTAGTGAGCTGAAATGGACTGGTATTGGCCATTTTGAAATGGACTGGTATTGCCCATTTTTTTTTTTATTAACTTTTATTGAGCTTCAAGTGAACATTTACAAATCAAGTCAAACTGTCACATATAAGTTTATACACACCTTACTCCGTACTCCCACTTGCTCTCCCCCTAATGAGTCAGCCCTTCCAGTCTCTCCTTTCGTGACAATTTTGTCAGCTTCCAACACTCTCTATCCTCCCATCCCCTCTCCGGACAGGAGATGCCAACACAGTCTCAAGTGTCCATCTGATACGAACAGCTCACTCTTCCTCAGCATCTCTTTCCTACCCACTGTCCAGTCCCTTCCATGTCTGATGAGTTGTCTTCGGGAATGGTTCCTGTCCTGGGCCAACAGAAGGTTTGGGGACCATGACCACCGGGATTCCTCTAGTCTCAGTCAGACCATTAAGTATGGTCTTTTTATGAGAATTTGGGGTCTGCATCCCACTGATCTCCTGCTCCCTCAGGGGTTCTATGTTGTGCTCCTTGTCAGGGCAGTCATCGATTGTAGCTGGGCACCAACTAGTTCTTCTCGTCTCAGGATGATGTAGGTCTCTGGTTCATGTGGCCCTTTCTGTCTCTTGGGCTCTTAGTTGTCGTGTGATCTTGGTGTTCTTCATTTTCCTTTGCTCCAGGTGGGTTGAGACCAATTGATGCATTTTAGATGGCCGCTTGTTAGCATTTAAGATGTCAGACGCCACATTTCAAAATGGGATGCAAAATGTTTTCGTAATAGAGTTATTTTGCCAATTGACTTAGAAGTCCCCTTTAACCATGGTCCCCAAACCCCCGCCCTTGCTCCGCTGACCTTTGAAGCATTCAGTTTCTCCTGGAAACTTCTTTGCTTTTGGTCCAGTCCAGTTGAGCTGACCTTCCATGTATTGAGTATTGTCCTTCCCTTCAGCTAAAGCAGTTCTTATCTACTAACTAATCAGTAAAAAAACCCTCTCCCACCCTCCCTCCCTCCACCCTCGTAACCACAAAAGTATGTGTTCTTCTCAGTTTACACTATTTTTCAAGATCTTATAATAGTGGTCTTATACAATATTTGTCCTTTTGCCTCTAATTTCCCTCAGCATAATGCCTTCCAGGTTCCTCCAAGTTATGAAATGTTTCACAGATTCATCCCTGTTCTTTATCGATGTGTAGTATTCCATTGTGTGGATATACCACAATTTATTTATCCATTCATCCATTGATGGACACCTTGGTTGCTTCCAGCTTTTTGCTATTGTAAACAGAGCTGCAATAAACATGGGTGTGCATATATGTTTGTGTGAAGGCTCTTATTTCTCTAGAGTATATTACGAGGAGTGGGATTTCTGGGTTCTATGGTAGTTCTATTTCTAACTGTTTAAGATAATGCCAGATAGATTTCCAAAGTGGTTGTACTATTTTACATTCCCACCAGCAGTGTATAATAGTTCCAATCTCTCCGCAGCCTCTCCAACATTTATTATTTTGTGTTTTTTGGATTAATGCCAGCCTTTTTGTTGGCGTGAGATGGAATCTCATCGTAGTTTTAATTTGCATTTCTCTAATGGCTAATGATTGAGAGCATTTTCTCATGTATCTGTTAGCTGCCTGAATATCTTCTTTAGTGAAGTGCGTGTTCATATCCTTTGCCCACTTTTTGATTGGGTTGTTTGTCTTTTTGTGGTTGAGTTTTGACAGAATCATATAGATTTTAGACAGGTGCTGGTCAGAGATGTCATAGCTGAAAATTCTTTCCCAATCTGTAGATGGTCTTTTTACTCTTTTGGTGAGGTCTTTGGATGAGCATAGGTGTTTGATTTTTAGGACGGCCCAGTTATCTGGTTTCTCTTCGTCATTTTTGGTAATGTTTTGTATTCTGTTTATGCCTTGTATTAGGGCTCCTAAGGTTGTCCCTATTTTTTCTTCCATGATCTTTATCTTTTTAGTCTTTATGTTTAGGTCTTTGATCCACTTGGAGTTAGTTTTTGTGCATGGTGTGAGGTATGGGTCCTGTTTCCTTTTTTTGCAAATGGATATACAGTTATGTCAGCACCATTTGTTAAAAAGACTATCTTTTCCCCAATTAACTGACACAGGGTCTTTGTCAAATATCAGCTGCTCATACTTGGATGGATTTATATCTGGGTTCTCAATTCTGTTCCATTGGTCTATGTGCCTGTTGTTGTACCAGTACCAGGCTGTTTTGACTACAGTGGCTGTATAATAGGTTCTGAAATCAGGTAGACTGAGGCCTCCCACTTTCTTCTTCTTTTTCAGTAATGCTTTGCTTATCCGAGGCTTCTTTCCCTTCCATATGAAGTTGGTGATTTGTTTCTCCATCACATTAAAAAATGACATTGGATTTTGGATCGGAAGTGCATTGTATGTCGAGATGGCTTTTGGTAGAATAGACATTTTTACTACGTTAAGTCTTCCTATCCGTGAGCAAGGTATGTTTTTCCACTTAAGTAGGTCTTTTTTAGTTTCTTGCAGTAGTACTTTGTAGTTTTCTTTGTATAGGTCTTTTACATCTTTGGTAAGATTTATTCCTAAGTATTTTATCTTCTTGGGGGCTACTGTGAATGGCATTGATTTGGTTATTTCCACTAAGATGTTCTTTTTGTTGATGTAGAGGAATACAAGTGATTTTTGTATGTTCATCTTATAACCTGATACTCTGCTGAACTCTTACTTTCAGTAGTTTTCTGGAGGATTCCTTAGGGTTTTCTGTGTATAAGATCATGTCATCTGCAAATAGAGATAATTTGACTTCCTCCTTGCCAATCCGGATGCCCTTTATTTCTTTGTCTAGCCTAATTGCTCTGGCTAGGACCTCTAGCACAATGTTGAATAAGAGCGGTGATAAAGGGCATCCTTGTCTGGTTCCCGTTCTCAAGGGAAATGCTTTCAAGCTCTCTCCATTTACAGTGATGCTGGCTGTTGGCTTTGTATAGATGCCCTTTATTATGTTGAGGAATTTTCCTTCAATTCCTATTTCGGTGAGAGTTTTTATCATAAATGGGTGTTGAACTTTGTCAAATGCCTTTTCTGCATCAATTGATAAGATCATGTGGTTTTTGTCTTTTGTTTTATTTATATGGTGGATTACATGAATGGTTTTTCTAATATTAAACCAGCCTTGCATACCTGGTATAAATCCCACTTGGTCATGATGGATTAATTTTTTGATATGCTGTTGAATTCTATTGGCTAGAATTTTGTTGAGGATTTTTGCATCTATGTTCATGAGGGATATAGGTCTGTAATTTTCTGTTTTTGTGATATCTTTACCTGGTTTTGGTATCAGGGAGATGGTGGCTTCATAGAATGAGTTAGGCAGTATTCCGTCATTTTCTATGCTTTGAAATACCTTTAGTAGTAGTGGTGTTAACTCTTCTCTGAAAGTTTGGTAGTACTCTGCAGTAAAGCCATCCGGGCCAGGGCTTTTTTTTGTTGGGAGTTTTTGGATTACCATTTCAATCTCTTTTTTTGTTACCGGTCTATTTAGTTGTTCTACTTCTGAATGTGTTAGTTTAGGTAGGTAGAGTTTTTCCAGGAATTCATCCATTTTTTCTAGGTTTGCAAATTTGTTAGAGTACAATTTTTCATAATAATCTGATATGATTCTTTTAATTTCAGTTGGGTCTGTTGTGATGTGGCCCATCTCGTTTCTTATTCGGGTTATTTGTTTCCTTTCCTGTATTTCTTTAGTCAGTCTAGCCAATGGTTTATCAATTTTGTTAATTTTTTCGAAGAACCAGCTTTTGACTTTGTTAATTCTTTCAATTGTTTTTCTGTTCTCTAATTCATTTAGTTCAGCTCTAATTTTTATTATTTGTTTTCTTCTGGTGCCTGATGGATTCTTTTGTTGCTCACTTTCTATTTGTTCAAGTTCTAGGGACAGTTCTCTGATTTTGGCTCTTTCTTCTTTTTGTATGTGTGCATTTATCGATATAAATTGGCCTCTGAGCACTGCTTTTGCTGTGTCCCAGAGGTTTTGATAGGAAGTATTTTCATTCTCGTTGCATTCTATGAATTTCCTTATTCCCTCCTTAATATCTTCTATGATCCAGTCTTTTTTCAGGAGGGTATTGTTCATTTTCCAAGTATTTGATTTCTTTTCCCTAACTTTTCTGTTATTGATTTCCACTTTTATGGTCTTGTGGTCTGAGAAGATGCTTTGTAATATTTCGATGTTTTGGATTCTGCAAAGGATTGTTTTATCACCTACTATGTGGTCTATTCTAGGGAATGATCCATGTGCGCTAGAAAAAAAAGTATCCTTTGCAGCAGTTGGGTGGAGGGTTCTGTATAAGTCAATGAGGTCAAGTTGGTTGATTGTTGTAATTAGATTTTCCGTGTCTGTATTGAGCTTCTTACTTACTGGTTGTCCTGTCCTTCTCTGAAAGTGGTGTGTTGAAGTCTCCTACTATAATTGTGGAGGTGTTATCTCACTTTTCAGTTCTGTTAAAATTTGATTTATGTATCTTGCAGCCCTGTCATTGGGTGCATAAATAGTTAATATGGTTATATCTTCCTAGTCAATTGTCCCTTTTGTCATTATGTAGTGTCCTTCTTTATCCTTTGTGGTGGATTTAAGTTTAAAGTCCATTTTGTCAGAAATTAATATTGCTACTCCTGCTCTTTTTTGCTTATTGTTTGCTTGGTATGTTTTTTCCATCCTTTTAGTTTGTTTGTGTCTCTAAGTCTAAGGTGTGTCTCTTGTAGGCAGCATATAGATGGATAGTGTTTCTTTATCCAGGCTGAGACTCTCTGTCTCTTTAGTGGTGCATTTAGCCCATTTACATTCAGCATAATTATAGATAAGTATGTGTTTAGTGTTGTCATTTTGATGCCTTTTTATGTGTGTTGTTGACAATTTCATTTTTCCACTTACTTTTTTGTGCTGAGACGTTTTTCTTTGTAAATTGTGTGTTCCTCATTTTCATAGTATTTGACTTTATGTTTGCTGAGTCATTACATTTTTCTTGGTTTGTATTTTGAGTTATGGAGTTGTTATACCTCTTTGTGGTTACCTTAATATTTACCCCTATTTTTCTAAGTAAAAACCTAACTTGTATTGTCCTATATTGCCTTGTATCCCTCTCCATATGGCAGTTCTATGCCACCTGTATTTAATCCCTCTTTTTGATTATTGTGATCTTTACATATTGACTTCAATGATTCCCTGTTTTCAGCTTCTTTTTTTTTAATTAATCTAAATTTGTTTTTGTGATTTCCCTATTTGAGTTGATATCAGGATGCTTTGTTCTGTGACCTTGTGTTGTGCTGATATCTGATATTTTCGGTTTTCTGACCAAACAATTTCCTTTAGTATTTCTTGTAGCTTTGGTTTGGTTTTTGCAAATTCTCTAAGCTTGTGTTTATCTGTAAATGTTTGAATTTTGCCTTCATATTTTAGAGAGAGTTTTGCTGGATATATGATCCTTGGCTGGCAGTTTTTCTCCTTCAGTGCTCTATATATGTCATCCCATTGCCTTCTTGACTGCATGGTTTCTGCTGAGTAGTCTGAACTTCTTATTGATTCTCCTTTGTAGGAGACCTTTCCTTTATCCCTGACTGCTTTTAAAATTTTCTCTTTATCTTTGGTTTTGGCAAGTTTGATGATAATATGTCTTGGTGTTTTTCTTTTTGGATCAATCTTGTATGGGGTTCGATGAGCATCTTGGATAGATATCCTTTCGTCTTTCATGATGTCAGGGAAGTTTTCTGCCAACAGATCTTCAACTCTTCTCTCTGTGTTTTCTGTTATCCCTCCCTGTTCTGGGACTCCAATCACACACAAGTTACTTTTCTTGATAGAGTCCCACATGATTCTTAGGGATCCTTCAATTTTTTTTAATTCTTTTTTCTGATTTTTTTCAGCTATGTTGGTGTCTAGTCCCTGGTCCTCCAGATCTCCCACTCTGCATTCTAATTGCTCCAGTCTGCTCCTCTGACTTCCTATTGTGTTGTCTAATTCTGTAATTTTATTGTTAATCTTTTGGATGTCTGAATGCTGTCTCTCTATGGATTCTTGCAGCTTATTAATTTTTCCACTATGTTCTTGAATAATCTTTTTGAGTTCTTCAACTGCTTTATCAGTGTGTTCCTTGGCTTTTTCTGTAGATTGACTTATTTCATTTCTGAAGTCATCCCTGATGTCTTGAAGAATTCTGTAAATTAGTTTTTTATATTCTGCATCTGGCAATTCCAGGATTGTATCTTTATTTGGTAAAGATTTTGATTCTTTAGTTTGGGGAGTTGTAGAAGCAATCATGATCTGCTTCTTTATGTGGTTTGGTATCGACTGGTGTCTCTGAGCCTTCACTAAGATATTGTAGTGACTAATTCTATATTTGCTCACTGAGTCTTATCTTGTTTTGTTTTCTTTCAATATACTTGGATGGGCTACTAGATTGTGCTGTCTTGATTGTTGTAGCCCTTGAGTCACTTATGTCCTCTTACCAGCTGGTTTGGGCTGTTACCAGATATATAAGCCTGAGTCCATTCACTATTCTTGAGTAGAATCTGATTTTGGGTCATCAAGTGTGTGGTGCAGACTGTCACTTATCCACCTAGAGAAGTAGTGGTGATAGTTGTGTGCACCAGATTCTAGTAGCAGCGGGGGTTCACACTCCGTGGGGGCAGGATGCTGACAGGCTTCCCTCAAGTGTCAGTGAGGTAGTTGTGTCTCTATTCCTAAAGCTCCTTGGTGGGTGGGCTCTGCAGCTGTACCTTAGGCCCCCAATGCAAGTACCTTTACAGATTGGTAGGTGTCACCCTCCTTAGACCCCTAAAGCAGGGCGCTAGGTGGTCTGGGGGGAGCTTCAGCCCTCAGTTCCCTGTTGTGGGTCAGTGAGGTCTCTGTTGAATATGCAGAGATATCAGACCTGGGAAACTTGTCTTTCCGGTAAATCTGCTAAAAAAAAATACAGTCAGATCCCTATCAGAAATGCCTTTGCATTATAATAGCCACCTTGTTCCCTGTAGGGATGAAAGCCCGAGATATGGATCACATATGCTTGGCTGGATCTGGTTCTGTGTTTTTAGTCCAATTAGGGAAGAATTTTTGGTCCCTGGGTTTTTTGTGGTTGCTTCTCTCAGGCCGGAAGAATGGGTTAGGAAAAGACCAAAAAAAAAAAAAAAAGGGGGGAAAAAAAACATGGAGCAGTTCTCCCTCTGACTCAGGAAGTTCCAATGTTAGTGAAGCCACCTGGGAAGGGGAGGGGAGGGTTCAGAAAAACATGAGAGAGTAGCACCCGAGAATACAGAGAAAGTTACTTATCTTGGTTGGGATGACTATTTTCTCTGAGATTCCCGAGGGTCATGTCACCTATGTGTGCTGGCTGGGTAGAGATTGCCCCCAAGGGTCAGGCCCGCAGAAGCTGTGGTCAGTTCCTCCACTGCCAGTCCAAAGCACAGTGTCAAGGTTCCCCAGCTGGGACGCTGCACTCCCAGCTCCAAAACCAGTCGCTGCCTCCCGGGGACTTCTCCTCCCGCCAGCGGCTTCGCGGTGCCCACACTGACTGGCTGGGCCCCCTCCCGAGGTCAGCTCAGGAGGGTAGGGCTGCGCCCCGTGTTTGCACCATCACAGATGTCATGCTCAGCTCACCTGCACCCAATCCAAAGCCTGGCGCCAAGGTTACCTGACTGGGACGCTGGCTCCAGGCTCCAAAAACAGTCTCTGCTTCCCCATTGTTATTCTTTCTCTGTCTCTGTAGCTCAGGTCAACTCTTTAAATCTGTGTTTGTTGTTCAGAGTTCATAGATTGTCATGTATGTGATTGATTCACTTGTTTTTCCGAGTCTTTGCTGCAAGAGGGATCCAAGGTAGCATCTACCGAGTCAGCCATCTTGGCCCCCTTATTGCCCATTTTGAATCAGAAAATAATATGGTGTACTGTGCTGGGAATGACAAATTAAGAGGAATGGTGTCACGTTCATTATCAAAAAGAACATTTCAAGATCTATCTGGAAGTACCACACTGTCAGTTATAGGATAATATTCATAAGCCTACAAGGAAGATGAGTTAATGTGACTATTATTCAAATTTAGGCACCAACTACTAAGGCCAAAGGTAGAGAAATTTAAGATTTTTTACCAACTTCTGAAGTCTGAAATTGACTAAATATGCAATCAAGATGTATTGATAATTACTGGACATTGAAATGCCAAAGTTGGAAACTAAGAAGGATTGGTATTTGGAAAATACTGTCTTAGTGATAGAAAAGACACTGGAGATCACATGATAGAATTTTGCAATACCAATGACTTATTCATTGCAAATACCTTTTTATAAATCACAACGTGGATTTTGGTAAATGGATATAATACTAAATGGTTACGAATCCAATTATTTCATCTGGATTTTTTTAATGTTTTTAAATAAGGAGACTGAGAAGTAGAAGGTCTTAGTATATTTCATTTTCACAACTAGCATAGGCTATGTTTTACTGCTTCAGCCACAGCTACTGCTTAATTTTGTCATGCAAATTTCCTTTTAAAAAAGGTGGCACATGAAGAATAAGTTTCTTGGATCGAGTAGACACTTGAGACTATGTTGGCATCTCCTATCTGGGGGGAAGATGAGAGGGCAGAGGGGTTGGATCTGGCAGAGTGAAGGAGTAAGCTGTCTTACTAGGAGGAGAGCAATTAGGAGTATATAGCAAGGTGTATATAAATTTTTATATGAGAGGCTGACTTGATTTTTAAACTTTCACTTAAAGCACAATAAAACTTTAAAAAAATGTGGCACAGCAGATAAGAGCGATGCTACAAAGAAAAGTTTGGAAGTTCACATCCATCAGCTACTTCTTGGAAACCCCATGGGGCAATTCTACTCAGTCCTATAGGGTTGATACAAGTCAGAATCCACTGGATGGCAACGTTTTTTTTTTTTTTTCTTTTTTTTTTTTTTGGTTTTATGATATAAACGCAACCCAGGATTCTGCAGTTCCTTTTCTGATGAAGAGTTTCAGAATTTTATCTCTTATCTGCTTGGTTTTCATCACATAGACAATGAGGTTGATCATTGGAGGAATGAGGAAATGCATGTTGGCCATGAGCACATAGATGTGTGAGGGAAGCCTTGGATCAAAGCGGTGTAACATAGACAGGCAGATCATGGGGATGAAGAAGAGGACCACAGCACAGAGATGGGAAATGCAAGTGCTGAGGGCCTTGAGGCGGCCACCATGAAATACAATGCTTAGCACAGTTTTCAAGATCAGTACACAAGAAAGGAGAATGAGGAGAAAATCAAGTCCCATATTGGAAAGTACTGCAAACAATCCAAAGATGCTATTGATCCTGGTGTTGGAAAAGGAGAGCTTTATGATGTCAGGATGCAAGCAGTAGGAATGGGAAAGGACACTGGAGTGGCAGAAGCACAGCCTACTCAAGAGGATGGCAAGGAGCACCTTTAGAGTCAAGGTTCGTACAAAAATGGCCAAATCTATCCTGCAATTATGCTATTAGTGAGGATGGATAAATAGTACAATGGATGAGAAATGGCCACATAGCAGTCTAAGGCCATCGCCAGGATGACAGCTGATTCAAAATCCTGGAAGGTGTGAATGAAGAACATTTGAGTAAAGCAAGCAGACAGGGTCAGTTCATGGGCATCCAGCCAGAAGATCCTTAGCATTGTGGGGCAGGTGAAGAGAGACAGACCCAGATCAGAGGCAGCTAGCATGGCCAGGAAGAGGTACATAGGCACATGGAGGGTCTGCTCCCTCCATATAACAATCATGATGGTCACGTTTCCCACCAAGGTAATGAAGAACATGGCACAGAAGGGTATGGAGATCCAGATGTGAAGAGCTTCCAGTCCAGGGATACCTATCACCAGGAAGGTGGAGAAAATGGAGCTGGCGCTATTGACAGGAAGCATGATACCAGAGCCACATGCCTTGCCTGAAGTGAAAAACATTGTATCAGAAACAAACGTTAAACTTTGACTTTCCGTTTTTTTGTACCCTCTGAGTGCATATAACTTGGAATTAATGAATATCAGCCTCATGAAAATTCTTCTCATAAACTGCCCCTGACTATGTCTAACATGAGATTAAGCATTATTTCCTAATATATACAATCTGAATCTCTAACTTGAAACAGTACTTTGTGTTTTGGTCAATATTGTATCTAATTAAAAAAATATTGATTTTTAATCTAAGTCACAAAATTGATATAATAATATTTTAAAATATAAATTCCAAAATAAATATTTTTATGAAATCCTGAACTAATGGCACACTATTTCAGAAAACTTCTCTCTGCCTTCATCAACAATGATAAACCTTAGACCACCAATGGTTCCCAACTTTTAATCTGATATACATGTACATACTATCAGATGTATTTATAACACATAATTTTTTTTTGCAAAACTTGAGTGCACAAATTTAAAATAATCTCTTAGAAAATTTTGTATGAGCTTGGCATTATAATTCTATACTTTCTGTAACAAAATTTCTAGTCTCGTGTACTGTATGCTTTATTTTCTTATTGATTCGATACTAATTCATTTTTATAATTTTTAAAAACTAATGATTTGTGTTGGATTAGAAATTTTTTTTGCATAGATTTTCCATCATCACATAGTTTAGGAGCTAATCTGTTATGTGAAAACTTATTGCTGAATGTAAACTTATTTTTTTTTCCTAAATTATACATGCAGGAAAACAAAAGATGACATTTCTATATATTTCATAGATACAAAAATAATGTTTGATTGTTTAAAGATAATTTAAAGAGAATTTGTAGGTTCTATCTAATCTTATGGGGCAACATTTATAATTTTATTTATTATTATATGAAAATAGTTTACCCTGTGACTATATATTTGTATTAATGGTTAGTTTATTTCTAATGAAGTAATAGAAAAATTATAACAATATGCTAACTTAATTGATTTAATTCAATATTGGTCGTTTTCTCTGATTATTTAATATTTAATAAATAATATTTCTTCTATGTACCTGTCTCTGAAATAGGTTTTACATTTAGGGAAAAGACCAAAATTTTCACAAGTAACTTTTTATTTAAAAAGACATCTGTCAAATATTCAACTATAAGGTATAATATGTCAGAGGTGAGGTCATATTTACGGTCTATTTTATCAAAATTTCTTTATCCCAAAAGAAATCTGCTGTGTACAAACTTGAGCCTCTTTCCCATAGGTTGCAAAGCATACATCTTCTGAGTTCACCTCAGATCATATTCTGTACTTGTAAAACTAAATTGACATAACATATATACTCTTCAGATCCATATGTAGCCATCCCCACGATAAACCTTACACATGTTTGCATAAACTAACCGTCTTAAATAGCCTTGATGATGTAGTGGTTAAGAGCTTGGCTGCTAACCAAAAGATTGGCAGTCACCATTACTCACCACTAATGTTGTGGTGGCCGGACCCATCTTCTTCAATTCATATGCCACTTGAGTCCAATCCTTGGTCAGGGAAGAGTCCTAGAAAAAAATAAATAAATATATAAATGACTCTTTCTCAGTCTTACCCTCTTTGACCTGGTATTGAGGATAAGAAGCATAAGGATTCTTTCCACTGATCTCAGCTTTCACTTGAAATGTTATTCAATTTTTCAAACTCTCAATCTTGGTCAATATGAAAGAAACATTTAGAAGTCACAATAAGTGACTAAGAAGTATCCTACACAGAATTAAAATAAATAAATAAATAAACAAAAAGAAAGTTTAAATTAGCCTCAGAAGCTTTATTAGCCTTTTTTTAATCTTGAATTTTGCCAGGTCAGGGAATATGAGGGGAATCTAGGAAACTCAGTCTCCATATGATATGAGCACATTCGGCTTAGTCGAAGTATTGTGTCAACTGGTGTCAGCTGTCAGATTTCTTAAAGCCCTTTCTCATTCATGTATTCTTAGGTATTTTCAGGATCTATACTCCCTGGTCTCAAGGGATGTTAGTTTTTAGACATAAAACTGGACCTCATGGGCAGGGCCACCATAGCATGGATAGTCCTTCACTTCTCCAGTCTAGGAATACTTACACCCATTTCTTTCCATTTGGCTCAGCATCGTTTTCCAAACATATCAGGTGTTAAGAAGAAACAAAACAAACAAACAAAAAAAAACTAGGGATATTTTCTTAGGAATGAAAAATTTGCCTGGCCCCTGGGATTCGTTGTATAACAGGCTAGAATTTTCCTAAGAATTAATTTACCAAAGTACTTCTGATATTAGTTCAGTTTCCAAACTCAACTAGGTAAACTTCGATTTCTCTCCCACCTGGCATCTCAGGGCAGTGCAGTTGTTAAAACACCACAGTGGTGGCTTTCTCTTTCATCCATGATCAAGGATGCCAAAGACCTGATTTGATCTGCTTTATTATTCATGCAGCTCTCCCCTAAGAATAGAAATCTTCTGGGAACACCTCACTTCTTGAGCTGAACGGTTATTATTAATACTTTGTACTTCCTAGGGATGATCTAAGAATCTCCCACTTCTTTGCATCAGGTGTGTGGAAAATCAAACTAACCAGCATGGAGTTTCATATGGTAGATATTAATACAGTTTTTTCCTAAATCAATTAAAAATGAACTATCTATATTTTTGGATAATCCATATTTTTTTGTAATATATTTTGGGAACCCTCAAAAGTTTATTTTGTGTAAACTCCCTCATTGAACTCTATTTTTTTTTCAAATATGACACATTTTTGACGTTACAATATTGAGTATATGTAGAAATTACCATAGTAATTTAAAAGATAAACTATATCTGTCATACCATTCCTGCCAAATCCTTATCTGTCTCACATATTACTAACCTTATACAAAATTTTTATTGTGCTTTAAGTGCAAATTTACAAACCAAGTTAGTCTCTCATATAAAAATTTATATACACCTTGCTATATATTCCTAATTGCTCCCCCCCTAATGAGACAGCCCACTTCTTCCCTCCACTCTCTCTTTTTGTACCCATTCTGCCAGCTTCTAACCCCCTCTGCCCTCTCATCTCTCCTCCAGATAGGAGATACCAACATAGTCTCAAGTGTATACTTGATCCAAGAAGCTCGTTGTTCACCAGCATCTTCTTCTATCCCATTGTCCAGTCCAATCCCTGTCTGAAGAGTTGGCTTTGGGAATGGTTCCTGTCCTGGGCTAACAGAAGTTATGGGGGCTATGACCACCAGGGTCCTTCTAGTCTCAGTCAGGCCATTAAGTCTGGTCTTTTTACAAGAATTTGGGGTCTGCATCCCACTGCTCTCCTGCTCCCTCAGGGCTTCTCTCTTGTGTTCCCTGTCAGGGCAGTCATCGGTTGTGGCCAGGCACCACCTATTTCTTCTGGTCTTAGGTTGATGTAGTCTCTGGTTTATGTGGCCCTTTCTGTCTCTTGGGGTCATAATTACCTTGTGTCCTTGGTGTTCTTCATTCTCCTTTGGTCCAGGTGGGTTGAAAGCAATTGATGCATTTCAGATGGCTGCTTGCTAGTGTTTAAGACCCCGGGCGCCACTCTCCAAAGTGGGATGCAGAATGTTTTCTTAATAGATTCAATTATGCCAATTGACTTAGATGTCCCCTGAAACCATGGACCCCAATCCCCTGCCCCTGCTTCGCAGGCCTTTGAAGAATTCAGTTTACTCAGGAAACTTCTTTGCTTTTGTTTTAGTCCAGTTGTGCTGACCTCACCTTCATTGTGTGTGTTGTCTTTCCCTTCACCTAAAATAGTTCTTAACTACTAAGTAGTGAATACCCCTCTCCACCTTTCCCTCCCCCCTCTTGTAACCATCAAAGAATATTTTCTTCTCTGTTTAAAATATTTCTCATGTTCTTATAATAGTGGCTTTATACAATATTTGTTGTTTTGCAACTGACTAATTTCACTCAGCATAATGCCTTCCAGGTTCCTCCATGTTATGAAATGTTTCACAGACTCATCATTGTTCTTTATCGATGCATAGTATTCCATTGTGTGAATACACCATAATTTATTTATCCATTCATCCGTTGATGGGCACCTTGGTTGCTTCCATCTTTTGCTATTATCTAAAGTGCTGCAATGAACATAGGTGTGCATATATCTGTTCATCTAAAGGCTCTTATTTCTCTAGGATATATTCCAAGGAGTGGGATTGCTGAATCATATGGTAGTTCTAGCTTTTTAAGAAAGCACCAAATTTATTTCCAAAGTGGTTGTACCATTTTACATTCCCATCAGCAGTGTGTAAGTGTTCCAATCTCTCTACAGCCTCTCCAACATTTCCTATTTTGTGTTTTTTGGATTGATGCCAGCCTTGTTGGAGTGAGTTGGAATCTCATTGTAGTTTTGATTTGCATTTCTCTAATGGCTAATGATCTTGAGCATTTCCTCATGTATCTGTTAGCTACCTGAATGTCTTCTTTAGTGAAGTGCCTGTTCATACCTTTTGCCCAATTTTTAATTGGGTTATTTGTCTTTTTGTAGTTGAGTTTTGTGGTCTCATGTAGATTTTAGAGGCCGGGTGTTGACCAAAAATGTCATAGCTAAAAACTTTTTCCCAGTGTAGGTAATCTTTTCACTCTTTTGGTGAAGTCTTTGGATGAGCATAGGTGTTTGATTTTTAGGAGCTCCCAGTTATCTAGTTTTTCTTCTGCATTGTTACTAATGTTTTGTATTCTGCTTATGCCATGTATTAGGGCTCCTAACATTGTCCCTATTTTTTCTTCCATGATCTTTATTGTTTTAGATTTTAAATTTAGGTCTTTGATCCATTTTGAGCTCATTTTTGTGCATGGTGGGAGGTATGGGTCTTGTTTCATTTTTTTTTGCAGATGGATATCCAGTTATGCCAGCACCATTTGTTAAAAAGACTGTCTTTTCCCCCACTTAACTGTTTTGGGGCCTTTGTCAAATATGAACTGCTCATATGTGGATGAATTTATGTCTGGAGTCACAATTCTGTTCCACTGGTCTATGTATCTGTTGTTGTACCAGTACCAGGCTGTTTTGACTACTGTGGCTGTATAGTATGTTCTAAAATCAGGTAGAGTGAGGCCTGCCACTTTGTTCTTCTTTTTCAGTAATGCTTTACTTACCTTGGGACTCTTTCCCATCCATATGAAGTTGGTGATTTGTTTCTCCATTGATTAAAAAATGTGGTTGGAATTTGGATCAGAATTGCCTTAAATGTATAGATCGCTTTCGGTAAAGCAGACATTTTTACAATGTTAAATCTTCCTATTCATGAGCAAGGTATGTTCTTCCATTTACGTAGGTCTCTTTTGGTTCCTTGCAGAAGTGTTTTGTAGTTTTCTTTGTATAAGCCTTTTGCATCTCTGGCAAGATTTATTCTTATGTATTTTATCTTCTTGGGGGCTACAGTTAATGGTATTGATTTCGTAACTACCTCGTCCATGTTCTTTTTGTTAGTGTGGAGGAATCAAACAGATTCTCGTATGTTTATCTTGTACCCCGATACTCTGCTGAACTCTTCTATTAGTTTCAGTGTTTTCTTGAGGATTCCTTAGGGTTTTCTGTGTATAAGATCATGTCATCTGCAAATAGAGATAATTTTACTTCTTCTTTACCAATTTGGATGCCATTTATTTCTTTATCTAGCCTAATCGTTCTGGCTAGTACTTCCATCACAATGTTGAATAAGAGCGGTGATAAAGGGCATCCTTGTCTGGTTCCCAATCTCAAGGGGAATGCTTTCAGGCTCTCTCCATTTTGGATGATGTTGGCTATTGGCTTTGTATAAATGCCCTTTATTATGTTGAAGAATTTTCCTTCTATTTCGATTTCGCTGAGAGTTTTTATCATGAATGTGTGTTGAACTTTGTCAATTGCCTTTTCTGCATCAATTGTTAAAATCGTGTGTTTCTTGTCTTTTGTTTTATTTGTATGATGGGTTACCTTAACTGTTTTTCTAATGTTGAGCCATCCCTGCATACCTGGTATGAATCCCGTTTGGTCATGGTGAATTATTTTTTTGATATGTTGTTGAATTCTATTGGCTAGAATTTTGTTGAGGATTTTTGCATCTGTGTTCATGAGGGATATAGGTCTGTAATTTTCTTTTTGTGTGGTGTCTTTACCTGGTTTTGGTATCAGGGATATGCTGGCTTCATAGAATGAGTTTGGGAGTACTCTTTTCTGTGCTCTGAAATACCTTTAATAGTAGCGGTTTTAACTCTTCTCTGAACGTTTGGTAGAACTCTGCAATGAAGCCATCTGGGCCAGGGCTTTTCTTGTTGTTGGGAGTTTTTTGATTACCTTTTCAATCTCTTCTTTTGTTATGGGTCTATTTAGTCATTCTACCATTTCTCCTAGTTTTTCAAATTCCTTAGAGTATAATTTTTCATGGTAATATGATATGATAATTTTATTTTCAGTTGGGTCTGTTGTAATATTCCTATCTTATTTCTTATTTGGGTCTTTTTCTTCCTCTCCCATTTTTCTTTTGTCAGTTTGGCCAATGGTTTATCAATTTTGTTAAGTTTTTCAAAGAACTAGCTTTTGGTCTTGTTAATTCTTTCAATTGTTTTTCTGTTCTCTATTTCATTTAATTCTGCTCAAATTTTTATTATTTGTTTTCTTGTAGTCTCTGAGGGTTTCTTTTGTTGCCCTCTTTCTATTTGTTCAAGTTGTAAGGATAATTTTTTTTTTTTTATTTTGGCCCTTCTTTTTTGTATGTGTGCATATATTGATATAAATTGACCTCTGAGCACTGTTTTCGCTGTGTCCTAGAGGTCCTGATAGGAAGTGTTTTCATTCTCATTGTATTCTATGAATTTCTTTGTTCCACCCTTAATGTCTTCTATAACCCAGACTTTTTCGAGCAAGGTATTGTTCAGTTTCCAAGTGTTTGATTTCTTTTCCCTGCTTTTTCTGTTATTGATTTCCACTTTTACGGTCTTATGGTCAGAGAAGATGTTTTGTAATATTTCAGTGTTTTGCCTTCTGCTAAGGCTTGCTTTATGATCTATAAAAAAAAAAGAAAAAAAAATTTTTATGTATATATGGTATATTCTAGAGAATGTTCCATGTGCACTAGAGAAGAAGGTATATTTGGCCCTGTTGGGTGAAGTATTTTGTATATGTCTATGAGGTCAAGTTGGTTCTTGTGCATTTAGCTCTTCCTTATCTTTATTGAGCTTCTTTCTGGATGTCCGTCCTTCACCAAAAGTGGTGTGAAGTGTCCTGCTATTATAGTGGAGCTATCTATCTCACTTTTTAGTGCTGATAAGAGTTTGTTTTATGTATTTTGCAGCCCTGTCATTGGTTGCATTAATATTTAATATGGTTATATCCTCCTGGTATATTGTCCCTTTATCATTATATAGTGTCCTTCCTTATCCTTTATGACGGATTTAACTTTAAAGTCTATTTTGTCAGAAATTAATATTGCCACTCCTGCTCTTTTTTGATTGTTGTTTGCTTGATATATTTTTTTCCATCCTTTGAGTTTTAGTTTGTTTGTGTCTGTAAGTCTATGGTGGTTCTCTTGTAGGCAGCACATAGATGGATCGTGCTTTTTTCTCCATTCTGCTACTCTATGTCTCTTTATGGGTGTATTTAGTCCATGTACTTTCACTGTAATTGTGGATATATATGATTTTAGTGCTGTCATTTTGATTTCTTTTTGTGTGTTGTTGACAGTTGCTTTTTCCCACTTAATTTTTTGTTCTGAGTAGTTTACCCTTATATGTTGTCTTTTCTTCTTCATTGTTGTTGATTTTGTTTCTGCTGAGTCTCTATTTTTTCTTGTGTTTTATTTTAATGTGTAGAATAATCTCCTTTTTGGTTACCTTAATCTTTACTCCTATTTTTCTAAGTTTAAACCTAAGTTTTACTTCTTTGTATCGCCTGTTTTCCTCTCCATATGAAAGACCTAGGACCATGTTTCTCAGTCTCTTTTTATTATTTTGGTGCCGTCTTCTTTTGTATAATAACATCACTATTTCCCTGTTTTGAGCGTTTTTTTATCTTGATTTATTTTTGTGATTTCCCTCTCTCGGTTGACATCTGATTGCTCTGCCCAGCGTTCTAGTCTTGGGTTGATAACTGATATTATTGATTTTGTAACCAAAGAACTCCTTTTAGTATTTCTTGTAGTTTTGGTTTGGTTTTTATGAATTCCTTAATCTTCTGTATATCTGGAAGTGTCCTAATTTCACCTTCATATTTGAGAGACAGTTTTGCTGGATATATAATTCTTAGGTGACAGTTTTTTTCCTTCTGTTTTTTGTATAAGTCATCCTATTACCTCCATGGTTTCTGCCGAGTAGTCCAAGCTTATTCTTATTGACTCTCCTTTGTAGGTGACTTTTCGTTTATCCCTAGTTGCTATTAAAAGTTTCTCTTTATCTTTGATTTTGGCAAGTTTGATTATAATATGTCTCAGTGACTTTCTTTTTAAAAACTACCTTATGTGGGGCTCACTGAGCATCTCGAATAGATATCTTCTCATTTTTCATGATATCAGGGAAGTTTTCTGCCAACAAATCTTCAACAATTCTCTCTGTATTTTCCGTTATCCCTCCCTGTTCTCCCAATCACTTGTAGGTTATTTCTCTCGATAGAGTCCCATGTGATTCTTAAGGTTTCTTCTCTTTTTTTTTTAATTCTATTATCTGATTTTTCTTCAAATATATTGGTGCCAGGTGCTTTATCTTCAAGTTCAGAAAATTTGCCTTCCACTTGCTCAGTTCTCCTCTGACTTTCTATTGAGTTGTCTACTTCTGTAATTTTATTGTTAATCTGAATTTCTGATTGCTGTCTGTCTATGGATTTTTCCAGGATATTAAATTTTTCATTATGGTCCTGAATAACCTTTTTTATTTCTTCAATTATGTTATCTGTGTGTTCCTTGGCTTGTTCTGCATAATGCCTGACTTTCTTCCTGAAGTCTTGAAGGGTTCTGTATATTAATCTTTTGTATTCTGTCTCCTGTAATTCGAGGAATGCACTTACATCTAGAAGATCCCTTGATTCTTTGTTTTGAGAGCTTGTTGAGGCAAATATGACCTGTTTCTTTATGTGACTTGATATTTACTGTTGTCTCCAAGCCATCTATTAGTTATTGTATTAATTTTTCTTATGTTTGATTAACGTATCCTAGCTTCTTGCTTTTTTTTTTTTTTTTTTGATATGCCCAAGTGGGTTGCTTGAGTGAGCTAGCTTGATTATTTTCACCTTTGGAACTCTGAGGTCCTGTCCCCAGATAGGCAGAGCTATTATCAGGTATATCCATCTAGGAGTCCATTTGCTTTTCTTGTATGAATTCAGTTCAGTTGTCCAGGTAGCTGATCATCAAGTGTGTGGTACAGGCTCTGTCCTACAGCCTTAGAAGGGCAGGGGTGATTGGTGTAGGTACTGGTATCTGGTTTCAGAAGGGGATCAAGCTCTGAACAAGACACAGGGCTAAGAATCATCCCCCAAGTTTCTCTGAGGAAAGTGTGTCCCTGTTTCCTTGAGCGTACAGGTGGGTGGGTTCTGCAGATAGACCATGGGCACCCAGTGTTTTTGGTTGTAAGGACTAGGAGTTACCAGTTATCCTTGGACCCCTGTTGCTGGTGGCTGGGTGACCTGAGTGGAGCCACCAGTCCTAAATCCTCTGATGTGGGTACGTGAGGACCCTGTTTAATAGGCAAAATGGTGTCAAACATCAAACACCCACCACTTGACCACACAGTTGAAACACTTGTAGTCTTCCAACAAGGGCCTATTCTCCTGAAATAGGCTCACACAGGTCCATGAAGAGGGGAAAGTTAGTCAAAGTCCACAGACCGTTTATGCCTGGATGGAAGCCACTTCTGTCCTGAGCTCGCCTGGTTAGTGGAGCTGGCAAATTTTCTTTCCCTTAATTGCGAATTTATTCCTTCTCCAGGGCTTGGAGGATGGCTCTAGGTACTCAGCAGGGCCTATCTCAGGCCAGGGAAATCAACAGCCCCTGAAGCTGGCTTGTACATGGGAGGCGTGGTAAAATATGCCATGTACCTAGCTTTTGCCAAGATCGCCATTGTTCTCTGGTTCCGGAGGTGAGGATAGGCTGTGTGGCTGGCTGCTTCTTCCTGAGGAAACTGTGGCCAAACGCTAGTACCAACCCACCACAGCCGCTCCCAGGAATGGTGCCTGAGGTCTCACGGAGATTCACGTCCAGTAATTCCTCTCCTCTTCTGAATCGTCTCTTCCTCCTCCTGCCCCTCAGTTCATTTTCTAACCTTGCCTTTGATGTTCAGGGCTCCTAGCTTGTCATAAATACACTCATTTCACTTCTTTTTTTGGGTCTTTGTTGTCAGAGGGCTCACAGGACGTATCTATCTATTCTGCCATCTTGGCCCCACGTCCAGGGTTCCTTGGTTGACAAGCAATCTTAAATGAAAGGCCAAAAAATTTACGTATCAAACCCGAATATTCAAGGGCATTTACAGTACTGGCCAAAATTCACTGAAATTGAAAACTGTGTAGAAGTAAATTTACACAAATACACATAGGTGAGTGCAAGTGAATTGAGAAAATCTGAATAAAATAAATGGATTGTGTTTACAACAATATCCTGACTGTATTATTATACTATATTTTTGTTCTTTATATTATACTATAGTTTAAAAAAAATTATAATTGAGGAAACTGGCTAAAGCACCCTGTCTCAGTATGTAATTTTTTACAACTGTTTGTGAATCTACGATTACCACGATAAAATGTCAATAAAAAAATAATGAAGGTAGAATGTTGTGGCTGTATCAGCAGAGTTTCCTTAAATAACATTGAATTAGGTGATTTTAAAAAGAACTCTCTATCACTTTATTTTTTTACATGAACTCTAGCATTTACATCTCATAAAACAAGAAAATCAGTTTTTATTCTCATTTTATCCTTGAAGAAACTGAGATAAAGCTATATTAATTACTCAACCTTATTAAAATACTTCATATGTAGGTAATCTGGGATTCAAAGGTGATTCTCATGCCAAAGTATATTCTCTTTCCAATTCAATAAAAAAAAAAAAATTCAATACATTGTAAAAATAACATAAACATTATAATTTGCATAGACCTGAAATGAATTGATAAAGTGTTTCTTCCCTAGAGCAATAGATTTATTTCTACTGAAAGAACACAGTTGAAAGAAGAACACTGGAGTGCAAATGTAGCTAAACCATTACTTTGGGAAAACCTGACATCTTTAATAAGGTAAGTGCCTTGAAATCAGATTTTGCTCCCTTCCTTCCAGGGTTTGTTGTTGTTAAAGTTTGTTGTTTTTGGTTTTTGTTTAGTGACTTTTATAACTTAAATCTGTAAAGTCTTTATTGTTTGTCTTCTGTGTCCACTGAAGTTTCCACTCAGTTCAGTGGACAGCTAATGATTGAATGGAGATTTCCTTAAATGTCTGGAAACAGTAGGTTTCCTGGTCTCTGCCAAGTTGCTCTGCAGGCATGATGGGGCATGCCTTTGCTATTCAGCGGATAGTTTACACCTCCACATTGGCTTCACTTGCTGTTTGTTCACACTCTCAAGGTTAGCCAGAGGTGAGAGCTTACTGTTATGCCAGGTCTTTCCTGAGCGTGCACACACTCCTGGGCATGTGAACAGCCTTATATATGTGTACTGCTTTCTAGAATGGAGTCACCATGAGTCGGAATCAACTCGACAACAGTGGGTTTGCTTTTGGTTTTGTTCCTAGAATCCCAGGAATATGTGTAAGCTTTCAAAGTTCATATGAACATCTCATTCTTATCTTTACGGTTATTAAATCTTATGGCTAATCCATTGTTTGCCAACACTATCATCTATCACTCTGATAGCCAAAAAGTTAAAACACTTGACTGCAACTGCACGTAACAGTGAGTAACATCTGTCATGTCATAACCTTTCATCCTCCCCTGCCAACTTTTTTTTTTTTTTTTTTTTGCACTTTGTGCACTTAGCCCTACCTTGAATGTGAACTTTTCCAGGGAACTACAGAACAAGTAAAACAGTGAAAATTTTGAGGCTTTGAAAGAACTCATCTCCATTGTGCTCTCTCTGATAGCTGCCAGACTGCATGGGAAATTTGCTCTGATATTTTTAAGACTATTGCTGAGCAGGAGGGCCACCAGGTGGCACAGGGTGTTGGCAATCAGCTCCTAAACTAAATGTTGGATGTTTGAACCTACCCAGCAACTTTGCAGAAGAAAGGCCTGACAAACTGCTTCCTTGAAAATTACAGACAAGAAAACTCTATGGGGAAGTTCTGCTCTGTAACACATGGGGTCACTATGAATTGAAATTGACTCAAAGGCAAGGAGTTTTTTTTTTTTTCCTAAGCTGGAAGGTGAGTTCTGTAAATACAACAAATTAAAACGTCTTAAAGCCCACAGTTTTTAGTACAATTCAGCTGTTTTTGTTGAATAAATGCTCTATGGTCTGTGTTCTAGATTTTTTAAAAAGTTGATTGTTGCAATTTTTGAAAAAGTTTTTGCTACTCTCACGGAGTACCAAATTTTCAATGATCCTTTCTTCACTGTTTTTGCTGGTCACTCTTTACCCTTATGGTAATGTGTTTTACATTAAAAACGGTGTTTTACGTTAAAAACTGTGTTTTACATCAAGTCTGACAAAACATCATTTAGTAGAAACAAGTATTAAATAAAAAGATGTTTGTTGTTTTCTTTTCTGCATCCGATTCAAAACCAAAAAAAGAAAAAGAAACCACTTGCCTTCGAGTTGACTTTGACTCATGGTGACCCTGTATGTGTCAAGGTAGAGCTGTGCTCCATAGAGTTTTCAATGGCTGATTTTTTGGAAGTAATCACCAAGCCTTTCTTTGAAGGAGGCTATTGGTGGACCTGAATTGCCAGCTTTTTGGTGGCAGCCAAGTGAGATATTAGTGCTTGAACTATTCTATTAGAAATAATAATACATAAAAGAAAAGGAAAAATTTGGGTGAAGGAAGATTGAAAAAGTCTCAGATGCTATTTGAAGACATTCATTCAAAGTAGAGATAGAGCTTCTTTAATAAAGGAGATTATAGTTCTCTCCTTGTGATTGGAAGGATTTCATAACATATCTAGAAATATATTTTTGTTGTGCATATGAACAGGAAGTGAAGCCGTGCTTTTCCTTACAGTCATCACTTTTTTTTTTTTTAATGAAGGGGCAGCATGATGATTTATATACGTGGCTCTGGGGGAAGTCGTGAAAGTTTAAAAGTGTACTTGTGGATTAGAGATAGCCACCAGTGGTTTTATCAATATAATGCTGGCACTGAGACACGAGGTGAGTTGGATGTCATTAAATTGTAAAGCATTCAATCTAAAAAAAAAAAAAAGCTACTGCTTTTTGAATAAGAATTAAAAAACTTAGGTGTAGAGTAGAAAGATAAAGATGCTGTTCTTAGGTGCCATTGAGTCAGTTCCGACTCACAGCAACGCTATGCACAACAGAACTAAAAACTGCCTGAGTCCTGAGCCATCCTTACAATCGTTCTTAAGCTTGAGCTCACTGTTGCAGCCACTATGTCAATCCACCTTGTTGAGGGTCTTCCTCTTTTCCGCTGACCCTGTACTCTGCCAAGCATGATGTCCTTCTCCAGGGACTGATCCCTCCTGACAACATGTACAAAGTATGTAAGACACAGTTTCGCCATCCTTGCCTCTAAGGAGCATTCTGGTTGTACTTCTAAGACAGATTTGTTCATTCTTTTGGCAGTCCATGGTATATTCAATATTCTTCGCCAACACCACAATTCACACAATTCAAAGGCGTCAATTCTTCTTTGGACTTCCTTAATTGTTGTCCAACTTTCACACGCATATGATGAGATTGAAAATACCATGGCTTGGGGTCAGGCACACCTTAGTCTTCAAGGTGACATCTTTGCTCTTCAACACTTTAAAGAGGTCCTTTGCAGCAGATTTACCCAATGCAATGCGTCTTTTGATTTCTTAACTGCTGCTTCCATGGCTGTTGATTGTGGATCCAAGTAAAATGAAATTCTTGACAACTTCAATCTTTTCTCTGTTTATCCTGATGTTGCTCATTGGTCCAGTTGTGAGGATTTTTGTTTTCTTTATGCTGATGTGCAATCCATACTTAAGGCTGTGGTCTTTGATCTTCATTAGTAAGTGCTTCAAGTCCTCTTCACTTTCAGTAAGCAAGGTTGTGTCATCTGCATAACACAGGTTGTTAATGAGTCTTCCTCCAATCCTGATGCCCCGTTCTTCTTCATACAGTCCAGCTTCTTGTATTATTTGCTCATCATACAGATGAACAGGTATGGTGAAAGAATACAGCCCTGACTCACACCTTTCCTGATATTAAGCCAATCAGTATCCCCTTGTTCTATCTGAACAACTGCCTCTTGACGGCCTGAATTTATGGCAGTTCCCTGTGGATATACCGCTGTAGCCGTTTTTGAGTGATCTTCAGCAAAATTTTGCTTGTGTGTGATATAATGACATTGTTCTATAATTTCCACATTCAGTTGGATCACCTTTCTTGGGAATAGGCATAAATATGGATCTCCTTCAGTCAGTTGGCTAGGAAGCTGTCTTCCATATTTCTGGGCATGGACGAGTGAGCACCTCCAGCGCTACATCTGTTTGTTGAAACATCTCAATTGATATTCCACCAATTCCTGAAGCCTTGTTTTTTGCCAATGCCTTCAGAACAGCTTGGACTTCTTCCTTCAATACCCTCGGTTCCTGATCATTTGCCACCTCTTGAGATGGTTGAACGTCAACTAATTCTATTTGGTATAATGACTGTGTGTTCCTTCCATCTTCTTGTGATGCTTTCTGCATTGTTTAATATTTTCCCCATAGAATCCTTCACTATTGCAACTCGAAGCTTGAATTTTTTCTTCAGTTCTTTCAGCTTCAGAAACACCAGGCATGTTCTTCCCTTTTGGTTTTCCATCTCCAGCTCTTTGCACATGTCATTATGATACTTTGCTTTGTCTTCTCGAGAGGCCCTTTGAAATCTTCTGTTCAGTTCTTTTACTTCATCAATTCTTCCTTTTGCTTTAGCTGGTCGATGTTCAAGAGCAAGTTTTAGAGTCTCCTCTGACATCCATCTTGCTCTTTTCTTTCTTTCCTGTCTTTTCAATGACCTCTTGCTTTCTTCATGGATGATGTCCTTGACGTCATTCCACAACTCATCTAGTCTTCTGCCACTAGTGTTCAATGCATCAAATCTATTCTTCAGATGGTCTCTCAGTTCAGGTGGGATATACTCAAGGTCATATTTTGGCTCTGTGGACTTGCTCTGATTTTCTTCAGTTTTAGCTTGAACGTGCATATGAGCAATTGATGGTCTGTTCCACAGTTGGCCCTGGCCTTGTTCTGACTGATGATATTGAGCTTTTCCATCATCCCTTTCCACAGATGTAGTCAATTTGATTTCTGTGTGTTCCATCTGGCGAGGCCCATGTATATAAAAAAAAAATATAGTCACCGTTAATGTTGGTGAAAGAAGGTATTTGCAAGGAGGAAGTCGTTGATCTTGCAAAATTCTATCATTCGATCTCCGGCATTGTTTCTATCACCAAGGCCATATTTTCCAACTACTGATCCTTCTTCTTTGTTTCCAACATTCCCATTCCAATTGTCAGTAATTATCAATGCATCTCAATTACATATTCGATCAATTACAGACAGCAGCACCTGATAAAAATCTTCTGTTTCTTCATCTTTGGCCCTAGTGGTTGGTGCGTAAATTTGAATAATAGTTGTATTAACTGGTCTTCCTTGTAAATGTATAGATATTATCTTATCACTGACAGCATTGTACTTCAGGATATATCTTGAAACGTTCTTTTTGACGATGAATGCAACACCATTCCTCTCCAAGTTGTCATTCCCAGCACAGTAGACTATACGATTGTACGATTCAAAATAGCCAATACCAGTCCATTTCAGCTCACTAATGCCTAGGATATTGATGTTTATGCATTCCAATTCTTTTTTTTTTTTTTTCGATTTCCAATTTCCCTAGATTATACTTAGTACATTACAGGTTCTGATTATTATGGACGTTTGCAGCTGTTTCTTCTCATTTTGAGGTGTGCCACATCAATGAATGGAGGTCCTGAAAGCTTTACTCCATCCACATCACTAAGGTCAACTCTACTTTGAGGAGGCAGCTCTTCCCCATCATCTTTTGTGTGCCTTCCAACCTGGGAAGCTCATTTTCCATCACTATATCAGAAAATGTTCTGCTGCTATTCGTAAGGTTTTCACTGGCTAATGGTTTTCAGAAGTAGACTGCCAGGTCCTTCTTCCAGGTCTGTCTTAGTCTGGAAGCTCAGCTGAAACTGTCTTCCGTAAATGATCCTGCTGGTATCTGAATACTGGTGGCATGGCTTCCAGAATCATAGCAACACCCAAGCCCCCACAGTATGACAAACTGACAGACACATGGGGGAGAAAGATAAAGATAGTCAACTTAATTTCAAGATTGAGTTTAGAGTTAAAAAGTACAGAAGGAAAAAAATAATAAAAAGCAAGGATATCAATGGTGCTTGTTAGGTTCATGGTGAATATGGAAGAAAACAAAGTACAGATGGTTGTGTTGAGTAGAATAATGGATCCCTGAAGTTGTTCATGTTCTAATCCTCATAAACTATGAATATGTTATCCTAAATGGCAAAAATTGGTTTTGTAGATTATCCTGGATTATCTATGTGGGACAAATATGTTCATGAGCATCCTTGTAAGAGGGATGTAAGAGGATCAGAGTCAGAGTTAAAGATGTGATGAAGGAAGTAGAGGTTTGAGTGGTGTAAACACCATTCAGGAGATGTGGGTAGTCTCTAGAAGCTGGAGAAAACAAAGAACAAATTCTCCTGCTTTGCATCCAGAAGGAATATAGCCTTTGATTTCACCTCCATAATGCACAATTTCTACTTTTGATATCCAGAACTGTAAGATAATAAAGTTGTCTTGTTTTAGGCCACTAAATTTGTGCTTACTTGTTACAAGAGTCATGAGAAGCTGATACAATAGTTATAAATAGATTTAGAGAAATGTGAGGATTTGAGGGGTTGGGATTAGCGATCTCAAGGTCAAAGATCTGGTGCTATGAAGTCAGAGAGTGATCATGGTAAAAGATAGGACATGGAGGATTATACTAATTCTGAATGATGATTGTTTTTAAGGTCTGATAATGGAAGTGTCACTAGTTAATTTAAACACAAATTGTTAATATTGAAAATTTGAAGAAATTGGGGACTATGGGAGTGGATGAATTCTCAAAATTGAATTTATAGCTATCATATGTTTTTTTAATTCATTAATATTTTCTATACTTACCACAAAAAAAGTAAAAAATAAATTAAAAAATACTTTAGTGGGGCTTCTTAGGACTATGCTTTGAAGATAGATTGATGGCTAAAACCAACTTCCAAGTGCTGTAACAAAAAGAAAGATTTTGAATGGATATTTTACAGCAATAAGGAAGGAGACACCAAATGGATATCAAAGAAGGGAATATTACTTACTTATTGATTAGGAATTAAGATAACTTGGGATGTTGTTTAAGAATTAATCAACTTTCCCAATCATAATGCATTCATTAATTTTGTGACTAAACTTACAATTTATGTATAAAAAGAAAGCAAACCCACTGCCATAGAGTCAAATCTACTCATAGTGACCCTGTAGGACAGAGTAGAACTGCCCCGTAGAGTTTCCAAGGAGCGCCTGGCGGATTCAAACTGCTGACCTTTTGGTTAGCAGCTGTAGCACTTAACTGCTATGCCACTAGGGTTTCCAACTTATGTATAGGTTATAAAAAAAAAACTTACAGTATGTCTTATTGAATTTTCACAGAGATTAATTCATGTAACTATCATGCATTAAAAGCAACCATTTCATTTCTTTTTTATTTAAAAAGGTTCACTGATTTTTTTGTTGTTGTTAGGTACCTTCTAGTCAGTTCCAACTCATAGTGGCTTTATGTACAACAGAATGAAAACTGCCTGGTCTTGCATCATCTTTACAATCACTATTTTAGCCCATTGTTGCAGCCATTTTGTCAGTCCATAGCACTGAGAGTCTTCCTCCTTTTGCTGACCCTCTACTTTACCAACCATGATGTGGTCCTCCAGGGACTGGTACTTCCTTAGAACATGTCCAAAAGTATGTGTGAGAAAGTCTCTCCATCCTCGCTTCTAAGGGGCATTCTGTCTGTATTTTTTCCAAGACAGATTTATTCCTTCTTCTGGCAGTCCATGGTATATTCAATATTCTTTGCCAACAGCATAATTTGAAGTCATCAATTTTTCCATCTTCATTGTCCAGCTTTCACAGGCTTATGAGTGATTGAAAACGCCATGGTTTGGGTCAGGCACACCTTAGTCCTCAAAGTGATATCTTTGCTTTTTAACACTATAAAGAGGTCTTTTGTAGTATATTTGCCCAGTGCAATATGTCATTTGATTTCTTTACTGCTGCTTCCATGGGTGTTGATTATGGATTCAAATAACATGGAATCCTTTACAGCATCCATATTTCTCTGTTTATGGTGATATTGCTTATTGTTCCAGTTGTGAGGATTTTTGTTTTCTTTATGTAGAGGTGTAATCTGTACTAAAGGTTGTAGCCTTTGATCTTTGTCAGTAAGTGCCGCAAGTCCTCTTCACTTTCAGCAAGCATGTTTTACCAACATTGTTATCTATCACTTCTGGCAGACACAAAGTTAAAACACTTGCCTGTAAATGTACATAACAGTAAATAATATCTTTTATACCATAACTCTTCTTCCCCCCTCACCAATTTTTTTTTTTCACTTAGTACACTTAACTTTACCTTGTAAGTGGACTTTTCCATGGAACTGTGAAACTAGGCAAACTATGACAATTTTGAGTCTTTGAAAGAGCTCATCTCCATTGTGCTCTCTTCTGATGGCTGCCAGGCAGCCAAGGAAATTTGGTCTGATATTTTTAAGGCTATTGTTGAACAAGGAAACCCTGGGTGGCACAAGGGGTTTGCAATTGGCTCCTAACCTAAAAGTTCGAGGTTTGATCCTACTCAGCAACTCTGCAGAAGAAAAGCCTTTCAAACTGTTTCCATAAAATTTACAGCCAAGAAACCCCTATGGAGAAGTTCTATTCTGTAACACATGGGGTCACCACGAATGGGAACCAACTCAGAGGCAATGGATTTTTTTTTTTTATAAGCTGGAAACTGAGCAGAAACATCAATGGACACAGAAGACGAATAATACAGACTTTACTTTTTTGGGGAGGGTTACAAAAAATAAAAACAATAACAAACTGGAACAACAACAAACCCTGGAAGGAGGGGATTGGGATCTGATTTCAAGGCACTTACCTTCTTGAAGATGCCAGGTTTTCAAAATAATGGTTTACCTACATTTGCATTCAAGTGCTCTTTTAATTGTGTCCTTTCAGTAAAAATAAACCTACAGTTTTAGGGAAGAAACATTTTGCCAATCCATTTACGATCTGGTACAAATTGTAATGTTTATGCTATTTTTGCTATTTATTTAATTGGACGGAGCATATACTTTGGAATAAGAATCACCTTTGAATCCCAGATTACCTCCATACTTAGGTTTGGTATTTTACTAAGGGTTAGTAACTTTCTGTCTTTATCTCAGTTTCTTCAAAAGATAAAATGAGGATAAAACTGATTTGCTTGTTCGTTGGGAATTATAAATGCAAGATGTCTTAGGCTGGGTTCTCTAGAGAAGCAAAGCCAGTAAAGCATATAAATATATATAGGGAGTTATATCAAAGAAACAGCTCACACTATTGCAGAGGCTGGAATGTCCCAAGTGCGTGGATTAGGATAGAGGCTTCTCCTGATTCACGTAGCCACAGGGACGGGTGACCCCAAGATAGGCAGGTCGGAGAACAGCGCTCTGCCCACAGGCTGTGAAGACCATCGAATTCCAAGATTGGCAGACAAGCTGATAGCTCAAGTCTCAAGAACTGGAGGTCAAACAAATGGGAAGCAGCCACAGGACCCAGAAGGAGCAAAAAGCCATAATGTCTGCTTGTATTTGGATGCAGGCTACGCCCCCAAGGAAACTCCTTTTCCACTGATTGGCTGCATATAGCAGATCCCATCATGAGAGTGATCACATATAAACACTGAGAATCATGGCCCAGCCGAATCGACACACAATCTCAACCATCACACAAGAGTACAAGTTAAAAAAAAAAAAAAAAAAAGACATAGTTCATTTTAAAATTGCCTAGTCCATATTAATTTAAGGTAACTCTACTGATACAGCCTCAATAATCTAACCACTTTCATTATTTTTTATTGAAATTTTATTGTGGTAATTTTAGATTCTTGTGCAATGGTAATGAAATTACATCATATATTTCACCCAGTTCACCCAACAATAACTTTTTTTTTATAGTACAAAAATACAGTATAATAATACAATCAGGGTATTGCAATACATGTAATTTATTTACCTTATTTAGATTTTCCCAATGCATTTGCTCTCATTTGAGTGTATTTGTGTAAATGTACTTCTATACAATTTTTACTTTCGTTGAATTTTGACCAGCACTCTAAATTCCCATGTAAACCCTGGAGGTGTAGTGGTTAAGAGCTATGGCTGCCAATCAAAATGTCAGCATTTTGAACCCCCCAGGCGCTCCTTGGAAACCATATGGGGCAGTCCTACTCTGTCCTACAGGGTTGCTATGAGTCGGATTCTACTTGACAGCGATGGGATCATTTCTTGGTAAATGCCCTTGGATTTTTGGGTTTGATATGCAAACCATTTGGCCTTTCATTTAAAACTGCATGTCAGAAAGGTACTCTGACATATGTTTATTTGTTTGTGTAAGGTTAGTAGGTATGTGAGACAGATGAGAATGGGACAGGAAAGATGTGACATATATAGTTCATAGTTTAAATTACTGTGGGAATTTCTACGTATACTTAATAGAGTAACATGTCCAAAACCTAACATACTTAAAAAAATAGAGTTCAATAAGGACGTTTAGAGGAAATAAACTTTTGGAACTTCCCAAAATTTATATTAAAGATAATATGAATTATCCCAAAATATAGACAATTCATCTTTTAATTGAATTATGAGATAACTGTATTAATATCTACCATGTGAAACTCTATGTTGATTGGTTTGATTTTCAACACACCCGATGCAAAGAAGTGGAAGCTTCTTAGGGCATCCCTAGGAGGTAAATGGTGTTAATAATAACTCTTTAGCTCAAGAAAGGAGGTGTTCCCAGGTGATTCCTATTCTTAGGGGAGAGTTGCATGAATAATAAAGCAGAACAAAACAGGTAATGGGCATTCTTGATCATGGGTGGAAGAGAAAGCTGCCTTTGTGAAGTTTCATCAACCAAACTGCCCTGAGATGCCAGGTGAGAGAGAAATCAAGGTTTACCTGAGTTGAGTTTGGAAACAGAACTAAGATCAAAAGAACTTTGTATAAATTAATTCTTAGGAAAACTCTATGTTGTTTTACAAGGAATCCCACAGGCCAGGAAAGTGTTTCCTTCCTGATAAAATATCCTTAGTTTGTTTGTTTTGTTTTGTTTGTTTGTTTCTTTCTTTTTCTCTAGCAACTGACATGTTTGAAAAATGATGATGAACCAAAAGGAAAGATGTGATGGAAGTAGTCCTAGACTGCAGGAATGGGGAATTATCCATGCTTATGGTGACCAGGAGCCCTGGTGGCTCAGTGGTTAAGAACTTGGCTTCACACCAAAAGGTTGGCAGTTTGAATCCACAAGCTATTCCTTGGAAACCCTGTAGGGCAGTTCTACTCTGTCTTATAAAGTCGCTATGAGTCAGCATTGACTTGGGAGGGCTGGGTTTGGTTTTCTTTCTTTTTTTTTTTTGTTTCATGGAGACCCTGACAATGAGGTTCAGTTTTGTGTCTGAACACTAATATCTCTTGAGACTAGAGTATAGACCCTGAAATTGCCCAAGAATATGTGAATCAGGAAGAGATTTAAGAAAGCTGGCAGCTGATGCCAGTTGGCACAATGTTTGGACTAAGGAGAGTATGCTCTTATCAAATGGAGATCGAGTTTTTAGATCCCCCTTCATATTCCCTGATCTAGAAAAATTTAAGATTAAAAAATGCTCGTAAAGCTTCTGAGGCTAATTTCAATATTCTTTTTGTTTATTTATTTATTTATTTTAAGATAGTGTGTAGGATGCTAGATAGTCACTTCTTGTGACTTCTGAATGTCTCTTCCATATTGACCACGATTGAGAGTTTGAAATATCGAATAACATTTCAAATGAAAGCTGAGATCAGTGGACAGGATCCTTATGCTTCTTATAGTGAATACCAGGTCAAGGTGGGTAAGACTATGTGAAAGAGTCATTTATTTTTGTTTTTTCTGGGACTCTTCCCTGATCAAGGATTGGACTTAAGAGACATGTGAATTGAAGAAGATGGAAAATACTTAGGCCACCACATTTAGGGTCTATTTGTTCCATGGAGGGGCTGAAGATTTTGAAGTGCATATGTCCACAAAGGAAAAAATGTAAAGAACAGCATTAGTGAATGAGTGATGTTTAGGAATTGAGATGTTTAGTTTATGTAAGTACGTGTGATGTTTGTTGTGGGGATGGCTACATATGGATGAGAAGAGTGTATATGTTATGTCTGTTTAGTTTCATAAACACAGAACATGATGTGAGGTGAGCTCAGAAAATGTATGCTTTGTAACCTGTGGGAAAGAGATTCAAGTGTGTACACAGCTGATTTCATCTGGGATAAAAAAACTTTTGGTAAAATAGACCATAAAAGTGACCTTATCTCTGACATATTGTACCTTATAGTTGAATACTGGAAAGATGTCATTTTTAAATAAAAAAATTATTTGTGCCAGTTTTTTCTTTGGCACAACTGTAAAACCTGTTTCAGAGACAGACACACAGAAAAAATATTATTTATTAAATATTTGATTAAATAAATATTTGGTTAAATGAATAATCAGAGAAAATGGCCAATACTGAATTAAATTCATAAAGTTAGCATATTTTAATAGTTTTCTATTACTTGATAAGAAAAAACTGCCCACTAGTTGTTTTTATTATGTGTTATATATTAATATATATAATATTATATATTATAATAATATTGTATATTATAATATATAATAATAATTTTTGTATAAAATAAATTTATAAACATTGCCCCTCTAAAATTAGAGACTACAAACACCATTATTTAAATTATCTTTAATCAATAATTATTTTTGTATTCGTTAATTATATAGAAGTATCATCTTTTGTTTTCCTACATGTATAATTTAAGGAAAAAAACCATAAGCTTACATTCCGAATGAGTTTTCACATAATAGATTACTTCTTAAGCCATGTGATGGTGAAAGTCTATTTAAAAAAGTTTTCTAATCCAACACATATCATTAGTTCTTAAAATATTATAAAAATGAATTTGTATCAAATAAAATAAAAATAATTAAGAATACAAAATACAAGACTAGACATTTTATTAAAGAAAAAATAGGATTATTATGCCAAGCTCATACAAAATTTTCTACAAGATTATTTTCAATTTTTGTACTCAACTCTTTGAAGATAAAAATAGCAGCTCAAATCATGCTGTGAGCCATTGGTCTAACATGCATCATCAAGGCAGAAAGAAATTTCCTGGAATAGTGTGCTGCTGTACTTATGGGGCAAGATAATAAATCTGCATTATTTAGAATTTTATAAAAAATTATTTGTTTTGGAATTTATATTTTAAAATATTATTATATCAACTTTATGACTTAGGTTAAAACTCAGTTTTTTTTTTTTTTTCAATTAGCTAAAATATCTAGAGAATTTGATCAATAGACAAGGCACTATTTCTAGTTAGAGATTTAGGTTGTAAACCAAAACCATTGCCATTGAGTTGACTCTAACTCATACTGACACTTACAGGACAGAGTAGAACTGCCCAATGGCGTTTACAAGAAGCCCCTTCCCCTCCTCTTGAGGAGTTTCCAAGGAGTGCCTGGTAGATGTGAATTGCCCAACTTTTGGTCAGCAACCATAGCATTTAACCACTAAGTCACCAGGGTTTCCTGGAAACAGTTATTTAATCTCATATTAGATATAGGGTCAGTTTAAATAGGAGAATTTTCATGAGGCTGGTATCCTTTAATTCCAAGGTATATGCACTCGTAGGGTACAAAAAAAAAGAACGTCAAATTTTTAACCTTTGGTTTTGGTACAATACTTCTCGTTTTAGACAAGACATGCAGCTCTGGTATCATGGTTCCTGTCAATAGCACCAGCTCCATTTTCTCCACCTTCCTGGTGACAGGCATTCCTGGAGTGGAAGCTCGTCACATCTGGATCTCCATACCCTTCTGTGCCATGTTCTTCATTTCCTTGGTTGGCAACGTGACCATCATAATGGTTATATGGAGGGAGCAGACCCTCCATGTGCCTATGTATCTCTTCCTGGCCATGCTGGCTGCCTCTGATCTAGGTCTATCCCTCTTCACTTTCCCCACAATGCTAAGGATCTTCTGGCTGGATGCCCGAGAGCTGACTCTCTCTGCTTGCTTTACTCAAATGTTCTTCATTCACTTGTTCCAGGTTTCTGAGTCAGCTGTCATCCTGGCGATGGCCTTTGACCGCTATGTGGCCATTTCTCGTCCATTGCACTATTCCTCCATCCTCACTAATAGCATAATTACCAGGATAGGTTTGGCCATTTTTGTACGAACCTTGACTGTACAGGTGCCTTTTCCCATCCTCTTGAGGAGACTGTGCTTCTGTTACTCCAATGTCCTTTCCCATTCCTACTGCCTGCATCCTGACATCATAAAGCTCTCCTGTTCCGACACTAGGGTCAATAGCATCTTGGGATTGTTTGTGGTACTTTCCACTATGGGACTTGATTTTCTCTTCATTCTCCTTTCTTATGTGCTGATTCTAAAAACCGTGCTAAGCATTGCATCCCATGGTGGTCGCCTCAAGGCCCTCAACACTTGCATTTCCCACCTCTGTGCTGTGGTCCTCTTTTTCACCCCCATGATCTGCCTGTCGATGTTACACCGCTTTGGCCCAAGGCTTCCCTCACACATCTATGTGCTCGTGGCTAACATGCACTTCCTCATTCCTCCTGTGATGAACCCCATTGTCTATGTGGTGAAAACCAAGCAGATACGAGATAAAATTCTGAAACTCTTCATCAAGGAAGGACCTGGAGAATCCTGAATTTCATTTATAACATACATGTCGATAAACGGATATAACACCAGATGGGCATTAATCCAATATTTTCATCTGAAATAATAAAAAAAAAAAAAATTCTCTTCATTAGGAGACTGAGAAGTAAAAGTCTTAGTATATTTTATTTTCATAACTTGCACAGGCTATGATCTACTGCTTCAGTTATAGATACTGCTTAATTTTATCTTGTAAATTCCCTTTTAAAATTAGTTTTTAGCACAGGCTTTGGAAGATTTTTCAGAAAACATGGTTTGTTCAGTTCTTCCATTTTCCAGAAGACAAGCCCTTCATTAGACTTTGTGCCATTTTTATTCAATAACTGTCCATTCCTTACACCACTATTTAGATTGACTATACATGTATAATGTACTATTGTCATTGTCTTTTCACAGTTCTTCATGCTGAAAGTTTGAGAGTGATTAAAATTTATTGGATTATCCATAGCGTGTAGGAGACAAGGCTAGGTATGGTCCATTTGTGTGAAATAAAAAGTTAATTCTGGTGAGAATGCTTAACAAAAGGTTGTTTTTTTTTTGTTTTTGTTTTTGTTTTTTTTAATGGCATACTTCTTTCTATGACTTACACTAGGATTAAGACTATAGAGAAATAATTTTCTAAGGTGCTAATAAAGCCAAGTACTTGTTTTCCAGGCTGAGTCTTCTCCTATCCTTGGATGAAACTAACAATGGCATCTTTGATCTATTCTTAGAGGGGTCCCTTAAATTTTAAAATTGTGGACTTAAAACTATTTGACATATATGTAAATCAATGAAGACTATTGAATTGTTTATCCTACAACTGACCTCTTTAATGTGTTACATAGAAATCATGCTGAGGTTAAGTCCTATCCTTTTTAAACCAGATGGCTCACATGGCGCTGTAAAAAAAAGCACAAGTGTGTTAGGCAGAATTTAATACAATGATATATTTCTGTGTTTAAAATACCTTCATAATATATGAAGTTGTCTCCATATTTCATCCATTCATACATTATCTTTGAATATACTGTATATCTCCCCATTTTTGATTTCCCATGTGCCACAGTTAATATTACTGTCTTCATTACCATTTTTCTTGTATTTATTGTAATTATTCTGTTTTCAGTTTAGCATTGGAATTTATTGCAGGTTACTTACTATAAGCCAAACATTTCTCTGAGGCTTTCTTATTAAAAAAAAAAAAAACTACCCCACCATAAAATGAAACCATATGTTATCTATCCACTATGTATACTTGAGAGTAAATGACCAAAATACTTTAGTTGCAATGAGAAAACAACAGCAACACCCAAACAAAAAAAAAAGAACAAAATTTCTGGATTACAATGCAATATAGATCATAGGCAAAGAAAACTCTAGGTGAAACTTTTGGCAGGGCTTTCTCTTTCCCATTTAATTATCATTGCAGTCATCAACTTTATCATCTTTATGATCATTTTAATCATCTTATGATGTTCAGCATTACCATCAACATTGTAATTAATAAAACCTACTTTATCTCCAATATCATCATGCCTACGTGATATATTTTCAACGCTGAGTACCATACAGAAGATAGGGAATAGTTGCCTAAAGTATAAGTGATTTTGATGTTGAAGATTTTTTCATGTATGAGTTTCCTAAAAAAGGGTTTAATTTCACAATGACGGCTATCACAATAAGAAGTAGAATACTTCATGAAACAAAGAGTTCCCGATCCTCAAATGTCCACAAAGACTCTGACCACTAGATCTAGTGAATTACATGGAGTATTAGGTTCCATGAACTGTAAAATAATTTCTATTTTATGATTTGAATGAATATTAAGCATAGCATTGAAACTCTTAACCAATGCACCCACAGGGCCCCAAATCTATGACAGTCATCATTATTTCATTGTGTTCCGTATTACCATGAACTGCAATTCTTGTGTGTGTGCTTTTTAACCTTTCAAGTTTAAACTTAATCTTGGAATTGATTTAAATACCTTTGTTTTTTCTGCTTTTACACCTGTATTTTTTTTAGTCCTAATTAAGGACAGCACTTGATTTCTCAAATTGAAATTACCACAAATTAAGAATCTCTTACTCATTTAGTCTTTGAGTGTAAGAAATATTGCTGAAATCCTTGATGGCTTATTCTGTTATCCAAAGTTGTAATTTTAAACTTTCACAACTCTCCTCAAGTCAGCCATACCACTATGCCTGCTTTTTATTTTTTTTTAATTCGATTTAATTTTGAGGTAATTGTAAATCCACATACAGTTGTATGAAATAATGCAGAGAGATCCGGTGTACTTTTTACCCAGTTTCCCCCAGAGGTAACATCTTACAAAACTGTAGCACACAATCACAACCAGGATATTGACATTGATATAGTCAAGATCCAGAACATTCCATCACTACAAGCATCCTTCATACTGTCCTTTTATAGCCATACTTACTTTCCTTCAGCACCCCCACCCCATCGTAACCCTTAAAAAAAAAAAAAATTCCTTCAAGGGTGGGTCAATTCTGAATTATAGCGGCCCTATTAGACAGAGTAGAACTGTTCCCATAGGATTTCCAAAGAGCAATTGATGTATTAAAACTATAGACCTTTTGGCTAGCAGGCAAATGGTTAACCTCTTGTGCCACCAGGGCTCCAGCTCTTAACATCTAGCAACCTCTAATCCATTCGTCATTTTTATAATTTTGTCACTTCAAGAATAGAACTCTGCTATCTTCATGTTCAAAGGAACAATAACAATAACCAAAAAGAAGTTGTGGTTATAAGAAAAAGCATCTCTTCACTACCTGCTCACAGACGAGAGGTTATTTATCTCTAGATCTGCCATCAAATACTTCCTTTCAATCTCAAAGAGATATTGAAATTTTCTTTATTCAAAGATGAGCAATTAATCTTCACATTTGAATAAATTTCCTCTAATATTGTTTGGAGCTCTTTCAATCTTGTTCTCCACCCTATTCTCTCTCTTTTGTTTATATATTTCTTATTATGCTCATTATAAAACATATCAAGCACTCCAAAATGCAGAATATAAAACAACAAGCACCTACACATTTTTCTACTTTTGAGTATAATTATAATATTTTGCTACACTTGAGTGAGAATTTTTAAAGAAAAATAAGGCTCCAATAAGGGCAAAATTTTATCACATATATCAATGAATCATAGACCATATATATTTCACTCCCATCCCCAACATATTTACAACCTAAGAAAACTGGTCAATTTGGTGGACAGGCTTTGCTTGAAGGAAATAAAGGATTGTACACCCTGAAGATCTAAAAGCGGTTCAAGTTGTTTCTTGTGCCCAGATTTCTAATGTCTGTGGGGTGACTTAAATATCTAAAGAGCTAAGAACAGAATACAACAGAAGATACGGCTTTGTGTTCTAAGTCTCTACCATGTGTTCTTCTGGACAGCTGGCAAAGACCAATAACAATTGGCAACAACCAGCTCTTTTGGGCCAATGCACATTTGACTTAATGCTGCTCTACAAGCCTATACCACAGAGACCTGGCGTGGCCTCCTGGGACCACCAGGACCAGGGCTTTATAAACCTACTCTCTTGGCATTGTGTTCAAGACAGGGAGCCTCATAAGGCTCCAGCTGCACCACCATCCACAGAGTTTGTGTCCTTGTTCTGGGGTCTGGTAAGTGATGGAAATGCCTTAGCCTAGGCTACATCAAATTAGGGAGAATTTTTAATGGTTCTTTTGGGTTGTAAACCTGGGCCAAAGGGCAAGAGAAGTCATGGGCCATCTCAAGTATGGTTTCAGACTCTGTATGAGGATCTCTGAGGTTGCAAAGACACTTGGTGGAGGTACAAATTACCTCTACTCCTCAAAGAAAATGGAACCCAGGTAGTGCAATGTTTAAGTGCTCAGCTGCTAACCCAAAGATGAACGATTTGAACCTACCAGCCGGTCTGTGAGAGAAAGATGTGGCCGTTTGCTTCTATAAAGATTTACATCCTTGGAAACCCTACAGGGCAGTTCCACTCTGTCCTACAGGTCACTATGAGTCAGAATCAACTCGATGGCAGTGTTTTTTTTTTTTTTTTTCCATTTACTTCTCAAAGAGTAAAACCTGTGGAAGTCAGACACTGTGTAAGGTGGAAACCTGTCAGTGAAGGAAAACTCAAAAACTACAGCAAGGTAGGATTTTTAATAAGAAGTAATTTAAAGTGCTAATAATCACCCTGCCAAAAGCAGAAAACTTGGAAGGCACATAAAAAGAAGACAGTACAGCTGAGTCCCGGCTCTCACGGGTTTCATTGTGTATAATATATTTATACCTTTGGAAAACAATCCCTCTTTCCTCACTCAACAATCACTCAATTCTTTCCCTTAGAGGTTAAGATCAACTGCAAGTCAAACTACATTTATGTATGACTCATATCAAATATTGATAACTAATTAGTGTAGGAAAGAACAGAAAGGCAGGATGAAATGATATAAGGAAGGGAAGAAAGTAAGAAAAATAGAGGTATAGAAGAAAGGAAGAAAGAAAGAATGGTGGATAGAGATTGAAGGAAAAATAGGTAAAAGGAAGAAATCATAAGGAAGGAAAGAAGAAAGGAAGAGGGAGAGAGAGAAAAAAAAGAATGATAACTGGAAATGTGATTTCTTATTCTCATACAACATTGTAATAGAGCTAACACCACATATTTACAAATCATCCTCCAGGATGAAGATTTATATGGAGTTTTTGTCTTGAAAGGAATAGCTTGAGGCACTGATAATATTTAGTATAGGCAATACCTAGTGCTGTCAAGTCGATAGGAGTGATAAAAAAGCAACATATCTCTGTAGTTAGTCTCTAAAGAACTGATACATCTTAGTTTGTGTAGTGCTTTTCAGGAGAGTTCATGTTACTACAAGATACCATTTTTGTAGCTTTCGTGATTTGAAGTAGCATCAGAACATTAAAAGATCTGTATAGCCAAAGAGCCACCTAAGATATGGGCAACATAGCAACTTCCCAGCCCAAGCCAATATAGCAACTTAAGTATCAAAAATTTGTACATTTTTGAAAAAAAAGACTCCTAGAATTCATAAATGTTATACAATATTCTACACATATCAGGCATTGATATTGGGACACATACCTAGAGCTTATGATGATGAGGAGCCAGGGAAGAAACCATCACAGGGGAGAAGAATGAATCAACTTGAATGCAAACACTGGGCTTTGTCATTTTGTTCCTTGATAACTCTAGTCATTTTATTTTTAGAATTTCTGTGTGGACAAATCCAGACATTTTATAGTGTGGATCTCTGTTCCTTGTAGATGCAATCCAAAATGTATAACTACTCCTTATTACATATTGTTGTTATTAAATGTCATCAGGTTACCCTCTGAATCATGGTGACCTCAGATGGTGTCTGGTCCTGTGCCATTCCCATGACTGGTTACAGATTAGATCATTGTGATTCATCAGCTGATTTTCGATGTAGTTCACCAGGGTTTTCTTCCTGGTCCATCTTAGTCTAGAAGCTTTGCTGAAACCTGTTCAGCATCATTGCAACATACAAGCCTCCACTCACAGATGGGTGGTGGATATACATGAGGTACATTGGCCTCAAATCTAACTTGGGCCTTCCACATGGTAGATGAGAATTCTACCACTGAACCAAAAATGCTCCCTGTAAGATTAAACACGCCAAATCATTTTAAGACCATGAGAATAGAGGAAATCTCCAGATGGCTTGTTTTATCAGAAAAGAACGTAGGCTGGAGTGTTTTAACACTGCTAAATCTCCAGGCACTCATTTATTAAGTGTGGGCATAGGACAATTGTCCAACATGCAACGCATGCACAAAAGGCATTGCAGAAAGGTAGATTTTCTTAATTCGTTATGAAAATATCACAATAGGATGAGCTGCTTTCTCAGACACTGAATTTTGCATTCTTTTCAGGAATGTCGTAGAATCATTTCAGCAGGAGTTGAACAAGATGACCTTGAAAATTGTCAAAGTTTGTTTCTATGAATTTTCTCTGGGAATGTTGAAAGAAAGGAGATAGGTTCTCCCTCCACCCTGCCACCCCCAACCCTTCTCGTTTGTGTCTGAAAATGTCTTGTCTAAAGTTCATGTGGGAGAATAATTCCCCGTCTGCTTTCTTTTAATGGTGGGAAGCATCAAAAGGAGTCATTTGGCAAAAATACGCTTCCAACATTTGCTTGATTTATTATGTCCTTAAACAATCGGCACCCTAGTCTTTTATGGATACCTCTCTCTCTCCCCACCCTACAGCTAACACTGGTGAAACCCTATTCTTCTAATAACTACAGTCTATCAGAATTTTTTTATCAGAATTTGGTTTTGCTCCGTTATTTTTCACCAGAGTCCAGCAGTGTGCCTGGCACCTACTGGATATTGAATTATGTTGAAAAAATTAGTTTTCGTCATTCACAAAATGTAGTGGTCATTGCTATTTTTCTTTTTCTGTGTTCCTGTTTCAGGTATTGCCCCACATACCTAGTGCCTCTGCTTCTGCCCACTCAGTCTCTTATTTTGTGGGCCTCTTTCTATTGGGGAGACAGTAGTTTGCATTTCTGTTGTGATTAGGGCCTATACAGAGCAATACCTATCTTTGGGCAGCTAGAGGTATATGAGGTACATCTCTATGCTGTGTCTAAGCTAAATAGTCTGAGGCTAGCAGTTTATCTTTTCTGACATACCAAGGAGGTGGAGTCAAAAGAATTAGAAATAATGAAGATTGTTGTATGGGTCACATCTGCCCATAATGGACTGCCCAGGAAGATACTGAGGATTCCATCATTAAAAGAATTTTCTTAAGATATTGTAAAGAGGCTCCAACCATTTAATGTGAACTTTAGATATATGACAAAGTGTTGCATCTGATTTGCAAATGTAACAATTTCATACACTCAGATTTCACACTTTATTCCTTTCTCTAATAAATGTCATTGAAGATACCCAGGATCATTCTTAGAAATGGTGAGTTGCTAAGAATAGAATGTAAATTTACAGCTGGGACATTTTATTTGCCCCTTTGTCGATGCTCTCTTAAACTAGTTTACGCACGTCTCCTATTTTAACTAGTGAGTTACTAGTCGTTCAAAGGCAGAAGCTATATATTGTCTGTCATTGTATTGCTAACACTGAATACATAGAAGAAAATTGGCATAACTGTGATGTCATTGATAATATAATATTGTGTTTGAAGATGAAAATGTTGTGCAGCCTTCATCTTCTTCCTCTCACGTATCTCTACCAGATATCCCAAAACAACTGATAGCGCCTTGTAGCAAGGATTGATAAATGACTTTAAATCTTAAATGTACACATCAAGCCCAAACCACTCCTGATGTCTCCCTGACACGGTTTTTACTTCTGATATCCTGAGACTTTTCTTAAATAAAAAAAAAAAATCTGGTAATATCAGGAGTTCATAGCCAGCATTGTGTTACTATTATTACATTCTAATTCCCCACCCATTTAATAAAATTATTTTTATCCAGAATTTTTAGAACCGCATATCCTGATAGTGAAGATAATCTAGTTTATGCAGCTGGTCCTTATGCTCTCAGCATGGAGCTGTCATTTCTGTTTTTAAACCTTGCATCATCTACAAGATGAAGAATAAATTTTCTCTAAATGACCCAAATATACTGCTGAAACGTAGGGGAAATCATCACAAAGGGGATCAGGATCATTCTCTAGTGGAAAGCTCCAGACGAATGAGACTGATTAATGTAAGGGGAGTAGAAGAACAATATTACTTGTCAGGCAAGGGCCGTGGATGCCTGGTGGGGTGAGATGATAGGAAAAAAAATAACTCCCTTTTTTTTGTTTACAATTTGTCCAGGACAAGCCCTTCCCAGATTACTATGGCAATTCTTAACAACAGTAATGCCAGCAGCTTCCTTTTCATACTGATGGATCTCCCTGGGCTGGAGAGTGCTCATTGCTGGACAGCTATTCCTATCTGTTCTATCTATGTTCTCTCTGTGCTGGGCAACATCACCGTCATGTACGTTGTCAAGTCTGTGCCCAGTCTCCGCACACCCATGTACCTATTCCTTTCCATGCTCTCAATGGCTGACCTAGGCCTCTCAGCTTCCACATTGCCTTCCATGGCAGCTGTCTTTCTCCTGGGCCAGAGGAAGGTGGAAGCTGTAACTTGCTTTGTGCAACTTTTCTTTATTCATACTTTCTCAGTCATTGAGTCAGCTGTGTTGTTGACTATGGCTTTTGATCGCTGTGTGGCTATCCGAGAGCCTTTACGCTATGCCACCATTCTCACAACCAAGCGTATTGGGGCTATTGGGCTAGTCATTGTGACCCGTAGCATTGCCCTCCATTTGCCCCTGCCTGTGCTCCTCAGACAACTGCAATTCCAGCCTGTGAGTGCTCTGGCTCATTCCTATTGTGTTCACCCTGATGTTCTAAGACTGGCCAGATTCAGTACTCAAGTGAGCAGTGGCTTCGGACTCTTTGTAATGCTCTCCTCTCTGGGACTAGATGCTGTGCTCATTATCCTGCCCTATGTGCTGATCTTAAAGACAGTGTTCAGAATCGCTTCCAATGCTGAGAGGCTTAAGGCCTTCAACACCTGCATTTCCCATATCTGTGCTGTACTACTATTTTATACTCCATTAGTCAGCCTGTCCATGATCCATCGTTTTGGGAAGAAGAACCTACCAGCACAGGTATATATGCTTCTCTCCTATTTGCACTTTCTTGTACCTCCAATGCTCAACCCAGTTGTCTACAGTGTCAAAACCAAAGAGATTCGAGTGCGCATTCTGAGGATGGTCTACCACAAAAAGCTCTGAGCCACTGAGATAAAATAGTGGTGGTGATATCTCAGACCTACAGAAAGGCTGCCTGAAGACATCCCAGAGGAGAAGTAGAGTGCAGTTCGCATTTAACTTATCAGTTAATTTATTATTCAAAATCACTGATTGAAGTGCTTTGTGGTGTTGTCCCTCTCATCAGAACAATCCCGGTTCAACAGGGGAAAAAATATGTTTCTCATTCTGCAAAAGTTAATCTCAGCCCGTGAAAAACTAAGGCCATTATGGGGAAAAGTGATAGCCTCTTGAAAAGAATATTATTTACCTGTAAATACAAGCAGATTTTAAGAGTAAGATTCAATGGCATCTAAGATCTCTTCTAGCTAAAAACCTAGAATCCTTCAAAAGTAAGGTACAGATGTCTCATTTAAGTGTACTTTTGGCAATTTTGCAAATACGTGAAATCAATAATATGATTTTATTTTGATTTGCACAATAAATATAGGTGTTATTCCACTGGAAAATATGAACCAAATAAAAAACACATCAGAATTTTGAAATGAATTTGAAAAAATAAAGCTCTTAATAACTCTAGTAGAATGTGTTATGACATACTTTTTATGCAGTTCAGTATTTTTTCAGCCTCCATGACATATGAGAGGTATGAGAGGTGGGTAGAACCCCCAATATTCTCTTGCCATTAAATAAAAATTAAAACACAGGTCCTCTCCTCCTAATAAATACATGGAAAATTTTGTGCTCTGTTACACTACCATGATTTTGAGTGACAGACTCCATGTTCAACTCAATTTTCCCTCAATGTGGCTGTTTTACAAGAAATGACTAGGCTCTCATGAACCATGTCAAAGCTGGAGAACTTGATTTCCATACTTTGTCATGGTCTCTTACTGGACTGAATTGACGGTTAACTTCTCTGACAGATTTACTTTATTAAACATAACCAGAAGTAGGTCAAGTAAGACAATTAAGTGCTAATAATTTGAGTCACATAGTATTGTAAACCCTGGTGGCGTAGTGGGTAAGTGCTACGGCTGCTAACCAAAAAGTTGGCAGTTCAAATCCACCAGTTGCTCCTTGGAAACTCTACGGGGCAGTTCTACTCTGTCCTGTAGGGTTGCTATGAGTTCGGAATCGACTCAACAGCATTTACAATGTTGGCATGTGAAGGAGAAAATGAACATATTGTCAGTATTTTATGTCTCCCCTGCATTTTTTTTTTCTACATAGTCATTTATGAAAGATATATTTATTCAACTGTCCTGAGTCATCTCCTATTGAAAGTATAAAGAATACAGAATAGTGCTTCCTTGGTGTAAAGAGGTTAAATCAATTCAGGGAAGGAGGTATGTACATTTGTAATTTTCCAGCATGTCAGAGTTGCTTTGACAGCAGACAGCGTGGCTTAGAAGAAGGACACCAAAGAGGGTGGGTTGGTCCATTTAAATGTGAGATTTCAAGAGACACTTAATTGAAGCGATGTGTTTTAAGTGGAGAGTAAACGAATAAAATCTAACCAAAGCAGTTTTCATCAAGTCAGTTCCAACTCATGGTGACCCCACGTGTTGTCCTCTATAGAATTTTCAAGGCTGTGATATTTTGGAAGTAGATTGCTTGCCAGGTCTTCCTTCTGAGGTGCCTCTCGCTCGGTGTGTTTGAACAGCCATCCTTTCACTTAGTAGTTAAGCACTTAACTAGATGAAATATTTAAACATGGCAATAAATTCCTCCTTGATCTGACCTTATCTCTTAACAGACCTTGCCTTAGGTTTTTTCATTCCTGAAACACATTTTTGTTTGAATATTTAAGTGCCGCATCAACAATTGCAATTTCTGGTGTCTGACTAGTAGTTCATCCTGTAATTCTGCCTGCAATGCCTAATAGTCTTCTTCCTTTGACATCCCTCCCCTCTCCTGCCCCCACATGCGTATGCATATAGCATCACCGCACTGAACATACCTTTCGTCACCCTCCTATCACACTGCTTGTTGTGTTAGGTGACCCTCCTTCAGCCTTTCATAATATTTCATGAATGTCTATTTTACTAACATTTTAACAGCTTTATCGACATATAATTGGTTTTAATAAATTGCACCTATTTACAGTGAATATTTTGATAAATTTGACATATGTACACACCCATGAAATCACCGCCACAGTTAAGGTAATGACCATAGCCATCACTCCAAGTTTCTTGTTATCATTTTGTAATCCTTCCCTGACATCTTTAACCACCACACTTTGTCTGAATCACTGAGATTCTTTTTGTTACTATAGATTATTTGGCATCTTTCTAGGCCAGTATATAAATAAATGCATTAAAGTATATACTCTTTTTTTTGGGGGGGGGTGACTGATTTCACTCATCATGATTATATTGAGATTCATCCGTGTGGTTTATGTATTATTCCTTTTTTTAATTTCTGAATAATATTGCACTGTCTGGGCATACAACAATTTACACTATATAGTCAATTTTCATGCTAATAAATTAAAAAATGAGAGAATTATACTTACTTTTTAGTTACCATATGAGATAATCTGTATTCTCTAAGTGTAACCAAAAACGAAACACATTGCCATCGAGTCACTTCCTACTCATAGAGACTATATAGGACAGAGCAGAACTGTCCCATAATGTTTCCTAGGCTGTAAACGTTACAGAAGCAGACTGCCATATCTTTCTTCCATGGAGTTGCTGGTGGTTTTGAACCACCAATCTTTCAATTAGCAGCCAAGTGCTTAACAACTGTACCACCAGGGTTTTTTCCTAAAAGTTTACAACTACTGTAGTTTTCTTTCAGCCTTAAAAAGTTACTTTATGATTTTTTAAATACAATTCTTGTTCATTTGAAATTAGCTTTATTTTCTCTTTAAGTAAGAAGATTTTTTTTTTTCTAGATTAAAACTATAGTTTGGAAGTTTTTTGTTTTGTCTAATTTTTTTTCTATAGAACTTTAAATATATATTTTTCCTTATTTGTAATTCCTCTCTGACAGTGAGGAATCTGGATTCCATTTTCTACAGTTTATTATTTTTTTGATTGGTTCTTCCCTATTACCATATGTAGTAATTTCAAAATTATTAGTACATACTCCTGTGGGAAACAAATTTGCCAACTAGAGATCAATGATTATGTACAATTATTTTCATCTTTAACCTTATAGTGCTAAGTCAAAAACCATGTTTTCAAGTTACTTAGACTAGGTCCTTTTTTTTTTCCCCCACATTTCTCACTGAGATTACATCATATATTTGTAATACGGTTGGAATCTTTTATCCAACATTTTGTTTCTTTTCTTATAAAATTTACATACAGCAAAATTTGCCCTTGGTGGTCTTCAGCTCTATGGATTTTGACAAAGTGTTAAATTATGTTTAAATAATCAAGAGGGGAAAACTAGAATGAACCCTATGGTGCTTGATTACAGATGGAGATATTAGTATAGAATAACATTTACCCGTTGCTGTTGAGTGAATTCTAACTTATAGTGATATATATATATATATATGTAAACACACACACACATATATAAATGTTTTCAAACACACACACAAATGGATAATCACACATAAAGATAAAGGTATATAACCGAGATTGCATGTGTATGTATGTGTGTGTAAAACACTACTAAGAGTTTCTACATATATTTCTTAGTTGTCTGCTGTGAGGGCCTGGAGCAATGATAGCCAGTAGTAATGTGTACACCCAGCACCAAGATCTTGGTATCTTAATTCATTATACAATAAAAGAAAAACTGTGCCTCCCTAGAAAATGACAGGGAAACTGTGATTTGATCTTGAATCGTGTTGTGTTAGAAAGCAAATGCAAACAAAATGAAAAAAATAAGGACATGTCAAAGTGACACAATAGCCAACCCGAAAAGCTCTCAATACCCAAAGGTGGAAAAATTTTAGGACCAAAATAAGTAATATTATTACTTGATTATAACCAACAGAAAAATAAATATCCATTAGCCCACGCTTATGTATATAAACAAACATATACATAAATGGGGAGAAGAAACAGTTCTGCCTTGCAGAAAAATTCCAAACATCAATGTAGAGGAAATGAGGGAAATAAAAAATTGCCATTCCCACACCAGAGCAACGATTGCTATAAACAAGATCTTCTGTTGAATGTTAAAATTTTAACATATGTTCACAAATTATTAGCTATCCCAGAAAAAAAAAAAGTGGGGCTTAATCTTCCTCCCCTAGTGGTTATGAGTAGCCCCAGTGGTGTAGTGGTGTAATGGTCAAGCCTTGGCTGCTAACCACCAGCCATTCCTTGGAAACCCTATGGGACAGCTCTACAAAGGATTGCTATGCCTCAGAATAGACTCCATGGCAACAAATTTTGTTTTGCTTTTTTAAGTCCTCTAAGGAACCATGGCAGCACAGTGGTTAAAGATCTTGGCTGCTATCTGAAAGTTGGTGGCTCAAACCCATCAGCTACTCCAAGGGAGAAAGATGTGACAATCTACTTCTGTAAAGATTATAGCCTTGGTAACCTTGCGCGGCAGTTCTACTCTGTCCTACAGGGTTGCAATGAGTCAGAATCAACTTGACAGCAATGACTTTTAAGTATAGGCTGGACTCAATGACTCACTGCTAACAAAAAAGAGACTGAAAAAGGGAAAATAGTAACTTTAGAGTGAAAAAAATCTGTTACACTCTAATTATACTATCTAATCAACTTTAACACCACAAGTATTAAGTCATTTCTACATCATTTATTTGCTAATATGATGCAGTGTGAACGTCACATCAACTCTTTGGTGTTCATCCCCCAAATCTATAACTTTAGAAAAAAACAAGAAACTGTCACAGGTTAAAGGAGACTGAAAAGACATGATGACAGAATACAAGATTGTCAGTGACTAAGGTGCACATGACCCAAGCCATGGTGTTTTCAATCACCTCATATGCATGGGAAAGCTGGACAATGATAAAGGAAGATCACAAAATAACTGATATATTTGAATTATGCTGTTAGGGAAGAATAGTGAATATTCCATGGACTGTCAGAAGAACAAATCTGTCTTGGAGAAAGTATAGCCAGAAAGTTCTTTAGGAGTGAGAAAGGTGAGACTTTGTCTTGTTTACTTTGGACCAATCCCTGAAAAAGGACATCTTGTTTGATAAAATGGAAAGTCAGCAAAAAGAGGATTGACACAGTGGCTACAACAATGGGCTCAAATATACCTACTATTGTGAGGATGGTTCAGGACCAGGCAACATTTTGTTCTCTAATACATCGGGTTACTACGAGTTAGAATTGGCTTGATGGTACCTATAAACAGCAACAGCATCCGTGGTTGGATCCTGGAAGTAAAAGGTACATTAGTAGAAACCTATTGGAAACTCTGGTGGCATAGTGGTTAAGTGCTACGGCTGCTAATCAAAGAGTCGGCAGTTCGAATCCGCCAGGCGGTCCTTGGAAACTCTATGGGGCAGTTCTACTCTGTCCTATATGGTCACTATGAGTTGGAATCAACTCAATGGCACTGGGTTTGGTTTGGTTTTATGGAGATCTTAGTAAAGTCTGTAGTTTAGTTAATAGTATTTTGTCAGTGTATATTTCTTATACTAGATAAATGTATCATGGGATGTAAAGTGTTAACATTAGGGGAATCTCACCAAAAGGTATATGGGAACTTTCTATACTATCAGTACAACTTTTCTGTAAATATAAAATTCTTTCAAAAAAAAGTTTAAAAACAGTAATAAAAGAAAAAAAAAGCATTCTATTCTTCTCTGGCTTGTACTTTTTTCTAATGAAAATACAAAGTTCATTCTTATAATTGTTCTCTAGTTTTTGTTTTTTTGTAATTCATTTTATGTTTTGTTGTTGAGAATACACACAGCAGAACATACACAGTTTCTACATGTACAATTCAGAGACATTGATTACATTCTTCAAGGTGTGCAATCATTCTCACCCTTCTTTTCCAAATTGTTCTTCTCTAAATTATAAACTCACTACCCCTGACATTTCCTATCTAATCTTTTGAGTTGCTGTTGTCAATTTGACCTCATATAGATAGTTCTTAAAAGAACACAGTGCTCAAGGCAGACATTCATTACTAGTTAAGCTAAACTATTTTTTGGTTTTAAGAAGACTTCAACAATGCACATTTTTCTCTAGAGCACATGGATCATTTTTCAGAATAGCCCATATGCTAGGATACAAAGTCTCAACAAATTTAAAAAGGCTGAAATCATACAAAGCATTTTCTCAGACCATAATGGTATGAAGCTAGAAATCAACAGCAGGAAAAATAAGGTAAAAAAGATGAATATGAGTATTCCCCCACTTACTATGTGGGGTTCCACTCTGACAACTCCATTATAAGTCAGTTCTGACATAAACTGAATACCTTATTTGATATTATTTTCATTATTATTGCCTTTTATTATCAGTATCTCTCTTAATGATAATACTGAACATCTGAATGTGAACACCTGAGAATAATAATGTCAGCAAATTATGTATTGCAGCATTGTATGTAGTACATATAACAACAAGATTTACAAAAAAAAAAAAAAAAAAGATGGTCCTAAGTATGGTTCATCGTAACTCGAATATGTTGTAAGTCAGGGTCTACCTGAACATGAAAGCTAAATAATACACTACTACAAAACTATCAGGTCATAGATGAAATCAAAGTGAAACTAAAAAGATTCTTAGAATCAAATGAAAATGAAAACACAACACATCAAGACCTTTGGGACACAATAGCAGTAATCAGAGAGAAAGTCATAGCAATAAATATTTACATTAAAAAGAAGGAAAATCTAAAACCAATAACTTAAACTAAGAATTTGAACAAATAGAAGAGGAAGAGCAAAAGAAGCCAAAATCTGTCAATAAAAAAAAAGAAAATAATAAAGACTATGGTAGAAATTAATGAAAAAGAAAACAGAAAAAGAGTAGAAAGAATGAACAAAACCAGAAGAAGTTGGCTCTTTGAAAGGACTGACGAAATAGATAAACTACTGGCTAGAATGACAAGAAAGGAAGCAGAAGAGGCAAACAACCAAATTAAGAAATTAAACTGGTGACATTATGTGTCTCTTAATGTCCATGACACATTCTCTGAAATGGGACGTTATTTGATTTGGACATTGTGTGAGTACCATATCGTAGTCTGGTGCTGCTTTTTCTTTAAATTTTGAACAAGCTCCGTGCCTTAGCAGTGATCCTTAATGTGCTGAGAGGGATTTGCTTTTATATTTAGTCCTCAATCTACATCATTAGCAATTTCTCCATGTCTGATATAGGTACCTCTTACATTTTCATTAGCCTTCTAGCTTTCAGTGGAGCTGATCCTTTAACAATTTGGATAATTTTCTCTTTGTTTTTGATGATTGTCATAATTAGCAACTGTGACATGCCTAAACCACGAGTAATAGCATTCACTGATTTTCCACTTTCGTCTTGTTTTCACTTCCAAATCGATACTTCTCCTTTGCCTCTTGCTGCTGTATCACTAGCACTGGTTTTGCTGTATTCAGGAGCCATGATGCACTTCACAGTAATATTTTCTAAAGAAAATTAAACAGACAGATAACTCTCTGATACACTAGATTGAATGTTGCTGCCTATCAGTCAAAACATACACTGTTACAAGGTAAACTGTTTAGACAGAAAGTACAGTACAGTACATACATTAGGCAGTAAGATAGGCCTTTATTATGACAATCAAGACTTATGTATTATAAGTTATATATGTACTGTACCATTATATGCCTGTCAGCTCAATCACTTTTTATGCAAGAGATGTGAGACACAAGTGTTGCACGTAGGAAGCTGTTATGTTTGCTAAGTCCTGTTCTCCAGTTGAGATTTCTGAACTCTATTATAACCTTATGGGACCACAGATATAAACAAGGTGGGACGTTGCCCTAACTGATGTTATGCAGTGCATGACTATAGTGAAAACGGAACAAGCAGAACACAATTAATGAGAATGTTGGCACAATGTGAAAAATGGAACTAATGTGTAGATGAATTTGTGTGGATATTATCAAAGAGGACCCTAACTTGCTATGTAACTTCACCCAAAACACAGTAAAATATTACTAAAAAAAAAAAAAACAGTCTTTGAGGATCCTTTTGGTTCATGGTTTCAAGTTTATCTCAGGATGACTCCATCAGCCTGAGACAGAAGAACTTGATGGTGTCCAACTACCACCAGTGACTGCTCCGACAGGGAACACAATAGAGAATCTCTTAAGAAGCAGAAGAAAAGCGGGATGTGGAACTCAAATTCTAGTAAAAAGACCAGACTTAATGGTCTGACTGAGACTGGAGCACCCCAGAGAACATGGCTCCTGGACTCTCTCTTACCCCAAAACTAAACCCAAAGCCAACTATTCAGAAAAATGTTAGACTGTACTGTAAGACATAAAATGATACTGGTGAGGAGTGTGATTCTTAGCTCAAGTAGACACGTGAGACTATGTGGGTAGCTCCTCTCTGTTGGCGAGATGAGAAGGAAGAGGGGCACAGGAGCTGGTTGAATGGACACAGGAAATACAGGGTGGAGAGGAGGAGTATGGGTCACATCACAATGTGTGTATTAGTTTTTGTATGAGAAACTGACTTGGATTGTAAACTTTCACTTAAAGCACAATTTTTTAAAAAAAGAGGAGAAATCATTAAAAAAAAAAAAAGATTAACTCAAGGCAATAGTTTTGGGGGTTAATCCAGCTTCCGTGGCTCCAGAATGTCTGGATTCCATGGGAATTTTAAATTATGTTCTATATTTTCCCCCTTTGAATGAAGATTCTTCCATAGAATCTTTGATCAAAATGTTCAGTAATGATAGTGAGGCACCATTCAGTTCTGATCTCCCAGCAAAGGAAACAGTTATTCATGGAGGCGATAGCCACACATTCCATTTCTTTCTCATATTGCTGATGCTCCTTTCTCTGTTGTTCCAGGTGAATAGAGACCAATTGTTGTACCTTAGATGATGGTTTGCAAGCTTTTAAGACCCTAGACACTACTCAATAAACTTAGAGATAGGAAAGAAGTACTAAACATGGTATTTGGCTATTTAACTTGGAAGTCCCATGAAACCATGACCCTAAACCTCCAAACCAAGAAGCCAAAACCAGTGAATTGTTTGGTTGTACGTAAGTAGTCTCTGGAGCTGGTCCCTTTTTTTTGTTGTTGTTGTAAAGATGAAAATTAAATCCGCAATGAGATACTATTTCGCTCCCAGTAGGATAGCTAAGATAAAACAAATAAATAAATAATAAATACTGGTGAAGATGTGGGAAAATTGTAATCCTTATCCATTGCTAATGGGAATGCAAAATGGTACAACCATTGTGGAAAACTAAGAATAAAAATAGAACAAAAAACTAAAAATAGAACTACCATATGCCCCAGCAACTATTTTGCTAGGAATATACTCAAGGGTTTTGAAACCAGTGACACAAACAGACATAGGTACACCAGTGTTCATTGCAGCATTATTCACAATAGCAAAAAGGTGGAAACAACCTAAATGTTCATCAACAGAAGAATGAATAAACAAAATATGGTACATACATACAATGGAATATTATTCAGCCAGAAGGAGAAATGAACTCTTGTTACGTGAGACAGCATGAATGAAGCTTGAAGATATTATACTGAGTGAAACAAGTTAATCACAAAAAGACAAACATTGTATGACTTATACAAAAAGACAAGAACAGACAAATGTGTAGAGACCAAAGTTCATTAGTGGTTACCAGGGTTGGTGGTGGTTGTTGTTAGGTGCCCTCGAGTCAGTTCTGACCATAACAACGCTATGTACAACAGGACAAAAACACTGCCCATTCTGTGCCATCCTCACATTCATTGTTATGTTTGAGCCCATTGTTGCAGCCACTGTGTCAACCCATCTTGTAGAGGGTTGTCATGGATTGAATTGTGTCTCCCAAAAATATATGTCAACTTGATTAGGTCATGATTGCCAGTATTGTGTGGTTTTCATTTTGTGTTTGTAATAGTTTTGTGTTAAAGAGGATTAGGGTGAGATCGTAACACCCTTAACTAAGTTCACATCCCTGATCCAATGTAAAGGGAGTTTCCCTGGAGTGTGGCCTGGACTACCTCTTATCGTACCAGAGAAAAAAGGAAAGGGAAACAAGCAGAGAGTAGGGACCTGATACCACTAATAAAGCAGCACCGAGACAGAGCGTATCCTTTGGACCTGGGGTCCCTGCACCTGATAAGCTACTAGACCAGGGGAAGATTGATAACCAAGGCCTTCCTCTAGAGCCCACACAGAGAGAAAACTTACCCCTGGAGCTGATGCCTTGAATTTGAATGCATAGCCTACTGGGCTGTGAGTGCATAGATTTCTTTTTATTAAAGCCATCCACTTGAGGTATTTCTGCTATAGCAGCACTAGATGACTAAGAATTTGGTACCAAGAAAATGTTCTAGTTGTTCTACTGCCATGAATTTTGTCTCACTTCCTTCCAACCTTCTCATCTATGCTTTAGAGTAACTGTTGTCCATTTTGTTTCATATATTTAATTTTTTTAAAAAGCACTGTATTCAAGGGTGACATTCTTTACTTTTTGAGCTTACATGCTATTTAGTTAAAAGTTGACTTCAGGGGATAGTTTTGGCTCAAGGTTTAAAGAGTGTCTCAGGCCAATAGCCTCAGGGATTCCTTCAATCTCATAGGGTCCAGAATTCTTAGTTCTTTGCGAATTTGAAGTTTCGTTCCACATTTTTCTCCCTTTCTATAGGATCCATCTGTGTGATCCTGATCAGGAAGGTTGATACTGATAACTGGACTCCATCTAGTTCTTCTGGTCTCAAGGTAAAGACTTTCGAGGAGACTATTAGTCCCATAGATCAGTTCCTTTGATTCTTGGGTTTCCTTCTTTCTCTTCTGCTCCAGACGAATAGGGACTAATAATTGTATCTTAGGTGGTGTCTCTCAAGGTTGTTAAACCTTAGATGCTACTCACCAAACCAGTATGTAGAACATAAACTTTATGAACTGTATTATGCCAATTGACAGAATTTCCCACAAGACTTCAAACCAAGAAAACTAATCCTATGAGATGATTGACTATGTCAAAAAAGTATTAACATCTGTTGTCCCTTTTGTTTTATTTTATATATATATATTTTTTTTTATATATAGTTGTCATTGTTTTTTCAAAATTATATGGAACATGACATTTATCAATACATCGTTTTCTCATGTGAAACTTAGTGGCATCAGCTATGTTAGTCAAGCTGTGCATTCTCTACCCACACTCAGTGCTATCTTTCTTATTCCCATAAACAAAAATGACTACAATCTAGAGTGTTTCTTATTTATTTATCTATTTATTTTTTTATTCATTCATTCATTTATTTATTTTAACCACATATAAGAGGAATCACCAACTGAAACATTCAACTTGGAGAGGGGTCCAAAGATTTTCCAATCACACAGGGGTCTCTTTATATCCCATTGAAAAACTTGTCTGGCAATGACATGGTTAAAGTCAGCTGCTGCTGCAAAGCCAATGGTGTTTGCTGTGTTCCTGAGGGAATGAGTCCCAGACACTGATTGGCTTGCTGTAAAATTACTCTTCATTGAAGATTCAATGCCATTGGACTCCCAAGGAGAAGGAGTGTTTTCAGCTCCTGCCTCCTTACGGGTGAGTCAAAAATATGTTTTGAAGAAAAAAGGGGAAAGACCATCTCCTAAGGTTCTTGCTAGTGTTCTTTTACTAATAATGTTAATATGTTTTGAGGTAAGATTCTGAAGAAGGATAGTATATAAAAGATTCAGAGAGAGAAATGGTACGGTCACTTCAGGTACAACCTAGGAGCTATTGTATAAGTTGCCTGAAGACTTCCTCAAATGTGCTGTTGTAGAGGAAATCAATTAAATGTGCAATTAAAAGATGGACTGGTAACTCACTGGCAAAAGTCTCCCTTGTCTTAAGTATAGCCTTGTTTGTGTGTACCTGAATCTCTAGGCAGATTGATTATTTGACTCTCAACAGAGGCAAGCTATGATGAAGGAAAGTTTAAGGAACAGAATGTCGTGGGGGACTGCTGGGTTATGCAGTCTGAAAAGACTGTCTATGTCTTCTTGCAAGATGAAAGATGAAAGGGAAATGATGTAAATCAAAAAATCTAAGGTGATCAAGATAAACTGTAATTCTTTCTAAATCTATGAAGAATCATCCTTGAAAAACCTCCTCACATTTTGAGCATGGTAAGTAATAATGGTAAGAAATAATGAGAGAACAAACATTAAAAACTATTATTTAGTTTCTAAGCACTTTACATAATACTAGGAACTCTTCCATCCACTATCTTATTTTATCTTCAGGTAAACCTATGACACTGGTATGATACAAGAAGTAGTACAATTCTCTCATTCACCTTTTTAGAAAATTGAAAAACTGAAATCAATATGGGATATGTGAGTCTATGTATAGAGTGTGAAAGAAGAATCTATTGTGAACACGAACCCATCTTCTTATTACTATCTTGGCAGAACATGAGCTTTTAATACTGTTGCTCTAAATCCTAATATGGTTGCAGAAATAGGCGTTGACTTTGGAAACCAACACGACTTCCTATTTTGTCTGCTCCATGAAGCCACAGCCTACAGCTGATTGTAAACCTGCTTACCAGCCAGAAAGAACAGTTCCTGTTAACAAAGAGCTCATAGTACATTCTTAAATTTTTGGAGAAATAGCTCATACTTAACCCTCCCTTCAGTCATGTTTCATCATCCCTAACAGACTCTATAAAAAAAAAAAAAAAACCTATAGACCATACAAATTAACACTGAAAAAACTATGTATGTATATGTATTTAAATTTTAGAAAGCATTCATTAAATTTTAAGAAAATGAAAATAATCCAATCCTCGGGTGATTGTGTGTATGCATTGTGTGTATGCATGCATGCTATATCCTACTTTTATAGAACCTCTAAGTTATTAAGATATTTGCCCCAATTTTGTTTCACTTATTTATTTGCAAACCTAGGCCAGAAAAAAGTGTGCTGCTTTTTTAACAACGCTCTTGCTAAAGCCTTTCTTTCAACAGGTATTTCTTAAAAATTAAAATGCACACACAAAAAATGAATCACACACATACACACACTATACACAGAAACTTTAAGAAATAGTCATCTTCTAGGCAGTGAGATGAACATGAAATATACAAATATAGTCTACCCCACATACATGAGAATCTCAATAACTTTTTCATAACGTCCTTTTAATTGAAGGCTAAGTGCAATGAAATCAAGAGTCCTGATTTTGCCTACACTGAGATGTATGGGTGAAACAAAGGACCTTTTAGTTTGTTAAAGGCATGTTAAAGATTTTCTCTGAACTTAAAGAAACAGTGAAGAGTGAATGTAAGTTGGGTTTCCCAGATAGAAACTATTTAAAAAGTTAATTCAAATGTACACTTCTTTCTAGCCAATGTCTTTCACCATTTTTTTCATCTTATTTCACATTAGCTCTGTCAATAACTGCCTAGAAATTCATAATGATATATGTAGAAGGGATAAAACAGCTTGCTCAAATTTTTACAGCAGCAGAGGGTAGCCAAAATACAGATTACCTTATTAACAATTTGGTACTCTTCTCAATAAACTATAAGGAACAAAATAATGGTTTTGTTTATTACAATTACCATATGCTGTTTGGATTTTAATGATATGTGGTAAAATCCTTCGGGGCATCTCAATCAAAGAATTAGTGTTCGTGCCTGTGCATGCTTGCGGGCACCATCTCGGAGTTTAGCAAAGAGGAATGAGGTTTCTTTCTTTGTCTAAAGATGTACTTTTCCTTCTAATTCATAACCTTTGATTCTCCTCCCACCTGTGTTTTAGTGAGCCTTCAAGAACACTGCACTCAAATTTTTAAGAAGTAATACTATACCTGATGATGCATGGTAATAGTTCTCAAACTTTGGTGTGCATCAGCATCACCTGGGGGGATAGTTGAAACACCAAATGCCAGGCTTCAACTCAAGAAATCTTCATGCAATAGGTCTTGGGTGGGGCCTGATTAATTTACATTTCTTAGAAGTTCCTACATATTGCTCATACCACTAGTCTGGGGTCCAAACTTTCAGAGCCACTCTATATATATATATTCAGAGAATTGTTTGCTTTTCTTTCTTTCTAGGTGAAATTCACTTTTCTCGAGGAATAGCATTGGTTCTTGTACTCTCTGTTATCTTATTATTCTTGTCGTGTGCCCTGGAGTTAATTCTAACTCACTCCACCCTATATGGCCCCATAGGTTTTCCTAGGCTGTAATCTTTATGAGGGTAGATTTCCAGGTCTTTTCTCTTTCTCCTGTGGAGCAGCTGGTGGGTTGGACCACCAACCTATCGGTCAGTAGCTGAGCACTTAACCATTTTGCCGCCAGGGCTCCTTATCTGTCTTATTGCTATCTCAAATCCAGCTAGAGTAAATTCCTGTCTCTTAGTTAACTGGAGCTCTAAGAATTTGAGGTTTTTCATGATACTCCTCTACATATCCCCTCCCACTCAAAATCACACTCATACATGCACGCACCAATATCTGATTGTCTTGCTACTTCTTGCTATCTTCTTAGTTCAAATACCATCTCCTTAGAGAGCTATTCCCTAAACTCTTAATTTAAAATATATGTTTCTCTTTCCACATTTTTATTTTCTTTGCATATAATCTTCAATGTTTCTTTCGTTACTGAGACTTGCTTTTCATAGCTCTATTTACATCATCTAAATCAATACCTAGAACAGTTGTTAGCTACTGAATGAAAATGCAAGCATCTAATCTGATATAATAAAGTTGATTACAACAGGATAAACCAGAAGAATCCATCATACAAGAAATTAAAAAAAATGATTATTAACTTATGAGTATTTAGGTTACTTTGATATACGGATACCTGTGAGTATTCTGGGTCTGTTTATTAAGAACTGACATTTGTCTTCAGCTACAGGTGACAATATTCAGAGTGCAAACCACTAAGTCAGCCAGGATTAGTTTCAGTCCTGATATAAAAATTCCTCCTTTAAGGACATGTGTGGCTTGGGAAAGTTACATACTTGAGTTCTTAAAGATTAAGTTTCCTATTCTGGAAACCAGGCATGAAAAAACTAATCTGCCAAGTTCTATGAGTTGAGGTACTTCAAAATGGTATATATAAAAATGCTTTGTAAATTATATGAAATACAAATGTAATAGATTGCATCTGTATACTGTTATCCGAAGAAGAAAAAGGTGGTATAATTCAGTTGGTAGACTTAGTTTTCAAAATGAAAGGAATGTTAGGTTGCATACCCTAAGACAAATTAGAAGGAGATAAATTAAAGGGAAAAACGATGTCACACACACACAAAAAAAATTCTGAATATGAGAATAAATTAGACCCCTCAAATTAATTCATCTTTGCCAGTTATTGTTCTTTAATGTTTTGCATTTCTGGAGAACTCCAAAAAGTTTCCTTCCTTTGTAATTAGGAGGGAAGTGAAAACACTTCCAAACTAAGTTACCTTTCACTGTCTTCTTGGAAGAGGAAACCTATACTGGATTAAATATAGGGAGGTAGCTGACACGCAGGATATAAAACAGTGCCCAAAGTTCAAGGCAGAAAACAGAGATCTATTTCCAGATTTGATATTTCTCTGGAAATTAATTTACAAGTAGATCTAAATATTGATTCATTGGCAAGTCAATGCCTTTTTTCCTAGTTTGTGTATTCTAATTAGAATAATGCGGAATAGATCCAGATTTACCTTAAGGCATCCATTCTAGTATGTAATGAGTTAAGATTTATTCTATTTAATTAGTATACCACATACATAACTACACTTAGATAAGGAATCGTATTTATATAAATGTCTAAAATATTTGCAGTAGTTTGTCATTTTACATGGTGTGTGTTTGTAGGTTGTGTTTGCGTGCTCACATTGGTGTGCTGCCATGTTCTGGAGGATTTTTTTTTTTTAATTATAGACAGATGATTTCTCTGCTAAATTCTCATATTCACTATGTTGTAGAAATGCCTATTGAAAGGCAGTATAAAGTGAAGAAAAGAGACTGAACAGGAAGTAAGAACACTTGGATTTTGGGTCGAGATCTAACACACTAACTATATTGGAATCTAGAGTTCATTTTCCAATATGGAGGACCAACTGAGATTGCCTCAGTCACTTTCCAGAACCATATTTCAAACTCTGATTTGGAAGTATATTTTGCTGTAAAGCTCCTAAGTCAGGCTTACCATTTAGGCAGAATTCATTCTAATAGTCTGAGCTCACCTTACATTGAATGACCTCTTATCTATGGACTGGAGGAAATACTTGGGCAAATTATAAGGTTGCGGGTTGTCAAAAGAACATTGTGGGTAATCTTTGCAAGGCCTTGATTTACGATACATATTCTGACTCATCAACTCATTAGATTCTAGGGCCTGTGATTGCACTTCTACCTGGAGTTCTGCCTCTCCAAGTCATCCTGTCAGACTCCAACTACAATGACACTTTCTTCTCCTTAACAGGCCTCCCAGGCCTTGAGGCTGTGTACACCTGGCTCTCCATTCCCCTGTGTGCCATGTATGTGGCTTCCCTGGTAGGGAACAGCCTGATCCTCTGGGTGGTATGGTCAGAGCCCACCCTTCACCGGCCCATGTACTACTTTCTGTCCATGCTGGCACTGACTGACCTGGGCCTCTCTGCCTCCACGCTGCCCACTGTGCTCACCATCTACATGCTGGGTGCCAGGGAGGTGGCTGTGGACGTGTGCCTGGTGCAGCTCTTCTTCATCCACACATTCTCCATCATGGAATCCTCTGTGCTGCTGACCATGGCCTTTGACCGTTTTGTGGCCATCAGAAGCCCTCTTCGCTATGGCACCATCCTCACAAACACCCGGGTTGCCATCTTGGGCTTGGCCGTTGTGGTACGCGGTATCAGTCTCCATATTCCGGCCCCCATCATGCTGAAGAAGCTGCCTTACTGCCCAAATCACCTGCTTTCCCATTCCTACTGCCTGCACCCTGACGTCATGAAGCTGGCCTGTGCTGACACCCGCATCAACAGCGCCTATGGGCTCTTTGTGGTGCTCTCCACGCTGGGGGTGGACTCATCGCTCATTGTCCTCTCCTACGGGCTGATCTTCCATACAGTGCTGTCCATCGCCTCAAAGACCGAGCGCCTCAAAGCCCTCAACACATGCGTCTCCCACATCTGTGCTGTGCTACTCTTCTACACACCTATGATTGGCCTGTCCATGATCCACCGATTTGGGAAGCGGGCTTCCCCATCCTGCCGTGTGCTGCTCTCCTATCTTCATTTTCTCACACCGCCGGTACTCAATCCGGTTGTTTACGCCATCAAGACCAAGGAAGTTCGAGTGAAGATGCTGCACCTCTTCAGGTTTAGTCGGGGTGGCATCAGAGACATCCAGGCTCATTAAATCTTTGCTGTAGAAAGTAAACACTGGAGAGGTCCTAGTATAGTTGTTGCTCTGAGCATAGAATGAGTCACATAGAAAGGAGTAGAAAGTAAAGGAGACATCATCTTCTACATGAAGTCCTCTCACTTATGGGAAGAAGTAATCCACCTTCTCATTTACTTAGTCTTCCATTAAAAAAGTATGATATTAATTAAAAACCTATTATGTTCAATACACTAGTTTCCATTATAGACTCCAAAAATATATGATACAGCTTTTGTTTTGTAGGAGAGTTTCACATTAAGTCCTTAAGACTCATTAAGGAAACTGGTATTCTAAACGGAAATGAGACTCTAAAAAATAGGAATTTAACAAATTTATTTTAAAAAAACACATATAGTGTTTGGACTAACAGCTGAGAAGAAAGAAATTTTGGCAAACAAGACGGGCAGATTTGGGATTTAGTGACATTGTATGCATTTCAGAAAATTTCTACTATAATATAATCCTCATGGGGAATGAATTCTTTCTTCCCTTTTCACCAAAGTATCCAGTCTCTTGAATGTACTGCTTTGCATATATTAGGCATTTCAATTTTATTTGCTGAATGAAAGAATGAATGGATTATTGAGCTACATTTTTTTAAATATTTTATTGGCACGTTAACAAGAGCTGTCTAACATAAAAGCATAAGAGATAGCTGAGATTTTCTGAGATGTGTCTGGGAAAGCCAGGCTACAATCAACTCTGTAAGAAAGCACGCAGAAATTGAGGATAGAAAGGAGACCTATGAGAGGGTAACATGTATGTCTCTGCAGTCTGACATTTCACTGGATACCTTCCTAATAAATCCAATATTTGCTTTGCAAAATTTTCAACACTTCTTTTCTCCAGGTGTCATACACATGTCTGTTTTGTTTTGCTATGTCTTCAGATCCACAGAATGAGTTTATCTACCAACTTTTAGAAATATTTATTTGGTTCAGGACACCGGATTTACCCAAGGCTAGCATCTCAACTTTAAAGTGTGGTCTCATGGAAGAGAATTGGGTAGCTAGGACTTGGACTGAGTTACTTATATTCCATTCAGTTTGAATAAGAGTTACAGCATACATATACACAGGCTAAATATCAAGGAAAGGAGATTCATGGTCTTGAATTATAACCCAAATACTGCTACCATAAGTCTGGTGTTAAAGATTTCTAAGTGTGGTACCTGAAACACTCAAATGCATTCATACTCACTGATGCACAATTGTGAAGAAACAGCACATTTGGATTGAAAGAAGTCTGCTTTGAGCAAAACTGTGCATGTGCATAAGGTTAGTAGCTCAAAGAATAACTCTCCCACTCAATTCTTCCATTAGAAAGGTTATAGTAGTTTTCAGGTGGAATTCATCCAAGGTAATCAAAATCTAATAACTTATCCTCTAATTAATTCCAAATTTGGCCATACAGTGGGTATAAGATGAAATCAAATTTTCTAAAATGAGAAAATTAAAAAACAAAAAAATAGAAATTATAAATCTTGAACTCATGACTTGGGAAAATGGGGATGGGCCACTGAATGCCAGCCTTAGTTGTTTAGATGATCACAAGAAAGCTTTCATTGTATCAATGCCATTTTAGCTGAGTTTAGGAGGTTAAAATTTCTCAGCATGACATACAAAATTTTCTTTTCTCATATGTCTATCTCTATCTGTCTATATCTATGTCTATGCCTATGCCTATGCCTATGTCTTATCTACATCATCTATATCTGTCTCTGTCTATGCCTATGTCTATGTCTATATCTATATGTATATCATCTATCTCTATCATCTATATCTACTCTTCCTGGTTTAGACTTTGCATTTCAGATACAGAAAAGACACCTGAGGTCTTGTAGTGCTTCATGTACACCTAGATGTTTTGAGCATTTGTGCTTTAATTTTTCTTGACCCTCTTCCTGGCTTGCACTTTACACCCATACACTTTTGTTCGAACACACAATCCATACTTTTTCCTCAGTGTGAGCTCTGATTAGATGGTCAGCACTTTAGGCCAGAATGAGAAGATTATATAAGGGAGCTCCTCTTTTCTCCATGCTTATGCTTTAGACTTGCATCAACCTGGGCTTGAGTAATGACAATCTGAATCATTCAGATTTAGACAGGGCCCAAGGATTTCCCAGTCATGGAGTCTCTCTATAGCACATAGTAAACATGTTTGGTAATGACTGTACTCAATCCTACAGTACCTGTTGTGTTCCCCAAGGACAGGATATCCAGGGCATTGGCCAGGTTGCTGTAATATTACCTCTCACTAAGAGTTCCTTGCACTGAAATCTAAAGGAGGGAAGAAATATTCCCAGCTTTGGTGTCTTTAAGGGTGAGTTAATATAGTGGAGCTTTGAAAGGAAAGAAAGGGGCATGTGTTAGTGATGGCAACACTAAGCTTTATGGTGAACAACTGAATGACAGCAAGCTAGAGGACTAGACAGAAAAAACAAGACCCACATTCTAAGATATCTTTTAGAAGATATTGTGAGCTACGGTTTCCTTAAAGATCTCCTCCATATGTGCTGTTGCAAAAGAGTTCACCAATAGAATGTGTAATAAAGAGAGGCTAGAAACCCACTGGAAAATCTTCTTTTCTTAAATAAATCTTGATGTAGATGTATCTGAATCTATGGGCAGATTTAGTTGCTGCCCCTCAAAAAAGTCAAACTAAGATTGAGAAAGTTTGGTGGAAGAGAATGGGATGGTGAGAAGGCGAGAATATAAGTCTCTTTCTTCTTGGGGAAAAAAAAAAGTGACAGAGGCGTAGTCTGAATCAATAAGCTCATAAGTACTGATATTAAGTAACTTTTTTCTAAATAATTGATTTATCATTTCTGAAGACAGACCTTGAAGCTTTAAATTATAAGAATTTTAAGAATAAGTAAAAGATAGCCTAAATCGAAAAAAACAAAACAAAACTTTGTTATTAAAAATTCCTCATTTTTGAAGCATACCACCTTTATATGGTCCATATGTACGTAGTGTTGAGAGATTTCTTTGGGGAAATAAGAACCTACATTTTCTGATTATTGTGACACTGAGTATGAGTCTCAATGAGATTTTGGTGTAAATTCTAATGTGTATGCAGAAATGACACAAATTGATTCCAGGGAAGGTACAGTACTGCTTCCCACTTTTCTTTTCCTGTTAAGCCACAGGCATAGAGCTCTTTTAAAGTCTACCCACCAGTGAGCAGGAAGAACTCCTTTAAGCAATTGGCTTATAGTCCATTCTCATAATATGTGGTCAATGAGCTTCTGCTCACTCCTCTCCTTAGTTATAGACAAGGAACGAAATGTTCCATCTTCCCCAGCAGAGGAAATAATGATGAAAATTACCCTAATATTCAATTATATATTTCACAACATATATTGCACTTAATAATTTCTAGAAAACTTCAAAAGGCACAGTCAGGTAAGCAGGGAGGTCATTGCTATAGTCTAATTACAGAACCTCAAGGGGAATATGGAGTTTGATCATGTTTACTCAGTGAGTTTGTTGTGAAGCTAGGATCAAAAAGCATGCCTCTTGCTTAGCCCTGCAGTCATATTTTTCTAATCACTGAATTTATTCTTACAACAAATAGTCCCTTAAACATATCCAGTACAGGTACATGAATAAATATGAGAAACAGAAAAATAAGTGAGTCATGCTCCATGTATCTGTAGTTATCAAACCTTTTTTTTTTATAATGCTCATTTCATTGTCCTGGTTAGGTCAATGAAAGCAATATTGCTGATTTGATTTTGCTCACCTCAAGGACATTTCCTGTGCTTTTGTGTTCAAGTATCAAATCTGCAGGGGGATTGTTTAATTAGTTAGAAAAATCCTAGAACAGTTCATAAATGTGTAAGAAATTGTGACAGTTCTGTTATGAAAAATTCACAGATACTGAGAATTCAAACTGTTACTTGGAAAGCAGCTTCCTCTTTAGATGAAGTCCTTAACCATTCTTTCAACTTATTTATATTATTTTCCATATTTCTTCCATCTTTCAATAAATTATTGAAAATATATAAAACCATATGTAGAAGAGGTAAAAGAAATTTTTCAACTTCTCATAGCAGGATGTTATTGCTATTGTTAGGTGTCATCTAGTCAGTTCTCACTCACAGAGGCCCCATGTACAACAAAGGAAAACACTGCCTGGTCCTGCACCATCCTCACAATCATTGCTATGTTTTGTGTAGCCACTATGTCAATCCATCTCGATGAGGGTCTTTCTCTTTCTCTGACCCTCTACTTTACCAAGCATGATATCCTTCTCCAGGGACTGGTCCTTCCTGATAATATGTCCAAAGCACTTGACATGATGTCTTGCCATCCTTGTTTTTAAGGAACATTCTGGCTCTACTTCTTTCCAAGACAGATTTGTTCATACTTCTAGTAATCCATGGTATGTTCAATATTCTTCACCAACATCATAATTCAAAGGCATCAGTTCTTCTTTTGTCTCCTTATTCATTGTCCAGCTTTCTCATGCATATGAGGTGATTGAAAATACCATGGCTTGGGTCACAGCAGTATAAGTTATCCTAAAAAATAGATGATCTGATCATCAACTTGATAATATTCCTAAAACAATTACCACCAATAAGACAATGTCTTTGGTGATTATAATCGCCACCCCTCTTTACGTTTATATTTAATGACTATGAAAAACGCATCGTGCCATCCCAGTCTGAGTGTATTTCTGGTCAGGATTGCCATCACCATCACAAAACTTAGCACCTGTTGGGAGCTTCCACAGTTTGCCTAAGGGCTGGTGGTTTCAAGCTATGCCTCTTAATTTTTAACCTTTTCCTTTCCTCCCTTGTACACATTAATAGCCACTTGAAGAGCAATGATATATTTTACTCTATAATGAGTTATTCTCTTTGAGTGTCAGATTGTATACCTAGTAAAGCACAGTTGTAGAATTCAATTTTTTAATATGAATGAATAGCTTTTCTTGGAGATTAATTGCATTCTAAATTATGTCAGTCCATTACCTCTCTTGGTGATATCCCCACTCTAGTTAGAACACATTTCTACAGCTACAGTAGACAAAAACAATTCATGGTCTTTCTCTTTACCTGATGTCTCTGTAAGTTTCTCTCTTTCTTTGTCTCTCATACACACACACTCACAGTCATACTCATACTTCTTCAATGGCTGTCTTCTTTCAATTCTAATCTTACCCCAACAGCTTCCTCCATGAGAGTTATTCTAGAACACTTAACGTAAAATTCACATGTTCATATGCAGCCCTTCTACCAGACCACATTATAGTCTTTTTCTTTTAGAGAGTAAAGACCATTTATTTACTTAATTTCAATGTTTTGTTTTTAAATAGTTTGGAATTTAAAGAAGCATTGCAAAGATAGTACAGAGAATCACCATGTATCCTTTACCCAAATTCCTCTAATATTAATGTCTATATAAGCATTAGGAAACCCTGGCGGCATAGTAGTTAAGTGCTACTGCTGCTAAACAAAGGGTCAGTGGTTCAAATCCACCAGGCACTTCCTGGAAACTCTATGGGCCAGTTCTACTCTGTTCTATAGGGTCGCTATGAGTCGGAATCAACTCGAAGGCACTGGGTTTTCACTGGGTTTATATAAGCATAGTGATTTTAGCAAAACTAAGAAATTAGCAGTGATACATTTTTAAATAATTTTATTTATTTTGTTGTTGAGAATATACTCAACATATACCAATTCAACAGTTTCTACAGGTACAATTCAGTGACATTGATTACATTTTTTTGTTTTATATCCTTAACAATATTTATCTCTATTTGTGTTCATCTTGTTCATGATGCTTTATAGTAGAAATAATTTCACCTCTTATCCACCATTATAATGCCAGCACCTAAAAACATGAGTGCTTACCAGTCATTATTTCCTGAATAAACATTTAGTCAAATGACTAATGTGTGACTGCAAATAGTGAAATCTGACATGACTATTTTATATATATGTATAGATATATATATTCTTTTTTTTTTCTTTTAATCAGGATTTCATGAGAGTTTTTAGCTTACTCAGACATGTAGGTGGAAGTCAACCCAGGCTTCTGATTCTTAAAGAAAACAGAGGACTACCTCTGTCTTTTAAGATAGAATGAAATGTACAAAGGAAAATAATGGAATTGGCCACAATTTTGTCCCAGTCCTTCATCAAATCAGGGTTTGAGAATATAAGTCTTTGTGAGCATTATTAGTCATGGTCTTGTAGACTCTATTTGTTTATCTGAAAACCAGGCATAATGAAATATCAACTCACAATGAAGAGTATTAAGGTGATCTGAAATTATAGATGCAAAAATGATTTTAAAGTACTGTAAAGTGAAATACAAATAGGAAAAATTATACCTGAACATCACCACCTGCAGGAAAGTTACAGGATCCATAATCTAGATTTTTTTTAAAGTAGTTGCATACTAAAGTGCTCATTTCAAGAGAAATGAGTTGAAATGTTCGTAATTAAGGCTAAACTTAATGTCTTTTTGGAAAAAAATATATATTATATAGAGAGAGAATTTTATAAGACTCCTCAAAACTCAGTTGATTGTATTGACTATTGGTAATAAAATGGGTTGCCAGAAAACTCCCGACTAGGTTTATGTTGAGGAGGGTTTTGAGGATGCATTAAAATAGAATTCTCCTCTACTAGTTTCTGAAATGAAAGAATCTATGTTGGAAGATATGTGGCTTGGCAGCTCAGGTATCATTGAGTTCTAAGGCATACACATTATGGACAAGGGCTCTATCCCCAAACTGTAATATACAATGAGGTCTATAGGAGATGTTATTTATTGATGATTTTTTTGTCTTTTTACAGTCACTGGACCATCATCAATACAATGCTGGGGAATGTCAGAAAGCCTTTAAACTTCCTTCTAATTCTAATTTTTTTGAGTTTCATTTTACATTCATACTCTTAGATCTACCTATCACCACACATGCATACCTAGACTCAGAACTTTGAGAAAAAAATATAAAATTAGAAACATATAGTTTATTTTTCCATGGTTTCATTCCTTAAAAATATATGTGTAGAGCGTGAACACATTGGCATTCCAGAAAAAGACGTTGTAATGTTCCTCAACAAACTCAGTGTGATTCTCACATTTATTCCATTATGGAAATAGATGTAGACTAATTGACATAGTGAAGTTATGAAAGCAGGACGTGTCATAAATTGAGAGTACCTTGAAATCCGCATTCAACTCTGACACATGAATTAGTTGAAACAGTTTGGTTTTACTTTCAGGATATGCACAATGAAGAGATGGAGTCAAGATTGTCTCAGTCCCTTTCCTGACCAGTGTTTCAATCAATCTTTGTTTCTTTGGGAAGTTTATTTTGGTGTCTGCTGAATCAGGCTACTCATGCATAATCTCCTTCTGTCAGTGAAAATGCTGTGACATTTGCTTTGTCTCACTTTTTAGGTAAAAGGAAACACTTGGACTATGAGTATTCAGAACAACGTTGTAGAGAATGTTCTTGCAAGGTCCTAGTTTGAGGTACATGTTCTTGTCTATCAACTCATTGGATTCTAGGGTCTGTGATTGCACTTCTGCATGGAGTGTTGCCTCTCTAAATCATCATGTCAGACTCCAACAACAATGACACCTTCTTCCTAACCAGCCTCCAGGCCTTGAGGCTGTGTACACCTGGCTCTCTATCCCCCTGTGTGCCATGTATGTGGCATCCCTGGAAGGGAACCGCCTTTTCCTGTGGCTGGTGAGATCAGAGCCCACCCTTCGCCAGCCCATGTACTACTTTCTGTCCATGCTGGCACTGACTGACCTGGGCTTCTCTGCCTCCACAAGGCCCACCATGCTCACCATCTACATGCTGGGTGTCAGGGAGGTGGTGGTGGATGTTTGCCTGGCACAGCTCTTCTTCATCCACACATTCTCCATCATGGAGTCCTCTGTGCTGCTGACCATGGCCTTTCATTGTTTTGTGGCCATCAGAAGCCCTCTTCGCTATGGCACCATCCTCGCAAACACCTGGATCGCAAGCTTGGGCTTGGCCATTGTGATGTGCAGTGTTGGTCTCCTTAGTTCGGCCCGCATCATGCTGAAGAAGCTGCCTTACTGCCAAAATCACCTGCTTTGCTACTCTTACTGCCTTCATCTGGACGTCATGAAGCTTGCCTTTGCTGACACCCACATCAGCAGTGCCTGTGGGGTCTTTGTGGTGCTCTCCACGCTGGGGGTAGACTCATTGCTCATTGTCCTCTCATATGGGCTGATCCTCCAAACAGTGCTGCTCATTGCCTCGAAGGCTGGGCACCTCAAACCCTCAACGCATGTGTCTCCCACATCTGTGTTGTACTACTCTTCTACATTCCCCTTATTGCTGTGCTCATGATTCACTGATTTGGGAAGACAGCATCCCCTTCTAGCCCTGTGTTGCTCTCTTATCTAAACTATCTCACCCCCCAGGGCTCAATCCAGTTGTTTATGCTATCAAGACCAAGGAGGCTTGGCTGAGGATGCTGCACCTCTTCTGGGCTGGTGGCAGGGGTGTTAGGGACATCCACGGTCATTAAGTATCTGGTGGAGAGATAAAAGGCAGGAACAACTTTAGTCAGAGCTGCTGCTCGGAACACATAAGTCAATAGCAAAAAAGAATGCACTGTAAAAAACATTATCCTTTTCCACATAAAGTCCTCTCACTCGTAGGAGGAAATGATCCACCTATTATTTACTTACTCTTTCATAAAAAGAAATAATAATTAAGCACCTATCATAAATATTACATTTTACAGACCATGGAAATAAAAAAATATATATAACTAAGACACAGCATCTGTTTTTTTTTAGGAATATTCATGTCATTTAAGGCTCAGAAAAGGAACTAGTATTATAAAAGGAAATGAGACTCTAAAAAAGCAACTTAGTAACTATATAAATATACACATAGTGCTTTGCTGTAGAGCTGAGAAGAAAGACATTTTGGCAAAATAAAGTGATGGGCAGGTTTGGGATTCACTGACATTAGATGCATTTTGGAAAATCACTATTAAAATAGAATACCCATAAGGACAGGATTCTGTTTCCTGTTCACCATTGCATCTCTACTCTTGAATGTGGTGCTTTGCATTTATTAGCTACTTGGTTTGTAAATACTGAATGAAAGGATAAATGGATGAATGGGTTACATTATTAAGAAGGCTTTTGAAATGGGTAAAATATAAGTGCTAGAATATATTTCTTGATATGTGAGGGTCATGCTTATGATGACTTCTTCTTTGCAACTTTCAGGGCACCCTATAATTTTTTCTGTTTTTCTCTCTTTCTTAATGTAATTTTAAAAGATAAAATGGTTATCTAGTTCCTAAATCATGTAATGTCTTTAACTAGAGCTATCAAAAATTTTTTCAAAGAAAAAAATCACAAGAATACAATTTACTTTTAGCTATCACCTGCATTTTTCAATCTCATTAGTCTCTAACACTGAGTTGCACAAATGTAAGTGATGGGTGCTACGAAAATAAAGTTGTGAATTTTGTTACTGCAGTTCTCATACTGAGTGCAGCAGCTATTTCTTTGATTCACTTAATAAAACTTAAAGTGTTGGCTTCCTCACACATAGTATATTGCAAGTTGAACATCCATGAGGGACACAGGTGGGATGGAAGAGGCAGACTGATGGATGTTATAACAGTACAGGAAAACAATATTATAATTAAAAAAAAAACAAAAAACAAAAGCTAACCTATTAAAAAAAGAATAGCAGAGTGGTGACTAAAGAGTCTCATATTATTTACTCAATGGTTATCCCAGGGATATTAGTAGGCATATACTACCATTTTAATTTGATTTGATAAGGAGGGAATTATATATTAATGAAAAGCCCAAACAGAAGGTGTATTTTTAAGTGATATATTTTCTGCATCCATATGATATGCCTAATATAAAAATGATTTGCTAAAGTTGTCTACATCCTTCCCTAAATGTAACAACTGTACAAATAGTGCTAGATCAGTGCAGCAGTTACTTGATGAATATGTCTTACCTATACTGGAAAAAGACCAGTTGGCCTTTTCCTGACTTTAGTGACTGGGTAGATGAAGGCACATTTTACTGGCAGTGTAAATAGAGATAATAAGATAGAAAGTTAAATTCTGCACACGTTTAATTCATACACAGAATTAAAAATATTTGTACAACAGGTTACTAAAGACATAAGCCTCAACCTCAGGGAAGAGACTAGAGCTTCAAACACTGATTATTAACGATTAGTATATAAATGATCACAAAAACAATGAAATGGATTTTATTGTCAAAAAATTTCAAGGAAAGAACACATAGTGGCTCAAAAATTATAACTTAAGGAATTAATGATTAAGAGGTGATGCACAAACATACAGCCTCAAACAGAATTGTAGAGATGTATAAGGGAGCAGGGGTTGCCCTGTTGCAGCAGTGGTTAATAGATCAGCTACTAAACAACAGGTCGGCAGTGTGAACCCACCAACTGCTCTGCAGTATAGAGATGAGACGGCTTCTGTAAAGATTTACAGCCTTGGAATCACTTTGAGGTAGTTCTACTCTGCCATGTAAGGTTGCTATGAGTCAAAATAGACTCGACGGCAATGGGTTTATTGTTGTTTTTATAAGATAGTGGGAAGATTGCTTCTCCAAAAGCCTTGTAACAGTTTAGAGAAGGTGAGATTGGCTGAAGTATTTCAAATGCAGTAGCAGTGATAGTAGTGGTCATGGCGGTAAAAGTTTCATGGGCACTTTATCCTGCATTATAATATTTTGAAAACCATAGAATCCTGTCCACAGAATTGGCTATTGCTGTCTTTAGGATTTCATAACTAGTCCTATAAGTGAGTGTCCTCTCAACAGTGGACCAAAAGATTCCCAGAAACTTCTATTATGCAGCTGGAGACCTGGAAAGTGGGGAGACCATAGGAAAATTATCAATTATTCAAATTGGCACTCTTATTACTGCAAATCATCTAACACCAAAGTGGACCTCCTTGTAACAGACTCTTTGATTTCTGGCTGTTAGTCATGATTGGAGTGTAAAGTGTTAGGCAGAAAAGTGAGATTTATTTGAGGAATAGAATAATTTCAGTTTTTTTTTTTTTTTTTAATGAGACAATGTAATAATAGTGATTTTTTTTTTTTCTGTAATTTGGGTCAGAGAGTAAGAAAACATTTTTCTGTTCCAAAATCTATGCAACAAGAATAGCAAAGGTATGGAGGTGGAAGATATTTAGATTTTGTCTCAGACATTCTTCTGCGAAAAGCTGGCAGTCAGTTTGCCCCAGGTGGATTAGGATGGGCATATATCTTCAGTAGAGGATGAAAGAAACAAAGAGGACCTGAGACAAAATAACAAGAACCATCCAAAATAAAAGTGTAGGAGGTAGCTAGCATTTTCTGAGTTGTCCCTGGAAAAGCCATGACATAGTAAACTTTGCAAAAAAGCAGAGTAGGAAGGAGCTATATGGGGAGGTCACACTTACCTCTCTGTAGCCTGGCATAACACTGGATATCTTTCTAATACATGAAATATTTGCTTTGTAAGATGTTCACCCTTCCTCTTTTCTCCAACTGCCATTAGGTTATCCAGATGCATATCAGTGTTTTACTATCTTTAAGATGCACAGAATGAATTTATGGTCCAATTTTTACAAAAATTTTTTGGTTTAAGACTCCAGACTTGCCTGAGTCTAGTTTCTCAACTCTAACCCCATGGTCTCATTGAACAGAATTGGGTAGCTAGAGTTTGGATCAAGAGTTATCCAAATTCCAGTTAATTTGAACAAGAATTGCAGCATACATACATGTAAGCTAAACATCAAGGAAGGGAAATCCATGGCCTTGAATGATAAATACTGATACCCTAAGTTTGATGCTAAATATTTCTATTCTAACTGTGGTACCAGAAACACTTAAACATAGTGACATACACCTGGATACTTACTGGTGCACAGTTGTAATAGAGCAGCCCATTTGATTTAGAGGAAATCTGCTTTGAGTAAAAGTGTACGTGTACATGAGAGCACTACCCCTTAGAACAATTCTCTTACTCAATTCTTCCATTAGAAAGGTAAGAGTAGTTTTTAGGTGGAATAAGTTCATCCAAGTTAATCGAATTCAGGTAACAAATTCCAAGGCAGACCACGCAGACAGTAGATACAAAAAGAAATCCAACTTCATGAACTGAGAAAAATTAAAAAAAAAAACAAATTGTGTAATTCCAGCTGATCACGTGGGAAAATGGGGACTGACCACTAATGTCAGCCTTAATTGTTTAGATGATTTCAAGGGACGTTTCATTACATAACTGTCATATGAGTTGAGTTTGGAGGTTAAAATACCTTAGTATGGCATACAAAGTTTTCTTCTTTCATATATGTACATTTCCTAGTTTACTAAGATTTCTTCTCTCATATATCTAGTTTTTCTGGTTTAGACTTTGCATTCCAGATATAGAAAAGATACCTGGAGTCTTGTTGTGCCTCATGTACACATAGCTGTTTCTAGCCTTTGTTCTTCAGTTTATCTTGACCCTCTTCTTGCAATGCTGTTCACAACCCCATGCCTTTATTCTAACACACATTCCATACTTTTGCCTTAGTGTAGACTCTGCTTAGATGGTCAGCACCATAGACCACAATAATGGGACCCCTTAAAGGAGCTCCTCTTTCTTCTATGCTTATGCTTTAGACTTGCATCAACCTGGGATAGTGAGAAACTGAAAAATTCAGACTTAGAGAAGGCCCAAGGATTTCCCAGTCCTGGAGGCTCTCTATAGCACATAGTAAACATGTTTGGTAATGACTTTCCTCAACCCTAGGGTACCTGTTGTGTTCCCGAAGGACAAGATATCTGGAGTATTGGTCAGGCTGCTGTAACATTACTACCCATTAAAAGTTCTTTGCCACTGAAATCTAACCAAGGGAAGAAATATACCCAGTTTTGCTGTCTTTAAGGGTGAATTAATATTGTGGTGCTTTGAAAGGAAAGAAACAGTCATATGTTTGATGATGGTAACAATAGGCTTTATGGCAAATGATGGAATGACAGCACATCAGAGGACTAGACAGACAAAACAGAACTGACATGCAAAGGTATCTTCCAGAAGAAATTGTGAGCTACAATTTCCTTAAAGATCTCCACTAAATGTGCTGTTGCAAAACAGATGACCAGTAGAATGTGTTATTAAGAGAAAGGCTAGAAGCCTACTGGAAACTCTTCCTTTTCTTAAATAAATCTTGATGTAGATGTATCTGAATTTATGGGAAGATTTTATTTCTGTCCCTCAATAAAGTTAAGCTAAGATTGAGAGAAGTTGGTGGAAGAGAATGGGACCGGGAGAAGGCTAGAATATGTCTCTTTCCCCTTGAAGGGAAAAAAAAAAAGAAAATGACAGAGGTATAGCCTGAATCAATAAGATTGTAGCTATTGATATTAAGTATTTTCTCCTAAATACTTGATTTATCTACTGTGAAGACAGACTTTGAAGATTCAAATTGTAAGAATTTTAAGATTAAAAGACAGCCTAAATTAAAAATATATACATTTGACTCAACTTTGTTATTAAAAATTTCCCATTTTTGATGCACACATCCTTAATACAGTCTGTATGCATATAGTGTTGAGAGATTTCTTTGGGGAAATAAGTACCTTTATTTTTTTATTATCATGACACAGTATGAATTTCAGTGAGCTTTCGATGTAAATTCTCATGTGGGTGGACAAAGACTACATATTGATTTGAGGGAAAGTACAGTACTGCTTCCCACTTCGCTTTTCCTGCCATGCCACAGGCTTGGAGCTCTTTTAAAGTCTACCTACCAGTGAGCAGGGAGAAATCCTTTAAGCAATTAGTTTAGAGTCCATTCTCATAATCTGTGGCCAATGAACTTCTGCTCACTCCTCTACTCGGTTATAGATAAGAAATGTTCCAATTGTCCCCAGCAGATTATAATGGCAATTACCATAATATTGAATTATATATTTCACAACATATGTTGCACTGAATAATTTCTAGGAACTTCAAATGACACAATCCAGTAAGCAGGGAGGGTATGCTATATTCCAATTTATAGGGCCCCAAAGGGAATATGAGATTTGGTCATGTTTATTCAGTGAGCTTGTTGTGAAGCTAGGATCAAAAAGCATGTTTCTTGCTTTTGTCTTGCAGTACTTTCTAATCACTGAGTTTATTCTTACAACAAATAGTCTCTTAGACATGTCCAATACCAGGTGTATGGATAAATATGAGAATTAGAAAAACACATGAGACATGTTCCATGTATCTATAGATAGCAAATCTTTGTTTTCTAATGCTCATTTCATTGTCCTGGTTGGTACAATGAAAGTAATATTGCTGATTTGATTTTGCTCAAGCCAAGGAGGTTTCCTGTGCTTGTGTTTTCACATGTCAAATCTACAGGGGACTGTATAATTAATCAGAAAAATCCTAGAATAGTTCTTAAAAGTGTAAGAAAGTGTGAAAGTTTTGTTATGGAAAACACTCAGATACTGCAAACACCATCACCAAACTTAGTATGTGTTGGGATCTTCAGTAGTTCAACTGAGGGCTAGGGGTTTCAAGCTATGACTTTTAATTATTAACCTTTTCCTTTCCACCCATGTCTGCATTAATAGCCATTTGGAGAGCAATAATATATTTTACTGTTTAATGAGTTATTCTCTTTGACCATCAGATTGTATACCTAGTAAGCACAGTTGCAGAGTTCATTTTTATAAGATGAATGAATAGCTTTTCTCAGAGATAAATTGCAATCTAAATTATATCAGTCTACTACCTCTCTTTCTAGTATCCCCACTCTAGTTAGAACAGATTTCTATCTTCCAGGTACCCACCCATTGCATCAGCTACAGTAGACAGTAAAGATTCATGCTCTTTCCCTTTACCTGATGTTTTTCTAAATATCTCTCTTTCTCTGGCACACATACACACACACACACGTGGACACACACACTCACAGTCACACTTGTACACATACTTCTTGAAATGGCTGCCTTCTTTCAGTTCTAAGCTTACTTCAACAGCTTCCTCCTTGAGAGTTATTCTAGAACACTTAACCTAAAATTCACGTGCTCATGGGCAGCCCTTCCACCAGGGCACATTATAGTCTTTTTTATTTTTTAGAGAGTAAAGAACATTTATTTATTTACTTTCAATATTTTGTTTTTAAATAATTTTGAATTTACAGAAGAGCTGCAAAGTTAGTACAGAGAATCCCCATGTATCCCTTACCCAACTTCCTCTAGTATTAATGTCTTATATAAGCATAGTGATTTCAGCAAAACTAAGAAATTAGCAGTGATACAACATTTTTAAATAATTTTATTTACTTTGTTGTTGTTGAGGATATACACAACATATGCCAGTTCGACAGTTTCTACATGTACAATTCAGTAACATTGATCACATTTTTGAGTCTTATATCCGCAACAATACTTATCTCTATTTGTGTTCATCTTGTTCATGATCATCACATAAATAATTGTACCTGTCTTATCCACTCTGATATATCAGCACGTAAAAACACGAGTGCTTGCCAATATTTACTGAAAAACACATTTAGTCAAATGAATTGGGCTTTATAATAGACTATGTGGCTGCAGATAGTGAAATCTGAAGTGGCTATTATACTTTTTTTTAAATGAGGATTTCATGAAAATTTTAGCTTACCAGATATATGGCTGAAAGTCAATTCAGGCTTCTGATTCTCAAAACACAGCAGACGGCTACCTCTATCTTTTAAAATAAAATAACATATAGAAGGAAAATAATGGAATTGGCCAGGATTTTGTTCTAGTCCTTTGTCAAATAAAGATTTTTGAATATAAGTCTTTGGGAGTATTATTTAGTTATTCTCTTGCAGGATCTATTTCCTTATCTGGAAACAAAGCGTAATAAATCTTCAACTTCCAATGTAGAGGGTTAAGGAGATCTGAAATTATAGATGAAAAAATGACTTTACAGTACTGTAAAGTGAAATATAAATAAGAAAGATTACACCTGAACATTGCTACCTGCAGAAAAGTTACAGGGTTCATAATCAGGATTTTTTTAAGAAGGAGTTGCATACTAAAGCACATATCTGGAGACAAATGAATTGAAAGTGTGTGTAATTAAGGCTAAAGCTAATGCCTTCTTGGGGAAAAAAATATGGTATTTTATAAGACTTCTGAAAATTCAGTTGAGTGTATTGGCTATTTTTCATAAAATGGGTTCCCAGAAAACCTCAGGCTTGATTTATGTTGAAGAGACATTACAGGGTGCTTTAAAATAGAATTCTCTTCTACTAGTTTCTGATACGAAGGAATCTATCTTGGAAGATACCTGTGTGGGCAACTCGGATGTCTACTGAGGTCAAAGGCAAAGACTTGGGGGACAAACTGTAGTGTGAAATGAGGCCTGCATGAGATGTTATTTTGATGGATTTTTTGTCTTTTTTCAGTCACTGGACCTTGACCAATACAATGCTGGGGGATGTCAGAAGGCCTATAAACTTCCTCCTAATTCTAACATTCCTGAGTTTCAGTTCACATTCAGACTCTTAGATCCGTCTATCAGCACACATACATGCCTAGAGTCAGAAATTTGAGAAAAAAATACAAAATTAGAAGAATATATAATTTATTATTCAACAATTTCATTCCTTTAAAAATATTTTCCAAAAATATGTGTGGGGAGTATGAACACCTTGACATGCCAGAAAAGCATTTTATAGTATTCAACAATAAGCTTTTAGTGTAATTCTCACATTTATCTTATTATGGAAATAAATATTTACTAACCTGACGGTTTGAAGTTATGAAAGCAGGACATCAGAAATTGAGGATACCTTGAATTTCACATTCAACTCTGACACACGAATTAGTTCAAAAAGCTTGGTTTTACTTTGAGAATATGCACAATGACCAGATGGAGTCAAGATAGTCTCAGGTCCCTTCCTGACCAGTTTTTCATTCAATCTCCATTTCTTTGGGAGGTTTATTTTGATGTCTTCTGATTCAGACAGCTCATGTGTAATCTCCTTCTGTCGGGAAAACAATTGTGTCCTTTGCTTTGGATTACTTCGCATTTAAAAGGAAATATTTGACATGTGAGTATTCAGAACTACACTGTAGAGAAAGTTGTTGCAAGGTCCTAGTTTGAGTAATATGTTTTGATTCATCAACTGTTTAGATTCTAGAGTTTTTGACTGCACTTACACCTAGAGTTTTGCCTCTCCAGGTCATCATGTCAGACTCCAACAGCAATGACAGATTCTTCTTCCTAACAGGCCTCCCAGGCCTTGAGGTTGTGCACGCTTGGCTCTCCATTCCCCTGTGTGCCATGTATGGGGCATCTCTGGCAGGAAACAGTCTGATCCTCTGGATGGTTAGGTCAGAGACCCTCCTAGATCAGCCTATGTACTACTTTCTGTCCATGTTGGCAGTGTCTGACCTGGGCCTGTCTGCCTCCACGCTGCCCACCATGATTATCATCTACATGCTGGGTCTCAGACAGGTGGCGAAGGGTGTTTGCCTGGCACAGCTCTTCTTCATCCACACATTCTCCATCATGGAGTCCTCTGTGCTGCTGACCATGGCCTTTGACCGTTTTGTCGCCATCAGCAGCCCTCTTTGCTGTGATACCATCCTCACAAACACCCAGGTTGCCAGTTTGGAATGGGCTATTGTTGTGCGCAGTATTGGTCTCCTTATTCCAGCCCCCATCATGCTGAAGAAGCTACCTTACTGCCAGAATCCCCTGCTTTCCCACTCTTACTGTCTGTACCCTGACGTCATGAAGCTGGCCTGTGCTGACACCCACATCAACAGCGCCTATAGGCTCTTTGTGGTGCTCTCCACAGTGGGGGTGGATTCAGTACTCATTGTCCTCTCCTATGGGCTGATTCTCCAAACAGTGCTGTCCATCACCTCAAAAGCCGAGTGCCTCAAAGCCCTCAACACATGTGTCTCCCACTTCTGTGCTATGCTGCTTTTCTACATTCCCCTCATTGGACTGTCCATGATCCACCGATTTGGGAAGAGAACTTTCCCTTCTATCCTTGTTTTGCTCTCTTATTTGCACTTTCTCACCCCTCCAGTGCTCAATCCAGCTGTTTACACTGTCAAGACCAAGAAGATCTGCCGGATGATGCTGCAACTCTTCCGGTATTAGAGACATCAGTGGTCAGTAAGTGTCTGGTGGAGAGAGAAAAGCCAGGAGTGGCTTTACTCATAACAGCGACTCTGAATACACAACAAATCAATAGCAAGAAAAGAGTGTACTGTAAAACCATTATCCTCTTCCACATGAAGTCCTCTTATTAATTCCTCTCATAAGAGGAAATAATCTACCTATTTATTTACTTTTTCATAAAAAGAAATATTAATTATTTCATATTTCATATTCAATACAGCTTATAGACTTTGCAAATAAAAAAAGTTACTTAGATACAGTATCTGTTTTTTAAAGGAGCTTTATATTATCTGAGGCTCAGAAAGGGAACTAGTGTTACAAATGGAAATGAGACCCTAAAAATATAACTTAGGAACTGTATGAATATGTAAATATACAAATGGCGCTTTGCCTTGAGCTGAGAAGAAAGAAATTTTGGCAAATAAAGTGGTGGGCAGGTTTGATATTTAGTGACATTAAATGCACTTTGGAAAGTCACTTTTAAAATAGAATCCCCATGAGAACAGCGATTCTTTTTTCCTGTACAGCATTGCATCCTTACTCTTGAATGTGATCCTTTGCCTTACTAGATACTCGGTTTGTATATCCTGGATGAAAGAATAAATGGATGAATTGGTTATGTTTTGAGGAAAGGCTTTTGAAATGGATAAAATACGCATGAAAGCAAGAAAGTAATTCTAGATACGCCAGGGTCATGCTTATGAGGATTTCTTGATTGCCACTTTTACAGCACTCCATATTTGTTTCTGTTTTTCTCTTTCTCAATATAATTTTAAAAGGTAAAATGGTTACCTAGTTCCTGAAACCTGTAATGTCTTTGACCAGAGTTATCAAAAATTTTGCAAAGAAAAAAAATCATAAGAATATGAACAATTTTAGTCATGATTCTTTCAGCTATCAGCCAACATTTTTCAATCTCATTAGTCTTGAACAATGAGTTGCTCAAATGTAAGCGATAGATGCTATGAAAATAAATTTGTGAATTTTATTACTGCAGTTCTCATACTGAATGCAGTAGCTATTTCTTTGATTCACTTAAAAAAAAAACTTAAATTGTTGACTTCCTTGCATATAGCACATTGCAAGGAGAACATAGATGAGGGACAGGGGTGGGATGGAAGAAGCAAGCTGATGGATGTTATAATAGTACAGGAAAACAATATAAGTTTTAAAATGCTAACCTATTAAAAAAAATTAGCAGAGTGATGACTAAATAGTCTCATATTATTTCCTCAAGGGTTATCCCATGGATATTAGTAGGCCTAATCTAACATATATTCTGAGCTGGTAATCAGGAAATTATATTTTAATGAAAAGCCCAAAACATAAGGTATATTTTTACGTGAAATATTCTCTGATTGCACCCATAAAATATGCTTAATATAAAAATGATTTGCTAATTAAAGATGCCCGCATGCTCTCCTAAATGTAATAACCATGCAAACAGTGCTAGATCAGTGCACCAGCTACTTGTTGAATAAGCCTTTTCCCACAATCTTACCTACACTAAAAAAAAAGACCAGCTAGTCTTTTCCTGGCTTTAATGACTGGGTAGATGAAGGCACACTTTACTGGCAGTGTAAATGAAGAGAGATAATAAGATGACAAGTTCAATTCTGTACATGTTTAATACAAGATTCATACACAGCATTAAGCAAATTTCTATAAAGACTTACCAAATATATAAGACTCAAATGCAGAGAAGAGACTGGAGCTTCAAACACAGATTATTAATGATTAGTATATAGATGATTGCTAAAACAATAACACAGAATTTATTGTCAAAAAATTTCAAGGAAAGAACACGTAGGGGCTCAAAAATAATACCCTAAGGAATTTGTGATTAAGAGGTGATACAAAAACATATAGCCTCAAATGGAATTGAAGAGACGTATAAGGGAGCAGAGGTTGCCTTGGTGCCTCAGTGGCTAATAGCTCAGCTGCAAAACAGTAGGTCCGTAGTTTGAACTCACCAACCACTCAGTGGTATAGAGGTGAGATAGCTTCTATAAAGATTTACAGACTTGGAATCATTTTGGAGTAGTCCTACTCTGCCCTTTAAGTTTGCTATGATTCGGAATATACTCAATGGCAATATTTTTTTGTTTGCTTGTTTTTGTTTTTTCCACATAAGATAGCGGAAAGATTGCTTCTCCAAAAGCCTTGTAACAGTTCAGAGAAGGCGAGATTGGCTGAAGTATTTCAAATGCAGTAGCAGTGATAGTAGTGGTCGTGGTGGTAAAGTTCCATGGGTACTTTATCCTGCATTATAATATTTTGAAAACCATAGAATCCTGTCCATAGAGTTGGCTATTGTTGTCTTTAGGATTTCATAACTAGTCCTGTAAGTGAGTGTCTTCTGGACAGTGGATAAAAAGATTCCCAGAGACTTCTATTATGCAGCTGGAGACCGTGAGAGTGGGGAGACCATAGGAACAGTATCAATTATTCACATTGCTACTATTATTACTGCAAATCACCTAATACCAAAGGGGACCTCCTTGTAACAGACTCTGTGATTTCTGGTTGTTAGTCATGATTGGAGTGCAAAGTGTCAGGCAGAAGCCCAAAAAACCCAGTGCCATCCAAAAAGTGACATTTATGTGAGGAATATTACAGTTTCAGGTTTTTTTTTTTTTTTAAATGAAGAGACAACATAATGATAGTGATTCTGTAATTTAGGTCAGAGAGTAAAGAAAACATTCTGTTCCAAAATCTATGTAACAAGAATAGCAGAGGTATGGAGGTGGGAGATATTTAGATTTTGTCTCAGACGTTCTTCTGCAAAAAGTTGGCAGTTAGTTTCCCCCAGGTGGATTAGGATGAGCATGTATCTTCTGTAGAGGATGAAAGAAACAAAGAGGATGTGAGACACAATAAAAGAGCCGTCCAACATAAAAGTGTAGCAGATAGCTAAGATTATCTGAGTTATCCCTGGAAAAGCCATGACGGTAAACTGTGCAAGGAAGAATAGTAGGAAGGAGCTATATGAGAAGGTAACACTTATCTCTCTATGCAGGAAGGCGTACCACTGGGTACCTTTCTAATAAATACAATATTTGGTTTGCAAAATTTTCACCCTTTCTCTTTTCTCCAACTGCTACAGAGAAATATCCAACTGGATGTCTGCGTTTTACTCCCTCTTAAGAATGAATTTATCTTCCAATTTTTACAAATATTTATTTGGTTCAAGACTCCAGACCTGCCTGAGTCTAGTTTCTCAACTCTACCTCATGGTCTCATGGAACTGAATTGGGTAGCTAGAGCTTGGATCAAGAGTTATTAATATTCCAGTCAATTTGACAAAGAGTTGCAGCATATGTACATGTAGGTTAAATAACAAGGAAGGGAAATCCATGGCCTTGAATGATAACTCAAATGCTGCTACCTTAAGTTTGATGTTAAATATTTCTATTATAAGTGTGGTACCTGAAACACTTAAATATAGTCAAATAAATATGTATACTTAGTGGTGCACAGTTGTCATAGAACAGCCCATTTGAATTAGAAGAAATCTGCTTTGAGCAAAAATGTGCTTCTGCATGACAGCACTATCTCCTAGAATTATTCTCTTACTCAATTCTTTCATTAGAAAGGTAATAGTAGTTTTTAGATGGAATAAGTTCATCCAAGTTAATCGAATTCAGATAACAAACTCCAAGGCAGGCCACACTGACAGTGGATAGAAAAAGAAATCAAATTTTATGAACTGAGAAAAATTAAAAAAAATAAAAATTATATATCTCCAGCTCATCACTTTGGAAAATGGGCATGGGCCACTAATGTCAGTCTAATTGTTTAGATGATTTCAAGAGACCTTTCATTATATAAATGTCATTTGAGTTGTTTGAAGTTAAAATAGTATGACATACTAAAATTTCTTCATTCATATATGTACTTTTCCTGGTTTATTAAGATCTCATCTCTCATATATCTACTTTTTCAGATTTAGACTTTGCATTCCAGACACAGAAAAGACACCTGGAGTCTTGTAGTGCCTCATGTACACATAGCTGTTTCTAGCATTTGTGTTTTAGTTTTTCTTGACCCTTGTCCTGCAGTGCCCTTCAGAGCCCCATGCCTTTATTCTAACACATGGGTCATACTTTTGTCTCAGTGTGAGCTCTACTTAGATGGCCAGCACCATAGACCAGAATGAGAGGATCCCTTAAAGGGGCTCCTCTTTCCTCCATGCCTATGATTTATACTCGTTCAACCTGGGCTTTATTAACGAGAATCTAAAAAATTCAGACTTAGAAAGGGCCCAAGGGTTTCCCAGTCATGCAGTCTCTCTATAGTATATATTAAACATGTTTGGTAAAGATTGTCCTCAACCCTAGAGTACTCGTTGTGTTCCCCAAGGACAGGATGCCCAGGGCATTGGCCAGGTTGCTGTAAAATTACCAACTATTAAGAGTTCCTTGCCTTTGAAATCTAACCAAGGGAAGAAATATTCCCAGCTTTCGTGTCTTTAACGGTGAGTTACCCTTGTGGGGCTTTGAAAGGAATTAAAGATGTGTTTGAGGATGGTAACAATAAGCTTTATAGTGAACAACTGAATGACAGCACATTAGAGGACTATACAGACAAAACATCAACATGCTAAGGTATCTTCTAGAAGATATTGTGAACTATAGTTTCCTTAAAGATCTCCCCCACAAGTGCTGTTGCAAAAGACATCACCAATAGAACGTGTGATTGAGGTGCTAGAAACCTACTGGATAATCTTCTCTTCTTAAATAAATATTGATATAGATGTATCTGAATCTATAGACAGATTTAATTATTACCCCTCAAAAAGCCAAACTAAGACTGAGAAAGCTTGGTGGAAAAGAATGGGATGGGAGAAGGCTAGAATGTAAGTCTTTTCCCTCTTGGGGAAAAAAAAAATGAAAGAAATATAGTTTGACTCAAGAAGCTTATAGTTTTGGATATGAAGTAATTTTTTTTTCTAAATAATTGATTTGTCATCTTCGAAGACAGATCTTGAAGCTTTAAATTATAAGAATTTTAAGAATAATCAAATGGCAGCCTAAATTAAAAAATATATGTATATTTGACTCAACTTTGTTATTAAAAATTCCTCACTTTTGATGTATACCACTTTGATACGATCTGTATGTATGAGCAGTGAAAGATTTCTCTGGGAAAATAAGAACCTTCGTTTTTTGATTATCATTACATAAGGTGAGTCTCAATAAGCTTTTGGTGAATATTCTCATGTGGATGCAGAAAAAATACAGATTGATTCGAGGGAAAGTGCAGCACTGCTTCCCATTTTGCTTTTCCTGTCATGCCACAAGTTTAGAGCTCTTTTAAAGTCTACCTACCAGAGAGCAGGAAGAACTCCTTTGAGCAATTAGTTTATAGTCCATTCTCATAATCTGTGGCCAATGAGCTTCTGCTCCCTCTTTTCTTCTGTTACAGATAAGAAATGTTCCAAGGTCCGTAATAGATAAGATAATGATGACAATTACCATAATATTGAATTATGTATTTCACAACATGTATTGCAGTGAATAATTTCTAGGAAACTTCAAATGACACAATCAGGTAAGCAGGGAGAGTATTGCTATATTCAAATTTACAGGACACCAAAGGGAATATGAAGATGGATCAAGTTTATTCAGTGATTTCTTGTGAATCCAGGATCAAAAAGCATGTCTCTTACTTTAAAAAAAAAAAAATTTTTTTTCCCTGCAGTAATACATTTTTAATCACTGAATTTATTTTTATAACAAATATTCTCTTAAACATGTCCAATGTCAGGTGCATGGATAAATATGAGAAATAGAAAAACACATGAGACATGTTCTATATATCTGTACATACCCAATCTTTGTTTTATAATGTTTATTTCATTGTTTTATTTAGGACAATGAAAGTAATATTGCTGATTTGATTTTGCTCATCCCAAGGATGATGTTTCCTGTTTTTGTGTCTTCACATATCAAATATACAGGGGGATTGTTTAATGAGTTAGAAAAATCATAAAGCAGGTCTTAGAAGTGCAAGAAATTGTGAAAGTTTTGTTATGGAAAATTCCTAGATACTGAGGATTCAAACCATTGCCTGGAAATCAGCTTCCTCTTCAGATGAAAACCCAAACATTCCTTCGACTTATTTATATTATTTGCATACTTCCTCTGTCTTTCAATAAGTTATTGAAAATATGCAAAGCCACATGTAAAAGAGGTAAAAGAAATTTTCAGCTCCTCACAGCGGGATGTTATTATTAGGTGCCCGGAAGTCAGTTCTCACTCAAGGAGACCCCATATACAACAGAAGAAACCACTGCCTGGGCCTGAGCCATTCTCACAATCATTGCTGTTTCCTGTAGCCACTATGTCAATGCATCTCATTGATAATCTTCATCATTTTCACTGACCCTCTACTTTACCAAGCACGATATCTTTCTCCAAGAACTGGTCCCCCAATAACATGTCCAAAGTACCTGAGACGACATCTCTCTGCCTTCACTTCTAAGGAGTATCTGGCTGTACTTTCTACAAGTCGGATTTTTTTGTTCTTTTAGCACTCCATGGTATATTCAGTATTCTTCGCCAACAGCTTAATGCAAAGGCATCAGTTCTTCTTTTGTCTTCCTTATTTATTGTCCAGCTTTCTCATGCTTATGAGGTGATTGAAAATACCATGGTTTGGGTCACAGCAGCACAGGTTATCCTAAGAAATAGATTATCTGATCATCAACTTGGTAATATTTCTGAAATTATTACCACCAATAACTCAATCTCTTTAGTGGTTATAATCGCCACCCCTCTTTATGTTTATGGTTAATGACTATGAAAAAAGCATTGGGTCATACCAGTCTGGGTGTGTTTCTGGTCATGATTGCCATCACCATTACAAACTTCAGCACTTGTTGGGAGCCTCCAGAGTTCTCCTAAGGGCTAGTGATTTCAAGCTATGTCTCTTAATTCTTCAAGTTTTCCTTCTTGGAAAAATAAAATGTAGAATTTTTTTTTAAGACTTCTCAAAATTCAGTCGATTGTATTGGCTACATTAAAGAAATGGGGTTCCAGAAAACCCCTGACTTGGTTTATGTTGAGGAGGCATTAGAGGATGCTTTAAAATAGAATTGTCTTCTACTAGTTTCTGAAATGAAAGAATCTATTTTGGAAAATACTTGGGTTGGCAGCTCATATGTCATTGAGATCCAAGGCAAAGACATGGAGGACAGAGGCTCTACTCTCAAACTGTAGTATGGAATGAGGTCTACACGAGATGTTATTTATTGATGATTTTTTTGTCTTTTTACAGCCACTGAGCCTTCATCAATACAATGCTGGAGAATAACAGAAGGCCTATAAACTTCTTTCTAATTCTAATATTCTTCAGTTTCAGTTTAAATTCATACTCTTAGGTCCATCTATCAGTATATATGTATACTTAGAGTCAGAAATTTGAGGAAAAAATACAAAATTAGAAGAATACACTATTTATCCATGGTTTCATTCTTTAAAAATATTTCTTAAACATATGTGTGAGGAGTATGAACATATTGCTATGCTAGCAAAACATTTTATAATATTTGACAACAAACTCTTAGTATAATTCTCACATTTATTTTACTATGGAAATAAATACCTACTAAAAAAAAAATTTTTTTTTAATTGACATAGTGAAGTTGGAAAGCAGGACATGACAGAAATTGAAGATAACTTGAATTCCACATCAAACTCTAACACATGAATTAGTTAAAAGAGCTTGGTTTTACCTTCAGGATATGCACAATGAAGGCATAGAGTCAAGATAGTCTCAGTTCCCTTCCTGACCACTATTTCATTCAATCTCCATCTCTTTGGGAGGTTTAACTGGTGTCTTCTGACACTCTCTACTCATACATAATCACCATTCGTCAGTGAAAACACTGTGTACCTTGCTTTATCTCACTTTTCATGTAAAAGGAAATACTTGGAGTATGAGTATTCAGAAGAGTATTGTAGAGAAAGTTTTTGCAAAGTTCTTATTTGAGCTACATGTTCTGATACATCAACTCATTAGATTCTAGGGTCTGTGATTGCTCTTCTGCCCGGGGTTTTGCCTCTCCAGGTCATCATGTCAGACTCCAACAGCAATGACACATTCTTCTTCCTGACAGGCTTCCCAGGCCTTGAGACTGTGCACACATGGGTCTCCATTCCTCTGTGTGCCATGTATGTGGCATCCCTGGCAGGGAACAGCCTGATCCTATGGGTGGTGAGGTCAGAGCCCACCCTGCACCAGCCCATGTACTACTTTCTGTCCATGCTGGCACTGACTGACCTGGGCCTCTCTGCCTCCACGCTGCCCACCGTGCTCACTATTTACATGCTGGGTTTCAGACAGGTGGCAAAGGATGTTTGTCTGGCACAGATTTTCTTCATCCACACATTCTCCGTCATGGAGTCCTCTGTGCTGCTAACCATGGCCTTTGATCGTTTTGTGGCCATCAGAAGCCCTCTTCGCTATGGCACCATCCTCACAAACACCCGAGTTGCCACCTTGGGCTTAGCCATTGTAGTGAGCAGTATTGGTCTCCTCGTTCCAGCCCCAATCATGCTGAAGAAGCTGCCTTACTGCCAGAATCGCCTGCTTTCCCACTCCTACTGCTTACACCCTGATGTCATGAAGCTGGCCTGTGCTAACACTCACATCAATAGTGCCTATGGGCTCTTTGTGGTGCTCTCCACACTGGGGTTGGACTCAGTGCTCATTGTCCTCTCCTATGGGCTTATCTTCCAAACAGTGCTGTCCATTGCCTCAAAGGGTGAGAACCTCAAAGCCCTCAACACATGTGTCTCCCACATCTGTGCTGTGCTGCTTTTCTACATTCCCCCTATTGCCATGTCCATGATCCACCGATTTGGGAAGAGAATATCACCTTCTACTCCTATGCTGCTCTCTTATCTGCACTATCTCACCCCTCCAGTGTTTAATCCTGTTGTTTACACTATCAAGACCAAGGAGATCCGACTGAGGATGCTACGCCTATTCCAACCTGGTAGGAGTGGTATTAGAGATGTCCATGGGTATTAAGTATCTGGCAAAGTGAGAAAAGGCAGGAGTGGCTCTAACCATAATGGTGACTCTGAACACACAACAAGTCACCTAGCAAGAAAAGAATGCAGTGTAAAAAACATTATCCTTTTCCACATGAAGTGCTCTCATTCATAGAAAGAAATAATCCACCTAAAAGATAAAATGGTTATCTAGATCCTAAAACCTGTAATGTCTTTGACCAGAGTTATCAAAAATTTTGCAAAGAAAAAAAATCACAACAATACAATTTTCTTTTAGTTATCAGCTTACATTTTTCAATCATTAGTCTTGAATACAGTGAGTTACTCAAATGTAAGTGATGGATGCTATGAAAATAAATTTGTGAATTCTATTACTGCAGTTCTCATACTGAGTGCAGCAGCTATTTCTTTGATTCACTTAATAAAACAAATTGTTGACTTCTTCGCATATAGCATATTACAAGGTGAATATAGATGAGGGACATGGATGGGATGGAAGAGGCAAGTTGATGGATGTTATAATAGTCAGTACAGGAAAACAATTTTACAATTTTTTAAAAGCTAACCTATGTTTAAAAAAAAAATTAGCAGAGTGATGACTAAATAGTTCCGTATCATTTACTCAAGTGTTATCTCAGGGATATTAGCAGGCATACTCCAACATATATTTTAATTTGAGTTGATAATCAGGAAACTATATCTTAATGAAAAGCCCAAACAGAAGGCATGTTTTTAAGCGACATATTCTCTGATTTTATCCATAAAATATGTTTAATATAAAAATGATTTCCTAGTTAAAGATGTCTACATGCTCCCCTCAAAGAAATAAGCATACAAATAGTGCTTGATAAATGCAGCAGTTAAACTTGACGAATATACCTTTTCCCTCAATATTACCTATGCTGGAAAAAAGACCAGTTAGCCTTTTCTTGACATTAAAGATTGGGTAGATGAAGGCACAGTTTACTGGCAGTGTAAATAAAGAGAAATAATAAGATGACAAGTTCAATTCTTGTCTTAGTCATCTGGTGCTGCTATAACAGAAATACCACAAGTGGATGGCTTTACCAAAGAGAAATTGATTCTCTCACTGTCTAGTAGGCTACAAGTCCAAATTCAAGGTGTCAGCTCCAGGGGAAGGATTTCTCTCTCTGTCAGTTCTGGAAGAAGTTCCTTGTCATTAGTCTTCCTTGCTCTGGAAGCATCTCAGCACAGGAACCTCAGGTCCAAAGGATGTGCTCTGCTCCTGGCACTGTTTTCTTGGTGTATGAGGTCTCCAACTCTCTGCTTGCTTCCCTTTCCTTTTTATCTATTGAGAGATTAAAGGTGGTTCAGGCAACACCCCAGGGAAATTCCCTTTACATTGGATCAGGGATGTGGCCTGAGCAAGGGTATTACATTCCACCCTAATACTCTTTAACATAAAATTACAATCATGAAATGGAAGACAATCACAAAATACTGGGAATCATGGCCTAATCAAATTAATACACACATTTTGGGGGGGACATGATTCAATCCACAACAATTCTGTACATGTTTAATATGAGATTCATGCAGGGAATTAAACAAATTTGTACAAAAACAGTACAACTGATTTACACTCTTAATCATTTTGGGGTAGTTCTACTCTGTCATATAAGGTTTCTATGAGTCAAAATAGACTCAATGGCAATGGATTTGTTGTTGTTTTTATAAGATAGTGGAAAGATTGCTTTTCCAGAAGCCTTGTGACAGATAGTTTAGAGCCAGTGGGATTGGCTGAAGTATTTCAAATGTAGAAGTAGTGGTAGTGGTGGTAAAAGTTCCCATGGACACTTTATCCTCCATTATACTGTCTTGAAAACCATAGAATCCTGTCCATAGATTTGGCTGTTGCTGTCTTTAGGATTTCATAACTAGTCCAATAGGTGAGTGTCCTCTCAATAGTGGACAAAAAGATTTCCGGAAACTTGTATTATGCAGCTGGAGACCTGAAGAGTGGGGAAAGCTTAGGAAAAATAACAATTATTCAAATTGGTACTATTATTACTGCAAATCATCTAATACCAAAGTGAACCTCCTTGTAATAGACTGTTGATTTCTGGCTGTTAGTCATGATTGGAGTGGAAAGTGTCTGGCAGAGAAATGAGATTTATATGAGTTTCAGGTTTTATTTATTTATTATTATTTTTTTTTAATGAAGAGACAGCATAATTATAGTAATTCTGTTATTTAGGTCAGAGAGTAAACAAAACATTATTTTGTTCCAGAACAGCAAAGGCATGGAGGCGGAAGATATTTAGATTTTATCTCAGATACTCTTCTGCAAAAAGTTGGCAGTCATTTTCCCTCAGGTGGATTAGGATGAGCATATATTTTCAGTAGAGGATGAAAGAAACAGACCTGAGACACAAAAAAAAGAGAGTCCAAAATAAAGGTGTAAGAGGTAACTGAGATTATCTGACATGTCCCTGGAATAGCCATAACATAGTAAACTCTGCAAGAAAGCAGAGTAGGAAGGAGCTGTATGGGGAGGTCACACTTGCCTCTCTGCAGCCTGGCATACCACGGGGTGTCTGTATAATAAATGCAGTATTTACTTTGCAAAATGTTCACCCTTCCTCTTTTCTCTAACTGCCATGGAGTTATCTAGCTGCATGTCTGTGTTTTACTCTCTTAAGATGAATGGAATGAACTTATCTTCTAATTTTCACAAATATTTATTTGGTTCAAGACTCCAGACTTGGCTGAGCCTAGTTTCTCAACTCTAATCCCATCATCTCATGGAACACAATTGGGTAACTAGAGTTCGAATCAAGAGTTACTCACATTCCAGTCAATTTGAACAAGAGTTGCAGCATACATACAGGTAGGCTAAACATCAAGGAAGGGAAATCCATGGCCTTGAATGAAAACTCAAATACTGCTACCATAAGTTTGATGTTAAATATTTCCATAAGTGTGGGTACTTAAATACAGTCATGTGTACCTGGATACTTACTCGTGCACAATTGTGATTGAACAGCCGTTTGAATTAGAAGAAATCTGCTATGAGCAGTAATGTACGTGTACATGACAGCACTATCTCCTAGAATTATTCTCTTACTCAATTCTTCCATTAGAAGAGTAATAGTAGTTTTTAGGTGCAAAAAGTTCACCCAAGTTAATCAAATTCAGATCACAAATTCCAAGGCAAGCTATACAGACGGTGGATAGAAAAAGAAGTCAAACTTTATGAACTGAAAAAAATTAAAAAAAAAAATAAAAATTATATATCTCCAGCTGATCACATGGGAAAATGGGGATGGGCCACTAATATCAGCCTTAATTTTTTAGATGGTTTCAAGAGACTTTTCATTACATAAATATCATTTGAGTTTAGTTTGGAGGTTAAAGTTTCTTAGCATGGCATACAAAATTTTATTCTCTCATATATGTACTTTTCCTGGTTTACTAAGATTTCTTCTCTCATATATCTACTTTTTCCAGCTTAGACTTTGCTTTCCAGATACAGGAAGACACTTGGAGTCTTGTAGCAGTTCATGTACACATAAGTGTCTCTACAGTTGTGCTTCAGTTTATCTTGATGCTCATTCTGCAATGTCCTTCTCAGCCCCACATCTTTGTTCTAACACACAGGTCATACTTTTGCCTCAGTGTGAGCTCTGCTTAGAGGGCCAGCACCATAGACCAGGATGAGAGGACCCCTTAAAGGAGCTACTCTTTCCTCCATGCTTATCCTTTAGATTTGTATCAACCTGGAATAGAACAGCGAGAAACTGAAAAATTCAGATTTAGACAGGGCCCAAGGATTTCCCAGTCATGGAGTCTCTCTACAGCACATAGTAAATGACTGTCCTCAACCCTTGAGTACCTGTTGTGTTCCCCAAGGACAGGATGTCCAGGGTATTGGCCAGGTTGCTGTAAAACTACCACCCATTAAGAGTTCCTTACCATTGAAATCTAACTGAAAAAAAAAATATTCCCAGCTTTGGAGTCTTTAAGGGCAAGTAAACATTATCGGGCTTTGAGAGGAAAGACAGACCCATGTAATTGTGGATGGTAACAATAAATTTTATGAGGAACAACTGAATAAGAGCACATTAGAGTAATAGGCAGACAAAACAAGACCCACACGCTAAGGTATCTTCTAGAAGATATTGTAAGCTATCATTTCCTTAAAGATCTCCCCGCAATGTGCTATTGCAAAAGAGATCACCAATAGAAGGCATAATTAAGAGAGAGGCTAGAAATCTGCTGGAAAATCTTCTCTTCTTAAATAAATCTTGTTGTAGATCTATCTGAATCTACGGGCAGATTTAATCGCTCCCCCTCAATACAGTCAAACTAAGATTAAGAAAGGTTGGTGGAAGAGAATGGGGTGGGGAGAAGACTAGAATATAAATCTCCTTTTGGGGGAAAAATGTGAAAAAGTATAGCCTGAATCCATAAGCTCACAGTTATTGATATGATGTAATATTTTTTTCTAAAAAATTGATTTGTCATCTTTGAAGATAGAGTTTGAAGCTTTAAATTTTAAGAATTTAAAAATTCCTCAAGTTTATGCATACCACCTTTATATGGTCTGTATGTATATAGTGTTGAGAGATTTCTTTGGGGAAATAAGAACCTTTAGTTTTTGATTATCATGACAGAGTATGAGTCTTAGTGAGCTTTTGGTGTAAATTCTAATGTGTTTGAAGAAAGAATAGATATTGATTTGAGGGAAAGTACAGTCCTGCTTCCCACTTTGTTTTTCCTGTCATGCCACAGGCTTAGAGCTCTTTTAACATCTACCTACCAGTGAACAGGAAGAACTCTTTTAAGCAATTAGTTTAGAGTCCATTCTCATAATCTGTGGCCAATGAGCTTCTGCTCACTCCTTTTCTCAGTTATAGATAAGAAATGTTCCATCGTCCTCAGCAGATAAAATAATGATGACAATTACCCTAAGATTGGATTATATACTTCACAACATATATTGCACTGAATAATTTCTAGGAAACTTCAAATGACACTATCAGGTAAGCAGGGAGTGTATTGCTTTATTCCAATATACAGGTTCCAAAGGAAATATGAGGTTTGATCATGTTTATTCAGTGAGTTTCTTGTGAAGCTAGGATCAAAAACATATCTCTTGCTTTTGCCTGCAGTAATATGCTTCTAAAAGCTGAATTTATTTTTATAACAAAAAGTCCTTTAAACATGCACCATGCTGGGTGCTTGGATAAATTTCACAAATAGGAAAATAAATGTGACATGTTCCATGTATCTGTGGATATCAAATCTTTGTTTTATAAAGCTTGTTTTTTTGTCCTAGTTAGGACAATGAAAGTAATATTGCTGATTTTATTTTGCTCATCCCAAGGACATTCCCTGTGTTTGTGTCTTCACATATCAAGTTTGTACAGGTTTGTTTAAATAGTTAGAAAAATCCTAAAAGAGTTTTTAAAAGTGTAAGAAATTGTGCAGAGGTGAAAGTTTTGGGACAGAAAATTCACAGATACTGAGGTTTCAGATTTTTATTTGGAAAGCAGCTTCCTCATCAGATGAAGTCCCCAACCTTTCTTTCAACTTATGTAAATTATTTTCCATACTTCCTCTATCTTCCAATAAATTCTTGAAAATATGTAAAACCACACGTAGATGAGCTAAAAGAAATTTTCCAGCATCTCACAGCATGAAACTGTTGTTAGGTGCCTTTGAGTCAGTTCTGACTCACAGCGACTCTAAGTACAACAGAAGGAAACACTGACCAGGCCTGCGCCATCCTCACAATCTTTGCTGTTTTAGGCCATTGGTGTAGTCACAGTGTCAGTCCATTTCACTGAGAATGTTCCTCTTTTTCACTGGCCCTCTACTTTACTAAGCATGATGTCCTTCTCCTAGGGACTAATCCCTTCAGATAACATGTCCTAAGTATGTGAGATGTAGTCTTGCCATCCTTGCGACTAAGGAAACATTCTTGTACTTCTTCCAAGACACATTTGTTCATTCTTTTGGCAGGCCTTGGTATAATCAATATTCTTCACCAACACCACAGTTCAATTCAAAGTCATCAATTCTTCTTTGGTCTTTCTTATTCATTGTCCAGCTCCCAGTTATAGTAGACATTAACAATTCAGTCTTTCCCTTTACCTGATATTTCTCTGTGTATCTCTCTTTCTCATTTATGCACACAAATACAGGTGGACACACACATAAAACACACACTCACAGTCACACTCATACACATATTTCTTCAAACAGCTGCCTTTTTTAATTCTCATCTTGCTCCAACTGTTTTCTCTTTAAGAGTTATTCTAGAATATTTAACCTAAAACATAATGAACTTGTGTGCAGCTCTTCTACCAGGGCATATTAAAGTTGTTTTTTTTTTTTTTTCTTATTTTAGAGAGTAAAGAAGATTTATTTATTTTTAACATTTTGTTTTTAAATAATTTTAAATTTACAAAAGAGCTGCATAGATGACAATCTTTTAAAGAGAATTCACGTGTATTTTTTACCCACCTTCCTCTAATATTAATATATAATCATGGTAAATTTATTAAAACTAAAAAATTAACAGTGGTATAATACTTTCTTAAGAACTTTGTTTATTTTGTTGTTGTCCTTGTTGAGAATATACACAAAATATATAAACCCTGGTACCAGAGTGGTTAATAGCTACAACTGCTAACCAAAGGTCAGCAGTTGAAATCCACCAGTTGCACCCTGGAAACCCTATGGGGCAGTTCTACTCTGTCCTATTGGGTGGCCATGAGTCAGAATTGACTCAAAGGGGTTTTTTTTGGTGCACAAATCAACAACTTCTACATGTACAATTCAGTGACATTGATTACATTTTTAGTTGTATATTTTTGACAGTATCTCTATTTGTATTCATCTTGTTCATGATGCTTCATCATAGAAATAATTGTATCTGTCTTTTTTTTTTTTAATCTTATGGATCAGGATAATGCCAACACCAAAAAATAAGAGTGTTTACCAGTAATTACTTACTGGAAATAACATTTAGGAAAATAATTTGGGTTTTATAATTGACTCTGTGACTACTGATAATGAAACCTGAAATGGCTATTACATATATATATATATTTTTAATCAGAATCTTATAAGACTTTTTAGCTCACTCAGGTATGCAGATGATGTCAAACCAGGTTTCTGTTCTCATAATGCAGCACAGGAATACCTCTCTCTTTTAACATAAAATAAAATGTATAGAAGGAAAATAATGGAATTGGCCAGAATTTTGCTCCAGTCCTTCATCAAAGGAAGGTTTTGGGAATATAAGTCTTTGGGCGAATTATTGAGTTAATCTCTTGAAGGCTCTATTTCTTTATTTGGAAACCAGGCATGATAAAATTTCAACTCCCAGTGTAAAGGGTTAAGGTGATCTGAAATTATAGATGCACAAGTGATTTTCAAGTACTGTAAAGTGAAATACAAACAGAAAGAATTACAGGATCCAAAAGTAGGACAGTTTTTTTTTTAGAATGGAGTTGCACGCTAAAACACATATCTCAAGACAAATTAGTTGAAAGTGTGTGTAATGAAGACTAAAATTAATGCCTTCTTGGAAAAAAAAATGTCAAATTTTGTAAGGCTCCTTAAAAGTCAGTTGGTTGTGTTGGCTACTGTTATTGAAGTGCATTTCCAGAAAACTCCTGGGTCGATCTTTGTTGAGGAATGGTTGGAGGATGCTTTAAAATAGAGTTCTTTACTACTTTTTCTGAAATGTAACAACCTATATTGGAAGATATATGGGTTGTCAGCTCAGAGATCATTGAGGCAAGGCAAAGACATGGAAAGCAGAGGTTCCATCCTCAAAGAGTAGTATATGATGAGGTCTTAGTTTTTTTTTTTTTTTTTACAGGAGATGTTATTCATTGATTTACTTTTTGTCTTTTTGCAGTCACTGGACTTTTATCAATACAATGCTGGGATACGTCAGAAAGCCTATAAGCTTCCTTGTAATTCTAACATTCTTGAGTTTGAGGTTACATTCATCCACTTAGCCCCATCTATCAGCACACATCTGCAGTCAGAAATTTGAGAAAAAGAAAAAATTAGAAGTATATATAATTTATTTTTCCTTGGTTTCATACATTACAATATTTCTTAAAAATATATGTGGAAAATATTAACACTTTGGCATGTCAAAAAAACATTTTATAATATTTGACAACAAAGCTCTTAGAATACTTCTCATATTCATTCCGTTACAGAAATAAAGGTCTACTGATTTTTTTTTTTTAATTGACATCAAGAAGTTATGAAAGCAGGACCTGTCAGAAACTCAGGATTGCTGAATTTCAACTCCAACACTGACATGAATTTCTTGAAAGAGCTTGGTTTTATTTTCAGAACATGTAAAACAAAGATTTGGAACTAAAATTGCCTTGATGCTTTTCTTGACCAGTGTGTTTCAATCAAACTTCATCCCTTTGGGAGGTTTATTTATTGATGTCTTCTGAATCAGGCTATTTATGCATAAATTCTCTGTCATTTAAAACTCTGTCTTTTGCTTTGGCTGACTTTTCATGTAAAAGTAGATACTTGGGTTATGTGTATTCAGAAGAACATTGCAGGAAAGTTTTTTGCACGGTCCTACTTTAAGTTACAACTTCTGATTCATCAACTCTTTAGATTTTAGGGTCTGTGATTGCACTTCTGCCTGGAAGTGTTCATCATGTCAGACTCTAACAACGACACACCCTTCTTCATAATAGGCCTTCCAGGCATTGAGGCTCTGCATGCCTGGCTCTCAGTCCCCCTCTGTGCCTTGTATGTGGTGTCCCTGGTAGAGAACAGCCTGATTATGTGGGTGGTGAGGTCAGAGCCCACCCTGCACTAGCCCATGTACTACTCTCTGTCCATGCTGGCACTGACTGACCTGGCCTGTCTGCCTCCACACTGCCCACCATGTTCACCATCTACATGCTGGGTTTCAGGCAGGTGGTGATGGATGTGTGCCTGGTACAGCTCTTCTTCATCCACATATTCTCCATCATGAAGTCCTCTGTGCTGCTGACCATGGCTTTTGATCGTTTTGGGGCTATCAAAATCCCTCTTCGCTATGGCACTATCCTCATAAACACCCGGATTGCAAGCTTGGGCTTGGCTATTGTGATACGCAGTATCAGTCTTCATATTCCAGCCCCCATCATGCTGAAGAAGCTGTCTTACTGCTGGAGTCACCTGCTTTCCAAAACATACTGCCTGTACCTGGATATTATGAAGCTGGCCTGTGCTGACACCACATCAACAGTGCCTACGGGCTCTTTGTGGTGTTCTCAGTGCTGGGGGTGGACTCAGTACTCATTGTCCTCTCCGATGGGCTGACCCTCCAAACAGTGCTGTCCACCACCTCAAAGGCTGAGCACTTCAAAGTCCTCAACACATGTGTCTCCCACATCTGTGCTGTGCTGTGCTTCTACATTCCCACCATTGCCACATCCATGATCCACTGATTTATGAAAAAAGCATCCCGTCTAGTCCTGTGCTGCTGTCTTATCTGCCCTATCTCACCCCTCCAGTGCTCAATCTAGTTGTTTCCACTATCAAGACCAAGGAGATCTGACTGAGGATGCTGTGCCTCTTCTGGGCGGGTATGAGTGGTATTAGAGAAATCCATGGTCATTAAGTATCTGGTGGAGAGAGAAAAGACAGGAGCATCTCTAGACATAGTGGCGACTCTGAACACACAAGTGACATAGGAGGAAATGAAAGTAATGTAAAAACCATTATCCTCTTCCACATGAAGTTCTCCGACTCATAGTAGGAAATAATATACTTATTTTTTAACCTAATCTTTCATAAAAAGGAATAATCATTAAGAACTTATCCAATACATAATTATACACCCTGGAAAAAAATTATATATATATATATATATATATATATATAAAACTATGCTGCAGATTTTGAGTTTTAGGAGAGCTTCATATTATTTAAGGCTCATAAAGGGAACTAGTATTATAAATGGAAATGAGACCCTAAAAAATAAGTTACATGAATATTTTAATGCACACATAGTACTTTGCCTTAGAGCTGAGAAGAAAGAAATTTTGTTAAATAAAGCCACGGGCATGTTTGGAATTCAGTGACATTAGATTCATTTTGGAAAATCACTGTTAAATATAATCCCCTTGAAGACAGGGATTCTTTTTTCTTGTTCAGCATTGCATCCCTACTCTTGAATATGGTGCTTTGCATTTATTAGATATTTGATTTGTATTTGCTAGATGAATGAATGAATAAATGGATGAGTGGGTTAAATTTTCAAGAAGACTTTTGAAATGAAGAAAAGCTTCATGAGAGAAAAAATATATTCTAGATGTGATGGTCATGCTCATGAAGACCTCTTGACTGCCATTTTTAGAGCACTCCATAATCTTCAGTTTTTCTCTCTTTCTCAATACAATTTTCAGATAGAGTGGGTGTCTAGTTCTTAAAATCTGTAATGTCTTTGGCCAGAGTTATCAAAATTTTTGGAAAGAAAAATCACAAGAATATTAACAATTTTAATGATAATTCTTTTAGTTACCAGCCTACTGGTTTCAGTCTCATTAAACTTGAATACCAAGAGTTGCTTAAATGTAAGTGTTAGATGCTTTGAAAATAAAAGTTGTGATTATAACTGCAGTTCTCAAACCGAATGAAACAGCTATTTCTTTGATACAATTTATGAAAGTTAAATTGTTGGCTTCCTATCATATAGCATATTGCAAGGGGAACATAAATGAGGGGTTCTGGGTTGGGATGGAAAGAACAAGCTGATGGATGTTGTAATAGTACGGGAAAACTGGTATAATTTTTCAAAAACTAAGCTATGTTAAAGAAAAAATTAGCAGAGTAGCAACCAGATAGTCTCATATCATTTACTCAAGGATTATCACAGGGATATTAGTAGGCATACTCTAGCATATATTTTAATTTGAGTTAATAATGATGAAACTATATTTTAATGAAAAACCCAAAACCAATGGTATTTTTTAAGTAACATATTTTCTGAAAACATCAATAATATGTGTTTCATATAAAAAAGAGTTGCTATTTAAAGGTTTCTACATGTCCCCTTTAATGTAATAATCATACAAATAGTGGTAGTTCAATGCAGCAGTTACTTGTTGAATATGCCTTTTCCCACAATCTTACCTCTACTGGAGAAAGACTAGTTAGCCTTTTCCTGATATTATTGACTGGGTAGATGAAGGCACGTTTTACTGGCAGTGTAAATAAAGAGAGATAAAAAGATGACAAGTTCAATTCTGTACATGTTTAATATGAGATTCATGCAGGGAATTAAATTCGTAGAAAGATTACTAAATATATAAACGTGAAACTCAGAGAAGAGACTGGAACTTCAAAAACAATAATTACTATATAGGTGATTGCTGAAACAATAGCATGGATATTATTGTCCACGAATTTCAAGGAAAGAAAGAACAAATATTGGCACAAGAATAATACCCTGAGGGATTCAAGATTAAGAGGTGATGCCAAAACATATAGCCTCAAAAAGAATTGTAGAGAATGGAGTGGAGGGAGCCCTGGTGGCCCAGTGGTTAAGAGCTCGGCTGCTAAATGAATGGTCGGCAGTTTGAACCCACCTACCACTCCACTGGAGAAAGTTGTGGCAGCCTGCTTCTGTAAAGACTTACAGCGTTGGGAACCCTGTGAAGCAGTTCTACTCTTTCTGATAGTGTCAGTATGAGTTGAAATAGACTCGACAGTAATTTTTTTTTTTTTTTTTTAATAACAGTGTGGAAAGATTGCTTTTCCAGAAGCCCTGTAACAGATAGTTTAGAGGAGGTGACATTGCCTGAAGTATTTCAAATGCGGTAGTAATGATAGGAGTGATAATGATGGTAAAAGTTCCCATGGAAGCTTTATCCAGCATTGTGACATTTTGTAGACCATAGAATTCTGCCCATAGAATTGGCTGTTGCTGTCTTTAAGATCTCGTAACTAGTCCAGTAGGTGAGTGTTCTCTTAACAGGGGACAAAAGGATTCCCAGAAACTTGTATTCTGTAGCTGGACACAAAGACAGTAGGGAGACCATGGGAACAGTATTAATTATTCAAATAGCTAATATTATAACTGCAAATTACCTAATACAAAAGTAAATTTAGTCATGATTGGAGCTGAAAGTGTGAGTCAGAGAAATGAGAGTTATTGTGAGGAATGGAATACTTTCAGGTTTTTTTTTTTTTTAATGTAAAGACAAAATAATAGTAATTCCATAATTTAGGTCAGACAGAAAAAGCATAATTCTATTTCAAAATCCATGTGACAACAACAGCAAAGATGGGGCATATATTTAGATTTTGTCTCAGACACTCTTCTGAAAAAAGTTTGCAGTCAGTTTCCCTCAGGTGAATAAGAACGAGCATATATTTTCATTAGAGGAGGAGCGAAACAAAGAGGACCTGAGACCCAGTAACAGGAGCTATCCAAAACAAATCCTAGGAGGTAGCTGAGATTATCTGAGTTGTCCCTGGAAAAGCCATGACATAGTAAACTCTGGAAGAAAGCAAAGTAGGAAGGAGCTATATGGGAGGGAAACATTTATGTCTCTGCTGCCTGCGATGATACTGAATACCTTCCCAATAAATACTACGTTACCTTTATAAAATGTTCATTCTTTGCCTTTTCTCCAACTACCGTAGAGTTATCCAGTTGCATGTCTGTTTTGTTTTACTCTCTCTTAAGATGCACAGAGTGAATTTGTTTTTCAATTTTTACAAATATTTTTTGGTTCAAGACTCCAGACTTGCCTGAGTCTATTATTTCAACTCTATCCCCCTTTTCACATGGATAAGAATTGGGTAGGTAGAGCTTGGATCCAGAATTATTTATATTCCTGTCAATTTGAACAAGAGTTGCAGCATATATGCACAAAGGTTAAATATCAAAGAAGGGAAATTCATAACCTTGAATGAAAACTCACATACTGCTATCCTAAATTTGAGGTTAAAGATTTCAATTATAAGTGTTGGACCTGAAACACCTAAATGTGGTGATATACCTGTATAATTACTGGTGCACACTTGTAACAGAACAGCCCATTGCGATTGAAAGAAGTCTGCTTTGAGCAAAAATGTGCCTGTGCCTGAGAGTACTATCTCCCAGAATTATTGTCTGGCTTAATTATTCCATTAGAAAAGTAAGATTTGTTTTTAGGTAGAATAAAATCATTCAAAGTAATCAAAATCTGGTAACTTCTTTTCTGACTAATTACAAAGCTTGCCACACAGACAGTTGATGTAAAATGCAATCAAATTTTCTAAACTGAGAAAGACTTTAAAAAAAAAAAAAGAAAGAAATTATCTATCTCCAGCTAATCACATGGGAAAGGGGTAATAGACCACTGAATCATTTTTCAAATGATTGCAAGAAAGCTTTCATTATATAAATTCCATTTGAGTTGAGTTTTGAAAGCTAAAATTTCTTAGCATTGCATGCAAAGTTTTCTTCTTTCACATATTTACTTTTCCTGGTTTAAACTTTGTAATCTAGAAACTAAAGAACACTTGGAGTCTGCAGCACCTCATGAACACATTGCTGTTTCTATCATTTGTTCTGTAGGTTACCTTAATCCTCTGCCTGGAATGCCCTTCCTAGCCCAATATATTTGTTCTAATATTTTTGTTCCATAATTTTCCGTCATTGTGAGCTCTGCTTAGATGGTCTGCTCTAGAAACCAATATGAGAAGGCACATTAAAGAACTTCCCATTTTCCCCACGCATATGCTTTAGATTTGCACCTATTTGGATGAGAACATCGAGAATGTAGAAACTTCAGACTGAGAGGGCCTAAGGATTTTCTAATCACAAAGGAGTCTCTTTAGAGCATATTGTAGAACTTGTTTGGTAATGACTGTCCTCAACCCCAGGATACCTAATGTGTTGTGTCTAGGGAATTGACCAAGTCCCTGTAAAATACACCCCATTAAACGTTCCCGGCAATCAGGGTCTCACAGAGGGGAGAGATAGTCCCAGGTTTGGTGTCCTTACCGGTGAGTCAGTATTGTAGATCTTTGAAAAGAAAGAAACAGCCATGTGATTGATGATGTTACCAGTTACTTTTTGGTGAACCCTTGAATGTCAGTGCATTGATGGGCTAAAGAGACAAAAGAAGATCAGCATGTTAAGGTGCCATGTAAGAGGTATCATGAGCTATGGTTTCCTTAAGATCTCCTCCAAATATACTGCTGCAAGAAAGAACACCTTCAGGATTGAGAGATGCTGGAAACCTACGGGAAAACCTTCTTCTCTCTTCAGATAAATTTTGATGCATTTATATCTGAATACATCTCAATACCATTTGATTCTCTGCCCCTCAAATATGCCAAACTAAGATTGAGGAAGACTAGTTTAAGAGAATGATGTGGGGAGAAAGCTGGAATATGGATACAGTCTGAATAAATAGAGTCTCTTTCCTCTTGAAAAAAGAAAAGGGGGGAAAAAAAGGTGCCAGAAGTATCATCTGAGAGAATACGCTCATGGTTATTGAGACTTAAGCTATTTTTTTAAGCCTCTTTTCAGCTTTGAAGTTATATCTTGAAGCTTGAAATTGTGAGGCTATTAAGAGCAATGAAAGTGCTGCCTAATTAAAAAAACAAATATTTGCTTCAACTTTATTAAAAATTCCTTATTTTTGATGCATACCACCTTAACCGTGGTGAGAGGTTTTCTTTGGGGGAATGAGAACCATTGTTTCTTTTGATTATCATAACAGAGTTTGTGTTTCAATGAGCTTTAGAAGAAAATCCTAATGTGGATGCAGGAAGAATACACGTTGATTCAGTGGAAAATACAGAACTGCCTCCTAGTTTACTTTTTCTCTTATGCTACAGGTTTATAACTCTACTAAAATCCACGTACCAGTGATCAAGAAGAGCTCCTTTAAGCAATTAGATTATGGTCTGCTCTTAGAATCCGTGACAAATGAGCTTCGTCTCACTCCTCTCCTCAGTTATAGATAAGAAATGTGACATTGTCTCCATCAGATAAAACAATGAAGACAGCTTTCTAATATTGGATATGTTGTTGTTGTCAGGTGCCATCAAGTCAGTTTTGACCAGTAGCGACCCTATGTACAACAAAACGAGACACCACCTGTTTCTGCATCATCCTCACAACCATTGTTATGTTTGAGCCCATTGTTGCAGCCACTGTGTCGATCCATCTCATTGAGGGTCTTCCTGTTTTTCACTGACCCTTTACCAAGCATGATGTCCTTCTACAAGGACTGACTCCATAGCATGTCTAAAGTATGTGAGACATAGCCCCACCATCTTTGCTTCTAAGGAGCATTCTGGCTGTACTTCTTCTGAGACAGATTTGTTCTTCCTTTTGGCAGTCCATGGTATATTCAATTTTCCTGCCAACACTATAATTCAAAAGCTTCAATTCTCCTTCAGTCTCCCTTATTCATTGTCCAGCTTTTGCATGCATAAGATATGAGGTGATCGAAAACACTGTGGCTTGGGTCTGGTGTCAAGGTGACATCTTTGATTTTTAACACTTTAAAAAGGTCCTTTGCATCAGATTTGGCCAATGCAATGCATTGTTTAATTGGATGTTATTGTACATTGTATATACATTTATACACAAAATATATTGTACAGAGTAATATCTAGGAATCTTCAAATAACATAACCAAGTAAGCAGGGAAGAGATTGATCCAATTATAGGACCCCAGAATGAATTCAAGTTTTGATGATGGTTATTCAAGGAGTTTGTTGTAAAGCTCGGATCAAAAAACATCCCCCCACCCCATATCCCCTGTTTTTTCCCTACATCAATTTTCTTTCAGTCACTAAATTTCTTTTTAAAACAAACAGTTTTTTTAAACCTGTCCCATGTCAGGTATTTGGATAGATGTGAGAAACAGAAAAATAAATGACATGTTCTGTGATCTCAAATTCTTGTTCCCTAATGCACATTTTCTTGTCATGGTTAGCACAATCCAAGTAAAATTGCTGATCTGATTTTGTTCATCCCAAGGACATTCCCTGCGCTTGTGTCTTCACATATCAAGTCTGTGGAGGAGCTGTTTAAATTAGTTTGAAAAAATCCTAAAACAGGTCTTATAAGTGTTAGTAATTGTGAAGAGGTACAACTTGTGGTATGGAAAGTTTACAAAGACAGAACATTCGAACTGATATTTTCACAGTAGCTTCCTCCTTCAGGTGTAGCCCCCAACCATTTCTTTATCTTATTTATATTACTTTCCGTAGTGCCTCCATCTTTAAATAACTTATTGAAAACTTATAAAGCCATATGTAGAAAAAAGACATGTTTCAGCTTCTCACAGCAGCATAGCTTATCCTAAAATATAGAGTATCTAGTTATCAACTTAATATTACCACTGATAAAACGATGCCCTTGGGAACCATAATCACCACTCCTCTTTATGTTTATATTTGATGATTCTTTGAAAAAAAAAAAATGTATTGGGTCGTCCTAATCAGTGTGCCTGCCTGGTCATGATTGCCATCACCACCACAAAGCTTAGCATGCAATGGGAGCTTTTTACTTCACCTAAGGACTAGAAGTGTCAAGTCTTGTCTTTTATTTCTTAACTTTTTCTTCTACTTTCATGTCCACATCAATGGCCATTTGGAGAGCCATTTTACTTTTATAATTAGTTTTTCTCTTTGAGGATCAGAATTGTATATCTAGTAAGTACAAATGCAGAATTCTGCTTTTTAAGATTAATATTTAGATTTTCTCAGTGATTAATTAGGTTCTAATTATCCCTGTCCAATACCTCTCTTGCTGCTATCCCTATTCTATCTCGAACAGATTTTAACTCCTAGCTACGGTGAACATTAACAATTCATGGTCATTTTCTTAATAACTTCTCTATGCGTTTGCTTTCTCTTTCTCTCTCTCCCTCTCTCTCAAACACACACACACACATACAAGCACAGGCACGTGCAAGGCAGACACTGACAGTCACACTCAATCACATGTCTTCAAAAGCTTCGTTCTTTCAATTCTGATCTTACTCCAACTGTTACCTCCTTCAGAGTTATCTCAGAACACTTAATCTTTAAAACAAGATCACGTGATGTCTTTCTATAGGTGCAAATTATTTCCTTAAAATATTTTATTCCTAATCGTGTTCGCTTTATTCATGATGCTCCAAGACAGCAGTGACTTTATCTCTCTTGTAGAGAGCTATAACGCCAGTGCCTACTCATAAGACTCCTTAGCAGTAATTACTTATTCAAGAAATATTTAGGCCAAAATTTGGGTTTTATAACTGACTGTGTGACCACATATAGAAAATCTGAAGTGACAGTTATATTTAATTTCTTTAATTATGATTTTAATGGAGTCTTTAGGTTACTCAGATGTGCAGATGAAGGTAACATCAAGGTTCTGATTCTCAAAACACAATAGAGGACTGAATCTCTGTATTTTAACATAAATTAAAATGTACTGAAGGAGAAGAACTGAATTAGCCAGAATTTTTGTTCCAATCTTTTATCAACCTTTTATTAAATCTGAGACTTTGGGAGGATTAATTACTTGATCTCTTGAAGATTCTATTTCTTTATCTGGAAGCCAGGTATAATAAAATTTGATCTTATTCACCTTAAAGGTTAAGTTGATCTAAAATGACAGATGCAAAAGTGATTTTAGAGTATTGTAAAGTGACATAAAAGTAAGAATGATTGTACCTTCACATTCTTACCTGCAGAAGAGTGACAGGATCCATAATCAAGAGATTTTTTTTTTTAAAGGAATTGGACACTACAGCATGTGTCTCAAAATAAATGAGTTGAAAGGTCTTGCAGTGAAAATTAAAGTTAATATCTTCTTGGAAGGAAGAGGGGGTGAAACCTGAATGTAGAATTTTATGACTCCTCAAAATTTACTTGTTCTTTTGTGTATTATTATTCAATTTATTTTTTAATCATTGTAGATTTCCAGAAAGGTCCACCTTGAAAGAAGCAACCTATATTGGATAATATGTAGGTTGCTGGTTGAGAGGTGTTTGAAGTTCAGGGGAGAAAATACAAGGAGGACAGAGATTTATCCCCAAAATGTAGACTACAATGAAGTTTACAGGAGATCTTATTTATTGATGAATTATTGAGTTTGAGTTTACCCTAATACTCTTAGATCTGTATGTCAACACACATGCATATCTCTACTGAGAAATTTTAGAAAAAGGCAAAATGAGAAATATGTATAATTTCTTTTTTTTATGATTTCATGTCTTTAAAATATGTATGGAGAATATAGACACGTTGGCATGCCAGTAAATCATTTACGTTATTTGACGATAATAATTACCATGTTATGGAAATAAATGTCTACTAACATAGTGAAATTTTGAAAGCAGGAATCGAGGAGACTTGATTCCACCCCTAACTCAAATACATGAGTTAATTGAAGGAGCTTAATTTCATTTTTAGAATATGTGCAATGAAGAGTTGGAATCAAGATTGCCTCAGTTCCTTTCTAGATCTGTGTTTCAATCAAATTTCATATCCTTGGGAGGTTCATTTTGGTCCTCAGGAATCAGGTTACTCATGCATAATCTTCCTCTATCAGTTCAATCTCTGTGTCCTCTGCTTTGGCTCACTTTTCATTTAATGGAAAATATTTGCAGTATGGATGTCCAGTAGAGCATTGTGGGGAAAGTTTTTGCAAAGTCTTAGTTTGAGCTACATGTTCTGACCCATCAACTCACTGGATTCTAGGCCTTGCGATTGCACTTCTGCCTGGAAATTTGCTTTTCAAGGTCATCATGTCGGACTCCAACAATGACACCTTCTTCTTCCTAACTGACCTCCCAGGGCTTGAGGCTATGCATGCCTGGCTCTCCATTCCACTGTGTGTCATGTATGTGGCTTCCCTGGCAGGGAACAGCCTGATCCTGTGGCTGGTGAGGTCAGAGCCCAGCCTGCACCAGCCCATGTACTACTTTCTGCCCATGCTGGCACTGACTGACCTGGGCCTGTCTGCCTCCATGATGCCTACCATGATCAACATCTACATGCTCCATCTCAGACAGGTGGCAGTGGAAGTGTGCCTGGCACAGCTCTTCTTCATCCACTCCTTCTCCATCATGGAGTCCTCTGTGCTGCTGACCATGGCCTTTGACTGTTTTGTAGCCATATGTAGCCCTTTTCACTATGGCACCATCCTCAGGAACACCCGGGTTGCCAGCTTGGGCTTGGCCATTGTTGTGCGTGGTATAGGTCTCCTCATTCCTGCTCCCATCATGCTGAAGAAGCTGCCTTACTGCCGAAATCACCTGCTTTCCCCTTCCTACTGCTTGCACCCGGATGTCATGAAATTGTCCTGTGCCGACACTCGCATCAACAGCACCTATGGGCTCTTCGTGATGATCTCCACGCTATGTCTGGACTCAGTACTCGTTGTCCTCTCCTATGGGCTGATCCTCCAAACAGTACTGTCCATCACCTCTAAGGCTGAGGGCCTCAAAGCCCTCAACACATGTGTCTCCCACATCTGTGCTGTGCTGCTCTTCTACGTTCCTACCATTGGCCTGTCCGTGATCCACCGATTTGAGAAGCCTTCCGCTTTCAGCTGTGTGCTACTCTCTTATTTGCACTATGTCTTATCTCCATTCCTGAACCCCATTGTCTACACTATCAAGACTAAGCAGATCCGACTGAAGATGTTGCCCCTCTTCAGGAGGAGTAGAATAGACAAAATGGATAAAGAGCACCATTAAATTATTTTTGGCACAAAGCAAAGGATATGCCCTATCGATAGTTGTAGCTTAATCCTTTATTTTATACTGAGCACCTTATGCAGAAAGACAATGGAGACACTACCTTTATCCTTACGAACTTCTCTCTCTAAGGGAAAGGTAAAACCCATATTTCCTTTTAAATATTCATTCATCAGACACATATTTACTGAATGTCAAGTACTCTGAATTCTGCTGAAATATGTAGATTAAAAGAGAATGAAGTTGCTGACTATTTAGAAGGTGAATCTCATTATCTTTGATATTTGTATAAGAGACTAGCACTTGACTGCTAAACAAATGGTTGGAGGTTTGAGTTCACCTAGAGGTGTCTCAGAAGAAGTATCCAGCAATATATTTAGAAAACTCAGCATTGAAAACCCTGCGGAGCATAGCTGTACCCTGACACACAAAGGATCATCATGAGTTAGATTCAAATCAAAGGCAAATGGTTTGATCTTTTGCTTTTATCAGGAAATTTAAGTACAGAGCAGTCACTCTAGTTGTCCCAAGGTCAAATAGCCAGTAGTAGAGTAAAACTGAAAGCCAGATCAACAGGCCTAATTAGAGCAGAGGAATTAATCTGAAACCACACTCAGGTTGCTAACTTCTTGCCTTTCTTAAAGTTCTGAAACGCTTAGTAGAAAAGAGAATAGGGAGACAAGAACCTGGAAAAAAAGAGGGGTCTTTGCATTATGGGTCATGAGATTACAGGAGTAAAGAAACTTTGAAGAATTGCTCTCGCTGTGATGAAGATGATAGCTGCCATCCAATTGGCTCTGACTCATGGAGACCTTAGGTACAACTGGATGAAATGTTTCCTGTTCCTCCATCATCCTCACAATTGCCAGTATGTTCAAAACCATCATTTGGGTTTTGTTCCAATCCATCTCACCGAGGGAGGGTCTCCCTTACCCTCGCTGGCCCTTTACTTCATCACCAAATATGATGCCCTTCTCCAGAGATTAATCCTTCCTGATGAAGTGTCCAAAGCAAGCAAATTGGACAGTGTTCTGCTTTGATCCATAATGTCTCCATTGGCTAATTTTTAGAAGTAGATCACCAGACCTTTCTTCCTGCTTAAACTTGTCCATCGTGGGTGACCATATTGGTATTTGAAATACTGGTCGCATACTTCTAGCATCATAGTGACACACCATTGTGCAAAAAACTGACAGACTGGTGGTAGGCTCTCTCTTTACCCATTTGTAAAACCCCACAATCCTGAATCCTTACGTAGTTCTTAGCTCAGAATTATGCAGACCCTAACTCCAGGCACAGTTAAGACCATTTTTAATGCACTGTGTTCCATTGTGTTAGTGTTTCAAATATAAGGTATTTTTATGTTTGAAGAAAAAAAAATAGTAAACCAGGGTAGTCCTTAGCAGACAGAAAACTATTCTATTATGTCCAGGGTCAGTGCTAAAACTAGTAAATTTTCTGAATTACATTCACATATGTACCTAACAGAAAATTCTCCATGATTCATGATCACATACACCTTCTGTGAGTTAACTAAGCCTGGGCGACATGCTTGCATAAAGAAAGGACTCAAAAATTTACCCTTTTTGTTTTTTTAAGTTGCTAAGAAAGTCATCTGCATCTCTAAGGGAGGGATGTAGCACTTTTCAGTTTATATAAATATAACCATAATATTTTACCAGCAAATACTACAGGAAAAAAAAAAAAGCATTGTTTATTTTTAGCTCTTGATAAGTAAACGAATTCTAATTTTGGGAAACACAGAATTAATGGCCAAGCCATTTGTTTTATAGGAATAAAACAATATGTACTTATTAAAAAGTAATACAAAAAAAGTAAGAAAAATTATTATTTAAATTTAGATATTTTGCAGCCATTGTCTCAAAATAAACAATGTTAATCTGTTGCTACAACAAAACAACTGGTAAAATTTTTAGCCAATGAAAAATTTGATCTTTCAAGTAGAATTTTGGAAAATTTGTAACCACCACAGTGAGCCTTCAAGTCTTAAAAATTTTGTATGATGAAACCAGTGTGATGTTAAGGAATATGATTTCTCGATATTGTATAATGGTCTATGTCAGCATTTGGAACATCTGCATAACTCAGTGAACCAATATATTCTAAATATCCTATATGTTACAAAAATCATGCATAAGTAAAAGATTCATTTAAGTATAAGATAGATCCATGCCATTAAAAAAAAAAAAAAAGATATTTTGGAATGCATTTTCAAAGATAGTTTAGAAAGTTCTCATATACTAAGCTTCCCTCACCCAGTTTTCCTAATATTAGCCTCTGATATAATCATGATAGTTGAAAAAACTAAGAAATTAACAGTGGTTCATTATTTTCAATAACTTTAAAAGAGAAAGGGAGGTGGATACAAAAATTTTTTTTTAAAAAGGATCACTGAAAACAGCCACGGCCAGTGTAGTTCACAATGATCAATAGTACAAGGAAGATTTGCAAACCACAGAACTCCTGAGTTATCTATGGGACCTCTCCCTCTCCTGATTTTCTGTTTCATTACATTCATCATTATGCTGAAACTATGAATCCCAATATTCATGTTGTTTTGACACCACCAGGGTTATACTATTTAACTATTTGCTAAGGTGATTATTATTATTATTATTTTTTTGCGAGTCTATTTTAATTTCATGTGGACTGCAAAAACTGTTAGGTATCAACATTGATCTTGATCAAAGAAACCCTTAAATTTATCTATTTCAATTCATATCCTATGCTGAAATTTCTTCTCCATTAAAACCTTTGCTGTCGAGTTGATTCTGACTCATAGTGACCCTATAGGACAGAGTAGAACTGCCCCATAAGGTTTCTAAGGAGTGCCTGGTGGATTGAAACTGCCAACCTTTTGGTTAGCAGCAGTAGCTCTTAACCACTATGCCACCAGGGTTTCCTTTTCTTCATTAGTCTTCATAATTTTCCTCCAGTCTGAGCACAGCTACATTCCTGAGCAGAGGTACCAGAGACTGCTACATGATTCTGGGTATTTTCAGTAGCTCAGCCAGAAATCTCTTCCTTACCTGGATCTTCTAGATGCTGCTGAGATCAGCTGGGGTGTAAATAACCCTGACAAGGAAGCAACCTGATCTAAATTATTCTCCTTCCTGTCACTTTCCTAATAGCAGCAATCTAACTTTTCACACTTAATCACTCTCTGTAATAAGCCACTTTGAATTTCAATGTTCCCTTCACTCTAAGTCTCCCCATAATGTGCTGTAATCAATAAAAATAGTTTCTTGCCCAAGAAGTGCTTGTGTTTTCTTTAGCTTACATAACTGTATATTTGCTTCACAGGTATTATTTCAGGTCCCTTTAGCATTAAGGTATCCCAAAGCATTCATGGAAAAATATCCATAACCTTAACAGTGAAAGATATCCTAAAACATGACTTCTCAAAGACACTCTTCTCTGACACATGCGGGAAAAATAATGTATACAGACTGGTTTGATGGTTAATGTTGTGTGACAACTTGGCTGGACCATGATTCTTTGGTTTGGTAGTTATGTAATGATGTAGTTTGGCAGTTATGTAATGATGTAATTTGGCAGTTGTGCAATGATGTAGTTATCCTCTATTTTGTGATATAAAGGAATCACATCCACGACATCATCTGATGTGTTCAGCCAGTCAGTTGTAGGGGGAGATTCATCAGATGTGTGGTCCGCATCCATTATGTATGGATGTTCTGGCAAAGCTCGCTGGCTTTTGTTTGCTTGAGATCCTGCATCCAGATTATCATATTCTGACCTCTGATTCTTGTTACTTGAACCAGCAGCCTACCATAATGCCCACAGATTTTGAGTTAGTCAGGTTCTGCAGCTACATGAGGCAGGAGAAGCCTCCGGCCTAAAATCTGCTCCACAAACTGGGGACTTGCCAGCCTCTATAGCCATGTGAGCCATTTCCTTGAGACAAATCTCTGTTTCTCTTCATATGTACTTCATTGATTTTGTTTCTCTAGAGAACCCAGCCTAAGACATTTGGTAGCAAGAATGGTGCTAGCAAAAGAAAATTTTAAGGATCAGTTTTCTAAATTGATTCTCAAGTCTTGTTACTCTAAAAGATGCTCATGACTCTGCTTCCAGTAGCAAAGAGGGCATTGCTAACACATGCTGTGAGGTGGCAACAGAAATACACAAAATATCACCACCAATAGATCAAGTATTGGTGAGAACCAAGGCTCTGGTTGATCGCATACTTGATAGTTTTCTACATTTTGGTCAGAATGAGAAGTATAAGGAAACTGATGGTTGGTCCTACTTTTGCACACAAAGTGGTGAACAAAAGAGATGAGCTCAGAGCTTCAGAGTCACAGTTCCAGTACCATATAAATTGACTTGAAATTGTCACTTGTGCCCTGAATGAAAGTTTTATTTCTTGAAGTAACATAGCTGATATGGCCGAAAACCAAGCCCAGAGTCTTATGGTAAAAGTGACTGAATTACATTGTCAACTGAATTCCCAACCTCAAATGGTGTATGGAGTTAAAGTGAGGGCATTGACTGGGATCCTGAAACTTGGGATGGGGTCATACGGGAAGATAATCAGGAAAATGGGGACACTGAGCCCCTAAATTCTGTTGAATCATTCCTGTCTGCAGAATCAGCCCTCTCACTCTCATCTGAAGAGATGCCTGCTAAGCCAACCTCCCAGATAAAGCCATTAACACTTCAACCTCCATCTGATGAGGTTAAGCTAGCTCTATCTGAAAAGTCTTTCTCTGAGTCACCACTTTAGGAGGTATCTGGGTCATTTCTGGGGCGTTTCCTGAGGCAGATGCCTTACAAGACATTGCTGAGTATTCTCAGAACACATCCCCAACCAACCATTTTTTGTTTCTAGAAGTATAACCAGGCTTAAGTCCCAATGAGTCCCAAAAGGTGAAGTATAAAATGTGACCCAGGAGGTATGCTGCACTGCAGAAGAACTGCTTTACTTTTCTAATATTTACAAACAGAAACCTGAGAATATGTGTGAAAATGATTATGAAGGGTGCTGGATGATGGTGCAAAGAACATAAAGTTGAATTAGTCTGAGCTTATTTTTATGGGGCCAATAAGCAGATTCTTCATTCAATGTTTCACCTTGAAAGAGTAGGTAAGGATCTTATAGTTTATTTGGTTTGTTAGCTGAAGCATGGATTCTGTGGTAGTCTACACTAAATCAAGCTGAAGTTCAAGACCTGCCTTGGCATACTGTAGAAGAAAGTATCCAAAGGCTTAGGGATACTGGCACCTTAGAGCAGATTAATCAGGTTAAACCCACAGACCCAGACATGGAGTGCCCATTGAACATACCTTTAACTACAGTGTTGAGGAACAAGTTTATGAAGGGTCCTCCCAGCATCCTCAAAGACTCCTGTGATTGCTATTTTATGTAAGTCAGATTTGACAGTGGGAACAGCACTAACTGAATTAAGATACCTAGTTACAGTGGGGTTGATAGAACCCCTTGGTGGTATGAAATAAACGGCAGCACTCTATGAACAAAGTGGGTGTGGTTACTGTAATGGACAGCAGAAAAAAAAACAGTAATTAAAATAATCTGATTTGTATGGATTAATGGAATTGGCTAATTAGTCGTGGCATCCACAGCAGTGAAATAGACAAGAAATCTACTAAATATTTACATGATTTGTACAAGCAGAAAAATTCTAGGTCCAGTGACCAGAAGTTTAACTCAAATCACCAACATAAAGGGTCATAGTTCTTGAATCTATTCCCAGGCTTGAGCCAGTTTACAGATCCACAACCCTTTGAATGAAGGGGTGGTCAAAACCCCACAGCACGGCCAAAAATTTATACCGTTAATCTTTTCCCCAGCCTTTCAAAAGGGATCTACAGCCATTTACCAGAGTGACTGTTCTTTGGGGAAAAGGAATATATCAGACTTCTCAAGGATTACTGGTTACTGGCACTGAACTGACACTAATTCCAGGAGACCCAAAATGTCACTCTGGTCCACCAGTCAGATTGAGGCCTATGAAGGTCAGGTTACTAATAGGACCTTAGCTCATGTTCATCTCACAGAGGGTACATTGGGTCCTGAAACATTCCTGTAGTGATTTCCCCTGTTCCAGAATGCATAATTGGAATAGATACAGCAACTGGCAGAACCTCCACATTGGATACCTGACAAGTGTAGTAAGGGATATTGTGGTAGGAAAAGCCAAATGGAAGACGTTAAAAGTGACCCTAGGCAGAAAATAGTAAACCAAAAGCAGTACTGCATTCCTGGGAAGGATTGCAGAGATTATTACAGCTACCATCAAGGACTTGAAGACTGCAGGGGTGGTGATTCCCACCAGATCCCCATTCAACACACCTATTTCACCTGTGTGAAAAACAGATGGATCTTGGAGAATGACAGTGGCTTATCATAAATTTAACAAGGTGGTAACCCCAATTGTGCTGCTGTTCCAGATGAGGTCATCACTGCTTGAGCAAATTAATACATATCCTGGTACCTGATATGCAGATACTGATCTGCCAAAGCATTTTTCTAAATTCCAGTCTCAAAGGAACCCCAGAAGCAGTTTGCCTGCATCTGGCCATGTCAGCAATACACCTTCACTGCCCAAATATATCAACTCTGTAGCCCTGCGTCATAATTTAGTCTGCAGAGACCTTGATTTCCTTTCCCTTCCACAAAGTATTACCCTAGTCCATTACACTGATAACACTATGCCAAATGGACCTAATAAGGAAGAAGTGTCAATGGCTCTGGTCGTGTTGGTAAAAATTCACATTCTGGAGGGTGAGAAATCAATCTGAAAAAAATTCAGGCCCCTTCCACCTAAGTGAAATTTCTAAAGGTCCAGTAGTGTAGGTATGCTAAGATATTCCTTCTACAGTAGAGGATAAGTTATTGCATCTAGCCCCTTCCACAACTAAAAAGGAGGCATAATGTCTGAAGGGCCACTTTGGAGGCAACATATCCCTCACTTGGGTGTGCTATTCTGGCCTATTTATCAAGTGGCTCAAAAATCTGCTAACTTGGAGTGGGGCTCAGAACAACAGAAGGCTCTGAAATAGGTTAAGCCTCCTATGCAAGTTGCCCTGCAACTTGGGTCAGATTATTCAACTGATCCAATGGTGCTTGAAATGTCAGTGGTAGAGACAGACGTTGTCTGGAGGCTTTGGCAGGCCCATCTTGGTGAGTCACAGCATAGATGCTTAGGATTTTATAGCAAAGTGCTAACCAGTATTTACTGAAAAAAAACATTTAGTCAAATGATTTGGCTTTTATAATAGAGTGTGTGACTGCAGATAGTGAAATCTGAAGTGGCCATTATAATTTTTTTTTTTTTTAATCAGAATTTCATGATTCTTTTAGCTTACTCAGATATGTGGCTGAAAGTCAACCCAGGCTTCTGATTCTCAAAACACACTAGAGGACTACCTCTATCTTTTAATATAAAATAAAATGTATAGAAGAAAAATAAAGGAATTGGCCAGAATTTTGTACTAGTCCTTCATCAAATGAAGATTTTGGGAATATAAGTCTTTGGGAGTATTATTTAGTTATTCTGTTGAAGACTATATTTCCTTATGTGGGAACAAAGCATAATAAAACTTCAACTCCTGATGCAGAAGGTTAAGGACAGCCGAAATTATAGATGCACTAATGATTTTACAGTACTGTATTGTAAAATACAAATAAGAAAGATTTCACCTGACCATTGCTACCTGCACAAGAGTTACAGGATTCATGTCAGATTTTTTTTTTTTTAAGAAGGATTTGAATACTAAAGCACCTATCTCATGACAAATAAGTTGAAAATGTGTGTAATTAAGGCTAAAGTTAATGCCTTCTTGGGGAAAAAAAAATGTGGAATTTTATAAGACTCTTCAAAATTCAGCTGATTTATTGGCTATTGTTCATGAAATGGGTTTCAAGAAAATCTCAGGCTTCATTTATGTTGAAGCATTAGAGGATGCTTTAAAATAGAATTTTCTTCTACTAGTTTCTGAAATGAAAGAATCTATCTTGGAAAATACCTGGGTTGGCAACTCAGATGGCATTGAGGTCAAAAAGCAAAAATGTGGAGGACAAAGGCTCTATTCTCAAACTGTAGTATGAAATGAGGCCTACATGAGATGTTATTTATTGATAAATTTTTTGACTTTTTACAGGCATTAGACCATTATCAATACGATGCTGGAGAATGTCAGACGGTCTATAAATTTCCTTCTAATTCTAACATTCTTGAGTTTCAGTTTACATTCAGACTCTTAGATCCACCTATCGGCACACTTACATGCCTACAGTCAGAAATTTGAGAAAAAACACAAAATTAGAAGAATATACAATTTATTTTTCAGTGGTTTTATTCCTTAAAAAATATATTCTAAAAACATGTGTGGGGAATATGAACACATTGACATGCCAGAAAAAAAACATTTTATAATATTCAACAATGAACTCTTAGTATAATTCTCACATTTACCTTATTATGAAAATAAATATCTACCTTGTTTGCCATATATGTGGTGTCCCTGGCAGGCAGCAATCTGATCCTCTGGGTGATTATGTCAGAGACCTCCCTACACCAGCCTATGTACTACTTTCTGTCCATGTTGGCAGTGACTGACATGAGCCTGTATGCCTCCACAATGCCCACCATGATCAACATCTACATGCTGGGTCTCAGATGGTGGTAGTGGGTGTGTGCCTGGCTTAGCTCTTTTTTGTCCACACATTGTCCATCACAGAGTCCTGTGTGTTGCTAACCATGGACTTCGGCCATTTTGTGGCCATTAGACACCCTCTTTGCTATGACACCATCCTTACAAACACCCAGGTTGCCAGCTTGGGCTTAACCATTATGCTGCGCAGTATTGGTTTCCTCATTCCGGCCCCCATCATGCTGAAGAAGCGACCTTACCATCAGAATTGTCTGCTTTCCCACTACTACTGCCTGCACCCTGACATAATGAAGCTTGCCTGGGCTGACACCCACATCAATAGTGCCTGCGGGATCTTTGTGGTGCTCTCTATGCTGGGGGTAGACTCAGTGATCACTGTCCTCTCCTAAGGGCTGATCCTCTAAACAGTGCTGTCCATCGCCTCAAAGACTGAGCACCTCAAAGTCCTCAACACATGTGTTTCCCACATCTGTGCTGTGCTTCTCTTTTACATTCCCACCTTTGCCATGTCCGTGATCTATCGATTTGGGAAGAGAACATACCCTTCTAGCCCTGCGCTTCTCATTATTTCACCCCTCTGGTGCTCAAACCAGTTGTTTACACTATCGAGACCAAGGAGATCCAACTGAGGATGCTGAGCCTCTTCTGGCTGGGTAGGACTGGCATTAGGGACATCCATGGTCATTAAGTGTCCGGTGGAGAGAGAAAAGACAGGAGCAGCACTAGTCATAGCGACGGCTCTGAATAAACAACAAATCAATAGCAGAAAAGGATGTACTGTAAAAAAAACATTATCCTCCTCCACATGAAGTCCTCTCGCTCATCAGAGAAATTAATCCACCTATTTATTTACTTATTCTTTCATAAAAAGAAATAATAATTAAACACCTATCATATTCAATACATCTTATAGATTCTGGAAATAAAAAAATATAAATAGATACAGTGTCAGTTTTTTAGAGGAACTTTATATTATCTCTGGCTAAGAAAGGGACTAGTATTACAAACGGAAATGAGATGTTAAAAATATTGCTTAGAAACTATGAATATATAAATATATACATAGTGCTTTGCCTTAGAGCTGAGGAGAGAGATTTTGGCAACTAAAGTGATGGGCTGGTTTGAGATTCAGTGACATTAGGTGCATTTTGGAATATCACTTTTAAAATATAAACCCCATGAGAACACATATTCTTTTTTCCTGTTCAATATTGCATCTTTACTTTTGACAGTGGTGCTTTTCATTTCTTAGATATTTGGCTTGTGTATCCATTTTTTGGGATCCTGGATGAAAGAATAAATGCATGAATTGGTTATGTCTTGAAGAAGACTTTGGAAATGAGTAAAATATTCATGAGAGCAGGAATGTAATCCTAGATATGTCAGGGTCATGCTTATGAGGACTTCTTGATTTCCAATTTTAGAGCAGTCCATATTTGTTTCTGTTTTTCTCTTTTTCTAAATACCATTTTAAATTATCTTTTATGGTTATCTAGTTCCTGAAACCTGTAATGTCTTTAACCAGAATTATCAAAAATTTTGCAAAGAAAAAAATCATAACAATACAATTTTAATCATGCTTCTTTTATCTATTAGCCTATGTTTTTCAATCTCATTAGTTGTTCAAATGTAAGGGATGGATGCTATGCAAATAAATTTGTGAATTTTTTTACTGCAGTTCTCATACTGAATGCAGTAGCTATTTCTTTGATTCGCTTGATAAAACTTAAATTGTTGTCTTCCTCCCATAGAGCATATTGCAAGGTGAACATAGATGAGGACACAGGTGGGATGAAAGAGACAAGCTGATGGATGTTACAATAGTCAGTACAGGAAAAAATATTATAATTTTAAAAAAGCAAACCAAGGTGTCTACATGCTCCCCTAAATGTAATACACATGCAAATACTGCTAGATCAGTGCAGCAGTTACTTGATGAATATGCCTTTTCCCACAGAACTACCTATACTGAAAAAAGACCAGTTAGTCTTTTCCTGACTTTAATGACTGGGTAGATGAAGGCACATTTTACTAGCAGTGTAAATAGAGATAATAAGATGACAAGTTCGATTCTGTACATGTTTAATATAAGACTCATACACAGAAATAAACAAATTTTTACAACTTACTAAATACATAAGCCTGAACCTCAAGGAAGATACTGGAGCTTCAAACACAGATTATTAATAATTAGTATATAGATGATTGCTAAAACAATGACATGGATTTTACTGTCAAAAAGTTTCAAGGAAAGAATATGTAGGGGCTCAAAAATAATACCTTAAGGAATTCATGATTAAAAGGTGATGCAAAAACAAATAACCTCAAATGGAATTGTGGAGAAGTATAAGGGAGTGGAGGGAGCCCTAGTTGCCTAGTGGTTAATAGCTCAGCTGCGAACTGAAAGGACAGCAGTTTGAACCCACCAACCCCTTTGCAGTATACAGATGAGACAGCTTCTATAAAGATTTACAGCCTTGGAATCGCTTTGGCGTAGTCCTACGCTGTCATATGAGGTTGCTATGAGTTGAAATAGACTCAATGGCATTGGGTTTGTTATTGTTGTTTTTGTAAGAGGGTAAAAAGATTGCTTCTCCAGAAGCCTTGTAACAGATAGTTTAGAGAAGACAAGATTGGCTGAAGTATTACAAATGCAGTAGTAGTGATAGCAGCGGTAGTGGTGGTAAAAGTTTCATGGGAGCTTTATCCTGCATTATAATATTTTGAAAACTGTAGACTCCTGTCCATAGAATTGGCTATTGCTGTCTTTAGGATTTCATAACTAGTCCAATAGATGAGTGTTCTTTCGACAGTGGACAAAAAGATTCCCAGAAACCTGTATTATGCAGCTGGAGACCTGGATAGTGGGGAGACCATAGGAACATTATCAACTCTTCAAATTGGTACAAACATTACTTCAAATCATTCTAATACCAGAGTGAACCTACTTGTAATAGACTATGTGATTTCTCATTGTTACACATGATTGGAGTGGAAAGTATCAGGCAGAGAAGTGAGATCTCTGTGAGAAATGGAATAATTCTAGGCTTTGTTTTATTTTATTTTTTAATGAAGAAACAATGTAATTATAGTGATTCAGTAATTTAGTAAAGAAAATATTATTCTGCTCCAAAATGTATGTAACAAGAATAGCAAAGATGAGGTGGGGCTGAAATGGTGAAATAGCCAGAAGCTTCCTGCAATCCCTCTTACAAGAAAGACCTGAAAAACAAAGTGAAACAACTATATTTATGACAACCTAGGAGCCCTGAACAGCAAAGACAAAGTTAGAAAGCAGACTGAGCAGCAGGGGAGGGAGAGATGGTTCAGAAGCAGAGAGGAGTTGCTGGACCTGAATCTCTGGGATCCCTCAGGCACCACTCCCAGGAGCGGCTGCGGCAGGCTGGTGGTAGCGTTTGGACACAGTTTCCTCAGGAAGAAGCAGCCAGCCACACAGCCTACTCACAACTCCAGTACCAGAGAAGAACAGCACTCTCAGCAAAAGCTAAGTAGTTGCATGTACTTTACTGCGCCCCCAGCCCCCAAGCTGGCTTCGGTGGCTGTTGATTTCCCTGGGCCTGAGATAGGCCCTGTTGAGCACCTTGAGCCATCCTCCTGGGCCTTGGAGTAGGAATAAATTCACAGTTGGGGGAAATGATAATTTGCCAGCTCTACTAACCACGGGAGCTCAGGATAGAAGCAGCTCCTGTCCAGGCATAAACATTCCATGGACTTTGAAAACCTTTCCCCCCAGAATGGATCTTTGTGAGCCTCTTTCAGGAGAATAGGCGCTTGCTGGCAGACTGCAACCATTTCAGCTGTACTCTGAAGAGGTGAGTGTTTTATATTTGACACCACTGTGCCCATTAAATAAAGAGTCCTCTCCTAACCACACCAGGGGCCTAAGTACTGGTGGCTCCACTCAGGTCACCCAGCCACCCACGATGGGGGTCCAAGGATAACTGGTACCTCCCAGTCCTTATAAACAAAATCATTGGGCGCCCATGGTCCATCTGCAGAACCCACCTACTTGCACATCCTAGAGCACAGGGATGTGCTTTCCTCGCAGATATTCAGAGGACAGTTCTCAGCCCATTGCCTTGTTCACAGCATGACCCCTTGCTACAATCATATACCAGAACCAACACCAATCAACCCTGCCCCTCTAAAACAGTAGGACAGAGCCTGTACCACACAATTGATGATCAGCTACCTGAATACCTGAGCTGAATTCATACAAGAAAAGCAAATGGACTCCTAGACTGGTATACCTGATAAGAGCTCTAGCCATCTGGTGTCAGGATGTCAGAGCTTCAAAAGTGAAAATAATCAAGCTAGCTCACTCAAGCAACCAATTTAGACATATCAATAAATAAATAAATAAAGCAAGAAAATCTCTGTGAGGAATGGAATAATTCCAGGTTTTGTTTTATTTTATTTTTTAAAGAAGAGAGAACATAATTATAGAGATTCTGTAATTTAGTAAAGAAAACATTATTCTGTTCCAAAATGTATGCAACAAGAATAGCAAAGGTGAGGTGGGGCTGAAATGGTGAAATAGCCAGAAGCTTCCTGCAATCTCTCTTACAAGAAAGACCTGAAAAACAAAGTGAAACAACTATATTTATGACAACCTAGGAGCCCTGAACAGCAAAGGCAAAGTTAGAAAATGGACTGAGCAGCAGGGGGATGTAGAGATTATTCAGAAGCAGAGAGGAGTTGTTGTAAGCAAACATAAAATAAACTAATACAATAACTTATAGATGGCTCAGAGATGAGTCAATATCAAGTCACATAAAGAAACAGACAATGATCACCTGAACAAGATCTCAAAACAAAAAATCAATGGATCTTCTGGATAAAGGTGCCTTCCTGGAATTACCAGATGCAGAATACAAAAAATTAATATACACAACTCTTCAAGACATCAGAAACAAAATTAGGAATGGGATCAGGCAATATGCAGAACAAGCCAAAGATCACACAGATAAAGTAGCTGAAGAAATTAAAAGCGTTATTCAAGAACATAATGAAATACTTAATAAAGTGCAAGAATCCATAGGGAGGCAGCAATCAGAAATTCAGAAGATTAACAATAAAATTACAGAATTAGACAATTCAATAGAAAATCAAAGGAGTAGAATTGAGCAAGTGGAAGGCAGAATTGGTGAGATTGAAGATAAAGCACTTGGCACCAATATATGTGAAGAAAAATCAGATAAAAGAATTAAAAAAAAATGAAGAAACTTTAAGAATCATGTGGGACGCTATCAAGAGAAATAACCTATGAGTGACTGGAGTAGTAGAACAGAGAGGGATAACAGAAAATAGAGAGAGAATTGTTAAAGATTTGTTGCCAGAAAACTTACCTGATATTGTAAAAGATGAGAAGGTATCTATCCAAGATGCTCATCAAACTCCACATAAGGTAGATTTTAAAAGAAAGTCACCAAGACATATTATAATCACACCTGACAAAACCAAAGATAGAGAATTTTTAGAACAGCTAGAGATAAATGAAAAGTCACCTACAAAGGAGAGTCAATAAGAATAAGCTCGGACTACCCGGCAGAAACTGTGCTGGCAAGAAGGCAAAGGGATGACTTATATAAAGCACTGAAGGAAAAAAAAAATTGCCAGCCAAGAATCATACACCCAGCAAAACTGTCTCTCAGATATGAAGGTGAAATTAGGGCATTTCCAGATAAACAGAACTTTAGGGAATTTGTAAAACACAAACCAAAACTACAAGAAATACTAAAGGGAGTTCTTTGGTTAAAAGGTCAATAATATCAGCTACCAACCCAAGACTAGAATACTGAACAGAGCAATCTGATGTCAACCCAGACAGGGAAATCACAAAAATAAATCACGATAAAAAATGCTCACAACATGGAAACAGCAATGTTATTATGTAAAAGAAGACGCTGAAACTACAGAGAGACTAAAAAATGTAGTCATAGATCTTTCATGTGGAGGGGAAGACAAGATGATATAAAGAAATAAAAGGTAGGTTTAAATTTAGGAAAATAGGGGTAAATATTAAGGTAACCCCAAAGGAGACTAACTATCCTACTCATCCAAATAAAATACAAGAAAAAAATAGACTCAGCAGAAACAAAATCAACAACAACAAATAAGAGGAAAAGACAATGTAGAAAGATAAACTACTCAGCACAAAAATTTAAGTGGGAAAGAAAAACTGTCAACAACACACAAAAAAAGACATCAAAATGACAGCAATGAAGTCATACCTATCTATAATTACACTGAACGTAAGTAAACTAAATGTACCAGTAAAGAGACAGAGAGTGGCAGAATGAATTAAAAAAAAAAAAGATTCGTCTATATGCTATCTGCAAGAGAAACACCTTAGAATTAGAGACACAAACAAACTGAACTCAAAGGATCAAAAAAATATATCGAGCAAATAACAATCAAAAGACAGCTGGAGTGGCAGTATTAATTTCAGACAAAACAGGCTTTAAAGTTAAATCCACGACAATTCGTTTCAGAACCTTTGGGACACAGCAAAAGCAGTGCTCAGAGGCCAATTTAAAACAATAAATACACACATCCAAAAAAGAAGAAAGGGTCAAAATCAAAGAATTATCCTTACAACTTGAACAAATAGAAAAAGAACAAAAGCAACCATCAGACCCAAAAAAAAGCGAATAATAAAAATTAGAGCAAAATTGAATGAAATAGGAAACAGAAAAACAACTGAAAGAGTTAAAAAGATCAAAAGCTGATTCTTTGAAAAAATTAACAAAATTGATAAACCATTGGCCAAACTGACAAAAGAAAAACAGGTAAGGGAGCAAAAAACCCAAATAAGAAATGAGACAGGTGATATTACAACAGACCCAACTGAAATTAAAAGAATCATGTCAGATTACTGTGAAAAACTGTACTCTAACAAATTTAGAAGAAATAGATGAATTCCTAGAAACACACTACCTGCCTAAACTAACACAAACAGAGATAGAACAACTAAATAGACCCATAACGAAAGAAGAGATTGAAAAGATAATCAAAAAACTCCCAACAAAATCTTAAATGCTAACAAGCGGCCATCTAAGATGCATCAATTGGTCTCAACCCACCTGGAGCAAAGGAAAATGAAGAACACCAAGGCCACACGACAACTAAGAGCCCAAGAGACAGAAAGGGCCACATGAACCAGAGACCTACATCATCCTGAGACCAGAAGAACTAGTTGGTGCCCGGCCACAATCGATGACTTCCCTGACAGGGAGCACAGCAGAGGACCCCTGAGGGAGCAAGAGATCAGTGGGATACAGACCCCAAATTCTCATAAAAAGACCAAACTTAATGGTCTGACTGAGACTAGAGGAATCCCGGCGGCCATGCTCCCCAGACCTTCTTTTGGCACAGGACAGGAACCATCCCCGAAGACAACTCATCAGACATGAAAGGGACTGGTCAGCGGGTGGGAGAGAGACGCTGATGAAGAGTGAGCTAATTACATCAGGTGGACACTTGAGATTGTGTTGGCAACTCTTGTCTGGAGGGGGGATGGGAGGATAGAGAGAGAGGGAAGCCAGCAAAATTGTCAAGAAAGGAGAGACTGAAAGGGCTGACTCAAGACGGGGAGAGCAAGTGGGAGTAGGGAGTGAGATGTATGTAAACTTATATGTGACAGACTGATTGGATTTGTAAACGTTCACTTGAAGCTTAATAAAAGTTATAAAAAAAAAAAACTCCCAACAAAAAAAAAAAAGCCCTGGTCCAGGCGGTATCACTGGAAAGTTCTACCAAACTTTCAGAGAAGAGATAACAACACTACTACTGAAGGTATTTCATAGCTTAGAAAAGGTTAGAATACTCTCAAACTCATTCTATGAAGCCAGCAAATCCCTGATACTAAAACCAGGTAAAGACACCACAGAAAAAGAAAATTACAGGCCTATATTCCTCATGAACTTAGATGCAAAAATCCTCAACAAAATTCTAGCCAACAGAATTCAACAACACATCCAAAAAATAATTCACCATGACCAAGTGGGATTCTTACCAGGTATGCAGGGATGGTTCAACATTAGAAAACAATTAATATTACCCATCTTTTTTTTTTCTCATATAAATAAAACAAAAAACAAGAATCACATGATTTTACTAATTGAAGCCAAAAAGGCATCTGACAAAGTTCAACACTCATTCATGATAAAAACTCTCAGCAAAATAGAAATAGAAGGGGACTTCCTCAACATAATAAAGGGCATTTATACAAAGCCAATAGCCAATATCACCCTAAATGGAGAGAGTTTAAAAGCACTCCCATTGAGATTGGGAACCAGACAAGGATGCCCTTTATCACCACTCTTATTCAACATTGTGGCAGAGGTCCTAGCCAATGCAATTAGGCTATATAAAGAGATAAAGCACATCTAGATTGGTAAGGAAGAAGTCAAAGTATCTCTATTTGCAAATGACATGATCTTATACACAGAAAACCCTAAATAATCCTCAAGAGACTAATAGAAGATTTCAGCAGGTTATCAGGATACAAGATACCCACCCAAAAATCACTTGGATTCCTCTACAACAACAAAAAGAACATGGAAGAGGTAATTACCAAATCAATACCATTTACAGTAGCCCCCAAGAAGATAAAATCCTTAGGAATAAATCTTACCAGAGATGTAAAAGACCTATACAAAGAAAATACAGTTCACTACTGCAAGAAACCAAAAGAGACCTACATAAGTGGAAAAACATACCTTCCTCATGAATAAGAAGACTTAACATTGTAATAACGTCTATTCTACCAAAAGTGATTTATAGATACAATGTAATTACAATTCAAATTCCAACAACATTCTTTAATTGGATGGAGAAACAAATCACCAACTTCATATGGAAGGGAAAGAGGCCCCAGATAAGTAAAGCATTGCTGAAAAAGAAGAACAAAGTGGGAGGCCTCACTCTACCTGATTTTAGAACCTATTAAACTGCCATAGTAGTCAAAACAGCCCGGTACTAGTACAACAACAGATACATGGACCAATGGAACAGAATTGAGAATCCAGACGTAAATCCATCCACATATGAGCAGCTGATATGTGACAAAGGCCCAAAGTCAGTTAATTGGGGGAAAGACAGTCTTTTTAAGAAATGGTGCTGGCATAACTGGATATCTATCTGCAAAGAAATGAAAAAAGACCCATACCTCACACCATGCACAAAAACTGACTCAAAATAGATCAAAGAACTAAATATAAAATCTAAAATGACATTTCTGATCAGAGTCTATATCTCTAAAATCTGCATGATACCACAAAACTCAACTACAAAAAGAAAAATAACCCAATTAAAAAATGGGCAAAGGATTTGAACAGGAACTTCACTAAAGAAGGCATTGAGGTAGCTAACAGATACATGAGGAAATTCTCATGACCATTAGCCATTAGAGAAGTGCAAATCAAAACTACAATTAGATTCCACCTCACCCCAACAAGGCTGGCATTAATCCAAAAAACACAAAATAATAAATGGTGAAGAGATTGGAATACTTATACACTGCTTGTGGGAATGTAAAATGGTATAACCACTTTGGAAATCAATTTGGTGCCTCTTTAAAAAGCTAGGAATAGAACTACCAAACGATCCAGCAATCCTACTCCTTGGAACATACCCTAGAGAAATAAGAGCCTTTACGTGAACAGATACATGCACACCTATGTTGGCTGCAGCACTGTTTATAATAGCAAAAAGATGGAAGCATCAATGCCCATCAGTGGATGAATAGATAAATAAATTATGGTATATTTACTCAATAGAATACTACACATCAGTAAAGAACTGTGATGAATCCGTGAAACATTTCATAACATGGAGGAATCTGGAAGGAATTATGCTGAGTGAAATTAGTCAGTTGCAAAAGGACAAATATTGTATAAGACCACTATTATAAGAACCCAAGAAATAGTTTAAACAGAGAAGAAAATATTCTTTGATGGTTAAGAGAGGGGGTAGGACAGAAGGGAGAGAGAGGGGCTTTCAATAATTTGATAGTAGACAAGAATTATTTTAGGTGAAGGGAAAGACAACACAACACAGGCAAGGTCAGCACAACTGGCCTATACTAAAAGCAAAGAAGTTTCCTGAATAAACTGAACGCTTCGAAATCCAGCATATCCAATCAGATGGTTTGGGGACCATGGTTTCAGGGGACATCTAAGTCAATTGGCATAATAAAATATATTAAGAAAACATTCTGCATTCCACTTTGGAGAGTGGTGTTGGGAGTCTTAAACACTAGCGAGTGGCCATCTAAGATGCATCAATTGCCCTCCACCCACTTGGAGCAAAGGAGAATGAAAAACACCAAAGATACAAGGTAATTATAAGCCCAAGAAACAGAAAGAACCACATAAACCAGAGGCTACATCATCCTGAGACCAGAAGAACTAGATGGTGCCCAGCTACAACCGATGACTGTCCTGACAGGCAACACAACAGAGAACCCCTGAGGGGGCAGGAGAGCAGTGGGATGCAGACCCCAAATTTTCATAAAAAGATCACACTCAATGGTCTGACTGAGACTGGAAGGATGCTGGATGTCATGGTCCCCAGACCTTCTGTTAGCCCAAGCCAGGAACTATTCCCAAAGCCAACTCTTCAGACAGGGATTGGACAGGGCTATGGGATAGAAAATGATAATGGTGAAGAGTGAGCTTCTTGGATCAAGTAGACACATAAGACTATGTTGGCATCTTCCGGCTGGTGGGGAGATGAGAGGGCAGGGGGGGTCAGAAGCTGGCAGAATGGACACAAAAATAGAGAGTGGTGGGAATGAGCGTGCCGCCTCATTAGTGGGAGAGTAGTTAAGAGTATATAGCAAAAATATATAGCAAGGCATACATAAATCTTTGTATGAGAGACTGACGATTTGTAAACTTACAGTTAAAGCACAATAAAAGTTAAAAAAAAAAAAGAAGAATAGCAAAGGTATGAAGGGGGAAGATACTTAGATTTTTTCTCAGACACTCTTCTGCAAAAAGTTGTCAGTTTCCCCCAGGTGGATTAGGATGAGCCTATATTTTCAGTAGAGGATGAAAGAAACAAGAAGCATCTGAGACACAATAAAAATACCTGTCCAAAATAAGGAAAGCCTGGTGGTGTGCTGGTTAAGTGTTATGGCTGCTAACCAAAGGGTTGGCAGTTTGAATTTGCCAGGCACTCCTTGGAAACTCTATGGGGCAGTTCTGCTCTGTCCTGTAGGGTCACTATGAGTTGGAATCGACTCTACAGCACTGGGTTTTTTTGGTCCAAAATAAAAGTGTAGGAGGTAGCTGAGATTGTCTGAGTTGTCCCTGGAAGAGCCATGAAAGTAAACTCTGCAAGAAAGCAGAGTCGGAAGGAGCTATATGCGGAAGGGACACTTACCTCTCTGCAACCTGGCATACCACTGGGTATCTTTCTAATAAACACAATATTTGCTTTGTTAAATGTTCACCTTTCCTCTTTTCTCCAACTGCCATAGAGATAACCAGCTGCGTATCTGTTTAGTTTTACTCTCTTAAAATGCACAGAATGAATTTATCATCCAATTTTCACAAAGATTTTTGGTTCAGGCCTCCAGACTCAGACTCAACTCTAACCTCATGGAACAGAATTAAATAGCTAGAGATTGGATCAAGAGTTATTTGTATTCTAGTCAATTTGAAAAGAGTTACAGCATACATACACATAGGGTAAATATCAAAGAAGGAAATTCATGGCCTTGAATGATAACTCAAATACTGCTACCTTAAGTTTGATGCTAAATAATTCTGTAATAAGAATGATACTTAAATACAAATATAAATTAAATATAGTGGCTTAAAATTGTGCAGTGCACAATTGTGATAGAACAACCCATTTGAATTAGAAGAAATCTGCTTTGAGCAAAAATATACATGTACATGAAAGCACTATCGCCTAGAATTTTTCTCTTACTCAATTCCTGCATTAGAAAGGTAAAAGTTTTTAGGTGGAAGAAGTTCTGCCAAGTTAACTGAACTCAAATAACAAATTCCAAGGCAGACCACAGAGACAGTGGATGTAAAAAAAAATCGAATTTTATGAACTGAGAAAAATTAAAAAAATAAATGAATAAATACTCTATATCTCCAGCTGATCACATGGGGTAATGGGGATGGTCCACTAATGTCAGTCTTGTTTAGATGATTTCAAGAGACCTTTCATAACATAAATGTCATTTGAGTTTGTAGTTTAAAATATCTTAGCATGGGATACAAAATTTTATTCTCTCATATATGTAGTTTTCCTGGTTTACTAAGATTTCTTCTCTCATATATCTACTTTTTCCAGCTTAGACTTTGTATTTCAGATACAGAAAAGGCACCTGGAGTCTTGTAGTGCCTCACGTACACATAGCTGTTTGTAGCATATGTGCCTTAGTTTACCTTGACCTTCATCCTGCAATGCCCTTCACAGCTCCACATCTTTATTGTAACACACAGGTCACACACTTTTGCTCAGTAGGAGCTCTGCTTAGATGGCCAGCACCATAGACCAGGATGAGAAGATCCCTTAAAGGAGCTACTCTTTCCTCCATGCTTATCCTTTAGACTTACATCAACCTGGGACAGAACAGTGAAAAACTGAAAAATTCAGATTTAGACAGGGCCCAAGGATTTCCCAGTCATGGAGTCTCTCCATAGCACATGGTAAACATGTTTGGTAATGACTGTCCTCAACCCTTGAGTACCTGTTGTGTTCCCCAAGGACAGGATGTCCAGGGCATTGGCCAGGTTGCTGTGAAATTACCACCCATTAAGAGTTCCTTACTACTGAAATCTCACTGAGGGAAGAAATATTCCCAGCTTTGGTGTCTTTAAGGGTGAGTTAATATTGTGGGGCTTTGAAAGGAAAGAAAGAGCCTTGTGTTTGATGATGGTAACAAAAAAAAAAACTTTATGGAGAACAACTGAAATACAGCACATTAGAGGACTAGACAGCTAAAAAAAGACCCACATGCTAAGGTATCTTATAGAAAATATTGTAAGCTATCATTTCCTTAAAGATCTCCCTGCAATGTGCTATTGCAAAAGAGATCACCAATAGAATGCATAATTAAGAGAGAGGCTAAAAACCTATTGGAAAATCTTCTCCTCTTCTTGAATAAATCTTGCTGTAGACATATCTGAATCTGTGGCCAGATTTAATCGCTGCCCCTCAATAAAGTCAAACCAAGATTGAGAGAGGTTGGTGGAAGAGAATGGGATGGGGAGAAGGCAAGAAGGTAAGTGTCTTTCCTTTTGGGGGAAAAAAATATGAAAAAAGTATAGTCTGAATCCATAAGCTCATAGTTATTGATATGCAGCAATATTTTTTTCTAAATAATCAGTTTATTATCTTTGAAGATAGAATTTGAGGCTTTAAATTTTAAGAATAATTAAAAAAAAAACATGACAGCTTAAATTAAAAAAATATATTATTGATTCAACTTTGTTATAAAAATTCCTAAATTTACGCATACCCCCTTTATGTGGTCTGTATGTAAGGAGTGTCGAGAGATTTCTTTGGAGAAATAAGAACCTTCAGTTTTTGATTATCATGACAGAGTATGAATGTTAGTGAGTTTTTGGTGTAAATTCTAATGTGGATGGAGAAAGACTACATATTGATTCAAGGGAAAGTACAGTGCTGCTTCCTACTTTGCTTTTCCTGTCATGCACAGGCTTAGAGCTGTTTTAACACCTACCTACCAGTGAGCAGGAAGAGCTCCTTTAAGGAATTAATTTAGAGTACATGCTCATAATCTGTGGCCAGTGAGCTTCTGTTCACTCCTTTTCTTTGTTATAGTTAAAGAAATACTCCATAGTCTACAGTAGATAATGATGACAATTACCATAATATTGAATCATATATTGCACAACATGTACGGCACTGAATAATTTCTAGGATGCTTCAAATGACATTACGAAGTAAGCAGGGAGTGTATTGCTATATCCCAAAAGGAATATGAGGTTTAATCATGTTTATTCAGGGAGTTTCTTGTGAAGGTAGCATCAAAAAGCATGTCTCTTGCTTTTGTCCTGCAGTAATACGTTTCTAAAAACTAAGTTTATTTTTACAACAAATAGTGTCGTAAACATGTCCCATGCCAGACGCATGAATATGTCACATGTAGGAAAATAAATGAGACACGTTCCATGTGTCTGTGGATTTCAAATCTTTGTTTTATAATGCTGGTTTCATTGTCCTGGCTAGGACAACGAAAGTAATATTGCTGATTTGATTTTGCTCACCCCAAGGACGTTCCCTGTGCTTGTGTCTTCACATATCAAATCTGTAGAGGGATTGTTTAATGAGTTCAGAAAGATCCCTAAACAGTTTTTAAAGGTGTGAGAAATTGTACAGAGGTGAAAGTTTTGTGACAGAAAATTCACAGACTGAGAATTCAAACTTTTATTTGGAAAGCAGCTTCCTCTTCACATGAAGCTCTCAACCTTTCTCTCAATTTATGTATATTATTTTCTGTACTTCTTCCATCTTCCAATAAACTCTTGAAAATATGTAAAAACTGTGTGTGGATGAGGTAAAATAAATTTCCCAGTTTCTCACAGCAGGATGCTGTTGTTGTGGTTAGGTGCCTTTGTGTCAGTTCTGACTCATAGTGCCTCTAAGTACAACGGAAGGAAACACTGCCCAGGCCCTACCCTCAAAATCCTTGCTGTTTTAGGCCATTGGTGTAGCCACTGAGTGAGTCCACCTCACTGAGGGTCTTCTTCTTTTTCACTGGTGCTCTACTTTACTGATCATGATGTCCTTCTCCAGGGACTGGTCCCTCCTGAGAACATGTCCAAAGTAAGTAAGATGAAGTGTTTCAATCCTTGCTTCTAAGGAGGCTTCTGGCTGTACTTTTTCCGAGATGGGTTTGTTTGTTCTTCTGGTAATGCATGGCATATTCAGTATTCTTTGCCAACACCGTAATTCAAAGGCATCAATTCTTCTTCAGTCTTCCTATCCACTGTCCCACTGTTGTATACATAGGAAACAACTGAAAATACCGTGGCTTGAGTCACAGAAGCATAGGGTATGCTAAAATATAGATTATCTGATCATCATCTTGGTAATATTTCTGAAAGTACTACCACAGGTACACAATGTCCTTGGTGATTATAATCACCACCCCTCTTTATGTTTATATTTAATGACTGTGAAAAAACACATCGTGTCATTCCAGTCTTGGTGGTTTCTGGTCACGATTGCCATCACTATCACAAAACTTAGCATGAGGCCAGAGCTTCCTTAGTTCATCTAAGGGTTAGATGTTTGAAGCTATGTCTCCTAATTCTTAACCTTTTCCTTGCCTCCCTTGTCCACATCAATACTATTTTGAGAGTAATATTGTATTTTAGTGTGTAACCAGTTATTTTGAGAGTCAGAGTGTCTAACTAATAAGCACGGTTATAGAATTCAGGTTTTTAAGATGAACAAATAGCTTTTCTTGGAGATTAATTACATACTACATTATATCTCATTGACTTGCCCAGCAAAGGGTTTTTGTTTTTGTTTTTTTTTTGGTATATTATATATACCCACTACCTCTCTTGCTGATATCCACACTCTTTTTGGAACAGATTTCTACCTCCCAGCTATAGCTGTTGTTGTTGTTGTCAGATGCCGTTGAGTCAGTTTTGACTCATAGCAACTCTATGCACAACAGAATGAAACACTGCTCTGTCCTGTGTCATCCTCACAATTGTTGCTATCCTTGAGCCCATTGTTTCAGCCACTGAGTCAATCCATCTCTTTGAGGGTCTTCCTCTTTTTCACTGATCCTCTAATTTACTAAGCATGATATCCTTCTCCAGGGACTGATCCCTCCTGATAATATGTCCAAAGTATGTGAGATGTAGTCTTGCCATCCTTGCTTCCAAGGAACATTTTTGTGGTACTTCTTCAAAAACAGATCTGTTGGTTCTTTTGGCAGTCCATGGTATAGTCAATATTCTTTGCCAACACCACAAATCAACTCAAAGGCATCAATTCTTCTCTGGTCTTCCTTATTCATTGTCCATCTCCCAGCTGCAGTAGTCTTTCCCTTTACCTGATATTTCTCTAACCATCTTTCTCTCATTTATACACATGAATACCGTTGGACACACACAACACACACTCACAGTCACACTCATGCATACTTCTTCAAACAGTTGCCTTCTTTTAATTCTCATCTTACTCCAAAGCCTTCCTCTTTGTTATTCTAGAACATTTAATCTAAAACATAATGAATTCGTGTGTAGCCCTTCTACCAGAGCATATTAAAGGTTTTTTCTTTATTAGAGAGTGAAGAAAATTTTTTAACATTTTGTTTTTAAATAACTTTAGATTTGCAAAACAGCCACAAAGATTACCATCTTTTAAAGAGAATTCTCATGTATCCTTCATCCAACTTACTCTAATATTAATATATTATATAATCATAGTAAATTTATCAAAATTAAAAAAATAACTGGTATAATGCTTTCTTAAAAATTTTATATTGTTGTTGTTGTTCAGAATATACACAACATACATAAACCCTGGTGGCATAGTTGTTAATAGCTACTGAGAAAGACTTAAAAAAAAAAAAGAAAGAAATTATGTATCTCCAGCCAAGCACATGGGAAAGAGGTAATGGACCACTGAACATCAGCTTTAATTTTTAAATAATTTCAAGAAAGGTTTCATTATATGAATTAAATTTTAGTTGTGTTTTGAAAGTTAAAATTTCTTAGCACTGCATGCATAGTTTTCTTCTTTCACATATGTACTTTCCCCGGTTTAAACTTTGTATTCTAGAAACTCAAGAAGACTTGTAGTCTGCACAAACACAAACACATTGCTGTTTCTACCATTTGTTCTATTGGTTACCTTAGTCCCCTGCCTGGAATACCCTTCCTAGCCCAATACATTTGTTCTAATATTTTTGTTCCATAATTTTCCCTCATTATGAGCTCTGCTTAGATGGTCTGCTCTAGAAATTAATATGAGAAGGCACATTAAATAATTTCCCCTTTTCCCCACGCGCGTACTTTAGATTTTCATCTATTTGGATGAGAACATTGAAAATCTAAACACTGCAGACGGAGAGAAGGCCTAAAGATTTTCTAATCACAAAGGAGTCTCTTTAGAGCATATTGTAGAACTTGTTTGGTAATGACTGTCCTCAACCCTAGGACACCTAATGTGTTGTGTCTAGTGAATTGACCAAGTCCTTGTAAAATTAAGCCTCATTAAGAGTTCCTTGCAATCGGACTCCCACAGAGGGGAGAGATATTCCCAGATTTGGTGTCCTTAACAGTGAGTCAGTATTGTAGAGCTTTGAAAAGAAACAGCCCTGTGATTGATGTTGTTACCAATAACTTTGTGGTGAACCCCTGAATGTCAGTGCATTGATGGGCTACAGAGAAAAGAGGATCAGCATGTTAAGGTGCCACATAAGAGGTACCATGAGCTATGGTTTCCTTAAGATCTCCTCCAAATGCACTGCTGCAAGAAAGAGCACCTTCAGGGTGGAGAGAGGCTGGAAACCTACGGGAAAATCTTCTTCTCTCCTTAAATAAATCTTGATGCACATGTATCTGAGTACATCTGAATACCGTTTGATTCTCTGCCCCTCAAGTAAGTCAAGCTAAGATTGAGGAAGTTCAGTTGAAGAGAATGGTGTGGGGAGAAAGCTGGAATATGGATATGGTCTGAAAAAATAAAGTCTCTTTCCTCTTGCAAAAAGAAAAAGAAAAAAAGAATGTGGCAGAGATGTGATCTGAGATAATAAGCTCATTGTTATTGAGATTTAAGTGATTTTTTTCGTAAGTCTTTTCTCAGCTTTGAAGTTATATCTTCCGCTTCAGATTGTTGAAAGAGCATTCTAAAAAAAAAAACAAAAAACAAATGTTTGCCTCAACTTTATTAAAAATTCCTTATTTTTGATTCATACCACCTTGATATGGCCTGCTTGTATGTAGTGGTGAGAGATTTTCTTGGGAGAATGAGAACTATTGTCGTTTTGATTACCGTAAAAGAGTTTGAGTCTCAGTGAGCTTTGGGGGCAAATCCTAATGTGGATGCAGGAAGAATACACATTGATTCAGTGGAAAATACAGAACTGCCTCCTACTTTTACTCTTATGCTACAGCTAAAATCCACATAGCAGTGAGCAGGAAGGACTTGTTTAAGCAATTACATTATAGTCTGTTTTTATAATCTGTGGCAAATGAGCTTCTTCTCTCTCAGCTATATATAAGAAATGTGACATTGTCTTCAACAGATAAAATAATGAAGACAGCTTTCTAATATTGGATATGTTGTTGTTAGGTGCCATCAAGTCAGTCTTGACTGGTAGTTACCCTATGTATAACATAACAAAACAAAACAAAACACCGCCTGGTCCCGTGCCATCCTCACAATTATTGTTATATTTGGGCCCTTTGTTTCAGCCACTGTGTCAGTCCATCTCGTTGAGGGTCTTGCTGTTTTTCACTGACCCTCTACTTTAGCAAGCATGATGTCCTTCTACAGGGACTGATTACTCCTGATAGCATGTCCGAAGTATTTGAGCCGTAGTCCCCCCATCCTTGCTTCTAAGGAGCATTCAGGCTGTACTCCTTCCAAGAAAGATTTGTTCTTTTGACAGTTCATGATATATTCAATATTCTTAGCCAACATCATAATTCAAAGGTGCTAATTCTTCTTCAGTCTTCCTTATTCTTTGTCCAGCTTTTACATGCATATGGTATGAGGTGATTGAAAACATTATGACTTGGGTCAGGTGTACCTTAGTGTTCAAGGTGACACCTTTGTTTTTGAACACTTTAAAGAGGTCTTTTGATGCAGATTTGCCCAATGCAATGTACTGTTTCATTGGATATTAGTATTTATATGTATTTCACAAAATATATTGTACAGAATAATATCTAGGAATCCTCAACACAATCAACTGAGCAGGAAAGAGATTGCTTTATTTCAATTTATATGACTCCAGAGTGGATATAAGGTTTGATTATGTTTAGTCAGTGAGTTTGTTGTAAAGCTAAAATCAAAAAACGTATCTCCTGCTTTTTCCCTGCATCGATTTGCTTTCAATCACTAAATTTCTTTTTGAAACAAATAGCTTTTTAAACCTGTGCCATGCCAGATACTTGGGTAGATGTAAGACATAGTAAAATAAGACATGTTCTGTGATCTCGAATTCTTGTTTCCTAATGCTCATTTTCTTGTCATGGTTAGGGCAATGCAAGTAAAATTACTGATCTGATTTTGCTCATCCCAAAGATCTTCCCTGTGCTTGTGTCTTCACATATCAAGTCTGTGGAGGAGCTCTTTAAATTAGTTTGAAAAATCTTAAAACAGGCCTTATAAGTGTAAGTAATTGTGAAGGGATGAAAGTTGTGGTGTAGAAAGTTTACAAATGCAGAGCATTCGAACTGGTCTTTTGACAGCAGCTTCCTGACCAACGTAGTCCCCAACCATTTCTTCATCGTATTTATCTTCTTTTCCATATTTCCCCCATCTTTAAATAAAGTATTGAAAATTTATAAAGCTTTCAGTATGGATTGCACATCAACATAAAACAAAAATCCTCACAACTGGACCAATAAACAACATCATCATAAAAGGAGAAAAGATCGAAGTTGTCAAGGATTTCATTTTACTTGGATCCACAATCAATAGCTATAAAAGCAGCAATCAAGAAAACAAATGACACATTGTATTGGGTAAATCTGCTGCAAAGGACCTCTTTGAAGTGTTCAAAATCCAAGATGTCACCTTGAAGTCTAAGGTGCGCTTGACCCAAGCCGTGGTATTTTCAATCACATCATATGCATGCGAAAAATGGACAATAAGGAAGACCAAAGAATAATTGACGCCTTTGAATTGTGGTATTGGTGAAGAATATTGAATATACCATGGACTGCCAAAAGAACAAACAAATTTATCTTGGAGGAAGTGAAACCAGAATGCTCCTTAGAAGCAAGGATGGTAAGACTTGACGGCATCTAACAACAGCAACGACACAAAAAAAAAAAAGAAAGAAATGTTCCAGCTTTTCACAGCAGTATAGGTTATTCTAAAACATAGAGTATCTAATCATCAACTGAATAATACTTTTGAAAGTATTAAAAAAAAATAAAACAATGTCCTTAGTAATCATAAACACTACGCCTATTTAGTTTATATTTGATGATTCTTTGAAAAAACATATTGGATTGTAATAATCATTGTGTATGTCTGGTCATGATTCCTATCACCATCACAAAGCTTAGCATGGGATAGGAGCTTCCCTACTTCACCTAAGGCCTAGAGGTGTCAAGCCTTGTCTTTTATTTCTTAACTTTTTCTTCTAAGTACACGTCCACATTAATAGCCATTTGGAGAGCAATAATGTATTTTACTTTTATACTAAATTTTTCTCTTTGAGGATCAGAATTGTATGCCTAGTAAGTACAAATGCAGAATTCAGCTTTTTAAGATTAATATATAGATTTTTCTCAGTGATTGTCTCTGTCCAATGCCTCTCTTGCTGCTTTTCCTATTCTATCTTGAACAGATTTTAACTCCTAGCTACGGTGAACATTAACAATTCATGGCCTTTTTCCTAATAATTTCTCTATGTACTTGTCTTCTCTGCCTTTCTTTCTCTCTCTCTGCCTCTCTCTTTCAAATACAGACACAGGCACAAGCACAGACACATGCAATGCACACACTCACAGTCACACTTAATCACACGTCTTCAAAAGCTGCGTTATTTCAATTGTGATCTTACTCCAACCGTTACCCCTTCAGAGTTCTCTCAAAACTCTTAATCTAAAACAAGACCATGTGATGTCCTTCTGTAAGTGCATATTATTTCCTTAAAATATTTTATTCCTAATCACGTTCGCTTTGTTCATGATGCTTCATCACAGCGGTGACTTTATCTCTCTTGTAGAGAGCTATAATGCCGGTGCCTACGCATAAGTCTCCTTAGCAGTAATTACTTATTCAAGAAATATTTAGGCCAAAATTTGGGTTTTATAACTGACTGTGTGACCACATAGAAAATCTGAAGTGACAGTTATATTTTAATTGTTTTAATTATGATTTTAAGCCAGTCTTTAGCTCACTCAGATGTGCAGATGAAATCTCAGATGAAGATGAAGGAAAGCTTCTGATTCTCAAAACACAACAGAGGACTGAATTTCTATATTTTAACACAAATTAAAATGTAGTGGAGAAGAATTGAATTTGCCAGAATTTTGTTCCAATCCTTCATCAACCTTTTATTAAATATGAGACTTTGGGAGGATTAATTACTTGATCTCTTGAAGATTCTATTTCTTTATCTGGAAGCCAGGTATAATAAAATTTGATCTTATTCACCTTAAAGGGTTAAGGCGATCTAAAACGACAGATGCAAAAGTGATTTTAGGGTATTGTAAAGTGAAATAAAGATAAGAAGGATTATACCTGCACATTCCTGCCTGCAGAAGAATGACAGGATCCATAATTAAGAGATTTTTTGAAAAGGATTTGGATGCTAGAACACATATCTTAAACGAGTTGAAAGTTGTAGAGAGAATTAAAGTTAATACCTTCTTGGAAGGGAGTGAAACCTGAATGTAGACTTTTATGACTCCTCAAAATTTACTTGTTCTGTTGTCTATTTTTATTCCAAAAAAAATTTTTTTTAATCATTTTAGACATCCAGAAAGGTCTACCTGGAAAGAAGCAACCCATATTGGAAAATACATGGGTTGTCAGTTGAGAGGTGCTTGTAGTTTAGGGGAGAAAAGACATGGAGGACAGAGATTTATCCTCCGAATATAGAATACAATGAAGTTTACAGAAGATCTTGCTTATTTTATTTATTTGTTTCTCTTCATGTCTTCATCAAAATTACTGCTTACCTTTTCTCTATTAAGTGTTTTTCCATCCCCCCTCCTCCACTCCCTGGTAACTATCAAATATTGTTTCTTTTTGTGTATAAATTTTTCATGAGTTTTTACAGTAGTGGTCTCAAACAATATTCATTTTTTTTGTGATTGACATTTCAATCAGCATAATGTCCTATGCTGGGTTCATCTTGCTTGTGGATTTCTTTTTCATTTCTTTTGTTTTTGTAGATTTTATTTTTATTGAGGCTTTATGTTTTTCTTCTTTATTTTGATGAGTAGTTTCATTAATTTTCTTTGTGCTTACCTTGAAATTTACCCTTATCTTCCTAGGTCTGAACCAGTCTATTTCTACTTGGTATCGCCTTGCCTTCTTCTCCATTAGAGATATACCTGTGCTGTTTATTCCCTCTTTTATTGCTCTGATATTGTTGCCATTTACAGATTAACCTCTCTGGTTCCCTGTTGCAATTGTTTTGGTTTTGGAAAGTCCTTGAGAGTTCATTTCCTAGGTTGGTACCTGGCTGGTACAATCTTGTGTCCTAGATTCAGCTTTGGTCTGATGTTGTTTGTTCTCAAGTCAAAGGGCTCCCTTTAATAATTCTTGTAAATTCCATTTGGTTTTTACATTTCCTTAATTTCTGTTTATCTGGAAATGTCCTAATTTCACCATCATATTTGAAAAAATGTTTTGCAGGATATATTATTCTTGGTTGACATTTTTTTTTTCCTTTCAAGCTTTTATATATGTCACCCATTGCCTTCTTGTCTGCATGTTTTCTCCCATATAAGCGGAGTTTAGTCTTATTGTTTCTCCTCTGTATGTGAGTTTTTGTTTTTCTCAAGCTGCTCACAGGTTTTTTTTTTTTTTTGTCTGGTTTTAGCAAGTGTGATTTTGATATGCCTTGGTGTTTTCCTTTTGCGGTCTACTCTATATGTGGTTCGTTGAGCTTCTTGGATGGTCAGGTTTTCATCATTCATGATATTAGGGAAGTTTTCTGTCAGTAATTCTTCAACGATCCTTTCTGTGTTTTCCATTTCCTCTTCCTGTTCTGGAACTCCAATCACTTGCAGATTTTTGCTTTTGATTGTATCCCACATAATTCTCAGAGTTTCTTAATTTTTTTTTCTGATTTTTCCTTAAACAGAGTTGTATCCAGGTGTTTCTCTTCTATTTTGCTGATATTGTCTTCCATTGTTTCAAACCTGCTCCTCAGCCCTTCTATGACACTGTCTTTTTCGGAAATCCTGTTGTTTATCTTTTGGATTTCTAATTGTTTTTGTACTATTCCTAGTTGCGAGTTTGTTTTGACATTTTGTTCTTGTATTACTTTCCTGAACTGTTCCATTTTTCTGTCTGCATTTTCCACTCATCTTCCTTTTCCCAAAATTTGTCTATTTTTTCCTCATTGTTGTCTGCTTTTTGCTTCAACTCCTACATTGCTATGAATACTAGAGATTTGAATTTCCTGTCAGGCAGTTCTAGTGTCTTTTCTTCTACTGGAAAGTCATTTGGTGTTTTATTTTGGACACGTGTTAGACCCATCCTGTCCTGTTTTTTATATGTCTTGCTGTTGTCTGCTATCTTTGGGACATTCAGTAGTTATTTTCTTTGTTACTTGATTGTAGATTTGTTTGTTTTGTCCTGCTTTTTTTTTTGTTTTATTTGGTTATGTCTGAGCAGATGGATGTTCTTTGTTGTTTGCTTATCCATAGTCACAATACTTTTCACGTCCTTGTCCAGTGGGTAGGGCTGGTCATTTAACTACGGTGAAGCAGGGCAGGTTCAGGTGAAAGAGAGAGGCTGGGATAGGATGCTTGAGGCATGTACTAAGGCCAACGGGGCTAGCCAGGAATCAGTGTTGGACAGCTTCCAGTAGGCTGCATCTGTGCTGCTTGGGGGTGTGATGTTCATTGCACAGTGCAGGTAGACAGGAAAGAGGGGAGAAGCTATGCTTGATGGAGCCAGTAAGGGTGTGGGAAAGAGGAGAGGAGAGAAAAACAGTAACCAAAAACAAACAAGCAAAAAAAGAGAGAGAGAGAGAAAAAAAAAGAGAGAGTGTTAAGGGAACTTACCATCAGAGTGGACAGATGAGAAACTGAGAAATGGAAAAAAGAAAAAGGGACAAAGAAAGAAAAAAAAAAAACTAGATAAAAATTTGGAGTAGAAAAAAAGAGAAGAAAATCCCCCAGGATTCCTGGAGTCCCATTGGTGGTGTTGCCAAGACCAGGGAAGTGACTCCCAGGCTGTGCTGCACAGCCTGGCTAGAGAGGGCATAGATGCCACACAACACCAGGTATTCAGGAGAAAGGAAAACAAGATAAGTGTACAGAGACAAGAACTGAGAAATAAAGACAGACAGAAAGGGAAAAGGAAAGAGAAAAGAAAAACAAAGAAGAATAAAAGAAATGCCCCCAGAGATATCATCTATATGGCTGCGTGGACTGGAGAAGTGCATCCTAAGCTGTGCAATGCAGCCTGGCCAGAAGGGGCTCCCAAGCTGCAGAAAAAAAAAAAAGAAAACAAATAAAACAGAACAAAGTAAAACAAGGGAAAAAAAAGCCCCAGGGATCCTGCCAGCATGGTGTCGTGGACCAGTGAATGGCTCCTCAGTTGAGCGTGGCCTCACAATCTTTCAAGAAGAAGCAAAGATGGCACATGGAGCTGGGTGTTCCAGAGAAAGGAGGGGGAGGTGTTAGGAAGCACAGGATAAATCAAAAGAGACAGAAAGATCCAACACCAGCTCAGGGGCCCGGCCAGTGTGGGCAGGGTGAATCCAAGCAGCCTGAGGCCAAAATAGCTGTTTCCTGGCAAAGAGGCTGTGGCTGGCAGGAAGCAGAGGTGGCTGAAGTGGGGGGAAAGGGGAGCTTGGAAAGTGTATATCACTCATTGCCAGGTGCTCTGTTTCTGCTGGGAACTTCGTGAAGCTGCTTTCCCATAATTCCTGTCCACCCATCCCCGACTTAGGTAGGGCAAATCTAAGCGGCAGTAATGCTACACTTCCTGGCTGGCTGAGTGACTGCAGGCAGCTGGGAAACTTGGAGGTAGTGCAGTAGGGAGAGAATGCGGGGTGAGAAAGTGTGTATCCTTGGTTACTGGGTTATCTGCCTATGGCTGGGAGTTCCATAAAGCTGCTTTCCTGTGCTCCCTGTCTGCCGATCCTGACTGGAGTCCAAAATGGCAGATCCATGCTGCGTTAGATGATGGGGTCCTCTGTACATATCTCTCCTCACTCTCTGTCTTCTGTCAGTTTTTTATTCCAGTCGATGCTTGTCTGAGATCTCTATCTTTTCATTTGGCACATCAGGTTCCAGAAATGACATTTTTCTTTGTTTTACTTAGTTTTTTGGGTCTTTGCTGTGGAGGGATGGCATGGTCCATGGCATCATGTTGGATGGAAATCAGAAGATTATGTTCATTGATGAATTATAGTTTTTTGTTTTCTTTTCTTTTTTTTTTTCATCACTGGATCCTCATTAATACAATGCTGGGGAGTATCAGAAAGCCTATAACATTGCTTCTCATTCTAACATTCTTGAGATTGAGTTTACCCTAATGCTCTTAGATCTATATGTCAACACACATGCATATCTCCACTCAAAAATTTTAGAAAAAGGCAAAATGAGAAACATATATAATTAATTTTTCCCTTGCTTCCATGTCTTAAAAATAGGTGTAGAGAGTATGAACACATTGGTATGCCAGTAAATCATTTTAAATTATTTGACAATAGAGTTCTTTATATAGTTTTCTTCCTTATTATGTTATGGAAATTAATTTCTACTAACTAACATAGTGAAATTATTAAAGCAGGACATGACAGGAATTGAGGAGACTTGACTCCAGTCCTAACTCTGACATGTGAATAATTGAAGGAGCTTGATTTAATTTTTAGAATATGTGCAACTAAGAGTTGGAATCAAGATTGTCTCAGTCCCTTCCGAGATCTGTGTTTCAATCAAATTTCATCTCCTTGGGAGGTTCTTTTTGGTCCTCAGGAACCGGGTTACTCACGCATAATATTTCTCTGTTGGTTCAATCTCTGTGTTCTCTACTTTGTCTCACTTTTCATTTCACGGATAATATTTGAGCTGTGGATGTACAGTAGAACATTGTAGGGAAAGATCTTACAATGACCTAGTTTAAGCTAAATGTTCTGAGCCATCATCTCATTGAATTCTAGGGTCCGTGATTGCACTTCTGCCTGGAGATTTGCCTCTCCAGGTCACCATGTCAGACTCCAACAACAACACCTACTTCTTCCTAACAGGCCTCCCAGGGCTTGAGGCTGTGTACACCTGGCTCTCCATTCCCCTATGTGTCATGTATGTGGCTTCCCTGGCAGGGAACAGCCTGATCCTGTGGCTGGTGAGGTCAGAGCCCAGCCTGCACCAGCCCATGTACTATTTTCTAGCCATGCTGGCGGTGACTGACCTGGGTCTATCTGCCTCTACGCTGCCCACCATGATCACCATCTACATGCTGGGTCTCAGACAGGTGGCGGTGGAAGTGTGTCTGGCACAGCTCTTCTTCATCCACTCCTTCTCCATCATGGAGTCCTCTGTGTTGCTGACCATGGCCTTTGACCGTTTTGTGGCCATCAGCAGCCCTCTTCGCTATGGCACCATCCTCACAAACACCTGGATTTTCAGCTTGGGCTTGGCCATTGTGGTGCGTGGTATAGGTTTCCACATCCCGATCCCCATAATGCTGAAGAAGCTTCCATACTGCCGGAATCGCCTGCTTTCCCATTCTTACTGCCTACACCTGGATATCATGAAGCTGGCCTGTTCTGACACCCTCATCAACAGTGCCTATGGTCTCTTTATTGTATTCTCTACACTGTGTCTGGACTCTGTACTCATTGTCCTCTCCTATGGGCTGATCCTCCAAACAGTACTGTCCATAGTCTCTAAGGTTGAGCGCCTCAAAGCCCTCAACACATGTGTCTCCCACATCTGTGCTGTGCTGCTCTTCTACATTCCCACCATTGGCCTATCTATAATCCACTGATTTGAGAAGAGAGCTTCCCCTTTCAGCTGTGTGCTGCTCTCTTATTTGCACTATGTCTTACCTCCGTTGCTCAACCCCATTGTCTATACTATCAAGACTAAGCAGATCTGACTGAAGATATTGCAACTCTTCAGGAGAGGTGGAATAAGGAAAAGGGACAAAGAGCACCATTAAAATTTTTGCTGAATAAAGCAAAGACAAGGATATGTTCTATCCATAACCCAGAAAACCCAGTGCCGTCGAGTCGATTCCGACTGACAGCGATCCTATAGGACAGAGTAGAACTGCCCCATACAATTTCCAAGGAGTGCCTGGCAGATTCGAACTGCCGACCCTTTGGTAAGCAGCCGTAGCATTTAACCACTATGCCACCAGGGTTTCCGTTCTATCCATAAAAAAAAAAAATCCATAGTTATAGCTTAATCTGTTATTTTATACTGAGCGCATTATGCAGAGAACCAATGAAAATGGAGACACTACCCTCAGGCTAAGGAACTCCCCTTTCTAAGGGGAAGGTATAAGCTGCATTTCCATGTAAATATTCATTCATTAGACACATATTTGCTGAACATCTATCAAGTGCTATGAATTCTGTTGAAATATGACGATTAAAACAGAATTAAGCTGCTGACTGTTTAGAAGGTGAATCTCATCATCTCTGATATTCACATAAGAGACTACTACTTGACCGATAACCAAAAGTTTCGAGGTTTGAGTCCATCTAGAGTTGTCTCAAAAGACTTACCTAGTAATATTTTTAGAAAATTCAGCATTGAAATCCCTGAGGAGCAGTTATACCCTGACACACATGGAATCATTATGAGTCAGATTTGACTCAAAAACAAATGTTTTTTTGTTTGTTCGTATGTTTGTTTTATCAGGAAATTAAAGTACAAAGTAGTGACTCAAATTGTCCCAAGGTCAAATAGCCAGTAGTGGAATAAAACTCAAACCCAGATCAGCAGGCCTAATTAGAGAAAAGGAGTTTATTTTTCCACATCATGCTGTAAAAGCAAGGAAGAAATTTTTGGTAGAAATAACCAAATGTACTGATAATCTTAAACAATACTCAGGTTACTATATGTCTTGCCTTTCTTAAAGTTCTGATATGCCTTGCTAGAAATGAAAATTGTGATACAAGAATGTGGAACAAAACAGGAGTCTATGCATTATATGTCATGAGATTAGAGGAGAAAAGAAACTTTGAAGAATTGCTCTAGCTGCAATGAGGATTATGATTAAAAAAAAAAATGAGGATTATGATAGCTGCCGTCAAATTGACTTTGACTCATGGCAACCTTAGATACAACAGGATGAAACGCTTCCTGGCCCTGCATCATCCTAACAATTGCCAGTGTGTTCAAATCCATCGTTGCGGCTATGGTTCCAATCCAACTCACCAAGGGTCTCCCTTACCCTCGCTGGCCCTTTACTTCACCAAATATGATGTTCTCCTCCAGAGGTTGATCCCTCCTGATGAAGTGTTCAAAACAAGCAAACCGGACAGTATTCTGCTGTGTTTTCATTAGCTAATTTTTGGAAGGTGATGACGAGACCTTTCTTCCTAGTCATCCTTATTCTGAAAGCTTTGCTGAAACTTGTCCATCATGGGTGATCCTACTGGTATTTGAAATACTAGTAGTGTAACTTCTAGCATCATAGCAACACGGGAGTCACCATAGTTCAAAAAAGTGACAGACTTGTTGTGGACTCTCTCTTCACCCATTTGTAAATCCCCACAATTCTGAATCCCCACATGGTGCTTAGCTCAGAGTCAGCAGGCTGTAATTCCAGGCTCAGTTAAGGCCATTTTTCACGCACTGTGTTCCACTGGGTTAGTGTTTCAAATATAAGGTATTTTTATGTTTGGAAGGAAACCACCGTGGTGTAGTGGTTAAGAGCTATGGCTGCTAACCAAGAGGTTGGCACTTAAAATCCACCAGGCACTCCTTGGAAGCTCTACAGGGCAACTCTACTCTGTCCTATAGGGTCGCTATGAATCGGAATGGACTTGATGGCAATGGGTTTGGTTTGGGTTTTATGTTTGGGAAAAAAAAAAGGTATAATGCTTAGCAGACATAAAAATATTCTATTATGTCCAGGACCAGTGCTAAAACTAGTAAATTCTCTGAATTACATTCACATATGAGCCTAAAATAAATTCTCCATAATTCATGATCGCACATACCCTACATGAGTTAAGTAAGCCTGAGAGATATGCTTGCATAAGGAATGAACCTGAAATTCACCCTTTTTGTTTTTCAAGTTGCTGAGAAAGTCACTGCATCTCTAAAGGAGGGACCAAGCACTTTTCAGTTTATATAAATATAACTAATATTTTCTCAGCAAACACTACAGGAAAAAACAGGACGATTTTTAGCTTTTGATAAGAAAATGAATTCTAATTTTGGGAAAAACAGGATTAAGGACTAAGTCATTTGTTCTATAGGATAAGGAATATGTACTTATTAAAAAGTAATACAAAAAAGTAAGAAGGAATTACTTAAATTCAGATATTGTGCAGACATTTTCTCAAAATGAACTATGTTAATCTGCTGCTACGAGAAAAACAACTGGCAGTATTTTTAGCCAATGAAAAATTTGATCTTTCAAGTAGACTTTTGGAAAATTTGTAACCACCACAGTCAGCCTTCAAGTCTTAAAAATTTCTATGATGAAACCAGTGTGATGTTAAGGAATATGATTTCTCGATATTGTGTAATGGACTATGTCAACATTTGGAACATCTGCATAACTCAGTGAACCAATATATTCTAAATATCCTATATGTTACAAAAATCATGCATGAGTAAAAGATTCATTTAAGTGTAAAATAGATCAATGCCATTAAAAAAAAAAAAAGACAATATTTTGGAATACATTTTCAAAGATAGTTTAGAAAGTTTTCATATACTAAGCTTCCCTCACCCAGTTTTCCCTAATATTAGCCTCTGATATAATCATGATAGTTGAAAAAACTAAGAAATTAACAGTGGTACATTATTTTCAATAACTTTAAAAGAGAAAGGGAGGTGGATACAAAAAAAATTAAAAAAAGAATCACTCAAAATAGCCACAGCCAGTGTCCTTCACAATGATCAATAGTACAAGGAAGATTTCCAAACCACAGAAGTCCTAAGTTATCTATGGGACCCCTCTCTTTCCTGATTTTCTGTTTCATTACATTCATCATTATTCTGAAACTGTGAATCTCAATATTCATGATGTTTTGACACCATCAAGGTTATACTATTTAACCATTAGCTAAGGTGATTTTTTTTTTTGGGGGGGGGGCGTCTGTTTTAATTTCATGTGGACTGCAAAAACTATTAGGTATCAACACTGATCTTGATCAAAGAAGCCCTTAAATTTATCTATTTCAATCCTTATCCAATGCTGAAGTTTCTTCTCCATTAAAACCTTTGCTGTCGAGTTGATTCCGACTCATAGTGACCCTATAGGACAGAGTAGAACTGCCCCATAAGGTTTCCAAGGAGTGCCTGGTGGATAGAAACTGCCATCCTTTTGGTTAGCAGCCATAGCTCTTAACCACTATGCCACCAGGGTTTCCTTTTCTCCATTAGTCTTCATAATTTTCCTCCAGTCTGAGCACAGCTATATTCCTGAGCGGATGTACCAGGGACTGCTACATGATTCCAGGTGTTTTTAGTAGCTCAGTCGGAAATCTCTTCCTTACCTGGCTATTCTAGATGCTGCTGAGGTCAGCTGGGGTGAAATTAATCCTGACAAGAAGGAGGCATCCTGATCTAAATTATTCCCCTTCCTGTCACTTTCCTAATAGCAGCAATCTAACTTTTCACTTAATCACTCTCTATAATAAACCACTCTGAAATTCAATGTTCCCTTCACTCTACATCTCCTCAAAACTTCCTCTCATCAGTAAAAATAGTTTCTTGCCCAAGAAGCTCATGTGTTTTCGTTAGCTTACACAACTGTATATTTAGTTAACAGGAATTACTTCTAGTCCCTTACCATTAAAGTATCCCAAAGCATTCATGGAAAAATATCCATAATCCTAGCAGTGCAAAGATATCCTAAAACATGACCCCTCAAAGTCACTCTTCCCTGAAACATGCAAGAAAAATAATGTATACAGATTGGCTTGATGGTTAATGTTGTACGACAACTTGGCTGGGCCATGATTCTTTCAGGTTTGGTAGTTATGTAAAGATGTAGTTTAGCAGTTATGCAATGATGTAATTTGGACTTTGTGTAATAATGTAGTAACCCTCCCCTTTGTGATATATTGTAACCACATCCACGAAGTGATCTGATGTGATCAGCCAGTCAGTTGTAAGTGATGTTTCCTCAGATGTGTGGCCCACATCCAATACGTATGGATGTTCTGGCTAAGCTCACTGGCTTTTGTTTGCTCGAGATCCTGCATCCAGATTGTCATATTCTGAACTCCAGTTTTTGTTACTTGAAACAGCAGCCTGTCATATATCCAGTGACCTTGGGTTAGTCACGCTCTGCAGCTACATGAGTCAGGAAAAGCCTCCGGCCTGACACCTGCTCCACAGTCTTGGGCCTTGTCAGCCTCTATAACTGTGTGAGTCATTTCCTTGAGACAAATCTCTCTCTCTTCATATATACTTCACTGATTTTGTTTCTCTAGAGAATCCAGCCTAAGACATTTGGTACCAAGAGTGGTTCTAGAGAAAGAAAATTTTAAGGATTAGTTTTCTGAACTGATTCTCAAGTCCTGTTAGTCTAAAAGATGTTGATGACTCTGCTTCCAGTGGTAAAGAGGGTACTGCTACTACATCATGTGAGGTGACAACAGAAATACAGAAAATGTCACCCCCCAATAGATTGAGTATTGGTGAGAGCCAAGGCTCTGGTTGATCGCATGCTTGATACTTTTCTACAATTTTGTCAGAATGAGAAGTATAAGGAAACTGGTGGCTGGTCCTCCTTTTGCAAGACACAGTGGTGACAAAAAGAAATCAGCTCAGATCTTCAGAGTCATATCTTCAGCACTATTTAAATTGCCTCAAAGTTGTCACTTGTGCCCTGAAAGAAAGCCTTATTTCTTGAAGTAATGGAGCTAATATGGCCAAAAACCAAGCCCAGAGCCTTATGGTAAAAGTGACTGAACTACAGTGTCAACAGAATTACCAACCTCAAATGATGTATGAAGTTAAGGTGAGGGAATTGATTGGGAAGAAATCGGATCCTAAAATTTGGAATGGGGTCATATGGGAAGATGATCAGGAAAATGAGGACACTGAGCCCCTAAATTCTGTTGAATCATTCCTGCCAGCAGAACCAGCCCTCTCACTCTCATCTGAAGAGATGTCTGCTAAGCCAACCTCCCAGATAAAGACATTAACACTTCTACCCCCATCTGATGAGATTAAGCTAGCTCTATCTGAAGAATCTTTATCTAAGTCATCACTTGATGCAGCATCTAAGTCATCACTTGAGGCAGCATCTGAGTCATCTCTGGGGCATAGCCTGAGGCAGATGCCTTACAAGACATTGCTGAATGTTCTCAGAACACATCCCCTACCACCCATTTTTGTTTCTAGAAGAATAACCAGGCTTAAGTCCCAATGAGTCCCAAAAGGTGAAATACAAAATGTGACCCAGGAGGAGGTATGCTACACTCCAAATGAACTACTTTCGATTTCTAATATTTACAAACAGAAACCTGGGAATATGTGTGGAAATAACTATGAAGAGTGCTGGATACTTGTGCGAAGAACATAAAGTTGGATCAGTCAGAGCTTATTGATGTGTGCCCAATAAGCACAGATTTTTCGTTCAATATTTCAGCTTGAAAGATTAGGTAAGTATCTAATAGTTTATTTGGTACATTAGCTGAAGCGTGTATTCTGTGGTGGCCTACACTAAATCACACTGAAGTTCAAGACCTACCTTGGCATACTGTAGAAGAAAGTATCCAAAGACTTAGGGATACTAGCACCTTAGAGTGAATTCATCAGGTTAAACCCACACACCCATACATGGAGTGCCCAATGAAGATACACCTTTAACCACAATGTTGAGTAACAATTTTATGAAGGGTATCCCCAGTATCCCTAAAGACAGCTGTGATTTCTATATAATGCAAATCATATCTGACAGGGGGAACAGCACTAACTGAATTAGGGCACCTAATTACAATGGGGTTGATAGGACCCCGTGGTGGTATGAAATAAGTAGCAGCACTCTATGGACAAATACGAAGTGGGTGTGGTTACTGTAATGAACAGCAGAAAAAAAGCAGTAATCAGAGTAATCTGATTTTTCTGGACTTAAGGAATTGGCTAATTAGTCATGGTGTCCTTTGGAGTGGAATAGATGAAAAATCTACTAAATATCGACTTGATTTGTACAAGTGGAAGGATTCTAGGTCAAGCGAACAGTTTAACTCAAATCACCAACATAAAGAGTCATAGTCCTTGAGTCAGTTCCTAGACTTGAGCCAGTTCACAGGCCTACAACACTTTGAATGAAGGGGTAGTCAGGACCCCTTGAGGAACGACCCCACAGTTCTACCAAAAATTTATACTGTTAATCTTTCTCCCAGCTTTTCCAAAGGGATCTATAGCCATTTACTAGAGTGACAGTTTTTTGGAGAAAAAGAAATAATCAGACTTTTCAGGGATTACTGGATACTGAATCTGAACTGACATTAAATCCAGGAGACTTAAAATGTCACTCTGGCCCACCAGTCAGATGGGGACCTATGGAGGTCAGGTTATTAATGGAGTCTTTGCTCGTGCTCACCTCACAGAGGGTACATTGGGTCCTGAAACATTCCTGTAGTGATTTCCCCTGTTCCAGAATGCATAACTGGAATAGATACAGCAACTGCCAGAACCTTCACACTGGATTTCTGACAAGTGTAGTAAGGGATATTATGGTAAGAAAAGCAAAATGGAAGGCATTAGAACTGTCCATAGACAGGAAAACAGTAAACCAAACACAATACTGCATTCCTGTAGGACTGCATAGATTTTTATAGCTACCATCAAGGATTTGAAGAATGCAGGGGTGGTGATTCCCACCAGATCCCCATTCAACTCGTCTATTTCACCTGTGCAAAAAACAGATGGATCTTGGAGAATGACAGTGGATTATCATAAACTTAACAAGGTGGTGACCCCAATTGCAGCTGCTGTTCCAGATGAGGTTATCATTGCTTGCATAAATTAATACATATCCTGGTACCTGATATGCATATACTGATCTGCCAAAGCCTTTTCTAAATTCCAGTTTCAAAGGACCCCCAGAAGCAGTATGCCTTCAACTGGCAAGGCCAGCAATACACTTTCACTGTCCTACAGGGAGTATACTGACTCTCTAGCCCTGTGTCATAATTTAGTCTGCAGAGACCTTGATTTCCTTTCCCTTCCACAAGATATCACACTAGTCCATTACATTACTGATATCATTCCAATTGGACCTAATAAGGAAGAAGTGTCAATGACTCTGATCTTGGTGGCAAAACATTCACATGCTGGAGGGTGAGAAATTAATCTAAAAAATTCAGGCCCCTTCCACCTAAGTGAAATTTCTAGGGGTCCAGTGGTGTAGAGAATGCTAAGATATTCCTTCTACAGTGGAGGATAAGTTATTGCATCTAGCCCCTTCCACAACTAAAAATGAGGCACAATGTCTGATGGCCACTTTGGATTTTGGAGGCAACATATCTCATTTGGGTGTGCTATTCTGCCCTGTTTATCAAGTGACTTGAAAATCTGCTAGCTTGGAGTAAGGCTTAGAATAACAGAAAGCCCTGAAATAGGTTAAGTCTGCTGTGCAAGTCCCTCTGCAACTTGGGCCATACTATTCAACTGATCCAATGGTGCTTAAAGTGTCGGTGTCAGTTAGAGGAGTTGTTTAGACTCTCTGGCAGGCCCCTCTTGGTGAGTCACAGCATAGATACTTAGGATTTTAGAGCAAAGTCGCACCATTCTATGCAGACAACAACTCTCCTTTTGAGAAACGACTTTTTGCTTGTTACTGGGACTTAATAGAAACTGAACACTTAATCACGAGCCCCCAAGTCACCAAGAAGCTTGAGCTGTCCATCATGAACTGAGTGCTGTATGGCCCAAAGAGCCAAAAAGTTGGACATGCACAGCAGCACTCCATTATTAAATGGAAGTGGTAAATACTAGATCAGGCCCAAGCAGGACCTGAAGGCACCAGCAAGTTGCGTGAGGAAGTAGCCCAAATGCCCATGGTCTTCTCTCCTGTCATATTACCTTCCATCTCCTAGTCTGTACCTATGGCCTCATACAGAGTTCCTTATGATCAGTTGAGTGAGGAAGAGGAAACTCATGCTTGGTTTACAGTTTGTTCTACAGGATATGAGGGCACCACTTGAAAGTGGACAGCAGCAGCACTATTGCCCCTTTCTGGAAATGTCCTGAAGGGCAGTGCTGAAGGAAATCCTCTCAATGGGCAGACCTTTGACCAGTGCCTCTGGTTGTTCACTTTGCTTGGAAGGAGAAATGGGCAGATGTGCAATCCTATACTGATTCCTAAGCTATGGTTAATGGTTTGGCTGGATGGTCAGGGACTTGGAAGGAACATGGTTGGAAAACTGGAGACAGGGAGGTATGGTGAAGAGTCATGTGGATAGACCTCTCTGAATGGGCCAAAGAAGTGAAGATATTTGTGTCTCATGTGACTATTCACCATAGAATGACATTGGCAAAGGAGGATATTAACAATTGATTTGAGGATTGGATGATGCTTTCTGTGGAAGCCCATCATCCTCTTTCCTGTCACTCCCATCATTCCCCAATGGGATCATTAAGGAAGTGGCCATGGTGGCAGAGACCAGGATTTTCCAAGGGCTCAGCAGCATACACTTCCACACACCAAGGCTGTCTTGGCTAGAGCCACTGCTGAGTGCCGGATCTGTCAGCTACAGAGACCAACACTGACTTCCCGATATAGCACCATTCCTTCAGGTGATCAGCCAGCAATTGGTGGCAGGTTGATTACATTGAACTGCTTCCATCATGGAAAGGGCAGAATTTTGTTCTCACTGGAATAGACACTCTGGATATCAATTTGTCTTCCCTGCATGTAATACTTCTTCCAAAACTATCATCTGTGGACTCACAGAATGCCTTATGCACTGTCATAGTATCCCACACAGCATCACCTCAGATCCAAGGACTCACTTCACAGCAAATGCCATGGGATTCACTAGTCTCACTCTGTTCCCCATCATCCTGAAGCAGCTGGCTTGATAGAATGAAGGAATGGCCACCTGAAGATATAAATTTGGCACCAGTTAGGTGGCAGTACCTTGAAAGTTGGGTCAGTGTTCTTCAGGGATACATATGTGTTCTAAATCAATGTCCAATATATTGTTCTGTTTTTCCCATAGCCAGGATTCATGGGTCCAAGAATCAAGGGGTTTAAATGCAGTGTGGCACAACTCACTATTAACCTTAATGACCCACTCACAAAATTTTTGAATCCTATCTCCATGACCCTATGTTCTGAGGGTCTAGAGGTCTTAGTTCTAAAGGAAGGAATGTCACCAGGAGACACTACACTGATTCCATTGAACTGGAAGTTAAAAATGCCACCTGACCAGTTTGAGCTACTCATGCCTCTGTATCCACAGGCAAAGAAAGGAGTTACTGTATTGGTTGGTGTGATTGATCCTGATTACTAAGGGGAAATAGAATTGATATTAGATTATGGAGGTAAAGAAAAGTATGTCTGTAATACAGGATATCCTTTAAGACATCTCGTAGTGCTACAATGCCTCATGATTAAGTCAATGTAAAACTGGCAACCCAATTTGGACATGACTACTAATGGTGCACACACTTCAGGAAAGAAACAACCATGTGTCTGATTATGTTAACAATAAGCTTTCTGGTGAACAACTGAATGACAGCACATTAGAAGACTAGACAGACAAAACAGGATCAACATGCTAAGGTACCTTCTAGAAGATTTTGTGAGCTACAGTTTCCTTAAAGATCTCCCCCAAATATGCTGTTGCAAAAGAGATCACCAATAGAATGTGTAATTAAGAGAGAAACTAGAAACCTACTGGAAAATCTTCTCTTCTTCTTAAGTAAATCTTGATGTAAATGTATCTGATTCTATGGGCAGATTTAACTGCTAACCCTCAATAAAGCCAAACTAAGATTGAGAAAGTTTGGTGGAAAGAATAGGAAGGGGAGAAGGTTGGAATATAAGTCTCTTTCCACTTGAGGAAAAAAAAAAAAAAGTGACAGAGGTATGTCCTGAATCAATTAGCTCGTAGTTATTGATAATAAATTTTTTTTCTAAATAATCAGTTTTGAAGACAGTCTTTGAGGTGTCAAATTTTAAGAATTTTAAGAATAATTAAAAGATGGCCTTAATTAAAAAAAAATTACTCAACTCTGTTTTTAAAAAATCCTCATTTTTGATGCATACCACTTTGATATAGTCTGTATGTATGTAGTGTTGAGAGATTTCTTTGGCAAAATAAGAACCTGTTTTTTTTGACAGAGTATGAGTCTCAATGAGTTTTTCTTATAAATTCTAATGTAGATGCAGGAAGAAAACAGATTAATTCAAGGGAAAGTGCAGTACTGCTTCCCACTTTGCTTTTCCCGCCATGGCACAGGTTTATAGTTCCTTTGAAGTCTGCCTACCAGTGGGCAGGAAGAACTCCTTTAAGCAATTAGTTTACAGTCCATTCTCATAATCCGTGGTCAATGAGCCTCTGCTCACTCTTCTCCTCAGTTATAGTTAAGAAATGTTCTCTTGTCCCCAGCAGATAAAACGATGACAATTACCATAATATTGAATTAAGTACTTCACAACATATATTGCACTGAATAATTACTAGAAAACTTCAAATGACACAATCAGGTAAGCAGGAAGCGTATTGCTATATTCCAATATTCATATTCCAAAGGGAATAATCACTGAATTTATTCTGACAACAAATAGTCTTTTAAACATATCCAATGCCAGGTGCATGGATAAATATGAGAAAAAGAAAAATAAATGATCCATGTTCCCTGTATCTGTACATATCAAATATTTGTTTTATAATGCTCGTCTCATTGTCCTGGTTAGTGCAATAAAAGTAATATTGCTGATTTGGTTTTGCTCACCCCAAGGATGTTTCCTGTGCTTGTGTCTTCACACATCAAATCTACAGGAGGATTGTTTAATTAGTTAGAAAAGTCCTAGAACAACTCTTAAAAATGTAAGAAGTTGTGAAGTGTTGTTATGCAAAACTCACAGATACTGCCAACACCATCTCAAAGCTTAGCATGTGTTGGGAGCTTCAGTAGTTTACCTGAGGGCTAGGGGTTTCGACCTATGACTCTTAATTCTTAACCTTTTCATATCCTCCCTTGTCCACATTAATAGCCATTTGGAGAGCAATTATATATCTTACTGTAAAATGAGTTATTCTCTTTGAGCATCAGATTGTATACCTAGTAAGCATAGTTATAGAATTCAATTTTGTAAGATGAATGAATAGCTTTTCTCAGAGATAAATTGTGTTCTAAATTATGTCAGTCCATTGCCTCTCTTGCTGGCATCCCCACTCAGAACAGATTTCTATCTTCCAGTTTCAGTAGACAGTAACAATTCAGGTATTTCCCTTTACCTGATGTATCTGTAGGTACCTATCTTTTTCGGTCTCACACACACACACATACATGGAGACACACACACAGAGCATACACTTCACAGTCACACTGCTAAAAAAAAAAAAAAAAAAAACTAGGCATAGTTAATTCTTCAAATGGTTGTCTCTTTTCAATTCTAATCTTACTGCAACAGCTTCCTCCATGAGAGTTATTCTAGAACACTTAACCTGAAATTCACGTGCTCATATGCAGCCCTTCTACCAGGGCACATTATAGTCTTTTTTATTTTATAGAGTAAAGAACATTTGTTTATTTACTTTCAATATTTTGTTCTTAAATAATTTTGAATTTACAGAAGAGCTGCAAAGGTAGTACAGAGAATACCCATGTATCCTTTACATAACTTCCTCTAATATCAACAACTTCTATAAGCATAGCTACTTAATCAAAACTAAGAAATTAACAGTGATACATTTTTAAATAATTTTATTTATTTCATTGTTGAGAATATACACAACATATACCTATTCAACAATTTGTACATATACAATTCTGTGACATTGATTACATTTTTCAGTTTTATATCTTTAACAATATTTATCTCTATTTGTGTTCATCTTGTTCATAATCCTTCATCATAGAAATAATTGTACCTATCTTATCCACTATGATACTATCAGCACCTAAAAACATGAATGCTTAGCAATATTTACTGAAAAACACATTTAGTCAAATGATTTAGGTATTGTAATAGATTGTGTGACTGCAGATAGTGAAATCTGAAGTGGCTATTATATATATATATATATATATATCAATACTTTTTTTTATTCAGGATTTCACAAGCATTTTAGCTTACTCAGATATGCAGCTCAAAGTCAACCCAGGGTTCTGATTATCAAAATACAGCAAAGCACTACTTCTATCTTTTAACATAAATTAAAATGTACAGAAGGAAAATAGTGGAATTGGACAGAATTTTGTTCTAGTCCTTCATCAAACGAAAGTTTTGGGAATATAAGTCTTCGGGAGTATTATTTAGTTATTCTCTTGTAGACTCTATTTCCTTATCTGGAAACAAAGCGTAATAAAACTTCGACTCCCAATGTAGAGGGATAAGGGAAGCTGAAATTATAGGTGCAAAAATGATTTTACAGTACTGTAAAGTGTAACACAAATAAGAAAGATTACACCTGAACATTGCTACCTGCAGAAGAATTACAGGATTCATAATCAGGATTTTTTTAGAAAAGAGTTGCATACTAAAGCACCTATCTCAAGACAAATGAGTTAAAAGTGTGTGTGACTAAGGCTAAAGTTAATGCCTTCTTGGAAAAAAAAATGTGGAATTTTACAAGACTCTTCAAAATTCAGTTGACTGCATTGGCTAATGTTCATGAAATGGGTTTCCAGAAATCCCCACACTTGATTTATGTTGAGGAGGCATTACAGGTTGCTTTAAAATAGAATTCTCTTCTACTAGTTTCCGAAATGAAAGAATCTATCTTGGAAAATACCTGGGCTGGCAAATCAGATGGCATTGAGGTCAAAGGTAAAGACGTGGAGGACAAAGGCTGTATCCTCAAACTGTAGTGTGAAATGAGGCCTACATGAGATGTTATTTATTGATGACTTTTTTTACTTTTACATTCATTGGACCTTGATCAATACAATGCTGGTGGATGTCAAAAGGCTTATAAACTTCCTTCTAATTCTAACCTTCTTGCGTTTCAGGGTACTTTCAGACTCTTAGATCCATCTATCAGCCCACTAACATGGCTAGAGTCAGAAATTTGAGAAAAAAATAAAAAATTAAAAGAATATATAATTTATATTTCAGTGGTTTATTCCTTAAAAAATATATCCTAAAAACGTGTGGGGAGCTTGAACATATTGACATTACAGAAAAACATTTTATAATATTCAACAACAAACGCTTGGTGTAATTCTCACATTTATCTGATTATGGAAATAAAAATCTAATAATTGAAATGGTGAAGTTATGAAAGCAGAACATATCAGAAATTGAGGATACCTTCAATTCCACATTCAGCTCTGACACATGAATTAGTTGAAACTGCTTGGTTTTACTTTGAGAATATGCACAATAAAGAGATGGAGTCAAGATAGTCTCAGTCCCCTTCCTGACCAGTATTTCATTCAATCTCCATTTCATTGGGAGATTTATTTTGGTGTCTTCAGATTCAGGCTAATCATTCATAATCTCTTTCTGTCAGTGAAAACACTGTGTCCTTTGCTTTGGCTCACTTTTCATGTAAAAGGAAAAACTTGGACTATAAGTATTCAGAACAACATTGTAGAGAAAGTTGTTGCAAGGTCCTAGTTTGACTAATATGTTCTGATTCATCAACTCTTTAGATTATACGTTCTCTGATTGCACTTCTACCTGGACTTTTGCCTCTCCAGGTCATCACCTCAGACTCCAACAGCAATGAAACCTTCCTCTCTATAACAGGCTTCCCAGGCCTTGAGGCTGTGCATGCCTGGCTCTCCATCCCCTTGTGTGGCATGTATGTGGTGTCCCTGGCAGGGAACAGTCTGATCCTCTGAGTGGTTAAGTCAGAGACCTCCCTACACCAGCCTATGTACTATTTCCAGCCCGTGTTTGCAGTGACTGACCTGGGCCTTCCTGCCTCCACAATGCCCATCATGATCACCATCTACATGCTGGATTTCAGACAGGTGGTGGTGGATGTGTGTGTGGCTCAGCTCTTCATCCATGCATTGTCCATCACTGAGTCCTGTGTGCTGCTGACTTTGGCCTTTGACTGTTTTGTGGCCATTATCAGCTCTCTTCGCTGTGGCATCATCCTCAGAAACACTGGGGTTGCCAGAATGGGCTTAGCCATTGCACTGTGCAGTATTGGTCTCCTCATTCTGATCCCCATCATTCTGAAGAGGCTGCCTTACTGCCAGAATCACCTGTTTTCCCACACTTACTGCCTGCACTCTGATGTCATGAAGCTGGCCTGTGGTGACACTCACATCAACAGCACCTATGGCTCCTTGTGGTGCTGTCCACTCAGTACTCATTGTTCTCTCCTATGGGCTAATCTTCCAAACAGTGGTGTCCATCGGCTCAAAGACTGAGTGCATGAAAGCAGAGAATACCAGAAGCATGTTTACCTGTGTTTTATTGACTATGCAAAGGCATTTGACTGTGTGGATCATAACAAACTATGGATAACACTGCGAAGAATGGGAATTCCAGAACACTTAATTGTGCTTATGAGAAACCTTTACAAAGATCAAGAGGCAGTTGTTCGTACAGAACAAGGGGATACTGATTGGTTTAAAGCCAGGAAAGGTGTGTGTCAGGGTTGTATTCTTTCACCACACCTATTTAATCGGTATGCTGAACAAATAATATGGAAGCTGGACTATATGAAGAAGAACGGGGCATCAGGATTGGAGGAAGACTCATTAACAACCTGCATTATGCAGATAACACAACCTTGCTTGCTGAAAGTAAAGAGGACTTGAAGCACTTACTAATGAAGGTCAAAGACCACAGCCTTCAGTATAAAGAAAACAAATATCCTCACAACTGGTCCAATGAGCAACATCATGATAAACGGAGAAAAGACTGAAGTTGTCAAGGATTTCATTTTACTTGGATCCACAATCAACAGCCATGGAAGCAGCACTCAAGAAATCAAAAGACGCATTGCATTGGGCAAATCTGCTGCAAAGGACCTCTTCAAAGTGTTGAAGAGTGAAGATGTCACCCTGAAGACTAAGGTGCGCCTGACCCAAGCCATGGTATTTTCAATCGCATCATATGCATGTGAAAGCTGGACAATGAGTAAGGAAGACCGAAGAAGATTTGACGCCTTTGAAATGTGGTGTTGGCAAAGAATATTGAATATACCATGGACTGCCAAAAGAACGAACAAATCTGTCTTAGAAGAAGTGCAACCAGAATGCTCCTTAGGAGCAAAGATGGCGAGACTGCATCTTACATGCTTTGGACAAGTTGTCAAGGGGGATGAGTCCCTGGAGAAGGACATAATGATTGGTAGAGTACAGGGTCAGCGGAAAAGAGGAAGACCCTCAAGGAGGTGGATTGAGACAGTGGCTGCAACAATGAGCTCAAGCATAACAACGATTGTAAGGATGGCGCAGGACCGGACAGTGTTTCGTTCTGTTGTGCATAGGGTCACTGTGAGTCTGTGGAACCGACTCAACAGCACCTAACAACAACAACAACAGCATGGGCTGATCTTCCAAACAGTGCTGTCCATCAGCTCAAAGGCTGAGTGCATGAAAGCCCTCACCACATTTGTCTCCCACATCTGTGCTGTGCTGCTCTTCTACATTCCCACCATTGCCATGTCCACGATCCACCACCAATTTGCGAAGAGAGCATCCATTTCTAGCCCTGTGCTGCTCTCTTGTCTGCACTATCTCACCCCTCCAGTGCTCAATCCACTTGTTTGCACTATCAAGACCAAGGAGATCCGAGTGAGGATGCTGCGCCTCTTCTGGCCAGGTAAGTGGTATTAGAGACATCCATGGTCATTAAGAATCTGGTGTAGAGAGAAAATGCAGGAGTGCTCTAGTCATAGTGGCAACTCTGAACACACAACAAGTCACATAGGAAGAAAAGAATGTACTGTAAAAACTATTATCCTCTTCCACATGAAGTCCTTTCACTCATAGGAGGAAATTACCCACCTCTTTATTTACTTAGTCTTTCATAAGAGGAATAATTATTAAGAACCTATCTTATGAAATACATTATTACTCACCCTGGAAAAAAATATATATATGTATATATGTTGTTTTTGTTAGGTGCTGTCAAGTCGGTTCCAAATCATGCCAACTCTATGCACAACAGAACAAAACACTGCCTGGTCCTGTGCCATCCTTACAATCGTTATTATGCTTGGGCTCATTGTTGTAGCCACTGTGTCAATCCATCTCCTTGAGGGTCTTCCTCTTTGCCACTGACCCTGTACTTTGCCAAGCATGATGTCCTTCTGCAGGAACTGATCCCTTCTGACGACATGTCCAAAGTATGTAAGATGCAGTCTCTCCATTCTAGCTTCTAAGGAGCATTCTGGTTGTACTTCTTCTAAGGCAGATTTGTTCGTTCTTTTGGCAGTCCATGGTATATTCAATATTCTTTGCCAACACAACAATTCAAAGACATCAATTCTTCTTCAATTTTCGTTATTCATTGTCCAGCCCTCACATACATATGATGCGATTGAAGATACCATGACTTGGGTCAGGTGCGCCTTAGGTTTCAAGGTGACATCTTTGCTCTTCAACACTTTAAAGAGGTCCTTTGCAGCAGATTTACACAATACAATGCATCATTTGATTTCTTGATTGCTGCTTCCATGGCTGTTGATTATGGATCCAAGTAAAATGAAATCCTTGACAACGTCAATCTTTTCTCCGTTTATCATTATGTTGCTCATTGGTCCAGTTGTGAGGGTTTCTTTTCTTTATGTTGAAGTTCAATCTATAGTGAAGGCTGTGGTTTTTGATTTTCATTAATAAGTGCTTCAAGTCCTCTTCACTTTCAGCAAGCAAGGTTGTGTCATCTGCATAATGCAGGTTATTAACGAGTCTTCCTCCAATCCTGACCTCCCGTTCTTCTTCATATAGTCCAGCTTCTTGGATTATTTGCTCAGCACACAATTGAATAGGTATGGTGAAAGACTACAACCCTGACACACACCTTTCCTGACTTTAAACCAATCAGTATCCCCTTGTCCTGCCCAAACAGCTGTCTCTTGATCTATGTACAGATTCTTCATGAGCACAATTAAGTGTTCTGGAATTCCTATTCTTTGCAACGTTGTCCATAATTTGTTACAATCCACACAGTTGAATGCTTTGCATAGTCAATAAAACACAGGTAAACATCCTTCTGGTATTCCGTGCTTTTAGCCAGGATCCATCTGACATCAGCATTGATATCCCTGGTTCCACATCCTCTTCTGAAACCGGCCTGAATTTCTGGCAGTCTCCCATTGATATACTGCTGTAGCCCTTTTTGGATGATCTTCAGCAACATTTTGCTTGCATGTGATATTAATGATATTGTTCTATAATTTCCACATTCAGTTGGATCACCTTTCTTGGGAATAGGCATAAATATGGATCTCTTCCAGTCAGTTGGCCGGGAAGCTGTCGTCCATATTTCCTGGCATAAACAAGTGCGCATCTCCAGTGGTCCATCTGTTTGTTGAAACATCTTTTTTTTTTTTTTTTAATTTTTACTGTGCTATAAGTGAAAGTTTAGGAATCAAGTCAGTCTCTCATACAAAAACCCAAATACACCTTACTACACACTCCCAATTACTCTCCCCCTAATGAGACAGCCCACTCTCTCTCTCCACTCTCTCTTTTCGTGTCCATTTCTCCAGCTTCTAACCCCCTCCACCCTCTCATCTCCCCTCCAGACAGGAGAAGCCAACACAGTCTCAAGTGCCCACCTGATTCAAGAAGCTCACTCCTCACCAGCATCCCTCTCCGACACAGTGTCCAGTCCAATCCATGTCTGAAGAGTTGGCTTCAGGGATGTTTCCTGTCCCGGGCCAACAGAAGGTCTGGGAGCCATGACCAGCAGGGTCATTCTAGTCTCAGTCAGACTATGAGAATTTGGGGTCTGCATCCCACTGCTCTCCTGCTCCCTCAGGGTTCTCTGTTGTGTTCCCTGTCAGGGCAGTCATTGGTTGTAGCCGGGCACCATCTAGTTCTTCTGATCTCAGGATGATGGAGTCTATGATTCATGTGGCCCTGTCTGTCTAGTGGGCTCATAGTCGCCTTGTGTCCTTGGCGTTCTTCATTCTCCTTTGGTCCAGGTGGGTTGAGACCAATTGATGCATCTTAAATGGCGGTTTGCTAGTGTTTAAGACCCCAGACACCACTCTTCAAAGTGGGATGCAGAATGTTTTCTTAATAGATTTTATTATGCCAATTAACTTAGATGTCACCCTGAAACCATGGTCCCCAGACCCCTGCCCCTGCTGTGCTGGCCTTCGAAGCATTCAGTTTATTCAGGAAACTTCTTTGCTTTTGGTTTAGTCCAATTGTGCTGACCTCCCCTGTATTGTGTGCTGTCTTTCCCTTCACCTAAAGTAGTTTTTATCTACTATCTAGTTAGTGAATACCCCTCTCCCACCCTCCCTCCCTTCCCCCTCTCATAACCACAAAAGAATGTTTTCTTCTCAGTTTAAACTATTTCTCAAGTTTTTATAATAGTGGTCTTATACAACATTTGTTCCTTTGCAACTGACTAATTTCACTCAGCATAATGCCTTTCAGGTTTCTCCCTGATATGAAATGTTTCACAGATTCCTCACTATTCTTTATTGATGCATAGGATCCCATTCTGTGAATATACCATAATTTATTTATCCATTCATCTGTTGATGGGTACCTTGGTTGCTTCCATCATTTTGCTATTGTAAACAGTGCTGTAATAAGCATGGGTGTGCATATATCTGTTCGTGTAAAGGCTCTTATTTCTCTAGGATATATTCCAAGGAGTGGGATTGCTGGATCCTATGGTAGTTCTATTTCTAGCTTTTTAAGAAAGCGCTGAATCGATTTCCAAAGTGGTTGAACCATTTGACATTCCCACCAGCAGTGTAGAAGTGTTCCAGTCTCTCCACAGCCTCTCCAACATTTATTATTTTGTTTTTTGGATTAATGCCAGCCTTGCTGGAGAGAGATGAAATCTCATGGTAGTTTTGATCTGCATTTCTCTTATGGCTAATGATCATGAACATTTCCTCATATATCTGTTAGCTACCTGAACGTCTTCTTTAGTGAATTGTCTATTCATATCCTTTGCCCATTTTTTAATTGGGCTGTTTGTCTTTTTGCAGTTGAGTTTTTGCAGTATCATGTAGATTTTAGATAATAGGCACTGATCAGAAATGGCATAGCTCAAAACTTTTTCCCAGTCTGTAGATAACCTTATTACTCTTTTGGTGAAGTCTTTGCATGAGCATAGGTGTTTGATTTTTAGGAGCTCCCAGCTATCTAGTTTTTCTTTTGCATTCTTTATAATGTTTTGTATACTGTTTATGCCATGTATTAGGGCTGCCAACGTTGTCCCTATTTTTTCTTCCATGATCTTTATCATTTTAGATTTTATATTTAGGTCTTTCATTCATTTTGAGTTAGTTTTTGTGCATGGAGTGAGGTATGGGTCTTGTTTCATTTTTGTTGCAGATGGATATCCAGTTATGCCAGCACCATTTGTTAAAAAGACTGTATTTTCCCCATTTAACTGTTTTGGGACCTTTGTCAAATATCAACTGATCGTATGCAGATGGATTTATGTCTGAATTCTCAATTCTGTTCCATTGGTCCATGTATCTGTTGTTGTACCAGTACCAGGCTGTTTTGACTACTGTGGCAGTATAATAGGTTCTAAAATCAGGTAAAGTAAGGCCTCCCACTTTGTTCTTCTTTTTCAGTAATGCCTTGTTTATCTGGGGCCTCTTTCCTTTCCACATGAAGTTGGTGATTTGCTTCTCCATCTCATTAATGAATGTCGTTGGGATTTGGATCAGAATTGCATTAAATGTATAGATCGCTTTTGGTAGAATAGACATTTTTAAAATGTTAAGTCTTCCTATCCAGGAGCAAGGTATGTCTTCCACTTATTTAAGTCTCTTTTGGTTTCTTGCAGAAGTGTACTGTAGTTTTCTTTTTTTTTTTATTTATTAACTTTTATTAAGCTTCAAGTGAACATTTACAAATCCAATCAGTCTGTCACATCTAAGTTTACATACATCTCACTCCCTACTCCCACTTGCTCTCCCCTTCTTGAGTCAGCCCTTTCAGTCTCTCCTTTCGTGACAATTTTGCCGGCTTCTCTCTCTCTCTATCCTCCCATCCCCCCTCCAGACAAGAGTTGCCAACACAATCTCAAGTGTCCACCTGATATAATTAGCTCACTCTTCATCAGCATCTCTCTCCCACCCGCTGACCCGTCCCTTTCATGTCTGATGAGTTGTCTTCGGGGATGGTTCCTGTCCTGTGCCAACAGAAGGTCTGGGGACCATGGCCGCCAGGATTCCTCTAGTCTCAGTCAGACCATTAAGTTTGGTCTTTTTATGAGAATTTGGGGTCTGCATCCCACTGCTCTCCTGCTCCCTCAGGGGTCCTCTGCTGTGCTCCCTGTCATGGCAGTCATCGATTGTGGCCGGGCACCAACTAGTTCTTCTGGTCTCAGGATGATGTAGGTCTCTGGTTCACGTGGCCCTTTCTGTCTCTTGGGCTCTTAGTTGTCGTGTGGCCTTGGTGTTCTTCATTTTCCTTTGCTCCAGGTGGGTTGAGACCAATTGATGCATCTTAGATGGCCGCTTGTTAGCATTTAAGACCCCAGATGCCACATTTCAAAGTGGGATGCAGAATGATTTCATAATACAATTATTTTGCCAATTGACTTAGAAGTCCCCGCAAACCATGTTCCCCAGACCCCCGCCCTTGCTCCACTGACCTTTGAAGCATTCATTTTATCCCAGAAACTTCTTTGCTTTTGGTCCAGTCCAATAGAGCTGACCTTCCCTGTATTGAGTGTTGTCTTTCCCTTCACCCAAAGCATTTCTTATCTACTGATTAATCAATAAAAAACCCTCTCCCACCCTCCCTCCCTCCCCCCCTCATAACCACAAAAGTATGTGTTCTTCTCAGGTTTACTATTACTCAAGATCTTATAATAGTGGTCTTATACAATATTTGTCCTTTTGCCTCTGACTAATTTCGCTCAGCATAATGCCTTCCAGGTTCCTCCATGTTATGAAACGTTTCAGAGATTCGTCACTGTTCTTTATCGATGTGTAGTATTCCATTGTGTGAATATACCACAATTTATTTACCCATTCATCCGTTGATGGACACCTTGGTTGCTTCCAACTTTTTGCTATTGTAAACAGAGCTGCAATAAACATGGGTGTGCATATATCTGTTTGTATGAAGGCTCTTGTATCTCTAGGGTATATTCCTAGGAGAGGGATTTCTGGGTTGTATGGTAGTTCTATTTCTAACTGTTTAAGATAATGCCAGATAGATTTCCAAAGTGGTTGTACCATTTTACATTCCCACCAGCAGTGTATAAGAGTTCCAATCTCTCCGCAGCCTCTCCAACATTTATTATTTTGTGTTTTTTGGATTAATGCCAGCCTTGCTGGTGTGAGATGGAATCTCATCTTAGTTTTAATTTGAATTTCTCTAATGGCTAATGATCGTGAGCATTTTCTCATGTATCTGTTGGCTGCCTGAATATCTTCTTTAGTGAAATGTGTGTTCATATCCTTTGCCCACTTCTTGATTGGGTTGTTTGTCTTTTTGTGGTTGAGTTTTGACAGAATCATGTAGATTTTAGAGATCAGGTGCTGGTCGGAGATGTCATAGGTGAAAATTCTTTCCCAGTCTGTAGGTGGTCTTTTTACTCTTTTGGTGAAGTCTTTAGATGAGCATAGGTGTTTGATTTTTAGGAGCTCCCAGTTCTCGGGTTTCTCTTCATCATTTTTGTTAATGTTTTGTATTCTGTTTATGCCTTGTATTAGGGCTCCTAGGGTTGTCCCAATTTTTACTTCCATGATCTTTATCGTTTTAGTCTTTATGATTAGGTCTTTGATCCACTTGGAATTAGTTTTTGTGCATGGTGTAAGGTATGGGTCCTGTTTCATTTTTTTGCAAATGAATATCCAGTTATGCCAGCACCATTTGTTAAAAAGGCTTTCTTTTCCCCAGTTAATTGACACTGGTCCTTTGTCAAATATCAGCTGCTCATACGTGGATTGATCTATGTCTGGGTTCTCAATTCTGTTCCATTGGTCTATGTGCCTGTTGTTGTACCAGTACCAGGCTGTTTTGACTACTGTGGCTGTATAATAGGTTCTGAAATCAGGTAAAGTGAGACCTCCCACTTTCTTCTTCTTTTTCAGTAGTGCTTTGCTTATCCGGGGCTTCTTTCCCTTCCATATGAAATTGGTGATCTGTTTCTCTATCCCCTTAAAATATGACATTGGAATTTGGATCGGAAGTGCTTTAAATGTATAGATGGCTTTTGGTAGAATAGACATTTTACTATGTTAAGTCTTCCTATCCATGAGCAAGATATGTTTTTCCACTGAAATATGTCCTTTTGAATTTCTTGTAGTAGAGCTTTGTAGTTTTCTTTGTATGGGTCTTTTACATCCTTGGTAAGATTTATTCCTAAGTATCTTATCTTCTTGGGGGCTACTGTGAATGGTATTGATTTGGTTATTTCCTCTTCGGTGTTCTTTTTGTTGATGTAGAGGAATCCAAGTGATTTTTGTATGTTTATTTTATAACCTGAGACTCTGCCAAACTCTTCTATTACTTTCAGTAGTTTTCTGGAGGATTCCTTAGGGTTTTCTGTGTATATAATCATGTCATCTGCAAATAGTGATAACGTTACTTCTTCCTTGCCAATCCGGATACCTTTTATTTCTTTGTCTAGCCTAATTGCCCTGGCTAGGACTTCCAGCACGATGTTGAATAAGAGCGGTGATAAAGGGCATCCTTGTCTGGTTGCCGTTCTCAAGGGAAATGCTTTCAGGTTCTCTCCATTTAGAGTGATATTGGCTGTTGGCTTTGCATAGATGCCCTTTATTATGTTGAGGAATTTTCCTTCAATTCCTATTTTGGTAAGAGTTTTTATCATAAATGGGTGTTGGACTTTGTCAAATGCCTTTTCTGCATCAATTGATAAGATCATGTGGTTTTTGTCTTTTGTTTTATTTATGTGATGGATTACATTAATGGTTTTTCTGATATTAAACCAGCCTTGCATACCTGGTATAAATCCCACTTGATCAGGGTGAATTATTTTTTTGATGTGTTGTTGGATTCTATTGGCTAGAATTTTGTTGAGGATTTTTGCATCTATGTTCATGAGGGATATAGGTCTATAATTTTCTTTTTTTGTAATGTCTTTACCTGGTTTTGGTATCAGGGAGATGGTGGCTTCATAGAATGAGTTGGGTAGTATTCCGTCATTTTCTATGCTTTGGAATACCTTCAGAAGTAGTGGTGTTAACTCTTCTCTGAAAGTTTGGTAGAACTCTGCAGTGAAGCCGTCCGGGCCAGGGCTTTTTTTTGTTGGGAGTTTTTTAATTACCTTTTCAATCTCTTTTTTTGTTATGGGTCTATTTAGTTGTTCTACTTCTGAATGTGTTAGTTTAGGTAGGTAGTGTTTTTCCAGGAATTCATCCATTTCTTCTAGGTTTGCAAATTTGTTAGAGTACAGTTTTTCATAATAATCTGAAATGATTCTTTGAATTTCAGTTGGTTCTGTTGTGATGTGGTCCTTCTCGTTTCTTATTCAGGTTATTTGTTTCCTTTCCTGTATTTCTTTAGTCAGTCTAGCCAATGGTTTCTCAATTTTGTTAATTTTTTCAAAGAACCAGCTTTTGGCTTTGTTAATTCTTTCAATTGTTTTTCTGTTCTCTAATTCATTTAGTTCAGCTCTAATTTTTATTATTTGTTTTCTTCTGGTGCCTGATGGATTCTTTTGTTGCTCACTTTCTATTTGTTCAAGTTGTCAGGAGAGTTCTCTGATTTTGGCTCTTTCTTCTTTTTGTATGTGTGCATTTATCGCTATAAATTGGCCTCTGAGCACTGCTTTTGCTGTGTCCCAGAGGTTTTGATAGGAAGTATTTTCATTCTCGTTGCTTTCTAAGAATTTCCTTATTCCCTCCTTGATGTCTTCAATAACCCAGTCTTTTTTCAGAAGGGTATTGTTCATTTTCCAAGTATTTGATTTCTTTTCCCTAGTTTTTCTGTTATTGATCTCTAGTTTTATTGCCTTGTGGTCTGAGAAGATGCTTTGTAATATTTAGATGTTTTGGACTCTGCAAAGGTTTGTTTTATGACCTAATATGTGGTCTATTCTAGAGAATGTTCCATGTGCGCTAGAAAAAAAAGTATATTTTGCAGCAGTTGGGTGGAGAGTTCTGTATAAGTCAATGAGGTCAAGTTGGTTGATTGTTGTAATTAGATCTTCCGTGTCTCTATTGAGCTTCTTACTGGATGTCCTGTTCTTCTCCGAAAGTGGTGTGTTGAAGTCTCCTACTATAATTGTGGAGGTGTGTACCTCACTTTTCAATTCTGTTAAAATTTGATTTATGTACCTTGCAGCCCTGTCATTGGGTGCATAAATATTTAATATGTTTATGTCTTCCTGATCAATTGTCCCTTTTATCATTATATAGTGTCCTTCTTTATCCTTTGTGGTGGATTTAAGTCTAAAGTCTATTTTGTCAGAAATTAATATTGCTACTCCTCTTCTTTTTTGCTTATTGTTTGCTTGATATATTTTTTTCCATCCTTTGAGTTTTAGTTTGTTTGTGTCTCTAAGTCTAAGGTGTGTCTCTTGTAGGCAGCATATAGATGGATCGTGTTTCTTTATCCAGTCTGTGACTCTCTGTCTCTTTATTGGTGCATTTAGTCCATTTACATTCAGGGTAATTATAGATAAATAAGTTTTTAGTGCTGTCATTTTGATGCCTTTTTATGTGTGTTGTTGACAATTTCATTTTTCCACATACTTTTTTGTGCTGAGGCGTTTTTCTTAGTAAATTGTGAGATCCTCATTTTCATAGTGTTTGACTTTATGTTAGTTGAGTCGTTACGTTTTTCTTGGCTTTTATCTTGAGTTATAGAGTTGTTATACCTTTTTGTGGTTACCTTGTTATTTACCCCTATTTTTCTAAGTAAAAACCTAACTTGTATTGTTCTATATCACCTTGTATCACTCTCTATATGGCAGTTCAATGCCTCCTGTATTTAGTCCCTCTTTTTGATTATTTTGATCTTTTACCTATTGAATTCCATGATTCCCTGTTATGTGTATTTTTTTTAATTAATCTTAATTTGTTTGTTTTTGTGATTTCCCTATTTGAGTTGATATCAGGACGTTCTGTTTTGTGACCTTGCGTTGTGCTGATATCTGATATTATTGGTTTTCTAACCAAACAATATCCTTTAGTATTTCTTGTAGCTTTGGTTTGGTTTTTGTAAATTCTCTAAACTTGTGTTTGTCTGTAAATATCTTAATTTCACCTTCATATTTCAGAGAGAGTTTTGCTGGATATATGATCCTTGGCCGGCAGTTTTTCTCCTTCAGTGCTCTGTATATGTCATCCCATTCCCTTCTTGCCTGCACGGTTTCTGCTGAGTAGTCTGAACTTCTTCTTATTGATTCTCCCTTGAAGGAAACCTTTCTTTTCTCCCTGGCTGCTTTTAAAATTTTCTGTTTATCTTTGGTTTTGGTAAGTTTGATGATAATACCTCTTGGTGTTTTTCGTTTTGGATCAATCTTAAATGGAGTTCGATGAGCATCTTGGATAGATATCCTTTCGTCTTTCATGATGTCAGGGAAGTTTTGTGTCAGGAGTTCTTCAACTATTTTCTCTGTGTTTTCTGTCCCCCCTCCCTGTTCTGGGACTCCAATCACCCGCAGGTTATCCTTCTTGATAGAGTCCCACATGATTCTTAGGGTTTCTTCATTTTTTTTAATTCTTTTATCTGATTTTTTTTCAGCTATGTTGGTGTTGATTCCCTGGTCCTCCAGATGTCCCAGTCTGCATTCTAATTGCTCGAGTCTGCTCCTCTGACTTCCTAGTGCGTTGTCTAATTCTGTTATTTTATTGTTAATCTTTTGGATTTCTACATGCTGTCTCTCTATGGATTCTTGCAACTTATTAATTTTTCCACTATGTTCTTGAATAATCTTTTTGAGTTCTTCAACAGTTTTATCAGTGTGTTCCTTGGCTTTTTCTGCAGTTTGCCTTATTTCATTTGTGATGTCTTAAAGCATTCTGTAAATTAGTTTTTTATATTCTGTATCTGATAATTCCAGGATTGTACCTTCATTTGGGAAAGATTTTGATTCTTTTGTTTGGGGGGTTGGAGAAGCTGTCATGGTCTGCTTCTTTAAGTGGTTTGATATGGATTGTTGTCTCCGAGCCATCACTGGGAAACTAGTTTTTCCAGAAAATCCGCTAAAAAAAAATGCAGTCAGATCCCTATCAGAGTTCTCCCTCTGGATCAGGCTATTCGGATGTTAATGAAGCCACCTGGGGAGGGTGGGGGAGGGAACAGAGAGATAGGAGAGTAGCACCTCAGAATATAGCCAGAGTTGCTTTTCTTGTTTGGAATGACTATTGTATCTGAGATTCCCGTGGGCGCGTAGCCTATGTGTGCTGGCTGTGTGGATATTGCCCCCGGGGGGTCTGGCCCGCTGAAGTCAGGGTCAGATCCTCCGCTTCCAGCCCCACGCCCAGCGTGAAGGCTCCCCTGCTGGGACAGTGCACTCTCGACTCCAAAATCAGTCGCTGCCTCCCGGGGACTTCTCGTCCCTCTAGCCGCATTGCCGTGCCGCCCCCGCGAACCAGATGGGTTGCCTCCCAGGGTTAGTTCAGTTGGGTGGAGCAGCTCCCCGTGCTTGTGCCGTGACCGAGTGTCCTGGCTGGGACGCTGTTCTCCCTGCTCCAATACCAGTCGCTGCCTCCCAGGGACTTCTTCTACCGGCTGCGTCGCACGCCGCCCGCACGACCTAACTGGGCCCCCTCCCGGGGTTAGTTCAGGGGGGTGGAGCATCTCTCCGTGTTTATGCTGTACCTGCGTCCATTCCAAATCCCGGCGGGATGGTTCCCTGGCTGGGACGCTGCTCTCCCCGTTCCAAGACCGGTCACTGCCTCCCGGGGACTTCTTCTACCGGCTGCGTCCCACGCCGCCCGTGGAACCGGCTGGTCCCCCTCCCGGAGTTAGTTCAGGGGGATGGAGCAGCTCTCTGTGCTTGTGCCATACCTGACTGGTACGCTGGCTCCAGGCTCTGGAAGCAATCGCTGCTTCCCCGTATTAGTTCGTTCTCCGTCTCTAAATCTGTGTTTGGTGTTCAGGGTTCGTAGATTGTTATGTATGTGATCGATTCACTTGTTTTTCCGTGTCTTTGTTGTAAGAGGGATCCGAGGTAGCGTCTGCCTAGTCCGCCATCTTGTAGTTTTCTTTTTATAATTCTTTTACATCTCTGGTAAGATTTATTCCTAAGTGTTTTATCTTCTTGGGGGCTACTGTAAATGGCATTGATTTGGTGATTTCCTCGTCGACATTGTTTTTGTTGGTGTAGAGGAATCCAACTGATTTTTGTATGTTTATCTTGTATCCTGGTACTCTGCTGAACTGTTGCATTAGTTTCAGTAGTTTTCTGGAGGACTCCTTAGGCTTTTCTGTGTATAAGATCATGTCATCTGCAAATAGAGATACTTTTACTTCTTCCTTGCCAATCTGGATGCCCTTTATTTCTTTATCTAGCCTAATTGCTCTGGGTAGGACTTCCAGCACAATGTTGAATAAGAATGATGATAAAGGGCATCCTTGTCTGGTTCCTGATCTCAAAGGAAATGTTTTCAGGCTCTCTCCACTTAGGGTGATGTTGGCTGTTGGCTTTGTATAAACACATATAGATGCCGTTTATTACGTTGAGGAATTTTCCTTCTATTCCTATTTTGCTGAGATTTTTTATCATGAAGGAGTGTTGAACTTTGTCAAATGTCTTTTCTGCATCAATGGATAAAATCATGTGATTCTTGTCTTTTGTTTTATTTATGCGGTGGATTACATTAATTGTTTTTCTAATGTTGAACTATCCCTGCATAACTGGTATGAATCCCACTTGGTCATGGTGAATTATTTTTTTGCTATGTTGTTGAATTCTATTGGCTAGAATTTTGTTGAAGGTTTTCGCATCTACATTCATGAGGGATATAGGTCTCTAATTTTCTTTTCTTATGGTATCTTTACCTGGTTTTGGTATCAGGGATATGCTGGCTTCATATAATGAGTTTGGTAGTATTCCGTCCTTTTCTATGCTCTGAAACACCTTTAGCAGTAGTGGTGTTAACTCGTCTCGGAAAGTTTGGTAGAACTCTGCAGTGAAGCGCTCTGGGCCAGGACTTTTTTTGGTTGGGAGTTTTTTGATTACCTTTTCAATCTCTTATTTTGTTATGGGTCTATTTAGTTGTTCTACCTCTGTTTGGATTTGGTTTTTTACCTCTGTTTGTGTTAGTTAGGTAGGTAGTGTGTTTCTAGAAATTCATCCATTTCTTCTAGGTTTTCAAGTTTGTTTGAGTATAGTTTTTCGTAGTAATCTGATATGATTCTTTTAATTTCAGTTGGGTCTGTTGTAATATCACCCATCTCATTTCTTATCTGGGTTATTTGCTTCCTCTCCTGTTTTTCTTTTGTCAGTTCAGCCAGTGGTTTATCAATTTTGTTGATTTTTTCAAAGTCCAGCTTTTGGTCTTCTTAATTCTTTCAGTTGGTTTTCTGTTTTCTATTTCATTTAGTTCAGCTCTAATTTTTATTGTTTGTTTTCTTCTGGTGTCTGTGGGTTTCTTTTGTTGCTCTCTTTCTATTTGTTCAAGTTGTAGGGATAATTCCTTGATTTTGCGCCTTTCTTCTTTTTGGATGTGTGCATTTACTGATGTAAATTGGTCTCTGAGCACCGCTTTTGCTGTGTCTCAAAGGTTCTAATAGGAAGTGTTTTCATTCTCATTGGATTCTATGAATTTCTTTATTCCATCCTTAATGTCTTCTATAATCCAGTCTTTTTTGAGCAGGGTGTTATTCAGTTTCCAAGTTTTTGATTTTTTTTCCCTCCTTTTCCTGTTATTGATTTCCACTTTTATGGCTTTACAGTCAGAGAAGATGCTTTGTAATATTTCAATGTTTTGGGTTCTGCTAAGGCTTGCTGTATGACCTAATATGTGGTCTATTCTAGAGAATGTTCCGTGGGCACTACAAAAGAAAGTATAGTTTGTTGCTGTAGGGTGGAGTGTTCTGTATGTGTCTACTAGGTCAAGTTGGCTGTTTGGCATTTAGATCTTCCGTGTCTTTGTTGAGCTTCTTTCTGGATGTCCTGTCCTTCACCGAAAGTGGTGTGTTGAAGTCTCCTACTATTATTGTGGAGCTGTCTATCTCACTTTTCAATGCTGATAGATTTTGGTTTATGTATCTTGCAGCCCTCTCATTGGTGACATAAATATTTAATATTTAATATGGTCATATCTTCTTGGTGTATTGGCCCTTTAATCATTATATAGTGTCCTTCCTTATCCTTTCTGATGGCTTCAACTTTAAAGTCTATTTTGACAGAAATTAATATTGCCACTCCTGCTCTTTTTTGCTTATTGTTTGCTTGATATATTTTTTTCCAGCCTTTGAGCTTTAGTTTGTTCGTGTCTCTAAGTCTAAGGTGTGTCTCTTGTAGGCAGCATATTGATGGATCTTGTTTTTTAATACATTCTGCCGCTCTCTGTATCTTTATTGGTGCATTTAGCCCATTTACATTTAGGTAGTTATGGATAGGTATGAATTATTGCTATCGTTTTGATGTCTTTTTTGTGTGTTGACAGTTTCTTTTTCCCACTTGATTTTATGTGCTGAGTAGATTTTCTTTATATATTGTCCTTTCCTCTTATTTGTCGTTGTAAATTTTGTTTCTCCTGAGTCTGTGTTTTTCCCTTTTATTTTATTTTGATGAGAAAGATAGTTTGTCTCCTTTGGGGCTACCTTATTATTTACACCTATTTTTCCCAATTTTAAACTAACTTTTATTTCTTTGTATTGCCATATTTTCCTCTCCATATGGAGGGTGTATGATTACATTTCTTAGTCCCTCTTTATTATTTTAGTGTTGTCTTCTTTTATATAGTAACTTCGCTGTTACCCTGTTTTGGGATTTTTTTTTTTTTTTATAATCTTGCTTTGTGTTTTGGATTTCCCTGTCTGGGTTGACTTCTGGTTGCTCTGCGCGGTGTTCTAGTCTTGGGTTGATACCTGATATTATTGATTTTCTAACCAAAGAACTCCCTTTAGTATTTCCTGTAGTTTTGGTTTGGTTTTTACGAATTCCCTCAACTTGTGTTTACCTGGAAATATCTTAATTTCACCTTCATATTTAAGAGACAGTTCTGATGGATATAGGATTCTTGGCAGGCAATTTTTTCCTTCCATTTTTTAAATATGTCATCCCATTGCCTTCTCGCCTACATGGTTTCTGCCGAATAGTCTGAGCTTATTCTTATTGGCTCTCCTTTGTAGGTGGCTTTTCTTTTATCCTTCGCTGCTCTTATAATTTTCTCTTCAACTTTGGTTTTGGCAAGTTTGATTATAATATGTCTTGGTGACTTTCTTTTAAGATCTACCTTATGTGGGTTCGATGAGCATCTTGAATAGATATCTTCTCATCTTTCACAATATCAGGGAAGTTTTCTGCCAACAAATTCTTAACAATTTTCTCTGTATTTTCTGTTATCCCTCCCTGTTCTGGTACTCCAATCACTCATAGGTTATTTCTCTTGATAGAGTCCTGCATTATTCTTAAGTTTTCTTCATTTTTTAAAATTCTTTTATCTGGTTTTTCTTCAAATATATTAGTGCCAAGTGATTTATCTTCAAGTTCAGAAATTCTAGCTTCTACTTGCTCAATTCTGCTCTTCTGACTTTCTATTGAGTTATCTAATTCTGTAATTTTATTTTTAGTCTTCTGAATTTCTGATTGCTGTCTGTCTATGGATTTTTCCAGCTTATTAAACTTTTCATTATGTTCCTGAATAATCTTTCTAATTTCTTCAGTTGCTTTATCTGTGTGTTCCTTGGCTTGTTTTGTGTATTGTCTCATTTCCTTCCTGATGTGTTGAAGGGTTCTGTATATTAAACTTTTGTATTCTGCATCTGATAATTCCAGGAATGTGCTTTCATCTAGAAGACCTCTGGATTCTTTGTTATGAGAGCCTATTGAGGTGATCCTGGTCTTTTTCTTTATGTGACTTGATTTTGACTATTGTTTCTGAGCCATCTATAAGTTATTGTATTAGTTTATGCTTGATTACTGTGTCATAGCTACTTGTTCTGTTTTGTTTTGGTATACCCAAATGGGTTGCTTGAGTGAGCTGGCCTGATTATTTTTGCCTTTGGAGCCCTGGTGTCCTGTCCCCAGCTGGCTAGAGCTGTTATCAGGTATATCAGTCTAGGAGTCCATTCACTTTTCTTGTATGAATTCAGCTCAGGTTTCCAGGTAGCTGATCATTAAGTGTGTGGTACAGGCTCTGTCCTACAGTCTTAGACGGGCAGGAGTGATTGGTATATATACCGGTATCTGATTGGGGCAGGGGGTCACGCTCTGAACAAGGCAGATGGCTGAGAACCGACTCCCAAGTGTCTCTGAAGAAAACACATCTCTGTTCCCTAGATTTTGCTGGTGGGTGGGTTCTGCAGAGGGACCTTGGGCATCCAAAGTTTTTGGTTGTAAGGACTAGGAGGTACCAGTTATCTTTGGACCCCTGTCATGGGTGGCTGGGTAACCCGAGTAGAGTTTCCAGTCCTTAGGTCCCTGATGTGGGTAGGTGAGGACCTTGTTTAATATGCAAAGCAATGTCAAATGTCAAACACTCACCTCTCCATCGCACAACTGAAATATTTGGATTTTGCCAACAAGGACGTGTTCTCCTGAAATAGGCCCACACAGGTCCATGCGGAAGGGAAAGGTGCTCAAGATCCATGGATGGTCTATACCTGGACAGGAGCCGCTTCTGCCCTGAGCTCCCCCAGTTAATGGAGCTAGCAAATTATCTTTTCCCCCCAGTTGCAAATTTTTTCCTTCCCCAAGGCAGGGAGGACGGCTCTAGGTGCTCACCAGGGTCTATCTCAGGCCGAGGAATTCAGCCACTGAGGCCAGCTTGGGGGTTGGGGGGGGTGTGGTAAAATATATGCAAGTACTTAGCTTTTGCTGAGAGCACCGTTCTCCTCAGGTTCCAGAGGTGTGAGTAGGCTGCGTGGCTGGCTGCTTCCCCCTGAGGAAACTGCCGCTGAACGCTAGGACCAGCCCACCGCTGTTGCTGCCGCTCCGGAAATGGTGCCTGAGGGCTCCCCGCAATTCAGGTCCGGTAACTCCTCTCCTCTTCTGATGGCCTCTGCCTTCCCCTACCCCTCAGTTCATTGTCTAAGCTTACCTTTGATGTTCAGGGCTCCCAGCTTGTCACAAATATACTCATTTCACTTGTTTTTTCGGGTCTTTGTTGTAAAGAGGGCTCGCCGGAAGTGTCTGTCTATTCTGTCATCTTGGCTCTGCCTCCTTGCTTCTTTTTTAAATCTCTTTTTATATGTAAGTAACACTTTCGTTTATTCTGTCATATTTTCCCTGTGTCTATCTATCTTTAACATTTTTCTACAGTTTTCCAACTTACATATATCCATAGTTAACAAACCTTACGAATTCTGCTATGTCTCATGAGGTGTTTATTTGCCCTTTACATCTATGGTTAATGAATGCCATACATTCTGATATGTTTCATAAACTACTAGCTTAGTCACTATTTATATCTTCCCGATTCATTTTTCTTGTTTTCTGTAGCAGAACTGAATATTCTCGTAAATATAGCAAATATACATTACTGCTGCTAGGGATACAAAGTTCACTCACAGAAAGATGCATCATTTTGTGAGAGTGATAAGCAAACTAGACTACATAAGCAAGTATGACTAATATAATGCAACAACAGTGATAAAAATATATCTGTAAATAAAATAGGACCAAAATGAATGAATTGTGATTGCGGTGGCAGACAGTGATCAAAAGAGGATGCACTAAGATTAAATATCCACAAATGCTTGCCTCCAGAACAATAGACTATATATTTTTATCACAAGAAGATCCATAGGAATGCTTTCATAGAACTTCGGAAAGAGGTATTGCAGTAAAAAACAACAGCAGCTGTTTTATCAAATAGTTGTGTAAGATTACCAAATATCAATCTATAGCCCCTAATGGCTGTGGCCACTAGCTATTTATAACTTCCAACCAAGGATTTATCCCCATTAAGTTATAACATACCAAGAACAGAACCCGCCCTCATTTTTTGAATAAAGTAATGAAGGCCCAGCAAGCAGAAGTGACTTATTGAAGAATTAATTGCTAGTGGCTAGAACTATTTTCAAGCCATATTTCCTACATCAACATTTTTTCTTTATATTACATCATGCTTCTTGCTTGAAGGAAGGTCAGCACAAAGCACTTAAATAAAAAAAAAAATTAAAAGATTTATATAAACAAAATTGATAGAGGAGAAATAAATAGTAGCACTTGCTCATGACCAATTAACTCTTTCATGAATGTACAATGATAGCAAGAATAATGCAAAGTGAGAGATATATAGAGTTACCAAATTTTTAAAGAGCAATTTTTTTTTATTGTAATAGGATTTGCAGATGATATGGAAGTGTGCAATTTCTGATCCTTGCTTTAAAGTTTCTCATAGATTATACTGTACCTGGAAAAAGCATTAATTCAAAACTGTGAAAAAGAAAAGACCTTATATATCTCACAGTATATAGCTCAAAATTAACAATACTTTTCTAAGTATTTCCCTTCAAACTGTTTTTCACCTGATCAGTACTTCAGCACTGTCAAGGAGGAAGCTTGGGTGTATTTTTCTCTTATAATGCCACAACAAAAAGCTAACCAAAACAAGACTGCAATGACTCATAAGGGTTAAGCAAGTTCCCAACATTATGTGACTCTGATTCAACCAGTACTGAAAAATTTGTACTCTGTTCCTTATGACTGTACTCTCAATGATTTTTTTTTTTTTTAAGTACATAGGATAAATACACATAATTGACATTCATTGAAAGGGTAGTCAATGAGGATGCGAAAAGTCACCGAAAATCCAGGGGAATAGTGGAATGTGACCTAGAAATTGGGAGATAAATAAACTTTATTTGAGGAGAACTATTTAAGGATAACTCCTTTTTTTTTTCAGATTGATTAAATTGTAAGAGCAAAGGTAGGGAGAAAAGAATATACTTTATTAGGGGAAAGACACTAAGAATATTGCCCTGGATGGTAGGAAGAGTTATAAAAGGGAAAGAAGGTAAAATAAGGTGGAATAGGTAATATGAAGCTCTGTTGAAAACAAAGGTCATGTAATTATGGACTGAAGTTAATAAATGATGTATAGTCAAAGGGGAAAAAGGAATGTGGATTAATTTTTTTTTCTTTTTTTATACCAAGTATCAGAAGGAGAGAAAGCCTAGGTTCAGGACAAACTCTCTGGCAATTCTTACAGTCATTATGATGTCATATGATAAGAATGCAAATAAGTGCGCATGATACAGTCATTTTTTGTTAGGTGCCAATTCATTTCCGGCTCACATCAATCCTATATACAACAAAAGGCAACATTGGGTCCGGTGCCACCCACACAATCATTTTTACACTTGAGCCCATTGTTGCAACCATTATGCCTATCCATTCCATTGAGGGTCTTCCTCTTTTTCACTGACCCTCTACTTTACCAAGGATGATGTCCTTCTCCAGGGACTGGTCCCTCCTGAGAATATGTGCAAAGTTCATGAAACGAAGTGTTGTCATCCTTGCGTCTATCGAGCATTCTGGCTGTACTTCTTCCAAGACAGTTTTGTTTGTTCTTCTGGCAGTCCATGTTGTTGTTGTTGTTGTTAGGTGTCATCAAGTTGGTTCTGACCCATAGCAACACTATGTACCACAGAAGGAAACACTGCCTGGTTCTGCACCATCCTCACAATTGTTATGCTTGAGCCCATTGTTGCAGCCACTGTGTCAATCCATCTTGTTGAGGGTCTTACTCTTTTCTGCTGACCCTGTACTTTTCCAAGCGTGAAGTTCTTCTCCAGGGACTGATCCTTCCTGACAACATGTCCAAAGTACCTAAGATGCAGTGTCACCATCCTTGCTTCTAAGGAGCATTCGGGTTGTACTTCTTCCCAGAGAGATTTGTTCGTTCTTTTGGTAGTTCATGGTATATTCAAAACTCTCTGCCAACACCACAATTCAAAGGCATCAATTCTTTGGTCTTCCTTATTCATTGTCCAGCTTCCACATGCATATGTTGAGCCTAAAAATACCATGGCTTGAGTCAGGCACACCTCAGTCTTCAAGGTGACGTCTTTGCTTTTCAACACTATAAAGAGGTCCTTTGCACCAGATTTGCCCAATGCAATGCTTCTTTTGGTTCTTGACTACTGCTTCCATGGGTGTTGAGTGTGGATCCAAGTAAAACGAAATCCTTGACAACTTCGATCTTTTCTCAGTTTATAAAGATGTGGTTTATTGGTCCAGTTGTGAGGATTTTTGTTTTCTTTATGTTGAGGTGTAATCCATACTGAAGGCTGTGGTCTTTGATCTTCATCAGTGTGCTTCAAGTCCTCTTCATTTTCAGCAAGCAAGGTTGTTTCATCTGCATAACACAGGCTGTTAATGAGTCTTCCTCCAATCCTAATGCCCCATTCTTCTTCATATAGTCCAGCTTCTCACATTATTTGCTCAGCATACAGATTGAATAGGTAAGGTGAAAAGATATAACCCTGACACACACGTTTTCTGACTTTAAACCACTCAGTATCCCCTTGTTCTGTCCAAACAACTGCCTTGACCTATGTGCAAGTTCCTCATGAGCACAATTAAGTGATCTGGAATTTCCATTCTTCACAATGTTATCCATAATTTGTTATGATTCACACAGTTGAATGCTTTTGCATAGTCAATACAACACAGGTAAATACCCTTCTGGTATTCTCTGCTTTCATTCAGGATCCATCTGATACCAGCAATGATATCCCTGATTTGACGTCTTATTCTGAATCCAGCCTGAATTTCTGGAAGATTTCTTTTGATATACTGTTGCAGCTGCTTTTGAATGATCTTTAGCAAAATTTTGCTTGCACGTGATACTAATGATATTATTTGACAATTTCCATGATCGGTTGGATCACCTTTCTTGGGAATAGGCATAAATATGGATCTTTCCCAGTTCATTGACAAGGTAGTTGTCTTCCAACTTTCTTGGCATAGATGAGTCAGCACTTCTAGTGCTGCATCTGTTTGTTGAAACATGAGAGGATACTCTGAAACTTGCTCTCGAACTTCCAGCAACTAAAGCAAAAGAAAAGGAAGGCCATGGTGTATACAATATTCTTATCCAACACCATAATGCAGAAGCATCAATTCTCCTTCAATCTTTCTTACTTATTGTCTAGCTTTCACATGCATGCAAAGCTATTAAAAACACCATGGCTTGGGTCAGTTGCACCTTAGTCCATCAAGCAACATCTTTCCTTTTTAACACTTTAAGGAAAACTTTTGCAGCAGATTTTGGGCTTTGATTTTGGATCCAAGGAAAATGAAATCCTTGACAACTTCAAACTTTTCTCTATCTACCACAATGTTGCTTACTGGTCCATTTGTGTGTATTTTTATTTTCTTTATGTTGAGATGCAATTCATACTGAAGCCTGTGGTCTTTGTTCTTCATCAGTAAGTGCTTCAAATCCTCTTTGATTTCAGCAAGCAAAGTTGTCATTTGCATATCACAGGTTGTTAATGAGGCTTTCTCCAATCCTGATGCCACATTCTTTTTCATGCAGTTCAGCTTCTTGGATTATTTTCTCACATACATATTGAATAAGTATGCTGAAAGGACACAACCCTGATGCACGACTTTCTTGATTTTAAACCACACAGTAGCTCCCTGTTCTGTTAGAAAGACTGCCTTTTGATTGTATGTACAGGTTCTTCAGGAGCACAATTGTGTTCTAGATTTGCATTCTTCTTAGTATTATCCTTAATTTGTTATGATCCACACAGTCTAATGCCTATGCATAGTCAATGAAACACAGGTAAGCATCTTTCTAGTATTCTCTGCTTTCAGCCATAACCCAGTGCCGTCGAATCGATTCCGACTCATAGCGACCCTACAGGACAGAGTAGAACTAAGCCATCTGATATCAGCAATGATATACCTTGTTCCAGGTCCTCTTCTGAATCTGGCTTGAATTTCTGTCAGTTCCTTGTTTATATACTGCTGCAACCACTTTTGAATGATCTTCAGCAAAATTTTACTTGTGGTTGATATTAATGATATTGTTCAATAATTTCTATCTTTAGTTCCGCATTTGGTTGGATCACCTCTTTTGGAATGGGTACACATATGCAGAGGAAATCCTAGTGGCGTGGCAGTTAAGTGCTGTGGCTGCAAACCAAAAGGTCAGCAGTTCAAACCCACCAAGTGCTCCTTGGAAACTCTATGGGGCAGTTCTACTTTGTCCTATAAGGCTGCTATTAGTTGGAATTGACTTGATGGCAGTGGGTTTGGTTTTTGGGACGCATATGCATCTCTTCCAGTCTGTGGCCAGGTGGCTGTCTTCCAAATTTCTTGGCATAGGCAACATGTCTGTCAGTCTGTCGAACAGTGAAATGGCATCACATTTATTATCAAAAGAACATTTCAAGATCTATCCTGAGGCACAACACTGTCAGTGATAGGATGATATCCATAAGCCTACAAGGGAGACCAGTTAATGTGACTATTATTCAAATTTAGGTACCAACTACTAAGGCCAAAGATGAAGAAATTGAAGGTTTTTACCAACTTTTGAAGTTTGAAATTGATCAAATATTCAATTAAGGAGCATTGATAATTACTGTCTATTGGAGTGCCAGACTAGAAATGAAGAAGAAGGATTGATATTTGGAGAATACTGCTTTAGTGATAGAAACCATGCTGGAGATCACATGATAGAATTGTGCAAGATCAGTGACTTCTTCATTGCAAATACCTTTTTATAAATCACAACATAGATATTGGTAAATGCATATAATGCTAAATGGCCACTGATCCAATTCTTTCATCTGGATTTTTTAAATATCTTCCTCAAAATAAAGAGACTGAGAAGTAGAAGTTCTTAGCATATTTTATTTTCACAACTTGCATAGGCTATGATTTACTGCTTAAGCTAGAACTACTGCTTAATTTTATCATGCAAATTTCCTTTTAAAGGTGGTGGCACTGTGGTTAAGAGCTATGCTACTAACAAAAACGTTGGCAGTTTGAATCCGTCAGTTGCTCCTTGGAAACCCCGTGGGGCAGTTCTACTCTGCCCTATAGGGTTGCTAGGAGCAGGAATCGACTGAACTACAGTGTATTTTTTTGTTGTTGTTTTTATGATATAAATGCAACTTGGGATTCTCCAGTTCCTTTTTTGATGAAGAGTTTCAGAATTTTATCTCGTATCTGCTTGGTTTTCACTACATAGACAATGGGATTCATCACTGGAGGAATGAGGAAGTGCATGTTAGCCATGAGAATGTAGATGTGTGATGGAAGCCTTGGGCCAAAGCGGTGTAACATAGACAGGCAGATCATGGGGGTGAAGAACAAGACCACAGCACAGAGGTGGGAAATGCAAGTGTTGAGGGCCTTGAGACGGCCACCATGAAATGCAATGCTTAGCACAGTTTTCAGGATCAGCACATAAGAAAGGAGAATGAAGAGAAAATCAAGTCCCATAGTGGAAAGTACCACAAACAATCCAAAGATGCTATTGATTCTATTGTTGGAACAGGAGAGCTTTATGATGTCAGGATGTAGGCAGTAGGAATGGGAAAGGACATTGGAGTGACAGAAGCACAGCCTCCTCAAAAGGATGAGAGGAGGAGCCTGTACAGTCAAGGTTCATACAAAAATGGCCAAACCTATCCTGGCAATTATGCTATTAGTGAGGATGGAGGAATAGTGCAATGGACGAGAAATGGCCACATAGCGGTCAAAGGCCATCGCCAGGATGACAGCTGATTCAAAATCTTGGAAGGTGTGAATGAAGAACATTTGAGTAAAGCAAGCAGAGAGAGTCAACTCTCGGGCATCCAGCCAGAAGATCCTTAGCATTGTGGGGAAGGTGAAGAGAGACAGACCCAGATCAGAGGCAGCTAGCATGGCCAGGAAGAGGTACATAGGTACATGGAGGGTCTGCTCCCTCCATATAACCATCATGATGGTCACATTGCCCACCAAGGTAATGAAGAACATGGCACAGAATGGTATGGAGATCCAGATGTGAAGAGCTTCCAGCCCAGGGATGCCTGTCACCAGGAAGGTGGAGAAAATGGAGCAGGTGTTATTGACAGAAAACATGCCAGGGCTGCATGCCTTGCCTAAAAAGAAAAGCATTGTATTAGAAACAAATGTAAAACTTTGACTTTGCAATTTTTTTTGTACCCTCTGAGTGCATATACCTTGGAATTAATGGATACCAGCTTTATGAAAATTCTTCTCTTAAACTGATCCTATGTCTAATATGAAATTAAATACTATTTCCTAACATGTATAATCTGAATCTCTGCCTAGAAACAGTACTTTGTGTACTGATCAATATTTTATCTATTTAAAAAAGTATATTGTTTTTAATCTGTCATTAAATTGATATAATATTTTAAAATATAAATTCCAAAATAAATATTTTCATGAATCCTGAACTAAATAATACAGATTTCTTGTCTTGCTCGTAATTACAGTGGCACACTATTTCAGAAAATTTGTCTCTGCCTTTATCAATAATGATAAACCTTAGACCAATGGTTCACAGCATGTTTTGATCTGGTATATATATATATATATATATATATATATATATATATATCTGCAAAGAGTTGACTGCACAAATTGAAAACAATCTTTTAGAAAATTTTATATGAGCATGGCATAATAATTCTATCTTTTCTCTAATAATGAAATTTCTAGCCTCCTGTTTTGTATGCTTAAGTTTATTTTATTTGATACAAATCCATTTTTATAGTATTTTAAAAACTAATGATTTGTGTTGGATTAGAAAAAGTTTTACATAGTTTTTCACTATCACATATTTTAAGAAGTAATCTGTTATGTGAAAACTCATTGTTGAATGTGAACTTATTTTTTTTCCTTAAATTATACATGTGGGAAAACAAAAGATGCCATTTCTGTATACTTAATAAATACATAAATAATTACTGATTGTTTAAAGATAACTTAAAGAGAATTTGCTGGCTTTATCTAATCTTATAGGGGTAATATTCATAATTTTATTTATTATTATATAGAAATAGTTACCCCATAACTATATATTTGTATTAATGGATTGTTTATTTCTAATAAAGTAATAGAAATTTATTAAAATATGCCAACTTTATGGATTTAATTCAATATTGGTAATTTTCTCCATTTGTTTAACCAAATATTTAATAAATAATATATTTTTTTTATTTTCTATTCAGAGGCACTTGTCTCTGAAATAGATTTTACACTTATGGCAAAGATCAAAATTGGCACAAATCACTTTTTATTTAAAAGATGTCTGTCAAGTATTCAACTCTAAGGTACAATATGTCAGAGATGAGGTTTTTTTTTTATATTTTTTATTGTGCTTTAAATGAAAGTTTACAAATCGAGTCAGTCTCCCACACGAAAACCCATATACATCTTGCTACACAGTCCCAATTACTCTCCCCCTAATGAGACAGCCAGCTCTCTCCCTCCACTCTCTCTTTTCGTGTCCATTTCTCCAGCTTCTAACCTTCTCCACCCTCTCATCTCCCCTTCAGGCAGGAGATGCCAACATAGCCTCAAGTGTCCACCTGATCCAAGAAGCTCACTCTAGATGAGGTCATTTTTATGGTCTATTTTACCAAAACTTCTTTATCCCAAATGAACCCTGGTGTGTACATACTTGAGTCTCTTTCCCACTGGTTGCCAAGCATCCATCTTCTAAGTCCACATCAGATCATATTCTCTGTTTGTAAAACTAAACAAACATAACATACACACTCTTCACATCCATATGTAGCCATCCACACAATAAACATTACACATATTTACACAAACTAACCATCTCAAGTAGCCCTGATGACCCAGTGGTTAAAAGCTAGGCTGCTAACCAAAAAGTTGGTAGTCACCATCACTCACTCACTAATGTCGTGGTGGCCAGAGTATTACCCATCTTCTTCAAATCATATGCCCCTTGAGTCCAATCTTTGGTCAGGGAAGAGTCCTAGAAAAAATAATAAAAATAAATGGCTCTTAAAGTCTTACCATCTTTGATCTGGTATTAAGGATAAGAAGCATAAGGATTCTGCCCACTGACTTTAGCTTTCATTTGAAATGTTATTCAATTTTTCAAACTCTCAATCTTGGTCAATACGGAAGAGACATTTAGAAGTCACAATAAGTGACTACTGAGTATTCTACACAGAATCTTAAAAACAAATAAATAAACAAACAAAAAGAAAGCATAATTAACCTCAGAAGCTTTATTAGCATTTTTAATCTTGAATTTTGCTAGGCCAGGGAATATGAGGGGAATCTAGGAAACTCAGTTTTCATATGATAAGAGCACGTTTGGCTTAGTCTAAATATTGTGCCAACTGGTGTCAGCTGTCAGATTTCTTAAAGGCCTTTCCCATTCATGTATTCTTGGGTATTTTCAGGATATGCACTCCCTGGTCTCAAGGGATTTTAGTGTTCAGACATGAAACTGAACCTCATGGGCAGGGCCACCATAGCATGGATAGTCCTTCACTTCGCCAGTCTAGGAATACTTACACCCACTTCTTTCCATTTGGTTCAGCATCATTTTCCAAACATACCAGGTGTTTGAGATAAAACAAAACAAAATAAAAATTAAAAAAAAAAAAACTAGGGATATTTTCTTAGGAAGGAAAAATTTTCTTGGCCCCTAGGATTCCTTGTATAACCACCTAGAGTTTTCCTAAGAATTAATTTACCAAAGTACTTTTGATCCTAGTTCAGTTTCCAAACTCAACTCAGGTAAACCTTGATTTTTCTCTCATCTGGCATTTCAGAGCAGTGCGGTTGTTAAAACATCACAGTGGTGGCTTTCTCTTTCACCCATGATCAAGAATGCCCGTGACTTTATTTCATCTGCTTTATTATTCATGCAGCTCTCCCCTAAGGATAGAAATCTCCTGGGAATACCTCTCATCTTGAACTGAAGGGTTATTATTAATACTTTGTACTTCATAGGGATGCTCTAAGACTTTCCCATTTCTTTGCATCAGGTGTGTTGAAAATCAAACCAACTAGCATAGAGTTTCACATGATAGATATTAACACAATCATCTCCTAAGTCAATTAAAAATGAATTATCTACAATTTGGGATAATCCATATTTTCTGTAACATATTTTGGGAAGCCTCAGAAGTTTACTTCATCATAAACACCTCATTGAACTCTCATTTTTTTTTCAATTGTAACACATTTTCCACATGCTACACTACTGAATATATGTAGAAATTACCACAGTACTTTAAATGACAAACTATATCTGTCATATCTTTCCTGCCATAATCCCCATCTGTCTCACACACTACTAACCTTATACAAACAATAAATATATATCAAGGTACCTTTCTTGACATGCATTTTGAAATGAAAAACCATAGAGTTTGCATATCAAACCGGAAGATTCAAGGGCATTTACAGTACTGATGAAAATTCAATGAAATAAAAATTGTGTAGAAGTAAATTTACACAAATACACAAGTGAGTGCAAGTGAATTGAGAAAATCTGAATAGGACAAATGGATTATATTTATGGCAATATCCTGACTGCATTATTATACTATATTTTTGTTATATTAAACTATATTACACTATAAGTTCCATTATAATAAACTGTATAATACTATAGTTTAAAATATATATGTAATTGGGGGAACTGGGTGAAGCACCTTCTGTAACTATGTAATTTTTTATACCTGCATGTGAATCTACAATTATCACAAAAAAATTTCAGTAAAAAGAAATAATGATAATAATAAGAGTATTGTGGCTGTATCAGTCGAGTTTCTTTAAATAACTTTGGGCTGGGTAACTTTAAAAAGCAATAGCTCTCACTGTTTATTTCTTTTTACATGTACTCTAGCATTTATATCTCACAGCAAACAAGCAAACTAGTTTTATCCTTAAAGAAAGTGAGATAAAGATAAATTAATTACTGACCCTTATTAAAAGACTTAATATGTAGGTAATCTGGGATTCAAAGGTGATTCTGATTCTAAAGTATATGCTCCTTCCAATTCAATATTTTGCAAAAATAACATAAACATTATAACTTGTATAGACCTGAAATGGATTGGAAAAGACAGATTTATTTCTATCGAAAGAACAGTTAAAAGAACACCTGAGTGCAAATGTAGGTAAACTATTATTTTGAAAACCTGACATCTTTAATAAGTTAAGTGCCTTGAATTCAGATCCAGCTCCCCTCCTTCCAGGGTTTGTTGTTACAGCCTGTTGTTATTGTTTTTGTTTGATGACTTTTATAAATTAACTCTGTAAAGTCTGTATTGTTTGTCTTCTGTGTTCATTGAAGTTTCCGCTCAGTTAGTTCAGTGGACAGCAAATGATGATTGGATGGAGATTTCCTTAAATGCCTGGAATCGGTATGTTTCTTAGTCTCTGCCAAAGCACTCTGAGTGCATGATGGGGCATGCCTTCACTACTCAGCATATAGTTTACACCTCCAGTTTGGCTTCACTTGTTGCTTGCTCAAACTCCCAAGGTTAGACAGAGGTGAGAATCTCAGGTCTTTTCTGAACATGCATACATCCCTGGGCATGTGGACAGCCTTATATATGTGTATTGCTTTCTGAAAACCCAGGAATGTGTGCAAGCTTTCAAAGTTCATATGAACATATCAATCCCCAGATTTACCCTTTAAATCTTATTATTAGTCTATAGTTTGCCAACATTATTTATCTATCACTCTGGCAGGCACAAAGTTAAAACGCTTGCCTGTAACTGCACATAACAGTGAGTAGCATCTCTATACCATAACCCTTCATCCTCCCCACCAAAAAAAAAAAAATTTTTTTTTTCACTTTGTCACTGAACTCTATCTTGTATATGAACTCTTCCAAGGAGCTGTGGAACAAGTCAAACAATGACAATTTTGAGGCTTTGAAAGAACTCACCTCCATTGGGTTCTCTCCAATGGCTGCCAGGCTACATGAGGAAGTCTCTCTGATATTTTTAAGGCTACTACTGACTCGATGGCACTAGTTTTTTTTTTTTACTGACTCGACAGCAGTGGGTTTTTTGTTTGTACTGGGCGGGAGGGTCCTGGGTGTCGCCGGGGCTTTGCAATCAGCTCCTAAACTAAAGGTTGGAGGTTAGAACCTATCCAGCAACTCTGCAAAAGAAAGGCCTGACAAACTGCTTCCATGAAAATTACAGACAAGAAAACCCTATGGAGTAAATAAAGAGACGTTTGTTGTTTTCTTTTCTGTATATGATTCAAAACCAAAAAAAGAAAAAGAAACCATTTGTCTTCGAGCCGACTTCAGCTCATGGTGACCCTGTTTTTGTCAAGGTAGAACTGTACTCCATAGAATTTTCAATGGCTGATTTTTTAGAAGTAGATCACCAAGACTTTCTTCCAAAGAGCCTCTTGGTGGACCTGAATAGCCAAATTGTGTTGGCAGCCAAGTGTGTTATTAGTGCTAGAAACATTCTATTAAAAGTAATAATAATACATAAAAGAAAAGAAAAAAATTAGATGAAGGGCAAGATTGAAAAAGTCTCAGATGCTATTTGAAAGAATTCATTCTAAGTAGAAATGGATTAACTTCTTTTAATAAAGGAGATTACAGTTCTTTCCTTGAGATTGGAAGAAAGAATTTCATGGCATACCTAGAAATATATTTTTTGTTATATATATGAACAGGAAGTGAAGTCATGCCTTTCCTTATATTCATCACTTTTTTTAAAATGAAGTGGCAGCATGATGATTTACATACATGGTTTGGGGGAAAGTTGTGAAAGTTTGAAAGTGTACTTGCGGATTAGAGATAGCCATCAATGGTTTTATCAATATAATGCTGGGCTGAGACAGTAGATGAGTTGTTATGTCATAAATTTGTAAACAATCCAATCTAAAAAAAACTACTGCTCTTCTAATAAGAATTAAAAAGCACAAGTGTAAGAGTAGAAAAAGGTAGCCAACTTAATTTCAAGGTTGAGTTTAGAGTTTAAAAGAACAAAAGAAAAAAAAAAATAAAGCATGGACATCAATGGTACTTGTTAGTTGCATGGTGAATATGGAAGAAAACAAAGTAATGATGATTATATTATATAGAATAATGGATCACCAAAGAAGTCCATGTCCTAATCCTTATAAACTATGAATATGCTATCCTAAATGGCAAAAATGAATTTTGTAGTTTATCCTGGATTACCTATGTGGAAAAAATATATTCATAAGAGTCCTTGTAAAAGGTACAGAAGAGGATCAGAATCAGAGATAAAGATGTGATGAAGGAAGTAGAGGTTTGAGTGATGTGACCATCATTCAAGGGAAGTGGGTAATCTCTAGAAGCTGGAAAAAATAAAGAACAAATTCTTCTGTAGTCCCTCCAGAAGGAATATAAACTTTGATTTGACCTCCATAGTACACACATTTCCAACTTCTGACATCCAGAACTATAAGATAATAAAGTTGTCTTGTTTTAAGCCATGAAATTTGTACTTACTTGTTACAGGAGTCATGGGAAACTGATACAATAGTTGTAAATAGATTTAGAGAAATATGAGGATTTGAGGGGTTAGGATTAGTGATCTCGAGGTCAAAGATCTGGTGCTATGAATACAGAGATTGAGCATGCTAAAAGATAGGACATGGAGGATTACACTAATTCTGGTGATTATTTTTAAGGTCTGACAATGGAAGTGTCACTACAGTTAATTTAGATACAAATTGTTAACATTGAAAATTTGAAGAAAAACGGGGACTATGAGGGTGGGGTAGGTGAATACTCTAAATAGAATTTATAACTACTCATACGTTTCTGCATTAATTAATACTTCTATACTTACCACAAAGAAAAGTAAAATAAAGAAATAAATAAAAGAAAAGAAAAAAATACTGGGACTTCTTTGGACTATGCTTTGAAGATACGTTGGTGGCTAAAACCAATTCCCAAGTATTGTATTAAACAGAAAGATTTTGAATGGACATTTTACAGCAATAATGAAGGAGACAGCAAAACGGATAACAAAGAGGGGACTTTTATTTACTTATTGACTAGGAACTAAGTTATCTTGGGATTTTGTTTAAGAATTAATCAACTTTTCCAATCATAATACAGTCATTAATTTTATGACTAAACTGATAATTTATGTATAGGTTATATTAAAAAATAAGGAACTTCAAAAATACTTGGAGTATATCTTCTTGAATTTTCACAAAGATTAATTCAAGTAACTATCATGCATTACAAGCAACCATTTTATTTATTTTTTATTTAAAAAAGCTCACTGTTTTTGTTGTTGCTGTTGAGTGCCTTCAAGTCAGTTCCAACTCATAGTAACGTTATGTACAACAGAATGAAACACTGCCTGGTCTTACACCGTCCTCACAATCGTCGCTATGTTTGAGCCCATTATTGCAGCCATTTTGTCAGTCCATATCGCTAAGAGTCTTCCTCTTTTGCTGACCTGGTACTTTACCAACCATGATGTCCTTCTCCAGGGACTGGTACTTCTTTATAACATGTCCAAAAGTATGTGAGACAAAGTGCTGCCATCCTTGCTTCTAAGGGGCAGTCTGGCTGTATTTCTCCCAAGACAAATTCATTCCTTCTTATGGCAGTCCATGGTATATTCAATATTATTTGCCAATAGTATAATTCAAAGCCATCAATTCTTCCACCTTCATTAATCATTGTCCAGCTTTCACATGCATGTGAGCGATTGAAAATGCCATTGTTTGGGTCAAGCACACCTTAGTCCTCAAATTGGCATCTTTGCTTTTTAACACTTTAAAGAGGTCTTTTATAGCAGATTTTAGCAATGCAATAAGACATTGGATTCTTGACTGCTGCTTCTGTGGGCATTGACTGTGCATCCAAGTGTCTTGAAAACTCCTGTATTATCTCTATTTATCATGATATTGCTTATTTGTCCAGTTGTGAGGATTTTTGTTTTCTTTATGTTGAAAAAAAAAATTTTTTTTTTTTTTTATGTTGTGGTGCAATCCATATTGAAGGCTGTAGTTTTTGACCTTCACCAGTACGTGCTTCAAGTCCTCTTTCCTTTCAGCGAGCAAGGTTGTGTCATTGGCATATTGCAGATTCTTAATGAGTCTTCCTCCAATCCTGATGCTTCATTCTTCTTCATACAGTCCAGCTTCTAGAATTATTTTCTCAGCATACAGATTGAATAAGCATGGTGAAAGGATACGAGGTTGACACACAGCTTTACTGGTTTTGAACCATGTAGTATCCCCTTGTTCTTTTGGAACAACTGCCTCTTGATCTATGTACAGCTTACTCATGACCACAATTAAGTGTTCTGGAATTCTCATTCTTCACAATGTTATCCAGATAGCATTATTTAGATAATGCCTTATTTCAAATCAGTGCCTCTAGTTTCTATTCTTATGTCATTTGAAGCATGCTTTCTTTTCAGAAACTTTACACTTATTATTCCTTCCTGTCTCAGTTGCTCTTACATTAGATATTACATAGTTATTTGTCTATTTAATTCTTTCCTATTTCCCAACTCATTTTAAATTGTAGGTAACAGTGATGCAAACTATATCTTGTCCTTCATAAATACTAATTGTCTTCTTTCACAACCTCTGGAAAAACTAGGTCTCTATTTGCAATTCTTCTTGACATTCCTTTGTCCCGTAGAAATTAGTGCTGTTTTGACATTCATTTTGGACATTTATAATATATACCTAGTTCCCTCAGGTATAAATACACTAAAAAGATTTAACAAAAGTCAATTTTTATATCTGTATGAGAATCACGATTACCTTTTTATAAAAATTATCTTTTTAAAAATTACTTATTATGGTTTTAGCAGTTGTTCCAACTATTCAGTATGACACTTAGCACCGAAAATAAATCATTTAGACAATGATGTTATTTGGAATAAAGTAGACTTTGGCAGATGGAATGTTGATAATGGCAATACTGAACAAAATGATGACAATTATGATGATAATCATAAAGATGATAACATTAATAATATTCAAACGGGAAAATCAAAATCCTACCAGAGTTTCACCTGACATTTCATTTTCTCTGTAACCTATATTGTAATGCCAACCATGAAACACTTATTCCATTGCAGCTAAAAAACTTAAGCTATTTACCCTCAGACAAAAAAAAAAAAAAAATTTTTTTTTTTTTTTTTTATATTTAGCAAAGACAGCAATGGGTTTGGTTTATATTTGGTTTTCTATGTAGCAAGTGAATTATATATAGTACCAACACATGGTGAGGTAGGATCTGTTTGAAGAAAAGAGTCTCCAAGTAGCCTGCAGAGAGCCTGTTAATAAATAGGAAACAGAATGTTTATGATAAATACAAATAGAATGATAAGACAATAATTTTACTCTGGTACATAGAGAATCAAAACATAGGAAGGTACAGGGCGTTTTTACCCTATAAGATATAAGAATGTATACATACTCCAAGATGAAATGTGGAGACAACAGTTTGAATAATATGAAGATTTTAAACACAGCAAAATATCAATGTAGTGAGTTTAGTGAAATATACCTTTGCTTTTAAAATAGCACATGGGTCATCTAGTACAGAAAAGAATAATTTCTGCCTTAAAATTAAGAGAAGTCAGTCTTGGAATAAACAATTCAATAACCCTTATTTATTACTACGGGTATGAAATAGTTTTCTTTCTTGACAGTTGCAAAATGTGAGGGCTCCCCATAAGATCATATCAAGGATGCCACTATCAGCCCCACTCATGGATAAAAGAAGTCTTACTGGAAAATAATTTCTTGGCTTAATTATCACTTAGAAAAAAAATTTTGTTTCTATTCTCTGAGTCCTTATGTTAGTCAAATCAACAAACATGACACTATTTTTATCTTACCTTTTGGTAAGTATTCTTACCTGAATTAACCATCTCAACTTTATTTCACCCAACAGTACTAGGAATGCCCTAACCTCCTAATCACATGAAATCATCTAATCAATGTTGCTGTATAAGATGTCTAGAACTTATTAAGCATGCATAATTGTGAAAATACAAGGAAGAGGGAGTCTTGCATTTATAGAAAAGTTCAGACAAATACTGTTTGACTGAACTGAACAAGTAATAAATTGTAGTGATGAATAAACATGGGAGAAGGTCCAATGGACAGTACATCCTTCAGCAAACTGAAGAACAACACAACTAGCCATGTTTGAAAAAACAATTTCTAAAGGTGGAGTTAAAAAGTAATTGTCATTCTGAAAGTACTTGGACACAGGAAATTTACATGATGAATTAAACAACCAGGATGCTCCTTGGAAGGAAGGATGGTGAGACTTTGGTTTACTTCTTTGACATGTCATCAGGAAAAACCAATCCCTAAAAAAGGACATCGTGTTTGGTAAAGAAGAAGGTCAATGTAAACAAGGGAAACTCAATGAGATGAATAGGATCACAATACAGGTGGGAAACGCAAGTGTTGAGGGTACAATGCTTAGTACAGTTTTTTTAGGATCAGCACATAAGAGAGGACAGTGAAGAGAAAATTGATTCCCATGTACATAAAGAGTCCAAGAACATTATCCATCCTAGTGCTAGAGTAGGAGAGCTTTAAGATGCCAGGATACAGATAGTAGGAATGAAGAAGTACATTGAAGTGACAAAAGCACAGCTTCCTCAAGAGGATGGAAAGAGGCACCTGTGCAATCATGATCACACTACAATAGCCAAACCTATCCTGGCAGTTGTGCTACTAGTGCTATGGAGGAATACTTCAATGAATGAGAAATGGCCACATAGTGGTCAAAGGCCATGGCCAGAATGACAGCTGACTCAAAATCCTGGAAGGTGTGAATGAAGAACTTTTGAGTAAGGCAAGTAGAGAGGGTCAGCTCTCAAGCAACCAGCCAGAAGGTTCTCAGCATTGAGGGGAAAGTGTAGAGGGACAGACCCAGATCAGAAGCATCTGGAATGGCCAGGAAGAAGTACATAGGCCCATGGAGGGTTACTGGAAAAAAGGAAGACCCTCAATGAGACTGATTGACGCAATGGCTACCACAATGCATTCAAGCATAACAATGATTGTGAGGATGGTGAAGGACTGGGCAGTGTTTTATTATGTTGTGCATAAGGTCACTACGAGTCAGAACTGACTCCATGGCACCTAAGAACAACATCATACATTTTCTTATATAGCTACCTTACTGGCTAGCTTCACATCACTCACCTCACTGCTTACACCTATTCTTAGCTATTATTTTGTAAATATTGTCCCTTGCCATTTGGTTCCCCCACCTTTAAGTAAGTATTTTAGACTACTTGACCCCAGATACCCCAAACCAATAAATATCCTAACCTGACCACCTTTTGACATATGACTAAACCTATGTCAAAGGAGTATTATAGTTTAGTGCAATTAATAAACTAAGCATTCAATTCTAACCCATCTTTCCACTGTGACTCAAGATACACAAGTCAGAAATAGTGAAATCTGCTAAGAATCTTTGAGCCCCCTGCATGTGTCTCAGTAACTAAAACAGTGAGGCAAATCTCAGCTTCTTTCATTGAGCTCCCAAATACACAGTTTGTTTATGTTACCTTATGAATGAGGATTTTTTTTTAGGAATCCTTTCATATTTGATCAAATTTGAAAACTTCCCCTTGCTGAAAACTGGAAACCTGCCTTATTAATATCAAGACCTCTGTTCATTTCTCTGTTGTCATTGATAGTTTTTTGAGTATGTACAAAGAATTTTGTAGTAAAGAGGATAAAAGGCATCTATCAAAAACCAAAGCTAATATTTTATTTAACAGGAAAGTAGTGAATACATCTCACTTAAGAACTATAAGAGGACAAGGATGTCCAATCTCACCACTTCTATTCCATATTATATAGGATGTTCTAACTAATGCAGTAAGGCAAGAAAAAGACATAAAATCTATACATATTATAAAGGGAGAAATAAACCTTTTTCTATTCCCATATTACATAATTTTCTGTGTGTAAAGTCTATGCAAAAAGTAACAAGAACAAGTAATTTTAGCAAGCTTATAGGATATAAGCTAACATAATTTTTTTTCCTATATACTAGAAATTAACAACTAGGAATTAAAATACAAAATGTTAATTTTACTAGTATCACAATGTGTTAAACTTTAGTTATAAACTTTATAAAATATATACTAGGTTTGTATGCTGAAATATATAAAAAAACAACAATAATGAAAAGATTCAAAGAACACTTGATAAAATGGGAAGTTATATCTTCTATATGAATTAGAAGACTCATTGTTATTAAAATATCAGTTCTCCCCATATTGATCTATACAGCCAATAGTTTCACCATCTAAATCCCAAAGCAATATATTCTAGAAATTGCCAAACTGATTATAAAACTTATATGGAAAAAGAGAGGAAAGAAAAAAATAGGTAAAACAATTTTAAAGAAGAAAGTTGAATGATCCACAATATCTGATATCAAGAATATTTTAAACTATTGTAATCAAGGCATTACAGTAATAGTGAAATAACATCTAAACCAAACTCAAACCTATTGCTGTTGAGAGGGTTCCAAGTCATTGTGACCCCATGTGTTACACAGTCGAACTGCTCTGCAGGGTTTTCTTGGTGGTAATTGTTATGGAAGCATATCACGTGCCTTTTTTCTGTAGTGCCACTGGGGGGGGGGGGAGTTGAACCACCAACCTTTAGGTTAATAGTCAAGCACAAACTGTGCCAAGTAGGGACTTTAATAAGTACATAGATCAATATAAAATAATACAGACTATAAGAAGAGACTCACATATAGTACATGGTCAATTCAGTTTCAACAAAGATACCTGTATAATTCAGTGGACAATGATTGCCTTTATAAAAATCAGTTCAAAATGGACGGTAGACCTGGGTATAAAACCTAAAACTATAAAAATGCTAGAAGAAAACATGATAATAAGCTGTTATTTTGCACTAGACAAATATTTTTTAGTCGTGATACAAAGAGTACCACCCATGAGAGAAAAAAAATTATAAATTATATTTATGCAAAATTATAAATTATATTTACACAAAATCAAAAACTGATTTTTGAAAGATACAGTTAGGAAAATAAAAAGACAATTCACAAGGTGAGACAAAATATTTGTCCAATGCATAGGTGCAAAAAACTTTTAACCAAATATAAAATAAATTCTCACAACTCCATAATAAGAAAACAACACAATGCTACGAAAATGGGCAAACCATTTGAACAATCTCATCACTAAAGAATAAATACTGAGATATGACATGAAAAGATGTTCAATACCATTAATAATTAAGCAAGAACAAATTAAAACAACCATGTGATACTGTTATACTCCTAAACAGCTATTAGAATGTCCTGGGGAAAAAAAAAAAAAAAAAAACTTGCAAAAACTCGGAGCAACTTCACATTCATTGATAAGGAGAATACAAATGGTATATCTGACACAACAGGTGTATTCATTGGTATTTAAGTAACAGAAATGAAAACATGTGCATATAAATATTTGTTACCTGAATGTTTGACCTGTATTCATAATTGCTCAAAACCCAAAGGAACCCAAATAACTACCAACAGCTAAATGGATAAAGAAACCACTGTCTCTCTTCAGATTGAAATGATGCTAAAAAAACCATTGCTGTCCAGTTGATTCCAACTCAAAGCGACCCTATAAGGACCCAGTAGAACTGCCCCATAGGACTTCCAATGGGTGACTGATGGATTCAAACTGCTAACCTTTTGATTAGCAGCTAAGATTTTAACCACTGTACCACCAGGGCCCCAAAGGCTACTAGGAAGTAAAATTCAATGAGTTTTTCATACATGCAACAACATAGATGAATCTCATGAGCATAATGCTAAATGAGGGAAAACAAACACAAGTTTTGCATGATTCCATTTTTATGACATTCTGGAAAAACCAAAACTATAGGAACAGAAATTAGATAAGTGGTTTCCTGGGGCTCGAGACAGTGTGTGAGGGTGTTGACTTCAAAGAAGCATACAGGACTTTTTTAAAGAGATGGAAATATCTCTATTTTGTTTGTGCTAGTGTTTACATGAAGATATACCTATTTTTTAAGTCATAGAAGTGTGCATCTAAAAATGGTGAAATTCATTGTATTCAATTTATACCTCGATTAGCCTGATTCCCACAAAAAATAAATTAATAGGTGTAAGTTTTAAGTTCCAGTATTCCCTTGAATAATAAAAAAAAAAAAAATTTTACTAGATGCAAAATATTTTCTCACTGTTGAGACAGAATCAGGATAAGGATAAAGAAGAGAGGATATCGTTCTGAGGACTACTGTGAATGGGGTCCATTTGTTGTACTGCCATAGAAATATGCCCTTGATCAACTCTTGAGACACAAACACAATATAATTGTGTAGAACAATACAGTCTGATTTCATGTACTAAATTATCTTAATATATTTTATTTTCTATTCAGAAAGATAAATTTAGATGCAGTTTTGCTGTTTTACCATCGGGGAAATAATGTGGGTCTTTCTTCACTCCAAAATTGCATGAAACTATTTTGAGGGTTTTTTTTGGGGGGGGGTCAGCTTTGACAACATGCATGTGTATATTTGTATTTGATACTTTAGAAAAGCTAGGTATTATTTCATCCATCAAATAGTTTAGCTTTTCCTGAACAGTTGATCTTATCCTAACATAGCTTTAATTCATATGTTTTCACTTCAGCTTGCTTTTCATATAATAATCCAGATCTACTGTGTTCTAATACAATGAGATTTGTTGGTCTCTTCAGTATGGAAGGATGCTCTAAGATGTATAACGTCTAATACATGCTCCCTCTTTCCTCACATCCCTTGGGACTTAAATTTAAGCTACTTAACTGTGATAGTTGGGAACTCTCGGGGCTTTGTTTAATCTCACCAGAGCTTTCGAGGTGCCTAGAAGACCATCTGTCATTGGTCTGTAAAATACCATTAAACTACCAAGCTCTTGAAGTAAGCTCTCTACTTCTCCACATTGAGCTGTGTAGTTCTGTCTGCTAACAGGGAAGGAAAGCCCTACCAACAAACACATATGAAAGTGAAGAAATGAAGAGGGCTTTAAATGTTCAGTGAGTGAAGTATCTAAGAGATAATATCAACTATGATTGTATTCCTGAGAATGTCTCCCCTAGTATAGAAAATTGATATAATAAGAAGTTTCCCAGGGTGAAAGAATCAACAGGAACTACTAATGTTGTTGAGATAGGATTTGTGAAACTTGAGACTAAACTACTTGGAGGGTCCTGTGTTTGATAAGTGATAATATTTTAATGTTAAATGATTTTTTTAATCTATATTTTCTTCTAAGTGATACTTACTGGAGTCACCATAGATTTAAAGAAGGTTCGTTATGTAGTCCTCTACTGCATTTCTCTCATTATGTCATATGTGAAGAGTGCGTTTACACAGCTAGATTTTGGATTTCTCAAGTTTCATAGACTATGTGTCCTGTTTTTCATAGTGTCCCCTGAGTTTGTAAACCATTGTCTCATAAATATAATTTTCAAACTTGCACTGAATTTGACTAAATCAGCATGTCCTGTTTTTAGGGGCTGAACCGTGGAGAGCACCATATGCCTTTGCAAAGTTGAGATGTTTTTCCCCATTCAGCAAGAGAAGTTTTCTCAGTGTAAACGTTGAGCTCATACCTAGTGTTTGCTATCTTTGCTATAATCTTCTTTACAAGGTCTAAAATATTCGAATGTTGAATGGGTGCCTGTGTTTTGGAAAAATGACCGTTCAAAACCAAACTTAAATTTTCAGATAAAAAATATACACTGACTTGGGTGAGAGCTGTTCTGCTAGTATTTTGAGACGTGTTGACATGCAACCTCAACCTTGTAACAACAATACTAGGTGGTTACAATAGTTCTGAACATGAGTTCTCTTGTAGTCATTATAAATTGTAGATGTTGTTTCTTTACATAGGAAACAGATTTGCTGTTCTCCAGCTGATGTTTCTTCAGAATTCTAATTAAATTTTAACTTAGCAATGAAGCTTTGCTCTATATTCCCCCAGTCTATATTTGGTATGGAAACCCTGTTGGAGAAGTGGCTAAGCATTGGGCTGCTAACCAAAAGGCTGGCAGTTTGAATCCACCAGGTGCTCTTTGGTATATTTGGCATATACCTCTCAATCTGACCTAATTAGATTAACTAATATATTAGTTTACAATGAATTTTTTAAGTTTAACCTTTCAATTTTGTCAGCATTATAAGGGGCTCTTTTCAGTTTTATATTTAATCTTTCTAAATGCTCAGTAAGATAGATACGATTATTCAAATTCTGAGAACAAGGATTGTTCTCAGAAAGGTTAACTGGCCCTCTGAACCATATAAGGATGAAATGATAGAACCAGTATTTAAATAATAATAATTCAGCATTGTTGCATAATACTGTTATTTCGCACTCACATTTGAATTTTCAGTGCTTTTTTAGAACGGTGTCTGACACAAACTAAGTTCTCATTAAAAAATGCATAATTGATACAATGTGGTATTCTATATCAGCATAAAAAAATAACCCGAATGGAGAAGTAGAGGAAATAGAGCTTTCCTTTCAGCAGTTAGTGTAAGAAGACTGGATGAAAAGAAAGCAGACTAATGATTATGGGATCAAAGAGGATACACTTAATTTGATATCTGAAGCCCAATTTATACCGAAGCAAGAAGCTTTTATGCTGACAACTACGTTGCGTGCATAACCGATGTATGTGTGCGAATGTGTGGGTACTAAAGCGTAAGTGCCCGATGTTTTTATAATAAGATGTGTTATGTGGTTTTTACTTAACATGACGAGGGACACTTGTTATTTAAAAGACCATGTAGTGAAGACTTTAGTAAACCAAAGCAGCACCATTTTAAAATTCATTCAAAAACATAACTTCTGCTTTGATCTGAAAAAAAAGATACATATATACACAGGTACATAATGTATTCAGTATTTATATAGTATGTATTATTCAGATGCATATTATTTTACATGTAATATTTATATTAGTTAGTTTATTTCTAACAGAAGTTCAAGTACTAGGATCCAGGAACTACGCACTGACTTCACCGCTGGTATATGAATTTTTCCTAAAAATTTCCTTCTTCTTTTCTCTCTCCCTTCTTCCTTTCCTCCCTCTTTCTCTCCCTCCTTTCTTTCCTTCCTTAGCTCCTTCCTTGCTTACCTCTGTATCTGTGTCCCTCTCTGCCTTTCTTACTATCAGTTTACTTACACTTTCTTTTTCCTTTATCCAACACACATTTAAGCTTCTTAAATTGAAGCTGAAAAATTGACTTGATAAACTATGACCTAACATTTCTCACAGTTTTCCAAAAATGTAAAATAGTATTTGAAATCTTGCATTATACAAAATAATATGAGATTTTCTTCTTAAGAAATATTTTCATATTTCTTAAAAATTGTGCTTTCTAGTAAATTTAATATGAATTTTATTTGTATAATGTCTCCAACTTACTTGGAAACCTAGGAATGAATGCTGATTGATGAACGTTTAAGCAGTATTCTATGTGCTTTTACTCTGTCGTCTCTTTTATGTTGTAGAATTAATCTGTACTGCAACATTTAAATGTAGTATCATTGCTACAATTTTATTAAAAAGAAAATTGGGGTTTAGTGAAATCAAGCAATGTATTCCGATCTTACTGAGTTAATCATTCACTTATACAAAGATTATTTATTATAACAACTAAGATATTTCAGAAAAGATACTAATTCTCATTTAGAGAAAAAAAGAAGGCTGTGATCTCAGATATTTTCAGATTAGTTGAGAGGACAGAAAGGTAATTAAAAATTTAAAACTTTCTGGTAGTGCAATGATAAAAGCTTTAAAAGATACCAAACAATATACAGGAGAAAATGTGACTAATTCCACTTTAAAAGATCAAGGAATACTTGAGGTAAAATCTGGGGTCAGTTTTGAAGGTGAATAGAAATTCACTCAATATGTAAGAGACAGAAGATCTGGTGATCCAGCCAGAGAGCTTGGCATGACCAAGGGAATGTATATATACAGAGCTATAAGGTATTTTTTTTTTTATAAGGTATAAGGAGAGAGCTCCACGCACATTCAGAAACACTGAACAACATATACAGCAGAAGGTGATGACTTAGTGTGATGAGAGAAGGTGATGAGCCCAGAGAAGCACGCAGGGTTCAAGTCATGAAAGTCTGTGTCCCATAATAAGGGAGAAAAAGGGATTAACTTTATTTTGTAGGTGATTGTGAAATATTGAAAGGGTTGTGATGGAGTCAGACTGACATTTTAGAAAGTCAATATGAAGAATATATGGACAATGAATTTATGGAGAAATACTTGAGATAGAGATTTAAGATGAAAAAAAATTTCAGGGTTTGTTTAAAGCAATAATGATTAAGATGAAGAGTGGAATAGATTTATTATAGTAGCCTCTCCTTAAACAGTGTTTACTATACTGAGGCAACATCCTGAGTTTTTTCTCTTTGAACCCTAGAGAGGGTCACCAAAAAAACCAAAGCCATTGCCGTTGAGTCGATTCCGACTCATAGCAACCCTATAGGAAAGAGTAGAACTGCCCCATAGAGTTTCCAAGGAGTGCCTGGTGGATCTGAACTGCTGACCTTTTGGTTAGCAGCCATAGCACTTAACCACTACGCCACCAGGGTTTCCATAGATGCTAATACTTCCATTTTACAAATGGGGAAGTAGACACACAGAGATTAAATTACTTGCCAGAAGTCAAATTGCTATCAAAGGATGGGGCCAAAATTTGAACCCAGGTAGTGTGTCTCCTGATCCTGTGCTCTTCAAAACTTCAATACTAAGAGTGGAATAAACCAAAATAAACAAACAAAAAAATCCTACTGTCATGAAGTAGACTCCACCTCATGGTGACCCCATGTATTACAGAATAGGGTTGTTCCATGAGCTTTTCTTGGCTGTAATCATTAAGGAAGAAGATCAACAGGCCTTTCTTCTGCAGCTCTTCTAGGTAGGTTCAAACTGCCAACCAGCAGAGTAGTAGATGAGCACAAACCATTTGCATCAACCAGGAATCTTAAACAACAGACTTTAAACAGATGATTGTCTCATAATATAGGTAGCAATGTGTAGGTGTCAGTTGAAAAAAACATATATATATTCAACATCTGAGAAAAATAGTTAATTAAAGGCTTGAGAGTTGCTCAAATTGCCAAGAACTTTTGTATGAAGGAAAAAAGAAAAGAATGAGCAGAAAATAAATAAACTAGGGAGAAACACAGCAGATACACATTTTGTCCAAAGGAAGCTTTAAATTTGTAAGGAAGAGGGCGTGTTAGGGGAGTTGGGATACTTTGAATGGAGAAAAAATGAGAAAGGCACTGTTGACAAAAATGTTGGAGGCCATAGCGCTGTTTTATTTATTTATTGTTGCAGTGTGACCTGGGGGTGATTTCTATGGGAAGTAAATGAGCAAATTATAAAATACAACAGCCTGGAACTCATTCTAGATGTAATGAAATTCTGTTATTGAAAATCAAGGTATTTAATAAACTAAAGGGGTGTTTCCTTTATAAATGAGTTAAAAGGAAGAAATTATGGAAGATATCTCAAAAGAGATACATTTGGCTACCTGTAGGTTTAGTTTAAGAAGTCACTTTTCAGACAAAAAAAAATTCCTTTTGGTCAGATTTATAAAGACACAATATACATACAATAAAATTCACCAATTTTAACCATACAAGTTTAAAAAAACTTATGAAGTCGTGCAATAACTACATCAACCATGATATATAACATACTCATCTCCTAAAAAAGTTCATTTGTACCCTTTGCAAACAATTTTTTCACAACCCCCATCCCACCCTCACTTACCCCTTCCAGAATCCTCTGATCTGTTTTCTGTCATTGTCATGTTGTTGTTGTTAGAATTTCTTATCAATAAGATCATACAGTATTTGATTTTTTTGTATTTACCTTCTTTCGTTTAACATATGTGACCCATTCATACTGTTGCATCTATCAGTGCTATGTTCCTCTTTAAATTAAATTATATGGATATGCCACAGTTTATTTATTCATGAGTAGATGTATATTTTGTTTCTTTCTGGTTTTTTGCTATCAGGAATAAAAGTGCTATGAATAACTGTGCACAAGTCTTTATGTGAAGATATGCTTTCATGTATCTTGGGTAAATTCCATAGAATTGCTGGGTAGTATGTGTGATAAGTGCATGTTTAACTTTGTAAGAAACTGCCAAGCACTTTTCCAAAGAGGCTGTGCCACTTTGCATTCCATCAGCAATCATGAGATTTCCAGTTCCTTCACATCTTCGCCTACACATGGTATTTTCAGTCTTTCTAATTCTCTTCATTCTAATGGTATCTTATTGTAGTTCTGATTTTTATTTCTCTAGTAAATAATGATGTTGAATGTAATTTCTTCTGTAGAGAAAAACCCTAAAGTTATAAGTATAAGCTCAATTTTTACTTATCCATATTTTAACTGTATAGCTACATGTACAAATAATATTTTTACTTCTCATTTGGCTTTTCAACTCTTCTGATAGACAATTTCTCTTTTATAGGCCTGCCTTAACTACAGTCCACCCTGCATCCAACCATGCTGGCTTTTAATGACACTGTCTCTGATTGGCCCACCTTCTCCTTCATTGGGATGCCTGGATTGGAGACTGCACATATATGGATCTCAATCCTCTTCTGTCTCCTGTACCTGGGAGCCCTTGCAGGCAATGCTCTACTCCTCATCCTAGTTAGAGTAGAACAGAATCTTCATGAGCCCCAGTTTTATTTTTTGGCCATGCTCGGTCTCGCTGACCTAGGCCTTTCCTTGACTACAATGCCTAGTGTCATGGCTATCTTTTGGTTTGATGTCCACCACATCAGTCTGGATGCCTGCCTGACTCAAATGTTCTTCATCCACACCCTCTCCTCAGTAGAATCAGGTGTCCTGGTGGCCATGGCTTTTGACCGCTTGGTAGCTATCTGTGCTCCACTAAACTACACCAGGATCCTGACCCACTATACTGTTGCCTGCCTTAGTGGAGCTGCTCTCATACGAGGTGCCACTTTGCTGCCCCCTCAGCCTTTTTTCCTTAGGAACTTTCCTTTTTGTGGGCCCAATATCCTCTCGCACTCCTACTGCTACTACCCAGATATGCTGAACCTGGCCTGTGGGGATGTCACTTTCAGCAGTGTCTATGGATTGGTTTTTGTGCTCTGCACATTTGCAGTGGATGTTGTCTTCATCCTAGCGTCTTACATAAAGATATTGGGCAGTATTATGAAGCTGGGGGCCCAGGACAGAAACTGGAGATCACTGCAGACCTGTGCCTGTCACCTGTGCACAGTGTTTGTGTTTTATCTGCCCCTCATCAGTCTGTCAGTGCTGCACTGTTACACCCAGGACACTTCCCCGATGCTATACACCACCATGAGCAATGCCTACCTCCTCATGACACCCCTTCTTAACCCTCTGGTCTATAGTCTCAAATCCCGACAGATTCAGGCTGCCCTGCGCAAGCAATTTTGGGTGCAACGTGTCATTGCTGGAGAATGAGATTTTCTCTGCATCAAAAGAAACAATCAATTTAAAAAATATTATTCAGAATCTACTATATGCCAAGTAGTATGCTAGGCACCACGAACTAAGAAATGAAAAATATCCAAGTCTTCCCTCAAGAAGCACATAATCTAACCAAGGAGGAGAAAGGGAAGTGGAATATTTGAATGGTCAGAACTGTGATGATGAATGACAACTGCTTGTTGATGATAAGGAGAAATGGCAGTAGGAACCCGTGCTCAATGGTTTTTTGGAAATGTGTTGGATGAGAATTATTCTAAAGGATTAAGATGAGGAGCTTGACGCTAGACTGTAAAAGATCAATGAGGGACTTATTTTATAGAGAAACCAAGATGTTACTTGACTCTTGGTTTCCCATGCTGCTTGAGCTGAGGCATCAGAAATCCATTATTGATGATAAATTTACGAATATATGTTTGATATTTCTATTTCTTATAGTTGGATACGGGTTAATGTTATGAATATTCCAGCCATTAACAAATGATGAAGAAGCTCTCTGAAAAGAAATGATCTAATTCCTAAATGATAGTACAAGTAATTGTTCAAACCCAAAACAATCAAACTCATTGCTATCGAATCCATCCCGACTCATAGTGACCTTATAGGACAGAGTAGAACTGCCCCATAGTGTCTCCAAGGGTGTAAATCTTTATGGAAGCTGGCTGCCACATCCTTCTCCATGGAGTGGCTGGTGGGTTCAAACCACAGACCTTTTAGGAAGTAGCTGAGCACTTTAACCACTGTGCTACCAGGGCTCCTAATCAACCAGAGCATATTTTAAATGTCACTCTGACATACTTACTAGGCATCAAATCATACAGAAGACATAAGCATAATACTCACATAGCTTACATTCTACTAATGAAAATCAGTGACAGTAAACCATGTACCAAAACATATATAATTAATGATATTATGGGACTTGGTTAGAATTGTTACACTAGTACAGAGAAAAGTAACACAGTGAAGTCTGGCTTTGTTAGGATGTGCGACTTGGAAGAATGAGAAAGGACCCTGAGGAGAAAAACCACAGAAGCTTGAAATTTATCTCAATTCCAAAAGCATTCATTTAGATATGATTTGTTACACATAAAAGTGATGGAGGATGTTAATTAAAAAAAAAAGAATAGTATGGTCTTTGTCTTCAGTGAGACATCATTCAGGAACTGTAATGAATACCCTTAAAAAAATAATATTCTGACTCATAAGCTGTTTTACCAATTTTAAAATCTGATTTAACCTTTTTTTTTTTTTAATGGTCATTTCCAGTCAGAAGCCTTTTTAACTCTGACTTGCCCAAACATGAGTATAGAGAACTGTAGACAATTGCTCAGAAATTGTTCCATTTTTTTGCAGATAGAAAACAGTTTTCCTTTGGGGAACTTTTCACTTATCTGTATGGTTTGGGTAAAACTAACAGTATCAGTATTCTACTATATCCCTCCTCTAATCTTTCAGCTACAGAGACATTACCAAACCAAACCCATTGCCATCAAGTCAACTCCAACTCATAATGACCCTATAGGGCAGAGTAGAACTGCCCTATATTCAAATGCCAGCTTTTTGGTTAGCAGCCTGAGCTCTTAACCACTGAGCCATCAGGGCTCCTACAGAGATTAACAACTGAATAAACAATTTTCCCCTGGAATTTTTATGCTAATGTGAAATATTTTCCACTGTACCTGTATTGTAGTCTTTCTGACTCAGAAACACTCGTGATCATCTTTCCTATCTGTATGGAGGAAGCTTGTCTACATGAAGAAAAAATGACTACAAAACAGAAATAGAAGCAAACATGAGAGACTACTGCAGAAAGAGGCATGACAGCATTGAGTCCTTAAGCTCAGGGTCTCTGGAGTCCCTTCTTTGATTCCATGAGTTATGACTTATCCTGATATTCCTCTCAAGCATGCATGCCCATAAATTTCATCTTTTTTATATACACTATTTTAGTTTGCATTTTTTCCTTATAAATAAAATAACGAGACATCTTAAGGGAATGTTCTGATTGATATGTGGTTGATTGGGACATTTATTTAGATCTGTATGGCAAATATCTTTCATCTCCTTTACCAGACAGTAGGTCTCTAAAGGGTGGCATCTTTGATTTTTCTTCATAATTGTAGCATTTGGTTAATGCTCAGAATAATTGTATAAAGAACAAGAGAAGGAGGAGCAGAAAAATATATTAGAAAAAAAGACAAACTGAGAAAAAAAAGGGTTATACGTGCTTAATGAATCAATACTTTAATGATTTATGAATTAATGTCTACATATTTTGATTAAAAATGGATGGAATAATGATTTAATATAGTGTCTAGCTCTCCCTATGGCATCAGTATGCGTAAAGAAATTGATGCCTATCCCTGAAGTGCAATGACAATATTGGGCAGATAAATAAATATAATATGCCCAATTACAAAATGGGCAAACCTAGCCTAATTTTTTTTTTACACATTTGCAAATACACACATTCCAGGAAAAAATATATAGTGAGGAAACTCTAAATATACTTTTGAACCAGAGATGGTTACCTTTGATATCACCATCTGTGTGATACAATTTACTTTTCTGAGTTTATCTTTAAATTGTCTTGTTTTTTGTCCTCTACCATGCCTTTGGCTTATAATAATAATGGCTAATATTTATTGAGCATTTACCATGTGTCAGACACTGTTGTAAACATATGACATAACATATCACATTTCTTCTTACAACAACCTTAGAAAATAGATATCATTAACTCCATTTCACTGATGAGAAAACCAATGCACAGAGAGCCTGGATCACTATTTTCCTTAGATTGTACAGTAGATAAATTACTAGTCCTGATTTTAATCGACATGCTTGTCTTTAACTATAAAACCTAACTGAACATAATATGAAGAGCTGAAATATACTTTGCATGGAAGGGCAAAGTTTAGGCGCACTGCATTGTTATATTTTTACTTTAATTTCTCACTTATTTTTATGTTACATCAGGCTTACATATGTGGAGTCACAGAATAAATATTGTAAAACAGATACATTTAAGTAAAACTTGGAAGAAAATAAACCTTCTTTTTCTCATTTGGAATATTTGCTCATACACTATATCAAACTCCCAATCAAATGTAAATATCTGTAAAACAATATAAATATTTGGTTTTATTCAGATTTAAGCCATAGCTATGTATAAGGGATTCTCACATAGAAAATATTTAGACTGCTATTTGGATTGAAATGAGCTACCATAAAGTAAATGGTATGAACCCTAGCAAAGATAAGCATGGAGTGAAAGGGCAAGAAGTTTTATAACTCTCTTTCATGGTATAATATTTAAAACTAGAAGAAAATTTCACATTTCCAGAAGTTTGTAGCAGAACCATGCAGAGACATACTAAAGGTACTACTTCAGCTGTACAGGAAAAGAATATCTGCTCCTCCTTCTTTTCTCAGCATCTCTAGTACATTTCAATCAATTCCTCAAAGAGACACACTCTTCCCTTTTATCCTACCTTAAGTGCAAACAATCTACACAGCACATTTCTAATCTGTTTTGTTTTCACACTGTACACCAGTGGATTCAGGACAGGTGTAAGAAAAAGAAAAATGTTGGACATGGTGACATGGGGGAGAGGGGAGCGGTACCTGCCTATCCTGTGGATCAAAGCTAGAGCGATAAGTGAGACATAGAACATGAGGACAGTGAGAATATGGGAGACACAAGTATTGAGTGCTTTAAGCCTTCCTTCCCTGGATGCAATGCCCAAAACCGTCTTCAAGATTAGAGCATAAGATAAAACAATAAAGACAGAGTCAACACCAAAGGAACAGAGAACCAAGGCCAGTCCATAGATGATGTTGACACGAATAGGCCCACAAGCTAGCTTCATCACATCGGGTTGGAAACAGAATGAGTGGGATAGGGTGATGCTCTTACAGAAGGGAAGCCGTTTGAGCAGGATAGGCAAGGGGGCCATCAGTGCCACTCCTCGTGCCACAGCAGCCAACCCCAACTGAGTAATGCGGGAGTGGGTCAGGACCACAGTATAGTGCAGTGGGCTTCTTATGGCCGCAAAGCGGTCAAAGGCCATGGTCAGCAGGATGGCTGACTCTACGGAAGAGAAGGTGTGAATGAAGAACATCTGAGCCAGGCAGCCATGGAACTCAATCTCTCGGTAGTTGAGAAGAAAGACATTAAGTACAGTTGGCAGTGTGGATGCTGACATGCCTGTGTCAGTGGCTGCTAACATGGACAGGAAAATATATTGGGGTTCATAAAGGCTGGAGTTCTTGCGTATTATGTGAATGATGACACTGTTTCCAAGGATGGCAATCACGTACATGATGCTCAATGGGATGGAGATCCAGATATGAGCATTCTCTATGCCTGGGATGCCTGAAAGAAGAAAGAAGGGTGGCTGATAGTGGGTGCCATTGAACATGGACATGATGCTCGAACCTAAAAAAGAGAACATGTGCAGGACAGTCAAGCAGTAAAGGTCCTTCAAATTTATTCAACAGTCAAAAAGAGAGTCTAGAAGAAGAGGCAAACTAAGAATCTGCAGCATATGGAACAAATTAAGTAGCACTGATTTCAGGTTAATTTCAACAAGCCTATATAGAACAACTGGTGGCACAGTGGTTAATAGCTACAGTTGCTAACCAAAATTTTGGCAGTTCAAATCCACTAGCTGCTCCTTGGAAAACTTATGGGCAGTTTTACTTTGTCCTATAGGTCACTATGAGTCGGAATTGAGTCATCAGCAATGGATTTGCTTTTATATATATATATAGTACAACGATGTTTTAGGCAATTTATTACTGCTATCTCCTATTTTTGTTGTTTTTTTTTATCTCCTAGGCTACCATGTTGCTTAAACAGTAGTCTCTAAGTACACTACCACACAAACTATGTCAATGGCTAATAGAACAAATTCTGTTGTACAAATCACATGGTTCATTTAGTCAATTTATAACACTTAGTGAGACCTAGGGAAAGAGAAAGAATAGGTTAACACATTTAGAATAGTGGGAAAGTGAGGTGGAAGGCCCACAGTTATCCAAACCTGAGGTTATTCAATATGTTCTTTCTCTCTCTCTGCTGATAGTGGTCAGAATGGCCAGAGTTGAGATTTGAGCGAGGGAGTCCAAAGGTCGGAAGTTAATTGGGACCAACATCACACGTGTTTATCAGATCCACAGCATCATGCAGGCATGGCCAAATCTCTAACTCACCAAGAAGACTGCTGGACACCTGTGATATTTATCTGCATTTCTAATGTTGAGAACATGTGGTGGGGGGGGAGATGGAATCATAATGAGTGTCACAAATGGATGGCTGATTTAGGCATAGCATAGTTGTCATCCCAGACATGGCATGATCATACCTCATGACTTTCTTCTTCTTTTTTTTTTTTAATCTCTTTTTCTATATAAATAACACTTTTATTTATTCTATCATGTTTTCCATGTGTTCTATCTTTAGCATGTTCTACAGTTTTCTAACTTACCTATATCTATATTTAACATAACTTATGAATTCTGCTATGTCTCACAAGCTATTTCTTTGCCCTTTACATCTATACTTGATGAATGCCACACATTCTGCTATGTTTCATAAACTACTAGCTTATTCACTATCTATATCTTCCTTATTTGTTTTTCTTGTTTTCTGTAGCAAAGTTGAATATTGTCAAACAGTGCGGCAAATATACCTTACTACTGCTACGGATTCAAAGTTCACTAAGACATGGTTTCCACCCATACATATGCCATCATTTGGTGAGAGTGATAAACAAATTAGAGCACATAAGCAAGTATGACTAATATAATGCAATGATACTTACACAAATATATCTATAAATAAAATAGGAACAAAACGAATGAATTGTAATTGTGAGTTGCAGACAGTGATCATTAGAAGACACACTAGGATTAAATATCCACAAATGCCTTGCCCTCAGAACAATAGATTACTTTATACATTTCTGTCACATAGAATTTTGGAGAAACTATTGCAGCATAGAATCACAGCAGCTGTTTTATCAAATAGTTGTTTAAAATTGCCAGACATGAATCTATAATCCCTAATGGCTGTGGCCACTAGCTATTTGCAACTTCCAAGCAAGCATTTATCCCCCATAAGTTGTAATATACCAAGAACAGAACCCACCCTCATTTTTTAAATAAAGTAATGAAGACCTAGCAGGTAGAAATGACTTATTTAAGAATTAATTGCTGGTGACTAGAACTATTTTCAAGCCATATTTCCTAAAATGATATCTGTTCTTTATATTACATCTTACTTAAAAGAATATCAACACAAGGCATTTACATAAAAAAATTAAAAGATTTATATAAGCAAAATTGATAGAGAAAAAATAAAGACTAGCCTTTCTTGTGATCAATAACTCTTTTGTAAATGTGCAATGATAGATAGAATCATATTAAGTGAGAGACATACAGAGTTACTAAATTTTTATTGAACACATATACCAAGTATTTTTTTTATTGTAATAGGAACTGCAGATGATAAGGAAGGTATGCAATTTATGATTCTTGATGTAAAGTTTCTTATCCAAGTTTCTTATAGATTATACTATATCTGGTAGAAAAAGCATTAGTTCAAAACTCTGAAAAAGGAAAGAGTATATATTTCGTGGTATACATCTCACAATTAACAGTACTTTTCTAAGTATTTCCCTTCAAACTGTATTTCATTTGATCATTATTTCAACCCTGTCAAGGAAGAAGCTAGGATTTACTTTTCTCTTAAAATACCACAACAAAAACAAAAGAAAATTTCCAGGACTTATAAGAGTTAAGCAAGTTCACACTATGTGACTCTGATTCAGCCAGTATTGAAACTTACTCTCTCTGTTCCTTACTACTGTAGTCTCAGCAATAGTTTTTTTTTTTTTTTTAAATAAATTACATAGAATAAATACACATAATAGGTTTCAATGAAAGGGTAGTAAATGAGGATGTGAAAAGTCACTGAAAATCCAAGAAAAAAGTAGAATGTGACCTAGAAATTGGGAGATGAATAAACTTTGAGCAGAAGAATTTAAGGAAACTTCAGATTGACTAAATCATAAAAGCTGAGGTAGAGAGAAAAGAAGATGTTTTACTAGAGGAAAGGCACTGAGAATATCCTCCTGGATGGTATGAAGAGTTACATAAGAGAGAGAAATTAAAATAAGATGGAATAGGTAGTATGAAGTTCTGTTAAAAACTAGGGTAGTGGAATTATGGACTGAAGTTGAACAATGATGTCTAGTCAAAGGGGGAAAAGGAATGTGGATTAAAGAAGATCCTACTAAATATCTGAATGAAAGAGAGCTTAGATTCAGGACAAGCTCTTCAGCAATTCTTAGTCATTAGGATATCAAGTGATAAAAGGCTAAATAACAGTGTGTAATACAGTTATTGTTGTTAGGTTCTGTGTCAAGTCATTCTAACTCATAGCGACCCTACATACAACAGAAAGAAACACTGCCCGGTCCTGTGCCATCCTCACAATTGTCATTATGCTTGAGCCCATTGTTGCAGCAACAGTGTCAAGCCATCTCTTTGAGGGCCTTCTTCTTTTCTGCTGATCTTCTACTTTACCAAGCATGATGTCCTTCTCCAGAGACTGGTCCTTTCTGATAACATGTCCAAAGTATGTGAGACATAGTCTCGCCATCCATGCTTCTTTCTAAGGAGCATTCTGGCTGTACTTCTTCCAAGACAGATTGTTTGTTCTCCTGGTGGTCCATGGTATATTCAATATTCTTCTCCAACATCATAATTCAAAGGCATCAATGTTCTTCTGTGTTCTTTATTCACTGTCCAGCTTTTGCATGTGTATGAGGCAATTGAAAATACCATAACCTTAGGTGAACCTTAGTCCTTAAAGTAACATCTTTGCTTTTTAAAACTTTAAGATCTTTTGCAGCAGATTTGCCCTATGTAATGTGTTGTTTGATTTCTCGACTGATGCTTCCATAGGCATTGATTGTGGATCCACGTAAAATGAAATCCTTTACAACTTCAATATTTCCTCCCTTTATCATGATGTTGCTTATTGGCCTAGTTGTGAGGACTTTTGTTTTCTTTATGTTGAGGTGTAATCCATATCAAAGGCTGTAGTCTTTGATATTTATCAGCAAGTGCTTTAAATCCTCTTCATTTTGAGCAAGCAAGGTTGTCCCATCTGCATATCACAGGTTGTTAATGAGTCTTCCTCCAATCCTGACGCCTTGCTTATCATATAATCTACCAACTAGGATTATTTGCTCAGCATACATATTGAATAAGTATGGTGAAAGGATACAATCCTGATGCACAACTTTCTGGATTTTAAGCCACATAGTATCCCTTGTTATCTTTCAATGACTGCCTCTTTGTCTAAGTTCCTCATGAGCACAATTAAGTGTTCTGGAATTGCTATTGTTCAAAAAGTTATCCATAATTTTTTTATGATCCACACAGTCGAATGTCTTTGCATAGTCAATAAAACACAAGTAAACATCTTTCTGGTATTTTCTGTTTTCAGCCATGAACCTTCTGACACCAGCAATGATATCCCTTGTTCCACATCCTCTTCTGAATCCAGCTTGGATTTCTGACAGCTCTCTGTCGATGTATTGCTTCAACTGCTTTAAAATGATCTTCAGCGAAATTTTACTTGTGTGTGATGTTAATGATATTGTTTGATAATTTCCACATTCTGTTTGATAACCATTCTTTGGAATAGGTACAAATATAGATCTCTTTCAGTCATTTGGTCAGGTAGCCATCTTCCAAATTTCTTGACATAGAGGACATGTCTATCAGTTTGTTGTACTGTGGTGGCTTGCCTGTTGCTGTGATACTGGAAGCTGGACAAGTTTCAGCTGAGCTTCTAGACTAAGACAGACTAAGAGGAAGGACCTGGCAATCTACTACTGAAAAAATTGGCCAATGAAAATCTTATGAATAGAAGTGGAACATTGTCTGGTATAGTGCTGGAAGATGAACCCCTTAGGTTGGAAGGCATTCAAAAAATGACAGGGAAAGAGCTACCTCCTTAAAGTCGAGTCAACCTTAATGACATGGATGAAGTTAAGCTTTTGGGACCTTCATTTACTGATGTGGCATGACTGAAAATGAGAAGAAACGGCTGCAAACATCCATTAATAATTAGAACATGCAATGTATGAAGTATGAATCTAGGAATATTGGAAGTCATCAAAAATGAAAAGGAACACATAAACATTGATATCCTAGACATTAGTGAGCTGAATTAGACTGGTATTGACCATTTAGAATCAGAATAATCACGTGGTGTACTACGCCTGGAATGGCAAATTGAAGAAGAATGGCATCACTTCATTGTCATAAAGAACATTTCAAGATCTACCCTGAAGTACAGCACTGTCAGTGATAATATACTATCCATTCAAGTTTACATGCCAACCACTAAGGCCAAAGATGAAAAAATTGAAGACTTTTACCAACTTCTGCAATCTGATGCATTGATAATTACTGGCAATTGGAATGCAAGAATTGGAAAGAAAGAAGGATTCTAGTTGGAAAATATGGCCTTGGTGGTAGAAATGACACCTGAGATCACATGACAGAATTTGGTAAGAACAACGACTTCTTCATTGCAAATACCTTTTTTCAGATGGAATACTCAGGAATCAAATTGACTATATATGTGGAAAGAGAAAAAAAAAATTTTTTTTTCTCTTATATCATCAATCAGAACAAGGTCAGGGGCTGTCTCATCTGTGGACCAGACCATCAACTGCTCATATGCAAATTCAAGTAGAAGAATAATATTAGAACAAGTCCAAGAGAGTCAAAGTATGACCTTGAGTATATCCCAACTGAGTTTCGAGACCATCTCAAGAATAGATTTGATGCATTGAACACTAATGACTGAAGACCAGAAGAGCTGTGGAATGGCATCAAGGACATCATACATGAAGAAAGCAAGAGGTCATTGAAAAGAAAGAAAAGACCATAATGGATGTCAGAAGAGACTCTGAAAGTTGACCTGAATGTAGAACAGCTAAAGTGAAAGGAAGAAATAGTGAAGTAAAAAGCCGGATGGAAGATTTCAAAGGGTGACTGAAGAAGACAAAGTAAAGTATTATAATGACATGTGCAAAGACCTGGAGTTAGAAAACCAAAAGGGAAGATCATGCTGGACTTTTCTCAAGCTGAAAGAACTGAATTAAAAATTCAAGTCTCCAGTTGCAATAGTGAAGTGTTCTACAGGAAAAATATTAAGTGATGTGGGAAGCACCAAAAAAAGATGGAAGGAGTACACAGAATCACTGTACCAAAATGAATTGATGGACATTCAACCATTTCAGGAGGTAGCATATGATCAAGAATCAATGGTACTCAAGGAGGAGGTCCTTGCTGCAGTGAAGGCATTGGTGAAAAGCAAGTTCCCAGAAATTCATGGAACACTAATTGAGATGTAATACAGTAAGGAGAGACATAGTTAAAAACATCTTTAAATAAAAGAACAAACAAGACTTAATTAACTGTATACAGGGAGGAAGACCCCTTTCCATCTTTTTACACAAATATTTTGAGCCTGGTTTCTTGGCTCAAAAAGAACATAAAATGATAGTTCAAAGAATTCAGAGTAGGAACTATGCTTTCTGAAGGGAGGGTTGGGAAAAAATCAATCTTGAAACTGCTTTATTTACTAGGGAACCCTGGTGGTACAGTGGTTAAGATCTTGATTGCTAATGAAATGTCAGCAGTTTGAATCCACCAGCCACCCTTTGAAAGCCCTATGAGGCTGTTCTGCTCAGTCCTATAGAAGTGATATGATTTGGAATTGACTCAGTGGCAACCAGTTTGATTTTTGGATATTTTATCTACTAGCATTATTCTGTAATGGCTTGGCCATAGTTAGAGGCACTAGATTGGGCATAGAGGTAGAAATTAGTTTTGGTGAAGGGCCTATCATTCACATGGAAGTGATAGTTGTAATTTCAAATGAATCCTTCCTTAATGGAAAACATGGGCAAGAGGATTAAGTCTAAGGAGTGATGTTTAATAGATGTCCATATTCAGGAACCCTGAATTTCGAACTTCTAGCCTACTGGACTGTGAGAGAATAAACTTCTCTTTGTTAAAACCATCCACTTATGGTATTCCTATTATAGCAGCACTAGATGAATAAGACACTGCTCCTTGGAAATTCTATGGGGCAGTTCTATTCTGTCCTATAGGGTTGTTATGAGTTGAAACTGACACAATAGATTTGGTTTTTGGTTTGCACTTTCAGCCAATACACAATATATCATATATTTCTTTGGCAGGAGCCTGATAAGGAAGAGATACTTAGGTATGGAATCATATTTTTTCCAAGCCAATTTTAGGATGTGGAGGACTGATCCCTTTGAATTACTTCTAGAGGGTGGAGAGGGTCTTTACTGTTTGTTAAAAGGCAGCAAATGCCCCATGGTTTAGCCATGATGGGTAACTTATATCACATATGTTATCCTCAGTTATCCCCACAAAAAAAAAAAATGTGAGATTCTTCTATAGTTTCATAAAAGAGAATAAATAGTACTACATTAAAGGATCTATGTTACATTTAAAATTTAGAGAATTTAGTAAAATGATTTAACTGAGTTCCTGCCATGTTAAGGAATTAACAAATATTAGCTATAGGAAATAGAAACATGTTTTAGAAAATGAATGATGAGGGGCCTGTGGAAATGGAGATGTATTAAAAAAAAAAAAAAAACAGTGTAGGAAGTATACCAGTTTATGAATATTTACTTCAGTTAACTTCAGGGTAGAAGGAATGAAAAGTAAAGACTAAAATAAAGAGACAGAGAAACATTCAGGATCAAATTATTTTAACAGATCGGTTACCTTAATTTCGGCCACTATAACAGCATTTCTGCTTCCATCTTTGACCAGCCTATGCCTATTTCTCACGGACTTCCCCTGAGCTGTAATAACTTACTGCTTTCAGGTCTCCGCACACAGTGTCTAAAAGAAAAATCTTAGGCAGCATTTGTGGCCAAGATACCTAAGAAACTTCCTAGCACCTGGTTGGAACTGCTTGGGGCATTTATTTCTCCTCCTTGTGGAAATGTTAAAGGGCCTTTTGTCTCTTCCACATCCCTTGAGAACTGGCCTTGCCTTGCAATGTCTTAGGAGATCACAGAGCCCCTGAGGAAATAGGTTGAGAAGCTGAAAGTCAGAAAAACAACTCAGCCAAATGTCCTTCATTCTATTTGCACAGAATAATTTTTTTAGCAAAACCAGTCCTGTAATCAGATTACAGAAGTAGCTAGACCCATAGTGAGATTTAGTATTATTCCAGTGAGGGTGTGGGTGTGTGTCTGTGTGTGGGTGTGTGTCAGTGTGTGTGTGAATGGTTGGAAGGATGAGGCCAGGGTGACTTAAACATTTTGTTTCTCAAGCACCTTGTTAAAAAGAAAATGTGATCTCAATCATACTCCTAACATGAAAAACATTAATGCATTTAAGAAAACACAAGTATTTAGAATTTAACCTACTCAGGCCAACTCTGATGGAAAAGTCACAGCATACTGATTAGTTTTGCCTTGGGCTACATTAAAGAACCAAAAGACTATTGAAGGAGCACCACCCAAAACGAACAAACAAAATAGAACAGTTTAGTTATCCCTGATTCTTCCTTTAGAACCATACACTCATAGGCTATTAGAACAAAAGGAATCGTATGGGTAATCTTATACATTTCTCATTTTATAGATATTAGCAGAAACATGAATTATTCCAGTTCATTCAACATGTAGGTAGTGAAATTAAAAATAAATTAAGATTCTTGACTAAGTTTATTTTTGCAAATTACCGAGGGCAGTGATTGAAAACATCAGTTCTGCAACAAGACTACCTGGAGTGGAAGCTCAATTTGATCATTTACCTTTGGTGTCCTTTAGCAAGTTATTTAAACTCTCTGTGCCTTTGTTTGCTTATTTATAAAGTGGAGCTGGTAGTAGTATTTATCTCATAGGGTATCTAAGAGTAATAAACATGCAAATACATGTAAATAATTGAGTGCATTTCTTGGTACATATTAAACACTATAAAAACATTACTTGCTATTACTTTTATTATGTGACACGGTTATCAAAAAATATAAATTTTGCAAACTAAGCATGTAGGATTTAACATAAAATATTTATTGCAAAATATGTAAACTTACAGAATACTTAAATTATTGAAATAACATAATCAGTAGAACAAACTTGGGGTCAAACCCTGACATCTCAGTCTAAGATTAGTTTAGCCAAGTTACATAATCTCTTTGAAGATTATTATCTGTACGGGAGTTAATAATATCTATTCATGCATGCATAAGTGAATGTAATGCATCTATTTTATAGTAAGCAGTATAACAATGTAGGGAGCCCTGGTGGCACAGTGGTTAAGAGCTCGGCTGCTAGCCAAAAGGTCAACAGTTGGAATTCCCCAGCTGCTCCTTGGAAACCCTATGGGGCAGTTCTACTCTGTGATATGGTCACTATGAGTCAGAATCCACTTGACAGCAACTTTTCTTTTTAATATAACAATTTAGTATATTATTTTTTCTTATAATGCATTTAGATAATTAAAGTCTTATCTTTCTTGATTTGTTATTCATAGAGAACTCATCTTGGAATAGCAACGAAGAATGGTTAACAGCAACATGAGGGTCATGCTTATTAACCATAAATACAAATTAGATGTCTTTGTCAGATTGTTAGCTCCATGGCCAGATCTTGAAGCCTAGTTTATTAAGGGGATTATTAAAGTGTGAAATAAAACTACAGTTCATCTCAGACTAAGTGGGAGATTGTATCCTTTCTGTTGTAGCAGTGAGACTGAGACTCTTACAAAGAGATAATTAAAAAAAAAAACTGACTATACTCATTTCAAATTAAAATAAATGCAGATAAGGTGCTTTGTACCATTTTAATACGAATATTGATAACATTAAAATTTTGTAAAGATACTAGGGGAATGGAGAAAGATCATGTTCTCTTCAGTAATTCCCATTCAAGAAACATTCCAGAAGGAAAAAATTGGAACACTATAAGCCATTTTCTTAAATCAAGGGCACATCTTTCAGAAAGTTTCTCACAGATTTTCAACATGTTTTCTATCAGGGGGGAGAGATGTGTGTACGCATTTATATTTTTGTTTCTCACCCATAGAGGGCACTCCAAGCAGCTGCATTAGAGGAAAGTTTGGGGTTCATAGAAACATTACAAAAAGTATCTGTGCTCCCCTTAAGCCATCAATGAGGATGAATCACAACTGGATATTCTGTTGGGTTGCCTGATGCTGGGGAGCTGCTCTGACCAAAAACAAACAAACAAACAAATGAAACCCATGCCATCTAGTCAATTCCAACTCATAGCGACTCTTGGGGACAGAGCAGAACTGCCCCATAGGGTTTCCAAGGAGTAGCTGGTGGATTTGAACTGCTGACTTTTTGGTTAGCAGCCGAAACAGGCTCCATCCTTCCCTAAGATCATACACTAGTTCCCTGGTTTCCTAAAAGATTCCAGCCTTATCCAAAGAAAAAATTTTGTTTTGTTTTGTCTTTTCACTCCCGTTCCTCACCTTCCCTCCCCACAAAAAAAAAAAAAAAAAAAAAAAATTTTAAAGGGTACTATCAAATCATCAAGTAGGAATAGGTAAGCACAATTATAACTCCAACTCTGATAAATTCTTCATTTGGGCAAGTTTATGTGGATATGTGTTTGGCACTTACTGTTTTATAACAGTGGAAAGGAAAGAATACTAATTTGTAAATATCCTTGTAAAGCCTGATATTTTAATTGATATTATCTGCCTCTATTGTGATCCATAGAGCACTGACTGGAGCAAAGAGATTATTGTAGAGAAGAACATTTCATTATCCAACATTTTAAATCATTCAGAAGAAGTCACGTATGAGCAGAAGTGTCAGCTCAGGCACATTCCCTTCTCTTTGATATCTAAGATTTGTTATCTTCACGAACCTGAAAGTGGGAATGACCATTATTCAAAGTGAAAAAAACTAATATTCATTTCTGGACTTTTCGCTCCCTAGTCCCTCCTCACTATGTTTAAAACAAAAGCCCTCAATCCACTGGTTTTTGACTCAAGACAATATTCATATGTTTAGACAGAGAGGGACTCATAAGACCGATCTGTTGAGAAAGACTATCAAATATCCTATAACTCAAAACTTACCTCACTGTCAGAATGCTTCAAGTGTCTTGTTAGGATCCGTAGGCAATCTCAGAGTTCAATAGTCACTACAGGTTAGCTTGTCAGAGAACATTGATCTCCACCCACGCTTCCTCATTTCTTGAGGATTGAAAGTGGAAACAATAACAGTTAAAACAAAACTCATCCAATTTTGGAGAAAAGTAATTTATTTACTTGCATGCAATGTATCTGAACTTTCAAAGAAAAGGGCATCAGAATTTGTGAAATAGAGAAAAAATTGTATGGCTGTCACACCATTTAAATCAGTTTTATTCAGAAACAGAAGTTCCTAATCTCCAAAAAGAAAAACAGTGTATCACTGTTTTTCATGTCTTATCTCAGGTTACAGAGCTTTGAGATTCCCCCTACCAGTAATTTTGTTAGTTGCCTTAGAGTTCTTGCCAACTCAGAGAGATCTTATGCATAACAGAACAAAATGCACAATTTGATTGAAGCACAAAACATGTGAATGAAAGGATTTACCTTGGAATTAAGCTCTTAAACATTCAGATGACTTCATCCCCTCCTACTATCAAATTACAACTAGGTGGGAGATCTTAAGCAAGAGCTACCCAGCTGAGCCTAGTCAATCCACAGTAATGGAAATATATAAATGTGATTTTAAGCAATTCAATGTGGATTATTACATAGTAATCCATAACTGAAAAGCGTAAGTAATAAATGATGGTACCAGAACTCTAATTTGGGTCATCTGACTTCAGCATTGGAACCCATTTAGTTAAATAATCTGCTACATCCCCTCTTCATGCAAGTATTTAGCACAGTTTATTGTTTATTAAGAGTGTTATTAACATTGTTTAAAATAACAAAAAACTGAGAGAAATACAAATGTCCATCAATAGGGAATTTACTGAATAAATTATGTTACTTATATGTGAAATATAATAAAGTAGAATTTTATGGAGCCAATGAAAATTCTAATTCATATCTATGTCTTGCCACACAAATGCTCAATTTGTATATTTTTAAGTCAAAAAAGCATATTAAAAACCAGTATGATTTCATTTAATTTTGATTATCTATGAGTAGTGGGATCATAGATGACTTCCAATTTTATTTTTATTTTTCCACAGTGACTTAATGTTTTATTATGAATAAAATGTAATTATAAAAAAAAGCTATTTAGTTATTTTCAAAAGTAAAAAATTCCTAGGAAGAAAATGTTACCCATATAACACACAGAAAGAAATCTACATAGCACACAAGTATATAGAGATGTAAATATCTTAGACACTGCATTGATTCCATTATTAAAACAAAAGAATAACATTGCAACTACAACAAAAAATAATTTAAATTAGCAAAATTTAATATATTTATGTATGTCTCAAATTTTAAAAAGAAAAAAAAATCAGGGACATGGGACATGATGATGTAGGGGGAGATAATAATATTAGGACTAAAGAATCATAGTATTAGCTGTCCCTTTAAATGGACCTCTCATTTTCTTCATTATTCAATTTGTTCCTTTTTTTTTTCCCCCTGCAATGAAGTGTGGTAGTAATAGTCTACATTCAGTCTGGGTCATTTGGGTAACAAGCTTCAAAACGTAGATCTTTTTTTTTTTTTTTTTCATTCCCTCATTTGAATGTTCTTCTCAGAGAATGTCTCTATAGATTGATCAAAAGATTGATGTTTAGCTTCACCTGAGTTTTAAAGAGGTTACGGCAGACGGTTAGAAAGAATTTCAGCAAGGAGGAAAGGCTGACACCTTGTGTTGTATCTCACGCTGTCACTTGATTTCCCACTAAATATCATGACCCATGGATTTCTGAGTATTTGCAACCCTAATTCCTTTCCCTTCTCTAAGCAAATTAGTTCTAATTTGTGTCTAGCATATCTCTGATAACTGACCTTCCCTGGCCTCAGTGCTTCTCTAGTTTTTCAGATGACTTTGTTTTGCACAATGATACAGTTGTTAAACATTCCTGATTAACTCCAATTCCTAAGGTCCATTGTGCATTCATCTAATTCATAGAAATTATGGGGTGTGAGCAGATTAATGTTGTATCCGTGGAGTGGAGTGTGTGCATGAAAGAGAGAGAGTAGCAAATGCCCCAATTATGAAATTTTCTGCTTGATATCACAAGTCTCCACAGGGGCTAGCAACCAAAGCAATACACATTTCTATCAGAATACAGATAATGGAGTGCTAGCTTCACCTGGGCTCTTGAATTTAAAGACCATCTCGAGAACAGATTTGGCCCATTGAACACTAATGACTGAAGACCAGACAAGTTGTGGAATGACATCAAGACATCATACAAAAAGAAAGCAAGAGGTCATTAGAAAGGCAGGAAAGAAAGAAAAGAACAAAATGTATATCAGAAAAAGTCTCTGAGAGTTGCCTTGCATGCCCAGTAGGTAAAGGGAAAGAAGGAAATGATGAAGTAAAACAGCTGAACAGAAGATTTCAAGGGGCCTCTCCAGAAGACAAAGTATTATAATGACATGGGCAAAGACCTGGGATTAGAACACCAAAACGAAGAACATGCTCAATATTTCTCAAGCTGAAAGAAATGAAGGAAAAATTCAAGCCTCGAGTTGCAATAATGAAGAATTCTATGGAAAAATACTTAACAAAACAGGAAGCATCAAAAGAAGATGGAGGGAATAGAAAGAGTCACTGTACCAAAAAGAACTGGTGGGTGTTCAACCATTTCAGGAGGTAGCATATGATCAAGAACCGATGACGTTAAAGGAAGAAGTCCAAGCTATACTGTAGACATTAGCAAAAAAACAAGGCTCCAGCAAATGATGGAATACCAATTGTGATGTTTCAACACATGGATGCAGCCCTGGAAGAGCTCATTTGTCTATGCCGAGAAATTTGGAAGTCAGTTACCTGGCCAACAACTGGAAGAGATCCATATTTATGCCTATTTCAAAGAAAGGTGATCCAAGTATATGTGGAAATTATCAAACAATATCATTAACACCACATACAAGTGAAATTTTGCTGAAGATCATTCAACATGGTTGCAGCAGTACAACAACAGAAATTCAAGCCAGGTGCAGAAGAGGACATAGAATGAGGGATATCATTAGTGATGGCAGAAGGATTCTAGCTGAAAGCAGAGAATACCAGAAAGATGTTTACCTGTGTTTTGTTGATGATTGAAAGACATTAGACTGTGTGGATTACAACAAATTATGGACAACATTGCAAAGAATGAGAATTTCAGAACACTAAATTGTGCTCATGGGGAAACTGCATATAGATCAAGAGGCAGTCATTTGAACAGAACAAGGAGATACTGCATGGTTTAAAGTCAGGAAATGGCGTGTGTCAGGGTCGTATCCTTTAACCATACTTATTCTATCTGTATGCTAAGCAAATATTCCAAGAAGCTGGACTATGTGAAGAACAGGACATCAGAATTGAGGGAAGATGCATTAAGAATTTGCAACATGCAGAATGACACAATCTTGCTTGTTGAAAGTAAAGAAGGCTTGAAGCACTTACTGATGAAGATCAAAGACCTGAGTCTTCAGTGTGGATTACAACTCAATATAAAGAAAACAAAAATCCTCACCACTGGACCAGTAAGCAACATCATGATAAACAGAGAAAAGATTGAAGTTTTCAAGGATTTCATTTTACTTGAATCCATAATCAACACCCATGGAAGCAGCACTCAAGATATCAAACGATGTATTGCCTTGAGCAAATCTGCTGCAAAAGATCTCTTTAAAGTGTTAAAAAAGAAAGATGTCATTTTAAGGACTAAGGTGTGTGTGACTCAAACCATGATGTTTTCCATTGCCTCATATGCATGCAAAAGCTGGGCAATGAATGAGGAAGACTGATGAAGAATTGACGCCTTTGAATTATTGTGTTGGAGAAGAATATTGACTATACCACAGACTGCCAAAACAAAGAACAAATCCATTTTGGAAGAAGTACAGCCAGAATGCTGCTTAAAAGCAAGGATGTTGAGAATTTGTTTCACATACTTTGGACATGATGTCAAGAGGGATCAGTCCCTAGAGAAGGACATCATATTTGGTAGAGGGTCAGCAAAAAAGAGGAAGACCCTAAATGAGACCTATTGACACAGTGCCTGCAACAGTGGGCTCAAGCATAACAACAATCATGAGGATGATGAAGAACTGGGCAGTGCTTTGTTTTCTTGTACACAGGGTAGCTACGAGTCGGAACCCACTTCATGGCACCTAACAATAACAACAACACTAATGTTTCACCAATGAAGGAATGTTTATTAAAGGACCACTTCAGAATTTATTGTGAGTTATGGATTTTGATACTCATTATCTGGGATCCCATTTGTCCCAGTAGACCATGGATGATATAATTCTGCTGATATGAGTCAATGATAAAATAGTTTTTTTTTCCTTGAAAATTTGCAAAACATGAGGTAAAATTGAAGGCACCTGGGAATGACTGCACATACATTTTATTCTATTCTCCTTCTTCTTAGCCTTTTTATTGCTTTTCATGAAAGTTTTCCAAACATGTAACAATGTATTCTTCCTTACTGCAAAAGCAGTACTTACAGTCCAAAGGAATAAAGTCAAAGGCTTTTTTATCTCAGGAAAATTACCACTACAATACATCCTTCATTACTGTAAAAGTAGTACTTACAGGCCAAATAAATAAAACGGAAGGAATTTGAATCTCAGGAATATTATCACTACTATGTATTCTTCATCATAGCAAAAGTGGTGTAAACAGTTAAGAAGCAGAAACACCTTTCCTAGAATACAGCCAACCAAAAAACCAAACCCACTGCCGTCGAGTTGATTCCGACTCATAGTGACCCTATAGGACAGAGTAGAACTGCCCCATGGAGTTTCCAAGGAGCACCTGACGGATTTGAACTGCTGGCCTCTTGGTTAGTAGCTGTAGCACTTAACCACTACGCCACCAGGGTTTCCTAGAATACAACAGAACTGCTCAAAGGGTTGCATTTAACCTGCTAGATGTGGAAGCAATGATTGTGTCCTAAGACTGAGTGCAGGGTAAGAATAAATCACAGGAGTTCTGATTTCTTGAAAAGGACTATTGCAATGCATTATTCCTCATTGGAAAGGCATTATTTACGGTTTGAAGACAGAAAAGAATGGAACAAGTAGCACCTGGAAACAATGAATGACTGAATGAAGACTGGAAGTAGCTTATTTTTGTGATAAGTACATTCTCACAAGAACATAGCAACTGGGAAACATAGCGAGGAGGCTTATCTCACAGAACTAAAGGCAAACCTGTCGAAAGATTAGAAAATTCACACATTCTGGAGGGATCATCTAAGACAATGTTCAATCTACACAAAAATGAGGCTCCTACTCAGGAGTTTTGAGTTTCACGCATTTCAAAAGGCTCCCACCTTGAGGCTAAATGCATTAAAAATGTCCTACCCCCTTTCCAGTGAACACCAGAGGCATAAAATTGGGTGGGATACTCTATGTCCCACAGGTCTTGTTAAATGGAAGTGGTATATACAAGATCTGTCCTGAGCAGGACCTGAAAGCACAAGTAAGTTCCCTGAGTAAGTGTCCCAAATGTCCATGGTCAGCTCTCCCATCACATTACCTGCCCTGTCCCTGTCTGCACCTATGGCCTAATGGGGAGTTCCTTACGATCAGTTGACTACGGAAGATAAAACTCCTGCCGATTTACAGATGGTGCTGCAGAATATGCAGGCACCACTCAAATCGACAGCAGCTGCCCTACAGGCTCTTTCTGGGAACTCCCTGAAGAACAGCAGTAAAGGGAAGTCTTCCCAACTGGCAGAACTATTAGCACTGCACCTAGCTGTTCACTTTGTGTGCAAGGAGAAATGGCCAGATGTGCAATTGTGTACTGATTCATGAGCTATGGCCAATGGTTTGGCTGGATAATCAGGGACTTAGAAGGAACATGAGGAAAAATTGGAGAAAAGGAAATATAGGGAAGAGTTATGGGTTTGGGTAGGGAAGAGGTATGTGGATAGGCCTCTCTGAATGGGTCAAAGAAGTGAAGATATTTACCTCATCAAAGGGTAGTCTCGGCAGAGGAAGAATTTAACAATCAAGGGCATGGGATGATGTGTCCTGTGGAAGCCAGTCATCTTTTTTCCTGAGCCACTCCTCCCATCATTGCCCAAATGACTCATGAACAAAGTGGTCATGTGGCAGGGATGGAAGTTATGCATGGGCTCAGCAACATGGATTTCCACGCACCTAGGCTGTCTAGTCTACAGCCACTGATGAGTGCCCAATCAGCCAGCAGCAGAGACCAACACTGAGTCCCCCATGTGGTACTATTCCTCAAGGTGATCAGCCAGCAACCTGGTGGAAGGTTGATTACAAGGGACTGCTTTCATGATGGAAAGGACAGTGTTTTATTCTTCCTGGAATAGACGCGTACTCTGGATATGGATTTGCCTTCCCTACATGCAATGCTTCTGCCAAAACTACCATCTGTGGACTTACAGATGCCTTATCAACATCTTGGTACCCCACACTTCATCACCTAGGATCAAGGGACTCACTTCACAGCAAAAGAAGTGTGTCAATGGGCCCATGCTCATGGAATTCACTGGTTTTACCATGTTCCCTACTATCCTGAAGCAGCTGGCTTGATAGGATGATGAAATGGCCTTCTAAAGACACAACTGCAGTGCCATCTAGGTGACAATATTTTACAGATTGGGGCAATGTTCTCCAGGAGCCTGTGTATGCTCTAAACCCACATCCAATATATGGTGCTCTTTTTCCCATAACCAGGATTCATGAGTTCAAGAGTCAAGGTGTGAAAATGGGAGTGGTACCACCCACTATTATCCTTAGTGACTCCCTTGAAAAATGTTTGCTTCCTGTCTCTGCAGCCCTATGCTCTGTGGGGCTAGAAGTCTTAGTCCCAAAAGGAGGAAAGCTTCCACCAGGAGGCACAACACTGATTTCATTGAACTGGAAGTTAATAATACCGCCTGGCCACTTTGGAATTCTCATGCCTCTGGATCAACAGGCCAAGAAGGGACTTACTATATTGACTGGTGTGACTGATCCTGATTATCAAGGGGAAATTGAATTGGTATTGCATAATGGAGGTAAAGAAGAGTATATCCGGAATACAGGAAATCTCTTAGTATGTCTCAGTACTACCATACACTGCAATGAAAGTCAATAGAAAACTACAGCAACTCAATTCCACATGACCACATGACTACTAATGAAGGTTTGCATCACCCCATCAGGCAAAGAACCATAAACAACTAGGTGGTTGCTGAGGGCAAAGGAAACACAAAATGGGTGGAAGAAGGTAGCTCTAAATACCGGTTTCGACCACATGATCAGTTATGACTATTGTTATGACTATTTCTTCCTTGTATGCATGCACCAAATATTTGTGTCTACTTCACTTATAAAATATAAAGTATAAATGGGGCTAGTGAGTTTTCAGTTGAGCACATGTTAGTTGTACCATTTTAGGTACAAGTATGACATTGTACCATTTTAGGTGCAAGTATGACATTGTAATTGCTTTTATTTACAGATTGTGTATGGTTTAAGGAGGTATGTGCAGATGCCATGTTAACAAAGGGTGGACTGTGATGGTTAAGGTTGTGTATCAACTTAGCTGGGCCATGATTCTCAGTGGTTTAGCAGTTATGTAATGATGTAGCTTAATATAGCTAGTTTATACTTCTCATGCCGTTGGTCAAATCCAGACAATTAAATTAGCATTCTTTTTTTTTAAATTACTACTCAGAATGACTCCTTGGGCACAATACAGGGTGAAATTATCCACATTAACTTTAGGTCCTTTCTAAATATTTCTCTGTTTAGCTATCAGAGGCATCATTGGAGATGTGAAGATAAATTAGACAAGATCCTTTTGGGTTTTTTTGTTTTTATATGTAATTGGATACATGGTGGTGCAGTGGTTCAAAAATTGCTTAACCAAAAGGTTGGCAGGTTGAAACCACCAGTGGCTCCTTGGAAACCCTATGGGGCAGTTCTACTCTGTCTTATAGGGTCACTATGAGTCAGAATTGACGAAAACAGATTTTTTGGTATATGTAATTGACAACTGAATAGCTGTAGTAGGCTCTTCATTCTTTTCATTAAACATTTTTATAAGTGGAGTTTCTTGTACTTTCCCCCCTTCTAGAACCATCCTTCAATGTTTCTTATCGCAGTGAATATCACACCAAGTCACTGAAACCAGTAAGAGTCAGTTCAAATCACAGAGTATTTATTAAGTGCCATACATATGTAAAAAAAAAACAAGACACTAAGTGATAAACTATTAAATTACAAAATGTCCAGGATAAATCCCCAATATTATACATACATTTTGACATAATATAGTTTGAAAACTGTACAAACTATTATAAATTACAAAGAATAACTCTAAGCCCAAGAGGAAACCTCAGTCAAGGCATCCTGGAAGAGATGCTGAGAAACAATTGAGTCTAGATCTGAAATACGAGGATAGTTTTACCAGGTAAGTAATCAGGGAAAGAAGTTCCATGCAGAGAAAAAATAGTAATGAAATAGGGGGAAAAAAGATAAGAGAAGTATAAACGCTTCTAGGAGAGAATAATACCTTAAAAGCAAAATGAGAAGAAAGTTAAAAAAAAATAAAAATATAGCAGAAACGTCCAAAAAAAAAAAAAAATCTGGCTTTTGACAATATAGAGGTCATTGGAATTAAAAGACATTGAAATGTTATAAATGAAAACCATACAGTCTTGTATAGGACATATGAACACGAATTCTTATGAAAAGTCTAGTCTAAAACTTGAACATATTAATGAAATGGCAGTGCTACTTCAAATTTCCCTATGTTGTTTAATCATATGATAATGACACTAACTAGATTATATGTATCTCTGCAGTAGGCTGTGTGAAATATTTCGTAGGTAAAAAATGATTATAAATATATTTCAATGTATAAATTAAAAATCTCAATCTACATAGTGTTCAAACCATAATCATAAATAATTCAGGACTTTGTTGTTCTTGTTAGGTGTCATCGAGTTGGCTCCTATCCATAACGTTGCCTTAGCCTGGGTCTTTCTCACAATAGTAGGTATGATTGAGCCTATTGTTGTAGCCACTGTGTCAATCTAGCTCACTGAGGGTCTCCCCTTTTTTGCCCACTCTCTATTTTGCTAAATATAATGTCCTTTTCCAGGATAGCTTGTCCAAAGTAAATGAGAAGTCTGGCCATGCTTGCTTCTGAGGAGCATGCTGGCTGTACTTCTAAAACAGGTTAGAGCTTTAATGGTGATTATAATGATGATCCGCCACCTCTCAGTTTGTAATACTGTGGTGGATTAATGTTCTAATACTAGCAGAATAACCCATGGTGGACAGGTTTTAGCAGACCTTGGCAGGCTAGGAAGAAAGGCCTGGAGGTCTACTTCCAAAAAGCAGCCAATAAAAACCTTCCGAATCACAGCAGAATATCGTGCTGGAAGACGTGAGCCCTAAATTGCAAGGCACGCAAAATACACAGCAAGTGCAAAACCAGCTCAGCCTTGGAGAGGCAATGTTTCATTTTCTTTTACATGAGGTCACCATGAGTTGGAGCCAACTTGTTGGCAACTAATAACAACAATGACGACGATGAATGTGGTCATAAATGATAGCGAAAATAATTTTGATCATATACATTAGAATTACAACACATTAAACTGAATTTCTTTTTCAGGGACACCAATGCAGTAGGTATTTTAAAACAAAGGCTAACATATTAATATTCAGTTGTACTTTTAAGAAACTTCCTTCACCAAATACTAATAAATACAAATCTTCATGATCCTGCTTCTAATGTCATCTATGTACTAAATGTTATTATATCACTGTTTCCAATTATTCCAATAAAAAACAGAAATTGTTAAATGAGGAAAGAGGGCATTTATGCACGTGAGTGCAAAGCTACAACTTTATATTTCAGCATACAAGAAACTTCACATAACAAGCTCTGACTGAGTACAAGATGTTTCCACAGTGACATTTTGTTTTTTAAAATAGAATAAATGAGAAATCAAGAAGCGTCCTTAGAGTACAAAATCTTGAACACTCGATCTTGAATCCGTTTGGTCTTTATCCCATAAACTATAGGATTGAGCAAAGGGGGGACAAGAAGATAAAGGTTGGACAGAAGAATATGAATGTAGGATGGGATGTGGAACCCAAACCTGTGTGTAAAGAAGGAGAAGAAAGCCAAGAGATAAAATTCTAGGAAGACACAAATGTGGGCAATGCAGGTATTAAAGGCTTTGAGCCTTGCTTCCTTTTGAGGCAGGTTGAAGACAGTTATAAATATGCGGATGTAGGAGAGTGTGATGAAGATGATGTCAAATCCTAGTATGCTGAAAGCCACAAACAGACCATAGATCTTGTTGACGTGAACATCGTCTATTGCCAATTTTACAATGGCCATGTGCTCACAGTATGTGTGGGAGACCACAGTGGTCCTGTAGAATTTCAGGCAGCATTTGATGAGGATGAGAGATGGAGCTACAAGGAGGGCAGCTCTGAGTGTCACCGCAACCCCGATCTGAGTGAGAAGTTGGTGGGTAAAAATGGTTGCATGTCTCAGGGGGTCACAGATCGCCACAAAGCGGTCCAGGGCCATGGCCAGCAGAATACCTGACTCAATACACTGCAATGTGTGAATAAGCCACATCTGCAAGAGACAGGCTTCAAAATATATCTCTTGTAAGTGGAACCAGAATATACCTAGCATTTTGGGTAGGATGCATGTACTGAGAGCAATGTCTGTTGCTCCAAGCATTGCCAAGAAGAGATACATGGGCTCCTGGAGACTGCGTTCAGTTTTGATGATGACAAGAAGCAGGGAATTCCCAAAGATGGCAATGATGTACATGGCACAGAAAGGAATTCCAATCCAGAACTGAATAGACTCCAAGCCAGGGATCCCAGTCAGTGTCAGCAAAGGGGGCATGAAGATTGTGCCATTGAGATTGAACATGATGACTTAGGGCTGCCTGATTAAGGCTGACTGTTTCTGTTTGGATTGTCTCATCTGTTTCCTCTTTTCACCTATATTTACAGGAACAAAGAATATGACTTCAAAGGGCATTTTGTTAAAATTGTTCATTAACTGATGAGAAAATTATATTTGTATTACTTAGGCAAAAATAATACAAATAGAACTTGCAATGCCAAACAGTAGACTAGGCTAATTTATATTTCACTAAAACTTTATAGGAAACCCTGGTGGCCTAGTGGCTAAGTGCTACAGCTGCTAACCAAAGGGTCAGCAGTTCCAATCCGCCAGGCGCTCCTTGGAAGCTCTATGGGGCAGTTCTACCCTGTCCTATAGGGTCACTATGAGTCGAAATCAACTCGACGGCACTGGGACTGGGTTTTGAAATTTGATAAATAGACCAAATCTTCTTATGAAAATTTAGATCTGCAAATTATACCCAGCAAACTTTACTTAATAGAACAATGGCCAATAAGTAAAAGTTACTATGCAGTTTATTTCCCCAGGGAAATTTTCTATGATCAAAATCTGGTCAATAAATATAATTTTTATATAAAATGTATACAGGAAAGGATTGACCTTAATTAATATTATTTTAATAAAATAAATCAGAAAATATCCAAACAAGGCAAAATAGTGCTTCAAATGTACTATTCAATATAGGATAATTATTTGAGTTCAGTGGAATTCATGTTAGGATATGATCTCAATAAGATATATTTTGTTTTTATATAACCCCCACAAAAAAACCCATTGCCTTCGATACAGAGAGAATAAATAATAAAGTTTTCCTAGATGAAGTGATGTATCAATGAGTTATATAAAACTAGAGTTAATTCAAATTATTTGGAATTGTAGCTTTTAAAAAAGTGTGATATTTTGCACAACCCAACCCATCTACAGACAGTTCCTGGTTTATAAACAAGATGCATTCTCTAAGTGTGTCTTTAAGTCAAATTTTAGGTAAGCCAGAACAGGTTCATATGGTTCTTATTTAGCCTTTAGTGCAAGAAAAGACTCAAAGCCTTTTCAGTGATTTAAAATCTGTGCACGCAACAAGTAAAGGTGATTGTGATGGTGAATTTGTATCTAGTAGGGTTGGTTCAATCATTTCAAAGTGTGGACAAATTTACATAACTTTAAACGGCAAGTATGAGTTGTCCATAAATTGTACATTTGTAACCCGGGGACTCCTGTATATCCCATTTTGTCTTTCTTCAACTTTCTTTTCCTATGTAAGCCACCACTGGATATTAACATATGGCTCAGTTTTCTGTTCACTGTCAATCTGCCCTGTATGTGTTCATATTTGTTTCAATTTATATCTGTGCCTTCAAGTCAATTCCGAGTCATCACGACCCTATAGAAATGAGTAGAACTGCCTTGTAGCGTTTCCAAGAAGAGGGTGGTGGATTTGAACTGTAGACCTCTTGGTTAGCAGTTGAGCTCTTAACTACTGCACCACCAGTTGGTTGCAATTTCTATTTTTATGACAGTACTATAATCACCTGAAAGCTGATTTTTCTCCCACATATTAGAACCTGACATACCATTTATATAGAAGTCAGTTAAGTTCAACATCTTTTGTTGATCATCTTCTGTATATGAGGCACTGTGCCAAGAGTTGCATAAACAGACATGAAAGCTGCAGAACTTGCAGCAGAAAAAGAGGCTGCACTTTTTTGACTTCTTTATTTTCCTGTTTCGCTTTCATGCCAGAATATTTGGCCCTAAGATTTGATTATACCATGCATCAGAATCATCTTTAGCCTAATAATGCTGTTGTTATATGATATAAATACAAAATATTAGTTTATTTCATACTTGTAATAACTATTTTTTGGTCCTTTCTGTAGCACTATTTAATTCTACTCCATATATATATATATATATATATATATATATATATATATATATATATAGGGCCCTCAACACAAATTAGTCTCTGGGTTATGCAAATCGTTAACACACTTGGCTGCTAACTAATAGGTTGGCAGTTGGAATTCACCCAAAGATGCCTCAGAAGAAAGGTCTGACAAACTATTTCTGAAAAATCAGCCATTGAAAACCCTACTGAATACAGTTCTTGCTGACATACATGGGGTCATCTTGCATCGGTTGAATTTATGGCAACTGTCTTAACACAAATTATCCTTTCCTTTGAAGACTTTCAACATAAACACAATTCTGAGCCTGAACACATACTCCTTTGAAACACCCTGAAATGGACATATATGCAAAAGTTAGATGGCTTCCTCCAAGATTATCTCCAAGAGCTTCTGAAAGTACTGCCCTTTAAACCTTAACCGTTAAACCAAATATGTACCCTGATGCCTTCTTAAAACCTAATCATAGTTTAGCTTAACTAGCAAAGAACATCTGCCTGGAAAGTTGTGCTCTTTTAGGATCTATCTATATGGGATCAAATTGACAATAGCGACTTGAAAGATTAGATAGGAGACTTAGGGGGTAGTGAGTTTATGTTAGTGGGGGAGGAACAACTAGAAAAAGAAGAGTGAGAATGTTTGCACAACTCAAAAAATGTAAATAACGACACTGAATCGTACATATAGAAATTGTTGAGTTGGTATTATGTTCTGCAGTGTTATTCGCAACAGCAGCAATGATGAATAAAATAAACTATATATGAAAAAGGATTATCTCTGTATTGAAGTATTGATTGATTGGAAACCCACTTTTCTAATGCCCTAAGAATTCTTTTTTTTCTTTTTGTGCATATTTACTGGGTAATATGGAATTAAGTTAACTCTGTAAACATATAAAACCAAGCTTCCCATCAGTTTAGCTCTCAGATACTCTGTATCTCCGTAGATTTGAACCACATGCAAGCTCTCTGGACTGAGGTAATTACTCTGTTCCTTGGCTCTTGTTCTTCCTCCCACTCACCACTACCTACCTAATCCTGACTACTCCATTACCATTCCATCACAAATGGACACACACGCACACACACGTAAATGACTTGAAAAATGTGTCCAGTCATGTACATTTCAGTAATCACTAATATGGATGGATTCTTTTCTCTCTCCTGTGTGAGGGGAAAAAAAAAAAATGATATCTAGGGAAACGGCTTGTCACTTGCCCTACCTCCAGTTTTTCATGCTTGCTGATGACATCATTTTTGTGTGCCCTATTAGCTGTGGCAGGGCCACAGTGCAGGGAGCAATGAAGGGTGGGGGGTTAGAAAAATGGAAAACCAATTTACTAAAAATGCTAAGACTCTTAACATCTTGATGAATAAACTTTACCTGTTTTAATTAAAGTTTTATTTCCTATCTTGACCTGAGTGAGGATATATACCTATCTTAGCTGATGATTTGAGAATTTTGCTGTGGAAAAGGGAAGAAAAGAAAAAGGAAATGCTCACTAGAACAAGAAGAAAGCAGTGCTATTTGCTTATACTACCCATATCCTGGCTCAAATCCCATATGAAATATTAATCTCTTTTTCAGAATTTCTGCTTGGTGCTGACCCCTTATGCCAGATTACAGGGTGAATTCCCCACACTCCCTTTTGTAAATATTTATTTCTCTAGATTTTACAAGCACCTATGAGAACAATACTCACAAGCTTAATTCCCCAAACTTCTTGTGTGCACAGAACAGCTCAGGCTGGTGTAGAAATCCATATAAAGAAATCTGTCCCCAAGAGACCAATATTAATAAATATAGTGTCAACACTTGAGAAGGACTATGATGCAATTCACCTGAGGAATGAACAAGTGAGAAAAACAGCTTCTCTACCGGTCACCAAATTTAACTACTCCCTCCCCTTTATGTGGGTAGGTATATATGAGAGGCAATCCAGTGCTAATTGGCTTTCCCTCCATGATTTTCAGTGACTCACATTGTTCTTCCCATAAGATTTCAGGAGTATAAGTCTCAGTTCTGGGCTTCCTTTAACATTTCAGTTACTAAAAGAGAAGTCAAGAGATACAATAATCATAAACCATAGAGCATTTATCCTTGCTTTGAATGGCTCCAAAAATTGAATTCTGGATGGTGAAAAGGGTTCAACTCCAATTCCAGGACACAATTTCTAGTATACTCCAAACTTAATTTAAATTCATAAAACTCAAAGTGGTATGTGGAAATGGATTATTCTTCTGAATGAGAGCTGATCTAAAAACTCTCGATCTACTCTGTGAGTCCCATGACTTTTTTTTTTTTCACATATAACTTTTTCTTACTTCTAGAAACCACCTCTTGGGATAGTCGATTTAAAGCTAGGCAGCTCACCAGATTAAAAATCAACTACCCCGTCTTCCACATAAGCTGCCTCAAAGAGCATTTTTATTGCGGTTACAACAGAAAAATACCACTTTATGTAAAACTGAGTTGTACTGATTCATAATCCCTGTGATATCCTCAACTCATGTATTTAAAATGATTTTACCTATAATACTCTCAAGCACCAAAGACTGATTAAAAAGTCTTTGCTATTTTACATAGGAAAAGGTTTGTTGACCTGGAGATGGTTATTTCTAGTTTCTGAAGGAAGTTTTCTCCCATACATGTATTATTATTATTCCTATTATAAAATCAATGACACCATGAAGTCAGGAACTCTGCAGCTATCATACATATTTCTCTCTGAGAATAGTCCTGCTGAACAAAAAAGTAACTTATTTTTCTGGGTTCCTGGATGGTAGGGGGTATTGATCTAGTCTGTGCATTCTGAGTCATTCCTAATAAAATCTTTGGTAAATATGTGTCCAATTATTGATGGTCTTTATTCATGACATCTTTATGCCTTATCTCCTTTACTGTTAAATGATGGCATTGGGCTTCTTGATCTTGAAACCCTTGGCCTGCCCTGCCTTAACTTTCCATAACTATGTCAGTTGCCTGTGGATGCATGAAACGCCCACGAATGTGTGTGTGTGCGCACGCGCGCACACACACACACACAGACCTGAACAACCCAAACAAGAGCCTCCAGTCAGGAAGTGGGATGGAAGTCTTCAGGGGAAGGTTTTTAATCTTCACTGTAGAAGGCAAGACTGGCTGAAGGGAATTATGTATATATAATCCATGTAGTTTACAAATACCGTGGTTATTTTTTTCTAATTCCCATAATGATTTATGTAAGCTGAGAACTGCTTTCCAAATTCTGTGGCTCATAGACCTGGCTTTAGATTCTCTGTGGAGTGAGGGAATCAGAGTGGGAGAGAATAGGTCAGTCTTAGAATAAAATAATGAATTCAAGAACGGAATCTAAGGCTAGAATTCCTCCTTTAACTGTGTAAAAAATAACCTATCATATTTCTGAAGGAGATAGGTAGTAAAATTTTAAAAGATGTTATTTTTTAAATCAGTTGGAAAGTGGCTTATATCTAGGCTCTTCCTCTTATTTATGACTTTGGATAAATGATTTAAATTTGGTTTAAATATTTTTCTCATTTATGGAAACATTAATACTTAAAGTTGTGAAAACAATGCTATATAGTCTGTGAAAAGTGCTTGGCATAAAGCACTTATAAATGGTAGCTATTGTGCAAGTGGGATTGACAGGTTTCCATTTTCTGGGAAGTCCTCGCCTTATTGTGCAAGTGGGATTGACAGGTTTCCATTTTCTGGGAAGTCCTCGCCTTTAAGCTATATCCCTTACTACACTCTAACTTCGTATTTCTTCAGTAGTCAACTACCCTAGAAGATCCCTTATCTAATAAAACAGAACTCAAGTATTTTTAATTTATTATTAAAATTCAATAAATATAATCATTGAAAAACATATATATATACACATCATAGATTTTTTTAATTTTGACACATTAATGTTCATTCATTTGCGAATCTTTTCATGTAAAGATTGACAAAATTTGCTTTTGGATTATTTTCAGATTTCTATGTATGGATTTTTTTTTGCACAAATTACACCAAAAAGTCACTATACAAAATTATATTTCTTGGATCACCATCTGACTACTACACTTTCTATGTTCTACCCAATGTGGCCAAATTCTCAAATAAATCATTCATCCACATCATCTCCACATCCTAAATTAAATTTCCTTCACAAATTTTAAGATGTTGTTTCTACTCCCACTACTACAAAAATTGCTCATGATGTTCTTCAGCATTTCTACATCCAGTGGATACTCTTACCAATTTAAGTCACATTTCACAAGGTTGGTTTTGAAATAATTGATCATTACCCTCTTTGAAATACCTTTCCATTTAGATTCATTGAAACCATACTTTCCTAGTAAGTTTGGTCATCTAAGTTTTTTTTTAGTGTGGTTATGCTATATCCTTTACTTGGTTAAGTTATTCATACCCAGGATCTCAAACACCACATTTATATCCATCACTTCCAAATTCATTACTTAAGTCTACTCTTCTCTTCAGAACTTTTAATAGGTATATTCAATCCCGGGCCAGGCATCTCCTCTTACATGTATCTTTGGAAGATCAAATTAACCACACACACACAACAAAAAGGGTTATGTCTAAAACTAATCATATTGTTCTCACTTCTTTTTTATCTCATGGAGTCCCTGGGTGGCACAAAGATTAAGCACTCAACTACCAAAATATTGACTATTCATACCCACACAGAGATGCCTCAGAAGTAAAGTCTGGACGTATGTTTCAGAAAGGTTACAGCCTTGAAAACCTTAGGGAGTATAGTCCTACTCTACAAAGCATGGGGGGACACCATGAGTCAAAATCAACTTGAGAGTTACTGGTTTTCCTTATCTCAATAAATGGCAATATGACCTCTGCAGTTTCTCATTCCAAAAAGCTAAACATGATTTCGAAGTTTCCTTTTCTCTTACCCATCATAGACAATAAATTGTCAAATCTTTTCATCTTACTGATTAAACATATCTCATATGCATCCACTTCTTGCAATGCCTTTAGCACACCCTTGTTCAGGCACTGCTATGTATTTTTGATATCCTTTATCCAGTCTTCTGATGTTAACTCTTGCCCTCATCTACCCAGTAACTGGACTGATGTTCTTAACATAAATGTTTGATCATTCCACTATTCTAACTGTAATTTGTTCGAAGTTTCACATTGCCCTAATAATTAATACTAAATTAAAACCACTTTTTCTATACCTTTGTCCCTGTCTATTTTTCAGACCCTATCTGGAGCTTCTTGACCACTAATTCATCTATTTCTCATATAGTCTAATACCTTCTGAACTTAGTTCTTCAATTTTTTTTTTTTTTTTAGGCAGAAATTATTTACCTTCATTGTTCCATCCTCAATTACATATCATTTTCTCATTGAAGTTATTCCTCAAGTATTCTGTACTGGATTAGAGTTGCCTCTTTAAGTTGTCATTGCACTCCTCATTTCTTAAAAGTAACATTTCACATAGTTGTAAATACAGACACTTCTTTAATATTTTTTTAACGTCTACTATATTGTAGGCAAAAGACTTTTCTTTTTTTAATCACTGCTGGTTCTCTATATCTCAGTGCCTAGCACCATATCTAGAACCCAAGGATTCTCCCTTAATATTTTTGAATGAATATTAATAAATGTTCCACAGACACCTCCCACTTAATATGTTCAAAGGTTTCATTATCTCCTTGTGTAAGAACTGCTCTTCTTACTTCGGTTACTATCTCACTGAATGACACCAAAATTCATTTAATTTCACAAATCAGAGACCTGAACATCAACTTCAAAGCCTCCCTCTCTTCACCAAACTACAGCCAATCAGTTATTACAGTGTGTTTATACAGCCTAATTATCACTCAAATATGTTTTCATATTTCCATTCCCACAACCATTATTCTAGTTGACACCACGATCCATTCTCAACTGTGTTTCTGCAATAGTTTCCAAGTGTAACTCCTTTCTTGAAGATGTTATGAAAAAGTAAATGTGCCATAGGTAAATCCTGATGACACAATAGTAAGTGAAAAAAAATGTGGGATGAAAAATATATGTGAAGCTATAAAGCCACAAATAAACATGCAGGATCCTTAAATGTATATTTCTAAGTGAAAGAAGCCAGTCTGAAAAAGCTACATACAAAAAAAGCTATTAACTGTATCATTCCAACTATATGACATTCTTGAAAGGGAAACACCATAAAAAAAAAAAAAAGCCCAGTGCCATCGAGTCGATTCCGACTCATAGCGACCCTAGAGGACAGAGTAGAACTGCCCCATAGAGTTTCCAAGGAGCGCCTGGCAAATTCAAACTGCCGACCCTTGGGTTAGCAGCCATAGCACTTAACCAGCACACCACCAGGGTTTTCAGGAAAAACTATAGGGAGAGTGAAAATATCATTAGTTGCCAGGGGAAAGGGCAGAGGAATTGGTCCAGCAAAGGGCATTTTTAGGGCAGTGAAACTTTTCTATATGATACTGTAATGGTGGACACAGGAGACTATACATTTTGCAAAACCCATGGGATGATGCAACACAAATGTAAACACTAATGTGAACTATGGAAACACTGGTGGTGTAGTGGTTAAGAGCTATGCCTGCTAACCAAAAGTTTGGCAGTTTGAATCCACCAGGCACTTCTTGGAAATCCTATGGGACAGTTCTACTCTGCCCTATAGGGTTGCTATGAGTTGGAATTGACTTGATGGTACCTAACAACAACAATGTAAACTATGGATCTCAGTTAATAATAATGTATCAAAATCAGTTCACCAATTGTGACAAGTGTACCACAGGAATGCAAGGTGTTGATAATAGGATAATCAGCACCCAGGGATAAGAAGGCTATATGGGAACTGTCTGTACTTCTTGGACAACTTTTCTGTAAATCTAAAACCGATCTAAAAATAAAGTCTATTTTAAAAACTTTAAAAGTATATGCAATAAGCTGACTTTTTAAATTCATGGAAAGAAATTAAAAAGCAAATCTTTGGGATCAAGGGATTATAAATCTTTTTATTCCATGATTGCTTTTAATGGACTTGCATTAAGTCACTAATAAGTAAAAAACCAAAAGAGAGAGAAAAAGAGAATAGAGTGGAGAGAAGGTTCAACATCAGAGTTTCAGATGTACTCACCTCTCCCTTAGAAGAATGAGAAAAGTCCAGTTTCATTGTATCGGGTATTCTGATCATCATTACCTTAATAATCTAAACAATAGGTGGCACATTCCACAATTGTAGGTAAAAGTGTGTGGAATGAAAGTATTGATAGACTCAGAGTAACACAATTTTCCTATGGCAACCATCATTGTATGAAAATGTAAAGATTCTTATTGTCATGCCCATAATAGTTATGATTACCCTACAGCAAACTTTAGGAAACATTTTTTGGAATGTGGTTTGACAAAACAGTTCTATTATCTCTCTTGCATTAGCAAGCCACTTAAGTTATTTATCACTTGAGTCATCACACAATAACAAAAAAGTTTTAGAAAGTAGTATTCAGATTGTAAATTGTTGCCCATATAGAAACTAGCACTATTATTTTGACCTTAAATCTTTCTTACCCATGCCAATTTAACAGTTTCACTGTATTTTCACGGAGATTCAACAGTGTCAAAACATTTTTAGAGAAAACCATTTCTTCATCCTGCTTCGAATCTGCTGAGTCTTTACACTGTAGATGATTGGATTCATCAGGGGTGGAAAGAGGATATAGATATTGCCCATTAGAACATGAACCAAAGGTGAGAGATGCTTTCCAAAGCGGTGTACCATGGTGAGACCAATGATGGGGATGTAGAAAACCAGTACAGCACAGATGTGGGAAACACAGGTCTGCAAAGACTTGAGCCTCTCCTCCCGGGATGCAATTGCCAATATTGTGTGCAGAATGAAAACATAGGAGATGAGAATAAGGACAGCATCCAACAACAGGGTACAAATCACCAGAGCCAGGGCATAAAAACTGTTGAAGCGGATGTCAGAGCAGGCCAGCCGGAGTAGATCCTGGTGCAGACAAAAAGAGTGGGAGAGGATATGAGGATGGCAGTAATGGAGGAACTTTAAATGAATGATGACAGGAAGAATAGACAAAGAACTTCTCATCAAAATGGTCATCATGAAATGAATGATTCTACTATTAGTCAAAATAGATGCATATCTCAGAGGATTGCAAATTGCTGTGAAGCGATCAAAGGCCATGGCAAGTAGAACTCCCGACTCTGTGAAAGACAGACCATGGATAAAATAAGTCTGCGCAATGCAGATACCCAGATTGATCTCCTGGCTTAGCCCCCACAGGACCCCCAGCACCGTATGCACTGTGGACAGCCCCATGCACAGGTCAGTGATGGCCAGCAAGGCCAGGAAGTAGAACATGGGCTGGTGTAGGCTCGGCTCAGTACGAATTACATGGAGCACCATGCTGTTTCCTAGGAACACCATGGCATAGATTGAGGAGAAGGGAATTGAGAACCAAGGATAGTGCTTGTCCAGGCCAGGGAACCCTGTGAGGATGAATACTGAGGAATTTATAATGGAAGCTGGAGAAGAAGACATGAATATTTTAAGGGAATTTTCAAGATGAAATGAATACTACTCAGTTTTTTTCTTTTTTTTAAACCTGTCTTTGAGAACAGCCAACTATAACACAGCCACCCTGAGTATAGTACAGGTAAAACTAACTGTAGAGTTCTAGGGATGTTCAACTCTTCAGGAGAAATTGCATCATGAAATGACTTCACAGGGAACCTCCTTGGTGTTATGTCTCAGAGATTACAGGAGCAAATCAGTGTCCTGATCATTTTAGGCAAATTAGATTGTTAACAGTGTTCATGGTTGGTCTCTCTGAGCCATTTGTGCCACAAATATCAGTGTTCCTAAGCTAGCCACTGATACTTTCTCCTTTAACAGCCTTTCTGTCACAGGGAGTCAGAGCACTCAGTTTTATGAGGAAGGCGTGATGAGCCTTCTGTGAGATAGGCTAACCCAGGCTCCAGGGAAACTGCTAATCCCTGGCTGGGGATGTTGCAAGTGAGTACTTCTGCCTGGCCACTTCCAGGCTACAAATTTCCTGGGATTGTGAGAAATGTATAAATGGTAGCATATTCCCCAGAGTCCAAAGAACTTCTCGAATCATCAAGGGAGGGAAACTCAACTGCACAGCTGAAAATTTAATACCTAGGTAATGTTGGCCTCTATGAATGAATTAGAAAAAGTTCCATCTGCTTCCATTTTCTGGAAGAGAGTGTAGATAATTGGTATCATTTTTCCTTAAATGTTTTTAGAATTCATAAGTGAAACCATCTAGGCCTGGTGTTTTCTTTTTAGGAAAGTTATTAATTATTGATCCAATATCTTTAATAGACATGGAGTATTTACTTCTCTGTGAGTGAGATTTGGTAGTTTTCTATCTTTTAAGGAATTGGTTCTTTTCATCTAAGTTTTCAAATTTGAGGACATAGTCATTTATGGTATTCCTTTATTATCCTTTCCTGTTTATAGGATCAGTTGTGATGATATTTCTTTCAATTCTGTTATTAATAATGTCTATCTTTTCTCTGTTACCCTGTTGTTATTTTTATTGTTGTTAGTTGCCGTCGAATTGGTTCTGACTCATAATGACCCTGTGTATAACAGAACAAAACATTACATGGTCCTGTGACATCCACACAGTTATAGCTATATGTTTGAGCCCATTTTTGCAGCCATTGTGTCAGCCCATCTTGTTGAGGGTCTTCCTCTCTTTCACTGGCCTTCTACTTTAGCAAGCATGATGTCTTTTTCCAGGAACTGGTACTTCTGATAACACTCCAAAAGTACATAAGACAAAGTCTTGCCATCCTTGTTTCTAAGGCGCATTCTGGCTGTACTTCTTCAGAGACAGATTTGTCCATTCTTCTGGAAGTCCATGGTATCTTCAATATTCTTCACCAACACCATAATTCAAATACATGGATTCATCTTGGGTCTTCGTTACTCATTTCCAGCTTTCACGTGCATATGAGGTGATTGAAAATACTATGGCTCTAGTCAGGTGCACCTTAGTCCTCAAAGTGCCATCTTTGCTTTTTAACACTTTAAAGAGCTCCTTTGCAACAGATTTGCCCCATGGAATACATCATTTGATTTCTTGACTGCTGCTTCCATGGACGTTGTTTATGAATCCAAGTAAAATGAAATCCTTGATAACTTCTATATTTCCTTTGCTTTTTTAGGATGTTGATTACAATATGAATTTTATGGATTTTTTAAACTGGCTTTTGTTTTTATCTTTTCTATTGCTTTGTTATTTTTAATATTATTGATTTCTACTCTGATTTTTATTATTTATTTTTCTCTTCTTGCTTTTGAGTTAAATTTTTCTTCTGACTCTAATTTACTAATGTGGAAGCTTAGGTTGGTAATTTTAGATCTTCTTTTCTACTATATTCATTTAACGCTATAGATTTCTAAGTGTTTCTCTGCGGCTCACAAATTTTCATAAATTGTCTTTTCATTTAATTCAATTTTTTTTTAATTTCTCTTGAGATTTTCCTTTGGCTATATGCAGTTTAAAAGTATGTTCTTTAATCTCCAAACATTTGTCAACTATCTTTCTGTTTCTGATTTGTAGTTTAATTCCATTATGGTCTGAGGATATGGTTTATATTATTTTTTAAGGTACATTTTATGGCCCAGAATATGGTCCGTTTTGGTGAGTGTTTCATATGAGCTTGAGAAGAATATTTATTTTTTACTTGTTTAGTGGAGTTTTCTATAAATCTTAATTACATCAAGTTGATTGATTATACAGTTTAGGTGACCTATGTCTTTATTGATATTGTGGCTGCTTGTCTATCAGTTACTGAAAGAAGATTATTGAAGTCTCCAGCTATTGTAGTGGATTTGTCTATTTTTCCTTGAAGGTCTATCAGTATATGCCTCGTGTATTTTGACACTTTGTTGTTAAGTTCATACACACCATGAATTGTTACGTCTAATTCAAGAACTGATCCCTTTATTACTAGGTTATGCTGCTATACAAAACCAAACCAAAGGCAGTGCCATCGAGTCAATTCCGACTCATAGCGACTCATTAGGACAGAGTAGAACTGCCCCATAGAGTTTCCAAGGAGTGCCTGGCAGATTCGAACTGCCGACCCTTTGGTCAGCAGCTGTAGCACTAAACCACTACTCCACCAGAGTTTCCTATGCTATTTACCTTTGTTCTGATGTCTGCTTTGTCTGAAATTCATATAACTGTACCAGCTTTCTTTTTTCCTTCTAAATTTTACTTATTTTGTTGTCGTTGAGAACATACACAGTAAAACATACATCAATTCAACAGTTTCTACATGTACAATGTAGTGACAGTGACTACATTCTTCTAGTTGTGCAACCATTTTCACTCTCCTTTTCTGAGTTATCCCTCTCTCATTAACATAAACTCACTGCCCCATAACTTTACTATCTAATCTTTTGAGTTGCTGTTGTCAATTTGAGCCCATATAGATAGTTGTTAAAAGTACATAATGTTCAAGGAAGAATTTTTTTTTTACAAGTTAAGCTAAATTATTGTTTGGTTCGAAGATGACTGAAGGGGATATTTTTGGTTTAAGGTTTGAAGATTATCTCAGAGTCATAGTTTTAGGGTTTCATCTACTCTCCATGGTTCCAGAAAGTCTACAGTCCATGAGAATTTGAAATCCTGTTCTACATTGTCGCCCTTTTGATCAGAATTTGTCCATGGAATCTTTGATCAAAATGTTCACTAACAGTAGCTAGACATCATCCATTTCTTCTGGTCTCATGGCAAAGGAGGTAGTTTATCATGGAGTCAATTAGCCACAAATTCATATCCTCCTACTCCTGACTCTCTTCCTCTCTTGCTCCAGGTGAATAGAGACCAATTGTGACTTGAATGGCCACTTGCAAACTTTTAAGACTCCAGGCACTACAAAATGAACTAGGAGGTAGAATAGAAGCACTAAACATGTTATTAGCCCAGTTAACATGTTATTCGCCCAGTTAGCCTAGCTTCATATCCATGAAACCATGTCCCTAAAACTCCAAACCAAGAAACAAAACCCCATCACATCCTATCACATGTTTGATTGTCCATAAGCAGCCTCAGCACTACTTTTTTTTTTCTGTCCTTGTTGTAAATATATCCAGCACATGAGTCTTGCCAATTCAGCATTTTATAGGGGTCCAACTTATCAACTTATTCACAGGTATTATAATATCCAGCAACCCTACCCATAATCAATGTAATTTTTCCATCACTATTAACCCTCCTTTCCCACTCCCCACCCTTGGTAACCACTAATAAGCTTTGGCCTCTATACATTTGCCTTTTCTTGTCTTTTTATATAAATGAGGTCATATAATATTTGTGCTTTTGTGATTGGCTTATTTTGCTCAGCATAATGTCTTCAAGCTCCATTCATACCTTAGCATGTATTGAGACTTAATTTCTCCCACGGGCTGAGTAGTATTCCAGTGTATGTATATACCACAGTTTGTTTATCCATTCATCTGTTGATGAGCATGTAGATTGTTTACACCTTTTGAATATTGTGAATAGTACTACAATGAACATTGGCGTACAAGTCTTTGTTTCAGTCTCTGTTTTCAAGACTTTTGGGTATATACATAGGACTGAAAGTGCTAGGTCATATTGTTGTTCTGAAGCTGTGGTGGCACAGTTGTTAAGAACTAGGACTTTTAACTAAAAGGTCAGCAGTTCAAATCCACCAGCTTCTCCTTGGAGACACTATGGGGCAGTTCTAGTCAATCCTACGGGGTTGCTGTGAGTCAGAATGGACTCGATGGCAATGGGTTCAGTGGTTTGGTAGGTTGTTCTATTTTCAGTTTTTCTGAGGAAAGGCAACACTGTTTTCCAAAACTGTTGTACCATTTTGCATTCTAACCAGCAATGGATAAGGGTTCCAATTTCCCCACATCCCTGCCAACATTTGTTATTTTCTGTTTTTTTGTTTTTGTTTTTTCTTAGCCATCCTGTGAGAGTACAATGGTCTGTCACTGTGGTTTTGATTTGCATTTCTCTGATGGCTAATGATGTTGGGCATCTTTTTATCCATTTGGTATCCATTTGAATAGCCTCTTTGATGAAATGTCTTTTTAAATCCTTTGTCCATCTTATGACTGGGTTGTCTTTTGGTTGTTGTCAATATTTCATATATATTTTGTTTATTAGATTCTTGTCTGATATATGGTTTCCAAAGATATTCTTCCAGTCAGTAGCTTGTCTTTTCAATTTTTTAACAAAATCTTTTGATCAACAAAAGTTTTTAATTTTTGTGAGGTCTTATTTATTTACTTTTAGAGCCCTCGTGGCACAGTGGTCAAAAACATTTGACTGCTAACTGAAAGGTCAACAGTTCGAAACCACCAGCGGCTCCTCCAGAGAAAGATATGGTAGTCTGTTTCTATAAAGATTTACAGCCTTGGAAACCCTACAGGGTTGCTATGAGTCGAAATTGATTCAATGACAGTGGGTATTTATTTATTTTGTCTTTTGCTGTTTGTGCTTTTGTTTTTATGTAAGATAATTTATTGTTGAAAGCTAGGCCTGACAGCATTGTCCCTGCTTATTCTTCTAAGACTTTTAGGCTTTAGTTTTCAGAGTTAGGTCCTTATTTCATTTTGAATTTGTTTTTGTGTATGGTGTAACGCGTGGATCCTGTTTCATTTTTCTGCATGTGGCAATCCAATTTCCTTGCACCATTTATTGAAAAGACTCTCCTTTCCCCTTCAAATGGACTTGCACCCTTGTCAAAAATCAGTTAACCATAAATGTGTGGGTTTATCTCTGGACTCTCAATTCTATACCATTGATATATGCATCTATTGTTATACCAGTACCATGTTGTTTTGATTACTGTAGCTGTATAGTATGTTTTAAAACCAGAAGTGTGAGTACTCCTACGTTGTTCTTGTCTTTCAACACTTTTAGCTATTCAGGACATCTTTCCATTCCATATAAAGTTGAAGATTGGTTTTACTACTTCTGTAAAGAAGGCTGTTGGAATTTTGATCAGGATTGCAATGAATTTATAGATCACTTTGCATAGTATTGACATCTTAATCTCTTCAGCAATGCTTTATAGTTTTCATCGCATAAGTCCTTCACATCCCCCGTTGGATTTATTCCTAGATGCTATTGTAAATTTAATTGTTTCCCTAATTTCCCTTTCTGATTTCTCATTACTGGTGTATAAAAACCCAACTGATTTTTATTTGTTGACCTTTTATCCTACAAATTTGCTAAATTCCTCTATTAGCTCTAGAAGTTTTCTCATGGATTGTTTGAGGTTTTCTATATATAGGATCATATAATCTGCAAATAAAGATAATTTAACTTCATTTTTTCCAATCTGGGTACATTTAATTTCTTCTTCCTGTGGTATTGCTCTGGCCAGGACTTCTAATGCAATACTGAATAGAAGTGGTATCATGGATTAAATTATGTACCCCCAAAAATGTGTATATCAATTTGGCTGGGCCGTGATTCCCAATACTCTATGGTTGTCCTCCATTTTGTGATTGTAATTTTATGTTAAAGAGAATTAAGTTGGGATTGTAATACCCTTACTAAGGTCACATACCTGATCTGATTTAAAGGGAGTTCCCCTGGGGTGTGGCCTGTACCACCTTTTATCTTCTAAGAGACAAAAGGAAAGGGAAGCAAGCAGAGAGTTGGGGACCTCATACCACCAAAAATGCAGCGCTGGGAGCAGAGTGTGTCCTTTGGACCTGGGATCCCTGCGCAGAGAAGGTCCTAGTCTGGGGGAAGATTGATGAGATGGCTGACAGAGACAGAAAGCCTTCCCCTGGAGCCGATGTCCTGAATTTGGACTTTTAGCCTACTTTTCTGTGAAGAAATAAATTTCTCTTTGTTAAAGCCATTCACTTGCAATATTTTTGTCATAGCAGCACTAGATAACTAAGACAAATGGTGAGAGCTGGCACCTGTGACTTATTCCCTATTTCAAGAGGAAAACTCTCAGTCTTTCTCCATTAAGTATAATGTTGGCTGTTGGCTTTTTATATATGACCTGAATCAAATTGAGGAATTCCTCTTCTATTATTCCAACCTTCTTTAGGTTTTCATCAAGAAAAATTGTTGGGTTTTATCAAATGCTTTTTCTTCATCCATAGGGATGATCACGTGGTTATTTCTCTTTGTTTTATTGATGTGGTGTATTACGTTGATCGATTTTCTAATGTTGAACCATCCCTGCATTCCTGAAATAAATTTCACTTATTCATGGTTTATGAGTCTTTGAACATGCTGTTGGATTCTGTTCACTATTATTTTGTTGAGGATTTTTGCATCTATATTCATAAGAGATATTGGCCTGTAATTTTCTTTTCTTGTGGTGTCTTTGTCTGGTTTGGATATCAGGGTTACGTGTGTTTCATAGAATGAATTAGGGAGTATTTCTTCCTTCTCTGTCTTTTGGAAGAGTTTAATCAGTACTGTCAATTCATCTCTAAATATTTGATAGAATTCCCCAGTGAAGCCATCTGATCCAGGAATTATTTTTGTTGGGAGGCTTTAGATAACGGATTTGATCCTTCACTTGTTATGGGTTTGTTGAGATTTTCTCATTCCTCTTGAGTCAGTGTGCATAGGTTGTGTGCTTCTAAGAATTTGTTCATTTCATCTAGGTTATCCAGTTTTTTGCTGCACAGTTGTTCATAATATTCTGTTATAATTCTCTTCATTTTTGTCAGGTCAGTTATAATATTCTTTTTTTTCATTTTTTATTCTGTTTGCATCTTTTGTTTTCTTTGTCAGCCTAGCTAAAAGTTTGTCAATTTTGTTTATCAGTTCAAAGAACCAACTTCTGGTTTTATTGTTTCTCTCTTTTACTTTCTATTTATTTCTGCACTCACCTTTCTTTTTTACTTTCTTCTGGTAGGTTTAGGCTTAGTTTGCTCTTCTCTTCCAATCTCCGGGAGTTGATGAATTAGGTTGTTAATCTGAGATTTTTCTCCTTTTTTATGTAGACGTTTATTGTTATAAGTTCTTCTCTGACAGCTTTCACTGCATCACCTAGCTTTCTTTTAATTCGTTGGCATGGCATATTTTTCTCCATTCCTTTACTTTTAACCTATCTATGTTTTCAAATTTAAGATGGGTTTCTTGTAGGCAATATATATTTAGGCCTTGTTTTAATCTCTGCATATTAAATAGCATATTTAGATCATTCAAACTTAAGTTGACATTCAATGTAATATTATTCATAGTTTGTTATGATCCACACAGGCTAATGCCTTTGCATAGTCAATAAAACACAGGTAAATATCTTTCTGGTATTCTCTGCTTTCAGCCAGGGTCCATCTGACATCAGCAATGATATCCCTTGTTCCACATCCTCTTCTGAATCTGGCTTGTATTTCTTGCAGTTCCCCGTTAATATAATGCTGAAGCTGCTTTTGAATGATCTTCTGCAAAATGTTACTTGGGTGTGACATTAATGATATTGTTTGATAATTTCCTCTTTCAGCTGAATCACTTTTCTTTGGAACAGGCATAAACATGGATCTCTTCCAGTCAGTTGGCCAGGTAGTTGTCTTCAAAATTTCTTGGCATAGATGAGTGAGTGTTTTCTGCACTGCATTCATTTGTTGAAACATCTCATTTGGTATTCCATCAATTCCTAGAGCCTTGTTTTTCACCATTGCCTTCAGTGCAGCTTGAACTTCTTCCTTTAGTACCATCGGTTCCTGATCATATGGTTGAATGTTGACCAATTATTTTTGGTATAGTGACTTTGTGTACTCCTTCCATCTTCTTTTGATGCTGCCTGCATCAAAATAAGTAATTAAATAGTTAACTAAATTAAAGAGGAGTTAAATAAGTTTGTATGTGCAAAAAGCTTCTGATTCCATTTAGTTTCTTTTTTCTTGAGCTAATTTTATGATCTTCCAAATTAGATTAATTTTGCCAGTTCTCTTTCCTTTGGGATCTTATGACCTATTGGGTGTAGTAGAAGGAACAGTTGTGGTAACCAAGAAGAAAATTGCCCTTCTATTCATATTCCCCTGTGAGTGTTACAGTTCTGGCAGCAATGCATACCTTTTGTCATACATTATCTTCCTTCAGTAAATAACAGAGACTCCCAGAAGTCCAGTTCCATATCCAAATCCCATGTCCCCATTACTATTCCTGCTTCTGCATAAAACTCCTTGCTTTTCGGGCATCATTAGTCACTAGCACTAGAAATTCTGTCTAGAAAGATTTTGCCCTAAAGAGTAATCCGTAAAATAATACATAAGCTCTCTAATTTTCTGAGTTTATGACACAAAACTAAATTGAATTATATTTTATTTTCTTCTGAAAAGCAGAACATCACTCTTAGCAATTTGAGAATCATGAACCCATCTAATTGACTCTATCTCTCTAGAAATATTTTCAATCATCAATTAATATCTATGACCTTCATATCCAACTTCAGTGATTCCAGGTTTGTTCTCACTGGTTTTCCTGGCATAGAAGTTGACTACCTCTGGATCTTCATCCCTTTCTCCTCCATCTATGCCATGGTGTTCCTGGGAAACTGCATGGTGCTTCATGTTATCCAGACTGAGCTGAGCTTGCATGAACCCATGTTCTACTTCTTGGCCATGCTTGCCTTCACAGACCTGTGCATGGGGCTGTCCACAGTGCATACTGTGCTGGGGACCCTATTGGGCCTCATTAAAGAGATCACCTTGGATTCCTGCATTGCACAGTCCTATTTCATCCATGGTCTGTCCTTCATGGAGTCCTCTGTCCTTCTTGCTATGGCCCTTGACCGCTACATTGCTATTTGCAACCCATTACACTACTCCTCTATCCTAAATAATGACAAAATCATGAAAATCGGAATGGCCATTTTAGGTAGGAGTTCTTTACTCATACCTCCAGTCATTATCCGCCTGAAATTCTTAAATTATTGTCGTCCCCACATTCTTTCTCACTCTTTCTGCCTACACCAAGATTTAATTAGAATGGCCTGTTCAGATGTCCATTTCAGCAGCATCTACGGTCTGTTCCTGGTAATCAGCAACCTATTGTTGGACGCGGCTCTCATACTTATTTCCTACATCATGATTTTGCATACGGTCTTAGGCATTGCATCTCCGGAGGAGAGGATCAAGTCCTTGCAGACTTGTGTATCTCATATCTGTGCTGTTTTGGTTTTCTACGTCCCAATTATTGGTCTGACCATGGTGCATCGCTTTGGGAAACACCTCTCACCACTGGTTCATGTTCTTATGGGAAACATCTATATCCTTTTCCCACCCTTGATGAACCCTATTATTTATAGTATCAAGACTCAGCAGATACGAAGGAGAATCCAGAAACTTTTCTACCTGAAAGGTACTTAAGTTCCCTGAAATCAAATGTGACTATATTGAAAAGTCAAAAGTATGGTTCTAAAGGGTCAAAGTATATAATTAAAAATAGATTTAGTAATTTCTATATATTTTTACATGTTATAAATATATGCTTCTCCATTTTCCCACAATTTAATAAATCAGTTATTGATACAAATAGTATTGTGATCTATTTTACAAACCAGAAAATATATACACATTGGGCTGAAAATAGTATTTATCCTTGGGGAAAATTAGCTAGTAATTCTCACATCTTCCTATGGCTCATTCTTATGAAAAAGGTAAATTTTGCTAATGGCGCTTTTTGAAATATTTGCTAAAAGAGTAACCATTATTTTAGTCCATTTCCACTATTGTTTATTCTCGTTTATTATTTAGCTATTGTTCAGTTACATAGTCAAGTAATGGAGTCAGCAGCGTAGGAAGATTGGACTAATTGGATCATTTACAAAACAGTGATAAAGACAAACAAACTAGGTTCTTTCCCAAAACTCACACTATGACCTATGAACTGGAGGTATAAAAAAAAAAAAAAAAAGAACTGGAGGTATAGACAATCAGTAATTGTAGAAAGAAAGAGACTTTTGTGATAACTTAGTTAACACCAAAAAATAATACCAATAGCAACTACAATATGAAAATATTTACTATAAGTCTGTATCTATATCTTCGCTTTCTCGTTCAAACCCCCATCCCGGTTTAAGGAGCCTAAAAGAACAGGACAAACAAAATCAGATATTATTACTATGACCAAGAAATATAAATATGTATCTAGTTTAATTTATCTGCTAGTACTTGAAATAAATATAATTTTTCATTACACACATGGATACCTTAAAATACACAAAGGTTAAATGATATTGCCAATTTTTAGGCAATAACAATGGACAGGATTCGTATATGTATTTTTTAGTTTCAAATCTCTTTATCTTCTCCCTTCTTGCTGTTCTTTATCAAGAGATTATGAATTGGTTATGCAATTATTGAAAAACATTTGTATTGTAAATAAAAGTAGAAAATCACCAAAGTAACATGGGTGATATAATGTACACATTTAGATTCAATTAATATGTGTAGTTTTCCTCAAAACTTTTTAATTGTAATGATATGTTTAATTTATACCTGTTTTTGTCACTTATATTTCTATGAAAGATTTACGTAGCCATAATTGTAAATAGAAAAATTCACTCTCTTTAAAAGTATAGTTCGATGAGTTTTGAAAAGTGTTTGTAGTCATGTAACCACTACAACAATCAAAACATAGAATATTTCCATCATCCCAAAAAGGTTCCTTATGCCTCTTTTTGGTCAGTTCAATCCCACACCCCCAAGTCCTAGGCAACCACTGATCTGATTTCTGTCCTATAGTTTTATCTGTAAGAGAAGGTAATGCAAATTAAATTTTAAATAATGTAGTTTTCTGTTTTTGAGATTCAGTCGTGTAGCAAGTATTCAGAATTCCTTTCTTTTATTGTGGAGTTCTATTGTGTTGTATGATATATGACAGATTACTTATCCATCATCAATTGATAGAGATTTTATTTTTATATAGCTTTGGTTATGATAAAGCTGATATTAACATTCATACCATAAGATTATAAACATGTTTTCAGAAAAGTTGTTAGTTTTAGAGTTTATATTTAGTGTTTATATATGTTTACTACTAATAATACAATAATCACCACAGAATGTAATAGTAATAATAGCTTATGTCTATCAGATGCCTCTTATATGTTAGGAACTGTGGAAACACTCAGCAAGAATTTTTTTTATTAATCTTCAGAAGAAGCCTGTGAGATATATCATAATCTTCCCAGTTTTTAGACAACAGAATTGAGGTAAAGGGATTAAATTACTAAAAAAAAAAAAACTTGGTGAAACAATTGGTTTCACAGTTTGCTGTTTTTATTCCTGCTACTACTATTTCATGTCATGCAACAGCTATTCCCCTACTACTCTGTTTTATTTTGTTGTTGTCCACATTGTGAGTTAAGAATTCTAAATTGTATACTGATATAAATACAGATTTTCAAATGAGTTACTGCGATGATTCATTTTATGTATCAATTTGGCTAGGCTATGGTGCCCAGTTGTTTGATTAAACACTAGTTTAGATGCTTCTTGGAATGTGTTATGTTAATGTGTCTAACATTTACAACTGGTTGATTCTAAGTAACGGAGACTACCCTCCAAGCGTGAGTGGCCCTCATGCAATCATTTGAAAGCCTTAAGAGCAAAAACTAAGATTTACAAGAGAAGATATCTTGCTGGAGCTTCCGGTCTGCCTGGCATAAGGGTTTTGAATTGACAGCCCACACCACACAATTTCATGAATCATTCCTTAAAATCTCTCTCTCTCTGTAAATATATTTATTAATCCTCAGAAAAATCTATAAGGTACATCATAATCTTCCCAATTTTTTAGGTGACACAATTGAGATAAAGGGATTAAATTATTAAAAACATTTAAAAAAAAAAAAAAAAAAAAACTTGATGAAACAGTCCTCACTATCCCTGAGACTGGATAACAAGCTTTGGATCCAAACCATGACCAACTGCAGTAATGTATTGGAAGGCCACTGTACACACCAAATTACTTTAATGAGTTTTGACCTTTATACTTGTCAAGAACTGAACTGTGTCCACCCTCAAAATGTGTATCAACTTGGCTAAGCCATAATTCCCAGAATCGTGTGGTTGTCTTCCATTTTCTTATCTGATATGATTATCCTGTGTGTTGTAAATCCTAACCTCTATCATGTTAATGAGGCAGGATTAAGAGGCAGTTATGTTAAAGGTGGAAACCATGGTGGCATAGTGGTTAAGTGACACAGCTGCTAACCAAAATGTCAGCAGTTCAGATCCACCAGGCACTCCTTGGAAACTCTACGGGGCAGTTCTACTCTGTCCTATAGGGTCGCTATGAGTCAGAATCCACTCGATGGCAGTGGGTTTTGGTATGTTAAAGGCAGGACTCAATCTACAGCATTAGGTTGTATCTTGAGTCAATCTCTTTTGAGATGTAAAAGAGAGAAGCAAGCAGAGAAAAGAAAGACATCGTACAACCAAAAAAGAATCGCCATGACCTTTGCACCTGTGGTCTCTGCCCTGAGAAACTTCTAGACCAGGGGAAGATTGATGACAAGAGCCTTCCCCAGAACCTACAAGAGTTAAAGCCTTCCCCGGAAGCTGGTGTCCTGAATTCTCACATCTAGCCTAGACTGTGAGAGAATAAATTTCTGTTTCTTAAAGCAATCCTCTTATGGTATTTCTGTTATAGTAGCACTGAAAAACTAAGTCAATGTTTTAAGGCTCAGATATGGTGAGCTAAATTTTTTATTGTTCTCTTTACCTCAAAGAGAAGGTAATGCAAATTCAATTATAAATAATGTAGTCTTTTATGTTTTATGGAAACCCTGGTGTTGTAGTTGTTAAGTGCTACAGCTGCTAATCAAAAGATCAGCAGTTTGAATCCGCCAGGTGTTCCTTGGAAACTCTAGGGGGTGGTTCTACTCTGTCCTATAGGGTCTCTAAGAGTCGGAATCGACTTGATGGCCGTGGGTGGGTTTTATTGAATGTTTACCTTGTCCCAGGCAATATTGTAAATGCATATATATATTTCTCCGTTAAAAAAAAAATGTATACATAAACAAAATAACTTTCCAAAAGTTTTATAATTAGAAGCAATGGAGCAGAGATTTGATTACTAGCAAACGACTCCAATTCCACTCTTAATCACAAGCCTGTGTCTTAATCCCTAAAACTTGTATTTTCTGATTAATGTATAATCAATTGAGTGTACTTTTAACAAAATTATTCAGAGATCCAAGCTTTCCATCTTAGATTTTACTCTGATTTTGTATGTTCTATGAGCTATCCTGTTTTGTAATCTCCAATCACAGTTACATTTTTCTGACTCCACTGTTATAATATTTTCTTTTCTCTTTTTTTTTTTATAGAAGTAGATTACCACCCCTTCTTCAGAGGCACCTCTAGATGGACTCAAACTTCCAACCTTTCCATTATCATCCAAACTCATTGTGCAAGTGTATTTGTTTTCAATGTATATGGCTGACTACCTGAGTAGAATTTAGATTTCTGGCATAATATATGAGGGAGTGGTCAGACCTCATGAAGTATCTTATCTCTCCACCAGGAAGACTTTTCCAAGAATTTGAAAGATGGAAAGTTTCCAAGATGGTGGTCAGCAGTGAGAAAAGTTGAAAGATTATTTGCATCTAAAATATGGACAGTTGGGGGCAAGATTTGACATTTGTGGGAAGAGAGACAAAATTCTGTTTATGAATGATATTGGTCAGCAGTTTGCTTATCTTGTAATTACATAGCCTGAGTTTGGTATTGACGTAAAGCTATCTCATAAAATGATTCGGGAAAGGTACCCTCCTTCAGCATTTTTTGAAAAAAGTCTGTATAGAATTCACCATTTCCCTTTTAATGTTTGATTGTATTCACCCAGTCAATTCATCTGGATCTGGTAATTTCCTGCGGGAAGCATTCCGACTACGATTGCTCTAATAGACATGAACCCACTCAGATTATCTATTTTTCTAAAATGAGATTTGGTAGTTTTTGTACTCCAAAAATTTGCCCATTTTATCTGTTATCTAATTTACTGCAATAAATTTGATAAATAATTGGTAATTTGTATCTTTAATTATCTCATTCCTGACGCATTTGGCTAAAAGTTTAAAATTTAGATTGATCTTTAAAAAGAAGCACCTTGTTCTGGAATTCATATAAATTCTAAGGAGATGTATGTAATATAAACAATTGAATTATGTTAATCACTGTGTATAAATATGTAACAATATAGGCCTAAAATGGAATGTCAAATTACAAAATTAAGTCCCAGAGTGGTTAAGTGCTACGGCTGCTAACCAAAGGGTCAGCAGTTCAAATCTGCCAGGCGCTCCTTGGAAACTCTATGGGGCAGTTCTACTCTGTCCTACAGGGTGGCTATGAGTCAGAAACGACGTGACAGCACTGGGTTTGGTTTTTTGGATACATGGATCCACAAACATAAAATTTTCCAAAAGAGTTGACTTTACAAAGTTTTAGATTTACAGAAAAACTGTGCAGAGTGTACAAAAGTTTCCATATGCCCCTTCTTCACCTGCACACCGCTTCTTCTATTATTAATATTTTGCATTCCTGTGGTTCATTTTTTTTTTAAATCTTTATTGTGCTTTAAGTGAAAGTTTACAAATCAAGTCAGTCTCTCACACAAAAACCCATACACACCTTGCTACACACTCCCAATTACTCTCCCCCTAATGAGACAGCTTGCTCTTTCCCTCCACTCTCTCTTTTCCTGTCCTTTTTGCCAGCTTCTAACCCCCTCCACCCTCTCATCTCCCCTCCAGGCAGGAGATGCTAACCTAGTCTCAAGTGCCCACCTGATCCAAGAAGCTCACTCCTTACCAGCATCCCTCCCCAACCCACTGTCCAGTCCAATCCATGTCTGAACAGTTGGCTTCAGGGATGGTTCCTGTCCTGGGCGAACAGAAGGTCTGGGGGCCATGACCACTGGGGTCCTCCTAGCCTCAGTCAGACTATTAAGTCTGGTCTTATGAGAATTTGGGGTCTGCATCCCACTGCTCTCCTGCTCCCTCAGGGGTTCTCAGTTGTGTTCCCTGTCAGGGCAGTCATGGATTGTAGCCAGGCACCATCTAGTTCTTCTGGTCTCAGGATGATGTAGACTCCGGTTCATGTGGCCCTTTCTGTCTCTTGGGTTCATAATCGCCTTGTGTCCTTGGTGTTCTTCATTCTCCTTTGATCCAGGTGGGTTGAGACCAATTGAGGCATCTTAGATGGCTGCTTGCTAGTGTTTAAGACCCCAGATGCCACTCTTCAAAGTGGGATGCAGAATGTTTTCTTAATAGATTTTATTATGCCAATTGACTTAGATGTCCCCTGAAACCATGGTCCCCAGACCCCTGCCCCTGCTACTCTGGCCTTCGAAGCATTCAGTTTATTCAGGAAACATCTTTGCTTTTGGTTTAGTTTAATTGTGCTGACCTCCCCTGTATTCTGTGCTGTCTTGCCCTTCACCTAAAGTAGTTCTTATCTACTATCTAATTCGTGAGTTCTCCTCTCCCACCTTCCCTCCCTCCCCCCTCTCTTAACCACAAAAGAATGTTTTCTTCTCAGTTTAAACTATTTCTCAAGTTTTTATAATAGTGGTCTTATACAATATTTGTCCTTTAGAAACTGACTAATTTCACTTAGCATAATGCCTCCGAGGTTCCTCCATGTTATGAAATGTTTCACGGATTCCTCAATGTTCTTTATCGATGCTTAGTATTCCATTGTGTGAATATACCATAATTTATTTATCTGTTCATCCATTGATGGGCACCTTGGTTGCTTCTATGTTTTTGCTATTGTAAACAGTGCTGCAGTAAACGTGGGTGTGCATATATCTGTTCGTGTAAAGGCTCTTATTTCTCTAGGATATATTCCAAGGAGTGTGATTACTGGATCCTATGGTAGTTCTATTTCTAGCTTTTGAAGCAAGCACCAAATCGATTTCCAAAGTGGTTGTACCATTTGACATTCCCACCAGCAGTGTATAAGTGTTGCAATCTGTCCACAGCCTCTCCAACATTTATTATTTTGTGTTTTTGGATTAATGCCAGCCTTGTTGGAGTGAGATGAAATCTCATTGTAGTTTTTGATCTAATGGCTAATGATCATGAATATTTCCTCATGTATCTGTTAGCTACCTGAATGTCTTCTTTAATGAAGTGTCTATGCATATCTTTTGCACATTTTTTAATTGGGCTATTTGTCCTTTTGTAGTTGAGTTTTTGCACTATCATGTAGATTTTAGAGATCAAGCACTGATTGGAAATGTCATAGCTAAAAACTTTTTCTCAGTCTGTAGGTAGTCCTTTTACTCTTTTGGTGAAGTCTTTGAATGAGCATAGGTGTTTGATTTTTAGGAGCTCCCAGTTATCTAGTTTTTCTTCTGCATTCTTAATAATGTTTCTTACATTGTTTATGCCATGTCTTAGGGCTCCTAAGTTGTTGCTATTTTTTTCTTCCATGATCTTTATCGTTTCAGATTTTATATTTAGGCCTTTGAACCATTTTGAGTTAGTTTTTTGTGCATGGAGTGAGGTATGGGTCTTGTTTTATTTTTTTGCAGATGGACATCCAGTTATGCCAGCACCATTTGTTAAAAAGACTGTCTTTTCCCCATTTAACTGTTTTGAGGCCTTTGTCAAATATCAACTGCTCATATGTGGATGGATTTATGTCTGGATTCTCAATTCTGTTCCATTGGTCCATGTATCTGTTGTTGTACCAGTACCAGGCAGTTTTGACTACTGTGGCCATATAAATAGGTTCTAAAATCAGGTAAAGTAAGGCCCGCCACTTTGTCCTTCTATTTCAGTAATACCTTATTTATCCGGGGACTCTTTCCCACCCATATGAAATTTGTTTTTCCATCTCATTAAAGAATGTCGTTGGGGTTTGGATCGGAATTGCATTAAATGTATAGATCGCTTTGGTAGAAGAGACATTTTTATAATGTTAAGTCTTCCTATCCAGGAGCAAGGTGTGTTCTTCCACTTATGTAAGTCTCTTTTGGTTTCTTGCAGAAGTGTACTGTAATTTTCTCTGTATAAGTCTTTTACATCTCTGGTAAGATTTATCCCTAAGTATTTTTTCTTCTTGGGGGCTACTGTAAATGGGATGGATTTGGTGATTTCCTCTTCGATGTTCTTTTTGTTGGTGTAGAGGAATCCAACTGATTTTTGTATGTTTATCTTGTATCCCGGTACTCTGCTGAAATCTTCTATTGGTTTCAGTAGTTTTCTGGAGGATTCCTTAGGGTTTTCTGTGTATAAGATCATGTCATCTGCAAATAGAGATACTTTTGCTTCTTCCTTGCCAATCTGGATGCCCTTTATTTCTTTATCTAGCCTAATTGCTCTGGCTAGGACTTCCAGCACAATGTTAAATAAGAGTGGTGATAAAGGGCATCCTTGTCTGGTTCCTGATCTCAATGGGAATGTTTCAGGCTCTCTCCATTTAGGGTGATGTTGGCTGTTGGCTTTGTATAAATGCTCTTTATTATGTTGAGCAATTTTCCTTCTATTCCTATTTTGCTGAGAGTTTTTATCATGAATGAGTGTTGAACTTTGTCAAATGCCTTTTCTGCATCAATTGATAAAATCATGTGATTCTTGTCTTTTGGTTTATTTATGTGGTGGATTACATTAACTGCTTTTCTAATGTTGAACCATCCCTGCATACCTGGTATGAATCCCATTTGGTCATGGTGAATTATTTTTTTGATGTGTTGGTGCATCTCTTGGCTAGAATTTTGTTGAGGATTTTTGCATCTACATTCATGAGGGATATAGGTCTATAATTTTCTTCTCTTGTGGTGCCTTTACCTGGCCTTGGTATCAGGGATATGTTGGCTTCATAGAATGAATTTGGTAGTATTTCTCCCTTTTCTATGCTCTGAAATACCTTTAGTAGTAGTGGTGTTAACTCTTCTCTGAAAGTTTGGTAGAACTCTGCAGTGAAGCCGTCCGGACCAGGGCTTTTTTTGTTGGGAGTTTTTTGATTACCTTTTCAATCTCTTCTTTTGTTGTGGGTTTATTTAGTTGTTCTACCTCTGTTTGTGTTAGTTTAGGCAGGTAGTGTGTTTCTAGGAATTCATCCATTTCTTCTAGGTTTTCAAATTTCTTTGAGTATAATTTTTTATAATAATCTGATATGATTCTTTTAATTTCAGTTGGGTCTGTTGTAATATCGCCCCTCTCACATCTTATCCAGGTTATTTGCTTCCTCTCCTGTTTATCTTTTGTCAGTTTGGCCAGTGATTTATCAATTTTGTTGATTTTTTCAAAAAAACAGCTTTTGGTCTTGTTAATTCTTTCAATTGTTTTTCTGTTTTCTATTTCATGTAGTTCAGCTCTAATTTTTATTATTTGTTTTCTTCTGGTGCCTGTGGTTTTCTTTTGTTGCTCACTTTCTATTTGTTCAAGTTATAGGGATAATTTTTCCTGTGGCTCATTTTTTACAATTTATGAACCTATATTGGTACCCTATGTAGGGTGTCACACCCAACTTGATTAAGGAGGGAATTTGTACTTGGGAGAGAACAGTAGCAATGTGAGATTGGTTACACACAGGGAGATTAATTAGATAAGGAAAGTTATTAAACGTAATGTGAGTCAGGTTTTTCACTGACTCTGAAGAGAGTCACAATTATAACATGTGAGGGAGGGGATTAAAATGTCTCATTAGAATAGGTGGTATCTGTAAGAACTCAAAATTTTCAAAATATGCAGTTAAATCTATACCTTAATTTTGCTTAACATCTGTGTGAATATCTGTCATTTATCTATCAGCTAGCTAGCTAGTTAGCTGTCATCAATTTATTCAATCTAAAACTCCTCAAAATATTTGCATTGCCATTTTACCCTTCCAAGGTAATATATATATGCTTGGAGAGGTAAAATGGTAATAAAAAATAATATTTTATTGAGTTTTTGGTGAAAGTTTACACATCAAGTTAAGTTCCCTTTTGACAATGTCCACACAAATTTTTCAGTGACATTTGTTAACATTTAGTGCAATTTGTCAATATTCTCTTTCATTGTGTCCTGTTTGTTCCATTTCCACTATTCTAGTTTCCCTGCCCCCTTATCTTCTAATCTTTGCTTTTGAATAATTGTTGGCTTTTTGGTCTCATACAGATGGCTTTTAAGTAGAGCACCTTTATTTTGTTTGCCACTCTGTTAATTCCGTAAAAGATGATCTCACTAGATAGGGCCTCAGGTCTAGGTTTAAGGAGCATCTCAGGACAATAGTCTTTGGGGGTCCTCTGCTCTCAACAGTTCCAGTTAAACAAGTTTTTTTTTTTTTTTTAATAAGAATTTGAGTCCTGCTTCACATTTTTTTCCCATTACATCTGAGGCCATCTATTGTGACCCTGGTCAGAACTGTAGGTTGTGGTAGTAAGGCACCATGTAATTCTTCCAGTCTCAGGGTAGGTGAAGTAGTGGCTCCTGTAGACTTTTTCTTCTCTGAACTTTTGGTAACCTTCTTACTGCTTCGCTCTTGGTGAATAGAGACTTGTAATTGTGATTGGATGGCCACTCACAAGCTTTTAACATCCCAGATACTACTTAGTGCAGTAGGTTGCTGGTTATGAATTTTGTGAACCATTATGCCAATTGACTGAGTTATTCCATGAGACAATGGTCTTAAGTTTTCAAACCCAGAAAACAAATTTTGGAAGGTGTTTAGTTATATCTGCAGAGCATCTATATTTTTGTCTTCAATGAATATATGTGCCTGCACCCTCATATTTGTATTTACACATATTTTTTTTTATAGATACAGAGGAAACTGTGACGGTGCAGTGGTTAAGTGCTACAGCTGCTAACCAAAGGGCTGGCAGTTTGAATCCAATGGGTACTCCTCAGAAACTCTACAGGGTAGTTCTACTCTGTCCTATAGGGTTGCTATGAGTTGGAATCAACTCCATGGCAATGGTTTGGTTTGTTTGTTTTTTAATAGATACAGAAAGTGGAATGATGAATAGGGAAGATGAAAGAAGAATTGATGTGTTTGAATTATGGTGTTGGTGAAGAATATTGAATATACCATGGACTGCCAGAAGAATGAACAAACCTGTTTTGGAAGAAATACAACCAGAATGCTCCTTTGAAGCAAGGATGGCAAGACTTTGTCTCACATATTTTGGACATGTTATCTGGAGGGATCAGTCCCTGGAGAAAGACATGCTTGGTAGAGTAGAGGGTCAGCAAAGGAGAGGAAGACCCTCAGTGAGATGGATTAACAGAGTGGCTTCAACAATGGGCTCAAGCATGACAAGGATTTTGAAGATGGCACAGGACCAGGCAGTGTTTCGTTCTGTTGTACTTAGGGTTGCTATGAGTCAGAACTGACTTGATGGCACCTAACAACAACAACATAGGTACTTATATCTGTTCTCACCTAAGTAAACACCTGTACCTACCTGTGTACCAATATGTATATACTCATCCGTATGTGCTCACTCATTTTTACTTTGGTTGTGCTGTGCTCACTACATCCACAATTGGTGCCACTTTTCCCATCGCCAAAAAAAATAACATGTCTCTTTGGTCTCAAGTATACTTTCTTTTCGCCTCTCCTTTCCCTGGAACGTTGGTCTTTCCTTATATATCTATTCTTGTCTTCTTATAAAAGAGGGAAAATACATTTATCTTCATATGCTTGACTTATTTCACTTAGCGTTATGGCCTCCAGGACCATTCATGTTATGATGCAATTCTTGAACTCATAATTATTCTTTCTGGCTGTGTAGTATTCCGTGGTATGTATGTACCACAATTTGCTCATCAATTAATCTGTTGATGGGCACTTCTGCTGTTTTCATTTATGTACTTTTGTGAATAAAGCACCAATGAACATAGGCATGCATATGTATGTTCCTGTCATTATTTTTAGAACTCTGGAGTCCTAGTACTTCGAATCCATCAGCCATTTCTTGGAAACCCTGTGAATCAGTTCTATTGTATCTTATAGGATTGCTATGAATTGGAATCAACTCAGCAGCAATGGGTTTTTTTGTTCCTTTGTTTGTTTTGGCAGGGTATATACATAGGAGTTCAACTGCTAGATCATAAAGCATTCTATTTCAAGTTTTTTGAAAAAGCACCATACCATTTTCCATAGCGGTTGTGCCAATTCACAGTCCCACCAGCAATGGATAAGGGTTCTAATCTCCCCACATCCTTGCCAACATCAATTGTTATTTGTCAATGCTGTTTTTAATCAGTGCTATTTATTCTAGCCAGTGTAAGAAGGTTTTTCATTGCACTTTTGATTTGCATCCTTCTAATAGCTAATGATCCTAAAGATATTTTCATATGTTTATTGGCTACTTAGATGTCCTCTTTGGTGAAGGTACTGTTCATGTCCTTTGCCAATTTTGTCATTGGGTTGTTTGTCTTTTTATTGTTGACCTGTAGCACTTTTCTATAGATTTTAGAGATTAGACCCTTATTGGGTAAGTCATTTCTCAAGACTTTTCCCAGTCTACAGATTCTCTATTTATTCTTTTAATAGTCTTTTGATGTGCATGATTTTTAATTATTAAAAGGTCCCATTTGTCTATTTTGTCTTCTATTTGTGCATTTTTTGTTTTTTGTTATCCCATTTTTAGAAAAGATTAGGTCCCACAGTTTCTCCCTATGTTTTCTTCCAGGAAATTTATGGTTTTAGGTTTAATATTTAGATCTTTGATTCAAATTTAGTTTGTTTCTGTGTATAGTTTGAGGTATGGGCCCTGTTTCATTTGTCCATGGGTAGACTCCAGTTTTGCCAGCACCATTTATGAAGTGTTTCTGCCCCACTGAATGGACTTTGGCCCCTGTCGAAAATTGTTTGTCCATGGATTGCTGGGTTTAATTCTGGTTTTTCAGTTCTATTCCACTGGTCTTTTTGTCCATCGTTGAACCAGACTGTTTTGACTACGATGGCTAAATAGTATGTTTGATATCAGGGAGCATGAGGCTTCTTGGTTTGTTCTTTTTCTTCAGTATTGCTTTGGTTATTTGAGGTTTCTTTCCTTTCCATATGAAGTTGGCAATTAGTTCTTTAATTTCAGTAAAGAATGTTTTTGGGATTTGATAGGGATTATGTTGTGTCTATAGAATTGACATTTTCACTACATTAAGTCTTCTAATCCATGAACATGGTATGTCTTTCCATATTTATAGGCATCTTTTAGTCTCTTGTAATTGTGTTTTACAAGTTTCATTCTAAAATTATTTTATGCCCCTGGTTAGTTCCTAGATATTTTATCAATTCGGCAATTATTGTAAATGGTATCGTTTTCTTGATTTCTTTTTTGCAGTAGTCTTTGTTAGTGTAGAGGAACCCAACTGATTTATATGTGTTCATCTTCTACGCTGCAATGTTGCTAAATTCTTGTATTAGTTCCAGCACTTTGTGTGCGTGTGTGTGTGTGCGTGTGTGTGTGTGTAATCTTTAGGGTCTTCTATATATAGGATCAGAAACCCTGATGGCATAATAGTTAAGAGCAGTGGTTGCTAACCAAAAGGTTGGCAGTTCGAATCCACCAGGCACTCCTTGGAAATTGTATGGGGTGGTTCTATTCTGTCCTGTCGGGTCACTGTGAGTATGAGTCGACTCAATGGCAGCAGATTTGGTTTTTATTGAATGATTAGGTGCTTTCCCTCGCTGGATTCTCAACAATGGTCCTCAGCTCAGGGAGTTTCCCCTCCCTGTTCTGAGACTGGGAATCTCTCTCAAGGCAGTAACTGGGGAAATCTTAGGACTTATTACATTTGTTTTCCTGTTTCTAAGAAAGAATTATCTTTTGTTGCCATATATTCAGTACCTTAAAAACTGTTGGTTTATACATTTTATTTCATTAGTTTGGTTATTTCAGGTGGGAGGGTAAATTAAATTCTTATCACTCCATTTCGGCCAAAAGCAGAATTGCCCATCCATTCACTCTTTATTGATTCAATGTATTTGAACAACAGTCACTGTTCTGGACATTCTGGATAAAGTAGGAAATAAATGATAAAACCTTGAAAGAAAAGGGAAAAAGTAGTTACAACCAACAGATTTATGGGAAACAAGGAAGGGAGGAACCTAAAACCTTTAAAGAGGCAACACTAACTGAAAATAACATAAATAGTCCTATTCCTTTCCTCATATCTAGAACATTGTAATCTTGCAAAACAGTATAATAATGAGAACTAATAACAATGGTTATTAAAAGCTGGATGAATTCAAAAGCTGGACAATAAGTAAGGAACACCAAAGAAGAATTGATGCTTTTGAATTATTCCGTTGGTGAAAAATATTGACTATACATGGACTGCCAGAAGAAGGAACAAATCTGTCTTTGAAGAAGTACAAATGAAATGCTCCTTAGAAGCAAGGATGGCCAGACTTTGTCTCATATACTTTGGACATGTTATCAGGAGGGGCCAGTCCCTGGAAAAGGACATCATGCTTGGTAAAGTAGAGAGTCAGAGAAAAAGAAGAAAACCCTCAACGAGACGGATTGATATGGTCACTGAAACAATGGGCTCAAGCATAACAATGATTTTGAGAATGGCAAAGGACCAGGCAGAGTTTTGTTCTGTTGTACATAAGGTCACTATAAGTCAGAATCAACTCAAGGGCACCTAACGACAAAAACAATAACAATGGTAATGGAAGAGATAATTTCCAACTATTAGTTTCACAGAAATCAATTAGAGAATAATATTTAGAAGAGATTTACTTTAAGAATGATCCAAACCAAGTGTTTTATCAGAAACAATCACTTTCAAAGAACAGCTTATCATATGTTTGTGGTAGACAGTAGAGATACAACTAGTTTCGTGTTTAAATGTGTGGTAAATTACAAGTGTTCTGGAGTTGGAAAAGTTTTGGCATGGCCTTGGTTATAATTAATTTGTTTTTATAGCATCTTATGTACAGCATGTTGAAACTAGTATCTCATGGGAATATTTTGATTAACTCTCTCTGGTCCTTTCTCTCTGGAAGACTTCATTAGTTGCAATAAATAACTCTAAATGTCAGGCATATGCACTCTCAGAGATTTCTTATATCTCTTAAGAAGCCATCCATTCTCTGCCTATTCCAAGGGTGGTGAAAGAAAAGAGCTGAAAGAGAAGAACAGTACTCCTGAACTCACCGCCAACCCTTACTGCAGGTGCTGGTTACACGATGAGGAGATGGTACACTTAAAGTTAACTGTTGAAATTATTTTCATGAAAACAACAGAGATGGAGCACCATCTTTAGGAAATGATTAAATAAAATGTTCTTTAGACATGCAGCAGAATGAAAAATCATAGAATCTCAGTGTCCCTATAGAGGGAAGGTAAAGGAAGTGAGAAAATGTGAAAGTACTAATCCAGGACTGAAGAAGTTTATAGGAGTTCAAGCTTTAATGATGGGGATTCACTGTACTAGGAGAAGGCTGGAAAAACCGTATGCTTGAGAAAACACCAAGTTGTCACCAGACAGCCAAGAAAAGGATTTAAAGGATTTTTTAGAGATTAGAAGTAGATTATAGTCCATTGGAGTAGTTAAATGTTTTTGGATCTCCAGAAATATTCTTTGGGTAATCCACCAGACAGATAAATGGAAATCTAGTGCAAGGATAATTGGAGACCTATCAGACATAAATAGCAAAATGAATATTCCCTACCTGATGATACAACTTTACTCTTCTCCTTTAAGTTTAGTAGTATCTACTGTTCAGCTCAAAATGAACCTCATTTGGGATGAAGGCCTAAACATTTCCTGCATCACAGTTTAAATGGATCCTAGGACAACCGATGAGTTTTATGTCTTTGTTAGGGGTTTAGAAAACATATGATTCAGTAGGAGTCTCTGAACTAGTATTTTTTTTTTAATTTAAACAAAATTTATTAGGTACCATCTATACCCAAGCACTGTTGGGCTACACTTTTGAGAGATGTGAAAAATGCAGGCCCAATCTTAAAAGCATTTAAAATCAAGTTGAATAAGGGAAACTCATTTAGGTAACAGAAGATAATATGAAATCATATGTGGTAGATTGCAAATGTAGGAAAAAAGCAGTAAACTTTTTAGGGATTTAATAGTTGGTGAAATTATTAAATGAAATATTCATGGGAAGCTGTTTATAGAATTTTAAAAGTAAGCTGGTTTTTAAACAATAGATTTAATTACCATTGGTTAAGATAAGGCATGATCACATTTGAGAATTTGATTAGAAGGCATACAAATATTTTGATGTAGGAATGAGTTAGTTATACATGGTGAAATGAAGTAACAAAACTAACTAGAATGGAGAGTGAGTAGAGAAAAATCTAAATTAGTTGAAAGAAAAGGAATTCTTATTGGAGAGTGTTGGGCTATGGGGCATAAGAGATTTAAAAAAAAAACAAAATAGGCAGCACTCTGTACTAAGTATATACATAAATTTTATATTGGTAGTCACAGTGGTTTTGATGGTGGTATTGAAGCTAGTGGTAGCACTAGTAATGGCTAGGTCAGTGCTAAAAACATAAGGAAAAGGTGAAAATAAAGGAGAAGAAAGTGAATTCCAAGATGTTCCGAAATATAGCTGAAGCAAAGGGAGTAAAGGTGATTATATGTGCGTATATGAACCTGTAGTATATTTATTTGTGTAGGTGTAAATGAAGTGTGTGATATATATACTGTGTAGAGTGTTTTGTCTTAGTGTAGTGAGCAGCAGTGTGTTGAATGACTATGACTATGTGTAGTATATGTACATGGTGAGGTTGGTTGCCCCAGCATTTTATCCACTATGCCTGTTTCTTTTCATAATGAGTGATCGTAATTTTCCATGTGTAAAGCTAAAAAAAAAATAAAACAGAATATATTTTATTTATTATTCTAAATTCCTGGGAAGTCTGACTTTTTATTAGGGGTTGTGAATGCTGCTTGTGACTCAGACCCTTAGATAAGAGGGCACACTTTGTATATTAATTTTTACCATCCACACCATGAAAAAATATAGGAGGATATAGTAGGCACTTGATGTCAAGGATATGTGAGTGGAAGCAAGAACCAGAATAGACAGATACATCAGTGGATGAAAATATATAAATTAAGATTTATCTGGGATTTGGTCTTCAAAGATACAATTGCATCTATAAAAAATAATATTTTGTATATTTGCATGTACAGGGTTCTAAAGCAGTACAGAAGTTATAATTTTGGCTGAGAATAAAAATTGTAGGCCCTTGTCCTTCAGAAGGAATCACTAATTTATTTCCTTTTTTTTTTTTTTTTGGCCATATTTTCAAAGAACACAATCCTACAAAAGATATTGTATCTGGATTTCATGTTCTTCAAGATAACAGTGTAGCTCAGTTATATTACCTGCCTCCCAAGCAACCAAATGTAGTTACACGTTTATCTTTTTTTTCCGGCATGGTAAACTCAGCAATTTTAAACAAAATACATAAAAGTTATTCAGTCCACCATAAATAATATACCTTTCCTCCAATTATGCCATTTTAAAGATGTTTACTAAGATACAGGATATTTGTGGTTTTAAACATGTTTTATTTACATTTTGATATGCAAAACATATTTCAGTTTTTTTCAAGAAGTTATCTGTTGATGTTTTATACTGTTCTAAGTCAAAGTCTAAGAAGTAATGACAATACTCACTATGATTATTGTATCACTTGCTCATATTTTGATGATTACCCTCTTGAAAAGTTAACATATCACTTAGAAAGATAAATCAAATGGCTTAGAAGAATAGTGTCATATGTAAGTTTGTTTTGTTTTTTAATGACTTGTGATTTAGGTGGGCTATTGAAATATTCTGTTTTCTTTCTTCAGGTAGAAATAAATATGCTCATGTATACAGATGCCTGAATATTTATAGGTATGAAGTTGATATGGCAGAAAGTGCAGGAACTTCTTTTAGATTTTCAGCAAAACTGACTGAATATGCGGATGAATGTATAAAAAAATTATGGTACATACCAAAACCAAACCAAACCCACTGCCATCGAGTTGATTCCAACTCATAGCAACCTTATATGGAATATTAAGCAACACTAAAGAACAGTGATGAATCCTTAAAACGTCTCACAACATGGTTGAATCTGGATGCCATTATGCTGAGAGAAGTCAGTCAGTCACAAAAGGTCAAATATTGTATGAGACCACTATTATAAGAACTCAAGAAAAGGTTTAGACACAGAAAAATACATACTTTGATGATTAAAGGGGGAGGGGGGAGGGGAAGTCGCTAACTAGGTAGCAGACAAGTGTCAACTTTGGCGAAGGGAAAGACAACACTCAATGTAGGGGAAGTCAGCAAAACTAGACCAAAGCAAAAGCATAGAAGTTTCCTAGATGCATCCAAACACTTTGAGGGACCAAGTAGCTTGGTCTGGGGGCTGGGGACCATAGTCTCTGGGCACCTCTGGGTCAATTGACATAACACAGTTCATAAAGAAAATGTTCTACAAGTGGCCATCTAAGATACACCTATTGGTTTCACTCTTCTGGAGCAAAGCAGAATGAAGAAAACCAAAGACACAAGGAAAATATTATCCCAAAGGACTAAAGGATTGCATGAACCAGAGACCCCAGCAGCTTGAGACCAGAAGAACTAGATGGTGCCTGGCTACCACCAATGACCGCTCTGAAGGGCTCACAACAGAGTCACAGATAAAGAGGGAGAAAAATGTAGAGCAGAATTCAAATTCATTGAAGAAAGACCAGACTTACTGGTCTGACAGAGACTGAAAGAATCCCTGAGACTATCGTCCCTGAACACTCTGCTAAATCAGAACTGACACCATTCCTGAAGCCCACTTTTCATACAGATTAGACGGGTCTATAAAACAAAAATAACACACCTGAGGAATGTGCTTCTTAGTTCAATCAAATATGTGAGACCAAAAGGGCAACTCCTGTTCAAAAGCAAGACAAGAAGGCAGAAAGGGGCAGGAAGTGGATGAATGGACACAATAAACCTGGGATGGAAAGGAGGAGCGTGCTGTCATATTGTAGGGATTGCAACTAATGTTACAAAACAATACGTGTTAAAAATTTTTGAATGAGAAATTAGCTTGAGCTGTAAACTTCCACTTAAAACACAATAAAATTAAAAAAAAAGACAATATAAAAGTAGATTCAAACATAGGTAAACTAAGCTATGAAAAAATAAAGAGGTCTGAGAATGAAATTTTTCTAAGATTTATAATACAAAAGAAAATTAGGTTCTTAATTTTCATTGTCACTTGATCAATGATTGAGTGTTCTAGGCCGAAGGAACTCTACTAGATTTTACATTTGATAGCAGTTTTCCAAATTCTAACTCCTGATAGTTATTCAGAAAGGGTTGGAAACCTTCCAAAGATCAAGTCCTTGATGTAAAGATTAGTGTTGTCAAAGAGAAGTTAGTGTTTCTCAAGAGAAGTTAAATGCATTATCTTTAAATCTGTAATTTTTTTTCCTTTTTTTTTCCCCATAGGAACAACTGGAAACTGGTTTGGGCTGGCCTCCAAGAAATATCTTCATGGAGCTTATAAATAGTAGCTGGTTTCAGCCACCTATTCTCTTTCTAACAGGCATCCCTGGACTGGAGACTGTACTAATATGGATCTCTTTCCCACTGGGTGTCATATACCTAATTGCCCTCCTAGGGAACTGCACCATCCTCTTTGTTATCAAAACCACTTCCAGCCTTCATGAGCCTCAGTATATCTTCCTATCTATGTTGGCAGCTACAGATGTGGGTCTGTCTTTAACAACTCTAACCACAGTACTTAATGTCTTCCTCCTGAATCACAGAGAGATTGAGTTCCACTGCTGCCTAACACAGATGTTCTTCATCCATACTTTCTCTTCCATAGAATCAGCCATCCTGCTGGCCATGGCTTTTGATCGCTTTGTAGCTATTTGCAACCCGCTGCACTACACTGTGGTCTTAACCCCTCCTAGGATTACTGGAATGGGACTTGTGGCTGTGACTAGAGCTGTGGCATTGATGGCCCCATTGTCAATCCTACTCAAGCGATTGTCCTTCTGTAAGGGTATCATTCTATCCCATTGTTACTGCTACCACCCCGATGTTATGAAGTTGGCTTGTGGCCCTGTCAGAGTCAATGTCATCTATGGCTTATGCCTTGTCCTCTGCTCCTTTGGAGTTGACTCTACATTCATTATAATTTCATACATCCTAATTTTGAAAACAGTGCTGGGTATTGCCTCAAAAAGTGGTCAGCTCAAGGCACTCAATACTTGTGTTTCCCACATCTTTACTGTCTTCATCTTTTATGTGCCACTCATCGTGCTTGCCTTAATTCATAGGTTTGGTACATTTACATCTCCTCTTCTGCATGTAACCATGGCAAATCTCTTCCTCTTCTTAACCCCTGTCCTTAACCCCTTGGTTTATAGCCTAAAAACAAAACAGATAAGGTCAACATTGCACAAGATATTCAAGGGGAAGGAGAATGTGCTAAAGTAATCAAGTATGACCTTAGTGAAAAAGATACCCTAACTCTTTCTCATTTATCTGTCTGTTTCTATCAGAAATACAACACCATTTCAAGGTATGGTTTTGTGAGAATTGGTGAGGTATTTGCTCTTTGTCTGACAAGAAAACAGTAGTTTTGTAGTTATTTTCTCAATTCATCAATAGCACTGCTTAAGAAATCTTTCTAATTTTTTTTTCTTTACTGTCTGTCCCTTTTTATATATTTAATTACAAGCGATTAAGTCGTTACCAATTCTAGATGATAAAAGCCAAATTATTAACATATTTTAGAAAGTTTTCAGGTTTTTTTTTTTTTTTACCCCTGCCTGTTTGCCAGCCTCAATTCCAACTACACAATACCTCTTCTCCTCAATATATTTTTACAAACCTATACCAGCTGTTATATGACTCCAAGTTTTAACAAGCTCTGGCTTCAAAATTTAGGACACACCTTAAACACAACTACTCTATTAAGAACTATTAAGAATTTCATTTTTTTAATTTAGTAGAATTGTGTTCCATTTGTCTTTCAGAGTACCTCATAAATAAATTTATATATTTACAGCACAATTTTACTTACATCTTTATGTGTATCTTCTCCAAGTGGTTAAAAGCTACTGCTGCCAACCATTTGGATGGCAGTTCGAATCCACCAGGTGCTCCTTGGAAACTTTATGGGGCAGTTCTACTCTGTCCTATAGGGCCGCTGTGAGTTAAAATTAACTCGACAGCAACAGGTTTGGTTTTTTGCTTTTTTGGGGGGCGGGGGGAAGGTACTGTTCTGATTTCTTTCTGAACTCACTAGTGGGTACTCTAACCAGTGACACAGGTCAGGCTGAATTATTTACTTATTTTTATTTACAAGTAAATGAATGTTCATGTATACAGGTAACTACCCTTGGTTGTTACAACACTTGTCACATGATAATATAACCGCTGTTTAACATATCTTTCCTTCTAAAGAACCCAGACCCTGTTTGCTGTCTTTTTCATTGCATCTTTGGCACATAACAAGTATCTGTAATATTATATACAATAAATATGTATTGATGAATAAATAGATCAATTAATAAATATGGTAACTGAGAGATATAATTGATGACAGCCTGTACCTCCAAAAATATGTATTTTTTTCACATTCAAATGTAACTATAACATGATGAGGGGCACTGTTATGATTTCAAAAATATATGTCAATTTGGCTAGTCCATTATTTCCAGTATTGTGTGATTTTTCACAATTTTGTCAACTAATGTGATTTTTCTATGTGCTGTGAATCCTACATCTATGATGCTAATGATTAGGATTAGAAGCAGTTAATGAGACAGAACTCAATCTATAAGATCAGGTTGTGTCTTAAGACAATCTCTTTTGAGATATAAAAGAGAAAAGTGAGAAGAAAGACAAAGGGACCTCATATCACGAAGAAACAAGAGCCAGGAGAACAGAATGTCCTTTAGACCCGGGATCCCTGTGCTGAAAAGTTCCTCGGTCAGTGGAAGACTGATAACAAAGACCTTCCTCCAGAGCTGACAGAGGCAGAAAACCTTCCCTTGGAGGTGACGCCCTGAATTTGGATTTCTAACCTACTAGACTGTGAGAGAATAAACTGTTTGTTGAAGCCATTCATTTGTGGTATTTCTGTTATAACAGCACTAGAAAACTAGGACAGGTGTCTTTAAAACATTTTATTCATAAAAGGAGAAAGGTATTTTGAATCAAGTGTCTACCTCAGGCTCTAAACATTACATTACCACGTATTTCTCCCATAAACCAAATGAGTTAAGTTTTATTAGTTTCATTTTATAAATAAGGAGAACAAGAGTAAATGATACTTAGTAATTGCCAGTATCTTCTCAAAGATCTCTGTACCTTGGATTCAAAACTACCACATATTATATCTAAGAATACACTAATTCCAATAAATCAGGCTTTTTGTCCCATGTAAGATTTAATGATATGAAAAGACACAGGCATCAATGAGTCCCATTATATTTATTTATAATCATTATAACATCATTTTGCTTTTCTTCATGTCATTTAGACTTACTATGAATTCCCTGAATCCAGCAAAGAAATATTTGTCTTGTTCAAAGATATAATATTTTTATTATAAATCTATATATGTATGAAATATACAGTGCTCAAGAAAGAGCTAGAGGTAGAAATAGTATTTAAACTCACGTCCGTACTGCTTCAAAGCCTCTTAACTCCACAACATATTAAGTGGCTACAAAAGCAAGGTCTAAAAACAAAATGCCAAAATACGTAGTAGCACCACATAGTGAAATGAGAGATAAGCAAAGGTCAGTGTGGAGTATACGTATTTTTGTTTTGTTTGTTTTTATTTAGAAATATTTAGAATATGCAAATTGAAACACTGTGGAGACAAAGTAGTTAATACTTCTCTTTTGGAGAATGCAAATGAAACCAAGATTAGCCAGCACAAGGGGAAAAAAATTACGTTGCCCCTGTAAAGGGAAAAAAAAATTATCTTGCCCTTGTAAATTTCAAATTATTTATCCAAAATAACATTCTTGAACACAAACAATTGAAACATCTGATCATGGAGTTCTACAGGCTTCTTTTTAATTCATTAGACATTAGAAATTGCAACTTGACTGGTTCTATGAGTTTTTTTTTTTTTTTTTTATGAATCAAGTATTAAACCATCCATGACAACCAAGAAGGACCTGACCAAACAGGTTTAATTGTATATTAATGGGTTGTGGAACAAAGGGCCTATCCTTACAGGTACTACTCAGCTTAAATCCTGCCTTCATCATGAATACATGCATGTTCTTGGACAATTATCTTCATCACTCCGAAGATGTGATTTTGTCACATGGTATAAAATAATGTCAACGTAAATATAAGATCTCAGGTTTTTAACTGGAAAATAAAAATAAACACCTAGAGTCTAGATTCTGCACCTGTAAATGGAGCAAATAATGTTGAGAGCTAATTAACATAAAAACATGCAAAGTACTTAGCAGATACCTAGAACTAAAATTGCTATTACATCTGTAATTAATATTATCTTCCATCGCTAGGCATCTGCATGGAATGAACTACAGAAGACTTCAGTAGGGCACTGCCATGGATTGCATTGTGTCCCACAAAAATTTCTGTCAACTTGACTAGGCCATGATTCCCAGTATTGCCTGATCGTCCACCATTTCGTCATCTAATGTAATTATTCCATGTTTTGTAAACCCTATCTCTATGATATTGATGAGGTGGGACTAGTGGCAGTTATGTTAATGAGGCAGGACTCAACATAAAAGATTAGGTTGTGTCTTGAGGCAATCTCTTTTGAGATATAAAAGAAAGAAGGGAACAGAGAGACAGGGGACCTCAGACCGCTAAAAAAAAACAGCACTGGAAGCAGAGCACGCACGTCCTTTGGACCAGGGTTCGTCCACTGAGAAGCTTCTTGTCCAGGGGAAGATTGATGACAGGAACCTTCCTAAGGGTCTACAGAAAGAAAAACATTCCGCTGGAGCTAACACCCTAGATTTGGACTTCTAGCCTGCTTAATAGTGAGAGAATAAATCTCTGTTTGTTAAAGCCATCCACTTGTGGTATTACTGTCACAGCAGCATTAGATAACCAAGACAGCCAGATATAGGAAAAAAAAAAATTGGATAATATATCTATGCCTCTAAGTATACAAGGCAAACTCTGGTGGCTTAGTGGCTAAGAGCTATGGCTGTTAACTAAAAGGCTGGCAGTTCAAATCTACCAGGTGCTTCTTGGAAGCCTTACAGGGCAGTTTTGCCCTGTCCTATAGGATCTCTATGAGTCAGAATCGACTCAACAGCAATGGGTATGGGTACGGTAAGTATAAAAGATATAAAATGGAAAAAAAAATCAAACAAAGGGAAAAAAAGAATGAAGGAAGGAAGAATTACCTATGGTACAAATACCAGAAGAGAAACTAGATAACTGGGAGCTCCTAAAAATAAAACACTTACGCTTGTCAAAAAACTTAACCAAAAGAATAAGACAACCTACAGGCAGGGAAAAAAAAAAATTTGCTATGACATATCCAATCAGTGTCTAACCTCTAAAATCTATAAGATACTGCAAAACCTCAGCAACAAAAAGACAAATAATCCAATTAAAAAAATGGGCAAAGAATATGAATAGACAATACACCAAAGAAGACATTCAGGTAGCTAACAGATACATGAAGAAATGCTCATGATCGTCAGCTATTAGAGAAATGCAAATTAAAACTACAAATGAGATACCATCTCACACTAGCAAGACTAGCACTAATCCAAACAACACAAAATAATAAATGTTGGAGAGGTTGCGGAGAGACTGGAACACTTATATACTGCTGATCGGAATGTAAAATGGTACAATCACTTCGGAAATCGATTTGGTGCTTCCTTAAAAAGCTAGAAATAGAACTACCATGTGATCCAGTAATCCCACCTTAATTTTATATAATATTTATAACACAATTTCACTTACATCTTCTTGTATATCTTCCCCAATTAATTACACATTATTTTGGGAAGGTACTGGGCTGATTGCTCTCTGAATACCTGGTAGGTACGCTAACCAGTGACACCGTAGATGCTGACTTTTTTTTAATTTATAAGTGAACAAATGTTCATGTGTATAGATAACTGCCCTTGTCCATCACAACTCTTGTCACGTGTTAATATAACTGTTATTTAACATAGCTTTCCTTCGAAAGAACCAAGACCCTGCCCGTTGTCATTTTTCATTGCATCTTTGGCACCTAACAAAGTATCTGTAATGTTATACACAATAAATATATATTGACAAATAAATGGATCAATTAAGAAATGCGTTAACTGTAAATTTCAAATTATTTGTCCAAATAACATCCTTGAACACAAACAAGTGAAACATCTGATGAGGAGAAAATTTCTACAGGCTTCTTTTTAGTTCAGTAGACACTAAAAATTGCAATATGATTGGTTCTATGAATCAGGGATTAAAACATCCATGAGAACTGAGAAGGACTGGGACAAAATGAATTGTGTAAAATCTCTCAGTGGTTTGTGGAACAAAGTGCCTATTGTTACAGAGGCTACTCTGAGCTCAGATCTTGCCTCCATCATGAATAGATGCATGTTCTTGAACAATTATCTTCGACTCTCTGAAGATGCAATTTTTTTTCACATGGTGGTAAAATAATGTTAATATAAATATAAAATAAGATCTTAGGTGTTTATTTGGAAAATAAAAGGTAAGTTTTTATTTCTATTTTCTGCAACTGTAAAACTAGGGAAAAGATGCAATGAGGACTAATTAACATAAAACATCCAAAATGCTTAGGAGATACGCAGAACTGAAATTGCTACTACATTTGTAATTAGTATTACCTTTCATTGCTTTACACCTGCATGGAATCAATTGCAGAATGTTTCAGTAGGGCAGAAATAGAAAAAAAAAAAATGGCTTATGTATCTGTCTCTAAGTGTAAAAGATATAAAATGGAAGAAGAATGAAAAAAAAAAGAAGGAAGGAAGAGTTACCTACAGTAACTAAATCCACTGTTTACAACATTTACTTGTTAAAACCAATTTACTTCCAAAAATTCTATAAAAAAGCTTCCCATGGCTATTTCATCTCATACAAATTCCTCCAACCACTAAATCCTTACAGAATGTACTTCTTTTTTCCTACAGTTAGCATTTACCACATATTATTTCATATTTTTCTATAATTTATTCTGAGACACTCCTTATGCCCCTTCATATGAATCAGAGTCTAAAAAGTGATTTGGTTTGCTGTTTCTAGTTGCTAGATATATGCTTGCCTTTGTATAATTTCTGCAAATGCATATCTCTGTTCAACCACCAGTAAAAACAAATACAAAATATTTTTAATAAGGGAGATTATTAATCCTTAAAGTCCTTGTTAAAACTGCCTTTCTTTCATCTTCCACATCAATTTCCTGACCAAATATTTCTTTATTGCTGCTGCTAATGCATTTAGTCCTTGTAATCTGTTAACTAGCTTTTTTTAATTTATTTTTTTAACCAAGTAGCTCAATAGCACCCAAGAACAAACCACAAAAGTATTTATAGGAATACAAAAACATATAGTGCCCAACAAGTTATTTACAAGCATTCAATTAAAAAATAAATAAATAAATAAAAACCAGACCAAATCCGTTGCCTACTTACAGCAACCCTATAGGACACAGAAGAACTGCCACATAGGGTTTTCAAGCCTGTCATCTTTATGGGAGCTTATCGCTATGTCTTTTCTCATGTGAAGAGGCTGGCAGATTCGAATCATTGACCTTTTGATTAGTGCTGAGCACTTAACCACTGCACCAACAGAGTTCTCTTCCAGGCATACAAAGGTGAATAGCAATATAGCCCATAATGGGGGGAAAAAATCAGTCAATCGAAATTGATCCAACTGGATGATTGACAGAATGTTATAAGAAAACTATGTTTAGGAGTCTTTGGGACCACAAAGAAACTGGAATCATTGAAATTTTGGAAGGTATAAAAGGTTTAATATAAGATACTGTAATCAGTTCTTAAAATATGAGCAAGAATTTTCTGATTGAAAGGATAAAAACTGCATATCAGATATAGAGAGTACTGAGGACAGATTTGAAAGAACATATACTCTTCAGAGACTTGAAGACATTTTGGTAATTTTGGGATATGGAAAAAGGTACATAACATGCAAAAGGTTAAATTTATCATATATCATATGCATTGTCTTGCCCAATTCTAAATAAAGATTCAATACAATAGTATTTGTTTTACAAAGGTTTTGTAGTGATATAAATGACATTTTGGATATGGTGTATTACTAGGAGAAGAAAAATTCAACTGTTAAAATAGATAACAGAGAGAATGCAATCTTGAATTACAGAGGGCACTACAGAGATGTAGACAAGTGAACATATTTAGTATGTATTTAGGAGATATAAGTGAATGAAATTAATGAAGATTAAATGTCAGGAAAATGTAAGAGAAGTATATAGAGATAATAGAATTTTTTTCGCTATAGTAAAAGAGAAGACAAATCAACACTGATGTACTGAAGGAAATTAGTAGAAAAAAGCATTTGGAGGAGTTAATAAACTCAGTTTTGAGTTATGTTGAATTTGAGAAGATCGTTATCAAGAAGAACATATGTCTGTAGATACATCTTCCAGAAATACAAAGGAGTAGAAACTTCTCAAAATGATTATATAAAATGCATTCTATGACTACGACAAAGTCAATGAAATAATTTAAATGTTATAACTTAGAGGAGAATGGGCTAAATATTTTTCGAAGAATATGAATTTTCATAAACTGGGAATGGTAGGCATAGATTTCTTGGATGTCTTGAGCAAGTACACAAAATAGCATATAAAATAACGTATAAAATTGTTACTATTATACAGGCAATTTTATACAGTAAGAGTTGTGTATAAGATATAGATTTTGTTCTAATGGAGATTTTAGTGCAGAAGTAAGACAAAAAAAATCAAATATAAAAATATGGTAGAAAGACAAAAAACAAACTAGAAAGTTGGAGGATGGTGATGGGGATGTATTGAACTGTCTCTTATCTTTATAAAGTTGTTGAATTATAAACTATATTAGGAAATAGGAAAATGCACTAGGCCTGTCTTATGACAAAGAGATTGTTTAGACTCTATCCAAGAATCTCTCATTTATTTCAAGATTTGTTCTCAAGATATTTCAAATCATATATTAAATGAAAAAATGGAAGAAAATATCCTGAATATAAAAATGTATATTTTCATTCCTAAAAATTATCATTTACAACATTCCATCCTATTTTCATATCTATATCCATATCCCATATCTAAAATGACAACAAAGTTTAACTATTCTTGAAGAACATCAGAATCGACAGTTACAGTTTGTTTCCCAACTAAATTGATACTACCCCTTGTCATGGACTAAATTGTGTCCCCCCAAAATATATGTCAACATGGTTAGGCCATGACTCCCAGTATTGTGTAGTTGTCCTCCATTTTGTGAATATAATTTTAGGATAAAGAGGATTAGGGTGAGATTGTAACACCACTACTAGGGTCACATCCCTGATCCAGCGTAAAAGGAGTTTCCCTGGAGTGTGGCCTGTAAAGCCTTTTATCTTCCTAGAGATAAAAGGAAAGGGAAGCAAGCAGAGGGGAGGGACATCATGCCATCAACAAAGAAGCACTGAGAGAAGAACACATACTTTGGACCTGGAGTTCCTAGGGGGAAGATTGATGAGAAGGCCTACAAGGAGAAAAAACCTTCCCCTGGAGCTGACACCCTGAATTTGGACCTTTAGCCTACTTTACTGTGAAGAAATAAATTTCTCTTTGTTAAAGCCATCCCCTTGTGGTGTTTCTGTTACAGCACCACTAGTTGACTAAGACAACCATTCTACCCATTGCTGTGAAGTTGATTCTAACTCATAGGACCCTACCTACAGTACAGAACTGAACTGCCCCATAGGATTTCTAAGGCTGCAATCTTTACAGAAGCAGACTGCCGTATCTTTCTCCCACAGAGCAGCTGATGGGTTTGATCCACCCATCTTTCAGTTAGCAGCCGAGTGCTTAATCACTATACCACCACGTCGCCATAAACAGATATTAAGTTCCCTAAATCTTCAACTTCTCTGGATCTTGAAATATTTCCTCAGGGCAGCACAGATCTGCTTAGTCTTCAGGCTGTACATTATTGGGTTGAGCAATGGAGGCATAAAGAGGTAGATGTTTCCCAGGACAGCATGGACTAGTGGAGAACTTCTGTTGTTGATTCGATGCATGACAGTAATTGCCAGAAGAGGCCCATAGTAAATAAGAACAATAAAGATGTGAGACAAACATGTGTTGAGTGCCTTCATCTGGCCTTCTCTGGAGGCAATACCTAGCACTGCTTTGAAGATCAGTACATAAGAAATGGCTATTAGCAGGAAATCAAATCCAAAAGAAAAGATAACTAGAACCAACCCATAGAAAATGTTGATTGTGACTTGGCCACAAGCTAGCTTCATGACATTTGGATGGATACAGTAGGAATAGGTAAGTGTTTGGCCCTTGCAGAAAGGAAGCCTCTTGAGCAGGATAGGTAATGGAATCATGAGTGTTACACCCCTCAGCAAAGCTGCCAGTCCCATTTTGGTGACTCGGGAGTTGGTGAGTATGGCGGTGTATTGTAGGGGGCGACTGATGGCCACAAAACGGTCAAAGGCCATGGCCAATAGGATTCCTGAGCCCAGGGAAGAGAATGTATGGATGAAAAAGAGTTGACTGAGGCATCCATCAAATGTAACTTTATAGAGGCCAAGGATAAAGACCTTGAGTACAGAGAAAAGTGTGGAGACAGAAAGAATAATGTCAGCTCCAGCCAACATAGACAAGAAAAGATACTGGGGCTCTTGTAAACTATGCTCAGTTTTCACTAAGTATAACACTGTGCAGTTCTCCACCATCGTAGAGATGTACATCAAGCTCAGAAGTGGTCCCAGCCACAGGCGTGCACCCACCAGCCCTCTGAGACCAGTGAGGGTGAAGACAGCAGGTTGAAATGTTGTGGTGTTGGACTCAGACACAGGAAACTGTGAAAAGCCCTTCCCAGACATAGATCCTAAGGAGGAAGAGAAAATGAAATGTCAAATTCGGGAAGTCCACAAATTTGGCTAATTGTTCCCAATAAACGTTTGAGGGAATTACCAATGGGGAAATGATATCAATAGTTCTTGTGATTCAAAATGAAAACTTTCTTTTTCTTTAGGGGTTCCTTTATTAGTAATCTGCATAAATGGCAACTTGCACACTCAAAGAAGGTGAAGGCTTTTTTTTTTTAATCCTGTCCCCCAAACTTCTACACTTTCAGAAATAAAATAAGATGAGCCCTTCAAATGGTCCCCATCCTACAAGAAGTAAGTTCTCCATTGTTTCTCAGACAGCCCTATGTGCCATCATAACCCCTTCAAAGTAAACGATAGCTCCCTTTTCTTTTGGGGGATTTATTTATTCGTTATTTCACCCACTCAGTACTTACTGGACATGCTATACTCTGGGCATACGGTGGAGAAGTTATCATTCACTTCCATCATAGTGTATATAGCATTATAAATCTACTCCTACAGCTTTAATCCATCAAAAAGTTTTTCATGTTAATAATTTATAATAAAACCTGGAAGTCTAGAGGTATTGTTCTTTCTCAATCTTAGGTTAAAATATTTCAAAATTTCTGGAAATAAAACTAAAGTTAAATGGTTTTCACGTATCCTGAAATCATTATCATGCAGAAAAGGAGATTATTGGCTAGACAAATACGATGATAGTCTTAAAATGTACTAAAAGGCAAAAGAGAAATTTGGTAACATCCAGTTGCTATTTGGATCATTCTAACAATTTCCAGCAGAAGTCCACACTTTTTTCATTCAAGAATTCTTGTGACAAAATACATTATACCACTGAGATATAGCTTTTACCTTGCTAAACCGTCGACACATCCAGATTTAAGAAAAACCTCATGTGCAGTCACCCCCTTTGTGTCCATGGAGTCTTGGGTGTTGCTACGATGCTGAATAGGTTTTAGCAGAGCTTTCAGACTAAGACAGACTAGGAAGAAAGGCCTGACAATCTGCTTCTGAAAATCACCCAGTGAAAACCTTATAGATCACAAAATCTAACTCCAAACCTGTCATTGGAGTGGTGCAGGAGCAGACTGTACCGTTGTCTATGAGGTCTCCATTAGTTATGGACCAACTCAAAGGCAGCTAGCAACAGCAACACCAATAGTTATTTGCAGTTCTTTAATTATCGGTTCTCTCTCACAGAGGCCCAGGAGAACACGCACAAGTGTTAACACATGTACGTAGGATGAAAGGAAGAAAAAGGGCTATACAGGAAAATGCACAGGAAAGAGAATTCCGGTCAGAGGAAAGGCAGCAGGAGTGACCTCGATGTATCTGTGAGAGAGAAACTGAAAGAAAAACCTAGGTTACTGGAATAGAGAACATGACTGAAATAGTAGTGAAATGAAGCTGGCTGTTTTACAAGATTGGGAAGGACCTTGGAAAACCAATGAAGGTTTAAACAGGGAGTGATAGAGTCACATTTTCACTTCTGGATGTTGTGTGGAGAATGGCTTGAAAGCAAACGACTGAATCAAAAGAAACAAATCTTGAGGCTGTTTCATTTTGCCAGGGAAGAGCCTTGGGTTAGGATTGCGTCTAATTATATTAGTAAAAGTGAATGGACTAAAGCTATATTCTGGAAGAAACACCAGTACAACATTTTTAACCACTGGTATAACACTAATTCTTCCTGATATCACTTAACTTTATGTCCAAGTAATGCATAAGTTACATCTTGGTACCATGGTCCCTCAATAAAGGCATTGTTGTCTCATGTGTGGATAGTCTAATGTTACCTAAGGATAGCCAAGCCCAAGGAAACAACTTTTAGGCCTTAACATCTGAGAGCTATTCGGTGCTCATAAAAAGAAAATAACTTCTGGCCCCTACATTCCTATCAGTTTTACTTATGTATATATGTATATATATATATATATATATATATATATATATATATATATATATATATATATAAAATTTGATTCTCCATCCATATTTCATGTTGGTTCCCAGGTACTCAAAAATATAGGCTTACTTCAATGTCTGTGGCTGGAAAACTTGGATAAAGCTGGCACAACAGTACCAGTGTCTGAATATTGGTGGGAGTACTTATTGCTTTGGCTAATGGTCCCAGCGGGATTACATGGAAAATTTTAGTCTGTTCTTCTCTCTCCTTCTCTATCTCTCATGTTCTTATTCTAAGCAAATGTACATACATACACGTAAAGACATTTAAACCCTTGAGACACTCTAGTCTTGCCTTTCTCAGGGTCTGTGGAGTGAAGGTGGTGGGAAAAGAATTGTTTAGGGATTTTTAGCTGCTGAATGGGATCATCATATAAAAAAAAAAAGGAAAAGTCTATTGAATATTCTGGAACCACTAAACCCAGAGATACCCAGTTGTCAGAAACATCCCAGACACAATTGAAATCTAATTTTCTGACAGCATGGAAAGGAAAGAACATCGTAAAGGTAGAGATAATCACTGCATGGAGGATGCATGGTATTGGGAGAGGTATCAAAAGACAGCATGAGTTATCACCCAAACTGACTGCTGGTTTGTCTGCTGAAGTACCTCTTTCTGATGTCTCTCATTGATCTCTGTCAAGGAGCGCTCTGAGAGTTTATAAATGTGGATATCAGTCTACCCTATAACTGTGCCCTACTAGATCACTTTTTGTGGAGAGAAGGAACCAAGGTCTACTGACTGGGAATTGTTACCCTGAGAAAGGCGCAAATGCAAACAGAGCATAGAACCCTACTACCAAAGCCTTGGCTCAGATAAGTTTTCAAATGATAAAAGAAAACAAAGCAAAACTAAACAAATGAAACAGACAAAAATCTATAGGCCCTTTCAAATAGGAAGAACAAAATATATATGTGCTTTTTTTTTTTTAACTCCTGTTGTGGAAGCCTCTATTTTTAGAACACGTCTGTCAAAAACATGCTGCAGACTCTCTTTGTAAACGTCAGTATGATCAGTGCACAAGTCAGAATTTGAGTTACGGAAGCTGAGAAAGCGTTCAGTTTTAAGTGCACTGGAAGTAGGAGTGCTTGTCAGCAATAATCTCCTTGGTGTGATCAAGCAATAAAGGCAGAAGCCAAGGAATGAAATATAAGCAGGATTACAACCAATCCACAAATTAACAAGATAATAAAGATAAATTGTTTTTTCTTATTAGGATGAGATAAAAGTGGAAAACAGTGTAATTATACTTGGCAAGCATGCTTAAAGTGTGTGAAGACAGAACATGGATGAATCCAAGACTAAGGAGCATGATGTATAATTGCAAAATTGCACTTTGCTAAGAAAAATATCTGATATGAGAAAATAAGACAAGAAGGCAGAGGACAAGGTGTCCATTCTAGACCACACTTGAACGTCAGAGGTAACTGCAAGCCCTGATTCCTAAAATGAGTCATGAAAACCGGGGGGATTTTCTGTGTGTGTGTGGGAAGAGGGATAACTCAGTTTCTGAAAAGAAAAAAAGGCCCAAATTTATCCAACTTAGATTATAAGAGCCATTTAATAACTTGAGCTAAGAAATATGCTTTATTTTCTCTGTTTCACTGGCCTGATCCACATTTTGGTACATGATTAAAACAAAACAAAACAAACAAAAACCTTCCAAAATTAATCTTTTAATTTTAATGTCAGTTTTTTTAGAAATAATTTACATACAGTAACATTCTCCCAATTTAAAATTACAATTAGATGAATTTTGACAAAGGTATACAGTCGTTTAACCATCACGATTACAAAGATATAAAATATTTTGATGACCTCAAAAAGTTCCCTTGTTCCACTTTGCAGTTAACTCCTCTCCCTACCCAACGTCCTGCTCAGGACTCTACCTCTGTTGTTGCTTTTAAATCACAATAATTTTATCTATTTTTTAATGTCAAAATTGAATCATACAGAAATAGCATGATGCTTTTGAGATTCATTCACATGTTTGAGTACATCGGGAACTCATTCCCTTTATTGCATTGTTCGTGTTATGTCCAGTTTATAGCCATTATGAAGACAGCTACTCTGAATATCCAGGGACATATATGTGTTTATTTAGCTTGGGTAGATACTAGGAGTGGAATTGTTGGGCAATACGATAAATGTACATTTAGCACTGTAAGAAACTCCCAAACTCTTATTTTCCCCCAAAGTGTCTACATATTATGCCTTCCACCAGGAATGTATCTCTGTTTGATTTTGCTGTTTATTATTTTATCCCAGGCACTGCGAAATGGCGTGTTAACTTATAAATTTCTGTCCAAATGTTAGGTTTTATTGCACTATAGGTTATTAAGCATATTTACATCAAACTCAAACTCCCAAGATTATTTTATGCATATAAATACTCAGCCCAAAATAATTCTTGAAGCAATATTATTATTTTATAGATTTTATCATTGAGTTAAACATTTTGACAAGTACTTACTTTATATTTGTGCGGCAGTCATGTCCTTACCTTTCTGAATATTATCTTTAGACAATTTTTTTTTGAGAAAGCAGTCTATATTCAAATGTCTCTGGGGAATCTTCACAATTTCTAGAACACAAAATATGAATTCTACACATTTCAACATACTAAAATTGAATGGTACCATTTTCAGCGTGTGTTACATCTCAATAAGGGTGAGTCAATAAATATTTTAAAAGATAAAGTCTGCCACACATTTTTAGTGTTTTGATCATCCTAACCAAATTTGGAATAATAATTCTCCATGCATGCAATAATTATTTGGGAAAAAGCTTGATTATTTCTTTCCATTCCTACCAGACTCCATTTGCTCAGGGAAGAGCCCAGGGAGATTTCCACAGACAAGAAGAGGAAATGCTCTCTATTTTCTCACACTGATTGTATGTTCATTTTTTAAAGTTTTTCCCCTTTTTATTGAGGTATAGCATATATGTAAACACACGTGACATGTACTCATGTAAACATGAAGTCTTCAGTGTCAACTTGATGAATTTTTACAGATAGACAATCTCAAGATCAAGACAGAGATCATTTTAGCGGCCTAAAAAGTTTCCACATGTCCACACTTATTTAATGCCCACACCCTCCAAAACACAGAACAAAACAAAACAAAATATACAGATAACTACTATTTCTGATTCCTTACCACAGGTTACTTGTTTTTTTTTTTTATTATTTTTTATTTTTTATCGAACTTTAGATGAAGGTTTACAGAACAAACTAGTTTTTCATCAAAGAGTTAGTACACATTGGTTAAACCCCACAACATCTCAACACACTCCCTTCTCAACACTGGGTTCACTATTACCAGCTTTCCTGTTCCCTCCTGCCTTCCAGTCCCTGCCCCAGGGCTGGTGTGCCCTTTAGTCATGTTTTGTTCTGTGGGCCTGTTCAATCTTTGGCTGAAGGGTGAACTTCAGGAGTGATCTCATCACTGAGCTGAAAACGTGTCTGGGGCCATACTCTCAGGGTTTCTCCAGTCTCTGTCAGGCCAGCAATTCTGGTCTTTCTTTTTGAATTAGAATTTTGTTCTACATTTTTCTCCAGCTCCGTTTGGGACCCTCTGTTGTTATCCCTGTCAGGGCGGTCAGTGGTGGTAGCTGGGTATCATCTAGTTTTACTTGGACTCAGTCTGGTAAAGGCCATGGTAGATGTGGTCCATTAGTCCTTTGGAGTAATCTTTCCCTTGTGTCTTTAGTTTTCTTCAGTCTTCCTTGCTCCCAAAGAGGTGAGACCATTGAGGGATCCTAGATGGCCGCTTACAGGCTTTTAAGAACTCAGATGCTACTCACCAAAGTAGAATGTAGAACATTTTCTTTATAAACTCTGTTATGCCAATTGATCTAGATGTTCCCTGAGACCATGGACTCTGCAGCCCTCGGCCCAGCAATTCAGTCTCTCAGGGAGTTTGGATGTGTCTGCGGAGCTACCATGGCCTTGCCTTGTACAGGTTGTGCTGGCTTCCCCAGTATTGTGTACTGTCTTACCTCTCACTAAAGTTACCGCTTATCTATTGTCTACCTGGGTGTTTGGGATTGTCTACCTAAGTGTTTTTCCATCTCCACCCCTCCCCTCCCTCGTAAACATCAAATATTGTTTCTTTTGTATGTAAACCTTTTCATGAGTTTTTACAGTAGTGGTCTCATGCAATATTTGTCCTTTTGTGATTGACTTATTTCATTCAGCATAATGTCCTCCACATGCATCCATGTGATGAGATACTTCACAGATTCATTGCTTCTCTTTATTGTTGCATCTCTTTTTTGTGGTGCTAACATTTTCTTTGTACCTCTTACTCTCCTGTGCTGAGTTCCTTTTGTTTGGTGGATTTCTTTTTCATTTCATTTTTGTAGATTTTGTTTCTGTTGAGACTTTATGCTTTTCTTCTTTATTTTTGATGAGTAGTTTTGTGAACTTGCTTTGTGAAATTTACCCTTATCTTCCTAGGTTTGAACCAGTCTATTATTACTTGGTGTTGCCTTGTGTTCCTATCCATTAGAAAGCTCTATACCTATACCTTTTATTGTTCTGACATTGTTGTCATTTACAGATTAACCTCTCTGGTTCACTGCTGCAATTGTATTGGTTTTGGATAGTCCTTGAGAGTTCATTTCCTAGGTTGGTATCTGGCTGGTACAATCTTGAGTCCTAGATTCAGGCTGCTGTCTGATGTTGTTTATTCTCAGACTGAAGGCTCCCTTTAATAATTCTTGTAAGTTTGGTTTGGTTTTTACATATTCTCTTAATTTCTGTTTATCTGGAAATTTCCTAATTTCACCATCATATTTGAACAATAGTTTTGCAGGATATATTATTCTAGGTTGGCAATTTTTTTTTTTCTTTCAAAGTTTTATATGTCATCCCATTGCCTTCTTGCCTGCATGATTTCTGCCAAATAATCAGAGCTTGGTCTTATTGTTTATCCTCTGTATATGACTTTTTGTTTTTCTCGAGCTGCTCGCAGGATTTTTTCTTTGTCTTTGGTTTGTGTGATTATGATATGCCTTGGTGTTTTTCTTTTGGGGTCTATCCTATATCCTATATGGGGTTCGCTGAGGTTCTTGGATGGTCAGCTTTTCATCACTCATGATATTAGGGAAGTTTTCTGTCAGCAATTCTTCAATGATCCTCTCTGTGTTTTCCATTTTTTTTTTCCCTGTTCTGGAACTCCAATCACTAGCAGATTTTTGCTTTTGATTGTATCCCACATAATTCTCAGCGTTTTTTCTTTTTTCTGATTTTTCCTCAGAGTTGTGTCCAAGTGTTTGTCTTCAGTTTTGCTGATTCCGTCTTTCATAGTTTCAAACCTGTTCCTCAGTCCTTCTGTGACACTGTCCATTTCTGATATCTTGTTTATCTTTTAGATTGCTAACTGTTTTTGTATGATTTCTAGATGTGAATTTATTTTGGCATTTTTTTTTTCTGTATTACTTTCCTGAATTGTTCCATTTTTTTGTCTGTATTTTCCATGAATTTGTCAATTGTTTTCTCACTTTTGTCGCTTTTTGCTTCAACTCTTGGATTGCTCTGAATGTTAGAGATTTCAGTTCCCTGTCAGGTAGTCCTAGCACCTTTTTTCTACTGGAAAGTCATGTGGTATTTTATTTTGGATACCTACTGGAACCATCCTGTCCTTTTTTTTTTTTTTTATGTTTTGATATTGTCCACTGTCTTTGGGACATTCAATAGTTATTTTCTTCATTTCTTGATTGTAGATTTGTTTGTTTTGTCCTGCTTTTTTATTTTATTTCATTATGGCTGAGCAGGCGGGCTGTCTGTTCTTTTTTGTTTGCTCTTCTGTAGTCACGATACCTTTTACCTCCTTGTCCAATGGGCGGGGTCAGTCATTCATCTATGGTGCAGTAGGGCAGGCCCAGCAGGCGTTCTGTCTCCTGCTGGGAACTTCATGAAGCTATTTTCCTGTACCCTCTGTCTGCCAATCTCCAACGTGAGTTGGGTGAATCCAAGTGGCACCTACCCTGCACTTCCCCGCAGGCCGAGCCACCACATCCAGCCAGGAAGCTTGGAGGCAGAGCAGTGGGGAGAAAATGGGGGCGGGGGGCAGGTAGGAAAGTCTGTATCGCTGGTTACCATGTGCTCTGCTTCCTGTTAGGAGTTCAGCGAAGCTGCTTTCCTGTGCTCCCTGTCTGCGGATCCCCGGCAGGAGACCAAAATAGCTGATCCATGCTGTGTTAGCTGATGGGGCCCTCCACACTTATCTCCCTTCTCTCTGTCAGTTTCTTATTCCATTCAGTGCTTGGCTGAGTTTGTTAACTCTTCACTTGGCACTTCAGTTTCCAGGAATGAAGTTTGCCTTTGTTTCACTTATTTTTTCGGGACTTTGCTGTGGAGGGGCAGCTTGGTGCTTCTGTCTATAGTGCCATGTTGACCAGAAGTCCAGTTATTTTTTTTTTTTAATTTTGTGTAGATGGAATCACATTGTATAGTTATTATCTATCTCTCCCACCCACACACACACGTTATATCTCTCACATTCATCCTGGTTGTTTTATTTCCAGTAGATTGCTCTTTCACCATGCTCTATTGTGTCTTATTGTATGAATATATTGTAATTTATTGATTCTTCCTACTATTGAAGTATATACACAGAAATTGTTTATTCTTTATTTTTTTTAGCTATTATACGTAGTGTTGCAGTGAATGTGCTTTTACAAATCTTTTTGTTCCCAGAGTGGCCAAAGTAGTTTTACCAATTCATTCTTCTTTAAACCTTTTATGAAAATGTCCTAGTAAACACTTGGGCACATTATACCTTGGATTAATTTGTATGATAGAATAATTAATTGAGAATACTGGATTCAAGATAACGAGAGGGGAGTCAGTGCAAACAGTCAATTCAGACAGCATTTTCCTGGTGATTTGCTATCAAAAGAAGCAGAGAAAGGAGGCTTATGGGTGGAGTGTTCCGAGCAGACATTTTCCTGTTTGTAGGGAGTAATCCAGTAAGAGGACATATGGAAAATGCAATGTAGGAAAGAAGCAATTTTAGTTACATAAATCCTTAGGTTGGTGTATGTGAGGAAATGGAATTCAGAACATCTGTGGACTGATTACCTTAGGTATGGGCAAGGCCATTTCTTTCTAGTCACTATTTGAGTGAAGACTTAGGGGAAGGTCTTTAGATTTCAAGGATTTCTGCTTGATGCAGCTTGGAAGTCTCGACACTAGAACTGGAGGCTCAGACCCTCACCAATGTTTCTCCTGATGCAAACATGGCCTAAAGCTAACAGCTATAGACCTGGGAAAACCATCGAGAAGGGTCAGAGGAGTATTTCAGTAATAACGAATGCACACAGATAACCAGTTATTGAAAAAGGCCTCTTCAAAAGGCTGACACTTAAGTACTTGAAAACTTTACATTAATCCAGGAATAAAGGAGCACTAAAGGCCTGAGTCAGAATCGACTTGCCAGCAACAGGTTTGGTTTGGTTTGGTTTAAAGGCCTGATAGAAAATTCCTCCTGAAGAGTAAGGATGACAATTTAGATTTGGCTCTGGGTTTTGTTAAAAAAAAAAAAAAATTTTTTTTTTTTTTTTGTTAGGAAAGAATGTTTATTTCCCACTCCTAATGATTCCTGCCCCACATGTCTGTCAGTTCCTCGTACTGTGGTGGCTTGCATGTTGTTGTGCTGCTAGAAGCTATGGCACCAGTATTTTAAATACCAGCAGGGCCACCAATGGTGGACAGGCTTAAGCTGAGCATAACACTAAGACAGACTAGGAAACAGGGCTTGGTGGCCTACCTCTGAAAAAAGTTAGTCAGTGAAAACCTTACAATTAGGAGTGGAACATTGTCTAATATACTGTTGGAAGATGAGCCCCTCAGTTGGAAGGCACTCAAAATACCACTGGGGATGAAGAAGTAGAAGTAGACGATGATGACAAGGCAGAACACAAGCTTTTGTGACCTTTATTTGCTGATGTGACACAACTCAAAATGAGAATAAACAGCTGCAGACATTCATTAATAATAGGAATGTGGAAGGTAGGAAGCATAAATCTAGGAAAATTGAAAAATGTCAAAAATGATTTGGAACCCATAAAGATTGATATCCTAGGTACTAATGAGCTGGACAGGTACTGGCCATTTTGAATCAGACAATCACATGGACTACCATGCCAAGGATGACAAATTGAAGTAGAATCATGTCACATTCACTGTGAAAAAGAACGTTTCAAGATCTATCCTGAAGTTTAACACTGTCAATCATAGGATAATATTCATATGCCCACAAGGATGACAAGTTAGTACAATTATTATTCAAATGTGTGCATCAACCAATAAGGCCAAAGATGAAGAAATTGAAGATTTGTAAAAACTTCTGCAGTTTGAAGTTGATCAAACATGCTATCAAGATGCATTGATAATTACTGGTGATTGATATGCTAAAGCTGGAAACAAAGAAAAGGGAAGAGTGGCTGGAAAATATGATCTTGGTGAGAGAAATAATTGAGGAGATCAAATGATAGAATTTTGCAAGACCGACCTCTACTTCATTGCAAATACCTTTTTTCAATAACATAAATGGTGACTATACATGTGGACTTCACCAGATGAAATAAACAAAAATCAAATTGACTACATCTTTGGAAAGACGCAATGGAAAAGCTCAATATCAACATTCAGAACAAGCACAAGGGCCTACCGCAAAACAGACCATCAATTGCTCCTTTGCAAGTGCATCTTGAAGCTAAGAAAATTATAACAAGTCGCTAAGAGCCAAAGTACAACTTTGAGTATATCCCACCTGAATTAAGAGACCATTTCAAGAGTAGATTTGACATATTGAACACTAATAACCAAAGACAAGACTAGTTGTAGAATGATATCAAGGACATCATACATGAAGAAGTCAAGAGATCATTGAAAAGACAGGAAGGGAAGAAAAGACAAAAATGGGTATCAGAAGAGACTCTGAAGCTTGCTCCTGAAAGTAGAATAGCTAAAGCAAAAGGGAGAAATGATGAAGTAAGAGAGTTGAACAGAAGATTTCAGAGAGTGCTTTGAGAAGATAAAGTATTATAATGAAATGTGGGAAGGACTGGAGATGGAAAACCAAAAGGGAAGAATATGCTCGACATTTCTCAAGATGAAAGAACTGAAGAAAAAATTCTAGCCTCAAGTTGCAATATTGAAGAATTCTACTTGGAAAATATTAAGCTATACAGGAAACATCAAAAGAAGATGGAAGGGATACACAGAGTCCCTGTACCAAAAAGAAATGGTCAACATTCAACCATTTCAGAAGGCAGGATATGATCGAGAACAATGGGTACTGAAGGAAAAAGTCCAAGATGCACTGAGCATTAGTGAAGAACAAGGCTCCAGAAATTGAGAGAATACTAATTGAGATGTTTCAGCAAATGAATGCAGCACTGGAAGGGCTCACTTGTCTATGTCAAGAAATTGGAAGACAGCTCCCTGGCCACCTGACTAGAAAATGCCCATATTTATGCCTGTCATGGATTGAATTATGTCCCCCAAAAATATTTGTATCAATTTGGTTAGGCCATGATTCCCAGGATTATGTGATTGTCTACCATTTTGTCACCTGATATGATTTTCTAATGTGTTTTAAATTCTATCTCTATGATGTTAATGACTTGGGATAAATGGCAGTTATAGTAATGAGGCAGGACTCAATCTACAAGATTGGATTGTGCCTTGAGCAAATTTCTTTTGGGTATATAAAAGCGAGAAGACAGCTGAGAGAGAGGAGAACTTCACACCACCAAAAAAGCAGAGCAGAGAGCAGAGTGTGTGACTAGGAGAAGCTCCTAGTCAAGGGAAAGATTGATGTCAAGGACTTCCTCCATAGCCAACAGAGAAAGCCTTCTCCTGGAGCTGACCCTGATTCTGGACTTCCAGCCTACTAGACAGTGAAAGAATAAACTTCTGTTTGTTAATGCCATCCACTTGAGCTATTTCTATTATAGTGGCGCTACATAACTAAGACGGTGCACATTCCAAAAAAAGGTGATGGAAAAGAATGTTGAAATTATCAAAGGATATCATTATCACATACAAGTAAAATTTTACTGAAGATCATTGAAAAGTAGTTGCAGTAGTACATCAACAGGGAGCTACCAAAAATCAAGCCAGAGTCAGAAGAGGATGTGGAATGACAGATATCTTCACTGATGTCAGATAGCTCTTGGCTGAAAGCAGAGGATGCCAGAAAAATGTTTATCTGTGTTTTATTGACCATGCAAAGGCATTCAACTGTGTGGATCATAAGAAATTATAGAAAGTATTGCAAAGAATAGGAATTCCAGAACACTTAACTGTGCTCATGAAGAACCTGTACATAGACGGACAGGCAGTCTTTTAAACACAGCAAGGGGATGGTTTAAAATCAAAAGAAACGTGTGCATCAGGGTTGTATTCTTTCACCATACTTATTCAATCTGTATGTTGAGCAAATAATTCAAGAAGCTAGACTACATGATGAAGAATGTGGCATCAGGATTGGTGGAAGACTCATTTACAACTTGCAATTTGTAGATGACACTCTCCAAATACTGTGGCTCATATAACTGGATTTAGATTCTGTGTGAAGACAGGGGAATGGAGTGGGAGAAAACAAGGAAGCCTTAGAATAAATAATGGATGCAAGGACAAACTCTAAGATTGGAATTCTTCCTTTAAGTGTATAAAAACCAATCTATTGTATCTGAAGGAGACAAGGTAGTAAAATTTAAAAAAGATGTCTTTTTTGATCAACTGGAAAGTAGTTTATATCTAGGCTCCTCCTCTCATTATATGACTTTGGATAAATGCCTTATATTTTGTTTAAATATTTTTCTCATCTATGGAATCAGTAATATTTAAAGTCGTGAAAACAATGCTATATAACCTGTGAGAAGAGCCTGGCATATAGCACTTATAAATGGTAGCTAATACGCAAGTGGAATTCAAATTTCTCCAGTATCTGGGAATTTCTCACCTTTGGGCTACATTCCTTACTACATTCTGACTTTACATTTCTTCAGTAGTCACACTTTGGAGAGTGGTTCTCAGCTTATGTAAATTACTACTGGTGTTTGGGAAAAAATAACAACCACAATACTTGTAAACTGCGTGAATTAAATATGTCTATATATATATCTATATCTATAGAATTGGTTTCCTTCAGCCAGTCCTGCCTTCTACAATGAAAATAAAAACCTTTGCCTTAAGACTTCCATATCACTTCCGGACTGTGGTTCTTCTGCAGGTTGTTCAGGTTCTGTATGTGTGTGTGTTTGTGTGTGTGTGTGAGTGAGTGTGTGTGTGATACATTCGCAGGTGACTCACATAGTTGTAAAAAGTTAAGGCAGGACAGACCAAGGGTTTCAAGATCAAGAAGCCCAATGCCATCACTTAACAGATAAGAAAAATAAGGCACAAAGAGGTCATGAATAATGGCAATCAGTGATGGGATGTATACTTACCGAAGCTTTTACTACAAATGACTCTGAATGTACAGACTAGATCAATGCCCACCACCAACCAGGAACCCAGGAAGATAAGCATAAATTGATTATTTGTTCAGCAGAAGTGTAATAAGAGAGACATGAGGATGATAGCCGCAGAGTTCCTGACTTCAGGGTGTGATGGATTTTGTAATAGAAATAATAATACATCTAAGGAAGAAATCTTTCTTCAGAAACTAGAAATAACCATCCCCAGGTCAACAACCCTTTCCCAATGCAAAATAGCAAAGGCTATTTTGGCCACCCTTTGATGTTTCAGGATATTATAAGTAAAACCATTTTAAATACGTGAGTTGAGGACAACGCAGGCATCATTAATCAGTACAACTCAGGTTTTGCTTAGAATGGAATCTTTACTGTTCTAACCACAATAAAAATAATTCTTCGAGTCAGCTTATATGGAAGACTGGGTAGTTGATTTTTTAATATGGAGAGATGCCTAGCACAAAAACTGACCATCCCAAGACACGGTTGTTAGAAGTAAGGAAAAGTTATATGTGAAAAAAAATCATGGCGCCCACATAGGTAGAGTGGGAGTGTTTAGATCAGCTCTTGCTCAGAAAGACACTCCATTTCCACTTTTAGTTTTATGAAGTTAAATTATGTTCTGAGTATACTAGAAATTATGCCCTGGAATTGTAGCTGACCTCAGCACTCAGAATTCAATTTTTGAAATCATTCAAAGCAAGGATAATTACTCTATGATTTATGATTATTTCATCTCTTAACTTTTTTTTTAGTAACTGAAATGTTTAAGAAAGCCCAAATCTGAATCATATTCCTGAAGCTTTATGAGAACAACAAGAGTCACTGAAATTCATAGAGGGAAAGCTAATTAGCATTGGATTGCCTCCATATACACCTCCTTATGCAAAAAAAAAAAAAAAGGGGGTGGAGTGAGTGGTTAAATTTGGTGGCCTGTAGGGAAGATGATTTTCTTACCTGTCCATTCCTTAGGTGAATTGCATCATAGTCATAGTCGTGCTCAAGTGCTGACACTATATTTGTTCAATATTGGTCTCATGGGAACAAATTTCTTTATCTATGTGGATTTCTACATCAGCATGAGTTGTTCCATGCACACAAGAAGGTTGGAGAATTAAGCTTGTGAATATTTTTCTCATAGGTGTTTGTAAGATCTAGAGAGAAAAATATTTGCAAAGGATTCAGAAGGAGTGTTGGTAATTGAACCTGTAATCTGGCATAAGAAGTCAGCACTGAGTAGGAATACTGAAAATAAAATTATTATTTCTTTTAGGATTTGAACTAGGACATGAGTAGTATAAGTAAGTAGTACTGATTTCCTCTTGTTTTAGTGAGTATTTTCCTTTTTTCTCTTTTCCACAGAAAAATTCTTCAGGTCTTAAGCTAAGACGGTATGTATCTTAACTTGCATCAAGATAGGAACTAAAGCTTTAAGTAAAACAGATAAAAATTTGTTCATCAAGATACAAAGATTGCTAGCATTTTTAGTAAATTGTTTCTGTATTTTTCTAATCTCCACACTTCATTTCTCTCTGTACTCTGGCTCTGCCACAGCTAGTAAATCCATTGCCATTGAATGTACTCTGACTCATAGAAACAGTATAGGACAGAATAGAATTGCCCCATAGGGTTTCCAAGCAGCGGCTGGTGGATTTGAACTGCCAACTTTTGGTTAGCAACTGAGCCCTTCGCCACTGCACCACCAGGGCTCACCATAGCTAGTAGGATGCACAAAAAAGAAGTAATCAGCAAGCATGAAAAATTGGAAGTGGGGTGACAAGTTTCCCTAGAAATCATGTTTTTGTTTTTTCTTCCTCACACAGGAAAGAGAAAAGAGTCTATACATATTACTGATTATTGAAAAGGACCCGTCTGGACATATTTTTCAAATAACAATTTTATGTGTGTGTATGTGTGTGTGTCCATTTGTGATAGAATGGTAATGAAGTAGTCAGGATAAGGTAGGTAGTGGTGAGTGGGAGGGGGAATAAGAGCCAAGGAACAGAATGATTATATCAGCCCTGAAAGTTAACATTTTTCCAGTCTGTGGAGATTCGGGGTACCTGAGAGCCAAACTAATGGGAAGGTTGGCTTTACATGTTTACGGAGTTAACTTAATCCTGCATTACCCAGTAAATATACACCAAAAAAAAAAAAAAAATGCTAGACCGTCTGAGGAGTGGGATTTCAATTAACCAGAGCATATCTTTTTAATGTATAATTTATTTTTTTGTTGTTGTTTTTTCTTAGAATAACAGCAGGATATACCAATTCAACAATTTCTGCATGTATAATACAGTGACATTGATTACATTTTTTGAGGTGTGCAGCCATTCTCATGCTTCTTTTCCTAGTTGTTGCTCCCTCGCTAACATAAGGTCACTGACCATTAAGTTTCCTTTCTAATCTTTGAGTTGCTATTGTCAATTTGATCCCATACAGCTATATCTTAAAAGAGCACAATGTTCAATGCAGACATTCTTTACTAGCTAAGCTAATGTTTGGTTTTAAGAAGACTTCTGGGGGCATTTTTGGTTTAAGGGTTAAGGTTTAAAGGGCAATAGTCTGAGGGATTCTTAGAAATAATCTTGGGTGTCCAACTTTTGCATATACGTCCATTATAGAATTGTGTTTACACTGAAATTTGTCAAAGGAGAGGACAATTTGTGGTGAAAACAGTTGCCATCAATTCAATCAGATTCAAGGTGACCCCTGTGTCTGTCAGTGTAGAACTATACTCAGCAGACTTTTCATATACGTATATACACACACACACTATATACATATATATATATATATATATATATATACATACAAGTTTTTGGTGAAAGTTTACATAGGAAATTAGGTTCTCATTTAACAATTTCTATAAATATTGTTCAGTGGCATTAATTACATTCTTTGCAATATGTCAGCATTCTTGTTATTTTTATTTTGGTTGTTCTGTTTCCATTAATCTACCTTCCCTGTCCTCCCTTGCCTTGTCATCTTTGGTATAGGGTAAATGTTTATCATTTGATTTCGTCTAGAAAATTATTTTGGGAAGCACAGTACTCATAGGTGATACTATTTATTTTATGGGCCAATCTTTCATTCGGCTTAGAGTGGTTTGAGCTCCATGTTTAAAGAAAATTTCAGGGCAATAGTCTCAGAGGTTCACCTAGTCTCCACTGATCCAGTAAATCTGGACTTTTTTTAAAGGAATTTGAGTTTTGTTCTTTATTTTTCTTCCATTCTGTCCAGGACCATCTATTGAATCTCTGGTAGAAATAATCAGTGGTGGAATCCTGGCACTATCTAGTTCTTCTAGCCTCAAGGTAGGTGATGTCATTGTTCATGTAGACTATTGCTTCTGTAGACTAGTTTTGTCTTTGAGTCTTTGGTTTCCTTCTTTCTCTTTGGTTCCAGTGGAGAAGAGACCAATAGTTGTATCCTAGATGACTGCGCACAAGCTTTTAAGACCATAGACACTACTCACCAAACTAGAATGTAAAACATTGACTATAGGGAGTATACCATGCCAATGGACTGAGTTGTCCCACGAGACTACTGTCCTAAGTCCTCAAACCCAGTAGACCAATCCCCTGTGGTGCTCGGTTTTATCTAGTAGCTATCCATAAACACCAAAGTTTTCAGTGGCTGATCTTTCAGAAGCAGATTGTCAGGAGTTTCTTCTGAAGTGCCTCTGGATGAACTCCAACTGCAAACTTATTGTTACCAGCCAAACGTGTTAACCATTTGAATGATTCAGGGTTCTCATATATGTACATGTAAATTTGTTTTGAGGTTCTCTTATATGTACATCTGGCCCTAAGTTTGTTGGCGTAGAATTAAATTTTGTTAAAGAAATGGTTATCACAAATATGAAATTTACTTGTAATAACTTTATTATAAGTATCAATTTATATATCATGAGTATGAAAAAAGTAATATTTTGTATTTATATCATAGAACAACAGCATTATTAGGTTAAAGATGAAGATTCAGATGCATGGTGTACTCAAATCTTAGGGCCAAAAGTTCTGGTGTGAAAATGAAACAGAAAAATAAAGAACTCAAAAAAGTACAGCTTCTTTTTCTGCTGCAAGTTCTGCAGTTTTAATGTTTATTTACCCAGCTCCTGGCACAGTGCCTCATATACAGAAGATGCTCAACAAAAGGAAGTTGAACCTAACTGAATTCTGTATTAATGGTGTATCAGGTTTCAATATGCGAGAGAAAAAATAGCTTTCAGATGATTATAATACTGTTTAAAAAAAAATAGGAATTTCAAGCAGCTGTATAAATTACGACAAATATGAACACATCCAGGGCAGAATGAAGGACAGTGAACAGGAAACTGAGCCATGTATTAGTATCCAGTAGTGGCTTATATCGGAAAAGAAAGACAAAATAAGATGTACAGGGGTCCCTGGGTTATGAACATCTGACTTATGAACAACTCATACTTGCCTTTTAATGTTATGCCAATTTGCCCATACTTCGACATGACTGAACCAACCTCTACTCGCAATAAATCCATCACAATCACCTTTATTTGCTGCATGTGCAGCTTTTAAGTCACTGAAAGGTCTTCAAGCCTATTCTCGCACTAACCCAAATGCAAACCCATTGCCATCTAGTTGATTCTGACACATAGTGACCCTATCAGGACAGAATAGAACTAACTCCCTCATGTGGTTTCCAAGGAGCGGATCTCAACCATTGAGCCACCAGGGCTCCTTTTTTGCATTAAACTAAGGCTAAATAAGACCATACGCACCTTTTCTGACTTAATTACAAATTTGACTTAAAGACACATGTAGAAATGGATCTTGTTTGTAACCCAGGGACTGCTTGTAGCTGTGTTAGGGTTGTGCAAAAATACCACACTTTGTTAAAAAGGCAATTCGAAATAATTTGAGTTTACTCCAGTTTTATTTAACATTCACATATCACTTCATCTAGGAAAACTTTATTCTTTATTCTCTATATATAAAAACAAAATATATCTTATCAAGATTATAACCTAATATGAATCCCAGTGAATTAATGTAATTATCCAATATTGGATAGTATACTTAAAGTATGTTTTTCTTTGGATATTTTCTGATTTATTTTTCTAAAATAATATTAATTAAGATCAATGTTTCCTGTATACATCTTTAAATAAGAATTTTATTAATTAGGCAGATTTTGATCATAGAAAAATTTCCTGGAGGAAATAAACTGCATAGTGACTTTTACTTTTTGGACATTGTCTTAGTCATCTAGTGCTGTTATAACAGAAATACCATACATAGATGACTTTAGCAAAGAGACATTTATTTTCTCAAAGTCTGGGAGGATAGAAGTTCAAATTCGGGGTGAGAGCTCCAAGGGAAGACTTTCTCTCTCTGTTGACCCTGGAGGAAGGTCCTTCTCATCAATCTTCCTGTGCACTAGAAGCTTCTGTTTACAGGAATCTCTGATCCAAAGACTTGTTCTGATCCCAGCGTGCTTTCTTGGTGGTGTGAGGTCCCAATGTCTCTCTGCTGGTCTCTCTCTTTTATATCTTAAAAAAGATTGGCTTAAGACAAAACCTAATCTTCTAAATTGAGTTCTGCCTCATTAACATAACTGCCACTAATCCCATCTCATTAACATCATAGAGGTAGGATTTACAACACATGGGAAAATCACCTCAGATGACAAAATGATAGACAATCACACACTATAGCGAATCATGGCCTAGCTAAGTTTACACTTATTTCTGGGGGACACAATTCAATACGTGACAGACATTGCTCTTTTAATTAAAATTTTCCCGGGTCATGATTTGCAGATCTAAATTTTCATAAGATTTGGTCCATTTATCAGGTTTTAGTAAAATCTAAATTAGCTTAGTTTACTGATTGACATCGCAAGTTACGTTTGTATTATTTTTGTCTAAATGATACAAACATAACCGTCTCATCAGTAAATGAATGTTTGACAAAATGCTTTTTGAAGTCAAGTTCAACCTCTGTTTCTGTAAATATAGGGAAGAGGGAAAAGAAGAGAGAATACTTGGAAAAATGGTCAACGTTAATCAGACAGCTCTAAGTCATCATGTTCAAACTCAATGGCACAATCTTCATGCCCCGGTTGCTGACACTGACTGGGATCCCTGGCTTGGAGTCTATTCAGTTCTGGATTGGAATTCCTTTCTGTGCCATGTACATCATTGCCATCTTTGGGAATTCCCTGCTTCTTATCATCATCAAAACTGAATGCCGTCTCCAGGAGCCCATGTATCTCTTCTTGGCAATGCTTGGAGCAACAGACATTGCTCTCAGTACATGCATCCTACCCAAAATGCTAGGTATATTCTGGTTCCACTTACAAGAGATATATTTTGAAGCCTGTCTCTTGCAGATGTGGCTTATTCACACATTGCAGTGTATTGAGTCAGGTATTCTGCTGGCCATGGCCCTGGATCGCTTTGTGGCAATCTGTGACCCCCTGAGACATGCAACCATTTTTACCCACCAACTTCTCACTCAGATCGGGGTTGCAGTGACACTCAGAGCTGCCCTCCTTGTAGCTCCATGTCTCATCCTCATCAAATGTCGCCTGAAATTCTACAGGACCACTGTGGTCTCCCACACATACTGTGAGCACATGGCCATTGTAAAATTGGCAATAGAAGATGTTCACATCAACAAGATCTATGGTCTGTTTGTGGCTTTCAGCACACTAGGATTTGACATCATCTTTATCACACTCTCCTACATTCAAATATTTATAACTGTCTTCAACCTGCCACAAAAGGAAGCAAGGCTCAAAGCCTTTAATACCTGCATTGCCCACATTTGTGTCTTCCTAGAATTTTATTTCTTGGCTTTCTTCTCCTTCTTTACACACAGGTTTGGGTTCCACATCCCATCCTACATTCATATTCTTCTGTCCAACCTTTATCTTCTTGTCCCACCTTTGCTCAATCCCATAGTTTACGGGATAAAGACCAAACAGATTCGAGATCGAGTGTTCAAGATTTTGTACTCTAAGGACGCTTCTTGATTTCTCATTTATTCTATTTTAAAAAACAAAATGTCACTATGGAAACATCTTGTACTCAGTCAGAGCCTGTTATCTCAAGTTTCTTCTATGCTGAAATATAAAGTTGTAGCTTTGCATTCACATGCATAAAGGCCATCTTTCCTCATTTAACAATTTCTGTTTTTTATTGACACAGAATAATTGGAAACAGTGATATAATAACATTTAGTACATAGATGACATTAGAAGTAGGATCATGAAGATTTGTATTTATTAGTATTTGGTGAAGGAAGATTCTTAAAAGTACAACTAAATATTAATATGTTAGCCTTTGTTTCAAAATACCTAGTGCATTGGTGTCCCTGAAAAAGAAATTCAGTTTAATGTATTGTAATTCTAATGTATATGATCAAAATTATTTTCACTATCATATCTGATCACATTCATCGTCGTCATTGTTGTTATTAGTTGCCAACAAGTTGGCTCCAACTCATGGTGACCTCATGTAAAAGAAAATGAAACATTGCCTCTCCAAGGTTGAGCCATCTTCAAGTTTGTTGGTATTCTCGAGCTGGTTTTGCACTTGCTGTGTATTTTGCGTGCCTTCCAATTTAGGGCTCACGTCTTCCAGCACGATTTTCTGCTGTGATTCTTAAGGTTTTTATTGGCTGCTTTTTGGAAGTAGACCTCCAGGCCTTTCTTCCTAGCCTGCCAAGGTCTGCTAAAACCTGTCCACCACGGGTTATTCTGCTAGTATTAGAACATTAATCCACCACAGTATTACAAACTGAGCGGTGGCGGATCATCATTATAATCACCATTAAAGCTCTAACCTGTTTTAGAAGTACAGCCAGCATGCTCCTCAGAAGCAAGCATGGCCAGACTTCTCATTTACTTTGGACAAGCTATCCTGGAGAAGGACATTATATATAGCAAAATAGAGAGTGGGCAAAAAAGGGGAGACCCTCAGTGAGCTAGATTGACACAGTGGCTACAACAATAGGCTCAATCATACCTACTATTGTGAGAAAGACCAGGCTAAGGCAACGTTATGGATAGGAGCCAACTCGATGACACCTAACAAGAACAACAAAGTCCTGAATTATTTATGATTATGGTTCAAACACTATGTAGATTGAGATTTTTAATTTATACATTGAAATATATTTATAATCATTTTTTGCCTACAAAACATTTCACACAGCCTACTGCAGAGATACATATAATCTAGTTAGTGTCATTATCATATGATTAAACAACATAGGGAAATTTGAACTGATGACAAAGGATGAAGTAAATGTAGAATGATTGGCAGTTAATATACTTACTTTGTTTGTACTAAGATCTGATATGTAAGTAAAATAGATTTTTAAGAAAGAAAGTATTTTAATCCATAGTTTAAGGGAAAAATATTAGTCCTGCAAAAAGAAAACCCGCTGCCATTGAGTCGAAAGAGTGTAGAACTGCCCCACAGGGTTTCCAAGGACCACTTAGTAGATTCAAACTGCTGACCTTTTGGTTAGCAGCCATAGCTCTTAAGCACTATGCCACCCGGGTTTCCTAGTCCTGCGAGGGGGCTATTTTTTTTTTCCCAATGCTCATTGATTTGCTGCTATCTTTCCACATCCCTTGAACTAATATCCAAAATAAATATCACAGATGGCTATAATTATAGGAAAAATGCAGTAGTATTTATTAGACCTTTGTCTTAAAATAAGTTTTACTATAAAATTTTCTACGGACTTCATTATAGATCTTGTAGCACATGTAAATAGATGGCTTAAATCTAAATGACTGTTAAAGATAATGACTAGGGCCTAATAATATTGCCAAATTAGTGGCAAATGATAGCACTCAGGACAGTTAGAGATGTGGGTTTGGAGCCATTTTCTCCTAAACACTACTTCCTGGAGTATATGTTCCACCGTGTTCTGTGATATGTGCTAGACATGTGCACATTCTGCGTAGTTGACCAAAGGTAATGTTAGGTTCTGTAAAGGTAAAAAGTAACACTGCCATGTCATTAATATGTTCAAGTTTTAGACTAGATTTTTCATAAGGAGTCATGTTCATATGTCCTATACAAGACTGTGTGGTTTTCATTTATAACATTGCAATGTTTTTTAATTCCAATGACCTCTATATTGTCAAAAGCCAGATTTTTTTTTTTTTTTTTTTGGACGTTTCTGCTATATTTTTACTTTTTCTTTTTTTTAAGCTTTCTTCTCATTTTGCTTTTAAGGTATTATTCTCTCCTAGAAGCGTTTATACTTCTCTTATCTTTTTTCCCCTATTTCATTACTATTTTTTCTCTGCATGGAACTTCTTTTCCTGATTACTTACCTGGTAAAACTATCCTCTTATTTCAGACCTAGACTCAATTGTTTCTCAGCATCTCTTCCAGGATGCCTTGACTGAGGTTTCCTCTTGGGCTTAGAGTTATTCTTTGTAATTTATAATAGTTTGTACAGTGTTCAAACTATATTATGTCAAAATGTATGCATAATATTGGGGATTTATCCTGGACATTTTGTAATTTAATAGTTTATCACTTAGTGTCTTGCTTTTTTTTTACATATGTATGGCACTTAATAAATACTCTGTGATTTGAACTGACTCTTACTGGTTTCAGTGACTTGGTGTGATATTCACTGAGATAAGAAACATTGAAGGATGGTTCTAGAAGGGGGGAAAGTACAAGAAACTCCACTTATGGAAATGTTTAATGAAAAGAATGAAGAGCCTACTACAGCTATTCAGTTGTCAATAACATATACCAAAAAATCTGTTGTCGTCAATTCTGACTCATAGTGACCCTATAAGACAGAGTAGAACTGCCCTATAGGGTTTCCAAGGAGCCACTGGTGGATTCAACCTGCCAACCTTTTGGTTAAGCAATTTTTGAACCACTACACCACCATGTATCCAATTACATTAAAAAAAAAAAAAACCCAAAAGGACCTTGTCTAATTTATCTTCATATCTCCAATGCCTTTGTTGTGATTTATGCAAGAAAAGTCATAACTGGAAATAGGGATATATTTCAAGAACAAGTTTTGACTGACCTTATGTTAAAAAATAAATAGATAAATAATTGGCAAATGAATGCAATTTTTGTTTCAAGGTAAAACAAAATCCATAAGGGTTAAATGTGTATTTTTTCAAGGTTTTCCTATATTCACTAAAGATTTATAACAACTTAGAAATTACTGAGTTGTAGCTCATCTTTGTGTCGACTCGACGGCGCTGGGTTTTTTAGCTCATCTTTGTAGATACTCAAAATGAGAATGTTAAAGGATTCAGCCGAGAGACGAGATGTGGTCAGAGAATTGAACACTTGTTTTTCACAGAAATATTAGCTACCTTGTGCTTAGTGGTGTATGTCCTGCACTTTTATATAGTATATATCACTGTGTTACAATTCCAGGTATTAGTGTTTCTACAAGTGAGAGAAATTTTGTCACAGATTTAAATAACATGTCCAATGCTATGAAAAAAAAGAGGAAGAAATCTGGACATACCCTATTTAGACTGATTAAAAATGTATAAAATTTTTAAATTTCACCACGTTATAGAAATAGATTATTTCCACACTGTTGAATGAATAACTCCAGTCTTAGAGTTTTCTTCTTGCATTCTTGAATTCCAAAGCTGTCCACCCTCTCTAAACTTCAAGAGCCCTCAATCCATTCAGAGAATAATATACAGGATTATGATCCATAATATTCAGTGTTGGTCTCAGGTACATTGGTAACTATGGGAATTTGGAAAAAACAATAACCAAAGTCTTTATAAATGACATCAGATTTACATATACAGATGGAGCTATGAATATAAATATATATTCCGTTCTGCCGCCTGATGAAGATGAAAACCCTTGTCTGAAGACTTCCATCCCACTTCCTGACTGGATGCTCTTGTTCGGGCTTTTCAAGTTCTGTGTGTGTGTGTGTGTGTGTGTGTGTGTTCAAAGCACCCATGGGCAGCTCATGCAGTTCTGGAAAGTTAAAGCAGAGCAGGTTAAAGTTTTCAAGATCAGAAGACCGACACCATCACTTTACAGATAAAGTAAAGCACGAAGAATCACGAATAGTGACTATACGTAGCGGTAACCATTTTTTTTTTTAACTGTAGTTATCCCAGATTTTACTAGAAATGGCTCTGAGTGCACAGACTAACTCAGTGCCACCCACAAATAAGGAACTCAGGGAAATAAGTATAATTGTCTTTTCAATGGAACTATTTCTAAAGAAACTGGTTATCATAGCTTTAGAGTGCCAACTACATAATGTGCTTGATTCCATAATTAACAATAATGATAATAGTAATAATGTTTTTATGGAAAAACATTCCTTCATTCAGAAACTAGGACATACCCTAACTTTTTTCTTTGTGAAATATTAATGGTTATACCAACCACTCTTTAGTGCTTCAAGATATTATAACTAAAATAATTGTAAGTACATGTGTGGAAGGCAGTAGAGGGATTATGAGTTAGTGTCACACAATTTTGTGTAAAATGGGCACTTTACTGGTGTAACCACAATAAAAATGCTTCTTTGAGTAAGCTTATGTAGAAAACTAGATAAATAATTTTTAATATGGAGCGTTGTCTGTCATTAGAGGGAGATTCTAAAAGTCAGGGATTGCTGTTTTTGTTGTTGTTAGGTGCCATCAAGATGGTTCCAACTCGTAGCAACCCTATATACAACAGAATGAAACACTGCCAGGTCCTGTGCCATCCTTACAATCATTACTATGTTTGACCCCATTGTTGTAGCCATTATGTCAATCCTTATCTTTGAAGGCCTTCTTTTGTTTTTGCTAACACACTACTTCACCAAGCATGATGCCCTTCTCCAGGGACTGGTCTGTCCTGATAACATGTCCAAAGTACATAAGACGAAGTCTCGCCATCCTTGCTTCTAAGGGGCATTCTAGTTGTCCTTCTTCCAGGACAGATCTGTTCATTCTTCTTGCAGAAGTAAGGCATTGTTGTTGTTGTTGTTAGGTGCAGTCGAGTGGGTTCTAACTCATAGCGACCCTATGCACAACAGAACGAAACACTGCCCGGTTCTGCGCCATCCTCACAATCGTTGTTATGCTTGAGCTCATTGTTGCAGCCACCATGTCAATTCACCTTGTTGAGGGTCTTCCTCTTTTCCGCTGACCCTGTACTCTGCCAAGCATGATGTCCTTCCCCAGGGACTGATCCCTCCTGACAACATGTCCAAAGTATGTAAGATGCAGTCTCGCCATCCTTGCCTCTAAGGAGCATTCTGGCCCCACTTCTTCCAAGACAGATTTCTTTGTTCTTTGGCAGTCCATGGTATATTCAATATTCTTCACCAACACCACAATTCAAAGGTGTCAGCTCTTCTTCAGTCTTCCTTATTCATTGTCCAGCTTTCACATGCATATGATGCAATTGAAAATACCATGGCTTGGGTCAGACTCACCTTAGTCCTCAGGGTGACATCTTTGCTCTTCAATACTTTGAAGAGCTCCTTAGCAGCAGATTTGCCCAATGCAATGCGTCTTCTGATTTCTTGACTGCTGCTTCCATGGCTGTTGATTGTGGATCCAAGTAAAATGAAATCCTTGACTTCAATCTTTTCTCTGTTTATCATGATGTTGCTCATTGGTCCAGGTGTGAGGATTTTTGTTTTCTTTATGTTGAGGTGTAATCCATTCTGAAGGCTGTAGTCTTTGATCTTCATTAGTAAGTGCTTCAAGTCCTCTTCATTTTCAGCAAGCAAGGTTGTGTCATCTGCATAACGCAGGTTATTAATGAGTCTTCCTCCAATCCTGATGCCCCTTTCTTCTTCATATAGTCCAGCTTCTCGGATTATTTGTTCATCATAGAGATTAATAGGTATGCTGAAAGAATACAACCCTGATGCACACCTTTCCTGACTTTAAACCAATTGGTATCCCCTTGTTCTGTCTGAACAACTGCCTCTTGATCCATGTAAAGGTTCCTCGTGAGCACAATTAAGCATTCTGGAATTCACATTCTTCGCAGTGTTATCCATAGTTTGTTATGATCCACACAGTTGAATGCCTTTGCATAGTCAATAAAACACAGGTAAACATCCTTCTGGTATTCTCTGCTTTCAGCCAGGATCCATCTGACATCAGCAATGATATCCCTGGTTCTAGGTCCTCTTCTGAAACCAGACTGAATTTCTGGCAGTTCCCTGTTGATATACTGCTGCAGCCGTTTTTGAATGATCTTCAGCAAAATTTTGCCTGCGTGTGATATTAACGATATTGTTCTATAATTTCCACATTTGGTTGGATCACCTTTCTTGGGAATAGGCATAAATATGGGTCTCTTCCAGTCAGTTGGCCAGGAAGCTGTCTTCCATATTTCTTGGCATAGGTGAGTGAGCACCTCCAGAGCTGCATCTGTTTGTTGAAACATCTCAACTGATATTCCATCAGTTCCTGGAGCCTTGTTTATCGCCAGTGTCTTCAGCTTGGACTTCTTCCTTCAGTACCATCGGTTCCTGATCATATGCCACCTCTTGAAATGTTTGCATATTGACTAATTCTTTTTGGTATAATGACTCTGTGTGTTCCTTCCATCTCCTTTTGATTCTTCCTGCATCATTTAATATTTTCTCCATGGAATCCTTCACTATTGCAACTGGAGGCTTGAATTTTGTCTTCAGTTCTCTCAGCTTGAGAAACGCCGAGCATGTTCTTCCCTTTTGGTTTTCCATCTCCAGCTCTTTGCACGTGTCATTATAATACTTTACTTTGTCTTCTCGAGATGCTCTTTGAAATCTTCTGTTCAGTGCTTTTACTTCACCAATTCGTCCTTTTGCTTTAGCTGCTTGACACTCAAGAGCAAGTTTCAGAGTCTCCTCTGACATCCACCTTGGTCTTTTCTTTCTTTCCTGTCTTTTCAGTGACCTCTTGCTTTCTTCATGGATGATGTCCTTGATGTCATTCCACAACTTGTCTTGTCTTCGGTCATTAGTGTTCAATGCGTCAATTCTTCAGGTGGTCTCTAAATTCAGGTGGGATATACTCAAGGTCATATTTTGGCTCTCATGGACTTACTCTGATTTTCTTCAGTTTCAGCTTGAACTTGCATGTGAGCAATTGATGGTCTGTTCCACAGTCGGCCGCTGGCCTTGTTCTGACTGATGATATTGAGCTTTTCCACCATCTCTTTCCACAGATGTAGTCAATTTATTTCTGTGTGTTCCATCTGGTGAGGTCCATGTGTATTTAAAAAAAAAAAATGTGTATAGTCGCCATTTATGTTGGTGAAAGAAGGTATTTGCAATGAAGAAGTTGCTGGTCTTGCAAAATTGTATCATTTGATCTCCAGTATTGCTTCTATCACCAAGGCCATATTTTCCAACTACTGACCCATCTTCTTTGTTTCCGACTTTCGTATTCCAATCGCCAGTAATTATCAATGCATCTTGATTGCATGTTCGATCAATTTCAGACTGTAGCAGCTGATAAAAATCTATTTCTTCTTTAGTGTTTGGTGCATAAATTTGAATAATAGTCATATTAACTGGTCTTCCTTGTAGGCGTATGGATATTATCCTATCCCTGACAGCATTGTACTTCAGGATAGATCTTGAAACATTCTTTTTGACGATGAATGCAATACCATTCCTCTTCGAGTTGTCATTCCCAGCATAGTAGACTATATGATTGTCTGATTCAAAATGGCCCATACCAGTCCATTTCAGCTCCCTAATGCCTAGGATATCCAATGTTTATGCATTCCATTTCATTTTTGACGGTTTCCAATTTTCCTAGATTCGTACTCCATAGATTCCAGGTTCCGATTATTAATGGGTGTTTGCAGCTACTTCTTCTCATTTTGAGTCATGCCACATCAGCAAATGAAGGTCCCAAAAGCTTTACTCCATCCACGTCATTAAGGTCGACTCTGCTTTGAGGAGGCAGCTCTTCCCCAGTCTTTTTTTGAGTGCCTTCCAACCTGGGGGGCTCATCTTCCAGCACTATATCAGACAATGTTCTACTGCTATTCATAAGGTTTTCACAGGCTAATGCTTTTCAGAAGTAGACTGTTGGGTCCTTCTTCCTAGTCTGTCTTAGTCTGGAAGCTCAGCTGAAACCTGTCCTCCATGGGTGACCCTGCTGATATCTGAATACCGGTGGCATAGCTTCCAGCATCACAGCAACATACAAGCCCCCACAGTACAACAAACTGACAGATACATGGAGGAAGTAAAAAAAAAAAAAAAAAAAAGCGTAGATCTATGTTAAAAAAAAAATATACATATATACATATATATAAAAAATTATATATGTTAAAAAATAGATCTATGTTAATATATGTACTTATATATTTAAAATATATATTTCCATATATATATACACATATATACACATATATACACATATATATGTGTATATATATATATATGGAAACCCTGGTGGAGTAGTAGATAAGTGCTATGGCTGCTTACCAAAAGGCTGGCAGTTTGAATCCACCAGGTGCTCCTTGGAAAGTCTATGGGGCAGTTCTACTCTGTCCTATAGGGTCGCTATGAGTCGGAATCACCTGGACGGCAATGGGTTCCTTTTTTTGTGTTTATACATATGTATCTATATATATATAAATATATATATATATATAATATATATATAGAGAGAGAGAGAGCTCTGGTGGCACTGTGGTTAATAGATTGGCTGCTAACCAAAAGGTCGGCAATTCAAATCCACCAGCTACTTCCTTGGAAACCCAGTGGTGCAATTTTACTCTGTCCTATAGGATTGCTATAAATTAGAATTTACTTGATGGCAATGGGTTATATATATACACACACACACACACACACACACATATGGAGACCACATAGGTACAGCAAGAGTTTTTAGATCAGGTCTTATTGGAGAAGGTACTCTATTTCCATTTATCTTTTTCAGCTTTATGAATTTTAATTATTAGTGTTTGAACATATTTAAAATGATGTCATGGATTTGTGCTGACTTCTTTCCACCTATTTGCATTCAATTTTAGAAGCCACTCAAAGCAAGAAAAAAAAAAAAGCTCTATGGTATATGATGGCATCTCTTGGACTTTTTGGTATTTTTGTTATTGACTTAGTTATGAAAAGCAGGCCATGACTAAAATTTCCTCTGCTGAAACTCTGGAGACTAGAGACAGAAACAATAATCACTAAGATTTAGGAACTGGAGACCCTGGGGCCTTGAAAACATTTTTATTTACACCACCCTCAAACCAAACTTTAAAACGGAGTGAGGGAAGAGGTGTATATTAGATTGTGTGAAATACAGGGAAGATAATTCATCACTCTTTCAAGTCCTCAAGAGAATTGCATCATAGTCTTGCTCAACTGATGGTACTGCATTTGTCCTCTATTTGTCTCATTGGAAAAAATTTATTTTTCTTAAATAAATGCATGCATTGCCACACTAGCATATCACTGCATACATATAAGAATGTTATAGAATTGGGCTTGTGAGTATGTGTCCTAATAGATGCCTCCGATAGCTAAACAGAGAAATATTTAGAAAGGACCTGAAGGTAATGTGGATAATTGCACCCTGTATTGTGCCCAGAGAGTCATTCTGAGTAGTAATTAAAAAAAATAATAAAAATAATGCTAATTTAATTGTCTGGATTTGACCAACGGCATGAGAAGTATAAACTAGCTATATTAAAAATATATATATTAAAAAAAATATAAAAAAATATTAAGCTACATCATTATATAACTGCTAAAACACTGAGAGTCATGGCCCAGCTAAGTTGATACACAACCTTAACCATCACAGTTCACCCTTTGTTAACTTGGCATCTGCACATACCTCCTTAAACCACACACAATCTGTAAATAAAAACAATTACCATGTCATACTTGCACCTAACATGGTACAACATGTGTACAACTGAAAACTGACTAGCCCCATTTATACTTTATGTTTTAAACGTGAAGTAGACGCAAATATTTGATGCACATATATAAGGAAGAAATAGTCTTAACAATAGTCATAACTGATCATGTGATTGAAACCGGTATTTAGAACAACCTTCTTCCTCCACCCATTTTGTATTTACTTTGCTCTCAGCAACCACCTAGTTTTTTGTGGTTCTTTGCCTGATGGGGTGATGCAAACCTTCATTAGCAGTCATGTGGTATTGAGCTGCTGTAGTTTTCTATTGACTTTCATTGCAGTGTATGGTAGTACTGAGACATACTAAGGGATTTCCTGTATTCCGGATATACTCTTCTTTATCTCCATTATGCAATACCAATTCAATTTCTCCTTGATAATCAGGATCAATCACACCAGTCAATATAGTAACTCCCTTCCTTGGCTGTGAAGTCCAAAGTGGCCAGGTGGTGTTATTAACTTCCAGGTCAATGAAATCAATGTTGTGCCTCCTGGTGGAAGCATTCTTCCTTTTGGGACTAAGACTTCTAGCCCCACAGAGCATAGGGTTGCAGAGACAGGAAGCAAACATTTTTCAAGGGAGTCACTAAGGATAATAGCAGGTGGTACCACTCCCATTTTCACACCTTGACTCCCGGACTCATGAATCCTGGTTATGGGAAAAAGAGCACCATATACTGGATGTGGGTTTAGAGCATACACAGGCTCCTGGAGAACATTGCCCCAATCTGTAAAATATTGTCACCTAGATGGCACTGTAGTTGTGTCTTTAGAAGGCCATTTCCTCATCCTATCAAGCCAGCTGCTTCAGGATAGTAGGAAGCATGGTAAGACCAGTGAATTCCATGAGCATGGGCCCATTGACACACTTCTTTTGCTGTGAAGTGAGTCCCTTGATCCTAGGTGATGAAGTGTGGGGTACCAAGATGTTGATAAGGCATCTGTACGTCCACAGATGGTAGTTTGGGCAGAAGTGTTGCTGGTAGGGAAGGCAAATCCATATCCAGAGTACGCGTCTATTCCAGGAAGAATAAAACACTGCCCTTTCCATGATGAAAGCAGTCCATTGTAATCGACCTTCCACCAGGTTACTGGCGGATCACCTTAAGGAATGGTACCACATGGGGGACTCAGTGTTGGTCTCTATTGCTGGCTGATTGGGCACTCATCAGTGGCTGTAGACTAATCAGCCTAGGTGTGTGGAAATCCATGTTGCTGAGCCCATGCATAACTTCCATTCCTGTCACATGGCCACTTTGTTCATTTGGGCAATGATGGGAGGAGTGGCTCAGGAAAAAAGATGACTTGCTTCCACAGGACACATCATCCTATGCCCTTGATTGTTAAAATCTTCCTCTGCTGAGAGTACCCTTTGATGAGCATTCACACGAGGTAAATATCTTCACTTCTTCGACCCATTCAGAGAGGCCTATCCACATACCTCTTCCCTATATCTCCTTGTCTCCAATTTTCCCTCATATTCCTTCTAAGTCCCTGATTATCCAGCCAAACCATTGGCCATAGCTCATGAATCAGTACACAATCGCACATCTGGCCACTTCTCCTTGCACACACAGTGAACAGCTAGGTGCAGTGCTAATAGTTCTGCCAGTTGGGAAGACTTCCCTTTACTGCTGTTCTTCAGGGAGTTCCCAGAAAGAGCCTGTAGGGCAGCTGCTGTCGATTTGAGTGGTGCCTGCATATTCTGCAGCACCATCTGTAAATCGGCAGGAGTTTTATCTTCCGTAGTCAACTGATCGTAAGGAACTCCCCATTAGGCCATAGGTGCAGACAGGGACAGGGCAGGTAATGTGATGGGAGTGCTGACCATGGACATTTGGGACACTTACTCAGGGAACTTACTTGTGCCTTCAGGTCCTGCTCAGGACAGATCTTGTATATACCACTTCCATTTAACAAGACCTGTGGGACATAGAGTATCCCACCCAATTTTATGCCTCCGGAGTTCATTGGAAAGGGGGTAGGACATTTTTAATGCATTTAGCTTCAAGGTGGGAGCCTTTTGAAATGTGTGAAACTCAAAACTCCTGAGTAGGAGCCTCATTTTTGTGTAGATTGAACATTGTCTTAGATGATCCCTCCAGAATGTGTGAATTCTCTAATCTTTTGACAGGTTTGCCTTTAGTTCTGTGAGATAAGCCCCCTCGCTATGTTCCCCAGTTACTATGTTCTTGTGAGAAGGTACTTATCACAAAAATAAGCTACTTCCAGTCTTCATTCAGTCATTCATTGTTTCCAGGTGTTACTTTTTCCATTCATTTCTGTCTTCTGAACAGTAAATAATGCCTTTCCAATGAGGAATAATGCCTTGCAATAGTACTTTTCAAGAAATCAGAACTCCTGTGATTTATTCTTACCCTGCATTCAGTCTTAGGACCCAATCATTGCTTCCACGTCTAGCAGGTTAAATGCGTAGTGGTTAAGTGCTACAGCTGCTAACCAAGAGGCCAGCAGTTCAAATCCGCCACGCGCGCCTTGGAAATTCTATGGGGCAGCTCTACTCTGTCCTATAGGGTCACTATGAGCCGGAATCGACTCGGCGGCAGTGGGTTTGGTTTTTTGGTTGGCTGTATTCTAGGAAAGCTGTTATTGCTTCTTAACTGTTTACACCACTTTTGTTATAACAAAGAATACATAGTAGTGATAATATTCCTGAGATTCAAATTCCTTCAGTTTTATTTATTTGGCCTGTAAGTACTACTTTTACAGTAATGAAGGATGCATTGTAGTGGTAATTTTCCTGAGATAAAAAAGCCCTTGATTTTTTTCATTTGGCCTGTAAGTACTGCTTTTGCAGTAAGGAAGAATACATTGTATCATGTTTGGAAAACTTTCATGAAAAGCAACAAAAAGGCTAAGGAGAAGGAGAATAGAATAAAATGTATGTGTAGTCATTGCCAGGTGCCTTCAATTTTACCTCATATTTTGCAAATTTTCAAGAAAAAAAAACTATTTTATCATTGACTCATATCAGCAGAATTATATCATCCATGGTCTACTGGGACAAATGGGATCCCAGATAATGAGTATCAAAATCCGTAACTCACAATAAATTCTGAAGTGGTCCTTTAATAAACATTCCTTCATTAGTGAAACATTAGTGTTGTTGTTATTGTTAGGTGCCGTGAAGTGGGTTCCGACTCGTAGCTGCCCTATGTACAAGAAAACAAAACACTGCCCAGTTCTGCATCATCCTCATGATTGTTGTTATGTTTGAGCACACTGTTGCAGGCACTGTGTCAATAGGTCTCATTTAAGGCCTTCCTCTTTTTTGCTGTCCCTTTACCAAACATGATGTCCTTCTCTAGGGACTGATCCCTCCTGATATCATGTCCAAAGTATGTGAAACAAATCCTCAACATCCTTGCTTTTAAGCAGCATTCTGGCTGTACTTCTTCCAAAATGGATTTGTTCTTTCTTTTGGCAGTCTGTGGTATATTCAATATTCTTCTCCAACACAATAATTCAAAGGCGTCAATTCTTCATCGGTCTTCCTCATTCTTTGCCCAGCTTTTGCATGCATATGAGGCAATGGAAAACATCATGGTTTGAGTCAGGCACACCTTAGTCCTTAAAATGACATCTTTCTTTTTTAACACTTTAAAGAGATCTTTTGCAGCAGATTTGCTCAAGGCAATACATCGTTTGATATCTTGAGTGCTGCTTCCATGGGTGTTGATTATGGATTCAGGTAAAATGAAATCCTTAAAAGCTTCGATCTTTTCTCTGTTTATCATGATATTGCTTACTGGTCCAGTGGTGAGGATCTTTGTTTTCTTTATATTGAGTTGTAATCCACACTGAAGACTCAGGTCTTTGATCTTCATCAGTAAGTGCTTTAAGCCCTCTTTACTTTCAACAAGCAAGATTGTGTCACTGTGCATGTTGCAACTTCTTAATATGTCTTCCCTCAATTCTGATGTCCTGTTCTTCTTCATATAGTCCAGCTTCTTGGAATATTTGCTCAGTATACAGATTAAATAAGTATGATTAAAGGATACGACCCTGACACACGCCATTTCCTGACTTCAAACCATGCAATATCTCCTTGTTCTGTTCAAATGACTGCCTCTTGATCTATGTGCAGTTTCCCCGTGAGCACAATTTAGTGTTCTGAAATTCTCATTCTTTGCAATGTTGTCCATAATTTGTTGTAATCCACACAGTCCAATGCCTTTCAATAGTCAACAAAACACAGGTAAACATCTTTCTGGTATTCTCTGCTTTCAGCTAGGATCCTTCTGCCATCACTAATGATATCCCTCATTCTATGTCCTCTTCTGCACCTGGCTTGAATTTCTGTCAGATTCCTGTTGTTGTACTGCTGCAACCACATTGAATGATCTTCAGCAAAATTTTACTTGTGTGTGATGTTAATGATATTGTTTGATAATTTCCACATATAGTTGGATCACCTTTCTTTGAAATAGGCATAAATATGGATCTCTCCCAGTTGGTTGGCCAGGTAGCTCACTTCCAAATTACTTGGCATAGACAAATGAACTCTTCCAGAGCTCCATTCATTTATTGAAGCATCACAGTTGGTATTCCATCATTTCCTGGAGACTTGTTTTTTTGCCAATGTCTTCAGTATAGCTTGGACTTCTTCCTTTAACGTCATCAGTTCTTGATCATATGCTACCTCCTGAAATGGTTGAACATGCACCAGTTCTTCTTGGTACAGTGACTCTTTCTATTCCCTCCATCTTCTTTTTTTTTTTAAAATAATTTTATTGAGCTTTAAGTGAACATTTACAAATCAAGTCAGTCTGTCACATATAAGCTTATATACACCTTACTCCATACTCCCACTTACTCTCCCCCAATGAGTCAGCCCTTCCAGTCTCTCCTTTCGTGACAATTTTGCAATTTTCTAACCCTCTCTACCCTCCTATCTCCCCTCCAGACAGGAGATGCCAACACAGTCTCAAGTGTCCACCTGATACAAGTAGCTCACTCTTCATCAGCATCTCTCTCCTACCCATTGTCCAGTCCCTTCCATGTCTGATGAGTTGTCTTCAGGAATGGTTCCTGTCCTAGGCCAACAGAAGGTTTGGGGACCATGACCACCAGGATTCCTCTAGTCTCAGTCAGACCATTAAGTCTGGTCTTTTTATGAGAATTTGGGGTCTGCATTCCACTGATCTCCTGCTCCCTCAGGGGTTCTCTGTTGTGCTCCCTGTCAGGGCAGTCATCGGTTGTGGCCGGGCACCATCTAGTTCTTCTGGTCTCAGGATGATGTAGGTCTCTGGTTCATGTGGCCCTTTCTGTCTCTTGGGCTCATAGTTAGAATGTCACCTTGGTGTTCTTCATTCTCCTTTGATCCAGGTGGGTTGAGACCAATTGATGCATCTTAGATGGCCGCTTGTTAGCATTTAAGACCCCAGACGCCACATTTCAAAGCGGGATGCAGAATGTTTTCATAATAGAATTATTTTGCCAATTTACTTAGAAGTCCCCTTAAGCCATAGTCCCCAAACCCCTGCCCTTGCTCCACTGACCTTTGAAGCATTCAGTTTATCCCGGAAACTTCTTTGCTTTTAGTCCAGTTGAGTTGAGCTGACCTTCTGTGTATTGAGTATTGTCCTTCCCTTCACCGAAAGTAGTTCTTATCTCCTAACTAATCAGTAAAAAACCCTCTCCCACCCTCCCTCCCTCCCCCTCCCCCGTAACCACAAAAGTATGTGTTCTTCTCAGTTTATACTCTTTCTCAAGAACTTATAATAGTGGTCTTATACAATATTTGTCCTTTTGCCTCTGACTAAATTCACTCAGCATAATGCCTTCCAGGTTCCTCCATGTTATGAAATGTTTCACAGATTCGTCACTGTTCTTTATCGATGCGTAGCATTCCATTGTGTGAATATACCACAATTTATTTACCCATTCATCCGTTGATGGACACCTTGGTTGCTTCCAGCTTTTTGCTATTGTAAACAGAGCTGCAATAAACATGGGTGTGCATATATCTGTTTGTGTGAAGGCTCTTATTTCTCTAGGGTATATTCCAAGGAGAGGGATTTCTGGATTGTATGGTAGTTCTGTTTCTATCTTTTTAAGAAAACGCCAGATAGATTTCCAAAGTGGTTGTACCATTTTACATTCCCACCAGCAGTGTATAAGAGTTCCAATCTCTCCGCAGCCTCTCCAACATTTGTTGTGTTTTTTGGATTAATGCCAGCCTTGTTGGAGTGAGATGGAATCTCATTGTAGTTTTAATTTGCATTTCTCTAATGGCTAATGATCGAGAGCATTTTCTCATGTGTCTGTTAGCTGCCTGGATATGTTCTTTAGTGAAGTGCGTGTTCATATCCTTTGCCCACTTCTTGATTGGGTTGTTTGTCTTTTTGTGGTTGAGTTTTAACAGAATCATATAGATCTTAGAGATCAGGTGCTGGTCGAAGATGTCATAGCTGAAAATTCTTTCCCAATCTGTAGGTGGTCTTTTTACTCTTTTGGTGAAGTCTTTACATGAGCATAGGTGTTTGATTTTTAGGAGCTCCCAGTTATCTGGTTTCTCTTTGTCATTTTTGGTAATGTTTTATATTCTGTTTATGCCTTGTATTAGGCCTCCTAATGTTGTCCCTATTTTTTTTTTTCCATGATCTTTATTGTTTTAGTCTTTATGTTTAGGTCTTTGATCCACTTGGTGTTAGTTTTTGTACATGGTGTGAAGTATGGATCCTGTTTCATTTTTTTGCAAATGGATATCCAGTTATGCCAGCACCATTTGTTAAAAAGATTATCTTTTCCCCAATTAACTGACACTGGGCCTTTGTCAAATATCAGCTGCTCATATGTGGATGGATTTATATCTGGGTTCTCAATTCTGTTCCATTGGTCTATGTGCCTGTTGTTGTACCAGTACCAGGCTGTTTTGACTACTGTGGCTGTATAATAGGTTCTAAAATCATTTAGATTGAGGCCTCCCACTCTCTTCTTCTTTTTCAGTAATGCTTTGCTTATCCAAGGCTTCTTTCCCTTCCATATGAAGTTGGTGATTTGTTTCTCCATCGCATTAAAAAATGTCATTGGAATTTGGATTGGAAGTGCATTGTATGTATAGATGGCTTTTGGTAGAATAGACGTTTTTACTATGTTAAGTCTTCCTATCCATGAGCAAGGTATGTTTTTCCACTTAAGTAGGTCCTTTTTAGTTTCTTGTAGTAGTACTTTGTAGTTTCCTTGTATAGGTCTTTAACATCTTTGGTAAGATTTATTCCTAAGTATTTTATCTTCTTGGGGGCTACTGTGAATGGTATAGATTTGGTGATTTCCTCTTCGATGTTCGTTTTGTTGATGTAGAGGAATCCAAGTGATTTTTGTATGTTTATCTTTTAACCTGAGACTCTGCCAAACTCTTCTATTAGTTTCAGTAGTTTTCTGGAGGATTCCTTAGGGTTTTCTGTGTATAAGATCATGTCATCTGCAAATAGAGATAATTTTTACATCCTCCTTGCCAATCTGGATGCCCTTTATTTCTTTGTCTAGCCTAATTGCTCTGGCTAGGACTTCTAGCACAATGTTGAATAAGAGCGTTGAAAAAGGGCATCCTTGTCTGGTTCCCATTCTCAAGGGAAATGCTTTCAGGCTCTCTCCATTTAGAGTGATGTTGGCTGTTGGCTTTGTATAGATGCCCTTTATTATGCTGAGGAATTTTCCTTCAATTCCTATTTTGGTAAGAGTTTTTATCATAAATGGGTGTTGGACTTTGTCAAATGCCTTTTCTGCATCAATTGATAAGATCATGTGGTTTTTGTCTTTTGTTTTATTTATATGGTGGATTACATTAATGGTTTTTCTGATATTAAACCAGCCTTGCATACCTGGTATAAATCCCACTTGGTCATGGTGAATTATTTTTTTGATATGTTGTTGAATTCTATTGGCTAGAATTTTGTTGAGGATTTTTGCATCTATGTTCATGAGGGATATAGGTCTGTAATTTTTTTGTGTGTGTGATGTCTTTACCTGGTTTTGGTGTCAGGGAGATGGTGGCTTCATAGAATGAGTTAGGTAGTATTCCGTCATTTTCTATGCTTTGAGATATCTTTAGTAGTAGTAGTGTTAACTCTTCTCTGAAAGTTTGGTAGAATTCTGCAGTGTAGCCATCCAGGCCAGGGCTTTTTTTTGTTGGGAGTTTTTTGATTACTGTTTCAATCTCCTTTTTTGTTATGGGTCTATTTAGTTGTTCTACTTCTCATTGTGTTAGTTTAGGTCGATAGTGTTTTTCCAGGAATTCATCCATTTCTTCTAGGTTTTCAAATTTGTTAGAATACAATTTTTCGTAATAATCTGATATGATTCTTTTAATTTCAGTTGGGTCTGTTGTGATGTGGCCCTTCTCGTTTCTTATTCGGGTTATTTGTTTCCTTTCCTGTATTTCTTTAGTCAGTCTGGCCAATAGTTTATCAATTTTGTTAATTTTTTCAGAGAACCAGCTTTTGGCTTTGTTAATTCGTTCAATTGTTTTCCTGTTCTCTAATTCATTTAGTTCAGCTCTAATTTTTATTATTTGTTTTCTTCTGGTGCCTGATGGATTCTTTTGTTGCTCACTTTCTATTTGTTCAAGTTGTAGGGACAGTTCTCTGATTTTGGCTCTTTCTTCTTTTTGTGTGTGTGCATTTATCAATATAAATTGACCTCTGAGCCATGCTTTTGCTGTGTCCCAGAGGTTTTGTTAGGAAGTGTTTTCATTCTTGTTGCTTTCTATGAATTTCTTTATTCCCTCCTTAATGTCTTCTATAACCCAATCTTTTTTGAGCAGGGTATTGTTCAGTTTCTAAGTATTTGATTTCTTTTCCCTAATTTTTCTGTTATTGATTTCCACTTTTATGGCCTTGTGGTCTGAGAAGATGCTTTATAATATTTTGATGTTTTGGATTCTGCAGAGGATTGTTTTATGACCTAATATGTGGTCTATTCTAGAGAATGTTCCATGTGCGCTAGGAAAAAAAGTATGCTTTGCAGCAGTTGGGTGGAGTGTTTCGTATAAGTCAATGAGGTCAAGTTGGTTGATTGTAGCAATTAGGTCTTCTGTGTCTCTATTGAGCTTCTTACTGGATGTCCTGTCCTTCTCTGAAAGTGGTGTGTTGAAGTCTCCTACTATAATTGTGGAGGTGTCTATCTCACTTTTCAGTTCTATTAAAGTTTGTTTTATGTATCTTGCAGCCCTGTCATGGGTGCATAAATATTTAATATAGTTATATCTTCCTGGTCAATTGTCCCTTTAATCGTTATGTAGTGTCCTTCTTCATTCTTCGTGGTGGATTTAACTTTGAAGTCTATTTTGTCAGAAATTAATATTGCTACTCCTGCTATTTTTGCTTATTGTTTGCTTGATATATTTTTTTCCATCCTTTGAGTTTTTGTTTGTGTCTCTAAGTCTAAGGTGTGTCTCTTGTAGGCAGCATACAGGCAGATCGTGTTTCTTTATCCAGTCTGAGACTCTCTGTCTCTTTATTGGTGCATTTAGTCCATTTACATTCAGCGTAATTATAGATAAGAATGTGTTTAGTGCTGTCATTTTGATGCCTTTTTATGTTTGTTGTTGACAATTTCATTTTTCCACTTGTTTTTTTGTGCTGAGACGTTTTTCTTTGTAAATTGTGTGATCCTCATTTTCATAGTATTTGACTTTATGTTTGCTGAGTCATTATGTTTTTCTTGGTTTTTATTTTGAGTTATGGAGTTGTTATACCTCTTTGTGGTTACCTTAATATTTACCCCTATTTTTCTAAGTAAAAACCTCACTTGTATTGTCCTATATCTCCTTGTTTCCCTCTCCATTTGGCAGTTCTATGCCACCTGTATTTAGTCCCTCTTTTTGATTATTGCGATCTTTTACATATTGACTTCAATGATTCCCTGTTTTGAGCATTTTTTTCTTTTTAAAATTAGTCTTAATTTATTTTTGCGATTTCCCTATTTGAGTTGATATCATGATGTTGTGTTCTGTGACCTTGTGTTGTGCTGGTATCTGATATTATTGGTTTTCTGACCAATATCCTTTAGTATTTCTTGTAGCTTTGGTTTGGTTTTTGCAAATTCTCTAAGCTTGTGTTTATCTGTAAATGTTTTAATTTCGCCTTCGTAGTTGAGAGAGAGTTTTGCTAGGTATATGATCCTTGGCTGGCAGTTTTTCTCCTTCAGTGCTCTATATATGTCATCACATTGCCTTCTTGACTGCATGGTTTCTGCTGAGTAGTCTGAACTTGTTCTTATTGATTCTCCTTTGTAGGAGACCTTTCCTTTATCCCTGGCTGCTTTTAAAATTTTCTCTTTATCTTTGGTTTTGGCAAGTTTGATGATAATATGTCTTGGTGATTTTCTTTTTGGATCATTCTTAAATGGGGTTCGAAGAGCATCTTGGATAAATATCCTTTCATCTTTCATGATGTCAGGGAAGTTTTCTGCCAACAGATCTTCCACTATTCTCTCTGTGTTTTCTGTTATCTCTCCCTGTTCTGGGACTCCAATCACATGCAAGTTATTGTTCTTGATAGAGTCCCACATGACTCTTAGGGTTTCTTCATTTTTTTTTTAATTCTTTTATCTGATTTTTTTTCAGCTTTATTGGTGTCAATTCCCTGGTACTCCAGATCTCCCACTCTGCATTCCAATTGCTCGAGTCTGCTCCTCTGACTTCCTATTGAGTTGTCTAATTCTGTAATTTTATTGTTAATCTTTTGGATTTCTGAATGCTGTCTCTATATGGATTCTTGCAACTTATTAATTTTTCCACTATGTTCTTCAATAATCTTTTTGAGTTCTTCAACTGCTTTATCAGTGTGTTCCTTGGCTTTTTCTGTAGATTGCCTTATTTCATTTCTGAGGTCATCCCTGATGTCTTGAAGCATTCTGTAAATTAGTTTTTTATATTCTGTATCTGGCAATTCCAGGATTGTATCTTCATTTGGGAAAGATTTTGATTCTTTAGTTTGGGGAGTTGTAGAAGCAATCATGGTCTGCTTCTTTATGTGGTTTGATATCGACTGCTGTCTCCGAGCCACCACTAAGATATTGTAGTGATTTATTCTATATTTGCTCACTGAGTCTTATCTTGTTTTGTTTTCTTTCAATATACGTAGATGGACTACTAGATTGCACTCTCTTGACTGTTGTAGCCCTTGAATCACTTATGTCCTATTACCAGCTGGTTTGGGTTGTTACCAGATATATAAGCCTAAGAGTCCATTCACTATTCTTGAGTAGAATCTGATTTTGGGTCATCAAGTGTGTGGTGCAGACTGTCACCTATCCACCTTGAGAAGTAGTGGTGATAGTTGTGTGCACTAGATTCTAGTAACAGCAGGGGGTCACACTCCGGGGGGGGGGGCAGGATGCTGACAGGCTTCCCCCAATTTCCAGTGTGTTTCTATTCCTAAATCACTTTGGTGGGTGGGCTCTGCAGCTGTACCTTAGGCCCCCAATGTAAGTACCTCTACAGATTGGTAGGTGTCACCCTCCTTAGACCCCTAAGGCACGAGGCTAGGTGGTTTGGGTGGAGCTTCAGCCCTCAGTTCTCCATTGTGGGTCAGTGAGGGCTCTGTTGAATTTGCAGAGATATCAGACCTGGGAAACTTGTCTTTCCAGTAATCTGCTAAAACAATTGCAGTCAGATCCCTATCAGAAATGCCTTTGCATTATAATAGCCACCTTGTTCCCTATAGGAATGAAAGCCCAAGACTGTGGATCACATATGCTTGGCTGGAGCTGATTCTGTGTTTTTAGTCCAATTAGGGAAGGATTTTTGGTCCCTGGTTTTCTTGCAGCTGCTTCTCTCAGGCCAGGAGAATGGGTTAGGAAAAGAACAAAGAAAAAGAACAGAAAAACCGCAGCACGCTTCACTCTCTGGCTCAGGAAATTCCAATGGTAATGAAGCCGCCTGGGAAGGGGAGAAGAGGGTTCAGATAAATTGGGGAGAGTAGCACCCCGGAATATAGACAAAGTTACTTATCTTGCTTGAGATGACTGTTTTATCTGAGATTCCCTAAGGGCGCGTCGCCTGTGTGCACTGGCTGGGTAGAGATTGCCCCCAAGGGTCAGGTCCGTGTCCCATTCTTGCACTGTCTCAGAAGCCGTGGTCAGCTCCTCCGCTCGCAGTCCAAAGCCCAGCACCAAGGTTCCCCGACTGGGAAGCTGCACTCCTGGCTCCAAAATCAGTTGCTGCCTCCCGGTGACTTCTCCTCCTGTCAGCCCATTGCTGCGCTGCCTGAGTGCACCGGCTAGGCTTCCCCTGAGGTCACTTGTGGGGGCTAGGGCTGCTCCCTGTGTTTGTGCCATATAAGGATGCCATGATTAGCTCCCCTGTGCTCAGTCCAAAGCCTAGCACCAAGGTTTCCTGACTGGGACGCTGACTCCAGGCTCCGATAACAGTCGCTGCTTCCCCGTGGTTGTTCGTTCTCAGTGTCTGTCACTCAGGTCAACTCTTTAGATCTGTGTTTGGTGTTCAGAGTTCATAGATTGTCATGTATGTGATCGATTCACTTATTTTCCCGAGTCTTTGTTGCAATAATTTTTAATTTTTTTTTTTTGTTGTTGTTGCAAGAGGGATCCGAAGTAGCTTCTAACTAGTCAGCAATCTTGGCCCTGCCTCCTCCATCTTCTTTTGATGCTTCCTGCTGTGTTAAGTATTTTTCCATAGAATTCTTCACTATTGCAACTCGAGGCTTGAATTTTTTCTTCAGTTCTTTCAGCTTGAGAAATGTTGAGCATGTTCTCCCTTTTGGTGTTCTAACCCCAGGTCTTTGCCCATGTCATTATAATACTTTGTCTTCTGGAGAGGCCCTTTGAAATCTTCTGTTCAGCTCTTTTACTTCCTCATTTCTTCCTTTCCCTTTACCTACTGGACATGCAAGGCAGCTTTCAGAGCCTTTTTCTGACATACATTTTGTTCTTTCTTTCCTGCTTTTTTAATGACCTCTGGCTTTCTTTTTGTGTGATGTCTTGATGTCATTCCACAACTTGTCTGGTCTTCAGTCATTAGCGTTCAATGGGTCAAATCTATTCTTGAGGTGGTCTTTAAATTAAAGAGCCCAGGTGGAGCTAGCACTCCATTATCAATGTCTGTATTCTGATAGAAATGTGTATTACTTTGGTTGCTAGCCCCTGTGGAAACTTGTGACATCAAGCAGAAAATTTCATCAATGGGGCACTTGCTACTCTCTTTCTTTCATGCACACACTCCACTCCACAGGTACAACATTAATCTGTTCATACCCCATAATTTCTATGAATTAGATGAATGCACAGTGTACCTTAGGAATTGGAGTTAATCAGGAATGTTTAACAACTATATCATTGTGCAAAACAAAGTCACCTGAAAAACTAGAGAAGCACTGAGGCCAGGGAAGGTCAGTTATCAGAGATATGCTAGACACAAATTAGAACTAATTTGCTTAGAGCAGGGAAAGGAACCAGGATTGCAAATACTTAGAAATCCATGGGTCATGATATTTAGTGTGAAATCAAGTGATGGCATGAGATACAACACAAGGTGTCAGCCTTTCCTGCTTGCTGAAATTCTTTCTAACCATCTGCCCTAATCTCTTTAAAACTCAGGTGAAGCTGAACATCAATCTTTTGATCAATCTATAGAGACATTCTCTGAGAAGAACATTCAAATGAGGGAATGAAAAAAAGATCTTTGTGTTGAACCTTGTTATCCAGAACGGCCCAGACTGAATGTAGACTATTACTATCACACTTCATTGCAGGGAAAAAAAAAAAAAAAAGGAATAAATTCAATAATGAAGAAAATGAGAGGTCCGTTTAATGGGACAGGTACTATTATGCTTCTTTAGTCCTAATATTATTATCTAGCCCTACATCATCGTGTCCCTGTTTTTTTTTTTCCTTTTTAAAATTTGAGACGTACATAAACATATTAAATTTTGCTAATTTAAATTATTTTTTGTTGTAGTTGCAATGTTATTCTTTTGTTTTAATAATGGAATCGATGCAGTGTCTAAGATACTTACATCTCTATACACTTGTGTGCTATGTAGATTTCTTTCTGTGTGTTATATGTGTAACATTTTCTTCCTAGGAATTTTTTACTTTTGTAAATAACTAAATAGCTTTTCTTTATAATTACATTTTATTCATAATAAAACATTAAGTCACTGTAGAAAAATAAAAATAAAATTGGAAGTCATCTATGATCCCACTACTCATAGATAATCAAATTTAAATGAAATCATACTGGTTTCTAATATGCTTTTTTTTTTTTTTTTTTTTTTTTTTATAATAACTTTTATTAAGCTTCAAGTGAACGTTTACAAATCCAATCAGTCTGTCACATATAAGTTTACATACATCTCACTCCCTACTCCCACTTACTCTCCCCGTCTTGAGTCAGCCCTTTCAGTCTCTCCTTTCTTGACAATTTTGCCGGCTTCCCTCTCTCTCTATCCTCCCATCCCCCCTCCAGACAAGAGTTGCCAACACAATCTCAAGTGTACACCTGATATAATTAGCTCACTCTTCATCAGCGTCTCTCTCCCACCCGCTGACCAGTCCCTTTCATGTCTGATGAGTTGTCTTCAGGGATGGTTCCTGTCCTGTGTCAACAGAAGGTCTGGAGAGCATGACCGCCGGGATTCCTCCAGTCTCAGTCAGACCATTAAGTTTGGTCTTCTTATGAGAATTTGGGGTCTGCATCCCACTGCTCTCCTGCTCCCTCAGGGGTCCTCTGCTGAGCTCCCTGTCAGGGCAGTCATCGATTGTGGCCGGGCACCAACTAGTTCTTCTGGTCTCAGGATGATGTAGGTCTCTGGTTCATGTGGCCCTTTCTGTCTCTTGGGCTCTTAGTTGTCATGTGGGCTTGGTGTTCTTCATTTTCCTTTGCTCCAGGTGGGTTGAGACCAATTGCTGCATCTTAGATGGCTGCTTGTTAGCATTTAAGACCCCAGACGCCACATTTCAAAGTGGGATGCAGAATGATTTCATAATAGAATTATTTTGCCAATTGACTTAGAAGTCCCCGCAAACCATGTTCCCCAGACCCCCGCGCTTGCTCCGCTGAGCTTTGAAGCATTCATTTTATCCCGGAAACTTCTTTGCTTTTGGTCCAGTCCAATTGAGCTGACCTTCCATGTATTGAGTGTTGTCTTTCCCTTCACCTAAAGCAGTTCTTATCTACTGATTAATCAATAAAAAAACCCTCTCCCACCCTCCCTCCCTCCCCCCCTCGTAACCACAAAAGTATGTGTTCTTCTCAGGTTTACTATTTCTCAAGATCTTATAATAGTGGTCTTATACAGTATTTGTCCTTTTGCCTCTGACTCATTTCGCTCAGCATAATGCCTTCCAGGTTCCTCCATGTTATGAAATGTTTCAGAGATTCGTCACTGTTCTTTATCGATGCGTAGTATTCCATTGTGTGAATATACCACAATTTATTTACCCATTCATCCGTTGATGGACACCTTGGTTGCTTCCAACTTTTTGCTATTGTAAACAGAGCTGCAATAAACATGGGTGTGCATATATCTGTTTGTATGAAGGCTCTTGTATCTCTAGGGTATATTCCGAGGAGTGGGATTTCTGGGTTGTATGGTAGTTCTATTTCTAACTGTTTAAGATAACGCCAGATAGATTTCCAAAGTGGTTGTACCATTTTACATTCCCACCAGCAGTGTATGAGAGTTCCAATCTCTCCGCAGCCTCTCCAACATTTATTATTTTGTGTTTTTTGGATTAATGCCAGCCTTGCTGGTGTGAGATGGAATCTCATCGTAGTTTTAATTTGCATTTCTCTAATGGCTAATGATCGAGAGCATTTTCTCATGTATCTGTTGGCTGCCTGAATATCTTCTTTAGAGAAATGTGTGTTCATATCCTTTGCCCACTTCTTGATTGGGTTGTTTGTCTTTTTGTGGTTGAGTTTTGACAGAATCATGTAGATTTTAGAGATCAGGCGCTGGTCGGAGATGTCATAGCTGAAAATTCTTTCCCAATCTGTAGGTGGTCTTTTTACTCTTTTGGTGAAGTCTTTAGATGAGCATAGGTGTTTGATTTTTAGGAGCTCCCAGTTATCGGGTTTCTCTTCATCATTTTTGGTAATGTTTTGTATTCTGTTTATACCTTGTATTAGGGCTCCTAGGGTTGTCCCTATTTTTTCTTCCATGATCTTTATCGTTTTAGTCTTTATGTTTAGGTCTTTGATCCACTTGGAGTTAGTTTTTGTGCATGGTGTGAGGTATGGGTCCTGTTTCATTTTTTTGCAAATGGATATCCAGTTATGCCAGCACCATTTGTTAAAAAGGCTGTCTTTTCCCCAGTTAATTGACACTGGTCCTTTGTCAAATATCAGCTGCTCATACGTGGATGGATCTATGTCTGGGTTCTCAATTCTGTTCCATTGGTCTATGTGTCTGTTGTTGTACCAATACCAGGCTGTTTTGACTACTGTGGCTGTATAATAGGTTCTGAAGTCAGGTAAGGTGAGGCCTCCCACTTTCTTCTTCTTTTTCAGTAGTGCTTTGCTTATCCGGGGCTTTTTTCCCTTCCATATGAAATTGGTGATTTGTTTCTCTATCCCCTTAAAATATGACACTGGAATTTGGATCGGAAGTGCGTTAAATGTATAGATGGCTTTTGGTAGAATAGACGTTTTTACTATGTTAAGTCTTCCTATCCATGAGCAAGGTATGTTTTTCCACTTAAGTATGTCCTATTGAATTTCTTGTAGTAGAGCTTTGTAGTTTTCTTTGTATAGGTCTTTTACATCCTTGGTAAGATTTATTCCTAAGTATCTTATCTTCTTGGGGGCTACCGTGAATGGTATTGATTTGGTTATTTCCTCTTCGGTGTTCTTTTTGTTGATGTAGAGGAATCCAAGTGATTTTTGTATGTTTATTTTATAACCTGAGACTCTGCCAAACTCTTCTATTAGTTTCAGTAGTTTTCTGGAGGATTCCTTAGGGTTTTCTGTGTATATAATCATGTCATCTGCAAATAGTGATAACTTTACTTCTTCCTTGCCAATCCGGATACCTTTTATTTCTTTGTCTAGCCTGATTGCCCTGGCTAAGACTTCCAACACGATGTTGAATAAGAGCGGTGATAAAGGGCATCCTTGTCTGGTTCCCGTTCTCAAGGGAAATGCTTTCAGGTTCTCTCCATTTAGAGTGATATTGGCTGTTGGCTTTGCATAGATGCCCTTTATTATGTTGAGGAATTTTCCTTCAATTCCTATTTTGGTAAGAGTTTTTATCATAAATGGGTGTTGGACTTTGTCAAATGCCTTTTCTGCATCAATTGATAAGATCATGTGGTTTTTGTCTTTTGTTTTATTTATGTGATGGATTACATTAATGGTTTTTCTGATATTAAACCAGCCTTGCATACCTGGTATAAATCCCACTTGATCAGGGTGAATTATTTTTTTGATGTGTTGTTGGATTCTATTGGCTAGAATTTTGTTGAGGATTTTTGCATCAATGTTCATGAGGGATATAGGTCTATAATTTTCTTTTTTTGTAATGTCTTTACCTGGTTTTGGTATCAGGGAGATGGTGGCTTCATAGAATGAGTTGGGTAGTATTCCGTCATTTTCTATGCTTTGGAATACCTTTAGTAGTAGTGGTGTTAACTCTTCTCTGAAAATTTGGTAGAACTCTGCAGTGAAGCCGTCCGGGCCAGGACTTTTTTTTGTTGGGAGTTTTTTGATTACCGTTTCAATCTCTTTTTTTGTTATGGGTCTATTTAGTTGTTCTGCTTCTGAATGTGTTAGTTTAGGTAGGTAGTGTTTTTCAAGGAATTCATCCATTTCTTCTAGGTTTTCAAATTTGTTAGAGTACAATTTTTCATAATAATCTGAAATGATTCTTTTAATTTCATTTGGTTCTGTTGTGATGTGGTCCTTCTCATTTCTTATTCGGGTTATTTGTTTCCTTTCCTGTATTTCTTTAGTCAGTCTAGCCAATGGTTTATCAATTTTGTTAATTTTTTCAAAGAACCAGCTTTTGGCTTTGTTAATTCTTTCAATTGTTTTTCTGTTCTCTAATTCATTTAGTTCAGCTCTAATTTTTATTATTTGTTTTCTTCTGGTGCCTGATGGATTCTTTTGTTGCTCACTTTCTATTTGTTCAAGTTGTAGGGACAGTTCTCTGATTTTGGCTCTTTCTTCTTTTTGTATGTGTGCATTTATTGATATAAATTGACCTCTGAGCACTGCTTTTGCTGTGTCCCAGAGGTTTTGATAGGAAGTATTTTCATTCTCGTTGCTGTCTATGAATTTCCTTATTCCCTCCTTGATGTCTTCTATAACCCAGTCTTTTTTCAGGAGGGTATTGTTCATTTTCCAAGTATTTGATTTCTTTTCCCTCGTTCTTCTGTTATTGATCTCTAGTTTTATTGCCTTGTGGTCTGAGAAGATGCTTTGTAATATTTCGATGTTTTGGACTCTGCAAAGGTTTGTTTTATGACCTAATATGTGGTCTATTCTAGAGAATGTTCCATGTGCGCTAGAAAAAAAAGTATATTTTGCAGCAGTTGGGTGGAGAGTTCTGTATAAGTCAATGAGGTCAAGTTGGTTGATTGTTGTAATTAGATCTTCCGTGTCTCTGTTGAGCTTCTTACTGGATGTCCTGTCCTTCTCCGAAAGGGGTGTGTTGAAGTCTCCTACTATAATTGTGGAGGTATCTATCTCGCTTTTCAGTTCTGTTAAAATTTGATTTATATATCTTGCAGCCCTGTCATTGGGTGCGTAAATATTTAATATGGTTATGTCTTCCTGATCAATTGTCCCTTTTATCATTATATAGTGTCCTTCTTTATCCTTTGTGGTGGATTTAAGTCTAAAGTCTATTTTGTCAGAAATTAATATTGCTACTCCTCTTCTTTTTTGCTTATTGTTTGCTTGATATACTTTTTTCCATCCTTTGAGTTTTAGTTTGTTTGTGTCTCTAAGTCTAAGGTGTGTCTCTTGTAGGCAGCATATAGATGGATCGTGTTTCTTTATCCAGTCTGTGACTCTCTGTCTCTTTATTGGTGCATTTAGTCCATTTACATTCAGGGTAATTATAGATAAATAAGTTTTTAGTGCTGTCATTTTGATGCCTTTTTATGTGTGTTGTTGACAATTTCATTTTTCCACATACTTTTTTGTGCTGAGGCGTTTTTCTTAGTAAATTGTGAGATCCTCACTTTCATAGTGTTTGACTTTATGTTAGTTGAGTCGTTACGTTTTTCTTGGTTTTTGTCTTGAGTTATAGAGTTGTTATACCTTTTTGTGGTTACCTCATTATATACCCCTATTTTTCTAAGTAAAAACCTAACTTGTATTGTTCTATATCGCCTTGTATCACTCTCCATATGGCAGTTCAATGCCTCCTGTATTTAGTCCCTCTTTTTGATTATTGTGATCTTTTACCTATTGACTTCCATGATTCCCTGTTATGTGTATTTTTTTTTAATTAATCTTAATTTGTTTGTTTTTGTGATTTCCCTATTTGAGTTGATATCAGGACGTTCTGTTTTGTGACCTTGTGTTGTGCTGATATCTGATATTATTGGTTCTCTGACCAAACAATATCCTTTAGTATTTCTTGTAGCTTTGGTTTGGTTTTTGCAAATTCTCTAAACTTGTGTTTGTCTGTAAATATCTTAATTTCGCCTTCATATTTCAGAGAGAGTTTTGCTGGATATATGATCCTTGGTTGGCAGTTCTTCTCCTTCAGTGTTCTGTATATGTCGTCCCATTCCCTTCTTGCCTGCATGGTTTCTGCTGAGTAGTCAGAACATATTCTTATTGATTCTCCCTTGAAGGAAACCTTTCTTTTCTCCCTGGCTGCTTTTAAAATTTTCTGTTTATCTTTGGTTTTGGTGAGTTTGATGATAATATGTCTTGGTGTTTTTCTTTTTGGATCAATCTTAAATGGGGTTCGATGAGCATCTTGGATAGATATCCTTTCGTTTTTCATGATGTCAGGGAAGTTTTCTGTCAGAAGTTCTTCAACTATTTTCTCTGTGTTTTCTGTCCCCCCTCCCTGTTCTGGGACTCCAATCACCCGCAGGTTATCCTTCTTGATAGAGTCCCACATAATTCTTAGGGTTTCTTCATTTTTTTTAATTCTTTTATCTGATTTTTTTTCAGCTATGTTGGTGTTGATTCCCTGGTCCTCCAGATGTCCCAGTCTGCATTCTAATTGCTCGAGTCTGCTCCTCTGACTTCCTAGTGTGTTGTCTAATTCTGTTATTTTATTGTTAATCTTTTGGATTTCTACATGTTGTCTCTCTATGGATTCTTGCAACTTATTAATTTTTCCAGTATGTTCTTGAATAATCTTTTTGAGTTCTTCAACAGTTTTATCAGTGTGTTCCTTGGCTTTTTCTGCAGATATCCTAATTTCATTTGTGATATCATTAAGCATTCTGTAAATTAGTTTTTTATATTCTGTATCTGATAATTCCAAAATTGTATCTTCATTTGGGAAAGATTTTGATTCTTTTGTTTGGGGAGTTGGAGAAGCTGTCACGGTCTGCTTCTTTAAGTGGTTTGATATGGATTGTTGTCTCCGAGCCATCACTGGGAAACTAGTTTTTCCAGAAAATCCGCTAAAAAAAAAACTGCAGTCAGATCCCTATCAGAGTTCTCCCTCTGGCTCAGGCTATTCAGATGTTAATGAAGCCGCCTGGGGAGGGTGGGGGAGGGAACAGAGAGATAGGAGAGTAGCACCTCAGAATATAGCCAGAGTTGCTTGTCTTGCTTGGAAAGACTATTATATCTGAGATTCCCGCGGGCGCGTCGCCTATGTGTGCTGTCTGTGTGGAGATTGCCCCCGGGGGGTCTGGCCCGCTGGAGTCACGGTCAGATCCTCCGCTTCCAGCCCCACGCCCAGCGTCAAGGCTCCCCTACTGGGACGGTGCACTCTCGACTCCAAAATCAGTCGCTGCCTCCCGGGGACTTCTCGTCCCTCCAGCCGCGTGGCCGTGCCACCCCCGTGAACCAGGTGGGCCCCCTCCCGGGGTTAGTTCAGATGGGTGGAGTAGCTCCCCGTGCTTGTGCCGCGACCGAGTGTCCCGGCTGGAACGCTGTTCTCCCCGCTCCAATACCAGTCGCTGCCTCCCGGGGACTTCTCCTACCGGCTGCATCCCACGCCGCCCGCGCGACCCGGATGGTCACCTTCCCGGGGTTAGTTCAGGGGGTGGAGCAACTCTCCGTGTTTATGGTGTACCTGCGTGCAGTCCAAATCCCTGTGGGACGGTTCCCCGGCTCGGGTGCTGCTCTTTCTGCTCCAAGATCAGTCACTGCCTCCCGGGGACTTCTCCTAACGGCTGCGTCCCACGCCGCCCGTGGAACCGGCTAGTCCCCCTCCCGGGGTTAGTTCAGGGGGGTGGAGCAGGTCTCTGTGCTTGTGCCGTACCTGACTGGTATGCTGGCTCCAGGCTCTGGAAACAATCGCTGCTTCCCCGTATTAGTTCGTTCTCCGTCTCTAAATCTGTGTTTGTTGTTCAGGGTTCGTAGATTGTTATGTATGTGATCGATTCACTTGTTTTTCCGTGTCTTTGTTGTAAGAGGGATCCGAGGTAGCGTCTGCCTAGTCCGCCATCTTGGCTCCGCCTCCCCTCTAATATGCTTTTTTGACTTAAAATATATATATTGAGCATTTGTGTGGTAAGACATAGATCTGAATTAGAATTTTCATTGGCTCCATAAAATTCTACTTTATTATATTTCACATATAAGTAACATAATTTATTCAGTAAATTCCCTATTGATGGACATTTGTATTTCTCTCAGTTTTTGTTATTTTAAACGATATTAAAACACTCTTAATAAACAATAAACAATGCTAAATACTTGCATGAAGAGGGGATGTAGCAGATTATTTAACTAAATGGGTTCCAATGCTGAAGTCAGATGACCCAAATTAGAGTTCTGGTACCATCATTTATTAGTTATGTTTTTCAGTTATGGATTAAAAAAAGCTATGGATTACTATGTAATAATCCATATTGAATTGCTTAGAATCACATTTGTATATTTCCATTACTGTGGATTGACTAGGCTCAGCTGGGTAGCTCTTGCTTAAGATCTCCCACCTAGTTGTAATTTGATAGTAGGAGGGGATGAAGTCATCTGAATGTTTAAGAGCTTAATTCCAAGGTAAATCCTTCATTCACGTCTTTTGTGCTTCAATCAAATTGTGCATTTTGTTCTGGTATGCATAAGATCTCTCTGAGTTGGCACGAACTCTAAGGCAACTAACAAAATTACTGGTAGGGGGAATCTCAAAGCTCTGTAACCTGAGATAAGACATGAAAAACAGTGATACACTGTTTTTCTTTTTGGAGATTAGGAACTTCTGTTTCTGAATAAAACTGATTTAAATGGTGTGACAGCCATACAATTTTTTCTCTATTTCACAAATTCTGATGCCCTTTTCTTTGAAAGTTCAGATACATTGCATGCAAGTAAATAAATTACTTTTCTCCAAAATTGGATGAGTTTTGTTTTAACTGTTATTGTTTCCACTTTCAATCCTCAAGAAATGAGGAAGTGTGGATGGAGATCAATGTTCTCCGACAAGCTAACCTGTAGTGACTATTGAACTCTGAGATTGCCTACGGATCCTAACAAGACACTTGAAGCATTCTGACAGTGAGGTAAGTTTTGAGTTATAGGATATTTGATAGTCTTTCTCAACAGATCAGTCTTATGAGTCCCTCTCTGTCTAAACATATGAATATTGTCTTGAGTCAAAAACCAGTGGATTAAGGGCTTTTGTTTTAAACATAGTGAGGAGGGACTAGGGAGCGAAAAGTCCAGAAATGAATATTAGTTTTTTCACTCTGAATAATGGTCATTCCCACTTTCAGGTTTCATGAAGATAAGAAATCTTAGATATCAAAGGGAAGGGAATGTGGCTGAGCTGACACTTCTGCTCATACGTGGCTTCTTCTGAATGATTTAAAATGTTGGATAATGAAATGTTCTTCTCTACAATAATCTCTTTGCTCCAGTCCGTGATCTATGGATCACAATAGAGGCAGATAATATCAGTTAAAATATCAGACTTTATAAGGATATTTACAAATTAGTATTCTTTTCTTTCCACTGTTATAAAACATTAAGTGCCCAAACATATGTCCACATAAACTTGCCCAAATGAAGAATTTATCAGAGCTGGAGTTGTAATTGTGCTTACATATTCCTACTTGATGATTTGATAGTACCCTGTGGGGAGGGAAGGTGAAGAATGGGAGTGAAAAAACAAAACAAAATTTTTTCTTTGGATAAGGCTGGAATCTTTTAGGAAACCAGTAAACTAGTATATGATCTTAGGGAAAGATGGAGCCCGTTTCGGCTGCTAACCAAAAGGTCAGCAGTTCAAATCCACCAGCTGCTCCTTGGAAACCCTATGGGACAGTTCTACTCTGTCCGCTAGAGTCGCTATGAGTTGGAATCGACTAGATGGCATGGGTTTTGTTTGTTTGTTTGTTTTTCGTCAGAGCAGCTCCCCAGCATCAGTCAACCCAACAGAATACTCAGTTGTGATTCATCCTCATGGATAGCTTAATTGGAGCACAGATACTTTTTGTAATGTTTCTATGAACCCCAAACTTTCCTCTAATGCAGCTGCTTGGAGTGCCCTCTATGGGTGAGAAACAAAAATATAAATGCATACACACATCTCTTCCCCCTGATAGAAAACGTATTGAAAATTTGTGAGAAACTTCCTGAGAGATGAGCCCTTGATTTAAGAAAATGGCTTATAGTGTTCCAATTTTTTCCTTCTGGAATGTTTCTTGAATGGGAATTACTGAAGACAACATGATCTTTCTCCATTCCCCTAGTATCTTTACAAAATTTTAATATTATCGATATTCATATTAAAAAGGTACAAAGCACCTTATCTGCATTTATTTTAATTTGAAATGAGTATAGTCAGTTTTTTTTTTTTTTAAATTATCTCTTTGTAAGAGTCTCAGTCTCACTGCTACAACAGAAAGGATACAATCTCCCACTTAGTCTGAGATGAACTGTAGTTTTATTTCACACTTTAGTAATCCCCTTAATAGACTAGGCTTCCAAATCTGGCCATGGAGCTATCAATCTGACAAAGACATCTAATTTGTATTTATGATTAATGAGCATGACTCTCATGTTACTGTTAACCATTCTTTGTTGCTATTCCAAGATGAGTTCTCTATAAATAACAAATCAAGAAAAATAAGACTTTAATTATCTAAATGCATTATAAGAAAAATAATATACTAAATTGTTATATTAAAAAGAAAAGTTGCTGTCAAGTGGATTCTGACTCATAGTGACCATATCACAGAGTAGAACTGCCCCATAGGGTTTCCAAGGAGCAGCTGGGGAATTCCAACTGCTGACCTTTTGGCTAGCAGCCGAGCTCTTAACCACTGTGCCACCAGGGCTCCCTACATTGTTATACTGCTTACTATAAAATAGATGCATTACATTCACTTATGCATGCATGAATAGATATTATTAACTCCCGTACAGATAATAATCTTCAAAGAGATTATGTAACTTGGCTAAACTAATCCTAGACTGAGATGTCAGGGTTTGACCCCAAGTTTGTTCTACTGATTATGTTATTTCAATAATTTAAGTATTCTGTAAATTTACATATTTTACAATAAACATTTTATGTTAAATCTTACATGCCTAGTTTGCAAAATTTATATTTTTTATAACCATATCACTTAATAAAATTAATAGCAAGTAATGTTTTTATAGTGTTTAATATGTACCAAGAAATGCGCTCATTTACATGTATTTGCATGTTTATTACTCTTAGATACCCTATGAGATAAATACTAGTACCAGCTCCACTTTATAAGTAAGCAAACAAAGGCACAGAGAGTTTAAATAATTTGCTAAAGGACACCAAAGGTGAATGATCAAATTGAGCTTCCACTGCAGGTAGTCTTGTTGCAGAACTGATGTTTTCAATCACTGCCCTCGGTGATTTGCAAAAATAAACTTAGTCAAAAATCTTAATTTAATTTTAATTTCACTACCTACATGTTGAATGAACTGGAATAATTCATGTTTCTGCTAATATCTATAAAATGAGAAATGTATAAGATTACCCATACGATTCCTTTTGTTCTAATAGCCTATGAGTGTATGGTTCTAAAGGAAGAATCAGGGATAACTAAACTGTTCTATTTTGTTTGTTCATTTTGGGTGGTGCTCCTTCAATAGACTTTGGGTTCTTTAATGTAGCCCAAGGCAAAACTAATCAGTATGCTGTGACTTTTCCATCAGAATTGGCCTGAGTAGGTTAAATTCTAAATACTTGCGTTTTCTTAAATGCATGAGTATTTTTCCTGTTAGGAGTATGATTGAGATCAACATTTTCTTTTTAACAAGGTGCTTGAGAAACAAAATGTTTAAGTCACCCTGGCCTCACCCATCCAACCATTCACACACACACAGACACACACCCACACACAGACACACACACACACCCTCACTGAAATAATACTAAATCTCACTATGGGTCTAGCTACTTCTGTAATCTGATTACAGGACTGGTTTTGCTAAAAAATTATTCTGTGAGAATAGAATGAAGGATATTTGTCTGGGCAGTTTTTCTCACTTTCAGCTTCTCAACCTATTTCCTCAGGGGCTCTGTGATCTCCTAAGACATTGCAACGAGAGGCCATTTCTCAAGGGATGTGGAAGAGACAAAAGGCCCTTTAACATTTCCACAAGGAGGAGAAATGAATGCCCCAAGCAGTTCCAACCAGGTGCTAGGAAGTTTCTTAGGTGTCTTGGCCACAAATGCTGCCTAAGATTTTTCTTTTAGACACTGTGTGCGGAGACCTGAAAGCAGTAAGTTATTACAGCTCAGGGGAAGTCCGTGAGAAATAGGCATAGGCTGGTTAAAGATGGAAGCACAAATGCTGTTATAGTGGCTGAAATTGAGGTAACCAATCTGTTAAAATAATTTGATCTTGAATATTTCCCTGTCTCTTTTCTTTGTTTTAGTCTTTACTTTTCATTCCTTCTACTCTGAAGTTAACTGAGGTAAATATTCATAAACTGATATACTTCCTACTCTGTTTTCTTTTTTTAAGCATCTCCATTTCCACAGGCTCCTCATCATTCATTTTCTCAAACATGTTTCTATTTCCTATATCGACTCGAAGGCAATGGGCATAGCTAATATTTGTTAATTCCTTAACATGGCAGGAACTCAGTTAAATCATTTTACTAAATTCTCTAAATTTTAAATGTAACATAGATCCTTTAAAGTAGTGTTATTTATTCTCTTTTATGAAACTATAGAAGAATCTCACATGCTTTTTTTGTGGGGATAACTGAGGATAACATATGTGATATAAGTTACCCATCATGGCTAAACCATGGGGCATTTGCTGCCTTTTAACAAACAGTAAAGACCCTCTCCACCCTCTAGAAGTGATTCAAAGGGATCAAACCTCCCCATCCTAAAATTGGCTTGGAAAAAATATGATTCCATACCTAAGTATCTCTTCCTTATCAGGCTCCTGCCAAAGAAATATATGATATATTGTGTATTTGCTGAAAGTGCAAACCAAAAACCAAATCTATTGTGTCAATTTCAACTCATAACAACCCTATAGGACAGAATAGAACTGCCCCATAGAATTTCCAGGGAGCAGTGTCTTAGTCATCTAGTGCTGCTATAACAGGAATACCATAAGTGGATGATTTTAACAAAGAGAAATTTATTCTCTCACAGTCCAGTAGGCTAGAAGTTCGAAATTCAGGGTTCCTAATTATGGACATCTATTAAACATCACTCCTTAGACTTAATCCTCTTGCCCATGTTTTCCATTAAGGAAGGATTCATTTGAAATTACAACTATCACTTCCATGTGACTGATATATCCTTCACCAAAACTAATTTCTACCTCTATGCCCAATCTAGTGCCTCTAACTATGGCCAAGCCATTAGAGAATAATGCTAGTAGATAAAATATCCAAAAATCAAACTGATTGCCATTGAGTCAGTTCCAAATCATACTGCTTCTATAGGACAGAGCAGAACAGCCTCATAGGGCTTTCAAAGGGTGGCTGGTGGATTCAAACTGCTGACATTTCGTTAGCAGCCAAGATCTTAACCACTGCACCACCAGGGTTCCCTAGTAAATAAAGCAGTTTCAAGATTGATTTTTTTCCCAAACCTCCCTTCAGAAAGCATAGTTCCTACTCTGAATTCTTTGAACTATCATTTTATGTCCTTTTTGAGCCAAGAAACCGGGCTCAAAATAATCATGTAAAAAGACGGAAAGGGGACTTCATTCCTGTATACAGTTAAATAAATCTTGTTTGTTCTTTTATTTAAAGATGTTCTTCAATATGTCTCTCCTTACTGTATCACATCTCAATTAGCATTCCATCAATTTCTGGGAACTTGCTTTTCACCAATGCCTTCACTGCAGCAAGGACCTCCTCCTTGAGTACCATTGATTCTTGATCATATGCTACCTCCTGAAATGGTTGAATGTCCATCAATTCATTTTGGTACAGTGATTCTGTGTACTCCTTCCATCTTCTTTTGGTGCTTCCTGCATCATTTAATATTTTTCCTGTAGAACACTTCACTATTGCAACTGGAGACTTGAATTTTTAATTCAGTTCTTTCAGCTTGAGAAAAGTTCAGCATAATCTTCCCTTTTGGTTTTCTAACTCCAGGTCTTTGCACATGTCATTATAATACTTTACTTCGTCTTTCAGTCACCCTTTGAAATCTTCCATTCAGCTTTTTACTTCACTATTTCTCCCTTTCACTTTAGCTATTCTACATTCAGGTCAACTTTCAGAGTCTCTTCTGACATCCATTATGGTCTTTTCTTTCTTTTCAATGACCTCTTGCTTTCTTCATGTATGATGTCCTTGATTTCATTCCACAGCTCGTCCGGTCTTCAGTCATTAGCGTTCAATGCAACAAATCTACTCTTGAGATGGTCTCGAAATTCAGTTGGGATACACTCAAGGTCATACTTTGGCTCTCTTGGACTGGTTCTAATTTTATTCTTCAACTTGAATTTGCATATGAGCAACTGATGGTCTGGTCCACAGGTGAGACAGCCCCTGACCTTGTTCTGATTGATGATATTGAGTTTTTGCATTGTCTGTTTCCACAGATATAGTCGATTCGATTCCTGAGTATTCCATCTGAAAAAAGGTATTTGCAATGAAGAAGTCGTTGTTCTTACCAAATTCTGTCATGTGATCTCAGGTGTCATTTCTAACACCAAGGCCATATTTTCCAACTAGAATCCCCTTTCTTTCTTTCCAACTTTTGCATTCCAATTGCCAGTGATTATCAATGCATCAAACTGCAGAAGATGGTAAAAAACTCTTCAATTTCTTCATCTTTGAACTTAGTGGTTGGTGTGTAGTCTTGAATGGATAGCATACTGTTACTGACAGTGCTGTACTTCAGAGTAGGTCTTGAAATGTTCTTTATGACAATGAAGTGATGCCATTCCTCTTCAATTTGCCATTCCAGGCATAGTAGGCCACGTGATTATCTGATTCTAAATGGCCAATACCAGTCTAATTCAGCTCACTAATGTCTAGGATATCAATGTTTATGTGTTCCATTTCATTTTTGATGACTTCCAATTTTCCTAGATTCATACTTCATACATTCCATGTTTTAATTATTAATGGATGTTTGTAGCTGTTTCTTCTCATTTTCAGTCATGCCGCATCAGCAAATGAAGGTCCCAAAAGCTTAACTTCATCCATGTCATTAAGGTTGACTCGACTTTAAGGAGGTAGCTCTTTCCCTCTTTTTTTGATGTCTTCCAACCGGAGGGGTTCATCTTCCAGCACTATACCAGACAATGTTCCACTTCTATTCATAAGGTTTTCATTGGCCATTTTTTTCAGTAGTAGATTTCCAGGTCCTTCCTCTTAGTCTGTCTTAGTCTAGAAGCTCAGCTGAAACCTGTCCAGCTTCCAGTATCACAGCAACAGGCAAGCCACCACAGTACAACAAACTGACAGACATGTCCTTTATGTCAAGAAATTTGGAAGGTGGCTACCTGACCAAATGACTGAAAGAGATCTATATTTGTACCTATTCCAAAGAATGGTTATCGAACAGAATGTGGAAATTATCAAACAATATCATGAACGTCACACACAAGTAAAATTTTGCTAAAGATCATTTTAAAGCAGTTGAAGCAGTACATCAACAGGGAACTGTCAGAAATTCAAGCTGGATTCAGAAGAGGATGTGGAACAAGGGATATCATTGCTGGTGTCAGAAGGTTCATGGCTGAAAACAGAAAATACCAGAAGGATGTTTACTTGTGTTTTATTGACTATGCAAGGACATTCGACTGTGTGGATCATAAAAAAAATTATGGATAACTTTTTGAACAATAGCAATTCCAGAATACTTAATTGAGCTCATGAGGAACTTAGACAAAGAGGCAGTCATTGAAAGAGAACAAGGGGATACTATGTGGCTTAAAATCCAGAAAGTTGTGCATCTGGGTTCAATCCTTTCACCATACTTATTCAATATGTATGCTGAGCAAATAATCCAAGTTGGTGGATTATATGAAGAGCAAGGCGTAAGGATTGGAGATGGGACAACCTTGCTTGCTGAAAATGAAGAGGATTTAAAGCACTTGCTGATAAATATCAAAGACTACAGCCTTTGATATGGATTACATCTCAACAAAAAGAAAACAAAGTCCTCACAACTAGGCCAATAAGCAACATCATGATAAAGGGAGGAAATATTGAAGTTGTAAAGGATTTCATTTTACGTGGATCCACAATCAATGTCTATGGAAGCATCAATCAAGAAATCAAACAACACATTGCATGGGGCAAATCTGCTGGAAAACATCTCCTTAAAATTTTACAAAGCAAAGATTTTACTTTAAGGACTAAGGTTCACTTAAGGTTATGGTGTTTTCAATTGCCTCATACACATGCAAAAGCTGGACAGTGAGTAAGGAAGACAGAAGAACATTGATGCCTTTGAATTATGATGTTGGAGAAAAATATTGAATATACCAGGGACCACCAGAAGAACAAGCAATCTGTCTTGGAAGAAGTACAGCCAGAATACTCCTTAGAAAGAAGCATGGATGGCGAGACTATGTCTCACATACTTTGGACATGTTATCAGAAAGGACCAGTCTCTGGAGAAGGACATTGTGCTTGGTAAAGTAGAAGATCAGCAGAAAAGAGGAAGGCCCTCAAAGAGATGGACTGACACTGTGGCTGCAACAATGGGCTCAAGCATAATGACAATTGTGAGGATGGCACAGGACCGGGCAGCGTTTCTTTCTGTTGTATGTAGGGTCGCTATGAGTTGGAATGACATGACACAGAACCTAACAACAATAACTGTATTACACACTGTTATTTAGCCTTTTATCACTTGATATCCTAATGACTAAGAATTGCTGAAGAGCTTGTCCTGAATCTAAGCTCTCTTTTCATTCAGATACTTAGTAGGATCTTCTTTAATCTATGTTCCTTTTCCCCCTTTGACTAGGCATCATTTTTCAACTTCAGTCTATAATTCCATTATCTTAGTTTTTAACGGAACTGCATACTACCTATTCAATCTTATTTTAATTTCTCTCTCTTATGTAACTCTTCATACCATCCAAGAGAATATTATCAGTGCCTTTTTTTCCTCTAGTAAAACATATTCTTTTCTCTCTATCTCTGCTTTTATGATTTAGTCAATCTGAAGTTATCCTTAAATTCTTCTCCTCAAATAAAGTTTATTCATCTCCCAATTTCTAGGTCACATCCTACTTTTTCCTTGGATTTTCAGCGACTTTTCACATCCTCGTTTACTACCCTTTCACTGAAACCTATTATGTGTATTTATTCTATGTAATTTATTTAAAAAAAAAGCTATTGCTGAGACTACAGTAGTAAGGAACAGAGAGAGTAAGTTTCAATACTGGCTGAATCAGAGTCACATAGTGTGAACTTGCTTAACTCTTATAAGTTCTGGAAATTTTCTTTTGTTTTTGTTGTGGTATTTTAAGAGAAAAATAAATCCTAGCTTCTTCCTTGACAGGGTGGAAATACATGATGAAATGAAATATAGTTTGAAAGGAAATACTTAGAAAAGTACTGTTCATTGTGAGATGTATACCACGAAATATATACTCTTTCCTTTTTCAGAGTTTTGAACTAATGCTTTTTCTACCAGATAGAGTATAATCTATAAGAAACTTTACATCAAGAGTCATAAATTGTATACCTTCCTTATCATCTGCAGTTCCTATACTTGGTATATATTATAAAAAAAAATGTGTTCAATAAAAATTTGGTAACTCTGTATTTCTCTCACTTTATATGATGCTATCATTGCACGTTTACAAAAGAGTTATTGATCACAAGAAAGGCTACTCTGTATTTTTTCTCTATCAATTTTGCTTATATAAATCTTTTAATTTTTTTTTATGTAAATGCCTTGTGTTGATATTCTTTTAAGTAAGATGTAATATAAAGAACAAATATCATTTTAGGAAATATGGCTTGAAAATAGTTCTAGCCACCAGCAATTAATTCTTAAATAAGTCATTTTTGCCTACTGGGTTTTCATTACTTTATTTAAAAAAAGAGGGTGGGTTCTGTTCTTGGTATATTACAACTTATGGGGGATAAATGCTTGCTTAGAAGTTGCAAATAGCTAGTGGCCACAGCCATTAGGGAGTATAGATTCATGTTTGGTAATTTTAAACAACTATTTGATAAAACAGCTGCTGTTATTCTATGCTGCAATACTTTCTCCAAAATTCTATATGACAGAAATGCATAAAGTAATCTGTTGTTCTGGGGGCAAGGCATTTGTGGGTATTTAATCCTAGTGTGTCTTCTAATGATCACTGTCTGCCACTCACAATTACAATTCATTCATTTTGTTCCTATTTTATTTATAGATACATTTGCATCAGTATCACTGCATTATATTAGTCATACTTGCTTATGTGTTCCAATTTGTTTATCACTCTCACCAAATGATGGCATATGTGTGGGTAGAAACAATGTCTTAGTGAACTTTGTATCCCTAGCAGTAGTAAGGTATATTTGCCGTACTGTTTGAGAATATTCAACTCTGCTACAGAAAACAAGAAAAACAAATAAGGAAGATATAGATAGTGAATAAGCTAGTAGTTTATGAAACATAGCAGAATGTGTGGCATTCATCAAGTATAGATGTAAAGGGCAAAGAAATAGCTTGTGAGACATAGCAGAATTCATAAGTTATGTTAAATATAGATATAGGTAAGTTGGAAAACTGTAGAACATGCTAAAGATAGAACACGTGGAAAATATGGTAGAATAAATAAAAGTGTTATTTATATAGAAAAAGAGATTTAAAAAAAAGAAGAAGAAGAAGGAAGTCATAAGGTATGATCATGCCATGTCTGGGATGACAACTATGCTATGCCTAAATCAGCCATCCATTTGTGACACCCATTATGATTCCATCTTACCCCACATGCTCTCAACATTAGAAATGCAGATAAATATCACAGGCTTCCAGCAGTCTTCCTGGTGAGTTAGAGATTTGGCCGTGCATGCATGATGCTGTGCATCAGTATAAATTGCAACAAATATGAACACATCCAGGGCAGAATGAAGGACAGTGAACAGGAAACTGAGCCATGTACTAATATCCAGTAGTGGCTTATATAGGAAAAGAAAGACAAAATGAGATGTACAGGGGTCCCCAGGTTACGAACATCTGGCTTATGAACAACTCATACTTGCCATTTAATGTTATGCCAATTTGCCCATACTTCGACATGACTGAACCAACTTCTACTCACAATAAATCCAACACAATCACATTTATTTGCTGCATGTGCAGCTTTTAAGTCACTGAAAGGTCTTCAAGCCTATTCTTGCACTAACCCAAATGCAAACCCATTGCCGTCTAGTTGATTCTGACTCATAGTGACCCTATCAGGACAGAATAGAACTAACTCCCTCATGTGGTTTCCAAGGAGCAGCTCTCAACCATTGAGCCACCAGGGCTCCTTTCTTGCATTAAACTAAGGCTAAATGAGACCATACGCACCTTTTCTGACTTAATTACAAATTTGACTTAAAGACACGTGTAGAAATGGATCTTGTTTGTAACTCAGGGATTGCCTGTAGCTGTGTTAGGGTTGTGCAAAAATACCACACATTGTTAAAAAGGCAATTCGAAATAATTTCATTTTAGTCTAGTTTTATTTAACACATTTACACATCACTTCAACTAGGAAAACTTTATTCTTTATTCTCTCTATATAAAAACAAAATATATCTTATCAAGGTGATAACCTAATATGAATCCCACTGAATTAATATAATTATCCAATATTGGATAGTATACTTGAAGTATGTTTTTGGATATTTTCTGATTTATTTTTCTAAAATAATATTAATTAAGATCAATGTTTCCTGTATACATCTTTAAATAAAAATTTTATTAATTAGCCAGGTTTTGATCATAGAAAAATTTCCTGGAGGAAATAAACTGCATAGTGACTTTTACTTTTTGGACATTGTCTTAGTCATCTAGTGCTGTTACAACAGAAATACCATACATAGATGACTTTAGCAAAGAGACATTTATTTTCTCAAAGTCTAGGAGGATAGAAGTTCAAATTCAGGGTGAGAGCTCCAAGGGAAGACTTTCTCTCTCTGTTGACCCTGGAGAAAGGTCCTTCTCATCAATCTTCCTGTGCACTAGAAGCTTCTGTTAACAGGAATCTGATCCAAAGATTTGCTCTGATCCCAGCGTGCTTTCTTGGTGGTGTGAGGTCCCAATGTCTCTCTCTTTTATATCTCAGAAAAGATTGGCTTAAGAGAAAACCTAATCTTATAAATTGAGTTCTTCCTCATTAACATAATTGCCACAATCCCATCTCATTAACATCACAGAGGCAGGATTTACAACACATGGGAAAATCACATCTGATGACAAAATGGTGGATAATCACACAATATAGCGAATCATGGCCTAGCTAAGTTTACACTTATTTCTGGGGGACACAATTCAATTCATGACAGACATTGCTCTATTAATTAAAATTTTCCCGGGTCAGGATTTGCAGATCTAAATTTTCATAAGAAGATTTGGTCCATTTATCAGGTTTTAATAAAATCTAAATTAGCTTGTCTACTGATTGAAATCGCAAGTTACATTTGTATTATTTTTGTCTAAATGATGCAAACAAAACCGTCTCATCAGTAAATGAATGTTTGACAAAATGCTTTTTGAAGTCAATTTCAACCTCTTTTTCTGTAAATATAGAGAAGAGGAAATAGAAGAGAGAATACTAAGAGAAACGGTTACGTTAATCAGACAGCTCTAAGTCATCATGTTCAAACTCAATGGCACAATCTTCATGCCCCAGTTGCTGACACTGATTGGGATCCCTGGCTTGGAGTCTATTCAGTTCTGGATTGGAATTCCTTTCTGTGCCATGTACATCATTGCCATCTTTGGGAATTCCCTGCTTCTTGTCATCATCAAAACTGAACGCAGTCTCCAGGAGCCCATGTATCTCTTCTTGGCAATGCTTGGAGCAACAGACATTGCTCTCAGTACATGCATCCTACCCAAAATGCTAGGTATATTCTGGTTCCACTTACAAGAGATATATTTTGAAGCCTGTCTCTTGCAGATGTGGCTTATTCACACATTGCAGTGTATTGAGTCAGGTATTTTGCTGGCTATGGCCCTGGACCGCTTTGTGGCGATCTGTGACCCCCTGAGACATGCAACCATTTTTACCCACCAACTTCTCACTCAGATCGGGGTTGCAGTGACACTCAGAGCTGCCGTCCTTGCAGCTCCATGTCTCATCCTCATCAAATGTCGCCTGAAATTCTACAGGACCTCTGTGGTCTCCCACACATACTGTGAGCACATGGCCATAGTGAAGTTGGCTGCAGAAGATATTCATATCAACAAGGCCTATGGTCTGTTTGTAGCGTTCAGCATACTAGGATTTGACATCATCCTCATCACACTCTCCTACATCCGCATATTTATAACTGTCTTCAACCTGCCTCAAAAGGAAGCAAGACTCAAAGCCTTTAACACCTGCATTGCCCACATTTGTGTCTTCCTGGAATTTTATCTCTTGGGTTTCTTCTTCTTTACACACAGGTTTGGGCTCCACATTCCATCCTACATTCATATTCTTCTGTCTAACCTTTACCTTCTTGTCCCACCTTTGCTCAATCCTATAGTTTATGGGGTAAAGACCAAACAGATTCGAGATCGAGCGTCCAAGATTTTCTATTCTAAGGATGCTTCTTGATTTCTCATTTAACTTATTCTATTTTAAAAAAACAAAATGTCACTGTGGAAACATCTTGTACTCAGTCAGAGCCTGTCATATCAAGTTTATTGTATGCTGAAATATAAAGTTGTAGCTTTGCATTCAAGAGCATAAAGACTGTCGGTCCTAATAAAACAATTTCAGTTTCTATCGACACAGAATAATTGGAAACATAATTGCTTGTGTCGTTGGGTGCCGTCAAGTCAACTATGACTAATAGCAACCCTGTGTACGACAGAATAAAACACTCCTTGGTCCTGCGGCCATCCTCACAATCGTTGTTGTGCCTGACCCAATTGTTGTAGCCACTGTGTCAGACCATCTCCTTGAGGGTCTTCCTCTTTTTTGCTGACCCTCTACATTGGAAACATAGATACATTTAGTAAATAAATGATATAAGAAGTAGAAATCATGAAGATTTATGTTTATTAGCATTTGGTGAACAAATTTTCATAGTAATAAAAAAATTAATATTTCAACCTCTGTTTTAAAATACCAAGTACATTGGTGTCACTGAAAAAGAATTTCGGTCTGCTATATTATAATTCCAATGTAGATGATCAAATTTACGTTTTCACTATCATTTATGGCCACATTCATCATCATCATTATTGTTCTTATTTGTCATCAAGTTTTTTCTGACTCATGGTGATCTCACATAAAACAGAACAAAATGTTGCAGGTTTTGAGTCATCTTCAAGATAGTTGGTATGCTGGAGCCCATTTTTCAGTCACTGTGTATTTTGAGTACCTTCCAACCTATAGATCATATCTTCCAATACTGTATAGTACTACTATATTATGTTGTGATCCATAAGGTTTTTTTTTTTTTTTTTTTTGGCTATCTGGAAGTAGATCTCCAGGCCTTTCCTTCTAGCCTGAAACCGGTCCACCGCATTATTTGAAATACTGGTAGCATAGCTTCCTGCATCACAGCAACACGTAAGCCGCCCCAGTACTACAAACTGACTGACAGGTGGTGGATCATTATTATAATCGCCTGGAAAGCCCTAATCTGTTGTAGAAGAAATACAGCCAGAATGCTCATTAGAAGTAAGGATGGTCAGACTTCTTGATTACTTTGGACACATGATCAAGAGGGACCAATTCCTGGAGAAAGACATTATGCTTGGTAAAGCAGAAGGTGAGCAATAAAAAGGAAGACTCTCAATGAGATAGACTGACCCAAAGGCTGCAACAATAGACTCAACCATACCTACTTTTGTGAGGAAGACTTAGGATCAGGCAATGGCTTGTTCTGTGATACATGGGGTCACTATGAGCAGGAACAAATTCAATGGCAACTGACTACAACAAAAAATCTCCAAAGTTCTTTATGATTATTGTTTGAATACTGTGTGGATTGAAATTATTAATTTATACATTGGAATATATTTATAATTCTTTCTTACCTACAAAATATTTCACACAGCCTAATGCATAGATACATATAATCTAGCTACTGTTATTATCATATGATTGAATCACATAGGGAAATCTGAATTGAGGGCAAAGGATGAAGTAAATGCAGAAGAATTAGCAGTTAACATACTTGCCTCGTTTGTACTAAGATCTGATATGTAAGTAAAATAAAGTTTTAAGAAAGCAAGTTTTTTTAACCATCGTTCACAGTGGAAACAATTAGTTCTGCAAGGGGACTAATTTTTTTTTTTTTCTCTTATCTATGTTCAGAGCCCTGGTGATGCAGTGAATAAGAGTTCAACTGTTGACCAAAATGTTGGCAGTTCAAATTTACCAGCTGCTTCTTGGAAATCGTATAGGGTATTTCTACTCTGTCCTTAAAGGGTCGCTATCAGTCTGAATCAACTTGAAGGCAATGGATTTGGGTTTTGTTTGTTTGTTTGTTTTGTTTTTTTGTGGTGCACATAGTCTTGCTGTTGTCTTTCCATATCTCTTGAACTAACATCCAAAATATCATAGATGGCTGCATATATCAAAAAAATGCATTAGTGTTTACTATATCTTTTTGATATCTTTATCTTAAAATAAGCTTGCTATAAAAGTTTCTATGGATTTTATGATGACAGTTCTTATAGAAACTTAAATAGATGGTTTAAATCTAAATGGTTGGTTGATCAGAACAACTTTATGAGGAGACTAGTGAAAATGGCCTAATAATATTGCCAAATAGTGGCATGCAGTATATTTAGAGATGTGGATTTGGAGCCTTTCCCTCATAAACACTACCTTCTGGAGCATGTTCTGTGATATGTGCCAGACATGTTCACATTCTGTGTATTTGGCCAAGCATAATGTTAGACTCTGCAAAGATAAAAAGTAGCACTGTCATTTTATTAATATGTTCAGGTTTTAGGCTAGATTTTTCACGAGAAGCCATGTTCATATACATTATACAAGACTCTGTGAGGTTTTCATCATAACATTTCAATGTTTTCTAATTCCAGTGGTGACCTCTATAGTGCCAAAAGCCAGATTTTTTTTTTTCTTTTGGACATTTCTGCTATATTTCTACTCGTATTCTTTCTTTTTTAAAGCTCTCTTCTCATTTTGCTTTTATTATCTCCTAGAGGAATTTACACTTCTCTTACTTCTCCCCTTCCCCTCCACCCTACACACACTCACACAGCCTCAGTGAGATTTTTCCTCTACAAGGAACTCCTTCCCCTGGCTCCTTACCTGGTAAAATCATCTTCATATTTCAGATCTAGGCTCAGTTGTTTCTCAATATCTCTTTCAGGATGCCCTAACTGAGGGTTTCCTCTTGGGCTCTGTGCCATTCTTTGTGATCCATACTAACCTGTACTGTTTTCAAACTATATTAAATTGAAATGTAAGTATAATATTGGGGGTTTATGTTGGATGCTTTGTAATTTAGTAGTTTATCACTTGATGTCTTCTATCTTTTTTTGGCATATGTATGGCACTTAATAAAAACTATATGATTTGAACTGACTCTATCTTACCGGTTTTAGTGATTTGGTGTGATATTCCTTGAGATAAAAAAATTTTGAAGGATGGTTTTGCAGAAGGGGACAGTGTAAGACACTCCACTTAGGGAAATGTTTAACAAAAAGAATGGCACAGACTACTACAGGTATCCAGCTGGCAATTACATATAGGAATCTAGAAAAAGAACCTTGTTTAATTCGTCACCATATCTTCAATGTCTTTAGTATGGTTTATGAAAGAAAGGTTATAACTGGGATTAGAAAAATAATTCAAGAACAAATTTCGACTGGCCTTACATTAAAAAAATATATAAATAAACACAAAAACTGACCAATGAATATAATTTTTGTTTCAAGGTAAAACAAAATCCATACGGTTAAATATGTGTATTTTAAGTATTTCTCTGTATTCACTAAAGATTTATAATAACTTCAAAATTGCTGAGTTGGTAGTTCATCTTTGTAGATATTCAAAATAAGAATTGCAGAGTATTCAGCTAATAGGTGAGAAGTGGTCAGATAACTGCGTATTTTTTTAATAAAAATATTAAAAACAATATTTCAATGGAAATATTTGCTACCTTGTATTTAGTGCTGTGTGTCCTGCACTTTCATACAGTGTATATCATTGTTTTACAATTCCAAGTATTACTGTTTCTATAAATGAAGAAATGTTGTCACAGATTTAAATAATGTGTCTAATGTCACAAAAAAAAGAGGAAGAGTCTAGACATAAACCTGTTTTGATGGATTAAAAACTTGTAAGGCTTTTTAATGTCACCACATTTTCACCTTAAAAAATAAAACTGATTATTTTCCCCCTGTCAAATGAGTAACTCCAGCTTTAGAGTTTTCTCCTTGCACTAATTATTTAATTCCAAAGCCATTCCTCCTTTCCAAATCTCAAATGTCTTCACTCCCTGCAGAGAATTACATGCAGGTTTATGATCCATAATATTTTTGGTGCTGCTCTCAGATATATTGGTAAATGTGGATATTTGGAAAAAAACAATAACCAAAGTATTTATAAATGACATCAGATATACATATACAGACCGAGATATAGAAACAGTCGCGAAGAGTGGGAATTGACTCGACGGCTGTGGGCTTGGGCTTGGGCTTGGGCCCTTCAGCCTTCTGCAATGAAGAGGAAAACCCTCGTCAGAAGACTTCCATCCCACTTCTTGACTAGATGCTCTTGTTCAGGCATTTCAGGTTCTCTGTGTGTATCTGCAAAGCATCCATGGGCAGCTCATGCAGTTCTAGAAAGTTAAAGGCAGGGAAGGCTAAAGTTTTTGAGATCAAAATACCGACTCTGTCACTTTACAGGTAAAGTAAGCCACAAAGAATCACGAATAGTGACTATGTAAAATGGTAACTATATTTATCCAACATTTTACTAGAAATGGTCTGAGTACACAGGGTGGATCAATGCCCCCCACCAACAAGGAACCCAAAGAGATAGGTATAAATTAATTATTTGTTCAACAGTACTATTTCTAGCAAAAAAGGTTATTATAGCTGTAGAGTGCCAACTACATAGTGTGATTGATTCTGTAATTAACAATAAACATAGCTATAACAATAATAATAATAATACTTCTATGGAAAAAAATCTTCATTCAGAAACTAGGAAGTGCTCTAACCTTTTTTCTATGAAAAATATCAATGATTATATCAACCACTCATTGGTGTTTCAAGACATTATAGGTAGCATAGTTGTAAATATATGTGTGCAGGATAGAGAGGTTATGAATCAGTGTAACATAATTTTATGTAAAATGAACACTTTTCTGTTATACTCACAAATAAAAATACTCCTTGGACACAGCGTATATAGAAAACTAGGTAGAAGATTTTTAATATAGAGAGTTGCCTATCATTAGAAGCAGTTTCTAAAAGTAAGGGATTGTTGTAGTTGTTGTTAGGTGACAGCAAGTAGGTTCCAACTCATATTAACACTATGTTCAACAGAAGGAAATACTGCCCAGCTCTTCACCATCTTCACAATCATTCCTATGTTGAACCCACTGTTACAGCCACTATGTCAATTCATTTCATCGAGGGTCTTCCTCTTTTTCACTGACCCTCTACTCTACCAAGCATGGTGTCTTTCCCCAGGGACTGGTCCCTCCTAATACCATGTCCAAAGTATGTAAGACAAAGTCTTGCCATCCTCACTTCTAAGGAACATTATGGCTATATATCTTCCAAGACAAGTTTGTCTGTTCTTTCGGAAAAAAAAAAAAAAAATTGTATGTATGATGCTGGCAATAATCTCTGCAATCCCTTCAGGAATGCAATATTGCTTTTGGTTTACTATTTCCTTGGTAGATGAACTTCTAATGGCTTCTACTTGGCTTTTCCTGCCATAATAACACTCCACTGTTTGAGATCCAATACGGAGATTCTTCCAGGTGATGAGTTTATCTATTCCAGTTATGCATTCTCAAACTGGGGAAATCACTACAGAATGAGTTCAGTTCCCACTAGGCCCACTGTGAGAGGAACCTGAGCTCGGACTCCATTAATAGACTGACCTCCATAAGCCCCCACTCTGACTGGTGGACCACAGAGATGCTTTGGTTCTCTTGGAGTTAGTGTCAGTTCAGAGCCAGTATTCAGTAATTCCCAAATTGCCTGATTATTTCCTTTTCCTCAATGAACTGTCACTCTTGTAAAGGGTCACAGATCCCTTTGGGGAAGGCTATGAAAAAGATTAATGGTATAAACTGTTGGCAGTGTAATGGGATCCTTCCTCAAGAGGACTCGGCCTCCCCTTCATTCAAGGGGTTGTAGTTCTGTAAACTGACTCAAGTCTGGAATTTATCAAGGAACCTTGAATCTCTATTCTAGCAATTCAAGTTAAACGGCTGTTCACTTGACCCAGAATTCCTCCACTTGTACAGATCAAGTCAGTATTTAGTAGATTTCACCATGACTAAGTAGCCAGTGCCATAAGTCCATTTGTGTAAGAAAATTCTAATTACTGCTTTGACTCTGCTGTCCATTAGGGTAATCACACCCACTTTGCCTTTGTCAGTTGAGTGCCACCACTTAATCCATACCACCATGGTGTTCAACCATCCACATTGTAGTTAGGTGTCTTAATTTAGTCACAGCAGTTCCCACTGTCAATCTGACTTACATAAAATAGCAATCATAGCAGTCTTCAAAGATTCTGGGTCACCCTTTACAAATTTGTTCCTTACCATTGTGGTAAAATGTGTGTCCACTGGGCACTCCATTAATGGATCTGTGCGTCTAACCTGATAAGTCCATTCTAATGTGCCAATTTCTCTAAGCCTTTGAATTCTCTCTTCAACTGTATACCAAGGCAGGTCTGATACTTCAGTTTTATTTAGTGTAGACTACTGTGTAATCCCTGCTTCAGCAAACCAACAAAATAAACTGTTAGATAGTTTCCTAACCTCTTGAGCTGGAACACTAAATGAATAATCTATGCCTAGCTGGCCCATATCAATAAAATCAAACTGACCCAACTTTATGTTCCTTGCACTATTATTCCACATCCTTAATAGCCATTCTGTCACATATTCTTCAGGTTTCTGTTTGCACATATTAAAAATGTCAATCAGTTCTTTTGGAATGTAACATACCTCCTTATTATACTTTATGGAAACCCTGGTGGCATAGTGGTTAAGTGCTATGGCTGCTAACCTAAAGGTCGGCAGTTCAAATCCGCCAGGTGCTCCTTGGAAACTCTATGGGGCAGTTCTACTCTGCTATGACTTGAAATCAATTCAAGAGAAACGGGTTTTATTATACTTTATACTTCAACTTTTAGGTCTCTCCCTGGAATTTAAGTCTAGTTACAGGTATAGAAGCAAAAATGGATGATAAGGATGTGTTCTGAGAACATTCAGAAAAGTCTTATAAGGCATATGCCTCAGGAGATGCTCCAAGCAATGCCTCAGATGCTGCCCCAGGCAATATCTCAGACAAAGGCTCTCCAGAGACAGCTGGGTTAATCTTATCAGATAGGGATGAAGAGGCTAATGGTTTTACTGTGTATGGAGGGTGGTTTTCAGACAAAGATGGAGTAATGTCTTCAGACAGAAGTGAGAGATATGGTTCTGTTGCAGGAGAGATTTAGCAGAATTTAGGGGCTCAATGACCCCATCTTCCTCATTACCTACCCATATGTCCCTGTCCCAAATTTCTTGATCTGATTTATTCCCAACGAATGCCCTCAGTTTAACTTCAAACACCATTCACGGTTGGCGATTCTATTGGCATTGTAATTCAGCCACTCTTATGATAAGACTCTGGGTTTGGCTTTCAGCAATATCAGCTTTGTTACTACAAGAAATAAGGCTTTTTTCAGGGACAAGTGGCAACTTTGAGGTTGTTTACGTGGTGCTTGAGCTGTTACTCTGAAGCCATGAGCTCATCACTTTCTTTTACCACTTTATTTAGCCAAAGTAGAACCAACAAACCTCCTTCCTTATACTTCTTAGTCTGACAAAATTGTAGAAAAATATCAACCATGTGATCACTCGGAGCCTCAACTCTCACCAATACTTCTTTATCTATTGATGGTGATATTTTACATATTTCTATGGCTGCTTCATGCCATGGATCAGCAGTGCCATCTTTACTGTTAAAAGAAGATTCATGAACATTTTAAAGGTTAACCAGATTTGAAAACTAATTTGGAAAACTCATCCTCTAGAGTTTTTCCTCTAGAACTACTCTCAGTACCTCATGTCTTATGCTGGGGTCTCTAGAGAAGCAAAATCAGTGAAGCGTATACACTTAGAGAGAGAGAAAGAGAGAGAGAGAAAGATTCATCTCAAGGAAATGGCTCACACAGGTGTAGAGGTTGGTAAATTTCAAGTCCATGGGTTAGGCATCAAGCTGGAGGCCTCTACTAACTCATGTAGTTGCAGGGGCCGATTGGCAGGTCAGATGGCAGGCTGCTGGTCCACAGGCTGCAGAGGCTGATGAATCCAAGGCTGGCAGGTAAGATGACAGGCTGCTGGCCCACAGTCTGCAGAGACCAACGAATCCCAAGATCAGCAGGCAGCACAGTAGGTGGTTGGTTTAAGCCCCTAAAACTAGAGGTAGGATGATAATGAGCCAGATGCAGGATCCAGAGTGAGAAAAAGCCAGTGAGCTTTGCCAGAATGCCCATATATATTTGATGCAGACCATACTCCTGAGGAAATTCCCATTACCACTGATCAGTTGATCACATCAGAGCACATCATGGAGGTGAATACATTATATCACAAAATTGAGGATAATTGCTTCATTACATAACTGCCAATGTATATCATTACATAACCACCAAATCATGGAGAATCATGGCCCAGCCAAGCTGACACACAACCTTAACCATCACAAAGGTAATGGTAGAATAAAAACAGAGAAAGCTTATACATCAACACACTAAGATTCTTTTTTTCTTAGACTCATTCTTCACTTTTCCTAACACTTGTGCAGATGTACAGAGCCCTGGTGGTGCAGTGGTTAAAAAGTTCAGCTGCTAATCAAAAGGTTGGCAGTTCAAATCTACTAGGCACTCCTTCAAAACCTTATGGGGTGGTCCTACTTTGTCCTATAATGTAGTTCTGAGTCAGAATAGAATCAAAAGCAACAGCTTTGTTTTAGTTTTGTTATGCAAATACACACCTGAGAACAGGGCAAGCAGATTTACATGTCTATAAAGCTTTGTTCATTTTTTATATTAAAAAGATCTAGAGAAAATAACATACTAATTAATTAATTAATTGCCATTAGAGTGCATTCAGTCAATAGTCAATGTTCTACATTGGAGACACAAAGGAGAAATATTGAATTATGCTCAAGAACATGAAGGGATACTTTATAGAAAAGGTGATGCTTGAGCTGAGAGTTAAATGATGAACTAATCATTGTTAGGTGTTAAAGACCTGGGGAACGAGAAAAAAAAAAAAAGGGAAACAGGATTATAAGCAAAGTACAAAAGAAAAATTAGAGAAATCTAAATTAGTTGACAGAACTCTAGGATACATGTCTCTGATAAAAAGTTTGTAAAGAGGCTTGAGAAGTGAAGAGATATCAAAAATGATAATTTTCATAGCCCGAACTAAAATTATGTCTCTTACATGCTAACTGTTTAGTCAGCGAATCTATGACTAGGTTTGAAGGAATTATTGGATTATCCAATTTTGTGCTAGAGAAATTTGGATTTTTTTTTTTTTTTTTTAGCTGTATTCAATTATATACAATAAAATGTCTCCTTTCAGGAGTCCTGGATCTAATGAGATATATTGGTTGTATTGCTGGCAAAACTGTATTAAATAAAGATACTTTAATCTAAGGCACAGATTAGCTTTTTTACCATATTTTCCTGAATTAGAGGGGTTTACCCACTTTTTTTACCCACTTAGCCACAGCCGTAATTTAATAAGATTATATTCAAGGTAACATCAACAGTAGAAAGACAACTGTAACATACAGGTTTTGAAAATATTGTAGAGGTGGAAACAGAGGAAGACATGGGGTGTGTAGGGGCTGGGGAGAGAGAGAGAGAGAGAAACTGTCCAAGGGAAAGAATGGCTCTCATGTATCTAATAACACTTGTCTACTTTTCTCAGTCTCTAAGATCATTTAAAACAATTGATTGTGAATCAGAATGGCAGTGGTTCAAAGCCACTAGCAGCTCTGAGGGAGAAAGATATGACAGTCTGCTACTGTATTTACAGCCTTGGAAACACTGTGGGGTTGCTATGAGTCAGAATTGACTTGACGGCATTTTTTTTTTTTTAATATCGTATGATTCACTTCTCATCATGAGATTGTTGGGAAAATGAGTGATGGAATGGAATTAAAAGTGGCAGTTACCTCCTCAGTCTTCACAATGGAGGTAGTTTCTACTTTATGGTTCAGCTGGATTGGTAGCAGAAGAAGAGAAAGTAAGTCCCTTTCAAAACCAAGGAAAAAGTAAATTTAATTCTGAGACCTGAAATCTGAGATGTTTGTTTTATATCAAGGTGGGACTGTGTCTTGGTTATCTAGTGCTGCTATAACAGAAATACCACAAGTGGATGACTTTAACAAAGAGAAATTTATTGTCACACAGTCTAGTAGGTTAAAGTCTGAATGAAGGTGTCAGCTCCAGGGGATGGCTTTAACTCTGCTGGCTCTGGAGGAATATTCTTTGTCATAAATCTTCTCCTGGTTGAGGAGCTTCTCAGGTGCAGGGACCCCATGTCCAAAGCATGCGCTCTACTCCTGGTGCTGATTTCTTGGTGGTATAAGGTCCCCAACTCTCTGCTTGCTTCCCTTTCCTTTTGTCTCTTGAGAGCTTAAAGATGGTGTACGCCACCTCCCAGGGAAACTCCCTTTACATTGGATCAGGGAGGGAACCTGAGTAAGGGTGGTGTTACAATCCCACCCTAATCCTTTTATCCACAGGCAGAGATTATGATTTATAACACATAGGAAAATCACAAAATGGAGGACAACCACACACAGCCTAACCAAGTTGACACATATTTTTGGGCGACACGATTCAATCCATTACAGATTGTTTACTAGGCAGTTTGAAATATGGGTCCTGTGATCAGGTTAGATTTATGAAAAGTTGATAGCAAAATCAACTCAATGGCAACAGCTTTTGTTTTTGTTTTGTTTTAGATGATATTTATTTACTCTTAGTCAGTGGTTCATGTGACTGAGCAATATTACCAAGGGAAAACAAAGAATAAGCAGAAAGAGAACCATGGAGAGAAACATAGTTATTCATGGAATTTATGATGCCAGCAGAGTAAAGGCGCCAGACAAAAGGACAAAGGGGAGGCATTTGGAGATAAGATGAAAAGCAGTATGCAGTGTTATAACAAAAATAAAAGAAGTACTTTAAAGAGATAAAGGCTAGCACTGCAAAGATATCAACAAAGAAGAATCCTTTTTAAAAAGTTCATTTGTGCTTGGTTAATGTGTAGAGGATCAATTTGATATTTTTTTCCAGAAAGTGAACTTGGAGATGTGGATGCAAAAGGTTTATTGCAGTAGTTCAAAAATCATTTAAATTGATTAGATTAGTAATTCATGTCAAGGTTTTAGTTGTAAATAAAACGAGAGAAAGAGAACGTTAGCAGGAGAGATCATAGCTTCTGGTATAACAACATGTGTTAAAACTTGAAGCATATTTTGCCATCAAGAAAAGAACAAGTACACATACAAATGCTGAAGATACAGGGTTTGGGGGAAAATCATTGAACAAACAAACAAAAAAAGTCAGTTTCCAAATTAAGAGTAAAGAGATGATCATTAGAAATCAGAACATATCTAAGGAAAATAACCTGGAAGAGGAGAAGAGATTCCCTTGAGAGGGTGATAGGAATGCAGAGTTTGTAAAATTGTAACCAACATTTTATGGCTGAAAGAGGGAAACTTTACTCTCTTTTGTGTTTGAGTTAGATGCCATTATTCTGTTCAAGAAGTTTTACACCACCCTGCTAAACCAAAGAACAATGAAATGTTATGTACAGAGTATAACAGATTTAAAAAGAAATACACAAATCTGGTTATTTTCCCATAAACAAACCATATTATGAATTAAAGTCTATTGAACAATTAAATTCAATACATACAAATTAAATACACTTATCTTTTCAATATCCTGTAGTAGATTTGAAATATTTATTTTCTTTTGCTTGATATTCTCAGATATATTTTACAAAAATTATTTTAAGACCATTGTTGTTAAGTACCAGTAATGTGTATCCTGTATACATTAGAATATATATTATATATTGATAAGGTATTAGGATCAGAACTTTTTCTTTACAAATAAAACACACTGGCTTTCCTTTTAAGCCATTATTTTACTAAGCGCGGTGTCTTAGGCTGAGCTCTCTAGAGAAGCAAAACCAGTAAAGAGTATAAATATATATATATACATAGAGAGAGATTTATATCAAGGAAATATCTCACATAGTTGTAGAGGCTGGAACTTCCCAAGTCCATGGGTCAGGATAGAAGATTCTCTCAGTTCACGTAGCCACAGGGGCTGGTGAACCCCAGATCTGCAGGTCAGAAAGCAGGGCTCTCATGCACAGGCTGCAAAGATCAATGAACCCTAAGATCACCATGCAAGACCACAGGTAAGCTTCCAGCTCAAGCCGCAAGAACTGGAGATCAGACAAATAGGAGACAGCTGCAGGATTCAGTGTGAGCAAAAAGCCCCCAAATTCTGCCAGAATGTCCGCTTATGTTCAATGCAGGCCACACGCCCAGGGAAACTCCCTTTCAGCTGACTCACTACTCACAGCAGATCCCATCATGGGGGTGATTACATATCAAATTTCAATAGGGAAGTGATCACCACATTATACAACTGCCAAAACACAGAGAATTATGACCCAGCCAAGTTGACACACAATCTTAACCATCACACACAGTTTCATCAGTAGACAATTTGTAGATCTAAATTTTCTTAATGTTTGATTCTTGCAACATGTTTTAGTCATTTAAAAATCTCTTCTTTTTTTTTTTTACTCTGACATCATTTTTATTTCATACTGTTATCTCTAAAATGTATAATTTTATGTAGGTTACTGTGAGAATATTTTTCTAGGGTTCACCCCTGGGATAAATTCTTGTTCAAAATACCAAGGTACAAGATCTATTCTAAATTGCACATCTATGTATTTAACTTTTTGTGGTAAAAATGCATCTTAACAAATAGACAGTACCTGCTTGAGTTCAGAGTCTTTATAACTTCCTTTTTGCCTAGGGCCTAGAATAGCAAGTGAATTAATGTGTGCTCCTCTTTTTTTCTTTTGAAGGACTGCTGATTGTCTGACTAGAAGGAAGCATGAATATTTCTTGGGTAAGTACTATAGAAAAAAGATATAGACAATACCCTAATTAAGTCCCTAAGGCTGTTAGAAAGCTAAACGAATATTCAGTGAGATGTTCCTCAACTGATAAACATGCAAAAAATGTACACACAACACTAATTGTTAGTAGGTCTCATTTGCATGTTGAATTATATGTGACAGAGAAGAAACAGCTCCAAACATCCATTAATCATCAGAACATGGAATGTACAATGTATGAATTTAGGAAAATTGGAAATCCTCAAAAATGAAGTAGAACACATAAATATCGATATCCTAGGCATTAGTGCACGGAAATGGACTGGTATTGGTCATTTCAAACCAGACAATTATATAGTCTACTATGCAGGGAATGACAACTTGAAGAGGGATGGTGTTGCACTCATCTTCAAAAAGAACATTTTAAGATCTATCCTGAAGTCAAATGCTGTCAGAATAATATCCATAAGCCTACAAGGAAGACCAGTTAATGACTGTCTTAGTTATCTTGTGCTCCATAACAGAAATACCACAAGTGGATGGCTTTAACAAAGAGAATTTATTTTCTCACAGTCTAGTAGGTTACATGTCCAAATTAAGGTGTCAGCTCCAGGGGAAGGCTTTATCTGTCGGCTCTGGAGGAAGGTCCTTAACCTCAATCTTCCCCTGGTCAAGGATCTTCTCAGGTGCAGGGAGCCCGTGTCCGAAGGATGCACTCTGCTTCTGGTGCTGCTTTCTTGGTGGTATGAGTTCCACAATTCTCTGCTTGCTTCCCTTTTCTTTTATTTCTTGAGAGATGAAGGGTAGTGCAGGCCACACCCCAGGTAAAATCCCTTTACACTGGATCAGGGATGTGGCCTGAGCAAGAGTGTTACATCCCACCCTAATCCTTTTAACCACAGACAGAGATTATGATTTATAACACATAGGAAAATCACAAAATAGAGGACAACCACACATGGCCTAAACAAGTTGACACATATTTTGGGGGGACACAATTCAATCCATTTCAATGACTATTACTCAAACTTATGCATCAACCACTAAGTCCAAAGATGAAGAAATTGAAGATTTTTATCAGCTTCTGCAGTCTGAAATTGATGAAACATGCAATCAGAGTGCATTGATAATTACTGCTGATTGGAATTCAAAAGTTGGAAACAAAGAAGAAGGATCTGTGTTTGGAAAATATGGCCTTGGTGATAGGAACAATGCCAGAGATTGAATGATAGAATTTTGCAAGACCAATGACTTCTTCATTGCAAATACCATTTTCACCAACATAAGTGGCAACTATACCCATGGACCTCACCAGATGCAATACGGAGGAATCAAATCGACTACATTTGTGGAAAGAGACAATGGAAATGCTCAATATCATCAGTTAGAATAAGGCCCGCAGCCAACTGTGGAGCAGGCCATCAATTGCTTCTACACAAATTCAAGATGAAACTGAAGAAAATCAGAGCGAGGTGACTAGAGCCAAAGTACTCTCTTGAGTATATCTCACGTGAATTTAGAGACCATCTCAAGAATAGATTTGATGTGTTGAACACTAATGACCAAGACCAGACGAGTTGTGGAATGACATCAAGAACATCATACATGAAGAAAGCAAGAAGTCATTGAAAAGAAAGTAAAAAAAGAAGAGACCAAGATGGGTGTCAGATGAGACTCTGAAACTTGCTTTCGAACTTCGAGCAGCTAAAGCAAAAAGAAGAAATGATGAAGTAAAAGAACTGAACAGAAAATTTCAAAGGGTGGCTCAAAAAGACAAAGTAAAGTATTAAAATAAACGTGAATATCAGAGCTGGAGATAGAAAACCAAAAAGGAAGTACACATTCGGCATTTCTCAAGCTGAGAGAACTGAAGAAAAAACTCAATCCTTGAGTTGCAGTAGTGAAGGATTCTATGGAGAAAATATTAAACGACGCAGGAAGCATCAAAAGAAAATGTAGGGAATACAAAAAGTCATTACACAAAAAAGAATTATTTGACGTTCAACAATTTCAAGACGTAGCATATGACCAGGAACTGATGGTACTGAAGGAAGAAGTCCAGCTGCATTGAAGTCATTGTCAAAAACCAAGGCTCCAGGAATTGGCGGAATATCAATTGAGATGTTTCAACAAACAGATGCAGAACCAGAAGTGTTCACTCATCTATGCCAAGAAATTTGGAAGACAGCTACCTGGCCAACCAACTGGAGGAGATCCATATTTATGCCTATTCCCAAGAAAGGTGATACAACCAAATGCAGAAATTATCAGACAATATCATTAATATCACATGCAAGCAAAAATTTACTGAAGATCATTCAAAAGCAGCTGCAGCAGTGTATCAACAGGGACCAAAAAAAAAAAAACCAAACCTAGTGCCGTTGAGTCGATTCCGACTCATAGCTACCCTATATGACAGAGTAGAACTGCCCCATAGAGTTTCCAATGACCGCCTGGCAGACTTGAACTGCCAACCCTTTGGTTAGCAGCCATAGCACTTAACCACTACGCCGCCGGGGTTTCCATCAACAGGGAGCTGCCAGGAATTCAGGTGGGATTCAAAGGAGGACGTGGAAACAGGGATATGATTGCTGATGTCAGATGCATCCTGGCTGAAAGCAGAGGATACCAGAAAGATGTTTACCTGTATTTTATTGGCTATGTAAAGACATTTGACTGTGTGGATCATAACAAATTACAGATAACATTGCAAAGAATGGGAATTTCAGAACACTTAATTATGCTCATGAGGAACTTGTACACAGATCAAGATGTACTTGTTCAGACAGAACAAGGGAATACTGAGTGGTTTAAAGTCAGGAACGGTGCGTGTCAGGGTTGTATTCTTTCACCATACCTATTCAATCTGTATGCTGAGCAAATAATCCAAGAAGCTGGACTATATGAAGAAGAAGGGGGCATCAGGATTGGAGAAGACTCATTAACAACCTGTGTTGAAGACTCATTAACAATCTGCGTTATGTAGATGACACAACCTTGCTTGCTGAAAGTGAAGAGGACTTGAAGCACTTACTGATGAAGATCAAAGACCACAGTCTTCAGTATGGATTACACCTCAACATAAAGAAAACAAAAATCCTCACAACTGGACCAATAAGCAACATCATGATAAACAGAGAATAGATTGGAGTTGTCAAGGATTTCATTTTTCTTGGATCCGCAATCATCACCCAGGGAAACAGTAGTCACGAAATCAAAAGAAGCATTGCGTTGCACAAATCGGATGCAAAGGACCTCTTTGAAGTGTTGAAAAGCAGAGATGTCACTTTGAAGACTAAGGTGTGTCTGACCCAAGCCATGGTATTTTCAATCACATCATATGCATGTAAAGTCTTGACAATGAAAAAGGAAGACCGAAGAAGAATTGACAGTTTGAATTGTGATGTTGGCGATGAATATCGAATATACCATGGTCTGTCAAAAGAATGAACAAATCTGTCTTGGAAGAAGTACAAACCAGAATGGTCCTTAGAGGCAAGGATGGCAAGACTTGTCTCCTGTACTTTGGAGATGTTATCAGGGGGATCAGTCCCTGATGAAAGACATCATGCTTGGTAAATTACATGGTCAGCAGAAGAGAGGAAGACCCTCAATGAGATGAATTGAAACAGTGGCTGCAACAATGGGCTAAAGCATAACAATTGTAAGGATGGCGCAGGACCAGGCAGCATTTGTTCTGTGGTACATAGGGTTGTTATGAGTCAGAACTGACTCGACGGCACCTGACAACAACATGAGAGAGAAAGAGACAGAAAGGCAGAAAAAGACACGGAAAGAGACAAGTGAGCCTGTGTCTATATTGCAGAATATGTATTTTTGAGGAAATACCCTTTGAAGCCCCATTAACCCTCTGATTTTATAGTTTTCTGTAAATCTACGTGAAAAACGATAACAGAAAAGAGAACCCCAACGTAAAACTGCTGGCTCTAATCAGGCAGCTCTAAGTCATCATGTTCAAGCCCAATGGCACAACCTTCACACCCCTATTGCTAACACTAATTGGGATTCCTGGCTTAGAGTCCATGCAGTTCTGGATTGGAACTCCTTTCTGTGCCATGGACATCATTGCCATCTTTGAGAAATCCCTGCTCCTCTTCATCATCAAATCTGAGTGCAGCCTCCATGAGTCCCTGTATCTCTTTCTATTAAAGCTTAGAGCAACAGACATTACTTTTAGTACATGCATTCCACCCGAAATACTAGGTGTATTCTGGTTCTATCTGTCAAATATATACTTTGATGCCTGTCTTTTGCAAATGTGGCTCACTCACACATCCCATTCCATTGAATCAGTTATTCTTCTGGCTATGGCCTTGGACCATTGTGAAGTAATCTGTGACCCTCTGAGACATGTAACTATTTTTACCCACCAATTTCTCTCTCAGGTTGGGGTTGGGGTGATGCTCAGAGCTGCCATCCCTGTAGCTCCATGTCTCATGCTCATCAAGTTCTGCCTGAAATTCTACCAGACTACTGTGGTTTCTCACACATACTGTAGCCCATACTTAAGGAGTGGGATTTTATGCTCCTCTGCCTTGAGGGAGAACTATCTACATAGATTAATTGGAATTCTTCTACATGGGAAATTTGGCTATTTTCCCCCATTTATTAATTCATTCAGTCCTTTATTTATAGCAGTATGGACTCATGGACGTTTACTTTACACAGTGATATCTATGACAGCAGGAACTTGTCAGGACTCCCTTGTTTTTCCAATTCTAGTAAGTTTTCTGCATTTGACAGGGCATAGTCTGACCATTTTTCTATCATTCATTTCAGTGGAAAATATTTGAGTTTTCCTTCTCTGACAGGTTTCAGCCTTTACCCGGGTTCCAGCTTTCACAGGTTTTACTGTACTTTTTACAGCCAACCCTTGGTATCTGTGGGGAATTGGTTCCAGGGGCCCCTTTGGATACCAAAGTCCTTGGATGCTCAAGTCCCTTACGTAAAATAATATTTGCGTTAACCTACCCACATTTTCCTGTATACTCTAAGTCATCTCTAGATCATTTATAATATCTAATACAACATAAATGCTATGTAAATAGTTGTTTCAGCACAATTAAAGACTTGCTTTGGAATGTAACCTTTCTTTTCTGTAAGTTTCTGGAGCTCTTCTGGGACTGCTGATTTTACCTGGGCATCTGCCGATGCTGATTCTCCCATGATTTGAAGTCCTTGGGGCTGTAGTGCTTTACATAGCTAGCCAGCCATTCTTTAACTAAAAAACAAATAAATAAACCCAAACCCATTGCTGTCTAGTGGATTTCGATTCATAGTGATCCTAACTGTCCTCTAGGGTTTCCAAGGATGGGCTGGTAGATTCAAACTGTAGATTATTTGGTTAGCAGTTGTTGCTCTTAACCACTGCACCGCCAGGGCTCCAGCCATCCTTACTAGCCTTAAACTCCGTCCTCTCACTCTCCTCAGCCCCCTCACACTTAGCCTTTAGGGGACTGCACTGACCACTTAATTGCTTTTTAGGAACCATTTTTTCACAGAACCAAAGGGTGCACACAACCCAAGTAGCGAACAAATGCTCGAAGAACTAGAGCTGTAGAGAGCCTGAGGGTCTGTGAAACGCAGGAAACTGTAGGGAGGCATGCGTACACATCATTTCATTCATGTGTATTCAGCACAGTGCTTGGCATGCAACAAATTCAAGTTTTGCTTTTGGGAACTTTTTTTTTCCCCGAATATTTTTGATCCATTGTTGGTTAAATCTGCGAATGTGGAACCTGCTGATACAAAGTGTCAGTCATAATACAATACTATTAGATTTATTTTAGTACTCCGTGGGCTTTATTTTGGCTGTTGGGAAGTCTTTCAGTTGGCTTTTGTTCCCCTTTGACCTATTGACAACATTTTGTGTGTGTGTATATTTGTGCAGTACCTAATTTATGGCATTTAAAGATGCTCCATGCTCCTCTTGTATATTTCCTGCCCCAGCCCTGGAATTAGTCTTTTCTCTAGGAATTTGTTGTTTCTTTTATTGGATAATGGCATAAGAAACCAAAATTGGGGCCCTAGTTGTGGTGGAAATTCCCACTCTAAGAGTCAGAAGCCAGACAAATGCTGACCTTCTACCATTTATGTACTTGTCAAATTTCAGTATACATGCAGATAACAACAAAACAAAAACTCATGCTGTAGAGTCAATTCCTACTTATAGTGACCCTATAGGACAGAGTAGAACTGCCCCATAGGGTTTCCAAGGAGAGGTTGGTGGATTCAAACTGCTGACCTTCTGGTTAGCAGCTGTAGCACTTAACCACTACATTACCAGAGCTCCCATACATGTATAGCAGTATCAACATTTTTAAGCATTGTTCCTGTGGGAAACAATTTTAGCTGGTAGAGTACAGTGTTTATGTGCAGTTCCTTTTGCCTTTAATGCTACTCTCCACTCATTTCAAAGGTACTTTGTACAGTACTTTTTCTCGCAGTTCCCTTTACCCATTCAGTGAGGTTATTTTATATATGAATATATTTTTAATAAAGTTATATATTCTTGTCACAATCTGCATTTCTCCAAAGAACACATTCTGTACAAGATGCCAAGAGAAAGTTCAGCCAAGTCTTGAAGAGTAAGGATGCTTTTACCAGGTAAGAAAGCAGGGGAAATGTTTCCAAGTAGAGATAACATTATAAAAAGACATAAGGAGAGTGAAAATAAATAACAAACAATAAGAGAAGTGAAAATGAATCCAAAAAAGCATAATATCATAAAACCACACAGAAACAAATGGAACACATTCTAACTCATTCTATGATGCCAGCATAACTTTAACACCGAAAACACACAAAGATATTACAAGAAAGCAAAACCCCGCATTCCTCTCAGGACAACAGATGCAAAAATCTTCAACAAAACATTAACAAGTTTCAAGAAAAAGATTGGAATTAATTTTAAACTCACAAAAAAATAACAGAGACAATCAACAAGAAAAGAGCTGGCTTTTGGTTAATAGATCACCTTGGAAATTCACAGAGAGTACAATGGTAGTGGTAAAAACACAGGACAATCAGGAATAAGGTGGATGATCTCGGCTCCAGGTGATAAGTCTAGTGCAAAACCTGAACTTATTAATTAAATGGAAACACATTTTTCTGCTTATAGTCTATCAACCACAAGAGTATGAATATGTTAGGCACATGCAACAAACTGACACACAGGCCAAATCCACATTGTTGCCTTTCTTGAATTAAAGTTTTATTAGAACATGGACACATATATTCATTTATGTATTTCCTACAGGTGTTTCTGCACTACAGCTGCAAAGGTGAATAATTACTACAGAGGCTACTTAGCCCACAAAGTTTAAAATATTTACTACCTGTCCATTTATACAAAAAGTTTGCCATCTATGATTTAGACCAACATTGGGCCAAATAGTGTTTTGAACAGAGCATGTGTAGATAAACATACCGGCATACAGGTAGTCTCTTTATTCTATGCATAATGAAATCAGTGTTCTTATTTAAATAAAAAATGAATGGTTTAGCTGAATATAAAGGTGTATTTCAATTTTACTTAATGAAAATGACAAAAATTGATGTTGACTGAGGCTAAAGAAAAAGACAGCTCCATGTGAAAAAGTAGGATTTTCACACTCTTCAAGTTTACCTCATATCTGGGAAGCATCATCATAACGTTGCCAGGCTGCATTGATAGGATATTTCTCTAACAAAATAGGAGCAATAATTCTTTGGAGTTTGCTGAAAGATTGTAATAGAATATATCAGGTGCAAAGCCTTTCAGGGAGGCTCAAGAAATCTACCATAGTATCAAAAAAAAAAAAAAAAAAGATTAGATGTAAGGGAATAAAAATATAAAATATTTAGAGGAATATGTTTTCATATTCATAAAGTAAATAATAAGTTTAAAATTTCTGTTAAGGTGGACAACCTAGTGTAGTAGCTAGTTCTACTTTGCCATTTGCTAAGTGAATTTCATTGGGCAACTTATGCAACTTCCCTGTGCCTTAGTTTTCTAACTGGTACAATGAGATAATGTTAACATGTATCTCATAGGATAATCTTGTAGACTAAATGAGTAAATATATGTAAAAGGTCCAGAAAAGGACCAAGAGCAGCAGTCATTCTCTGAATGTTATTATTCTTACTAATCAATAAAAATAAATTTGAAAATAATTTTTACTCAAGAGAACTTTAATCAGGGTTTACAGAGAGTTTGAATTGGAAAAAATATTGTTTTCATAAATTGTATTGTCCAGTGTGTTCAGAGTTTTTATATTCTCACAATTGGCCTAATCATTTTATATTTGTACATGTACTGAGATAATGATAAATTTGGAATATTAAATACTTAAGTCAATAATCTTTATGGAGGAGCCCTGGTGGCACAGTGGTTAAACTGCTTGACTATTAACCTAAAGGTTGGTGGTTTGAACCCAGCAGCTGCTCTGCTGCAGAAGCATGTGGCAGTCTGCTTCTGTAAGGATTTACAGCCTTGGAAACCCTATGGGGTAGGTCTACTCTGTCCTGTAGGGTCACTAATAGTTGGAATCAACTTGACAGCAGTGGGTTTTTTTTTTTTCTTTGTTTTTTCTTTTTTGGAGGGCAGGTTAATACCAATAATAAGTAAAAATAATTGCTCGCATTCATTAAAAGATTCATTTATTTCTAAAAGAAAGAAATTGAAAACATGACAAATGAAAAGAGGTAGAGAAAAAAATAAATGCATGACATCATATATTCCTAATATAAGGCATAGCTTAACTGTGAAATGAAATGATAACAACAAGGTTGCAACTACTAACTAATGTATCATGACTTCATGAGCCAGATTCTACCTACATGGGCTACTAGTGAAATGTTTTTAGTTTTCAGAAATTTTTCTGTTAGGAGAGAAGATACCTACCACTCGGTAACGAATCTGCTTGGTCTTGACACCATAGACCAGGGGGTTGACTGCTGGGGGCACTAGAAGGTACATACTTGCAAACATTATATGGACGCTTGGGGGTACCTTCTTGCCAATGCGGTGAGTTAGGAAGCTGAACAGCGCAGGTGTGTAGGAAACAAGTATGGTGCAGATGTGGGCAGCACAAGTGCCCAGTGCTTTAGAGCGGGCATTCTGGGAAGAGAGACGAAAGACTGCCTGGAGGATTTTGATATAGGATGTAGCTATAAGCCCTAAGTCCAATATCATCACTGAAAGGGCCACGGAGATACCATATGTTCTGTTAATGAGGGTGTTGGCACTGGCCAACTTCACCACAGCCATGTGCTCACAATAAGCATGATTGATGACATGCTTAATATAATATGGTAGTCTCTTAATAAGAAGAGGACAGGGCAAAACCATAAGAACAGCTCGGGTCATTCCAGCTAGCCCCATCCTGATTACCATTGCTGTGGTTAGGATGGTTGTATAATGCAAAGGGATGCAAATAGCTACATAACGATCAAAGGCCATGGCAACAAGGAGGGCTGACTCAATAATGCAAAATGTGTGGATGAAGAACATTTGCACTAGGCAGATATTAAAGTCAAACCAGTGAGCATCCAACCAGAAAATGCCAAGCATCTTGGGAGCTGCAGAAGATGCAAGAGCCATGTCATTCATTGCCAGCATGCAAAGGAAGAAATACATAGGCTGGTGGAGGCTTGGCTCTAGCCTGATGGTAACAATGATCACACTGTTCCCCAGCAAGGTGAGGGCAAACAGGAGACAGACAGGAATGCCAATCCAGCAGTGAAAATCTTTCAAGCCGGGAATACCAACCAGGTAGAAAGATGAGATGTGGTGATGTGTAGCATTGTCTGCCATGTTAAAAGTGGAGAGGTTGCATGCTCACATACAAAGCAGCCAGGCAAATCCCCTGTGGGCAGAAAGCAGGATGACAGAATGACTCCTCCACAGTCCTGCACATAGGGATTCAGATGCACTCTATGACAGCCTATCTGAAGATGGCTCTTCTAAACCTCTATAAGTCCTTGGGTAATTCACTTCACTGTTCATAGTCCCAAGATCAGAATCTGAAAATGAGAAGATTCAGCTCCTTTATTTATTTTATTTTTTCTTATTTCTGAAATTTTATTCTATTCTCCTCTGTCATTTTTAACTCCTATTAAAGGAGCAGTTAGAAATAAGTGATTTCATATTTGTGCATAAGACATTGCTGGATACTGGACGTAAAATTCTTAGGAAAAAAATCGAGGTCTCTGATCTTAAGGAAATTGAGATCACACATGGAGACACAAGTATTAAAAACACAGTAGTTAACAAGTAATTCAAAATGTAATGTAGTCATTGTTTTGATAATACTCTTATTCACAGGTTACATTACTAAATAAATAGGAATTTAGAATAATCTAATGGTAAAACATAAGAACGAAGCTTGTCAACATTAATGACAATATATGCATCATTTTCAATCAAAAGCTAATTTAATCCTGTGTTAGGCTAACTCCTTGAGATGATCAGGAAAGTACAACCATATAGAAAACAGTGACAATAATTGCTGAAAATAGGAAAAATAGTAGTTGGAATATTTTAGTTCTTCATCCTGTCTAAAGATTTAAAAACACTGCAAATAAGCACATTAGGTATAAATGAGATGATGCAACATTGGTCTGTTTTTGCAAACACCCGAGTCCCACCTCTAGACTCAGCCCTACCCCTTGCTCTAATATCCATCCTGCCTAACCGCAGTGCAGAACAAAGCAACTAAAATCTGACCCTTTTTTTATCAGTAGCATGAGTCATTTCTATGACTTATGCTCTCGCTTTGTCCTTTAATTTTGATAACTTCTCCTTATCCTCTTACCTAGGATTCAGTGTCTACCTAGTGTCATAATTCTGGAATGTGTACCCCAGTCTTTATAATATGCTTTTTTAATTTCTAATGTTTCCCAACATTTTGATTGCTGCTCCTGTAACCCACGGATGTGAAAGCTCAAGCAATGTTGATAAATATTTCCCCAGAAAATACCTTTTGTCAGAAACTGTAATGCTTGTCTACTTGACTCCATGAACAACTGCTTCCCTTGTCATGAGATCAGAAAAACTGGGTGATGCACAGCTACCATAACTGAACATTTTGAACAAAGATTCTGTAGTAGAATCCAGATCAAAAGGAAGGGAAAATGTGAAACAGAATTTCAATTTGTCATGAAATCCAGAATTTTTGGAGCCATTGAGGCTAGATGAGCCTCCCCTGCAAAATAATTGCGCTGAGGTAATCTTTCAAGCTTAAACTGAAACTATCTCCAAAGTTAAGTTTAAATTAAATAATAGTTTAGATTAATTAGTAGAGAATGCCTTCAGCAATCCAATAATTTTTTTAAAACAGAAAAAAAAAAAAAAACCTTGTCTGGATATCTAAACACTATCTACGTGGAAAACACTTTTTGGTTATGATATGCAGATTCTCCTACTAAAAATATGCTACTCTGGGTGTGAGTGACTATATGAGATGTTTCTTTGCAAGCAATTGGGAAATATCAAATGACTTATTATGAAATATTTCATAAAATTTCTGAGCTAAAACTTTAGCCAAAATGCAGAAGCTTAGGATTGTAGTCATTGCTACATAAGAGGCCTATACCCTGGATAGAGATAAGAATTTAAAATCAAATCTGCAAATATTGAAAGTTCAAAATATGAATGGTTTTTAAATATTTATGAAACTTTTGTTTTTTGAAAATCCTCAAATTGTGGTTTTCCAATTTGAAATGCGATTTGTCAAGTTTTCATCCTTTAATCTGCTTGTGGAAGATTCACACAGAGGTTGATCGTAAATGACATACATGGCTTAAGCTGAGAGCTAGGAATGTAAGAAGCAAAATAACACACCTAGAAATATATTCATAAATTTTATGCAGACAATATCACTCAGGATTACAAAGAAGTATAGCTTCTTTTGGTAAACATATGTAAAAATTAAAAGTTATTATTACTTTTTTTGGTGTTCAATAAATTTATTTAAAAGATGGCAGCATATCTAACCTATATCAAGAGAAAAGAAATAAAATAACTCCTCAAACTGGGAGTTTTCTTTCAGGGACCTAGAATATGGGGCACAGAGGAAAGTCCAGAGAACTTCCCCAAAAGCATGGTCTGCTTGTACAGTCACCCCTTTCTTTGCTTTCTCCCTGGCTTATTTTGAATGAATTTGTTGAAAAATCTGTCTCAGTAAGGTTGTTCTTTACATTATCTTCAGCAGGCACTCTGCCAGGGCATACAGAAAAGCTTCCGAAACCTCTCTAACTTCCTATTGGCACTAGCACTTCACTGGTTTGTGAGTTACATAAATATAAGTGGCATGTTCCTTCTGATAGACTGGACTTTGACATTTTGCCCATATTCTGGTCAGTCAGCCTAGCTCTCACCTGGAATCTGTCACTTCAGGATAGGTGGTTCTATGGGAATACCATGATATTTTTTATACTGTCTTTTTTAAGGGCACTACATATTTTATATTAATATATCACAATAATGATAAACCAAGCTTGCCCAGGCTAAACGCTCCCAAAACACTCTCATTGATCTGATTCTAATTTGCTTGCAATAGTAGCCACCCAATCAGTTAAGCAAGAAATCTCAGAATTATCCTTGCCTCTTCCATCATTTTAACTCCAGTACTTCAGGCAAGCAGTTATAATATTCATATTTCTATTACAGCTCTTACCGTATGCTTCTTGTCTATTTACATGTCAGTCTCCTTCATCAAACTGTGAGCACCAAAACGAAGGTACTAAAACCCAGTGAACTCTCAATAAATTCTTCAGAAAGATCAGATGTTTCTGTACATTTCTACAGTCCCAAGAATTTCACAAATTTTGATCTTGCTGCCCAAGCTTCTGACTTTCCTTAGATGGTCAGTCAATCCATACTCATCTACCTTTCATTCACTTAAAGTTATTCTTAGAATATGTTCTTTCAAAATTGTTTCGTGTATGAGTTCTATAACCAGAAACTTCCCTGTAGCAGAAACTTCCAAAGTTCTTCCATAAATAGTGAGATGCTGATCCAGCATTTACATATATATTTTCTCAAACATCCATTTTTATCTTCTATAAATGTATAACATCATTTTTATATTTACAAATCTTTTCCCATTTTCTTTTCACCTGTTTTATCTCAATAGTATCTCACAATTCATGATATATTGTAATCAAAGCCAAACTCATTGCCGTCAAATGGATGCCAACTCATAGTGACCTGGTGGTGCAGTGGTTAAGAGCTATGGCTGCTAACCAAAAGGTCAGAGGTTTGAATCCTCTAGCCACTCCTTGGAAACCCTATAGGGCAGTTTTACTCTGTCTTATATGGTTACTATCAGTCACTACAAGCTGTGATGTATTACAGATGACAACAAAATACAACTGTTGCTCACTGTAAATCCTCAAATGATTGTTTTCCACTGCAACATCTTAGCCAATCTGTATATGTGGGAATGGTTAAAAAGTTTGACAGTAGTTGCCTGTGAAGCAGTGAGGACTCTGGCCAATCTGGTAGTTACCGTCGCTTTGTAATTCCAATGCTCAGGAGGCTTCTCAGGTTTCAGAGGTCCACCGGTTCCTTAGAAGACGTAAGGAAAATAGGCCTGGTCCAGGACAAAGCACAAAACAGTACCAGTGTTCCCCTGAGACAGCCATGTTAGTGCTATAAACTCCCTAGAGCTTCTATGTGGATAGTGCCGATCTGTTTATCCTGTGGAGAACACGGTCTCTGGAGACAGTTTCATGGTGCCTAGTTTTGTTTTTTTTTTTTAGTCAAACCAGATGCCAGGGTAGATCACTGGAGGATTCTGTAAGACGACTAAGAACAAATCAACTTAGGGTGGGCAAACTATTTGAAACTCAAGAAAAGGGCATTGCAAACCAATTCCAGAACGACTAGCATTGAATTCACTCTCATGTCAGAAAAATGTCATCTGAAATTGTAAAGGTAGCTCAGGATATTTTACTATCTCCACCCTATTATTCCTTTCCTCTTGTACGCTATTACTGTGACACCACGTCCATACATTCAGTTACTTTATGTGTCTCCTCCCCATATTAACATGTACGCATATGCACTTACAGGCTCTTACTTCAGTCATTACTAAAGAGTTGGAACGCCCATTTATAAGCTAGAGTCCTTTGTATTTTTCTCCCTTTTAAATTGATTATTTTTACTCTACAGTTTTCTATTGGGAATTCGGCAGTTTTTTTGTGGGTTTGCAGATGTTTCTTGGATATTCTTACCTAAACTTTGCTAGTCCAAGACATTGCAAATATTTTCTCCCATTTAATATAATTTTAGAGTAGGTTACAAAACTCCTGTAAAATGTAACTGACGTATTGATTTGTATTGCATTGAATTTCCGAACTGAAAGAGAGCATTCTAATCACTATGTTCATTCATTCAAATCATTTCCTGGGCTTACTACTTAAATTAAAACAAACAAATAAACAAAAATCTTTAGAGGTATTTAATACTTTTTGTTGAACCACTAACCTTTAGGTGAACAGCTGCAGGCTTAACTGTTCTTCCCTTTTGGTTTTCTGTCTCCAGGGCTTTGTACATTTCATTATAATATTTTACTTTGTCTTCTTGAGATACCCTTTGAAATCTTCTGTTCAGCTCCTTGACTTCATCATTTCTTTCTTTCACTTTAGCCATTCTACATTGAAGAGCAACTTCAGAGTCTCTTCTGACATCCATTTTGGTCATTTCTGTCTTTTTAATGACCCCTTGCTTTCTTCATGTATGATGTCATAGCCTTGATGTCATTCCACAAATCATCTAGTCTTCAGTCATTAGTGTTCAATGTGTCAAATCTATTCTTGAGATGGTCTCTAAATTCAGGTGGGATATACCCAAGGTTGTACTTTGGCTCAAGTGGATGTATTCTAATTTTCCTCAACTTCATCTTGAACTTGCATATGAGCAATTGATGGTCTCTTGCACAGTGGGCCCTGGCCTCATTATGACTGAGCAATTTGAGCTTCTCCATGGTCTCTTCCCATAGATGCAGTTGATTTGATTCCTGTGTAGTCCATCCGGTGAGGTCCACATGAATATTCGACATTTACATTGGTGAAAAAAGATATTTGCAAAGAAGAACTCATTGGTCTTTCAAAATTCTATCATGCAACCTCTGGCATACTTTCTATCACCAAGGCCATATTTTCCAACTACCAATCCTTCTTCGTTTTCCACTTTGGCATTCCAATTGACAGTAATTATCAATGGGTCTTGATTGCATGTTTGATCAATTTCATACTCCAGAAGTTGGTAAAATTCGTCAATTTCATCAGCTTTGGAGTTAGTGGTTGTTGTGTAAATTTGAGTAGTAGTTTTAATAAATTATCTGCCTTGTAAGTGTATGGATATTATCCTATCACTGACGGCATTGTACTTCAGCATAGATCTTGAAATGTTCTTTTTGATGATGAATGTCTGACACCATTCCTCTTCATTTGTCATTCTCATCATAGTAGACCACATGATTGTCTGATTTCAAAATGGCCAATATCCATCCACTTTAGCTTACTAATGCCTAGGATATTGAGTGTGGAATAGAGTTACGTTTTATTACGTTTTCATATCAGACAGAGAGCTACCTTCAGTATTTTTTGTGGGAAAGACTTGCTAGCAAAAATTTGCTCTTTATTTGTTCTTCTGGAAATGCTTAAAGGGGTATTTTATGGATATAAAATTCTTGACTGACAGTCCCTTTCTTTTAGAATTTTGCATACATTATCTTCATGCTTTATGTGTGTGTGTGTGTGTGTGTATGTGCGTGTATCTATAGTCTCAAATCTTGCTGAAGATTCCACGAATGTAATTAATCAGTTTTTCTCTTGCTGCTTTGAAAATTCTCTTTTTCTTTGGCTTTGACAATTTGGCTGTGATGTGTATAGATATGGATATCTTACTCTTATCTTACTTCCTCTTTTTTGAAGTCTTGGATATCTAGATTAAAATGTTTCATTAAACAGGAAATTTTCTGCCTTTATATTTTCAGATCTTTTTTCTGTTTATTTTCCTCTTTCCACTCCTTCTGGAAATCCCATTAGTATATGCTGAAATGCTTGATGGTGTCCCACACGTCTCTGAGTATTCTTTCATTTTTATCCATTCTTTTCTCTCTCTGTTCCTCAGAAAGGAAAAACCTAGTTGACTTACTTTCATATTTACTGGTTACTACTAGCTGAAAACTTCTGTTGAGCCAATCTAGTCATTTTTAACTTTGAGTTATTTTTCTTTCAAATTCCAAAATTTTAATAAAAATTATTCTCTTTATTGATATTCTACCATTTTTTAATATTTTTAAAATGACTCATTCTATTATTTCATTTGAATTTTTATTATATTTTGACTTAAAAATTTCTATAGATTAAACTTAAAAGTTCATCATACTGTTGTAACTTGCATGTTGCTGTGATGCTAGACACTATGCTAATGTCATTTCAAATACCAGTAGGGTAGCTCTTGGTGGACAGGCTTCAGCAGAGCTTCCAGGCTAAGACAAGCTAGGAAGAAGGACCTGAGATTTTCTTCTGAAAACACTGACTGGTGAAAACCTTATGAATAGCAGCAGAACATTGTCAGATATAGTGTTGGAAGATGACCCACTTAGGTTGGAAGGCACTCAGAATATGACTGAGGAAGAGCTACCTCCTCAAAGTGGAGTCAGTCTTAATGATGTGGATGGAGCAAAGCTCTTGAAAGCCTCATTTCCTGATGTGGAACATCTCAAAATGAGAACAGTTACAAACATTAGCAATCAGAATACAAAATGTATGAAGTATAAATCTAGGAAACTGGAAATCATCAAAAATGAAGTGAAACAAATATTGATATCTTAGGCATTAAAAAAAATTTTTTTTTTATATGCATTAGTGAGCTGAAATGAACAGCTGTCGGCCATTTGAGTGGGACAGTCATATGGTCTACTATGCTAGGAATGATAAATTGAAGAGAAATGGAGTTGTATTAATGGTCATAAAAAACATTTCAAGATCTATTACCGAAATATAATGCTGTCAGGGATAGGATAGTATCCGTACACTTACAAGGAACACAAATTATTAAAACTACTATTCAAATTTACACACCAACCACTAATTAAAACTAATGAAACTGACAATTTTTACCAACTTCTGAAGTATGAAATTGATCAAACATGCAATCAAGATGCACTGATAATTACTGGTCATTGGATTGTGAAAGTTGGAAACAAAGAAGGAGGATAAGCAGTTGGAAAATATGGCCTTAGTGATAGAAATGATGCTGGAGATCCAATGATAGAATTTTGCAAAGCAAGGGCTTACTCATTGCAGATAGCTTTTTACAAAAACATAAACAGCAAATATACACATGGACCTCACTGATGGAATACACAGGAATAAAATTGACTACATCTGTGAAGATAGACAATGGAGAAGCTCAATATCATCAGTCAGAGCAAGGCCAGGGGCTGACTGTAGAACAGACCATCAATTGCTCATATGCAGGTTCAAGTTGAAACCGAAGAAAATTAGAACAACTCCATGACAGCCAAAGCATGACCTTGAGCATAGCCCACCTTTATTTAGAGACCATATCAAGAATAGATTTGACCCACTGAATGCTAATGACTAAAGACCAGACAAATTGTGGAATGACATCAAGGACATCATACATGAAGAAAGCAAAAGTTCATTAAAAAAGACAGGAAAGAAAGAAAAGACCAAAATGGATGTCAGAAGAGATTCTGAAACTTCCTCTCTAACGTAGAGTAGCTAAAGTGAAAGGAAGAAATGATGAAGTAAAACAGCTGGACAGAAGATTTTAAAGCACAACTCCAGAAGACAAAGTAAAGTATTATCATGAAATGTGCAAACGCCTGGAGATAGAAAACCAAAAGGAAAAAACATACTCCACTTGGCATTTCTCAAGGTGAAAGAACTGAAGAAAAAATTCAGGCCTCTAGTTTCAATGTTGAAGAATTCTTTTGGCAAAATATTGAACAATGCATGAAGCATTAAAAGAAGGTGACAAGTATACACAGAGTCACTCTTCCAAAAATAATTGATCAACATTTGACCATTTCAGGAGGTAACATAAGACCAAGAACTGATGGTACCGAGGGAAGAAGCCCAAACTGCACTGAAGGCATTAGTGAATCACAAGGCTCCAGGAATTGATGGAATATCAATTAAGATTATTCAACAAAGGGATACAACTCTGGAAGTACTCACTAGTGGTCTATGCTAAGAACTTTGGAAGACAATTACCTGGGCAGCCAACTGGAAGAGATCCATATTTGTGCCTACTCTAAAGAAAGGTGATCTAAGAGAATAAGGAAATTATTGAACAATATCATTAATATCACACACAAGTAAAATTTTGCTGAAGGTCATTCAAAAGCAGTTGCAGCCTTACATTGATGGGGAACTGCCAGAAGTTCAATCTGGATTCAGAAGAGGATGTGGAACAAGGGATATCATTGTTGACATAAGATGGATCTTGACTGGAAACAGAGAATATTAAAAATTTGTTTACCTGCTTATTGTCTATGCACAGATATTCAACCACTTGGATCATAAGAAATTATGGATAACATTGTGAAGAATGGGAATTCCTAAATACTTAATTGTGCTCATGAGGAAACTGAACATAGACCAAAAGGCACCCATTCAAACCAAACGAGGGTGTACTAAAACTGAACATAGACCAAAAGGCACCCATTCAAACCGAACGAGGGTGTACTACATGGTTTAAAATCAGGAAAGGTGTGTGTCAGGGTTATATCTTTTCACTGTAATTTTTTTTTTATTATTCAATCTGTATGATGAGTGAATATCCCAAGAAGCTGGGATATATGAAGAAGACCAGGGCATCAGGATTGGAGGAAGACTCATTAACAATCTGCAATATGCAGATGACACAAACCTGTTACTCAAAAGTGAAGAGAATTTGAAGAACTTATTAATGAAAATCAAACACTACAGGCTTCAATAGGGATTACATATCAATATAACCCCCCAAAAAACAATATAAAGAAAACAAAAATCCTCACAACTGGATCAGTAAGCAATATCATGATAAACTGAGAAAATACTGAAGTTGTCAAGGATTTTATTTTACTTGGATCCACAATCAATGCCCATGAAAGCAGCAGTCAAGAAACCAAATGACATATTGCATATGGGCTAATCTACCAGAAAACACCTCTTTAAAGTGTTAAAAAGCAAAGATGTCACCACCAGGACTAACTTAAGCCTGACCCAAGCCATGGTATTTTCAACTGCCTCATATGCATGGAAAACTGGACAATGAAAGGAAGACCAAAGAAGAGTTGATTCCTTTGAATTATGGTGTTGGTGAAGAATAATGAATCTATAATGTGGACTACCAGAAAACAAACAAATCTCTCTTGGAAGAAGTACAGCCAGAATGTTCCTTAGAAGGGTGGATGGCAGGACTTTGTCTCATGAACTTTGTACATGTTATCGAGAGGAAACAGTTTCTGGCAAAAGACATCACATTTGATAAAGTGTCAGTGAAATAGAGGAAGACACTCAAAGGGATGGATTGACACAGTGACTGCAATATTGGGTTTGTAGCAAAGATTGTGAGGATAGCACAGAATCAGGCAGTGTTTGTTTCTGTCGAACATAGGGTCGCTATGAGTCAGAACAGACCTGATGGCACACAACAACCATAACAACAACAAACTTTTTCCATGATAGCCTCCAAATTTCTTTACTCACTTATTTCCACTACATATTTGTAATCACAGTGCCTTCACTATCATTTAACAATATCGTTTCATCCTTTTTCTTTATCTGTGACTCGTTCCTTGGCCCACTTTTTCTATTACTACTAAACTCCTGTGAAACTGCTCTTGCCTATATAGCACTTGGTATTGATCTGTAATTATTTGTTTTTATATCACTTTCCTTCTGTAGAATGTGAGCTCTTAAATAAATGCATTGAATTATACAAATGTCTCCATAAATTTTGAGTGAGTGTTGGCAGTCTTTATTAGAGAAAAATTTCACAGATTTACATTCTATTCTTCAAGCTACATTCTCATTAGAAACAGTCAGCCTATTGTCATACGACACTAAATTGTTGATTCCTTCAACTCTCTTTTAGAGTATGTCCTTTTAATTTTTTTATTACTATGTTAGATAAAGACTATGATCACTAAATGTTTTATTTTTGAATTTAGTTTCTTGCCACTCTTGTTCCATGGTACTCTATTTTCTTATTAACTCTACTATATATAAATATATAGTAGAGTTTATTTACTTACAAATCAATCTAGGGCGAGAATTACTAGCTAGCCACTGAAAAGTCACACACCTGTTAAAATATGTGTGTTCCACTGGAAAGTGGATGGGCAACTATGGACAATGTTTCCTAGATATTTCCCCCTTGAGTTCAGATGTTACCATGACTTTTTATCACTAATAGTATATGAGTAGAAGTAATGTATGTCTCTTTTAGGAAACAGACTTTAAAAAGAGGTTAGCATTTCTTCATATTCTTTTTTCTTTTGTTGTCATGCCAAATCTAAGGGTTCTAAGTTTTGACAAAAAAGCAGATCCACAAGATGGAAGGAGTATGTTTCCCTAAACAAGAATATGGAAGAACACCTATGTTTCATTGTTATGTATTTAAGAAAATAAATTTGTGTAATTTAAATACACTGTAATATGAATTTATTGTTAATAGTAGTTAATGTTGGCTTAAATAAGAGATTGTTTTTCCTGATATTCTTTCATCAATTTTAATTTATCTTTTTTAGTTGATTCATTTCTGATCATGATAAAGTGCAATAGAGTATCCACAATCTTCACAATTCACTTTACTGTAGACAGTGTCTAGTTTCAGGCACTTATGGTCAAAATATATGAGATCATTGGCTATGAGGCTGTGAGCTATCTGTGGATAAAGCTGATGTGGAAGAATTTTCTAACTTCCAGAAGACACTAAAGTCCAAGGCTTGCTTTTGGAAGACAATGAAGAGAGGTAAAGCAAGCCTAGGATAAGGACAGTGTCTAGAGGTGCACTGGTGACTCCTGAAGCAGCTACTTCATGACACACATCTCCAGATATTTTAGGTGAACAAAGATCTTCTGTTTCTCTTGTGTGAAAGGCAGCCTTTCAAAACAGTTCCGTTGTGCAATTGAAACTGAAATACTAAGTAAGTAAGTGCATACAAAGCAGAAAATGCCTTGTGAGACATTCAAGAGGTTAAATGGGCTCAGGGTTAATATGTTAACTGAAATTACATTCTTTAATGGCCTGGTTACCAGCTTTGAATTTCTACTTAGGACCATGGGCAAAAATAAAAGCATAGACTGGAAAATGTAAAAGTATATTTCAGACACCCTATCTTCTTCATGGCAGAGCCCTGGCTGCACAGTGGTTGAGAGCTCTGCTGCTAACAAAAAGGTCAGCAGTTCAAATCCACTACCTTCTCCTTGGAAACCCTATGGAGCAGCTCTACTCTGTCTTATAGAGCTGCTAAGAATCAAAATCAACTTGATGACAACAAGTTGGTTGATTGGTATCCTCTTCGTTAATCTGTACTTCTTTTCTCCATTTGTTTTTTAAATGTGCTTAAGTAATTCTCATTTTAAACACAAAGAAACAACCTGAATTAATGGTTTCCTCATAATTAATGTTAAACAATACCCACTCACAAAGTGCTGATAGCCACTATATGCCCTCTGTTGGCCTTAAGATGAGCTGTGTTTATTAAGAAATACCAGAACTCATTTCAAAGTTATAATGTGGTTAGGGTTGGTAACCATGTCTGAAAAAAAAAAAATTCTTATCTTCAGGAAATAAAATATAAATAGTTAAATCTTATACAGTCTTAACTAAGCTCCAAAATTTTTATAAGCATGCAATTTGTGCTGACTTATTTAATCCTAGTATTAACCTTACAAATCAGATCTTTATAATCTACTTTTATAGATAAGAAAACTTATGACACACAACTAGTAAGTGGTGGTGTCAGATTTTAAACCTCATGATTATTCCTTCACATACATTCCTAGACTATATTCTTTCAACATCATGACTATCATGAGATTCAAAACAAGAAACTCCCCTGTAACAGAAACTTCTGAGTTTCTTACATACAGAGTAAGATGGTGGTGGAGCCAACATGGTATTACAGACAGAAGCATCATGCTGTTCCTCTACAGAAAAGACCCGAAAAACTAAGTAAAACAGTTATAAACATCAATCCTGGAACCCTAAGTGTCAAATTAAGGTATAAAGAATTCAACCAAGCACTGAATGGAATAAGAAACTGAGAGGGAACAGAGAATGAGGACAGCTATGGAGCAGAGATTCTCTGCCAGCTAATGCAGTATGGATTTCCCATCTTGGACCCCTCAGTCACTAAGAATGGCAGACAGGGAGTATGGGAAGGCAACTTCATGAAGTTCCCAAGAGGAGACAGAGCACCAGGAAACCAGGAATACATGCTTTCTCACTCCCATTCTTCTCTCATCTACATGCCCTCTGCCACTATTCAGTGGGCCATGGTAGCTTGGCCAGAGAGATGCCACCTCCTGGCTGCTTGGATTCATTCTGCCCCCATAGGCCTGCTCCTGCAGTGTCATTTTTTATGTTGCTGCTGTTATTGTTCTGGCTTGTTTCTTCTTTCTCTTTCACCTTCTTTCTTTCTTTTCTTCCACACAGCGTTGTGTGCCATCTCTGCTTTTTCTCAATGAACTATGCTAGGGAGCCACTTCCCCAGTCTGTGTTGCCATATCTGTGGTCTCCCTTAGGGCACTTTTTTTCTCAGTTTCTTGTCTCTCTCTACCTTCCTCTCTTCCCTTTCTATAACTCCTGAGCTTTTTGACGGGCTTTGCCACACCACTAGGCTAGGGATCCCCTGGAACATGGATGGCTTCCCCAGTTTACGTTGGCACACAAGTTGGCTTCCCCAGAGGATTTTTTTGTCTTTTCTTGGTTTCTTGTCTCTCTCTACCTTCCTTCCTTGCCTTTCTCCCAACAACTTGGCTGTGCATACTGTGTCCACCACTTTTTCATGGGCTGTGTCACACACTTAGCTGATGAACCACTGGCACATGGCTTCCCCGGTCCACACAGCCACACCACTGGGCTCTATCTGGGCATTCTTTTTCTTTCTCAGTTTATTCTATCTCTACTTCCCTTCTTTTCCTTTTTCCTGCCCACCTAGTCACTTGTGCTGTATCTGTCCCTTCTGCATGGGCTGTGCCACACTGCCCAGCTAGAAAGCCACTGGTGCATGGCTTCCCCAGGTCCGTGCCACTCCGCCAGTAGGCTCCCTCAGCACCTTTTTTTTTGCCTCTGTTTCTCTTTCTTCTTTCCCGTAACCACTTACCTCCACACATCACATCCTCCTTCTTCCCTCCTGTTTATCTGCAACTTGAGCTGAGCACTGCAAATCTGAGTGGCACAGGCACAGACTGCTGGACCCTGCCCTGCAATGCCCCTTGGCACTGCCCTGTTGGCCTCAGTACATGCAGCAAATGACCCATCACCACCCTTCTCCCTCCACTGGACCTGCCCTGCTGCACCATAGCTGAGCAACCAGGCCTGTTCACTTGGACAAGGTGATGAGAAATATCATGCCTAAAGAAGAACAATTAAAAAAGAATGTCCTGCCTGCCCAGACATAACTAAATAAAACAACAACAACAAAAAAAAAAAAAAGCAGGGAGAAACAAACAAATCTACAATCAGTAAATGAAGAAAATAATTCCTGATTGTTCCAAAGACAGCAGGCAATATCAAAACATGTCTTAAAAAGGGACAGAATGGCTCCAGAAAATGTCCAAAATAAAACAGATGACCTTCCAGTAGAAGAAAAAGCACTGGAATTACCTGATAGGAAACTGAAAACTTTAATATTCAGGGGTCTGCAAGAGATGAAAGAAAGCAAAGACAAAAATAAGAAAAAATAGACAAAATCATGGAAAATACAGACAAAATTATAGAAAAGACATACAAAACAATGGAAGAATTCAGGAAAATAATACAGGAACAAAATGTTAAAATAAACAAACAACTAGAAATCATACAAAAACAGCAATTAGAAATCCAACAGATAAAAAGATTCCAGAAATGGACAGTGCCGTAGAAGGTTTTAGGAGCAAATTTGAAACAATGGCAGAAAGAATAAGTGAAATTGAAGACAAATTCTTGGATACCACTTTGTTTGAGGAAAAATCAGAGAAAAGAATTAAGAAAAATGAGGAAACCTTGAGAATGATGTGGGATACAGTTGAAAGCAAAAATTTGTGTGTTATCAGAATTCCAGAACACAGGGAGAAAAGAGAAAACACAAAGAGGATCACTGAAGATTTGTTGACAGAAAACTTCCCTAATATCATGAAAGATGAAAAGCTGACCATTCAAGAAGCTCAATGAACAGCATATAGGATACACACAAAAAGAAAATCACAAAGACATATCATAATCACACTTGCTAAAACCAAAGACAAGGAAAGAATTGTGAGAGCAGCAGGGAGAAAAAAAAGATGCATACCGAGGGATTAACAATAAGACTAAGCTCTGAATCCTCGGGAGATATCACACAGACAAAAAGGCAATGGAATGACATATATAAAAACCTTGAAAGAAAAAAAAAATTGTCAACCCAGAGTATCCTGCAAAATATATCCTGCAAAACTCTCGCTCAAATATGATGACAAAATTAGGACATTTCCAGATAAACAGAAATTAAGGAAATATGTAAAAACCAAAACAAATTTATAAGACTTATTAAAAACAGACCTTCAGTTAGAGAACCAACATCAGACAACAGCCTGGATCTAGGACACAAGACCAGATCAGCAAGATACCAACCTAGGTAATGAATTCTCAAGGATAAAACCAAATTAAAAGATTTACAACAGAGAACCACAGAGCTTAACCTGTAAGTGACAACAACATCAGAACAATAAAAGAGGGAATAAACGGTGTAAATTCAAAACTTTCAAAAGAAGGGGAAGTCAAGTCAACAAGGCAATATCAAGTAAAAAAGACTGGTTCCAATGTAAAAAGATAGAAGTAAATTTCAAGGTACCCACAAAGAAAGTTAACAAAACTACTCATCAAAATAAAGAAGAAAAACATAAAGTCTCAGTAAACACAAAATCCACAAAAATAAAACTAATGGAAAAAAAAAATCCACAAGCAAAAGAAATTCAGCACAGAAGAGTAAGAAGAACAAAGAAAATGTTAGCATCACAAAAAAAAGGCACTACAAAATGACAGCAATAAACTCACACCTATCAATGATCACACTGAAGTGTAGACGGCTTAATGGAAAATACACCTGTAAAGAGAAAAGAGTGATTGAAAGGATAAAAAAACAGAACCATCAATATGCTGTCTACAAGAGACGCACCTCAGAAACAAAGATATAAATTTATCAAAAATCAAATGATGGAAAAAATACATGAAGCAAACAGCAGCCAAAAATGAGCAGAAATTACAATACTAATCTCAGATAAAATAACAAGAGAAGAGATTCAAAAAGTAAAAATATTCCCAACTAATACAACAACAACAAAAAGCCCTGGCCCAGATGGCTTCACTGGAGAATTCTACCAAACATTCAGGGAAGAGTTTACACAAGTACTACTCAAACTATTTCAGAACATAGAAAAGGAAGAACACAGAAAAGCAATTCATTCTATGAAGCCAGTATAACCCGAATACAAAACCAGGAAAAGACACCACAAAAAAAGATTACAGACCAATATTTCTCACACATATAGATGAAACAATTCTCAACAAAATTCTAGCCAATAGAACTCAGCATCATATCAAAAAATAATACATCATGACCAAATTGGATTCATACTAGGTATACAAGGATGGTTCAATATCAGAAAATCAATCAACCTAAACTACCACATAAATAAAAGAATCACATAATCATCTCAATAGATGCAGAATATGCATTCCATGAAGTCCAACTCCCATTCCTGAAAATAACTCTCAATAAAATAGGTATGAAGGGAAATTCCTCAACATAGTAAAGGGCATCTTTACAAAGCCAACAGCCAACATCATTCTTAATGGACAAAGACTGAAAACATTTCCCCTGAGAACAGGAACAAGACAAGGATGCCTTTTATCACCACTCCTATTTAACATGGTGCTGGAAGTTCTAGCAAGAGAAATAAGGCGAGAAAAAGAAATAAAGAGCATCCAAATTGGTAAGAAAAAAATAAAACTGTCCCTATTAGTGGATGATACGATGCTATACACAGAAAACCCAAAACAGTCCATGAGAAAACTATTGGAACTAATAAAAAGACTCAGCAGAGTGGCAGGATACAAGATAAACATACAAAAATCAGTAGGATTCCTATACATGAATAAAGAGAATGATGAAAAGGAAATCAGGAAAACAATACCATTTATAATAGCCCCTAAAAAAAAAGAAATACTTAGGAATATATCTAACCAAGAATACAAAAACCCATACAAAGAAAACTACAAAACACTACTGCAAGAAACCAAAAGAGACCTATATAAATGGAAAAACATATCATGCTCACGGACAGGTAGATTCAACATTGTGAGAATGTCAATTCTTCCCAAAGCAATCTACAAATACAATGCAATCTTGACCCAAATACCAACAACATTCTTTAAAGAGGCAGAAAAGCTAATCATTAACTTTACATGTAAAAGGAAGAAGCCCTGGATCAGTAAAGCACTACTGAAGAAGAATAAAGTAGGAGGACTTGTACTAACTGACCTCAGAACCTACTACACAGCTACAGTAGTCAAAACAGCCTGGTACTGGTAAAATGACAGACTCATTGACCAATGGAACCAAGATCATGTGATCTTCTACAAAGTCCTAAAGTCCGCCAAATAGGGAAAAGGTAGTCTTTTTAAAAAATGGTGCTGGCAAAACTGGATATCCACCTGCAAAAAAAATGAAAAAGGCCATAACTCACACCACACAAAAAAACTAATTCAAAATGGATCAAAGACCTAAATGTAAAACCAAAAACTATAAAGATCAGAGAAGAAAAAATAGGATCAACTCTAGAGCCCTAATACAGGGCATTAACAAGATACAAACCATACCTAATAATATGCAAACACCAGAAGATAAGCTAGATAACTGGGATCTTCTAAAAATTAAACACTCATGCTCATCAAAAGACTTCATCAAAAGAGTAGAAAGAAAACCTACAGACTGGGAAAAAATTTAGCTATAATAAATCCAACACAGGTCTAATCTCTAGAATCTGAAGGAAAATCCAACATCTCTACAATAAAAAGACAAATAATCTGATTTGAAAAAGGCAAGGATATGAAGAGACACTTTACCAAAGAAGACATTCACGAGGCTAACAGACACATAAGAAATGTTCCTAATCACTAGCCATTCGAAAACCACAATGAGATACCATCTCACCCCGTCATCACTGGCAAGAATAGAAAAAACAGAAAATAACAAATGTTGGAGAGGCTGTGGGGAAATTAGAACTTTTATGCACTGCTGGTGGGAAAGCAAAATGGTACAATTTTGGAAAAATATATAGCTTTTCCTTAAAAAGCTAGAAATAGAAATACCATATGATCCAGCAATCCCACTCCTAGTAACATATGCTAAAAAATATGCTAGAGAATTAAAATCCATCACATGAATAGACATGTGCATACCCATGTTCATTGCAGCGTTATTCATAATAGCAAAAAGATGGAAACATCCTACGTGCCCATCATCAGGTGAATGAATAAACAAACTGTGGTACATCCACACAATGGAATACTATGCAACGATAAAGAACAATGATGAATCAGCAAAACATCTCACAACATGGATGAATCTGGAAGGCATTATTCAGAGTGAAATAAGTCAATCACAAAAGGATAAATATAGTATGAGACCACTATTAATAAAAACTCATGAAAAGGTTTATACACAAAAAGAAATAATCCTTGATGGTTACGAGGGAGGGGAGCAGTGGGGAGGGAAAACACTAAATAGACAATAGAAACCAAACCAAACCCATTGCTATCCAGTGGATTCCGGCTCACAGCAACCGTGTATCACAGAGTAGAACACCCCCACAGGGTTTCCAAGGAGTGCCAGGTCGATTTGAACTGCTGACCTTCTGGTTAGCAGCCATAGTTCATAACCACTATGCTACCAGATTTTCCAGATAGACAATAAATAAGTGATAACTTTGGTGAAGGGTAAGACAGTACACAATACTGGGGAAGCCAGCACAGCTTGACCAATGCAAGGACATGGAAGTTCTATAGACACATCCAAACTCTCTGAAGGACCAAATTATTGGGCTGAGGCTGGGGACCATGTTCTCAGGGAACATCTAGCTCAATTGGCATAAGATAGTTTATAAGGAAAATGTTCTGTATCCTACTTTGGTGAGTAGTGTCTGGGGTCTTGAAAAGCTTGTGAGAGACCATCTAAGATACTCCACTCGTCTCACCTCATGTGGAGCAAGGAAGAATGAAGAAAACCAAAGACACAAGGGAGATCAGTCCAAAGGACAATGGACCACAAGCACCATAGCCTTCACCAAACTGTGTCCAGCACCACAAGACGGTACCTAGCTATCACCACCAACTGCTCTGACAGGGGTCACATTAAAGGGTCTCAAACAGAGCTGGAAAAAAATGTAGAACAAAATTGAACTCACAAAAAATTAAAAGACCAGACTTACTGCTCTGACAGAGAATGCAGAAACCCGGAGAGTATGGTCCCCGGGCACAGTTTTATCTCAGTACTGAAGTCACTCCTGAGGTTCACCTTTCAGCCAAAGATTACACACACACACACACACACACACCCAAATCCATTGTGGTCAAGTTGATTCAGGCTCATAGCGATCCTACAGGATAGAGTAGAACTGCCTCGCAGGGTTTCCAAGAAGTTGCTGGTGGATTTGAACTGACGACATTTTGGTTAGCGACTGTAGCGCTTAACTACTGCACCGCCAGAACCCCAAAGTTTAGATAGGCCCATAAAACAAAACAAGACTAAATATGCACACCAGCCCAAGGGCAAGGATGAAAAGACAGGAGGGGACAGGGAAGCTGGTAATAGGTAACCTCCTAAGGTCAAGAAGAGGCAAGTGGTGACATGTCATGGAGTTGGCAATCAATGTCACAAACCAATATGTGTATTAACTTGTTTCATGAGAAACTAATTTGCACTGTAAACCTTCACCTAAGTACAATTAAAAAAAAAAAAACAGTAAAATGCTGACCAGTACTTTCTAACCTCAGAATATTTGCTTCTAATTCTGTAGTACCAAAACATATTACTCAAACGCCAGTTCTGTGTCTTATAACCTGTTATGTGTCAAAGAAAAAAATTAATAACAGAAATCTTACTTTGTTTTTAGGGTTTGCCATGAAAACAATCACTAACTGTAAAAATTTCTGCCAAAATCCTGCTGGCAGCTGGCTTTTTTTCACCCAAAGTTGCCACATGTTCTTTCCTGTTTGAAGCCAGGCTTACTTCATTTAAATTTCAGAAGCTACCATGGTTGCAGGTGGAAAGAGGGCCAGAGATCAACCTGTGACCAGGTATCAGTTGATCTCAGTGAAACAGGGAGGGCCAGGTTCAATTAATCATGTTAAGATTAGCCAGTGGTTGATCTTCTATTCTTCTACCTCCTCTTCTCTTTATAAACCTCATTGTAACCAGCCTACTTTAAGTCATTTGTTTTTTTTTGGAATCATAATTAAAAACCCCCAAACCCTTTGCCACTGAGTCTACTTCAACTCATAGTGACCCTAATGGACAGAGTCGAACTGCCCCATAGTGTTTCCAAGGAGCAGCTGGTGGATTGGAACTGATGACCTTTTGGTTAGCAGGCAAGCTCTTTAACCGCTTCACTACCAGGGCTCTGGAATCAAGATAATCTCCCTAAACGCATATAGAATAAATGGTCAGAATAAACACTGTGTTTCAATTTCTTTGAGATTTGATTATTTTTAACATAAGCATATAATAGAGTTTATCTGTTTACAAATTTTTCTTTCCCATTTTACTCCCACCTGCTTTATCTCAATACCTCATATGATAGCATGAACTGCTGCTCTCTGCAAATCCTCAAATGACTGTTTTCCATTGTAGTGTCTAAACTAGCCACATACCTGGGAAGGGTTAAAATATATGATAGAGGTGACTTTGAGGGCATTAAGGGCTCTGTGTACAAGCTGGTAGTTACAGTTGTTTAATAATGGGATATTCCAATGCTCGGGAGTCTCCTCAAGTTTTGGTAGGCCCAGATATCCCCTGATTTTATGTTCTTTTTGTTGTTAGGTGTCGTCTAGCCGGTTCCGACTCACTGCGACCCTGTGTACAACAGAACGAAATACTGCCCAGTCCAGTGCCATCCTCGCAATCATTGTTAAGCTTAAGCCTATTGCTGCAGCCACTGTGTCAATCCATCTCATTAAGGGCCTTCCTATTTTTCTCTGACCCCCTGCTTTACCTAGCATGATGTTCTCCAGGGACTGATCCCTCCTGACATGTCCAAAGTATGAGACATAGTCTCGCCATCCTTGCTTCTAAGGTGCATTCTGGTTGTACTTCTTCCAAGACAGATTTGTTTGTTCTTTTGGCAGTCCATAGTATATTCAGTATTCTTCTCCAACACTACAATTCAAAGGCATCAATTCTTCTTCAATCTTTTTTATTCATTGTCCAGCTTTTACATGCATAAAAGGTGATTGAAAACACCATGGCTTGGGTCAGGCATACTTTAGTCTTAAAGATGACATCTTTGCTTTTCAACACTTTAAAGAGGTTTTTTTGCAGCAGATTTGCCCAATGCAATGTGTCTTTTTATTTCTTGACTGCTGCTTCCATGGGCATCGATTGTGGGTCCAAGTGAAATGAAATGCCTGACAACTTCAATCTTTTCCCCGTTTATCATGATATTGCTCATTAGTCCAGTTGTGAGGATTTTTGTTTTATGATGAGTTGTAATCCATACTGAAGGCTGTGGTCTTTGATCCTCATCAGTAAGTGCTTCAAGTCCTCTTTACTTTCAGTAAGCAAGGTGTGTCATCTGTATAACACAGGTTGTTAATAAGTCTCCCTCCAATCCTGATGCCCCCGTTCTTCTTCATGTAGCCCAGCTTCTCAAATTATTTGCTCAGCCTACAGATTGAATAGGTATGATGAAAGGATACAACCCTGACGCATACGTTTCCTGACTTTAAGCCACACAGCATTCTCTTGTTCTGTTTGAAAAACTGCCTCTTGATTTATGTACAGATTCCTCATGAGCACAATTAAGTGTCTGGAATGTCCATTCTTCGCAATGTTATCCATAATTTGTTATGATGCACACAGTCGAATGCCTTTGCATAGTCAATAAAACATAGGTAAACATCTTTCTGGTATTCTCTGCTTTCAGCCAGGATCCATCTGACATCAGCAATGATATCCCTGGTTCTCAGTCCTCTTCTGAATCCAGCCGGAAGTTCTGGAAGTTCCCTGTCAATATACTGCTGCTGCCACTTTTGAATGATATTCAGCAAAATTTACTTGAGAGTGATATTAATTATAAAAGAAATTGTTTGATAATTTCCACATTTGGTAGGATCAGCTTTCTTGGGAATAGGCATAAATATAGATCTCTTCCAGTTGGTGTGGCCAGGTAGCTGTGTTCCAAATTTCTTGGCATAAATGAGTGAGCGCTTTCAGAGCTGCATCTGTTTGTTAAAACATCTCAGTTGGTATTCTGTCAATTCCTGGAGCCTTGTTTTTTGCTAATGCCTTCGGTGCAGCTTGGACTTCTTCCTTCAGTACCACTGGTTCCTGCTCATATGGTACATCCTGAAATGGTTCAAAGTTGACTAACTCTTTTGGTATAGTGATTCTGTATTTCTCCCATCTTCTTTTCATGCTTCCTGAGGCATTTAATATTTTCCCCATAGAATCCTTCAACATCGCAACTTGAGGATTGAATTTTTTCTGCAGTTCTTTCAGCTTGAGAAATGCGTAGTGTGTTCTTCCCTTTTGGTTTCCCATCTCCAGGTCTTTGCACACATCATCATAATACTTTATTTTGTCTTCTCACGCCGCCCTTTGAAATCTTCTGTTCAACTCTTTTACTTCACCATTTCTTCCTTTGGTTTTAAATATAATTTTTTTTTTTATTAGCTACTTGATATTCAAGAGCAAGTTTTAGAGTCTCTTCTGACATCCATTTTGGTCTTTTCTTTCTTTCCTGTCTTTTCAATGACCTCTTGCTTCCTTCATGTATGATGTCCTTGATATCATTCCACAGCTTATCTGTTCTTTGGTCACTAGTGTTGAACACATCAAATCTATTCTTGAGATGGTCTCTAAATTCAGGTGCGATATAGTCAGGGTCATACTTTGGCTCTCCTCCACTTGTTCTAATTTTCTTCGGTTTCAACTTGAACTTGCATATGAGCAATTGATGGTTGATTCCAAGGTCAGCCATTGATTGTATAGTACAAACTATAATGTAAACTAAACCAAAATCAAACCCCTTGCCATTGAGTTGACCGGATTCATAGGGACCCTGCAGAACAGAGTAGACCTATCCCACAGGGTTTCCAATGCTGTAATCTCACAGAAGCAGACTACCACATCTTTCTCCTGCAGAGCCGCTGATGAGTTTGAACTATCAACTGTTCAATCAGCAGTCAAGGGCTTAATCACTGTACCACCAGGGCTCCTTGGTTATGCACATAAGAGTCATAAATACAGAGGAAAAATAACACTGTACTAGGACTATGCACAAACATACTAATACTAGGGAGGGTGTATAAATACTGCAAACTCCCCGGAGCTGGTATGTGGATAGAACTCATCTGTTTCTCTTGAAAAATGCAGACCCAAGAGACAGTCCCATGGTGGTCAATGTTACTGAGATGTGGGTCAAATGTATCGCCCGTAGGAAAATCTTGTATGAAGACAAGTGCTGAAGTGTTTAGTGATGCAATACAGTGTGCAAATACAGAGGACATTGCAAACTCTAATTCCGCGATAAGTAATACTGAATTCTAATTTAGGACCCAGAAAAACAATAGGGCTGACAAGATTTGAAAGCTCAGGAAATTTTACAGTCTTAGTTCTGTTATTCTTTAACCCTTGTACCACCGTACTGTGATGCAATTTCCATGTTCCCAGTCATGTCATCCCTCTTCTCTCCATATTCCCATATGCCCATATAGGCACTCACATATGTATTTGCAGTTTCTTCAGTTAGTCAACAGCTAGATGCTCTCTAGAATTGTAGCACCCTTCTATTCTCTCATCAGTAGTTCATGAGTCATCATATTTCTTATATTTTTCTGGAAATAGCTTCAATATTTCTGGTGTACTGTGGAAATTAAATGAAATTTTAAATAATGCATTTCTGTCATTACTAGCACATTTAAGCCAACCCCACAGTGCCTCGAAAGAAAGACCTGGTGACCTACTTCAATAAAGCCTAAATCCATTGCTGTCAAGTCCATTCCGAGTCATAGCAACCCTACAGGACAGAGTAGAACTGCCCCAAGAGGGTTTCGAAGGAGGGACCTGTGGATTCAAACGCCAACCTTTGCTTAGCAGCTGAACTCTTAACAACTGAACCACCAGGGCTCCTCCGTAAAGACAAGAAAACCCTATGGAGCAGTTCTATTCTGTAACCATGAGTCAGAATCGACTTGAGAGCAACAAGATTTTTTTTTTGTTTGTTTGTTCCATATACTGGAGAGTCCTTTGTGACTTTTCTCTTGTAAAGTTGTTGATTTAACTCATTGTTTACTTTCCTTATTGAGCCTTAGTTTTTCTTATTGTCTTGCAAGTTTTTTGTTTTTTTTTTAATATTCTAACCTAAAAGAAGAAAAAAAAATTCTAACCTATAACATGTAAATGGTAAGTACTGCTAATATCTCTTAATTTTTAATCCAGCTGTTAACATCGCCTACTATGCCCTTATTGGAAAAAAAAAAAAAAAAAACCTCCATTTTGAAATAAAGTTATTCAAATTTTGCCTACTGTTTGTGCTTTGGGTTTTTGTTTATTTTTTATTCCTTTTACATATCTACATCACAAAGTTATCCTCCTGCATTCTACTCAAATTTTATTGCTTAAAAATTCACGTTTTAGCCTTTTATTCATCCAGAGTCTTTGTTTCTATGTGGTATTTGAAGGATCTGATACAGTGTTGTTTTCCTATGCACTATATATGTATAAGGTACCTGTTTTTCTCTGGCTGCATTTAAGATTTTCTCATTATCTTTGGTCCACAATAATTTTCATATGATACATTGAGATGCAGTTTTTAATGTTTATTCTTCTTGTAGCCTCATATTTTTTAACCAAATTTAAGAACCTCTTTTGAAATTAATTTTTCACATTTTTTTTTCTGCACAATTTGTCACTCTTTGTCTTAAAAAAAAAAAAAAAGCCTATTTCTTTTGAATCAATTCTGACTCATAGCTACCCTATAGGTAGCGAACCACCATATCTTTCACCCAAGGAGTGGCTTTGGGCTCAAACCACTGACCTTTAGGTGACTTAAACACTATCAAGATTTTGTTCATTTTATTTTTCAGTCCTTTCTCTCTATGTGGTTGAGTTTGTCGAGTTTCTATTGTCCTGTTTCCAAGTTCATTGATTTTTTTTTCTTCTTCAGCATCCAGTATGGTATTAGGTCTATTATAATCTGAACTCTATATGTTACTGCATAGAAAAATTCAAGTGGAAAATAGTAGAAAAATAAAAGGCATCAAAAGCCACATTCCACAGCACTAATTTATTGATTACTAATTCTACAGGTTTTTATTGAATTTCTGTCATGTTTCAAAAATTGTGCTAAAAGCAGGATATACAACAATAAACGAAATGGGTACTGTCCCCAGGCTGGCAATCTCATATAGACTTGTAGTGTGGACAAGTTAGAGAGAGATTTTTGCAGACACCAGTACCTAAGATGAAAACTAAAAGGTTCTTCAGATATTACAGCATTCTCCCACCATTCCAAAGCTATGAGAAGCTGTGTAAAAATTTTATTACTGTTACAAAATTAGTAATATTAGTCAGCAAACCTCAGGTACAGAAAGAGATGGTATACATTTTAACAATTCCCAATCATCATTCCCTGCCACTGGATACCATCCTTAGTTATTTTTCAATCCAAAATAAATAAATAACATCCCTTTAGTTCAGTAAATATAAATCTACCACTTTTGTAATGTCTGCATAGTTTAAATTTTGTGGACTTAATATATGTATTTTAACCACTTCCATATTGATTGATAGTTTCTTTACTACCAATTTTTTTTTTTTTTTTAATGTTACAAACAATCCTTCGATGACTATATTTCAGCACACAACTTTGTTATTTACTCAGGTATAAATAGAGGAAAAATCAAAATAAGTAATTTTAGTACTAAAGTGTATGCTAATTTAATATTTGAATAATGTTGACATATTTAATTCCAGAAGGCTGTCTTTAATTTACATCCATTCTGAAAACATGAGAGTCTTTATAATCCCTTAAATGATCAGTAACACTGGATCCTGATGGTAATATTTTATTTTCCCAATTGGACTATTTTTTAATCTTGTAATTTTGTAGTTACTTAATTTTAAATGAGGTTTAACATATTTTAGTGTTTATTGGCTGTTGGATTTCTTTTCTAAGGAGTGCCAAATTCAATTATTTGTCTTTTCTATCAAAAAAAAATTTTTTTTTCTTTTTTTATAGGTCTATTTTGTTAATTTACGTATTGATTTGTAAGAATATTTTTCCTAAGTAATCTTTGCCATGTCCTGAATTGCAAATGTTTTAATAGTTTAATATTTCTTTTATCATATGTATTATATACATATAATTTTATAGTTTCATTTTTATGTGTATACAATTGATACAGCTGGAAATTATTTCAAAATATTTGTATTTTGGTTAAGAAATTAGTTATATATACAGCTTCATATTTTTCCAAATGCCTACTAAATTATCTGTATTTTCCGTATGGTATAAAATACTACTACATTTTCATGAAAATTATTCACTATCTTTCTATGTATCTGATATTATTCTGTATTCAAAACTCTATTGTGTTAAGTTGTTTGAATATTCTTTATTCATAGCCCTTGTGGTATAAAACACTTCTTCGGATTGTGATTTATTAACTTTAAGAGCTAATCCAAAGCATTACTCGAAATATATATATTTTTAATTTCCTGTATCTCTGACGTTTAGTCTTTCTTAAGATGTTATTTGGTTAAAAACTGTTGTTATTTATTTAATCACAGTGAGCCTGTAGATATGTTTTAGGAGGAGAGATAAAGTTAAATAGAGTTAGAAATGTGTTTCCATTTCTAAAGTGTATTTTTTTTTTTACATCTCTATAGTACAGCCTGGTTTTCTACATATGTTTATACTGGTTTCTATCTATTTTATCTTTTTATTTATTATAGTTGCTTCATTTGTGAACAATATTTCTATTCTGTCTTCTAATTGTTTTTTTGAGTGTAAAGAAAAGGCTAATTTTTAGAACTGGCTACTACTTGCTGAATATAATTAAAAAAAATGATTAGCAAAAATTTGGGGTCATATACATGTGCAGTAATTTTAAAGTAAATATGAACATCAAATTCTTCTATCTTATATGAACATCTTCATTATTTTCTGATTTTAAATAATAGCATAATTAAATTTTCTCAATACAATCAGCATTTCTGACATTTTCCATACTTAATGGGAAGTATGACAACATTCTATAAAAAGTCGATCATTTATGAGCAAAATAATCATTGCTGTTTTAAACTCCATCTTTTTAATTGTGATTTGGAATGGAAGAATACTTATTTCTCTAATTAGATTCTAGCTGCTGATTCTACTCAGTTCACAGAGTAAAGTGGGATAAGCTATTGATTGTATGTTTTAACTTAGCTTTGTTTACAACATAGCTTGTGGAAATGACTTCCGTGTTTGTGAACAGTTGATTATGTTTTCCTCGTTTTCAAAGTTGTTGGGAATTCTTGCCTTTTCTATGTATGTGTAAGTGCATGTTTTGGAAATTGGGGAAGGGTCTTTTGATGTTGTTCCCTGAATGCCATATTACCCTTTAAGACTGGAAGCTACTTTTATTTATCATGCAACACACCACCTATAATTTGTTCAAATCTGGAATTTTCAAAACATAAGTTAGGACCCCAAAGGAATCTAATATTAAACTAACACTGTGGTAGTGTTTTTTCCTTTTTTTTTTTTTCTCCTATCTTAATCATTTTCTGATTAAGATTGGACCTTAAATGCTATTTATTTATATATTTATACGTTTGCTACTGGTCAGCTTGTCTCACATATAACTATGCTTCTTATCCCATTTCACATTTATGTTAAACCTAGACTGTTCCTTGAGTAATACATGCTATAAAGATTGGATTATGGGATTGGTAACCCTGAATCTCCAGCCTAGAAGAGGAAAGATGGCTTCAAATTAGAATATTGGGAATACTTCAAGGTGAAATATGTCCCAAATTTGTTCTCAGAAATTCATGGGCAGAGTTTTAAGAAGTACTCAAGATTAGCTACATGTAGCAGCATATATGTTAGTAAGTTTCCTTTATTTTTCGGAAAAACGAAGATAATGAAGGTGATTTCTATGTAGAAATGAAAAAGATTATTTCTTCTCTTATGAAGATCCTCATTAGGGACAGACAATGCCACAAAGCTTATAGTGGAGACTAGATGTTATTATTTTCCCAACCAGCTAGCCAGCTGACCTCCCATTAGTTATTAAGGAATACATATTTTCCCCACCATTATAAAATGCCCCTACAAAAAAGTCTTTCTTGCTGTTATTTACTAAACCCATAAAAAAAAAAAAATCAGATAAGTGAAGTACTTAATCTGAATAATAAAAGGACATCAGTTTCTCTGAGATTGGAATTAAGATTGTAAAGTTGTAAAACGGTGATAAAAGTTCCTCCGAGAATCAAGAAACTGTGTTGTCTGTCAAGGGATGAGTGAAGACAGAAGAGTAGTGATATTTTTGAATGGCTCTTGGACAGACAGACTATTTATCAGTCTGGTAACATCAATATGACCTTAATGACCAATTGTAGCTTCTATGTTGATCAAGGCAACTGTCCAAGTGGTGATTAAATTGTACTTTCATTGATGGGTATAAACTGTGTGTTCGCGTGACTTGTTTGTAGATATTTCTTGCAAGATAAATGTTCTGGAGATTTATAAATAGTATCTTTCTTGGACAGAAACAATATGGACATTCATAAATGATTCTACTATCAGAACCTCCAACATTGTACTTGGATTGAAAAACATGAGTTTATTACCTCTACTGATACTTATAATTTTTTTAGTAAGTCGCAGGTCATACACAGTTAATGTTCAATTGCATTATTTTTCACTTTCTTAATTAAGCTTATTTGTTCACCTTCCCTGGCCAATTTTGTGCATCTAAACTACTTATGCCTATCTGATCCAGGGTATTTTACTCTCTCTTCATGGAGAACCACCTCTGAATCCTGCTACGGATCTGTTGGGTCTTCACACTGTAGATGACGGGGTTCATCAGAGGTGGGAAGATGATATAGATGTTGCCCATGAGAACATGGACCACAGGAGAGAGGTGCTTCCCAAAGCGGTGTACCATGGTCAGTCCAATGATTGGGATGTAGAAAACCAGGACTGCACAGATGTGGGAGACACAGGTCTGCAAGGATTTCAGACGCTCCTCCCAGGATGCAATAGACATGACAGTATGCAGGATCAGGATATAGGAAGTGAGAATTAACATGGAGTCAAACAAAAGAGTACAAATCACCAGAGCTAAGGCATAGAAACTGTTGAAGCTGGTATCAGAACAGGCCAGCCTCAGTAGGTCTTGATGCAGGCAGAAAGAGTGAGAGAGGACATGAGAATGGCAGTAATGAAAAAACTTCAGGCGGATTATGGGGGCAATGATGAACATAAAACTCCTTCCTAAAATCCCCAGCCCCGTTTTTATGATCTTGGCATTAGTTAGAATAGATGTATACCTCAAAGGATTACAAATTGCTGTAAAACGATCAAAAGCCATGGCGAGAAGAACTCCTGACTCTGTGAGGGACAGACCGTGGATAAAGTAAGTCTGTGCTATACAGGCATCGAGGCTGACTCCTTGACTGAGCCCCCACAGGATCCCCAGCACCGTGTGTACTGTGGACAGTCCCATACACAGGTCAGTCAGTGCCAGCATGGCCAGGAAGTAGAACATGGGCTCATGTAGGCTTGGCTCAGTCCGGATCACATGGAGCACCAGGCAGTTCCCCGAGAGCACCATAATATAGATGCAGGTAAAGGGAATGGAGATCCAGGGATATTCCTGTTCCAGGCCAGGGAAGCCGGTGAGAAAAAAGGTTGAAGAATTGGAGGCATGAGCAGAAAATGCAAGCATGAATAATTTGTGGTGCTTTATTTTTTTAATGAGTCAGAGATTATATGCATTTGATAGATTACTTTCAAACAGCTTATTCTCTCGTTCAGCACAGATTTGAGCAGAGGTGGGGTATCACGTAACACAGATACTTTAGGATTCGAAAGCCACAATTCCTGCTGTTCCTACCCACTATCCAAGTGAATCCCCACACTAGAAATCTTTGTTCTATTTTTACCTAGTAAAGCATTGAGGCTAGAGAATAGAAAAAGTGACCCCAACAGATTTTACCTTTTCTCAAGCAATTAAAGATTGTGATAGAACTTGATTTCCAAATGATGTTAATCTTCAGTATCTTTGTGAAAAGAACCCTTCGTCCTCCAAAGACTTCCTCTATCTTGATTTAGTCTGTGTCTTCCACCCAGCAACTACAGCCCAAGTCTCAACTCAACTGTAAAAACCCAGACATGTATTTTCTTCTCTGTTCCCAGGAAAGTAGACTGTCTGTTTTCAATCCTTGCATGAAGAGAGAACTATGGGGCTCTGACATCATAAGAAGGGGGGACTAATATGTATAAATTGACCACATGTCCCCCGGGGAGCATTTGGTTCATATATTAAAGAGAATGATGAAAATAACTATTATGTGACTTCCATCTGGGAATTATCTAGGGGCAGTTAAACACTTACACACACACACACACATTACATAGTCTATTTGATGTGCCAAGGACTGTTCTAAACATTTCAAAAACATTAGATAATTTAATACTTGCACCAACACTAAGCAATGGGTGCTATTATGAGCCATGATTTACAAATGAGTAGGTTTGAGTCCACAAGAGTGTAAGTAACTTGGTAAAATCATGCAGCTAGTAAATGGTGAGGATTTGAACCCAAGCAGTCTTACCCCAGTATCCATGGTCTTAACTACTTTGCTCTGTCTGATGTTTTCATCTTTCCTGAGATTCCCTCAGTTCGACTTTAATACTCACATACTGAGCCACAGTAAACCTTACTTTTACTTTTCTCAGTATTCATTTGGAAGTGATAGTTCCTTTCCCTGAGCCTTAAACACATTCTATCATTTGTATGACAGGCATAACAGTTGTAGATATAAGTATGGGGTTAAATAGTACTATAGACTACAGAGCCCTGTTGGCAAAATGGTTCAGCTGGTAATCTAAAGGGTGACTGTTGGAATCCATCAGCCTCTCCTCGGAAGCCCTGCTGGACAGTTCTATTCTGTCCTAGAGGGTTGCTATGAATCAGAATCTGTTGATGGCAACCTTTTTTAATGACTACAAAATGTTATAAACAGGTTAACTATTATACATTTACATAAAAATATCACCAGACTTGTCCATGTCTTATTCCACTTACCAGAACTAGTATCTTTCTGACCATGAAATTGACAAAGATAATTGTTCTTCTTGATTTTTATCTAAACTTACCTCAGCCTCAAAGATGTTCACACTGTCAAAGATGCTGAATATAACTTCGTTTGTAAAATAATTATCTTGTACACATGCACCTCAAACCCAATTAAAATATCCAGCTCCTCTTAAACCATCATCATGAAAACCCTAAATAAACACAAGCCATTACAATTGTATGATATTACCACTTTCACTATCAGCAAGTGGCTCTTTAAAAATTTCACAATCTTCAAATTATTCTGTCAACAAATTTACTATTTTAGCTGGACAATATTCTTGTCAGAATATAACAAGAAAATTAGAATAGTAATATGCAGAAGAAAATAACATTTATACTTTATTAAACTATAAATTCAGCCCTCATTAAAATGAATGAAATGTTACACCAATAGATGATGACTTTATAATATTAATAAATACTTTAAATCAATATGAGTATGAATTTTCTTTAAAAAGGAATAACAGACTTGATTTGTAAACGTTCACTTGAAGCTCAACAAAAGTTAATAAAAAAAAGGAATAAGAGACAGCAATCGATTTTTTTCAGTTAGTAATGTGCCTAATAATAATAAAATAAACATATCCTTTTGATTTATTCTTATTTCCCAAGAAGAATTCTACATACTGAAAATATAAAAATGAATTACATTTTGAAAACATTATGAGGTATCATTTCCCCCCTAATATTACAGATGAGAAATCTGAAATACTGAAAGATTGAATAACTTGCTTAAGTCACACAGCCAGACTTGGATTACTTGAATTAAAGAAAATGTTGGGAAAACTTTCAGAGTACATTTCCTTTAATTGACCCCTCTTCCTAACTATCCCCAAATTTACCTACATTTTAACTCCTTTCAAAATAAGCATTGAAGAATGCTTTCAATGGGGCCGTTAGTAGACTAGATGCAGCTAAGAAAAATTGAGGTTGAAGATAAGTCAATAAAAACTTCCCAAACTGAAATGCTGAGAGAAAGAAAAATAAAAAGAAGAGAAGAGAACTATGAGATAATACCAAATGCACTAGAAGAAGAAGAAGGGAAGGAGGAAAAGAAAATAGTGAAGAAGATGATGAAGTCAAAGATAATGAAGAAAAGAAAAACATGAAAGAGCAGGAGGAGATAGAGAAGGAGGAGGAGGAAAAGAAGAGGAATGACAACAACAGAGGAAGAGCAATAACAACAATGAAGGTGGAGAAGTCACGTTAACTGATTTCAAGATTTATTATAGAGCTACAATAATCAAGACAGTATGGCATTGGCAAAATAATACACACACAGATTAAACAACAGAAAATAGAGTCCAGAAGCGGACACACAAAAATATAGTCAACTGATTTTTGACAAACGCACAAAAGCAATTCAATGGGGAAGGAATAGTCTTTTCAACAAATGGCCCTGGAACAATTGAATGAATAAAGGCAAAAAATAAACCTAGACATAGACTTTATACCTTACTCATGACAAAACAAAATAGATCATAGACCTACATATAAAATGGAAAACTATGAAACTTCTAGAAGAGAACATAAGGGAACTTTTATATGACATTGTGTTTGGTGGTAAATTTTTAGATACAACACCAAAAGCATGGTCCATAAAAGAAAAAAAAATGATAAGTTAGACATTATCAATTTTTAAAAAAACATTCTGTTCTGCCAAAAAAAAAAAAAAAAAACACACACACAGTTAAAGTAATAAAGTAAGCTTCTGACAGAGAGAAATAGTTTTCTGCACTATACATATCTTATAAAGGATTCGTATTCTAAATGTAGGAGACCCTGGGTGACACAAATGGTTAAGCACTTGATTACTAGGTGAAAGGTTGGTGGTTGGAATCCACCGAGAGGTGGGTAAGGAGAAAGGCCAGGTAATCTACTTCTAAGAGGTCACAGCCTTGAAAATCCTATGGAGAAGTTATACTCTCCACACATTGGGTGGTCATGAGTTGGCATCAACTTGACAACAACTAGTAACAACAACAATAACAAGATTCTAAATATAAAATAAACTCTTAAAACTCAACAATAAGAAAAGAAACCAATTAAAATTTGGTAAAAGATTTGAACAGATTTCTCACCAAAGGCAATGTACAGATGGCAAATCCAGAAGGCAAATATGCATGTGAATGGATGCTCAACATAATTTGGCATTACAGCAATACAAATTATAAAAAATTTATATACAAGTCATCTCAGGCTTACGATTTGAGTTACAAAAAACTGCACTTAGGGCCATCCTTTTTTTTTTTTGTACATATTATTCTTAGTAACATGTTCTACATATGATCTGCTCAGTGAGAGAATGACATCCATACACTTACAAGGAAGATGAGTTAATAAGACTATTATTCAAATTTACACGCCAATCACTAATGCCAAAGATGAAGAAATTGAAGATTTTTACCAACTTCTGCAGTCTGCAATTGATCAAACATGAAATCAAGATACATTGATAATTACTGGCAATTGTAATACTAAAGTTGGAAACGAAAAAGAAGGATAAATAATTGGAAAATATGGTCCTGGTGATAGAAATGATGTTGCATATAGAATAGAATTTTGCAAGACCAACGACTTCTTCATTGCAAATATCTTTTTTCAACAACATAAATAGCAACTATACACGTGGACCTTGCCAATGGAATACACAGGAATAAAATCAATTACATCTGTGGCAAGAGATGATGGGAAAGTTCAATATCATCAGTGGAACAGACCATCAATTGATCATATGCAAGTTCAAGTTGAAGCTGAAGATAATTAAAACAAGTCCATGAGAATCAAAGCATGACCTTGAGTACATCCCACCTGAATTTAGAGGCCATCTCAAGAATAGATTTGACCCATTGAAACTAATAATCTAAGACCAGATGAGCTGTGGAATGACATCAAGGACATCATACATGGAGAAAGCAAGAGGCCATTAAAAAGACAGGAAATAAAGAAACGACCAAAATGGATGTCAAAAGAGACCCTGAAACTTGCTCTTGAGCATTGAGCAGCTAAAGCAAAAGGGAGAATGATGAAGTAAAAAAAAAATGCACAGAAGATTTCAAAGGGCAGCTCGAGAAGACAAAGTAAAGTATTATAATGACATGTGTAAAGACCTGGAGATGGAAAACCAAAAGGGAAGAGCATGCTCTGCATTCCTCAAGCTGAAAGAACTGAAGAAAAAATTCAAGCCTCGAGTTGCAATATTGAAGGATTCTACAGGGAAAATGTTAAGAGGCTCAGGAAGCAACAAAAGATGACACAGAGTCCCTATACCAAAATAAAATTAGTTGGAGTTCAACCACTTCAGGAGGTACCATAAGAGCAGGAACCAATTGTACTGAAGGAAGAAGTCCAAACTGTACTGAAGGCATTGGTGAAAAAAAAAGGCTTCAGGAATTGATGGAATACCAATTGAAATGTTTCAACAAATGGATCCAGCACTGGAAGTACTCACTCAACTATGCCAAGAAATCTGGAAGACAGTTAACTGGCCAATCAACTGGAAGACGTCTATATTTATGCCTATTCCCAAGGAACAGGATTCCACTGAATGCGAAAATTATCAAACAATATCATTAATATTACATGTAAGTAAAATTTTGCTGAAGATCATTCGAAAGTGGCCACACCAGTATATCAACAGGAAACTCAGGAATTCAAGCCAGATTAAGAAGAGGATGTGGAATCAGGGATATCATTGCTGATGTCAGATGAATCCTGGCTGAAAGCAGAGAATGCCATAAAGATGTTTACCTGTGTTTTATTGACTATGCAAAGGCACTGGACTTTGTGGATCATAATAAATTATGTATACCATTGTTAAGAATGGGAATTATAGAACAATTAATTGTACTCATGAAGAATGTGTACATAGACAAAGAGGCAGTTGTTCCAACAGAACAAGGGGATACCGTATGGTTTAAAGTCAAGAAAAGTGTGTGTCAGTGTTTTATTCTTTTTCCACATTTATTCAATCTGTATGCTGAGCAAATAATCCCAGAAGATGGGCTATATGAAGAAGAATGTGTCATCGAGATTGAAGGAACACCCATTAACAACCCATGACATGCAGATGACACAAGCTTCCTTGCTGAAAGTGAAAGGGATTTGAAACAGTGATGAAGATCAAAGACCACAGTCTTCGGTATGGAGCCAAGATGTCACTTTAAGGACTTTAAGTGTGCCTGACTCAAGCCATAATCCCCCCAAACTCAAGCCATGGTGTTTTCAATTGCTTCATATGCATGGTAAAGCTAGACAATGAATAAGACCACCAAAGAATTGACACTTTTGAATTATGGTTTTTTTAATAATTTTTATTGTGCTTTAAGTGAAAGTTTACAAATCAAGTCAGTCTGTCACTTGTAAGCTTATATACACCTTACTACATACTCCCATTTACTCTCCCCCTAATGAGTCAACCCGCTCCCTTCTTCCAGTCTCTCCTTTCGTGACCCTTTTTGCCAGTTTCTAACCCTCTCTACCCTCCCATCTCCCCTCCAGACAGGAGATGCCAATACAGTCTCAAGTGTCCACCTGATACAAGTAGCTCACTCTTCGTCAGCATCTCTCTCCAGCCCATTATCCAGTCCCTTCCATGTCTGATGTGTAGTCTTCGGGAAAGGTTCCTATCCTGGGCCAACAGAAGGTTTGAGGACCATGACCATTGGGATTCTTCTAGTCTCAGTCAGACCATTAAGTCTGGTCTTTTTATGAGAATTTTGGGGTTACGTCCCACTCTTCTCCTGCTCCCTCAGGAGTTCTCTGTTGTGCTCCCTGTCAGGGCAGTCATCAGTTGTGGCCGGGCGCCATCTAGTTCTTCTGGTCTCAGGATGATGTAAGTCTCTAGTTCATGTGGCCCTTTCTGTCTCGGGCTCATAGTTATCCTGTGACCTTGGTGTTCATTTTCCTTTGATCCAGATGGGTTGAGACCAATTGATGCATCTTAGATGGCCGCTTGTTAGCATTTAAGACCCCAGACGCTACACTTCTAAGTGGGATGCAGAATGTTATCATAACAGAGTTTATTATGCCAATTGACTTCGAAGTCCCCTTAAGCCATAGTTCCCAAACCCCCACCCTTGCTCCGCTAACCTTCGAAGCATTCAGTTTATCCTGGAAACTTCTTTGCTTTTGGTCCAGTCCAGTAGAGCTGACCTTCCGTGTATTGAGTATTGTCCTTCCCTTCACCTAAAGTAGTTATCTACTAACTAATCAGTAAATAACCCTCTCCCACCGCCCCTTCCCTCCCCTTCCCGTAACCACAAAAGTATGTGTTCTTCTCAGTTTATACTATTTCTCAAGAACTTATAATAGTGGTCATATACAGTATTTGTCCTTTTGCATCTGACTAATTCCACTCAGCATAATGCCTTCCAGGTTCCTCCATGTTATGAAATGTTTCAGAGATTCATCACTATTTGTTATCAATGCATAGTATTCCATTCTGTGAATGTACCATAATTTATTTAACCATTCATCTATTGATGGACACCTTGGTTGCTTCCAGCTTTTTGCTATTGTAAACAGAGCTACAATAAACATGGGTGTGCATATATCTGTTCGTGTAAAGGCTCTTATTTCTCTAGGGTATATTCTGAGGAGTGGGATTTCTGGGTTGTATGGTAGTTCTATTTCTGTCTTTTTAAGAAAACACCAGATAGATTTCCAAAGTGGTTGTACCATTTTACATTCCCACCAGCAGTGTATAAGAGTTCCAATCTCTCCACAGCCCCTCCAAAATTTATTATTTTGTGTTTTTTGGATTAATGCCAGCCTTGTTGGAGTGAGATGGAATCGCATCGTAGTTTTAATTTGCATTTCTCTAATGGCTAATGATCGAGAGCATTTTCTCATGTGTCTGTTAGCCTCCTGAACATCTTCTTTAGAGAAGTGCATGTTCATATCCTTTGCCCACTTTTTGATTGGGTTGTTTGTCTTTTTGTGGTTGAGTTTTAACAGAATCATATAGATTTTAGAGATCAGGCACTGATTGGAGATGTCATAGCTGAAAATCTTTTCCCAGTCTGTAGGTGGTCTTTTTACTCTTTTGATGAAGTCTTTAGATGAGCACAGGTGTTTGATTTTTAGGAGCTCCCAGTTATCTGGTTTCTCTTTGTCATTTTTAGTAATGTTTTGTATTCTCTTTATGCCTTGTATTAGGCCTCCTAACGTCCCTATTTTTTCTTCCATGATCTTTATCATTTTAGTCTTTATGTTTAGGTCTTTGATCCACTTGGAGTTAGTTTTTGTGCATGGTGTGAGGTATGGGTCCTGTTTCATTTTTTTGCAAATGGATATCCAGTTATGCCAGCACCATTTGTTAAAAAGACTATCTTTTCCCCAATTAACTGACACTGGGCCTTTGTCAAATATCAGCTGCTGATATGTGGATGGATTTGTATCTGGGTTCTCAATTCTGTTTCATTGGTCTATGTGCCTGTTGTACGAATACCAGGCTGTTTTGACTACTGTGTCTGTATAATAGCTTCTAAAATCAGGTAGAGTGAGGCCTCTCACTTTCTTCTTCTTTTTCAGTAATGCTTTACTTAGCCAGGGTTTCTTTCCCTTCCATACGAAGATCATGATTTGTTTCTCCATCACTTTAAAAAATGTCATTGGAATTTGGATTGGAAGTGCACTGTATGTATAGATGACTTTTGGTAGAATAGACATGTTTACTATGTTAAGTCTTCCTATCTACGAGCAAGGTATGTTTTTCCACTTATGTAGGTCCCTTTTAGTTTCTTGCACTAGTACTTTGTAGTTTTCTTTGTACAGGTCTTCTACATCTTTGGTAAGATTTATTCCTAAATATTTTATCTTCTTGGGGGCTACTGTGAATGGCAATGATTTGGTGATTTCCTCTTCAATGATCTTTTGTTGGTGTAGAGGAATCCAACTGATTTTTGTATGTTTATCTTGTATCCCGATACTCTGCTCAACTCTTCTATTAGTTTCAGTAGTTTTCTGGATGATTCCTTAGGGTTTTCTGTGTATAAGATCATGTCATCTGCAAATAGAGATACTTTTACTTCTTCCTTGCCAATCTGGATGCTCTTTATTTCTTTATTTAGCCTAATTGCTCTGGATAGGACTTCCAGCACAATGTTAAATAAGAGTGGTGATAAAGGGCATGCTTGTCTGGTTCCTGATCTCAGTGGGAATGTTTCAGGCTCTCTCCATTTAGGGTGATGTTCCCCATGAGGACATGGATAATAGGAGAGAGGTGCTTCCCAAAGCGGTGTACCATGGTCAGTCCAATCACTGAGATGTAGAAAACCAGGACTGCACAGATGTGAGAGATGCAGGTCTGCAAAGACTTGAGCCACTCCTTCTGGGATGCAATAGACAAGACTGATATCAGGATCAAGATGTAGGAGATAAGGATAAACACAGAATCCAAAAATAGTGTGCAGATTACCCAATGCATGTACCTCTACAGATTGGTAGATATCACTATCCTCAGACCCCTATGGCAGGAGGTTAGGTGGTTTGGGTGGAGCTTCAGCCCTCAGTTCCCCATTGTGGGACAATGACGGCTCTGTTCAATAGGTAGAGATATCAGGCCTGGGAAACTTGTCTTTCCAGTAATCCGCTAAAACAATTACAGTCAGATCCCTATCAGAATTTCCTTTGCATTATAATAGCCACCTTGTTCCCTGTAGGGATGAAAGCCCAAGACTGCGGATCTCAGATGCTTGGCTGGAGCTGGTTCTGTATTTTTAGTCCAATTTTGGGAAGTCAGGGAAGGATTCTTGGTCCCTGGGTTTTTTGTAGCTGCTTCTTTCAGGCCAGGAGAATGGATTAGGGAAAGACAAAACAAACAAACAAAGAAAAAAGAACCTCAGAGCACTTCACTCTCTGGCCCAGGAAATTCCAATGTTAATGAAGCCTCCTGGGAAGGGGAGGGGAGGGATCAGATAGATAGGAGAGAGTATCCCTCTGGAATATAGACAAAGTTACTTATGTTGCTTGGGATGACTGTTTTATCTGAGATTCCCGAGGGGCACGTTGACTGTGTGCACTGGCTGGGTAGAGATTGCCCCCGAGGGTCAGGCCCATATCCTGTGCTTGTGCTGTCTCAGAAGCCATGGTCAGTTCCTCCGCTCCCAGTCCAAAGCCCAGTGCCAAGGTTCCCCAGCTGGGACTCCGCACTCCTGGCTCTAAAACCAGTCGCTGCCTCCCAGTGACTTCTCCTTCTGTCAGCCACATCACTGCGCTGCCTGCGTGCACTGGCTGGGCTTCCCCCATGGTCACTTCTGGGGGCTAGGGCTGCGTCCTGTGTTTGCGCCGTCTCAGGATGCTGTGCACAGCTCCCCTGTGCCTAGTCCAAAGCCTGGCGCCAAGTTTTCTGACTGGGACGCTGACTCCAGTTTCCGAAAACAGTTGCTACTTCCCCGTGGTTGTTCTCTCGTTAGCCCCGTCAGTGTGCAGCCTGCTTGTGATGACTGAGTCTCTAAGGAGGTTACCCCAGGGGGCTAGGGGTTAGGGCTGTGTCCTGTGCCTGCCCCACCTCAGCAGGCCACAATCAGCCCCCCTGCTCGGCACCAGGGAACCACTGGGGCTCAAGGCTGTGGGGTGGGTCACGAGTTCCAGAAGTGATCGCTGGTTCAAGATGCAGCTTTTCTCTCACCTGTCACTAAGGTCAACTCTTCAGATCTGTGTTGGTCAGGGTTCGTAGATTGTCATGTATGTGATCAATTCACTTGTTTTTCTGAGTCTTTGTTGCAAGAGTGATCTGAGGTAGCGTCTGCCTAGTCAGCCATCTTGGTATTCTCAGTATGAATTATGGTGTTTTTGAAGAATATTGAATATACCATTGGACTCCCAGAAGAACAAACAAATTTGTCTTGGAAGAAGTACAGCCAGAATACTCCATAGAAGTAAGGATAACAAGACTTCCTCTTACATATTTTGGACATGTTATAAGGAGAGACCAGTCCCTGGAGAAGGACATTATGCTTGGCAAAGTAGATGGTGAGCAAAAAAGAGGAAGACCCTCAACGAGGTGGATCGACACAATGGCTGCAAAAATTGGCACAAGCATAACAATTGCGAGGATGGCACAGGACTGGGCAGTGTTTAATTTTTTTGTACATAGGGTTGCTATGAGTCAGAACCACCTGGATGGCATGTAACAACAACAGCAACATACAATATTGCAGCTTATAATTTGCTCATGTTATCATTTTCTTGCCAACAACAAAAGACAAAGAAAAATCAGATTTATAAAGATACTGTTAATAAAAGGGAATACTAATGAAAACTAAATAAAAAAAAAAGAAATGATGCATTCGAACTGACTTACAAAGGAGTCTTTAGAACAGAACATATATTGGGGACTACATATACCTCTATGCACCTATTACCCGTTGCCATTGAGTTGATTCCGACTCATAGCTACCCTATAGAACAGAGTAGACCTGCCCTACAGGGTTTCCTGATAGCACCTGGTGGATTCAAACTGTCGAACTTTTGGTTAGCAGCCGTTGCTCTTAACCACTAAGCCAGCAGTGTTTCCATGCACCTATTATTAGAATAGCTAAAATCCAAATAACTGATGTTACTAATTGCTCACAATGGTTTGAAACAACAGAACTCTCATTCATTGATAGAATAAAAAATGGCTCAGCAACTTCATAGAAAACTTGGCATTTTTTTACAAATCCAAAAATTGCCTTACCATAAGATCTAGCAATCTCACTCCTAGGTTTAAACCCAATTTTATTCAAAAAGTCATATGTATACAAAAACCTGTGCATGAATATTTATAACAGCTTTATTCATAATCGCCCCAAACTGGAAATAACCAAAATACCCTTTAGTAGATGAACATTTAAAAAAAGAACTGTCGTATAGCCATAAACTGGTATTCTATTCTGCAATAAAAATAAATGATCTCTCAAGCCATGCAGAGGCATGGATGAACCTTAAATGCATATTGCTAAATAGAGGAAGCCAGTCTGAAAAGACTACATATTGTGTGATTTGATTTATATGGCATTCTGGAAGAAGTAAAACTATAGACATGATGAACAGATCAATGGCATGGGAAAAGATTGAATAAGTAAAGATAACAGGTTTTTTTTTTTGGAGGTGAGAATATCCTGTATGATACTGTAATGATGGATACATGAGAATATTAAAACCCATAGAACCTGGTAGCAGGAAGAGTGAACCTTAGTAGTATGCAAATTCCAAAAACTATTTGAGAGATGAGATGCAATGCAGATTGTGACAAAAGAATCTAACTGTACTGCAAATGTTTGAAATCACATTACTGAAGGAGTGTGAGGAAAAGGGGCTAATTGAAGTAAATATGGAAATGATGCCATCTGTAAGACTAAAAGCAAAATGACCTAGACAGAAGCACTGTACTCATGCTTTCTGTGTGGGTATGGTTAACAAATTTGAAAACAATATATATATATATATATATATATATATATATATATATATATATATACTGAAATTGAGCAATTAAGTAAATGGCTGCTGGTTGGTGGGAACTAGGTTTTTCACTGTGGGAGTGGAAGGTTATAGACAAGAAAGATTATAAGGCTACAATGATTCATCTTATACATTTTTCAAAACTGTCAGGGAATGGAAGAGAAGCGGACAAAAGAAAGGGAGAGAAGAAAAAAAAAAGGGGGGGGATATTTTTCCATGCAGGTCACTATCAAAATGCTTGTTGTCATTGTTGTTCTTTTTTTTTTTTTTTAATAACTTTTATTAAACTTCAAGTGAACGTTTACAAATCCAATCACTCTGTCACATATAAGTTTACATACATCTCACTCCCTACTCCCACTTACTCTCCCCCTCTTGAGTCAGCCCTTTCAGTCCCTCCTTTCTTGACAATTTTGCCTGCTTCCCTCTCTCTCTATCCTCCCATCCCCCCTCCAGACAAGAGTTGCCAACACAATCTCAAGTGTCCACCTGATATAATTAGCTCACTCTTCATCAGCGTCTCTCTCCCACCCGCTGACCAGTCCCTTTCATGTCTGATGAGTTGTCTTCGGGGATGGTTCCTGTCCTGTGTCAACAGAAGGTCTGGGGAGCATGGCCGCCGGGATTCCTCCAGTCTCAGTCAGACCATTAAGTTTGGTCTTTTTATGAGAATTTGGGGTCTGCATCCCACTGATCTCCTGATCCCTCAGGGGTCCTCTGCTGTACTCCCTGTGAGGGCAGTCATCGATTGTGGCCGGGCACCAACTAGTTCTTCTGGTCTCAGGATGATGTAGGTCTCTGGTTCATGTGGCCCTTTCTGTCTCTTGGGCTCTTAGTTGTCGTGTGGCCTTGGTGTTCTTCATTCTCCTTTGCTCCAGGTGCGTTGAGACCAATTGCTGCATCTTAGATGGCTGCTTGTTAGCATTTAAGACCCCAGACCCCACATTTCAAAGTGGGATGCAGAATGATTTCATAATAGAATTATTTTGCCAATTGACTTAGAAGTCCCCGCAAACCATGTTCCCCAGACCCCCGCGCTTGCTCCGCTGAGCTTTGAAGCATTCATTTTATCCCGGAAACTTCTTTGCTTTTGGTCCAGTCCAATTGAGCTGACCTTCCATGTATTGAGTGTTGTCTTTCCCTTCACCTAAAGCAGTTCTTATCTACTGATTAATCAATAAAAAACCCTCTCCCACCCTCCCTCCCTCCCCCCCTCGTAACCACAAAAGTATGTGTTCTTCTCAGGTTTACTATTTCTCAAGATCTTATAATAGTGGTCTTATACAATATTTGTCCTTTTGCCTCTGACTAATTTCGCTCAGCAGAATGCCTTCCAGGTTCCTCCATGTTATGAAATGTTTCACAGATTCGTCACTGTTCTTTATCGATGCGTAGTATTCCATTGCGTGAATATACCACAATTTATTTACCCATTCATCCGTTGATGGACACCTTGGTTGCTTCCAACTTTTTGCTATTGTAAACAGAGCTGCAATAAACATGGGTGAGCATATATCTGTTTGTATGAAGGCTCTTATTTCTCTAGGGTATATTCCTAGGAGTGGGATTTCTGGGTTGTATGGTAGTTCTATTTCTAACTGTTTAAGATAACGCCAGATAGATTTCCAAAGTGGTTGTACCATTTTACATTCCCACCAGCAGTGTATGAGAGTTCCAGTCTCTCCGCAGCCTCTCCAACATTTATTATTTTGTGTTTTTTGGATTAATGCCAGCCTTGCTGGTGTGAGATGGAATCTCATCGTAGTTGTAATTTGCATTTCTCTAATGGCTAATGATCGAGAGCATTTTCTCATGTATCTGTTGGCTGCCTGAATATCTTCTTTAGTGAAATGTGTGTTCATATCCTTTGCCCACTTCTTGATTGGGTCGTTTGTCTTTTTGTGGTTGAGTTTTGACAGAATCATGTAGATTTTAGAGATCAGGCGCTGGTCGGAGATGTCATAGCTGAAAATTCTTTCCCAATCTGTAGGTGGTCTTTTTACTCTTTTGGTGAAGTCTTTAGATGAGCATAGGTGTTTGATTTTTAGGAGCTCCCAGTTATCGGGTTTCTCTTCATCATTTTTGGTAATGTTTTGTATTCTGTTTATACCTTGTATTAGGGCTCCTAGGGTTGTCCCAATTTTTTCTTCCATGATCTTTATCGTTTTAGTCTTTATGTTTAGGTTTTTGATCCACTTGGAGTTAGTTTTTGTGCATGGTGTGAGGTATGGGTCCTGTTTCATTTTTTTGCAAATGGATATCCAGTTATGCCAGCACCATTTGTTAAAAAGGCTATCTTTTCCCCAGTTAATTGACACTGGTCCTTTGTCAAATATCAGCTGCTCATACGTGGATGGATCTATGTCTGGGTTCTCAATTCTGTTCCATTGGTCTATGTGTCTGTTGTTGTACCAATACCAGGCTGTTTTGACTACTGTGGCTGTATAATAGGTTCTGAAGTCAGGTAAGGTGAGGCCTCCCACTTTCTTCTTTTTCAGTAGTGCTTTGCTTATCCGGGGCTTCTTTCCCTTCCATATGAAATTGGTGATTTGTTTCTCTATCCCCTTAAAATATGACATTGGAATTTGGATCGGAATTACGTTAAAAGTATAGATGGCTTTTGGTAGAATAGACATTTTTACTATGTTAAGTCTTCCTATCCATGAGCAAGGTATGTTTTTCCACTTAAGTATGTCCTTTTGAATTTGTTGTAGTAGAGCTTTGTAGTTTTCTTTGTATAGGTCTTTTACATCTTTGGTAGGATTTATTCCTAAGTATCTTATCTTCTTGGGGGCTACTGTGAATGGTATTGATTTGGTTATTTCCTCTTCGGTGTTCTTTTTGTTGATGTAGAGGAATCCAAGTGATTTTTGTATGTTTATTTTATAACCTGAGACTCTGCCAAACTCTTCTATTAGTTTCAGTAGTTTTCTGGAGGATTACTTAGGGTTTTCTGTGTATATAATCATGTCATCTGCAAATAGTGATAACTTTACTTCTTCCTTGCCAATCCGGATACCTTTTATTTCTTTGTCTAGCCTAATTGCCCTGGCTAAGACTTCCAACACGATGTTGAATAAGAGCAGTGATAAATGGCATCCTTGTCTGGTTCCCGTTCTCAAGGGAAATGCTTTCAGGTTCTCTCCATTTAGAGTGATATTGGCTGTTGGCTTTGCATAGATGCCCTTTATTATGTTGAGGAATTTTCCTTCAATTCCTATTTTGGTAAGAGTTTTTATCATGAATGGGTGTTGGACTTTGTCAAATGCCTTTTCTGCATCAATTGATAAGATCATGTGGTTTTTGTCTTTTGTTTTATTTATGTGATGGATTACATTAATGGTTTTTCTGATATTAAACCAGCCTTGCATGCCTGGTATAAATCCCACTTGATCAGGGTGAATTATTTTTTTGATGTGTTGTTGGATTCTATTGGCCAGAATTTTGTTGAGGATTTTTGCATCAATGTTCATGAGGGATATAGGTCTATAATTTTCTTTTTTTGTAATGTCTTTACCTGGTTTTGGTATCAGGGAGATGGTGGCTTCATAGAATGAGTTGGGTAGTATTCCGTCATTTTCTATGCTTTGGAATACCTTTAGTAGTAGTGGTGTTAACTCTTCTCTGAAAGTTTGGTAGAACTCTGCAGTGAAGCCGTCCGGGCCAGGGCTTTTTTTTGTTGGGAGTTTTTTGATTACCGTTTCAATCTCTTTTTTTGTTATGGGTCTATTTAGTTGTTCTACTTCTGAATGTGTTAGTTTAGGTAGGTAGTGTTTTTCCAGGAATTCATCCATTTCTTCTAGGTTTTCAAATTTGTTAGAGTACAATTTTTCGTAACAATCTGAAATGATTCTTTTAATTTCATTTGGTTCTGTTGTGATGTGGTCCTTCTCGTTTCTTATTCGGGTTATTTGTTTCCTTTCCTGTATTTCTTTAGTCAGTCTAGCCAATGGTTTATCAATTTTGTTAATTTTTTCAAAGAACCAGCTTTTGGCTTTGTTAATTCTTTCGATTGTTTTTCTGTTCTCTAATTCATTTAGTTCAGCTCTAATTTTTATTCTTTGTTTTCTTCTGGTGCCTGATGGATTCTTTTGTTGCTCACTTTCTATTTGTTCAAGTTGTCGGGACAGTTCTCTGATTTTGGCTCTTTCTTCTTTTTGTATGTGTGCATTTATTGATATAAATTGGCCTCTGAGCACTGCTTTTGCTGTGTCCCAGAGGTTTTGATAGGAAGTATTTTCATTCTCGTTGCTTTCTATGAATTTCCTTATTCCCTCCTTGATGTCTTCTATAACCCAGTCTTTTTTCAGGAGGGTATTGTTCATTTTCCAAGTATTTGATTTCTTTTCCCTAGTTTTTCTGTTATTGATCTCTAGTTTTATTGCCTTGTGGTCTGAGAAGATGCTTTGTAATATTTCGATGTTTTGGACTCTGCAAAGGTTTGTTTTATGACCTAATATGTGGTCTATTCTAGAGAATGTTCCATGTGCGCTAGAAAAAAAAGTATATTTTGCAGCAGTTGGGTGGAGAGTTCTGTATAAGTCAATGAGGTCAAGTTGGTTGATTGTTGTAATTAGATCTTCCGTGTCTCTATTGAGCTTCTTACTGGATGTCCTGTCCTTCTCCGAAAGTGGTGTGTTGAAGTCTCCTACTATAATTGTGGAGGTATCTATCTCGCTTTTCAATTCTGTTAAAATTTGATTTATGTATCTTGTAGCCCTGTCATTGGGTGCGTAAATATTTAATATGGTTATGTCTTCCTGATCAATTGTCCCTTTTATCATTATATAGTGTCCTTCTTTATCCTTTGTGGTGGATTTAAGTCTAAAGTTTATTTTGTCAGAAATTAATATTGCTACTCCTCTTCTTTTTTGCTTATTGTTTGCTTGATATACTTTTTTACATCCTTTGAGTTTTAGTTTGTTTGTGTCTCTAAGTCTAAGGTGTGTCTCTTGTAGGCAGCATATAGATGGATCGTGTTTCTTTATCCAGTCTGTGACTCTCTGTCTCTTTATTGGTGCATTTAGTCCATTTACATTCAGGGTAATTATAGATAAATACGTTTTTAGTGCTGTCATTTTGATGCCTTTTTATGTGTGTTGTTGACAATTTCATTTTTCCACATACTTTTTTGTGCTGAGGCGTTTTTCTTAGTAAATTGTGAGATCCTCATTTTCATAGTGCTTGACTTTATGTTAGTTGAGTCATTAAGTTTTTCTTGGTTTTTATCTTGAGTTATAGCGTTGTTATACCTTTTTGTGGTTACCTTATTATTTACCCCTATTTTTCTAAGTAAAAACCTAACTTGTATTGTTCTATATTGCCTTGTATCACTCTCCATATGGCGGTTCAATGTCTCCTGTATTTAGTCCCTCTTTTTGATTATTGTGATCTTTTACCTATTGACTTCTATGATTCCCTGTTATGTGTATTTTTTTTTTTAATTAATCTTAATTTGTTTGTTTTTGTGATTTCCCTATTTGAGTTGCTATCAGGACGTTCTGTTTTGTGACCTTGTGTTGTGCTGATATCTGATATTATTGGTTCTCTGACCAAACAATATCCTTTAGTATTTCTTGTAGCTTTGGTTTGGTTTTTGCAAATTCTCTAAACTTGTGTTTGTCTGTAAATATCTTAATTTTGCCTTCATATTTCAGAGAGAGTTTTGCTGGATATATGATCCTTGGGTGGCAGTTTTTCTCCTTCAGTGTTCTGTATATGTCGTCCCATTCCCTTCTTGCCTGCATGGTTTCTGCTGAGTAGTCAGAACATATTCTTATTGATTCTCCCTTGAAGGAAACCTTTCTTTTCTCCCTGGCTGCTTTTAAAATTTTCTGTTTATCTTTGGTTTTGGCAAGTTTGATGATAATATGTCTTGGTGTTTTTCTTTTTGTATCAGTCTTAAATGGGGTTCGATGAGCATCTTGGATAGCTATCCTTTCGTCTTTCATGATGTCAGGGAAGTTTTCTGTTAGGAGTTCTTCAACTATTTTCTCTGTGTTTTCTGTCCCCCCTCCCTGTTCTGGGACTCCAATCACTCGCAAGTTATCCTTCTTGATAGAGTCCCACATAATTCTTAGGGTTTCTTCATTTTTTTTAATTCTTTTATCTGATTTTTTTTCAGCTATGTTGGTGTTGATTCCCTGGTCCTCCAGATGTCCCAGTCTGCATTCTAATTGCTCGAGTCTGCTCCTCTGACTTCCTAGTGCGTTGTCTAATTCTGTAATTTTATTGTTAATCTTTTGGATTTCTACATGTTGTCTCTCTATGGATTCTTGCAACTTATTAATTTTTCCACTATGTTCTTGAAGAATCTTTTTGAGTTCTTCAACAGTTTTATCAGTGTGTTCCTTGGCTTTTTCTGCAGTTATCCTAATTTCATTTGTGATATCATTAAGCATTCTGTAAATTAGTTTTTTATATTCTGTATCTGATAATTCCAAGATTGTATCTTCATTTGGGAAAGGTTTTGATTCTTTTGTTTGGGGGGTTGGAGAAGCTGTCACGGTCTGCTTCTTTAAGTGGTTTGATATGGATTGTTGTCTCTGAGCCATCACTGGGAAACTAGTTTTTCCAGAAAATCCGCTAAAAAAAAAAATGCAGTCAGATCCCTATCAGAGTTCTCCCTCTGGCTCAGGCTATTCAGATGTTAATGAAGCCGCCTGGGGAGGGTGGGGGAGGGAACAGAGAGATAGGAGAGTAGCACCTCAGAATATAGCCAGAGTTGCTTGTCTTGCTTGGAATGACTATTATATCTGAGATTCCCACACGCGCGTCGCCTATGTGTGCTGGCTGTGTGGAGATTGCCCCCAGGGGGTCTGGCCCGCTGGAGTCACAGTCAGATCCTCCGCTTCCAGCCCCACGCCCAGCGTCAAGTCTCCCCTACTGGGACGGTGCACTCTCGACTCCAAAATCAGTCGCTGCCTCCCAGGGACTTCTCGTCCCTCCAGCCGCGTGGCCGTGCCTCCCCCGAGAATCAGTTGGGCCTCCTCCCGGGGTTAGTTCAGATGGGTGGAGCAGGTCCCCGTGCTTGTGCCGTGACCGAGTGTCCCGGCTGGGACGCTGTTCTCCCTGCTCCAATACCAGTCGCTGCCTCCCGGGGATTTCTCCTACTGGCTGCGTCCCACGCCGCCTGCGCGACCCGGCTGGTCCCCTTCCCGGGGTTAGTTCAGAGGGGTGGAGCAACTCTCCGTGTTTATGGCATACCTGCGTCCAGTCCAAATCCCTGCGGGACGGTTCCCCGGCTCGGATGCTGCTCTTTCTGCTCCAAGACCAGTCACTGCCTCCCGGGGACTTCTCCTACCGGCTGCATCCCACGCTGCCCGTGGAACTGGCTGGTCCCCCTCCCGGGGTTAGTTCAGGAGGGTGGAGCAGGTCTCTGTGCTTGTGCCGTACCTGACTGGTACGCTGGCTCCAGGCTCTGGAAACAATCGCTGCTTCCCCGTATTAGTTCGTTCTCCGTCTCTAAATCTGTGTTTGTTGTTCAGGGTTCGTAGATTGTTATGTATGTGATCGATTCACTTGTTTTTCTGTGTCTTTGTAGTAAGAGGGATCCGAGGTAGCGTCTGCCTAGTCCGCCATCTTGGCCCATCTCCATTGTTGTTCTTTTTGTTGTTCCTATGAAAGGGAAGTTTTTTCTTGCTCCTGATTTTTCTAAATTGCATCCAATCAACATCTTGATTTTAAATAGAAGCACAGTTCCAATTTCCCAAGTGTTTTGTCTATATTCGCCAAATGGATGTGGTAGCATAAGTTCCTCGATTGCCAAGACCAACCAGCAATTCTAGCCAGAGTAAACATAAGATCAGTTCTGTCACATGGCCCTGTGCTTTTCCTTCACCTGTTCAGTCCTGCTCCTGGACAGGATTAAAAAAAAAAAAAGTTGTATACGTTTATCCATTATTTCTAGGTATTTGTAACAGGGAGGCTTTCAAGATTTCATGTCCTCAGTACTGAAGAAAATCAAAGTCTTTCCAAAAACCTTCCAAACCCATCTTGTCACAAAATGTTAAAGATGATCAGTTTAGATGACTTGAGTATTCTCAATAATGTACATCTTGAGATTGTTTCCTAAGATTGAGGGATAATGCATTAGGGACAGAAAACTCAAAACATTAATGCCATTATAGCTAGTGTAAGGGGTAAAGTCATATCTATGTAATCCTGGGAAAGTCTCCAAGCACCTATCTCTAAATCAGTGTTATTTAATTCAAACAGAATGCAAGCCGCTTAAGTAATTTCAAATGTTCTACTAATTATATTTAAAAAGTAAAAAGAAACTGGTGAAATTAGTTTTAATATATTTTATTCAACCAGTCATTCTAAAATATCATCATGTCAATAGGCAATTCATATAAAAACTATTAAAGAAGTATTTTTTGATCGGGAACTGATGGTACTGAAGGAAGAAGTCCAAGCTGCTCTGAAGGCATTGGCAAAAAACAAGGCTCCAGGAATTGATGGAATATCAATTGAGATGTTTCAACAGATGCAGCACTGGAGGTGCTCACTTGTCTATGCCAAGAAATATGGAGGACAGCTTCCTGGCCAACTGACTGGAAGGGATTCGTATTTACACCTATTCCCAAGAAAGATGATCCAACTGAATGTGGAAATTATAGAACAATATTAATATCACAAGCAAGCAATATTTTGCTGAAGACACTCAAAAACGGTATATCTACAGGGAACTGGCAGAAATTCAGGCCAGTTTTAGAAGAGAACGTGGAGCCAGGGATATCATTGCTGATGTCAGATGGATCTTGGCTGAAAGCAGAGAATACCAGAACGATGTTTACCTGTGTTTTATTGACTATGCAAAGGGATTAGACCCTGTGGATCATAACAAATTATGGATAACATTGCAAAGAATGGGAATTCCAGAACACTTAATTGTGCTCATGAGAAACCTTTACATAGATCAAGAGGCAGTTGTTCGGAGAAACAAGGGGATGCTGATCAGTTTAAAGTCAGAAAAGGTGTGTGTCAGAGTTGTATTCTTTCACCATACCTATTCAATCTGTATGCTGAGCAAATAATATGAGAGGCTGGAGTACACGAAGAAGAACGGGGCATCAGGATTGGAGGAAGACTCATTAACAACCTGCATTATGCAGAAGGCACAACCTTGCTTGCTGAAAGTAAAGATCAAAGACCACAGCCTTCAGTATGGATTGCACCTCAACATAAAGAAAACAAAAATCCTCACAACTGGACCAATGAGCAACATCATGATAAATGGAGAAAAGGTTGAAGTTGTCAAGGATTTCATTTTACTTGGATCCACAATCAACAGCCATGGAAACAGCAGTCAAGAAATCAAAAGATTCATTGCATTGGGTAAATCTGCTGCAAAGGACCTCTTTAAAGTGCTCAAGAGCAAAGATGTCACCTTGAAGACTAAGGTGCGCCTGACCCAAGCCAGGGTATTTTCAATCACATCATATGCATTCGAAAGCTGGACAATGAATAAGGAAGACCAAAGAAGAATTGAATATACCATGGACTGCCAAAAGAACGAACAAATCTGTCTTAGAAGAAGTAGAACCAGAATGCTCCTTAGAAGCAAGGATGGTAAGACTGCATCTTCCATACTTTGGACATGTTGTCGGAAGGGATCAGTCCCTGGAGAAGGACATCATGTTTGGCAGAGTACAGGGTCAGCAGAAAAGAGGAAGACTCTCAAAGTGGTGGATTGACACAGTGGCTACAACAATGAACTCAAGCATAACAATGATTGTAAGGATGGTGCAGGACCGGGCAGTGTTTCCTTCTGTTGTGCATAGGGCCACTATGAGCCAGAACAGACTCGACGGAACCTAACAGCAACAATAACAAAAAAGTATTTTAAATCCTTTTTTTTTAATATTAAGTCTTTGATCCAGTGTGTATTTTACATTTATATCACATCTCAATTTGGAATCACCATATTTCAAGTGCTGAATGTTATGGGATTCCTAGTTACTGTGTTGAATAGTGCAGTTCTAGACCTCTGTTTCCTCAACTCTAAAATGGAAATGATAGCATTTTCTCTGTCTTTCACTCTTCTAAATTCTTTACATAGTTATCGAATTTAATTATAAGGGCAAACCTATGAAAAAGGTAATATTATTATTCCCAGCTTTGGTTGAGAAAACTGAGAGGAATGAAGATTAACTATCTTGCCCAAGGACTCAGTACTTAAGAGTGCTGGAGGCAGCTTTCCAACTCAGAAAGTCTGGCTGTATAAGCACACTAGTTGTGCTTTATTGCTTTTTAAAGTAAAAGACATGGCTCTTAAAGAATTCTAACAATCAAGTTAGATAACACAAATACTGCAATTCTGAGAATTAAATCAAATAATGCTAAAATTCCTAGAATAGAGTAAATGCAAAAAAATTAAAAAAAAAAAAACAGTGACATTATGTTATAAAAATAGGGGTTCTGATTTCAAGCAGCTTAAAGGATTATAAACCTTGTAGAAAACTATTTAACTTATAAATGATTGTTTTTACGAGCACATAAAGTCCTCTGAATACTTAAGCCATGGGGTTAAAAAAATGGAGAGATGATTTGTAGTTGAAATAAGGTGAAGTTTTAGGTTAAAAACAAATCAAAAGCCCTAGTGGCAAACTGGTTGAGCACTTGGCTGCTAACCAAAAGGTCAGCCGCTTGAAGCCACCAGCTGCTCCAAGGGAGAAAGGTGTGGCAGTCTGCTTCCATAATTCTACTCTGTCCTCCAGGGTTGCTATGAGAAGAAATGAAGTCCTCATACATGCTACAACATTCATGAACCTTGAAAGCCTTATGCTGAGTGAAGTAAGTCAATCACAAAAGGACAAATACTGTATGTTCTCACTCATATTAAATAGCCAGAATAGGCAATGTATAGATACCAAAGTTTATTAGAGGTACGGAGAGGGGTGTAGGGAGGGAGGGGGAAAGGTGGAGTCATCGTCTAGGAAGCAACGAGTTTCTGTTTATGGTGATGCTAATTTTGCAATGGATATTGGTGATGAGTGGGCAATGTAATTAACAAAATTGACGTCACTAAATTTTACTCAAGAAAAATGTTAAATTGACAAATGGTGTATGTATTCTTACAGCCATAAAGAAACAAAAACAAATACTAACCTACTTTATATAGGATGTATCTGCAAATGTTCGAAAAAAAGTTGAGTGCCACTTGGAGAGGAAGCAAAATACCGGAGGTTTCTGGCCCTCTCTGTCTAATTATTATTTCCTGGAATCCCTAGATGAAAGAATTATTTTTATTAACTTGCACTTGTAACAACATACAAATTTTGTGGGGTGGGAAAGTTTGCTGTGCATACACTGCCCAAAAGTCTTCCCTCATGCTCCCTAGAGGCACCAGCTGCAGATGTTACATCACTCGCTCTCAGAAGCCCGCAGGACCCTAGATTTACTCCAATGGCTATAACCCTTCTTTAATCTGCATAAATCTCCAACCCTTTGTAAACTCAGTGTCGTTGTGACAAAAGAAAGAATAGGATCATCTCTCAAGATTGGCAAAAAAAAATCTCTATTGTGAGTAACAGCTGTTTCCTATTAATTTCCTGAAATTTAAGTGTACGAATGGTAAGCATGGCTGAGAAATGACTCCTACCAATGGCCTATGTAATAACTAGAGATTAGTTTAACAAGCCACATGAGTGACTTGTGATTTATTTTACCAGGTTCGAGATGTGAACAGTGAAATGTTTTCCTTTTTCCTGCTTTATAGGTTCGGACTACATTATTATACCTTCACAAGCCAAGAACAACTTTGCTCTGATATCTGTAATGAGAAGCACTGAGGTAGAGAGTGATGGTGGTGTTGTGAATATGAATACTGTTTCCTGTGATGGACCAGGGGTCTGATTACAAGGTAGCTTCATATGCATTCATAAAGTAATCTAGCCTCTGTTTCAGAGCAAATTAAGTACTGGTCTCATATCCAACGAGATATCGCGATAATTTAATGGTTCTTGGAGTAGCAGTCACTTCAGACTTTTCACTAAGGCAGTGGAAGATACATATGCATTTAATCAACCGTTACATGCAATATTCCTTGAGAATTTTCTCTTTATCGATCCATGTCCTTTCAGTCTGATTCTAAAATCAGTAACTCCACCTTCCTCCTCACGGGTTTCCCTGGCCTGGAACAGGAATATCCCTGGATATCCATTCCATTCTCCTCTATCAATGCTATAGTGCTCTCAGGGAACTGCCTGGTGCTCCATGTGATCCGGACTGAGCCAAGCCTGCATGAGCCCATGTTCTACTTCTTGGCCATGCTGGCCCTGACTGATCTATGCATGGGACTGTCCACAGTGCACACAGTGCTGGGGATCCTGTGGGGACTCAGCCAGGAGATTGGGTTGGATACTTGCATTGCCCAAACCTTCTTTGTTCATGGTCTCTCATGCATGGAATCGGGAGTCCTTCTTGTCATGGCCTTTGATCGCTTTACTGCAATTTGCAATCTTCTGAGATATACATCCATCCTCACCAATACCAGAATCATCAAAATTGGCGTGGCCATTTTAGTGAGGAGTTTCCTGTTCATTACTGCTCCCATCGTCCGGCTGAAGTTCTTCCATTATTGCCGTCCCCACATTCTCTCTCACTCTTTCTGCCTACACCAAGACTTACTCCGGCTGGCTTGCTCCGACATTCGATTCAACAGCTTCTATGCCTTAGCCTTGGTAATCTGTACACTATTTTTGGATTCTGTGTTTATCCTCATCTCCTACATCTTGATCCTGAACTCAGTCTTGTCTATTGCATCCCAGAAGGAGCAGCTCAAGTCTTTGCAGACCTGTGTCTCTCACATCTGTGCAGTCCTGGTTTTCTACATCCCAGTGATTGGACTGACCATGGTACACCGCTTTGGGAAGCACCTCTCTCCTATTATCCATGTCCTCATGGGCAACATCTATATCCTTTTCCCACCCTTGATGAACCCCATCATCTACAGTGTCAAGACTCAGCAAATCCATAGCAGGATTCAGAGATGGTTTATTCTGAAAAAGAACTGAGTACTAGAGGTTAATGTGCTTTAGGGAAAGAAGGTAGTAGTTGTAAGAAGAATGACTTAATATATAAACAATTCATAACAGTAATAATTGATTTTTATGTAGTACTTTACAGGTTAAAGGCAAATCTATAATCATTTTCTAATTTAGTTCTCCAAAGACACAGGAACAGGCAGAGAAAGTGTTACTGACCTTACTTCCTTATTTTAAAACTATGGATAATGTTAACTAAGGTGAATTATGTTCAATAATGTGCCAGTGAACACCTGTTTAGGAAGTTATTAATTTGTAGTACATCCATGTTTTCTGAATCCTAGAGTAGGATATGATTTTATTTTTGCAAGTAACTGTTCTATGTGGGCATTTATTATTATTCATGATATAAGCAGCTTATACATTTTCTTACTATGTGTCACAAATTAACATTATTGGGGTTATTCTTCTCTCTTCTACATATCATTGAGGAAAAGCATCCCCCAAGCCCACTCTGTTCCATCTAATAGAATATCTGATGTTGGTTCCTTAGACTATATAGCTTAATACAAAAGATTTGGTGAACTCTAACTGAATCTCTCCATATCCAACTTCTTTACCCTGAATATGCACAGAGTTGTACACTGTAGTGAATGCAGAATGATTTAAAATACTCACGAAGGCTGTAAATTGAATTTTATTTTGGTGTCAGCATACACAAAATTTTGAAATCAGCATGTTCAACCCATTTTGAACCTATGTTCAACCTATTTTCCAGGATAGATGCTGAGGTACTGAGATATGAAGTAAAATATTACTAGTTAAGCTGGGGATAGGATTGTGGTTTTCAGAATGTTTTGGACATATTTTCTAAGTCTCATCCTTTCTGAAAATAAGGGAATTCAACTCCATGATCAAATCCGAGTGTAAATTTCTTTGCTTCTTGCTTTTTCAACAAATACTGATAGATACACAATCCCCACAATCCCCCCATTTGAAAAAAAAAAAAATTTAAAGCCATGGTATCAGCCTTAATTTTTTATTTTGTTGTTTGTTTTCTTTCTGTATATTGTCATTTAACCCTAGCTATACAAAAAAAAATTTTTTTTTCTTTTTCTTATGCAAAAAAAAAAGTGTACAATAAAAATATAAGTTTTATTATACACTAGCCTTGATTGGGGCAGCAGAGGTATCACAGAGCCTAAATGCAGTTAAACTATGTAGGAGGGAAAAGCAAAGTGTCAAACATTTACCTTCAAGAGTATAAAATCCCACCAACAATACTCTAAAGATTTGAAAATATTTTTACTAAGAAATCAACTTTGAAAATTAATGTTTGATTTTTTTTTAGTTTGTCTTTTAGTAAATTCATCCTGAAAATATTCCTAAAAACATGGTTTTTTTTATTTGATTTAAAGACCCAAAGTGATTTTATGTTTGTAACTCTTGCCTTTCAAAACCATTATCACTCATCCACAACACATATCTTCACAGCTTAATCTACTTAAACAGCTCTGCCTTTGTCTGATTACAGGTAGCCCCCGATTTACAACATATTTGAGTTATGACAAACCGCACTTAAACAATCATCTGTTTTTTTGTGTGTGTACATATTATATATGTACTACATACAGTCCTGCAACATGTACTTTGCTGATGTTATCATTCTGAGGTGTTCACTCACAGTTATTCAAAGATCAGATTTATAAAAATCTGATAATAAAAGGCAATAATAATGGAAAATAAAAAAAAAAAAAGAAGTATTCGACTTAGAACCAACTTATGACAGAATCATTGGAACAGAACCCCGTCGTAAGTTAGGGACTACTTGTACTTTGCTTTAACTGATTTTTTTCTATTCAGCTCCCTGGAAGGGAACTGCTTTATTCCAGAATGCTTCTCTTTCCCACCATTCCTATCTCTCTTCCTGTAGCAAAGTTCCTAAAGATCCTACTTGCAAATTGTTGTTAACCTGTTCCAGTTACAGTAGAGTAGAGAAGTACACCATGTATCCCTCCTACTTCTTAGGCCTACTGAAGTTCACATGGGAATTTGAGAAACAGGTGGGAGGGAACTTTTACATTCAATGATGATATCGATTACTGATTGTAATACAAATTATCCCTATCATACACATTGACAGCTATATTAAACAAAATATTTTTATGTACAATAAAACTTAGATTCTGAGGTTACAATTTGCATCTGTAGTATCCATGGAAAATATTATTGTCCCCATTTTATATAAAAATGAAGGGAGTCTTAGGAACTTTAATTTTTTTTTATAAGTTGAGTTTTTTTCTCTGTATTTCTAAGAAAGGAGAAAGTTTTTTCTGTATTCAAGCCTATGCAAAGTTTCATATTATACGGTGTCCCCTCAATATCTTTACTATAAAAAACTGCCTGGGAGACACATTAGACTGAAATAAGCCCAAAACAGTAGTTGTGAAAAGTAAAAAGTTTAAATAAAACTGGTTGATGAAATGTCAGAATTGAAAAGCTGCTTCCATATTAACATTTTATTTCAACTAATTTATAACTTAATTGAAAATTTACAATTAGAAATTATTATTTCTTAATGCACAATGTGTGTGTATGGAGATATATACCTATTTATGCATATATATGTATGCACGTATGCTTACATACGTGTGTATGAAGAGTGGTTCAGGTGGTTAAGCATTGGATTACTAGTGGAAAGGTTGGCCATTTAAATTTACCCAGAGGCACTTCAAAAGAAAGGGCTGGTGATCTGCCTCTAAAAGGTCACGACCATGAAAATCCTATGGACCAATTCTACTCTGCACACACGGGGTCACCTTGAATAGGAGAGTAGGAATCAACTCAATGGCAAATAACAACTCTCTCTCTCTCTCTCTCTCTTTATACATATATATGTGGTCAACTTGGTTTTATTTTTTGTCTCTTCTCTTAAGGCACAAAGAGGATACCTTATTAGACAGATATCTACCTATAGTATATTTTCATTTTCTTTCCTCAAGTTCTTTATGATAAAAACACACAAAAAAATAACAAATTAGACAATACACAAATACACAAATACGGAAATAAACGCAGTTATAGATAGCACAACACTCATCAACTAAAGAATTCAAATTCCTTTCAGTTGAACACTGAGTTTTACAAAACTAGACTGAAGACCATGTCCTAAGAAAAGCTTCAACTTTTGTTTCTCTAAATGCATTTTGGGCCGATATTAGTAAACTACATGAAAAGCAGAGGCAAAATATTTCTACTCAAAGAAGACAAGAATGATGATTTTCATCATGAAAACAACATAGGAGATTATAATGACAGTGATAATGCCTCACCTGTGTTGAGTCTTGGTAGGCTACAAAGTTCCATGGGAAAAGTCTTACATAAATTAACAATGATATTACACTATTACAAACACTAGTTCTACTTCCAGTGGTTAAGAGCTCAGTTGCTAACCAAAAGAAGCACAACTCAAAATGAGAAGAAATAGCTATAAACATCCACTAATAATCAGAACATGGAATGTTACAAAGTATGAATCTAGAAAAATTTGAAGTTGTCAAAAATGAAATGGACTACATAAAGAGCAATATCCAAGGCATTAGTGAGCTGAAATGGACTGACATTGGTCATTGTGAACCGGGCAGTCATATGGCCTACCATGCCAGGAATGATAAAGTGAAGAGAAATGGTATCTCATTCACTGTCAAAAGAACATTTCAAGATATATACTGAAGTACAATGCTGTCAGTGATAAGACAATACCAGTATGCCTACAAGAAAGACCAGTTAATATGACTATTATTCAAATTTATGCACTAACCACTAAGACCAAAGATGAAGATAGTGAAGACTTGTACCAACTTCTGCTGTCTGAAATTGATCAAACGTGCAATCAAGATGCATTGATAACTACTGTTGATTGGAATAGGAAAGTTGGAAACAAAGAAGAAGGGTGTGTAGTTAGAAAGTATGGCTTTGTGATAGAAATGATGTCAGAGATCACATGAAAAAATTTTGCATGAACAATGACTTATTCGTTGCAAATACTTTTTTCAACAACAGAAACTGTGACTATACAATGGGCCTCACCAGATGAAATACACAGGAATCAAATTGACTACATCTGTGGAAAGAGACTATGGAGAAGTCAATACCATCCTCCAGAACAAGGTGGGGGCTGTCTGTGAAACAGATTCTCAATTGCTCATATGCAAGTTGAAGCTGAAGAAAATTAGAGCAAGTCCACGAGAGTCAAAATATGACCTTGAGTATGTTACACGTGAATTTACAGACCGTCTCAAGAATAGATTTGATACATTGAACACTAATGAAGGAAGACTGAACAAGTTGTGAAATAACATCAAGGACATCATACAAAAAGAAAGAAAAAGGTTTTTAAAAAGACAGGAGACAGGCAAGAAAGAAAAGACCAAAACTGATGTCAGAAAAGACTCTGAAACTTGCTCTTGAATGTACTATAGCTAAAGCAAGTGGAGGAAATGATGAAGTAAAAGAGCTGAACAGAAGATTTCAAAAGGCTGCTGGTGAAAATAAGCTATTATAATGAAAAGTGTAAAGACTTGCAGTTAGAAAACCAAAAGGGAAGAATATGCTCAGCATTTCTCAAGCTGAAAGAACTGAAGAAAAGATCCAAGCCTCAAGTAGAAATATTAAAGAATTCTATGGGCAAAATATTGAAAGACACAGAAAGTATCAAAAGATAACAGAAGGAATACACAAAGTCACTGTATCAAAAAGAATTGATAGACGTTCAGCCATTTCAGGAGTTTGCATATGATCCAGAATTGATGGTACTGAAGGAAGAAGTTCATGAGCACTGAGGAAATGGAGAAAAAAAAAGGCTCCAGGAATTGATAAAATGCCAACTGAGATGCTTCAGCAAAGGGTTGAAACTCTGGGAATGTTCACTTATCTATGCCAAGGAATTAGGAAGACAGTTTCCTGTCCAACCAATTGGAAGAAATCCATATCTGTGATCATTCCAAAGAAATGTGATCCAACAGAATGTGGAAATTACTGAACAATATTGTTAATATCACACACAAGAAAAATTCTGCTGACGATCATTCAAAAGTGGTTGCAGCACAAAGAACTACCAAAAATTCAAGCCAGATTCAGAAGAGGACATGGAATAACGGATATAAGTGCTAATGTCAGATGGATCTTGACTGAAATCAGAGACTACCAGAAAGATATTTACCTGTGTTTTATGGACTATGCAAAGGCATTGGACTGCGTGGATCATAACAAATTATGGATAATATTTTGAAGAACAGGAATTACAGAACACTTACTTGTGCTCATGAGGAACCTGTACATAGACCAAAAGACAGTAGTTCAAACAGAAAAAGGGGATACTGCATGCTTTAATGCCAAGAAAGGTGTATGTCAGAGTTGTATCCTTTCACTATACTTATCCATCTGTATGCTGAGCAAATAATCTGAGAAGCTGGCCTATATGAAGAACAGAGTATTAGGGTTAGAGAAATACTCATTTAACACCCTGTAATGTGCATGGAAACCCTGGTAACATAGTGGTTAAGTGCTATGGCTGCTAACCAGAAGGTCGGCAGTTGGAATCTGCCAGGCTCTCCTTGGAAACCCTGTGCGGCAGTTCTACTCTGTCCTGTAGGGTGGCTATGAGTCAGAATTGACTCGATGGCACTGGGTTTTTGTTTTTGTTTATTTTAATGTGCAGATGACACAACCTTGCTTGCTGAAAGTGAAGAGGACTTGAAGCACTTACAGATGAAGATCAAAAACTACCACCTTCAGTACGGATTGCACTTCAACTTAAAGAAAACTAAAATCTTCACAACCGGACCACTGAGAAATATCTTGCTAAACAGAGAAAATATTGAAGTTGTCAAGGATTTCATTTTACTTGAATTCACAAACAACACCCATAGAAGCACTGGTCAGGAAATCAAATGGTGTATTGCATTGGGCAAATCTGCTGCAAAAGGCCCCTTTAATGTGTTAAAAAGCCAAGATGTCACTTTAAAGACTAAGGTGTGCCTTACTCAAGTCATGGAATTTTCAATAGCCTTTTATACTTGCAAAAACTGGACAATGAATAAGGAAGACTGAAGAATTGAAGCTTTGATGGTGTTGGCGAAGAATATTGAGTATACCATGGACTGCCAAAAGAACAAACAAATCTGTCTTGGAAGAAGTACAACCAGAATACTCCTTAGAAGCAAGGATGGTGAGACTTTGTTTCACATATCTTGAACACGTCATCAGAAAGGACAAGTTCCTAGAGAAGGACATTATGCTTGGTAAAGTAGAGGATCAGCAAAAAATAAGAAGACTCTCAACAAGATGGATTGATACAGTGGCTATAGCAGTGGACTGAAGCACAACAACAATTGTGAGGATGGCATAGGATGAGGCAGTGTTTCATTTTGTTGTACACAGGGTCGCTGTGAGTTGGAACTGACTCTATGGCACCTAGCAACAACAACATACAAGCACCTTAATGCAGAATAATATTAATTTCTCTTTATAAAAAAAAATTCAGAAATCAATAAAGTGAGGATCACAGCCTGAAAAATTTCTGCCCAGTATTCTTAGACTTCCAAAACTTAATTCAAAGTTGTTGTTTGATGATTCAGGAAGAAGACTGCAAAGAAATTTAGAAAACTACTGTCTACGGTAAGTCTCATACTTGCATGAACATTAACAAAATTGACCAGATAGCAGAGTTTTGTTCAAATTGCTTTCAGAAGACGATAATGTCTAGAAAGCCTTAAAAACTAATTTGGACATTCATTAATATATCAGTATCATGATTATACCTGCCAGCATTCATGGGAGATCCAGATTACATAGGGTGACTAGATAATCCATTAAACCCATAGACAGAACAATTTCAATGAAATGTCAACCCTGTCTTTGCAATAGAATATTTTTACTACCTGATCTCAAATCTGCTTGGTCTTCACCCCATAGACAAAGGAGTTGAGGAAAGGTGGAACCAGTATATAAAGAATGGATGAAGCGATATGTATATAAAGAATGGACGAAGTGATATGTATATATGACAGGATATCAGATCCAAATCTGTGAGTAAAAAAGGAGAAGAAAGCAAGGAGATAGACTTGAAAGAAGACGCATTTGTGGGGAACATGTATTAAATGCCTTAAGACGAGCCTTTTTTAGGGGCAGGTGGAAGGCAGTTATAAATATCTTGATATAGCAGAAGGTGATTAAAATGAAGTCAAACCCACCAACAATGAAAGCATCAAAGAGACCACAGGACTTTTTGATGTAACCATCTTCAATGGCAAGCTTCACAATAGCCATGTGCTCACAGTAAGTGTGAGATATTATCTTGGTTCGATATAGTTTCAGACGACACTTTATAATAAGCACTATCATTGGCAGTGCCAGAGTAGCAGTCAGCAATGCCATTCCAACTGCAATATAAGAGACTATGTGGCGAGTGAATATGGTAGCATGCCTTAGAGGGCAACAGATGGCCACATAGCAGTCCGGAGCCATGGCCAGCAGGACTCCTGATTCAATACCCTGAAATGTATGGATGAGTCACATCTGAAAGAAGCAAACATCAAAATAGATCTCTGGCAAGCAAAACCCCAAAATCCCAAGCATCTTGGGTACAATGTTGTGCTAAGTGCAATGTCTGTGGCTCCTAGCATGGCCAGGAAAATGTACATGGGGTCATGGAGGCTCTGCTCAGATTTGATGATGATCGAAAGTGGAGTATTTCCAATCAAAGTAATGATGTACATACCACAGAATGGAATCCCAATCCAACACTGCACAGGTTCCAGGCCAGGGATATCAACAAATGTAAGTATAAAAAAAAAAAAAACCCAGTGCCAGAGGGCATAAACACAGTGCTATTGGTAATAAACATGGCAGTCCAGGGACCTTCTTAACAAGCATACAAAGTTTGATAATCTACGATTCTCTGTACTGTTACCTATGTTATTTGCACCTAGTCATAAAGTTATTTAGTAACAGAATTAGCAAAATAAACATCGTTTCTTCACTATTGTCATTATGGAGATTACGGAAAGAGTTACCGGTATTTACTTTGGCAAGAATACCCACCCAACCTCAGTAATTCCACGGTATAAGAACTGAGTATTTGGAGACCATATCGGTGATGAAGTCGATAGGATCAGCATGTTTAGTGGTGCTCTCTTGTCTCTCCCAATCCACCTTCTCTTTCTGTTTCTAACCTGTTCATGGAAATGAGGAAAAAATATTATTTGGAAACTAGACTTCAAACAGAGAACTTTAATTTTAAATTTCCCAGAGCCTTTAGCCCCACTGTTCTCTCCACTCTACTTTCTCTCTCCTCTGTAGCCTCTATCCACTTGAGACTACCAGGGCTAGAAATCCCTACACTGTATGTCAGCACTTCATTGATGCAATATAATGACAACAACATCTGTTTAAATATGAGATTACTGCAAGAACCAGACCCTATCTCAATAGGCAGTGACAGTTATATAATTCTGGTGTACTACCAAGGTAGGTCTCACTCCGGAGAACAAGTCTGATATATGAACACTTCAGTGAATATATCGTTACATTCAAGCCCTTAGACACTGCCTCTTTCTACAGAAGAGGAGGACAAGATCGGGGTTAATGTATCAGTTATTAAAGTTAAGTGAACTCAACTGTGTCTACTGTGGAAGAGGAGAGCTCTTGGGTTTTCATAAAGGAGAACAGTGGGGATGATATTGATGTGACTAGAAGAAAAGTTGTGTGTAACTTTGGGGTCTCCGTTAGGGGGCAGTTTTAATGGAGATAATCTTTATAGAGAAATCAAGGGTACTTACTGCTGAACAAAAGTAGAGACTTATAAATTTGTAGTTTATAGAATAACTGACACAAATAATACATTAAGGAGTGTGTCTCTTCTGAGAAATGTCCAAGAGATTCCATGAAAAATAACTGAAAAACACAAGAGGTATATTCAGGTAGAAATTCCTTAGAAAGCAGCGGAGATAGAAAGAGAATTTTCCAAAAGAAAATTTTCATTGCAATATAATGATTTGGCACTTTCCAATAAATAAACACTAGGAGAGAATTAAAGTTCAGTCTCAGGCCTCATAAGAGTATGCATACATGAATATTTATTTTTAAAGTAAAAATAAGTGATTAATTGCCTGGGTCTAAATCAAGGTGATCTATAAATCTTGTATATGTTGTTCTCCTAAGCATTCCTAACAACTTCTCCACAAATCAAATCATCACCTTCAATATTATTCTGGGTTCTTCTCTGACTCCTAAACACCCCAATTCCTACTCGAAAATTTTAAAGTTGAAAACTTTTGGAGATTTTTCAACCAAATCACTCTCCCTAAATTGAATTCTTTATTACAGCTTCCTGGCATCTGACTACAGGTATTTTCATGCTCTCCAAGCCTGTATGTCTGCTCATTATCACTTCCAGAAATGCCCAACTTATATTAAGCTATAAATTGACCTCTGAGGACTGCCTTTGCCATGTCCCAAAGGTTTTGGTATGATGTGTTTTCATTTTCTTTTGATTCTAGGAATTTTTTTTTTTTATTATTCCATCTCTGATTTCTTCTATTACCCAGTGGTTTTGAAGCAGGATGTTATTCAGCTTCCATATAATTTTTTTTCCTTGCTCTTCCTGTTGTTAATTTCTACTTTGATGGTGTGGTCAGAGAAGATACTTTGTAATATCTCAATGTTTTGGATTTTGTTGAAGGTTGCTCTGTGGCCTAAGATGTGGTCTATTCTGGAGAATGTTCTATGTGTGTTGGAAAAGAATGTGTAATTTGCAACTGTTGGGTGGAGTGTTCTATATAGGTCTATGAGGTCAAGTTGGCTGATTGTACTTTTTAGCTCTTCTGTATCTTTGTTGTTTCTCTCTAGATGTTCTGTCCTTTACCAAGAGTGGTGTATTGAAGTCTCCTACTATTATTGTGGAACTGTCAAGTTCTGTTTTCAGTGCTGTTAGAGTTTATATATTTAGGAGCCCTGTCATTGAGTGCATAGATTTTTATTATGGTTAAGTCTTCATGATGGGTTGTCCTTTAATCATTATATAGTGCCGTCCTTTGCCTTTTATGGTGGATTTTGTTTTAAAGTCTATTTTACCTGAGGTTAGTATTGCCACTCCTGCTTTTTTTTTTTTTTTTGGTAGTTATTTGCTGGATATATTTTTTCCATCCTTTGACTTTTAATAAATTTGCATCTTTGTTTCTAAGGTGTGTCTCTTTACATAGCATATTGATGGATCCTGTTTTTTATCCATTCTGTCACTCCGTGTCTATGGGTGCATTTAGGCCATTTACATTCAGTGTAATTATTGATAGGTATGAGTTTATTGCTGTCATTTTGTAGTGCTTTTTTTTTTTGTGGTGCTAACATTTTCTTTGTTACTCCTACTCACATGAGCTGAGTTTCTTTTGTTTATGGATTCCTTTTTCATCTCTTTTGTTTTTGTACATTTTGTTTTTATTGAGGCTTTATGTTTTTCTTCTTTATTTTGATAAGCATATTTGTTACCTTTCTTTGTGGTTACCTTGAAATTTACCCTTACCTTCCTAGGTTTTAACCAGTCTACTATTACTTGGTATCACCTTGCCTGCCTCTCCATTAGAAATTTCTATACCTACACTGTTTATTCCCTTTTTTATTTTTCTGATATTGTTGTCATTTACAGATTAACTTTTCTGGTTCCCTGTTGCAATTCTTTTGGTTTTGGATAATCCTTGAGAGTTCATTTCCTACTTTGGTAGCTGGCTGATACAATTTTGCATCCTAGAGTCAAGCTATGGTCTGATGTTGTCTGTTCTCTGACTGAAAACCCAAAACTAAGCCCACTGCCATCGAGTCGATTCCCACTCACAGCAACCGTATATGACAGAGTAGAACTGACCCCACAGAGTTTCCAAGGAGTGCCTGGCAGATTCGAACTGCCGACCTTTTGGTTAGCAGCCATAGCACTTAACCACTATGTCACCAGAGTTTCTGTTCTCTGACTGAAGGACTCCCTTTAAAATTTTTTGTAGGTTTGGTTTGGTTTTTACATATTCCCTTAATTTCTGCTTATCTGGAAATGTCCTAATTTCACCATCGTATTTGAACCAAAGTTTTGCAGAGTATATTATCCTTGGCTGGCAATGTTTTTCCTTCAAGGTTTTATATATGTCATCCCATTGTCTTCTTGCCTGCATGGTTTCTGCCAGATAATCAGAGTTTAATCTTATTGTTTCTCCTCTGTATGTGACATTTGGTTTTTCTCAAGCTGCTCACAGGATTTTTTCTTTGTCTTTGGTTTTAGTGAGTGTGATTATGATGTGCCTTGGTGTTTTTCTTTTGGGGTCTATCCAATATGGAGTTCATTGAGCTTCTTGGCTGGTCAGCTTTTCATCATTCATGATATTAGGGAAGTTTTCTGTCAGAAATTCTTCAATGAGCCTCTCTGTGTTTTCTGTTTTCTCTCCCTATTCTGGAACTCTGATTATTCTCACATTTTTGCTTTTGATTGTATCCCACATAATTTTAATGGTTTCCTCATTTTTCTTTGTTCTTTTTTCTGATTTTTCCTCAGAGTTGTATACAAGTGTTTGTCTTCAATTTCACTAATCCTGTCTTCCATCATTTCAAACCTGCTCCTCAGCCCTTCTATGACGCTGTCCATTTCTGAAATCTTGTTATTTACCTTTTGGATTTCTAATTGTTGTTTTTGTATTATTTCTAGTTGTGAATTTATTTTGGCATTTATTTCCTATATTACTATTATTTTCCTGAATTCTTCTCTTTTTTGTCTGTATTTTCCATGAATTTGCCTGCCTCTTCCATAAATTTGCCTATTTTTTCCTCATTTTTATCTTCTTTTTGCTTCAACTCTTGGATAACTCTGAATATTAGAGATGTGAATTCCCTACCAGGTAGCTCCAGTGCCTTTTCTTCTACTAGAAAGTCATCTGGTGTTTTATTTTGGATGCCTACTGGAACCATCCTCTCCTGTTTTCTTATTTGTCTACTATGCTCAGGACATTAAGTAGTTATTTCCTTCATTTCTTGATTGTAGATTTGTTTGTTACATCCTGGTTTTTTGTTTTATTTGGTTATGTCTGAGCAGGTGGGCTGTGCATTCTTTGTTGTTTGCTTGTCTGTAGTCGTGATAATTTTCACCTCTTTGTCCAACAGGCTGGGTCAGTCACTCAGCTATGGTGCAGTAGGACAGGTCCACCTGAATGGGAGGGCTGGGATGGGTTGTTTGTGGCACACACTAGGGCCCACAGTGCAGGACAGGAATCAGTGCCTAGGTTCTGGTAAACCATGACTGTGCTGCTCAGAGGTGTGATGTGCAGCTTACGGTGAAGGTACAACAGGATGGGGGGGAGGTTGTGATGTATGCAGCTATTATGGGTATGGGAAAGAGGAGAGAGAAACAGGAGCCTCCCCCCCTCAAAAAAACCCACACATCCCAAAAAAGAAAAAAGAGTGCAGAGGGAGCTTGCCATTAGAGTGAAGAGATGAGAACCCAAGAAATGGAGAGAAGGAAAAAGGAAAGAAAAGAAAAAGGGAAAAAGAAAACTAGAGAAAATTTGGAAAAGAAAAAAAAATGTGGAAGAGAAAAGCCCCCAAGGGTCCCAACCATGCAGTCTGGAAAACCTGGGAAGTCTCTCAGGTTGTGCAGGATAGCCTGGCTAGAGGGGGTATAGATGTCACACAGCAGCAGGTATTCAGGAGACTGGAAAAGAAGGTAAATATAAACAGACGAGAACTGAGAAATGAAGAAACAAAGGGTGAAAAAGAGAAGGTTAAAAGAAAAAAAGGAAAAGAAATTCCCCCAGGGATCCCGACCATGCAGCGGTGCAGACTGGGGGAGTGCCTCTTACGTTGTGCAGTGCAGCCTGGCTAGAAAGGGCTCCCAAGTGTGAAAAGAGAAAGAAAACAAACAAAACAAAACAGAAAAATGCAAAACAAAACAAGCAAAAAAAAGAAAAGCCTCAGGGATCCCACCGGTATGGTGTCACAGGCTGGGGGAGTGGATCCTCAGTTGAGAGGGGCCTCACAGCCTTTCAAGAAGAAGCAAAGATGGCACAGGGAGCCAGGCGTTTGAGAGAAAGGAGGGGAGGTGATGGGAGGCATGGAAGAAACCAAAAGACAGAAAGAAGCTACACCAGCTCCGGGACCCAGCCTGTGTGGACACGTCGAATCTAAGCAGCCCGGAGTAGAAGCTGTTGCCTCCTGGCCAAGAGACTGTGGCTGGCGGGAAGCAGAAGAGGCCAAAGAGGGAGGGGAAGAAGGGTGGGAGCTAGGAAAGCATATATCGCTCCATACTGGGTTTTCTGTCTCCTGCTGGGAACTTCATGAAGCTGCTTTCCCACACTCCCTGTCCGCGGATCTGTGATGTGCATGGGGCGAATCCAAGCTACACTGACGCTGCACTTCCAAGCTGGCCAAGCCACTGCAGTCGTCCAGGAAGCTCGGAGGTAGAGGAGCAGGCAGAGGATAGGGGGTTGGGAAAGCTTGTATACCTGGTTACTGGGTGCTCCGTCTCCTGCAGGGAGTTCTGTGAAGCTGTTTTCCTGTGCTCCTTGTCTGCCGATCTCCAACAGGAGGCCAAGATGGTGAATCCGAGCTCCCTTAGCTGATAAGGAATGTTGGCAAGTAACTCTCCTCAATCTCAGTCCTCTGACAGTTTCTTATTCCATTCGGAGTTTGGCTGAGTTCTTTATCTCTTCATTTGACACTTTCAGTTCCAGGAATGACATTTGTCTCTGTTTTACTTAGTTTTTTGGGCCTTTGCTGTGGAGGGAAAGAGTGATGCTTTTGTGTATGGTGCCATGTTGACCGGAAGTCTGAAAAAGGTTTTTTTTTTTTTAAAGCCATATTTCTATACTCCTTGGAAGGTAGTCACTATATACAGACCATACTTAAGGAGTGTGGTTTTATGCTGGTCCTTCTTGAGGGAGAAGTATGTAGATAAATTATTTGGAATTCTTCTACATGAGAGATTTTGTTATTCTCCCCCATTTATTAATTCATTCAGTCTTTTATTTATAGCAAAATGGACTCACAGACACTTACTTTGTACAGTAAAACCTCTGGGAGCTGGAACTTGATGGGACTGCCTAGTTTTTCCAGGTCTCATAAGTTTCGACCTTGACAAGATGCAGTCTTACTGGTTTTCTATGGCTCATTTTAGTGGAAAATATTTTTTTTCCCCCTCAGGTTTCTTTTCTGCCTTGCACAGGTTACAGTTTTCACGGGTTTTACTGTACTTTATATAGTCATCCCTGAGGGTCCAAGAAGGATTTGTTTCAGGATCTCCAGGCATATCAAAATCCTATTTTACCTATGCACATCCTCCCATGGACATTAAATCACCTCTAGATTACTTATAATCCTTAATACAATGAAAATGCTATATAAATAGTTGTTTCATCACAATTGAAGACTTGGTCTGGAGGATAGCCTTTCTATTCTGTGAGTTATTTCAGCTCTTCTGGGAATGCTGATGCTACCTGGGCATCAGTGATGACGGTTCTCCCCTGATCTTGAAGTTCTTGAGGCTGTAGTGTTTTGAGTAGCTAGCCAGCCATCCTTTACTAGCCTGAAACTCCGCTTCTCACTCTTCCCAATCCCCTCACACTTAGCCTTTGAAGGATTTCTTTGACCACTTAATTGCTTTTTAGGAGCTATTTTTCACAGAAATAAAGGGTGTACACAATGCAAGTAGTAAACAAAGGAGATGTGAGGTGAACAATGCTCAAACACTGAGTGCTGGAGAGAGACTGAGGATCTGTGAAATGGTGGGAGACTACAGCAGGGTATGCCTACACATCACTTCATTTGCACGGATTCAGCATAGTGTTTGACGTGTGGCAAATTCAAGTTTGGCTTTTTGGAACTTTTTTTTTTTTTAATATTTTTGATTCATGGTTGAATCCACTGATGCAAAGACTGACTGTAAAACAACACTACTGTATTTGTTTTATTATTCAATGAGTTCTATTCCGGCTGTTGGGAGGTCCTTCAGTTCGCTCCTCTTCCCCTTTGACGTATTGACATTACTTTGTGTATCTGTGCATATGTCTGTGCATTTCTTACTTTATGGCATTTTTAGATGCTCTAGGCTCATCTTGCATATTTCCTACCCCAGCCCTAGAATTAGTCTTTTCGCTAAGAATACAACATTTCTTTTATTAGTTAATGATATTAGAAACCAAAATCAAGGCCCTAGCTATGATGCAAGTTCCCACTTTAAGAGTGAGAAGCTGGAATCTGACTTTCCACCATTTATGTACTTGTCAAATTTCAGTATACATGAAGAGCAGTATCAGAATTTTTAACCACTGCCCCTGTGAGATGCAACTTTATCAGCTAGAGTATTGTACTTATGTGCAGTTCCTTTTCCCTTTAATGCTGCACTCTACTCATTTTAAAGATTCTTAGGACAGTACCTTTTCCCACCATATCTTTTACACCTTCAGTGAGGTTGTTTTATAAATTCTTAAAATAGTTATATATTCTTGTCACAATCTGCATTTCTCCATGGAACATGTTCTGTATGAGATGCCAAGAGAAGGCTGTGCCAAGGTTGAAGAGGGAAGATGATTTTATGATTTTACAAGGTATGGAGATGGGGAAAGTTTTCAAAGTAGAGACAACATCATGAGGAGAGCAAAAATTAATAATAAATAATAAGAGAAGTGAAAATAAACCCAGAGAATCATAATATCATAAAAGCAAGAAGAAATGAATGGAACACTTTCTAACTCATTCTATAAAGCCAACATTACTTTAAAGCCAAAAACATATAAAGACATTAAAAAGAAAGAAAACCCCCAATACCTCTCCTGACAACAGATGCAAAAATCCTCAACAAATTAACAAATTTCAAGAAAAAGTTTGGAATTAAATTAAAAAGTACAATTAGAAAAACAACAGAGACAACCATAAGAAAGTATCTGGCTATTGGCCATGGCATTAATTGATCACCTTGGAAATTCATAAAGAATGCAGTGGTAATGGGAAAACACGGAACAAATTGACATAAGATGGTTGATGTTGGCTCCAGGTAATATCTGTAGTGCAAAACATGACCTTTTTAATTAAATGGACACTTTTTTTTTTTTTTTTTTACTTATAGAGCCTAACATTACAATTAATCAACCACACAGAATATGAATATGTCAGGCCTATGACACATAAAAAAAAAAAAAATTTTTTTTTTTTTTTTTTTTTTATGACACATAGGCCAAATCCAGCTTGTTGCCTTTCTGCAATTAAAGTTTTACTGGAACATAACCACATCCATTCATTTATGTATTGCCTAAGGGTATTTTTGCACTACAATATCAAAGTTGAATAGTTACTACAGAGATTACTTAGTCTACAAAGGTTAAAATATTTGTTACGTGTCCATTTACATAAAATGTTTGCCATCTATGATTTAGACAAACATTGGGCAAAATAGTGTTTTGAAGAGGGCATTTGTACATATGCATGCAGGTAGTTTCTGTACTCCATGCTTAAATCAATGTTCTCAATTAAATTAAAAAATGAATGGTTTAACTGAATATAAAGATGTGTTTCCAATTTTATTTAATGAAAGTGACAAAAATTGATGTTGACTAAGGCTAAAGAAAAAGAGAATTGCATATGAAAAAGTAAGATTCTCAGACTCTGCAAGTTTGTCTCATATTTGGGAAGCATCATCATAATGTTACTAGGCTGCATGGATCGGATATTTCTCTAATAAAATAGAAGCAATAATTCTTTGACATTTTGCCAAAAGATTGTAATAGAATCTAACAGGTACAAGGTATTTGAGGGTGGCTCAAGCAATCTACCACAATATCAAAAACAAGATCAGATGTAAGGGAATAAAAATGTAAAATATTTAGAGGAATATGCTTCCGTATTCATTAAGTATATAATAAATATAAGATTTCTGTTAAGGTGGACAACATGGTGTAGTAGCTAAGAGCATGCATTCTAAAGCCACAGTCTGTGGGTTAAAGTTCTACTCTACCTTATCCTAAGTGATTCTTTGGGTGACTTACATAACCTTTCTGTGCCTCAGTTTTCTAGCTGGTACAATGAGAATAATATAAACATGAGTCTCATACGATAGTCTTGTAGATAAAATGAGTGAAGAAACAGAAAAAGGCCAGGAGCAGAGGAATCATTATTCGAATGTAAAGTAATTATAACTGCTTTGATAATAGTAAAAACCCACCCAGTACCGTCAAGTCGATTCCGACTCATAGCAACCCTATAGGACAGATAGTAAAAAGGAACTTGAAAATAATTATTTTTATTCAAGAGACTTTAATCAGGGTTTGCAAGCAGTTTGAATTGGAAAAAAAAAAAAAGCCTTCGTAAATTGTATTGTCCAATATATTGAGAGTTTTTACATTCTCACAATAATTGGCATATTCATTTTATATTTGTGCATATATCAAGATAATGATAAATATGGAATATTAAATATTAATGTTAATATTTATGGAGGAGCTCTAGAGGCACAGTGGTTAAAGCACTCAACTGCTAACCAAAATGTTAGTGGCTTGAACCCACCAGCAGCTCTATGGGAGAAAGATGTGGCAGTCCACTTCTGTAAAGATTTACAGCCTTGGCAACCCTACTGGGCAGCTCCACTCTGTACTATAGGGAGGCTATCAGCTGAAATCAACTGCTTGGCAATGTTTTTTTTTTTTTTTTAGTTACTGTCAGTAATAAATAAAAATAATTGCCTATGTTTCCTGAAAGATTCTTTCATTTCTAAAGAAAAGAAACTGAAGTTATGAAAAAAATGAAAAGAGATGGAGAGAAAAAATAAACAAATGCTCAACACCATATATCCCCACTCTAAGGAATGGCTTAAATGTGAAACTAAAGGATAGGGACAGACTAGGTTGCAACTACTAATTAATGTATCATGACTTCAGAAGCCAGATTCTACCTACATGGAAGACTAATTAAATGCTTTTTCGCTTTCAGAAATTTTTCTGTTTGGGGAGAAGAGACTCACCACTCGGTAACGAATCTGCTTGGTCTTGACACCATAGACCAGGGGGTTGACTGTGGGGGGCACTAGAAGGTACATACTTGCAAAAATTATATGGACACTTGGGGGTACCTTCTTGCCAATGCGGTGAGTTAGGAAGCTGAACAGTGCAGGTGTGTAGGAAACGAGTATAGTACAGATATGGGCAGCACAAGTGCCCAGTGCTTTAGAGCGGGCATTCTGGGAAGAGAGAGACAAAAGACTGCCTGGAGGATTTTGATATAGGATATAGCAATAAGCCCTAAGTCCAATACCATCACTGAAAGGGCCACAGAGATACCATATGTTCTGTTAATGAAGGTATTGGCACTGGCCAGTTTCACCACAGCCATGTGCTCACAATAGGCATGATTGATGATATATTTAGAATATGGCAGTCTCTTAATGAGAAAAGGGGAAGGCAAAACCATAAGGACAGCTCGGGTCATTCCAGCTAGCCCCATCCTGATTACCATTGCTGTAGTTAGGATGATTGTATAATGCAAAGGGATGCAAATAGCTACATAATGATCAAAGGCCATGGCAACAAGGAGGGCTGACTCAGTAACGCAAAATGTGTGGATGAAGAACATTTGCACTAGGCAGATATTAAAGTCAAACCAGTGAGCATCCAACCAGAAAATGCCAAGCATCTTGGGAGCTGCAGAAGATGCAAGAGCCATGTCATTCATTGCTAGCATGCAAAGGAAGAAATACATAGGCTGGTGGAGGCTTGGCTCTAGCCTGATGGTAACAATGATCACACTGTTCCCCAGCAAGGTGAGGGCAAACAGGAGACAGACAGGAATGCCAATCCAGCAGTGAAAATCTTTCAAGCCGGGAATACCAACCAGGTAGAAAGATGAGATGTGGTGATGTGTAGCATTGTCTGCCATGTTAAAAGTGGAGAGGTTGCATGCTCACATACAAAGCAGCCAGACAAATCCCCTGTGGGCAGAAAGCAGGATGACCTTGTGACTCTTTCATGGCCCTGCATGTAGGGGTCAGACACATTCTGTGATAGCCTCTGAAGATGGCTTTTCTCCTAAACCTCCTTAAATCCTTGTGTAATTCACTTCACCATTCATAGTCCCAAGGTATGCATCTGAAAATGAGAAGATTGAGTTCCTTTATTAATTTATTTTTCATATTTCTGAAATTTTATTCAATTCTTCTCTGTCATTTTTAATTCATATTTAAGGAGCAGTTAGAAATAAAACGACTTCTTATTTTTTGCCTAAGGCATCGTTGGATACCAGATATAAATATTCTTAGAACAAAACCCAAGGGTTCTGTTCTTAAAGAAATTAAGATCACATGTGGAGACACAGCCATTAAAAACACAGACACATACATACACACAATAGTTAACAGAATATTCAAAATGTAATGTAGTCATTATTTTGATAATATTGTTATTCACAGGTTGTATGACTAAATAAATAAGAATTTCGAATAAGAGCCCAATGCTAAAACATAAGAATTAAGCTTGTCAATAACAGTATATGCCTTATTATCAGTCAAAGGCTAATCTAATCTTATATTAGGCTAACTCCTTGAGAAGATCTTGAGATGAACAGGATGGTACAACTATATAGTAAACAGGGAAAATAACTGTTGGAAAAAAAAAAAGTTGGAAGTTTTTATTCCTTCATCCTGACTAATTATTTAAAGATACTGCAAATAAGCGCATCAGATATAAATTAGATTATGTAAGATCAGTCTATTTTCTGCAAACACATGAGCCCCAGCTGTATACTCAGCCCTACCTCTTGCTCTATTATCCATCCTGCCTAATTGCAGTGAAGACCAAAGCAACCACAATCCAGCACTTTAGTTATCAGCAGCATAAGTAGCTACGTGTTCTAGCTTTGTCTTTTCATTTTGATAGCTTCCCTCTATCCTTCTTCCTAGGATCCAGTGTCTACCTAGTGTAATAATTCTGGAATATGCACCTCAATCGGAAACTCTGGTGGCATAGTGGTTAAGTGCTATGGCTGCTACCCAAAGGGTCGGCAGTTCAAATCCGCAGGCGCTCCTTGGAAACTCTATGAGGCAGTTCTACCCTGTCCTATAGGGTCGCTATGAGTCGGAATCGACTCAATGGCACTGGGTGGTAGTGGTGTACCTCAATCTTCATAACGTGATTTTTTAATTTCTAATTTTTCTCAGTCTCTCGATTCCAGCTCTTGTAACCCATGGATGTGAAAGCCCAAGAAACGTTGATAAATATTTCCAACAAAAATATCTTGTCAGATCAGAAACTGGAATGCTCGCTTAATTGACCCCCTGAACAACTGCTTCCTTCATCATGAAACCAGGAAAACAAGATGGTACCCAGCTACAATTAGGAACATTTTTGATCAAAGATTGTATCAAAGTTTCTGTAATAGAATCTTTGATCAATAGGGGAATACTGTGAAAAAGAATTTCAAATTATCATGGAATCCAGAATTTCTGGAGCCATTGTGGCTGAGTGAACCCTCAAAAGTATTGCTCTGAGGTAATTTTTAGATCTTAAGCCAAAACTATCCTCTGAAGTCAAGTTTAAAATAAACAATAGTTTAGGTTGATTGTTGTTGTTAGGGGCCATCCAATCGATTCCGATTTATAGTAGCCTTCAGCAACCAAATACAATTAAAAAAAAAAAAAAAGAAAAAAACTCCTTGTCTGAATGCCCAAATAATATCTGTGTGGAAAGACTTCTTGGTTACAGAATGCATATTCTCCTATTAAAGATATGCTTCTCTGGGTGTATGTGAGTGCATACCTGAGCTGTTTCATTGTAAGAAATTGAGAAATATCAAATTAATTATTATGAAGTATTTCATAAAATTTCAGAGCTAGAACTTTAGCCAAAATGCAGAAACTTAGTGTTGTAGAAATTGATACTTAAGAGATGAGGCCTATAACCCTGGAGAGAGATAAGAATTTAAGATAAAATCTACAAGTATTACAAGTTAAAGATACGAAAATTTTTTAAGTATTAAACTTCTGGTTTTGAAAATCCTTTGATTGTGATTTTCCATTTGGAAACTTGATTTGCCGAGTTTTATTCTTTAATCTGCTTGCGGAAGAATCCTACAGAGGCTGATGGAAAATGACGTACATGGCTTAATGACAGGTCAAGAACTAGGAATGTAAGAAGCAAAATAACACACCTAGAAATAAATGCATACATTTCATGCAGAAAATATCATTTGAGATTACAAAAAAGTGTAACTTCTATTGGTAAATACATGTAAAGTTTAAAAACTGTTATTTTTTTAGTGTTCAATAAATTAATTTGTAAAATGGCAGCATATCTAATCTATATCAAGAGAAAAGAAATAAAATAACTCCTTCTGAAACAGGAATGCCTCCTTCAGGGCTATGAATATGAACACAAAGCAAATTGCAGAGAACTGCCCCAAAGCATGGTCTGCTTCTAAGGTCACATCTTACTCTCTGGCTTTTTTTTTTTTTTTTTTTAATAATTTTTATTGTGCTTTAAGTGAAAGTTTACAAATCAAGTCAGTCTGTCACACATAAGGCTATATACACCTTACTACATACTGCCATTTACTCTCCCCCTAATGAATCAGCCTGCTACCTCCCTCCAGTCTCTCCTTTCGTGACCATTTTGCCAGTTTCTAACCTTCTCTACCCTCCCATCTCCCCTCTAGACAGGAGATGCCAACACAGTCTCAAGTGTCCACCTGATACAAGTAGCTCACTCTTCATCAGCATCTCTCTCCAACCCATTGTCCAGTCCCTTCCATGTCTGATGAGTTGCCTTCGGGAATGGTTCCTGTCCTGGGCCAACAGAAGGTTTGGGGACCATGACTGCCGGGATTCTTCTAGTCTCAGTCAGACCATTAAGTCTGGTCTTTTTATGAGAATTTGGGGTCTGCATCCCACTGTTCTCCTGCTCCCTCAGGGGTTCTCTGTCGTGCTCCCTGTCAGGGCAGTCATCGGTTGTGGCCAGGCACCATCTAGTTCTTCTGGTCTCAGGATGATGTAAGTCTCTAGTTCATGTGGCCCTTTCTGTCTCTTGGGCTCATAGTTATCGTGTGACCTTGGTGTTCTTCATTCTCCTTTGATCCAGGTGGGTTGAGACCAACTGATGCATCTTAGATGGCTGCTTGTTAGCATTTAAGACCCCAGATGCTACACTTCAAAGTGGGATGCAGAATGTTTTCATAATAGAATTTATTTTGCCAATTGACTTAGAAGTTCCCTTAAGCCATAGTCCCCAAACCCCCTCTCTGGCTTATTTTGAATGAATTTATTGAAAAAATCTGTTTCGATAAGGTTGTTCTTTATATTATCTTCAACAGGCACTCTGTCAGGGCATCCATAAAAAGCTTGCCATACGTCTCTAACTTCCTTTTGGTACTATCACTTCATTTGTTTGTGAATCACATAAATATAAATACCAAGTTCCTTCTGATAGCCTGGACTTTGACATTTTGCCCATGTTCTGGTCAGTCAGCATTGCCTTCACCTGGAATCTGCCACTTCAGAATAGGTGGTTCTATGGGAATATCATGGTATTTGCTATACTGTCTTTTTTAAAGGCACAATATATTTTATATTAATATATCACAATAATGATACAACAAGCTTGCCGAAGCTAAATTCTCACAAAACACTCCCATTGGTCTGATTCTATCTTATTTGCTTGCAACAGTAGCCACCCAATCAATCAAGCAAGAAATCTCAGAATTATCCATACCTTCTCCATCTTTTTAACTCTAATACTTCAGTCAAGCAGTCATAATTTTTATATTTCTATTAGAGCTCTTACAGTATGTTTAGTGTCTATTTACATGTCAGTCCCTTTCATCAAATTGTGAGCACCAAAGCAAAAGTACTAAAACCCAGTAAACTTAATAAATTCTGAAGAAAGATAGATATTTCTGTTTATGCTCTACAATCGCAAGAATTTTACAGATTATTTTCTTTCTACCCAAGCTTCCGATCTTCCTTAGATGGTCAGTTAGTTCATACTGATTGTCTACCTTTCATTTACACAACTCTCCTCTTAAAATATGTTCTTTCAAAATTGTTCCCTGTATGAGTTACACATCCAGAAACTTCTATGTAGCAGAAACTTCTAAAGTTCTCCCATAAATAGTGAGAAACTAATCCAGTATTTACATATATATCTATTCTCGAATATCCATTTATATCTTTTATAAAAGTGTAGTGTCATTTACATATTTACAAATCTTCTTTTCCCATTTTCTTTTCACCTGCTTTATCTCAATACTAACTCACAATTCATGCCATAGTATACATGATAATAAAATATAACTGTTGCTCACTGTAAGTCCAGAAATGATCATTTTCCACTGCCACATCTTAGCCAATCTCCATTTGCAGGAATGGTTACAAAGTGTGACAGTGGTTGCCTATGAAGCAGTGAGGACTCTATGACCCAGCTGGTAGTTACCATTGCTTTGTAATGGAACTATTCCAATGCTCAGGAGGTTCTTCAGGTGTGAAAGGTCCACTGGTCTCTTAGGTCAAAGGAAAATAGGGCTGGGCCAGGACTAAGTGCAAAACAGTACCAATGTCCCTCTGAAACAGCCATGCTAACATTATAAACTCCCTAGAGCTTCTATGTGAATAGTGCTCATCTGTTTCTCCTGTGGAGAACACAGTCTCTGGATAATTCTTTGAGAAGACTAAGAAGAGCAAATCAATTTAGTGTGGACAAATTACCTGAAGCTTAAGAAAAGGGCATTGCAAATCGTAGTTCCAGAATGACTAGCATTGAATTATCACTTGAATCTCAGAAAATCAATGTCATCTAAAAATGAAAATGTAGCTCAGAATATTTTACAATCTGCACCTTGTTATTCCTTTCCCCTTGTGTGATATTACTGTGACACCATGTCCATACATTCAGTCACTTTATATGTCTCCTCCCTATATTAACATGTACTCATATGCACTTACAGGCTCCTATGTATTCAGCTCTTCAGTGGTCTTGAGTCACTAGGCTGCTCTCCACAATGCCTGAACCTGTCCAGTCTCCCTCCAGCTGTGCATAAATAATCACATTTCCTCATTTCCTTCTATCCCTGCCACTTTTTAGCCTTTTTTTTCTGATTTAGTATGAGGTTTCAATGGTACTTCAGTATTGTTTTAAATTGTACTCCGCTCATTACTCATTACTAAAGAGTTGGAACATCTATTCATAAGCTAGAGAGTCCTTTGCAAAAAAAAAATGACTATTTTTACTCTACAGTTTTCTATTGGGGTTTCTGCAATTTTCTTGTTAATTTGCAGATGTTTTCTGGATATTCTTAGCTAAACCTTGCCAATCCAAGACATTGCAAATATTTTCTCCCATTGATCATTCATTCATAGCCTTTGCCTATGGTGTCCTTATTTTTACAGAAAACCTTAAATATGATTCATTGTAATTAAAATATTGCAGTGGTTTTCAAACTTTTGGAATTTTTGTGTAAGACTTTCCCCACACTTACGTCACAGTTACCCTCTTGCACTACTTTCTACTAACTATGTAGGTTTAACTTTGACCTTTTGGTCTTGCACTCATTTGAAGTCCACTATTCTCTATGCTCTTACATAGGGATCTAATTTTACTTCATTTTATTTTTTTACATAGGGTTCCTATGATTTGGAACTAACCTAATGGCACATAGCAAACTTTTCTCATGATAGTCTCCAAACTTCTCTACTAATTTATAATTTCCACTACATATTCGTGATGACAACATCTTCACTATCATTTAATAATCTCGTCTCATCCTCTTTATCTATTACTCACTCCTTGGCTACCTAAATTTCTATGAAACTGCTCTTGCCTAGGCAGCAGTGGTTGCTAAATTGGAAGGGCAGAGTCTCATGTATTTTTTTTAAATACTTTTCATGTAATATTTATTTGTCATTATTTATTTTCATATCATTTTCATTCTGTAGAATGTAAGCTCTTAAATAAATGCACTGAATCATAGAATGTCCTCAATAAATTTTGAATGAGTAATGGCTGTCTTTGTTTACTATGAGAAGAATTTCACAGATTTACATTCTTTTCTTCAAGCCGCATTCTCATTAGAAACAGTCTATCCTCATCTGACACTGAAGTATCGAATCCTTCAACTCTCTTTTAGAGTATTTCCTTTTTTTTTTGTACCATATTAAAGAATGTGATCACTGATAAGTATTGTATTCTTGAATTTAATTTCTTGCTACTCTCTGTTCCACAGTATTCTATTTTCTTATAAATAGGGTTTATTTATTTACAATTCTATCTAGGGCAAGAATTACTACTTAGCCACTAGAAAGTCACATACCTATTAAAAGATGTGGATTCCAATGGAGAGTAGATGGGCAACAATGGACAATGTTTCCTAGCCATTTCCCCCTTCAATTCAGATGTTACCATGACTTTTTATAGCCAATGGTATATAAGTAGGAGTACTGTACATCTCTTTTAGGCAACAGACTTTAGAAAGTGGTCAGTGTTTCCTCATAGTTTCTTCTTTTGTTGCAATGCGGAAAGTAAGGATTCTAAGTTTTGACAGAATGGCAGATCCACAAGATGGAAGGGGCTGTTTTTCCCTAAATCAAAATATGGGAGAACAGCTACATTTTATTGTTACATATGTGAGAAAAATAACTCTGTATTATTTAAAGATACTGTAACACTGGTTTATTGTTAATAGTAGTTAATGCTGGCCTATGTAAGAGATTATTCTTCCCAATATTCTTTCATCAATTTTTATTAATCTTTTTTTGTTGATTCATTTCAGATCATGATAAAATGCAATAGGGTTTTCACAAACTTCGCAATTCCATTTACCATAGCCAATATCTAGTTTCAGGCACTTATAGTCAAAATATGAGATTGTTGGCTAGAAGGCTGTAAGCTGTCTGTGGATAAAGTTGACATGGAAGAATGTTTTCTAAAGGAATTTTCTAACTTCTAGAAGAAACTAAAGTCTGTGGCTTACTTTTATAAGCCAATGAAGAGAAGTAAAGCAACCCTGGGGTAAGGACAATGTCCAGAGGTACACTGGCAACTCTGGAGCAGCTGATTTATGACACACATCTCCAGACAGTTTGGGTGAGCAGAATTCTTCTGTTTGTCTTGCATGAAAGGCAGCCTTTCATATCAGTTCCATTTCTCCATCGAAGCTTACATGCCAAGTAAGTGCAAACAAAGCAGAAGATGACTTGTAAGAAATTCAAGGGGGTATTTGGGCTCAGGGTTAATATGTTAACTGAAATTACTTACTTTAATACCATAGTTAACCACTGTCTATGAGTCAATTCCTACTTATAGCAATCCCATAGGGTTTCCAAGGTTGTAAATCTCTATGGAAGCAGATTGTCACATCTTTCTCCCAAGGAGCCCCTGGTGGTTTTGAACCCCCAAACTTTAGGTTAGCAGTAGATCACTTTAACCACTGTGCCACCAGAGCTCTATGCCCTGGTTACCAGTTTGAATTTCTACTTAGGACCATGGGCGAAAATGAAGGCATAGACTGCAAAACGCAAAAGTGTATCTCAGATCCTTTACCCTCCCCGTTGGTCTGTATTTCTTTTCTCCATTTGTCTTCTAACTGTGCTTAAGTAATTCTCATCTTAAACAGAAAGAAACAGACCTGAATTAATGGTTTTCTTATCTTTAATGTTAAGCAATACCCACTCACAAAGTGCAGATATTCACTGCATGTCCTCTGTTGGCTTTAAGATGAGCTGTATTTATTAAGAAATACCAGAATTCCGTTCAAAGTGGTAATGAGGGTAGGACTGGCAACCATGTCAGAAAAAAATATCATTCTTATCATCAGGAGATAAAATGTAAATAGTTAAATTTTATATGGTGTTTACTAAGCTGCAAAACTGTTCTAAGCATGCAATTTGTTCTGATTTATTTAATTCTAGTGTTAACCTTATTAATTAGATATTTATAATGCCCTACTTTTATAGATAGGAAAACTTATGAGTTTAAAACATCACCAAAGACACTCAACTAGTAATTTCAAACCCCATGGTTTCCTTCACATACGTTCCTAGACTATATTCTTTCAACATTGTGACTACCATGAGATTCAAAACCAGAAACTTCCTGTGTAACAGAAACTGGTGAGTTTCTTTCTTTCTTTCTTTCTTTTTTTTTTTTTCCTTTCATTGTGCTTTAGGGAAAAGTTTACAGAGCAAACTAGTTTCTCATTAATGAGTTTCTCACATAAAGGGTAAGATGCAGACCCAGTATTTTTAACCACTGAGAATATTTGCTTCCCATTCTCTAGTACCAAATCGTATCACTCAGACACCCGCTATGTGTCTTATAAATTTCAAAGAGAAAAATTAATAACAGAAAACTTACTTTGATTTTAGGGTTTTTTTTTTTTTTTTTTTTGACCCATGAAAACAAATATTAACCATAAAAATTTCTGACTAAATTCTCCCAGAGGCTGGCTTTCTTCACCCAAAGTTGCTAACATTTCCTTTCCTGTTTGAAGCCAGACTTTCTTCATTTAAATTTCAAAAAATATGGCTGCAGGTGAGTGGAGGCCCAGAGACCACCTTGTGACCAGATATGAGTTGATCTCAGTAAAAGGGAGAGGACAGGGTTCAATTAAACATGTTAAGTTTAGCCAAAGGTTGATCTTCTATTCTTCTCCCTCTTCTTCTCTTTAAAAGAATTATTGTGGGAGCGGAGCCAAGATGGCGGACTAGGCAGACGCTACCTCGGATCCCTCTTACAACAAAGACACGGAAAAACAAGTGAATCGATCACATACATAACAATCTACGAACCCTGAACAACAAACACAGATTTAGAGACGGAGAACAAACTAATACGGGGAAGCAGCGATTGTTTCCAGAGCCTGGAGCCAGCGTACCAGTCAGGTACGGCACAAGCACAGAGACCTGCTCCACCCCCCTGAACTAACCCCGGGAGGGGGACTAGCCGGTTCCACGGGCGGCGTGGGACGCAGCCGTTAGGAGAAGTCCCCGGGAGGCAGTGACTGATCTTGGAGCAGAAAGAGCAGCATCCGAGCCGGGGAACCGTCCCGCAGGGATTTGGACTGCACGCAGGTACGCCATAAACACGGAGAGTTGCTCCACCCCCTGAACTAACCCCGGGAAGGTGACCAGCCGGGTCGCGCAGGCGGCGTAGGACGCAGCCGGTAGGAGAAGTCCCCGGGAGGCAGCGACTGGTATTGGAGCGGAGAGAACAGCGTTCTAGCCGGGACACTCGGTCGCGGCACAAGCACGGGGAGCTACTCCACCCATCTGAACTAACCCCGGGAGGGGGCCCACCTGGTTCACGGGGGCGGCACGGCCACGCGGCTGGAGGGACGAGAAGTCCCCGGGAGGCAGCGACTGATTTTGGAGTCGAGAGTGCACCGTCCCAGTAGGGGAGCCTTGACGCTGGGCGTGGGGCTGGAAGCGGAGGATCTGACCGTGACTCCAGCGGGCCAGACCCCCTGGGGGCAATCTCCACACAGCCAGCACACGTAGGCGACGCGCCCGCGGGAATCTCAGATATAATAGTCATTCCAAGCAAGACAAGCAACTCTGGCTATATTCTGAGGTGCTACTCTCCTATCTCTCTGTTCCCTCCCCCACCCTCCCCAGGCGGCTTCATTAACATCTGAATAGCCTGAGCCAGAGGGAGAACTCTGATAGGGATCTGACTGCTGTTTTTTTTTAGCGGATTTTCTGGAAAAACTAGTTTCCCAGTGATGGCTCGGAGACAACAATCCATATCAAACCACTTAAAGAAGCAGACCGTGACAGCTTCTCCAACCCCCCAAACAAAAGAATCAAAATCTTTCCCAAATGAAGATACAATTTTGGAATTATCAGATACAGAATATAAAAAACTAATTTACAGAATGCTTAATGATATCACAAATGAAATTAGGATATCTGCAGAAAAAGCCAAGGAACACACTGATAAAACTGTTGAAGAACTCAAAAAGATTATTCAAGAACATACTGGAAAAATTAATAAGTTGCAAGAATCCATAGAGAGACAACATGTAGAAATCCAAAAGATTAACAATAAAATAACAGAATTAGACAACACACTAGGAAGTCAGAGGAGCAGACTCGAGCAATTAGAATGCAGACTGGGACATCTGGAGGACCAGGGAATCAACACCAACATAGCTGAAAAAAAATCAGATAAAAGAATTAAAAAAAATGAAGAAACCCTAAGAATTATGTGGGACTCTATCAAGAAGGATAACCTGCGGGTGATTGGAGTCCCAGAACAGGGAGGGGGGACAGAAAACACAGAGAAAATAGTTGAAGAACTTCTGACAGAAAACTTCCCTGACATCATGAAAGACGAAAGGATATCTATCCAAGATGCTCATCGAACCCCATTTAAGATTGATACAAAAAGAAAAACACCAAGACATATTATCATCAAACTCACCAAAACCAAAGATAAACAGAAAATTTTAAAAGCAGCCAGGGAGAAAAGAAAGGTTTCCTTCAAGGGAGAATCAGTAAGAATATGTTCTGACTACTCAGCAGAAACCATGCAGGCAAGAAGGGAATGGGACCACATATACAGAACACTGAAGGAGAAAAACTGCCAACCAAGGATCATATATCCAGCAAAACTCTCTCTGAAATATGAAGGCGAAATTAAGATATTTACAGACAAACACAAGTTTAGAGAATTTGCAAAAACCAAACCAAAGCTACAAGAAATACTAAAGGATATTGTTTGGTCAGAGAACCAATAATATCAGATATCAGCACAACACAAGGTCACAAAACAGAACGTCCTGATATCAACTCAAATAGGGAAATCACAAAAACAAACAAATTAAGATTAATTAAAAAAAAAAAAATACACATAACAGGGAATCATGGAAGTCAATAGGTAAAAGATCACAATAATCAAAAAGAGGGACTAAATACAGGAGGCATTGAACTGCCGTATGGAGAGTGATACAAGGCGATATAGAACAATACAAGTTAGGTTTTTACTTAGAAAAATAGGGGTATATAATGAGGTAACCACAAAAAGGTATAACAACTCTATAACTCAAGACAAAAACCAAGAAAAACGTAACGACTCAACTAACATAAAGTCAAACACTATGAAAGTGAGGATCTCACAATTTACTAAGAAAAACGCCTCAGCACAAAAAAGTATGTGGAAAAATGAAATTGTCAACAACACACATAAAAAGGCATCAAAATGACAGCACTAAAAACTTATTTATCTATAATTACCCTGAATGTAAATGGACTAAATGCACCAATAAAGAGACAGAGAGTCACAGACTGGATAAAGAAACACGATCCATCTATATGCTGCCTACAAGAGACACACCTTAGACTTAGAGACACAAACAAACTAAAACTCAAAGGATGGAAAAAAGTATATCAAGCAAACAATAAGCAAAAAAGAAGAGGAGTAGCAATATTAATTTCTGACAAAATAGACTTTAGACTTAAATCCACCACAAAGGATAAAGAAGGACACTATATAATGATAAAAGGGACAATTGATCAGGAAGACATAACCATATTAAATATTTACGCACCCAATGACAGGGCTGCAAGATATATAAATCAAATTTTAACAGAACTGAAAAGCGAGATAGATACCTCCACAATTATAGTAGGAGACTTCAACACACCACTTTCGGAGAAGGACAGGACATCCAGTAAGAAGCTCAACAGAGACACGGAAGATCTAATTACAACAATCAACCAACTTGACCTCATTGACTTATACAGAACTCTCCACCCAACTGCTGCAAAATATACTTTTTTTTCTAGCGCACATGGAACATTCTCTAGAATAGACCACATATTAGGTCATAAAACAAACCTTTGCAGAGTCCAAAACATCGAAATATTACAAAGCATCTTCTCAGACCACAAGGCAATAAAACTAGAGATCAATAACAGAAAAACGAGGGAAAAGAAATCAAATACTTGGAAAATGAACAATACCCTCCTGAAAAAAGACTGGGTTATAGAAGACATCAAGGAGGGAATAAGGAAATTCATAGAAAGCAACGAGAATGAAAATACTTCCTATCAAAACCTCTGGGACACAGCAAAAGCAGTGCTCAGAGGTCAATTTATATCAATAAATGCACACATACAAAAAGAAGAAAGAGCCAAAATCAGAGAACTGTCCCTACAACTTGAACAAATAGAAAGTGAGCAACAAAAGAATCCATCAGGCACCAGAAGAAAACAAATAATAAAAATTAGAGCTGAACTAAATGAATTAGAGAACAGAAAAACAATCGAAAGAATTAACAAAGCCAAAAGCTGGTTCTTTGAAAAAATTAACAAAATTGATAAACCATTGGCTAGACTGACTAAAGAAATACAGGAAAGGAAACAAATAACCCGAATAAGAAATGAGAAGGACCACATCACAACAGAACCAAATGAAATTAAAAGAATCATTTCAGATTATTATGAAAAATTGTACTCTAACAAATTTGAAAACCTAGAAGAAATGGATGAATTCCTGGAAAAACACTACCTACCTAAACTAACACATTCAGAAGTAGAACAACTAAATAGACCCATAACAAAAAAAGAGATTGAAATGGTAATCAAAAAACTCCCAACAAAAAAAAGTCCTGGCCCGGACGGCTTCACTGCAGAGTTCTACCAAATTTTCAGAGAAGAGTTAACACCACTACTACTAAAGGTATTCCAAAGCATAGAAAATGACGGAATACTACCCAACTCATTCTATGAAGCCACCATCTCCCTGATACCAAAACCAGGTAAAGACATTACAAAAAAAGAAAATTATAGACCTATATCCCTCATGAACATTGATGCAAAAATCCTCAACAAAATTCTAGCCAATAGAATCCAACGACACATCAAAAAAATAATTCACCCTGATCAAGTGGGATTTATACCAGGTATGCAAGGCTGGTTTAATATCAGAAAAACCATTAATGTAATCCATCACATAAATAAAACAAAAGACAAAAACCACATGATCTTATCAATTGATGCAGAAAAGGCATTTGACAAAGTCCAACACCCATTCATGATAAAAACTCTTACCAAAATAGGAATTGAAGGAAAATTCCTCAACATAATAAAGGGCATCTATGCAAAGCCAACAGCCAATATCACTCTAAATGGAGAGAACCTGAAAGCATTTCCCTTGAGAACGGGAACCAGACAAGGATGCCCTTTATCACCGCTCTTATTCAACATCGTGTTGGAAGTCTTAGCCAGGGCAATCAGGCTAGATAAAGAAATAAAAGGTATCCGGATTGGCAAGGAAGAAGTAAAGTTATCACTATTTGCAGATGACATGATTATATACACAGAAAACCCTAAGGAATCCTCCAGAAAACTACTGAAACTAATAGAAGAGTTTGGCAGAGTCTCAGGTTATAAAATAAACATACAAAAATCACTTGGATTCCTCTACATCAACAAAAAGAACACCGAAGAGGAAATAACCAAATCAATACCATTCACAGTAGCCCCCAAGAAGATAAGATACTTAGGAATAAATCTTACCAAGGATGTAAAAGACCTATACAAAGAAAACTACAAAGCTCTACTACAAGAAATTCAAAAGGACATACTTAAGTGGAAAAACATACCTTGCTCATGGATAGGAAGACTTAACATAGTAAAAATGTCTATTCTACCAAAAGCCATCTATACATTTAACGCACTTCCGATCCAAATTCCAATGTCATATTTTAAGGGGATAGAGAAACAAATCACCAATTTCATATGGAAGGGAAAGAAGCCCCGGATAAGCAAAGCACTACTGAAAAAGAAGAAGAAAGTGGGAGGCCTCACCTTACCTGACTTCAGAACCTATTATACAGCCACAGTAGTCAAAACAGCCTGGTATTGGTACAACAACAGACACATAGACCAATGGAACAGAATTGAGAACCCAGACATAGATCCATCCACGTATGAGCAGCTGATATTTGACAAAGGACCAGTGTCAATTAACTGGGGAAAAGACAGCCTTTTTAACAAATGGTGCTGGCATAACTGGATATCCATTTGCAAAAAAATGAAACAGGACCCATACCTCACACCATGCACAAAAACTAACTCCAAGTGGATCAAAGACCTAAACATAAAGACTAAAACGATAAAGATCATGGAAGAAAAAATTGGGACAACCCTAGGAGCCCTAATACAAGGTATAAACAGAATACAAAACATTACCAAAAATGATGAAGAGAAACCCGATAACTGGGAGCTCCTAAAAATCAAACACCTATGCTCATCTAAAGACTTCACCAAAAGAGTAAAAAGAGCACCTACAGATTGGGAAAGAATTTTCAGCTATGACATCTCCGACCAGCGCCTGATCTCTAAAATCAACATGATTCTGTCAAGACTCAACCACAAAAAGACAAACAACCCAATCAAGAAGTGGGCAAAGGATATGAACACACATTTCTCTAAAGAAGATATTCAGGCAGCCAACAGATACATGAGAAAATGCTCTCGATCATTAGCCATTAGAGAAATGCAAATTAAAACTACGATGAGATTCCATCTCACACCAGCAAGGCTGGCATTAATCCAAAAAACACAAAAGAATAAATGTTGGAGAGGCTGTGGAGAGATTGGAACTCTCATACACTGCTGGTGGGAATGTAAAATGGTACAACCACTTTGGAAATCTATCTGGCGTTATCTTAAACAGTTAGAAATAGAACTAGCATACAACCCAGAAATCCCACTCCTCGGAATATACCCTAGAGATACAAGAGCCTTCATACAAACAGATATATGCACACCCATGTTTATTGCAGCTCTGTTTACAATAGCAAAAAGTTGGAAGCAACCAAGGTGTCCATCAACGGATGAATGGGTAAATAAATTGTGGTATATTCACACAATGGAATACTACGCATCGATAAAGAACAGTGACGAATCTCTGAAACATTTCATAACATGGAGGAACCTGGAAGGCATTATGCTGAGCGAAATGAGTCAGAGGCAAAAGGACAAATACTGTATAAGACCACTATTATAAGATCTTGAGAAATAGTAAACCTGAGAAGAACACATACTTTTGTGGTTACGAGGGGGGGAGGGAGGGAGGGTGGGAGAGGGTTTTTTATTGATTAATCAGTAGATAAGAACTGCTTTAGGTGAAGGGAAAGACAACACTCAATACATGGAAGGTCAGCTCAATTGGACTGGACCAAAAGCAAAGAAGTTTCCGGGATAAAATGAATGCTTCAAAGCTCAGCGGAGCAAGCGCGGGGGTCTGGGGAACATGGTTTGCGGGGACTTCTAAGTCAATTGGCAAAATAATTCTATTATGAAATCATTCTGCATCCCACTTTGACATGTGGCGTCTGGGGTCTTAAATGCTAACAAGCAGCCATCTAAGATGCAGCAATTGGTCTCAACCCACCTGGAGCAAAGGAAAATGAAGAACACCAAGCCCACATGACAACTAAGAGCCCAAGAGACAGAAAGGGCCACATGAACCAGAGACCTACATCATCCTGAGACCAGAAGAACTAGTTGGTGCCCGGCCACAATAGATGACTGCCCTGACAGGGAGCTCAGCAGAGGACCCCTGAGGGAGCAGGAGAGCAGTGGGATGCAGACTCCAAATTCTCATAAGAAGACCAAACTTAATGGTCTGACTGAGACTGGAGGAATCCCGGCGGTCATGCTCTCCAGACCTTCTGTTGACACAGGACAGGAACCATCCCTGAAGACAACTCATCAGACATGAAAGGGACTGGTCAGCGGGTGGGAGAGAGACGCTGATGAAGAGTGAGCTAATTATATCAGGTGTACACTTGAGATTGTGTTGGCAACTCTTGTCTGGAGGGGGGATGGGAGGATAGAGAGAGAGGGAAGCCGGCAAAATTGTCAAGAAAGGAGAGACTGAAAGGGCTGACTCAAGACGGGGAGAGTAAGTGGGAGTAGGGAGTGAGATGTATGTAAACTTATATGTGACAGACTGATTGGATTTGTAAACGTTCACTTGAAGCGTAATAAAAGTTATTATAAAAAAAAAAAAAAAAAAGCAAGCAGTGGGAAAAAAAAAAAAAAAAAAAGAATTATTGTAATCAACCTACTTCAAGCCTTTTGCTTTTTGGGGGGATCAAAATGATCTCCCTAAATGCATATAGAAAGAATGCTCAGAATAAATATTATGTTTTAGTTTTAGTTTCTTTGAATTTTGATTATTTTTAACATCAACATGTACTAGAGTTTAATCTGTGTACAAATCTTTCTTTCCCACTTTACTTCCACCTACTTTATCTCAAGTAAATAGCTCATATAATAGCATGAACTGCTGCTTTCTGCAAATTCTCAAGTGATTATTTTCCATTCCACACCCTTGGGAATGTTAAAATATATGACAGTGGAGACTTTGGGGACATAAAAGACTCTGTGAATAAGTTGGTACTTACAGCTGTTTTGTAATGGGATATTCTCAGGCTCAGGAGTCTCCTTGGGTTTTGGAAGGCCCAGATGTCCCCTGGTTATACACGTAAACCAAAGCAAAACCAAACCCATTGCCATCCAGTTGACTCTGACTCATAGCAAATCTGTAGGACAGAGTAGAACTGTCCCAAAGTTTTCCAAGGCTGTAATCTTTACAGAAGCTGACTTGCACATCTTGCTCCTGTGGAGCCATTGGTAGGTTTGAAATACCAACAGTTCAGTTAGCAGCCAAGTGCTTAACAACTGCACCAGCAGGGCTCCTTGTTTATACACATAGGAGTCATAAACACCGAGGAAAACAACACTGTACTAGGACTATGCACAAACATACTAATGCTACAGAAGACGTGTAAACACTGCCACCACCCCAGAGCTGGTATGTGCATAGGGCTTACCTGTTTCTTTTTTGAAAAATGCAGTCCCAAGAGACAGTCCTACGGTGGTCAATGTTACTGAGATGTGGGTCAAATGCATATACCATCAAAAAGGCTTTAAGAAGACCAAAAACCCCAAAACCCGGTGAAACAAGTGCAAATGCCTTTAGTGTGGCAATACAGTCTGAAAATTAAGAGGAGGACATTGTAAACTCTAATTCCAGGATGAGTAATACTGAATTCTAATTTCGGACCCAAGGAAAAAAATAAGGCCAACAAGGTCTGAAAGCTTGGGATATTTCACGATCTCCGTTCTTTTATTCCTATGCCCTTGAACCATCTTACTGTGATGCAATTTCCATATTTCCGGTCACGTCATCCTTCTCCCCATATTCCCATGTGCCCATATGAACTCACAGGCTCATGTGTACTTATCAGTAACTAACTGTATCAGTTAGTTAACAGCTCGATGCTCTAAAATTGCAACACCCATCTATTCTCTCATCAGTAGGTCATAAGTGATAATATATCTTATATTTCTGGAAATGATTAGCTTCATTATTTCTGGTGCAGTATGGAAATTAAATGGTATTTTAGATATTGCATTTCTCTCATTACTAGCACATTTGAACCCATAAATGGTAAGCACTGCTAATACCTCTTAATTTTTAATCCATCTGTTAACATTGTCTACTATGCCCCTAATTGAAAAAAAATACTCAATTTTGAAATTAAGTTATCTACATTTTGCCTATTGTTTGTGCTTTGTTTTTTTTTTGTTTGTTTGTTTTTTAATTCCTTTCACACATTTATATCACAAAATTATCCTTATGCATTCCACTCAAATTTTATCTCTGTAAAATTCATATTTTAGTCTTTTATTCATCAGGAGTCTTCCTCTCTATGTGGTATTTGGAAGGATCTGATACAGTATTGTTTTTCTATATACTATTATATACATAAAAAAAAAGAGTTTTTTTTTATGTATATAACGTACTTGTTTTTCTCCAGCAACATTTAAGATTTTCTCATTATCTTTGGGCCACAGCAATTTTTATATTGAGACGTAGTTTTCTTTATATTTATTCTTCTTGTAGGTCAATATTTTTTTAGTCAAATTAAAGAAGCTCTTTTGAAATTACTTTTTCCATTTTTTTTCTGGAGTCTTTGTCTTTGATTAAAAAAAAAAAAAAGCCTATTTCCATTGAGTCAATTTTGACTTATAGCGCCCCTAAGGAAGCAAACTGCCACATCTTTCTCGCACAGGGCGGCTGGTGTGTTCCAGCCACCAACCTTTAAGTTGGCAGCCGAGTGCTTGAAACAGTGTGCCACCAGGGCTCCTTCTTTGCTCTTAAAAACAACAACAACAAAAACCGTTGTTGAGTTGATTCCGACTCAAGGCAACCCTATAGGACAGAGTAGAACTGTCCCATAGGGTTTCCAACATGTGGCTGGTGAATTCAAACCGCTGACTTTTTGGTCAGCAGCCTTAGTACTTAACCACTGCTCTACCAGGGCCTGCTCTTACTGGGAGTCAAATTACATGTTAGCTTGATTGACATTGTTCAAGAAGTTACTTAAACACTATCAAGATTTTGTTCATTTTATTTTTCAGTCCTCTCTGTGTGGTTCAGTTGTTGAGTTTCTATTGTGCTATCTACAAGTTCACTGATTTTTTTCTTCCTCAGTATCCAGTATGGTATTAAGTCTATTATAATCTGAACTCTATATGCATTATTCTCTGTAAAGGTTTAAGTTTAAAACAGTAGAAAAATTAAAAAAACATAAAACAACATTCCATAGCATTAATGTATTGATTACTAATTCTATAAACTTTTATAAAATTTCTATCATGTTTCAAAAAGTGTGCTAAAAGCAGAATATACAACAACAAACAAAATGGATACTGCCCCATTATAAAACATAGAATATAATGAGTACAAAAGCATAAACATTCAAACTCCATAAGATACAATGAGTACAACAACCATAGCGTTAGAGTTTGGTAAGAGAATATAGGTGGGGAACCCTAACACAGGCTTGTAGGGTGGATAAGGCAGGGAGAAATTTTTGGAGACACCAATACCTAACATAAAAATTTAAAGGTTCTTCAGTCATTATAGCATTCTTGTCTCATTCCAAAGCTAGGAAAACCGTGTAACAATTTTATTATTGTTACAAAATTAGTGAGTATTAGCTAACAAACCTCAGGTACAGAATGGTATGGTATACATTTTAACAAATCCCTATCACTATCCCCTACCACTGAATACTGTATTTAGTTATTTTTCATTCCCAAACACATAGTTAACACCTCCTTAATTCAATAAACATAAATCTATCACTTCTGTAACGGGTGCATAGTTTAAATTTTGTGGAATTAATATGTATATGTATACATATATATATTTTAACCACTCCCTTATTTATTGTATAGTTTCTTTACTATCAGTTTTTAACATTACAAACAATCATTCAATGAATATATTTTGGCACACAACTTTGCATATTTACTTGGGTAAAAAAAATAGAGGAAAAAATAAGTAATTTTAGCGTTAAAGTGTGTGATAATTTAATATTTGGGCAATGTTGACATATTTAATTCCAAGAAGCTTTTTTAATTTACATCCATACTAAAAACAAAGGAATCTTTGTAATATCTTACACACCCAGTAACACTGGATCCTGATGGTAATATTTTATTTTCCTAACTGGATACAAAATATGATATTGTAGTTGACCGGTAACTGCTCAATCTTGCAGTTACTTAATTTTAAACAAAGTTGAACATATTTTAATGTCTATTGGCCGCTGGATTTGTTTCCTAAATAGTGCCAATTCAATTATTTGTCTTTTATATTGGTTTACTTTGTCAGTTTACATACTGGTTTGTAAGAATACTTTTCCAAAGTAAATTAATCCTTGCCATGTACTGAATCACAAATGTGTTAATAATAGTCTGATATATATTTTATCATACGTGTAATATTTTCATAGTAACCCTATGGTACAGAATAGAACTTGCCTACAGGATTTCTAAGGATGGATTTGAACTGGTACCGGACCTCCAGGTCTAACTTGGCCCGACATTGAGGCATGAGCTGGGTGAAAGTGAAGGAAGAAACACTTTATTTCGTTGGCCAAGCAAAGGAGCTCACCAGGACCTGCGACACCGAGATGGCTCCCTGATCTGCAGGCACAGGGGCTTATATATGAGGAGAAAACAGACTAGAGGTGGGCTCTTCTTCAGGGCGTGTTCAGGGGCGTGGTCCATCAGGATTGGTGGACAGCTCCTGTAATGAATCAGAAGTCATCTGGTCAGATCAGTCGCAACCTGGCCAGAAGGGAAATGGTGGCTTACCTCCGCCGAGCTGCCGTCCAATGATTTCTTACCTCACAGGCCATCTGGTGGTTTCCCACCTCAGAACTGCTGAAGTTTGGGTTAGCAGCCAAACACTTAACCACTATTCCACCAGGGCTCTATATATAATAGTGTTAAGAGCTGCAGCTGCTAACAAAAAGGTCAGCAGTTTGAATTCACCAGCCATTCCTTGGAAACCCTATGGGACAGTTCTACTCTGTTCTATAATGTTGCTATGAGTCGGAATTGATTTGACAGGAAGGGGTATGAGTTAATATACATATATAAGCACTGGGTTGGGTTGGGTTATCGTATATATATTATAAAAATATATATATATTATACTGTATGTATATTATGTATAGTGTAGATCCTCTCTTCATGAACTGTTTTTTTGTCTTTGGAAGGCACATTTTATTAAAAAATATTTTTTTAAGAACAGTTTTTCTTTAATTTTATAGTTTCATTTTTTTATATATACAACTGATATAGCTAGAAATTATTTCAAAATATTTGTATTTTGGTTAAGAAATTAATTGTAGATAAGGCTTTATATTTTTCCAAATGCCTACTAAATAATTTATATTTTCCCATATGATATAAAATACCACTAAATTTTCATTAAAATTTTTCACTATTTTTCTATATATCTAGTGTTATTTCTGTATTCAATTTTCTATTATGTAGAGTTGTTTGTATATTCTTTGTTCCTAGTACCTATTGTATAAAATGTTTCTTCCTATTGTTGTTTATTAACTTTAAGAACTAGTCCAAAGCATTACTTGAAATGCATACATACATATTTAATTTCCTGTATCTCTAATTTTTCATTTTCCTGAGATGCAATGAATATTTTATTTGGTTAAAAGCTGTTGTCATTTGTTTAATCACAGTGAGCCCACAGATATGTTTTAAGAGGCCATACAGAGTTAAATAGACTTAGAAATGTGTTTCCATTTCTACAAGTGTATGTTTTTTTTTATACCTGCATAGCAGTGCCTTAAAGTTTTCCACATATGCTTATACAGGTACAATACATCACCTGTAATTTGTTCAAGCCTGGAATTTTCAAAACATAAGTCAGGACCCAAAGAAATCTAATAGTAACTTGCATACATTTCCCCTAGGAACTGTTTTTTGCCAAATTTCTTTTTTTTTTCCCCTATCTTATACATTTTCTGATTAAGATTGGAATTTAAGCACTATTTACTTATGTAGTTATATACTTGCTACTGGTCAGCTTATCTCATATATAACTATGCACCTTATTCCATTTCACATTTATGTTAAACCAAGACTGTTCCTTAAGAAATACATGCCATACAGATTGAATCCTGGAATTAATAACTCTGAGTCTCCAGTCTAGAAGAGACATGTTTGTGAAGTAGAATATTTGGAACACTTTAAGAAAAGGAAATATGTCTCAAATTTATTCTCAGGAATTCATGGACAGTTTTAAAAAGAAGTATTCCAAGTTAACTGCATGTATCAGCATGTGTGTTAGTAAGGTTCCGTTAATTGTTGGAAAAAATGAAGATAATGAGATGATTTGTGTGTAGAAATGAAAAAGATAATTTCTTCTCTTATGAAGAGCCTCATGAGTGACAATGCCACAAAGTTTATAGTGGAAACTAGACTTTATTATTTTCCCAAAGAGCTAGCCAGCTGACATCAGATTAGTTATTAAGAAATACATATTTTCTGCACCATTATAAAATGCCCCTACACAAAATCTTGCTTGCTGTTATTTACCAAACCCATAAAAGATAACAGAAAATCAGATAATCCAGATAAGTGGACTACATAATCTGAATAATAAAAGGACATCAATTTCTCTGAGACTGGAATTAAGATTGTAAGATTGTGAAATGGTGATGAAAGTTTCTCTGAGAATACCAAAAAAAGAATACCAAGTGGTGATTAAATTGTACTTTTTTTATTGTACTTTAGATGAAGGTTTACAGAACAAACTAACTTCTCATTAAACAGTTAGTACACACATTGTTATATATGACACTGGCTAGCAATCCAACGACACGTCAATACTCTCCCTTCTCAACCTTGGGTTCCCTATTATCAGCTTTCCCGTCCTCTCCTGCCTTCTAGTACTTGCCCCTGGGCTGTTGCGCCTCTTTAGTCTTGTTTTGTTTTATGGGCCTGACCAATCTTTGGCTGAAGAGTGAACCTCAAGAGTGACCTCATTACTGAGCTAAAAGGATGTGCAGGGGCCATCACCTCAGGGTTTCTTCAGTCTTTGTCAGGCCAGTAAGTCTGGTCTATTTTTGTGAGTGAGAATTTTGTTCTGCATTTTTCTTCAGCTCTGTCCAGGACCCTCTATTTTGATCCCTGTCAGAGTAGTCTGTGGTTGTAGCTGGGCACCATCTATCTGTACAGGACATAACCTGGTAGCAGCTGTGGTAGATATGGTCCATTAGTCTCTTGGACTAATCTTTCCCTTGTACCTTTAGTTTTCCTCATTTAAGGGGTGAGAGCAGTGGAGTATCTTAGAGGGCCATTCACAGGCTTTTGAGACCCCAGACGCTACTCAACAAAGTAGAATGTAGAACATATTCTTTATAAGCTATGTTATGCCAATTAGATAGATACTCTCAGAGACCATGATCTTCACAGCCCTCAGTTTGGTCCCTCAGGGAGTTTGGATGTGTCTATGGAGCTTCCAAGACCCTGCCTTGTGCAAGTCGTGCTGGCTTCCTCAGTAGGTGTACTGTCTTACTCTTCACCAAAGTCACCACATTAAAAAAAAAAAAAATCTATTACCTATTTAGTGTTTTCCCATCCCCACCCTCCCCTCCCTTATAACCAAAAAAGGTTTTTTCTTTTTGTATGTAAACCTTTTCATGAGCTTTTACAGTGGTGGTCTCATACAATATTTATCCTTTTGTGATTGACATATTTCAGTCAGCATAATATCCTCCAGATTCATCCATGTTATGAGACGCTTCGCAGATTCATCATTGTTCTTTATCATTGTGTAGTACTCCACTGTGTTTATGTACCATAGTTTGTTTATCCATTTATCTGTTGATGGGAATCTAGGTTGTTTCCATCTTTTTGCTATGGTGAACAATGCTGCAATGAACATGGGTGTGCATATGTGTATTACTGTGATAATTCTTATTAGTCTAGAATATATTCCTAGGAGTGGAGTTGCTGTATCATATGGTATTTCTATTTCTAGCTTTCTAAGGGAGCACCATATCATTTTCCAAAATGGTTCTATCATTTTGCATTCCCAACAATAGTGCCTAAGAGTTCCAATCTCCCCGAAGCCTCTCCAACATTTGTTATTTTCTGTTTTATTAATTCATGCCAGTACTGCTGGGGTAAGATGGCATCTCATTGTGGTTTTGATTTGCGTTTCTCTGATGGCTAGAGATCGTGAGCATTTCCTCATGTGTCTGTTTGCCACTTGAATATCTTCTTTGGTGAAGTCTCTGTTCATTTCCTTTGCCCATTTTTTAATTGGATTATTTGTCTTTTTATTAAAGAGGTGTTGGATTTTCCTGTTGATTTTAGGGATTAGACCTTTGTCTGATTTGTAATAGCCGAACATTTTTTCCAAGTCTGCAGGTTCTCTTTTTACTCTTTTGGTGAAGTCTTTTGATGAGCATAATTGTTTAATTTTTAGAAGGCCCCAATTATCTAGCTTATCTTCTGGAGTGTGTGTTCTTGGTTATGGTTTGTATCCTGTTAATGCTGTGAATTAGGGTATGTAGCATTGATCTTATTTTTTCTTCTGTGAATTTTACAGTTTTTGGCTTTATATTTAGGTCTTTGTTCTATTTTGAATTAGTTTTTGTGTATGCTGTGAGGTGTGGGTCCTGTTTTTTTCTTTCTTTTTTTTTTTTTTTTGCAGATGGACATCCAGTTTGCCTGCACCATTTGTTAAAAAGACTCTTTTCTCCACTTAATGGACTTTGGTCCCTTGTAGAAGATCAGGTGACCATAGGTGGATAGATTTACATCTGGGTTCTCAATTTTTTTCTATTGGTCAATGTGTCTGTCTTTGTACCAGTACCAGGCTGTTTTGTGGAAAGGTATGCATCAGGACTGTATGCTTTCAGCAAACCTATTCAATCTGTTAGAAACCCTAGTGGCATAGTAGTTAAGTGCAACCACTGCTAATCAAAAGGTCAGTAGTTTGAATCCACCAGGTGCTCCTTGGAAACTCTATAGGGCAATTCTACTCTGTCCTGTAGGGTCTCTATGAGTTGGAATCAACTTGATGTCTATGTTCTTTTTTTTTTTTTTAATCCAATCTGTATGCTGAGGAAATAATCCAAGAAGCTGGACTATATGAAGAAGAACGGGGCATCAGAGTTGGAATAAGACTCACTGACAACCTCTCTTATGCAGATGACACAACCTTACTTGCTGAAAGTGAAGAGGACTTGAAGCACTTACTGATGAAGATCAAAGACCACAGCCTTCAGTATAGATTGCACCTCAACATAAAGAAAACAAAAATTGTCACAACTGGACCAATGAGCAACATCATGATAAACGGAGAAAAGATTGAAATTGTCAAGGATTTCATTTTACTTGGCTCCACAATCAACAGCCATGGAAGCAACAGTGAAGAAATCAAAAGACGCATTGCATTGGGCAAACCAGCTGCAAGAAAGCACCATAGCATAGATACAGGTAAAGTGTTAAAAAGCAAAGATGTCACCTTGAAGACCAATGTGTGCCTAACCCAAGCCATGGACGGGGCAGTGTTTTATTCTGTTTTGCATAGGGTCGCTATGAGGCAGAACCAACTCAACGGCACCTAACAATAACAATGAGGACGATGGTGAACATAAAACTCTTTCCTAAAATTTCCAACCTAATATTTTTGATCCTGGCATTGGTTAGAATAGATGTATACCTCAGAGGTTTGCTGATTGCTATTAAATGATCAAAAGTCATGGTGAGAAGGACATCTAACTCTCTCTGAGGGATAGACCTCAGATAAAGTCAATCTGCATATACAGGCATCAAGGCTGCCTTCCTGGCTGAGCCTCTACAAGATCCCCAGCCCTGTGAGCACTGTGGACAGTTCCAGGCACAGGTCAGTCAGGGCCAGCATGGCCAGAAGGTAGAACATGGGCTCATGCTGGCTTGGCTCAGTCCAGATCAGATAGAAGACCAAGCAGTTCCCTGAGAGCACCATAGCATAGATACAGGTGAAGCAAATGGAGATCTAGGGATATTTCTGTTCCAGACCAGGGAAACCCATGAGAAAAAGGGTTGAGGAATTGGAGTCATGAACAGGAAAAGCAGGCATGGATAATTTGTGACAATTTTTCTGTGAGTTGTGGGTTATGTTCATTTGGTAGATAACTTTCAAACAGCTTGTTTTCTCATTTAGCACAGATTTGATCAGAAGTTGGGTATCAGGCAACACAGTTACTTTAGGATTAGAAAGCCACAATTCCCGCTGTTCACACCAACTATCCAAGTGAATTCCCATGCTAGAAATATTGTTCTATTTTTACCTAGTAAAGCACTGAGACTGGAGAACGGAAAAAGTAATCTCTATAGATATTGCCTTTTTTTAAGCAATTAAGGATTATAATAGGACTTTATTGTCAAATGCATTTTAATCTTCAATGTCTTTGTGAAAAGTAGTTACTTTTTGTCTTCAGAAGACCTTTTCCTATACCTTGTGATTTAGTATGCATCTTCCACTCAGCAAGAACTGCCCAAGTCTCAACTCAATTGTAAAAACCCAAAAATGTATTTTCTTTTCTGTACCCAGGAAAGTAAATTGTCTCTTTTCAATCCTTGCATGAAGAGAGAGCTATGGGGCTCTGATGTCATAAGGAAGGGGACTAATGTGTATAAATTGACTACATGTCCTTGGGGAACATTCAGTTCATATATTAAAGAGACTGATGAAAATAACTATTATCTGACTTCAATCTGGAATTATCTAGGGACAGTTAAAAATTTTACATAGTCTACTTTATGTGCAAGCCTCCTTCTAAGAATTTCAAAAACATTAGATGATTCATTCCTTGCACCAACACTAAGCAATGGATGCTGTTATGAGCCGTGATTTAAAGATGATTAGATTGAGATCAAGAGAGTTTAAGTAACTTGGCAAAATTAGGTAGCTAGTAAATGGTGAGGATTTGAACCCAGACAGTCTCGCTCCTGCAACCAGGCTTTTAACTACTGTGCTCTGTCTGATGTTTTCATCTTTTCTGGGATTTTCGCAGTTCACATTTAACACTCATATACTAAGCCAAAGTAAATCTTATTTTTACTTTTTCTCAGTATTCACTTGGAAGTGATATGTCCCTTCCCTGAGCATCAAACACATTCTATCATTTGTATGATAGGCATAACAGTGGTGGACATGGTCATGGGGTTAAATAGTGCTGTAGACTACAGAATGTTATAAACAGGTTAAGTATTCATTTTTTACAGAGAATTCTCACCAAATCTGTCCCTGTCTTATTCCACTTACTAAAACTGGTATCTTTCAGACCATGAAGTTGAAGGGAATATTTGTTGTTCTACTTGATTTCGTCTAAACTTACATCACCCTCAAAAATGTCCACACTATTGAGAGGCCGAGACAAGATGGCAGAATAGACAGACACTTGTGTCGAGCCCCCTTTACAACAAAGACCTGAAAAAACAAGTGAAACAAGTATATTTGTGACAAGCTTAGAGCCCTGAGCATCAAAGGCAAGCTTAGGCAACGAACTGAGGGGCAGGGAAAGGAAGAGACCGTTCAGAAGTGGAGAAGAGTTACTGGACCTGAATCACATGGAGCCCTCAGGCACCATTCCCAGAGAGGTTACAGCTGTAGCAGCGGCGGTGGCGGCAGGCTGGTCCTAGGGTTAGGCCATAGTTTCCTCAGGGAGAAGCAGCCAGCCACACAGCCCACTCACACCTCCAGAACCTGAGCAGAAGGGCACTCTCAGCAAAAGCTAAGTACTTGCATATATTTTACCACGCCCCCCCACCCCTAACCCAGCTTCAGCGGCTGAATCCCTAGGCCTGAGATAGACCCTGGTGAGCACCAGGAGCCATCCTCCCGGCTGTGGGGAAGGAAAAATTTGCAACTGGGGGGAAAAGATAATTTGCTAGCTCCATTAACTGGGAGAGCTCAGGACAGAAGCGGCTCCTGTCCGGGCATAAACCATCTGTGGACCTTGAGCAACGTTCCCTTCTGCATGGGTCTGTGTGGGCCTATTTTGGGAGAACAGGCCCTTGTTGGCAAACTCCAACCATTTCAGCGATGTGGTGGAGAGGTGGGTGTTTGACGTTTGACATTGCTTTGCCTATTAAACAAGGTCCTCATCTACCCACAACAGAGACCTAAGGACCAGTGGCTCCACTTGGGTCGCCCAACCACCTGCGACAGGGGTCCAGGGATAACTGGTACCTCCCAGTCCTTACAACAAAAACTTTGGGTGCCCATGGCCCCTCTGCAGAGCCCACCCACCAGCACGCTCTAGGGAACAGAGATGCGTTTTCCTCAGAGACACTTGGGGTTTGGTTCTCAGCCCCCTGCCTTGTTCAGAGCGTGATCCCCTGCTGCAATCAGATATGGGTATATACGTCAATCAGCCCTGCCCCTCTAAGACTGTAGGACAGAGTCTGTACAACACACTTGATATCAGTTACCTGGAAACCTGAGCTGAATTCATACAAGAAAACTGAATGGACTCCTAGACTGATATACCTGATAATAGCTCTTTTCAGCTGGAGACAGGACACCAGAGCTCCAAAGGTGAAAATAATCCAGCTAGCTCACTCAAGCAACCCATAGGGGTATACCAAAATAAAACAAAGCAAGCAGCTACAACACAGTAAGCAAACAAACTAATACAATAACTTATAGATGGCTCAGAGACAACAGTCAATATCAAGTCACATAAAGAAACAGGCCATGATCACCTCAACAGGTTCTCATAACAAAGATCCAGGGAACTTTTAGATGAAAGTGCATTCCTGGAATTACCAGATGCAGAATACATAAGTTTAACATACAGAACCCTTCAAGACATCAGGAAGGAAATGAGGCACTATGCAGAACAAGCCAAGGAACACACAGATAAAGCAACTGAAGAAATTAGAAAGATTATTCAGGAACGTAATGAAAAGTTTAATAAGCTGGAAAAATCCGTAGACAGACAGCAATCAGAAATTCAGAAGATTAACAATAAAATTACAGAATTAGACAACTCAATAGAAAGAGGAGCAGAATTGAGCAAGTAGAAGCTAGAATTTCTGAACTTGAAGATAAATCACTTGGCACTAATATATTTGAAGAAAAATCAGATAAAAGAATTTAAAAAAATGAAGAAACTTTAAGAATCATGTGGGACTGTATCAGGAGAAATAACCTACAAGTGATGGGAGTACCAGAACAGGGAGGGATAACAGAAAATACAGAGAAAATTGTTGAGGATTTGTTGGCAGAAAGCTTCCCTGGCTGCTTTAGGAATCCTCTTTCCAAGAGTGCAATCCCTGGCCTTGGGCAATCCTAGCAAGAGCCCAGCCAACCCAACTGGACCTGGGGTGAGGACAAACTCGCGCTGTCTTACCAACCAGTATTTGGGGAAAGACTCCAAAATGTCGGAGTGAAATAGCCCTATTAATGAAGATTAATACAAGCACTCAGTTTTATTTCCAATGACCAGGCCCCTCATTAAGGAGGCAGAAATGTCTGTCACCCAGAGATCTTCTCCTTCATTGCAGCCTCCAGCAGCAATGCAGCTCACCAGAATCTGACTGGGAATGTGTGGGGCTTCTCACACTCTCTCTTGTGATATTGTGAAAGATGAGAAGATATCTATCCAAGATACTCATCAAACTCCACATAAGCGAGATCTTAAAAGAAAGTCTCCAAGACATATTATAATCAAACTTGCCAAAACCAAAGATAAAGAGACAATTATAAGAGCAGCGAGGAATAAAAGAAAAGTCATCTACAAGGGAGAGCCAATAAGAATAAGCTCGGACTACTCACCAGAAACCACACAGGCAAGAACGCAATGGGATGACATATTTAAAAAACTGAAGGAAAAAAATTGCCTGCCAAGAATCATATATCCATCAAAACTGTCTCTTAAATATGAAAGTGAAATTAAGATATTCCCAGATAAACACAAGTTGAGGGAATTCATAAAAACAAAACCAAAACTACAAGAAATACTAAAGGGAGTTCTTTGGTTAGAAAATCAATAAAATCAGGTACCGACCCAAGACTAGACCACTGGGCAGAGCAACCAGAAGTCAACCCAGACAGGGAAATCAAAAAAAAAAAAAAAAAAAAGCCCAACACAGGGTAACAGCGATGTTATTATATAAAAGAAGACAACATTAAAATACTAAAGAGGGACTAAGAAATGTAATCATATACCTTCCATATGGAGAGGGAGATTTGGTGATAAAAAGAAATAAAAGTTAGTTTTAAATTTAGAAAAATAGGGGTAAATAATAAGATAACCACAAAGGAGACAAGCTATCCTCCTCATCAAAATAAAATACAAGGGAAAAATACAGACTCACCAGAAACAAAATCAACAACAACAAATATGAGGAAAGGACAATATAAAAACAATATCTACTCAGCACATAAAATCAAGTGGGAAAAAGAAGCTGTCAACACACAAAAAAGACACCAAAATTATAGCATTAAATTCATACCTATCCATAATTACCCTCAGTGTAAATGGACTAAATGCACAGATAAAGAGACAGAAAGTGGCAGAATGGATTAAAAAACAAGATCCATCTACACGCTGCCTACAAGAGACACATCTTAGACTTAGAGACCCAAACGAAATAAAACTCAAAGTATGGAAAAAAATATATCAAGCAAACAACAATCAAAAAAGGGCAGGAGTGGCGATATTAATTTCTGACAAAATAAACTGTAAAGTTAAATCCATCAGAAAGAATAATGAAGGACATTATATTATGATTAAAGGGACAATACACCAAGAAGATATAATCATATTAAATATTTATGCACCCAATGACAGGGCTGCAAGATACATAAAACAAACTCTATCAGCATTGAAAAGTGAGATAGACAGCTCCACAATAATAGCAGGAGACTTCAACACACCAGTTTTGGTGAAGAACAGGACATCCAGAAAGAAGCTCAATAAAGACACAGAAGATCTAAATGCCAAAATCAACCAACATGACCTCGTAGACATATACAGAACACTCTACCCAACAGCAACCAACTATACTTTCTTTTCTAGTGCACATGGAACATTCTCTAGAATAAACCACATATTAGGTCACAAAGCAAGCCTTAGCAGAATCCAAAACATTGAAATATTTCAAAGAATCTTCTCTGACTCTAAGGCCATAAAAGTAGAAATCAATAACAGGAAAAACATGGAAAAGAAATCAAACACTTGGAAACTGAACAATACCTTGCTCAAAAAAGACTGGATTATAGAAGACATTAAGGATGGAAATTCATAGAATCCAATGAGAATTAAAACACTTCCTATCAGAACCTTTGGGACACAGCAAAAGCGGTGCTCAGAGGCCAATTTCTATCAATAAATGCACACATCCAAAAAGAAGAAAGGGCCAAAATCAAAGAACTATCCCTACAACTTGAACAAATAGAGAGCGACAAAAGAAATGCTTAGGCACCAGAAGAAAACAAATAATAAAAATTAGAGCTCAACTAAATGAAATAGAAAACAGAAAAACAATTGAAAGAATTAAAAAGGCCAAAAGCTGTTTTTTTGAAAAACTCAACAAAATTGATAAACCATTGGCCAATCTGACAAAAGAAAAACAGAAGAGGAAGCAAATAACACGAATAAGAAATGAGATGGGCGATATTAAAACAGACCCAACTAAAATTAAAAGAATCAAATCAGATTACTATGAAAAACTATACTCAAACAAATTTGAAAACCTAAAAGAAATGGATGAATTCCTAGAAACACACTACTTACACAAACTAACACAGAGGTAGAACAACTAAATAGACCCATAACAAAAGAAGAGATTGAAAAGGTAATCAAAAAACTCCCAACAAAAAAAAACCTTGGACCAGATGGCTTCACTGCAGAGCCCTACCAAACTTTCAGAGAAGAGTTAACACCACTACTACTAAAGGTATTTCAGACCATAGAAAAGGATGGAATACCACCAAACTCATTCTATGAAGCCACCATATCCCTGATACCAAAACCAGGCAAAGATACCAAAAAAGATGATTAGAGACCTATATCGCTCATGAACTTAGATGCAAAAATCCTCAACAAAATTCTAACCAACAGAATTCAACAACATATCCAAAAAATAATTCACCATGACCAAATGGGATTCATAGCAAGTATACAGGGTTGGCTGAACATTAGAAAAACAATTAATGTAATCCATCATATAAATAAAACAAAAGACAAGAATCACATGATTTTATCCATTGGTCCAGAAAAGGCATTTGACAAAGTTCAGCACCCGTTCATGATAAAAACTCTCGGCAAAATAGGTATAGAAGGAAAATTCCTCAACATAATAAAGGGCATTTAGAGAAAGCCAATAGCAAACATCATCCTAATGGAGAGAGCTTGAAAACATTCGCCTTGAGATCGGGAACCAGGCAAGGATGCTCTTTATCACCACTCTTATTCAACATTGTGCTGGAGGTCCTAGCCAGAGCAATTAGGTTACATAAAGAAAGAGAGGGTATCCAGATTAGCAACAGAGAAGTCAAAGTATCTCTATTTGCAGGTGACATGATCTTATACACAGAAAACCCTAAGGAATCCTCAAGAAAACTACTGAAACTAATAGAAGAGTTCAGCAGAGTATGGGGATACAAGATAAACATACAAAAATCAGTTGGATTCCTCTACACCAACAAAAAGAATATCAAAGAGGAAATCACCAAATCCATCCCATTTACAGTAGCCCCCAAGAAGATAAAATACTTAGGAATAAATCTTCCCAGAGATGTAAAAGACTTATACAAAGAAAACTACAGTACACTTCTGCAAGAAACCAAAAGAGATTTACGTAAGTGGAAGAGCATACCTTGCTCATGGATAGGAAGACTTAACATTATAAAAATGTCTATTCTACCAAAAGCGATCTATACATTTAATGCAATTCCGATCCAAATCCCAAGGACATTCTTTAATGAGATGGAGAAACAAATCACCAATTTCTTGTAGAAGATAAAGAGGCCCCAGATAAATAAGGCATTACTGAAAAAGAAGAACAAAGTAGGAGGTCTTACTTTACCTGATTTTAGAACCAATTATGCTGCCACAGTAGTCAAAACAGCCTGGTACTGGTACAACAACAGATACATGGACCAATGGAACAGAATTGAGAATCCAGACATAAATGCATCCACATATGAGCAGCTGATATTTGACAAAGGCCCCAAAACAGTTAAATGGGGAAAAGACTGGCCTTTTAACAAATGATGCCGGTGTAACTGGATATTAACCTGCAAAAAAATGAAACAAGACCCATACCTCACTCCATGCACAAAAACTAACTCAAAATGGATCAAAGACCTAAATATGCAATCTAAAATGATAAAGATCATGGAAGAAAAAATAGGGACAATGTTAGGAGCCCTAATACATGGCATAAACAGTATAGAAAACATTTAAAGAATGTAGAAGAAAAACTAGATAACTGGGAGCTCCTAAAAATCAAACACTTATGCTCATCTAAAGGCTTCACCAAAAGAGTAAAAAGACTACCTACAGACTGGGAAAAAGTTTTTAGTTATGACATTTCTGATCAGCGCCTGATCTCTGAAATCTACATGATACTACAAAAACTCAACTGCAAAGAGACAAATAACCCAATTAAAAAATGGGCAAAAGATACGAATAGACACTTCACTAAAGAAGACATTCAGGTAGCTAACAGATATATGAGGAAATGTTCAGGATCATTAGCCATTAGAGAAATGCAGATCAAAACTACAATGAGATATCATCTCACTCCAATGAGGCTGGCATTCATCCAAAAACACAAAACAAGAAAAGTTGGAGAGGTGTGGAGAGATTGGAACACTTCTACACTGCTGGTGGGAATGTAAAATGGTACAACCACTTTGAAAATCGATTTGGCACTTCCTTAAAAAGTTAGAAATAGAAGTACCATAGGATCCAGCAATCCCATTCCTTGGAATATATCCTAGAGAAATAAGAGCCTTTACACGAACAAATATATGCACACCCATGTTTATTGCAGCACTGTTTACAATAGCAAAAGCATGGAAGCAACCAAGGTGCCCATCAATGGATGAATGGATAAATAAATTATGTTATATTCACACAATGGAATACTATGCATCAATAAAGAACAGTGAGGAATCTGTGAAACATTTCATAACATGGAGGAATCTGGAAGACATTATGCTGAGTGAAATTAGTCAGAGGCAAAAGGACAAATATTGTATAAGGCCACAATTATAAGAACTTGAGAAATAGATTAAACTGAGAAGAAAACGTTCTTTTGTGGTTAAGAGAGGGGGGAGGGAGGGTGGGAGAGAAGTATTCACTAATTCGATAGTAGATAAGAACTACTTTAGTTGAAGTGAAAGACAGCACACAATACAGGGAAGGTGAGCACAATTGGACTAAACCAAAAGCAAAGAAGTTTCCTGAATAAGCTGACTTCTTCGAAGGCCAGCATAGCAGGGGCAGGGGTCTGGGGACCATGGTTTCAGGGGGCATCCAAGTCAATTGGCATAATAAAATCTATTAAGAAAACATTCTGCATCCCACTTTGAACAGTGGCATCTGGGGTCTTAAACGCTAGCAAGCAGCCATCTAAGATGCATTGATTGGTCTCAACCCACCTGGATCAAAGGAGAATGAAGAACACCAAGGACACAAGGCGATTACGAGCCCAAGATACAGAAAGGGCCACATGAACCAGCAACTACATCATCCTGAGACCCAAAGAACTAGGTGGTGCCCAGCTACAACCGATGACTTCCCTGACAGGGAACACAACTGAGAACCCCTGAGGGAGCAGGAGAGCAGTGAGATGCAGACCCCAAATTCCTGTAAAAAGACCAGATTTAATGGTCTGACTGAGACTGGAAGGACCTCAGTGGTCATGGACCCCAGACCTTCTGTTGGCCCAGGACAGGAACAATTCCTGAAGCCAACTCTTCAGACATGGATTGGACTGGACAATGGGTTGGAGAGGGATGCTGGTGAGGAGTGAGCTTCTTGGGTCAGATGGACACTTGAGACTAGGTTAGCATCTCCTGCCTGGAGGGGAAATGAGAGGGTGGAGGGGGTTAGAAGCTGGTGAAAGGGACATGAAAAAAGAGAGTGGAGGCAGAGAGCAGGCTGTCTCATTGGGGGGGGAGTAATTGGGAGTGTGTAGCAAGGTGTATATGGGTTTTTGTGTAAGAGACTGACTTCTTTTGTAAACTTTCTCTTAAAGCACAATAAATTTCAAAAAAAAAAAGTCCACACTATCAAAGATGCTGAATATAACCTTGTGTCTTAGTTATCTATTACAGAAGCAGCAAAAGTGGGTGGCTTTCACAAAGAGGAATTTATTCTCTTACAGTCTAGGAGGCAAGAAGTCCAAATTCAGGGTTCCGGCTCCAGGAGAAGACTTTCTGTCTTATTTGGCACTAGGGGAAGGTCCTTGTCATTAGTCTTTCCCTGTAGAGGATTTCTCAGAGCAGGGATCCTGGGTCCAAAGGATGTGTTATTCCCCTGGCTGTTTCTGGGTGTTACGAGGTCCCCTTGTCTCTCTGCTTGCTTCTCTCTTTTATATCTCAAAAGATATTGATTTAAGATACAATCTAATCTTGTAGATTCAGTCCTGCCTCGTTAACATAACTGTCTTTAACATTAATATCATCGAGGTAGGATTTACAACACATAGGAAAATCACATCAGATAACAGAATGGTGGACAATCATGCAATACTGGGAATCATGGTATAGCCAAGTTGACAGATAATTTTGGGGGACACAATTAAACCTATGACACCTTGTTTGCAAAAAAAAAAATTACTTTTTACACATACACCTCAAATACATTAAAATCTCTTCCTCTTACCCCATAGTCATGAAAACCCTAAATAGACACAAGCCATTATAATTATATGATATTTCCATTTTCATTATCAGTAAACAGCCATTGGAAAATTTTACAAAATATCAGATTTCAAATTCTTCTGTCAAATTTTATTATTTTAGCTGGCCAATATTCTTGTCAGAATATAATAAGAAAGATACAAATAGTAATAACAGAAGAAAATAACATTTATACTTTATTGAACTATAAGTCCAATCCTCATTAAAATGAATGAAATATTACCCCAATATTTGATGACCTCATCATATTAATAAATAGTGTAAATCAATCTGAGTATGAACTTAAAGAGGACTAACAGAGACAGGAGTTGATTTTATCAATTAGTAGTATTCCTCATAGTAATAAATATATATTTTTTTGATTTATTTTTATTTTCCGGGAACTATGCTATGCACTGAAAATATAAAAATGAATTACATTATGAAAACCTTATGAGGCACAATTTTCCCCAAAAAAGTTACAGATGAGAAATCTGAAATACTGAAAGTTTGAATAACTTGCTCAAGTCACACAGCCAGGATTGGATTACTTGAATTAAAGAAAATGTTCAGAAAGCTTTCAGAGTACATTTTCTTTAATTGCCCCCTCTCCCCAAATATTCCTAGATTTATCTACGTTAAACTCCTTTCGAATTAAGCATTGAAGAATGCTTTCAAAGGGGTCATTAATAGGCTTGACACAGCTAAAAATAACCAAAGTTTGATTTAAGTCAATAAAAACTTCCCAAACTGAGATGCAGAGAGAAGAAAAAATAAAAAGAACAGAACAGAATTAAGAGATAATATCAAAAGTATTAGAAGGAGAATGGAAGGAGAAAGAGAAAAAGAAGAATGAAGAAGGAGGAGAAGATAGTGAAGAACATGATAAAGTCAAAGATGAAGAAGAAAAGAAAATACGAAAGATCAGGGGGAGATAGAGAAGGAGGAAGAGGGAAGGAGAAGAACAACAACAACAGAGGAAGAACAATAACAACAACAAAGGTAGAGGAGTCACATGATTTCAAGATTTATTGTAGAGCTACAATAATCAAGACAGTACAGTATTGGCAAAATAATAGACACACAGATTAAGCAACAGAAAATAGAGTCCAGATTTGGACACACAAAAAGACAGTCAACCGATTTTTGACAAAGGCACAAAAGCAATTCAATGGAGAAAGAATAGTTTTTTGAACAAATGGCACTAAGAAAATTGAACGAACAAAGGCAAAAAATTAACCTAGTCATAGACTTTACACCTTTCTCAAAAGAAACTCAAAATAGGTCACAGACCTACATGTAAAATGGAAAATGATAAAACTTTTAGAGGAAAACTCTATATGACATTATGTTTTGTGGTGAGTTTTTAGATACAAAACCAAAAGCATGATCCATGAAAGGAGAAATTGGTGAGTTGGACATTATTGATTTTTTTTAAATCTTCAGTTTTGCAAAAAACACAGCTAAAATAATAAAAAGATAAACAACTGAATGAGAGAAATTGTTTTTTGCAATACACATATCCTATAAAGTATTTGTATTCTAAATATAGGAGTTCCTGGGCTGCACAAATAGTTAAGCACTCGATTACTAGGAGAATCCACCCAGAGGAGCGTCGAGAGAAAGACCTGATGACCTACTTATAAAAGGTCACGGCCTTGACAACCATTTGGAGAAATTCTACTCTGCACACGTTAGGTCCTCATGAGTTGGAATCAACTTGACAGCAACTAGTAACAACAACATTCTAAAAATACAGTAAACTCTTTAAAACTCAAAAATAAGAGACAAACCAACTAAAACATAGGTAAAAGATCTTAACAGACTCATCGCTAAAGGCAATCTATATGGCAAATATGCATATAAAAGGATGCTGAACATCATTTGTCACAAAAAAAGAAAAAATTATTGCCATTGTGTTGATTCCAACTCATAGAAACCTTATAGGACATAGTAGAACTGTCTGTTAGTGTTTCCAAGGGGTGGTAATTGGAAAATATGGCCTTGGTGATAAAGACAATGCTGGAGATCACATGAGAGGATTTTGCAAGACCACTGACTTCTTCATTGCAAATATGTTTTTTTCAACAACATAAACAGCAACTATACACGTGGACCTCGCCAGATGGAATACACAAGAGTCAAATCAACTACATACCTGAAAAGAGACAATGGAAAACCTCAATATCATCACTCAGAAGTAGGCCAGGGACCAACAGTCGAACACACCATCAAGTGCTCATATGCAAGATCAACTTGAAGTTGATGAAAATGAGAAGTCCACAAGATACAAAATACCAACTTGAGTATATCCCACCTGAATTTAGAGACTATCACAAGAATAGATTTGACCCACTGATGCTAATTACTAAAGACCAGATGAGGCGTGGAATGACATCAAGGATATCATAAATAAACCAAGCAAGAAGTCATTTAAGAAAAAAAGAAAAGACCAAAATGGATGTCAGAAGAGACTCTAAAACTTGCTCTTGAACACTAAGTAGCCAAAAGGAAAGGAAGAAATGATGAAGTAAAAGAGAGCTGAACAGAAGATTTCAAAGAGTGGCTGGAGAAGAAAAAGTAAAGTATTTTAATGAAATGTGCTAAGGCCTGGAGATAGGAAACCAAAAGGGAAGACCATGTTTGGCATTTCTCAAGCTGAAAGAACTGAAGAAAAAATTCAAGTCTTGAGCTACAACACTGCAGGATTCCATAGGGAAAATTTTAAACAATGCAGGAAACAGCAAAAGAAGATAGAAAGAATACAGTGTCACCATACAAAAAGAATTGTTCTACGTTCAACCATTTTAGGAGTTGGCATATGACCAAGAACTGATGGTAATGAAGGAAGAGGTCCAAGTTGCACTGAAGACTTTGGGGAAAAACAAGGCTCCAGGAATTGATGAAATACCAATTCTGACGTTTCAAGAAATGGATGCAGCTCTGGAGGTGATCACTCATGATATCAAGAAATTTGAAAGACAGTTAGCTACCCGGCAATCAAAGTACAAGAGGTCCATACTGTACCCATTCCGAAGAGAGGTGTTGCAACAGAATGTGGAAATTATCAAACAATATTTTATCATTAATATCACCCAATGTAAAATTTTGCTGAATAATTTTATTATTCAGTAAGTAGACAAGGAAGTGTCAGAAATTCATGCCAGATTCAGAAGAAGGCTAGGAACAAGGGATATCATTCCTTATGTCAGATGGATCCTGGCTGAAAGCAGAGAATACCAGAAAGATGTTTACCTGTGTTTTACTGACTATGCAAAGACATTCGACTATACGGATCATAACAAGTTATGGAGACTGGATAGCTGAATTTCTCATACTTTCTTTGTTCATTGTCTCTCTTGCATGGAACCATGGAGTCCTTCTCACTGTGGTCTTTGATCACGTTACTGCAATTAGCAATCCTCTAAGATATATATCCATCCTCATCAATACAGGAATCATCAAAATCAGTGTGGTCATTTTTGCATGGCATTTTCTGATCCGGTTGTCTGATCGAAGTTCTTGCATTACTTCCAACCCCACGTAAACAATATTATATACAGGTAGTTCCAGACTTATGATGTAATTGAATTACAAGGAACTGTACTTAGAATCATCCTTTTTTTTTTTAAGATTTATTGTTAGTAATATGTACTGCACACATTGTTGCTCAGTGATAGGATAATCTACATACGCCTACAAGAAAGACCAGTTAATATAACTACTATTCAAATTCATGCACCAACCACTAAGGACAAAGATGAAGAAAATGAAGATTTTTACCAAATTCTGCAGTCTGAAATTGATGAAACATGCAATCAAGATGCATTGATAATTACTGGCAATTGGCATGCAAATGCTGAAAACAAAGAAGAAGGATTGGTATTTGGAAAATATGGCCTTGGTGATAGAAAAGTGCTGTAGATTGCTTGAGAGAATTTGCAAGACCACAGACTTCCTCACTGCAAATACCTTTTTTCAACAACATAAACTGTGACTATACATGTGGATTTTGCTAGATGCAATACACAGGAATCAAATGACAACAACTGTGGAAAGAAACAACGGAAAAGCTCAATATCATCAGTCAGAACAAGTCTAGGGGCCGACTGTGGAACAGACCATCAATCGTTCATATGCAAGTTCAAGCTGAAATTGAAGAAAATTAAAACAAGTCCACGAGAGCCAAAATATAAACTTCAGTATGTTCCACCTGAACTTAGAGCCCATCTCAAGAATAGATTTGATGCATTGAAGACTAACCACCAAAGACTAGATGAGTTGTGTGATGACATCAAGGACTTCATACCTGAAGAAAGCAAAAGATCATTAAAATGCCAGGAAATAAAGAAAAGACCAAAATGGATGTCAGAAGAGACTCTGAAACTTGCTGTTGAACATAAAGTAGATAATGAGAATGGATGAAACTATGAAGTAAATGAGCTGAACAGAGATTTTGAAGAGTGGCTAGAGAAGGTAAAGTATTATAATGAAATGTGCAAAGACTTAGAGTCAGAAAACCAAAAGGGAAGGACATGCTTGGCATTTGTCAAACTAAAAGAAATGAAGAAAAGATTCAAATCTTGATTTGCAATATTGAAGGATTCTATGTGGAAAATACTGACTGTTATAAAAAAAAAATTTTTTTTTAAAAAGACTGTTATAGGAAGTATCAAAAGAAGATGGAAGGAATACACAGTCACTGTACCAAAAAGAATTGGTCAATGTTCAACCACTTCAGGAGTTAGCATATGATATGATCAAGGACTGATAGTACTGACAGAAGAAGTTCAAGTTGCACTGCAGGGAATGGAGAAAATAAAGCTCCAGGAATTGACAGAATACCAGTTGAGATGTTTCAACAAATGGATGCAACGCTGGAGATGCTCACTTATCTATGTCAAGAAAGTAGGAAGACAGGTCCTGGCCAACCAACTAGAGGAGATCCATATTTGTGATGATTCCAAAGAAAGGTGATCCAACAGAATGTGAAAATTATCAAACAATGTCATTAATATCACACACAAGTAAAATTTTGCTGAAGGTCATTGCACAACATTTGCAGCAATACATCAACAGGGAACTGCCAGAAGTTAAAGCCAGATTCAGAAGAGGACATGGAGCGAGAAATATCATTTCTCATGTCTGTTGGATCTCAGCGGAAAGCAGAGAATACCAGAAAGAGATTTACCTGTGTTTTATTGACTATGCAAAGGCTTTGGACTATTTGGATCGCAGCAAATTATGGATGACATCACGAAGCATGGGAATTCCCAAACACTTTTTTGCACTCATGAGGAACCTGTACATAGAACAAAAAGCAGTCATTTGAACAAAAAAGGACATACTTCATGGTTTAAAGTTAGGGAAGGTGTGCATAAGGGTTGTATACTTTCACCACAATTATTCAATCTGTGTGCTGAGCAAACAATCCAAGAAGCTGGAATACATGAAGAAGAACACAGCATCAGGTTTGGAGGAAAACTCATTAATGACCTGTGAGATGGAGATGACACAACCTTCCTTGCTGAGAGTGAAGAGAACTTGAAGCACTAACTGATGGAGTTCAAAAACTACAGACTTTAGTATGTATTGCACCTCAACATAAAAAAATAAAAATCCTCACATCTGGACCAATGAGCAACATCGTGATAAATGCAAAAAAGATTGATGTTGTCAAGGATTTCATTTTACTTGGATCCACAATCAGCGCCCATGGAAGCAGCAGTCAGAAAATAAAAAGACCTATTACATTAGGCAATCTGCATCAAAAGACCTCTTTAAAGTGTTAAAAAGCAAAGATGTCCCTTTGAGGACTAAGGTGCGCCTGACCTAAACCATTACATTTTCGATAGCCCCATATGCACGTGAAAACCGGACAATAAATAAGGAAAACCCAATAAAATTTGATATCTTTATGGTGTTGGCAAACAATATTGAGTATACCATGGACTGCCAGAAAAATGAAGAAATCTGTTTTGGAAGAAGTACGGCCAGAATGCTCCTTAGAAGCAAGGATGGCGAGACTTTGTCTAGCATATTTTGGACATGTTACCAGTAGGGACCAGTCCCTGGAGAGGGACATCATGCTTGGTAAAGTAGAGGGTCAGCAAAAAGAGGAAGACTCTCAAGGGGATGAACTGACGCAGTGGCTACAACAATAGGCTCAAGCGTTACAATGATTATGAAGATGGCACAGGACCAGGCAGTGTTCCCTTGTTTTACGTAGGGTCACTGTGAGTTAGAACTGACTGGACAGCACCTAACAACAACAATGTACAAGTACCTTTATGCAGAATAATATTAATTTATCTTTATATTACAAAAAAAAAGGTTAAACAATATAGTGAGGATCTCAGCCTGAGAAATTTCTTCCCAGTCTTCTTAGACTTCTAAATCTTAACTCAAAAATTCATATTTAATGACTCAGGAAAAGATTGCAAAGAACTTCAGAAAAATGCTTTCTACAGTAAGTCTTATACATGTCTTTAATGAAATTGACCAGAAAACAGTTTTCCTTAAATTACTTTCAGAAGTCAGTTACCTCTAGAATTTCTTAAAAACTCATTTAATCTGTTCATTAATATATTAGGATCACATTTCTACTCTCCACAATTGACAGGAGATTCAGATCACATAGGACACCTAGATGAGCCCTTAAACCCATACACGGGACAATTTCGATGAAATGTCAACCCTGGTCTTTGCAATAAAATATTTTTACTACCTGATCTCGAATCTGCTTGGTCTTTACCCCATAGACAAAGGGGTTCAGGAAAGGTGGAAGTAGTAGATAAAGAATGGATGAAGTGATATGTATATATGAGGGGATATGAGTTCCAGATCTGTGAGTAAAAAAGGAGAAGAAAGCAAGGAGATAGAATTGGAAGAAGATACATATGTGGGGAATACATGTATTAAATGCCTTAAGACAAGCTTTTTTTTCTGGCAGATGGAAGACAGTTATAAATATCTGGATATAGGAGAGGATGATTAAAATGAAGTCAAACCCACCAACAACAAAAGCACCAAAGAGACCATAAAATTTATTGATGTAAACATCTTCTGCGGCAAGCTTCACAAGAGCCATGTGTTCACAGTAAGTGTGAGATATAAACTTGGTTCGGTAGAGTTTCAGACGACACTTTATAAGCAATAGGCATGGGATTACTAGAATGGCAGGTCGCAATGTCATCCCAACTCCAATATGAGTGACTACTTGGCGAGTAAATGTGGTAGCATGTCTTAGGGGATGACAGATGGCCACATAGCGGTCCAGAGCCATGGCCAGCAAGACTCCTGATTCAATACCCTGGAATGTGTGGATGAGCCACATCTGAAAAAGACAAACATCAAAATATATCTCTGGCAAGTGAAACCAAAAAATCCCAAGCATCTTGGGCACGATGCTGCTGCTGAGTGCAATGTCTGTGGCTCCTAGCATGGCCAGGAAGATGTACATGGGCTCATGGAGGCTCTGCTCAGATTTGATGATGATCAAAAGTAGAGTATTTCCAACCAAAGCAATGATGTACATAGCACAGAATGGAATCCCAATCCAACGCTGCACAGGTTCCAGGCCAGGGATTCCAACAAATGTCAGCATAGACGGCATAAACACAGTGCTGTTGGTAATAAGCATGGCAATTCAGGGACCTTCTTTATAAGGAAACAAAGTTTGATAATCTATGGTTCTCTGTATTGTTGTCTATGCTAGTCTCACATAGTCATAAAGTTATTTGGTAACAGAATTAGCAAAACAAACTTCATCATTTCTTCGCCATTGTTTTAATGAATCAGAAAATGTCATGGAGACTATGGAAAGTTTTACCAGTATTTACTTTGGCAAGAATACCCACCTATCCTCAGTGATGCCCATTGTTGAAAAACTGAGTCTTTGGAGACCATCTCTGTGATGAAGTCAATAGGATCAGCATGTTTAGTGGTGTTCTCTTTTCTTTCCCAATTCACCTTCCTTTTCTGTTTCTCATCTGTTCATAGGAATGAGGAAAAAATATTATTTGGAAGCCAGACTTCAGACAGAGAACTTTTATTTTAAATTTACCAATACCTTTAGCCTCACTGTTCTCTCACTCCACTTTCTCCCTCCTCTGTAGCCTCTATTCACTTGAGACTACCAGAACTGAGAATCTCTATGCTGTAGGTCAGCACTTCATTGATAAAATATAACTGATAGAACATCTCCTCCTAGGTCTGAGACTCTACCACTGAAATTACCTCTCCTCACCAAGAATTTCTAAATACAAAATTGTTGCAAGAACCAGACCCCATCTCAATAGGCAGTGGCAGTTATATAATTTTGGTGTAAAAAAAAAATTTTTTTTTTTTTTCTCACCAAGGTAGGTCTGACTCAGGAGACCAAGTCCAATATATAAACACTTCAGTGAATGTCTTTGTATCCAAGACATTTTTTTTTCTACACACAAGGAACACAAAAACAGATTTAAAACATCAGTTGTTAAAGTTAAGCGAACTCAAGTGTATCTCTTGTGGAAGAGGAGACCTGTTGGGTTTTCATACAAGAGAACAATGAAGATAATATTGATGTAGTTAGAGGAAAAGTTACATGAATGATTTTGGCACTCTGGGTCTCCATTTGGGGGCAGTTTTAATGGAGATAATCTTTATATAGAAATCAGGGGTACTTACTGCTAAAGAATAGAGAAAGTTATAAATTTGTAACTCTAGAAACACTGACACAAGAAATATATGAAGGAGTGGGCCTCCTCTGAGAAATGTCCAAGAGATTCCGTGAAGAATGATTGACAAACACAAAGCTATATTCAGCTGGAAGGTCCTTGGAACACAGCAGAGATAGAAAGAGGATGCTCCAAAACAAAATTTTCATCGGAATATAAAGATTTGGCACTTCCTTTTTTTTTTTTAGTAATCATACAGAAACCCTGGTGGTGTAGTGGCTAAATGCTACAGCTGCTAACCATAAAGGTCAGCAGTTTGAATCCACCTGCTGCTCCTTGGAAACTCTATGGGGTAGTCCTACTCTGTCCTACAGGCTCACTATAAGTTGGAATCGACTCGAAGGCAGTGGTTTTTTTTCAGGTTAGTAACCATATACTAGCAGAGAACCAAAGTTTAGTAGCAGGCTTCATAAGAGTATGCATAAATGAATATTTATTTTTAAGGTTAAATTAATTGTCTAGGTCTAAATCAAGCTGATCTTTAATTTTGTATGTGTTGTTGTCCTAAGCATTCCTAAAAACTTCTCCACAAATCAAGTTATGTTCTTCAATATTATTCTGGGTTCTTCTCTAACTCCCAAAGACCGTAATTCCACTCACAAATTTTAAAGCTGAAAAATTATGAAATTTTTTGAACCAAATCACTCTCCCTAGATAGAATTCTTTATTGTGGCTTCCTGGCATCTGACTACAGGCATTTTCATGTGTTTTCTATGCCTGTATGTCTAATCATGATCACTTTGAGAAATATCCAACTTATATTGAGCTAAAACTTCCCCTCATAACAATTCTCCCCTTCCTGGTTATATATCTTCAGATACAAAAACATAAAGACTCAAGTTCCATATGAGTCTTTTCACTTTTTTGTTTTCTCCCAATAGTAACCTGAAAATTACCCATAAACTCTGAATCTTCCAAGGAAGACTTTCCGAATTTTCATCCCTGCTCCTGAATTATAGTTCTAAGGACTTAAAATCAGACTTTATCAAAAATATATTGATACTCTGTACTTTTATGATTTAGATTTTTTTTCCTAATGTCTACTCTCATCAGCTTTAGGTGTGTTTTGTTTGAAGATATATGATTTCACCTCCACTTGTCCTTGGTACACATTCCTAACTCTATGTACTTACTCAGGAATGAGAAGCAGCAGTTGAATGTCACTGGTGCAAGGGAAGTTTGCTCTTTGTTGGTTGGAGCTGTGAGAATTTGTGTTTTGTACATTATTTCCCCTGTTGACCAGAATTTCACCAACTTTTCTGGCATGTCCTGAGGGATATTGTTTATTCCCAGTTGTGAACAATGATGCTCTGATCAAGAAGCAGGGCTGTCTTCTTGCTCAATTCCCATGGGACCTAATTCATTTCTTCACTTAACTGGAACATGGCAGATTCAAGCACTTTCTCTTAGTTAAATGAAGCTATAGTGTCTCTCACAACACTGGATACTGGAATTCATCTTGTTCTCACATGTGTGACAGTAAAATCGGCACCAAGGAAAGGAAAGGGCATAGAATGTGGCTCCATTCAGTGCCTGAGCAAATTGCATAGCTTTACCTTATGCTTTTTCAGGAAAGGTAATCCCACTTAAATCCAAAGTTCTCCCAGGAGACAATTCAGTGATGCAGGAAAGAAGGCGTGTGTTTGGAAAGGGGTAGAGAGCACAGGACAATAGTAAAGCTTGAGAATTACAAGAGGAGAAAGAAAATCAACTAATCACAGTTGATTTATTTTCTTATTAGAAAGACAGGAGATGAAGGAGAATAGTCCTTTCTATGGAAGGTGGTCACAGACATTTTAAACAATTGCTTGATCCTAAGAACTTCCCTAATCTTAAATATGTTTGATTTATAGTTTATCCTAAGTTCTTTCCATCTCCTTAATATGTTTATTATATAGTATATGTGAATATATATATATATTTGACCTTTACTTGTTCATTTATTAAAGTAATCAATAAAAAATAGAGGAATTACTCATAATTCCACCACCCAAGTTCAAATATTATTAATCTTTTTGCACATGACCTTTTAGCAGTTTTCACCTGTAACTTATGGAAAACATATTTATGGGTGTTTTTTACTTCATAAGTTTGGGTTTATAGTATAATAATAATAATTATTTTTACAGCTTTACAATATATGAAAATTATCAAAAATATTTCCATTAATGACATAATAAAGATAGTGTAAAGAATGCATTTCTGTAATTTATATTTCCCTTTAATAAGTTTAAAACATACAAATTTTGTACATTCTGTTACTGTTATTTCAGTTTAAAGTAATACTACAATGACATGCATGCATAGAATATATTATTTCATATTATAGCTGGGCCTCTATCTTTATGGTTCTTTCCTTTATAATCATTTCCTGATCTCAAATTCCACCACAATTCTCAAACCACAGAATAATCTTAATAAATATTTGTTAAAGCAGAATACATTATAGGATATTTTTACTATGGATTGAAAAGTAAAGTACTACATTAACCTAACTTGTTTACTAAGTATTCCATCAGGGATTTATTCACATTTTTTTAATGTACTATAAAATAAAAGATACACAAGAACAAAGCATAATTCCTGGAAATCTGTATCACTAGCCACATTGTTTACCGAGAGAAGCATCATCAATATAATTGAATCACACTGTGTAGCCCACATCAATACCATTTCTAACACTCTTTCAGAGGTAATCAATATCTTATACCTGCAGAATATTAGAAGATAGTATAGTGGTTGGCATAGTGGTTCAGAACTATGGCTGCTAACCAAAAGGTCACCAGGCACTTCTTGAAAACTCTATGGGGCAGTTCTACTCTGTCCTATAAGGTTGCTATGAGTCAAAATCAACTAGATGGCAATGGGTTTGGGTTTGGTTATAGTGGTTACCCATTGTCTTAGGCTTTGTAATCTACAGAAGCAAAACCAGTACATATGTATATACGTAGAAAGAGAGAGAGAAAGAGATTTATCTCAAGGAATGATCACAGAGGCTGGCAAATTCCAAGTCCATGGGTCAGATGTCAGGCTGTAGGCTTCTTCTGACTCATGTAGCTGCAGGGGCTGATGAACCCAAGATCAACAGGTCAGATGGCAGGCTGCTGGCTCACATGCTGTGGGGGCTGACAAATCTGAAGATTGGCAGGCAATACAGCAGGTCTCTGGCTCAAGTCCCAACAACCAGAGGTAAGATGATGACAAGCCAGATGCAGGATCCATAGAGAACAAAAGCCAGTGAGCTTTGTCAGAATGTCCATATATATTGGATGCAGGCCACATGCCTGAGGAAACTCCCCTTACAACTGATTGGCTGATCACATCGTAGACGTAATTACATTATATTGCAAAATGAGGGATGACTGCATCATTACATAACTGCCAAATTACATACTTATGTGACTGCAAAACTACATCATTACATAACTGCCAAGCCACTAAGAATCATAGATCAGCCAAGTTGACACACAACCTTAGCCATCACATTCCACCCTTTGTTGACTTGGCACCTCTATATATCTCCTTGAACCATATCTCTAAATAAAGACAATTACTAAGTCACTAAGACCCCATGTGTCTGTCAGTTTGTTGTACTGTGGGGGCTTGCGTGTTGCTGTGATGCTGGAAGCTATGCCGCTGGCATTCAGACAACAGCAGGGTCACCCATGGAGGACAGGTTTCAGCTGAGCTCCCAGACTAAGACAGAGTAGGAAGAAGGACCCAGCAGTCTACTTCTGAAAAGCATTAGCCAGTGAAAACCTTATGAATAGCACCGGAACATTGTCTGATATAGTGCTGGAAGATAAGGCCCCCAGGTTGGAAGGCATTCAAAGGATGACTGGGGAAGAGCTGCCTCCTCAAAGTAGAGTCAACCTTAATGATGTGGGTGGAGTAAAGCGTTTGGAACCTTCATTTGCTGATGTGGCTCAACCCCAAATGAGAAGAAACAGCTGCAAACATCCATTAATAATCAGAACCTGGAATGTACAAAGTGTGAATCTAGGAAAATTGGAAATCCTCAAAAATGAAATGGAACACATAAACATCAATATCCTTGGCATTAGTGAGCTGAAATGGACTGGTATTGGCCATTTTGAATTGGACAATCATATAGTCTACTATGCTGGGAATGACAACTCGAAGAGGAATGGTGTTGCATTCATCGTCAAAAAGAATGTTTCAAGATCTATCCTGAAATACAGTGCTGTCAGTGACAGGATAATATCCATACGCCCACAAGGAAGACCAGTTAATACGACTATTATTCAAATTTTCGTGCCAAACACTAGGGCCAAAGATGAAGAAATAGAACATTTTTATCAGCTGCTGCAGTCTGAAATTGATTGAATATGCAGTCAAGTTGCATTGATAGTTACTGGCGATTGGAATGTGAAAGTTGGAAGCAAATAAGAAGGATCAGTAGTTGGAAAATATGGCCTTGGTAATAGAAACAATGCTGGAGATCAAATGATAGAATTTTGCAAAACCAACGACTTCTTCATTGCAAATACCTTCTTTCACCAACATAAATGGCGACTATACACATGGACCTTGCCCCATGGAATACACAGAAATCAAATTGACTACATCTGTGGAAAGAGACAATGGAAAAGCTCAATATCATCAGTCAGAACAAGGTTAGGGGCCGACTGTGTAACAGACCGTCAGTTGCTCATACGCAAGTTCAAGCTGAAACTGAAGAAAACCAGAGCAAGTCCACAAGAGCCAAAATATGACCTTGAGTATATCCCACCTGAATTTAGAGAGCATCTCACGAATAGATTTGATGCATTAAACACTAGTGACCAAAGACCAGAAAAGTTGTGGAATGACATCAAGGGCATCACACATGAAGAAAGCAAGAGGTCATTGAGAAGACAGGAAAGAAAGCAAAGACCAAGATGGATATCAGAAGAGACTCTGAAACTTGCTCTTGAAGATCAAGCAGCTAAAGTAAAAGAAGAATTGATGAAGTAAAAGAACTGAACAGAAAATTTCAAAAGGCCTCTCGAGAAGACAAAGTAAAGTATTATAATGACATGTACAAAGAGCTGGAGATGGAAAACCAAAAGAGAAGAACATGCTCGGCATTTCTCAAGCTGAAAGGACTGAAGAAAAAATTCAAGGCTGGAGTTGCAGTGTGAAGGATTCCATAGGAAAATATTAAACGACGCAGGGAGCATCAAAAGAAGATGGAAGGAATACACGGAGTCATTACACCAAAAAGAACTAGTCGATGATCAACCATTTCAAGAGGTGGCATATGATCAGGAACCGATGGTACTGAAGGAAGAAGTCCAAGCTGCTCTGAAGGCATTGGTGAAAAGCAAGGCTCCGGGAATTGATGGAATATCAATTGAGATGTTTCAACAGACAGATGCACTGCTGAAGGTCCTCAGTCATCTATGCCAAGAAATATGGAAGACAGCTTCCTGGCCAACTGACTGGAAGAGATCCACATTCATGCCTACTCCCAAGAAACATGATCCAACCAAATGTGGAAATTATAGAACAATATCATTAATATCACAAGCAAGCAAAACTTTGCTGAAGATCATTCAAAAATGGCTGCAACAGTATATCGACAGGGAACTGCCAGAAATTCAGGCCAGTTTCAGAAGAGGACATGGAACCAGGGATATCATTGCTGATATCAGATGGATCCTGGCTGAAAGCAGAGAATACCAGAAGGATGTTTACCTGTGTTTTATTGTCTATGCAAAGGCATTCGACTGCGTGGTTCATAACAAATTATGGATGACATTGAGCAGAATGGGAATTCCAGAACACTTAATTGTGTTCATGAGGAACCTTTACATGATCAAGAGGTGGTTATTCAGACAGAACTAGGGGATACTGATTGGTTTAAAGTCAGGAAATGTGTGTGTCAGGGTTATATTCTTCACCATACCTGTTTAACCTATATGCTGAGCAAATAATATGAGAAGTTGGACTATATGAAGAATGGGGCATCAGGATTGGAGGAAGACTCATTAACAACCAGCGTTATGCAGATGACACAACTTTGCTTGCAGAAAGTGAAGAGGATTTGAAGCACTTACCAATGAAGATCAAAGACCACAGCCTTCAGTATGGATTACACCTCAACATAAAGAAAACAAAAATCATCACAACTGGACCAATAAGCAACATCATGATAAGTGGAGAAAAGATTGAAGTTGTCAAGGATTTCATTTTACTTGGATCCACAATCAACAGCCATGGAAGCAGCAGCCAAGAAATCAAAAGACGCATTGCATTGGGTAAATCTGCTCCAAAGGATCTCTTTAAAGTGTGGAAGAGTAGAGATGTCACCCTTAAGACTAAGGTGCACCTAACCCAAGCCATGGTATTTTCAATTGGATCATAAGCATATGAAAGCTGGACAATGAATAAGGAAGATGGAAAAAGAATTGATGCCTTTGAATTGTGGTGTTGGCGAAGAATATTGAATATACCACGGACTGCCAAAAGAAAGAATAAATCTGTCTTAGAAGTAAAACCAGAATGCTCCTTAGAAGCAAGGATGGTGAGACTGCGTCTTACATACTTTGGACATGTTGTCAGTAGGTATCAGTCCCTGGAGAAGGACATCATGCCTGGAAGAGTATTGGGTCAGGGGAAAAGAGGAAGACTCTCAATGAGGTAGATTGACATTGGCTGCAACGATGAGCTCAAGCATAACAACGATTGAAAGGATGGCTCAGGACAGGGCAGTGTTTCGTTCTGTTGTGCATAGGGTCGCTATGAGTCGAAACTGACTCGATGGCACCTGACAACAACAACTAAGTCATACTTGTGCCTAACATGAGACAACTAACACATGCACATCCCAAAAGACAGTAGCCCTTTTTACATCTTATATTTTATGAGTGAAGAAAGCAAAAATATTTGATTCACACATATAAGGAAACAATACTTATAACAGAGTACTTATTTCTGCAATTGATCACACAGTTGAAACTGGTATTTAGAACTACCTTCGTCCGCAGCCCATTCTGCCTTCCCATTGCCCTCAGCAAGCACCTCAGGTGGTCATGATTCTTTGCCTGGTAGGTGAACCAAACCTTCATTCCTGAAGGGTCTGGTCATTAGTAGTCATGTCGAAATTGCATTACTGTAGATTTCCATTGACTTTAATTACAGGACATAGTAGTACTAAGAGATGTCTTATGGGATTTACTGTATTCCAGACATACTCTTTTTTACCTCTCTTACATAATATCAACCCAGTTTCCCCTTGGTATAGGGTCACTATGAGTTGAAATTGAGTGGAAAGCAATGGATTTTGTTGTTTTGTTTTGTTTTAATCAGGATCAATCACACCAGCCAATAACACAGCAACTCCCTTCTTTTCCTATTGATCCAGAGCCATGAGGAACCAAAAGTGATTGGGTGGCATTTTTAACTTCCAGTTCAATGGTATCAGTATTGTATCTCGTGGTGGGAGCATTCTTCCCTGTGGAACAAAGACGTCTATACTTGAGGAGCATAGGGTTGCTGTGATAAGAAGCAAAATTTTTTCTATTGATTGCTAGGGTTAATAGTAAGTAGTTCCACTCCCATTTTCACCCCTTGATTCCTGTACACAAGAATCCTGGCTCTGGGAGAAACGACATCATATATTGGAAGCTGGGTTAGAGCATATGTACTTCTCCTGGGGAACATTTTCCCAAACCTGCAAGGTACTGCCACCTGGGTGGTGCCATAATTGTGCTTTTTTAAGGCCATTCCACCATTCTACAAGCCAGCTGCTTAAGGATGATGGGGGACATGTTCAGCTCAGTGAATTCCACGAGCTTGTTCCATTTCTGCACTTAATTTGCTGTGACGTGAGTCCCTTGCTCTAAGACAATGCTGTGTGGGATACCATGATGGTGGATAATTCATTTTGTAAGCCCACAGATGTTAGTTTTGGCAGAAACATTGCATATAAGGGAGGAAAATCCATATCCAGAGTTAAGTGTCTATTCCAGTAAGAACAAATTACTGTTCTTTCTATGATGAAAGTGGCCCAGTTTAATCAATCTGCCACCAGATTACTGGCAGATCACCTTGAGGAATGGTGACACACTGGGGACTCAGTGTTGGTCTCTGCTGCTGGCAAATAGGGCACTCAGAAGTGGCTGTAACCAAGTCAGCCTTGGTGAGTACAAGTCCATGCTGCTGAACCCATGCATGACCTCTATCCCTGACACTATGTCCACCTTGTTAATATGCCCGGATGCCCACTGGGGAATGATGGAAGTGTCGGGGAAAATAAATTAACTGGTTTCCACAGAACACATCCTCCTATCCACTTGACTATTAAAATTCTCCTCTGCCAACATCGCCCTTGGTGAACATTCACATAAGACACAAATATCTAAACTTCTTTGGCCCATACAGAGAGGTCTAGCCACATACTTCTTCCCCATAGTGTCTTGTCTCCAATTTTCCAATAATGTTCCTTCCAAGTCCTGACCATCCAGCCAAACTATTGGCCACAGCTTATGAGTCAGTATACAACCACACATCTGATATTTCTCCTTTCAAGCAAAGTGAACAACCAGGTGCCCTGCTCAAAGTTCTGCCCATTGGGAAGATTTCCCTACACGACTGTCCATCAGTGAGGTCCCAGAAAGATGCTGTAGTTCTGCTGCTGTCTACATTCGAGTGGTGCCTGCATATCCTGCAGAACCATCTGTAAACCAGGCACAAGTTTTCTCTCCCTCAGTCAGCTGATCATAAGGAACTCCCATAACAGCATAGATGCAAACAGGAGTGGAGGCCATGTTCATTTGGGCCACTTCCTCCTGCAATTTGCCTGTGCCTTCAGGTCCTGCTTGGACCCAATTTCATATATACCACTTATATTTAGTGATGTAGCGCTGCTGTGCACATCCAACTTTATGGCTCTCTGGGTCATTTAGGAGTCAGAATCGACTCGACAGCAACGTGTTTTGTTTTGTTTTGTTTTGTTTTGTTTTTCCTAATGGCCTCCTGGCTATCTAGAAATCAGGTACAATCTATGAGAACTATGCAGATACAGCGTGTTGTCTTACACTTGTCAATCCCCATAACTTCCGAGGATTTATAGATATATAAACTACAATAGAAATTAGAAAAGATTTTGTATTGGCTGGAAATGAAAAAAAAAAAGCAATATTAAACAAACAAACAAAAAAAACTTATTAAATGAAGTTAACACCAAGCTCAAAGAAGTATTTATAGGCATAAATGTGTGTATCATAAAGGTAAAATAAATAAATAAAAGTTAAGAATCTGAGTAAACAACTCAGCAGTAAGAAAAAGAGAGTTTCATTAAACGTAAAGACAACGTGATGATTGAAGAAAGATATGAGCAAAAATTTATGATACTGAAAACATAAAACATAATGGAGCAATGTACCTCAAAGTTGCTTCTTAGAAAAAATGACAAAATTGGTAAGCTTTTGGCAATAAGATTAGAGAAAAAAGACAGAAATTAACCAACACTAGATATTAAAAAGGGATCATTATCTGGATACACAGATACTACAAATATCAAAGAGGATATTATTAATAATGTTACTACAAAAACATTGATTGTTTAGGTGAAAATAACTAATGCCATAAAAATATAACAGAATATTTCTATAGTTAGTAAATACATTCAATCAATAAAAAAAAATCCAGGCACAGATGTTTTCACCAACAAACGTTCCAATGTAAAAAACAGTACAAATAATAAAATTATAAAGCCTAATCGATGCAAAATGTTCCAGATAGTCTAAAAACAGAAGACACACCTTGACTTTTTTTCTGAGTGTTGAATAACATTGAAAACAGAATCCGATAATTTCAGAAATAAATAATTTATTTTGAATCATGACCAGAGAAGTAAGTCTGCAATGTCAGTTAAACATTTGGAAGTTTTTCAAATTGTCTCATTACATTAATGGAATGCAATATTTGCATTATATATAACAGTCCAAACTAAAAATAGTACAACTATTTGTCAAGATGAAAAAGGCTAAATAAATTGTGGAATATACACAATATGGAATATTAAGTGTATTGAAAATATAGGTGCTATAATCCACTACAGTTTTCTGCTCAGAGCTGAACAGAAGATTGCAAAGGGTGGCTTGAGAAGACAAAATAAAGTATTATAATGAAATGTGCAAAGGCTTGGCATTAGAAAGCCAAAAGGGAAGAACACACTTGACATTTCTCAAGCTAAAAGAACTGAAGAAAAAATTCAAGCCTCGGGTTGCGTTATTGCAGGATTCTATGGGTGAATTTGAGCCCTGGTGGCATAGTGGTTAAGATCTTGGCTGCTAAACAAAAGTTTGGCAGTTTGAATCCACCAGCTGTTCCTTGGAAACCCTACAGGGAACTTCTACTCTGTCTTATAGGGCTGCTGTGAGTCAGAAATGACTTGATGGCAACAGATTTGGTTTTCAAATGGGCAAATTATTGAGCAATGCAGGAAGTATCAAAGAAAGATGGCCAACCACTGTATCAAAAAGAATTGATCAATGTTTAACCATTTTGGAAGGAAGTATATGATCAAGAACTGATGGTATTCAAGGAAGAATTCCAAGCTGCACTGAAGGCATTGGTGAAACACAAGGTTACAGAAATTGACAGAATACCAACTGAGATGTTTCAACAAACAAATGCAAAACTGGAAGCACTCACTTGTCTACGCCAAGAAATTTGGATGACGGTTACCTGGGTAACCTACAGGATGAGATCCCCATTTATATCCATTCCAAAGAAAGATGACTTAACAGAATGTAGAAATTATTGAATAAAATCGTTAATACTACACAAGTAAAATTTTGCTGAAGATCATTAAAAAAAGTTGCTGCAGTACATTGACAGGAAACTGCCAGAAATTCAAGCCAGATTCAGAAGAGAACATGGAACAAGGGATATCATTGTTGATGTTAGATGGATCCTTGCTGAAAGCAGAGAATAACAGAAAGATGTTTACCTGTGTTTCATTGGCTATGCAAAGGCATTCGACTGTGTGGATCATAACAAATTATGGATGACATTGCAAAGAATGGGAATTCTGGAACACTTAATTATGCTCATGAGGAACCTGTACATAGATCAAGAGGCAGTTGTTTGAATAGAACAAGAGGATACTGAGTGGTTTAAAGTCAGGAAAGCTGTGTGTCAGGATTGTATCCTTTCACCATAACTATTTAATCTGTATGCTGAGCAAATAATCCCAGAAGTGGACTACAGGAAGAACTCGGCATCAGAACTGGAGGAGACTCATTAACAACCTACGATATGCTGATGACACAGCCTTCCTTGCTGAAAGTGAAGAGAGCTGAAAGTGAAGAGAGTATTTACTCACGAAGATCAAACACTACAGCCTGAAGCATGGATTACACCTCAACATAAAGAAAACAAAAATCCTCACAACTGGTGCAATAAGCAGCATCATAATAAATGGAGAAAATATTGACGTTTTCAAGGATTTCATTTTACTTGAATCCACAATCAATGCCCATGGAAGCGGTGGTCAAGAAATCAAATAATGCATTGCATTGGGCAGAATTCCTGCCAAAGTCCTCTTTAAAGTGTTAAGAACCAAAGCTATCACTTTGAGAACTAAGGTGCTCCAGACCCAAGCCATGTTATTTTCAATCGCCTCATATGCATGCAAAAGCTGGACAGTGGATAAAGAAGGCCAAAGAAGAATTGGTACCTTTGAATTATGATGCTGGTGAAGAATATTCAATAAACCCCGGTCTGCTAGAAGAATAGACAAATCTGTCTTGGAAGAAGCACAGTCAGAATGCTCCTTAGAAGCGAGGATATGGAGCCTTTGTCTCACATACCTTGGACATATTATCAGGAGAGATCAGTCCCTGGAGAAGGACATCATGCTTGGTAAAGTAGAGGATGAGAGAGCAAGGGGAAGACTCTCAATGAGATGGACTGACACAGTGGCTGCAATAACGGGCTCCAACATAGCAATGATTGTGAGGAGGACGCAGCACCAGGCACTGTTTCCTTCTGTTGTACATGGGGTCTCTATGAGTAGGAACAAACTTGATGGTGCTTAACAACAACGACATCCACAACAAAGATGCTCTGGTGGTGCAATGATTAAGCTCTTTGCTGCTAACTAAAATGTTAGTGGCTCAAACCTACTCAGTGTCTCTATGGAAGAAAGTCCTGTCAATCTGCTTCCATAAAGATTACAGTCAAGAATATTGTATGGGGCAGTTCTACTGTCTCATGGAGTCACTCTGAGTTGGAATCAACTTGGCGCCCATCAATTGCAACAACACTATCCACAGCAGTGTGGATACATCTCACACATGTAGTATTTAACAAAATAATCCAGAAGAAAGGCATATATTATTTGATTTCACTTTAAAAATCAAATAAGGCAAAACTGTGTCCCGGGGTTGTTAAGAAAAGCAAGTTATTATTTTTAGAAGGAAGCCAAGAGCAATGATGTTTGGAAGCTTATCATGCTCTATTTCTGGACCTGGTTACATGAGCTAACCACTTTGTTGAACATACATCATATGTGTAGTTTTTTGTATATGCTTTTAACCAACAATAAAAAAAAAATATTGTCATCAAGTTGATTACCACTCATAGCGACCCTTTAAGACAGAGTAAAACTGCCCCATAGGGCTCCCAAGGAGTGGCTGGTGGATTTGAACTACCAACCTTTTGTTTAGCAGCCAAGCTCTTAACCACTGTTACCAGGGCTCCTTAATCAACAATAGGGACAACAAAATTGGTAGAAGATAAAGTTAAAAATAAAGTGGGTGATATTTTTTCGATTCATCTCTGTATATGTTGAGATAGTTTAAAATGCAGCTGGTATCATAGTTTAAAATAAAAATGAAAAACGATTTTAAATGTAATATTCCTTAAATTATGGATAAGATAATTTTGAAGTCCTGACAGGACCTACTTACGTGTTATATTCAATTTGATATGTCCGTTTGAATGTCACACAAATGAGGTTCAGGAGCCAATGTTACAGAATACTTTTCCCAAATAATAAAATGGTTAATATTTTCCTAAGAAGAGTTAAAAGGAGGAGGAAAGCCTTGAGATAATCACAGGGTTAAGAAAAGGGTTGGACTACCACTTGAGGTTAATGATCAGAGAATTTCCATGACTGTGGTTCTGAAAATGCACAGTGTCCCCTTTATCAAATTTTTTTAAAAAGGCAAATGCTTATATTTTTGGAACATTTTCTGTTGTCTCTGTTGAGTCATTTCTAAGTCACCATGTTCTTGCTTAAATAATATATTGTTTCCCTGTCTGGACTTTCATACTAAGCTGCTTATTTGTGGAAGTTCTTCTTATGCTTAAATGCTCTCTTTCACTGTTTATGTCTGACTGATTGATTAGTTCAGAATAAATTTAGAATAAAAATGTTCTTTGGTGGAAATTTCAGAAACCTCTGAATTATTTTATGGAGGGTAACTATATTTCCAAGATGAGTTTTCCTTTTAATCATCTAATCTTACTTTTATTTCAGAACAATTTTACACTTTTGTTTTCGTTGACTTTTAAATCATGAAACAACATATGGGATGATGCAAGTCAATGACTTTGAAAATGGAATAAAAATTTCCTAGAAGCTTAATCTACAGATATAATGCAGAATCCAAGGGGAATGGAAGACATAAGCCAATTCTAATATTTAATGGTAAATAGAAATTATTTGTTATTCTTTCAACATCACTATGCAAGCAATAAAGCAGCAGATAAAAAAACAATGTGGCATTAGGAATTTATTTGTTTAATAATTCTTGACCCTACATGTGGCAAATGCAGGCTGGATAGATTAAAGAATGCATTTAGATATGGAAAAATCTCTGAACCATATTTTACAGGCTTATAAGCCCTTCCACGTATTTCACCTCTTTTGGAATCATGCAACTACTACACCAGGCAAAAAGGAAAGGTATAATTTCTGTTTCAGGAGATTGAGGGAAAGAAAGAATTACCCAAACTCAGGTAAGCAAATAATGATGACTGGCTAACCTCGTATCTTTTGTTCCAAGCCATTGTTTATTCTTTTAATTTTTTTTTCTCTTTTTGTTGTTGTTGTTGTTACATTTCATTGAATAACTTTGAATTGAGTAAAATAGGATTGGGAAATGGAGTGGCATCACCAAAGAAAAGGTGTATCAGGGAGCATAGGTTCTCATTAAGAAGAGTTCTTTGGAGGAAATTTCCATAAGGAGGTCAAATATAGTTATAAACAAGTACTTTAGTATCCCGCAAAGTGGCAATAGATAAAAAAACATCTCAGTGGGTATGAATTCCTATTCATTGCTCTTACCTAATCTGTGTATAAGGAGACATGCTTTCGCAATGGTTGAGCGCTTGGCTGTTAACCAAAAGGTCAGAGGTTTAAATCCACCAGCCACTTTGAGAAAGATGTGGCAGTCTGCTCCCATGAAGATTACAGCCTTAGAAACCCTATGAGACAGTTCTACTCTGTCCTGTGGGGTCACTATGAGTTGGAATCAACTCATCAGCAACAGGTTAATTTGTCTTTAGGGGAAATTCAAGAAAATAATCTCAATAGCTTAGAAAAGCAATTGTTTCAGTTTGGCCCCAGATTTACTCTCTGCAAAAGAAGATAACAAACCAAACAGAATATTTTCTTGACAAGTAATCAAAATATCATATGAACCTGGAATAATTAAACAAATGAAGCACTGGGATAAGAACAGTCAGAAAAAAAAGCAAGGAATAAACACATACGTTTATGGCAACGTTAAATGGTAAAACCAGGATATAATGAAAAAGGAATAAGTTGCATAATACAAACCGTAGTCATTTGGGGAAAAATATATTGTATAGTTTGCTGATTTCACAAAAACAAATTTCCAGATAACTTACAAATAAGCAGTTTAAAATTTTAAAAAATGTGATTTAAAATGACAATAAGATTCAACTATTGTGTCACAGTTTTTTTCTTAAGTTTAATAATATAGCATGAAGAAAAGGCATTTGAATTTTGTCTGTGGGAGTATGAACTAGGAAAACTATCTTAGATAAAACTTGAAAATACCTGTCAAAATTAACAGGACACCTCTTTATAGTCTAATTCCATTTCTATTCATATATATAGAAAAATATTTGAAGAGCTATGCAAAACTAGATATACAAGCATCATTGATTCATGCAAAAAATGTTTGTTTAAAGAAAAATGATGAATCAAATTATATTTCTGCAAATTCAATATCCTGAAATTTTTTTAAATGAAAGAGCTCCTAAAGTTTTAATTTAGAAAGGTGTCTATATCATATCATTTGCTGAAAAACTGCTACAGAACATTGCTCATGATATGATTGCATTTTATTTAAAATAACTCTACATATATTTAAATATACAAAATGTATGATTATCATACCCTTTAATAGTGGTTAACTCTATGAAGAGAGTAGAAAAGTAAAGAAAGATGAAGAAATATTTTGTGCTGTTTTTTACAACAGAATGCATTACTTCATTTTACATATATATGTAATTATTCAACAGGGAAAATTCATGGGATGTGATATAATTTTGAGTGATTTATTAATTGTTTTATATCTATTAAGACTCTATATAAACTGCGCTTGACAAAGGTTTCTAAGCATAACAAGAAACACATTAAAAAGGAAAACGTTAAGTGAATAAAAATGTTTTGTGTATCAAATCCAAATTGAAATTCAGTCAAGAGAGTTAGGAAAGAGTAGTTAGAGACAAGGGGCTCACCTGTGAGGAAGAAAGAAAGCTAGATAAAATTTAAAAAAAAAAACAAAATAAGTTTAAAGGTATTAGAGACCTTCTGAATCGTAAGGCTTCAGTAAGAAGAATTTCAGAGGAAAGAGAAAACAATTTCTGAAGCCATGTTTCCCTAGAGGTATTTGACATTTATGGTCAAAAAAAGAGGCTGAGAAGGCAGGAGTTTCCTAGCAGAAGGCCACTGCTGAAAATCAGAAGAAAAACAGAGATTTCAGCATTGTATCAGGGCTTGACAGTAAAAAGTAGGCAACTTGTGACACTGAGATCCTGTGAGGAGGGAGGCATGAAAACCAAAACCTGACACTCTGCTGGTTTTCCCCTCAAACCATTTGCTAAATTAAGAAACTGCATGGATGGATGGACACAAAACTAAGGAGAGAATATGTGAAAAAAAGGAAAGGAGTTTTTGGGCAGTCTAGTCTTGCTGGGCACACCAGGATTGTAATCTGGTGGGTGGGACTTGTGTTAATATACCTGAATCATAATTGAAAGCTCCGGTGGGCTGAGGCTTAGATGCAAGTCCACACTGCTCCAAAATCATGGTAGCTTAAGCTTCTACCCAGCCAAATCCCCGATTAGATTAAGTGGACAAGCCCTGACACTGGGTTTATCACAAAGGATAGGTAAATTACCACTGGAAGAAAACAATATCATCTGTCTTTCACAAAATTTTAAATGCAATGCCTGACATTTCATCAGGTATTTTCAGACACTATAAGGAGCAGGAACATGAGTTCAAAACTAAGAACATGACTACATAAATAATTAATAGAAATAGACTCACAGTTATGTCATATATTAGCAGCGAAGGTTTGCAAATAATGATGTTTTATGTGGCCAAGAAAACAGGGGAAGAGATAGACAAAAATAAACAAAAGAACTGGGAATTTCAACAAAGAGTCTGTTTTTACCAGACAGGAGAGAGAGAAGGAAAGAGGAAATATGAGATCGACATTCCAAAACTATAAAATTCAAGATCTAAGCCTAATTCAGAAAAGCAGAATTATAGAGCAAAAGATGAAATTAGTGAACTAGAAGGTAGACTAGTAGAAGACAATAAAAGTGAAACTTTAAGGCAAGATGCATTAATATAGATATTCAGAAATATTTCAAAATAATAAAAAGGTCAATCACCCAGGAGAACATATTCATTTTAAATCTGTATTCATCCCATAACTGAAAAACATGTACAGCAAAAATGAACACAAATGGAAAAAAAAACAGGTAAATCCACAATTATAGCACCATACTTTAACATATTTATGTCAAAGGTTGGTATAAGAACCAGACAAAATATCAATAAAGCTATAATAATAAAAACACATAAAAGTAACAAATTTGGCAATACACACACAAATATACAGATGTGGAAATAAATACAGATACAGACAGCACCGCACTTAACAACTACAAAATTCAAATTCGTCATGAAAAACATCGCCATTCCTGCTGTCTTTGAGTAAAAACATTTTTCTTTTTTTTGTTACTATTAGCCAGTGCTGAAAGACTAAATCAAATTCTTGTACAGGTAGACCCTGACTTACGAAGTATTCGAGTTACAATGAACTGCACTTAGACTGTCCTTTTTTTGTTTGTTTGTTTTTTGTGCATCTTGTGTAAAACCCTGGCAGCTTAGTGCTGAAGTGCTATGGTTGCTAACCAAAAGGTCAGCAGTTTGAATCCACTAGGTGCTCTTTGGAAACTCTATGACGCAGTTCTACCTCTGTCCTATAGGGTCACTGTTGAGTCAAAATCAACTCGAAGGCAACGGGTCTGGTTTTGGTCGGGTGTTAGTATCCAAAACATACGATGTTGTAGTGGGTAATTTGCTGATGTTATCCTTCTCAGAAATAATGTTTCCAACATCCAAAGACAAATAAACATTGGATATATAAAGATACGAGTAATACAAGGCAATGATAAAACTAAAAATTAATGAGGTATTCAACTTATGTCAGAACTGACTTATGACAGAGTAGTTGTCAGAATGGAACCCTGTTGTAAGTCGAGGTCTACGTGTAGTTAGTTGAACACTGAGTTTTACAAAAAGTGACTACAGACTGGGTCGTGAAAAAAACTTTAATTTCTATTTTTTAAATGTGCATTAGGCTGATAGTAGCAAAAAAACATGAAAAGTAAAGGCAAATATTTCTACTCAAAGACATTAAGAATGGTGAGGGTTTTCATGACGAAAACAATGACAAAGATGACAACGATAATGCCTTATCTGAACTGAATCATTATAAGCTATCAAGCCCCATGGAAAGGGCCTTACATGAATTTAACAACAATATTACACTATGACAAAGAAGATCCTCATTTTCCTATGAGGCATATGTTATTTTTTTCATATTTTATAGATGAGGAAGCTGAATTTGTGACAATAAATTGTCTTTCCAAGATATGCAGTAAAGAAGTGGCAAAATAAAGTTTTGAGCACAGCTCTGTTTCACTGCAGAGCCCATGCACGTTTTTCGGTCCATGGAAGCAACCACTTTCTCAAGGTTTTTCTGTACCAAAATTAAATCTGCTTTTTCTATTACATATTCTTGGCAATCACTGGGCTACTTCCCCTGAGTTATGAGAAGCTTGCAAAATGAAATTTCTCTATCAAATATTACCATTCTTATACAAGTAACTTAATGCAAAACAGAAATTAACTTTGATTTCTATTAAAAATAAAGGAAAAAAAAAAAGGGGGAAACCAATGTAGCGAGGACCCTAGCCTGTAGAATTTCAGTCTAATCTTATTACATGTCATGTCTTGTTAGCTTAGGAAAAGATTGACAAGAACTTTAGAAAACTGTTGTCTACAATAAATCTGATATTTGCCTGAATTCACATTCATAAAATTGGTCAGATAGCAGAGCTTTCCTCTAGTTGCTCTTCACACAAATATACAAAGTAAATGAACACTTAAAAACAAACTCAAATAAGAACAGTATTAAATACCCAAGTCCTAGATTTGGTGGAGAAAATATACTCTATGTGCCATGAAAATCAACAATTTGAAAATCATATGGAAGGCATAATTGGGACTGGCTTCAAAAAGACTAAGATATTTATTTCAGACAAAGTTCAAATTGTATTTAACATGAAGGAAATATTTAAAAGTTGGATTTTGCTGGGCCAAAGTAAACAGGAAAAAAGTTTTTAGAATAGTGGAGAGAGGTTATGTAGGGCTCAAATATTAGGTAAAAGAGGCTGATCTTGGTATTCTAACTGGAAAGAAATCTATGAAAGTATCAACTTCATTGTGATCTACAGATATATCTCTATGAGCTTCATTTCCACCCAGGCCTTGCCTCATACAGTAAAGAGGGACATAGGAATTTAGTCTTTCAGCACCTTATTTGCTCCACTCCTTCTCTCAGCTTCTTATTCTGACAACCTTCTAACTTCAGGTTAGTAACATCTGGAATTCCTAAACAAGTTCATTTATATCTTTGTAATATATTTAACAAGCATGATTATTGCCTCTGCAGTAGGTGGGAAATTCAGATTACGTAGGACCAAACGATGAGCCATTAAACCTACAGAAAGAAAAATTTCAATGAAATGTCAATCCTGGTCTTTGGAATGGAACATTTTTACTACCTGATCTTGAATCTGCTTGGTCTTCACTCCATAGACAAAAGAGTTGAAGACAGGTGGAACCAGTAGATAAAGGGTAGATGAGGTGATATGTATATATGATGGGGCATGAGATACAGATCTGTGAGTAAAAAAGGAGAAAAAGCAAGAAGATAGAATTGGAAGAAGATAAATATGTGAGGAATACATGTATTAAATGCCTTAAGGCAATCACCTTTTTGGGGTAGATGAAAGACACTGATAAATATTGTAAAATAAGAGTGATTAAAATGAAGTCAAGCCCACCACTAATGAAAAATCCAAGAAGAATATAGATCTTATTGGTGTGAACATCCTCAGAGGCAAGCCTCACAATAGGCATGTGTTCACAGTAACTGTGAGATATTATCTTGGTTCAATATAGTTTCAGACAACATTTTATAAGAAACAACACTGGAATTGCCAGGATAGCAGTCCACAATGCCACCCCAACTGCAATATAAGTGACTGCTTGGTGAGTGAATATGGTAGCATGTCTTAGGGGATGACAGATGGCCACACAGCGGTCCAGAGCCATGGGCAGCAGGACTCCCGATTCAATACCCTGCTATGCGTGGATGAGCCACATCTGAAAGAGACAAGCATCAAAACGGATCTCTGGCAAGTGGAAAAAAAAAAAAAAAAACAAGCATCTTGGGCACAATGCTGGTGCTAAGTGCAATGTCTGTGGCTCCTAGCATGGCCAGAAAGATGTATATGGGCTCATGGAGGCTTCGGTCAGATTTGATGATGGTCAAAAGTAGAGTATTTCTGATCAAAGCAATGATGTACGTAGCACAGCATGGAATCCCAATCCAGCACTGCACAGGTTCCAGACCAGGAATTCCAACAAATGTCAGCATAGAGAGCATAAGTACAGTGCCATTCCTAATAGGCATGGCAATCCAGGGATCTTCTTAGCAAGGGGACAAATTTGACAACCCATGGTGCTCTGCACTCTTACATATCCTATTGTCACCTAGTTACAAAATTATTGAATTACAGAATTAGCAAAATAATCTTCATCACTTCTTAATCATTGTTTTAATGAATGAGGAATGCCATTATAAAGACCAAGGAAAGTTTCACCAATCAGTGACGATGTTGTAAAGACTGAGTTGTAAATACTCAGTGCAAAGACTGAGTATTAGGATACCATCCCTACAGGAGGTCAATGAAATCACCATGTTTACAGATACTCTCTTTCCTCTCCCACTTCATCTTCTCTTTCCATTTTAAACCTACTTTTGGAAAGTAGAAAAAAAAAATTGGAAACCAGACTTCAGGCATAGAACTTCAGTTTTAAAGTCCCCAACGCCATTAGCCCCAATGCTCTCTATGCTTCACTTTCTCTATCCTTTCTAGCCTCTATTCACTTGAGAATATCAGGACTAGATATTCCTACACTGTATGCCTGTATTCTTTGGTAGAATATTAACTGATAGAATGCCTCTTTCTTGGGCTGTGACTCCACCACTAAAACCATCTCTTTTCAACATGTACTGCCTTTTCACCAAAGAATTTCTAAATATGAAGTTATTTAAAAAGCCAGACTCCATCTCTATAGGCAATGGCAGTTATGTTATTTTAGTGTATTACTAAGATAGACCTGACCCAGGAGACAAGGTATGCTATATAAACGTTTGAGTTAATGACTTCATATCTAAGCCCCTCAGACGAGCCTTTTTCCACGTTTGTGGAGTACAAGAAAAGAGCAAAAATATTATTTACAAAATCAAATGGATTCAAGAGAACCTTTTATAGAAGAGGAGAGAGTGTGGATCCTATGTACAGGGGAATAATGAGGAAGATACTGAAGTGGGTAGGTAAAGTTAATCTAATGATTTTGGAAGTCTAGGAATCCATTTGGGGCAGCTTTAATAGAGATAATCCTTATAAAGAAATCAGGGCTACTTACTGTGGAAGGACAGAAGGAAGTTATAATGTTGTATCTTCCAGAAAAGCTGACACAAGAAATATATGAGGGAGCCGGGTTCCTCTGAGAGACGTTTAAGGAATTCCATAGAGAACAGCTGACAAAAACATACGTACATTCAGGAGATAGGATCTTGGGATGCAGCAGAGTTAGAAAAAGAAAACTCTGCAACAAACTTCTCATTGTAATATAAAAATTTTAATGGTGGATGCTTCACTTTTTTTAGTAACCATATATGAGCAGAGAACAAAAGTTCAGTGGCAGTCTTCGAGAGTATACATCAAAGAATATTTATTTTAAAAGTGAAAGTAGGTTATGTGATTAATCTTCTAGGTCTAAATAGAAATGATCTATGTATTTTGTGTGTGTGTTTGTCTTTAGCATTCCTAAATATTTCTCCACAAATCTTCACCTCCAGTATCATTCTATGTTCTTGTCTGACCCGCAAAGATCCTAATTCCTAATCCCAAATTTTAAAGGCAGAAAATTTTGAAGATTTTTCAAGCAAGTCACCCCCCATAAACAGAATTATTTTGTAGCTTCCTGGCACCTGACTATGTGTATTTTGATGTGCTTCACTGTCACTGTCAGAAATACCATCCTTATGTTGAGCTAAAGATTCCTTACACAGCAACCCTCCCCTCTCTGTATTATGTATATTTGGATATAAAAACACAGAATTCAAGTCCCTTGTGACTCTCTTCTCCTTCAGGTAAAACATCTGTAGATCTCCATCATTTGCCCCACGGCAAGCTGCTAACTGCCCTTAACCTCTGAATCTTCCAAGGCAGACTCTCAATCTATCATTTCTGTTCTTGAATTGTGCTTTCTGGAACTTCAAAGTCATACTCTATCAAAAATATGTTGATACTCTTTAATTGTATGATTTGGAATATTTCTTTCTAAAGTCTACTTTCATTAGCTTTATATGTGTTTTTACTTCATGGTATGTCATTTCATCTCCACTTGTTGGAACACATCCTAATTCTATGTACTTCTCAGGACTGAGAAGCAACAGTTGGCTGTGACTGGAACAGGGGAAGTTTGCTCTTTTCTGTTCTCAGCTGTGAAATTTTTTTTTATAACATAATTTTCCCTGCTGAGCTGAGTCTCATAAGCTTCTGACAAGTCCTGAGAGAGATTGTTTACTCCCAATGGCAGAGAATGATGTGAAAGACCAGAGGAATAGTCACCATTTCTTAGGACTATCTTCTTGCTCAGTTTCCATAAGACTTGATGCATCTCTTAGTGTGGCCAGAGTCAGTAATGCTAAGTTACCTTCTCTTAATTAAACAAGGCGATAATGCCTCTCACAGTATTCAGTATTGGAATTCATCTTTTTCTCACATGTATGAAAGTAAAACTGGCACCAAAAGCAGGAATGTGCAAAGAAAAGGGTTCCATTACATGTCTGAGTGAATTATATAGATTAATCTTATGCTTTTTCAGGAAAGGGAAACCAATACAAATAGTTGCTTTTTGGTATATTTATTTTTGGCCATCTCAGGGAAATCCAAAGGGCTTTCAGAAAGCACTTCTGTGTTTCAGTGGAGAAGGTGTATGTCTGGAATGGAAAAGGGAAGAGAGCGCAATAGTAAGGACTGAGAAGAAAAAGAGGAGAATGTGATCTGTGCACAGATGATTTATTTCCTTAATAGAAAGGCAGGAGATAAGGGAGAACAATTCTTTATAGGGAAGACATTCATAGGTAATGTCAACAATTCCTTGATCCTTAGAATTTTCCCCACCTTCAGTATAATTCATTTATAGTTTATTCCAAGAATTTTCCTGCTCCTTAAAATGTTTAATATATAGTTTAGTTGAAAAAGCATACATTTTGGGCCTTTACTTGCTCATTGTATAAAATTAATCAAGGCCTAAAAAAATACCCATATCCTACCACCCAAAGTCAAACATTATTAATTTCTTGATACACCACTGGCTAGAAGTTTTCAGTTGTTATTTTCAAAAAACATATTTGACTTAAACAAATAGCTTTTACTTGATATTGTACTATAATTATTTTCACAATTTATGGAAAATTATTCAAAAATCCTCATTAATGATATATTATTTGACATGAAAAAATCCTAATAATTTAATATGTATACATTTTAGATTTTCTTTTGTTGCAAATTCAGTTTAAAATAATTGTACAGTAATCATATTTATGGATAGAATATGCTCCTGTGTATAAGAACTGGGCTGCTGCATTTATGGTCCTTTCCTTTATGATCATTAGTTTATCCTAAATTCAATCACACTTCTCAAAACATAGAATAATCTTAATAAATATTTATTAAAGAAAGTAGAACACATTATGGGAGATAATTATACTGGATAGAAAAGTACTATAAATACTATGTTAAGCTAACTTGCTTATCAAGTACTGTATCAGGGATATTCTCACATATCTTTTTTTTTTAATGTATTATAAAATAAACAAAGGAGCCCTGGTGGCACAGGGATTAAAGTACTCAGCTGCTAACGGAAAAGTCAGCGTTTCGAACCCACAAGTCACTCCTGGGGAGAAAGATACGGTACTCTGCTTTCGTAAAGATTTACAGCCTTGGAAACCCTGTGGAGCAGTTCTACTCTGCTCTATGGAGTCACTATGAATTGGAATCGATTCAACAGCAGTGAGTTTGGTTTGAGTTTTTATTATAAAAGATATACAAAAAAGGAAAAACACAGAACACCTGAAATTCCATATCAACCACCACGTTGTTGATGAGGTATAATTGCCCCACACCAGTATCATTTCCCACCATCTTTCTGTAGGTAATCAATACCCTTTGTTGTTGTTGTTAGTTGCCATAGAGTCAATTCCAACTCATGATGACCCCACGTGTGCAGAGTAGAACCGCTCTATAGGGTTTTTAAGGCTGTGACCTTTCTGATGCAGGAAGCGAAGTGCCTTTAGGTAGGTTCAAACCACCAAAATTTCAGTTAGTCAAGTGCTTAACCATTTCGCCCACCAGCCTAATCAATAGCCTATACCTGGAAAATATTTTTTCCAATGCATTTCTTTATACTCTTTCTAGCTCGGTATGTCTTGTGCTAATCCCAACAATACCTTGACAGGATGAGGTACATCTAACCTGTTGTCCTTATCCCATTTTCACTCTCCCTTATAGCCTTCATATTCTCATATCCCATCTTACCTTGATTAACTGTTATATACTTACCTACCTTACTCTTATCTGGCCTCATCATACACGTTGGGCATTCCATAGCTGGTTTTATCCAAATATCCACTTAGTCCATTCCATCACCCCTACAACTAATAATGACTGAAAAAAAATACCAAGAATGCTGACTGGACTTATTTTAAATTTATGACAAATAACTATCTCTCCTGTACAACTATTTCATACTTTTTCCCTCAGTTCTACAGCATATATTCATGCAACCTTTTTCACAGATGATGGACATTATTTCTATTTCACAGAGAAAGGCGAAGCAAAAGGAAGAAAAATAAGCTTCTACTACAACATGTATGCGACTTACAGAATCTGCACCTGAATACCTTGCCTATCCTTGTATTAGTATAAATAAAAGAACTCTCTTTGCATATGGACAACCCTCTTCTGTGGGCCCTAGATCTCATCTCCTATAGCCCACTCAAAACCATAGCTTCAGCAATTCTCCCTAATCATCATTTATTCCTTCTATACTAGATCATTCACAATTGTGTTCCAGACATCATTATTCACATCAGCAACAACAAATTAGAAAATAAAATCACCAGCACTCAAGAGAACCCTTAAACAAAATATAAGTAAACAGAATTCAGAAATGTATATAAAATGATAATGCAGCAAGACAAAGTGGGTTTTATTCTATAAATGCAAGATTAGTACAACTTTTAGAACTAGACAAATGTTATTTGCCCCTTTAATAAATAAAAGTGGGAAATGTGATTATCTTAATACAACCTGAAAATTTGTTTATTAAAATTAAATATCCACTCATGGTAAAAAAAACAGCAAATGAACAAATACTTGTGTATTTTCTTCAGTCATATTTAGTTGTAGGGGCAAAGGAAAGGACTAATTGGATATTTGGATAAAATCAGGCATGAAATATCCTAAGCAAATTAGTATGCAAATTTTCTGTATGGTGAGGCTGTGTATTTCCTTAGTCGCTCCAGATTTGCTGTTCTTGAATATCATTTATCACCAGCAGAAAATGTTTTAATTTGTTCATCATTCAATATGATTTTTACTGAGATTCTAAGAAGCTTCAAGTATTGTCCTAGGGATTGCTAACGCAAAGCTAAATAAGACAAAATGCCTATACTCCAGATGCTTAAAGTAGGTAATTTCTAATTAAAATTAAATTTCCTTGTCTAGTGTTCAACTCTAGTCCTTAGATTTCCAAATGTAGAGGTTTAAGTTGAATACACAAGGATTCTTCACTTACGTTCTGATCACCATTCTGATGTAAATTCTCCAACATTCATAGTCTGTGAGTTGCATCACATCATCATATAATTGTTGTGTGGCTGATATTGGCATTCCTAATTTCATTTTATTTTTATATCAGTCAGTAATTCAGAAAAAAATACATAAATGACTCCAAATTTGTCAAAATATAGATACAAAAGCAGATATTAGGAATTGGGAATAGTTGTTTTTTTTTTTTTTTTTAGCAGTTTGAGAATATTGATGTGTGCCACGGTCCTGGGAAATTACCTGGAATCAAATTTTTTTTTTCCCCAAAATTCTCTTTTCTATATATCTCAGTGATACCTCAGAGGACATTCTAAATTTAAAGGGATAAGTCAAAAACAAAAGAATATTTTAACAATTTGAAATCTCATCAAAAGAGATTTTGTTCTTTAACTGGCTAGGCAACCAAGGATGTTGGGTATTAAATGATTTATTGTGCACCTTCTTCAGTTATAAGTATCTGAGACTTAGCTGAGGTAATTTTTTCCAGATGTACACATTTGAGGAAGATAACTTTTCACTATATTCAAGTTGATACTTCCTATAGGGTTGCTATGAGTCAGAATCAACTCGATGGCACTGGGTTTACTTATAATTAATTCTCTTCAGAAGGACCCTATGCTGAACAAGATGTTTTCTTAGAGAATAACATTTTCAGGACATGGTCACGGATTTGTCTGGTCTTCACCCCATAAACTATAGGGTTGAGAAATGGTGGGACTAATAGGTAAAGGTTTGACAAAAGGATATGAACATATGGTGGTATGTGAGAACCAAACCTGTGTGTGAAGAAAGAAAAGAAGGCAAGAAGGTAGAACTGAAGGAACACACAAATGTGGGCAATGCATGTATTGAAGGCTCTGAGTCGTGCCTCCTTCTGGGGCAGTTGAAAGACAGTGATGAAGATGTGAACATAGGACAAGGTGATAAAAATTATGTCAAACCCTAGGATGGTGAAGGCAACAAATAGGCCATACATCTTGTTGACCCAGATATCTTCAACAGCCAGCTTCACAAGGGCCATGTGCTCACAGTAAGAGTGGGAGATGATTGTAGTTCTGTAGTGTTTAAGGCGGTATTTGATAAGCACTAGGCATGGTGCTACAAGAATAGCAGCCCTGATTGTCACTCCAATCCCAATATGAGTTAGAAGTTGTTGTGAGAAGATGGTGGCATGTCTCAATGGATCACAGATGGCCACATAGCGGTCCAGGGCCATTGCCAGCAAGACACCTGATTCAATTGCCTGAAATGAGTGAATAAGCCACATTTGCAGTAGGCAGGCTTCAAAACAAATATTTTGCAAATGAAACCAGAAGATGCCTAACATTTTGGGAAGAATACAAGTGCTAAGTGCAATGTCTGTGGTCCCCAACATAGCCAAAAAATTGTACATGGGTTTATGGAGGCTGTTTTCATATTTGATTACAGCTAAGATGAGGGAATTCCCAATCACAGCAATGAGGTACATGACAGAGAATGGAATCCCAATCCAACACTGCACTGACTCCAGGCCAGGGATCCCAATGAGTGTTAGCATAGAGGGCATGAAGACTGAGCCATTGATTGTTAGCATGGTGACTAGGTCAGTAGAATCAAGTCTTGGTATTGCTGTTTTATCTTCTGTTCCTTGTCAAGACTTGATAAATTAAAAATAAATTTATTTTAGCCGCATATATTTTAGAGTATCATATTATATTTTCTCTCCCAACTCCCCTGCTCTAATTTTCTCTCCTTTCCCAAGAGTCAGTGAGAGACCAACCATCAAGTTCCATGTTTCTGCATGCCTTTCTCATTTTTAATAAAATAGTTAAATGGAGAAGATGGCCCCTTTCTGGTTCATGACTTCTGGACCAAACTAATTCCCTTATCTTGTGTCCTCTATTTATCACCCGTTTGTTTGTTTGTTTTTTGTTTTATGATTCACCAATTACGATTGGGAAAATAATGCAGAGTAAAGACGTTTCGAGAATGATACACCCCCTGGCTAGACATAAAGGATCCACAGTGGAGTTAGACCATTCAATTGGATGAAAATCAGAAGACAATTTTAACTGGAGTATTTTTCAGTCTTGAAATTCACCAAATGGTCCTCAGGCCAGTTTGTTCATAATCTGATTCTTCTCTCACAGATTGTCTTAGACACACTTTTGATCTAATTTTTCACACTTTTTATGTCCTTCCAAAACTGAAACACATGTCTTGTATATTTTCCTACTTATTCTATGAAAAGATAAATCCATTTTTTTTAATCCATGAGTATTTTCCTCTGTAGTTCTTATCAGACCTTGCTTTCTCACCTTCTGTGCCTTGCTGTGTGTGCATCTCTTTAACTTAAAATGACAACCTATACCCTCTGCTAATTTCTTTCCCCATTAATATCTGTCTTCACCTCCCCAATCCTGATGAGTCATTTATTCTTAACCATTTCAAATAGCATTAAATTCTCTGAATTTTGGGGGGTTTATTTTTGTTTTTTTCTTAGAGCCGACACATCTTCCAGGCACTCAAAGTAAAAGATTTCTGTAGAGGTGAAAATTTTCTTCTGCATATTGTTTTACATAGGACTACTTCTATCTTCCTTTCTTCCTCTGCCCCTCAAAGTTCCCTCCGCCACATGGCACTATAAGCTTCCAGAGTCTCTTATCTCTGTTACCAAGTGACGTATTTCAGTGATATATTTACTGGGCTTTTCTTTGTCATCTTCCAAAGTTTGAAGTGGTTTCCCTGCTTGCTGATTCTTTCTAACCTCTGTCTGTGCAACCTCTGTATGTAATTTTGTCTCAAGAAAATATTTCCACCCCAGAATTTTAAAAATATTAAATAATTTTCAGTTATTTCTTTAAGAAATTGTACAACATGTTTTCTGAAACCATTTAAATCCAGCATTAAAAGGACAAAGGCAATAAGAAAGACCTTAAAAAAATAAAAAACAGATTGAAAATAAAAAATCCTGAAGTCGTATTCTCCCCATCGTTCTGCAACTTTTATGTTTGTTTGTTTTGTTTTGTTTGTTTTTGCCTCATAAACTTCAGTTGACTCTGGGATACAAAAGGTTACCTATAACACAGCTCAGATCAATTACAGGAGCATTTATTGCTTCCTTTTCTTAAAACATTCATCTCTGAGTAAGGCTTTCCTTTCTGAGATTGCTTGTTCAAAAATTCTTCCTTTTAATAAATATACAATGTACCAAACTAGATCATCCTCACATTAGAAGGTGATAGTACTACTCACAAATTAGAAGATTCTCTCCTAATTATTTTATCTGGCAAACGTTGATTAAGTATCTACTTTTTTTTTTTTTTATGGTTAGAAACTCTATGGGGCAGTTCTACTCTCCCCTACAGGGCCACTAGAAGTCAGGATCCACTCAATGCCAACGGGTTTGTTTTCTTTGTGTGTGTGTTTGTGTTCAAAATGGAGTGTCTGGGTGGTGCAAATAGTTAACATGCTTCCCTACTAACCAAAAGGTTGATGGTGTCAATTCACCCAAAGTTGCCTCACAATAAAGTCCTGGCAATCTACTTCCAAAAAATTAGCCATTGAAAACCCTGTGAAGCATCTTTCTACTCTAATAAAGTTGTCCTAAATTGGAATCAACTCATCAGTAACCATGATGTTCCAAGTACTGTTTGCAGCAATTGGAGAACAGAGGTAAATTTATTTAGCCTATATTTATGAGGTATCTATGCACTGGGTTCTGGGATATTGTATCGGGCTCTTGGAATTAAAAAAGTAGTTTACCATTTATTATGTATTACATGTCATTTTCCCTCTTAAGAGCTTTAAGAATTTTAGAGTATTTTACATTCCTTAGCCTATGATACTGGCATTATTATCCTATTTATATTAATGAATAAACTAAGACTCATGGTTGTTATGAATAAATATATTTGAACACAAATTACATAATATATTGACCAGCAAAGAATAAAATAAACCAAATTTCTGTCCTCTGAGATCTTTTAAATATAAATCAGTGAGTAATGATTCTGAGATAGATGTGTGTGAATGCCATCAGAGTGAAGCAAAATCAGGATGGGTTGTGCAAAAATAAAGACTTTAATCAGTATGTGCCTGCTCAGACTTTAATGGTAACCATTCTCACCTTTTGGAATCAACTAGATGGCAATTTTGTTTGTTTTCTTTTCTCTCTCTTTTTTTTACTGTTGTTTTTCCTTCATAATTACACAAATAGACACAGTATGTACACTATATTAGGTATGTAGTTTGGGGGGGTTATATGTTACCTAACTCAGGTATGACTACTTTTTCTGTAGCACGTATCCATACATCCATACATCCCAAAATTTCTGATTTGCCTCAAAAATGAGTGCTAGTGACTTTATTTGTAATATTAATTTGGGAGATTTAACACGTCCTCGTGAGAGTTCACCTGGAGAATCCTTGCCAACTAACGTATGAGCTGAAGCTTTGCTGAGTAAGTAATCAGAGGAATGAGTGCAAGAAGAGAAGGATGAAGCAAAAAAAAAAAAAAAAAAGCAGGTAAATAAAACAGAGAAGCATATCTTCAGTATAAAAGACTATAGACAGGAGGAAGGACCAAGATGGCTGACAAGGTAGAAGCTTCTGCTGATCCCTCTTGCAACAAAGACTTGAAAGAACAAGTGAATTGATTATATACATTATAATCTATGAACCCTGACCATCAAACACAGAACTAAGGAGTTGACCTGAGTGACAGGGGAGCGAAAAGCCGCTCACTGAAGCAGTGACTGCTTCCAGAGCTTGTGTGCTGCACCACAGCCTTGAGCAATCATGGTTCTCTGGAGCCAGAGTGGTGGGGCTGATCATGGCTTACTGAGATGGGGCAAGGATGGGATGCAGCGCTAGACCCCTCGAGTAACCTTGGCAGAGACCCAACCAGTGCATGCAGGCTGCACACTGACGTGGCTGACAGGTGAATGAGAAACCAAGGGGAAGCAGCGACTGATTTCGGAGCCTGGAGCGCAGCATCCCAGCCAGAAGACCTTAGCACTGGGCTTTGGACTAAGCGCAGAGGGGCTGATCACAGCTTCCTGAGATGGCACAAGCACTCTATGCACTCCTAACCCTCTGGGGCAAACTTGACCTATTCGACCTACTCGATCCAGCCAGTGCACACAGGCTACATGCCCCTCTGGAATCTCAGATAAAACAGTCTTCAGCAAACAAGATAAGTAACTTTGTCTATCTTGCCACAATACTCTCTCCTATCTATCTGATCTCTCCCCTCCCTGCCCCAGCCAGCTTCATTAACATTGGAATTCCTTGCACCAGGGAGCGAAGTGCTCTGCAGGGTTTTTTTTTTTTTTTTTTCCTAACCCATTGTCCTGCCCAAAGCAAAGCAGCAATTAACAGTCAGGGGGAAAAATCCTTCCCTGACTTCCCTAAACTGGAATAATAATACAGAACCAGCTCCAGCCAGGCAAAAGACATCCACGGTCTTTGGCTTCCATCCCTACAGGGAAGCAGGTAGCTATTATAATGCAAAGGCAATTCTGATACAGATCTGACTGTAGTTGTTTTAGCTGAGCAGTGGAAAGGCAAGTTTTGGAGGTCTGATACCTCTCTACTTATTAAATAGAGCCCTCACTGATCCATAGCAGGGAACTGAGGGCTGAAGATCCACCCACACCACCTAGCCACCTGCTAAAGGGGTCTGAGGATAGTGACACCTACCAAGCATTAGGGGTACAAGCATTGGGTGCCTAAGGTACAGCAGCAGAGCCCAGTCACCAAAGTGCTCTGGGAATAGAGACACACCTACCTCCCTGGCACATGGGGAAAGACTGTCAGAATCCTGCACTCCTCAGAGTGTGGCCCCCTGCTGCTACTAGAATCTGGTGCATACAAGCATCACCACTACTCCTCTAGGTTAATAGGTGAGAGCCTACACCACACACTAGGTGACCCACTATCAGGACACCTGAGCTGATTCTATTCAAGAATAGTGAACGGACTCATAGGCTCATATACCTGGTAACAGCTCAAACCAGCTGGTAACATGACATAAGTGATTCAAAAAAAAGTGATTCAAAGGCTACAACAATCAAGATAGCACAATCTAGTAGCCCATCTGGGTACACTGAACCAAAACAAGAAGATAAGACTCAGTGAGCAAATATAAAATAAATCATTACAGTATCTTATAGATGGCTCAGAGACAGCAGTAGATACATAATCACATAAAGAAGCAGACCATGACAGCTTCTACAAACCCCCAAATCAAAGTATCAAAATCTTTCACAGATGAAGGTACATTACGGGAATTGACAGATGTAGAATATAAAAAACTAACACACAGAATGCTTCAAGACATCAGGGATGACCTCAGAAATGAAATAAGGCAATCTACAGAAAAAGCCAAGGAACACACTGATAAAGCAGTTGAAGAAATCAAAAAGATTATTCAAGAACATAGTGAAAAATTTAATAAGCTGCAAGAATCCATAGAGAGACAGCATTCAGAAATCCAAAAGATTACCAATAAACTTACAAAATTAGACAACTCAGTAGGAAGTCAGAGGAGCAGAATCGAGGAACTGGAATGCAGAGTGGGCGAGATGGAGCATAAGGCAATTGACACCAATATAGGTGAAGAAAAATCAGATAAAAGACTTCAAAAAAATGAAGAAACCCTAAGAATCATGTGGGACTCTATCAAGAAGAATAACTTGCGTGTGATTGGAGTTCCAGAACAGGGAAAGATGCACGGATATCTATCCAAGAAGCTCATTGAACCCCATACAAGATAGATCCCAAAAGAAAATCACCAAGACATATTATCATCAAACTTGCCAAACCAAAGAAAGAGAGAAAATTTTAAAAGCAGCCAGGGATAAAAGAAAAGTCACCTACAAAGGAGAATCAATAAGAATAAGTTCAGACTATTTGGCAGAAACCGTGCAGTCAAGAAGGCAATGGGATTACATATACAGAGCACTGAAGGAGAAAAACTGCCAGGCAAGGATCACATATCCAGCAAAACTCTCTCTCAAATATGAAGGTGAAATTAAGACATTTACAGATAAATACAAGCTTAGAGAATTTGCAAAAAACAAATCAAAGCTACAAGAATTACTAAAGGAAATTCTTGGGTCAGAAAATCAATAATATCAGATACCAACACAGCACAAGGTCACAGAACGGAATATCTGGATATCAACTCAGATAGGAAAATCACAAAAACAAAATAAGATTAATTAAAAAAAATGCTCAAAACAGGGAATCATTTATGTCATTATGTAAAAGATTACAACAATCAAAAAAAAGAGGGACTAAATACAGGAGACATAGATGTGCCATATGGAAAGGAAACCAAGGCAATACCGGACAATACAAATTAGGTTTCTACTTAGAAAAATAGGGGTAAATATTAAGGTAACCACAAAGAGGTCTAACAATTCCATACTTCAAAATAAAAACCAAGATAAACATAACGACTCAGCAAAAATAAATTCAACTACTATGAAAATAAGGAACACACAATTTACAAAGAAAAACTCAGTACAAAAAAATAAGTGGAAAAATGAAATTGTCAACAACACACAAAAAAAGGCATCAAAATGACAGCACTAAACTCACACTTATCTATAATTACACTGAGTGTAAATGGAGTAATGGACCAATAAAGAGACAGAGTTGCAGGCTGGATAAAAAAACATGATCTGTCTATATACTGCCTAAAAGAGACACACCTTAGACTTAGAGACACAAACTAAAAAACAAAGGATGGAAAAGTAAATCAATCAAACAACAATCAAAAAAGAGCAGGAGTGCCAAAATTAATTTCTGAACAAAGAGACTTTAAAGTTAAATCCATCACAAAGGACAAAGAAGGACACTACATAATCATTAAAGGGACAATTTACCAGGAAGATATAACCACTTATAATTGGTTATATAACCATTTATAATAACCAACCATTGTAATAAGTATTTATGCACCCAATTACAGGGCTGCAAGATACATAAAATAAACCTTAACAGAATTGAAAAGTGAGATAGATATCTCCACAATTACAGTGGAAAACTTCAACACACCACTTTTGGTGAAGGATACAACACCCAGTAAGAAGCTCAATAGAGACACAGAAGATCTAATTGCTACAATCAACCAACTTGACCTCATAGACGTATACAGAACACTCCCCCAACAGCTACAAAGTATACTTATTTTTCTAGTGCACATGGAACATTCTCTAGAATAGATCACATATTAGGTCAAAAAAAAACCTTGGCACAATCCAAAACATCGAAATATTACAAAGTACCTTCTGAGACCACAAGGCCATAAAAGTGGAAATCAATAACAGAAAAACCAGGGGAAAGAAATCAAATACTTGGAAACTGAACAACACCCTGCTCAAAAAAGACTGGGTTATAGAAGACATTAAGGAGGGAATAAAGAGATTCATAGAATGCAACAAGACTGAAAACACTTCCTATCAAAACCTTTGGGACACAGCGAAAGCAGTGCCAAGAGGTCAATTTATATCAATAAATGTACACATACATAATGAAGGAAGAGCCAAAATCAGAAAACTGTCCCTACAACTTGAACAAATAGAAAAAGAGCAACAAAAGAATCCATCAGTCACCAGAAGAAAACAAATAATTAAAATTTGAGCAAAATTAAATGAATTACAGAACAGAAAAACAATTGAAAGAATTAACAAAGCCAAAAGCTAGTTCTTTGAAAAAATTAACAAAAGTGATAAACCATTGGCCAGACTAACTAAAGAAATACAGGAAAGGAAACAAATAACCTGAATAAGAAATGAGGTGGGCCACATCACAACAGACCCAACTGAAATTAAAAGAATCATATCAGATTATTACGAAAAATTGTACTCTAACAAATTTGCAAACCTAGAAGAAATGGATGAATTCCTAGAAACACACTACCTACCTAAACTAACACAAACAGAAGTAGAACAACTAACTAGACCCATAGCAAAAAAAGAGATTAAAAAGATAATCAAAAAACTCCCAACAAAAAAAAGCCCTGGTCTGGACCGCTTCACTGCAGAGTTCTACCAAACTTTCAGAGAAGTTAACACCGCTACTTCTAAAGATATTTCAAAGCATAGAAAAGGATGGAATACTCCCTAACTTATTCCATGAAGCCACCATATCCTTGATACCAAAACCAGGTAAAGACATCACAAAAAAAGAAAATGACAGACCTATATCCCTCGTGAACATAGAGCAAAAATCCTCAACAAAATTCTAGCCAATAAAATTCAACAACATATCAAAAAAATAATCCACCACGACCAAGTGGAATTTATACCAAGTACGCAAGCATGATTCAATATTAGAAAAAAAATTAATGTAATCTGTCATTACCATATAAATAAAACAAAAGACAAAAACCACATGATCTTATCAATTGATGCAGAAAAGGCATTTGAAAAAGTTCCACATCCATTCATTATAAAAACTCTCAGCAAAATAGGAATTGAAGGAAAATTCCTCAGCATAATAAAGGGCATTTATACAAAGCCAACAGCCACATCATCCTAAATGGAGAGAGCCTGAAAGCATTTTCCTTGAGAACGGGAACCAGACAAGGGTGCCCTTTATCACCGCTCTTATTCAACATTGTGCTAGAGGTCCTAGCATGAGCAATTAGTCTAGACCTAGAAATAAAGGGCATCCAGATTTGCAAGGAAGAAGTAAAATTATCTCTGTTTGTAGATGGCATGATCTTATACACAGAAAACCCTAAGGAATCCTCCAGAAAACTACTGAAACTAATGGAAGAGTTCAGCAGAGTATCAGGTTACAAGATAAACATACCAAAATCAGTTGGATTCCTCTACATCAACAAAAAGAACATCGAAGAGGAAATCACCATATCAATAACATTCACAGTAGTCCCCATGAAGATAAAATACTTAGGAATAAACCTTACCAAAGATGTAAAAGAACTATACAAGGAAAACTACAAGGTACTACTGCAAGAAACCAAAAGAGACCTACATAAGTGGAAAAACATACCTTGCTCATGGATAGGAAGACTTAACATTGTAAAAATGTCTATTCTACCAAAAGCTATCTATATGTACAATGCACTTCTGATCCAAATTCCAAAGACATTTTTTAATGTGATGAAGAAACAAATCACCAACTTCATATGCAATGGAAAGAAGCCCTGGATTAATAAAGCATTACTGAAAAAGAGGAACAAAGTGGGAGGCCTCACTCTACCTGATTTTCAAACCTATTATACAGCCACAGTAGTCAAAACAGCCTGGTACTGGTACAACAACAGGCACATAGACCAATGGAACAGAATTGAGAATTCAGATATAACTCCATCTACGTACGAGCAGCTGATATTTGACAAATGCCCACTGTCAGTTAATTGGGGAAAAGATAGTCTTTTTAACAAATGGTGCTGGCATAACTGGATATTCATCTGCAAAAAAATGAAACAAGGCCCATACCTCACACCATGCACAAAAACTAACTCCAAATGAATCAAAGGCCTAAAGATAAAGTCTAAAATGATAAAGATCATGGAAGAAAAAATAGGGACAATGTTGGGAGCCCTAATACAAGCCCTAATGTTTTAAACAGAATATAAAACATTACCAAAAATGCCAAAGAGAAACCAGATAACTAGGGGCTCCTAAAAATCAAACACCTATGCTCATCTAAAGACTTCACCAAAAGAGTAAAAAGACCACCTACAGACTGGGAAAAAATTTTCAGCCACAACATCTCCGACCAGCACCTGATCTCTAAAATCTACATGATTCTGCTGAAACTCAACCACAAAAAGACAAAGAATCCGTTTAAAAAATGGGCAAAGGATATGAACAGGCACTTCAATAAGGAAGACATTCAGGCGGCTAACAGTTACATGAGGAAATGTTCTCGATCATTAGCCATTAGAGAAATGCAGATCAAAACTACAATGAGATTTCATCTCATTCCAACAAGACTGGCATTAATCCAAAAAACACAAAATAATAAATGTTGGAGAGGCTGTGGAGAGATTGAAACACTCCTACACTCCTGGTGGGAATGTCAAGTGGTACAACCACTTTGGAAATTGATTTGCCTCTTCTCTAAAAAGCTAGAAATAGAACTACCATATGACCGAGCAATCCCACTCCTTGGAATATATCCTAGAGAAGTAAGAGCTTTTTCACGAACAGATATATGCACACCCATGTTTATTTTAGCAATACCAAAAAGATGGAAGCAACCAAGGTGCCCATCAACGGATGAATGGATAAATAAATTATGGTATATTCACACAATGGAATACTATGCTTCAACAAAGAACAATGATGAATCTGTGAAACATTTCTTAACAGGGAGGAACCTGGAAGGCATTATGCTGAGTGAAATTAGTCAGATGCAAAAGGACAAATATTGTATAAGACCACTATTATAAGAACTTGAGAAATAGTTTAAACTGAGAAGAAAATATTCTTTTGTGGTTACGAGAGTGGGGAAGGAGGGAGGGTGGGAGAGGCATATTTACTAATTAGATAGTAGATAAGAACTACTTTAGGTGAAGGGAAGGACAACACTCAATACAGGGGAGATCAGCACAATTGGACTAAGCCAAAAGCAAAGAAGTTTCCTGAATAAACTGAATGCTTCAAAGGTCAGCGAAGCAGGGGCAGGGGTTTGGGGTCCGTATTTTAAGGGGACATCTAAGTCAATTGGCTTAATAAAATCTATTAAGAAAACATTCTGCATCCCACTTTGAAGAGTGATATCTGGGATCTTTTTTTTTTTTTAAATAATTTTTATTGAGCTTTAAGTGAACATTTACAAATCAAGTCAGTCTGTCACATATAAGCTTATATACACCTTACTCCATATTCCCACTTACTCTCCCCCTAATGAGTCAGCCCTTCCAGTCTCTCCTTTCGTGACAATTTTGCCATTTTCTAACCCTTTCTACCCTCCTATCCCCCCTCCAGACAGGAGATGCCAACACAGTCTCAAGTGTCCACCTGATGCAAGTAGCTCACTCTTCATCAGCATCTCTCTCCAACCCATTGTCCAGTCCCTTCCATGTCTGATGAGTTGCCTTCGGGAATGGTTCCTGTCCTGGGCCAACAGACGGTTTGGGGACCATGACCGCCGAGATTCTTCTAGTCTCAGTCAGAACATCAAGTCTGGTCTTTTTATGAGAATTTGGGGTCTGCATCCTACTGATCTGCTCCCTCAGGGGTTCTCTGTTGTGCTCCCTGTCAGGGCAGTCATCTGTTGTGATCTGCTGATCCTACTGATCTGCTCCCTCAGGGGTTCTCTGTTGTGCTCCCTGTCAGGGCAGTCATCTGTTGTGGCTAGGCACCATCTAGTTCTTCTGGTCTCAGGACGATGTAAGTCTCTGGTTCATGTGGCCTTCTCTGTCTCTTGGGCTCATAGTTATTGTGTGACCTTGGTGTTCTTCATTCTCCTTTGATCCACGTGGGTTGAGACGAATTGATGCATCTTAGATGGCCGCATCATCTGGGGTCTTAAATGCTTGCAAGTGGCCATCTAAGATGCATCAATGAGTCTCAGCCCACCTGGATCAAAAGAGAATGAAGAACACCAAGGACACAAGGTAATTACGAGCCTGAGAGAAAGGGCTACAGGAACCAGAGACTACATCATCGTGAGACCAGAAGAACTACATGGTGCCCGGCTACAACCAATGACTGCCCTGACAGGGAACACAACAGAGAACCTCTGAGGGAGCAGGAGAGCAGTGGGATGCAGACCCCAAATTCTCATAAAAAGACCAGACTTAATGGTTGGACTGAGAGCAGAAGGACCCCTGGTGGTCATGGCCCCCACACCTTCTGTTGGTCCAGGACAGGAACCATTCCCGAAGCCAACTTGTCAGACATCGATTGGACTGAACAATGGGTTGGAAAGGAATGCTGATGAGGAGTGAGCTACTTGGATCAGGTGGACACTTGAGACTATGTTGGCATCTCCTGCCTGGAGGGGAGATGGGAGGGTAGAGGGGGATAGAAGCTGGCAAAATAGACAGGAAAAGAGAAAGTGGAAGGAGGGAGCTGTCTGTCTCATTGAAGGGAGAGTAATTGGGAGTATTTTTTTTTTTTAGTGAGGTATATATAGCTTTTTATGCGAGAGACTGACTTGATTTGTAAACTTTCACTTAAAGCACAAGAAAATTAAAAAAAAAAAAAAAAGATGCTAGATCATGTGAAGAACGTTGTTATCTTTCTTCGTAATGGTTTCCCACATCCCATGAAGCCTAACTAGTATTCTTCTAGGTCAGAATTTTTCAATCTTAGTATAAGTCTTTGCTTCTTTATTGTAAGGAATATCCTCTGTACTTATGAGGTTTTACCTGGTAGCTGGCAACAACAACCTCTAGTCGTATCAGTCAAACAAGTTTCCAGGCATTTCCAAATGTCATGTGAAGGAGCATATTGTTGGGGGATGAGGGGTTGGGGTGGGGATCAAAACACTCTTGATTACTACTCCTTGTTCTGGGGTGCTATGGGAGGAAAAAAGGTTCTTAATTGAATAAGAATTAATGAGTCTATGCATCTTTAACCAAAATGGGCAGGATGAAACTGGCTATTCAGGGAGATATTCTTTCATAAATATTAACCAGGTAGAGAAGATAAAGAAGGCCATTCTTAGAAGAGGAAACAGCTAGTATAGAATCACAGAAGCATGAAAAATAGGTGGCATTGAGAATCAATAAATATTTTTTTAACATGCAAATTGGCTCATAAGCAAAAATAGTAAGAGTTGAGAATAAGAGAAAGGAAAGAAGACCAAATGTAAAGTTCCTTTTTTAAGCTAAATAATTTTACATTCGTAGGTGGAAGAAGAGACCTTTTTTCTTTCAAATATCCAGTCTGCCAGCAGATTGGTGAATGACTCAAAAAGCATCAAAGTTAGGGTAAGGAGACCATCTTTGAAAGCTATTTGTGATATTCTGGGTGGAATGTTATGAAGAGTAGTGGCAATATTGGTGGAATAACAGGAAGCAATTCTGTGGGACTCATTGACCTGGTGTAAGAGAAATTGAGAGGGATAAGACTAAAAATGTCCTTAGACTGAGAGTTACAGGACTAGGTGACCAAAGGCAAACGGGAGCAACTTTATGTGTGAAAATATGTATATGTTTAAAAAAGGTGGGAAAGCTTTCTTAAATGCTTGAAATTCCTGAGCCAGGGCAAGCAATCTGGAAATTTTCATCTTCTGTATAGTATAAAACCTAAACCTTTAGTGAGTGTTACCTACAACTCCAGTTCTGACATAGGCTCTGATTCCCAGGACTACATTTTAAGGATTTTAGAGGTCAGCTTAATTCATACTCCCTACAAAATCAGAAGTCTCTTTCCTCTTTAGCATCTCTGATATTCACTTTTAGGCCTTAAGCGTTCGGCTGCTAGCCAAAAGGTCAGCAGTTCGAATCCACCAGCCGCTCCTTGGAAACGCTATGGGGCATTTCTGCTCTGTTCTATAGGGTTGTTGTGAGTCAAAACTGACTTGATAGCAATGGGTTTAGCTTTGTTTTAGTTTGGTTTGTCTGACCTCTGCTTTAAGTTCTCCAGTGACAGAGGACTCAGTTTTTTCTGAGATAATCTGATAATCTGTCACATTGCAGTACAGCTCCAAGAGTCAGATATGTATCTTTATATTGAGCCTCAAACTTCCTCTCTCTTAATTTCTCCTGAGGTCCAATATCTGAGTTTCAATTACAGACATTGGTCATGAATCACAGCAGTTCATTACACAGGTCCTGGAGCAAACTACCACTGAATCTATCATTGCCTAGTTTTGCATTCGCTGGAGCAAGTTATGAAACTTCAAGTCACCTTGTTTATTTTTGTTTTGATTATCAGAATGATGCAATCTCTCTGTTCATCATATCTGGAATCATTGTATACCTATATGTTAGTTTTGATTACTTGGTTAAAGTGATGGTTAATGTTATGTGTTGGCTAGGGTATGATTCTCTCTGGTTTGCAGACACTAGACTGGTTGCTGTTCCATAATGTAATGTAATGTAATTTAAGCACCCTCTATGGTGAAATAAAGTTAATGATAGAAATACATTACAGGATGATCTTGAGGACTTAATGAAATGATTAATTTAAAATATTTAGAAAGAAGCATAAAATGTGTTAATCTGTCAATAAATGCTAGCTATTAATTTTTTTTTTTTTTTTTATTAATCTACAGAAGTTTATTCTCTCCTTCCCAAGAAATAACTTCAGGCGTTTGATGATTTCAAAATGAACATCTCCCCTGAATAATTCCCAGGCTAAACATTTACAGTTTCCTCATCTTTTAACAAGTGATCTGTCCATTAATTCGTTAGTCAAGATATCATTTTCTAGAGATTCTTCTATTTCTCAATTCCCCTTTAAAATATATTACCGAATATTTAATTACCTGATTCTGAAATATTCTGAAAAGCATAAGATACCATGAGACAAGATCTTTCAAGAGTTTCAACTCTGTTACCATAAGACTCTGTTGCTTTTTATCATCCTGGCATCATATAGTGTAACATGGGGTATGTGTTATTATCGAAACTCATCCTCAAAATTCCCACATTTAGTGCAGAATCCTAAACCCAAAGACTTACCAGGGGTCATAAGTGGAAATATAGTTAGACGCCATGGAATGAGACTTTTTGATGTTACAGGCAGTGAAGAATGTATGTTTTGTACTCTAGGATGTTCCTGGGGGATTGGTTCTCACTGATCCCTGGTGGGCCTTCAGATTCACCTGGGATGAGGGGAACTGGGAACCAAACTGAGCCTCCTTTTTAAAATTCCTCAGAGAAGACTGTGTCCCAAAACAATACAGAACAAGCCATTGTCACCTATTTACAAAAATAATAAGCCAATAGTGGGAGGATAAAAGCACCGTGGCATATTTGGACAAATTATTGTAGTCGTGTTCTGACAGAGAAATAAAAGGAACATTTACATAATCTAATTCCAGTATACTAAGCACTGATTTCTTATTTTAGGCCCATGGAAAAGATGGACTTTAGAAAGTGCACCTCAAAGTCTCAATCACCTGTCACTCTCTGAGCTTCTTCTACATGAGCTTTGGTGAAACAAATCTTTCTTATATCTTATTGAACTCTCACCAAAGTGTCCCATTCATGTTCAGGCTTCTTACATGATGATAGGTATTTTCAAAAACTTTAGTGCCAGCCACAATGTCTATAACTGGCATTCTTGACCTGTATTTACTTAGCTAAAACAATGGTTTGGGTCTTAGGTTCAGCACAAAGGGGGTAAAGCTTCAGCATGAAGAAAACAGAGGGAGAAGATGCCTGTTCTCTGCATAATTTAAGAAAAAGGCTAACAAGACTGATTACTAGCATCTGCCTGAGAGACAGGCTGATCTTACTGGGTGTCACACTGTTTTTGTCCTGTGTCATGGGACTGGTCATATACAGTAGCCCTGTTCTGTTTGCATTTGCCTCTGACCCTATCTAGTCCTTGAACTTCCACAAAACTCTATCCAGCCTAGAAAAATCAGAGATTTAGGAGTGAGTACGGTGATGTGCTGGAGTCAGTCCATCCTGGCTTAGGAGAGCTGATTATGTGCAACTCTTCCAGCACTGTGCTCAATGGCTTCATGTTGATCTAAGTTTTAACCTAGATAATTTTTGCAAGAATAATACAAGAAACATCCTTATAACATTCACCTAGATTTACAAATCGATTATTTTGCCCTATTTTGCTCTATCATTCTATTGTTGACAGACAGATAAATAGATAATTTTTCTGGTCTACTTAGGAGTAAGTTAGAAACATGGTGCCCCTTTACCCCTAAATATTTCAGTGTGTATTTTCCAAGAAGGGCATTCTATTGCATAATCACAGAGTTATAACTGAAATGAGGAAATTTAGTGTTGAAATTATACCACTGTTTTTTAACCAGAAGGTAGGCAGTTCAAATCTACCAGCTGCTCCTTGGAAACCATATGAGCCAGTTCTATGTTGTCCTATCAGGCTGCTATGAGTCAGAATAGACTCAACAGCAATGAGTTTTTGGTATATTTTTTATATATATATATATATTTTTATTTTTATAAATATATATAAATATGTATATGTAAATATATATATTTTTATTTATATATATATATATAGGCAGCCTCCAGGTTACGAGGTAGATCCATTCCTAAGTGTATCTTTAAGTTGAACTTATAGGTAAGTCAGAACAGGTGCATACGGTTCTTATTTAGCCTTACTTTAGTTCAAGAAGGAAACCCTCGTGGCATAGTGGTTAAGTGCTACAGCTGCAAACCCAAAGTTTGGCAGTTCAGGTCCACCAGGTGCTCCTTGGAAACTCTATGGGGCAGTTTCACCCTGTCCTGTGGAGTCCCTATGAGTCGGAATTGACTTAATGGCAACAGGTTTGGGTTTGGGGTTTTTAGTACAAGAAAAAGCTGGAAGCATTTTCAATGATTTCAAAGCTGCACATGCAACAAGTGAAGGTGATTATAATGAAGAATTTTTTTTGAGTAGGGGTTGGTTCAATCTTTTCAAAGTGAGGGCAAATTTGTATAACATTAAAGGGCAATTAAGAGTTATCCGTAAGTTGGATGTTCATAACCCAGGGTCTTCGTGTGTGTGTGTGTGTGTGTGTGCATGTATATACGTACACATATCACTGGTTTTGCTCCTCTAGAGAATACAAACTAAGACATTTAATGTGATTTCATTCAGGTTTTTTCACTGTAAAGTTACTATTTCTCCCTTTGTAATTCATAAAAATTCTATGACAAGATACTTTGATACTATGTAAATAACCTGCTCCTCCTCAAACTTTCACCTATTAATCCATCGTCCTTTCCGTATTTGTTAGTTGACATTAAGCTACAAGGAAGAATTTTCTCTTCAACCTTTTATTAATGTATTGCTTTATTCATATCTGTAGAGACTCATGAAATCTGACTTTATTTAGTGGGTTATAATCCATCACCACATTCTTTATATTGATGCTCAAATTGTCCTAAGTTTATCTGGAGGGAGGCCCAACAAACTAGATCTTGGATTCTTTTGACATGTTCCAATAATGCTTCAAACACGTTTCTACTTTCTCACACAGTATTTCGTTTCTAACATTTATACTATCCTAGTGTGAGCCCTGAAACCAGTTATTTTTCAAAGGAATCTTGATCTCTTTTAGTGAACAAAGTTATTGAGATATCAAAATGTAAGCAATAGGATTGTTCGTTGCTCGTGCTGAGTCATTGTTTTTGGCCCCTCTCAGTGGACAGATACAGGAAATACACATACACACAAACACACATGTACACACACACAAACACATAATTATATAATTATGTTTGCAAGTACCTATTTTTTTATGTGTCTATATTAAAAAATAATGAATTCATTATTATAACTCCAATCCCAAACCACATCCTTAAATTTTTATTCTAAGCTCAATCCTTTCCCTATGTGTAACTATCTCCTCCAACAGCTGGAAAACTATTTCCCATTATTCTCAATGTTTTTTCTCCTTTTCTCAAGCCTAGACTGCGTAGCGCCTAGTCGTTCATGTTGTGGTGTTGGTAAAGAATACTGAATACGCCCCAGACTGCCAAAAGAATGAACAAATCAATCTCAAAAGAAATACAACCTGAATGTTCCTTAGAAGTGATGACAGCAGAACTTCCACTCACTTGCTTTGGACACACTATCACAATTATCCAGTGATCTGGAGAGAGAGATCACTAGCAAAAGATCATGTTTAATGAGGCAGACACCCAAAGAAAACAAGAAGAACCTTCAATGAAATGATTGACACAGTAACTGAACAATGGGCTCAAACATGTCAACAATCATGAAGATGGTGCAGAACCAGGCAGTTCATTCTGTTATACAAAGGTCACCATGAGCTGATGACCAACAACTTGACAACAATTAACAACAAGCCTCCAGATGCTACATAATATTACTGTGAGAAGCAAATATAACAGCAGGCACCCAATATCTGTTTACACTACTTTCCTTCTGAGGAATTATTTACAGCAGTGAACTGTGTAAATCTTAAGGTTATCATCTTTTGATGTGTATTGACAAAAGTTACAGCTGTGTCACCCACAATTCTGTTAAGGTATAGAGCATTTCCATCACTCCAGAAAGTTTCATCATCATGTCTCTTTCCAGTCAATGCATGCTACTTATCAATCTATCAGAGGAAAACACTATATTTCTTTCACCACAAATTATTTTTGCCTGCTCTGTCTTTCTTTAAATCTTGTCTAATTATTCTTAATAATTTGTAATTTTCAGTATAGAATTACTGCAAATATTTTACTTTATTAGATAAAAAATATATATCCAAATGTTTTAGGTCTTTGCATTCTATAGCAAATTTTTTTTTTGAAGTTCCCAGTCATACTTCCAGTATATAGAAATACAAATAATTTTTAAATGCGTCTTGTATCTTAAAATCTTGCTAAATTCACTTATTTATTAATTCTATTAACTTTATGGGTGTACTCAGGAGATTTCAAGCTAAAAAATATTGCCCACTATAAATAAAGATTATGCAATTGGCACTGTGTGTATTACCTTCTGGCCTTGCACACAGGATGACAACAGTTACTATTCTCTGCTCTAGGCCTTTTTTTTTTAGATTTATCATTTAACAGATACAGAAACTTACTATACGGAGCACATACATGTGTCAGTACCCATCCTACCTTTCATTTCCAGTTTTTATTTCTTGAATTAAGAATCTTTTTTCTTTTATCATTTTATGATAAGTGATTCAATGTAGTGAACATGGATTAAATCCTCCAAGCTTTTTTTCCCAATACTATTTTTCTAGTTACTTCTGGACCTTTGTGGTAAATCTCTGTGGGGACCTGAAAGTAGTTACTGGTTTCTGCCTTGGGTTCTGGGCAATTTTAGAAATTATATGTAAACATGGTAGATGAAGAACAAAATACCACCTGTAATTTTTTAATACTGTTTAAGTGTAAGGATACCACTTGGTCTGAAAGCCAAATGGGCCTCCTAACCCAATCACAGAATGAAGCTCATTCCTTTATTAAGTGAAGGTAATACCGGTATCAGATCAATGTTTCCACATGGGAATAGCGACTGTCTAAGGGGAGCAACCCAGAAAGTAAACAACCAAACCGCAATATATTTATACCATGATACATTATTCAATAATAATAATAAACAGACTAGAAACACTAACAATAAAATGGATGTAACTCACAAGAAAAGAGACACAAAAGAATATATGCTAAATGGTACCATTTATATAACACTCATAAACAGGTAAAGCTATAAACTTTAATGATGCATGCTTAGGTGGTAAAAGGATATAGAAAATCAAGGAAATAATCACATTAAATATCAGTATAGTGATTTACATTAGGAGGAGTGAGAAGGAGTGATAATAATAGGAAACATGGCTTTTTGGATCCTGAAACCAACCATCAGTTGCTGTTGAATTGACTTCAACTCATGGTTACCCCATGTGTGTCACAGTAGAACTGTGCTCCACAGGGTTTTCAGAAGTATATTGCCACATCTTTCAGGGTGCCTTTGAGTGAGTTCAAACCTCTAAACTTTAGATTAGTAGCCCGGTGCTTAACTGTTTTTGCCACCCAGGGACTCCTAGTTTTACATGCTAGCAATGATTAATTTCTTCACCTGGGGGTTGTTACATGGATATTTGCTTTATAATAATTTATTTTCACTTTTGTGTATTGCCTTATATTTGGAAAAAATAAGTGTTCTCCATGAAACCCTGGGTAGTGCAAATAGTTTAGTGCTTGACTACTGACCAAAATTTTCAGGGTTCCAACATACCCAATGGCACTAAGGAAGACAGCTTTGCAATCAGCTTACAGAAGGTCACACCCTAGAAAACTCTATGATCCAGTTCTACTCTGCAAAAATTGGGTGTCCGTAAGTTGAAATCCACTCCAGGATAACTAACAATAGCAACATAAAACCAAACCTCCATTTTTCCACATTTAGTGCAAAAACCTAAGCTCAAATACTCACCAGGTGTCAACAGTGGAAATACAGGTAATAACCATAGAGTCTGATATTTTTGTTTGTTTTTGACATTTCAGGCAGTGTAGGATGAGTGTTTTGTACTCCAGGATGTTCCTGGGGGATGGGCTTCCATCAATCCCTGTTGGGCCTTGAGGTCCACCTCAGGCAAGGGGAACTGGGAAACAAAATGAGCCTGCTTTAAAAAATGCCTCAGAGTAAACAGTGTTCCTAGACAACACAGAACACATTAATTACATTTATTCACAAAAATAATGAGTTACCAGGAGTCCTATTGGCACAGTGGTCAAGAGCTCAGGCTGCTAACCAAATGGCCAACCGTTCTAATCCACCAGTCATTTCCTGGAAACCCTAAGGGGGCAGTTCTACTCTGTCCTATAGGGTAGCTATGAGTTGGAATTGACTCCACTGCAATGGGTTTGGTTTTTTGGTTTAGGGCTCATACAGGCATCTTGATATATTCAGAAAAATTGTACAGACATATACTGACAGAGAAATAAAAGGAGTATTAATGTGATCTAATTCCAGTATGATAAGCACTGTTTTCTTCTTTATCCATGAAAGAGGTGGATTTTGAAAAGTACACCTCAGGGTCCAATCACTTGGCATTCTCTGAGCTGCTTCTGCAAATCATTCTTGTATCTTAACAAGCTCTCAACAAAGTGTCCCAGTCATGTTCAGGCTTCTGACATGATGATAAGTATTTTCAAAAAATTTAGTGCCAGTCACAATGTCTGTATCAATCCCCTAGCCAGTAACTTCCATCCTTGCCTGCATTTAGTTAGCTGAAACAAAGTTTGTGTGCCTTAGAAAAGGGATTCAAAGACACAATGTAAAGAAAAGGGAGAGAAAAGCCTCCTGTATTCTGCATAATACAAGAAAAATCTGACAGGACTGATTATTTGCATCTGCCTGAGAGACAGGTTGATCTTCCTGGGAGTCAGGCGAATTTTGTCCTGTGTCATGGGGTCTGGCCTTAAACATTAGACCTGTTATCTTTGAATTTAAAAGCTTTCTGCCCTCTGTAGTCATTAAACTTCCAAAAAATTATATCCATCCCTTGAAAAACCAAAATGGTATAGGGGTGAGGGCAGTGGTGTGCTAGAGTCAGTTCACATTGTCTTTTAAGAGCTGATGATGTCCATCTCTTCCCAGTTCTGCACTTAGTGGCTTCATGTTGGTAGATTAAAATCAGCCATGTTGTTGTCATTGTCTGCCATCAAATGAACTCTGACTCATAATGATCCTATAGGCCAGAGTAGAAATGCCCCATGGGGTTCCAAGGCTATAAATCTTTACGGGAGAAAACTGCCACATCTTTCTCCCAAGAAGCAGCTGGTGGATTCAAACAACTGACCTTTGGGTTAGCAGCTAAGTGCTTTAACCACTGCACCATAAGGACTCCTAAATCAGCCATAGCTGGAGGATGTATTCGAAAAAAAATCTGCAAACAACTCGAATTAGGGTTCTCATCCTCCCTCCCATGTAACAAGAAAAATAACAAACTAGTTGCCATTGAGTCGATTCTTCCCCATGGAGACCCTAACTGTTGCAGACTAGAACTGAGCTCCATAGGGTTTTCATGGCTGTGACCTTTCAGAAGAAGATTGAAAGGCCTTTCTTCAGAAGGCCCTTTGGGCAAGTTCAAACTGACAATCTTAAGGCTAGTAGTTGAGCAGATGTATACAAAATAAAATGAAATATTTCAGGGAAAATAGGTTGACTACTTTTGAGATAGAGTATGTAGGAGGCTGAGGTAAGGTCAGAAAGTTCTGAAATGTATCTACTAATCTTTATATATGATGTAATTTACATAAAAGCACATTGAATGACTCCTAAGATACTTTTGGAAACATGAGAAGAGAGTTTAAACCTCAAAGAATCACAATATTATAGAATGTTGTTGTTGGGTGCCATTGAGTCAATTCCAACTCATAGTGACCACATGTGATAAAGTAAAACCGCTCTAAAGGGTGTTCTTGGCTGTGATCTTCATGGAAGCAGATCACCAGGACCTTCTCCTGCAGAGCCTCTAGGTGGGTTTGAACTGCCAACTTTTCGTTAGCAGCCAAGTGCTTAACCTTTGTGCTACCAGGACTCCTTAGTGACACAAATATTCTTAGATACTATTTAGTCAAAATTCAGTAGAGCAATAGAGAAATAAGATATTTTAGAAATAATGTGACCTATTATTTTGGTGACAGATATAGTAACTTTGTGGTAGGGAAACTTAGAACTTCTAATATTAAACAAAAATAATAGTTCCTATTTTTTTTTTTAAATGCATTTTAATGGGAACAAATACCTCTGGATAACGTAGGAAATGTAGAAAGAAAATCTTTAGCAGAGATTCTTATCTCACCTTGTTTTCCAGAGAAAACCAGAAACAACACATTTAATTTTGAAATACAACAGAGTTAGAAACGGAAGTTGAATAGCTTTGATTATGGATGGTTGATAACATCCATAGAGTAAGAAGAAAGAATTTTTAATAAAACATGAGAAGTATAAAATACTGGCCTTGCCTATGTTATTTGGTACTCTGCCTGACTTAAGATGGGGTCCTTCCCATGCAGAGAAAAGAGATGCCAAGGAAAATCTTAGTTTGGCCAGAGTCCTGTCGGCTAGGTGCTTCAGCAAACTCCAGTACATGCATACAGTGGAACCATAAATTGGAAAATGAAATATTGATTCATAATACAACACAAATGAACCTTGGGAATCTTATGCTAAGTGAAAAAAGCCAGACACAAAAGGCCACGTATTATATGATTTCATCAATTTGAGATTTTCATCAATATGAGATATACAGAATAGGTAAATTCATACAAGAGAGAAAGTAGTTGCCAGCAGGAGCTGGGAGGAAGAGGGAATGGAGAGTCACTCCTCACAGGTACAAAGTTTATTGGAAAGATGAAAATGTTCTGGAAATAGATAGTGGTGAAGGTTTCACAACTTTTTGAACATATCAAACATCAATGACTTGGACACTTTGAAAGGGTGAATTTTATGGTATTTGTATTATATAAACCAAAAAAACCAAAACCCACTGCCGTCGAGTTGATTCCGACTCATAGCGACCCTACAGGACAGAGTAGAACTGCCCCTTAGAGTTTCCAAGGAGTGCCTGGCAGATTTGAACTGCCGACCTCTTGGTTAGCAGCTGTAGCACTTAACCACTATGCCACCAGGGTTTCCTGTATTATATAACGAGTGTTAATAAAGGGTGGATTCAGTATCATATACAAAGAATATGCTGGAAAACTATTATAAATATTTTGAAATGTTACTGCATGTTGTGGTTGTGTAGTGATGTACTTTGATGATCAAGGAAGAGGCAGAGCTCAAATGTAAATGTGGAAATACTTATCCTGGAGCTATAATAAAGGCCATATTAATAATTTATCAGAGTCTTGACTACCTCAGTCTGTATATGTTCTTCTAATTACGAGAAAGGCGTAAATAATTTTATTGCAAGAATGAGTCTATTTTGCAAATTTTGTTGGATTTTTAATGTTTTATTTTCTCAATCCTTCATTCAGTAATTTTTTTTTAATCACTAAAATATACCACGTAGTGTACAGTGCGCATCACGAGCATACAGATGAATTAGACATACAATCTAGGTGGGGAAAGCAGTTGCATAAAGCAAAAATGGAGAGCAACATGGTAACTGCTCTAAAAGCTTTGAGGAGGAGCAAAGAAATAAATCTGGTAGAAAAATCAGAATCCCTCAGTTAAAAGACACATCTAACTAAATCCTAAAAGCTGAATAGCAGTTAGGCAGGCAAAAAGTAAAGGTATTGACATACATAATAGCAGGACGAGCAACCAGATGCATGAAGCAGCTTTTCATCTACAGAAAATGCAAAAATTTTAAGGCTCCCTCGAAAGTAAATAAAACAAAATATATAGAGACAAAACATAAGATTTTAATTTTAGAATACTAATTTTATGTAGGAGTCCTGGTTGCACAGTGGTTAGGTGCTCAGCAACTAACCAAAAGGTCAGTGGTTCCAACCCACCAGCCACTCCTTGGAAGACAGATGTGGCAATTTGCTTCAATAAAGATTACAGCCTTGGAAACTCTGTGGGCCAGTTCTGCTATGTCCTATAGGTTTGCTATGAGTCAGAATTGCCTTGAAGGCAATGGGTTGTAACTTTAGGTACTTTTAAATCATGGCTAATTAAAAAAAATATGTTAATGAATGAAAGGTGAAAATATAATTTATTATTTCACATAAGAACTGATGAAAGGCTGAAAGGGAAAGAAGTAATAAATAATGAGGAAGGGGGAATATTCTTAAGAGTTATTTAAAAAATAATCACAGGATGTGGTGACTGAGTAAATGTAGAGTATGAAATTGAGACCAATTTCCAAGGAAACGACTAGATTTCTGGATTGGACCTGAGAAGTTATAGGGGTATCCTTTTCTGAATAAGGAATATTTTGAGGAATTGTGAAGGAATATTAACTTTCACGTAGTTATAATTTTAAACGTAAAGAATTTGGCAAAAATAATCCAAGAAAATCCCTTATAACAGATTCACAAATTGTGTTATAGTTTGCCCTATTTTGCTTTATCATTTTATTGTTGATAGACAGATATACACCTATATATGTATATATATGTATGTGTTTATATATATGTATATACACAGAACTGCTTGTGAATATGAAACATGGTACCCCTTTACCCCTAAATATTTCAGTGTATATTTTCTGAGGGGACATCCTACTTCATAAACACAGTATTAAAACCAAGATCAGGAGGGGGGGGCCAAGATGGCGGACTAGGTAGACGCTACCTCAGATACCTCTTGCAACAAAGACTAGGAAAAACAAGTGAATCGATCACATACATGACAATCTTCGAACCCTGAACAACAAACACAGATTTAAAGAGTTGACCTGAGTGACAGAGACAGAGAATGAACAACTATGGGGAAGCAGCGACTGTTTTCAGAGCCTGGAGCCAGCGTCCCAGTCAGGTAACCTTGGCGCTGGGCTTAGGACTGGGCGCAGGGGGCTGAACACAACATCCTGTGGCGGCGCAAACACAGGGTGTAGCCCTACCCCCCTGAACTAACCCCGGGAGGGGGCCCAGCCGGTCAGCACGGGCAGCGCGGTGACGTGGCTGGGGGGAGAAGTCCCCGGGAGCCAGTGACTGGTTTTGGAGCCGGGAGTGCAGTATCCCAGCCGGGGAACCTTGGCGCGGGGCTTTGATCTGGGCACAGGGGAGCTGAGCAGGACATCCTGTGAAAGTGCAAACACGGGGCGCAGCCCTATCCCCCTGAACTGACCCCGGGAGGGAGCCCAGCCAGTCCACAGGGGTGGCGCGGCGATGCGGCTGGGGGGAGGAGAAGTCTCCGGGAGGCAGTGACTGGTTTTGGAGCCGGGAGTGCAGCATCCCAGCAGGGGAACCTTGACGCTGGGCTTTGGACTGGCAGTGGAGGGACTGACCGTGGCTTATGCAGGCCAGACCCTCGGGGGCAATCTCTACCCAGCCAGCACACACAGGCGACACGCCTCTTGGGAATCTCAGATAAAATAGTCATCCGAAGCAAGATAAGCAACTTTGTCTATATTCCGGGGTGCTACTCTCTCCTGTTTTTCTGAATCCTCCCCTCCCCTTCCCAGGGGGCTTCATTAACATTGGAATCTCCTGAGCCAGAGGGAGAATGCTTTTCTTTTCCCTTTTTTTCTTTTTTTGGTCTTTTCCTAACCCATTCTTCCCGCCTGAGAGAAGCAACCACAAAAAACCCAGGGAACAAAAATCCTTCCCTAATTGGACTAAAAACACAGAACCAGCTCCAACCAAGCATATGTGATCCATATCTCCAGCTTTCATCCCTACAGGGAACAAGGTGGCTATTATAATGCAAAGGCATTTCTGATAGGGATCTGACTGCATTTTTTTTTAGCGGATTTACTAGAAAAACAAGTTTCCCAGGTCTGATATCTCTGCATATTCAACAGAGCCCTCACTGACCCACAACAGGGAACTGAGGGCTGAAGCTCCCCCCAGACCAACTAGCATCCTGCCTTAGGGGTCTAAGGAGGGTGACACCTACCAATCTGTAGAGGTACTTGCATTGGGGGCCTAAGGCACAGCTGCAGAGCCCTCCCACCAGGGTGCTTTAGGAATAGAGACACACCTACCTCACTGACACTTGGGGGAAGCCTGTCAGCATCCTGCCCCACCTGGAGTGTGAACCCCAGCTGCTAGTAGAATCTGGTGCACACAACTATCACCAATACTTCTCAAGGTGGATAGGTGTTAGGGTGCAGCACACACTTGATGACCCAAAATCAGATTCTACTCAAGAAGAGTGAATAGACTCAGACATATATATCTGGCAACATCCCAAACCAGCTGGTAATAGGTCATAAGTAAGTCAAGGGCTACAACAATCAAGACAGCACAATCTAGTAGCCCATCCACGTATATTGAAAGAAAACAAAACAAGATAAGACTCAGTGAGCAAATATAGAATAAATCACTACAATATCTTAGTGATGGCTTGGAGACAGCACTCGATATCAAACCACATAAAGAAGCAGACCATGACAGCTTCTACAACCCCCCAAACAAAAGAATCAAAATCTTTCCCAAATGAAGATACAAACCTGGAATTATCAGATACAGAATATAAAAAACTAATTTACAGAATGCTTCAAGACATCAGGGATGACCTCAGAAATGAAATAAGGCAAACTGCAGAAAAAGCCAAGGAACACACTGATAAAACAGTTGAAGAACTCAAAAAGATTATTCAAGAACATAGCAGAAACCTTAATAAGTTGCAAGAATCCATAGAGAGACAGCATGCAGAAATCCAAAAGATTAACAATAAAATTACAGAATTAGACAACGCAATAGGAAGTCAGAGGAGCAGACTCAAGCAATTAGAATGCAGACTGGGACATCTGGAGGACCAGGGAATTAACACCAACACAGCTGAAAAAAAAAAATCAGTTAAAAGAATTTAAAAAAATGAAGAAACCCAAAGAATTATGTGGGACTCTATCAAGAAGGATAACTTGCGAGTGATTGGAGTCCCAGAACAGGGAGGGAGGACAGAAAACACAGAGAGAATAGTTGAAGAACTCCTGACAGAAAACTTCCCTCACATCATGAAAGACAAAAGGATATCTATCCAAGATGCTCATCGAACCACATTTAAGATTGATACAAAAAGAAAAACACCAAGACATATTATCATCAAACTTGCCAAAACCAAAGATAAACAGAAAATTTTAAAAGCAGCCAGGGATAAAAGAAAGGTCTCCTACAAGGGAGAATCAATAAGACTAAGTTCAGACTACTCAGCAGAAACCATGCAGGCAAGAAGGCAATGGGATGACATATACAGAGCACTGAAGGAGAAAAACTGCCAGCCAAGGATCATATATCCAGCAAAACTCTCTCTGAAATATGAAGGCGGAATTAAGATATTTACAGATAAACACAAGCTTAGAGAATTTGCAAAAACCAAACCAAAGCTACAAGAAATACTAAAGGAAATTGTTTGGTCAGAAAACCAATATCAGATACCAGCACAACACAAGGTCACAGAACAGAACATCCTGATGTCAACTCAAATAGGGAAATCACAAAAACAAATTAAGATTAATTAAAAAAAAAAAATGCTCAAAACAGGGAATCATTGAAGTCAATATGTAAAAAGATTACAATAATCAAAAAGAGGGACTAAATACAGGTGGCATACAACTGCTATATGGAGAGGGATACAAGGCGATATAGGACAATACAAGTTAGGTTTTTACTTAGAAAAATAGGGGTAAATATTAAGGTAACCACAAAGAGGTATAACAACTCCATAACTCAAAATAAAAACCAAGAAAAACGTAAAAACTCAGCAAACATAAAGTCAAATACTGTGAAAATGAGGGTCGCACAATTTACAAAGAAAAACATCTCAGCACAAAAAAGTAAGTGGAAAAATGAAATTGTCAACAACACACATAAAAAGGCATTAAAATGACAACACTAGACACTTATTTATCTATAATTACGCTGAATGTAAATGGACTAAATGAACCAATAAAGAGACAGAGTCTCGGACTGGATAAAGAAACACGATCCGTCTACATGGTGCCTACAAGAGACACACCTTAGACTTAGAGACACAAACAAACTAAAACTCAAAGGATGGAAAAAAATATATCAAGCAAACAATAAGCAAAAAAGGAGAGGAGTAGCAATATTAATTTCTGACAAAATAGACTTTAAACTTAAATCCACCACAAAGGATAAAGAAGGACACTACATAATGATAAAAGGGACAATTGACCTGGAAGATATAACCATATTAAATATTTATGCACCTAATGACAGGGCTGCAAGATACATAAATCAAATTTTAACAGAATTGAAAAGTGAGATAGACACCTCCACAATTATAGTAGGAGACTTCAACACACCACTTTCGGAGAAGGACAGGACATCCAGTAAGAAGCTCAATAGAGACACGGAAGACCTAATTACAACAATCAATCAACTGGACCTCATTGACTTATACAGAACTCTCCACCCAACTGTTGCAAAGGATACTTTTTTTTCTAGCGCACATGGAACATTCTCTAGAATAGACCACGTATTAGGTCATAAAACAAATCTTTGCAGAATCCAAAACATCGAAATATTACAAAGCATCTTCTCAGACCACAAGGCAATAAAACTAGAAATCAATAACAGAAAAACTAGGGAAAAGAAATCAAATACTTGGAAACTGAACAATACCTCCATGAAAAAAGACTGGGTTATAGAAGACATTAAGGAGAGAATAAGGAAATTCATAGAATGCAACGAGAATGAAAATCCTTCCTACCAAAACCTCTGGGACACAGCAAAAGCAGTGCTCAGAGGCCAATTTATATCGATAAATGCACACATACAAAAAGAAGAAAGAGCCAAAATCAGAGAACTGTCCCTACAACTTGAACAAATAGAAAATGAGCAACAAAACAATCCATCAGGCACCAGAAGAAAACAAAGAATAAAAATTAGAGCTGAACTAAATGAATTAGAGAACAGAAAAACAATTGAAAGAATTAACAAAGCCAAAAGCTGGTTCTTTGAAAAAATTAACAAAATTGATAAACCATTGGCCAGACTGACTAAAGAAATACAGGAAAGGAAACAAATAACCCGAATAAGAAACGTGAAGGGCCACATCACAACAGACCCAACTGAAATTAAAAGAATCATATCAGATTATTATGAAAAATTGTACTCTAACAAATTTGCAAACCTAGAAGAAATGGATGAATTCCTGGAAAAACACGACCTACCTAAACTAACACAATCAGAAGTAGAACAACTAAATAGACCCATAACAAAAAAAGAGATTGAAACGGTAATCAAAAACATCCCTACAAAAAAAAGCCCTGGCCTGGATGGCTACACTGCGAGTTCTACCAAACTTTCAGAGAAGACTTAACACCACTACTACTAAAGGTATTTCAAAGCATAGAAAATGATGGAATACTACCTAACTCATTCTATGAAGCCACCATCTCCCTGATACCAAAACCAGGTAAAGACATCACCCCCCAAAAAATTACGGACCTATATCCCTCATGAACATAGATGCAAAAATCCTCAACAAAATTCTAGCCAATAGAATTCAACAACATATCAAAAAAATAATCCACCATGACCAAGTGGGATTTATACCAGGTATGCAAGGCTGGTTTAATATTAGAAAAACCATTAATGTAATCCACCATATAAATAAAAGACAAAAACCACATGATCTTATCAACTGATGCAGAAAAGGCATTTGACTAAGTTCAACACCCATTTATGATAAAAACTCTCAGCGAAATTGGAATTGAAGGAAAATTCCTCAACATAATAAAGGGCATCTATACAAAGCCAACAGCCAACATCACTCTAAATGGAGAGAGCCTGAAAGCATTTCCCTTGAGAATGGGAACCAGACAAGGATGCCCTTTATTACCGCTCTTATTCAACATTGTGCTAGAAGTCCTAGCCAGAGCAATCAGGCTAGACAAAGAAATAAAGGGCATCCAGACTGGCAAGGAGGATGTAAAATTATCTCTATTTGCAGATGACATGATCTTATACACAGAAAACCCTAAGGAATCCTCAAGAAAACTACTGAAACTAATAGAAGAGTTTGGCAGAGTCTCAGGTTATAAGATAAACATACAAAAATCACTTGGATTCCTCTACATCAACAAAAAGAACATCAAAGAGGAAATCACCAAATCTATACCATTCGCAGTAGCCCCCAAGAAGATAAAATACTTAGGAATAAATCTTACCAAAGATGTAAAAGACCTATACAAAGAAAGCTACAAAGCACTACTACAAGAAATTAAAAAGGACCTACTTTAGTGGAAAAACATACCTTGCTCATGGATAGGAAGACTTAACATAGTAAAAATGTCTATTCTACCAAAAGCCATCTATACGTACAATGCACTTCCGATCCAAATTCCCATGTCATTTTTTAACGTGATAGAGAAACAAATCACCAACTTCATATGGAAGGGAAAGAAGCCTCGGATAAGCAAAGCATTACTGAAAAAGAAGAAAGTGGGAGGCCTCAGTCTACCTGATTTCAGAACCTATCATACAGCCACAGTAGTCAAAACAGCCTTCTACTGGTACAACAACGGACACATAGACCAATGGAACAGAATTGAGAATCCAGATATAAATCCATCCACATATGAGCAGCTGAGATTTGACAAAGACCCAGTGTCAGTTAATTGGGGAAAAGATAGTCTTTTTAACAAATGGTGCTGCCATAACTGGATATCCATTTGCAAAAAAATGAAACAGGACCCATACCTCACACCATGCACAAAAACTAACTCCAAGTGGATCAAAGACCTAAATGTAAAGACTAAAACGATAAAGATCATGGAAGAAAAAACAGGGACAACCTTAGGAGCCCTAATACAAGGCATAAACAGAATACAAAACGTTACCAAAAATGACGAACAGAAACCAGATAGCTGGGAGCTCCTAAAAATCAGACACCTATGCTCATCTAAAGACTTCACCAAAAGAGTAAAAAGACCACCTACAGACTGGGAAAGAATTTTCAGCTATGACATCTCCAAGCAGCGCCTGATCTCTAAAATCTATATGATTCTGTTAAAACTCAACCACAAAAAGACAAACAACCCAATCAAGAAGTGGGCAAAGGATATGAACACGCCCTTCACTAAAGAAGATATTCAGGCAGCTAACAGATACATGAGAAAATGCTCTCGATCATTAGCCATTAAAGAAATGCAAATTAAAACTACGATGAGATTCCATCTCACTCCAACAAGGCTGGCATTAATCCAAAAAACACAAAATAATAAATGTTGGAGAGGCTGCGGAGAGATTGGAACTCTTATACACTGCTGGTGGGAATGTGAAATGGTACAACCACTTTGGAAATCCATCTGGCGTTTTCTTAAACAGTTAGAAATAGAACTACCATACAACCCCAGAAATCTCACTCCTCGGAATATACCCTAGAGAAATAAGAGCCTTCACACGAACAGATATATGCACACCCATGTTTATTGCAGCTCTGTTTACAATAGCAAAAAGCTGGAAGCAACCAAGCTGTCCATCAACAGATGAATGGTTAAATAAATTGTGGTATATTCACACAATGGAATACTATGCATTGATAAAGAACAGTGACGAATCTGTGAAACATTTCATAACATGGAGGAACCTGGAAGGCATTATGCTGAGTGAAATTAGTCAGAGGCAAAAGGACAAATATTGTATAAGAGCACTATTATAAGATCTTGAAAAATAGTATAAACTGAGAAGAACACATACTTTTGTGGTTACGAGGTGGGGAGGGAGGGAGGGTGGGAGAGGGTTTTTTATTGATTAATTAGTAGATAAGAACTGCTTTAGGTGAAGGGAAGGACAATACTCAATACGTGGAAGGTCAGCTCAACTGGACTGGACCACAAGCAAAGAAGTTTCCGGGATAAAATGAATGCTTCAAAGGTCAGTGGAGCAAGGGTGGGGGTTTGGGGACCAGGGTTTAAGGGGACTTCTAAGTCAATTGGCAAAATATTTCTATTATGAAAACATTCTGCATCCCACTTTGAAATGTGGCATCTGGAGTCTTAAATGCTAACAAGCGGCCATCTAAGATGCATCAATGTGTCTCAACCCACCTGGAGCAAAGGAAAATGAAGGACACCAAGGTCACACGACAACTAAGAGCCCAAGAGACAGAAAGGGCCACATGAACCAGAGACCTACATCATCCTGAGACCAGAAGAACTAGTTGGTGCCCGGCCACAATCGATGACTGCCCTGACAGGGAGCACAACAGAGAACCCCTGAGGGAGCAGGAGATCAGTGGGATGCAGACCCCAAATCCTCACAAAAAGGCCGTACTTAATGGTCTGACTGAGTCTAGAGGAATCCCGGCGGTCATGGTCCCCAAACCTTCTTTTGGCCCAGGACAGGAACCATTCCCGAAGACCACTCATCAGACATGAAAGGGACTGGACAGTGGGTAGGAGAGAGATGCTGATGAAGAGTGAGCTATTTATATCAGGTGGACACTTGAGATTGTGTTGGCATCTCCTGTCCAGAGGGGAGATGGGAGGATAGAGAGAGTTGGAAGCTGGCAAAATTGTCACCAAAGGAGAGACTCGAAGGGCTGAATCATTAGGGGGAGAGCAAGTGGTAGTACGGAGTAAGGTGTATATAAACTTATATGTGACGGTCTGACTTGATTTGTAAATGTTCACTTGAAGCTCAATAAAAGTTAATTAAAAAAAAAAAAACCAATATCAGGACATTCAGCTTTGAAATAGTACCTAACCCACAGTCCATGTTCAGAGTCAGACAAATGTTCCAATTAGGACTTTTATGGCTACATTTTCTTTTGTCCAGAATCCAATCCAGGATCACGAAGTTCATTTAATTTTCATTTCTCTTGAGGTTCTTTTTATCTGTAGCAGTTCATCACCTTTTCCTCTTTCTTGATCTTGGCTTTTTCTTTTTTTAAGAACGCATCTATTTATTATTTGGAACTCTGGTAGTGCAGTGGTTAAGAGCTATAGCTGATAACCAAAATGTTGGTAGTTCAAATCCACCAGCTGCTCCTTGAAAATCCTATGGGGCAGTTCTACTCTGTCCTATATGGTGGTAATGAGTCAGAATCCACTGGAAGGCAACTTTTTTTTAGAATGTCCATCATTTGGGTTCTGTTGACATTTCCTCATGATGAGGTTCAGGTTATTTTTGTTGTTGTTTTGTTTTGAGTCTTACAGAATACCGTGACCTTTCTGTTCATCATATCAGGAAACATAGGATGCCTCTGCATTCTAATATTATTGATGTTAATTTTGAGCACTTGTTTAATGGAATGTCATCCAGGTTTCTTCATTGTAAAGTTCAATTTTTCTAGTTGTAATACATAAGCAATATGTGGGGAGATAATTTTACATTACGTTGTGAGCTGCTCATCACCAAACTTTTACCGTATTCCTTCTATACTTATTACACTTGTTGAAACTATACTATAAGGAAGTTTTCACTTCATCTTTTATTCATGTATTGCTTTATTCATATTTGTATGGACTCATGGAAAATAATTTTGTTCTGTGGGTTATATTCCATTATCATCATTATTTGTTTATATTGCTGCTCCAGCTGTCCTATATTTGGATGAAAGCAGCCCTTTCGAACCAGATGCTGGATTCTTTTCACAGGTCCTAATCATGCTTTTCATTTCATGGAAAAAAAAAAATTAGAGTTCTACTTTGGACCACTTGGAGCCTTCAGGTCAATTTAAGAATTAGCTTTTTAACGATATTGAGATTTCCAATCCATTAACGGAGTATGCCTGTATCTTTAGGTCTTGTCTAATGTCTCTCTGTGATGTTTTGTAATTTTCAGTATAAAGTAAATATAAATATTTTAATATACTGGACACATGTTTTATATTCACTCGAACTGTGTGCTGATGCATTGTGTAAAAATGGCATGGGGCAGAGTCTGACCTCTTCTAACTTTCCAGGGGGAAGGAGAGTCAAGATCAACAGCCCAAGGCTGATTCCTACAAGACAAAGTCAGACATGCCTTGTCTTTCTTCCATCTTTACCAATTCTGACACTAACTTTCCCTCCCACAGTACTCTGTACTTCTCTGCTGAGTTTGGTAATCCATTTCAATGGCTACACAGGACTCACAGACAATACTAACGATTACGGGGTTTATCAGGGAAGTAACAGGTTACAGTTCAGATTCAGGAATGCTCAGGATACAGTTCTTCCACCAGGACACTGCCTTTTTAGCCATGCCCACAGGCAGGCGTCTCTCTGGCCCCTTGGCCTCTGCCTTGTTTGGGCAAATGTTACAAAGCTATTTTACCTCTGCCTGTAAGTGCTCCGAAGCACCCCACTTCACCAGTAAGCCTCTACCTGAAAGTGCTCAGCTCTAGCTCCAGCTCCATGGGCCGGCAAGCCTAGCTCTACCAAGGGCCTGGAGGCACCCTACTCCCTTAGCAAGCCTCTTGCCCAAAGGCCCTCAGCTTTCTCACTCCGTGTACTGGAAGCCCACTACACCAACTCCTGCCTATCTCTCCTGCCACTACCTCTCTGCCACCACTTCTCACCATCTTCACTGTTACAGCTCTCTTTCTTGGATTCCTGGCTCTAGAAGCTTCTCAGAGCAAGGATCCCGGGCCTAATGGATGTGCTCTGCTTTTGGCTCTTCCTTGGTGGTAGTGAAATTCTCTCCTTCTGCCTCTGGGATGGCTCATTTTAAGTCTAGCCCAATGGCAAAAACTGACTATTCCCTTTGTTAGGGTTTTATATATCTTATTAATGTGGTCCCATCCATCCATTTGGTGGGAGTTACAGAGACCAACACAAGAAGGGCCATATTCAGTAATTCATTGCACTGTAGTTCCCAAGTAGGCAAACCCTGCAATGACACATTATAGCATTCAGAATAAAGTCAAACCAACTTTTCAAAGCATTCATGGCCATTCCTCACTGCCATATTTCTTTCTGTCCCAAAATTGTACCCTATATTAAAACAATATTAAAAAAAAAAAAAAACTGGAATTCCCTTAATCCATGTCTTCTAGTTTACAACTTCTCCATCATCTATCTTGGTATGGTGGATACTTAGATCTTTGGTTACTTATTCATTACTCCTCCTCATTCCTAAAGAATCAGAAAAACAAAAAAAACAAAAAAAAATATTGAAACGAAAACACCTATGACTGCTCTCAGATTCCTGTGCATCAGTCTCTTTGCAAATAATACATCTCACTCTTACCTCTACAATTTTTTTTTCCCTCTCTTCTTGGAATTTAGGTCCATAAAAAAAGATCCATGAAATGTAAGCATAGTGTTGATTTTATCACCGTAACACTAACCTCTGGCATAATATTTAAAATATTTTAGGCACTTGATAACATTTGCAGAATTATTATATAAGAAAATGGTAGAGGCAGTAGAAACAGTACTGATGTGAAAGGTGGAACAACTGAGTGATCCTGTGCTTTGTGCTTTAACTTCCTGAATGATTCTGGAAATGTGTTTAAACGTTTAGACTTTATTATCTCATCAGATTCATAAAGCGCTTTTGAATAAGAATACATTTAAGATCTACTTAGTTTCTTTCTTTTTTTAATGACTGAGATACCAGGAACCAAAAATGAAAGGGACAAAGAAGAGATATATAGTCATTATGTTGACCTTTCTATGTTTCTCACTTGCAATACCCAGGTAGCATTTCGATATTGAGTGATAGCTGATATAAGTTATGATCTAAAAACCAGCTTTCATGGTGCTTTAATTTCAAGAAGTAGTTAAATGGAAAACCCAAGCATCTCAAATAATGCGGAGGTTTGTTTTGTTTTGAAAGATGATTATTGTTGAACAAAGAAACATGAATGTATGAATTAGCATGGATTTTAAGAACTGAACATTTTTACCACATGACTGCGGATCTGCTTGGTCTTTACACCATAGACAAGTGGATTGAGAAAAGGAGGGACCAGCAAATAAATGCTGGAAAAGAGGATATGGATATAAGGCGGGATATGAGAACCAAACCTATGTGTGAAGAAGGAGAAGAAGGCCAAGAGGTAGAACTGGAGGAAGACACAGATGTGAGCAATGCAGGTGTTGAATGCTTTCAACTTCGCCTCCTTCTGGGGCAAATGGAAAACTGTGGTAAATATTTGGATGTAGGACAAGGTGATGAAAACGAGGTCAAACCCTGCTACTGTGAAAGCTACAAACAAACCGAGGATCTTGCTGACTCGAACATTTTCTGCCCCTAGTTTCACAATGGCCATATGTTCACAGTAGGAGTGGGAGACAACGGTTGTATGATAAAACTTAAGCCGGCACTTTATCAGTATTAGGCATGGGGTTACAAGAATGGCAGCCCTGAGTGTAACCACAGTACCTATTTGGGTGACTAGCTGGTGGGTGAAGATGGCGGCATGCCTCAGTGGATAACAGATGGCAACATAACGGTCCAGGGCCATGGCCAGCAGGATGCCTGACTCGATGCACTGAAATGTGTGGATGAGCCACATTTGAAGCAAGCAGGAATCAAAGTAGATCTCTGGCATATGAAACCAGAAGATTCCAAGCATCCTGGGTGTAATGCTGGTAGCAAGTGCAATATCTGTGGCTCCTAGCATTCCTAGGAAAATGTACATGGGCTCATGGAGGCTGTGTTCTGATATTATGACACTCAGAAGCAAGGAGTTTCCAATCATAGCAACGAGGTACATGGCAAAGAATGGAATCCCAATCCAGCACTGCACAGACTCTAGGCCTGGGATCCCTACTAGTGTCAACACAGAGGGCATGAGAACTGTGATGTTGGAAATGGACATGGTGTCCTTGGGCCTTCTGATGTAGACAAAAGAAATATTTCAGTCAGGGCTACTGTTTCTCTTCTACTTCCTATTTTGATCCAAAGGCAGCATAATTAATAGTCTGTCTTATTTTGGTAGAACTTTATGAGCGTATCATCCAACTCATTCATATTATTGATGGGAAAACGAAGATCCATAGAGTCATGCCATCACTGTTTCAAGGAAGACATCCACAAGCACTGTGTCACTGTAAGATATAATGTGCACGACAGGGCAACTGTATTTAGAACCAACAAAATAATCTGATTAACTGACTAAACTGCTGAACTTCTGTTATTTTTCTTCCAGGCCTATTGACCAAATTTTTGAGTTATTTTGCTCGAGAACTGAATTTTAATGATTTTGACAAATCGTTCCATAGCCTACATTCCAGCTACTCTCTAGAAAAAAAACCAAACCCTTTGCCATTGAGTCAATTCTGACTCACAGTCACCCTATAGGACAGAGTAGAACTGCCCCATAGGGTTTCCAAAGAGCAGCTGGTGGATTTGAACTGCCAACGTTTTGGTTAGCAACAGAGTTCTTAACCACGATACCACCAGGGCTCCAGCTACTCTCTAGCAGTCTATTATTATCAATTCTCTATAACTCAGGAACGGTCACTTTGGACCAGAAAACTCCCAGACTCCAACAAGCTGATACCCAAGAGCATAAGATATTTATATGCCTATACCTATCAATATCACCTGTAGCTTGTTAGGCTGAAAAGAAGCTTTAGAAAAATTATCCCAAGTTTATGTTCTTTACTAGTCTAGACCAGGGTTCCCTGTTAGTTTTCAAATTTCTGGGAAAGCTGTCTTTGCTTTTGCTTCTAGTTCTAACAGCTAAATTTTTTAAAGTTAGTTGTGTACTTAAAATAGCAAGCATAAGCAGATGAAATTTTATAATGCATATCACAGAATACCTAGAGAAGAGGAATCTGTGGGAGGCAAGAGAATGGGCAGCAGCAATGCACAGGGAAGAGGACTCATTCCAAGAGAACTACAGGCTAGAGAAAAATGGGGGAACAGTTAACTAAGCCATAATAAAGACCTGATTCTTGGGTTTAAACTGTTCAGAGCTATCATTTGCCTGAGATTTATCCATTGTTTCTAAACAAAATACAGATATACTTGAAAGCTTGTATCATTTGTGAGCTCAGACATAAACAACTTAGAGAACACAAGAGTGATGAATGAACTTATTCAAACATGCCAAAGAAGAACTAGAGAGAAAATACAGAGGATAAGGTTTTGGGGTACCAGAAATGATTCAGAAAACGACCATAGAACAAATGAAGAAAAGTTAATTTCTTCCTGGTTTTACCGATGAGTGATTTTTCTGAAATATTGGCTTTTTATATCATCTTTGAGTGCTCTTCTCTAATCAAAATCACAAAAAAAATACATATTTAGTTTTAAGACATCCTAAAGCCATCCGTTAAAGAAATGTTTGTGATTCTGTAAAGAATAGAGCTGGGTTATTTCATGCTTCCCTAGACTCTAATAAAGCTGCTTTCAAATCATGTCAGCAAGCTCCTAAATCAGCTAGCCACGTATTGAATGTCTTCACGTATGCAAGCAATAAAGGAAGTAGCTTTGGTTTTATGTCGTTAAATTTAAATGAAAGAATGAAGTCAGCAGGGGTTATATTATGCGAGGAAGGCTGTATCCACCAACATACATTTAGGATAGCCTGGCAACCAAGTACTGGCATTTCCACAAACGTGTTCATCGTGCTCAATTCTATGACTTCCCCACCCACAGATCATTGACTCTTTCTAATAGAACCAAAGTATTTCTTCTCCAAAGTCAATCAAAAGTAGAATAGGTATCCTTTGAGATATCACAGGGTTATCACAGTGTCCGACACAGGAGCTAACAGGTGAGAGTTATCTGAGTGGTACAGATGGTGGGCTGGCATGTGGGAAAGTATGTAAACAACTGAGTCCCTGGTTAGTGGCATGGAGGGATTGTGATCGTAGAAGCTGGTAATGACAAATTATGGGAGTGAACTTTGAAATAGTGACGCTAACTCCTCCGTGGTTGTTGAGAGCTGATTTTACTCTTACCAGATGCCTGAAGTGTGTTTCCAGGTGGTCATATACTTTCAAGTCATCAAATCTTTTCTATTCCTGGGATTCCAGTCTCAATCCCTCATGTTTTGTGTTCTACAATGCCTCTTCTTTCTGTCTGCACAGTCTGTAACAGCACCTTCTCAATGCAATGAACTCTAATCATTTGGTAGATGCTGGGATCATCTGCGAATATTATACTGTGAACATACTCTTGGATAGTCTTTCACACTATTCTTTTATCTCTGCAGTCCTGACACTCTCCTTTCTCCAAAGCTCTGTCAGAGAACATGTTAGTGTGTTCATCCTCCAGCAAAACACCATAGCAAGGTCTTTGGTATTCAGCAACACACCAGATATTTCTTTAGCTCAAATTAGAGAAGAAAGCAGCTAGCCACTTATATTAATATTCTCTAATGAGTATGTGAGAAAGGAGGAGGAGTTATGGCCATGGGATGAGGGATTTTCCAGCCACTCACCAAAACCCTGAGAGACTCAGAAGATTTTACGTCAGCCCTCTTGGGTTTATCCACAATACTAAAATCTCAGAAAGAATGTCTACACTTGCAGGTATCTCCCCATTCCCTCCTATTCTTCTTCTGTATAGACTAACTGCACAGAAATTCATATACACAAGTCTTAATTTATTAGCTGAGTTCCTTTATTTTCGGCCATGTTTGCAAACATTTAAAGTCCACTAAAATTCAGACCTGTCTCTATGAATTGCCATTCTATTCAAACAAACATTTCTTTCTTTTCCTGAGTTACTTCTGGAAGAAAAATCTGTATTCATAATTATTCTCCAATCACCATTTATCTCTGAGTTCCCTCAGTCTCATTCTTCCCCTTTTTATTTTCTTTAAATTGTTTTTGTAAAGGCAGTAATAGCCTCAGTGTGACCAATTCTAGTGGACATTTCCAAGCTCTAGCATGTTGAGCATGTTGAGCAATGAGCAGGTTATTGGACTTTTGACAAACGTTTCCTCCATCTTTATCTTTAGCCCTTTCTTCCACCTGTCCATCCTTCTTTTCTTTCAAAAAGCAATTTTAATATGAATCCCATATGTGAAGAAATCACACCAAGTACTCTTGAAGATAAACAAAATACCTGTCTTCAAATTTTTAGTAATAAGGGAAAATCAATTAGACTACTGCTTAATCCAAAAACCAAATGACAAATTCTAAGAAAGAATTATGCACATATCTTTCTCCTCAAATTTCTATCACCTAATTTCTAGCTTTTCTAACATATAGCTAACTAAGAGATACTTGATGTATTATCCAGACATTGGCAAATTTAGGAAAAATACTTTCAATGGAGTTGGGAGAGCAACATTCACAATGGACTTGGGAAAGAATAAGAGATAAGGAAGAAAAAGCAAGAATGCTGAATGCTGTTGCTAGAACTAACTCTAGGCAAAAATTCCATGTGTTTATTATAACTTAATTAATTATAATTTATTATAGCTTTATATTAAGTCGATGCCAGATAATGTAAGTAGTCAAAATAAAATCTTTATTTTAAGATTATTTTGGCTCTAAATCCTTTGAATTTCCATGTAAATTACAGAATCACCTTCTCAAATTGATGGCAAAAAAAAAATGTTTGCAAAGATTCTTATTGCATCTACTTTGCATCTTTAGATCAGTGTAAGGAGAAGAGACATCTTAATGATATTGAGATTTCTAATCCATGAATAAAGTATAAGTCTCTATTTCTTTCATGTTGCCTAATTAATCTCAATAATTGGTAATTTTCAATATAGAATTACTGCAAATATTTTATTTTAGTGAATAAAAAATATGTATCTAAGTGTTTTAGATCTTCGCATTCTGCAGCAAAACTTTTTTTTTTTTTTGGTAGTTTCCAGACATGTCTCCAGTATATAGAAATACAAATAATTTTTACATGCATCTTGTATCTTAAAATCTTGCTAAATGCACTTATTTATTACTTCTATTAACTTTATGGGTACACTCCTTAGGAGTTTTCATGTTAAAAAATATTGCCCACTATAAATAAAATTTACAAAATCTAACCCAGTAAAAACCCAGTGCCTGCACCTTGTATATTACCTTCTGGCCTTGCGCACAGGATGGCAACAGTTACTATTCTCTGCTCCAGTCTTTTTTTTTTTTTTTTTTTAGATTTATCATTTAACAGATACAGAAACTTACTATATGGAGCACATACATGTGTCAGTACCCATCCTACCTTTCATTTTCAGTTTTTATTTCTTGAATTAAGAATCTTTTTTTCTTTTATCATTTTATGATTAGTGATTCAATGTAGTGAGTATGGATTAAATCCTCCAAGTTTTTTTTTTTTTTTTTTTTTTTTTACCAATACAATTTCTCTAGTTACTTCTGGACCTTCATGGTAAATCTCTGTGGGGACCTGACAGTAGTCACTGGTTTCTGCCTTGGATTCTGGGCAATTTTAGAAATTATATGTAGACGTGGTAGATGAAGAGCAAAGCATCACCTGTAGTTTTTTAATACTGTTTAAGTGTAAGGATACCACTTGTTCTGAAAGCCAAATGGGCCTCCTAACCCAATCACAGAATGAAGCTCATTCCTTCATCAGGTGAAGGTAATATTAGTATCAGATCAATGCTTCCACATGGGAGTAGCGACTGTCTAAGTGGAGCAACCCAGAAAGTAAACAAGCAAACTGAAGAATATTTATAATAGACTAGAGGCACTAACAATAACCTGGATGTAACTCACAAGAAAAGAAACGCAAAAGAATATACATTAAATGGTACCATTTATATAACATTCATAAACAGGCAAAACAATACACTTGATTGATGTATGCTTAGGTGGTAAAAGTATATAGAAAAACAAGGAAATAATTACATTAAATGTCAGTATAGTGATTACCTTAGGAGGAGTGATAATAATAGGAAACATGGCTTTTGGATGCTGAAACCAATCATCAGTTGCTGTTGAGTTGACTTCAACTCATGTTTACCCCATGGGTGTCGGAGTAGAACTGTGCTCCATAGGGTTTTCGAGGCTATGACTTTTCAGAAGTATATTGCCAGGACTTTCTTTCAAGGTTCCTTTGGATGGGTTCAAACCTGCAACCTTTCAACTACTAGCCCAGTGCTTAACTGTTTTTGCCACCCAGGGACTCCTAGTTTTACATGCTAGCAATGATTAATTTCTTCACCTGGGGGTTGTTACATAGGTATTGCTTTACAATTATTTTTTTTTTTCACTTTTGTGGATGTACCTTATATTTATTTTTAAAAAATTAAGAAAATACTATAGAAGCAGTGGCTGTATTTATTTTTTATTTTTTTCCAGTCAATTAAGCAAAAGATGAAATTATAAATGCTCAACTCACTTATATTTTCTACTGAATGTTCTAACGCTACTTTATGCTTTCTAGTTTTATTTTCAGTGTAGAGCTAGGTAATATGGTAGAGGAACTCCAAGCATAAAGGGACAAGCCAAAATTAGAAATGATCTTAAATAATTTGAAATCTCATCTTAAGAGAGTTTTGTTCCTTATTTAGGTAGCCAATCAAAGGTATTGGTTATTTAATGACTTGTTGACCATCTTCTTGAGTGATAAGCTTCTGAGATTTAGTTTGAAGAATTTTTCCCAGAGGTACATATTTAAGGAAGATACTTTTCACCATATTCAGGTTGTTACTTAGAATTATTATTATTTTTTTTTTCCAGAAGGATCCACTGATGATCAAGATATTTTTCTGAAGACAAGCATTCTCAGGACATGGTCACGAATTTGTTTGGTCTTCACCCCATAGACTATAGGGTTGAGAAATGGTGGGACTAACAGGTAAAGGTTTGACAAAAGGATATGAACATATGGCGGTATGTGAGAACCAAACCTGTGTGTGAAGAAAGAAAAGAAGGCAAGAAGGTAGAACTGAAGGAACACACAAATGTGGGCAATGCATGTATTGAAGGCTTTGAGTCGTGCCTCCTTCTGGGGCAGTTGAAAAACAGTGATGAAGATTTGAACATAGGACAAGGTGATAAAGATTATGTCAAACCCTAGGATGGTGAAGGCAACAAACAGGCCATATATCTTGTTGACTCGGATATCATCAACAGCCAGCTTCACAAGGGCCATGTGTTCACAGTAAGAATGGGAGATGATTGCAGTTCTGTAGAATTTAAGGCAGCATTTAATAAGAAGGATGGATGGCGTTATAAGAATGGCAGCCCTAAGTGTCACTGCAACTCCAATATGAATCAGAAGTTGTTGTGAGAAGATGGTGGCATGTCTCAAGGGGTTACAAATGGCCACATAGCGGTCCAGGGCCATTGCCAGCAGGACACCTGATTCAATTGCCTGAAATGAGTGAATAAGCCACATTTGCAGCAGGCAGGATTCAAAATAAATATTTGGCAAATGAAACCAGAAGATGCCTAACATTTTGGGAAGAATACAAGTGCTAAGTGCGATGTCTGTGGTCCCCAACATAGCCAAAAAAATGTACATGGGTTTATGGAGGCTGTTTTCCCATTTGATTATAGCTAAGATGAGGGAATTCCCAATCACAGCAGTGAGGTACATGACAGAGAATGGAATCCCAATCCAACACTGCACTGACTCCAGGCCAGGGATCCCAATGAGTGTTAGTACGGAGGGCATGAAGACTGAGCCATTGATAGTTGGCATGGTAACTTCATCAGTAGAATCAAATCATGACACTGCTTTTTCATCCTCTATTCCCTGTGAAGACTTGATAAATTTAAAAAATAAAAAGAAATTAATTTATTTTAGGCACATATATTTTACTATATTATGAATGTATCATATTACCTTTTCTACCCTAAGTATTCCTTTCAAATTTTCTATCTCATTTCCCAAGAGTCATTGAGTGGCCAAACATCAGGGTCTACATCTGTGTATTCCCCAATCATTTTCAATGAGCAAAATTAAATGGACTAGATGGATTCTTTCTAGCTTATGATAGCTGACCAAACTGGTTCCCTTTATCTCATGCCCTCTATTCATCACCTGTACATTTTTTGTGATTCACCAATTGCAATTGGGGAGAAAAACAGTCACTTATAGCAGATTAAAAGTTATTTTAAAAACAATATCACACCTAGGCCAGACATAAAGGATTCACAGTGGTGGTAAACCATTCAGCGGGATCAAAATCTGAAGACAATATTGACTGGAGTATTTTTCAGTTTTACATATCCTTAGACAGTTTCCTCATGTTAGTTTCTGAATAACCTAGTCCTTATCTTAAAAAAAAAAAAAAAAATTATCTCATAGACTTCTCAGAAATTCTTTCAATCTAATTTTTCAAACTTTCATTGTCTTTCCAAAACTTAACCATACCTTTTTCACCTTCTCCGTATTTTTTGAGAAAATAAATTCATTAATGTTTGATCCATGAGAGTTTTCCTCTGTAGTTTTTTCAGAGCTTGTTTGAAATTTCAGTTTCCTTCCCGTGTGCAACTATTGTATTTAAGTTCAGGTGCCAACCTATCCCTTGTCCTCTTTTCTTTCCCCATCAATAGCCATTTTTACCTCTCTAAGCCCTTAGTTACTTCTTGTAGCTATTTGAAATGACAGTTAACTGTCTCTTTTTTGTTTTGTTTTTACTTGCAGTCGTATCCATATTCTATTTACTCAAAATAAAATGATACCTGTTTAGGTGTAAGTTTTCTTTTGCGTGTTACTTTCCACAGGGCTATTTCCATATTTCAATCTTCACAGGTTCCTGCACTACATAAAACATGTTCCTTCCACAGCCTTCTATCTCTGTTATCCAAGGAAATAGTGCAGTGTCACCTGGCTTGTCATTATCATCTTCCAAAGCCCAAAGGATTTTCTTACTTGCTGATTCACTGCAACTTGCATTTTCTGTTGCCTCAAAAAACACTTCCACCCAAGACTTTATAAAATATTAAACAAATCACATTTATTTCCTTTTGGAATTTGAAAACTCATTTTCTGAAGCCATTTAAGCCAAATATTAAAAGGATAAAGAAACTGAGGCGGTCCTAAAACAATTGAGAACATTAAAAAAAAAAAGTCATCATTCTGTTATTCCACACAATTTTTTGTTTGTTTTGTTTTGTTATTGTTGTTTTCCTAAGAAACTTTGATTTTCTCTGAGACATAAAAGAATAACTATAACTGAACTCAGGTCCTCTGCAAGGGCATTTATTTTTTGTTCTCTTAAAAACTTACGCAACTCTGAGCAAGGCTTTCCTTTTTGAGATTCCTTGTTCAGGAACTCTTCCTTTTAGCAAATATACAGCATGCCAAACTAGATTGCTTTTGCATCAGAAGGTAGTAGCACTACACATAAATTAGGAGTATATTTTCTAATTATTTTATTGAACAAAATTTACTAAAAATCCACTGTGTTTCAAGTATTGTCTAAAACAATTGAGGCATAAATTAATTTATTCATCCTATATTTATTTCACTATTTTTTTTTTATATTTATGAGTTATCTACATTTTGCCCAGGTCTTGAGATTCAAAAAGTAGTACCTACTATTTATTAAATGGGTATTAAATATCATCACCTCTTTTAAGAACTTTAAACAGTTTAGGTTAATTTACCTCCTTAGCTTAAGATACCGGCACTATTACACCATTATTCTAATAAAAAGAACTAAAATGCATTGTTGTTACAGATGAATCTACCCGAATCAAATTTCATGTCATATTGAACCATAAAGGACAAAATAAACAAATCTCTGTCCTCTGAGATCTTATTATTAAAATTCAGTTAGTTAGAATTATGAGTTATAGGTATTGGAAGCTGTTAGGGTGTAACTAAATAAGGCTGGGTTGAGTAAAGATTTTGATCAGCATGTTCAGATTCTGATGGGTACTATTCTTATATTTCCTTCTTAATTCTCCCAGAAGATAAAGTACGTGCCCCATAGTATGAGTATATTACATGATCACTTTTCCAATAGCATGTTATCTATACAGTGGCCAACAATTCGGGAAATTTAACATGGCCACATGAGTAATGATTTACCTGGAGAATCCTTGAAGAGTAACATATGAACGAACAGAAGCTCTACAGAAGTCTGTATTGTAAATAATCACAGGAATGGAAGCAAAAAGAGAAAAATCAATCAAGTAAACAGAACTGCAAGAAAAATAAAATAGAAAAGCTTGTCTTCAGCCTAAAAGACTTAATTATGTGAAGGAAATTGTTATCTTTCTTCCTTAAAATTTTCCATTTTTAACCCTCATGATGTCTGATATTCTTCCAGGTCAGGATTTCTCTACCTCTACATGTTTGACATTCAAAAAACTCTCTAGTCTTTTCTAAAAGTCACCTGGAAGAGTGGTGGAGGGGTTGGGATGATGGGACTTTATATCACAGCTGGTTGCAACCCATTTTTCTAGGGTCCTATGGGGGCAGGGAATTCTTAATTAAATAACAATTTGTGGGTTTATGTACCTTTAATCAAAAGAGAATTAAACTGGCTATTTAGGGGGATTTTTCTTTAGTAGATATTACCCACATACAGAATATGAAGAAAACAACTTATACAAAAAAATCATAGAAAAATTAAACATGCAGTAGGATTCAGAATCAATAAACATATTTTAAAATAAATTGGTTCATAAGCAAAAATGATAAAAGTGGAAGCTAATGAAAAGAGAAGACTGAATATGAAGTTCATTTTCTAAGCCACATAATTTTAAATTTGTAAGGCAGAAGGAGGAAACATTTAGCCTTTCAAAAGTTCGATCTGGTAGCAGCTTGGTCAAAGTGTGAAGGACAGCAAGGCTAAGGTTTAGGGAATGTTGTTAGAAAGCTATTTGTGATAGCACAGATAAGATATTATGAAGTTATGTGGCAGTTTTGGAGGAATAATAAAGAATCAAAATCTGTAAGAGAAATTGAGAGAGATGAGACTAAGAATGTTCTTGGACTGAGAATTATAAGACTGGCTGACAAGCGGTAAACAGGGGAGTAAAGTTGTGTGTACAAATATGTATATGTATATGTTTAAAAGAGGAAGGAAAACTTTCTTAAACCCTTGAAATAAATGAGCCAAGACAGGAAATCTGGGAATTTGCAACTTCTCAATAGCATAAGATCTAAACCGTTAGTGTTACCTACAACTCCACTTCTGACAAAGGCTATGATTCTCAGAATAAATATTTTAAGGAATTTAGGAGTGAGCTAATCTACATTCTACAAAATCAGAAGACTCTTCTCTTTTTACCATCTGTGATATTGACCATTCAACCTCTGTCTCAAGCCCTTCAGTGGCAGAGAACTTCCTTTATTCTGAGATAGTCTGCCATATTGCAGTTCTTTTGCAAGGGCATTCTTTTGCAAGGGCACAGTTCCAAGTGTCAGATTGGTAACTTTATATTAAGTTCCAAACTGCCTTCCTCTTATTTTCTCATGAAGTGTTTATATATAAGTTCCAATGATAGACATTAGCCAAGAATCATAATGGTTCCTTGTGCAGGTTTGAAGCAAGTATCAGAGTTCACATCCTGTAAAATGTGACTGCCTAGCTTTGCATTGTCTTGAGTAAGTTATGAAACTTCAAAGAACCTCAGTTTCCTCATTGGTAAAATAGGTTAGAAAAACATTGGTAAAATAAAGATAGAAATACATTACACAGCGATTTTTGAACTAAATGACACAGTCCATTTAAAATATTTAGAAGGGAGCATAAAATACATTAATCTATCAATAAATGCCAGCTATTAATTCACAAAATGTATCCCTTTCTTCCCAAGAAATATCCTTGGATATTTGATGACACAAGGAGCATTGTCCTTGAATCTTTCCTAGGTTAAACATGTACAATTTCCTAATCTTCAAACAACTGCATTTTTCATTAATTGATCAATCCAGATATCGGTTTCTAGAGGTCCTTCTATTTGCCAATTTCCTCTAAAAGTTTGTCATCCAGTACTTCATTGCATGATCCAGAAATATTCTGAAAAGCACAAGATAACATGAGCCAAAATCTTTCTAGAATTTAAACACTCAGTAAACTGTGTAATTCTGTCGCTTTTTATCATCCTAGCATTCGTTGAGTTACATGAGATGAGTGCTCTCCATGAAACTCTGGGTGGTGCAAATGGTTAAGTGCTCGACTAGTGATCAAAATTTTCGGTATTTGAACATACCCGGAGGAACCTAGGAAGACAGGCTTGGCTATCAGCTTACAAAACGTCACACCCATGAAAACCTTATGGAGAAGTTCTAACTCTGCACTTATCGGTCTCCATGAATTGAGATCAACTCGAGGATAACTAACAACAACACAAAACCAGTCCTCCATTTTTGTACATTTAGTGCAAAATCCTAAGCTTGAAGACTCACCAGGTATCAACAGTGGAAATATAGGTAATGGCCATACAGTGAGATTTTTTTATTTGTTTGTTTTTTGGCATTTCAGGCAGTAAAGGATGAGTGTTTTGTACTCCACGATGTTCCTCTGGGATAGGTTTTCATCAGTCCCCTGTGGGTCTTAAGATCCACCTCGGGCAAGGGGGACTGGGAACCAAAATGAGCCTGCTTTTAAAAATATCTCAGAGAAGACAGTGTTCCTAGATAATACAGAACAAATTAATTACACTTATTTACAAAACTAATGAGCTACCAGGAGCCCTGGTGGCACAGAGGTTAAGACCTCAGGCTGCTAACCAAAAGGTCCAGAGTTTGAATCCACCAGTCACTTCTTGGAAACCCTACTGGACAGTTCTATTCTGTCCTAGAGGATCTCTATGAGTTTGAATTCACTCGAAAGCAAAGAGTTTGGTTTTTTGGTTTAGGACTCATATAGGCATCTTGATATATTCCGAAAAATTGTACAGACATATGCTGACAGAGAAATAAAAAGAGTATTTGTGTAATCTAATTCCAGTATGATAAGCACTGTTTTCTTCTTTATCCATGAAAGAGATGGACTTTGAAAAGTGCACCTCAGGGTCTCAATTACTTGACACTCTCTGAGCTTCTTCCACACGAGTTTTGATGACATAAATCTTTCTTGTATCTTAACAAGCTCTCACCAAAGTGTCCCAGTCATATTCAGGCTTCTGACATGATGATAAGTATTTTCAAAAAATTTACTGCCAGTCAATGCCCCAGCCAGTAACTTCCATCCTTGGCCTGCATTTAGTTAGCTGAAACAAAGTTTGTGTGCCTTAGAGAAGGGATTCAAGAATTCATTGTAAGGAAAGGGGAGAGAAAAACCTTCTGTATTCTGCATAATACAAGAAAAATCTGACAGGACTGATTATTTGCATCTGCCTGAGAGACAGTTTGATCTCCTTGGGAGTCAAGCGAATTTTGTCCTGTGTCATGGGGTCTGGCCTTAAACATTAGACCTGTTATCTTTGAATTTAAAAGCTTTCTGCCCTCTGTAGTCATTAAACTTCCAAAAAATTATATCCAGCCCTTAAAAAACCAAAATGGTGTAGGAGTGACAGCAGTTGTGTGCTAGAGTTGGTTCATACTGTCTTTTAAGAGCTGATTGTGGGGCAGAGCCAAGATGGCAGAATAGACAGATTCTTCCGGTGAGCCCTCTTTACAACAAAGACCTGAAAAAACAAGTGAAAGGAGTATATCTGTAACAAGCTGGTAGCCCTGAGCTTCAAAGGCAAGCTTAGAAAACGAACTGAGGGCCAGAGGGAGGAAGAGACTGTTTAGAAGCAGAGAGGAGTTACCGGACCTGAGTAGTGGGGAGCCCTCAGGCACCATTCCCAGAGAGGTGGCAGCGGTGGGCTGGTTCTAGCATTCGGGCGCAGTTTCCTCAGAGAGAAGCAGCCAGCCACACAGCCTACTCACACCTCTGGAACCAGAGAAGAACAGTGCTCCCAGCAAAAGCAAAGTACTTGATATATTTTACCGCCCCCCCCACCAAGGCAGTTCAGCAGCTGAATTCCCTGGGCCTTAGATAGGCCCTGTTGAGCACCTAAAGCCATCCTCCTGGCCTTGGGGAAGGAAAAAATTTGCATTTAGGGGAAAAGATAATTTGCTAGCTCCACTAACTGGGGGAGCTCAGGACAGAAGAGGCTCCTGTCCAGGCTTAAAGGGTACGTGGACTTTCAGCACCTTTCCCCTCTGCGTGGACTTGTGTGGGCCTATTTCAGGAGAATAGGCCTTTGTTGGCAGACTCCAATCATTTCAGCTGTGCAGTGAAGGGGTGGATGTTTGGTCTTTGATATTGCCTTGCCTCTTAAACAAGGTCCTCACCTACCCACATCAGGGACCTAAGGACTGGTAGCTCTACTCAGGTCACCCAGCCACCCACGACAGGGGCCCAAGGATAACCAGTACCTCACAGTCCTTACAACCAAAAACTTTGGGTTCTCATGGTCCATCTGCAGAACCTTCCCACCTGCACGCTCTAGGGAACAGGGACGTGCTTCCCTCAGAGACACTCAGGGGTCTGCTCTCAGCCCCCTGCCTTCTTCAGAGCATGACAGTCTGCTGCAGTCAGATACTGGTATATACGCCAATAACCCCTGCCACTCTAAGACTGTAGGACAGAGCCTGTACCACACACTTGATGATCAGCTACCTGGAAACCTAAGCTGAATTCATACAAAAAAGTTGAATGGACTCCTAGACTGATATACCCGAAAACAGTTCTAGCCATCTGGGGACAGGGAGTCAGAGCTCCAAAGACAAAAATAATCAACTAGCTCACTCAAGCAACCCGTTTGGGTATATCAAAAAAAAAAAAAAAAAAGCAAGAAGCTATGACACAGTAAGGAAGCATAAACAAATACAATAACTTATAGATGGCTCAGAGACAACAGTCAATAACAAGTCACATAAAGAAACAAACCATGATCACTTCAACAAACTCTAAAAACAAAGAATCCAGGGATCTTCTAGATCAAAGTGCATTCCTGGAATTATCGGAGCCAGAATACAAAAGTTTAATATACAGAACCCATCAAGACATCAGGAAGGAAATGAGGCAATACGCAGAACAAGCCAAGGAACACGAAGGTAAAGCAATTGATGAAATTAGAAAAATAATTCAGGAAAATGATGAAAAGCTTAATAAGTGCAAAAATATACACATAGAGCAATTAGAAATTCAGAAGATTAACAATAAAATCACAGAAGTAGATGACTCGATAGAATGTTGGAAGAGCAGAATTGAGCAAATAGACGCTAGAATTTCTGAACTCGGAGGTAAATCTCTTGGCACTAATATATCTGAAGAAAAATCAGATAAAAGAATTTAAAAAAATGAAGAAACCTTAAAAATCATGTGGGAATCTATCAGGGGAAATAACCTACGAGTGATTGGAGTACCAGAACAGGGAGGAATAACACAAAGTACAGAGAGAATTGTCAAGGATTTGTTGGCAGAAAACTTCCCTGATATTGTGAAAGATGAGAAGATATCTATCCAAGATGCTCCTTGAATTCCACATAAGGTAGACCTTAAAAGAAAGTCTCCAAGACATATTTATAATCAAACTTGCCAGAACCAAAGATAAAGAGAGAATTGTAAGAGCAGCAAGGAATAAACGAAAACTCACCTACAAAAGAGAGCCAATAAGAATAAGCTAGGACTACTAAGCAGAAACCATGCAGGCAAGAAGGCAATGGGATGACATATTTAAAAAATTGCCTGCCAAGAATCATATATCCATCAAAACTGTCTTTTAAATATGAAGGTAAAATGAGGACATTTCCAGATAAACATAAGTTTAGGGAATTCGTAAAAACCAAACTATAAGAAATACTAAAGGGAGTTCTTTGGTTAGAAAATCAATAAAATCAGGTAGCAACTGAAGACTAGAACACTGGGCAGAGCAACCAAAAGTCAATCAAGACAGGGAAATCCAAAAAAACAAAGCAAGATTATTTAAAAAAAAAAAAAAAAAGGCTCAAAACAGGGTAACAGCTATGTTACTATATAAAAGAAGAGAACGTCAAAATAATAGAGAGGGACTAAAAAATGTAATCACCCACCTTCCATATGGAGAGGAAGATAAGGCGATACAATAAAAGATAGGTTTAAATTTAGAAAAACAGGGGTAAATAATAAGGTAACCACAAAGGAGACAAACTATCCTACTCATCAAAATAAAATACAAGAAAAAAATGAGACTTAGCAGAAACAAAATCAACAAAAAAAAAAATATGAGGAAAGGACAATATATAAAGATAATCTACTCAGCACATAAAGTTAAGTGGGAAAATGAAACTGTCAACAGCACACACAAAAAGACATCAAAATGATATCACTAAATTCATACCTATCCATAATTACTCTGAATGTGAATGGACTAAATGCACCAATAAAGAAACAGAGAGTGGCAGAATGGATTAAAAACAAGATCCGTCTATATGCTGCCTACAAGAGACACACCTTGGACTTAGAGACACAAACAAACTAAAACTCAAAGGATGGAAAAATATATATCCAGCAAACAACAACCAAAAAAGAGCAGGAGTGGCAATATTAATTTCTGAAAAAATAGACTTTAAAATTAAATCCATCAGAAAGGAAAAGGAAGGACACTATATAATGATTAAAGGGACAATACACCAAGAAGATATAACCATATTAAGTATATATGCACCCAATGACAGGGCTGCAAGATACATAAAATCAACTCTATCGGCATTGAAAAGTGAGATAGACAGCTCCAAAATAATAGTAGGAGACTTCAACACACCACTTTCGGTGAAGGACAGGACATCCAGAAGGAAGCTCAAAAAAGACACGGAAGATCTAAATGCCACAATCGACCAACATGACCTCATAGACATATACAGAACACTTCACCCAACAGTAACCAACTATACTTTCTTTTCTAGTGTGCATGGAACATTCTCTAGAATAGACCACATATTCGGTCATAAAGAAAGCCTTAGCAGAATCTAAAATATTGAAATATTCCAAAGCATCTTCTCTGACCATAAGGCCATAAAAATGGAAATTAATAACAGGAAAAGGAGGGAAAAGAAATCAAACACTTGGAAAATGAACAATACCGTGCTCAAAAAAGACTGGATTATAGAAGACATTAAGGATGAAATACAGAAATTCATAGAATCCAATGAGAATGAAAACACTTCCTATCAGAGACTTTGGGACACAGCAAAAGCGGTGCTCAGAGGCAATTTATATTAATAAATGCACACATCCAAAAAGAAGAAAGGGCCAAAATGAAAGAATTATCCCTACAACTTGAACAAATAGAAAGTGAGCAACAAAAGAACCCATCAGGCACCAGAAGAAAACAAATAATAAAAATTAAAGCAGAATTAAATGAAATAGAAAAACAACTGAAAGAATTAACAAGATCAAAAGCTGGTTCTTTGAAAAAAATCAACAAAATTGATAAACCACTGGCCAAACTGACAAAAGGTAAACGGGAGAGGAAGCAAATAACCCAAATAAGAAATGAGATGGGTGATATTAAAATAGACCCAAAATGAAATTAAAAGAATCATATCAGATTACTATGAAAAATTGTACTCTAAAAAATTTGAAAACAAGAAGAAATGGATGAATTCCTAGAAATGCACTACCTACCTAAACTAACACAAACAGAGGTAGAACAACTAAATAGACCCATAACAAAAGAAGAGATTGAAAAGGTAATGAAAAAACCCCCAACAAAAAAAAGGCCCTTGTCTGGACAGCTTCACTGCAGAGTTCTACCAAACTGTCAGAGAAGAGTTAACACCATTACTACTAAAGGTATTTCAGAGCATAGAAAAGGATGGAATACTACCAAACTCATTCTGTGAAGTCACCATATCCCTGATACCAAAACCAGGTAAAGACATCACAAGAAAATTACAGACCTATATCCATCATGAACTCAGATGCAAAAATCCTCAACAAAATTCTAGCCAATAGAATCCAACAATATATCAAAAAAATAATTCACCGTGACCAAGTGGGATTCATACCAGGTATGCAGGGATGGTTCAACATTAGAAAAACAATTAATATAATCCACCACATAAATGAGTCGGAAGATAAGAAACAAATGATTTTCTCAACTGATGCAGAAAAGGCATTCGACAAAGTTCAACACCCATTTGTGATAAAAAAAAAAAAAAAAAAACTCAGTGAAACAGGAATAGAAGGAAAATTCCTCAACATACTAAAAGGCATTTATACAAAGCCAACATCCAGCATCACCCTAAATAGAGAGAGCCTGAAAACATTCCCACTGATATTGGGAACCAGACAAGGAAGCCCTTTATCACCACTCTTATTCAACATTCTGTTGGAGGTCGAAGCCAGAGCAATTAGGTTAGATAAATAAATAAAGGGCATCCAGATTGGCAAAGAAGAAGTAACATTATCTCTCTTTGCACATGGCATGATCTTATACACAGAAAACCCTAAGGAATCCTCAAGAAAACTACTGAAACTAATAGAAGAGTTCAGCAGAGTATGGGGATACAAGATAAACATACAAGAATAGTTGGATTCCTCTACACCAACAAAAAGAACATCAAAGAGGAAATCACCAAATCAATACCATTTACAGTAGCCCCCAAGAAGATAAAATACTTAGGAATAAATCGTAGCAGAGATGTAAAAGATTTATACAAAGAAAACTACAATACACTTCTGCAAGAATCCAAAAGAGACTTACATAAGTGGAAAAATATACCTTACTCATGGATAGGAAGACTTAACATTATAAAAATGTCTATTCTACCAAAAGCGATCTATACTGTTAATGCAGTTCCAATCCAAATCCCAAGGACATTCTTTAATGAGATGGAGAAACAAATCACCAATTTCCTATGGAAGAGAAAGAGGCCCTGGATAAATAAGGCATTACTGAAAAAGAAGAACTAAGTGGGAGGCCTTACTTTACCTGATTTTAGAAACTATTATACCGCCACAGTAGTCAAAACAGCCTGGTGCTGGTACAACAACAGATACATGGACCAACGGAACAGAATTGAGAATCCAGACATAAATGCATCCACATATGAGCAGTTGATATTTGACAAAGGCCCCAAAACAGTTAAATGGGGAAAAGACTGTCTTTTTAACAAATTGTGCTGGCATAACTGGATATCCATCTGCAAAAAAATGAAACAAGACCCGTACTTCATTCCATGCACAAAAACTAACTCAAAATGGATCAAAGACCTAAATATAAAATCTAAAATGATAAAGATCATGGAAGAAAAAATAGGGACAACTTTGCCAGCCCTAATACATGGCATAAACAGTACACAAAACATTATTAAGAATGCAGAAGAAAAACTAGATAACTGGGAGCTCCTAAAAATCAAACACCTATGTTCATCCAAAGACTTCACCAAAAGAGTAAAAGGACTACCTACAGACTGGGAAAAAGTTTTTAGCTATGACATTTCCAATCAGTGCTTGATCTCAAAAATCTACATGATACTGCAAAAACTCAACTACAAAAAGACAAATAACCCAATCAAAAAATGGGCAAAAGATATGAATAGACACTTCGCTAAAGAAGATATTCAGGTAGCTAACAGATACATGAGGAAACAGGATCATTAGCCATTACCCAATGTGCAGCTAACAGATACATGAGGAAACAGGATCATTAGCCATTACCCAATGTGCCAGGTGCTCCTTGGAAAGTCCTTAGCCATTAAGGAAATGCAAATCAACACTATAATGAGATTTCATCTCACTCGAACAAGGCTGGCATTAATCCAAAACATACAAAATAATAAATGTTGGAGAGGCTGTGGAGAGATTGGAACACTTCTACACTGCTGGTGAGAATGTCAAATGGTACAACCACTTTGGAAATCAATTTGGCGCTTCCTTAAAAAGTTAGAAATAGAAGTACCACAGGATCCAGCAATCCCACTCCTTGGAATATATCCTAGAGAAATAAGAGCCTGTACACGAACAGATAAATGCACACTCACGTTTATTGCAGCACTTTTTAGAATAGCAAAAAATGGAAGCAACCAAGGTGCCCATCAACGGATGAATGGATAAATAAATTATAGTGTATTCACACGATGGAATACTACACATCGATAAAGAACAGTGATGAACCTGTGAAACATTTCATAACATGGAGGAACCTGGAAGGCATTATGTGTGCTGAGTGAAATTAGCCAGTTGCAAAACAACAAATATTGTATAAGGCCACTATTATAAGAACTTGAGAAATAATTTAAATTGAGAGGAAAACACTCTTTTGTCATTACCAGAAGGGGAGGGAGGGAGAGTAGGAGAGGGGTATTCACTAATTAGATAGTAGATAAGAACTACTTTAGGTGAAGGGAAAGACAACACACAATACAGGGGAGATCAGCACAACTGGACTAAACCAAAAGCAAAGAAGTTTCCTGAATAAACTGAATACTTCGAAGGCCAGCATAGCAGGGGCATGTGTTCTGGGGACCATGGTTTCAGGGGACATCTAAGTCAATTGGCAGAATAAAATCTATTAACAAAACACTCTGCATCCCACTTTGAAGAGTGGTGTCTGGGGTCTTAAATACTAGCAAGCAGCCATCTGAGAAGCATCAATTGGTCTCAACCCACCTGGATCAAAGGAGAATGAAGAACACCAAGGACACAAGGTAATTACGAGGCCAAGAGACAGAAAGGGCCACATGAACCAGCTACTACATCATCCTGAGACCAGAAGAACTAGATGGTGCCTGGCTACAACCGATGACTGCCCTGACAGGGAACACAACAGAGAACCCCTGAGGGAGCAGGAGAGCAGTGGGGTGCAGACCCCAAATTCTTGTAAAAAGACCAGACTTAATGGTCTGACTGAGACTAGAAGGGCCCTGGTGGTCATGGCCCCCAGACCTTCTGTTGGCCCAGGACAGGAACCATTCCCGAAGCCAACTCTTCAGATATGGATTGAACTGGACAACGGGTTGGAGAGGGATACTTGTGAGCAGTGAGCTTCTTGGATCAGGTGGACATTTGAGACTATGTTGGTATCCTCTGCCTGGTGGGGAGATGAGAGGGCAGAGGGGGTCAGAAGCTGGTGAAATGGATACGAAAAGGGAGGGTGGAGGAAAAGGGTGGGGAGTATCATTAAAAAAAAAAAAAAAAATTTTTTTTTTTTTTTTTAGGGGGAGAGTAATTGGGAGTATGTAGTAAGATGTATATAAGTTTTTGCGTGAGAGACTGACTTGATTTGTAAACTTTCACTTAAAGCACAATAAAAATTATAAAAAATAATAAAAAAAAAAGAGCTGATTGTGTCCTTCTCTTCCCAGTTTTGTACTTAATGGCTCCATGTTGGTAGCTTAAAATCCACCATGTTGTGGTCATTGTCTGCAATCCAGTGAACTCTGACTCATTATGATCCTATAGGCCAGAGTAGGAATGCCCCATAGGGGTTCCAAGGCTATAAATCTTTACGGAAGCAGATTGCCAAATCTTTCTCCCAGGGAGCAGCTGGTAGGTTCAAACAACCAACCTTTGGGTTAGCAGCTAAGTGCTTTAACCACTGCACCATCAGGACTCCTAAATCAGCCACAACTGGAGCATGTATTTGAAAAAAATCTGCAAACAATTCAAATTAGGATTCTCACCCCCCTCTCCCAGGTAACAACCAAAATAACAAACTAGATGTCGTTGAGTCGATTCTTCCTCATGGAGACCCTAAGTGTTACAGAGTGGAACTGAGCTCCATAGGGTTTTGATGGCTGTCACCTTTCAGAAACAGATTGCAAGGCCTTTTTCCTGAGGTGCCTTTGGGAGAGTTCGAAATGCCAATCTTTCAGCTAGTAGCTAAGCAGATGGACACGAAATAAAATGAAATATTTTCAGGGAAAATAGGTTGGCTACTTTTAAGATAGAGTATGTAGGAGGCTGAGGTGAGGTTAGAAAGTGCTGAAGTGTATCTACTATTCTTTATACATGGTGTATTTAATATAAAAGGGCATCGAATGACTCCCAAGATACTTTTGGAGACATGCACTGTTTGAACCTTAAAGAATCACAGTATTATAGAACGTTGTCTTTGCGTCCCACTGAGTCAATTTCAACTCATAGAAACCCCATGTGACAAAGTAAAACTTCTCTGTAGGGCTTTCTTGGCTGTAATTTGTATGGAAACAGATCACCAAGACTTTCTCCTGCAGAGCCTCCGGGTGGGTTTGAACAGCCAGCCTTTTTGTTAGCAGCCAAGTACTTAACCTTTATGCTACCAGGATCTGTAGTGTTACAAATATTTTTAGATGCTATTTAGTCAAAATTGAGTAGAGCAATACAGGAATATTTTAGAAATAATATGACTTATTATTTTGGTGACAAAAATAGTTTGCCCATGGTAGGGAAACTTAGAACTTCTAATATTAAACAAGAACAATTGCTTCCATATGTATTTTAATGGGGAAAATTACCTCTGTTTAATGTAGTAGGAAACAGATAAAGAAAATCTTTAGCAGACATTCTTATCTCACCATGTTTTCCAGAGAAAACCAGAAACAACCATATTTAATTTTGAAATACAGTTAGAAATGGAAGTTGAATGACTTTGATTATGTATGGTTGATAACATCCATAGAGTAAGAAGAAAGAATTTTTAACGAAACATGGGAAGTATAAAATATGGCCTTGCTTATATTATTTGTCACTCTGTCTGACTTAAGATGGAGTCCCTCCCATGCAGAGAAAACAGATATCACTTTCTTAGCGATAGTTTGGTGAAAGAGCTGTCCGCTAGGTGCTTGAGCAGACTTCAGTATATCCATACAATGGAACCATAAATTGGAAAATGATGTACTGATTCATACTAAAACACGGATGAACTTGGAAACTTTATGCTAAGTGAAAAATGGCAGACGCTAAAGGCCACATATTGTATGATTTCATTAATATGAGATATACAGAAGAGGTAAATCCATACAAAGAAAAAGTAGTTGCCAGGAGTTGCTGGGAGGAAGAGGGAATGGAGAGTCACTGCTAACAGGTACAAAGTTTTTTTTAATGGAATGATAAAAAATGTTCTGGAAATAGATAGTGGTGATGGTTTCACAACTTTGTGAATATATTAAACATCAATAACATGGACACTTTGAAAGGGTGAATTTTGTGATATTTGAATGATACAGTGAGTGTCAATAAAAGAGTGGATTCCGTATCACAGAAAGAGAATACATTGGAAAAACTATTATAAATGTTTTGAAATGTTACTGCATGTTCTATCTATGCAGCCATGTACTTTGATGACCAACAAAGAAGCACAGCTAAAACGTAAAGGTGGAAATATTTATTCTGGAACTATAATAAATGCTGTATTATTAATTTATCAGAGTCTTGAATATCTCATTCTGTATATGCTCTTCTCATTAGGAGAAAGGCGTAAATAATTTTATTGCACGAATGAGTCTGTTTTGCAAATTTTGTTGGATTTTTAATGTTTTATTTTCTCAAAGCTTTATTCAGTAATTTTTTTTTATCATTAAAATATGCCAGGTAGTGTACCGTGCCCACCATGAGCATACAGATGAATTAGACGTATGATCTAGTTGGAGGAAGCAGTTGCATAAAGAAAAAATGGAGAGCAACGTGGTAACTGCTCTAAAAGCTTTGAGGAGGAGCAAAGAAACAAATCTGGTAAAAACATCAGAATCCATTAATTAAAAGACTGGTCTAACTTAATCCCAAAAGCTGAATAGCAGTTAGGCAGGCAAAAAGTAGAGGTATTAGCATACATAATAGCAGAACCAGCATACAGATTCACGAGGCAGCTGTTTATCTACAGAGAATGCAAGAATTTTAAGGCTCCCTGAAAAGTAAATAAAACAAAATATATGGAGACAAAATATTAGGTTTTAATTTTAGAGTACTAATTTTAGGTAGGTGTCCTGGTTGCAAAGTGGTTCGGTGCTCAGCTACTAACCAGGTCAGTGGTCTCAACCCATCAGCCACTCCTTGGGAGAAAGATGCAGCAATTTGCTTCTGAAACCCTGTGGGCCAGTTGTGCTGTGTCCTACAGGTTTGCTATGAGTCAGTATTGACTTGAAGGCAATGGGTTTTAAGTTTAAAAAAAAAAGTTTAGGTACTTTTAAAATCATAGTTGATTAAAAAATATATGTTAATGCATGAAAGATGAAAATATAATTTATTATTTCACATAAGAACTGATGAAAGGCTGAAAAGGAAGGAAGTAATAAATACTGAAGAAAGGGGAACAAATTCGACAATTATTTTTAAAAAAAATCACTAGGGCTTGGTGACTGAGTAAGTGTAGAGTATGAAATTGAGAACAGTTTCCGAGCTAATGTCTAGATTTCTGGATTGGCCCTGAGAAGTTATAGTGGTATCCTTTTCTTAATAAGGGGTATTTTGAGGAATAGAGAAGGAACACTAACCTTTACATTGTCATAATTTTAAACCTAAAGAATTTGGCAAAAATAATACAAGAAAACTCCTTATAAGTTACCTAGATTCACACATTGTTTATACTTTGCCCTATTTTGCTTTATCATTCTATTGTCGACAGATAGAGATACATACATACATTTTTTTTTGAACTGTTTATGAATAAGTTAGAGGCATGGTGCCCCTTTACTCCTAAATATTTCAGTCTGTATTTTCTGAGGAGGACACTGTACTTCATATCCACGGTATTAAATCCAAGACCAGGAAATTCAGCTTTGAAATAATACATAATCAGTAGTCCATATTCAGAGTTACACAGTTGTTCCAGTTAGGACTTTTATGGTTACATTTTATTTTCTCCAGAATCCAACCAAGGGTCATGAAGTACATTTAATTATCATTTTTCTGGAGATTCTTTTTATCTGTATAGCAGTTCCTCAGACTTTCCTCTTTCTTGATATTCACTTTTTAATTTTTAAGACCATATCTATTTATTACTTGAAACCCTGGTGGTGCAGCGGAAAAGCTATAGCTGCTATGCAAAAGTTCAGCAGTTCGAATCCACCAGGTGCTCTTTGAAAATGCTTTGGGGCAGTTCTGCTCTGTCCTGTATGGTGGTAATGAGTCGGAATCAACTGGATGACAACATTTTTCTTAGAATATCCATCATTGGGTTCCTTTGACATTTTCTTATGATGAGATTTAGGTTATTTTTGTTTTTCTTTGGTTTGTTTTGTTTTGAGTATTACAGACTACTGTGGCCTTTCTGTTCATCACATCAGGAATCATAGGATGCCTCTGTGTTCTTGTATTACTGATGTTAATTTTCACCACTTGTTTAATGGAATGTCGTCCAGGTTTCTTCATTGGAAAGTTCTATTTTTCTAATTGTAATACATAAGCAATATGGGGGGAGATAATTTTACACTGTGTAATTAACTGCTCGGCATCAAAATTTTGCTATGTTCCTTCTACATTTATTATACTTGTTGAAGTTACATGATACATAAGTTTGTGCTTCACCTTTTATCCATGGATTGCTTTATTCATATTTGTATGGACTTATAGAATATGATTTTAATCTGTGGGTTATATTCCATTATCATCATTATATTCCTGCTCAAGCTATCCCAAATTTGGATGAAAGGAGCCTCTTGGAACTAGATGCTGCCCTTTTTTTCACATGTCCTAACCATACTTTGACCATTTCCTTTCTTTCTCACATAGCGTTCCATTACTGACTTATTTTATCCTTCTTATTTCATAAAAATAGTTAGAATTCTACTTTAGACTGCTTGGAGCCTTAAGGTCAATTTAAGAATCAGCATTTGAGCAATATTGAGATTTCCAATCCATGAGTATACCTCTCTATTTCTTTAGGTCTTGTCTAATTTCTCTCTGTGATGTTTTATGATTCTCAATAAAATAAATGTAAATCTTTATTATATTGGACACTTTTTTTTAAATAATTTTTATTGTGCTTTAAATGAAAGTTTACAAATAAAGTCAGTCTCTCAAACAAAAACCCATATACACCTTGCTACACACTCCCAGTTACTCTCCCCCTAATGAGACAGCCCGCTCTCTCCCCACTCTCTCCCCTGTGTCCATTTTGCCAGCCTCTAACCCGCTCCACCCTCTCATCTCCCCTCCAGGCAGGAGATGCCAACATAGTCTCAAGTGTCCACCTGATCCAAGAAGCTCACTCCTCACCAGCATCCCTCTCTGACCCAGTGTCCAGTCCAATCTATGTCTGAAGAGTTGGCTTCGGGAATGGTTCCTGTCCTGGGCCAACAGAAGGCCTGAGGGCCATGACCACCAAGGTCCTTCCAGTCTCAGTCAGACCATTTAGTCTGGTTTTTTATGGGAATTTGGGGTCTGCATCCCACTGCTCTCCTGCTCCCTCAGGGGTTCTCTGTTGTGTTCCCTGTCAGGGCAGTCATCGGTTGTAGCCAGGCACCATCTAGTTCTTCTGGTCTCAGGATGATGTAATCGCTGGTTCATGTAGCCCTTTCTATCTCTTGCACTCGTAATCACCTTGTGTCCTTGGTGTTCTTCATTCTCCTTTGATCCAGGTGGGTTGAGACCAGTTGATGCATCTTAGATGGCTGCTTGCTAGCATTTAAGACGCCAGACACCACTCTTCAAAGTGGGATGCAGAATGTTTTGTTAATAGATTTTATTCTGCCAATTGACTTAGATGTCCCCTGAAACCATGGTCCCCAGAACCATGCCCCTGCTATGCTGGCCTTCGAAGCATTCAGTATTCAGGAAACTTCTTTGCTTTTGGTTTAGTCCAATTGTGCTGACCTCCCCTGTATTATGCTGTCTTTCCCTTCACCTAAAGTAGTTCTTATCTACTATCTAATTTGTGAATACCCCTCTCCCAACCTCCCTCCCTCCCCACTCTCATAACCACAAAAGAACGTTTTCTTCTCAGTTTAAACTATTTCTCAAGTTCTTATAATAGTGGTCTTATACAATATTTGTTCTTTTGCAATTGACTAATTTTGCTCAGCATAATGCCTTCCAGGTTCCTCCATGTTATGAAATGTTTCACAGATTCATCACTGTTCTTAACCGATGCGTAGTATTCCATTGTGTGAATATACCATAATTTATTTATCCATTTATTCGTCGATGGGCACCTTGATTGCCTCCATCTTTTTGCTATTGTAAACAGTACTGCAATAAAAATGGGTGTGCATATATCTGTTCGCGTAAAGGCTCTTATTTCTCTAGGATATATTCCAAGGAGTGGGATTGCTGGATCCTATGGTACTTCTATTTCTAACTTTTTAAGGAAGTGCCAAATTGATTTCCAAAGTGGTTGTACCATTTGACATTCCCACCAGCAGTGTAAAAGTGTTCCAATCTCTCCACAGCCTCTCCAACATTTATTATTTTGTATGTTTTGGATTAATGCCCGCCTTGTAAAAAAAAAAAAAAAATTTTTTTTTTTTTTGTTGGAGTGAGATGAAATCTCATTGTAGTGTTTTTATCATGAATAAGCGTTGAATTTTGTCAAATGCCTTTTCTGCATCAATTGATAAAATCATGTGATTCTTGTCTTTTGTCTTATTTATGTTTCGGATTACATTAATTTTTTTTCTAATGTTGAACCATCCCTGCATTCCCGGTATGAACCCCACTTAGTCATGGTGAATTATTTTTTTGATATGTTGTTGAATTCTATTGGCTACAATTTTGTTGAGGATTTTTGCATCTATGTTCATGAGGGATATAGGTCTGTAATTTTCTTTTCTTGTGGTATCTTCACCTGGTTTTGGTATCAGGGATATGGTGGCTTCATAGAATGAGTTTGGTAGTATTCCATCCTTTTCTATGCTCTGAAATACCTTTAGTAGTAATGGTGTTAACTCTTCTCTGACAGTTTGGTAGAACTCTGCAGTGAAGCTGTCCAGACCAGGGCTTTTTTTTGTTGGGAGTTTGTTTTTTCAATCTCTTCTTTTGTTATGGGTCTATTTAGTTGTTCTACCTCTGTTTGTGTTAGTTTAGGTAGGTAGTGTGTTTCTAGGAATTCATCCATTTCTTCTAGGTTTTCAAATTTGTTGGAGTATAGTTTTACATAGTAATCTGATATGACTCTTTTACTTTCAGTTGGGTCTGTTGTAATATCGCCCATCTCATTTCTTATTCGGATTATTTGCTTCCTCTCCTGTTTACCTTTTGTCACTTTGGCCAGTGGTTTATCAATTTTGTTGAGTTTTTTCCAAGAACCAGCTTTTGGTCTTGTTAATTCTTTCAGTTGTTTTTCTATTTCATTTAATTCTGCTCTAATTTTTATTATTTGTTTTCTTCTGGTACCTGTGGGTTTCTTTTGTTGCTCTCTTTCTATTTGTTCAAGTTGTAGGGAGAATTCTTTCATTTTGGCCCTTTCTTCTTTTTGGATGTGTGCATTTATTGATATAAGTTGCCTCTGAGCACTGCTTTTGCTGTGTCCCAAAGGTTCTGATAGGAAGTGTTTTCATTCTCATTGGATTCTATGAATTTCTGTATTTCATCCTTAATGTCTTCTATAATCCAGTCTTTTTTGAATGGGTATTGTTCATTTTCTAAGTGTTTGATTTCTTTTCCCTCCTTTTCCTGTTATTGATTTCCACTTTTATGGCCTTATGGTCAGAGAAGATGCTTTGGAATATTTCAATGTTTTGGATTCTGCTAAGGCTTGCTTTATGACCTAATATGTGGTCTATTCTAGAGACCATGTACACTAGAAAAGAAAGTATACTTGGTTGCTGTTGGGTGGAGTGTTCTGTATATGTCTACGAGGTCAAGTTGGTTGATTGTGGCATTTAGATCTTCTGTGTCTTTATTGAGCTTCCTTCTGGATGTCCTGTCCTTCACCGAAAATGGTGTGTTGAAGTCTCTTACTATTATTGTGGAGCTGTCTATCTCACTTTTCAATGCTGATACAGTTTGTTTTATGTATCTTGCAGCCCTGCCATTGGGTGCAAAAATATTTCATATGGTTATATTTTCTTGGTGTATTGTCCCTTTAATCATTATATAGTGTCCTTCCTTTTCCTTTCTGATGGATTTAACTTTAAAGTCTATTTTGTCAGAAATTAGTATTGCCACTCCTGCTCTTTTTTGATTGTTGTTTGCTGGATATATTTTTTTCCATCCTTTGAGTTTTAGTTTGTTCGTGTCTCTAAGTCTAAGGTGCGTCTCTTGTAGGCAGCATATAGATGGATATTGTTTTTTAATCCATCCTGCCACTCTCTGTCTCTTTATTGGTGCATTTAGTCCATTTACATTTGTGTAATTGTGGATAAGTATGAATTTAGTGCTATTATTTTGATGTCTTTTTTTGTGTGTTGTTGACAGCTTCTTTTTCCCACTTGATTTTATGTGCTGAGTAGATTTTCTTTATATATTGTCCTTTCCTTATATTTGTTGTTGTAAATTTTGTTTCTGCTGAGTCTGTATTTTTCCCTTGTATTTTATTTTGCTGAGTAGGATAGTTTGTCTTTTTGTGGTTACCTTATTATTTACCCCTATTTTTTCTATATTTATAACTAACTTTTATTTCTTTTTATTGCCATATCTTCCTCTCCATACGGAAGGTGTATGATTACATTTCTTAGTCCCTCTTTATTATTTTAATGTTGTCTTGTTTTATGTAATAACATCGCAACCAAAAGTCAACCCAGATAGGGAAATCCAAAAAAAAAACCAAACAAGATTAAAAAAAAAAAAAGAGCCCAACACATTGTCTAAGCTTGCCTTTGATGCTCGGGGCTCCCAGCTTGTCACAAATATAATTGTTTCACTTGTTTTTTCGGGTCTTTGTTGTTAAGAGGGATCGATGGAAGCATCTGTCTATTCCACCATCTTGGCTCCACCCTCTGGACAGGTTTTATATCCACTCAAAGTGTGTGCTGATGTATTTTGTAAAAATGGCATGGGGGCAGAGTCTGACCTTTTTGAATTTCATGAGGTGAAGGAGCCCCAAATCAACAGCCTAAGGCGGATTCCTATGAGGCAGAAGTCACACATGCCTCTTCTCTCTGCCATCTTTACCAATTTTGACACTAACTCTCCCTTCCACAGTACTCTCTACTTCTCTGCTGAGTTCAATAATTCATTGCAATGGTTACACAGAACTCACAGACAGTACCCACAATTATGGGGTTTATCAGGGAAGTAACAGATTACAATTCAGATTCAGGAATGCTCAGGATACAGTTCTTCCACCAGTACACTGTCTTTTTAGCCATGCCCACAGGCAGGCATCTCTCTGGCCCCTTGGCCTCTGCCTTAATTGGGCAACTGTTACAAAGCTATTTTGCCTAAGTAGGTATGCCTAAGTAGGCTAACACACACACACACGCACACACCCACACACACGTGCTTTTCATGTAGAGAAAAACCCTGCAATGATACATCACAGCTTTCAGAATAAAGTTCATGTGACTTTCAGAGTGATCATGCCCATTCTTGATAATCATATTTGCTTGTTTCTCCAAATTATACATTAAAAAATTAAAAAAAAAAATAAAGCCCTGTAGAATCCCGTTAACCTATGTTCTCTGGTTTATATCTTCGTCATCATCTACCTCAGCATGGTGGTTCCTAAAATCTTTGGCTACTCATTCATCGCTCCTCATTCTTCAAGAATCAGATAATTGAAAAAACAATAATTAATTAAAACAAAAATACCTATCCTGACCACTCTTGGATTCCAGTACATCAATCTCTTTCAAATGCCTCTACAATTTTTTTCTCTATCTTCAAGGAATTAACGCCCACAGAATCACGGAGCTTAAACATTGTGTTGAATTATCACTGTATCAATAATCTCTAGCATAATATTTATAAAATGTAGGTACTTGATAATATTTTTTGAATTTATATATAATTAAATGGTGGAGGTAGTGGAAACAGTATCTATGTGAAAGGTGGAAGAGTTGAGTTATCATGCACTTTGTGGTATAATTTCCTAAATGACGCTGAAATTGTATTTAAATGGTTAGACTTTATTATCCAATCAGATTCAAAAAGGGGTTTTGGATAAGAATACATTTACGATCCACTTCATTAATTTTTTTTTTTTTTTAAATGACTGACATACCAGTAATCGGGAAATAAAGAGTCAACGACTTCTTTCCATTGAGTATCTTGACACTCCACAACAAAGATCCTTGGGTGCATTTAATTTCAAGGTAAAGATGCATAATTCATGAATTCTTCCTTAGAGGATTCTTAAAGGAGGAAACTCAACCAGTATTTAAAAATTAAAGGAGAGAAGGAAAAACTATATATATATATATATATATATACACTGTGTTGCTTTTTTTATGTTTCTCATTGTCATACCCAGATAGGATCAACAATGTTGAGTGATAGCTGATATAGGCTATGATCTGAAAAAAACCTCTCATGCTGGTAAATTTCAAGAAACGGTTAAAGGGAAAACCCAAGATCTCAAATAACGTAGATGTTTGTTTTGTTTTCAGATATGATTACTGTCGCACAAAGAAGCATGAGTGTATTGATTAGCATGGATTTTAAGAACTGAACATTTTTATCACATGACTGCGGACCTGTTTGGTCTTTACACCATAGACAAGTGGATTGAGAAATGGAGGGACCAGCAAATAAATATTGGAACAAAGGATATGAATGTAAGGGGGGATATGAGAACCAAACCTGTGTGTGAAGAAGGAGAAGAAGGCAAGGAGGTAGAATTGGAGAAAGACACAGATGTGAGCGATGCAGGTGTTGAATGCTTTCAACCTCGCCTCCTCCTGGGGCAAACGGAAAACTGTGGTAAATATCTGGATGTAGGACAAGATGATGAACATAAGGTCAAACCCTGCTACTGTGAAGGCCACAAACAAACCATAGATCCTGTTGATCTGGACATTTTCTGCAGCCAGTTTCACAACAGCCATATGCTCACAGTAGGAGTGGGAGATGATTGTTGTATGATAAAATTTAAGCCTGCACTTTATCAGTACCAGGCATGGTGCTACAAGAATGGCAGCCCTGAGTGTAACCACAGTACCTATTTGGATGACTAGCTGGTGGGTGAAGATGGCAGCATGCCTCAGTGGATAACAGATGGCAACATAACGGTCCAAGGCCATTGCAAGCAGGATACCTGACTCGATGCCCTGAAATGTGTGGGTAAGCCACATTTGAAGCAAGCAGAAATCAAAATAGATATCTGGCATATGAAACCAGAAGATTCCAAGCATCTTGGGCACAATGCTGGTAGCAAGAGCAATATCGGTGGCTCCTAGCATGCCTAGGAAAATGTACATGGGCTCATGGAGGCTGCGTTCTGATTTTATGATAGTCAGAAGCAACGAATTTCCAATCACAGCAATGAGATATGTAGCGAAGAATGGAATCCCAATCCAGCACTGCACAGACTCTAGGCCTGGAATCCCTACTAGTGTCAACACAGAGGGCATGAAGAATGTGATATTGGAAACGAGCATGATGTCCTTGGGCCTTCTGATGCAGACAAACAAAGTTTTTCAGTCAGGGCTACTGTTTCTCTTCCACTTACTATTTTTATCTGATGAAGGCAAGTTTAGTCTCTCTTATTTTGGTAGAACTCTCTCTTTTTTTTTTTTTCTATGAGTATATCATCCATCTCACTCATAGAGTCACATCATTGTTTCAAAAAAGTCATCCATAAGCACTGTCACAATGAGATATAATACACACAGCAGGCCAACTGTATTTAGAACCAACAAAATCATCTGATCAGGAGATCAAACTGCTGAATGTTTTTTTCCCTTTGAGACCTGTTGACCAAATATTTGAGTTGTTTATTTTTCTTGAAAACTGAATTTTAATCATTTTGACAAATCACTCCATAGCCCACATCCCAGCTACTCTCTTAAAAAAAAAAAAAAAAAAAAAACAAGCTCTTTGTCATCGAGTCAGTTCTGACTCACAGTCACACTTAGGACTGAGTAGAACTGTCCCATAGGGTTTCCAAGTAGTGGCTGGTGGATTTGAACTGCCAATCTTTTGGTTAGCAGGAGAATTCTCAACCACTTTGCCAACAGGGCCCCAGCTACTCTCTAGTAATCTATTATTCCCAACTCTCTTTAACTCAGGAACTGTCAGTTTGCACCAGGAAATTCCCAAACTCCAACAAGCTGATACCCAAGAGAATAAGATATTTATATACCTATATCTAAACAACAACAACAAAAAAAACCTGTTGCCATCAAGTCAATTCTGACTCATAGCGACTGTGGGAACAGATATATACCTATATGTGTGTGTGTGTGTGTGTGTGTGTGTGTGTGTCAGTATCACCTATAGCTTGTTAGGCTGAAAAGAAGCTTTAGAAAAATTAACCCAAGTTTATGTTCTTTTAGCCAGTCTGGACCAGCATTCCCTGGTACGTTTCAAATTTCTGGGAGAGCTGTCTATCCTTTTGCTTATGGTTCTAACAGCTAAAATTCTTAAAATTAGTTGTGTGCTTAAAATAGCAAGCATAAGCAGTTAAAATTTTATAATGCATGTCACAGAATACCTAGAGAAGAGGAACCTGTGGAAGGCAAAAGAATGAGCAACAGCAATGCACAGGGAAGAGGGCTCATTCCAAAAGAACTAAGGCTAGAGAAAAATGGGGGAATGGTTAACTAAACCATAATAAAGACCTGATTCTTGGGTTTAAACTGTTCAGAGCTATCATTAGCCCGATATTTCTCCATTTGGGTTCATTCCTTCTTAACGAAATACAGATATTCTTGGAACCTTGTATCATATGTGAGCTCAGATACAAACAACTTAGAGAACACAAAAGGGGTGATGAATTAACTTATTTAAAGATTCCAAAAAAGAACTAGACAGAAAATACAGAGGATGAAGTTTTGGGGTACCAGAAATGATTCAGAAGAGGCTGTAGAACAAATGAAGAAAATTTAATTACTTCCCAGCTTTACTGATGAATGACTTCTCTAAAACATTGGCTTTTTATATCTTCTTTGAAGTCTTTTCTCTGATCAAAAGCATAAAAAATACATATTTAGTTTTATGAAATTCTAAAGCCATAGATTAAAGAAATGTTTGTGGTTCTGTAAAGAATAAAGTTATTTCATGCTTCCCTAGATTCCTTAATAAAGTTGCTTTCAAATCATGTCAGCAAGTTCCTTAATCAGCTAACCACATATTGAATGTCGTTAAGTATGCAAGAAATTAAGAAGCAGCCTTGGTTTTACGTTGCTAAATTTAAGTGAAAGAATGAAGTCAGGAGGGGCTATATTATGCAAGGAAGGCTGTATCCACTAACACACATTTAAGATAGTCTGTTGACCAAGTACTGGCATTTCCATAGACGTGCTCATGGTGCCCAATTCTATGACTCCCCCACCCACAGATCACTGATTGATCAAAGTGTTTCTTCTCCAAAGTCAGTCAGAAATAGAATAGGTATCCTTTGAGATATCACAGTTTTATCACAGTGTCCAACACAGAAGCTAACATGTGATACTTACCTGCGTGGTAAAGATGGTGGAATGGCATGTGAGAAAGTAAACAACTGAGTGCCGGGTTAGTGGCATGGAGGGATTGTTAAAGAAGCTGGTAATGACAAATTATGGAAGTGAACTCAGTAATAGTGAAGCTAACTCCTCGATGATTTTTGAGAGCTCATTTTGCTCTTACCAGGTGCCTGAAGTGTTTTTTTCGGACCTTCATATACTTTCAAGTCATCAAATCTTTATCTCCCTGGGATTCCAGTCTCAGTCCCACATATTTTGTGTTCTATAGTGCCTCTTCTTTTTATCTGCCCATTCTGTAACAGCACCTGTCAGTGCCAGGAACTCTAATCATTTGGTTGATGCTGACCCCATCCGCCAATATTATACTGTGAACATATTCTTGGACAGTCTTTCACACTATTCTTTTATCTCTGTAGTCCTGACACTCTCCATTCTCCAAAATTCTGTCAGAGAATATGTTTGTGTGTTCTTCCTCTAACAAAACACCATAGGAAGTTCTCCGGCATTCAGCAACACAGCAGACATTTCTTTAGCTCGCATTACAGAAAAAAGGTGTTAGTCACCAATTTTATTATTCCCTAATGAGTGTAAGAGACAGGAGGAGGAGTTATGGGCATGGGATGAGGGATTTTTCAGCCACTCACCAAAAACCCTGAGAGACTCGGAAGATTTTACATCAGCCCTCTTGGGTTTATCTGCAAAACTAAAATCTCTGAAATAATGCCTACACTTACAGGTATCTCCCCCACACTCTCCTATTAATCTTCTCTATAGACTAAATGCACAGAAATTCACGTACACAAGTATTATTTTAATTTATTATCTTAGCTCCTTTGTTGTTGGCCATGTTTGCAAACATTTAAAGGCCACTTAAACTCAGACCTGTCTCTATGCAATTTCCATTCTATTTAAATAAACATTTCTTTCTAACCCTGAGTTACCTCTGGAAAGAAAAATCTGTGTTCATAGTTATTCTCCAATCACAAATCTATCTCTCAGTTCCCTATAGCCTCACTCTTCTAATTGTTATTTTCTTTAAATGATTTTGGTAAAGGCAGTTATATCCTCAGTGTGACCAATTCTATGGACGTTTCTAAGCTCTAGCATGTTGAGCATTGAGCAGGTTGTTCCACTTTTGAAAAACTTTTTCTCCATCTTTGTCTTTACCCCTTTTTTTCTCCTGTCTGTTCATCCTTCTTTCCTTCCAAAAAGCAATTGTTAATTGAGTCCTATGTGTAAAGAAATCATACCAGGTACTCTTGATGAAAAACAATAAATAATAGACACAATACCTGTCTTCGAATTTTTAGTAATAAGGGAAAACCAGTTAGACTACCATTTGTACCAAATGATAAATTCTAAGAAAGAATTATGCACATGATATCTTTCTCTTCAACTTTTTGTTACCTAATTTCTGGATTTTCTAATATGCAGAACTAAGAGACACTTGATGTATTATCCAGGCATTGGAAAATTTAGGAAAAATACTTTTGATGGAGTTGAGAGTGCAACATTCAAAATGGACTTGAGGAAGAATAAGAGATAAAGAAAAAAAGAAAGGAACCCTGAATGCTGTTCCCAGAATTTACTGTAGACAAAAATTCTGTGTTTATAATTTAATTATTATAACTTAATATTAAGTCTTGATGCCAGGTAATGTAAGTAGTCAAAATACCTTCTTTATTTTAAGATTATTTTGTCTCTAGCCCTTTTGAATTTCCATGTAAATTACAAAATTACCTTCTCAATTGATGCAAAAAATATATGTATATATTTGCTAAGATTCGTCTTGGGACTACTTTACATTTTTAGATCAATGTAAGGAGAAGGAACATCTTAATATTGAGATTTTCAGTCCATGAATAAAGTATAACTCTCCATTTATTTAAATCTTATCTAATTTCTCTCAATAATTTGTCGTTTTCCATATAGAATTATGGCAAATATTTTATCAGATAAAAAATATGTATGGAAATGTTTTATGCCTTTCCATTCTATGGCAAATCTGTTTTTTGTAGTTCTCAGTATATGGAAATACAAATAGTTTTTACATGCATCTTGTATCTTAATATCCTGCTAAATTCAATTATCAATTAATGCTATTAACTGTATGAGTGTACAACTTAGGATTTTTCATGTTAAAAAATATTGCCCACTATAAAGAAAGGCTAAGCAATTGGCACTATGTATATTACCCTCTGGCTTTGCACACAGGATGACAACAGTTACTTTTCTCTGCTCCAGTCCTTTTTTTTAGATTTATGATTTAAAAGATACAGAAACTTAACTTGTGGAGCACATACATGTGTCAGTACCCCAGCCTACCTTTCATTTTCAGCTTTTATTTCTTGAATTAAGAATCTTTTTCTCTTATCATTAAAATATTAGTAATTCAATATAGTGAGTGTGGATTAAATCCTCCAAGCTATTTTTCCCAATACTATTTCTCTAGTTACTTCCAGACCTCATGGTAAGTCTTTATGGGGACCTAAGAGTAGTTGCTAGTTTGTGCCTTGGATTCTGAGCAATTTTAGAAATTATATATAGCAGTGGCAGATGAAGAACAAAACACCACCTGTAATTATTTAATACTGTTTATTTGTAAGGATACAACTTGGTATGAAAGCCAAATGGGTCTCCTAAATCAGTCACAGAATGAAGCTGATTTTTTCATCAAGTGAGGGTAATACCGGTATCAGATCAATGTTTCCATATAGGAGTAGCAACTGTCTAAGGAGAGCAACCCAGAAAATAAACAATCAAACTGCAGTGTATTTATAATATGACACATCATTCAACAATAATAATAGACTAGAGGAACTAACAATAACCTGGAAGTAACTCACAAGAAAAGATACCCAAAGAATATATGGTACCATTTATATAACATTCGCAAACAGGCAAAACTGTAAAGTTTAATGATGCTTGCTTAGGTGCTAAAAGGATATAGAAAAGCAACAAAATTACATTAAATATCAGTATAGTGAGTACCGTAGGAGAAGTGAGGAGGAATGGTAATAAAAGGAAGCATGGCTTTTGGATGCTGAAACCATCAGTTGATATTGAATCAACTTCAACTCATGGTTACCCCATGTGTGTCAGAGTAGAACTATGCTCCACAGGGTTTTCGAGGCTATGACTTTTCAGAAGTATATCACCAGGTCTTTCTCTCAAAGTGTCTTTGGGTGGCTTCAAACCACCAAACTTTTGATTAGTAGAGGAGTACTTAACTGTGCCATGCAGGAACTCCTAGTTTGGGAAGATAGCAATGATTAATTTCTATACCTAGGGGTTGTTACATGGGTATTTGCTTTATAATAATTTATTTTCACTTTGGAGTATGTGCCTTATTATTTATTTATTTTTTAAAAAAAGTACTATAGCAGTAGTAGCTGTATTTTTTTTTTTTAATTTCCAGTCAATTAAGTGGAAGATGAAATTATAAATGCTCACCTCACTTGTATTTTCTACTGAACATTCTACTCCTACATTATGTTATCTAGTTTTATTTTCAATATAGAGCCAGGAGGCGGGGCCAAGATGGCTGACTAGGTAGAAGCTACCTCGGATCCCTCTTCCAAAAAAGACTCAGAAAAACAAATCAATTAATCACATACATGACAATCTACGAACCTTGACCATCAAACACAGATCTAAAGAGTTGACCTGAGTGACAGAGACTGAGAACGAACAACCACGGGGAAGCAGCGACTGTTTTCGGAGCCTGGAGCCAGCGTCCCAGTCAGGAAACCTTGGCACCGGGCTTTGGACTGGGCACAGGGAAGCTGAGCACAGCATCCTGAGATGGCACAAACACGGGACGCAGCCCTAGCCCCCACAAGTGACGTCAGGGGAAGCCTAGCCGGTGCACACAGGCAGCACAGCAACGCGGCTGACAGGAGGAGAAGTCACCGGGAGGCAGCGACCGGTTTTGGAGCCTGGAGTGCGGCGTCCCAGCCGGGGAACCTTGGCACTGGGCTTTGGACTGGGAGCAGAGGAACTGACCACGGATTCTGAGACAGCCCAAGCACAGGACTCTGCCCGACCCTCGGGGCAATCTCTACCCAGCCAGCGCACACAGTCAACACGCCCCTCCAGAATCTCAGATAAAACAGTCACCTCAAGCAAGATAAGTAACTTTGTCTATGTTCCGGGATGCTACTCTCTCCTATTTATCTGAACCTCCTCTCCCCTTCCCAGGTGGCTTCATTAACACTGGAATTTCGTGAGCCAGAGAGTGAAGCCCACTGCGGTTTTTCCTTTTTTTTTTTTTTTTTTTTGACCTTTTCCTAATCCATTCTGCTGGCCTCAGAGAAGCAGCTACAAAAAACCCAGGGACCAAAAATTCTTCCCTAATTGGACTAAAAACACAGAACCAGTTTCAGCCAAACATAGGTGATCCACAGACTTGGGCTTTCATCCCTACAGGGAACAAGGTAGCTATTATAATGCAGAGGCATTTCTGATAGGGATCTGACTGTAATTGTTTTAGAGGATTACTGCAAAGACAAGTTTCCCAGGTCTGATATCTCTGCATATTCAACAGAGCCTTCACTGACCCACAACGGGGAACTGAGGGCTGAAGCTCCCCCCAGACCACCTAGCCTCCTGCCTTAGGGGTCTAAGGAGGGTGACACCTACCAATCTGTAGAGGTACTTGCATTGGGGGCCTAAGGTAGAGCTGCAGAGCCCACCCACCAAAGTGCTTTAGGAATAGAGACACACCTACCTCACTGGCACATGGGGGAGGCCTGTCAGCATCCTGTTCCCCCACCCAGAGTGTGAAACCCTGCAGCCACTAGAATCTGGTGCACACAACTATCACCACTACTTCTCTAGGTGGATAGGTAACAGTCTGCACCACACACTTGATGACCCAAAATCAGATTCTACTCAAGAATAGTGAATGGACTCTTAGGCTTATATATCTGGTAACAGCCCAAACCACCTGGTAATAGGACATAGGTGACTCAAGGGCTACAACAATCAAGACAGCGTAACCTAGTAGCCCATCTACATATATTGAAAGAAAACAAAACAAGATAAGACTCAGTGAGCAAATATAGAATAAATCACTACAATATCTTAGAGATGGCTCAGAGACAGCAGTTGATATCAAGCCACATAAAGAAGCAGACCATGATTGCTTCCACAACTCCCCAAACTAAAGAATCAAAATCTTTCCCAAATGAAGATACGATCCTGGAATTGCCAGATGCTGAATATAAAAAACTAATTTACAGAATGCTTCAAGACATCAGGGATGACCTCAGAAATGAAACAAGGCAATCTACAGAAAAAGCCAAGGAACACACTGATAAAGCAGTTGAAGAACTCAAAAAGATTATTCAAGAACATAGTGGAAAAATTAATAAGCTGCAAGAACCCACAGAGAGACAGCATTCAGAAATCCAAAAGATTAACAGTAAAATTACAGAATTAGACAACTCAGTAGGAAGTCAGAGGAGCAAACTCGAGCAATTGGAATGCAGGGTGGGGGATCTGGGGGGCCAGGGAATTGACACCAATATAGCTGAAAAAATATCAGATAAAAGAATTTTTAAAGAATGAAGAAACCCTAAGAATCACGTGGGACTCTATCAAGAAGGATAACTTCCGTGTGATTGGAGTCCCAGAACAGGGAGGGATAACAGAAAATACAGAGAGAATAGTTGAAGATCTGTTGGCAGAAAACTTCCCTGACATCATGAAAGACGAAAGGATATCTATCCAAGATGCTCATCGAACCCCATTTAAGATTGATCCAAAAAGAAAATCACCAACACATGTTATCATCAAACTTGCCAAAACCAAAGATAAAGAGAAAATTTTAAAAGCAGCCAGGGAGAAAAGAAAGGTCTCTTACAAAGGAAAATCAATAAGAATAAGTTCAGACTACTCAGCAGAAACCATGCAGTCAAGAAGGCAATGGGATGCCATATATAGAGCACTGACGGAGAAAAACTGCCAGCCAAGGATCATATATCCAGCAAAACTCTCTCTCAAATATGAAGGCGAAATTAAGATATTTATAGATGAACACAAGCTTAGAGAATTTGCAAAAACCAAACCAAAGCTACAAGAAATACTATAGGAAATTGTTAGGTCAAAAAAACAATAATATTGGAAACTAGCACAACACAAGGTCACAGAACAGAACATCCTGATATCAACTCAAATAGGGAAATCACAAAAACAAATTAAGATTAATTTTAAAAAGAAAAAAAATGCTCAAAACAGGGAATCATTGAAGTCAATATGCAAAAGATCACAATAATCAAAAAGAGGGACTAAATACAGGTGGCATAGAACTGCCATATGGAGAGGGAAACATGGCGATATAGGACAATACAAGTTAGGTTTTTACTTAGAAAATTAGGGGTAAATACTAAGGTAACCACAAAGTGGTATAACAACTCCATAACTCAAAATAAAAACCAAGAAAAACATAACGACTCAGAAAACATAAAGTCAAATACTATGAAAATGAGGAACAAACAATTTACAAAGAAAAACATTTCAGCACAAAAAAGTAAGTGGAAAAACGAAATTGTCACCAACACACATAAAAAGGCATCAAAATGACAGCACTAAACAGATACTTATCTATAACTACGCTGAATAAAAATGGACTAAATGCACCAATAAAGAGACAGAGAGTCTCAGACTGGATAAAGAAACAAGATCCGTCTATATCCTGCCTACAAGAGACACACCTTAGACTTACAGACACAAACAAACTAAAACTCAGAGGATGGAAAAAAATACATCAAGCAAACAACAATCAAAAAAGAGCAGGAGTAGCAATATTAATTTCTGACAAAATAGATTTTAAAGTTAAATCCACCACAAAGGATAAAGAAGGACACTTCATAATGATTAAAGGGACAATTGACCAGGAAGATATAACAATATTAAATATTTATGCACCCAATGACAGGGCGGCAAGATACATAAAACAAACTTTAATAGAACTGAAAAGTGAAATAGACACCTCTACAGTTATAGTAGGAGACTTCAACACACCACTTTCAGAGAAGGACAGGACTTCCAGGAAAGCTCAATAGAGACACGGAAGACCTAATTGCTACAATCAACCAACTTGACCTCATAGACTTATACAGAACTCTCCACCCAACAGCTGCAAAGTATACTTTTTTTTCTAGCACACATGGAACATTCTCTAGGATAGACCACATATTAGGTCACAGAACAAACCTTTGCAGAATTCAAAACATCAAAATATTACAAAGCATCTTCTCAGACCAAAACGCCACAAAAGTGGAAATCAATAACAGAAAAATTAGGGAAAAGAAATCAAATACTTGGAAACTGAACAATACCCTGCTGAAAAAAGACTGTGTTACAGAAGGCATTAAGGAGGGAATAAAGAAATTCATAGAATGCAATGAGAATGAAAACACTTCCTATCAAAACCTCTGGGACATAGCAAAAGCAGTGCTCAGAGATCAATTTATATCGATAAATGCACACATACAAAAAGAAGAAAGAGCCAAAATCAGAGAACTGTCCCTACAACTTGAACAAATAGAAAGTGAGCAACAAAAGAACCCATCAGGCACCAGAAGAAAACAAATAATAAAAATTAGAGCTGAACTAAATGAATTAGAGAACAGGAAAACAATTGAAAGGATTAACAAAGCCAAAAGTGGGTTCTTTGAAAAAATTAACAAAATTGATAAACCATTGGCTAGACTGACTAAAGAAATACAGGAAAGGAAACAAATAACCCGAATAAGAAACGAGATGGGCCACATCACAACAGACACAACTGAAATTAAAAGAATCATATCAGATTATTCTGAAAAATTGTACTCTAACAAATTTGAAAACCTAGAAGAAATGGATGAATTCCTGGAAAAACACTACCTACCTATTTACCTAAACAAACACAATCAGAAGTAGAACAACTAAATAGACCCATAACAAAAAAAGATATTGAAATGGTAATCCAAAAACTCCCAACAAAAAAAGGCACTGGCCCAGATGGCTTTACTGCAGAGTTCTACCAAACTTTCAGAGAAGAGTTAACACTACTACTACTAAAGGTATTTCAAAGCATAGAAAATGACGGAATACTACCTAACTCATTATATGAAGCCACCATCTCCCTGATACCAAAACCAGGTAAAGACATCACAAAAAAAGAAAATTACAGACATATATCCCTCATGAACATAGATGCAAAAATCCTCAACAAAATTCTAGCCAATAGAATTCAACAACATATCAAAAAAATAATCCACCATGACCAAGTGGGATTTATACCAGGTATGCAAGGCTGGTTTAATATTAGAAAAACCATTAATGTAATCCACCATATAAATAAAACAAAAGACAAAAACCACATGATCTTATCAATTGGTACAGAAAAGGCATTTGACAAAGTCCAACACCCATTTATGATAAAAACTCTCAGCAAAATAGGAATTGAAGGAAAATTCCTCAACATAATAAAGGGCATCTATACAAAGCCAACAGCCAACATCACTCTAAATGGAGAGAGCCTGAAAGCTTTTCCCTTAAGAACGGGAACCAGACAAGGATGCCCTTTACCACCGCTCTTATTCAACATTGTGCTAGAGGTCCTAGCCAGAGCAATTAGGCTAGACAAAGAAATAAAGGGCATTCAGATTGGCAAGAAAGAAGTAAAATTATCTCTATTTGTAGATGACATGATCTTATACACAGAAAACCCTAAGGAATCCTCCAGAAAACTACTGAAACTAATAGAAGAGTTTGGCAGAGTCTCAGGTTGTAAGATAAACATACCAAAATCACTTGGATTCCTCTACATCAACAAAAAGAACATCGAAGAGGAAATCACCAAATCAATACCATTCACAGTAACCCCCAAGAAGATAAAATACTTAGGAATAAATCTTACCAAAGATGTAAAAGACCTATACAAAGAAAACTACAAAGTACTACTACAAGAAACTAAAAAGGACCTACTTAAGTGGAAAAACATACCTTGCTCATGGGTAGGAAGACTTAACATAGTAAAAATGTCGATTCTGCCAAAAGCCATCTATACATACAATGCACTTCCAATCCAAATTCCAATGACATTTTTTAATGTGATGGAGAAACAAATCACCAACTTCACATGGAAGGCAAAGAAGCCTTGGATAAGTAAAGCATGACTGAAAAAGAAGAAGAAAGTGGGAGGCCTCACTCGACCTGATTTTAGAACCTATTATACAGCCACTGTAGTCAAAACAGCCTGGTATTGGTACAACAATAGGCACATAGACCAATGGAACAGAATTGAGAACCCAGGTATAAATCCATCCACATATGAGCAGCTGAGATTTGACAAAGGCCCAGTGTCAGTTAATTGGGGGAAATATAGCCTTTTTAACAAATGGTGCTGGCATAACTGGACATCCATTTGCAAAAAAATGAAACAGGACCCATACTTCACACCATGCACAAAAACTAACTGCAAGTGGATCAAAGACCTAAACATAAAGACTAAAACGATAAAGATCATGAAAGAAAAAATAGGGACAACTTTAGGAGCCCTAATACCAGGCATAAACAATACAAAATATTACCAAAAATGACGAAGAGAAACCAGATAACTGGGAGCTCCTAAAAATCAAACACCTATGCTCATCTAAATACTTCGCCAAAAGAGTAAAAAGACCACCTACAGATTGGGAAAGAATTTTCAGCTATGACATCTCCGACCAGCGCCTGATCTCTAAAATCTATATGATTCTGTTAAAACACAACCACAAAAAGACAAAGAACCCAATCAAGAAGTGGGCAAAGGATATGAACACGCACTTCACTAAAGAAGATATTCAGGCAGCTAACAGATACGTGAGAAAATGCTCTCGATCATTAGCCATTAGAGAAATGCAAATTAAAACTATGATGAAATTCGATCTCACTCCAACAAGGCTGGCATTAATCCAAAAGCACAAAATAATAAATGTTGGAGAGGCTGCGGAGAGATTGGAACTCTTATACACTGCTGGTGGGAATGTAAAATGGTACAACCACTTTGGAAATCTATCTGGTGTTTTCTTAAAAAGACAGAAATAGAACTACCATACAACCCAGAAATCCCACTCCTCGGAATATACCCTAGAGACATAAAAGCCTTTACACGAACAGATATATGCACACCCATGTTTATTGCAGCTCTGTTTACAATAGCAAAAAGCTGGAAGCAACCGAGGTGTCCATCAACGGATGAATGGTTAAATAAATTATGGTATATTCACACAATGGAATACTACACATCGATAAACAATAGTGACGAATCTGTGAAACATTTCATAACATGGAGGAACCTGGAAGGCATTATGCTGAGTGAAATTAGTCAGAGGCAAAAGGACAAATATTGTATAAGACCACTATTATAAGATCTTGAGAAATAGTATAAACTGAGAAGAACACATGTTTTGGGGGTTACGAGGGGGGGAGGCAGGGTGGGAGAGGGTTATTTACTGATTAGTTAGTTGATAAGAACTACTTTAGGTGAAGGGAAGGACAATACTCAATACACGGAAGGTCAGCTCAACTGGACTGGACCAAAAGAAAAGAAGTTTCCGGGATAAACTGCTTCAAAGGTCAGCAGAGCAAGGGCGGGGGTTTGGGGACTATGGCTTAAGGGGACTTCTAAGTCAACTGGCATAATAATTCTGTTATAAAAACATTCTGCATCCCACTCTGAAATGTGGCATCTGGGGTCTTAAATGCTAACAAGCGGCCATCTAAGATGCATCAATTGGTCTCAACCCATTTGGATCAAAGGAGAATGAAGAACACCAAAGTCACAGGATAACTATGAGCCCAAGAGACAGAGAAGGCCACATGAACCAGAGACTTACATCATCCTGAGACCAGAAGAACTAGATGGTGCCCGGCCACAACCGACGACTGCCCTGACAGGGAGCACAACAGAGAACCCCTGAGGGAGCAGGAGATCAGTGGAATGCAGACCCCAAATTCTCATAAAAAGACCAGACTTAATGGTCTGACTGAGACTAGAGGAATCCCGGTGGTTATGGTCCCCAAACCTTCTGTTGGCCCAGGACAGGAACCATTCCCGAAGACAACTCATCAGACATGGAAGGGACTGGACAATGGGTTGAAGAGAGATGCTGACAAAGACTGAGCTACTTCTATCAGGTGGACACTTGAGACTGTGTTTGCATCTCCTGTCTGGAGGGGAGATAAGAGGGTAGGGAGGGTTAGAAACTGGCAAAATTGTCACGAAAGGAGAGACTGGAAGGAGGGAGCGGGCTGACTCATTAGGGGGAGAGTAAGTGGGAGTATGGAGTAAGGTGTATATAAGCTTATATGTGACTGACTTGATTTGTAAACGTTCACTTAAAGCTCAATAAAAATTATTAAAAAAAAAGAAATATAGAGCCAGGTGATACTGTAGAGGAACTCCAGATATAAAGGGACAGCCCCAAATTAGAAAACTATCTTAAACAATTTGAAATCTCATTTTAAGAGAGTTTTCTTCTTTATATAGGTAGCCAATTGAATGTATTAGTTATTTAATGACTTGTTGACCACATTCTTGAGTGATAAGCTTCTGAGATACGGTTTAAAGAATTTTCCCAGATGTACACATTTCAGGAAAATACACCTTTTTGCCACATTCAGGGTGTTACTTAGAATTAATTATTATTATTATTTTTCAGAAGGACCCGCTGATGATCGAGATGTTTTTCTGAAGGCAAACATTCTCAGGACATGGTCACAAATTTGTTTGGTCTTCATCCCATAGACTATAGGGTTGAGAAATGGTGGGACTAACAGTTAAAGGTTTGAGAAAAGGATATGAAAGCATGGTGGTATGTGAGAACCAAACCTGCGTGTGAGAAAAGGGAAGAAGGCAAGAAGGTAGAACTGAAGGAACACACAAATGTGGGCAATGAATGTACTGAAGGCCTTGAGTCATGTCTACTTCTGGGGCCATTGAAAGACAGTGAGGAAGACTTGAATACAGGCAAGGTGATAAAGATTATGTCAAACCCAAGGATGGTGAAGGCAACAAATAGGTCACATATTTTGTTGACTCAGATATCTTCAACAGCCATTCAACAGCTAGCTTTGCAAAGGCCATATGTTCACAATAAGAATGGGAGATGATTGTAGTTCTGTAGAGTTTAAAGCAGCATTTGATGAGAAGGATGGATGGTGTTATAAGAATAGCAGCCCTGAGTGTCACTCCAACTCCAATATGAGTCAGAAGTTGTTGTGAGAAGATGGTGGCATGTCTCAAGGGGCCACAGATGGCCACATAGTGGTCCAGGGCCATTTCCAGTGGGACATCTGATTCAATTGCCTGAAATGAGTGAATAAGCCACATTTGCAGCAGGTGGTCTTCAAAATAAATATTTGGCAAATGAAACCAGAAGATGCCTAACATTTTGGGTAGAATACAAGTGCTAACTGCAGTGTCCATGGTCCCCAACATAGCCAAAAAATGTACATGGGTTTATGGAGGCTGTTTTCCCATTTGATTATAGCTAGGATCAGGGAGGTGACCTGAGTAATCCTTTTAACCACAGGCAGAGATTATGATTTATAACACACAGGAAAATGACAAAATGGAGGACAACTACACATGGCCTAACCAAGTTAACACATATTTTGGGGGGACACAATTCAATCCATTACAGCTACTAATACAGTGCAAATGATGCTTGTCTATAGAAAGGCAAATGAATCTTGTCCCCTGGAATATATGCAGATATGGACCAATTTTGCATTTATTTGTAAATTTATTTCAGCATTCTTTATTGCCTATAGATGAGGTAATTCCCAATCACAGCAATGAGGTACATGACAGAGAATGGAATCCTAATCTAACACTGCACTGACTCCAGGCCAGGGATCCCAATGACTTAGTACAGAAGGCATGAAGGTTGAGCCATTGATTGTTGGCATGGTGACTTGGTCAGTAGAATCAAATCATGATACTGCTTTTTCATACTCTATTCCCTGTGAAGACTTGATAAATTTAAAAAATAAAAAGAAATTAATTTATTTTAGGCACATATGTTTTAGCTATATTATGAATCATATTTTCTACCCCAACTATTCCTTTCTAATTTTCAATCCTATTTCCCAGGGTTCATTGAGTAGATAATCATCAGGTTCTATGTCCCTGTATTCTCTAATCATTTTCAATGAGCAAAATTAAATAGACTAGAAGACTTGTTTCTGGCTCACGATAACTGACCAAACAGGCTCCATTTATCGCGTGCCCTCTACTCATCGCCTGTACGTTTTTGTGTGATTCATCAGTTGCAATTGGGGGGAAAAACAGTCATTTAATGCAGATTATACTTTAAGAGCAATATCGCACCTAGGCTAGACATAAAGGATTCACAGTGGTGGTAAACCATTCAATGGGATCAAAATCTGAAGACAACATTAACTGGAGTATGTTTCAGTCTTGCGTATCGCTAGTTTCCTTATGTTAGTTTCTGCATAACCTAGTCTTTATCTCATAGACTTCTCAGAAATTCTTTCAACCTAATTTTTCATACTTTCAGTGTGCTTTCCAAAACCTAACCATATTTTTTTCTCCTTCTCCCTATTTTTTGAGAAAATAAATCCATTATTTTTTAATTCGTGTTTTCCTCTGTAGTTTCTATCCGAGGTTGTTTTGAAATTTCAGTGTCGTTCCTGCGTCCAACTATTGCATTTAATTTCAAGTGCCAACCTATCCCTTGTCCTCTTTTCTTTCCCCATCAATAGCCATTATGACTTCTCTAAGCCCAGTTAGCTCTTCTTAGCCATTTGAAATAACAGTAAACTCTCTTTTTTTTATTTTTAGTTTTACTTTTACTTGCAGGCTTGTTTATATTCTATTCACTCAAAATAAAATCATACCCATATAGGTGAAAGTTTTCTTTCGCACATTATTTTCCATTGGCCTATTTCCATATTTCATCTTCGCAGGTTCCTGCACTACATGAAACTTGGCCCTTCCACAGCCTCCTAACTCTGTTACCCAAGGAGATATTTCAGCGTCATCTAGCTTGTCATTATAATCTTCCAAAGTCCAAAGGATTTTCTTACTTGCTGATTTACTACACCTTACATTTTCTGTTGCCTCAAAAAATATTTCCACCCCAGAATTTATAAAATATTAAACAACTTACAAATTACATTTATTTCCTTTGGAATTTGAAAGCTCAGTTTCTGAATCCATTTAAGCCAAATATTAGAGGGATAAAGAAACTGAGGACATCCAAAAACAATAAATTGAGAACATTAAAAAGTGAAATAAAATCTCACAATCACCATTCCACTATTCTGCATGGTTTTGTTTGTTTTGTTTTGTTATAATTGTTTTCCTAAGAAACTCTGATTCTCTCTAAGGCATAAACAAATAACTATAACCAAGCTCAGGTCTGTTGCAAGGACATTCATGTTTTCTTCTTTTAAAAACTTATGCAACTCTGAGCGAGGCTTTCCTTTTTGAGATTCTTTGTTCAGGAACTCTTTCTTTCAGCAAATATACAATATGCCAAACTAGATCATCCTTGCATTAGAAGGTAATAACACTGCACACAAATTAGGGATATATTTCCTAATTATTTTATTGAACAAAAGTTTCTTAAAAATCCTCGATGTTCCAAGAACTGTTTAAAGCAATTGGGGGAGAAATTAATTTATTTATCCTATATTTATGAGGTATCTACATTGCGCCGGGCTCTTGGAATTCAAAAGTAGTACCTATCATTTACTAACTTTGTATTAAATATCATTACCTCCTTTAAGAACTTTAAACAGTTTAATTTACCTCCTTACCTTATGATGTCAGCATTATTACAACATTATCCTAATAAAAATAATTAAGATGCATTGTTGTTATAGATGAACAACAATGCATCTTAATTATTTTTATTAGGATAATGTTGTAACCAATTCCATGCCATATCAGCCCATAAAGAACAAAATAAATAAATCACTGTCCTCTGAGATCTTATTATTAAAATTCAATTCATAAGACTTATGAGTTATGTGTATATGGAAGCTGTTAGAGTGTAACTAAATAAGGCTGGGTTGAGTAAAGATTTTAATCAGCATGTTCAGACTCCGATGGATTAGAAATACTACTCTCATATTTCCTTCTTAATTCTCCAAGTAGATAAAGTATGCGCCCCATAGTATGATCACTTTTCCAATAGCATATTATCGATATACTGGCCAACAATTTCTGTGACTTTATTAGGAATATACATTTGGGAAATTTAACGTGGCCACCTGAGTAATAATTTACCTGGAGAATCCTTGAAGAGTAACATATGAACAGAAGCTCTACAGAAGTATGTATTGTAAATAATCAGAGGAATGGAAAAAAAAGAGAAAAACCAGTCAAGTAAACAGAACTGCAAGAAAAATAAAATAGAAAAGCATGTCTTCAGCCTAAAAAACTATTAATCACATGAAGGAAATAGTTATCTTTCTTCCTGATAGTTTCCATTTTTAACTCCCATGAAGCCTAAGTGATATTCTTCCAGGTCTTTCTCAACCTCTACATGATTGACACTGTCTAGTCTTTTCTAAATGTCACCTGGAGGAGTGGTGGAGGGGCTGGGATAGTGGGACTTTAAATCACCATTCATTGCTACCTATTTTTCTAGTGTCATAATATTGGGGCGGAAAATTCTTAATTGAATAAGAATTTGTGGGTTTTTGTACCTTTAATCAAAAGAGAATTAGACTTCCGGCCAAGACGGCGGCATAGACAGGAGCACCACGCCGTCCCTGCATAACAAAGACCTGAAAAACTAAGTAAAACACAATTATCACTCTTAGAACCTGAAGTGCCAAATGAAGTGATAGAGAATCCATCCAAGCACCAAATGGAATAAGAAACTGACAGAGGACAGAGAGCCAGGAGAGATACGTGGGGAGGGCTCCATCAGCTAACAGGGTCCCGCCAGTTTGGACTCCAGTCAGGCATTGGCAGACAGGGAGCACAGGAAAGCAGCTTCGTGGCACTCCCAGCAGCAGAGCACCCAGTAACCAGCAATACACGCTTTCCCACGCCCCATTCTCTCCCCGCTCCGCTCCTCCACCTCCGAGCTTCCTGGCTCAGGCGGGGGGAAGTGCAGCATCTGTGCTGCTTGGATTTGCCCTACCCACGTTGGAGATCAACAGACACAGAGTACAGGAAAACGGCATCACGAAGTTTCCAGCAGGAGACAGATCACCGGTAACGAGCTACATAGGCTTTCCTAGCCACCACCACCCCCCCGCCTCTTTCTTCCTTCCTCCCCGCCTCTATCGGCCTCCTTTGCTTCCTGTCAGCCAGCGTAGTCTCTTGGCTGCTACACAACTGCTTTGGCCTCAGGCTACTTAGATTCGCCCTGCCCACACTGGCCGGGCCCCTGAGCTGGTGTTGGTGCTTTACATCTGTTTTGGTTTCTTCTGTGCCTTGTATGACCTCCCCCTCCTTTCTCTGGAACACCTGGCTCTGTGAGGCATCTTTACTTCTTCTTGAAAGGCTGTGAAGCCCCACTCCACTGGGGAACCACTCCCCCCCCGGCCTGCGACACCATGCTGGTGGGATCCCGCGGCTTTCCCCCCCCCCCTTATTTTGCTTTGTTCTGTTTTGTTTGTTTGTTTTCTTTTCCTTTTAGCAGCTTGGGAGCCCCTTCCAGCCGTGCTGCCCTGCGATCTGGGAGCCACTCCTCCAATCTGCGCAGCCTGCATAGGTAGGATCCCTGAGGGCATTTCTCTTTTTCTTCTTATCTTTTTCCCCTTTCTGTCTTCATTTCTCAGTTCTCCTCTCTCTACACTTATCTTCTTTTCCTGTCTCCTGAATACCTGGTGTTGTGTGACATCTATACCCCTTCTAGCCTGGCTATACTGCGGAGCCTGGGAGTTACTTCCCCGGCCTTAGTAGCCCCACCAGTGGGACTTCATCTAAAGTTTAATTAAAAAAAAAAAAAAAATAGGGGTTTGCATAGGAAACAGGAAGTATAATTACTGATTCAGACTTCAGAGTATTAAAATGTTTAATTCTACTACCTTAAATATATGTATATGTACACACATTTTTACACACATATCAAATGGATGACTTAGTTTAATGAGATGAAGAACTTAAAATATTTGTGTCAGGTATAGGCTTACTATGCTGAATGTCTTGAAAAAACAAACCTAATAAACTTGTCAGTTCTTCCATGGGTTAAAAAAAAAAAAGAATTAAATTGGCTATATAGGAGAAATGTTCTTTAGTAGGTATTAGCCATTTAGATAAGATGAAGAAGAGAAAGCAACGTATACAAAAATTCATAGAAAAATTAAACATACGGTGGGATTAAGAATCAATAAACATATTTTAAAATATAAACTGGTTAATAAGCAAAAATGATAAGAAACCATAAAAAACCAAACCCACTGCCATTGAGTCGATTCAGATTTATAGCAACCCTATAGGACAGAGTAAAATTGTCCCATAGAGTTTCCAAGGAGCACCTCGTGGATTTGAACTGCCAACCTTTTGGTTAGCAGCCATAGCTCTTAACCACCACACCACCAGGTTTTCCAAAAAATGGTAAGAGTGGAGGCTAATGAAAAGAGAAGACGACTGAATATAAAGTTTGTTTTCTAAGCCAAATAATTTTAAATTTGTAGGTGGAAGGAGAAAACATTTAGACTTTCAAAAATACAATCTGATAGCAGCTTGGTCAATGGCTGAAGGACAGCAAGGCTAGAGTTTAGGGAACCTTGTTAGAAATTTATTTGTGATAGCACATATAAGATATTATGAAGTTATATGGCAATATTGGAGGAATAATAAGGAATCAAAATCTGTGTAACTCGTTGACTCCTGTAAGAGAAATTGTGAGAGATGAGACTAAGAATGTTCTTGGGCTGAAAATTCGAAGACGGGGTGACAAAGGCAAACAGAGGAGTAACTTTGTGTGTACAAATATGTATATGTTTAAAAGAGAAAGGAAAGCTTTCTTAAACCCTTGAAATAAATGAGCCAAGACAAGCAATCTGGGAATTTGCATCTTCTTGATAGCATAAGACCTAAAATTTTAGTGTTACCTACATCTCCACTTCTGATGAAGGCCATGATTCTCAGAATTAATATTTTAAGGAATTTAGGGGTCAACTAATCTATATGCTACAAAATCAGAAGTTTCTTCTCTCTTTACCATCTGTGACATTCACCATTCAACCTCTGTCTCAAGCCCTTCAGTGGCAGAGAACTTCCTTTATTCTGAGATAGTCTGCCACATTGCAAAGAAGTCCAAACTACCTTCTTCTCTTTTTCTAATGAAGTGTCTATATCCAAGTTCCAATGATAGGCATTGGCCATGAATCACAATGGTTCCTTGAAGAGGTTTGAAGCAAGTATCAAAGCTCACATCCTGGAAATGTAACTGCCTAACTTGGTATTCTTTTCAAGTTATGAAACTTTGAAGTACCTCGATTTCCTCATTGGTAAAATAGGGTTAGAAAAACATTGGTAAAATAAAGGTAGAAATACATTACAGGGTGACTGTTAGAACTAAATGAAACAATAAATTTAAAATGTTTAGAAAGAAGCATAAAATACATTAATCCATCAATAAATGCCAGTTATTAATCCACAAAATGTACCCCTTTCTTCCCAAGAAAAACCTCAGATATTTGATGACACAGTGAGCATCCCCCCTGAATCTTTCCCAAGCTAAACGTGTACAATGTCCTAACCTTTTAATAAATGAGTTTTTCATTAATTGATCAATCTAGATATGATTTCCTGGAGGTCCTTCTATTTGTCAATTTCCCTTTAAGATTTGTCATCCAGCATTTCATCACTTGATCCAGAAACATTCTGAAAAGCACCAGATAACATGAACCAAAATCTTTCTAGAATTTGAGCACTCAGTTACAGTATGATTCAGTTGCTTTTTATCATCCTGGCATCCATTGTGTTGCATGAGACAAGTGTTTTCTGTGAAACCCCGGGTTGTGCAGTTGGTTAAGTTTTTGCCTACTGACCAAAATTTTCAGGGTTTGAACATAACCACAGGCACCTAGGAAGACAGGCTTGGTGATCAGCTTAGAAAAGGTCACACCCTCGAAAGCCCTAGGAAGCAGTTCTACTCTGCACACATCGGGTCTCCATGAACTGAAATCCACTCCAGGATAACTAAAAATAACAACATAAAACCAATCCTCCATTTTTCCACATTTAGCACAAAATCCTAAGCCCTAAGACTCACCAGGTATCAACAGTGTAAACACAGGTACTAGCCATGAAGTGAGATTTTATTTTTGTTTTGTTTTGTTGACGTTTCAGGCAGAGAAGGATGAGTGTTTTGTACTCCAGGATGTTTCTGTGGGATGGGTTTCCATCAATCCCTGGTGGATCTTACGGTCCACCTCAGGCAAGGGAAACTGGAAACCAAAATGAGCCTGCTCTTGAAAATGCCTCAGAGAAGACAGTGTTCTAGACAATACAGAACAATTTAATTGCATTTACTTGCAAAAATAATGAGCTACCAGGAGCCCTAGTGGTACAGTGCTAAAGAGCTCAGGCTGCTAACTAAAAAGTCAACAGTTTGAATCCATTAGTCACTTCTTGGAAACCCTACAGGGCAGTTCTACACTGTCCTATAGGGTCGCTATGAGTTGGAATTGACTCCAAGAGCTATGGGTTTGGTTTTTGGTTTAGGGCTTATAAAGGAATCTTGATATATTCAGAAAAAAATGTACAGACATATGCTGACAGAGAGATAAAAGGAGTATTTATGTAATCTAGTTCCAGTATGATAAGCACTTGTTTCTTCTTTATCCATGAAAGAGGCAGACTTTGAAAAGTACACCGCAGGGCCTCAAGTACTTGACATTCTCTGAGCTTCTTCCACATGAGCTTTGGTGACACAAATCCTTCTTGTATCTTAACGAGCTCTCACCAAACTGACCCAATCATGTTCAGGCTTCTGACATGATGATACGTATTTTCAAAAATTTTAGTGCCAGTCACAATGTCTATATCAATCCCCCAGCCAGTAACTTGCATCCTTGGCCTGCGTTTAGTTAGCTGAAGCAAAGTTTGTGTGCCTTAGAAAAGGGATTCAAGAATTCAGTGTAAAGAAAAGGAAGAGAAAAGTCTCCTGTATTTTGCATAATACAAGAAAAAGTCTGACAAGACTGATTAGTTGCATCTGCCTGAGAGACAGGTTGATCTTCCTGGGAGTCAGGTGAATTTTGTCCTGTGTCATTGGGTCTGGCCTTAAACATTAGACCTGATATCTTTGAATTTAAAAGCTCTCTGCCCTCTATAGTCATTAAACTTCCATACAACTATATCCAGTGCATAAAAAAAACAAAATTGTATAGGAGTGTGGGCAGTGGTGTGCCAGAGTCGGTTCATATCACCTTTTAAGAGCTGATTGTGTCCATCTCTTCCCAGTTCTGCACTTAGTGGCTTCATGTTGGTAGATTAAAATCAGCCATGTTGTTGTCACTGTGTGCCATCAAGTCAGCTCCGACTCATAGTGACCATATAGGACAGAGTCAAAATGCCCCATAGGGCTTCCAAGGCTATAAATCTTTACGGGAGCAGACTGCCACATCTTTCTCCCAAGGAGCAGCAGGTGAGTACAAAACACTGACCTTTGGGTTAACAGCTAAGTGCTTTAACCACTGCACCATCGGACTCCTAAATCAGCCATAGCCAGAGTATTTATTTGAAAAAAAATCTTCAAACAATTCAAATTAGGGTTCTCACCCCTCTTCCCTGGCAACAACCAAAATAACAAACTAGCTGCTGCTGATTCAATTCTATCTCATGGAGAACCTAAGTGTTGCAGAATTGAACTGAGAGCTCCATAGGGTTTTCATGGCTGTGACCTTTCAGAAGCAGATTGAGAGGCCTTTCTTCTGAGACCCTTTTGGTAGAGTTTGAACTGCCAGTCTTTCAGCTAGAAAGATGAGCAGATGGGCACAAAATAAAATGAAATATTTTCAGGGAAAACAGGTTGACTACCTTTAAGATAGTGTATGTAAGAGGTTGAGGTGAAGTCAGGAAGTTCTGAAATGTATCCACTATTCTTATGTAGGTTTAATTAACATAAAAGCCCATTGAATGACTCCTAAGATACTTTTGGGAAACATGAAAAAATGTTTGAACTCCAAAGAATCACAATATTATAGAACACTGTCGTTGGGTTCCATTGAGTCAATTCCAACTCAAAGCATCGCATGTGACAATGTAAAACTGCCCTGCAGGGTTTTCTTGGCCGTAATCTTTATGGAAGCAGATCACCAGGACTTTTTCCTGCAGAGCCTCCAGGTGGGTTTGAACCACCAACCTTTTTGTTAGCAGCCAAGTACTTAACCTTCGTGCTACCAGAATCTGCAGTGGCACAAATATTCTTAGATGCTATTTAGTCGAAATTTAGTAGAGCAATAGGAGAATAGAAATAATGTGACTTACTATTTGGGTGACAAAAATAGTTCCCCTGTGATAGGAAAACCTAGAACTTCTAATATTAAACAAAAATAATTGCTTCCATATGCATTTTAATGGGAACAAAGACCTCTGTATAATGTAGTAGGAAACAGAGAAAGAAAACCTTTAGCAGACATTATCTCACCAGGTTTTCCAGAGAAAACCAGAAACAACGTATTTAATTTTGAAATAGAGTTAGAAATGGAAGTTGAATAGCTTTGATTATGTATTGTTGATAACATCCATAGAGTAAGAAGGAATAATTTGCAATGAAACTTGGGAAGTATAAAATATTGGCCTTGCCTATATTATTTGTCACTCTGCCTGACTTAAGCCGGAGTCCTTTCATACAGAGAAAAGAGATATCATTTTCTTAGTGATATCTCAGTTTGGCCAAAGAGCTGTCTGCTAAATGCTTGATCAGACAGTACATGTATACGATAAAATAATAAATTGGAAAATGAAGTACTGTTTCATACTATAACATGGATGTATCTTGGAAATATTATGCTAAGTGAAAAAAGCCAGACACAAAGGCCACATATTGTATGATTTCATTAATATGAGATATGCAGAATAGGTAAATCCATACAGAGAGAAAGTAGTTGCCAGGAGGAGCTGGGAGGAAGAGGGAATGGAGAGTCACTGTTAACAGGTATAAAGTTTATTGGAATGATGAAAATAGTTCTGGAAATAGATAGCGGTGGTGGTTTCACAACTTTGTGAATATATTAAAACATCAATGACTTGGACACTTTGAAAGGGTGAATTTTGTGATATTTGAATGACACAGTGAGTGTTAATAAAAGAGTGGATTCCGTATCACAGAAAGAGGATTTACTGGATAAACTATTATGTTTTGAAATGTTCCTGCATGGTGCATCTGTGCAATGATGTACTTTGAGGACCAGAAAAGAAGCATAGCTCAAATGAAAATGTGGAAATATTTATTCTGGAACTATAATAAATGCTGTATTATTAATCAGAGTCTTAAATACCTCAGTCTGTATATGTTCTTCTCATTAGGAGAAAGGTGTAAATAATTTTGTTGCAAGAATGAATCTGTTTTGCAAATTTTGGGGGATTTTTATTATTTTATTTTCTCAATCCTTCATTCAGTAATTTTTTTTTAAATCATTAAAATATGCCTGTATACCGTGCCCATCATAAGCATACAGGTGAATTAGACATACGATCTAGGTGGGGGAAGCAGTTGCATAAAGAAAAAATGGAGACCAACGTGGTAACTGCTCTAAAAGCTTTGAGGAGGAGCAAAGAAACAAATCTGGTAAAAACATCAGAATCCCTTAGTTAAAAGACACATCTAACTAAATCCTAAAAGCTGAATAGCAGTTAGGCAGGCAAAAAGTAAAGGTATTGACATACATAATAGCAGGACGAGCATACAGGTGCATGAAGCAGCTTTTTATCTACAGAAATTCAAGAATTTTAAGGCTCCCTGAAGAGTAAATAAAACAAAATATATGGAGACAAAATATAAGATTTTAACTTTAGAGTACTAATTTTAGGTAGGAGTCCTGGTTGCACTGTGGTTAGGTGTTCAACTGCTAACCAAAAGGTCAGTGGTTCCAACCCACCAGCCACTCCTTGGGAGAAAGATGTGGCAATTTGATTACAGCCTTGGAAACCCTATGGGCCAGTTCTGCTTTGTCTTACAGGTTTGCAATGAATGAGTCAGATTGACATGAAGGCAATGATTGTAACTTTAGGCACTTTTAAAATCATGGCTGATTAAAAATATGTCAATGAATGAAAGATGAAAATATAATTTATTATTTCACATAAAACTGATGAAAGGCTGAGAAGGAAAGTAGTAATAAATAATGAAGAAGGGGGAACAAATTTGAGAATTATTTAAAAAAAAATCACTAGGGCGTGGTGACTGAGTGTGTAGAGAATGAAATTGAGACCAGTTTCCAAGCAAATGTCTAGATTTCTGGATTGGCCCTGAGAAGTTATAGTGGTATCCTTTTCTGAATAAGGGATATTTTGAGGAATAGAGAAGGAATATAAACCTTTATGTTGTCATAATTTTAAACCTAAAGAATTTGGCAAAAATAATACAAGAAAACCCCTTATAACAGTTACCTAGATTCACACATTATTTATACTTTGCCCTATTTTGCTTTATTATTCTATTATTGATAGATAAACATTCATACATATATATAATTTTTTGAGTTGTTTATGAATAAGTTAGAGACATGATGCCCCTTTACCCCTAAATATTTTAGTGTGTATTTTCTACTTCGTAAACTTCATAAACACAGCATTAAAAACAAGATTAGAAAATTCAGCTTTGATATAATACCTAATCCACAGTCCACATTCAGAGTTAGACAGTTGTTCCAATTAGGACTTTTATGGCTACATTTTGTTTTGTCCAGAATCCAATCCAGGGTCATGAAGTACATTTAATTATCATTTTTCTTGAAATTCTTGTTTATCCATAACAGTTCCTCAGCCTTTCTTCTTTCTTGATCTTTGCTTTTTTTATTTTTTAAGAACATATCCATTTATTATTTGGAACCCTGATAGTGCAGTGGTTAAGAGCTATACCTGCTAACCAAAAGTTCGGCAGTTGGAATCCACCAGCTGCTCACTGAAAATGCTATGGGGCAGTTCTACTCTGTCGGAATCATCTGGAAGCCAACTTTTTTTTTTTTTTTTAAGAATATCCATGATTTGGGTTCCCTTGACAGTTCCTCATCATGAGATTTAGGTTATTTTTGTTGATTTTTTTCTTTGTTTTATTTTGAGTATTACAGAGTAGTGTGGACTTTCTGTTCATTATATCAGGAATCATAGGCTGTTTCTGCCTTCTAATATTATTAATGTTAATTCTGAGCACTTGTTTAATGGAATGTCATCCAGTTTTCTTCACTGTAAAGTTCTATTTTTCTAGTTGTAATACATAGGCAATATGTGGGGAGATAATTTTACATTATGTAGTTAACTGCTCATCACCAAACTTTTACTGTATCCCTTCTGTATTTATTATACTTGTTGAAACTATATTATAAGGAAGTTTGTGCTTCACCTTTTATTCATGCATTGCTTTATTCATATTTGTATGGACTCATGAAACATGATTTTATTCTCTAGGTTATATTCCATTATCAGCATTATATTGCTGCTCCAGCTATCCCAAATTTGGATGAAAGGAGCCCCTTTGAACTAGATGCTGCATTTTTTTTTCACATGTCCTAATCATACTTTGACCATTTCCTTTCTTTCTCACATAGCATTCTATTACTGACTTATTTTACATTTTTCATTTCATTAAAAAAAAAGTTAGACTTCTCCTTTAGACTGCTTAGAGCCTTCAGGTCAATATCCAAGCCCAGTGCCATCGAGTCGATTCTGACTCATGGCGAGTCAGAATTAGCATTTCAACAATATTGAGATTTCCAATCCCTAAGTATACCTCTTTATTTCTTTATGTGTTGTCTAATTTCTCTCTGTGATGTTTTATAATTCTCAGAATAAAATAAATGTAAATCTTTATTATACTGGACACATGTTTTATATCCACTCAAAGTGTGTGCTGATGCATTTTATAGAAATGGCATGGGGGCAAAGTCTGACCTCTTCTAACTTCGCAAGGTGAAGGAGCCTCAAATCAACAGCCTAAGGCTGATTCCTATGAGACGGAAGTCATACATGCCTCTTTTCTCTGCCATCTTTACCAATTCTGCCATTAACTCTCCCTCCGACAGTACTCTCTACTTCTCTGCTGAGTTCGATAATTCATTGCAATGGCTGTACAGAACTCACAGACAGTACTCATGATTATGGGGTTTATCAGGGAAGTAACAGGTTACAATTCAGATTCAGGAATGCTCAGGATACAGTTCTTCCATCAAGACAGTGTCTTTTTAGCTATACCAGCAGGTAGGGCTCTCTCTGGCCTCTTGGCCTCTGCCTTGCTTGGGCAAGTGTTACAAAGCTATTTTACCTCTGCCTGCAAGTGCTCCAAGGCACCCCACTACACACATAAGCCTCGTCCAGAAAGTGCTCAGCTCTAGCTCTAGCTCCGTGGGCCAGCAAACCTAGCTCTACCACATGCCTGGAGGCACCCTATTCTTTAGCAAACCTCTTACCAAAACGCACTCAGCTTTCTCAGTCCCTGGACTGGAAGCCCACTACACCATCTCTTGCCTGTCTCTCCTGCCACTGTCTCTCTGCTAACACTTCTCACCATCTTCACTGTTACAGCTCTTTTTCTTGGATTCCTGGCTCTAGAAGCTTCTCAGCACAGGGATCCTGGGTCCAAAGGATGTCCTCTGCTTTTGGCTCTTCTTCCTTGGTGGTAGTGAAATTCTCTCCTCCTGCCTCTGGGATGGCTCATTTTAAGGTTAGCCCAATGGGAAAACTGACTAATCACTTTGTTTGGGTTTCATATACCTTATTAACATGGTCCCATACAATCATTTGGTGGTAGTTACAAAGACCATGGCAAGAAGGGCCATATTCACTAATTCATTGCACTGCAGTTTCCAAGTAGGAGAACCATGCAATGACATGTTGTAGCATTCAGAATAAAGTCAAACCAACTTTTCAATGCTTTCATGGCCATTCTTCATAGTCATATTTCTTTATCTCCCAGAATTGTACCCTACATTGAAAGAAAGAAAAAAACTGTGGAATTCCCTTAATCCAAATTTTCTAGTTTACAACTTCTCCATCATCTATCTTGGTATGGTGGTTACTTAGATCTTTGGTTACTCATTCATTATTCCTCATTCTTAAAGAATCACACTAACTGAAAAAATAAATAAATAAATAGAAACAAAAACACCTATCCTGACTACTTTCGGTTAGGAGGAGCAAAGAAACAAATCTGTGCATCAATCTCTTTCCAAATTCTACATCACATTCATGCCTCTACATTTTTTTTTCTCTCTCTCTCTTCTAGGAACTAAAGTCCATAAATCCATGAAACATAATCATTATGTTGATTTTATCACTGTATCACTAATCTTTAGCATAATATTTACAATATTTTAGGCACTTGACAATACTTGTAGAATTAATGTATAAGAAAATGGTAGAGGAAGTAGAAACAGTATTATGTGAAAGGTGGAACAACGGAGCGTTCATTACTTTGCCCTCTAACTTCTCGAATGACTCTGGAAATGTGTTTAAATGTTTAGACTTTATTGTCTCATCAGATTCATAATGGGTTTTTGAATAAGAATGCATTTAAGATCTCCTTAGTTTCATTTTTTTTTTCATGATTAAGATACCAGGAACCAAAAATTAATGGGACAAGGAGAAGATATAGCTTCATTACATCGATCTTTCTATGTATCTCACTTTCATTACCCAATTAGCATTTTGATATTGAGTGATAGCTAATATAGGCTATGATCTGAAAACCAGCTTTCATGGTGCTTTAATTTCAAGAACTTGTTAAATGGAAAACTCAAGCATTTCAAATAATGTGGAAGTTTATTTTGTTTTGAAAGATGATTATTGTTGCACAAAGAAACATGAATGTATGAATTAGCATGGATTTTAAGAACTTAACATTTTCACCACATGACTGCGAATCTGCTTGGTCTTTATACCATAGACAAGTGGATTGAGAAATAGAGGGACCAGCAAATAAATGCTGGAAAAGAGGATATGGATATAAGGCGGGATATGAGAACCAAACCTATGTGTGAAGAAGGAGAAGAAGGCCAAGAGGTAGAACTGGAGGAAGACACAGATGTGAGCAATAGAGGTGTTGAATGCTTTCAACCTCTCCTCCTTCTGGGGCAAACGGAAAACTGTGGTAAATATCTGGATGTAGGACAAGGTGATGAACGTGAGGTCAAACCCTGCTACTATGAAGGCCACAAACAAACCATAGATCTTGTTGACCTAGACATTTTCTGCAGCTAGTTTCACAATGGCCATATGTTCACAGTAGGAGTGGGAGATGACTGTTGTGTGATAAAACTTAAGCCTGCACTTTATCAGTATTCAGCATGGGGTTACAAGAATGGCAGCCCTGAGTGTAACCACAGTACCTATTTGGATGACTAGCTGGTGGGTGAAGATGGCAGCATGCCTCAGTGGATAACAGATGGCAACATAACGGTCCAGGGCCATGGCCAGCAGGATGCCTGACTCGATGCCCTGAAATGTGTGGATGAGCCACATTTGAAGCAAGCAGGAATCAAAGTAGATCTCTGGCATATGAAACCAGAAGATTCCAAGCATCTTGGGCATAATGCTGGTAGCAGGTGCAATATCTGTGATTCCTAGCATGCCTAGAAAAATGTACATGGGCTCATGGAGGCTGCGTTCTGATTTTATGATAGTCAGAAGCAAGGAGTTTTCAATCGTAGCAATGAGGTACATGGCAAAGAATGGAATCCCAATCCAGCACTGCACAGATTCTAGGCCTGGGATCCCTACTAGTGTCAACACAGAGGGCATGAAGATTGTGATATTGGAAATGGACATGGTGTCCTTGGGCCTTCTGATGCAGACAAAAGAAACTTGTCACTCAGGGCTACTGTTTCTCTTCTACTTCCTATTTTTATCCGAAAACAGCATATTTAGTCTGTCTTATTTTGGTAGAACTCTGTGAGTGTATCATCCATCTCACTCATATTATTGATGGGAAAAGGCAGATCCATAGAGTAATGTCACTGTTTCAAGGAAGACATCCACAAGTACTGTGATACAGTAAGATATAATGTGTATGGCAGGCTGACTATGTTTAGAACTAATGCAATCATCTGATTAAGAGATCAAGGTGCTGAACTCTGTTTTTTCCCTTCCAGGCCTGTTGACCAAAGACTTGAGTTGTTTATTTTGCTTGAGAACTGAATTTTAATCGTTTTGACAAATAACTCCACAGCACACATTCCAGCTACTATCTAAAAAAAAAAAAAAAGCCAAACCCTTTGCCATCCAGTCAATTCTGACTCACGGTCACCCTATAGGACAGAGTAGAACTGCCCCATAGGATTTCCAAGGAGTGGCTGGTGGATTTCAACTGCCAACCTTTTGGTTAGCAACAGAATTCTTAACCACTATGCCACCAGGGCTCCAGCTACCCTCTAGTAATCTAGTATTTCCAATTCTCTTTAACTCAGGAACTGTCGGCTTGGACCAGCAAATTCCCAGAGCCCAACAAGCTGATACCCAAGAGCATAAGATATTTATATATCTGTATCTAAACCAAACAAACAAACCCATTCCCATCAAGTTGATTCCAACTCATAGCGACTCTATAGAACAGATATATACATATATCTGTATCTATCAATATCACCTGTAGATTGTTAGGCTGAAAAGAAGCTTTAGAAAAATTAACCTAAGTTTATATTCTTTTAACCATTCTGGACAGACTTTCCCAGCTACTTTTCAAATTTTGGGGAAAGCTTTCTTTCTTTTTCTTCTAGTTCTAACAGCTAAAACTCTTAAAATTAGTTGTGTGCTTAAAATAGCAAGCATAAGCAGTTGAAATTTTATAATGCATGTCACAGAATACCTAGAAAAGAGGAACCTGTAGGAGGCAAGAGAACGAGCAGCAGAAATATACAGGGAAGAGGACTCATTCCAATAGAACTACAGGCTATAGAAAAATGGGGGAATGGTTAACTAAGCCATAAGAAAGACCTGATTCTTCGGTTTAAATTGTTCAGAGCTGTCATGAGCCTGAGTTTATCCATTCGGGCTCACTGCTTCTTAACAAAATAGAGATATTCTTGAAAGCTTGCCTGAATTGTGAGCTCAGACATAAACAACTTAGCACAAAGTGTTGATGAATGAACTTACTTAAAGATTCCAAAGAAGAACTAGACAGAAAACACAGAGGAGGAGGTTTTGGGGTACCAGAAATGATTCAGAAGAGGGCTATAGAACAAATGAAGAAAATTTAATTACTTCCCGGTTTTACTGATGAGTGATTTTTCTGAAACATTGGCTTTTTATATCTTTTTTGAATGCTCTACTCTGATCAAAATGATAAAAAATATATGTATTTAGTTTTAAGACATCCTAAAGCCATCCATTAAAGAATTTTTGTGATTCTGTGAAGAATAGAGTTAGGTTATCTCATGCTTCCCTAGACTTTTTAATAAAGCTGCTTTCAGATGATGCCAACAATCCCCAAAATCAGCTAACCACATACTGAATGTCATTAAGTATGCAGGCAATAAAGGAAGCAGCTTTGGTTTTATGTGGCTAAATTTAAGTGAAAGAATGAAGTTAGCAGGGGCTAAATTATGTGAGGAAGGCTGTGTCCACCAACATACATTTAGGATTGTCTGTCAACCAAATATTGGCATTTCCACAGATGTGCTCATCATGCCGCATTTTATGACTTCCCCACCCACAGATCACTGACTCTAATAGGACCAAACCTTTTCTTCTCCAAGTCAGTTGGAAGTAGAATGGATATCATTTGACATATTGCTGTATTATCACAGTGTCCGACACAGAAGCTAACATGTGAAACTTACCTGAGTGGTAAAGATGGTGGGATGGCATGTGGGAAAGTACATTAACAACTGAGTGCCTGGTTAGTGGCATGGAGGGATTGTGATTGTAGAAGCTGATAATGTCAAATTATGGGAGTGAATTTAGAAATAGTGAAGCTAACTCCTCGATGGTTGTTGAGAGCTGATTTTGCTCTTACCAGATGCCTGAAGTGTATTTTCAGATCTTCATATACTTTCAAGTCACCAAATCTTTTCTCTTCCTGAGATCCCAGTCTCAGTCCCACCTTTTTTGTGTTCTACAATGCCTCTTCTTTCTATCTGCACATTCTGAAACAGTAGCTTCTCAATGCCATTAACTCATCATTTGTAGTTGCTGGAACCACCTGCCAATATTATACTGTGAGCATACCATACTTTTGGATAGGCTTTCACACTATTCTTTTATCTCTGCCTTCCCAACACTCTCCTTTCCCCAAAATCCTGTCAGAGAACATGCTTCCTCCAACAAAGCACATAGCAAGGTCTCTGGCATTTAGCAACACAGCAGATATTTCTTTAGCTCAAATTAGAGAAGAAAGCTGCTGGCCACTAATTTTAATGTCCCCTATAGCGTATGTGAGAAAGGAGGAGGAGTTATGGCCATGGGATAAGGGATTTTCCAGCCACTCACCAAAACCCCAAGAGACTCGGAAGATTTTATGTTAGCCCTCTTGGGTTTATCCACAAAACTAAAATCTCTGAAATAATGTCTACACTTGCAGATATCTCCCTACTCCCTACTATTTTTCTCCTCTATAGACTAACTGCACAGAAATTCACATACACGAGTAGTATTTTATTAGCTGAGTTCCTTTGTTGTTGGCCACATTTGCAATTATTTAAAGTCCACTTATATCCAGACCTGTCTTCATGCAATTTGCATCTATTTAAAGAAACATTTCTTTCTTTCACTGAGTTACTCCTGGAAAGAAAAATCTGTATCCGTAATTATTCTCCAATCACGAGTTTATCTCTCAGTTCCCTACGGTGTCACTCTTCCCATTTTTATTTTCTTTAAAATTCTTTTGGTAAAGGCAGTAGTATCCTCAGTGTGAGCAATTCTAGTGGACATTTCTGAGCTCTAGTATGTTGGACTCTGTGTGTTGCACTTTTGAAAAACTTTTTCTCCGTCTTTGTCTTTACCCCCCTCCTATCTGTTCATCCTTTTTTTTATCTGTTCATCCTTCTTTCCTTTCAAAGAACAATTGTTATATGACTCCTATGTGTGAAGAAATCATACCAGGTACACTTGATGAAAAACAATAAATAGTAGACATAATACCTGACTTCAAATTCTTAGTAATAAGGGAAAATCAGACTACCATTTACCCAAATACCAAATGATAAATTCTAAGAATTATGCACATGATATCTTTCTCCTCAACTTTTTGTTACCTAATTCCTAGATTTTCTGATATATAGCCAACTAAGAGATACTTGATGTATTATCCAGACACTGGCAAATTTAGGAAGAATAGTTTCAATGGAGTTGAGACAGCAACATTCAAAATGGACTTGAGGAAGAATAGGAGATCAAGAAGGAAAAGCAAGAACCCTGAATGCTGTTTTCAGAATTTATTCTAGATAAAAATTCTATGTGTTAATTTTCAGTACTAATCACAGACAATTATAAAACTTTGCCTGGTCTCATAGGAGGGATTCTCTTCCCCACCCCCAACACACACACACCCACACCAGACAGTGCAGAGCCATGGCATTGAAGTATTTTGGAGGTAGTTGCAGTAAAGAGTCCATCCCCCCACACACACCACCAGTCAAGTCAAGTTTATATGCATATCTAAATTCCTAGCCTGGCAACTATATTAAGATGTCTTTATCAAGGGTTGTGGCTGAGTCACTTCTCCCCAATTTGACTCACCACTTCTCTACTCTTAGCTTTCTCCTCTCCCTCCCCTTTAGCTAACCAGAAGGAAGTAGCCTTCTGTTCTGGGTCCTTGGCAGTAAAACAATTCCCTCCATATGCAGTGCATCTACCTGATTTTCTCCTGGTTTCTTCCATGAGGAAAACAGGAACATTAGAGAGCTAGTGCCCTTTTTGCCTCTTGCTTGCACTGTGGCAGTAAGTGAAAGAAGACATGATTGTTATTTTCACTGTGGCTTGTTGTTCTGACAATTGATCGGCAAAGATAATGGAAACCATGGTGCTAATTAAGCATGAATGGGATAGATTCAGAGGGCATATCAGCACTTGAGTTAATCCTTATTTATTCTTCAGTTGCCATGAAACAATTTAGACTTCTTCACTATTTTACTTCCTTTTTTTTCTCCTTTTCTACTGATTTTCTATACATTTTGCCTCTCCCCAAAACCCTATCTTTAGTCTTGTTCAGACTCCAATGATGCAAACAAGCTAGTCAGTCCACCTTCCTGAAAGACTTTAGTCAAGTTGCCTGCATTATGCCAAGATTTATAATAATATTTCAAGCTCAGATTTTCTCTTTCTGTTCCAGACACAGAGAGCATTGGACCCCATAATATGTGTATATTATATACTATCTACCTCTGGAATGACCACTTTTCCAATATTACCTGTACCTAGGCCAACAACCTTTGTGTGACTTTATTAGGAATATAAATTTAGAAACTTTAACATGGCCACTTGAATAATAACTTACCTGGAGAATTGCTGATGATTAGCATATAAACAGAATATCTCCAAAAGTATGAGGAATGGAAACAAAAAGAGAAAAACCATTCAACTGAACAAAAAAGCAAGAAAAATAAAATAGAAAAGCATATCTTCAGTCTAAAAGACTATTAATCATGTGAAGGAAAGAGTTACCTTTCTTCCTGATAGTTTTCCATTTTCAACTCCCAAGAGGCCTAACTGATGATCTTTCAGGGCAGGGTTTCTCAACTTCTGCGTGATTGACAAAGAGGTCTCTAGTCATTTCTAACTGTTACTTGGAGGAGTGGTGGAGGGACTGGAATGGTGAGACTTTAAATCACAACTGGTTGCTACCCATTTTTCTATGGTCCTATGATTGTTGTTGCTGTTACGTGTTGTCGAGTCAGTTCTAATTCATAGCGACCCTATGTATCCCAGAGCGAACACTGTATGGTCCTGCATCACACTCACAATCCTTGTTATGCTTGAGCCCATCATTATAGTCATTGCGTCAATCCATTTCTTTGAAAGTCTTCCTCTTTTCTGCTGACTCTGTACTTTACCAAGCATGATAGCCTTCTCCAGGGACTGATTCCTCCTGACAACATGTCCAAAGTATGTAAGAAGCATTCTGGTTGTACTGCTTCCTAGACATATTTGTTGGTTTCTTTGGCAGTCCATGGTATATTCAATATCTTGGCCAACACCACAGTTGAAAGGCAGCAATTCTTCCTCTGTCTTCCTTATTTATTGCACAGCTTTTGCATGCATATGATGTGATTGAAAATACCATAGCTTGGATCAGTCACACCTTAGTCTTCAGGTTGATTTCTTTGGTTTTTAACACTTTAAAGAGGCCCTTTGCAGCAGATTTGTCCAATGCAGTGAGTCTTTTCATTTCTTGACTGTTGCTTCCATGGGTGTTGATTGTGGATCCAAGTAAAATGAAATATTTGACAACTTCAATTTTTTCTCCATTTATCATGACAATATTTCTGGGTCCAGCTGTGAAGATTTTGTCATCCATACTGAAGGCTGTGGTCTTTGATCTTCCTCAGTAAGTGCTTCAAGTCCTCTTCACTTTCAGCAAGCAAGGTTGTGTCATCTACATAATGCAGATTGTTAATGAGTCTTGCTCTAATCTTGATGCCCTGTTCTTCTTCATATAATCCAGTTTCTTGAATTATTTTCTCAGTATACAGATTGAATAAGTATGATGAAAGGATACAACCCTGAAACACACCTTTTCTGACTTTAAGCCATGGAGTATACCCTTATTCTGTCCAAACAACTGGCTCTCGATCTCTGTACAGGTTCTTCACGGGAACAATTAAGTGATCTGGAATTCCCACTCTTCCCAATGTTATCCATATACTTTACATAGTCAACACAACACAGATAAACATTCTTCTGTTGTTCTCTGCTTTCAGCCAGAATCCATCTGACATCAGCAATGATATCCCTGTTTCCACTTCTGTATATGGATTGAATTTTTTGAATGATCTTTAGCAAAATTTTGCTTGCATGTGATACTAATAATATTGTTAGATTATGTCCTCATTCAGTTGGATCACCTTTCTAGAAATAGGCATAAATATGGATCTCTTCCAGCTGGTCGGCCAGGTAGCTGTCTTCCTAATTTCTTGGCATAGACAAGTGAGCATTTCCAGCACTGCACGTATTTGTTGAAACTCAATTGATACTCTGTAAATTTTGGGTCCTTGTTTTTCACCAATGCCTTCAGTGCGGCTTGGACTTCTTCCCTTCAGTGTCATCAATTCCTGATCATATGCTAACTCTTGAAATGGTTGAATGTTGACCAATTCTTTTTGGTATAATGACTCTGTATATTCCTTCCATCTTCTTTGGATGGTTCCTGCATCCTGTAATATTTTCTCCATAGAATTCTTCACTATTGCAACTCGAGGCTTGAATTTTTTCTTCAATTCCTTCAGCTTGAGAAATGCCAAGCTTATCCTTTGCTTTTGATTTTCTATATCCACCTCTTTGCACAAGTCATTATAGTACTTTATTTTGCCTTCTTGAGCTGCCCTTTGAAATCTTCTGTTCAGTTCTTTTCATTCATCATTTCTTCCTTTTGCTTTATCTGCTCACCATTCAAGAGCAAGTTTCAGAGTGTCTTCTGACATTCATTTTGGTCTTTCCTTTCTTTCTGATAACCTCTTGCTTTATTCATGTATGATATCCTTGATGTAATTCCACGTCTAGTCTGGTCTTTGGTCATTAGTGTTCAAAACGACAAATCTATTCTTGAAATGGTCTCTAAATTCTGTTGGTATATACTCAAGGTCATACTTTGGCTCTCGTAGACTTGTTCTAATTTTCTTCAACTTCAACTTGAACCTGCATATAAGCAATTGATGGTCTGTTCGGCAGTTGGCCCCTGTCCTTGTTCTGACTGATGATAGTGAGATTTTCCATTATCTCTTTCCACAGACACAGTGGATTTTATTCATGTGTATTCCATCCGACAAGGTCCACGTGTCTTGTCACTATCTATGTTGGTGAGAAAAGGTATTTGCAATGAAGAACATGTTGGTCTTACAAAATTCAATCATCTGATCTCTGGTGTTATTTCTATCACCAAGACCATATTTTGCAGCTACCGATCCTTCTTTGTGTCCAGCTTTTGCATTCCAATCACCAGTAATTATCAATGCATCCTGATTGCATGTTTCATCAATTTCAGACTACTGAAGCTGGTAAAAATCTTCAATTTCTTCATCTTTGTCTTTAGTGGCTGGTGGGTAAATCTGAGTAAAATCAAATTAACTGGTCTTCCTTGTAAGTGTATGGATATTATTCTATCACTGACAGCATTGTACTTCAGGATAGATCTCAAAATGTTCGCAATGAATGCAATACCATTCCTTTTCAAGTTGTCATTCCCATCATAGTAGACCATATGCTTGTCTGATTCAAAATGGCCAATACCAGTTTTCAGCTCAATAATGCCTAGGATATTGATGTTTACACATTGCATTACATTTTTGAAAATTTTCAATTTTCCTAGATTCATATTTCATACATTGCACTTTCCACTTATTAAGGGATGTTTGCAGCTGTTTCTTCTCATTTTGAGTCATGCCACATCAGCAAATGAAGATCCTGAAAGCTTGACTCCATCCACATCATTAAGGTCTACTCTACTTTGAGGAGGCAACTCTTCCCCAGTTGTCTTTTGAGTGCATTCCAACCTGGAGAGCTCATCTTCTGGCACTATATCACACAATGTTACACTGTTCATAAGATTTTCACTGGTTAATTCTTTTCAGTAGTGGACTCCTGGATCCTTCTTCCCAGGCTGTCTTGATCTGGAAGCTCAGCTGAAGCCTGTCCACCATGGGTGAACCTGCTGATACCTGAATACCAGTGGCATAGCTTCCAGCATCACAGCAACACACATGACCCCACAATATGACAAACTGACAGACACATTAATTGAACAAAAATGTGTGGGTTTATGTAGCTTTAATCAAAAGAGAATTAAACCAGGTATATAGAGAAATTATTCTTAATAGATGTTAACCATATAGGGAAGACAAAGAAGGTCATTCCAACAAGAGGAATTAGATTGTACAAAAATCACAGAAAAATAAGACAGTGAGATTGAAAATCAATAAACATTTTTCAACATATAAATTTGTTCTGCAACAGAAATTTTCCAGTAAATCTTTTGACCAAAGAAAAATGTCAGCTTCTACAGCCTGAAATAGATTGAATGTGGAATCAGAATGCAACTAATAAATTCTGGTGATTGGACTATGAAAGTTGAACACAAAGAAGAAGGACCAGTAGTTGGAAAACATGACTTTTGTGTTAGACATGATGGAAGAGATCACATGATAGAATTTTGCAAGACCAAGGATTTCATCATTCCAAATACCTTTTTTCAACAACATAAACAGTGCATATACATGAGGACCTTACTAGATGGAATACACAGGAATCAAATCAAATACATCTGTGGAAAGACAGAATGGAAAAGCTCAATATTGACCATCAAAACAAGGCAAGGGGCTGACTGTAGAAGAGACCATCAGTTGCTCACATGCAAGTTCAAGTTGAAGCTGATGAGAATTACAAGACCACAAGAGCCAAAGTATGAACTGGAGTATATGCCACCTGAATTTAGAGATCATCTCAAGAATAGTTTTGATGCGTTGAACACTGATGACCAAAAAGGAGACAAGTTGTGGAATGACATCAAGGACATCATACATGAAGAATACAAGGTCAATAAAAAGAAAAGTAAGCAAGAAAAGACCAAAATGGATGTCAGAATACACTCAAAAACTTGTTCTTAAAGTTAAGTAGCAAAAGTGAACAGAAGAAATGATGAAGTCAAAGAGCTGAACAGAAGACTTCAAAGGGCAGATCGAGAAGACAAAGTAGAGTGTTATACTGATGTGTGTATAGACTTGGAGTTAGAAAACCAAAAATGAAGAGCACACTCTGTTTTTCAAGCTGAAAGAGCTGAAGAAAAAATTCAAGCCTTGAACTGCAATATTGAAGAATTCTATGGGTGAAAAACTGAAGGATGCAGGAAGCATCAAAAGAAGATGGAAGGAATACACAGAGTCACTGTCCCAAAAAGAATTGGTCAACGTTCAGCCATTTCAAGAGGTGGCATATGATCAGGAGCCCATAGTACTGAAGGAAGAAGTTCAACACAGACTGAAGGCATTGGCGAAAAACAAGGCGACAAGAATTGATGGAATATCAATTGAGATGTTTCAACAAAGGGATGCAGCCCTGGAGTTACTCCTTTGTCTGTGCAATGAAATTTGGAAGACAGTTACCTGGCCTACTAACTGGAACAGATCCATATTTATGCCCATTCCAAAGAAAGGTGATGCAACAGAATGGGGAATTTATCGAAGTATATCATTAATATCACACACAAGTTAAACTCTGTTGAAGATCATTCAAAGATGGCTGCAGCAGTACATTAACAGACAACTGTCCAAAATTCAAAAGCCAGATTCAAAAGACGACATGGAAAGAGAGCTATCATTGCTGATCTTAGATGGATCTTGGCTGAAAGCGGAGAATACCAGAAGGATGTTTGCCTGTGTTTTATTGACTATGCAAAGGCATTCAACTGCATGTATCATAAAAAATTATGGATAACATTGTGAAGAATGAGAATTCCAGAACACTTAGTTGTGCTCATGAAGAGCCTGCACATTGATCAAGAGACAGTCATTCGAACAGAACAAGGGGATACTGTGGTGGTTTAAAGGTGTGTATCAGGGTTGTATCCTTTAATCATATTTATTTAATGTGTATGTTGAGCAAAAAATCCAAGAATTTGGAGTATATGAAGAAGAATGGGGCATCAGTATTGGAGGAAGACTCATTAACAATCTGCATTATGCAGATGACACAACGTTGTTTGCTGAAAGGGAAGAGGACTTGAAACACTTACTGATGAAGATCATAGACCACAGCCTTCGGTATGGATGACACCTCAACATAAGGGTAACAAAAGTCCTCACAAATGGCCAATAAGTAACATAATGATGAATGGAGAAAAGATTGAAGTTGTCAAGGATTTAATTTTACTTGGATCCACAATCAATGCACATGGAAGCAGCAGTCAAAAAAATTAAACAAAACATTGCATTGGGTAAATCTGCTGCAGAAGACCTTTTTAAAGTATTAAAAACCAAAGATATCTCTCTAAGGACTAAAGTGCATCTGACCCAAGCTATGGTGTTTTCAGCAGCCTCATATGCATGCAAAAGCTGAATACTGAATAAGGAAGACCAAGGAAGAATGAAGCCTTTAAGTTGTGGTGTTGACAAAGCATATCGAACATACCATGGACCGCCAGAAGAACAGACAAATCTGTCTGCAAGATATACAGCCAGAAAGCTCCTTGGATGCAAGGATGGCGAGACTTCATCTCACATATGTTGGATAAGTTATCAGGAGGGACCAGTCCCTGGAGAAAGGCATGGTGCTTGGTAAAGTAGAGGGTCAGCAAAAAAGAGGAAGACCCTCTATAAGATGGATTGACAAAGGATATGCAACAATGGGGTCAAGCATAGCAAGGATTATGAAGACGACAAAGAATCAGACAGTGTTTTGTTCTGTTGTACATAGGGTTGCTATGAGATGGAACAAGCTGGACAGCATCTAACAACAAAATGTCTAAAAGTGAAAATCCTTCGTTTCCATTGCTTTTAACGGTAGAATCAGTTTAAAGCTTTTCTTTGCAGAGGCCTGTCTTCAGACCTATAATTTACGACATTAACTCAGAATTTTCACAACTACGTGCCCTTGAGTTCCCTGAATAAGCTACCGTGGAAATCATGAAAAATATAGTTTCCCTTTTCTCTGTGACAAAATCAGAAAAAAGAAGAAAAAAAAAATTGGGAGAGAAATACACCCAAATAGAAGCTCCTGAAGCTATGAATTTTGGCTTAATTTACTAAAATTACGCTGATCCTCCACATTCTTCCCTGAAACACTTTAAGTACCTAGCCGTTTTTCAGCAGAAACAGTTCAGACTTTTGGACAAATGCCTGTCATTTACCCCTCTCATCATTAGCAACTGAGGAAGCTTTCTGTCTCTGCTAAAAAGTTAGAATATAAAGGAAATATACTCTAAGTAAAGGAATCTTTACACAGGTGTTTTTTGTTTAAAGAGGGCTAGGATTTGCTTCTTTATTACAGGGATGTAGTAAAAGTTGTTTTGAAAGGGTTATACAGTAATCTTATCTAAAAGCTTCCCAGGAAACTTAAAAGGATTTTGTCTTAACTTTGTTTTTATGGGAAATAAAACCCTGGTACAAAGTGGTTCTCATTAATTTCTGAGACATCTGGTTAGGACTGTTTTATTTTAAACTGTGATGTTTTTATGACCCCTCCTGAAGGATGTTCAATGTAAGCATTTTTGACAATGTTGAAGACTGTAGTTAATTTCTGAAACTTAACACTGTAAACCTTCCCTGTACCCAATTATCCAATAGAAGCCCATGCCCCACCTACTAATCCATCCTTCCTGTGACCTCAACCAAAGACTAAACAATCAAAGGATTCTATTATAATTTCTTTGTTCCTTAGGCTATATCTGTTCCTGTTAGAAGCTCTCTCACTGCAGCCACAAGTTTACATTTATGTGAACTCATGACTCTCTACATCAGGATATATATTTTTTATTTTACTGAATAACTCAAGTTTATTTCAAATACTGGATTTTTCCTCTACAACAGTTCATAAAAAAAAAAAAAAACTGAGACGGGTGGAGGCTAATGAAAAGGGTAGAAGACTGAATATGAAGTTCCTTTTATAAGCCACATAATTTTAAATTTGTGGGTGGAAGGAGAAAACCTTTAGCTTTTCAAATATTCAATTTAATAGCAGCTTGGTCAGTGCTGGCAGGACATCAAGGCTAGTGTTTAAGAAACCTTCTTAGAAAGTTTATTTGTGGTAGGACAGATAAGATATTATGGAGTAATGTGGCAATATTGGAGGAATAAAGAGGGATCAAAATCTGTGAGAATCATTGACTTGTGTAAGAGAAATTGAGAGGGAAGAATGTTGTTGGGCTGAGGATTACAGGACTGGGTGACAAAAGGCAAACAGGGAAGTAACTTTGTGTGTATAAATGTTTAAATATTTAACAGAAGAAGGAGCACTTTCTTAAACTCTTGAAATAAATGAGCCAACACAATCTGGGAATGGTTTGGTTTGGTTTTTTGGTTGGTATAGCATAAGACCTAAACCATAGTATTACCTACTACTCCACTTTTGACAAAGGAATCGATTTTCAAAATAAATATTTTAAGGAATTTTGGAGTCAGCTATTCTCTACTCTCTACAAATAAGTCTCATCTCCCTTTACCATCTGTGATGTTCACTATTCCACCTCTGTCTCAAGCCCTCCAGTGGCAGAAAACTCTCTTGTATCTGAAGTAGTCTTCCACATTGCAGGAGAGCTCCAGATTTCAGATTTGTAAGATTATATTGAGTCCCAAACTGCCTTCTTTTTATTTTCTCATGAAGTGTCTATACATTAGTTACAAAGTTAGACATTCGCCATGAATCATAGTGGAAGTCATAGTTTCAAGGTTCTATGAAAAATTCCTTCAATGTGGAAAAACCAGGTGGCATATGCATTTTGCCTTTTCCTCTTTTTTATCCTTGGATTTTGATGCAATATTTGAAGTTTCAAGAGCCATCTTGTGACCATGAGGAAGTCTGGTACAATGTATTTCTTACTTAATATGACCCTTCTGACCATGGTCTTTGTGACTCACACACAATGATTCAGTGGGACTCTGCAAATAAGGTGTATAGAACTTGTGATGTTCAAGGTTATGTTTCAACTTGACTACTCTGAATCACAGTATTGTGTGATTGTCCTCTATTTTGTGTATTGTGGATCCTGACCTCTACATGTTGATGAGGCAGGATTGGTGTAATGTGTGTCCTGGGTCTCAGCCTTTTAGGCAAGCATGACTCAAGCACCATCCTTACTAAAGGTACACCCTTCTCTGGGGCATGGCCTGCATCTAAGATATATGTGTGTCCTGGTGAGGCTCTCTCTCTCTGCAGCTGGATCCCACTTCTGGTTTGTGATCAAGTGTCCTCACCAGAGATTGGCTGTCTGATCTGCCAATGCTGAGATTTGCTGTCCTCCACAGCCCCTTGCGGGGGCGACCTATTGTGTGACCTGATTGCCCAGCTTCTGCAGCCTTGTGAGCAAGCTGTGTGTAGTCTGAACTGCTGGTTGGAGTTTGTCAGCTCCTGCAGCCATATTGGTTGGAAGAAGATGACACCTGACTCACAAATTTGAGACTTGCTAGCCTCCCCAACTGTGTTAGCCATTTCCTTTATACCGTTTGTGAGTTCTGTGAGACATTGCAGTGAATTGGGAAACCCAAAGACAGGAGGAGAGTACTGAGGAGAAAGAGAGTAGATGATGTCAGAGATGATGGAGTAATATAGCAGCTTGGAGAAGTTGCACACTTGGGACATCTTTAACCTATGCCTTGTAGGAAACAGCTTTGTGCTGATTTTTAGTTGGTGTCAGAATGGTGGTTTTCGCTGCAATGGCCCAAACTCACTGGAATATGTGGTTTTGGAAAAAAGGGGATAAATGGAAGAATGAGAAACCTTTGGTTTCTGGATGGGATAAAATACACTTACGGATTGAAGCAGCTGTTATGCTGCAATCAGTTATCCAAGGGAAAGACTATTCATGAGATTTAGGAAGGGTGGATCAAATTTCTGAAGAATTGCCTAGTTGGATCCATATGAAAATACAGACTGATAAGGAAAGGGCCAGATGTATAATTCCTTGGTTTCTGTTAACCATAATAGCTTTAATGGCAGGGAAAAATAATATATTGGGAATTTTAGCACTGAACCAAGTCCAGATCCGGTCCAGTCAGAGATATGACCACTAGTCTCAGGGCTGACTTGGAAAGGAAAAATATAGTCAGAACAACAGGAAGTTCCTCTACAGTCATTGGTCACCAAGAAGGTATTTTAGGAGGGAAACAAGCAAAACCAAGAAACTAAATTCTAGGGTTACACTGTAAAGGATTTCCTTCAATTTATATTTCAGTATTGTCAGGTTCCCAAGGACCTGTTACCAAAATGGATTGTGGGAATAATTAGGGGCAGTGTCTTTAGTTTTGAATGCTACAAAATGGAAGACTATGTTTGGATTGATGAAAGACCCAAACTAAATATGGAACAGTCATGAGTGATGATACAAGATCCATGTACACAGTGGGTTGAGCAAGAGGGGATGGCCAGCCTAGTGGACCGGATAAAATTTGCGGTGAGATTTGTTTATCCTGAGAAGGGAAATTGCCCCTCTCCCTTTCTAAATATGCAATAGAACACTCCAGAGAAAGCAGCTGATGTGCTGCTTATACTAGTCATGCTGGAATGACTTTGTGTTGATCATGATATTCATCCAATAAGTATGTCCTTTATGCAAATCATGGTAGATATGGTAATCAACGGAGCTCCTTCTACATGGAAACTGCATGCTATCTTGCTACTGAGAAACAAAGCAACAATCTGAGAAGCGTTGTTGGGCCTGTTGGCACAGCTTCCCTGCATGGGTCTTACAGATGCAAGAAACATAAGGGTTATTCATGGAAGAATGGAAAGTGGCAATGGGGAAAGACAGAGATTTTTAGATGGTTACTAAAAAATGGGATGAATATAGCAGACACAGATAGAGTTGAGACAAAGGTTCTAAGGCAGTGCTATAGGAGGTTGGGTGGACCAATGGAAATTTCTGCTGGTCCCCCAACGTTAAAAAGGCCTAAACAAGTCTGTCCTATTCACCCCAGGTGACAAGTATTTAATGATGGGAATTCCAATCTGGGACCATTTGAAGCAGAGGCCCAGCTAGTTTATCAAGATAAGAATTGACAAGGGGGCCAGGGTCCTCTCATCCAGTCCCCAGCAGAGGACTCAAGGCCATATGCACATGTGAGAGTGAAATGGTTTGGATGTGGGGAAGAGAGTTTCTTGGGGCTCCTGAACACAGGAGTTCAATGTACTACAATCCCGAGACCTGGCAATAAAACGTCGAAGGGGCCTAAGGTTAGACTGGGGAGATACAGAGATGCAATGGATGATGGGACTAAGGTGAAAGTTTGGATGAGAATTGGAAGATTTAAACAGATCTTGTATGAAGTGGTTGCATCTCCCTTACCTGAATATATTATTGGTTTTTTTATGGATATTATGTCTAATTTGGGAACACTCCCTCCACCTGATACTGTAAAACTTAAGTCATGTAAGTCTGCCCTAGGCCAGTATTGATCAGACATGCTAAATGGGAACCACTGGAATTGCCTGAACCCACTCAGACTGTTAATTTTTTAAAAGTATAGGATACCTGATGGACAAAAGGGGATTACTGCCTTGATTAAAGACATGCTAAAGGCTGGAGTATTGGTGTCAAAAAAATTCTCTGTATTACAGCCCTGTATGGCCCCAGAAAAAGGCAGGTAGATTGTGGAGGCTGACAGTAGACTATTGAGGCCTACATAAAATATTGCCACCCGGATTTCAACTGTTTCAGACATGATATCAACAATGCAGAAAATACATCAGGCTAAAGGAGACTGGTACTCAGTAATCTGGGAAATATCTTTTCATCCATAACAATCTCAGAAAAGGTCTAGCTGCAGTTTGCTTTCATGTGGGAAGGATCTCAACTTACTTTCACCACATTGCCTCAGCTTACTGTCATAGTTTGGTTATAAGAGACGTGGACATAGTGAGGATTTCAAATGTAATGATACATTGATGATATTATGTTAATATCAAAGAAAAGACTAGGGGTGATTTGAATACAGTGGTGGCCCACATGACCAACAGAGGCTGGTTAAAAAGTTCAGCAAAAATCCAGGGCCCTGCCCAAGTAGTGAAATTCTTGAGAATAACTTGGGCAGGAGCCACCCATGAAATTCCACAGGCAACTAAGAATAGGTTATTGTTGCTACCTACCCCAAGACTAAGCAGAAGGCCCCAAATTTCGTTGGTTGACTTGAATTTTGAGAATGAATATTCCACATCTGAGAATATTGCTGACCCCCATCCATAAAATCACTCAGAAGAAAACTGCATTTCAGTGGGACCCAAAGCAACAGCAGACTATGTTTGAATTACAAAAAACGGTTTCACTTTCCCTGCCTTTAGGCCTTTATATACCACATTCAGACATGATTTTGGAGGTGTCAGCCATACATGCTCAAGCAAATGGAGCTTATGGCAAAAACCTGAGAATGCTGCACTATGGCAACCACGGGGATTAGAAACTTTCCAGGTACTGTAGCATGATACACACCATTTGAAAGGCAATTACTAGCCTACTACATGCTTCAATGACAGAAGGACAAAAAATCATCATGAGACCTGTAATACCTATAATATCTTGGGTGATGTCAGACAAACACTCTAATAAGGAATGTGCTGCCCAAAATAGTTCCATAATAAAATGGAAATTGTTCATATAAGAACAAGCTACTAGGGGAATGAAGGGAGGCACCCACCATAACCATGAGCAAGTAGGCTTTCTTCCCATAGATCTTAACCTGGAACCACCTGAGAAGCTGCCAGAGGCCATTGCTACACTGACACTGCCCTGTGAACAACTCTCTGCTGATTAGCACAAGGCTGCTTGGTTTACAAACGGCAGTTCCAGGGTACATAGATGACATATGATGTGGAAAGCTGCTGTGCTAAGACCAGCAGATGGAAAGATTCCGGTTGAAGAATGTAAGAACAGGTCAGCTCAATGTGTTGAACTACATTGTGTCTTCCTAGCCAAGATGACAGACTGCACAATGGTGAGAGCCCATATGTTTGGATTATTACATATTCAATGGCCTGGCTATATGATCAGGCAAATGGATGATGGAGAATTGGACTATTAAGGGGACAGCTGTGTCAGCATGAACGTATGAAAAGCACTCTGGAAACTTAGAGGGCACATCACAGTACAGCATGTCGATGTCCATCAGAAAAAAATCCCCTTCCTGGATCAGAAGGCAATAAGAATCAGCAGATTGATCTGTTGGTACGCTCATGTGAGGTGGCCAGTTGGGTCCATGAAATGAGTGGACATTGGGGTGCTGCAGCAATACCGAAATGGGCTGAATTAAGACATTTGTTTGCACCCTCTGGGGCACAAAATGCCAATAAGGACAACTCTGTCTACCAATATAAAGACAGGTTACAGAAGGCTATGGAGCACACACAAATTTTGACATATTTGAATTATATCTTGAATTTTAATAAAAGAGTGAATTCAGTACAGCATTCAAACAATATACTGAAAGAAACAATTATGAATGTTTTGAAATGTTACTGTATGGTGCATCCATGCAGTGATGGAATTTTACAATGAAGAAAAAAGCATAGCTAAAGTGCAAATGTGAAAATGTTTATTCCGGAGCTATTAAAAAATGTTGCTATTAATTTATTCGAGTTTTGAATACCTCAGCCTGTATATGTCCTTCTTATTCAGAAAAAGATGTAAATAATTTTATTGCAAGAATGAATACTTAAGACATAATCAAGATGACAGTCTAGTCAGGCTCACTAAGCCATTTCTCTGCAACTTAAACTTGAAAAAACAAGTAAAACAGATACAGATCTCAATTCTCGCCGAAACTTAAATGAAGGGAGAAAGCATTAGCTCAAAAGACACTGAGAAGAAGAAACAGAAAAAGGCGAAAAAGTAAAGGTATGGAATGGAGACTCTGGGCAACCAGTATGACATAGTATGACCATCTTAGAACAATATCAGCAACCCCACAGGAAGAACACAAAAAGCCACCTTCATGGAATTCTCAATAGGAGATAGGGAAGCAGCACAGATGCACCCAGAGCTAAGTAAACCATGTTTGGTCACTACAGCTCAAGGAAGTGCACAGACACTGTCATGCAGTAACCACAGGAGCAAGCTCCTAAATCCCTCACCCCTCTGGTGAACAGCAGGAAGAACTGCCATATCCCTGTAACACCCTCTGCCAGGGACCACAGAATGAACCCACCCTATTGCCTTTCTCCATCTAGCTCCGTTCTCTCCCTTCACCCAGCCCTTCCCTTCTCACCACCCATCAAGGGACATACACCCGAGAGGCACTGCTGGAGACTTCTGGGTCCCTGAATCCCTCCCCATGCCACACCCAGGCTCACCCCACCAAGCCCCGCTCCCCTGAGGTACACATGTGCAGACCTCTAGACTGCCATACATGACTGAACACTATCCTAAAACCCCACCACACCCACGAAAAGAAATGGCACAGGCCTCCAGACCCCCAGGTCTTTCACCACCCCATGGAACCTCCCTGGCCCTGCCCTGATGAGTGCTGTATCTTTGAGCAACACCAGCACTAACCTCAGAACCCCTGGACCCCACCCTGCATCATACCCCGGTCGAACCCCAACAAGAGCCTCACCCCCAAGTGCAATCGGTTCTAACCTCTGGACACCTGGACACTGGCCCACCCCACACCATATGTGGCTCCCTTCCCCACCCCACCTGCCCCAGTCCGTGATGCAAATGACCCATCCCTTCCCCTCCCCCCTACTGGCCTGCCCTTCTGCACCATAGTTGAGTAACCATCCATTCACATCTGGACTGAGTGGTGACAATTGTCATGCCCACAGATGAGCAAGCAACAAAACATACCCAGCTAACCTGCCCAGACACGACCAAATAAAACAAAAAAGCAGGACAAAACAAACAAACTAAATGCCTCAGGACAGCAGACAATATAAAAACATATTTTTTTAAAAAAAAAAAAAAAAACAGGACAAGATAGATCCAGTAAGCAACAAAATTAAAACACACGATGACTTTCCAGTAAAAATAAGGCACTAGAACTACTTGATAGCAAATTCAAAAGCCTAATATTCAGGGATCTCCAAGAGATTAGGAAAGAGATTAAGGAAAATTCGGACAAAACAAAGGAAAATATAGGCAAAATCATGGAAAATACAGATGAACTCAAGGAAAAGACAGGCAAATCAATGAAAGAATTCAAGAAAATAATACAAACAAAATGTCAAAATAAAGAACTAAAAACTAGACATAATAATAATAATTAAAAGCAGCTAGAAATCCTAAAGATAACAAAATTACAGAAATGGACAACACAATAAAAGAATTTGGGAGCAAATTTGAAACAATAGAAGATATCAGTGAAATTGAAGACAAATAAATTAATAGAGATTAGTCTGAGGAAAAATCAGAAATTTAAAAAAAAAATATTAAGAACTATATGGAATACAATCAAAAGCAAAATTTGCGTGTGATCAGAGCTCCAGAACAGAGGGAGAAAACGGCAAACACAGACAGGATAACTTTCTTAATATAATGAAAGATGAAAAATCGACCATTCCAAGAATCTGAAAGAACCCCATATAAGATAAAAAAAAAAAAAAAAAAAATTAGCATCACGTCTATTCCACCTAATAGCAACACTTCACAACAGAGTAGAATGGCCCATAGAGTACCCAAGGGGCACCCAGTGGATTTGAACTGCTGACCTTTTGGTTAGCAACCATAAAACTTAACCACTATACCACCAGGGTTTTCCCACATAGAATAGACCCCCAAAAAAGTCACCAAGACATATAATCACACTTGCCAAAAGCAATGACAAAGAAATAATCCCGAGACCAGCTCAAGAAAAACACAAAGTCACATATAAAGGGGGAGCAACAAGACTAAGCTCTGATCTCTCGACAGAACCATGTAGGCATGAAAGAAAAAAATTGCCAAGAAGAATAATATATCTCACAAAACTCTCACTCAAATATGATAGTATAATTAGGATGTTTCCACATAAACAGAAATTAAGGGAATATGCAAAAACCAAACCAAATTTACAACAATTATTAAAGAATGCCCTTTGGTTAGAAATCAACAACATCATGCAGAATCCTGAATCTAGGGCATAATTCATCATGAGCAAGTACCAGCTTAGCTAATAAACTCTCAAGGATAAAGCAAACCTAAAAAAATTACAACAGGGAGCCAGAGACGTCAAACTGTAAATAACAAGGTCGGAACAATAAAAGAGGTAATAAATGGTATAGGTATAGAACTTTCAAATGGAGAAGAAATCTAGACAATATAAAGTAAAAACAAAAGACTGGTTCAAACTTAGGAAGGCAGGGGTAAATTTCAAGGTAACCACAAAGAAAGTTAACAAACCTACTCATCAAAATAAAGAAGAAAGACATAAAGTCTCAAAAACACAAAATCTACAAAAAGGAAAGAAACAACAACAACAAAAAACCTCACAAAGAAAAGGAACTCAGCATAGGAGAGTAAGAGGAATAAAGTGTCAGCACCATGAAAAACACACACTAAAATACAACAGTGATAAATTCATACCTATCGGTAATCACAGAGACCATAAATGGCTTAAATTCACTCACAAAGAGGCATAGAGTGACAGAATGAAAAAAAAAAAAATGGCCCATCACTGTCCCATCTACAAGAGACACAATTTAGAAACAAATGGATAAATGTATTAAAAATCAAAGGATGGAAAAAACATATATCAAGCAAACAGCAACCAAAAAACAGCAGGAGTGGCAATACTAATCTCAGAACAGGCCTTAAGGCAAAATCCACCATGAAAGACAGGAAAGACATGATATAATGATGAAAGGAAAAATCCACCATGAGGACATAACCATAATAAATATCTACACACCCAATGACAGAGCTGCAAAGTGCATAAAATAAACTCTAACAGCACTGACAAGAAATTGACAGTTCCACAATAATAATAATGGACTTTGACACACCACTCTTGGTAAAAGGCAGGACACATAGAAATTCAACAAGGATGCAGAAGATCTAAAGGCCACGATCAACCAGCTTGACCTCATAGACAAATACAGAACTCTCCACGCAAGAGCAGCAAAGTATACATTCCTTTACAATGCACATGGAGCATTTTTCAGAATAGACTGCATTTTAGTCTGCAAAGTAACCCTCAACAAAATCCAAAACATTAAGATAATACAAAGCATCTTCTCTGAACACAACACCATAAAAGTAGAAATTAATAACAGGAAGAGTAAGGGAAAAAAATCAAAACATAGTAACTGAATAACGCTTTGTTTAAAAACCACTGAGAGATAGAAGAAATCAAAGATGGAATTAAAAAATTTCTAGAATTGAGAGAATGAAAACATATCATATCAAAACGTTTGGGACACAGCAAAGGCAGTGCTCAGAGGTCAATTTATAGCAATTGATGAACATATCAAAAATGAAAAAAGGGACAAAATCAAAATGTTAGCTTTACAACTCAAACAAACAGAAAAGAACAGCAAAAGAAACCACCAACCACCAGAAGAAAGGAAATAATAAAGATCAAAGCAGAAATAAATGAAATAGAAAAATGACAGAAGGAATCAACAAAACCAAAAGCTGGTTCTTTGAAAGGATCAACAAAATCAACAAACCACTGGCCAAATTGACAAAAGAAATGGGAGAGGAAGCAAATAACCTAAAAAAGAAATGAAATGGAAGACATTACAACAGACCCAAATGAAATAAAAAGGATCATAACAGAGCACTACGAAAGACTATACTCCAACTTATTTGAAAACCTAGAGGAAATGGACAAATTTCTAGTAACACACTACCTACCTAAGCTAACACAAACTGAGGTAGAAAATCTGAACAAACTCATAGCAAGAGAAGAGAATAAAAAAAAAGAAAAAGAAAAACCTCCCAACCAAAAAAAAAAAAAAAAATCATGGCCAAATGCCTTAATTGGAGAATTCTACCAAACATTCAGAGAAGAGTTCACACCAGTACTACTCAAACTATTTCAGAACTTAGAAAAGAAAGACATACTTCCAAGTTCATTCTAGGAAACCAGCATAATCCTGATACCAAAACCAGGCAAAACTACCAGAAAAAAAGAAAATTATAGGCCAATATCTGTCATGAATAGAGATGTGAAAATTCTCAACAAAATTCAAGCCAATACAATTCATCATCATATCGAAAAAATAATACACTAAGTGGGAATCATACCCGATATGAAAGGATGGTTCAACATAAGAAAATCAAAAAAGTAATCCACCAAGAGGAGGTGGGGCCAAGATGGTGGTGAAATCAGATGCTTCTTGTGGTCCTTCTTACAACAAAGACCGGAAAAAACAAGTAAATTGATTATATATGACAATCTAGGAGCCCCAAACATCAAAAGGCAAAGTTGAGGAATTGGACTGAGAGGTAAGGGGAGAGAGAGATGGTTCAGAGCTGCAAGGAGTTGCCAGATCTACCCCAGAGGGAACTAGTACCCTGTAGGCTGGATAGGCTGGTGCAAGTGGTGAGACAAGTAGTAGCACTCGTTATATGTTTTCCACATGGGGAGAGACCGAGTAGCAGAGAGCCTACTCAAGCCTCCAAAATCAGCAAAAAGCAATGCTAAATAGGCAAAAGATACATACATGCTTCTAACCTACCATGTACATCAAAAAACACCCCTTTGAGAAAAAACTCTCTCCCATTTACCTGCCCTCTTTCCTCTGTGCACTGGGTACTGGTCTGGCTTCAGAGGTTGCTGTATCCCCTAGGCCTGAAGTTGGACCCATTACACACTCTGAGCCATATTCCTGGGCTTGGAGAGGGAACAAATAAACAAACAGGAAAATACAATCTGTCACTTCCCCTAAGCCAGGAACTCAGGGTATGCACATCTCCTTTGCCAAGGCACAGGCATAAGGGGTCCATGGATTTTGAATGCCTTTCACCCCTTAATAGACCAATGTGGGCCCATTTCAACAGCATAGGCCTTCATTAGCACAGTACAAGGTATATACCTGAAGCCTAACTTCAACTGTATCAGCTATATGGTGGAATGGTAGGTTCGTGACACTTGACACCTCTCTGTCTACTAAGCAGAGTCCTCCCATACCCACATCAGGGACCTGAGGACTGATGGCTCCACCCATGCTACCCAGCAACCCATAACAGGGTACCAAGAATTAATGGTGCCATCCAGTTCTCATAGCCAACAGCACAGAGTGCCCATACTCCAGCTGCAAAGCCCACCCACCCATGAGCTCTAGGGAACAGGGACACGATTTCCTCCCAGACACTCAGGAGCAGCTCTCAATGCTCTGCCTTGATCAGAAAGTGACCCTCTACTTCAGCCAGAAAACTGTGCCTACCCCAATCACCCCTGCCTGTCTAGGACTGTCAGTAAGAGCCTGCACCACATGCTTGTGACCAACTACCTGGACACCTGAGCTGAATCCATACAAGAAGGGTAAATGGACTCCTGGGCTCACATACCTAGCAACAGATCTAACCACCTGGTGACAGGACATGAGAGCTTCAAAAGCACCAATAATCAAACTAGCTCACACAAGCAGCCTATTTGGGCATATCAAAACAAGAAGCCAGGACACAGGAAACATAAAATAAATAAATATAATAAGTTATTGATGGCTCAGAGACAACGGTCAATAACAAATCAAATAAAGAGGCAGACCATGATGGCTTCAGCAAGCTCCTAAAACAAAGATCAAGAAATCTTCCAGAGGAAGAGAATTTCCTGGAATTACCAGAGGTAGAATACAAAAGACTAATATACAGAGTTCTTCAAGAGATCAGGAAGGAGATTAGGCAAAATACAGAACAAGCCCAGGGACACACAGACAAAGCAGTACAGGAACTTAAGAAGATTACAGAAGAGCATAATGACAAATTTAACAGGCTTCAAGAATCCATGGAGAGACACCAAACAAAAATCCAGAAGATTAAGTATAAAATATCAGAATTAGACAATTGAATAGAAAGTCATGGGAGCAGAATTCTCACAGGAACAGAATTGAGGCAATGGAAGTCAGAATTAGTGAGATTGAAGGTAAAGCAATTAACCTCAACTTATTTGAGGAAAAATCAGACAAGAGAATTAAAAAAAAAAATTCCGAGAGGTGGAGCCCAGATGGCGGACTAGGCAGACGCTACCTCGGATCCCTCTTACAACAAAGACACAGAAAAACAAGTGAATCGATCACATACATAAAAATCTACGAACCCTGAACAACAAACACAGATTTAGAGACGGAGAAGAACTAATACGGGGAAGCAGCGATTGTTTCCAGAGCCTGGAGCCAGCGTACCAGTCAGGTACGGCACAAGCACAGAGAGCTGCTCCACACCCCTGAACTAACCCCGGGAGGGGGACCAGCCAGTTCCGCGGGCGGCGTGGGACGCAGCCGGTAGGAGAAGTCCCCGGGAGGCAGTGACTGGTCTTGGAGCAGGAAGAGCAGCGTCCCAGCCAGGGAACCGTCCCGCCGGGATTTGGACTGGACACAGGTACGGCATAAACACGGAGAGCTGCTCCACCCCCCTGAACTAACCCTGGGAAGGGGCCTAGCCGGGTCGCGCTGGCGGCTTGGGGTGCAGCCGATAGGAGAAGTCCCTGGGAGGCAGCGACTGGTATTGGAGCAGGGAGAACAGCGTCCCAGCTGGGACATTCAGTCACGGCACAAGCACGGGGAGCTGCTCCACCCACCTGAACTAACCCCGGGAGGCGGCCCAACTGGTTCGCGGAGGTGGCACGGCCACGCGGCTGGAGGGACGAGAAGTCCCCGGGAGGCAGCGACTGATTTTGGAGTCGAGAGTGCACCGTCCCAGTAGGGGAGCCTTGACGCTGGGCGTGGGGCTGGAAGCAGAGGATCTGACCGTGACTCCAGCGGGCCAGACCCCCCGGGGGCAATCTCCACACAGCCAGCACACATAGGCGACGCGCCCGCGGGAATCTCAGATATAATAGTCATTCCAAGCAAGACAAGCAACTCTGGCTATATTCTGAGGTGCTACTCTCCTATCTCTCTGTTCCCTCCCCCACCCTCCCCAGGCGGCTTCATTAACATCCGAATAGCCTGAGCCAGAGGGAGAACTCTGATAGGGGTCTGACTGCATTTTTTTTTTAGCGGATTTTCTGGAAAAACTAGTTTCCCAGTGATGGCTCGGGGACAACAATCCATATCAAACCACTTAAAGAAGCAGACCATGACAGCTTCTCCAACCCCCCAAACAAAAGAATCAAAATCTTTCCCAAATGAAGATACAATCCTGGAATTATCAGATACAGAATATAAAAAACTAATTTACAGAATGCTTAATGATATCACAAATGAAATTAGGATAACTGCAGAAAAAGACAAGGAACACACTGATAAAACTGTTGAAGAACTCAAAAAGATTATTCAAGAACATAGTGAAAAATTAATAAGTTGCAATAAGAATCCATAGAGAGACAACATGTAGAAATCCAAAAGATTAACAATAAAATTACAGAATTAGACAATGCAATAGGAAGTCAGAGGAGCAGACTCGAGCAGTTAGAATGCAGACTGGGACATCTGGAGGACCAGGGAATCAACACCAACATAGCTGAAAAAAAAATCAGATAAAAGAATTAAAAAAAATGAAGAAACCCTAAGAATTATCTGGGACTTAATCAAGAAGGATAACCTGCGGGTGATTGGAGTCCCAGAACAGGGAGGGGGGACACAAAACACAGAGAAAATAGTTGAAGAACTCCTGACACAAAACTTCCCTGACATCATGAAAGACGAAAGGATATCTATCCAAGATGCTCATCGAACCCCATTTAAGATTGATCCAAAAAGAAAAACACCAAGACATATTGTCATCAAATTCACCAAAACCAAAGATAAACAGAAAATCTTAAAAGCAGCCAGGGAGAAAAGAAAGGTTTCCTTCAAGGGAGAATCAATAAGAATAAGTTCAGACTACTCAGCAGAAACCATGCAGGCAAGAAGGGAATGGGACGACATATACAGAACACTGAAGGAGAAAAACTGCCAGCCAAGGATCATAGATCCAGCAAAACTCTCTCTGAAATATGAAGGCGAAATTAAGATATTTACAGACAAACACAAGTTTAGAGAATTTGCAAAAACCAAACCAAAGCTACAAGAAATACTAAAGGATATTGTTTGGTCAGAGAACTAATAATATCAGATATCAGCACAACACAAGGTCACAAAACAGAACGTCCTGATATCAACTCAAATAGGGAAATCACAAAAACAAACAAATTAAGATTAATCAAAAAAAAAAAAATACACATAACAGGGAATCATGGAAGTCAACAGGTAAAAGATCACAATAATCAAAAAGAAGGACTAAATACAGGAGACATTGAACTGCCATACAGAGAGTGATACAAGGCGATATAGAACAATACAAGATAGGTTTTTACTTAGAAAAATAGGGGTAAATAATAAGGTAACCACAAAAAGGTATAACAACTCTATAACTCAAGATAAAAGCCAAGAAAAACGTAATGACTCAACTAACATAAAGTCAAACACTATGAAAATGAGGATCTCACAATTTACTAAGAAAAACGCCTCGGCACAAAAAAGTAAGTGGAAAAATGAAATGGTCAACAACACACATAAAAAGTCATCAAAATAACAGAACTAAAAACTTATTTACCTATAATTACCCTGAATGTAAATGGACTAAATGCACCAATAAAGAGACAGAGAGTCACAGACTGGATAAAGAAACACGATCCATCTATATGCTGCCTACAAGAGACACACCTTAGACTTAGAGACACAAACAAACTAAAACTCAAAGGATGGAAAAAAAATATATCAAGCAAACAATAAGCAAAAAAGAAGAGGAGTAGCAATATTAATTTCTGACAAAATAGACTTTAGACTTAAATCCACCACAAAGGATAAAGAAGGACACTATATAATGATAAAAGGGACAATTGATCAGGAAGACATAACCATATTAAATATATATGCACCCAATGACAGGGCTGCAAGATACATAAATCAAATTTTAACAGAATTGAAAAGTGAGATAGATACCTCCACAATTATAGTAGGAGACTTCAACACACCACTTTCGGAGAAAGACAGGACATCCAGTAAGAAGCTCAATAGAGACACGGAAGATCTAATTACAACAATCAACCAATTTGACCTCTTTGACTTATACAGAACTCTTCACCCAACTGTTGCAAAATATACTTTTTTTTCTAGCGCACATGGAACATTCTCTAGAATAGACCACATATTAGGTCATAAAACAAACCTTTGCAGAGTCCAAAACATCGACATATTACAAAGCATCTTCTCAGACCACAAGGCAATAAAACTAGAGATCAATAACAGAAAAACTAGGGAAAAGAAATCAAATACTTGGAAAATGAACAATACCCTCCTGAAAAAAGACTGGGTTATAGAAGACATCAAGGAGGGAATAAGGAAATTCACAGAAAGCAATGAGAATGAAAATACTTCCTATCAAAACCTCTGGGACACAGCAAAAGCAGTGCTCAGAGGCCAATTTATATCGATAAATAAACACATACAAAAAGAAGAAAGAGCCAAAATCAGAGAACTGTCCCTACAACTTGAACAAATAGAAAGTGAGCAACAAAAGAATCCATCAGGCTCCAGAAGAAAACAAATAATAAAAATTAGAGCTGAACTAAATGAATTAGAGAACAGAAAAACAATTGAAAGAATTAACAAAGCCAAAACCTGGTTCTTTGAAAAAATTAACAAAATTGATAAACCATTGGCTAGACTGACTAAAGAAATACAGGGAAGGAAACAAATAACCTGAATAAGAAACGAGAAGGACCACATCACAACAGAACCAAATGAAATTAAAAGAATCATTTCTGATTATTATGAAAAATTGGACTCTAACAAATTTGAAAACCTAGAAGAAATGGATGAATTCCTGGAACAACACTACCTACCTAAACTAACACATTCAGAAGTAGAACAACTAAATAGACCCATAACAAAAAAAGAGATTGAAACAGTAATCAAAAAGCTCCCAACAAAAAAATGCACTGGCCCGGATGGCTTCACGGCAGAGTTCTACCAAACTTTCAGAGAAGAGTTAACACCCAACTTCTGAAGGTATTCCAAAGCATAGAAAATGATGGAATACTACCCAACTCATTCCATGAAGCCACCATCTCCCTGATACCAAAACCAGGTAAAGACATTACAAAAAAAGAAAATTATAGACCTATATCCCTCATGAACATTGATGCAAAAAACCTCAACAAAATTCTAGCCAATAGAATCCAACAACACATCAAAAAATAATTCACCCTGATCAAGTGGGATTTATACCAGGTATGCAAGGCTGGTTTAATATCAGAAAAACCATTAATGTAATCCATCATATAAATAAAACAAAAGACAAAAACCACATGATCTTATCAATTGATGCAGAAAAGGCATTTGACAAAGTCCAACACCCATTTATGATAAAAACTCTTACCAAAATAGGAATTGAAGGAAAATTCCTCAACATTATAAAGGGCATCTATGCAAAGCCAACAGCCAATATCACCCTAAATGGAGAGAGCCTGAAAGCATTTCCCTTGAGAACAGGAACCAGACAAGGATGCCCTTTATCACCGCTCTTACTCAACATCGTGCTGGAAGTCCTAGCCAGGGCAATTAGGCTAGACAAAGAAATAAAAGGTATCCGGATTGGCAAGGAAGAAGTAAAGTTATCACTATTTGCAGATGACATGATTATATACACAGAAAACCCTAAGGAATCCTCCAGAAAACTACTGAAACTAATAGAAGAGTTTGGTAGAGTCTCAGGTTATAAAATAAACAACAAAACTCACTTGGGTTCCTCTACATCAACAAAAAGAACATCGAAGAGGAAATAACCAAATCAATACCATTCACAGTAGCCCCCAAGAAGATAAGATACTTAGGAATAAATCTTACCAAGGATGTAAAAGACCTATGCAAAGAAAACTACAAAGCTCTACTACAAGAAATTCAAAAGGATATAGTTAAGTGGAAAAACTTACCCTGCTTCTGGATAGGAAGACTTAACATAGTAAAAATGTCTATTCTACCAAAAGCCATCTATACATTTAACGCAATTCTGATCCAAATTCCAATGTCATATTTTAAGGGGATAGAGAAACAAATCACCAATTTCATATGGAAGGGAAAGAAGCCCCGGATAAGCAAAGCACTACTGAAAAAGAAGAAGAAAGTGGGAGGCCTGACTTTACCTGACTTCAGAACCTATTATACAGCCACAGTAGTCAAAACAGCCTGGTACTGGTACAACAACAGGCACATAGACCAATGGAACAGAATTGAGAACCCAGACATAGATCCATCCACATATGAGCAGCTGATATTTGACAAAGGACCAGTGTCAATTAATTGGGGAAAAGATGGCCTTTTTAACAAATGGTGCTGCCATAACTGGATATCCATTTGCAAAAAAATCAAACAGGACCCATACCTCACACCATGCACAAAAACTAACTCCAAGTGGATCAAAGACCTAAACATAAAGACTAAAACGATAAAGATCATGGAAGAAAAAATTGAGACAACCCTAGGAGCCCTAATACAAGGTATAAACAGAATACAAAACATTACCAAAAATGATGAAGAGAAACCCGATAACTGGGAGCTCCTAAAAATCAAACACCTATGCTCATCTAAAGACTTCTCCAAAAGAGTAAAAAGACCACCTACAGACTGGGAAAGAATTTTCAGCTATGACATCTCCGACCAGCGCCTGATCTCTAAAATCTACATGATTCTGTCAAAACTCAACCACAAAAAGACAAACAACCCAATCAAGAAGTGGGCAAAGGATATGAACACACATTTCACTAAAGAAGATATTCAGGCAGCCAACAGATACATGAGAAAATGCTCTCGATCATTAGCCATTAGAGAAACGCAAATTAAAACTACGATGAGATTCCATCTCACACCAGCAAGGCTGGCATTAATCCAAAAAACACAAAATAATAAATGTTGGAGAGGCTGCGGAGAGATTGGAACTCTTATACACTGCTGTTGGGGATGTAAAATGGTACAACCACTTTGGAAATCTATCTGGCATTATCTTAAACAGTTAGAAATAGAACTACCATACAACCCAGAAATCCCACTCCTGGGAATATACCCTAGAGATACAAGAGCCTTCATACAAACAGATATATGCACACCCATGTTTATTGCAGCTCTGTTTACAATAGCAAAAAGCTGGAAGCAACCAAGGTGTCCATCAACGGATGAATGGGTAAATAAATTGTGGTATATTCACACAATGGAATACTACACATCGATAAAGAACATTGACGAATCTCTGAAACATTTCATAACATGGAGGAACCTGGAAGGCATTATGCTGAGCGAAATGAGTCAGAGGCAAAAGGACAAATATTGTATAAGACCACTATTATAAAATCTTGAGAAATAGTAAACCTGAGAAGAACACATACTTTTGTGGTTACGAGGGGGGGAGGGAGGGAGGGTGGGAGAGGGTTTTTTATTGATTAATCAGTAGACAAGAACTGCTTTAGGTGAAGGGAAAGACGACACTCAATACATGGAAGGTCAGCTCAATTGGACTGGACCAAAAGCAAAGAAGTTTCCGGGATAAAATGAATGCTTCAAAGGTCAGCAGAGCAAGCGCGGGGGTCTGGGGAACATGGTTTGCGGGGACTTCTAAGTCAATTGGCAAAATAATTCTATTATGAAATCATTCTGCATCCCACTTTGAAATGTGGTGTCTGGGGTCTTAAATGCTAACAAGCGGCCATCTAAGATGCAGCAATTGGTCTCAACCCACCTGGAGCAAAGGAAAATGAAGAACACCAAGGCCACACGACAACTAAGAGCCCAAGAGACAGAAAGGGCCACATGAACCAGAGACCTACATCATCCTGAGACCAGAAGAACTAGTTGGTGCCCGGCCACAATCGATGACTGCCCTGACAGGGAGCACAGCAGAGGACGCCTGAGGGAGCAGGAGATCAGTGGGATGCAGACCCCAAATTCTCATAAAAAGACCAAACTTAATGGTCTGACTGAGACTGGAGGAATCCCGGCGGCCATGCTCCCCAGACCTTCAGTTGACACAGGACAGGAACCATCCCCGAAGACAACTCATCAGAAATGAAAGGGACTGGTCAGCGGGTGGGAGAGAGACGCTGATGAAGAGTGAGCTAATTATATCAGGTGGACACTTGAGATTGTGTTGGCAACTCTTGTCTGGAGGGGGGATGGGAGGATAGAGAGAGAGGGAAGCCGGCAAAATTGTCAAGAAAGGAGAGACTGAAAGGGCTGACTCAAGAGGGGGAGAGCAAGTGGGAGTAGGGAGTGAGATGTATGTAAACTTATATGTGACAGACTGATTGGATTTGGAAACGTTCACTTGAAGCTTAATAAAAGTTATAAAAAAAAAAAAATTCCCTAAGAATTATTTGGGACTCTATCAAAAGGAATAAAATATGAGTGACTGGAGTACAAGAACAGAGAGGGATAACAAAAAATACAGAAAGAAGCATTGAAGATTTGCTGGAGGAAAATTTCCCTGATATTGTGAAAGATGAGAAGATACATATCCAAGATGCTCATCGAACCCCACAAAAGGTAGATCCAAAATGAAAGTCACCATAACATAATCAAACTTTACAAGACCAAAGATAAAGAATTTTAAAAGCGGCTAGGGATAAGTGAAAAGTCATCTACAAAGGAGAGTCAATAAGACTAAGCTCAGACTACTCAGCAGAATCCATGCAGGCAAGAATCCAATGGGATGACATACATAAAGCCTTAAAGGAAAAACAAAAAAAATTGCCAGCCAAGAATTATATATCCAGCAAAACTGTGTCTCAAATATGATGGTGAAATTAGGGCATTTCCAGATAAACAGAAGTTTATGGAATTTTCAAAATTACAATAAATACTAAAGGGAGTCCTCCAGATAGAAATCAATAACATAAAATAACAACCCCATACTAGAACGGGGGACAGAGCAACCAGCCCAGATAGGGAAGTCACAAAGATAAATGAAAGCTGAAACACAGAAAATAGGGAAACAGATATATCAATAAGTAGAAGATGACAACATTAAAATGAAAAAGAGAGAATAAAAAATGTAGTCATAGATCTTTCATGTGGACAGAAAGTCAAGGCAATAAAAAAAAAATGTTTTAAATTTAGGAAAAAAAGGACAAATATTAAGGTAACCACAAAGGAAACTAACAATCCTACACATCAAAATAAGAAAACAAGAAAAACATAAAGACTCAGTAAATACAAAATCAACAACAATGGAAAAGATGAAAAGAAAATACATAAAGAAAAACAACTCTATACAGAAAATTAAATGGAAAAAGACACTGTCAACATCACAAAAAAAGACATCACAATGACCACACTAAACTCATACCTATCAGTAAGTACTCTGAATGTAAATGGACTGAATGCACAAAGATACAGAGAGTGTCACAATGGATTAAAAAACCATGGTGTACAAGAGATACACTTTCGGCTTAAAGTAAAAAACTAACACTCAAGGATGGAAAAAAAAGTCAAGCAAACTACAATAAAAAAAGACCAAGAGTTGCAATATTAATTTCTGACAAAATAGACTTTAAAGTAAAATCCACCACAAAGGATAAGGAAGGACACTGTATACTGATTAAAGGGTCAATACACCAGGAGGGCATAGCCATATTATATATTTATGCCACCAATAACAGTGCTCCAAAATAAATTAAAAAAAAAAAAACTCTAACAGCATTGAAAAGAGAGGTAGCCCCACAAAAATAACAGGAGACTTCAACAATAAAGACATGGAAGATCTAAATGCCACAATCAACCAGCTTAACTTCCTAGACATGTACAGAACACTCTATCCAAAATCAGCCAAGTATACTTTTTTCCAATGCACATGTAACATTCTCCAGAAGAGACCACATATTAGGCCATAAAGCAAGCCTTAACAGAATCCAAGGCATTGAAATATTACAAAGTATCTTTTCTGATCACAAAGCTGTAAAAGTAGAAATCAATAACAGAAAAAGCAAGGGAAAAAAAATCAAACACATGGAAAGTGAACAACACCTTGCTCATAAACTACTGGGTTATAGAAGCAATTAAGGATGGAATAAAGAAATTCACAGAATCAACTGAGAATTAAAACACATCCTAACAAAACTTTTAGGACACAGCAAAAGCAGTACTCTGAGGCCAATTTATAGCAATTAATGTACAGACCCAAAAAGAAGACAGGGACAAAATCAAAACATTAACCCTACTACTCAATCAAATAGAAATAGAGGAGCAAAAGAAGCCCTCAGACACCAGAAGAAAGAAAATCATAAAAATTAGACCACAATTAAATGAAATACACAATTAAAAAAAAAATTGAAAGAGTTAACAAGGCCAAAAGCTGGTTCTTTGAAAAGATCAACAAAATGGATAAACTTTTGGCCAAACTGACAAAAGAAAAACAGGAAAGGAAGCAAATAACCCAATAAGAAATGAGCTGTTTGATATCACAAAAGACCCAACTGAAATTAAAAGAATCATAATAGAATATGTAAAAAATGTATTCTAAAAAATTTGAAAACCTAGAGGAAATGGACAAATTTCTAGAAACACACTACCTACCTAAACTAGCAAAAACATAGGTAAATCAACTAAATAAGCCTATAACAAAAGAAGAGATTGAAAAGGTAAGTAAAAAAGTCCCAACAACAACAGCAAAAAAGCCCTGGTCCTGACAGCTTCGCTGGAGAATTCCACCAAACATTCAGAGAAGAGTTAACACCACTACTACTAAAGGTATTTCAGAGCATAGAAAAGGATGGAATACTCCAAACTCATTCTGTGAAGCCAGCATAACCCTCATACCAATATCGGGTAAAGACACCAAAAAAAAGAAAAGAAAAAAAACAGACAAATATCTCTCATGAACATAGGTGTCAAAATTCTCAACAAAATTCTCGCTAATAGAATTCCACAACATATCAAAAAAATAATTCACCATGACCAAGTGCAATTCCTACCAAGTATGCAGGTGTCGACAGAGATAACCCGGTGGTGTCATGTTTAAGAGCTACATCTACTAACAAAAAGGTAAGCAGCTCGAATCCCTCAGGGGTTCCTTGGAAACCCTATGGGGCAGTTCTACTCTGTCCTATAGGGTCACTATGAGTCAGAATTGACTCGAAGGCAAAGGTATCAACAGCATAGGAGGGATGGTTCAACATTAGAAAACCAATCAATGGAATCTATCACACAGAATAAAACAAGAACAAGAACAACACAATCTCATCAATTGATGAAGAAAAGGCATTGAGAAAGTCCGAAACCCATTCATTATAAAAACGCTTAGGAAAATAGAAATAGAAGGAAAGTTCCTCAACATAATAAAGGGCATTTATACAAAGCCAACAGCCAACATCATCCTAAATGGAGAAAGTCTGAAAGCATTCCCCTGGAGAAGGGGAACCAGACAAGGATGCCATTACCACTCTTATTCATCATTGTGCTGAAGGTCCTAGCCAGAGCAATTAGGCTAGAAAAAGGATTAAAGAGCATCCAAATTGTTAAGGGAGAAAAAATGTATCTCTATTTGCAGATGATATAATATTACATACAGAAAACCCTGAAGAATCCATTTACAAGAAAACTACTGGAATAGAAAACTTCAAAGCATCAGAATATGACATAAAAATACAAAAATCAGTTGAATTCCTCTACATCAACAAAGAGAACTTTCAAGAGAAAATCACCAAACCAATATCATTTACAATAACCACCAAGAGGATAAAATACCTAGGAATAAATCTAACCAGAGACATAAAAGAGCTATACAAACAGAACTACAAGACAATACAGCAAGAAAACAAGAGAGATCTACACAAGTGGAAAAACATATCATGCTCACGGATAGGAAGACTCAACATTGTGAAAATATCTATTCTGCCCAAAGAGATCTACAGATACAATGCGATTCTGATCCAAATTCCAGTGCCAATTTTTAATGAGATGGAGAAACAAATCACCAACTTATATAGACAGGGAAGATGCCCCAGATAAGTAAAGCGTTACCGAGAAGAAAGTGGGAGGCTTCACACTACCTGATTTTAGAACCTATTACACTGTCATGGTAGTCAAAACAGCCTGGTACTTGTATAACAACAGATACATAGACCAATGGAACAGAATTGAGAATCCAGAGGCAAATTCATCCACCTACGAGCAGTTGATATTTGAAAAGGCCCAAAGTATGTTAGATGGGGAAAAGACAGCCTTTTTAAGAAATGGTGCTGGCATAACTGGATATCCATCTGAAAAAAAATGAAACAAGACCCATGCCTCACACCATACACAAAAACTAACTCAAAATGGATCAAAGACCTAAATATAAAAACTAAAATGATAAAGGTCATGGAAGAAAAAATATGAACGGCACCAGGAGCCATAGTACATGACATAAACAGAATACGAAACATTACTAACAATGCACAAAAACCAGAAAAGATAACTGGGAGCTCCTAAAAATCAAACACTTATGCTCATCCAGAGGCTTCAACAAAAGAGTAAAACAACTACCTACTGACTGGGGGAAAAAAAAAATTGGCTACGAGAAATTTGATCAGCATCTAATCTCTAAAATCTACCACAAAAAATCTACAAGATACTGCAAAATCTCAACAAGAAAAAGACAAATAACTCAATTTAAAATGGGCAAAGTATATGAACAGGCACTTTACCAAATAAGACATTCAGGCAGCTGAAGATACATGAGGACATGTTCATGATCAGTAGCCATTAGAGAAATGCAAGTCAAAACTACAAAGAGATACCATTTCACCCCAACAAAGCCAGCATTGATCCAAACAACATAAAATAATAAATGTTGAAGAGGTTGTGGAGTGACTGGACCAATTATACACTGCTGGTGGGAATGTAAAATGGTATAACCACTTTGGAAATCAATTTGGCCTTCCCTTAAAAAATTGAAAGAAGTACCATATGATCCAGCAATCCCACTCTTTGGAATATATCCTAGAGAAATAAGAGCTGTCACATGAATAGATACATGCACACCAATGTTCATTGCAGCACTGTCACAATAGCAAACAGATTAAAACAATCTAGGTGCCCATCAATGAAGGAATGAATAAACAAATTATGGTATATTCACACAATAGAATACTATGCAATGATAACAACGATGAATCCACAAAACATCTCATAACACGGATGAATCTGGAAGGAATTATGCTGAATGAAATTAATCAGTCACAAGAGGACAAATATTGTATGAGACCACTATTAGAAGAACTTAAGAAAAGGTTTAAACACAGAATAAAACATTCTTTGATGGTTATGAGGGTGGGGAGTGGTATTCACTAACTAGATACCAAAGGAAAAAAAAAATTGCTGTCAATTCAATTCCGACTCATAGCAACACAATAGGGCAGAGTAGAACTGCCCCATAGAGTTTCCAAGGAGCACCTGGTGGATTTGAACTCCTGATCTTCTGTTACCTAGTAGATAAGAATCATCTTAGGTGAAGGAAAGGACAATACACAACATAGGTTAAGTCAGCACAACTGGACTACACCAAAAGCTAAGAAGTTTCCTGAATATAACCGTTAGCCAGAGACCAGAAGAACTAGGTGGTGCCCTGCTACCACTAATGACTGCCCTAACAGGGAACACAACAGAGAGTCCCTGACAGAGCAGAAGAAAAAGGGGGTACAGATCTCAAATTCTAGTAAAGAGTCCAGACTTAGTGGTCTGACTGAGAGTGGAAGGACCCCAGAAGACACGGCCCCTGGACTTCCTGTTAGCCCAAAACTAAAATCATTCCTGAAGTCAACACTCTAGACAAAAATTAGACTGGACTATAAGACATAAAATGATACTTGCGAAGAGTGTGGTTTGTAGCTCAAGTACATACATGAGACTAAAGGGCTGCTCCTGTCCAGTGGGGAAAGGAGAAGGCAGAGAGGGACAGGAGCTGGTTGAATGAACACAGGAAATAGAATGTGGAAAGAAGAAGTGTGATGTTACATTGTAGGAAGAACAGTTAGGGTCACATAACAATGCGTGTATGAATTTTTGTATGAGAAACTGACAAACTGTAAACTTTCCCTTAAATTACATTTAAAAAAGTAATCCACCATATGAATACAAAAAAGAACAGGATCAAAGCAGAAAAGGCATTTGACAAAGTCCAACAGCCATTCTTGATGAAACTCTGAATAAAAGGGGAATTCCTCAACATAACAAAGGGCATCTATACAAAACCAACAGTCAACATCACTCTCATTGGAGAGAGGCTGAGAACATTCACCCCAAGAACGGGAATAAGACAAGGATGTCTTTATCACCACTCCTATTTAACAATGTGCTGGAAGTCCTAGATAGAGCAAAGGTAAGAAAAAGAAATAAAGAGCATCAAAATTGGTAAGGAAGAAGTAAAACTATCCAAATTTGCAAGTGGTATGATATTATACATAGAATACTCCACAAGAAAACTATTGGAACTGATAGAGTCAGCAGAATAGCAGAATACAGGGTAAACTTACAAAAATCAGTTGGATTCCTGTAGAGCAATAAAGAGAAGTATGAGAAAGGAATTAGGAAAGCAATAACATTTACAATGTTTTTGTTGTAGTTGGGTGCCACATAGTCAGTTCCTACTCATAGAGACCCTATGTCCAACAGAAAGAAACATTGCCCAGTCCTGCGCCATCCTCAAAATCCTTGTTATAATTGAGCCCGTTGTTCCAACCACTGTGTCAATCCACATTTTTGAGAGTCTTTCTCTTTTTCACTGACCCTGTTCTTAATCAAGCATGACATCCTTCCCCAGGGACTGGTCCCTCACAATAACATGTCCAAAGTATGTGAGATGAAGTCTCTCCATCCTTGCCTCTAATGAGAATTCTGGCTGTACTTCTTCCAAGACAGATTTGTTTGTTCTTTTGTCAGTCCATGGTATATTCAATATTCTTTGCCAGCACCATAATTCAAAGGAATTAATTCTTCTTCCATCTTCCCTATTCATCAAAACTTCAAGTGTAATACTGAAGGATTTTGTGGGGATAAAGTTAAACCATGCAGGAAATATCAACAGAAGATGGAAGAAATACACAGTCACTGCACCAAAAAGAATTGGTCAAAGTTAACCATTTCAGGAGTTAGCGTATTTTCAAGAACTGATGGTACTAAAGGAAGAAGTCCAAGACGCACAGAAGGTATTGGTGAAAAGCAAGGTTACAGAATACCGACTAACACATTTCAATAAACAGATGCAGTGGTAGAAGCACTTACTCATCTGTTAGAAGAAATTTGGAAGACAGCAACCAGGTCACCCAGCTGGAAGAGATCCATAGTTGTACCAATTTCAAAGAAAGTTGACCCAACAGTATGCAGAAATTATCAAAGTCATTAATATCACTCTTAAGTAAACTTTGCTGAAGATATATCAAAAACAATTACAGAGGCGTACCAAGATGGCAGAATAGACTGACGCTTCTGGTGAGCCCTCTTTACAACAAAGACCCGAAAAAACAAGTGAAACGAGTATATTTATGACAAGCTAGGAGCCCCGAGCATCAAAGGGAAGCTTAGAAAATCAACTGAGGGGCAGGGGGTGGAAGAAACAGTTCAGAAGCAAAAAGGAGTTACTGGACATGAATGGCAGGGAGCCCTCAGGTATCATTCCTGGAACAGCGGCAGCGGGCTGGTACTAGATTTGGCCACAGTTTCCTCAGGGAGAAGCAGCCAGCCACACAGCCTACTCACACCTCCGGAACCAATGAAGAGTGCCGCTCTCAGCAAAAGCTAAGTACTTGCGTATATTTTACGGTGCCCCCTCCACCCCCAAACAAGCTTCAGCGGCTGATTCCCTGGGGCCTGAGATGGGCCCTGTTGAATGCCTAGAGCCATGCTCCCAGCACTGGAGAATGAAAAAATTTGCATTTGGGAGAAAAGATAATTTGCCAGCTCCACTAAGTGGGGGAGCTCAGGACAGAAGCGGCTCCTGTCCAGGCAAAAACAGTCTGTGGGCTTTGAGGACCTTTCCCCTCTGCACCAATCACCACTGCCCCTCTAAGACTGTAGGACAGAGCCTGTACCACATACTTGATACTCAGCTACCAGGACACCTGAGCTGAATTCATACAAGAAAAGTGAATGGACTCCTAGACTGATATACCTGATAACAACTCTAGCCATCTGGGGACAGGACGTCAGAGCTCCAAAGGCGAAAATCATCAAGCTAGCTCACCCAAGCAACCCATTCGGGCATATCAAAACAAAACAAAGCAAGAAGCTACGACACAGTAAACAAACATAAACTAATACAATAACTTAGAGATGGCTCAGAGACAACAGTAAATATCAAGTCACATAAAGAAACAGACCACGATCCCCTCAGCAAGCTCTCAAAACAAAGAATCCAGGGATCTTCTAAATGAAAGTGCATTCCTGGAATTACCAGAGCTAGAATACAAAAGTTTAATATACAGAACCCATCAAGACATCAGGAAGGAAATGAGGCAATATGCAGAACAAGCCAAGGAACACACACATAAAGCAACTGAAGAAATCAGAAAGATTATTCAGGAACACAATGAAAAATTTAATAAGCTGGAAAAATCCATAGACAGACAGCAATCAGAAATTCAGAAGATTAACAATAAAATTACAGAAGTAGACAACTCAAGAGAAAATCAGAGGAGCAGAATTGAGCAAGTACAAGCCAGAATTTCTGAACTTGAAGATACATCACTTGGTACTAATATATTTGAAGAAAAATGAGATAAAAGAATTTAGAAAAATGAAGAAACCTTAAGAATCATGTGGGAAACTATCCAGAGAAATAATCTATGAGTGATTGGAGTACCAGAACAGGGAGGTATAACAGAAAATACAGAGAGAATTGTTGAAGATTTGTTGGAAGAGAACTTCCCCGATATCGTGAATGATGAGAAGATATCTATCCAAGATGCTCATCGAACTCCACATAAGGTAGATCTTAAAATAAAGTCACCAAGACATATTATAATTAAACTTGCCAAAACCAAAGATAAAGAGACAATTATAAGAGCAGTGAGGGATAAACGAAAAGTCACCTACAAAGGAGAGCCAATAAGAATAAGCTCAGACTACTCGGCAGAAACCATGCAGGCAAGAAGGCAATGGGATGACCTATTTAAAAAATTGAAGGAAAGAAGATTGCCAACCAAGAGTCATATATCCAGCAAAACTGTCTTTTAAATATGAAGGTGAAATGACATTTCCAGATAAACACAAGTTTAGGGAATTCCTAAAAACCAAACCAAAAATACAAGAAATACTAAAGGGAGTTCTTTGGGTAGAAAACCAATAATATCAGGTATCAACCCAAGACTAGAACACCAGGCAGAGCAATCAGAAGTCAACCCAGACAGAGAAATCAAAAAAAACAAAGCAAGATTTAAAAAAGCTCAAAACAGGGTAACGGCGATGATAGTATATAAAGGAATATAACACTAAGACAATAAAGAGGGACTAAGAAATGTAATCATACACATTCCATGTGGAGAGGAAGAAATAAAAGTTAGGTTTAAACTTAGAAAAATAGGGGTAAATAATGAGGTAACCACAAAGGAGACAAACTCCTACTCATCAAAATAATATACATGAAAAAAAAATAGAGATTCAGCAGAAACAATATCAACAACAACGAATGTGAGGAAAGGACAATATATAAAGGTAATCTGCTCAGCACATAAAATTAAGTGGGAAAAAGAAACTGTCAACAACACACAAAAAAACACATCAAAATGATAGCACTAAATTCGTACCTATCCATAATTACCCTGAATGAAAATGGACTAAAAGCACCAAGGAAGAGACAGAGAGTGGCAAAATGGATTAAAAAACACGATCCGTCTATATGCTGGCTCAAAGAGACATACCTTAGCTTAGAGACACAAACAAACTAAAACTTGGGATGGAAAAAATATATATATATCTAGCAAACAACATCAAAAAAGAGCAGGAGTGGCAATATTAATTTCTTACAAAATAGACTTTAAAGTTAAATCCATCATAAAGGATAAGGAAGGACACTATATTATGATTAAAGGGACAATGTACCAAAAAGATATAACCATATTAAACATTTATGTACCCAATGACAGTGCCGAAAGATACATAAAACAAACTCTATCAGCATTGAAAAGTGAGATAGACAGCTCCACAATAATAGTAGGAGACTTCAACATACCACTCTTGGTGAAGGGAAGGACATCCAGAAAGAAACTCAATAAAGACACGGAAGATCTAAATGCCACAAACAACCAACTTGAACTCATAGACATATATAGCACACTTCCCCCAACAATAACCAAGGATAGTTTCTTTTCTAGTGCACATGGAACATTCTCTAGAATAGACCACATATTAGGTCATAAAGTAAGCCTTAGCAGAATCCAAAACATTGAAATATTGCAAAGCATCTTCTCTGACCCTAAGGCCATAAAAGTGGAAATCAATAACAGGAAAAGGAGGGAAAAGAAGTCAAACACTTGGAAACTGAACAATACCCTGTTCAAAAAAGACTGGATTATAGAAGAGGTTAAGAATGGAATAAAGAAATTCATAGAATCCAATGAGAATGAAAACACTTCCTATCAGAACCTTTGGGACACAGCGAAAGCGGTGCTCAGAGGCCAATTTCTATCAATAAATGCACACATCCAAAAAGAAGAAAGGACCAAAATCAAAGAACTATCCCTACAACTTGAACAAATAGAGAGTGACAAAAGAAATGCTTAGGCACCAGAAGAAAACAAATAATAAAAATTAGAGCTCAACTAAATGAAATAGAAAACAGAAAAACAATTGAAAGAATTAACAAGACCAAATGTTGGTTTTTTGAAAAAATCAACAAAAGTGATAAACCATTGGCCAAACTGACAAAAGAAAAACAGAAGAGGAAGCAAATAACCTGAGTAAGAAATGAGATGGGCAATATTACACCAGACCCAACTGAAATTAAAAGAATCATATCAGATTACAATGAAAAATTCTACTCTAACAAATTTGAAAACCTAGAAGAAATGGATGATTTCCTAGAAACGCACTACCTACCTACACTAACACAAACAGAAGTAGAATGACTAAATAGACTTGTAAAAAAGAAGAGATAGAAAAGGTAATCAAAAAACTCCCAGCAAAAAAAAAAAAAAAAAAAGCCCTGGTCCAGGCAGCTTCACTGCAGACTTCTACCAAACTTTCAGAGAAGAGTTAACACCACTACTACTAAAGGTATTTCGGAGCATAGGAAAAGACGAAATACTACCAAACTCATTCTATGAGGCCACCATATCCCTGATACCAAAACCAGGTAAAGACACCACAAAAAAAGAAAATTAGAGACCTATATCACTCATGAACTTAGATGCAAAAATCATCAACAAAATTCTAGCCAATAGAATCCAACAACATATCCAAAAAATAATTCACCATGACTAAGTGAGATTCATACCAGGTATGCAGGCAGGAATGGTTCAACATTAGAAAAACAATTAATGGAATCCATCACATAAATAAAACAAAAGACAAGAATCACATGATTTTATCAATTGTTGCAGAAAAGGCATTTGACAAAGTTCAACACCCATTCATGATAAAAACTCTCAGCAGAACAGGAATAGAAGGAAAATTCCTCAACATAATAAAGGGCATTTATACAAAGCCAACAGCCAACATCATCCTTAATGGAGAGAGCCTGAAAGCATCCCCCTCGAGAACAGGAACCAGGCAAGAATGCCCTTTATCACCGCTCTTATTCAACATTGTGCTGGAGGTCCTAGCCAGAGCAATTAGGTTAGACAAAGAAATAAAGGGCATCCGGATGGGCAAGGAAGAAGTAAAATTATCTCTCTTTGCAGGTGACATGATCTTATACACAGAAAACCCTAAGGAATCCTCAAGAAAACTATTGAAACTAATAGAAGAGTTCAGCAGAGCATCAGGGTACAAAAAAAAAAAAATCAGTTGGGTTCGTCTACACCAACAAAAAGAGCATTGAAGAGAAAATCACCAAATCAATACCATTTACAGTAGCCCCCCAAAAGATAAAATACTTAGGAATAAATCTTACCAAATATGAAAAAGACTTATACAAAGAAAACTAAAATAAGGTTCTGCAAGAAACGAAGAGACCTACATAAGTGGCAGAACATACCTTGCTCATGGATAGACAGACTTAACTTTATAAAAATGTCTTTTGCATGAAAAACCATCTATACATTTAATGCAATTCTGATCCAAATTCCATAGACATTCTTTACTGAGATGGAGAAACAAATCACCAACTTCATATGGAAGGGAAAGAAGCCTTGGATAAGTAAAGCATTGCTGAAAAAGAAGAACTAAGTGGGAGGCCTTACTTTACCTGATGTTAGAACCTATTATACCACTACAGTAGTCAAAACAGCCTGGAACTGGTACAACAACAGATACCTAGACCGATGGAACAGAATGGAGAATCCAGACATAAATCCATCCACATATGAGCAGTTGATATTTGACAAAGGCCGCAAAATGGTTAAATGGGGAAAAGACAGTCTTTTTTAACAGATGGTGCTGGCATAACTGGACATCCATCTACAAAAAAATGAAACAAGACCCATACCTCACTCCATTCACAAAAAAGAGCTCAAAATGGATCAAAGAACTGAATATAAAATCTAAAACGATAAGGATCATGGGAGAAAAAATAGGGACAACTTTAGGAGCCCTAATACATGCCATAAACAGTATACAAAACATTACTAACAATGCAGAGGAAAAGAAACACCTATGTTCACCCAAAGACTTCACCAAAAGAGTAAAAATGTTCCGTACAGACTGGGAAAAAGTTTTTAGCTATGATATTTCCCATCAACACCTGATCTCTAAAGTCTACATGGTACTGCAAAAACTCAACTACAAAAAGACAAATAACCTAATTTAAAAATGGGCAAAAGATGTGAACAGACACTTCACTAAAGAAGACATTGAGGTAGCTAACAGATACCTGAGGAAATGCTCAAGATCATTAGCCATTAGAGAAATGCAGATCAAAACTACAATGAGATTCCATCTCACTCCAACAAGGCTAGCATTCTCCCAAAAAACACAAAATAATAAATGTTGGAGAGGCTGTGGAGAGGTTGGAACACTTATACACTGCTGGTGGGAATGTAAAATGATAAACCAATTTAGAAATTGATTTGGAGCTTCCATAAAAAGCTAGAAATAGAACTACCATATGATCCAGCAATCCCACTCCTTGGAATATATCCTAGAGAAATAAGAGCCTTCACACAAACAGATAGATGCACACTCATGTTCATCGCAGCACTGTTTATAATAGCAAAGAGATGGAAGGAACCAAGGTGCCCATCAATGGATGAATGGATAAATAAATTATGGTATATTCACCCAATGGAATACTGAGCATCCATAAAGAACAGTGAAGAATCTGTGAAACATTTCATAACATGGAGGAACCTGGAAGGCATTATGCTGAGTGAAATTAAACCCCACCCAGTGCGGTTAGTGAGTTGCAAAAGGACAAATATATTATGAGACTACTATTATAAGAACTCAAGAAACAGTTTAAACAGAGAAGAAAATATTCTTCTTTGTTACAAGAGGGGGGAGGGAGAGAGGGTGGGAGACGGGTGTACATTAATTAGATAGGAGATAAGAACTACTTTAGGTGAAGGGAAAGACAACACACAATACAGGCGAGGTCAGCACAACTGGATTAAAAGAAAAGCAAAGAAGTTTCTGGAATATACTGAATGCTTTGAAGGCCAGTGTAGCAGGGGTGGAGTTTGGGGACCATGGTTTCAGGGGTTATCTAAGTCAATTGGCATAATAAAATCTATTAAGAAAACATTCTGCATCCCACTTTGAACAGTGGTGTCTGGGGTCTTAAACGCTAGCAAGCGGCCATCTAAGATGCATCAATTGGTCTCAACCCACCTGGAACAAAGGAGAATGAAGAGCACCAAGGATACAAGGTAATTACAAGCCCAAGAGACAGAAAGGGCCACATAAAGCAGAGACTACGAAGACCACAGCCTTCAGTATGGATGACACCTCAACATGAAGAAAACAAAAACTCTACATCTGCACCAATAAGCAACATCGTGATAAATAGAGAAAATGTTGAAGTTGTAAATGATTTCATTTTACTTGGATTCACAATCAATGCATATGGAAGCAGTAGTTAAGAAATGAAACAATGCATTGCACCAGGAAAATCTGCAAAAAACTTTTTTTTTAATGTTAAAAAACAAAGATATCAGTTTAAGGACTAAGGTGCCTCTGACCCAAGTCATGGTGTTTTCAGTTACCATTTATAATATCCCCTAAAAAAATAAAATGCTTAGGAATAAATCTACCCAGGGACACAAAAGACCTATACAAAGAAAACTACAAAATGTTACTGCAAGAAACCAAAAGAGACCTATGTAAATGGAAAAACATACCATGCTCATGGATAGGTAGACCCAACATTGTGAAAATGTCAATTCTACCCAAAACAATCTGCAACTGCAATGCAATCCTGATCCAAACAGTGACAGTATTTTTTAATAAAATGGGAAAATTAATCATTAACTTCATAAAGAAAGGAAAGAGACCCTGGGTTAGTAAAACATTTTTGAAGAAGAACAAAGTAGGAAGCCTCTCACTACCTGACATCAGAACCTACTGTACAGCTCTGGTAGTCAAAACTGCAGTACCAGTACAATGACAGACATACTGACCAATGGAACAGAATTGAGGAAAACACTGAATAGACAGTGGATAAGTGGTAATTTTGGTGAAGCATACGACAGTATGCAATACTGGGAAAGTCAGCACAATTTGACCAAGACAAAGTCATAGGAGCTTCAGAAATACATCTAAACTCTGTGAGGGACTGAGTTACTGGGCTAGGGCTGGGGTCCACAGTCTCAGGGAACATCTAGCTCAATTGGCATAACACAGCTCATAAAGAAAAAGTTCTACATCCAACTGTGGTGAGTCCCAGAACCCAGTGCCGTCGAGTTGATTCCGACTCATAGCGACCCTATAGGCCAGGATAGAACTGCCCCATAGAGTTTCCAAGGAGTGCCTGATGGATTCGAACTGCCAAACCTTTGGTTAGCAGCCATAGCACTTAACCACTACTGTGATGAGTAGTGGGTCTTAAAAGCTTGTGAGAGGAATTCTAAGATACATCCACTGGTCCCACCCTATCTGGAGCAAAGGAGAAAACAAAAGACACAATGGAAAGATCACTCCAAAGAACTAATGGATCACAACTAACATAGCCTCTACCAGACTGAGTCCAGCACAACTAGATGCTGCCTGGTTACCACCAGGACTGCTCTGAAGGGGAACACAATAGATAGTCCTGGACAGAGCTAGAGAAAAATGTAGAACAAAATTGTAACTCCCAAAAAAAGACCAGACTTACTGGTCTGACAGAGACTTTAGAACCCCTTGGAGTATGGCCTCCAGACACCCTTTGAACTCAGTACTGAAGTCACTCCTGAATTTCACCCTTCAGTTAAAGATTAGATGGGCCTATAAAACAAACAATAACACACATAGTTCACCATGTATAGGAGACTAAATGGCACTCCAGCCCAAAAGCAAAGACAAGCAGGCCGGAAGGACAGAAGAAAAGGACAAATGAAAATGGGGAGCATGAGATCAAGAAGGGGAGAGTGTTAACACATCATAGTTATTGACGGCAAATGTCACAAAACAATTTGTGTATTATTTGTTTAATGAAAAACTAATTTGCTTTGTACACTGTCAGCTAAAGCACAGTATAAAAAAATCTGTCAGGAACAACAGCAACAAAAGGATGAATGCTTATTTACAAAAATTTTCATTGATTTTTAACGTTTTATTCTCTCAATTCCTTCATTTAGTATTTTTTTAATCATTAAAATACTCCATGTACTGTACTGTGCATATCATGAGTATAATGATGAATCGGACTCTTATGATCTAGGTGGAGGAAGCAGTTACATAAAGAAAAAATGGAGAGAAATGTGGTAAATGTTTTGAAAACTTACAGGAGGAGCAGATAAAAAACATATTAAAAGATCAGAATCCATTAATTAAAAGACACATCTAACTAAATCCTAAAAGCTGAATAGCAGTTAGGCAAGCAAAAAATAAAAGTATTTGCATACATAATAGCAAGACAAGCGTATGGATACATGAAGCAGCTTATAGTCTAAAGAAAATGTAAGAGCCCTGGAGGCGAAGTGGTTAAAAGCCACAATTGCCAACCAAAAGAATGACAGTTTGAATCCACCAAATGGTCTTTGGAAACCCTGTGGGACAGTTGTACTCTGTCTTATAGGGTTGCTATGAGTTGGAATCTATTTGATGGCAAGGGGTTTTTGGGTTTGAAGACTAAATAAAACAATATATGGAAATAACAGATTTTAATTTTAGAATGCTATCTTTATCTAGCAGTCCTGCTGGCAGAGTGGTTAAGTGCTTGGCTGCTAAACAAAAGGTCAGTGGTTAGAACCCACCAGCCACTCCCCATGAGAAATATGTGGCAGTCTGCTTCTTGTAAAGACTACAACATTGGAAACTCCATGGGACGGTTTCAATCTGTCCTGTAGGGTTGTTATGAGTCAGAATTGACTTGAAGACAATGGGTCTTAACTGTAGGTACTTTTAAAGTCATGACTTGTTAAAAAATATACATTAATGAATGAAAGACAAAAAAGTAATTTATTTTGTTATTTCACATAAGAACTGATGAAAGATTGGGAAAGAAAAAAGAAGAGGGCATATATTCGAGAATTATTTAAAAAATAATCACTAGGACTTCTTTACTGAGTAGGTGCAGAGTATGAAATTGAGGCCAATTTCAAAGCAAATGACTAGATTTCTGGATTGGCCCTGTGAGGTTAGAGTGGTACCCTTTTCTGAATAAGGAATATTTCGAGGAATAGTGAAGGATCATTAACCTTTAGATTGCTATAATTTTAAACTTAAGGAATTTGGCAAAAATAATGCAAGAAAACTCCTTAAAACAGTTACCTAGATTCACAAATTGCTTATACTTTTTCCTGTTTTGCTATATCATTCTATTGTTTATAGACACATGGATGGATGGATGGATGGATGGATGGATGGATGGATGGATGGATGGATGGATGGATGGATGGATGGATGGATGGATGGATGGATGGATGGATGGATGGATGGATGGATGGATGGATGGATGGATGGATGGATGGATGGATGGATGGATGGATGGATGGATGGATGGATGGATGGATGGATGGATGGATGGATGGATGGATGGATGGATGGATGGATGGGTGGGTGGATGGATGGGTGGATGGATGGGTGGGTGGATGGGTGGGTGGATGGGTGGGTGGGTGGGTGGGTGGGTGGGTGGATGGATGGATGGGTGGATGGATGGATGGGTGGATGGATGAGTGATGCATAGAGAGATAGACAGATATATACATACATAGTTTATTTTTTTTTCCCTGAAGTCTTTATAAGTTAGAGACATGGTGCCCCTTTACCCATAAATATTTGAGTGCCTATTTTCCAAGGAGGACTTTCTACTACATAAACACAGTGTCAAAACCAAAATCAGGAAATTCAGCTATGAAATAATACCTAATTCATGGTCTAGATTCAGAATTAAATAGGTGACCCAATTAGGACTTTTATGGCTCATTATTTTATTTTATTTTTTTTTTGCCCAGAATCCAACCCAGATTCTTCAGATTCTTTTTATCTCTAGGAGTTCCTCAGCCTTTCTTCTTTCTTGATCTTGGTAGTTTTAAAGAACACAGCTATTTATTATTTATAATGTCCATCATTTGGGTTCCTTTGCTAGATTGTGATGATGATGAGTTTCAGACTATTTTTGTTTGCTTGTATTGTTAGTTTGCTTTGTGTATTTTTGTGTTGAGTACCACCAATAATGACCTTTCTCTGTTTATCATATTAGCAATCATAGGATGCCTCTGCAGTCTAATATTAATGATGTTAATTTTGAGCACTTTTTTAATGCAATGTGTCAAGGTCTCTTCATTATAAATTTTCTTTTTTTTAATTGTAATTCATTAGCGATATATGGGGAGATAATTTTACTACTCATCGTCAAACTTTTACTTATTAGTTCATTATTCCTTCCATGTTTATACTGTTGACACTATACCCTGAAGAAATTTTTGCTTTACGTATTATTCATGTATTGCTTTATCTGTATCTACATGGTCTCATGGAACCTGATTTTATTCCGTGGGCTATAATCCATTACCATCTTTATCTATATTGATGCGCTAGCTGTTCAAAATTCAGCAGGAGGGATCCCATTCAAATGAGATCCGGGATCCTTTTCACACATCCTAATCATACTTTGGAAACCCTGGTGGTATAGTAGTTAAGAGTTATGGCTGCTATAAAAAAAAGGAAGGAAGTTCAAATTCACGAGGCACTCCTTGGAAACCCTACGGGGCAGTCTTATTCTGTCCTGTAGGGTCCTAGTGATTCAGAATCGACTCAACAGCAATGGATTTTTTTTTTTTTTTATCATACTTTGGTCATTTCCTTACTTTCTCTGAAAGCATTCCATTATTGACATATTTTATACTTCTCATTACATGCAAATAATAATAATTTTAAGGGTTCTACTTGGGACTGCTTTGAACCTTCGGGTCAATTAAAGGAGAATTAACATTTCAATAATATTGAGATTTCCAATCCATAAATGGAGTATAGCTTTCTATTTCTTTAGATCTTGCCTATTTTCTCTCTGGGATGTTTTGTAATTTTCAATATAGAATCACTGTAAAACTTTTATTGTATTGGACACAAGATGTTTTATATCAACACATCATGTGTGCTGATGCATGCCTAATTAGGTGAACATACACACACAAGTGCTTTTCATGTAGAGAAAAACCCTGCAATGATACATCATAGCTTTCAGAATAAAGTTTATACGACTTTTTAGAGTGATCATGGCCATTATTGATAGTCATATCTGTCTGATCCCCAAATTATACCTTATGTTAAAAAAAACATTAAAAAAAAACCAAAAACCCTGTAGAATCCCCTTAACTCACATTCTCTAGTTTGTATGTTCTCCATCATCTACCTCAGCATGGTGATTCCTAAAATCTTTGGTTACTCATTCATCATTTCTCTTTCTTCAAGAATCAGATTAATTGAAAAAACAAAAATAAAACAAAAACACCTATCCTGACTGCTCTCACATTCCACTACATCAATCTCTTTGCAAATGCCTGTATACTTTTTTCTCTATCTTGAAGGAATTAAAACCCACATAATTATGGAGCTTAAACATTGTGTTGAATTATCACTGTATCATTAATCTCTAGCATAATATTTATAAAAATGGAGGCACTTGATAATACTTGTTGAATTAATATATAAGTAAATGCTAGAGGTAGTGGAAACAGTACTGATGTGAAAGGTGGAACGACTGAGTTATCATACACTTTGTGCTATAATTTCCTAAATGACTCTGAAAATGTACTGAAATGATTAGACTTTATTATCTCATCAGATTCATAAGGGTTTTTGGATAAGAATACATTCTTAAATGTATTCTTTTCTTTTTTTTAATGACTGAGATACTAGTAATTGAGAAATAAAGAGAGTCAATGACATTTTTCCATTGAGTATCTGTCTGGACACTCCATAGCAAGGAGTCTTGGGTGCATTTAATTTCGATGTAAAGATAGACAATTCACGAATCCTACTGAGGAAGGATTCTTGGAGGAGGAAACTAAACAGGTAATTAAAAATTAAAGGAGACCAGAAAAAATATATATATTCATTATGTTGCTCTTTCTATGTTTCTCATTGTCATTACCCAGATAAGATCCCAAATCTTATCAAATGATAGCTGATATAGGCTACAGTGATCTGAAAAACACCTTTCACGCTGGTAAATTTCAAGAAGTAGTTAAAGGGAAAACCCAAGCATCTCAAATAACGTTTAAGTTTCTTTTGCTTTGTGAGATGATTATTGTTGCACAAAGAAACATGAGTGCATTGATTAGCATAGATTTTAAGAACTGAACATTTTAAACACTTGTCGGCGGACCTGCTTAGTCTTTACACCATAGACCAGTGGATTGAGAACTGGAGGGACCAACAAATAAATGCTGGAAAAGAGGATATGGATGTAAGGCGGGATATGAGAACCAAACCTATGTGTGAAGAAGGAGAAGAAGGCCAGGAGGTAGAACTGGAGGAAGACACAGATGTGAGCAATGCAGGTATTGAGTGCCTTCAACCTTCCCTCCTTCTGGGGCAAACGGAAAACTGTGGTAAATATCTGGATGTAGGACAAGGTGATGAATGTGAGGTCAAACCCTGCTACTGTGAAGGCCACAAACAAACCATAGATCTTGTTAACCTGGACATTTTCTGCAGCTAGTTTCACAATGGCCATATGCTCACAGTAGGAGTGGGAGATGACAGTTGTATGATAAAATTTAAGACGACACTTTATCAGTATTAGGCATGGGGCTACAATAATGGCAGCCCTGAGTGTAACCACAGTGCCTATTTGCTTGACTAGCTGGTGAGTGAAGATGGTGGCGTGCCTCAGTGGATAACAGATGGCAACATAACGGTCCAGGGCCATGGCCAGCAGGATGCCTGACTCGATGCCCTGAAATGTGTGGATGAGCCACATTTGAAGCAAGCAGGAATCAAAAGAGATATCTGGCATATGAAACCAGAAGATTCCAAGCATCTTGGGCATAACGCTGGTAGCAAGTGCAATATCCGTGGCTCCTAGCATGCCTAGGAAAATGTACATGGGCTCATGGAGGCTGCGTTCTGATTTTATGATAGTCACAAGCAAGGAGTTTCCAATTATTGCAATGAGGTACATGGTACAGAATGGAATCCCAATCCAGCATTGCAAAGACTCTAGGCCTGGGATCCCTACTAGTGTCAACACAGAGGGCATGAAGAATGTGATGTTGGAAATGAGCATTGCGTCCTCGGGCCTTCTGATACAGACAAAAGAAACTTTTCAGTCAGTGCTACTGTTGCTCTTCTACTTTCTATTTTTATCTGAAAATGGCATATTTAGTCTGTCTTATTTTGGTAGAACTCTATGAACGTATCATCCATCTCACTCATATTGATGAGTCACATTACTGTTTCTGGGAAGACATCCACAAGCACTGTGTCACAATAAGATGCAATGTTCATGGCAGGCCGACTGTATTTAGAGCCAGTGAAATCATCCGATTCAGAGATCAAACTGCTGACCTCTCTGCTATTTCCCTTCCAGACCTGTTGACCAAATATTTAGTTGTTTATTTTGCTTGAGAGCTGAATTTTAATTATTTTTGGCAAATTGCACCCTAGCCCATATTGAAGCTACTCTCTTAAAAAAAAAAAAAAAAAAACCTTTGCCATCCAGTCAATTCTAACTGGCAGTCACCCTATAAGACAGAGTAGAACTGCCTCATAGGGTTTCCAAGGAGTGGCTGGTGGATTTGAACAGCCAATCTTTTGGTTAGCAGCAGAGTTCTTAACCACTATGCCACCAGGGCTCCAGCTACTCTCTAAAAAAAATAGCAATCTATTATTCCCAATTCTCTTAAACTCAGGAAATGCCGGTTCGGATCAAAAAATTCCCAGACTCCAACAAGCTGATATACAAGAGTAGAAGATATTAATATACCTATATGTACATTTGGTGAGTTATACCTGTATCTATCAATATCACCTGTAGCTTGTTAGGCGGAAAAGAAGCTTTAGAAAAATTAACCCAAGTTTATGTTCCTTTAACCAGCCTGGACCAACATTCCCTGCTACTTTTCAGATTTCTGGGAAAGCTGTATTTCCTTTGGCTTATAGTTCTAACAGCTAAAATTCCTAAAATTTATAGCACATTTAAAATAGCAAGCATAAGGAGTTGAAATTTTATGATGCATGTTACAGAATACCTATTTGAACTTATTTAAAGGTGTCAAAGAAGAACTAAACAGGAAACAGGATGCAGTTTTGGGGTACCAGAAATGATTCAGAAGAGGGCTATAGAACAAATGAAGAAAACTTAATTACTTCCCAGTTTTACTGATGAGGGATTTTTATAAAACCTTGGCTTTTTATATCTTCTTTGAAAGCTCTTCTGTCATCAAAATCATAAAAAAAAAAAATACATTTTTAATTTTAAGACATCCTAAAGCCATCCATTAAAGAATTTTTGTGATCCTGCAAAGAATAGAGTTAGGTTATCTCGTGCTTCCCTAGAAACTTTAATAAATTGCTTTCAAATCATGTCAGCAAGCTCCTAAATTGGCTAACCACATATTGAATGTCATCAAGTATGCAAGCAGTAAGGGAAGCACCTTCGGTTTTATGTTGCTAAATTTAAGAGAAAGAATGAAGTCAGCAGGAGCTACATTGTGTGAGGAATGCTGTGTCCACCAACATACATTTAGGATAGACTGTGAACCAAGTACTGGCATTTCCACAGATGTGCCCGTTGTGCTCAATTCTATGACTTCCACACCCACAGATCATTGACTCTTTCTAATAGGACCAAAGTTTTTCTTCTCCAAAGTCAGTCAGAAGTAGAATGGGTATCCTTTGAGATATCACAGCGTTATCACAATGTCTGACACAGGAGCTAACATGTGTGACTTACCTGAGTGGTACAGATGGTGGGGTGGCATGTGGGAAAGTACATTAACAACTGAGTGCCTGGTTAGTGGCATGGAGGGATTGTGATTGTAGAAGCTGATCATGACAAATTATGGGAGCGAATTTAGAAATAGTGAAGCTAACTCCTCGATGGTTGTTGAGAGCTGATTTTGCTCTTACCAGATGCCTGAAGTGTATTTCCAGAACTTCATGTACTTTCAAGCCATCATGTCTTTTCTCTTCCTGGGATTCTTGTCTCAGTTCCACAGTTTTTGAGTTCTGCAATGCCTCTTCTTTCTATCTACACTTTCTGTAACAACACCTACCAATGCCATGAACTCTAATCATTTGGAAGATGCTGGGACCATCTGCCAATACTATACTGTGAGCATATTCTTGGATAGGTTTTCACACTATTCTTTTATCTCTGCGGACCCAACCCTCTCCTTTCTCCAAAATCCTGTCAGAGAACATTCTTCCTCCAACAAAACACATAGCAAGGTCTCTAGCATTCAGTAAGACAGCAGACATTTCTTTAGCTCAAATTTGAGAAGAAAGCTGCTAGCCACCAATTTTAATCTTCCCTAATGAGTGTGTGAGAAAGGAGGAGGAGTTATGGCCATGCGATGAGGGATTTTCCAGCCACTCACTAAAACCCCAGGAGACTCAGAAGATTTTATGTCAACCCTCTTTAGGTTTATCCACAAAACTAAAATCTCTGAGATAATGTCTACACTAGACTAACTGCACAGAAATTCACATACACGAGTCTTATTTTATTTTATTAGCTGAGTTCCTTTGTTGTTGGCCGTGTTTGCAAATATTTAAAATGTGCTTAAATTCAGACCTCTCTCTATGCAATTTCCACTCTATTTAAATAAACATTTCTTTATTTCCCTGAGTTACTCCTGGAAAAGAAAAATCTGTATTCTTAATTATTCTCCAATCACAAATTTATCTCTCAGTTCCCTACAGTCTCACTCTTCCCATTTTTATTTTTTTTTAATTCTTTTTGTAAAGGCAGTAATATCCTCAATGTGACCAATTCTAGTGGACATTTCTAACCTCTAACATGTAGAGCTCCGAGCAGGTTGTTCCACTTTCTTGACAAACTTTTCTTTTATCTTTGTCTTTACCTCTTTCTTTGTCCTGTCTATTCACCCTTCTTTTCCTTCAAAAAGCAATTGTTATAAGTCCTATGTGTGAAGAAATCATACCAGGCACTCTTGATGAAAAACAATAAATAATAAACAGACACAATACGTATCTTCAAATTTTTGGTAACAAGGGAAAACCACTTAGACTACCATTTACCCTAATACCAAATGATAAATTCTAAGAATTATGTACATAATATCTTTCTCCTCAACTTCCTGTTACCTAATTTCTAGATTTTCTAATATATAGCCAACTAAGAAACACTTGATGAAATATCAAGACACTGTCAAATTTAGGAAGAATACTTTCAATGGAGTTGAGAGAGCAACATTCACAATGGACTTGAGGAAGAATAAGAGATAAGCAAGAAAAAGCAAGGAACCCTGAATGCTGTTTCCAGAATTTACTCTAGATGAAAATTCTATGTGTTACTTTTCGGTACAAACCATAGAGCATTATAAGATTTTGCCTGGGCACGTAAGGAGGATCTGTCCCCCTGCCCTTGCTCCCCCACCCCAACACACACCAGGCTTAGTGCACAGCCAGGGCATTGCAGTATTTTGGAAGTAGTTGCAGTAATGAGTCCATCCCCACACACACACCACCAGGCCAGTCAAGTTTACACATGTATCTGAATTCCTAGCCTGGCACCTATATTGAAGTTCTCCTTTTTAGTGTTGTATGTTGAGACCTTCTTATCAAGGGTTTTGACTGAGGCACTTCTCCCCAGTTTGACTCAGCACTTTTCTACTCCTAGCTTTTTCCTCTTCCTCCTCTTTAGCTAACCAGAAGGAAGGAGTCTTCTGTTCTGGGTCCTTGGCAGTGAAATATTTCCCTCCATATGCACTGCATCTACCTGATTTTCCCCCCATGAGGAAAAGAGGAATGTTAGAGAACCAGTGCCTCTTTTTGCCTCTTGCTTGCACTTTCAAAGTAAGTGAATAAAGACATGATTTTTACTTTCAGTGTGGCTTGATGTCCTAACTGATACTTGACTGATTGACAAAGATAATAGAAACCATGGTACTAATTAAGAGTGAATGGGATATACTCAGAAAGGATATGAGCATTTGAGGTAAACTTTTTTTTATTATTATTATTTTTATTGTGGTTTTAGTGAAAGTTTTCAAAAGTCTCTCATACAAAAATTTATACACACTGTGCTATATACTCCTAGTTGTTCTCCTCGTGATGAGATAGCACACATCTTCTATCCACTCTCTATTTTCCTGTCCATTTAGCCAGCTTCTGAACTCCTCTGCCCTCTCATCTCCCTCCAGACAGGAGCTGTACACATAGTCTCATGTGTCTACTTGATCCCAGAAGCTCATTCCTCACCAGTATAATTTTCTATCCTGTAGTCCACTACGATCCCTGTCTGAGGAGTTGGCTTTGGGAATGGTTCTTGTCTTGGGCTAACAGAAGGTCTGGGGACCATGACCTCTGGGGTTCTTCTAGTATCAGTCAGACCATTAAGTCTGGTCTTTTTATGAGAATTTGAGGTCTGCATCCTGCTGCTCTCCTGCTTCCTCAGGAGTTCTCTGTTGTTTTCCCTGTCAGGGCAGTCATTGGTTGTAGAAGGGCAGCACCTAGTTCTTCTGGTCTCAGGCTGATGTAGTCTCTGCTTTATGTGGCCATTTCTGTCTCTTGAGCTCCTAATTATCATGTCTCTTTGCTGTTCTTCATTCTCCTTTACCCCATCTCAGTTGAGGCCAATTGATGCATCTTAGATGGCTGCTTGCTGGCGTTTAAGACCCCAGATGCCACTCTCCAAAGTGGGATGCAAAAAGTTTTCTTAATAAATATTATTATGCCAATTGACTTAGATGTCCCCTGAAACCATGGTCCCTGAAACCATAGTCCCCAAAACCCCACCCAGGCTATGCTGCCCTTCAAAGCATTCAGTTTATTCAGGAAACTTCTTCGCTTTTGGTTTAGTCCAGTTATGCTGACCTCGCCTATACCATATGTTGTCTTTCCCTTCACCTAGAGATCTTATCTACTATCTAATTACTGAATACCCTTCTCCTACCCTCCCTCCCTCCCTCCTTTCATAACCATCAAAGAATATTTTCTTCTCTGTTTAAACTATTTCTTGAGTTCTTATAATAGTGGTCTTATACAATATTTGTCCTTTTGCAACTGACTAATTTTACTCAGCATAATGGCTTCCAGATACCTCCATGTCATGAAATGTTTCATGGATTCCTCACTGTTCTTTATAGATGCGTAGTGTTACATTCTGTGAATATACCATAATTTATTTATCCAGTCATCTGTTGATGGCACCTTGGTTGCTTCCATCTTTTTGCTATTGTAAACAGTGCTGCAATGAACATGGGTGTGCATATATCTCTTTGTGTAAAGGCTCTTATTTCTCTAGGATATATTCCAAGAAGTAGGATTGCTTTTTAAGGAAGTGCCAAAATGATTTCCAATGTGGTTGTACCATTTTATGTTCCCACCAGCAGTGTAGAAGTGTTCCAATCTCTCCACAACCTTTCCAACATTTATTATTTTGTGTTTTTTTGGATTGATGCCAGCCTTGTTGGAGTGAGTTGGAATCTCATTGTAGTTTTGATTTGCATTTCTCTAATGGCTAATGATCTTGAGCATTTCCTCATGTATCTGTTAGCTACCTGAATGTCTTCTTTAGTAAAGTGCCTGTTCATATCCTTTGCTCATTTTTTAATTGGGTTATTTGTCTTTTTGTAGTTGAGTTTTTGCAGTATCATGTAGATTTTAGAGATCAGATGCTGATCAGAAATGTCATAGCTATAAATTTTTTCCCAGTTTGTAGGTAATCTTTTTACTCTTCTGGTGAAGTCTCTGGATGCGCATACGTGTTTGATTTTTAGGAGCTCCAAGTTATCTGGTTTTTCTTCTGCGTTGCTAGTAATGTTTTGTATTCTCTTTATACCATGTATTAGGGCTCCTAGTGTTGTCCTTATTTTCTCTTCCATAATCTTTACTGTTTTAGATTCTGTATTTAGGTCTTCGATCTATTTTCAGCTTGTTTTTGTGCATGGTGTGAGTTATGGGTCTTGTTTCATTATATTGCAGCTGGATATCCAGTTATGCCAGGACCGTTTGTTAAAAAGACTGTCTTTTCCTCATTTAACTGACTTTGGGCCTTCGTCAAATAACAGCTGTTCATATGTGGATGGATTTATGTCTGGATTCTCAATTCTGTTCCATTGGTCTATGTATCTGTTGTTATACCAGTACCAGGCTGTTTTGACTACTGTGGCGGTATAATAGATTCTAAAATCAGGTAGAGTGAGGCCTCCCACTTTGTTCTTCTTTTTCAGTGATGCTTTTCTTGTCCGGGGTCTCGTTCCCTTCCATATGAAGTTGATAATTTGTTTCTCCACCTCATTAAAAAATGTCACTGGTATTTAGATCAGGATTGCATTGTATCTGTAGATCACTTTGGGCAGAATAGACATTTTTATAATGTTAAGTCTTCCTATCCATGAGCAAGGTATATTTTGCCACTTATGTAGATCTCTTTTGGTTTCTTGCAGAAGTGTTCTGTAGTTTCCTTTGTATAAGTCTTTTACATCTCTGGGAAGATTTATTCTTAAGCATTTTATCTTCTTGGGGTCTACTGTAAATGGTATTGATTTGGTGGTTTTCCTCTTTGATGTTCTTTTTGTTGGTATAGAGGTATCCAACTGATTTTTGTATGTTTATCTTGTATCCTGATACTGTACTGAGCTCTTGTGTTAGTTTTAGTAGTTTTCTTGAGGATTCCTTAGGGTTTTCTGTGTATAAGATCATGTCACCTGCAAATAGAGACACTTTGACTTCTCTGTTGCTAATCTGGATACCCTCTCTTTCTTTAATGTAACCTAATTGCTCTGGCTAGGACCTCCAGCACAATGTTGAATAAGAGTGGTGATAAAGGGCGTCCTTGCCTGGTTCCCGAACTCAAGGGGAATGTTTTCAGGCTCTCTCCATTAGGATGATGTTGGCTATTGGCTTTCTCTAAATGCCCTTTATTATGTTGAGGAATTTTCCTTCTATACCTATTTTGCTGAGAGTTTTTATCAAGAACGGGTGCTGAACTTTGTCAAATGCCTTTTCTGGATCAATTGATAAAATCATGTGATTCTTGTCTTTTGTTTTATTTATATGATGGATTACATTAATTGTTTTTCTAATGTTCAGCCAACCCTGTATACTTGCTATGAATCCCATTTGGTCATGGTGAATTATTTTTTGGATATGTTGTTGAATTCTATTGGCTAGAATTTTGTTGAGGATTTTTGCATCTAAGTTCTTGAGTGATACAGGTCTCTAATTTTCTTTTTTAGTATCTTTACCTGGTTTTGGTATCAGGGATATAGTGGCTTCATAGAATGAGTTTGGTGGTATTCCATCCTTGTCTATGGTCTGAAATACCTTTAGTAGTAGTGGTGTTAACTCTTCTCTGAAAGTTTGGTAGGGCTCTGCAGTGAAGCCATCTGGGCCAAGGCTTTTTTTTTTTTTTTTTTTCCTTGGGGGAAGTTTTTTGATTACCTTTTCAATCTTTTCTTTTGTTATGGGTTATTTAGTTGTTCTACCTCTGTTTGTGTTAATTTAGGAAGGTACTATGTTTATAGGAATTCATCCATTTCTTCTAGGTTTTCAAATTTGTTAGGGTACAATTTTTCATAGTAATCTGATATGATACTTTTAATTTCAGTTGGATCTGTTGTAATATCTCCCATCTCATTTCTTAATCTGGTTATTTGCTCCCTCTTCTGTTTTTCTTTTGTTAGTTTGGCCGATGGTTTTTCAATTTTATTAGTTTTTTCTAAGAACCAGCTTTTGGTCATGTTAATTCTTTCAACTGTTTTTCTGTTTTCTATTTCATTTAGTTCAGCTCTAATTTTTATTATTTGTCATCTTCTGGTGCCTGACGGTTTTTCTTTTGTTGTTGCTGTCGTTGCTCTCTTTCAATTTGTTTAAGTTGTAGGGAGAATTCTTTGTTTTTGGCCCTTTCTACTTTTTGGATGTGTGCATTTATTGATATAAATTGACCTCTGAGTGCTGCTTTCACTGTGTCCCAAAGGTTCTGATAGGAAGTGTTTTCATTCTCATTGGATTCTATGAATTTCTTTATTCCATCCTTAGTGTCTTCTATAATCCAGTCTTTTTTGGGCAGGGTATTGTTCAGTTTCCAAGTGTTTGATTTCTTTTCCCTGCTTTTCCTGTTATTGATTTCCACTTTTATGGCCTTATGGTCAGAGAAGATGCTTTGCAGTATTTCAATGTTTTTTGGATTCTGCTCAGGTTTGGCTTATGACCTAATATGTGGTCTATTCTAGAGAATGTTCCACGTGCACTCGAAAAGAAAGTACACTTGGATGCTGTTGGGTGGAGTGTTCTGTATATGTCTATGAGGTCCAGTTGGTTGATTGTGGCATTTAGATCTTCTGTGTCTTTATTGAGATTCTTTCTGGATGTCCTGTCCTTCACCAAAAGTGGCATGTTCAAGTCTCCTACTGTTATTGTGGAGCGGTCTATCTCACTTTTCAATACTGACAGAGTTTGTTTTATGTATCTTTCAGCCCTGTCATTGGGTACATAAATGTTTAATATGGTTATATCTTCTTGGTGTATTGTCCCTTTAATCATTATATAGTGTCCTTCCTTATCCTTTCTGATGGATTTAACTTTAAAGTCTATTTTGTCAGAAATTAATATTGCCACTCCTGCTGTTTTTTGATTGTTGTTTGCTTGATATATTTTTTTTCCATCCCGAGTTTTAGTTTGTTTGTGTCTCTAAGCTAATGTGTGTCTCTTATAGGCAGCATATAGATGGATCTTGTTTTTTAATCCATTCTTCCACTCTGTCTCTTCCTTGGTGCTTTTAGTCCATTTACATTCAGCGTAATTTTGGATAGGTATGAATTTAGTGCTATCATTTTGATGTCTTTTTTTTGTGTGTTGTTAACAGTTTCTTTTTCCCACTTAATTTTATGTGCTGAGTAGATTATCTTTATATATTGTCCTTTCCTCATATTCGTTGTTGTTGATTTTGTTTCTGCTGAGTCTCTTTTTTTTGCTTGTATTTTATTTTGATGTGTAGAATATTTTGTCTCCTTTATGGATACCTTATTATTCACCCTTATTTTTCTAAATTTAAACCTGAATTTTATTTTTTTATATCACCTTGTCTTCCTCACCATGTGGAAGATCTATAACTACATTTCTTAATCCCTCTTTATTGTTTTAATATTGTCTTCTTTTTGGTAATAACATCACAGTTTCCTTGTTTTTTTGTTTTTTTTTTTTTGTTTCATCTCAATTTATTTTTGTGGTTTTTCTGTCTGGGTTGACTTCTGATTGCTTTGCCTAGTGTTCTAGTCTTGGGTTGATACCTAATATTATTGATCTTCTCACCAAAGAACTCCCTTTAGTATTTCTTGCAGTTGTGTTTAGTTTTTACAAATTCCCTAAACTTCTGTTTACCTGGAAATGTCCTAATTTCACCTTCTTATTTGAGAGGCAGTTTCAGTGGATATAAGACTCTTGGCTGTCAGTTTTTTTCCTACAATTTTTTACATAAGTCAGCCTATTGCCTTCTTGCCTACATGGTTTCTGCCGAGCAGTCCGAGCTTATTCTTATTGACTCTCCTTTGTAGGTGACTTTTCATTTATCCCTAGCTGCTCCTTAAAATTCTCTCTTTATCCTTGGTTTTGGCACTTTGATTATAATATGTCTTGGTGACTTTCTTTTAAAATCTACCTTATATGGTGTTCAATGAGCCTCTTGGATAGATATCTTCTCATCTTTCACGATATCTGGGAAGTTTTCTGCCAAAAAATCTTCAATAGTTCTGTCTGTACTTTTTGTTATCCCTCCCTGCTCTGATACTCCAGTCACTCATAGGTTATTTCTCTTGATAGAGTCTCACACAGTTCTTAAGGTTTCTTCATTTTTCTAAATTCTTTTAACTGATTTTTCTTCAAATATATTAGCACCAAGTGATGTATCTTCAAGTTCAGAAATTCTGGTTTCCACTTGCTCATTTCTGCTCCTCTGATTTTCTATTGAGTCATCTACTTCTGTAAGTTTATTGTTTATATTCTGAATTTCTAATTTCTGTCTGTCTATAGGTTTTTCCAGCTTATTAAATTTTTCATATGTTCCTGAATAATCTTTCTAATTTCTTCAATTGCTTTATCTGTGTGTTCCTTGGCTTGTTCTGCATATTGCCTCATTTCCTTCCTCATGTTTTGAAGGGTTCTGTATATTAATCTTTTGTATTCTGCCTCTGGTAATTCCAGGAATGCACTTTCATCTAGAAGATCCCTGGATTCTTTATTCTGAGAGCTTGTTGAGGCGATCATGGTCTGTTTCTTTATGTGATTTGATATTGACTGTTGTCTCCGAGCCACCTATAAGTTATTGTATTAGTTTATTTTATGTTTGCTTACTGTGTCATAGCTTCTTGCTTTGTTTTGTTTTGATATGCCCAAATGGGTTGCTTGGGTGAGCTAGCTTGATGATTTTTGCCTTTGGAGCTCTGACGTCCCCAGATGGCTAGAGCTGTTATCAGGTGTATCAGTCTAGGAGTCCATCACTTTTCTTGTATGAATTTCGTTCATGTGTCCAGGTAGCTGATCATCAATACTGTGGTACAGGCTCTGTCCTACAGTATTAGAGGGACTGGGGTGATTGGTGTAGGCACTGGTATCTGGTTGCATTGGGGGGTCACACTCTGAACATGGCAGGGGGCTCAGAATCATCCCCCACATGTCTCTGAGGAAAGTGTGTCCCTGTTCCCTGGAGTGTAGAGGTGGGTGTGTTATGCAGATGGACCGTGGGCCCAGTGTTTTCAGTTGTAAGGACTGGGAGGTACCAGTTATCTTTGGACTTCTGTTGCGGTGTCTGTGCGACCTGTGTGGAGCTACCAGTCCTCAGGCCCTTGATGTGGGTAGGTGGGGACCCTGTTTAATAAGCAAAGCAATGTCAAACATAAAACACCGACTTCTCCACCGCACAGCTGAAATGGTTGGAGCCTGCCAACAAGGGCCTATTCTCCCAAAATAGGCCCACACAGGTCCATGCAGAAGGGAAAGGTACTCAAAGTTTACGGACTGTTTATGCATGGATAGGAGCTGCTTCTCTCCTGGATTCCCCCGGTTAGTTGAGCTGGCAAATTATCTTTTCTCCCAATTTTCTAAGGCTGGTAGTATGGCTCTAAATGCTCACCAGGGCCTGTCTAAAAAAAAAAAAAAATTGTCTAAGGCCCAGGGAAATCAGCTGCTGAAGCCAGCTTGGGAGTGGGGCTGGGAGGTGGGCACAGTAAAATATTCACAAGTGCTTAGCTTTTGCTGAGAGTGCCGTTCATTTCTGGTTCCAGAGGTGTGAGTAGGCTGTGTGGTGTCTGGTTCTCCCTGAGGAAACTGCGGCCAAACGCTAGAACCAGCCTGTCGCCACCAATCCCAAGAATCATGCCTAAGGGCTCCCCGGGATTCAGGTCCAGCAACTCCCCTCTGCTTCTGAACCGTCTCTTCTTCCTCCTCCCCCTCAGTTCATTTTCTAAGTTTGCCTTTGATGTCCAGGTCTCCTAGCTTGTCATAAATATACTCGTTTCACTTGGTTTTTCAGGTCTTTGTTGTAAGAGGGCTCACCAGAAGCGTCTGTCTGATCTGCCATCTTGGCTCCACCTCTCTGGAGCCTAATATTAATGATGTCAATTTTGAGCACTTGTTTAATGCCATGTCATCCAGGTCTCTTCATTATAAATTTCCATTTTTTAATTGTAATTTATTAGCAATATATAGGAAGATAATTTTACATTATGTAATTTACTGTACATCATCAAACTTTTGCCTATTTGTCCATTATTCCTTCTAAGTTTATACTTGTTCACACTATAGTATAAAGAAGTTTTTATTTTGTGTATTATTCATGTATTGCTTTATTTGTATCTACATGGACTCACAGAATCTGGGTTATAATCCATTACCATCATTTTCTATATTGGTGCTCAAGCTGTCCAAAATTTTGCTGGAGGGAGCCCATTCAAATGAGATACTAGATCCTTTTGACATGTCCTAATCATACTTTGGAAATCCTGGTTGCATAGTGGTTAAGAGCTATGGGTGCTAAAAAATGTTCTACAGTTTTGAATTCACCAGGCACTCCTTGGAAACCCTATGGGGCCGTCTTACTATGAGTTGGAATCAACCGGGCAACAATGATTTTTTTTTTTGTTTGTTTCTTTTTAATCATAATTTGATCATTTCTTTACTTTCTCAAAATGCATTCCATTACTGATATATTTTACTCTTCTTATTGCATGCAAAAAAAAAAAAAAGTTAGGGTTCTACTTGGGACTGTCTTGAGCCTTCAGGCCAATTAAAGGATGATTAACATTTTAACAATATTGTGATTTCCAATCTCTATTTCTTTAGGTTTTGCCTAATTTCTGTCTGGGATGTTTTGTAGTTTTCAATACAGAAGCACTGTAAATCTTTTATTATATTGGACACATGATGTTTTATATCAGCTGATCATGTGTGCTGATGGATGCCTAAGTAGGGAAACACACATACACAAGTGCTTTTCGTGTAGAGAAAAACCCTGCAATGACACGTCATAGCTTTCAGAATAAAGTTCATGCAACTTTTCAGAGTGATCATGGACATTCTTGATAGTCTTATTTGTTTGTTTCAACAAATTATACCTTACATTAAAAACAGTTAAAAAAAAAAAAACCTTAACCCACATTCTCTAGTTACTTTTTCCCCATCATCTACCTCAGCACTGTGGTTTCTAAAATCTATGGCTACTCATTCATAATTCCTCATTCTTCAAGAATCAGATTAACTGAAAAACAAATAAAACTTAAAACAAAAACACCAATCCTGACTACTCTGTCTCCAGTACTTTAATCTCTTTGCAAATGCCTCTACAATTTTTTTCTCTATCTTCAAGGAATTAAAGCCCACAGAATCATGGAGCATAAATGTGTTGAATTTCTTACTGTATCACTAATCTCTAGCATAATATTAATAAAATTGTAGGCACTTAATAATACTTGTTGAATTAATATATAATTAAATGGTAGAGGTAGTGAAAGCAGTATTGGTGTGAAATGTGGAACAACTGAGTTATCATGGACTTTGTGCTATAATTTTCTGGATGACTCTGAAAATGTGTTTAAATCGTTAGACTTTATTATCCCATCAGATTCAAAAGGGTTTTTGGATAAGAATATATTTAAGATACAATTCATTCAATTTTTTTTAATGACAGAGATATCAGTAATTGAGAAAAAGAGTCAACGACTTCTTTCCATTGAGGATCTGGACACTCCACAGCAAGGAGACTTGGACGCATTTAATTTCAACGTAAAGATGCATAATTCATGAATCCTAGTTAGGGAGGATTCTTAGAGTTGGAAACTCAACCAGTAATTAAAAATTAAAGAAGACAAGGAAAATATGTATATTCACTATATTGCACTGTGTTTCTAACAAGAAACATAGTCTTTATCCAGATAGGATCAACAATATTATTGATTGAAAGCTGGTATAGGCTACAATGATCTGAAAACTGCCTTTCATGCTGGTAAATTCCGAGAAGTAGTTAAAGGGAAAACGCAAGCATCTCAAATAATGTGGAATTTTGTTTTGGGAGATGATTATTGTTGCACAAAGAAACGTGAATGTCTGATTAGCATGGATTTTAAGAACTGAACATTTTCACCACATGACTGCGGACCTGCTTGGTCTTTATGCCATAGACCAGTGGATTGAGAACTGGAGGGACCAACAAATAAATGCTGGAAAAGAGGATATGGATATAAGGGGGGATATGAGAACCAAACCTATGTGTGAAGAAGGAGAAGAAGGCCAAGAGGTAGAACTGGAGGAAGACACAGATGTGAGCAATGCAGGTACTGAATGCTTTCAACCTCGCCTCCTTCTGGGGCAAACAGAAAACTGTGGTAAATATCTGGATGTAGGACAAGGTGATGAATGTGAGGTCAAACCCTGCTATTGTGAAGGCCACAAACAAACCATAGATCTTGTTGACCTGGACATTTTCGGCAGCTAGTTTCACAATAGCCATATGCTCACAGTAGGAGTGGGAGATGACAGTTGTATGATAAAATTTAAGACGACACTTTATCAGTATTAGGCATGGGGCTACAATAATGGCAGCCCTGAGAGTAACCACAATACCTATTTGGGTGACTAGCTGGTGGGTGAAGATGGCAGCATGCCTCAGTGGATAACAGATGGCAACATAACGGTCCAGGGCCATGGCCAGCAGGATGCCTGACTCGATGCACTGAAATGTGTGGATGAGCCACATTTGAAGCAAGCAGGAATCAAAATAGATCTCTGGCATATGAAACCAGAGGATTCCAAGCATCTTGGGCATAATGCTGGTAGCAAGTGCAATATCTGTGATTCCTAGCATGCCTAGAAAAATGTACATGGGCTCATGGAGGCTGCGTTCTGATTTTATGATAGTTAGAAGCAAGGAGTTTCCAGTCATAGCAATGAGGTATGTAACGAAGAATGGAATCCCAATCCAGCACTGCACAGACTCTAGGCCTGGGATCCCTACTAGTGTCAACACAGAGGGCATGAAGATTGTGATATTAGAAGTAGACATGGTGTCCTTGGGCCTTCTGATGCAGTCAAAAGAAGCTTTTCAGTCAGTGCTACTGTTCCTTTTCTACTTCCTATTTTAATCCAAATATGGCATATTTAGTCTGTCTTATTTTGGTGGAACTCTATGAGTACATCATCCATCGGACTCATATTATTGATGTGAAAAGGCAGATTCATAGAGTCACATCACTGTTTTAAGGAAGACATCCACAAGCACTGTGTCACAGTAAGATATAATGTGCGCGGCAGGCCAACTGTATTTAGAACCAACAAAATCATTTGATTGAGAGATCAAACTGCTGAACTGTCTGTTATTTCCTTTCCAGACCTGTTGACCAAATATTTCATTTGTTTGTTTTGCTTGAGAACTGATTTTTAACCATTTTGACAACTTGTTCCATAGCCTACATTCTGGCTACTCTCTAAAACAAAAAGCCAAACGCTTTGCCATCGAGTCAATTCTGACTCACAGACACCTTATAAGACAGAGTAGAACTAGCCCATAGAGTTTCCAAGGAGCGACTGGTGGATATGAACTGCCAGGCTTTTGGTTAGCAGCAGAGTTCTTAAGCACTCTTCCACCAGGGCTGTAGCTACTCTCTAACCCCTACTCTCTAAAAAAAAAAAAAAATTTATTTATTTATTTAGCAGTCTATTATTCCCAATTCTCTTAAACTCAGGGAATGTCAGTTTGGACCAGAAAGTTCCCAAACTCCAACAAGCTGATACCCAAGAGCATATTTATATCCCTATATCTGTAAATATCAATGTCACCTGTAGCTTGCTAGGCTGAAAAGAACCTTTAGAAAAATTAACCCAAGTTTATGTTCCTTTAACCAGTCTGGACCAACGTTCCCTGATACTTTTCAAATTTCTGGGAAAGCTCTCTTTCCTTTGGCTTATAGTTCTAACAGCTAAAATTCTTAAAATTAGTTGTGTGCTTAAAATAGCAAGCATAAGCAGTTGGAATTTTATAATGCGTGTCACAGAATACTTAGAGAAGAGGAACCTGTGGGAGGCAAGAGAATGAGCAGCAGCAATTCACAGCGAAGAGAACTCATTCCAAGATAAATACAGGCTATAGAAAAATGGGGGAATGGCTCACTAAGCCGTAATAAAGACCTGATTTGTGGGTTTTAATTGTTCAGAGCTATCATTAGTGTGAGATTTATCCATTTGGGCTTATTGCTTTTTAACAAAATACAGATATTCTTGAAAGATTGTATCATTTGTGAGCTCAGACACAAGCAACTTAGAAAATACAAACAGTTGATGAATGAACTTATTTAAAGATGTCAAAGAAGAACTAGACAGGAAAGGCAGAGGATGAGGTTTTGGGGTACCAGAAATAGCCAGAACAGGGCTATAGAACAAGTGAAGAAAATTTAATTAATTCCCAATTTTACTAATGAGTGATTTTTCTGAAACATTCTTTTTTTATATCTTCTTGGAAAGCTCTTCTCTGATCAAAATCATAAAAAAATAAAATACATATTTGGTATAAGACATTCTAAAGCCATCCATTAAAGAAACATTTGTAATTCTGTGAAGAATAAAAAGTTGGGTTATTTCATGCTTCCCTAGACTCTTTAATAAAGTTGCTTTCAATCATGCCAGCAAGCTCCTAAATCAGCTAACCACATATTGAATGTCTTCAAGTATGCAAGCAAGAAAGGAAGCAGCTTCCGTTTTATGTTGCTAAATTTAAGTGAAAGAATGAAGTCAGCAGGGGCTATATTATGCGAGGAAGGGTGTATTCATGAACATATATTTAGGATAGTCCGTCAACCAAGCACTGGGATTTCTACAGATGTGCTCATCATGCTCAATTCTATGACCTCCACACCCACAGATCACTGACTCTTTCTCATAGGACCAAAGTGTGTATTCTCCAAAGTCAGTCAGAAGTAGAATAGGTATCCTTTGAGATATCACAATGTTATCACAGTGTCCAACAAAGGAGCTAACATGTGAGACTTACCTGAGTGGTAAAGATGCTGGGATGGCATGTGGGTACGCACATAAAAAACTGAGTGCCTGATTAGTGGCATAGAGGGATTGATTGTAGAAGCTGATAATGACAAATTATGGGAGTGAATTTAGAAATAGTGAAGCTAACTCCTCGATGGTTGTTGAGAGCTGGTTTTGATCTTACCAGATGCCTGAAGTGTGCTTTCAGATCTTCATATACTTTCAAGTCATCAAATCTTTTCTCTTCCTGAGATTCCAGTCTCAGTCCCACATTTTTTGTGTTCTACAATGCCTCTTCTTTCTATCTGCACATTCTGAAACAGTACCTTCTCAATGCCATTAACTGTCATCATTTGTAGATGCTGGAACCACCTGCCAATATTATACTGTGAGCATCCTCTTGGATAGGCTTTCACAATGTTCTTTCATCTCTGCAGTACCACCACTTTCCTTTCTCCAAAATTCTGTCAGAGAACATGTTTGCGTTCACCCTCCAACAAAACACCACAGCAAGGTCTCTGGCATTCAGCAACACAGCAGACATTTCTTTAGCTGAAATTAGACAGGCAAATAGCTAGCCACCTGTATTAAGGCTCCCTAATGAGTATGTGAGAAAGGAGGAGGAGTTATGGCCATGGGTTGAGGGATTTTCCAGCCACTCACCAAGACCCTGAGAGACTCAGGAGATTTTATGTCAACCCTCTTGGGTTTATCCACAAAACTAAAATCTCTGAAATACTGTCTACACTTGCAGGTATCTCCCCACTCTGTCCCATTCCTCTTTGCTATAAACTAAATGCCCAGAAATTCATATACATGAGTCTTATTTTATTTTATTAGCTGAGTTCCTTTGTGGTTGGCCATGTTTGCAAACACTTAAAATCCACTTAAATCCAGACCTGTCTCTATGCAATTTCCATTCTGTTTAAATAAACATTTCTTTCTTTCACTGAGTTACTTCTGGAAAGAAAAATCTGTATTCATAATTATTCTCCAATCACAAGTTTATCTCTCAATTCCCTACAGTCTCACACTTTCCATTTTTATTTTCTTTAAATTCTTTTGGCAAAGGCAGTGGTATCCTCAGTGTGACCAATTCTAGTGGACATTTCTAAGCTCTAGCATGTAGAGCTCTGAGCAGGTTGTTCCACTTTTGACAAACTCTTCCTCCATCTTTGTCTTTACCCTTTTCTTCCTCCTGTCTATTCATCCTTCTTTTCTTTCAAAAAGCAATTGTTATATAAGTCCTACGTGTGGAGAAATCATACGAGGCACTCTTGACAAAAAACAATAAATAATAAACAGACACAACACTGGTCTTCAAGCTTTTAGTAATAAGGGAAAATAGTTAGACTATCTTTTGCCCTAATACCAAATGACAAATTCTAAGAAAGAATTATGCACTTATCTTTCTCCTCAACTTTCTGTTACCTAATTTCTAGATTTTCTAATATATAGCCAACTAAGAGATACTTGATGAAATATTGAGACATTGGCAAATTCATGATGAATACTTTCAATGGAGTTGGGAGAGCAACATTCACAATGGACTTGAGGAAGAATAAGAGACAAAGAAGAAAAAGCAAGGAACCCTGAATGTTTTTTTTCTGGAATTTACTCTAGACAAAAATTTTGTGTGTTATTTCTCAGGACCAATCATAGACAATTACAAGACTTTACCTGGCCTCATAAGGGGGGATCTGCCACCCCCCCCCACACACACATACACCCACATGAGACTTAGTGCACATCCAGGACATTGCAGTATTTTGGAGGTAGTTGCAGTAATGGGTCCATCCCCACATATACACCACCAGGTCAGTCAAGTTTATATGCATATCTGAATTCCTAGCCTGGCACCTATATTAGAGGTCTCCTTATTAGGGGTGTACGTTGAGACCTCTTTATCAAGAGGTCTTGATAAAGACCTCTTGACTGAGGCACTTCTCCCCAATTTCACTCAGCACTTTTCTACTCCTAGCTTTCTCCTCTTCCTCCCCTTTAGCTAACCAGAAGGAAGGAGTCTTCTGTTCTGGGTCCTTGGCAGTAAAATAATTCCCTTCATATGCAGTACATCTACCTGATTTTGTCCTGGTTTCCTTCCATGAGGAAAATAGGAACGTTAGAGAGCCAGTGCCTCTTTTTCCCTTGCTTGCACTGTGACAGTGAGAGAATAAAGACATGATTGTTACTTTCAGTGTGGCTCGTTCTCCTAACTGACGATTGATTGGCAAACATAATAGAAACCATGGTACTAATTAGGAGTGAATGGGATAGATTCAGAGAGCATATCAGCATTTTAGCTAATCTTTATTTATACTGAAGAATAAATCTTTATTTATTCTTCAGTCACCATGAAACAATTTACACTTCTTCACTGTTTTAGTTCTGTTCTTTTCTTCTTTTCCACTGATTTCATTTAAATTTTGTCTCTCACAACTGTATCCTTAGTCCTGTTCAGCCTTAAATGATGCAAACAGGCTAGTCAGTCCATCTTCCCAAAAGGCTTTAGTCAAGTTGCCTTCATTATGCCAAGTTCTATAATAATATTTCAAGCTCAGATTTTCTCTTCCTGTTCCAGATACATAGAGCATAGGACCTCTCTTGGTTATCTAGTGCTGCAATAACAGAAATATTGCAAGTCAATGGCTTTAACAAAGAAAAATTTATTCTCTCTCAGTCCAGTAGGATACAAGTCCAAATTCAAAGTGTGAGCTCCAGGGGGAAGGCTTTCTCTCTGCATCAGTTCTGGAGGAAGGTCCTTGTCCTCAATTTTCCCCTGGTTGAGAAGCTTTACAGGTGTAGGGACCCCAGGTCGAAAGGATGTGCTTTGCTTCTGGTACTGCTTTCTTGGTGGTATGAGGTCCCCAACTCTCTGCTTGCTTCCCTTTCCTTTTATCTTTTGAGAGATAAAAGGTGGTACAGGTCACACCCCAGGGTAACTCCCTTTCCTTGGGTCAGGGAGGTGACCTGAGTAAGGGCGGTGTTACAATCCCACCGTAATCCTCTCAACATAAAATTATAATCACAAAATGGAGGACAGCCACACAATACTGGGAATCACAGCCTAACCAAATTGGTACACACATTTTTGGGGGGACACAATTCAATCCATGTTAGAACCCCATATTATGTGTATATTATATACTCCCTGTGTCTGGAATAACCACTTTTTCAATAACATACTATCTATACACTGGCCAACAATGTCTGTGTGACTTCATTAGGAATATATATTTGGAAACTTTAACATGGCCACTGGAGTAATAATTTACCTGGAGAATTGTTGATGATTAACATATAAACATAAGATCTACAGAAGTATGAGGAATGGAAACAAAAAGAGAAATATCAATCAACTGAACAAAGTAACAAGAAAAATAAAATAGAATAGCATATCTTCAGTCTAAAAGACCATTACTTACGTGAAGGAAAGTTACATTCCTTCCTGATAGTTTTTCATTTTCATCTCCCACGAGGCCTAACTGACGATCTTTCAGGGCAGAGTTTCTCAACTTCTACGTGATTGACAAAGAGGTCTCTAGTCATTTCTAATTGTTACCTGGAGGAGTGTTAGAGGGGCTGGGATGGTGAGACTTTAAATTACAACTTGTTGCTACCAATTTTTCTAGGGTCCTATGATTGTTGTTGTTTTTATGTGTCGTTGCGTCAGTTCTGATTCATAGCCACCCTATGTATCCCATAAAGAAACACTGCCTCGTCCTGTGCCATGCTCACAATCCTTGTTATGCTTGAGCCCATTGTTGCAGCCACTGTGTCAATACATTCCTTTGAAGATCTTCCTCTTTTCTGCTGTCCCTGCACTTTACCAAGCATAATGTTCTTCTCCAGGGACTGATTCCTCCTGACAACATGTCCAAAATATGTAAGAGGCAGTCTCCCCGTACTTGCTTCTAAGGAGTATTCTGGTTGTGCTACTCCTTAGACGTATTTGTTGGTTCCTTTGGCAATCCATGGTATATTCAATATTCTTGGCCAACACCAAAATTCAAAGGCAGCAATTCTTATTCTGTCTTCCTTATTCATTGTACAGCTTTTGCATGTATATGATGTGATTGAAAACACCATAGCTTGGATCAGTCACACCTTAATTTTAAAGGTGAAGTCTTTGCTTTTTAACACTTTAAAGAGGTCCTTTGCAGCAGATTTTCCCAGTGCAGTGTGTCTTTTGATTTTGTAACTGTTGCTTCTACGGGTGTTGATTGCAGATCCAAGTAAGATTAAATCCTTGACAACTTCAATCTTTTTCCATTTCTCATGATGTTACTTATTGGTCCAGTTGTGAATATTTTCTTTTTCTTTATGTTGACATGCCATTCATACCGAAGACTATAGTCTTTGATTTTCATCAGTAAGTGCTTCAAGTCCTCTTCACTTTCAGCAAGCAAAGTTGTGTCATCTGCATAATGCAGATTGTTAATGAGTCTTCCTCCAACCCTGATACCCCATTCTTCATATACTCCATATTCTTGGATTATTTCCTCAGCGTGCAGATTGAATAAGTAAGGTGAAAGAATACAATCCTGACGCAGAACTTCGCTGACTTTAAACCATGGAGTATCCCCTTGTTCTGGCCTAACAACTGCCTTTTGATCTATGTACAGGTTCCTCATGAGCACAATTAAGTGATCTGGAATTCCCATCCTTAGCAATGTTATCCATATTCATGTCCTTTACATAGTCAGTACAACACAGGTAAACATCCTTCTGTTATTCTCTGCTTTCAGCCAGGATCCATCTGACATCAGCAATGATATCCCTGATTCCACATCCTCTTCCGAATCTGGACTGAATTTTTTTAATGATCTTTAGCAAAATTTTGCTTGAGAGTGACATTAATGATATTGTTAGATTGTTTCTGTATTTGGTTGGATCACCTTTCTTGAAATAGGTGTAAATATGGACCTCTTCCAGTCGGTTGGCCAGGTAGCTGCCCTCCTAATTTCTTGGGATAGAAAAAAGAGCACTTCCAGCACTGCATGTGTTTGATGAAACATTTCAATTGATATTCAGTAACTTTTGGGTCCTTGTTTTTCACCAATGCCTTCAGTGCAGCTTGGGCTTCTTCCTTCAGTACCATCAGTTTCTGATCATATGCTAACTCTTGAAATGGGTGAACACTGACTAATTCATTTTGGTAAAATGGCTGTGTATTCCTTCCATCTTCTTTTGATACTTCCTGCATCCTGTAATATTTTCTCTGTAGAATTCTTCACTATTGCAACTCGAGGCATGAATTTTTTCTTCAGTTCCTTCAGCTTGAGAAATGCCAAGCATATTCTCCCCTTTTGATTTTATATCTCCAGCTCTTTTACACATGTCATTATAATACTTTATTTCTCTTCTTGAGCCACCCTTGGAAATCTTCTGTTCAATACTTTTCCTTTAACATTTCTTCTTTTTGCTTTAGCTGCTCATCGCTCAAGAGGAAGTTTCAGAGTCTCTTTTGACACTCATTTTGGTCTTTTGTTTCTTCCTTTCTTTTTTATGACCTCTTGCTTTCTTCATGCATGGTGTCCTTGATATCATTCCACAACTAGCCTGGTCTTCAGTCACTAGTGTTCAAAAAGCCAAATCTGTTCTTGAGAAAGTCTTTAATTCAGGTGGGATATACTCCAGTTCATACTTTGGCTCTTGTGGACTTATTCTAATTTTCTTCAGCGTCATCTTGAACCTGCATATAAGCAATTGATGGTCTGCTCCACAGTCAGCCCCTAGCCTTGTTCTGACTGATAATATTGAGATTTTCCATCATGTCTTTCCACAGACGTAGTTGAATTAATTACTGTGTATTCCATCTGGTGAGGTACACATGTATAGTCATTGTTTGTTGGTGAAAAAAGGTATTTGCAATGAAGAAGACATTGGTCTTGCAAAATTCAATCATGTGATCTCTAGCATCAGTTCTATCACCAAGGCTGTGTTTTCCAGCTACCAATCCTTCTCCTTTGTGTCCAACTTTTGTATTCCAATCACCAGTAATTATCAATGTCTCCTAATTAGATGTTTGACCAATTTCAGACCGCAGAAGCTGGTAAAAATATTCAATTCCTTCATCTTTGGCCTTAGTGGTTGGTACATAAATTTAAGTCATAGTTGTGGATTAACTGGTCTTTCTTGTAGGTGTATGGATATTATCCTATCACTGACAGTGTTGTACTTCAGGATAGATGTGAAAATGTTCTTCTTAATGATGAATGCAATGCTATTCCTCTTAAAGTTGTCATACCTGGCATAGTAGACCATATGCTCGTCCAAGTCAATAGGGCCAATATCAGTTTTTCGGCTCTCTAATGCCTAGGATATCAATGTTTACATATTCCGCTACATTTTTGACAATTTCCGATTTCCTAGATTCATACTTTGTACATTCCAGTTTCCGGTTATTAATGGATGTTTGCAGCTGTTTCTTCTCATTTTGAGCCATGCCACATCAGCAAATGAAGGTCTTGGAAGCTTGATTCTATCCATGTTATTAAGGTTGACTGTACTTTGAGGAGGCAGCTCTTCCCCAGTCACTTTTTGAGTACCTTCAAACCTGGGGGGCTCATCTACCGGCACTATATGAGACAATGTTCTGCTATTCATAAAGTTATTAATGGCTAATTCTTTTCAGAAGTGGGCTCCCAGATCCTTCTTCCTAGTCTGCCTTAGTCTGGAAGCTTAGCTGAAACCTGTCTGCCATGGGTGGCCCTGCTGGTACCTGAATACCAGCGGCAAAGCTTCCAACATCACAGCAACACAAAACCCCCTATGATATGACAAACTGACAGATATGTTAATTGAATAAAAATGTGGGTTTATGTGCCATTAATCAAAGAGAATTTAACTGATTATTTAGAGGAATTATTCTTAATAGATGTTAACCATATAGAGAAGATGAAGATGGTCATTCCAACAAGAAGGATTAGATTGTACAAAAATCACAGAAAAATAAAACATACAGTGAGATTGAAAGTCAATAAACATTTTTAATGTAATAATTTGTTATGTAGCAGAGAAATTTTCCAGTAAATCTTTTGACCAAAATAAAGTGTCAACTTCTGCAGTTTGAAATTGATAGAACATGGAATCAGGATGCACTGATAATTAATGGTGATTGGACTGCAAAGGCTGGACACAAAAGAGAAGGACCAGTAGTTGGAAAATATGTCCTTGGTGAAAGAAATGATGGCAGAGATCATATGACAGAATTTTGCAAGACCAAGGATTTCATCATTGCAAATACTTTTTTTCAACAACATAAACAGTGATTATACATGTGGACCTTATTAGATGGAATATGCAGGAATCAAATGGACTACATCTGTGGAAACAGACAATGGAAAGGCTCAATACCATCCATCAGAACAAGGTCAGGGGCCGACTGTGGAAGAGACCATCAGTCGCTCATATGCAAGTTTGAGTTGAAGCTGAAGAAAATTAGAACAAGTCCACAAGACTCAAACTATGAACTGGAGTATATCCCACCTGATTTGAGAGACCATCTTAAGAATAGATTTGATGTGTTGAACACTAATGACCAAAGATGAGACGAGTTGTGGAATAACACCAAGGACATCATACATGAAGCACGCAAGAGGTTGTTAAAAAGAAAGGAAGTAAATAAAAGACCAAAATGGATGTCAGAAGAGACTCTGAAGCTTGCTTTTGAATGTCAAGTAGCAGAAGTGAACAGAAAAAAATGATGAAGTCAAAGACCTGAACAGAAGATTTGAAAGGGCAGATTGAGAAGACAAAGTAAAGTGTTATAATGACATGCACATAGACTTGGAGTTAGAAAACCAAAAGGGAAGAACATGCTTGGCATTTCTCAAAGAGAAAGAGCTAAAGAAAAAATTCTAGCCTTGAACTTCAATATTGAAGGATTCTATGAGCAAAATACTGAAGGATGCAATAAGCATCAAAAGAAAATAGAAGAAATACACAGAGTCACTGTACCAAAAAGAGTTGGTCAATGTTTAGCCATTTCAAGAAGTAGCATATGACCAGGAACCCATGGTACTGAAGGTTGAAGTACAACATGGACTGAAGGCATTGGTGAAAAACAAGGCTACAGGAATTGACAGAATACCAATTGAGATGTTTCAACAAGAGATACAGTGCTAGAGGTACTCACTTGTCTATGACATGAAATTTGGAAGAGAGCTACCTGGCCAACAGACTGGAAGAGATCCATATTTATGTCCATTCTAAAGAAAGGTGATTCAACAGAATGGGAAATTTATTGAAGTATACCATTAATATCACACACAAGTTAAATTTTGCTAGAGATCATTCAAATATGGCTACAGCAGTACATTAACAGACAACTGCCAGAAATTCAAACCAGATTCAGAAAAGGACACACAAAGAGGGATATCATTGCTGATGTTATATGGATCTTGGCTGAAAGCAGAGAATACCGGAAAGATATTTAAAAAAAAAAAAAAAGAAAGATGTTTATCTGTGTTTTATTGACTGTGCAAAGTCATTCAATTGCATGGATCATAACAAATTATGGATAACATTGTGAAGAATGGGAATTCCAGAACACTTAATTGTGCTCATGAAGAGCCTGCACATTGATCAAGAGGCAGGCATTCAAGCAGAACAAGCAAGTACTGCGGTGGTTTAAAGTCAGCAAAGGTGTGTGTCAGGGTTTTATCCTTTCATCATATTTATTCAACGTGTATGCTGAGCAAATTATCCAAGAATTCAGAGTATACAGAGAAGAATAGGGCATCAGGATTGAAGGAAGTCTCATTAACAATCTGTATTATACAGATGATGGAACCTTGTGTGCTGCAAGTGAAGAGGATGTGAAGCACTTACCGATGAAGATCAAAGACCACAGCCTTCAGTGTGGATGACACCTCAACATAAAGAAAACAAAAGTCCTCACAACTGGACCAATAGATAACATAATGATAAATGAAGAAAAGGTTGAAGTTGTCAAGGATTTAATTTTACCTGGGTCCACAATCAACTGCCATGGAAACAGCAGTCAAGAAATCAAACTATGCATTGCAATGGGCAAATCTGCTGCAGAAGACCTCTTTAAAGTGTTAAAAACCGAAAATGTCACTCTAAGGTCTAAGGCACCATGGTGTTTTGAACTGCTTCAAATGCATGCAAAAGCTGAACACTGAATAAGGAAGACCAAAGAAGAATTTAAGCCTTTGAGTTGTGGTGTTGATGAAGCATATTGAACATACCATGGACTGCAAAAAGAATGGACAAAACTGTCTTGGAAAATGCACAGCTAGAATGCTCCTTCCATGCAGGGATGGTGATAATTCATCTCACATACTTTGGACATGTTATTAGGAGGGACCAGTCCGTGGAGAAGGACGTCATGCTTGGTAAAGCAGAGGGTCAGCAAAAAAGAGGAAGACCCTCTATAAAATGGACTGACACAGTGGCTGCAACAATGGGGTCAAGCATAGCAAGGATCATGAATATGGGCCAAATAGAAGCTCCTGAAACTGTGAATTTCAGCTTAATTTACTAAAATGAGGCTGATCCTCTATATCCCTGCCTGAAACATTTTTTTAATTACCTTGATGTTTTTCAGTAGAAACTGTACAGACTTTTTGAAAAATGCCTGCCATTTACCCCTCTCATCATTAGTAACTGAGGAAGCTTTCTATCCCTGTTAAAAAGTTAGAATGTAAAGGAAATACAGTCTAAGTAAAGGAATCTTTACCCAGGTGTTTTTGTTTAAAGAGGGCTAAGATATGTTTCTTTATGACAGGGTTGTGGTAAAAGTTGTTAAAAGGAAACTTAAAAGGATCTTGTCTTAACAAGTTTTTTTTTTTTTTTTTTTAATGGGAAATAAGACCCTGGTACAAAGTGGTTCTCATTAATTTCTGAGACACCTGGACACCTGGTTAGGACTGTTTTATTTTAAACTGTGGTGTTTTTATGACCTCTCCTGAAGGATATGCAATGTAAGCATTTGTGACAATGATCGAAGGCCTCTTTAATTCCTGAAAAAACCTTCCCCTGTACCCAATTATCCAGTAGAAGCCCATGCCCCACCTACTAATCCATCCTTCCTGTGACCTCAACCAAAGACTAAACAATCAAAGGAATGTGTTATAATTTCTTTATTCCTTGGACTATACCTTTTCCTGTAAATAGCTCCCTCACTGCAAGCTACAAGTTTACATTTATGTGAACTGATGTCTCTCTACATTGGATATATATTTTTTATTTTACTGAATAAATCTTCTAAAGTTTATTTCAAGGACTGAGTGGATTTTTCCTCTACAACAGTTCATAAACAAAACTGAGAAGATTGGAGGCTAAAGAAAAGGGTAGAAGACTGAATATGAAGTTCCTTTTACAAAACAAAAAACCAAAAAAAATTATAAGCCATTTAATTTTAAATTTGTAGGTGGAAGGAGAAAACCTTTAGCTTTTCAAACATTCATTTTATTATCAGCTTGTTGTATGGCCAGAAGGACAAAAAAGGCTAGGGTTTAGGAAACATTTTTGGAAAGTCTGCGATAGGACAGATAAGATATTATGGAGTAATGTGGCAATATTGGAGGACTAAAGAGAAATCCAAGTTTGTGAGAATCATTGACTTGTGTGAGAGAAATTGAGAGAGATGAAACTAAATATGTTGTTGGACTGATGATCATAGGACTGGGTGACAAAAGGCAAACAGGGAAGTAACTTTGTATATATAAATGTTTATATGTTTAAAAGAAGAAGGAGCATTTTCTTAAACTCTTGAAATAAATGAGCCAACACAAACAATCTGGGAATTTACATCTTCTGTATAGCATAAGACCTAAACCATAGTATTACCTACAACTTCACTTCTGACAAAGGATGGGATTTTCAGAATAAATATTTTAAGGAATTTAGGAGTCAGCTATTCTACATTCTCTACAAAATAAGAATTCTCTTCACTCTTTACCATCTGTGATAATCAACATTCAACCTCTTTCTCAAGCCCTGTGGTGGCAGAAAACTCCCTTTTATCTAAGGTAGTCTGCAACATTGCAGGAGAGCTCCAAATTTCAGACTTGTAAGTTTCTGTTGAGTCTCAAACTGCCTTCCTTTTATTTTCTCATGAAGTGTCTACATGAAAGTTGCAAAGTTAGACATTGGCCATGAATCACAGTGGAAGTCATAGTTTCAAGGTTCTTTGAAAATTCCTTCAGTGTGGGAAAACCAGGTGTCATATGCCTTTTCCTTTTTTCTCTTTTTTAACCCTGGTCTTCCACGTAATATTTGAAGATTTCAAGAGCCATCTTGTGACCATGAGGAACTGTGGTGCAATGAATTACTTAGTATGGCCCCTCTAGCCATAGTCTTTGTGACTCACACACAATGATTGAGTGGGACTATACAAATAAGGTACACAGGACCTGTGATGTTTCAGGTCATGTGTCAACTTGACTAGTCCATGATTCCCAGTATTGTGTGATTGTCCTCCATTTCATGTGTTATGGATCCTGACCCTTACATGTTGCTGAGACAGGATTGGTGTAAGGAGTGTCTTGGGTCTCAACCTTGTAGAGCTTCATGACTAAAGCCCCACCCTTCCCTGGGGCATGGCCTGCATCTAAGATATATGTGTGTGTTGCCTGGTGAGGCTCTCTACTCTGCAGCTGGATCTCACCTCTGGTTTGTGATCAGTTGTCCTTCCCAGAGACCTGCTGTCTGACCTGTCAATGCTGGGATTTGCTGGCCTCCACAACCCCTTGTGGGGGCAGCCTATTGTGTGACCCAATTCCCCAGCTTCCACAGGCTTGTGAGCAAGCAGTCTGTGGTCTGAACTGCTGGTTTGAATTTGTCAGCTCCTGCAGCCACATTCGTTGGAAGAAGTCTACAGCTGATTCACAAATTTGGGACCTGCCAGCTTCCACAACTGCATTAGCCATTTCCTTTATACAGTTTGTGAGTTCTCTAAGACATTGCAGTGAAATGGGGAACCCAAAGACAGGAGAGAGAGTATTAAGTTGAGAGAGAGTAGTTGATGTCAGAGATGATGGAGTAGTACAGCAGCTTGGAAATGCTGGACATTTGGGACATCTTTAACCTATGCCTCATAGGAACCAACCTTGTGATGATCTTTAGTTGGTGTCAGAACATGGGTTTTGCTGCAGTGGCCCAGACTCACTGGAATATGTGGTTTTGGAAAAAAGGGAATAAATGGAAGAACGAGAAACTTTTGGTTTCTGGATGGGAGAAAATACACTTATGGATTGAAGCAGCTGTTATGTTGCAGTTAGTTATCCCAGGCAACAGTTATTCATGAGATTTAGGAAGGATGGATCAAATTCCTGAAGAATTGCCTAGTTAGATGCCTGTGGAAATGCAGGCTGGCGCTTATTGCAAAAACCTGAGAATGCTGCCCTATGGCAAACAATGGGTTTCTGGATTAGAAACTTTCAAGATGCTGTAACATGATACACGCCATGTGAAAGGCAATTACATGCCTGCTACACGGTGTTGATTGAGACCGCTTCAATGACAGAAGAACATAAAATCATCGTGAGACCTGAAATACCTATAATGTCTTGGGCGATGTCAGATAAACACTCTGATAAGGAAGGTGCTCCCCAAAATAGCTCCATAATAAAATAGAAATTGTTCTCACAAGAACAAGCTGCTAGGGGGATGCAGGGAGCCACCAACCATATGCAGGAGCAAGTAGGCTCTTTTCCTATAGGTCCTACCTTGGAACCACCTGAGAAGCTTCCAGAGCCCATTGCTACATTGACAGTTCCCTATGAACAACTCTCTGCTGATCAGCAGAAGGCTGTTTTCCAGATGGTAGTTCCAGGGTACATGGACAACATGTGATGTGGAAAGCTGCTGCGCTAAGACCAGCAGATGGAAAGATTCTGGATGAAGAAGGTAAGAACAGGTTAGCTCAATGGGCTGAACTGCATGCTGTCTTCCTGGCCACAATGGAAGAACTGCACAATGGTGAGAGCCCATATGTTTGGATTTTTACAGATTCAGTGGCCAATGGCCTGGATGTATGGTCAGGCAAATGGGTGATGGAGAATTGGACTATCAAGGGGACAGCTGTGTCAGCATGAACATATGAAAAACACTCTGGGAACTTAGAGGATGCATCAGAGTAGGGCATGTCGATACCCATCATAAGAAAACCCTTTTCTGGATCAGAAGATGATTGGAATCAGCAAGTGGACCTGTTGGTATATTCTCACTTGAGGTGGCTGCTTGGGTCCATGAAATGAGTGGAGACAGAGGTGCTGCATTAATGCAGAGATGGGCTGAATCTAGACATTTGTCTTGCACACTCCAAGGCACAAAATGCCAATAATGACTGTTCTGTCTGCCAGCAGAAAGACAGAAGTTGCAGATGGCCAAGGGGGAAATTTTGAGATATTTCAATTATATCTTAAATGTTACTAAAAGAGTGAATTCAGTATAGCATTCAGAGAATATACTGAAAAAACTACTATACATGTTTTTAAATGTTACTGTATGGGGCATCCACACAGTGATGAACTTTTACAACCAGGAAAGAAGCATAGCTCAAGTGTAAATATGAAAATGATTATTTGGAAAGTATAAAAAATGCTGTTATTATTTTATTACAGTTTTGAATACCTCTGCCTGCATATGTCCTTCTTATTCAGAAAAAGGTGTAAATAATTTAATTGCAAGAACCAATGTTTAAGATACAGCCAAGATGACAGACTAGTCAGCCTCACTAAGCCATCCTTCTGCAACTTAGACTTGTAAAACTGATACAGTTGTCAATCCTGGAACCCTGAAACTTAAATGAAGGGAGGAATTATTAGATTGAGAGACACTGACAAGAAGAATCAGATAGAAAAAGGCAAACAAGTAAAGGTATGGAATGGAGGCTCCTTGCCAATCAGCATGACATAGCATGACCACCTTGCAATAAAGCCAACAACCCCAAAGGAAAAACACAAAAAGTCACCTTCATGGAATTCACTATAGGAGATAGAGGAGTAGCACAGATGCATGTAGAGCTAAGTAAACCATATTTGCTGGCTACAGGTCAAGGAAGAGCACTGACACTCTCATGCAGTAACCAGAGGAGCAAGCTCCTAAATTCCCTATCCCTCTGGTGAGTAACAGCAAGAACTGCCATATTCCTGTATCCCCAGCTGCCATGGACCACCCACCATATTGCTCTCCTCCATCTAGCCCTATCGACCCCTCCCTTCACCCAGCCCTTTCCCTCTGCACCATCCACCAAGCAAATGTATACCCAAGAGGCACTGGTGCAGACATCTGGGACCCTGAATCAAGCCCCATGTCACCCACCAAACTCACCCCACTGAGACCTGCTCCCCTGAGCCACACAGATGCAGACCTCCAGACTGCCAAACACCACTGCACTCTATCCCACAGCCCCACCACACACCCAAGCAGAAATAGCACAGACCTCCAAACACCCAGGCCCTGCCCCACCCCATGGACACGCCCTAGCCCTGCCATACTGAGTGCTGTATCTCTGAGTAGCAACAGTGCTAACCTCAGAACCCCTGGACCTCACCCTGCATCATACCCTGGTCTCACCACACAAAAAGTCATCTACAAAGGAGAGTCAATAAGACTAGGCTTAGACTACTCAGCAGAAACCATCCAGGCAAGAAGGAAATGGGATGACATACATAAAGCCTTGAAAGAAAAAATTGCCAGCCAAGAATTATATATCCATCAAAACTGCCTCTCAAATATGATGGTGAATTTAGGACATTTCCAGATAAACAGCATTTTAGGAGATTTGCAAAAACCAAAACAAAATTACAAGAAATATCAAAGAGAGTCCTCCAGTTACAAAATCAATATCATTTACATTAGCCCCCCAAGAGGATAAAATAGCTAGGAATAAATCTAACCAGAGATGTAAAAGATCTGTGCAAATAAAACTACAAGACACTGCTGCAAGAAACCAAAAGAGACCTCCACAAGTGGAAAAACATACATTCCTCATGAATAAGAAGACTCAACATTGTGAAAATGTCTATTCTACCCAAAGCAATCTACAGATACAATGCAATTCTGATCCAAATTCCAGTGCCATTTTTTAATGAGATGGGGAAAAAAATCACCAATTTCATATGGAAAGGGAATATGCCCCGGATAAGTAAAGCATTAATGAAGGAGAATAAAAAGTGGGAGGCTTCACACTACCTGATTTTAGAACCTATTATACTGTCATTGTAGTCAAAACAGCCTGATACTGGTATAACAACAAATACATAAACCAATGGAATAGAATTGAGAATTCAGAGGTAAATTTATCCACCTATGAGCAGCTGATACTTGACAAAGGCTCAAAGTCTGTTAAATAGGGAAAAGACAGTCTCTTTAACAAATGATGATGGCATAACTGGATATCTATCTGCAAAAAAATGAAACAAGGCCCATACCTAACACCATGCACAAAAACTAACTCAAAATGGATCAAAGCCCTAAATATAAAATCTAAAACGACAAAGATAATGGAAGAAAAAAACAGGGACAATGCTAGGAGCCCTAATACATGACTTAAACAGAATACAGACATTACTAAAAATGATCAAACACTGCAAGAGAAACTGGATAACTGGCAGATCCTAAAATCAAACACTTATGCTCATCCAGAGACTGCACCAAATAAAGCAAAAAAACTACCTATAGACTGGGGAAAATATTTGGCTACGACAAATCTGATCGGCATCTGAATCTCTAAAATCTACATGATACTGCAAAATCTCAACAACAAAAAGACAAATAAACCAATTTAAAAATGGGCAAAGGATATCAATAGGGACTTCACTAAACAAGACATTCAGGTAGTTTATAGATATATGAGGAAATGCTCACGATCATTAGCCATTAGAGAAATGCAAATCAAAACTACAATGAGATATCATCTCACCCCAACAAGACTAGCATTAATCCAAAAAACATAAAATAATAAATGCTGGAGAGGCTGTGGAGTGATTGGAACAATTATACACTGTTGGTGGGAGTGTAAAATGATACAACCACTTTGGAAACCGAATTGATGTTTCCTTAAAAAGCTAGAAAAAGAAGTACCGTACGATCCAGCAATCTCACTCCTTGCAATATATCCTAGAAAAATAAGAACTGTTACGTGAATAGATATATGTACATCAATGTTTACTGCAACGCTGTTCACAATAGAGAAAAGATGAAAACACCCTAGGTACCCATCAGTGAAGGAATGGAAAAACAAATTACGGTATATTCACACAATGGAATACTATGCAATGAAGAAGAACAATGATGAATCCGCAAAACATCTCATAACATGGATGAATCTGAGTGAAATTAGTCAGTTGCAAAAGGACAAATATTGTATGAGACCACTATTAGAAGAACTTAAGAAAAGATTTAAACACATTCTTTGATGGTTACAAGGGTAAGGAGGGAAGAAGACTGGTATAGTAACCCTATAGGACAGAGTAGAACTGCCACATAGAGTTTCCAAGGAGTGCCTGGTGGATTTGAACTTCTGACCTCTTGTTACCTGGTAGACAAGAATCATCTTAGGTGGAAGGAAGGAAACCACACAATACAGGTTAAGTCAGCACAACTAGACTAAACCAAAAACTAAGAAGTTTTCTGAATACAACCATCAGCCCAAGACTAGAAGAACTAGATGGTGCCGAGCTACCACCAATGACTGCCCTGTGAGGGAACACAACAGAGAGTCCCTAACAGAGCAGAAGAAAAGTGAGGTGCAGATCTCAAATTCCAGTAAAAAGACAAGATTAATGGCCTAACTGAGACTAGAGGGACCCCAGAAGACATGCCCCCGGCCTCTCTGTTAGCCCAAAACTAAAACCATTCCCAAAGCCAAATCCTCATACTGGAGTATAAGACATAAATAAAATGATACTTGTGAAGAATGTGCTTCTTAGGTCAAGTAGATACATGGACTAAATGGGCAGCTCGTGTCTGGTGGTGAGATGAGAAGGCAGACAGGGACAGGAGCTGGTTAAATGGACATAGGAAATACAGGGTGGAAAGAGTAAGTATGATTTCACATTACAGGAAGAGCAATTAGGGTCATATAATAATTTGTGTATGAATTCTTGTATGAGGAAACTGACTTAAACTCTAAACTTTCAACTAAAGTACAATAAAAATAGAAGTAATCCACCACATAAATACAAAAAAAGAGAAGGATCAATATAGAAAAGGCATTTGATAAAGTCCAACAACCATTCTTAACAAAACTCTGAATAAAATAGGAATAAAAGGGAAATCCCTCAACATAATAAAGGACATCTATACAGAACCAACAGTCAACATCATTCTTATTGGAGAGAGGCTTGAGAACAGGAATAAGAGAAGGATGTCTTTATCACCACTCCTATTTAACATTGTGCTAGAAGTCCTAGATAGAGCAATAAGGCAAGAAAAAGAAATAAAGAGGGTCAAAATTGGTAAAGAAGAAGTAAAACTATCCCTATCTGCAGATGGTATGATGTTATCCATAGAAGACTCCACAAGGGAACTACTGGAACTGATACAGTCAGCAGAATAGCAAGATACAGGATAAACTTACATAAATCTGTTGGATTCCTATACACCAATAAAGAGAAGTATGAGAAAGGAATTAGGAAAGCCATAACATTTATAATGTTGTAATCAGGTGCCATCTAGTCAGTTCCTACTCAGAGACACAATATCCAACAGAATGAAACATTGCCCAGTCCTGTGCCATCCTCACAATCATTGTTATGCTTGAGCCCATTGTTGAAGCCACTGTGTCAATCCACCTCTTTGAGAGTCTTCCTTTTTCTGCTGACCTTCTACTTTATCAAGCATGATGCCCTTCCCCAGGGACTGCTCCCTCCTGAAAATGTGTCCAAAGTATGTGAGATGAAGTCTCTCCATCATTGCCTCTAATGAGAATACTGGCGTATTTCTTCCAAGACAGATTTGTTTGTTCCTCTGTCAGCCCATGGTATATTCAATATTCTTCGCCAACACCATAATTCAAAGGAATTAATTCTTCCATCTTCCTTATTCATCAAAGCTTCGCGTTGTAATACTGAAGAATTCTACAAGGAAAATGTTAAACCACACAGGAAGTATCAAAAGAAGATGAAAGGAATATACAAAGTCACTGTACCAAAAAGAATTGGTCAATGTTCAACCATTTTAGGAATCAGCATATGATCAAGAACCGATGGTACTGTAGGAAGATGTCCAAGATGCACAGAAGGCATTGGTGAAAAACAAGGCTCCACAAATGGACATAATACCAACTAAGGTGTTTCAATGAACAAATACAGTGCAGGAAGCACTTACTTATCCATAAGAAGAAATCTGGAAGATAGCAACCTGGTCTGGTCACCCAATTGGAAAATATGCATATTGGTACCCATTTCAAAGAAATGTGATTCAACAGAATGCAAAAATCATTGAACAAAATCATTAATATCATTCACAAGTAAAATTTTGCTGAAGCTTAATTCAAAAACAATTACACCAGGGAACTGCCAGCAATTCAACCTGGTTTCAGAAGAGAATGTGGAATAAAAGATATCATTGCTAATGTCAGATGAATTATTGCTGAAAACAGAGACTACCAGAAAGATGTTTACGTATGTTTTATTGACTATGCAAAAGCATTTGACTGTGAGGATCATAACATATCCATAAATTATGGATAACATTGTGAAGAATGGGAATTCCGGAACACTTAATTGGGCTTTTGTAGAACCTGTACATAGACCAAGAGGCAGTCGTTCAAACAGAAAAATGGGAAACTGAATGGTTTAAAATCAGGAAAAGCATGTGTCAGGGTTGTATACTTTCAGCACACTTATTCAATCTGTATGCTGAGCAAATAATTGAGAAGCTGGATTATATGAATAAGAACATGGCCCCAGGATTGGAGGAAGATTCATTTACAAGCTGCATTATGCAGGTGACACAATCTTGCTTGCTGAAAGTTAAGAGGATTTGAAGCACTTACTGACGAAGACTGAAGATCATAAGCTTCAGTATGGATGACATCTCAACGTAAAGAAAACAAAAATCTTGCAACTGGACCAATAAGCAACATTGTGATAAATAGAGAAAATGTTGAAGTTGTAACTGATTTCATTTTACTTGGATCCACAAACAATCCCCATGAAAGGACCAGTCAAGAAATAAAACAAGGCATTGCATCAAGAAAATCTGCTGCAAAAGACCTCTTTAAAGTGTTAAGAAATAAAGATGTCAGTTTAAGGACTAAGGTGCATCTGACCGAACCCATGGTGTTTTCAATAGCCGTTTATAATATCCACTAAAACGTAAAATACTTAGGAATAAATCTAACCAGGGACTCAAAAGACGTATACAAAGAAAACTACAAAATGCTACTGCAAGAAACCAAAACAGACCTACATAAATGGAAAAATATACCATGCTCATGGATAGGTAGACCCAACATTGTGAAAATGTCAATTCTACCCAAAGCATTCTACAAATAAAATGCAACCCTGATCCAAACACCCACAGTATTCTTTAATAAGATGCAAAAGTTTAGTCATTAACCTCATAGAGAAAAGAAAGACACCCTGGATAAGTAAAACATTATTGAAGAAGAACGAAGCAGGAGGCCTCTTACTACCTGGCATCAGAACCTACTATACAGCTACAGTAGTCAAAACAGCAGTACTGGTGCAATGGCAGACACACTGACTAAAGGAACAGAATTGAGAAAAACACTAAATAGACAGTAGATAAGTGGTAACTTTGGTGAAGCGTAAGACAGTATGCAATACTGGGGAAGTCAGCACAATTTGACCAAGATGAAGTCATAGGAGTTTCATAGATACATCCAAACTCCCTGAGGGGGTGAGTTACAGGGCTAGGACTGGGGTCCATGGTCTCGGAGAACATATAGCTCAATTGGCATAACACAGTTTATAAGGAAAAGTTTCTACATCCAATTGTGGTGAGTATCCCCCAAAAAACCCAATGCCATTGTGGTGAGTAGTGGGTCTTAAATGCTTGTGAGGGGCATTCTAAGATACATATACTGCCCCACACTATCTGGAGCAAAGGAGAAAACCAAAGACACAATGGAAAGATCAGCCCAAAGGACCAATGGACCACAACTACCACAGCCTCTACCAGACTGAGTCCAGCACAACTACATAGTGCCTGGCTACCACCATGACTGTTCTGACAGGGATCACAACAGATAGTCCTGGACAAAGCTAGAGAAAAATGTAGAACAAAATTGTAACTCACAAAAAAAGACCAGACTTACTGGTCTGACAGAGACTTTAGAATCCGCTAGAGTATGGCCTCCAGACACCCATTTAACTCAGTACTGAAATCACTCTTTAAATTCACCCTTCAGTCAAAGATTAGGTGGGCATATAAAACAAACAATAACACACATAGTTTACCATGCATAAGAGACTGAATGGTACACCAGCCCAAAAGCAAAGACAATCAGGCAGGAAGGGACAGGAGAAGAGGACAAATGGAAGTGGGGAATATGAGGTCAGGAAAGGGTGAGTGTTGACACATCGTAGGTATTGGCAACAAATGACACAAAACAATTTGTGTATTAATTGTTTAATAAATAACTAATTTGCTTTATAAACTTTCAGCACAGTACAAAAAAAAATCTGTCAGGAACAACGACAACAAAAAAGAATGAACGATTATTCAAAAAATTTTGGTTGATTTTTAATATTTTATTCTCTCAATCCTTCATTCAGTATTTTTGTAATCATTAAAATATGCCACATACTGTACTGTGCACCTCATGAGCATACAGATGAGTTAGACACATACGATCTTCGTAGAGGAAGCAGTTGCATAAAGAAAAATGGAAAGAAATGTAACTGCTTTGAAAGCTTGGAAGAGAAGCAGAGAAAAAATATAAAAGTTCAGAATCCCTTAATTAATGGACACATATAAATAAATCCTAAAAGCTGAATAACAGGCAGGCAAAAATAAAAATATTAGCATACGTAATAGAAGGACAAGCATACAGATGCATGAAGCAGTTTATTATCTAAAGGAAATGAAAGAGCCCTGGTGGCGAAGTGGTTAAGAGCCACAATTGCCAACCAAAAGAATGGCAGTTTCGATCCACCAACTGCTCCGTGAAAACCCTATGGGACAGTTATACTCTATCCTACAGGATTGCTATGAGTCGGAATCTGTTTGAGGGCAGGGGGGTTTGGGGTTTGGAGAATAAATAAAACAATATATGGAAATAACATTAGATTTTAATTTTAGAATGCTATTTTTTTTTTATCTTTATCTAGTTTTTTTTTAGTAGTCCTGCTGGCAGAGTGGTTAAGTGCTTAATTGCTAAACAAAAGGTCAATGGTTAGAACCCACCTGCCACTCCCCATGAGAAAGTTGTGGCAGTCTTCTTGTAAAGAGGACAACATTGGAAACTCCATGGGGCAGTTTTGCTGTGTCCTATAGGTTACTATGAGTCAGAATTGAGTTGAAGACAATGGGTCTTAACTGTAGGTACTTTTAAAATCATGCCTTGTTAAAAATACACATTAATGAATGAAAGAGAAAAAATGTAATTTATTTTATTATTTCACATAAGAACTGATGAAAGATTGGGAAAGAAAAAAGAAGAGGGCATATATTCGAGAATTATTTAAAAAATAATCACTAGGACTTCTTTACTGAGTAGGTGCAGAGTATGAAATTGAGGCCAATTTCAAAGCAAATGACTAGATTTCTGGATTGGCCCTGTGAGGTTAGAGTGGTACCCTTTTCTGAATAAGGAATATTTCGAGGAATAGTGAAGGATCATTAACCTTTAGATTGCTATAATTTTAAACTTAAGGAATTTGGCAAAAATAAAGCAAGAAAACTCCTTAAAACAGTTACCTAGATTCACAAATTGTTTATACTTTTTCTTGTTTTGCTATATCATTCTATTGTTTATTGACAGATGGATGGATGGATGGACGGATGGACGGATGGATGGATGGGTGAATGGGTGGGTGAGTGGTGGGTGGATGGATGGATGGATGGATGGATGGATGGATGGATGGATGGATGGATGGATGGATGGATGGATGGGTGGGTAGACAGATAGAAAGACTGAAAGAGATAGATACATACATAGTTTTTTTTTCCTAAAGTCTTTATGAGTAAGTTAGAGATACGGTGCCCCTTTACCCATAAATATTTGAGTGTATGTTTCCCAAGGAGCACATTCTATTACATAAACACAGTGTTAAAAACAAAATCTGGAAATTAAGCCATGAAATAATACCAAATTCACAGTCTAGATTCAGAATTAGGCAGTTGTCCCAATCAGGACTTTTATGGCTACATTTTATTTTGTCCAAACTCCAATCCAGAACCATGTAGTACATTTAATTTTCATGTGTCTTGAGATTCTTTTTATTTTTAGCAGTTCTTCAGTCTTTCTTCTTTCTTGATGTGATAGTTTTAAAGAACACAGCTATTTATTATTTAGAGTTTCCATCATTTGGGTCCCTTTACTATTTCATGATGATGAGATTCAGATGATTTTTGCTTGCTTGTTTTGTTAGTTTCCTTTGTGTGTTTTTGTGTTGAGTGCCACAGAATAATGGCCTTTCTGTGTTCGTCATATCAGCAATCATAGGATGCCTCTGTAATCTAATATTAATGGTATTAATTTTGAGCACTTGTTTAATGCAATGTCATCCAGGTCTCTTCATTATAAATTTTCATTTCTTTTAATTGTAATTCATTAGCAATATATACGGAGATAATTTTACACTATGTAATTTACTGCACATCATCAAACTTTTAATAATTTGTCCATTATTCCTTCTATGTTTATACCGTTGACACTATACTATAAAGAAGTTTTTGCTTTACCTATTATTCATATATTGCTTTATTTGTATGTACATGGACTCACAGAATCTGATTTTATTCTGTGGGTTACAATCCATTACCATCATTATCTATATTGATGCTCAAGTTGTCCAAAATTTGGCTGGAGAGAGCCCATTCAAATGAGATGCTAGATCCTTTTCACATGTCCTAATCATATTTCGGAAACCCTGGTGGCGCAGTGGTTAAGAGCTACTGCTGCTAAAAAAAAAAAAAAATAGTAGTTCAAATTCACAAGGTGCTTCTTGGAAACACTATGGAGCAGTCTTACTCTGTCCTATAGGGTTTCTATGAGCAGGAATTGACTCGACAGCAGTGGATTTGGGTTTCTTTTGTTTTGTTTTGGTTTTAATCATGCTTTGATCATTTCCTTGCTTTCTCAGAATGCATTCCATCACTCACTTATTTTATACTTCTCTTTACATGCAAAAAAACAAACAAACAAAAGTTAGGGTTCTACTTGGAACTGTTTTGAGCCTTCAGGTCAATTAAATAATTAACATTTAAACAATATTGAGATTTCCAATCTCTATTTCTTTAGGTCTTGCCTAATTTCTTTCTGAGATGTTTTGTAATTTTCAACATAGAATCATTGTAAATCTTTTATTATATTGGACACATGATGTTTTATATCAGCTGATCGTGTGTGCTGATGCATGCCTAATTAGGTGAACACACGCACGCACAAGTGCTTTTCATGTAGAGAAAAACCCTGCAATGACACATCATAGCTTTCAGAGAAAGTTCATGTGACTTTTCAGAGTGACCATGGCCATTCTTGACAGTCTTATTTGTTTGTCTCCCCAGATTATGCCTTATGTTAAAAACAATTAAAAAAAAAAAAAACTGTAGAATCCCCTTAACCCACATTCTCTAGTTTACATCTTCCCCATCATCTACCTCAGAATGGTGGTTCCTAAAATCTTTGGCTACTCAATCATCATTCCTCATTCTTCGAGAATCAGATTAATTCAAAAAACAAATATAAATTAAAACAACAACACCTATCTTGACTGCTCTCAGATTCCAGTACATTAATCTTTTTGCAAATGCCTCTACATTTTTTTTCTCTATCTTCAAGGAATTAAAGCCCACAGAACTGTGGAGCATAAACATTGTGGTGAATTTATCACTGTGTTACTAATCTCTAGTATAATGTTTATAAAAATGTAGGCATTTGATAATACTTGTTGAATTAATTTACAATTAAATGGTAGAGGAGGTGGAAATAGTATCGGTGTGAAAGGTGGAACAACTGAGTTATCATGCACTTTGTGCTATAATTTCCTAAATGACTCTGAAAATGTATTTAAATGGTTAGAGTTTATTATCCCATCAGATTCAAAAAGGGTTTTTGGATAAGAATATATTTAAGACACACTTCATTCATTTTTTTGTTTTTGTTTTTAATGACTGAGATATCAGTAATTGAGAAATAGAGTCAACAACTTCTTTCCATTGAGTGTCTGGACACTCCACAGCAAGAAGGCTTGGTTGCATTTAATTTCAATATAAAGGTGTATAATTCATGAATCCTTCTGACAAAAGATTCTTAGAGGAGGAAACTCAACCAGTATTTAAAAATTAAAGGAGACAAGGAAAATATATATATTCATTTTGTTGCTCTTTCTATGTTTCTTGTTGTCTTTACCCAGATAGGATCTGCGATGTTGTTGAGTGAGAGCTGATATAGGCTACAATGATCTGAAAACCACCTTTCATGTTGGTAAATTTCAAGAAGTAGTTAAAGGGAAAACCCAAGCATCTCAAATAACGTGGAAGTTTCTTTTGTTTTGAGGGACCATTATTGTTGCACGAAGAAACATGAATGTATCAATTAGCATGGATTTTAAGAACTGAACATTTTCACCACGTGACTGCAGATCTGCTTGGTCTTTATGCCATAGACAAGTGGATTGAGAAATGGAGGGACCAGCAAATAAATGCTGGAAAACAGGATATGGATATAAGGGGGGATACAAGAACCAAACCTATGTGTGAAGAAGGAGAAGAACGACAGGAGGTAGAGTTGGAGGAAGACACAGATGTGAGCAATGCAGGTATGGAATGCTTTCAACCTCGCCTCCTTCTGGGGCACATGGAAAACTGTGGGAAATATCTGAATGTAGGACAAGGTGATGAATGTGAGGTCAAATCCTGCTACTGTGAAGGCCACAAACAAACCATAGATCTTGTTGATCTGGACATTTTCTGCAGCTAGTTTCACAATAGCCATATGCTCACAGTAGGAGTGGGAGATGACAGTTGTATGATAAAATTTAAGACGACACTTTATCAGTATTAGGCATGGGGCTACAATAATGGCAGCCCTAAGTGTAACCACAGTGCCTATTTGGGTGACTAGCTGGTGGGTGAAGATGGCGGCATGCCTCAGTGGATAACAGATGGCAACATAACAGTCCAGGGCCATGGCCAGCAGGATGCCTGACTCGATGCACTGAAATGTGTGGATGAGCCACATTTGAAGCAAGCAGGAATCAAAATAGATATGTGGCATATGAAACCAGAAGATTCCAAGCATCTTGGGCACAATGCTGGTAGCAAGTGTAATATCTGTGATTCCTAGCATGCCGAGGAAAATGTACATTGGCTCATGGAGGCTGCGTTCTGATTTTATGATAGTCAGAAGCAAGGAGTTTCCAATCATAGCAATGAGGTACATGGCAAAGAATGGAATCCCAGTCCAGCACTGCACAGACTCTAGGCCTGGGATCCCTACTAGTGTCAACACAGAGGGCATGAAGAATGTGATGTTGGAAATGAGCATGAGGTTCTTGGGCCTTCTGACAGAGACAAAAGAAGCTTTTTCAGTCTTCTACTTTCTGTTTTTATATGAAGATGACATATATAGTCTGCCTTTTTTTGGTAGAACTCTATGAATATATCATTCATCTCACTCATATTATTGGTGGGAAAATGAAGATCCATCAAGTCACGTCACTGTTTCAGGGAAGGCATCCACCAGAACTGTGTCACAGTAAGATACAATGTGCATGGCAGGCTGACTGTATTTAGAACCAATAAAATCATCTGAGTAAAAGATCAAACGCTGAACTGCCTGTTATTTCCCTTCCAGATCTGTTAACCAAAAATTCGAGTTGTTTATTTTGCTTACGAGCTGAGTTTTAATCAATTTGATGAATCTCTACATAGCCCACATTCTAGCTACTCTCTAAACCCATTGTCATCAGGTCAGTTCTGGCTCATGGAGACCATATAGGACAGAGTAGTGCTGCCCCACAGGGTTTCTAAGGATTGGCTAATGGATTCATACTTCAGACCTTTGGTTACCAGCTGATCTCTTCACCACTGCACCAGCAGGGCTCCAGTAACCTATTAACCCCAATTTTTTAACTCAGGAAATGTCAGTTTGAATCAGCAAATTTCCATATTCTGACAAGCTGATGTCCAACAGCATGAGATACTTATATAACTATACCCATATCTATCTATATCATCTGTAGATTGTTAGGCTGAAAAGAAGCTTTAGAAAAATTAGCTCAAGTATATGTTCTTTTGACCAGTCTAGGCCAAAGCTCCCTGCTACTTTTCAAATTTCTGAAGGTAAAATTGCCTTTCTGTTTTTTTATTGTTTATATTTCTAATGCTAGTATTCTTAAAATTAGCTGTGTGTTTAAAATAGGAAACAAAAACAGAATTCTATAATGAGCTTTACAGAACACTAGAAGAGAGAAACCTCTATGAGGAAATAGAATGGGCAGGAGCAATGCACAGGGGCGAGGACTCACTCCTAGAGAACTACACAATATAGAAAAATAGGAGAATGGCGAAGTGAGCTAGAGTGCAGGAACTTGTTACTTGGGTTTAAACTGTTTGCCGCTATCATTAACCTGAGATTTGTCCATTGGGGCTCATTCCTTCTTAATGAAATACAGATATTCTGGAAAGCTTGAATCACTTTGTGAGCTTAGATATAAGCAACATAGAAAACAAAAAAAAAGGTGCTGACTGGATTTTTTTTAAAGGTTCCAAGGAAGAACTAAACAGGAGATACAGAGGATGAAGTTTTGGGGTACCAGAAATGATTCCAAAGAGGGCTAGAGAAAAAATGAAAAAAATGTAATCACTTCACAATTTTACTTATGAGTGAATTTTCTGAAACCTTGGCCTTTGGAATGTGAACTTTGAACTTTCTTTGAAAGTTCTTTTGTCATCAAAATCATAAGAAAGTACATATTTTGTTTTAAGAAATTCTATAGCCATACAAAAGGAAATGTCTGTATGTTTGTAAAGAATAAAGAAAAAAAAAATTGGGATATTTCATGCTACCCTAGATAGTTTAATAAAGTTGCTCTCAAATCATGTCAGCAAGTCCCTAAATCAGCTAACTGCATATTGAATGTCATCAAGCATACCAGTAACAAAGGAAGCAGCTTTGGTTTTATTCTGCTAAACTTCAAGTAAAAGAATGTAGTCAGCAGGGGCTATATTATGTGAAGAAGGCTGTATCCATGAATGTACATTTAGGGTAGTCAGTTAACCAAGTACTGTGTTTTCCGCAGATTTGCTCTCCATGTTTAATTCTATGACTTCCCCACCCACAGATCACTGACTCTTTCTAATAGGGCCATGTTTTTTTTTTTTTTTATCCCGAGTCAGTGAAAAATAGAATAGGTATCCTTTGAGATATCACAGTGTCTGACATAGGAGTTAACATGTGAGACTTACCTGAGTGGTACGGATGGTGGGCTGGCATGTGGGAAAGTATGTAAACAACTGAGTGCCTGGTTAGTGGCATGGAGGGATTGTGATTGTAGAAGTTAGTAATGACAAATTGTGGGAATGAATATAGAAATAGTTAAGCTAGCTCCTTGATGGTTGTTGAGAGCTGGTTTTGTTCTTACTAGATGCATGAAATGTATTTTCAGATATTCATATAGCTTCCAGTCATCAAATCTTTTCTCTTCCTGGGATTCCAGTCTCAGTCCCACATTTTTTGTGTTCTACAATTCCTCTTCTTTCCATCTGCACATTCTGAAACAGCACCTTCTCAATGCCATGAACTCTCATCATTTGGTAGATGCTGGGACCATCTGCCCACATTACACTGTAAACATACTTCTGGATAGTCTTTCACAGTATCCTTTTATCCCTGCAATCCTGGCACTCTCCTGTCTTCAAAATCTGTCAGACAACATGTTTGTGTGTTCCTCCTCCAACAAAATGTATAGCAAGGCCTCTGGCATTCAGCTACACAGCAGACATTTATTTAGCTGAGATTAGAGAAGAAAACTGCTAGCCACAAATTTTAATATTCTCTAATAAGTATGTGGAAAAGGAGGAGGAATTATGAACATGGGATAAGCTAATTTCTAGCCACTCACCAAATCCCTAAGAGATTTAGAAGATCTTATGTCATTCCTCTTGGGATTATCCACAAAACTAAAATCCATAAAATAATTTTTATACTTGCGGAAATATCCCCACTTTCTATTCGTCTTCTTGATGGGCTAAATGCAGACAAACTCGTATACACAAGTTTTATTTCATTAGCTGAGTTCCTTTGTTGTTGGCCATATTTTCAAATATTTAAAGGTTTCTTAAATTCAGACCTATACCTATCCAATTCTCATTATATTTAAATAAGTATTTCTTACTTTCACTGTGTTACTTCTAGATAGAAAAATCTGTGTTTGTAATTGTTCTCTAACCACAAATTTATCTCTCAGTTTCGTACAGTCTCTTTCTTCCCATTTTTATTTTCTTTAAATTATTTTTGTAAAGTCAGTCATATTCCCACTGTGACCAATTCTAGTGGACATTTCTAAGTCCTAGCATGTTGAGCTCTGATCAGGTCATTGCACTTTTGACTAACCTTTCCTCCATCTTTCTCTTTACTACTTCTTCCTTCTTTCTCTCCATCCTTTTTCTTTTCTTTCAAAAAGCAATTGTTATATGAGTCCTGTGTGTGAAGAAATCATACCATGTGCTCTTGATGAAAAACAATAAATAATAAACAGCATTGCTAGAAATAAGCTTAGGAGAATTTATTCAGTACAAATAAAAAACAAGAGAAAATACATTTGCATGCATAGAGGCACAAGTTCACATAAGTTAAAAAACTGATACCTCCAGTGAGAGAGCTTCTAACAGGAGCAGATATAGTCCAAAGAACAAAAAAAAAAAAAAAATTATAATACAATCATTTTATTTCTTAGTCTTCGGTTAAGGTCACAAAACGTGTGGATTAAAGGAGGTGAGGAATAGGCTTCTATTGGATACTTGGGCACAGAGGCTTACAGTGATTGATCTGAACGGCTAATTATAGAGGCTTTCAGTCATAGTCACATATCCTTCAGGAGAACTCATAAAAGCATTATGGGTTGATGGTAAGTCATTCTAACCAGATGCTTCAGGGAGTTGTGTTAACGATTTATTATCAGTGCCTCATTTCCAAGAAACAGCTTGTTAAAACAAGACCCTTTTGGAGGCAGGGCCAAAATGGCAAAGTAGTCAGATGCTTCCGATGATCCCTCTTACAACAACGACCCCCCAAAAACAAGTGAATCCATTATATATATGACAAGTTAGGAACCATGAGCATCAAAGGCAAAGTTAAGGAATCAGACTGAGTGACGGGGGAGGGAGAGGCGGTGTAGAAGCAGCAAGGATTGGCAGAGCCCATGGCAGTGCCTCAGTTCCGATTCCTTGACACATTCCTTGGCATGACTGCAGCTGGGCTGATGGTAGTTTTCTGGGACAAGGCAGCTTCAGTGAAAGAAGACAAGTAGAGTGGGGCACCCCTGACCCTGTGGCGTGTCTACAGTGGGGCTGGCCATGGCATTTAGGAAGTGGCTGCTTCAATGAAAGAAGGCAAACAAAGTGCTGGCAACCTCTGACCCGCTGGTGTAATGGCTGCAGGACTGGTAGTGGAGTATAGGACTCAGCTGCTTCAGCGAAAGAAGGAAGGCACAGAACGCAGCCCTAACCACCTGGGGTGATCTTGGGGATGCACCTAGCCCACACAGGCTACACACGCCTCTGGAATCTGAGATAAAACAGTGCTCTCAGCACAAGATAAGGGATTTTTTCTAATTTACTGCGTGGATCTAATAGCTCCTTCTTTTGAAAGAGCTCTCTCCTATCTGTCTGACCCCTCCTCCCTCTGCCCCAGCCAGCTTTATTAACAGTTGATTTCCTTGGGCCTGAGATAGGTCCTGCTGCACTTCATGAACTATTCTCATTGTCTCTGAGAAGGAACAAATTAACAAATGGGGGAAAAATACTCTGCCAGCTCCCCTAATCTGGAAGCTCAGAGCAGAAGCTGCTCCTGTCCGGGCACAAGTGATCCACAGACTTTGTCTTTCACCTCTGCATGGATCCAAGTGGCTCTACTACACCAGATAGGATCTGGCTATTACACTGCAAGGATGAATCTGTTCGAGGACTGACTGTAATAGTTTCAGCTGTGCAGTGGAGAGGCAGGTTTCAGAGGTTTGATAGCACTCTGGCTATTAAACAGGGCCTTCACCTACCCACAGCAAGGGCCTGAGGACTAGAGGCCCATCCATGCCACCGAGCCACCTGCAAAGTGGCCCAAGGATAGTGGTGCCTACCAGTCTTTACAGGTATAAGCATTGGGTGCCTAAGGTACAGCTGCAGAGCCCACTTATCAGAGAACTTTAGAGAACAAGGATCCTCCTTCCTCACTGACACTTAGGGGAAGTTTGTCAGCCCCCTGCCTTCCTCAGAGTGTGACCCCCTGCTGCTACCAGAAACCTCTGCATAAACTCATCACCACTGCTCCTCTAAGATAGTAGGTGAAAGCATATGCAACACACTAGGTGACCGACTATCAGGATAACTGAGCTGAATCTATACAAGAATAATGAATGGACTCCTAGGCTTAAATACCTGGTAACAGCTCTAGCCATCTGGTAACCGGACATTAGTGCTTCAAAGGCTCCAAAAATCAAGTTAACTCACTCTAGTAGCATATTTGTGTATAACAAAACAAAGCAAGAAACTAAGACACAGTAAGCAGACATAAATAAATTAATACAATAACTAATAGATGGCTCGGAGACAACAGTTGATATCAAACCACATAAAGAAGCAGACAATGATTGCTTCAACAAACTCCCAAAACAAAGAATCAAGGACTCTCCTCGATGAAAATATATTCCTGGAATTACCAAATATAGAATACAAAAGATTAATATACAGAACTCTTCAAGACATCTGGAATGAGATCAGGCAACACACACAAAAAAACAAGGAACACACACATAAAGGAGCTAAAAAGATTATTCAAGAACATAATGAAAAATTTAATAAACTGAAGTAGCCCATAGAGAAAGAGCAATCAGAATTCAGAAGATTAATAATAAAAGTACAGAATCAGGCAACTCATTAGAAAGTCAGAGGAGCAGAAATGAGGAAGTGGAAGGCAGGATTAGTGAGACTGACGACAAAGCACTTGGCAACAATACATTCAAAGAAAAATCAGATAAAATAATTTAAAAAAATAAAGAAACCCTAAGAATCATGTGGGAGATTGGATACCAGAGATTGGATACCAGAACAGAGAGAAATAACAGGAAATACAGACAGAATTGTTAAAGATTTGTTGGCAGAAAGAGTCCCTGACGTTGTGAAAGGTGAAAGGATATCTATCTAAGTTACTCATCAGGTCCCATACAGGGTAGATACCAAAAGAAAGCATCCAAGACATATTATAATCAAACTGCCAAAACCAAAGATAAAGAGAAAATTTTAAGAGCAACCAGGGATAAGCAAAAAGTCACCTACAAAGGAGAATCAATAAGAATAAGTTCAGACTACTTGGCAGAAACCATGCTGGCAAAAAATGCAATGGAATGACATATATAAAGCATTGAATGAGAAAAATTGCCAGCCAAGAACCATATATCCAGCAAAATTGTCTCTCAAATATGAAGACAAAAATAAGACATTTAGAGATAAACAGAAGCTTAGGAAGTTGCAAAAACCAAACCGAAACTACAAGAAATACTAAAAGGGAATTCTTTGGTTAGAAAATCAATGATATCAGATATCAACCCAACACTAGAGCACAGAACAGAGCAACCATATATCAACTCAGATAGGAAAATCACAAAAATAAATCAAGATAAAAAAAATGCTCAAAAGAGGGAATCAGTGATCTCATTATGTAAAAGATGACAACATTATGTCAATAAAGGACTAAATGAAATAGACATAGATCTTCCATGTTGTTGTTGTTTTTACGTGCCATTGAGTCAGTTCCAACTCATAGCGATCCTATGCACAAGAGAACGAAACACTGCCCGGTCCTGAGACATCCTTACAATCGTTGTTATGCTTGAGCTCATTGATGTAGCCACTGTGTCAATCCACCTTGTTGAGGGTCTTCCTCTTTTCCACTGACCCTGTACTCTGCCAAGCATGATGTCCTTCTCCAGGGACTGATCCCTACTGAAAACATGTCCAAAGTATGTAAGAGGCAGTCTCACCATCCTTGCCTCTAAGGAGCATTCTGGTTGTACTTCTCCCAAGACAGATTTGTTTGTTCTTTTGGCAGTCCATGATATATTCAATATTCTTCACCAACAGCACAATTCAAAGGCGTCAATTCTTCTTCGATCTTCCTTATTCATTGTCCAGCTTTCACATGCATATGATGTGCTTGAAAATACCATGGCTTGTTTTTTTGGGGGGTGTCAGGTGCACCTTAGTCTTCAAGGTGACATCTTTGCTCTTCAAAACTTTAAAGAGTTCCTTTGAAGCAGATTTACCCAATGCAATGTGTCTTTTGATTTCTTGACTGCTGCTTCCATGGCTGTTGATTGTGGATCCAAGTAAAATGAAATCCTTGACAACTTCAATCTTTTCTCCATTTATCATGATGTTGCTCATTGGTCCAGTTGTGAGGATTTTTGTTTTCTTTATGTTGAGGTGCAATCCAAACTGAAGGCTGTGGTCTTTGATCTTCATTAGTAAGTGCTTCAAAACCTCTGCACTTTCAGCAAGCAAGGTTGTGACATCTGCATAATGCAGGTTGTTAATGAGTTTTCCTCCAACTCTGATGCCTCATTCTTCTTCATATAGTCCAGCTTCTCAGATTGTTTGCTCAGCATACAGATTGAATAGGTATGGTGAAAGAATACCACCCTAATGCACACCTTTCCTGACTTTAAAGCAATCAGTATCCCCTTGTTCTGTCTGAACAACTGCCTCTTGATCTATGTAAATGTTCCTCATGATCATAATTAAGTGTTCTGGAATCCCCATTCTTTGCAGTGTTATCCATAGTTTGTTATGATCCACACAGTTGAATGCCTTTGCATAATCAATAAAACACAGGTAAACATTCTTCTGGTATTCTCTGCTTTCAGTCAGGATCCATTTGACATGAGCAATGATATCCCTGGTTCCACGTCCTCTTCTAAAACTGGCCTGAATTTCTGGCAGTTCCCTGTCAATATACTGCTGCAGCCGTTTTTGAATAATCTCCAGCAAAATTTTGCTTGTGTGTGATATTAATGGTATTGTTCTATAATCTCCACATTCGGTTGGATCACCTTTCTTGGGAATAGTCATAAATATGGGTCTCTTCCAGTCAGTTGGCCAGGAAGCTGTCTTCCATATTATTTGGCATAGACGAGTGAGCACCTCCAGCGCTACATCTGTTTGTTGAAACTTCTCCATTGATATTCCATCAATTCCTGGAGGCTTGTTTTTCACCAATGCCTTCAGAGCAGCTTGAACTTCCTTCAGTACCATTGGTTTCTAATTATATGCCACCTCTTGAAATGGTTGAACATCGACTAATTCTTTTTGGTATAATGACTGTGTGTATTCCTTCCATCTTCTTTTGATGCTTCCTGCATCATTTAATATTTTCCCCATGAAATCCTTCACTATTGAAACTTGGGGCTTGAATTTTTCTTCAATTCTTTCAGCTTGAGAAATGCCAAGCATGTTCTTCCCCATATACAGATCTTCCATATGGAGAGGAAATCAAGGCGATATAGTAAGATACAAGCTAGGTTTAAACTTAGAAAAATAGGGATAAATATTAAGGAAACAGAAAGAAGACTAACAATCCTATACTTCAAAATAAAAAAAAATAAAGACTCAGCAAAAACAAATTCAACTACAATGAAAGAGAGGAACACAATATACAAAGAAAAACTTCTCAGCACAAAAAAGTAAGTGGAAAAATGCAACTGTCCACAACACACACACACATACAAACACCAAAATGACAGCACTAAACTCATACCTATCAATGATCATGCTGAATGTAAATGTACTAAATCCACCAATAAAGAGACAGAGAGTTGCAGAGTGGATAAACAAACAAAAAAAAATGATCAATTTATATGCTGTCTACAAGAGACACACCTTAGACTTAAAGACACAAAATCACTAAAACTCAAAGGATGGAAAAAATATATCAAGAAAACAGCAATCCAAAAAGAGCAGGAGTGGCTATAGTAATTTCTGACAAAACAGACTTCAGACTTAAATCTACCACAAATGATAAGGAAGGACACTATATAGTGATTAAAGGGACAATATGCCAGGAGTAAATAACCATATTAAATATTTCTGCACCCAGTGACAGGGCTTCAATATACATTAAAAAAAAAAAAAAAACTCTAACAGCATTGAAAAGCAAGATACATAGCTTCACAATAATAGTAGGAGACTTCAACACACCACTTTCAGTGAAGGGCAGAACATCCAGAAAGAAGCTCAGTAAAGACACAGAAGATCTGAATGCCACAGTTAACCAACTTGGCCTCATAGACATATACAGAACACTCCACCCAACAGCAGCCAAGTATACATTCTTTTCCAATGCACATGGAACATTCTCTAGAATAGACCACATATTAGGCCATAAAGCAAGCCTTAACAAAACCCAAAACATCAAAATATTACGAAGCATCTTCTCTGACCATAAAGCCATACAACTAGAAGTCAGTAACAGAAAAATCAGGGAAAAGGAATCAAACACATGGAAACTGAACAACACTTGTTCAAAAATGATTGGATTATACAATAAATTAAGTGCAGAATAAAGACATTCATAGAATTCAATGAGAATGAGAAAACTACCTATCAGAACCTTTGGGACACATCGAAAACAGTGCTCAGAGGTCAATTTATATCAATAAATGCACACATCCAAAAACAAGAAAGGGCCAAAATCAAAGAATTATCCCTACAACTTGAATAAATAGAAAGAGAACAGCAAAGAAAAACCATCAGGCACCAGAAGAACATAAATAATAAAAATTAGAGCTGAACTAAATGAAATAGAAACAGAAAAACAATTGAAAGAGTTAACAAGACCAAAAGCTGGTTCTTTGAGAAGATTAACAAAATTGATAAACCATTGGCCAGATAGACAAAAGAAAAACAGGAGACAAAGCAAATAACCCAAATAAGAAATGAGATGGATAATATCACAAAAGACCCAGCTGAAATTAAAAGAATCATAACAGAGTACTGTGAAAAGCTGTACTCTAACAAATTTTGAAAACCTAGAGGAAATGGACAAATTTCTAGAAACACACGACCTAACTAAACTAACAAAGAGGCAGAACAACAAAATAAACCTATAACAAAAAAAGAGATTGAAAAAGTAACCAAAAAACTAAAAACAAAGAAAAGCCCTGGCCCTGATGGCTTCACTGGAAAATTCTACCAAACTTCCAGAGAAGAGTTGACACTCACTACTACTAAAGGTATTTCAGAGCATAGAAAAGGGGGGAATACCTCCAAACTCATTCTATAAAGCCCACATAACCCTGATACCAAAGCCAGGTAAAGACTCAACAAAAAAAAAAGAAAATTACAAACCAATATCCCTCATGAACTTAGATGCAAAAATCCTCAACAAAATTCTACTCAATAGACTTCAACAACATATCAAAAAAAATAATTCACCATGAACAAGTGGGATTCATACCAGGTATGCAGGGATGGTTCAACATTAGAAAACCAATCAATGTAATCCATCACATGAATAAAACAAAAGATAAGAACCACATGATCTTATCAATTGATGCAGAAAAGGCATTTGACAAAGTCCAACACCAATTCTTAATAAAAACTCTCAACTAAATAGGTATAGAAGAAAAATTCCTAAAGGCGATTTATACGAAGCTGACAGCCAACATCATCTTAAACAGAGAGACTGAAAGCATTCCCCTTGAGAACAGGAACCAGACAAGGATACCATTTATCACCACTCTTATTCAACGTTGTGCTGGAGGTCCTAGCCAGAGCAATTAGGCTAGATAAAGAAACAAAGGGCATCCAAATTGGCAAAAAAGGAGTAAAAGTAGCTCTGTTTGCAGATGACATGATTTTATACACAGAAAAACCTAAAGAATCCTCAAGAAAACTCCAAAAGTAACAGAAGAGTTTAGCAGAGTATCTGGATACAAGATAAACATACATAAATCAGTTGGATTCCTCTACACCAACAAAGACAGTGATGAAGAGGAAATCTTTAAATCAATACCATTTACAATAACCCCCAAGAAGATAAAATATTTAGGAATAAATCTAACCAAAGTCCTAGAAGACCTATACAAAGAAAACTACAAGACACTACAGCAAGAAACCAGAAGAGACCTACATAAGTGGAAAAACATACGTTGCTCATGGATAGGAAGACTCAACATTGTAAAAATGTCTATTCTGCCCAAAGTGATCTACAGATACAATGCAATTCTGATCCAAATACCAGTGACATTTTTTAATGAGATGAAGAAACAAATCAACTTCATATGGAAGGGAAAAGGCCCTGGATAAGTAAAGCATTACTGAAAAAGAAGAACAAAGTGGGAGGCCTCACACTACCTGATTTTAGAACATATTATACTGCCAGCTTAGTAAAAAGCCCGGTACTGGTACAAAAACAGATACATACAACAATGGACAGAATTGAGAATCCAGACATAAATCCAACCACATATGAGCACCTGATATTTGACAAAGGCCCAGAGTCTTTTAAATGGGAAAAAGACAGTCTGCTTAACAAATGGTGCTGGCATAACTGGATATCCATCTGCAAAAAAAAAAATGAAACAAGACCCATACATCACACCATGCACAAAAACCAACTCAAAATGGATCGAAGACCTAAATATAAAACCTGAAACAATAAAGTTCATGGAAGAAAAAAGGGACAATGCTAAGAGCCCTAATGCATGGCGTAAACAGTATAAGAAACATTAATAGAACCATACAAACACAAAAAGAATAATTACATAACTGGGAGCTCCTAAGAGCCAAACACCTATGCTCATTTAAAGACTTCACCAAAAGAGTAAAAAGATTACATACGGATTGGGAAAAAGTTTTTAGCTATGACATTTCTGATCAGTGGCTGATTTCTAAAATCTACATGTTACTGCAAAAACTCAACAACAAGAAGACAAATAACCCAATTAAAAAATGGGCAAAGGATATGAACAGGCACTTCACTGAAGAAGGCATTCGGGTATCTAACAGATATATGAGGAAATGCTTGCACTCATTAGCCATTAGAGAAATGCAAATCAAAACTACAATGAGATTCCATCTCACTCCAACAAAAAAAAGTCTGGCATTAATCCAAAAAACACAAAATAATAAATGTTGAAGAGGTTGTGGAGAGACTGGAACACTTATACACTGTTGGTGGGAATGTCAAATGGTACAACCACTTTGGAAATCAATTTGGCGCTTCCTTAAGAAGCTAGAAGTAAAACTACCATATGATCCAGCAATCTGGCTCCTTGGAATATATCCTAGAGAAGTAAGAGCTGTCACCTGAACAGATATATGCCCACCTGTGTTCATTGCAGAACCACTGTTTACAATAGTAGAAAGATGGAAGCAACCATGGTGCCCATCAACAGATGAATGGATAAATAAATTATGGTATATTGACACAATGGAATACTATGCATCAAAAAAGAACAACAATGAATCTGTGAAACTTTTCATAACATAGAGGAATCTGGAAAGGTTATGCTGAGTGAAATTAGTCAGTTGCAAAAGGACAAATATTGTATGAGACCACTATTATAAGAACTCAAGAAATAGTTTAAACTCAGAAGAAAATATTCTTTGATGGTTATGAGGGGGAAAGGAAGGGAGGGAGGTTGAGGGGGATTCACTAGATAGTAGGCAAGAACTAATTTAGGTGAAGGGAAGGACAACACAATACAGGGAATGTCAGCACAACTGGACTAAACTAAAAGCAAAGAAGTTTCCTGACTAAACCGAACACTTTGAAGGCCAGAGTAGCAGGGGTGGGGGTTTGGGGACCATGGTTTCAGGGGACATCTAGGTCAATTGGCATAATAAAATCTATTAAGAACATATTCTACATCTCATTTTGGAGAGTAGCTTCTGGGGTCTTAAACTCTAGCAAGCTGCCATCTAAGATGCATCAATTTGTCTCAACACACATGGAGCAAAGGAGAATGAAGAACATCAAATACACAATGTAAGCATAAGCCCAAGAGTCAGAGTGGGCCAAATAAATCTGAGACTACATCAGCCTGAGACCAGAAGAGCTAGATGGTGCCCGGCTACAACAGATGACTGCCATGACAGGGAACACAACAGAGAATCCCCGAAGGAACAGGAGAGCAGTGGGATGCAGACTTCAAATTCTCATAAAAAGACCAAGACTTAACGGTCTGACTGAGACTGGAAGGACCCTGGAGTTCATGGTCCCCAGACCTTCTATTAGCCCAGGACAGGAACCATTCCCAAAGCTAACTCTTCAGACAGGGATTGGACTGTACTATAAGACAGAAAATCATACTGGTGAGGAATGAGCTTCTTGGATCAAGTAGACACGTGAGACTATGGGTGCAGCTCCTGTCCGGAGGGGAGATGTGAAGGCAGAGGGGGACAGAAGTTAGCTGAATGGACATGGAAATACAGGGTGGAGAGAAGGAGTGTGCTGTCTCATTAAGGGGAGAGAAACTAGGAGTATATAGCAAGGTGTATATAAGGTTTTGAATGAGAGAGAGAATGACTTGATTTGTAAACTTTCACTTAAAGCACAATAAAAACTAAAAAAAAAAAAGATTACAGATGAAAGGAAAAAAAAATACCCTTTTAAGTTGTCTGGGAAGCTTTAGATAAGGCTAGCTCCGAGACATTTTAAGAAGAATATTAATTACGTACTTGTCATAAAGAGACATTTCTTGGCCCACTTTACATCCTGGCTTGACTGAAGAAACACTCCCTCATTTCCCATGGTTACTAGCAATCCAAGAACTGAATAGCTGGCACCTGGGAAAAGTAATCCTGCTGAGAGCAGCTGGGCAATGAAAGAGTCCTGGCAAGGCAGCAAAAACTGAGTTTAATTCAATCAAATTGCCTTTGTCAAAAAAAAAGAAAAAAGGTTTCATGAACTTGACCTTTACATACTGGAGGTCCCATTAAATTAAAGCAAAGATTTAAATAAATAGCTTACAGATTGGAAAAGAATAGGTAAACTCTCTTTGCAGATAATATGATCGTCTACATAGAAAATCCTAAGGAATCTGCAAGAAAGCTACAAAAACTAACATAAGAAATTTAGCGCAAAGGGCTCAATATTCAAAAATAAATTGTGTTGCCTATACTAGTCATTGTTGTTGTTGTTGTTAGGTGCCGTCGAGTTGGTTCTGACTCATAGTGACCCTATGCACAAGAGAACGAAACACTGCCCGGTCCTGAGACATCCTTACAATCGTTGTTATGCTTGAGCTCATTGTTGTAGCCACTATGTCAATCCACCTCATTGAGGGTCTTCCTCTTTTCCGCTGACCCTGTACTTTGCCAGGCATGATGTCCTTCTTCACAGACTGGTCCCTCCTGACAACATGTCCAAAGTATGTAAGACGCAGTCTCGCCATCCTTGCTTCTAAGGAGCATTCTGGTTGTACTTCTAAGACAGATTTGTTTGTTATTTTGGCAGTCCGTGGTATGTTCAGTATTCTTCGCCAACACAATTCAAAGGCGTCAGTTCTTCCTCGGTATTTCTTATTCATTGTCCAACTTTCACATGCAAATGATGCAATTGAAAATACCATGGCTTGGGTCAGGAGCACCTTAGTCTTCAGGGTGACATCTTTGCTCTTCAAAACTTTGAAGAGGTCCTTTGAAGCAGATTTTCCCAATGCAATGCGTCTTTTGATTTCTTGACTGCTGCTTCCGTGGCTGTTGATTGTGTATCCAAGTAAAATGAAATCCTTGACAACTTCAATCTTTTCTCCGTTTATCATGATGTTGCTCATTGGTCCAGTTGTGAGGATGTTTGTTTTCTTTACGTTGAGGTGCAATCCAAACCGAAGGCTGTGGTCTTTGATCTTCGTTAGTAAGTGCTTCAAGTCCTCTTCACTTTCAGCAAGCAAGGTTGTATAATCTGCATAACGCAGGTTGTTAACGAGTCTTCCTCCAATCCTGATGCCCCGTTCTTCTTCATACAGTCCAGCTTCTCAAATTATTTGTTCAGCATACAGATTAAATAGGTATGGTGTAAGAATACAACCCTGATGCACACCTTTCCTGACTTTAAACCAATCAGTATTCTCTCGTTCTATCCGAACAACTGACTCTTGATCTATGTAAAGGTTCCTCATGAGCACAATTAAGTGTTCTGGAATTCCCATTCTTCGCAGTGTTGTCCATAATTTGTTATAATGACTGGAAGTTCAAGTTCAAAACAATGATATTTACAGTAATCAAAAACATGAACTAATTTTATATTGTTAAAAAATAATCAAAACTCAAGGAAATTGAATCATAAGTTTTATTCCTAGCAATCATTCTGTCTATACACATGCAGGGAGAGGCTCTCATTTCTGCAAACAAGTGTCTCAAAGCCTATTTATAAGTGTCAAAAATAAACATTTTAATTAGCTCAAAACAATAATGTAATATTTGATAGTTTCATAATTTAAAAAATAATTTGCAATTTTTTCCTCATATATGAGGAAAAAATGGAAAAAGAAGAACTCCTAAGGATTGGAGACTTCACAGAAGTTTAAACATAAGTTTCCTCAACAAGTACAACTTCCATGGTGACCAAGTACTTAACGGTTACTAAGTTAGCATTAAAAAGGTAACTCCGGGAGGCAGAGCCGACATGGTGCTGTAGACAGAACGGCCGTGCTGTCCCTCTGCAGCAAAGACCCGAAAAAACGAAGTAAAACAAATGTCAGTCCTGGAACCCTAAGTGTCAAATGAAGACGTAAAGAACACAACCAAGCACTGAATGAACAAGAAACTGATGAACAGAGAGCAAGAAGACATAGGAGCGGAGGTCCCTATGGCTAACGAAGCACAGATTCACCATCTTGGGCTGCTGTTGGAGACCAGTGAACAGGGTGTATGGGAAAGCAGCTTCTTAGAGCCTCTGGCAGGAGACAGAGTACCCAGTAATCAGTGAAACACACTTTCCCACCCCCACTCTTCTTCCCCTGCTCAGCCTGTGCTGCTTCCCAGTAGGCTGAGCAACCATGGCCTGGGAAGCACAGGCTCCAAGTCACGTGATTTGCCTCACCCATACCAGCTGACTGCATCAGTGTCGTTTCTTCGTTGCTGGTGTTCCTTTTTGCAGCTTCTTTTGGTTTCTTCCCTGCCTCTCACGTCCTTCTCCTCCTTCCTCTCAAAAACCTGGCTGCACGTACTATCTTTGTTTCTTCTTGACAGGCTGTGAAACACCACTTGGCGGGTGAACTACTTACCTGGTCTGTCCCATCAGGTTGGTGGAATCCCTGGGCCTTGTGTTTGCTTCCTCTCTCTTTTTTTTTTCTTTTGTTTTTCTTCATTTTTCAGTTTCTTGTTTCTTTCTACTTACTTAGTTTCCTACTTCCTGAATACCTGGCATTGTGTGCAATCTCAGCCCCTTTTAGCCGGGCTGTCCTGCACTGATCTGCGTAGCCACACCTGTGAGATCTCTGGGAGCATTTTTTTTCTTTTTGTTTTTCTTTACTTCTCAATTTCTTGTCTTTCTCTACTTACCTTATTTTCCTATCTCCCGAATACCTGGTGCTGTCTGCCATCGCCACTCCTTCTAGCCCGGCTGTACTGCATGGTTTGGGAGAGCTTCTTTGATATGTGCAGCTGCGCCATTGGGATCCCTGAGGGTCTTTCTTTCTTTTTATTTATTTTTTTCTCTTTTGTGTTTGTTTTTCTTCATTTCTGTTTCTCATCTCTCTCTACTTTCATTATTTTCCTGTCTCCTGAATACCTGGTGCTGTGTGCCAGCTCTGACACTTTTAGAAGGGTTGCACTCCCAGGCCTGGCAGCCACTTCCCTGGATGCAGATGAGATCCCTGTGGGCATTTCTTTTTTCATTTTATTTATTTATGTTCTGTTCTTTTTTCCTTTTTATTTTTCTGCATTTCTTGGCTTCTCATTATTCCACTCCAATGGCAAGCCCCATCAGCAGTTTTTTATTTTTTTGGCTCCTGTTTCTCTCTCCTCTCTCTCTTCTTTCCCATACCAGTCTTAGCTCCACACATCACAACCTTCCTCTTCCCTCCTGCCTACCTGCACCATGCACTGAACTTTACATCTCTAAGCAGCACAGGCCAGGCCTACCAGAACCTGCCTTGCACTGACCCCCGGACCACCCTGTCAGCCCCAGTTCATGCCACAAACAACCCATACCAGATCCTCCCCTTCAGCTGGGCCTGCCCCACTGCACCATAGCTGAGCGACTAGTCTTGCCCATTGGACAAGGAGTGGAAAAGTATCACACCCACAGATGAGCAAACAACAAAGAATGCACAGCTCACCTGCTCAGACATAACCAAACAAAACAAAAAAGCAGAATGAAACAATCCTATAATCAATAAATGAAGAAAATAACTACTAAATGTCCCAAAGACAGCAGACAATATCAAAACTTATTTTAAAAAAAAAAAAAAACAGGATGGTTCCAGCAGACAACACCGAATGACCTTCCAGTGGAAGAAAATGCAGTGGAGCTGCCTGATAGGGAATCCAAATCTCTAATATACAGAGCTATCCAATAGTTGAACGAAAAAGCAGACAAAAGTGAGGAAAAATAGACAAATCTGTGGAAAAAGCAGACAAATTCATAGAAAATACAGTCAAAACAATGGAAGAATTCAGGAAAATAACACTGGAACAAAATGCCAAAATAAATTCACAACTAGAAATTATACAAAAACAACAAGTAGAAATCCAGAAGATAAACAAGATTTCAGAAATGGGACAGTGTCACAGAAGGTCTGAGGAGTAGATTTGAAACAATGGAAGGCAGGATCAGCAAAAACAAAGACAAATACTTGGATACCACTTTGAGGAAAAATCAGAAAAAGGAATGAAGAAAAGTGAAGGAAAAATGAGAAAGATGTGGGATACAATCAAAGAGAAAATTTGTGAGTGATTGGAGTTCCAGAACAGGGGGAGAAAATGGAAAACACAGAGAGGATCATTGAAGAATTGCTGACAGAAAACATCCCTAAAATCATGAAAGGTGAAAAGCTAATCATCCAAGAAGATCAAAGGACCCCATATTGATCCCAAAAGAAAATCACCAAGGCATATCATAACTGCACTCTCTAAAGCCAAAGCCAAAGTAAGAATCCTGAAAGCAGCTCAAGAAAAACAAAAAGTCACATATAGAGGGGAAACAATAAAACTAAGCTCTGGTTACTCAGCAGAACTGTGCAGGAATGAAGGAATGGGATGACATACATAAAATCTTGAAAGAAAAAAAAATTGCCAACAAAGAATAGCATATCCTGCAAAACTCTTGGTCAAATATGATGTTGAAATTAGGATATTTCTAGATAAACAGAAATAAAGACAATATGTAAAAACCAAATCAAACTTACAAGAATTATTAAAGGGAATCCTTCAGTTTGAGAACAAACAACATCAGATCACATCCTGAATCTAGGACACAAGGTCACACCAGCCAGATACCAACCTAGGAAATGAACTCTCAAGGACTATTCAAAACCAAAAGATTTACAACAGGGAACCAGAGAGGTTAACCTATAAATGACAACAATGTCAGAACAATGAAAAAGGGAATAAATGGTGTAGGTATAGAACTTTCTAAAGAACAGGAATGCAAAATGATACAAAGTAATAACAGGCTGGTTCAAAGTAGGAAGATAAGGGTAAATTTCAAGGTAACTACAAAGAAAGTTAACAAACCTACTCATTAAAGTAAAGAAGAAAAACATAAAGTCTCAGTAAAAACAAAATCTACAAGAACAAAAGAAACAAACAAAAAAAATCCATAGACAAAATGTATGCAGCACAGGAGAGTAAGAGGAACAAAGAAAACACACACACACACACACACACACACAAAGCACTACAAAATAACAGCGATAAACTCACACCTATCAGTAATTACACTGAATGTAAATGGCCTAAATGCTCCCATAAATGGATACAGAGTGATAGAATGGATTAAAAAACAGGATCTGTCAGACAGACACACCTTAGGAACAAAGATGTAAATTTATTAAAAATCAAATGATGGAAAAAATATATCACGCATTCAGCTACAATAAACAGAAGGAGTGGCAATACTAATCCTAGACAAAATAGACTTTAAAACAAAATCCACCATAAAAGACAAAGAAGGGCACTATGTAATGATTAAAGGGAATATCCATCATGAAGACATAACCATAATAAATATCTACACACCCAATGACATGGCTGAGAAGAGAAATTGACAGTTTCACGATAACACACCCAATGAAAGGGCTCCAAAATACATAAAACAAACTCTAACAGCACTGAAAAGAGAAATTAACAGTTTCCAATACACCTCTCTTGATAAAGGACAGGACACCTAGAAAGAAACTCAGCAAAGATACAGAAGATCTAAAGGACACAATCAGCCAATCTGAACTCATAGACATATATAGAACACTCCACCCAACAACTGCAAAGTACACATCCTCTTCCAACATACACAGAATGCTCTCTAGAATAGACCACATCTTAGGCTACAAAGCAACCCTCAACAAAAGCCAAAACATTGAGATAATACAAAGTATCTTCCCTGACCGCAATGCTATGAAAGTAGATATTAACAATAGGAAGAGCAAGGAAAAAAATCAATTACATGGAAACTGAATACCACCCTGCTTAAAAACCATTGGGTAATAGAAGAGGTGAAAGATGGAATAAAAAAATTCCTAGAATCAAACAAGAATGAAAACACACCATATCAAAACCTTTGTACACAGCAAAGGCAGTGCTTGGAGGTCAATTTATAGCAATAAATCCACACACCAAAAAAAAGAAAGGGACAAAATCTGTATATTAGTTAGACAGCTTAAACAAATAGAAATAGTATAGCAAAAGAAATCCGCAGTTATCAGAAGAATAGAAATAATAAAGATCCAAGCAGAAATAAATGAAATGGAGAATACAAAAACAATGGAAAGAATCAACAAAACCAAAAGTTGGTTCTTTGAAAGAATCAACAAACCACTGGCCAAATAGACAAAAGAAAAATAGGAGAGGATGCAATTAACCCGAATAAGAAATGAAATGTGGGACGTTACAACAGACTCAACTGAAATATAAAGAATCAGAACACAGTATTATGAAAACCTATACTCCAAGAAATTTGAAAACCTAGAGGATATGGACAGTTTTCTAGAAACACACTACCTACCCAAATGAACACAAAATGATGTTGAAAATTTGAAGAGACCCATGACAAAAGAAGATGTTGAAAGGGATCTATCTATCTATCTATCTGTCTGTCTGTCTGTCTATCATCTATCTATGTATCATCTATCTATCAATCTATCATCTATCTATCAATCTATCATCTATCTAATCTATCATCTCTCTATCATCTATCTATCTAATCCATTCATCTATCATCTATCCATCCGTCATCTTTCCATTATCTATCTATCTATCTAATCTATCATCTATCTATCTATCTATCTATCTATCTATCTATCTATCTATCTATCTATCTATCTATCTATCTATCTATCTATCTATCTATCTATCATCTATCTATCTATCTATCATCTATCTATATCTATACATATATATAAATATAGATAGATAGATAGATATCCTTCTCCTGGCACAGATCCCTCCTGACAACATGTCCAAAGTACTTAAGACGGAGTCTTGTTATCCTTGCCTCTAAGGAGCATTCTGGCCACACTTCTTCCATTTATAATAAACAAAGCAAAAAACCCAGTTCCATCGAGTCGATTCCAACTCATAGCGACCCTACATTTAAAGGGTTGAATGAATCCATTTATGATAGCACCTAAAAAAATAAAATACTTAGGAATAAATCTAACCAGGAATGTAAAAGACCTATACAAAGAAAACTACAAAGCACTACTGCAAGAAATCAGAAGAGATCTACGTAAATGGAAAAATATACCATAGGTACACTCAACATTGTGAAAATGACAATTCTACCCAGAGCAATTTACAAATACAAAGCAATCCTGATCCAAGTACTAACAAAATTTTTTAAAGAGATGGAAAAAATTGTCATTAAATTTATGTGGAAAGGGAAGAAGCCTCAGATAAGTAAAGCACTATTTAAGAAGAATAAAGTTGGAGGACTCACATTACCTGACCTCAGAACCTACTGTCATGGATTGAATTGTGTTCCCCCAAAATATGTGTCAACTTGGTTAGACCGTGATTCCCAGTATCGTGTGGTTATCCTCCATTTTATGATTTTCCTATGTGTTATAAATCATAGTTTCTGTCTGTGGTTAAAGAGGATTAGGGAGGGAGGTAACATCCTTTCTCATGTTACATCTCTGAGCCAATGTTAAGTCAGTTTCCCTGGTGTGTGGCCTGAACCACTTTTTATCTAACAAGAGATAAAAGGAAAGGGAAGCAAGCAGAGAGTGGGAATCTCATACCACCAAGAAAATAGTGCCGGGAGCAAAGCTCATCCTTTGGACCCAGGGTTCCTGCATGGAGAAGTTCTTAGTCCAGGAAAAGACTGATGAGAAGGGCCTTCCTCTAGAGCTGACAGAGAGAGGAAGCCTTCCCCTGGATCTAACACCCTGAATTTGGACTTCTAGTCTGCTAGACTGTAAGGAAATAAATTTCTCTTTTTTAAAGCCATCCACTTGTTGTATTTCTGTTATAGCAGCACTAGATAACTAAGATACCTGCTATACAGCTACAGTAGTCAAAGCAGCCTGGTACTGGTACAAGGACAGATATATTGACCAATGGAACAGAATTGAGAACCCAGATGTAAATCCATCCACCTATGGTCACCCGATCTTCGACAAGGGACTGAAGTTCATCAAATGAGGAAAAGACATCCTTTTTTATCAAATGGTGTTGGCAAAACTGGATGTCCATCTGCAAAAAAAAAAAAAATGAACCAAGACCCATACCTCACACCATACACAAAAACTAGTTCAAAACGGATCAAAGACCTAAATATAAAACCAAAAACCATAAAGATCATAGAAGAAAAAATAAGATCAATTCTAGAGGCCCTAATACATGGCATTAAAAAGATACAAACCATAACTTACATCAGGGAAACTCCAGAAGATAAGCTAGATAACCGGGACCTTCTTAAAAATTAAACACTTATGCTCATCAAAGACTTCAACAAAAGAGTAATAAGAGAGCCTACAGACTGGGAAAAAATCTTTTGCTATGACAAATCCAACACAGGTCTAATCTCTAAAATCTATAGGAAAATCCAAAACCTCTACAACAAAAAGATAAATAATCCAATTAAAAAATGGGCAAAGAAAATGAACAGATATTTCATCAAAGAAGACTTTCAAGCAGTTGAGACACATGAAGAAATGCTCGTTATCACTAGACATTAGAGAAATGCAAATCAAAACCACAATAAGATGCCATCTCACCCCAGCATTACTGGCATGAATCAAAAAACAGAAAATAACAAATATTGAAGAGGCTGCAGGGAGATTGGAACTCTTAAGCCCTGCTGGTGGGAATGCAAAATGGTACAACCATTTTGGAAAATGACATGGTGTTTCCTTAGAAAGCTCAAAATAGAAATACCGTTATGATTCAGCAATCCCATTCCTAGGAATACATCCTAGATAAATAAGAGCCATCACACGAATAGACATATGCACACCTATGTTCATTGCACCACTGTTCACGATAACAGAAAGAAACAACCTAGATGCCCATCAGCAGATGAACGGATAAACAAACTATGGTATACACACACAATGGAATACTACACGATAATAAAGAACAATGATGAATGTGTGAAGCAACTCACAACATGAATGAACCTGGAGGGCATCATGCTTAGTGAAATGAGTCATACAAATATTGTATGAGACCACTACCATAAAAACTCACGAAAAGGTTTACACACAGAAAGAAACAATCTTTGATGGTTATGAGGGAGGGGTGGGGTGGGGATGGAAAAACTCTAAATAGACAGTAAATAAGTGGAAACTTTGGGTAAGACAGTACACAACACTCGGGAAACCAGCACAACTTGTACAAGACAAGGTCATGGAAACTCCACAGACACATCCAAAATCCCTGAGGGATGAAATTGCTGGGCTGAGGGCTGTGAGGACCATGGTTTCAGGGAACATCTAGATCAAATTGGCATAACATAATTTATAAAGAAAATGTTCTACATCCTACTTTGGTGAGTAGTGTCTGAGGTCTTAAAAGCCCGTGAGCAGCCATCTAAGATACTCCACTGGTCTCATCCCTTCAGGAGCAAGGGAGAATGAAGAAAGCTAAAGACACAAGGGACAAATTAGTCCAAAGGACTAGTGGACCACAACTACCACGGCCTCCACTAGACTGAGTCCAGTACAACTAGATGGTTCCCAGCTACCAACACCAACTGCTCTGTCAGGGATCACAATAGAGGGTCCTGAACAGAGCTGGAGGAAATCATAGAACAAAATTCTAACACACACACACACACAAAAAGAAGACCAGATTTACTGGCCTAATAGAGACTGGAGAAACCCCAAGAGAATGGCCCCAGACACCCTTTTAGCTCAGAAATGAAATCACTCCTGAGGTTCACACTTCAGCCAAAGATTAGACAGGCCCATAAAACAAAACAAGACTAAAGTGGCTCACCAGCATAAGGTGAAGGACTAGAAGGCAGGATGGGACAGGAAACCTGGTAATGGGGAACCCAAGGTAGATAAGGGATTGTTGACATGTCATGGAGTTGTTAACCAATGTCGTAAAACAATACGTGTACTAACTTTAATGAGAAATGAGTTTGTTCTGTAAACCTTCATCAAAAGTAATTAAAAAAAAAAAAGCTAACTCCTGAACATGTGGCCCTCCACCCACCTACAGCCATGAGATCTCTTGAAATTTACGGTAAAAAGTCCACCATCTTTTTCATCAAATAATGGTGTGATTGTTTTGTTGTACGGGACCCTTTTCTAACCAGAGAAGACAAATTTGCAATGTTGCAGAGCAGCTTCTGGCAGGAAAAGGTGAGCAATATGAATTCTTTTGCAGTATGGGTCAGGATTCCTCCCGTTCCACCCTCACCCAACCCCCATTAAGTTTTGGTTTTGTAGGTAATAAAAAGCCCTTAAAATGAAAGTATGTCTGTTACTAATTTTTTTTCTTTCACTTAAATCTAACAAAATAAGTGCAGAATATGTATGCTGAGAAGGATATCTCATTGCCAAGGAAACCAAAGAATACTGAAATAAATTGAGACAAGTATCGTGTTCATGTTTTAGAAATTTCAATATTGTTAAGGTGCTAAATTCTCTCTGAATTAGCTACATGTTCAACACAATCCAAATAAAAATTCAAGCATTTTTTTAAAATTGGCAAGCCAATTTTAAAATTTATATGGAAAAACAAAAGACATAGAAAAGCTGAAACAATTTTGAAAAATAAGAACAAAATAGGAGGACTTATACTATCTTGTTTCAAGACTTACTGTAAAGTTATAGCCATCAAGAGACTAGTATTTGCATAATCATTAACAAATTATATGTAATCAAATACAGAGTCAAGAAATAAACGTTAACATAAAGTCAATTTATTCTCAAAATTTGTCAAGGTAATTAAATGGAGAAAGAATAGTTATTTCTACAAATTGCTCTGGAACTACTAGATACCCATTTTTTCTAAAAAATGTCATTAATGATACAGCATGTATAAAAATGAACTTAAAGCAGATTAAAAACCTTAATGTGAGATCTGAAATTCAAAAATTGCTAGATGCTGGACTATATGAAAAAGAACGGGGCATCAGGATTGGAGAAAGACTCATTAACAACCTTCTTTATGCAGATGACACACAACCTTAGCTGCTGAAAGAGGACTTGAAGCACTTCCTGATGAAGATCAAAGACCACAGCCTTCAGTAGGGATTATACCTCCACGTAAAGAAAACAAAAATCCTTACAATTGGACCAATAAGCAACATCATGATAAATGGAGAAATGATTGAAGTTGTCAAGGATTTCATTTTACTTGGATCCACAATCAAAACCCATGGAAGCAGGAGTCATGAAATCAAATGACACTTTGCATTGAACAAATCTGCAAAAGACCTCTTTAAAGCATTAAAAAGCAAACATGTCACTTTAAGGACTAAAGTGCGCCTGACCTAAGCTATTTTCAATGGTCTTATATCCATGCCAAAGCTGGGCAATGAATAAGGAAGACTGAAGAAGAATTGATGCCTTTGAATTATAGCATTAGTGAAGAATATTGAACATAGTGTAGACTGCCAAAGGGCCAGAAGAGTTCATCCGTCTTGGAAGAAGTACAGTGAGAACGCTCCTTAGAAGCAAGGATGGCAAGACTTGTTTCACATACTGTGGACATGTTATCAGGAGGGATTAGTCCCAAGAGAAGAACTTCATGGTTCGTAAAGTGGAGGGCCAGTAAAAAAGAGGACGACCCTCAACGAGGTGGATTGACACAGTGGCTGCAACAATGGGTTCAGTCATAACAATGAGGATGGTACAGGACCGGGAAGTGCTTCATTCTGTTGTGCGTAGGGTTGCTATGAGTGAGAAGTGATTCGACGGCACCTAACAACAACAAAAACTGAAGATAGAACTGTTTATGAACTTCCATTTAGACAGATTTCTTAGAAGGTACCAAAAATAAATAAATTGATAAGCTTGATTACATCAAAATCTAACACACCCGTTCTTAAGATGTTGTATTAAGAAAATTAAAGTCACAGACTTGGAGAAAATATTGCAAAGCAAATATTTAAATTGCTGGTATCCAGAATATCTAAATGTATTTGCAACTCAATTTTAAAAAAAAGGGAAAATTTATCTTTTTCTAAAAAAGTATGCAAAAGATTTGAAGAGGTTTTGTTTTTTAACTCAAATCTTTTTTTGAAAACAAGATTTGAACTTCACTAAAAAAAAAAGAAAAAGATACACAATGAGATATACGCACAGGAAAAAAGGCTCAACATTATTAGTTATTAGAGAATGCACGTTAAAACCACGTATCTAGTCCTGAATAAGGCTTTTATTTTTAATTATTTTCTTTTAACACAGAAACCCTGGTGACACAGTGGTTAAGAGGTATGGCTGCTAACCAAAAGGTTGGCAGTTAAAATCTGTCAGGCATTCCTTGGAAACCCTATCGGGCAGCTCTACTCTGTCATATAGGGTCGCTATGAGTCAGCATTTACTAGACGGCAACAGGTTTGGTTTTTAGTTTTTAGGGTCAATAAGAATTTGGAATCGACGGCACTGAGTTGGGTTTTTATGAGTTGGAATCGACCTGACAGCATTTTTCAGACCATTTTTTTTTTAACCGTTGGCTTATTAAAAATTGAAGTTCAAAACGCTTTTGTGACCAAATCGTTCTGGCCAGTTAAATGTTGTCTTTGCTGCATGGTACATTTTCCATCAAGACTGAACATCAACACCATTAGTATGATTTTCTTTTAATTTTTTATTACACAAAACATCAAACATATACAAAGTAGGCAGAGTAGTTTAGTGAACTTCCATGTGCCCATCATCCAGCTTCAATAATTATGAACATTATGTCATTTTTGTATCATCTATAATTCCACCCACAACCCATCCCCACTCATTATTAGTATTATTTAGAATTGTTAATGTAAAATTGACATACATTGATATGTGCAAATCTTAGCTGTACAAATCTTAACGAATCAATCCAACTATGTAACCTACAGCCGTAATATAACATAGAACATTTTCACTTTCCCATAAATTTGCTCATTTCCCATCCCAGTCGTTCTTTCACCTCTGCCTCCACCAAAAGTAGCCACTCTTCTGATTATTTTTACTTCAGATTAGTTATACTTATTCTAAAATTTCATATAACTAAAATAATCCAATATATATATTCATCCGAGTCCTGATTCTTTTCACTCATAAATATCTGTATATCGCTAAATCACATGTAATTGGAAACACAAAAGTCCCCAAAGCCCACCTTGCATTTCCCAGGGGGAGATGTAACAGAGTTGACTATTCAAAGATTTAATAGACAAGTGATATCTTCACCAGGAAAAGGCCCAAGTCCTATACCTTCTTCTAGGTTTACTTCATAGTAATGATATTCTACATTCTCAGATGCGAAAGGTGGCACTACTTTTTTTTCTGCACCCACTAAAGCTTATGTTGTTGTTAGGTGCTGTCCAGTTGTTTCTGACTCATAGTGACCCTGTATACAACAGAACAAAACACTGCCGAATCCTGCACCATCCTCACAATCATTGTTATGCTCGAGGCCAATATTGCAGTCACTGTGCGAGTCCATCTCTTTGAGAATCTTCCTCTTTTTTCACTGATCCACTACTTTACCAAGCATGGTATCTTTCTCCAGGGACTGATCCCTCATGATAACTCGTCTGAAATATGTGAGCCATAGTCTTGTCATCCTTGCTTGTAAGGAGCATTCTGGCTGTACTTCTTCCAAGACAGATTTGTTTGTTCTTTTGGCAGTCCATGGTACTATTCAGTATTCTTTGCAAACATCACAATTCAAAGGTGTCAATTCTTCTTCAGTCTTCCTTATTCATTGCCCAGTTTTCACATGCATATGAGACCATTGAAAATACCTTGGCTTGTGAGGGACACCTTAGTCTTCAAGGTGATGTCTTTGCTTTTCAACACTTTAAAGAAGTCTTTTGCAGCAGATTAGCCCAGTTCAATATGTCCTTTAATTTCCTAACTGCTGCTTCCATGGGTGTTGGTTGTGGACTCAGTAAAATGAAATCCTTGACAACTTCAATCATTTCTTCATTTATGATGACGTTGCTTATTGGTCCAGGTGTAAGGATTTTTGTTTTCTTTATGTCGAGGTGCAATCCATACTGAAGGCTGTGGTCTTTGATCTTCATCAGTAAGTGCTTCAAGTCCTCTTCACTTTCAACAGGCAAGGTTGTGTCATCTGCATAAAGAAGGTTGATAACGAGTCTTCCTCCAATCCTGATGCCCCATTCTTATTTATATAGTCCAGCTTCTTGGATTATTTGCTCAGCATAAAGATTGAATAAGTATGCTGAAATGATGCAACCTTGATGCACAACTTTCCTGACTTTAAAACACACAGCATCCCCTTGTTCTGTTCAAATGTAAAGGTTCCTCATAAGCACAATTTTATGTTCTGGAATTCCCATTCTTTGCAATATTACCCATAATTTGTTGTGATCCACACGGTCGAATGCCTTTGCATAGTCGATAAAACACAGGTAAACATCTTTCTGGTATTCTCTGCTTTCAGCCAAGATCCATCTGACATCAGCAATGGTATCTCTCGTTCCATGTCTTCTTCTGAATCCAGCTTGAATTTCTGGCAGTTTCTTGTCAATGTACTGCTTCAGACACTTTGAATGATCAATGATATTGTTCGATAATTTCCACATTCGGTTGGATCACCTTTCCTTGGAATAGGCATAAATATGGATCTCTTCCAATCTGTTGGCCAGGTAGCTGTCTTCCAAATATTTTGGTATAGATGAGTGAGCACTTCCAGTGCTGCTTCCATTTGTTGAAACATCTCTGTTGGTATTCCGTCAATTCCTAAAGCCTTGTTTTTCACCAATGCCTTTAGTGCAGCCTGGACCTTTCTCTTCAGTACCATTGGTTCTTGATCATATGCTACCTCTTGAAATGGTTGAGCATCAACTAATTCTTTTCTGTTCAGTAACTCTGTGTACTCTTTCCAGCTTCTCATGATGCTTCCTGCATCGTGTGATATTTTCCTCAATATTGCAACTCAAGTCTCGAATGTTTTCTTCAGTTCTTTCAGCTTGAGAAATACTAAGTGTGTTCTTTCCTTTTGGTTTTCTAACTCCAGGTCTTTGCACATGTCATTATAATACTTTGTCTTCTCAAGCTTCCCTTTGAAATCTTCTGTTCAGTTCTTTTCCTTCATTTCTTCCGTTTGCTTTAGCTATTCAACTTTCAAGTGCAAATTTCAGAGTCTCTTTGGACATCTGTTTTGGTCTTTTCTTTCCTTCCTGTCTTTTTAATGACCTCTTGCTTTATTCATGTGTGATGTCCTTGATGTCATTCCATAACTCATCTGTCTTTGTTCATTATTGTTCAACATGTCAAATCTGCTCTTGAGATGGTCTCTGAATTCAGGTGGGATATACTCAAGGTCATGCTTCAGCTCCCATGAACTTTTTCTAATTTTCTTCAGTTTCATCTTGAACGTGCTTATGAGCAATTGATAGTCTGTTTTGCAGTCAGCCCCTGGCCTTGATCTGACTGATGACATTGAAATTCTCCATGATCTCTTTCTACAGATGTAGTTGATTTGATTTCTGTGTATTTCATCTGGTGAGGTCCACATATACAGTCACCATCTATGTTGTTGAAAAAAACATTTGCAATGAAGTGGTTGTTGGTCTTGCAAAATTCTATTCTGTGACCTGCAGCATTGTTTCTATCACCAAGGCCGTATTTTCCAACTGCTGACTCTTCTTTGTTTCCAACTTTCACATTCCAATCATCAGTAATCATGAGGCTTATAGCTCACTAAAATATGACAATAATCTATAGATTTTTTTTTTATTCATTAAGCATATATGCGGAAATTAAGTTCTGATCAAACTTCCTGTGTTCTCAGGTGTCATCTGTCTCAGCCAAACCCCACCAGTCTTTCTGGATAGTATGGAAACAATGCTATTGTGAATTTCCATGGTTTTGATACTATAGACAACGGCATTAAAGACAGGTGGGAAAAAGAGATAGGCATTGGCTATGGTAATCTACAGGAGTGGAGGTAAGTGCCACCCAAAGCAGTGTAACAGTAGGAGACTGACCATGGGCACATAATACACAGGCACAACACAGATAGGTGGTACACAAGTGTTGAGTGCCCTCCACCACCCTGTGCCAAAAACTATTCCCAGTACTATATGGAGAATCAGCACGTAAGAAACCACAAGGAGTAATGAGTCCAGCCCAAAGGTAAGGTGGAGGTAATGACAAACCTAACCAGGATGCTACTGAGATAAGTGTCTCCACAGGGCAATTTGATAAGGTCTAAGTGGAGTCAATAAGACTGTGGAAGAATGTTTTAGTCACAAAAAGGCAGACACTTTAGGAGAAGCAGCAGTGGAAACATGAGCATTACACTTCACAAGGCAATGGTGGCACCCATCCCCGTGATGCAGGGCATAATCAAGATGGCTGTGTAGATCATCCACAGACATGATGCCAAGGACAACTGACTCCATGAAGGTAGAGGAATGCATGGAAAACATCTGGAGCAGACAAATATCAAAACTGATATCAGTAATGCCAAAAATGAATATGCCTAGCACAGTGGACAAGGTGGAAATAGAGACACTCAGTTCAACAAAGGCCGACATACCAAGAAAGAAGTACATGGGTTAGTGCAAGGCAGGGTCAATAGGGATGATGTGAAGAATGACACCATTTTCCAGGAAGATGATACTGTACATTAAGCAGAAGGGAATGGAGATCCATATATGCTCTGCCTCCAGCCCTGGGATGCCAACAAGAATGACTGTTGCAGGTATGAACTCCATGGACATCATGGAACATCAGGGCATAACTTCCTCTGAAGATATGGGGAAGCATATGCAAGGAACTCAGAATTTGAAGTAGACACCATCAAAGTCTGAGCTCCTGGCAGTCATATTTAAGACTTTTCCTTAAAAAAGGGAAAGAAAAGATATCTGTAACAAGGGCACAAGTAAACCACAGTACATGAAGAAAAACCTGTTGAGACATGTGGAAGATTGTTCCTAGATGGGCTATATGCCAAATGCAGAAAGCATTAATAGAAATCTCAAACTGACTCTTTCTGACAGTGACAGGCATTGATAGTAAGCAAAGGATGATGGTTTCCCGTGATAGTTGAAGATTGAGGGATCTGACAACTTGCTGTAGTTTGTACAGGAGATGAATGAGTAGCAAAGCAACAGTAATATAACTGAATGGGGAAAAAAAAAGCATTAACTCTAACACTTAACAGATTTGTAATCTTTGGGAAGCTACTTAAATTATCTGAGATCCATGCTTTTGATATAAACATGATAACAGTGATAAAAGAAAATATACATAAATGGTTTATAATTATATTTGTAACTTAGTAAGTGTTCAATACCTGAAATAAAAAAATAATATATTAAACCATAAGGGTAGTTTCTTCCAGATTGGGAGATCTCCCTATGTCTGTTTGAACTTACCAGTTCTCTCTTTCTTCACCTGCTATCCATGGAAGATAGAGAAAGTGTCTATCTTTTGTAGGAGTGTCAGAGTATCCTGCTGGAACCTGGAGTGAGGGCTGTGAATAACGCCAGATTCGTCATGATCTCACAAAACTGTATGTGATGGTGAAGCTGAGGTCTAGGGCTGGGGATCTTTATCTGAGAACAAGTTTATTGACATTAAAATTTCACCCATCTGGAGCAAAGCCTTGGGTGTTAAAGTTAGAGGCTGGAGATGGGAAAAGCAGGATAGGGCTGGGGGGACAAAAATGGTGACAGAGAGTAAAAGTTTTATCCCACGCTTGGGCCAGGGCTTTGGTTAGGTATATCCAGTGAAGTGTCGGTAAATATTGAAAAATTGACTCTGAATGAAAATACCAGAATTTGCAGCAGTTGCCAATTTCTGTGGCTTAAATGCTCCCACCATGACCAATTTCAAGCTACCAACGTGATGTCACTGAATCCAGAGCTGAAAAGAGATATGCACAGTCAACTTACCCAAGTTAGTTCAAGACAGCATCAGTATACCATTGGGTATACAGATGATACTAGATCTCAGATACTTAGCCAGGTGGAGCTGAGAGGAAGCACATCAATCCATAAATTCCCTTTGTTGCTTTTTCCTGCCAATGATGTTGTAGGCATAGATGCTACCTCTCCTTACATGAGTTCAGCTGACTGGAAGGGAGAAGGATAGGGCAGGATCCCTCAAGGAGAAATTAACCTAGGATTATTATTCTTAGAACCTTCAGCTACATTCCAGAGAAGGTAAAGAGGATGACTCTCACTGTAACTGGCATGCCAGGGAATGCTATCTATATAAAAATATGTGGATGCAAAAAAAAAAAAAAGGAAAATACACAACAAATAATTAATTTCACAAAACAATTCATTATAATTTAACTTTAAACTACTGAACCAATAGTATTGAAGGAAGAAGTCCAAGTTACATTGGACACATTGGTGAAAAACAAGGCTCTAGGAATTACAGAATACCAAATAAGATGTTTCAACAAAGCCATGCAGAGCTGGAAGTGATCACTCACCTATGCCAAGACATTTGGAAGACAACTACCAGGCCAATTGGCTGGAAGAGATCCATATTTGTACCCATTCCAAAGAATGGAGATCCAACTGAATGTGGAAATTATTGAACAATAACATTAATATCATATAAAAGTAAAATTTTGCTGAAGATCATTCAAAAATGGTTGTAGCAGTACATGGCCAGGGGACTGACAGAAATTCAGGTAAGATTTAGAAGAAGGTGTGGAATGAGCGATATCACTGCTGATGTCAGATGGATCTTGGCTGAAAGCAGAGACTACCAGAAAGATGTTTACCTGTGCTTTATTGACTATGCAAAGACATTCTACTGTGTGGATCATAATTACTGGTAACATTACAAAGAATGGGAACTCCAGAACACTTAATTGTGCTCTTGAGGAACCTGTACATAGACAGGGACACAGTCGTTCAAACACAGAAAGGAGATACTGCATACTGCAAAATCAAGAACAGTGTGTGTCACGGTTGTATCCTTTCATCATATTTATTCAGTCCATAGGCTGGACAAATAATCTGAGAATCTAGGCTATATGAATGAAGAACACGGCATCAGGATTGGAGGAATATGTATTAACAGCATGCAATAAGCAGTTAGTACAACCTTGTTTGCTGAAAGTAAAGAGGACTTGAAGCACTAACTGATGAAAACCAAAGACTAAAGTCGTTCTGTGTGGATTATACCTCAACATAAAGGAAACAAAAATTCTCACAATTGGACCAATAAGCAACATCACGATAAATGGAAAAAAGATTGACATTGTTAGGGATTTTGTTTTACTTGGATCGACAATCAACACTCACGAGAGCAGCAGTCAGAAAATCAAAGGACATATTGCGTTGGGCAAATCTGCGGCAAAAGACCTCTTTAAAGTGATAAAAAGCAAAAATGTCACTTTGAGGACTAAGATGCACCTGACCCAAGCCATGATATTTTCAGTAGCCTCACATGCATGCAAAAGCTGGACAACGAATAAGGAAGACCAAAGAAGAATTGATGCCTTGGAATTATGATGTTGGGAAAGAATGTTGGATATACCACAGGCTATCAGAAGAAGGAACAAGTCTGTCTTCGAAGAAATACAGCCAGAGTGGTCCTTGGAAGCATGGATGGGGAGATTTCCTTTCAGGTAGTTTGGATGTGTCATCAGGAGGGATCAGTCCCTGGAGAAGGACATCACGCTTAGTAAAGTAGAGGGTCAGCAAAAAAAAGAAGAGCCTAGGTGAGATGTATTGACGTAGTGGCTGCAACAATGACCTCAAGCATAACAATGATTGTGAGAATGGTGCAGGACTGTTGCTATGACCCAAAACTGACTTGACGGCACCTCACAACAACAGCATATGTTACTTTTACGTAGGATTATGTAGTCAACATATTTTTATTTATGATTTACGTATTTCTTCTTAAGAAGCTATTCCTTAACAAAAAGTCAAAAATAAATGGATAAACAGATGGAAATAGAGATGTATATAGAGAGCTGGGAAACGCTGGTGGCATAATGGTTAGGTGCTACAGCTCCTAACCAGAAGATTGGCAATTTGAATGTACCGGACACTTCTTAGAAACTCTATGGGGCAGTTCTACTCTGTCCAATAGGGTCACTATGAGTCAGAGTGGACTCGATGGCAATGAGTTTTTTTTTTTTTTTTTTTGGTATAGAGAGATGGAGATAGAGGTAGACCTGTAGATAGAGAAGAGTAGAGCTAATGATAAAGAGAGAAAAAGTAAGAGAGAATCTTCATTTCATCTATGATTATTGTGTTTTTATAATATGTAAGTTGTTAACTAATTGACAAATACTTCTTTTAAATTGTCTTTCTAATTTTGCATATTTATTTTCCTGAATAAACTTTAAAACCTAGCATGTAAAACACAATAAAATGGTATTAGGATTGCATTGAATTTATAGATTCTTTGGGAGAATGGTCATTGTTATAATAACAATATATAATAAACATTTCTGACATTTATTTTAGGTACTTATACATTTTTATTAGCATTTTGAATAAACTATTCATTTTATTTTATTTTTCAATTGATTGCTGCTATATAAAATATTATTGATTTTTATGTTGATCTTGAGGTACTCTATTGACATTCTTGCTTCAATCTTCTATGATTATATTAACTGGAAAAAAAAAAAAGCCAGATCCCTTTCTTTTTCTCCAAAATGTGTTTTTTGTTTTTTTTTTTAAACTTCCATTAGCTAAGACCTGAATTATAACACAATATTCTATAGTATCATTGATGCTGGGCATCCTGGGCTTGTTACTCTTTTCACACTTTTGGATCCCGTTCCTTAATAGTCACTGCTTTATGTGACAGAGTTTCATCCTGTCTGAGACCACCCAAGGGCAAAACTAAAAACCACAAGAAGGAAGATTCATTCTTCGGACTCTTTGAATTTGCCTCTAGAGAGAAGCTGTTGCTCTCCCACCTAGACGATATCGCCTTTAAATCTCTGAGTCTCAGACTTTGATAAATTATCCAGCTTATTACTCATATAAAGGACTATTCTCACTTTAACAAGTCTCTTAGCATTCTAGAAATTTTTTTATCATTTTTTAAACTCTATTTGGAAAACATGTCATTTTCCCCAAACTCTCTCCAGAACTCTTCATTTCCATCTTGGATGGAATGCTATCTTCTTTGCTCATTATTAGCTAGCTGAATATTTTGGTGTCTCGGAGAGTATAGGCTATGAAGACCTCTTTCATACATTCCACGCTAACAACTCAGTGATGTTTCATTTGACAAGCTAAGAAAGAAACCATCTCCCAGTTCTTAAAAAAAAACGAACAAAAAAAAGCCAAAAACCAGTTGCCATTGAATTGAGTGCAATTTATAGTGACTCCATGAGTGTCAGAGTAGAACTGTGTGCTCCATAGGGCTTTCAAGACGGTGAACTTTCAGAAACAGCTGGACAAGCCTTTCTTCCTAGGCACCACTGGGTCCATTTGAGCCACCAGCATTTGGTTAGTGGCCAAGTGCTTAACCATTTGGGCCTCCAGGAACTCCTCCTAGTTCCTTAAAAAAAAAAAAAAATGCTACCTTCAAGTTGATTCTGACTCTTAGTGACCCTGTAGGGCAGAGCATAACTGTCCTGTAGGGTTTCCAAAACTGTAATCTTTAAGGAAGCAGAAAGCCACATTTTTCTCCTGCAGCACAGCTGGAGGATTCCAACTGCAGACCTTTTGGTTAGCAGCTAAGCACTTAACCACTGTGCCACCAGGGCTCTTTTCCTAGTTCCTTTAGGCATCTAAAAATTTCTGAGCCCTCAACCTAACAGCTTTTTTAAGATTAAGGCTGACCATTCATATTTTTCATTTCTAACATTTATATGGGGACAGTAGTGGCTCAGGGGTAGAATTCTTGCCTTCCATGTTGAAAACTCGTGTTCTATTCTCCACCAGTGTACTTCAGGCTCTGCCTCTACCCACGTGTCAGTGAAGGTGTATGTGTGGCTATGATGCTGAACAGGTTTTAGTGGAGCTTCTAGACTAAGGCGGGCTAATAAGAACGGCCTGATGATCTACTTTCAAAAATCACAAGTATTGAAATGACTTACTCCCTACATTCTGAATGTTAGATTGATGGCATTCTCTGAGTTCCCACTTCTAAAATCGAGCGTAAAAACACCTTTCTTCGCTGAAGCTCATGCCATTCAGCCAAACCATCTGTCATGATGTAATCTACTCCCTTACTCCTCTCTGTTCCTTTAGGAGTTTGTCCTGACTGAGAATCTCCTCAGCTGTTACAATTTATGTCAACATTTTGTGTAACTTCAGTATCTTTGATGATTACCCTTTCACATTTTTTTTTTTAAGATTATTGGCAGCAGGGCTAGGTTCAGCTTGGCAGATTGGTTCCTTTGAGATCAATAATGTCTCCATTCATCAATATTACCATCATCATCATTATTAAAATCAAAATAACAGTTAATATTTATTAAATGCCAAATATATCATATGAAATATTTCATTTACACATTGAAACAATGACAAAGGTACTAATATAATCATTATCACCAGTAAAGAGCCAATGGTTAAGTAGCATGCCAATTTCATACAGTTAGTGTGCGACAGGCTGCAGTACAATTAATTACTTTTGTGTGTGGCCTCTCTAGCCATGGTCTTGTAACTCCCACCCAGGTTATTATGTGATAGGGTAATTGAGGTCTACCACAACGATTGGTCAGTTTTGCCTTAAAAGAGAGCCAATTCCAGAACAGAGAGGAGCGCTCACCACCACCAAAGGAGAGACACGCAGCAGAGACCCACAACAGAGACTGGCAGGACACGGCACAGTGGGTTTCCCAGCCCACGGAGCGAGAAAGCTGAGTGCCTTTGGGCAGAGACTGAAGGCCAGGGAGAAGCTTACGCCTGACCCATGAATTTGGAACTTGCCAGCCTCCACAACCTCATGAGCCATTTCCTTTATGTGTTGTGTGAGTTCTGTGAGATGTAGCAACTTAGGGAACCCAAAGACAAGAGGGAGAGTACTGAGGCTAGAGGGAGTAGTTGATGTTACAGATGATGGAGTGACACAGCAGCTTGGAAAAATTGGATCTTTGGGACATCTTCAACCTCCACCTCATAGGAACCAGCTTTATGCTGATCCTTATAAAAGAAATTTTTCATTTATAGGCAAATCAAGGTTTCTATATCAACTTTTTTTTTTTTTTAATCCCTAAGCTACAGTGCTTTGCTAAAATTAAAATGGATGTTACATATATTTCAAACCAAGGTAATTCTCCAAGAGTCAAGAGACATTCTTCCACAACTCACATCGATTTGGTTTGGTATTGGCTCTTAACTCATTTTCTTGTTAACATATGGCCCCTCATTTGATACTTCCATTGGCACCCCAATAAGTTTTTAAATGTATATTGAATCATATGTTATTTCTCCTTAAAAATTATGATTGGTTAAATATTGTCTGTGAAATAAATTCAGACCTTGGTGCTATCATTTACAAACCCTTAAAGATTTGTTTCCTTTTTATCTTGCAAGTCTTGTTATAATAAAGTTTGTATATCAAGCTGATGTCAGACATTTTTGGTATCTTGTATTTCCGTAAAGGAACCACGCAACTTTACAACTCAATGTTTTTCCTCATCTACTAAAAAAAAAAAAAAAAAAAAAGTTTTTTTTCTTTTTTTCCAGTTCCATCTGCACTGAGTGCTGTTTCTCATCTGATTTTGTTTTCTTGGCTAAGGCCCCTTCTTCTTTGAAGATATTGCCTTCAGTAAGAACTTCTGGTGTTCATCCTTTGGTTCCTCATTTGCTTTGCCTCTATACCTACTTTTTTAAAGGAATAAGAAACCCTGGTGCCACAAGGGTTACATGTTCGGCTGCTACGTGAAAAGTCAGCTGTTCAAACCTACCAGCTGCCCCACAGGAGAAAAGACCTGGCAATCTGTTCCCATAAAGATTAATGAGTGATAGCCAATATGGTCATATGGCAAGAGAATGAATCACATAAAAATTAGCAATTAGAACAGAGCCATTTCCATCCCCTTACCCCCTGCTTCAGACCCTACATTTTACTCTTGCTCTGGTAGGTCTGAGAAAGTAGACTAGATTCTCTTTTACATCAAGAAATTCACTCTATCTTCTTCTCATCACTTCTCCCTCCTAGTCCAGAAGACCTTTGTATTTTTCTGGCCAAGACACTTTGTTCTGTCTAGGAACTATTTCCCCACACTGAGGCTTCCTATTGGAAATTAAAGCCTGTATTTTTGTTTTCCCCACTCTGAGTCAAGAGACACAGAGAAAACTACTTAAGTGAGTGAATTGGAAACAAGAAGGAGGAAAAAGTGTAAATGAAGACAGAAAACCTACATAGACTTAGGTTAATATTAAAAAATATACATTCTCTCTGTTTAAAATTACTTGAGGCATTAATTTATGAAGAAGAATTTGCTCTATACATATCTAAGAGATTACAGGAAGACTAACTACCTTATTTTTTATTTATTCCTGCACTGAAAAACACAGACACCTAAAAAAACTCCTTCACTTTTTTCTTTCTTTTAAAGGAAACCTGTGTATCTTGTTTTGCCTTTTTCTCTTGAGCTCAAAATCAGTCGTAAGCATACGGTCTCATATGGTCATAACACCCCATCCTTTCAAAATACAAACAAAGAATTCAGAGAAAAATCCACTCCCAACCCAGTGGCAGTTGAGTTCACATATAAAATATAACAACATAAGAAGATTCTAATATAAATACCCACCAAAAAAATAGATGTGGTAAAAGTTGAATTCAAAGTTATATTTCATGATGTGTTCTGTTTATACTCTATACTTGCAATGTCCAATACATTTGAATGTTAAAGCCAGTATGATGGTCTTTAACATTTAAATGTAAATTCACTAAAGTTAAGTAAAATTAAAATTTAATTGCTTAGTTACATTGTCTACACTTCAAGTGCTCAGTCAGTCGCAGCATGTGGCTATTGTTCTATGTTGGTCTGTTACTGTATAATATTGAATATCTCCATTACTTTCGAAAGTTCTACCGAACAATGTTAGTCTATACATTTATGACGCTATTCCTGTGAGTTGAATATTTTCCTCATTTTGAAGATTAATTAACTGAAGCTCAGAAAGTTAAATAAATTTTAAGTCATTCAATTTGAAATTGGAAAACCTGGGACTTAAATCCAGCTCTGTGTTACTGAAAAAAGAAAATATATATATATATATTTGAAACTCCATTTGGGGTACATTAACTGTATTTACACTTTCATGAATATGGTCATAGTGGTAGAGCTACCTACACATGCCCTGGTACACATATACAAATCAAAAGTCCAAACACAATTTAAAGGTGGAATCCTCCCACTTATAGTCCCAAGACTCACTCAGTGGCAATGGATATTGCCCCAAGAGCAATGTACTTTTAAGACATAAGTTAAAATGGGACTCATTTGTAGGTGATTCACCGATTAAAGTTAAATTTCTTTTTACATATTAGCAGGGATCATCAACTCATAGCTCTAATTCTAATAAAGTTGCTGTTTTTGTATTCATTTTTGTCTTTGTATTATTGCTATTTTTAATACCCAATTATTTCAATATCTTTTCAGAGGAAAAAGTCTGAGTATTCTACTACGAATCTGTTGCGTCTTGACACTGTAGATAATGGGGTTCATCAAAGGTGGGAAAAGGATGTAGATGTTGCCCATAAGGACACGGACGATAGGGGAGAGGTGTTTGCCAAAGCGGTGCACCATTGTTAGGCTAATGATAGGGATGTAGAACACAAGGACTGCACAGATGTGGGAGATGCAGGTCTGAAATGACTTATGCCGCTCCTCTTGAGAAGCAATTGCAAGAACTGACTTCAGAATCAAGATGTAGGAGATGAGGATGAGTACAGCATCCAACAACAATGTGCAGATGACCAACATCAGGGCATAGTAGCTATTGATTTGGATGTCTGAGCAGGCTAGGCGTAAAAGGTCCTGGTGCAGGCAGAAAGAGTGAGAGAGGACGTGGGGATGGCAATAGTGGAAGAGTTTCAGACGCATAATGGGGGGTGTAATAAAGAAAAAACTCCTACCTATTATGATGAGCCCAATTTTGATAATCCTGGAATTAGTCAGGATGGAGGAATAACGCAGTGGGTTACAAACGGCAATATAACGGTCAAATGCCATAGCAAGGAGGACCGACGACTCCATGAAGGACAGACCATGGATGAAATAGGACTGAGCAATGCAAGAATCCAAGCTGATCTCTTGAATGAGCCCCCACAGGATCCCCAGCACTGTGTGCACTGTGGACAGGCCCATGCATAGGTCAGTGAGGGCCAATATGGCCAATAAGTAGAACATGGGCTGGTGTAGGCTTGGCTCAGTCCAGATCACATGGAGCATCACGCAATTTCCCAAAAGTACCATGGCATAGATGGAGGAGAAAGGAATGCAAAGCCAGGGATATTGCTGCTCAAGGCCAGAAAATCCAGTGAGGAGGAAGAAGGAAGTATTCGTGCTGGGACCTAAAGGAGCAAACATTTTGCAACCAAGGTACTTATTTCAGGCAGCAGGGGAGTTTTTCCTCAAAGGAAATGACACAGTTTCAAATAAACTAAACAAAATTTCTAAGTACACAAAATCAACCTAAAAGTTAACTAACCTTACCAAATATAGCTGACCAGCTCTATTCTTTAAAGGCATGCTTCTGCCTGGAAAGAAGGGTCTTCTCCTGATGTCATTTGTAAGCTATCATTCATCCACTGTCAGGGTGGGAAGGTATTCTTAGAAAAGAAGCTACATGTAAAAACGTATAGACTAGTGTAGGAAGCTGATTCTCAGATATGATGCCTGGGGCATTTTCCCTGTCATATTGGTGAAAATGGTGCACCTATAAAATTGAGAGCTAAGGTTCTTGAAATAATTATTATTTTATTCCTCCCAGTTCATTAAGCATTTGAAGTTAAGAGTAATCTTTGGGCTTTAAATTTAAGTATCATGAATCCATTAAAGTAGTCACCCATCATTTTCCATTGTGTGCTCTCTCCAAGTATTTTTTTCCTCCAAATAGCACTTAGTGAAGATGTTCCTGTTTTCTCCTACTCCAGATGACATAGACAGCAATTACTTTTTCTTCCTCAGTCATAGGCAGAGAGGAATATTTATGCATGAAACCTTGGCCATTGATTTCTCACAGGAGCTTTGACTCCATGAGACTTTCAACCCATCTGTGGTGCCCTTGGGAGATAGAGACTTAATTTGAAGACCATCAGCCTCTGATATCATCCCAGCGTTCTCCATACATTTATTCAACCAATCAATCAGCTGGTATCTTAGGCTGGGTTCTCTAGAGAAGCAAAACCAGAGAGAAAAAAAGAGATTTATACCAAAGAAATGGCTCAAGCTGTTGTAGAGGCTGGAAAGTCCCAAGTCCGTGAGTCAGACTGGAGACATCTCCTGGCTCGTGTACTTACAAGGGATGGCAAACTCAAGAGACAGATGGTTGAGGTTGACAAATCCCAAGATCAGCAGGCAAGCTGCTAGCTCAAGTCCCAAGAACTGGAGGTCAGATGAACGGGAGCCAGCTATAGGATCCAGAGCTAGAAAAAGTCAGTGAGCTTTGTTAGAAAGTCCACCTACATTGGATGCAGGCCACACCCCCAGATAAAATCCATGTCAAATGATTGACTATTCACAGCAAATCCTATCATTGAGGTGATCACATTATATCAGATTTCATCATGGATGTGACCACATCATTATACGACTGCCAAACTACATCATAACTGTCAAACCACTGAGAATCATGGGCCAGCCAAGTTGACACACAACCTTAAATATCACAGTTGGTTAACTAAACAATACTCAATATGTTCAATAAATATGTATTAAGTGAATACATATTTATTGAACATATTGAGTATTGTTTTTTCTTCCTTAGAACCTGACTTCTAAAGATCAGGATAAGGCTGAATAGATAGGCCTAGAATTAAAAAATAAAAAAGGCATCATTACGGCAAAATTGATTGGTCTCTCCTTCATATAGTTTCCCTGCTTTGAGAGCCAGGAGTAGGATTGATCACAAAAGATTTAAAGACTTTTATAATTTTGTTGTTGTTGGTTTTCCTGGAGTTGATTCTGATTCATGGCAACCCCATGCATGTCAGAGTAGAACTCCATAGGGCTTTGAGGCTGTGATCATTAGGCCTGTCTTCCAAAGCTCTTCTGGGTGAATTTGAACAGACAGTCATTTGGTTAATAGTCAAGTGCATAACCGTTTGCATCACCAAGGAACTCTTAAAATATAGGCAGATTTAAAAAATTCATACTGGTATTTGTGTTTGATCTAATTATTCCAACATGTTGATGCAACTTCAAATTCTGGCTTCCTTTTGGTCCTCTTCTTCATCTTTGTCATACTAGCCTCACCAGGCAGCTCCTGAGGCTAACCTTCTTCTCAGTGTACAACTTGGCCCAGCTACTTAAAACAACCACCCTCTCAGCTGTGACACTCACCCTACACGAAGTGTTCCCCCTCTATCCCTGCCTGATCTCTTCTAGAAGTCTGTCATTGTCATTTGAATTTGAAGCTCCTCTCAACATTGAACAACTCAGCTCACTATTTTCAATAAGTTTTCCTGACTGAATGCTTGGAGTATTTTTGCTCCATGCAGAAGAATTTTTCAACCTTATGAGCACTGATCTTTCATTCCTCTCAATTATCATTTCTCTTCTGCTAAAGAGACTTTTCTCCACATAGTCTCTCTAAGATACTCACCTTCCCTCAAACTTCTTTCTTCCCTTTGTGAAGCAATATTTTTCCTTTACATCTCAACCATCACTTTTTGAGAAGCCCCTTGAGTAAGACAGGTCCCATACATCTATCCTTTCAGTAACATGTATCTATTTTATATAATTTATTAAATTTATAACTTGATATTAGCCTAATTTAATGTCACAACTGAATTGTAAGCTGCCTGGGCATTGGGACTGTATCTGTTTTTTCTCACTATTGTATCCTGAAATATGCAACTCAAAATTCTAGACTTCTGCTATGAACACAGAGGACAACCTGCCTGATATCTCCATCCAAGTGTTTAATCTCAAAATTAACACTACGCATACAACATACTTGATTTTCCCTAAAAATGTATTATTTGTCCACTTTCTCCTTATATCAGAAGATAAAAAAACCAGTGACACAATTTCTCAAGACAAAATCTTAGGGATCACGCTTGATTCCTCTTTGCTTTCCTCTCCTTTATCCATTGAATTCTTCATCAATTTCTATCATTTTCACCCTAAAATATATTTTGAATCTGTCTTCTTTTCTGCTATATGATGACACTGTCTTGGGCCATAACATCATCATCTGTTGCCTTGACTATTGAAATTATTTTCTGGTCTCCCAATTTTTGCTTTTGCTTCCTAACATTTTATTCTCCCCAGGAAACCAGACTGCTTTTCTAAAAAGCATCTACTAGCCCTTATTCAACAATAGTTTGATGATTTCTTATTGCAGAAAACAAAAAAACACATTCTTTACCATGGTGAAAACACCTTCTATGATCTGGGCCCATCTACCTATCCTACTTGGTCTTATACCCCTATCACTTTCACTCCTTAACCTTTAGGCATCTTTCTCTTCCACAAAACAAATTAAGAGTATTCCTGTCTCAAAACCTAGGCCCTTAATCTGCTTAGAATGATCGATCCCATGTTTTTAAATAGAAGTTTCTTTCATCTTTCAGTTTCATCTTAAATGTTACTTCTTCACAGGTATTTTCCTATCCCTGTTCCCATTTAGATTGCCACAATTTTGCCCCTTCAACTAAGTTACTCTTAGCACAGTACCTTGCTTCGTATTTAAACCACATATCATATGCTTTTGTCTGTTAGAGCTAGTGGGAGCTTTGTATATCTAGAAACTTGTTTTTTCTCACTGATGTGCAGAACAAGAGTTAGCATACAGTGGACCCTTATAGATAATTGTTGAATTAATAAATTTATTCATGACTTAAGAACTATGCAATCCCAGAGCTATTAAAAAAGGAAGGCAAAGGCAAATACATTTTCAAAACACTGTGGGACCTAAACATTCATTTCTTCAAGTACATGCAAAAACGTTTATGTACAACTGCTACAAATCTTGCTACCAATCTTATGGAAGGTTTATGTGATAAATAGAATAGACACTGGTCTAGGGATTCTGTTGGCCTTGGGCCAAACACTGAAAGTTCAAACACAATTCCCCTAATTCCCTGTCTGATCCAGACATACAAATCAGGCCCTGGAACTGATCACAAAAGATTCAAACATTCTGTGAATGCAGGCATGTACTCAACACTTCTTCAGGTTACTTGAGGCTCACTGCAAAGGTGCTACACCAGAGAACACTAGCCTTTTAGAAACAAAGATCAATAAATAGTGGAGAAATTAAATATATATATATTACACATAATATATATATTGAGAGATAGAATGGTAATCATGAGAAGGTGGTGGTGATGAGGCCAGTAAATGAGAGTTTCAACAGAGAGGAGGTCATATACGTCAAGCGCTCCTTATGCTCCTCCTTTATTAAAAAGACCTACAATTTTTCAAAACATTGTGCTCAAACTCAGCGTGCATGATGTTTCTTTCTGAATTCCTAGCAACTAGGACAATGCTTGAAATATAATATTCATTGATTGATTGGCTGATTGTCTCTTCTAAGGGCAAATAGCACTGAATTTGAGTGCATTCACTCCATGCGCTTTGTCTGCATGCACTTTGTCTGGAATGTGGACTTGAAAAGCAAATCAGTGATCATCACATTGAATAGACCATTTTTCATGGGAATCTTTTTTTTTTTTTAATGTCATAGGCATCTGTGTGTCTAGACATCTATGTATTTTTCCTGTCATTTGGGAATGGCTTTAGATGTAGTCACTTGTTGCCTTTTTGCAAGTAGGAGGAAAAGAGTTGGCTCTGAAAGTCATTTTCTTTATAAGTGTCTGAGTCATCTAGTGCTGCTATAACAGAAATGCCACAAGTGGGGGCTTTAACAAAGAGAAATTTATTTCTTCATAGTAAAGTAGGCTAAAAGTCCAAATTCAAGCTCCCGGGGAAGGCTGTCTCTCTCTGTCAGCCTTCTCATCAATCTTCCCCTGGACTAGGAGTTTTTCTTGCAGTGACTCTGCGTCTAAAGGATGTACTCTGCTTCCCGCACTGCTTTCTTGGTGATATAAAGTCCTGCGGTCTCTCTGCTCCTTGGTCTCTTTTATATTTCAAAAGAGACTGAAGACACAATCCGATCTTGTAGATTGAGTCCTGCTTCACTAACGCAACTGCCGCCCATCCTCCCTCATTAACATCATAGAGACAGGATTTACAACGTATAGGAAAATCACACAATACCAGGAATTGTGGCCCAACCAAACTGATACATTTTTGGGGGGACATAACTCAACCTATGACAATAACTCAATTGAAAAAACAAAATAAAATAAAATCATGTTTGCCGAGACAGTCCAGGTTTTTCCTTGTTCTTCCAGCATAATTAATAAAACCAAACCAAACCCATTGCCATCAAGTCAATTTCGACTCATAGCAACCCTATAGAACTGCCCCATACGGTTTCCAAGCAGCGCCTGGTGGATTTGAACTACCGACCTTCTAGGTTAGCAGCCGTAGCTCTTAACCACTATGCTACCAGGGTTTCCAATTATTTAATAGGAACCGCGTATGTTCTGGTTTGGACAAGAAATGTGGTCCCTTCTTGTAGGTCATTCCTTCTAGTAATTAATGCCCACTGTTCACCACCAGGGGGCACAAGCAATCCACTGATCTTGTCCTTTTTTCAAGGATGCATAAAAGCAGGTTTGTTTGAGAACTGGATAGTGTAAGTGAGGTCAGAGCATTGAAGGTCTTGGCATGGCTGAAGAGATAAGAACTTTCTAAAAGCTGGTCCACAGAACTGGATGTTCAGGGGTTCAGAATTTGCTGTACTAGAAAAAAAAAAAAGACAACCCAAAATAGTCTTAAAGTGCAGGTTTACATGAACGACCATGCTAAAGTTATATTATGTGATGGTACATTTGTTTACCTGTGGGTATCTGGGTTTTTGAGAAGTTCACATCACTATTTGTATGCTTTAGTTGGACTATGACATAAATGATCTCTCTGAAGAGAATTTATCAGTTCTGTTTGTTTTAATAAAAAACAAAAAATAAAATCCGTTGCTGTTAAGTCAATTTTGACTTATGTCAACCCTATATTTAAGAAAACGTAAGACAGAAGAAAAACCAACCACAATAAAATTAGAAACACCAAATCAAAGAGGAAAACTAAACAGAAAAGGGGAAAGAGGTGACAAGTAAATCAGCCTTTAATTATGCTAAAATAACCAGTTCAATTTACGATTATAAATCCTTAAAGTGTTACACAATTAAAATAAAACTCGTAGCCATCGAATCTATTCCAACTCACAGCAACCTTATAGGACCGTGTAAAGCTGCCCATAGGGCTTTCAAGGCTGTAACCTTCACGGAAGCAGATTGACAGGTGTTTTCTCTCTCAAAGCCTCTGGTGAGTTCAAACTGCCAACATTGTGGTTAGCAGCTAAGCAATTAACCAGTGTGCCATCAGGGCTCCTTATAATTAAAATAGTTCCCTGAAATTTCCAGCATAGTCAACCTAATTTAGTCCCCATGTTTTCAAGATAAAGACACTTGCAGGAACTTCCTAAGAAGTTGAGTACAAAACCTAGCTGCTAGGCTCAGTCTACTCGCTCTCCAAGGAGTTTCTATTGCCCCAGAGTAGCTGTCAATAATCACCATTTCATCCACTTCTTTTGTTCTATGAGCTTCACATAGTGGATAAGAATATTTTTGCTGGCAAATGATACAGCCTTTTTGGAAAATGATATGGTGCTTTCATAGAAAGCCAGAAGTAGAAATACCGTATGATCCAGCAATCCTACTCCTAGGAATATATCCTAGAGAAATAAGAGCCATCACACGAATAGACATACGCACACTCATGTTCACTGCAGCATTGTTCACAATAGCAAAAAGATAGAAACAACCTAGATGCCCATCAACAGATGAATGGATAAACAAACTATGGTACATACACACAATACCGTATTACATAAAGAACAATGATGAATCTGTGAAGCGTCTCATAACATGGATGAATCTGGAGAGCATTATGCTGAGTGAAATAAGTTAATCACAAAAAGACAAATATTGTACAAGACCACTACTGTAAAAATTCATAAAAAGGTTTACACAGAAAAAGAAACAATCTTTGATGGTTAGGAGGGATGGGAGAGGTGGGGAAGGAAAAACACTTAATAGACAATGGATAAGTGCTAACTTTGGTGGAGGGTAGGGCAGCATACAATACTGGGGAAGCCAGCACAACTTCTACAAGGCAAGATCCTGGAAACTCCATAGACACATCTAAAGTCTCTGAGGGAACGAATTGCTGGGCTGAGGGCTATGGGGACCACGATCTCGGGGAATATCTAGCTCAACTGGCATACCATAATTTATAAAGAAAATGTTCTTATGTTCTATTTTGGTAAGTAGCGTCTGGGGTCTTAAAAGCCTGTGAGCGGCCATCTAAGATATAACATTGATCTCACCTTTTCGGGAGCAAGGGAAAATGAAGAAAACTAAGAACACAAGGAAAGATTAGTCCAAAGGAGTAATAGACCACATCTACCTTGGCTTTGACCACAGTCCAGTACAACTAGATGTGCCTGTCTACCACCACTGACTGGTCTGACAGGGATCACAACAGAGGGCCCCGGACAGAGCTGGAGGAAAATGTAGGACAAAATTCTAACTCACACACAAAAAAGACTTACTGGTCTCACAGAGACTGGAGAAACCCTGCAGTACGGACCCCAGACACCATTTTAGCTCAGTGATGAAGTCACGCCTGAAGGTCACTCCTCAGGATCATAAACCAAAACAAGACTAAAGGGGCATACCAACCCAGGGGCAAGGACTAGAAGGCAGGAGGAAACAGGAAAGCTGGTAAAAGGGAACAAACCCAAGGTCAAGAAGGGACAGTATTGACATGTCATGAGGTTATTAACCAATGTCATAAAACAATATGCATACTATTTGTTCTGTAAACCTTCATCTAAAATAGAATTAAAAAAAAAAAAAAGTTTTGCTAGCATTAAAGAAGTTATTCTATATCAAATCAGCAAAGACTTTAGAAAGAGAACAGTCTTGTGACCTAGGAGACTGATGGTGAAAACAGAATTATATTTATATCTGCAATCAATATACATTTATGGAACTTCGCATTACCATAATTATCTTTATACGCCTGATTAAATGTCATTAATAATAAATTTTGAGTTCATATATTTGCAGTAATTTCTAGGAGAATTGATGGTATAAGATCTGGCTTTTCACAAATCTTGCCTGCTTCATGCCCAACAGAGAAGAACATTAGTTTTCTAATGGGGGCTAAGCCCAGGAGACTGATTACTACAGAAGTAGCTGTGTTCCAGAGCATAAGAGACAAGAATCTTGTGCAAAATAAAGTACAGAATGACTAGCAGCAAGAGATTCCCAAATGACTGGCCAAGTCTCCCACATAATCATTGAGAACCCAAATCCCCATGGACAATACCAGCATGATAAAATGGCCTGTGGAGCAAGCCTGAACAACATGACTTGCCTGCTAGCCCCCCTGCTCCCTCAAAGATGGGGCTCTTGGCTGTAGTACGTTGTGCAGAGAGTAATGCTGGCCATGGTCATAAAAAAATAGGATGGTAAATTTGCTAAGGGGCAAAAATTAGCCCACACAGTGAATCCCTAAAACAAGTCAAAGCGAGGGAGCACTGGGAATGTAGTCACAGTATCTCAGGTAGGGGGAAGTTATTCACGGCACTTCACTAAGCTGTTATTGCTAGAGTGTGTTGTTGCCAGGACGATAAAAGATGGTTGAGTACAAATGGATAGACTTTCCTGTAGTGCTTAAATGAGGCAATCTGTGATTAATATGGCCCCTTTACCTTCCCATCTAAGACTCATCTACTCTGATAGATAAAAGTTCTGGGAAACTGTTCTTTCTATGACCTTGGATGGTAGATTTTTGGATTGTGTGGAAACAGGCCAACTTTTATTTATGTGTATCAAATTTCAGTGTTTATTGACCATTGCTATAAAGTGAAATTTGAGCAGCTGTAATTTTTTTTTTTTTGAGAAAACGCCAGTTAGGGCACCTATGTCCAAATTCTATGATGAGGTAAACAAAATAGACTGTGCCTCACATCATAGAGCGTAGAGATTAGTAAGAGTCAGGTGTGATATCTATCACAATAAATTTTTTAATAATAATATTTTATTGTGTATTAGGTGAAAGTTTACACAGCAAGTTAGGTTCCCCTTTAACAATTTTTATACAAGTTGTTTTGAGCCATTGCTTATGATTTTTACAATGTGTCAGCATTCTCATTATTTACATTCTGTTTGTTCTGTTTGCATTGATCTAGCTTCCCTTCCTCTCCTTGTCTTCTCATATTTGCTTTTGGGTAAATATTGACCATTTGGTATCATAAGGTTGATTGTTCAAGGGAGCACATTACTCATGGGTGATATTATTTATTTTATAAACCAATCTATTATTTGACTGAAAGGTGACCTGCAGAAATAGCTTCAATTCCAAGTTCAAAAGATATTTTAGGGCTATAGTCTTGGAGATCCCTCTAATCTCTATTGGCCCAAAAGGTTTACAACGTTTCTTCGTCCCTTTGGTGTTGGATCTAATTCTTCATCCTTCTCTTTCATGTTCTGGGTTCCCAGATTGTCATCTGTATCTGTTTCACATGGTTTCTCGGTTCTTTGTTGTAGGTGGATGGCATGGTGTGTAGACCAAGTGCCATCTTGGGCTGTCTGATAAATGCTCTATCTCAACACTTTTTTTTTTATTATTATTTTTATTGTACTTTAAGTGAAAACTTACAAATCAAGTCAGTCTCTCACACAAAAACTTATGTATACCTTGCTACATACTCCCAATTATTCTCCCCCTAATGAAACAGCCTGCTTTCTCCCTCTACTCTCTCTTTTCGTGTCCATTTCGCCAGCTTCTAAGCCCCTCCACCCTCTCATCTCCCCTCCAGGCAGGAGATGCCAACATAGTCTCAAGTGTCCACCTGATCCAAGAAGCTCACTCCTCACCAGTATCCCTCTCCAACCCATTGTCCAGTCCAATCCATGTCTGAAGAGTTGGCTTCGGGAATGGTTCCTGTCCTGGGCCAGCAGAAGGTCTGGAGGCCATGACCACCGGGGTCCTTCTAGTCTCAGTCAAACCAGTAAGTCTGGTCTTATGAGAATTTGGGGCCTGCATCCCACTGCTCTCCTGCTCCTTCAGGATTCTCTGTGGTGTTCCCTGTCAGGGCAGTCATCGGTTGTGGCCGGGCACCATCTAGTTCTATGGGCCTCGCAATGATGTAGTCTCTGGTTCACATGACCCTTTCTGTCTCTTGGGCTCGTAATTACCTTGTGTCCTTGGTGTTCTTCATTCTCCTTTGATCCAGGTGGGTTGAGACCAATTGATGCGTCTCAGATGGCTGCTTGCTAGCGTTTAAGACCCCAGATGCCACTCTTCAAAGTGGGATGCAGAATGTTTTCTTAATAGATTTTATTATGCCAATTGACTTAGATGTCCCCTGAAACCATGATCCCCAGACCCCTGCCCCTGCTACACTGGCCTTCGAAGCACTCAGTTTATTCAGGAAACTTCTTTGCTTTTGGTTTAGTCCAGTTGTGCTGACCTCCCCTGTATTGTGTGTTGTCTTTCCCTTCACCTGAAGTAGTTCTTATCTACTATCTATTTAGTGAATACCCCCTCCCAGCCTCCCTCCCTCTTCTTGTAACCACAAAAGAATGTGTTCTTCTTAGTTTAAACTATTTCTCACGTTCTTATTATAGTGGTATTATATAATATTTGTCCTTTCGCAACTAAGTTCGCTCAGCATAATGCCTTCCAGATTCCTCCATGTTATGAAATGTTTCACAGGTTCCTCACTGTTCTTTATCGATGCATAGTATTCCATTGTGTGAATATACCATAATTTATTTATCCATTCCTCTGTTGATGGGTACCTGGATTGCTTCCATGTTTTTGCTATTGTAAACAGTGCTGCAATAAAAGTGGGTATGCATATATCTGTTCATGTAAAGGCTCTTATTTCTCTAGGATAGGTTCTGAGGAGTGGGATTGCTGGATCAAATGGTAGTTCTATTTCTAGCTTTTTAAGGAAGCACCAAATCGATTTCCAAAGTGGTTGTACCATTTGACATTCCCACCAGTAGTGTATAAGTGTTCCAATCTCTCCACAGTCTCTCCAACATTTATTATTTTGTGTTTTTCGGATTTCTGCCAGCCTTGTTGGAGTGAGGTGAAATCTCATTGTAGTTTTGATCTGCATTTCTCTAATGGCTAATGATTGTGAACATTTCCTCACGTATCTGTTAGCTACCTGAATGTCTTCTTTAGTGAAGTGTCTATTCATATCTTTGGCCCATTTTTTAATAGGGTTATTTGCCTTTTTGTAGTTGAGTTTTTGCAGTATCATGTAGATTTTAGAGATCAGGTGTTGATCGGAAATGTCATAGCTAAAAACTTTTACCCAGTCTGTAAAACCCTTTTCACTTTTTTGGTGAACTCTTCGTATGAGCATAGGTGTTTGATTTTTAGGACCTCCCAGTTATCTAGTTTTTCTTCTGCATTCTTAATAACGGTTTGTATACTGTTTATGCCATGTATTAAGGCTCCTAACGTTGTCCCTATTTTTTCTTCATGATCTTTATTGTTTTAGATTTTATATTTAGGTCTTTGATCCATTTTGAACTCGTTTTCGTGCATGGAGTGAGGTATGGGTCTTGTTTCATTTTTTTGCAGATAGATATCCAGTTGTGCCAGCACCACTTGTTAAAAAGACTGTCTTTTCCCCCATGTAACTGTTTTGGGGCCTTTGTCAAATATCAACTGCTCATATGTGGATGGATTTATGTCTGGATTCTCGATTCTGTTCCATTGGTCTATGTGTCTGTTGTTGTACTAGCACCAGGCTGTTTTGACTACTGTGGCAATATAATAGGTTCTAAAATCAGGTAAAGTAAGGCCTCCCACTGTGTTCTTCTTTTTCAGTAATGCCTTATTTATCTGCGGCCTCTTTCCTTCCATATGAAGTTGGTGATTTGTTTCTCCATCTCGTTAAAGAATGTTGTTGGGATTTGGTCTATCACAATACTTTTAATACATATCTGTGTGCTATGAAAATATACATGAAGGCCACATTTAAGGAATCTGACAGGAAAAGAAGGATAAGAAAAATTTTATCATATAAAGTAACATCTAACACAAAAAGAACAGTATGCATTTGTACGAATAGGGGCAAGTGTGGTTCTGGAAGAGACAGGAGCAGACGTAAACATCTAAGAGCAAAAGAACATGTACAATATATGTGTGTGTGTTGCAGGGAAAAGGAAAGATAGAGTAAAATGAGCCTGTTGAAATTAACAGCTATTAAACCGTACAAAGGAGGGACCCAACTATGTTTGCCTTTTAGAAATTTCACTGTGTCTGTAGGGAGAGAAAACAGATTTTAATATCGTTTTTATTATTACTGTCACAATGATAATGATCATCAATATCAAAAGCCAACATTTATTGTCATTTTCCTATGCTCTTTATGTTAACTCATTAGAAAACTTTTTGAAATCAATATTATTATCTTTACCATTTTAATAGTAAGAATACCGAGGCAGAAAGAAATTAGTTTGCTAAGAGTTAATAAATTATATAACTGAGATTAGATCCCAGGCTCTTTCACACCAGAATCCAAATTCCATTTTACAAGGCACAAGTGAGTAACTGAAGAAAACTGGTTAGAAGCTGTTGTAGTACTCCACGTAAGAAATTGATGGTAGTTTGAGTTTCAAAGTAGAGTAGAATAGAGACAAGGCATTAGCAAATTCAGCTTTACCTCCATTTTTTTCCCCAGAATAATTTCTCTAAGTACACCCTCCGTGTATTTCTTATTGTCTTTACTGTCATGTGACTTAGTTTCAGAAATAGGATTTGAGTTCCTCTCAGGAATAGAAATTAATGTTAATGATTCAGGTTGGCAAAGAAGACCAAGGAGGGGTGGGACTATTAAAGTTGTGCAGACATCTCCTAATGCCATATGCGTCTGAGAAAGATAAATAATTGGAGGTCTTTAAAGAAGAGGAACCACCCCAGACTAAATTGCTTATACTTTTTTGAGGGTAAGAATTACATCTTATTATTATTCTTTATCTCCAGTGCTAGCACAGACATTTGCATTTAGTATATATAGGAACTCTATAAATACTTATTGAATAAAACTAAATGAAAAAGGGATGAAGTGTAGACAGTCACCAAATTACTTTCATGATGCATGTAATCCCAACATTTTGATACATCTAGAAGTGAATGATTATTATTCTACACACACACACACACACACACAAGTATGAGGTATAGGTGGAAAGTGAAAGTAGGGGCAGAGAAGAAGAAAAGAGGAGCAAAGGGCCTCTTAAAGACTCACAATTAGGTGTGCAGTTGTGTGCTTCTCCATGGGTGACCTGATACGAGAAAGGTACAGGAAAGAGTAGAGAGAGAGGCTGAGGAGAAATATCTTATTAACCCACCAGCAGACCAGAGGAACCTTTCAAAAATTCTGCCAATTAAATTTAGCATAGAAGAGAGTAGTCATACTTTTTTTTTTTTTTTTGAGAACCCTTTAGACAGAATCCTATCAACCCTTGCCTTTTCAGCTGCTCCTTTTTTTTTTTTTTTTCCAGACTCTTCCATGGCTTCCAAAGTCCCTTCTGCTGGTGCCTCTTTTGCTTCCTTTTGTATTGAGTTATATCTGGCTCTGTGGAATTACTAGCAAAAAAGAAAATTAATCCAAAGTCTGAGGTCTGAAGAAGATAGGTAAGACCTTTGGATGAGTGTCATTTCACAACCTGAGAAGTTCTGAAGGATCTGAGAATCTACTGGAGGACTGCCTCTAGAAGCAGCAAACGTTTCAGACCTTTGTTAAGATACCAACAGCAGTGTTTCTATCCACTATCTGTGGTTTGTTCTTGGAAATACTCAGCAACAGAAAATATAAAGACAACATTTGGTGATCTAACTACCATACAACTGATTTATGTTTGTTAGTAACTATTGGTGTTTTTTTTTCTCTTTGTTTTTGCTTTGTTTTGTTTTAACTGGCCTATTTGTTTTCAAGAGCTTCCCTATTTCTAATTATTTTTTGCCTCTGTTTTGTCCTCCTAGTTCGCAACACTTTGACTTAAAATGGAAGACATTTCTTTAGCTTGCTAATTATAAAAGCATATAGCAACTCAACTCGTAGACTTGACGCCTGTTAGTATTGCTGTCAGAATGTTTTCAAGTCCCTTAATATAAGGCTTCAAAAGTTTCCTAATGCTCGATATTGTCATTCCAGGCTGAGATCTCCAGGATTTGGTAAGAAATGTTAAATAAGTCCTTACCCTTTGTGAATTCTCACCTGGCATAGATTCTCATTGCCAGCCAAAGTAGTAAAGTAACTATTTAAAATCCTGCTGTCTAGTGATCTCTGGCATCATGTCTGCTCTTTCATATTCCAGTGTTAGCTCTTCCCAGTTTCTGCTGACAGGATCTCCAGGATTTGAATAGGCCCATTGCTGGATCTCCATGCCCAATTTCTTGGTGTACCTGGCGGCAGTCCTGGGCAATGCCACCGTCATCTATATTGTCCACACTGACTCATCCCTGCACTAGCCCATATACTATTTCCTGGCCATGCTGACAGGAACAGACCTGGGTCCCTGTGTGTCAACAGTGCCCACTGTACTGGGACTGCTATGGCTAAACTTTGTAAGCATCCATTTATATGCTTGTGTCTTCCAGCTTTATTTGGTCCATACCTTTTCTTTCATGGAGTCAGCCACGCTTTTTGCCATGGCATGCGATCGTTTTGTGGCCATCACCAATCCTCTCAGATACCCCTCCGTCTTCACTACCTCCCAGGTACTGAACAGTGGGGTGGTTTTGGGGATTCGGAGTGCATCATTCACCATCCCTCCTGGCCTGCAACTGCTTGGTTTTTCCTACTCTTGTGACAATGTCCTCTCTCACTCATACTGCCTACACAAGGATATGATCCGACTCTCCTGCTCTGACACACAGCTCAACAGCTTGTATGCTTTGTCAGTCATCTTGCTTGCCATGGGCTCAGATTTACTTTTCATCTTGCTCGCCTACATTCTGATTTTCAGTCCTGTTATGACCATTGCCTCCTGCAGGGAGCAGTTCAAAACTCTTAACACCTGTGTGTCTCATATCCTGGCTGTCCTAGTATTTTATGCCTCTGTGCTAGGCCTTTCCATTGCACACAGGTTTGCAAGACACTCTTCCCATCTCATACATATCATCATGGGCAATGTGTACATCCTCTTTCCACCTCTGATGAACCCAGTGGTTTATAGCATTAAGATCCACCAGATCCACCAAGCCACTATTATCAAGGTATTCTCTCTGAAATGGACAGAAATCTAGTGTTTCCTCCGCTATTCAACTCCTTTCAGTCGAATAGGTTGCTTGGTGACAGAATTTCAGGTCTTGTTCAGTTTCTAGCCTCAGTCCCTCCACATGTGTCTAGGAGTCCCCTTTTTCATTTAGCGGTAAACCCTTAGTAAATGCATTCATTTTAATATCACCCAGAGCCAAAAAATCAGTAACCTCATAAAACAAACTGCAGAATCAAAAGTAATTTTGCAACCACTCTGACCCGTTTTATTAATGTGAATAATTGGAAATGTTCTATACTGTTAGATGACTTTTACAGTGAATGACTCCTTTTCATGATAAACACAAGTATCACTTGTTTTATTCAAATAAGAATAGTGATCTCTACATATGATAAATACATATTATACTCCTGCCTCTTCATTTCAAACTTTTCTATCTCCAGGTAATGTAAGTGCAGGAGTAAAACAACAGCCCTGATGGTACTTAGTTTTGCCATCTCTGGGCATTTATCACTTGGAGACACTATATCTCTTGTCAAATAGGTAATAAGTAATGCTTATTGATTTGGTAAAAAATTTTTTTTAATGTTTGCTGAATCTTTCCCAATCTTGACTTTACATTTTTTTATACTATTCATTAAAAAGAGGCAAAAAAACTACAAAAGAACAGTTGAACATTTGGTTGGTAAAAAAACAAACCTGGTGGTACAAGAGAAAACTGGAATTAAGTATATGATAAAGTTTATGTCCACAATAAAGGGATTTAGTTTAAAGTATCTCTGCTTAAAAAGAATACTGTGTTAAAATTACAGAACATGAACCATTTAATATTAGTTTCTCATCTCCATCCTCAACCTCTTCTTTTGGCTCCCTGGGCTACCAGCATTTCTGTCTGCTCCTCCCCCCACCCCCTTTGATCTATATGTGGTTGTTTTCTCTTAGACTCCTTGCGAGACTCTCCTACCACTTCACTCTTATGTCTCAATCTATCAGCTAATACCAATCTTCACTTCATCTGGACTTACAGGGGTCTCTACTTTTCTATGCTCCCACTGTATGCAAACTCCTTAATATTCAGATTAAGATCAAATGCAAAGATTCATCCAGAGGATAAACTAAGTTGTCATCCAGCCACACTTTTAACTCTCTACTGATCCTGGAGATGTGGGGGGCCTCTCATTCATGTATTTGGAAATATATCTTGTTTTCACTTCCATTTTGTATCTAATGATAAAGTTTATTTGTTTATGTATTACTTAATTAATTAGATTTTTTCCCCTTGATATTCTAGCTTGGTGAATAAGCATCCTTTCTGGCCTATTCATCAGGATAGAGCAGCAGTAGATAATGCTCTCACACTATCACCACCTTGAGGTTTTGGCCTTGCTGTTAGAGAGATTTAGGCATTTGGTATAAAGGTCCTACATATTTTTCATAAGTTTGTTGTTGTTGTTATTGTTTTTTTGGGCATTGTTTTGTTTTGATATATATTATTCAGAAGGACCTGCAATTCTGACTTCTAGAGTATATGCACCTCTTTTGCTAAGACTTGCTCTCAGGATCATGATCTGTGGCACAGTAACAATTCCCATAATTTTCCCATCTTTTTTCTCTGAGAGGTTATCTTGGTATGATGTTTACTTGGCTATGTTCCCAGTAATACCCAAGGAAGATTAACACTTTTTATTGCAGTATGCTGAATAAAAATTCAGTGTTTTAACCCAGGAGGGTTATGCGGTTCCAACTAAATTAGTCCAAGAACCAAGAAGAAGCAATCTCTAAAAAGAAAAGAATGTATCAATCTTTGTATTGATTATCTAAGTGAAATATATGGGTATATCCCTTGGTGATACCTTTCACTTCTCAACAAGTTGATGACTATTAGTAGCATCAACCCAGGAGGTTAGGTAACGAAGCTGCCTGTATGATAAGAGTTTACTTGTCCAATTACCTGACTAGTTAGAAATTTCAATTGTATGAAGTTATAAGTAGACTCAGAAAGCTCTTCAGCTCTGCTTGAAAGCAGAAAACTCCGTGCTTCTAGTGTGGATATCGTGAAGAGTAGGGAAAGGATGCCTGGGAACTCTATTGCATAAAGGTAACTTCATTTTCTTAGCAAGGACATGTTCTTCTAATACCTTCATCTACTCTCTCACCCTCCCCACACTTCTTTTCAGGTATCTAAACCACAAGGATAAGGGATGATTTTTGGTCATGGGATCCACGCTAAGTAGCATATAGAGTTTGATTTTTGGTTTCATATTTAAAGTCATTTTTTCACTCAGGTTTCCCACTAGGGACACTAGGATCTGAACCAAGGGTGAGATATTTTTCCATGTCTGTTCTTGGACAATTAACTAGGCTTCAGTTGGTTGTGTATGCTGACTGTGTCTCTTCTAGCAGAACTGATAAAAATTTGAACTGACTGGCCATGCCTGGGTGGGGTCACTGTACATGCACAGACCTTCAACTAAGGAAGCTATCATTTACAGAACTCTGTTAGTGTGGTTGCCAATTTTAGGCCATCCTCTTAAATCTTAGTTCTCCAAGTAAATCTGAAACTATATTTTAGACCGAGAATATATGTCACACTTGGTTAAACTTCCCCAAGAACATAGACCATTTCTTATTCATTTCTACTTCAGCAATTCTAATTTGCTTTTTGATCTATTAACCTCAGACTCCATCTTACTACTTAAATTGTTCTCATTATGGCCACAAATGAGTTTATAACTGTGGAAGCTAATGTACAAATTTTAATATACATATTACTTGACCTTTCTGCTGTATCTCACTCTGGATGACTACTATTGCCTTACTCAAATATTCTTTTCCCTTTGATTCCCTGGAAAACCAAAAACCAAACCCATTGCAATAGGGTCAATTTTGACTCATAGCGAGCCCAAGGAGCGGCTGGTGGGTTCAAACTGCAAACTTCTTGGTTAGCAGCTGAGCTCTTAACCACTGTGGCACCAGGGCTCCATTGATTCCATGGAACCAGGTTAAAATGTTCAGAATGATAACAATTAAATATTGACATTATTCTTAAAGGGTAGATTATTCGTTGAACATGAATACAAGTAGGAAACAGTGTTTTGAGAGCTCATAATAAGAGTCTGTGGCCTAGTCAGAACAATTGTAAGGTAGCAGTAATATTCATATACTTCTGGATATAACAAGATTAACAAGAGGACAAAGCAGTAAACCAACCAGAAGTAGCCCTGATTTTTAGTCAGAAATTGAATAGAGCTTTGGCCGTAGGAAGAAAGAGTAGTAAACAATGGAGTAAAATTCAGGCTTAGATTTTACCAGTGACTTTGTTCAGGAATATCACAGGACAGAGCTGTGGTAACTTGCACATAGCTTGTGAAAATAAAGAATAAAGATAACCACCTTGAGAATCAGTATACCATAAATGCCTAATGATACAGAAAAAGATAAGCAACAAGTCCCTGAAGAAATATTCTACTGTGAAACCCAAGAAACTCCAATCCTCAGCTCTACAACTCCTGCAGGCACAAGACTATAACGTTTAGATAGCATTACAATTATAACTTGTTATCTTTTTAAGTCGATAAACACTATTTTTAGTCAGAAAAGAGTATAGTTTCAATTATTTTTTCTTACAAGGTATGATCACCTACATAAACATCAGATGTTATTTTTTTTTTTGCAGTGTTTCAGCAGACATTTATTATTTTTTTACAGAAATACCCCTGTAGTTACTTATTAACAACAAAAAAAATTTTGTAATCCCAGCTTACTTGTATCAGTATACCTAGAAGGCTGAAACGCTATGCTGATTTACTTTTTGAACCTTCTAGTGTGCTCTGGTCAGAGCTGTCATTATTATCCAATTACAATGACACTTTGAACCACGTGCTTTTTTCTGCACAGGCTATAAACACGTGTTGTTTCTGTTGCAGCCAGTGTTTTTTTTTTTTTTTAATAATTTTTATTGAGCTTTAAGTGAAAGTTTACAAATCAAGCCAGTCTGTCACATATAAGCTTATATACACCTTACTCCATACTCCCACTTACTCTCCCCCAATGAGTCAGCCCGCTCCCTCCTTCCAGTCTCTCCTTTTGTGACAATTTTGCCAGTTTCTAACCCTTTTTTCTACCCTCCTATCTCCCCTCCAGACAGGAGATGCCAACACAGTCTCAAGTGTCCACCTGATACAAGTAGCTCACTCTTCATCAGCATCTCTCTCCTACCCATTGTCCAGTCCCTTCCATGTCTGATGAGTTGTCTTCGGGAATGGTTCCTGTCCTGAGCCAACAGAAGGTTTGGGGACCATTACCGCCGGGATTCCTCTAGTCTCAGTCAGACCATTAAGTCTGGTCTTTTTATGAGAATTTGGGGTCTGCATCCCACTGATCTCCTGCTCCCTCAGGGGTTCTCTGTTGTGCTCCCTGTCAGGGCAGTCATCGGTTGTGGCCAGGCACCATCTAGTTCTCCCGGTCTCAGGATGATGTAAGCCTCTGGTTCACGTGGCCCTTTCTGTCTCTTGGGCTCTTAGTTATCATGTGACCTTGGTGTTCTTCATTCTCCTTTGATCCAGATGGGTTGAGACCAATCGATGCATCTTAGATGGCCGCTTGTTAGCATTTAAGACTCCAGACGCAGAACTTTTCAAAGTGGGATGCAGAACTTTTTCATAATACAATTATTTTGCCAATTGACTTAGAAGTCCCCTTAAGCCATAGTCCCCAAATCTCCGTCCTTGCTTCGCTGACCTTTGAAGCATTCAGTTTATCCTGGAAACTTCTTTGCTTTTGGTCCAGGCCAGTTGAGCTGACCTTCCGTGTATTGAGTATTGTCCTTCCCTTCACCTAAAGTAGTTCTTATCTACTAACTAATCAGTAAATAACCCTCTCCCAACCCCTCCTCGTAACCACAAAAGTATGTGTTTTTCTCAGTTTATACTATTTCTTAAGATCTTATAATAGTGGTCTTATACAATATTTGTCCTTTTGCATCTGACTAATTTCACTCAGCATAATGCCTTCCAGGTTCCTCCATGTTATGAAATGTTTCACAGATTCGTCACTGTTCTTTATCGATGCGTAGTATTCCATTGTGTGAATATACCACAATTTATTTAACTATTCATCCGTTGATGGACACCTTGGTTGCTTCCAGCTTTTTGCTATTGTAAACAGCTGCAATAAACATGGGTGTGCATATATCTGTTTGTGTGAAGGCTCTTATTTCTCTAGGGTATATTCTGAGGAGTGGGATATCTGGGTTGTATGGTAGTTCTATTTCTAACTGTTTAAGATAACACCAGATAGATTTCCAAAGTGGTTGTACCATTTTACATTCCCACCAGCAGTGTATAAGAGTTCCGATCTCTCCACAGCCTCTCCAACATTTATTATTTTGTGTTTTTTGGATTAATGCCAGCCTTGTTGGAGTGAGATGGAATCTCATTGTAGTTTTAATTTGCACTTCTCTAATGGCTAATGATCAAGAGCATTTTCTCATGTATCTGTTAGCTGCCTGAATACCTTCTTTAGTGAAGGGAGTGTTCATATCCTTTGCCCACTTCTTGATTGGGTTGTTTGTCTTTTTGTGGCTGAGTTTTGACAGAATCATATAGATTTTAGAGATCAGGTGCTGGTCAGAGATGTCATAGCTGAAAATTCTTTCCCAATCTGTAGGTGGTCTTTTTACTCTTTTGGTGAAGTCTTTAGATGAGCATAGGTGTTTGATTTTTAGGAGCTCCCAGTTATCTGGTTTCTCTTCATCATTTTTGGTAATGTTTTGTATTCTGTTTATGCCTTGTCTTAGGGCTCCTAGGGTTGTCCCTATTTTTTCTTCCATGATCTTTGTCATTTTAGTCTTTATGTTTAGGTTTTTGATGCACTTGGAGTTAGTTTTTGTGCATGGTGTGAGGTATGGGTCCTGTTTCATTCTTTTGCAAATGGATATCCAGTTATGCCAGCACCATTTGTTAAAAAGACTATCTTCTCCCCAAGTAACTAACATGGGCCTTTGTCAAATCTCAGCTGCTCGTATGTGGATGCATTTATATCTGGGTTCTCAATTCTGTTCCATTGGTCTATGTGCCTGTTGTTGTACCAGTACCAGGCTGTTTTGACTACTGTGGCTGTATAATAGGTTCTAAAATCAGGTAGAGTGAGGCCTCCCACTTTCTTCTTCTTTTTCAGTCATGCTTTACTTATCCAAGGCTTCTTTGCCTTCCATATGAAGTTGGTGATTTGTTTCTCCACCACATTAAAAATGTCATTGGAATTTGGATTGGAAGTGCATTGTATGTATAGATGGCTTTTGGTAGAATAGACATTTTTACTACGTTAAGTCTTCCTATCCATGAGCAAGGTAAGTTTTTCCACTTAAGTAGGTAATTTTTAGTTTCTAGCTGTAGTACTTTGTAGTTTTCTTTGTATAGGTCTTTTACATCTTTGGTAATATTTATTCCTAATTATGTTATCTTCTTGGGGGCTACTGTGAATGGTATTGACTTGGTTATTTCCTCTTCGATGTTCTTTTTGTTGATGTAGAGGAATCCAAGTGATTTTTGTATAGTTATCTTATAACCTGAGACTCTGACAAACTCTTCTATTAGTTTCAGTAGTTTTCTGGAGGATTCCTTAGGGTTTTCTGTGTATAAGATCATGTCATCCGCAAAGAGAGATAATTTTACTTCTTCCTTGCCAATCCAGATGCCATTTATTTCTTTGTCTAGCCTAATTGCTCTGGCTAGGACCCTCTAGCACAATGTTGAATAAGAGCGGTGATAAAGGGCATCCTTGTCTGGTTCTCGTTCTCAGGGGAAATGCTTTCAGGCTCTCTCCATTTAGAGTGATGTTGGCTGTTGGCTTTGTATAGATGCCCTTTATTATGTTGAGGAATTTTCCTTCAGTTCCTATTTCGCTGAGAGTTTTTATCATAAATGGGTGTTAGACTTTGTCAAATGCCTTTTCTGCATCAATTGATAAGATCATGTGGTTTTTGTGTTTTGTTTTATTTATATGGTGGATTACATGAATGGTTTTTCTAATATTAAACCAGCCTTGCATACCTGGTATAAATCCCACTTGGTTGTGGTGGATTATTTTTTTGATATGTTGTTGAATTCTATTGGCTAGAATTTTGTTGAGGATTTTTGCATTTATGTTCATGAGGGATATATGTCTGTAATTTTCTTTTTTTGTGATGTCTTTACCTGGTTTTGGTATCAGGGATATGGTGGCTTCATAGAATGAGTTAGGTAGTATTCTGTCATTTTCTATGCTTTGAAATACCTTTAGTAATAGTGGTGTTAAGTCTTCTCTGAAAGTTTGGTAGAACTTTGCAGTAAAGCCATACGGGCCAGGGCTTTTTTTCTGTTGGGAGTTTTTTGATTACCATTTCAATCTCTTTTTTTGTTATGGGTCTATTTAGTTGTTCTACTTGTGATTGTGTTAGTTTAGTAGGTAGAATTCATCCATTTCTTCTAGGTTTGCAAATTTATTAGAGTACAATTTTTCATAATAATCTGAAATGATTCTTTTAATTTCATTTGGTTCTGTTGTGATGTGGTCCTTCTCATTTCTTATTCGGGTTGTTTCCTTCCCTGTATTTCTTTAGTCAGTCTGGCCAATGGTTTATCAATTTTGTTAATTTTTTCAAAGAACCAGCTTTTGGCTTTGTTAATTCTTTCAATTGTTTTTCTGTTCTCTAATTCATTTAGTTCAGCTCTAATTTTTATTATTTGTTTTCTTCTGGTGCCTGATGGATTCTTTTGTCTCCCACTTTCTATTTGTTCAAATTGTAGGGACAGTTCTCTGATTTTGGCTCTTTCTTCTTTTTGTATGTGTGCATTTATCAATATAAATTGACCTCTGAGCACTGCTTTTGCTGTGTCCCAGAGGTTTTGATAGGAAGTGTTTTCATTCTCGTTGCATTCTATGAATTTCTTTATTCCCTCCTTAATGTCTTCTATAACCCAGTCTTTTTTCAGCAGGGTATTGTTCAGTTTCCAAGTATTTGATTTCTTTTCCCTAATTTTTCTGTTATTGTTTTCCACTTTTATGGGCTTATGGTCTGAGAAGATGCTTTGTAATATTTTGATGTTTTGGATTCTGCAAAGGTTTGTTTTATGACCTAATATGTGGTCTATCCTAGAGAATGTTCCATGTGCGCTAGGAAAAAACGTATACTTTGCAGCAAAAAAAAAAAAAAAAAATTTTTTTTTTTTGCAGCAGTTGGATGGAGTGTTCTGTATAAGTCAATGAGGTCAAATTGGTTGATTGTAGCAATTAGGCCTTCCGTGTCTCTATTGAGCTTCTTACTGGAACTCCTGTCTTTCTCCGAAAGTGGTGTGTTGAAGTCTCCTACTACAGTTGTGGAGGTGTCTATCTCACTTTTCAGTTCTGTTAAAGTTTGTTTTATGTATCTTGCAGCCCTGTGATTGGGTGCATAAATATTTAATGTGGTTATATCTTCCTGGTCAATTGTCCCTTTCATCATTATGTAGGGTCCTTCTTTATCCTTTGTGGTGGACTTAACTTTAAAGTCTATTTTGCCAGAAATTAATATTGCTACTCCTCTTCTTTTTGCTTATTGTTTGCTTGATATATTTTTTTCCATCCTTTGAGTTTTAGTTTGTTTGTGTCTCTAAGTCTAAGGTGTGTCTCTTGTAGGCAGCATATAGATGGATCGTGTTTCTTTATCCAGTCCGAGACTCTCTGTCTCTTTATTGGTGCATTTAGTCCATTTACATTCAGCGTAATTATAGATAACTATGTGTTTAGTGCTGTCATTTTGATGCCTTTTTATGTGTGTTGTTGACAATTTCATTTTTCCACTTGCTATTTTGTGCTGAGATGTTTTTCTTTGTAAATTGTTTGTTCCTCCTTTTCATAGTATTTGACTTTATGTTTGCTGAGTCATTATGTTTGTCTTGGTTTTTATTTTGAGTTATGGAGTTGTTATACCTCTTTGTGGTTACCTTAGTATTTACCCCTATTTTTCTAAGTAAAAACCTAACTTGTATTGTCCTATATCACCTTGTTTCCCTCTCCTTATGGCAGTTCTATGCCACCTGTATTTAGTCCCTCTTTTTGATTATTGTGATCTTTTACATATTGACTTCAATGATTCCCTGTTTGAGCATTATTTTTTTTTAATTAATATTAATTTGTTTTTGTGATTTCCCTATTTGAGTTGATATCATGATGTTGTGTTCTGTGACCTTGTGTTGCGCTGGTATCTGATATTATTGGTTTTCTGACCAAACAATTTCCTTTAGTATTTCTTGTAGCTTTGGCCTGGTTTTTGCAAACTCTCTAAGCTTGTGTTTATCTGTAAATATCTTAATTTCGCCTTCATATTTGAGAGAGAGTTTTGCTGGATATATGATCCTTGGCTGGCAGTTTTTCTCCTTCAGTGCTCTATATATGTCATTCCATTGCCTTCTTGCCTGCATGGTTTCTGCTGAGTAGTCTGAACTTATTGATTCTCCTTTGTAGGAAACCTTTCTTTTATCCCTGGCTGCTTTTAAAATTTTCTCTTTATCTTTGGTTTTGGCAAGTTTGATGATAACATGTGTTGGTGATTTTCTTTTTGGATCAATCTTATATCGGATTTGATGAGCATCCTGAATAGATATCCTTTCGTCTTTCATGATGTCAGGGAAGTTTTCTGCCAACAGATCTTCAGCTATTCTCTCTGTATTTTCTGTTATCCCTCCCTGGTCTGGGACTCCAATCACACGCAAGTTATTCTTCTTGATAGAGTGCCACATGATTCTTAGGGTTTCTTCATTTTTTTTAATTCTTTTATCTGATTTTTTTCAGCAATATTGGTGTCAATTCCCTGGTCCCCCAGATCCCCCACCCTGCATTCCAGTTGCTCGAGTCTGCTCCTCTGACTTCCTATTGCATTGTCTAATTTGGTAATTTTATTGTTAATCTTTTGGATTTCTGAATGCTGTCTCTCTATGGATTCTTGCAATTTATTAATTTTTCCACTATGTTCTTGAATAATCTTTTTGAGTTCTTCAACTGTTTTATCGGTGTGTTCCTTGGCTTTTTCTGTAGATTGCCTTATTTCATTTCTGAGATCATCCTTGATGTCTTGAAGCATTCTGTAAATTAGTTTTTTATATTCTGCATCTGGCAATTCCAGGATCATATCTTCATTTGGGAAAGATTTTGATTCTTTAGTTTGGGGAGTTGTGGAAGCAACCATGGTCTGCTTCTTTATGTGGTTTGATATAGACTGCTGTGTCCGAGCCATCACTAAGATATTGTAGTGATTTGTTCTATATTTGCTCACTGAGTCTTATCTTGTTTTGTTTTCTTTCAGTATACGTAGATGGGCTACTAGATTGCGCTCTCTTGATTGTTGTAGCCCTTGAATCACTTATGTCCTATTACCAGCTGGTTTGGCTTGTTACAAGATATATAAGCCTAAGAGTCCATTCACTATTCTTGAGTAGAATCTGATTTTGGGTCATCAAGTGTTGGAGCAGACTGTCACCTATCCACCTAGAGAAGTAGTGGTGATAGGTGTGTGCACCAGATTCTAGTAGCTGCAGGGTTTCACACTCCAGTGGGCACAGGATGCTGACAGTCTTCCCCCAAGTGTCATTGAGGTAGGTGTGTCTCTATTCCTAAAGCACTTTGGTGGGTGGGCTCTGCAGCTGTACCTTAGGCCCCCAATGCAAGTACCTCTACGGATTGGTAGGTGTCACCCTCCTTAGACCCCTAATGCAGGAGGCTAGGTGGTCTGGGGGGAGCTTCAGCTCCCAGTTCCCTGTTGTGGGTCAGTGAGGGCTCTGTTGAATACGCAGAGCTATCAGACCTGGGAAACTTGTCTTTGCAGTAATCCGCTAAAACAATTACAGTCAGATCCCTATCAGAAATGCCTTTGCATTATAATAGCCACCTTGTTCCCTGTAGGGATGAAAGCCCAAGACTGTGGAGCACATATGTTTGGCTGAAGCTGGTTCTGTGTTTTTAGTCCAATCAGGGAAGGATTTTTGGTCACTGGGTTTTTTGTAGCTGCTTCTCTCAGGTCAGGAGAATGGGTTAGGAAAAGATAAAAAAAAAAAAAAAAAAAAACGGAAAGAAAAACCACAGTGTACTTCTCTCTCTGGCTCAGGAAATTCCAATGTTAATGAAGCTGCCCGGGAAGGGGAGGGGAGGGTTCAGATAAATAGGAGAGAGTAGCACCCCTGAATATAGACAAAGTTACTTATCTTGCTTGCGATGACTGTTTTATCTGAGTATCCCGAGGGGCGCGTCGACTGTGTGAGCTGGCTGGGTAGAGATTGCCCCCGAGGGTCAGGCCCACGTCCCATGCTTGCGCTGACTCAGTAGCCGTGGTCAGTTCCTCCACTCCCAGTCCAAAGCCCAGTGCCAAGGTTCCCCGGCTGGGACGCCACACTCTAGGCTCCAAAATCAGTGGCTGTCTTCCAGTGAATTTTCCTGTCAGCCGCGTCGCTAGGCTGCCTGCGTGCACTGGCTGGGCTTCCTCGAGGTCACTTCTGGGGGCTAGAGCTGCCTCCCATGTTTGCGCCTTCTCAGGATGCCGTGCTCAGCTCCCGTGCACCCAGTACAAAGCCTGACACCAAGGTTTCCTGACTGGGACGGTGGCTCCAGGCTCCGAAAACAGTCTCTGCTTCCCTATGGTTGTTTGTTCTCAGTCTCTGTCACTCAGGTCAACTCTTTAGATCTGTGTTTTATGGTCAGGGTTCATAGACTGTCATGTATGCGATCGATTCACTTGTTTTTCCGAGTCTTTGTTGCAAGACGGACCCGAGGTAGCTTATACCTAGTCAGCCATCTTGGCCCCCACCTCCCAGATCTTATTCTATATCATTATATAAAGTCTCTATAATCAACAATCTTTTTTTTTTTTTTTTAATTGAGCTTTTTTAAATGTTCCTCAGAAGCTTTGTCATCTATTTTTCTCTTTCTGGACAACTCCACTCCTTTTCATAATTTCAATCACCACATCTATCTGAATGGCTCCCACTTTCTCTTTTGACTGCCCACATTGCACAGGTTTCTCAGACCCACAGCATTCAAAACTGACCTCAAGCTTTTCCCACCAAACACACTTCTTTGTCTGCTTCCTTGTTTTATAAGTGACTCTGCCATCACCAAGAAAGAAATATAAAATTGTTTCTCTCTTTTTCACCTTCTCACTCCTTTTTGTTATTTTATACCCATACCCTGATGAGTTCTCAACCGAAATATATGGTTATGTCATTCTTCTTCATCCACATTCCAAAGCCTAAATTCTGACACATCATCTTTTGTACAAGTTATTTTAACAGCACCTTATATGCTAAAAGGGGAAAATATTAATATTTTTGTCAAAAAATCAATACATGTATGTTGTATGCAATTTGGAAAATGTAGAAATTTTAAAGTAAATAAAACACACATTGTGGTAGATTTTATTCTCTTTCAAAATTTTTCACTTCCCTTCTTCCCCCTTGCCTTGCTGTAAGAGAATTATACACTTACTTGTGTCTTAGAGTGTTTCTTATGGAAGAAATATATATCCACAGCTTTTGATCTGGGCTTTGCCATGTGACTTGCTTTGGCCAGAGAAATATGTCTCCATGTAATATATACAATATCCTAGCTTAAGCTAAAAAAGTCATTGTGTGTTTCTGCAAGTTCTCTTGCTCTTTCCTCTCTGCTGGATAAAAAGGTAAGCCCCATGTACAAGTTGCTCCTTTAGTATGTATGGGTCATGATTTGGTAAGACAAATGAAACTCTTTTAACCAAATTGCAAGTGCTGATATTAACATGAGCTATTTTGTAAGATTCTTTATTTCCTCAGCCTTGCCTAGAAAATATTACTAATACCAACCTTTCTAGAAATCCTAACTAGTAATATTTTAGTGTTTTACAATAATATTTACTACAATAATACATTTCAGATAAATTTAACAACATTATGTGCTTGTGTGTGCATATATATGTGTATGTATGTATTTATATGGCTATATAATATGTATGTATATATATATACATACATAGGTATGCACATATAATGTATATGTTCTTCTAACCTATTTTATTTTGAACATATTCCCATATACTATAATAAAATATACTTCAGGAATGTTATTTTTAATAGTTGTGCAAATTCCTATAAAAGTCATTTGACATTTAAGTTGTTTTAAAGAGTTCATTAATTTTAAATAATACTTAGATATATACTTTTTAAAATATTTCAACTTATGACAAATTTCTAGAAGTGGAATTACTTGATATGAAAATGTTAACCACATTTGCTGTTTATGCTCAAGAAATATTAACTTATTTTAGAATCTCAGCAGCAGTAAGAGAGTGGCTGATCTCCCCACCACCATCTTGACAATATGGAGCTTTACAAATCTGGGACAATGTAAGGCAGAGCATATATTCTTTTTAAAAATATATATACATTTTGAAAAAACTCATACAGTTAAGTTTTGAAGTTTACCAGCAATCCTTGTTTCATATTTTGTACATTTGTACTTTTTTTTTTTAGTTTTTTTCTGCTCATTTATTTATTTTACTTGAGAGATTTTTGCATTGGGATGTTAACTATTTCTCTGTAACACATCTTAAAAATGTACTTGATTGTGCCATTTACTTTTTAGTTTTATTCATGGGATTTTATATTTAACATATAAATCTTTCCAAGAGGTTATATGGTCAAACGAATCTGCTTCTCTCTCTTTATGATTTCTCCTCAGGATAGGTCATTAAATGCCTTGTTTTATCTCTTCTTCACTGTAAAAACCTTCTTTCACCAACATAAACGGCAGCTATACACATGGATCTTACCAGATGGAACACACAGGGGTCAAATTGACTACATCTGTGGGAAAAGATGATGGAAAAGCTCAATATTATCAGTCAGAACGAGGCCAGTGGCCGACTGTGGAACAGACCATCAATTGCTTATGTGCAAGTTCAAGCTGAAACTGAAGAATATCAGAGCAAGTCCACGAGATCCAAAATATGACCTTGAGTATATCTCCCCTGAATTTAGAGACTATCTCAGGAATAGGTTTGATGCATTGAACACTAGTGACCAAAGACCACAAGAGCTGTGGAATGACATCAAGGACATCATCCATGAAGAAAGCAAGAGGTCATTGAAAAGACAGGAAAGAAAGAAAAGACCAAGATGGATGTCAGAGGAGACTCTGAAACTTGCTCATGAACATCGAGCAGCTAAAGCAAGAGGAAAAAATGATGAAGTAAAAGAACTGAACAGCAGATTTCAAAGACTGGCTCTAGAAGACAAAGTAAAGTGTTATAATGACATGTGCAAAGAGCTGGAGATAGAAAACCAAAAGGGAAGAATACACTTAGCATTTCTCAAGCTGAAAGAACTGAGGAAAAAGTTCAAGCCTCGAGTTGCAATAGTGAAGGAGTCTATGGGGAAAATATTAAATGACACAGGAAGCATCAAAAGAAGATGGAAGGAATACACAGTCACTATACCCAAAAGAATTCATTTCAAGAGGTAGTATATGATCAGGAACCAATGGTACCAAAGGAAAAATTCTAAGCTGCACTGAAGGCACTGCCAAAAACAAGGATTGGCGGAATATCAATTAAGATGTTTCAACAAATGGATGCAGCGCTGGAGGTGCTCACTCATCTGTGCCAAGAAATATGGAAGACAGTTTCCCGGCCAACTGACTGGAAGAGATCCATATTTATGCCTATTCCCACGAAAGGTAATACAACTGAATGAGGAAATTATAGAACAATATCATTAATACCACATGCAAGCAAAATTTTGCTGAAGATCATTCAAAAATGGCTGCAGCAGTATATCGACAGGGAACTGCCAGAAATTCAGGCTCGTTTCAGAAGCGGCCGTGGAACCAGGGATATCATTGCTGATGTCAGATGAATCCTGGCTGAAAGCAGAGAATACCAGAAGGATATTTACCTGTGTTTTACCGACTATGCAAAGTCATTCGACTGTGTGGATCATAACAAATTATGGATAACATTGCAAAGAATGAGAATTCCGGAACACTTAATCTTGCTCAGGAGGAACATTTACATAGATCAAGAGGCAATTGTTCAGACAGAACAAGGGAATGCTGATTGGTTTAAAAGTCAGGAAAGGTGTGCGTCAGAGTTGTATTCTTTTACCATACCTATTCGATCTGTTTGCTGAGCAAATAATCTGAGAAGCTGGACTATATGAAGAAGAACGGGGCATCAGAATTGGAGGAAGACTCATTAACAACCTGCGTTATGCACATGACACAACCTTGCTTGCTGAAAGTGAAGAGGACTTGAAGCACTTATTATTGATGATCAGAGACCACAGCCTTCAGTATGGATTACACCTCAACATAAAGAACACAAAAATCCTCACAACTGGTCGAATAAGCAAAATCATGATAAACAGAGAAAAGATTGAAGTTGTCAAGAATTTCATTTTACTTGGATCCACAATCAACATCCATGGAAGCAGCAGTCAAGAAATCAAAAGACGCATTGCATTGGGTAAATCTGCTGCAAAGGACCTCTTTAAAGTATTGAAAAGCAAAGATGTCACCTTGAAGTCTAAAGTGCACCTGACCCAAGCCATGGGATTTTCAATTGCATCATATGCATGTGGAAGCTGGAAGATGAATAAAGAAGACCAAAGAAGAACTGACGCCTTTGAGTCGTAGTGTTGGCAAAGAATATACCCTGGACTGCCAAAAGACCGAAGACATTTGTCTTGGAAGAAGTACAACCAGAACACTCCTTAGAAGCAAGGATGGCGAGACTGCGTCTTACGTACTTTGGACATGTTGTTAGGAGGGATCAATCTCTGGAGAAGGACATCATGCTTGGCAAAGTACAAGGTCGGCAGAAAAGAGGAAGACCCTCAATGAGGTGGATTGACATGGTGGCTGCAACAATGAGCTCAAGCGTAACGATTGTAAGGATGGCGTAGGACCGGGCCATTCATTCTGTTGTGCATAGGGTCACTATGAGTCTGAATTGACTTGATGACATCTAACAACAACAACAACACAATTTTATCTCTAAGATTATATAATTCAATTTCTTCGTGACGTGATTTTAACACTTAACTCTGTAATTGATTGTGGTCCATGTAGTAAGGCAGGTATCTGCACTTATTATTTTGTGAAGAGTTAAGCAGTTTTTCAACCACTATTTGTTGAGAATTCCTTTCTAATTTCCTTGCTGAATATAAAGGATACATATTTATATACCAAATTCTTATATTTCACTATTTTTCAGCTATTTATTTAACTTATCTGACTTGCATGAAAATGTTACTATTGGAAGTGTGCTTTAATAATAGAGATAATGAAGACATTTCAGGCAAACTAGAACGAATGAACTTATTTCCAGTAGAAAAAGGTAATAAAGAGTTCTTCAGGAAGAGGGAGAATGATCTTAGATAGAAAGCTAGAGGTGCAGGAGGGTATGGAAAGCAAGAGGCAAATAACTATAAAGATTTCTCACTGTTTAAAGTAGTAACAACAGAAAATATGGGGAGTAAATCCGTGCAAAATGTTTAAAATACATGATAACAATGATAGATTAGGGTAAAATGGATATAAGGTGTTCAAAGTCAATTGAATTATCTAGAAAAAGGGTAAAATGACAAATGACAATTCGTGTCTGATAAGTTCAGGATGCAGCTGTAGTAATTGAGTTGCACTTTTCTTTTTTTAGTTTTATTTCTGTGATATATTTTATAAAAATTGAGAAACATCTCCAAAAAATGGCATAAAAGAAAATCTAGATAAATGGAGATGTCTATCTTCAAAAATGGTACAACCCAATAAAGATTTTTATTCTCCTCAAACATGTTTCTAAATTCAAGGAAATGTCACTCAGATCACCAGCTGGATTGTTTAAGGAAACTGACAGATCCATTCTAACATAATACATGAAAGACTAATTAAAAATATATATATCCGATATTTAGATATTTGACAAAATCTTACCTAATCTATCTATCTATATACATATATTTAAAATGCAGGAATATACAAAGAGATAAATGGAACATATGGAAGCTTCAGAAATAGACCAATGTATTTATAGGCCCTGAGGAGGGGTCCTCGGAGTCCCTGGGTAGTGCAAATGGGTAACGTATTCACCGACAACCAACAAGTTGGTGGTTTGAGTCCAGCCCTTCTTTACCCCTTTGCAGGCAGTTTTGCTTACCTACTTGAAAATCAGAATACCAAATATCATATCCATCAGTGATTTGGGATATGCTATTCTCCCCATCTAGTTTTTTTTTTTTTTTTCCGTTTCTTCTGTTTTTGATAAGTATCTATTTTCATAATTCATTTCATCTTGAGGGCTTAGCTCGATGATGTTATAAAACCTGTATAGTCTTTTGTAATCACTTATCAGTTGCCACATGCATTACTTCAGATGCTTGCTAACTAGACTTAGAACTGGGGTGAGTGGCAGGGACCACCCAAAATTCATATCTTTATTTTTAGAATCTAGCATCCATAGAAGTGGCTATTTAATATGGAAATGAAGTTAAGGTGTGTTACTGATGGCAACACTATGCTAATAAATTTAGAGTCAGAAAAGCCAACAGAGACACGGTAGAGAGAGAGCAGAACTTCAGTGACTTCCGAACAGGAATGCTAAAGCACCCTGAGGGAAAATGGGACTTCCATTTCCTGTGGGTTCATGAAAAAGCTACAAGACAGTAGTGAATATTGAGCCACAAGAAGCTCCTTTTTACATTCTCCTCAGTTCCACACTTAGCACATTAGCAGCCCATTCCTCGCTGTGCTGCCTGTGAAACAAGAGAGGTCTCAGGGAGCCCAGTGCTATAGACATCTTGGTCACTGTTGTGGTGGTGGCAGAGAACAGGAGCTCCAGGGAAGGGAGAGCAAAACCACCTCTCCCTGCTTTCCAGGCTTCAAACTGACCTCCATAAGATAATAGAGGGAACTGAGGCTAAGGCTGGTCAGAAGAGGAGGTGCAATGGGACCAGAAGGCCATGGAAGGGAAATATTAGAGAAAAAGTATTACCTTTAGACAGGAGAACTTAGCAGAGTTAGGGCTGTGAGGTTCTGGCCAAACAATTGGGGAGAAAGAAGAACATTTCTGATGAAAGCTAGGTAAAATTAGTGATTTAAAATAAAAAATGAAGGAATCGAACCCCAAATCAAGCCTTCAGTTTTATGACTGGAAGTACAGCATAGGAAGCAGAGGCTGCTTCCCACAACCATTAGCTGCTTACAACCTCTCCTTCCTTCATGGAGTCCAAGACATGCGTGCAGCTTTCCAATGTCTGCACAGACCCCTTCTGCATCATTTTAATTAACTGGTTCCTCATTTCTTTTTGTCATCAGTGCCTGGCCCTCCCATGTGCCTGCCTGAATGAAAGATGCAGAAATAATTAAATGCACCAGTGCAATGAAAATAAGTATTCTTTCTTAAGCAGAAGCCAGATTTCCAAGGCCTTTCATAATTTCCCCATGTTCAGTAGTTAGGCACTGGGGATAATAGAGCCTTTTATAGGAACTGGAAAAAAAGGAAAGGAAGCTCAGTGTTACTTGTGAGCCAGGGCAGTGGCCACACCAGCCACCAACTTCTGATAGGCAGCTTGCACCTGTGGGGTGAATTCCTTGCCCAGGTGGTGAGCTATCACACACACCAGCTCCTTGCCCAGGAGCTGAGGGGAAGAGATAAGAGACATGAACTTGATTAGCAGAGTACCCCAGCTTGGACTAAGAATATTTCTGCCTCATCCCAAGCTATGCCTACTGTTGTGCCCACAAAATATGAGCAGCATGATGATTGTATCTTAGTTGCTACTGCTGATATGCTCCCAAATCACCCTGAATTTATATATAGAAATATTCCTCACAACCCATCTTATCCCAGACCTTAAGTTATCGCTGTTATTTTTTAGACCCATGTAAAGTCACAATGATTCATTCTAATTCTCCTTGTCTTGAAAAGAATAGATTAAAGAAAGTATAGAAATTAAAAAAAAAGTGGATTTAAAGAAAACAAACTCAAAATAAAAAAGTTCAATTTAAAAAATAAAGAGGGGAGAAATTGTAGAGAAGAAAAAGAGAAAAACGAGAATGAGACAAGAGGGAACAATGGTTGTGAGCAAAGAGGGTTAAAGAAACTAAAAGGTCCTGATGAGGCTGTGATAATACAACTAGAACACCTCTTTCTCATTCTGACCTGAGCCCTCCCCCTGATGACATGAGCTTGACCACAGGAGGAGGAGAGCACTGATTCCCATAGACTCACCCTGAAGTTCTCAGGATACATGTGCAGCTTGTTACAGTGCAGCTTACTTAGCTGGGCAAAGGTGCCCCTGAAGTAGTCCAGGTGCTTCAGGACATTACCTGAATTAAGGGATGGTTGGGAGGGGGGCAGTCACTAACTAGATATTAGACAAGTGTTAACTTTGGTGAAGGGAAAGACAATATACAATGGAGGGGAAGTCAGCACAACTTGATGAAGGCAAAGAAATACACTTAGAGGAGCATAAGAAAAAAAAAAAAGAGGAACCACAGTAAATATTATAGCATATACAAACCTACAACAATGGTAAAAACAAATAACTTACTAGCAGATACATAGGCAGATACATACACGGAGTAGGGGAAGGAGGACATATAGGAGCATACCCATGTACATATATAGGTTAGGCTGTGGATATTTTACACACACATTTGTATGTACAGCACGCATATTCATATATATAGTAGAGCACAAAAAGGCATAATCATAGAAGCTTCCTAGACACATCCGAACAACTTGAGGGACTGAGTTACTGGGGCTGAGGGCTGAGAACCGTGGTCTGCAGGGACATTTATGTCAATTGGCATAACATTATTCATAAAGAAATTGTTCCACATCCTACTTTGCTGAGTAGCATCTGGAGTCTTAAAAACCAGTAAGCAGCTGTCTAAGATAGATCTATTGGTCCCAACATGTCCGGAGCAAAGGAGAATGAAGAAAACCAAAGATATAAGGAAAATATTAGTCCAAAGGACAAGTGGACTACATGACCCACGGACTCCACCAGCCTGAGCCCAAAGAACTAGATGTACCTGGCTACAACCATTGGTAGCTCTGAGAGGGGCCACAGTAGAATGGGAGAAAACCGTAGAACAAAATTCAAATTCAAGAAGAAGACCAGGCTTACTGGTCTCTCAGAGATTGGAGAAACCCTGGAGAGCATGGCATCCAGACACTTTTCTAACTCAGAACTCAAGCCACTCCTGAAGCTCATCTTTCAGCCAAAAATTAGACAGGCCTTTTTTTTTGTTTTTTTATAAAACAAGCAATAACACATGTGAGTAACGTGCTTCTCAGTTCAATCAAGCATATGAGGCCAAAAGGGCAACACTTGGTCAAAAGCAAAGACGAGAAAGCAAGAGGGGACAGGAAAACTGGACAGATGGAAATGGGAAACTGGGCTGGAAAGGGGAAGAATGCTGACACATTGTGTGGACTGCAACCAATGTCATGAAATAATTTGTGTATACATTTTGAATGAGAAACTAATTTGTTCAGTAGGCTTTCACTTAACCCATTGCCAATGAGTGGATTCTGAATTAGAGTGATCCTACAGGACAGAGTTGAACTGCCGCATAGTGTTTCTAAGGAGCTGCTGGTGGATTCAAACTGCTGACCTGTGGTTAGCAGCCCAGCTCTTAACCACTGAGCCAGCAGGGTTCCAACTTTCACCTGAAGCACAATAAAATAAATAAATGAAAACTAAAAAGTAATTTTTTTGAACGTTTAGAGTCAGAATCTTGGCTTCAGTCTGGATCCCTTACAAATATGTAAAGCATTAGTTTATTATATTGTAATCCCTCAATATTAAATTAAATATTTTTTAAATTTTTTATGGAATCTAACTAAATATAATTTTTGCACCTTTCTGACACACACATCCACCCATCCACACACGCTCACACACACATCTTCATAATCATTGAAAAATAATAAACAATTTTATTAAAAAAAAGACAAAAAAGCAAGAAAAAATGTTAAAAAAATGTTGGGGAGAGGGGTTTGGAACAGTATTGGAAAGTTCATTGAAACTGGGGTCAGGAGAAGTCATAGGTAATATGTGAGCATTGAACTCCCACAGAAATGAGCTAAACGAGAAATAAAGATTATTTTTGGAGGTGTTATAGGCCCAGTAACAGAAGAAGGATGGTTCCTCAGAGTAGGAAGACTTGAAAGTGTATAGGTTGTGGGCTAAAATGCACAGGCAAGAGCAATAGGAAGTAAGGAAATAAAACAATGTTTTCTGTAACCGTGACACCTCTAAATGAATCCATTATTTTGTGAGTAATTTCTGGAATTGAATCTGAAAGTTAGCCCTGGGGCTATGTCTTAGGCCTGAGGCCCATGGAATCCCTGTAGTACCAGTATCCTATTTGCCAAACCTTCCCAATCTTTATGCCTTTGAAGTAGAATTGTTCCCATTAATATCTGTGTATGGTTCCCTTTATTTTCCAATTTCCCTTGAACTTTTCCTATAAGGCACAAGAGCTCTCTGTCCATAGAGCCTTGGGAACTTCCCCCACCACAAGAGTGACTGAGAAAAAAAATAAATGAATCAGAAAGTTGAGCTGAAAGTACTTTATTAGGCAGAAGAGATGCCCTTGAGAGTTGGCATTATTTTCCCAAATTCAGAGATAGCATCTCGGGAAATGGGGCTTCCGATGGATACCAGGAACAGGCCAGGATCTCAGTGGTATTTGTGAGCCAGGGCATTCGCCACACCAGCCACAACCTTCTCATAGGCAGCCTGAACATCTGGGGTGAATTCCTTGCCAAAGTGGCGGGCCAGGACAATCACCAGCACATTGCCCAGGAGCTATGGGGAAGAGGTAGATACATACACAGACATGGTTAACAAAGCAATCCAGCTTGGCCTCTGAGACAATGGGGTGAAACCCATTTATGTTGCCCACACACTAGCCCAAATTTACTCCCACCAAAATGAAAAACGTGAATAAATAACAAACATATTAATTAACTAATTAAGTGATTAATTATAGCCACAATGGTCAGTTTCTTAGTAACTTCTGCTCCCCATCTCGTCTATGACCTTCTGATCTTTCATTCTCAGATACTGACTTTCCTCTCCATTTACTCCTGATTTTATATTATTCAAGTTATCCTTCAAGTCTGAAATGAATCACATACTCTAGAACAGCACCATGATCCTCTCCTCTTTGATTCAGTCCTTTCCAACCCTCATATGGAGGAGGGGTGGGGATTTGCCCCAGTGCAGAAATAGTGGACGAGAGGTGGTATGCACAATTTGGGTACTGTTCAGAGGGAAGGAAACTAGGAGAAAGGGAGAGCAAGAGCAAAAACGTAGGAAATTAAATAAAGAGCATGATATAAAGCAAGAATGTGAGTCAGGAAAAAAGGAAGAATATTGAAAGAAAAGTAATACAAAATGGTATAAGTTGAAAAAACACTAAATGATGAAACATAGTCGAGTAAAAAGAGATACAGAGGAAATTCAAATAAGCAAAATAATCACAGTGAAAGACTACAAAGTGAAAAGAAAAAATAGAGTGTCTCCTAGACTCACCCTGAAATTCTCAGGATCCACGTGCAGCTTGTCACAGTGCAGCTCGCTCAGATCGGCAAAGGTGCCCTTGAGGTTGTCCAGGTGCTTCAGGCCCTCACCAAAGGAGGTCAACACTTTCTCGCCATGGGCCAGCACTTTAGCGTTGTGCAGGACAGCGTCAGCAGTGGACAGGTCCCCAAAGTGTTCAAAGAACCTCCGGGTCCATGGGTAGACCACCAGCAGCCTGAAGGTGAAAGCACCACAGGGTGCAGAGGAAGTCAGTGCCTGTCAGAAACTGGGAGACTGTTCTGTCTCCACATGCCCAGCCCCACTCAACCCTCCTTAAGTCTACCTTGCAACCTAGATACAAACCTGCTCAGGGCCTCACCACCAAGCTCTTTCACATTCACCTTGCCCCACAGGTTGGTGACTTGTGTCTTCTCAGCAGCAGTCAGATTCACCATGGTGTCTGATTGGGTAGTTGCTAGTCAACACAGTTGTGTCAGAAGTGAGTGTAAACAGCAGCTGGCACTACTCTTCCTTATATGCCCAACCCTGGTCCTGCCCTTTTTGCTCTTGTGAGCAGATTGGCCAAGGCCAGGGTGTGGTTCTGCAGGGTGAGGCCTGAATGATGACAGCCATACCTCTCCTTGACAGTCTGGGACTGTCTTATTAGTTTGATTTCAGACCTTCACTCTTTCTCTACTTATCTCCTGGTCCCGTTTCTTTCAGGAATTGCTGCTAAAAACATCTGCCTTGGCAAGTTTATTTATGCATTTTTTTTAGAATTACAGCCTGGTAAGCCTCTTAAGAATTTACTCTCCAATTCTGTTATTATACAAATGAGGAAACTGAGGCCCAGAAAGTAGAAAGGAATTACCCACTATGGTCCAGTTTAGGAGTAATTGGATGGAGCTATTCCTGTGTTTCTAGAATATGCAAGATAATTACAAGGATAGAATGAATGAAACATCTGTGAAAGTTCTAAACATGTTTTCCTTCTCCTGATTTGCATTAAATTCTCCTGGTAAGAAAATTAATATTCATTCATTTGTTTATTTGTTTCTTTCTTTCTTTGGTCATTTAACCAAATACGTGATCATTGAAAATAGAATAAATATAAATGAAGAATGCCCTGTGCAATAGTCACTGTATTAGGCTTTGGGGATCCAAAGATGGAAACATAGAGAGCTCTCATTGCAGTAGGAAATACGAACAAGTAAAAGTCAGTTAAAATCACAAGTTGTGAGTAACACTTTTGTTTCAAAGGGGAGGCTATAGAGGGCCATTTTAGTGTTCCTGCCTTGACTGGTCTGGGAAAGTATTTGATGGGACAGAGGAGTTTCTTTATAATTTTACAGGACAGGTAGGAAAGTGGAAAAGTATTCCAATCTTTGCTCAGATCACCTTTTCTCCTAGGTGACTAAGAATTCTGTTTTTATAATAATTACTTGTTCAAAATTTATTACTCATAATCTCACACTCATTCATTTTCTTTATGTATTTTTGTGTGTTTAAACTCTCTTTTACTAAATTTACTGTTCTGTCTCTATAGATTCCCCCTCACCTCCATTTTTTCCCCCTTTAATAAATGGTAACTTCTCAGGCTAGGAAAAGCTTCTGTAGTGTAGAGATCTGCTCCTTGCTATTATATATTCAACACAAAAAGCAAAAGCAGCAGCATCTCTCAGCTCAGGGTAGGATATTAGAGTTCCAAAAGGGCCCTGGTTGTTGTTTTCTCCACATTTCATCATCTCTACTTTCTGAAGTTTACTTCTTTCCTGAATCCCCAGTTCCTTTCAGAAAGGAAAGGATTATACTTCTTTTAGTTACCATATTTTACCGTCCTCAGAATTACCTCCTAATTCAGGTATGGTCTCCTGATTCCAGTGTCTAGAATTATCTTTCTTTCTCCTTTATCCTCACTGGCAACAAATATTTAACCGGCATCTTCCATTCTTCTAGCATTAACACTGTGAAGCTCTGACTACAAAAATATTATTTAGGATAATCAGAAAGGAAAGATTTCTCTTTTTGTAATTGTTCCAAAGAAATTGGCAAAATTCCCCTTTCCATTACTCCATCTCCAAAAATGCTTTCTCCATCACTGACTGCAAAAAAATAGATTCCTCACTCTGTTTACCTGTCCCAAGCCTCATCTATCTCACCCTGATTATGTGCAGATGTTTTGAAAAGACTTGATTAGTATCTAGATACTTAGCAGTTAGGTCAGCATTACATGCCCATAAAAAATCAGAGGGAAGGAAGGAATAAAATTTAAATATTTTTATTGTCTAAAACCTTGAAGCAATGAGGATCTAATCAACAATCTATCACGGGACTAGATTCCACACTATGAATTATGGAAAAAGAAATATTTCAAATGCTCTAAATGTTAAAAAAAAAATTGCTTTGACCTTTAGAATTTTAATTTTCATTTCATAAAATTGAAACATGAATTAGCCTTATCATTACTTCACATTCTGGCTATGTTTAAGACTCAATTCCACACCCCTGATATCAAAGATCGGGCATGTATATGTGAAAGAAGGAGGACTTCGGGGCAAGTTTGGACATCTATTTTGCAGAAATCTGGTGTCATGGAAAATCTACTCAAAGCCTTACTAAATATTAATACAGAATAATTTTATATTTCTCTGTGAGGTGCAAACTTATCAAGGCTGCAATCTTTGTAAGCATGATTGCCTGGAATTAGCACCTTCTTAAGACTTTCCCTATCATATCTTATGCTCAGAAATGGTTCTGTAAGTTCTTCTATTTTGTCCTTTTCCTGATGCCTCCTTCTGCCATGAATGACTTAAGAGTCACTTTTTTGTGCTGGCAATTGCTGCAACTGCCATCTTCCTGCCTTCAAGGAAGGGATTGCTGCTCTCAGTATTGCTACTTAGATTCCTAAAGAGTGAAATAGGGTCTCCTTCTATAACTCACAACTCTGCGGGGTCAAGGCTGCGAGTTGTAACTACACATGAAAGTTCAGGCATACCAGACAAAAATAAGTTACAAAAATGAATAAATGATAAATGTGGTTATATTCAGAGCTGCAGACCCAAATCCAGGTCAGCATTCAACGGTTTCCAAAAGCTTCTTAGTCTCACTGCTGTATTCACAATCTGTAGCCTACTTCTACCCTGTAAAGGAGTCCCACAGCACATATGCTCTACTTAGAACACAGCCACCCTGACCTTTTCAAACACACACACACACAAACATGTGCACACATGTGCACACACATACACACACATCACAAGTCCCCAAGAGAAAGACAGAGGTTTGTCTTTTACTCCAGCCTACCAAGGCTCCTTAATTCCTTCCATTATATCGTAAGATGAGCCTATTCTGAGTGTAAGTCACAGAATTAATATGAACTTGCCCCAGAAGACTCATGACACTCACCCATGTGGCTTTGTCATTCGCTTTGTCATTTATAGAGCATAAAAGGGCAGACTTCCATAGTGTTAAATTTGAATCTTTAGAGGCAGAACCTTGGCTTCAGTCTGGGCCCCTTGCAAATGTGTAAAGCATTAGTTTATTATGCTGAAACCCTTCAACATTAAATTATTTAAAAATATTTGTGGAATCTAACTCACAATTTTTTTTGCTTCTCTCTCTTTCTCTCTCATATACTTCTTCATAATCAATGTAAAATAATAAACTATTTAAAAAAAGCAAGAAGAAATATGAAAAATGGTGAAGAGGAAGGGTTTGGAAACATTTTCTTAGACAGTATTAGAGATTCATTGAAACTGGAGTCAAGAAAAGTCACAAGTAATATGTGAGCTTGAACTCTCCCTTAAACAGAAAAAAACAAGAAGCAAGGACTATATTGGAGGTGTTATTGGGCCAGCAAGAAAAGAAGAATGGTTCCTGAGAGTAGGAAGGCTTGATAGGGTATAGATTGTGTGCTAAAATATACAGGCAAGAGAAGTAGGAAGGAAGGAAATAAGACAGGGTGTTGAATAATCATAACTCCTCTAATGGAACCCACTATTTTATGAGTAATTGTTGGAAATGGATCTGAAAGTTAGCCCTGGGGCTATGTTTTAGGTTTGAGAACCATGGAATCCCTGTAGTACCAGTATCCTCTCTATTTGCCAAACCTCCCCAATCTTTACGCCTTAGACATAGAATTTTTCCATTAGCAGCTGTGTATGGTTCCCTTCATTTTCCAATTTCCCTTGAACTCTTCCTGTGAGACACAAGAGCTCCCTATCTATAGATCCCTAGGGACATACCCACACTTCAAAAGTGAGTGAGAAATGAAATAAATGAAATGAGTCAGAAAGTTAAGCTAGAAGTTCTTTATTAGGCAGAAGCTATACCCTGGAGAACGGGCATTATTTCAGAGATAGCATCTAGGAAAACAGGGCTTCCAACGGATACCAGGAGACAGGCCAGGATCTCAGTGGTATTTGTGAGCCAGGGTATTTGCCATACCAGCCACAACCTTCTGATAGGCAGCCTGAAACTCTGCGGTGAATTCTTTGCTGAAGTGATGGGCCGGGACACACACCAGCACGTTGCCCAGAAGAGGTAGTTACACAGGCATGGTTAACAAAGCAATCCAGCTTGGCCTCTGAGAGAGGCCACACACTATCCCAAATTGTGTTGCCCACACACTATCCCAAATTAAAAAAAAGGAAATAAATAAGCATACATATTAATTAACTAATTAATTGATTAATTACAGTCTTAATGGTCAGTTTCTTAGTAACTTCTGCTCCCTATCTTCTCTATGGCCTTCTGATCTTTCATTCTCAGATACTGACTTTCCTCTCCATTTTATTCCTGATTTTATATTATTCAAATTATCTTTCAAGTTTGAAGTGAATCACAGACTCTAGAACAGCACCATGATCCTCTTCTCTTTGATTCAGTCCTTTCCAACCCTCATATGAAGGAGGAGTGGGATTTGCCCCAGTGCAGAAATAGTGGATGAGAGGTGGTATGCAGAATTTGGGTACTGTTTTGATGTTGTTAGGTGCTGTCAAGTCAGTTCTGACTCATAGCGACCCTATGCACAACAGAACGAAACACTGCACGGTCCTGTGCCATCGTTACAATCCTTGTTATTTTTGAGCTCATTGTTCCAGCCACTGTGTCAATCCACGTCGTTGAGGGTCTTCCTCTTTTCCGCTGACCCTGTACTCTGCCAAGCATGATGTCCTTCTCCAGGGACCGATCCCTCCTAACAACATGTCCAAAGTATGTAAGACAGTCTCGCCATCCTTTTCTCTAAGGAGCATTCTGGCCGCACTTCTTTCAAGGCAGATTTGCTCGTTCTTTTGGCAGTCCATGGTATATTCAATATTCTTTACCAACACCACAATTCAAAGGCGTCAACTCTTCTTTGGTCTTCCTTATGCATTGTCCAGCTTTCACATGCATATGATGTGATAGAAAATACCATGGCTTGGGTCAGGCGCACCTTAGTCTTCAGGGTGACATCTTTGCTCTTCAACGCTTTGAAGAGGTCCTTTAGAGCAGATTTACCCAATGCAATGCATCTTTTAATTTCTTGACTGCTGCTTCCATGGATGTTGATTGTGGATCCAAGTAAAATGAAATCCTTGACAACTTCAATCTTTTCTCCGTTTATCATGATGTTGCTCATTGGTCCAGTTGTGAGGATTTTTGTTTTCTTTATGTCGAAGCGTAATCCATACTGAAGGCTGTGGTCTTTGATCTTAGTTAGTAAGTGCTTCAAGTCCTCTTCACTTTCAGCAAGCAAGATTGTGTCATCTGCATAACTCAGGTTGTTAATGAGTCTTCCTCCAATCCTGATGCCTCATTCTTCTTCGTATAGCCCAGCTTCTCGGATTATTTGTTCAACATACAGATTAAATAGGTATGGTGAAAGAATACAACCCTGACGCACACCTTTCCTGACTTTAAACCAATCAGTATCCCCTTGTTCTGTCTGAACAACTGCCTCTTGATCTATGTAAAGGTTCCTCATGAGCACAATTTAAGTGTTCTGGAATTCCCATTCTTCGCAGTGTTAGCCATAGTTTGTTATGATCCACACAGTGGAATGCCTTTGCATAGTCGATAAAACACAGGTAAACATCCTTCTGGTATTCTCTGCTTTCAGCCAGAATCCATCTGACATCAGAAATGATATCCCTGGTTCTACATCCTCTTCTGAATCCAGCCTGAATTTCTGGCAGTTCCCTGTCGATAAACTGCTGCAGCCATTTTTGAATGATCTTCAGCAAAATTTTGCTTGTGTGTGATATTAATGGCATTGTTCTATAATTTCCACGTTTGGTTGGATCACCTTTCTTGGGAATAGGCATAAATATGGATCTCTTCCAGTCAGTTGGCCAGGAAGCTGTCTTCCATATTTCTTGGCATAGACGAGTGAGCACCTCCAGCGTTGCATCTGTTTGTTGAAACATCTCAATTGATATTCCATTAATTCCTGGAGCCTTGTTTTTCTCCAGTGCCTTCAGAGCAGCTTGGACTTATTCCTTCAGTACCATTGGTTCCTGATGATATGCCACCTCTTGAAATGGTTGAATATCAACTAATTCTTTTTGGTATATTGACTCTGTGTATTCCTTCCATCTTCTTTTGATGCTTCCTGCCTCGTTTAATATTTTCCCCATGGAATCCTTCACTATTGCAATTCAAGTCTTGAATTTTTTCTTCAGTTCTTTCAGCTTGAGAAATGCCCAGTGTGTTCTTCCCTTTTGGTTTTCTATCTCCAGTTCTTTGCACATGTCATTATAATACTTGACTTTGTCTTCTCGAAAGGCCCTTTGAAATCTTCTCTTCAGTCCTTTCACTTCATCAATTCTTCCTTTTGCTTTAGCTGCTCATTGCTCAAGAGCAAGTTTCAGAGTCTCCTCTAACATCCATCTTGGTCTTTTCTTTCTTTCCTGTCTTTTCAATGACCTCTTGCTTTCTTCGTGGATGATGTCCTTGATGTCATGCCACAACTTGTCTGGCCTTCGGTCACTAGTGTTCAATGCGTCGAATCTCTTCTTGAGATGATCTCTAAATTCAGGTGGGATATACTCAAGGTTATATTTTGGCTTTTGTGGACTTGCTCTGATTTTCTTCAGTTTCAGCTTGAACTTGCATATGAGCAATTGATGGTCTGTTCCACAGTCAGCCCCAGGCCTTGTTCTGACTGATGATATTGAGTTTTCCATCGTCTCTTTCCACAGATGTAGTCAATTTGATTTCTGTGTGTTCCATCTGGCAAGGTCCGTGTGTATAGATGCTGTTTATGTTGATGAAAGGAGGTATTTGCAATGAAGAAGTCGCTAGTCTTGCAAAATTCTATCATTGGATCTCCAGCATTCTTTCTATCACCAAGGCCATATTTTCCAACTACTGATCCCTCTTCTTTGTTTCCAACTTTTGCATTCCAATCGCCAGTAATTATCAATACATCTTGATTGCATGTTCGATCAATTTCAGACTGCAACACCTGATAAAAATCTTCTATTTCTTCATCTTTGGCCCTAGCGGTTGGTGCGTATATTTGAATAAGTCATATTAACTGGTCTTCCTTATAGGGGTATGGATATTATCCTATCACTGACAGTGTTGTACTTCAGGATAGATCTTGAAGCATTCTTTTTGACGAGAATACACCACCTTTCCTCTTCGAGTTGTCATTCCCAGCATAGTAGACTATATGATTGTCCGATTCAAAATGGCCAATACCAGTCCATTTCAGCTCACTAATGCCAAGGATATTGATGTTTATGTGTTCCATTTCATTTTTGAGGATTTCCAATTTTCCTAGATTCATACTTCGTACATTCCAGGTTCCGATTATTAATAGATGTTTGCAGCTGTTTCTTCTCATTTTGAGTCATGCCACATCAGTAAATGAAGGTCCCGAAAGCTTTACTCCATCCACGTCATTAAGGTCAACTCTACTTTGAGGAGGCAACTCTTCCCCAGTCATCTTGTGAGTGCCTTCCAACCTGGGCAGCTCATCTTCTAGCACTATATCAGACAATGTCCCGCTGCTGTTCATAAGGTTTTCACTGGCTAATGCTTTTCAGAAGTAAACTGCTGGGTCCTTCTTCCTAGTCTGTCTTAGCCTGGAAGCTCAGCTGAAACCTGTCCTCCACAGGTGACCCTGCTGGTATCTGAATCCCAGTGGCATAGCTTCCAACATCACAGCAACACACAAGCCCCCACAGTGCAACAAACTGACAGACACATGTGTGGGGAGGTACTGTTTAGGGGGGAGGGAATTAGGAGAAAGGGAGAGCAAGAGCAAAAAGGTAGGAAATTAAATAAAGAGCATGATATAAAGCAAGATTGTGAGTCAGGAAAAAAGGAAGAATATTGAAAGAAAAATAATACAAAACGGTATAAGTTGAAAAAGTATTAAATGATGAAACATAGTCAACTAAAAAGAGTTACATAGGAAACACAAGTAAGTAAAATGATAATAGTGAAAGATTACAAAGTGAAAAGAAAGAATAGAGCATCTCCTAGACTCACCCTGAAGTTCTTAGGACACACGTGCAGCTGGTTACAGTGCAGCTCACTCAGCTGGGAAAAGGTGCCCTTGAGGTTGTTCAGGTGATTCAGGCCCTCAACAAAGGAGACTAACACTTTCTTGCCATGGGTCTTCACGTTAGGGTTGTTCATGACAGTGTCTGCAGAGGACAGGCCCCCAAAGTGTTCAAAGAACCTCTGGGTCCGTGGGTAGATGACCAGCATCCTGAAGGTGAAAGCACCAAAGGGTGCAGAGGAAGTCAGTGTCTGTCAGAAACTGGGAGACTGTTTTGTCTCCACATGCCCAGCCCCACTCAACCCTCCTTAAGCCTACCTTGCAACCTCGATACAAACCTGCCCAGGGTCTCACCACCAAATTCTTCCACGTTCACCTTGCCCCACATGGAGGTGACCACAGGCTTATCATAAGAAATCAGATTCACGATGGTGTCTGATTGTGTAGTTGCTAGTCAACATTGTTGTGTCAGAAGCAAGTACAATCAGCAACTAACCCTGTTTTTCTCTTTACACCTAGTCCTGACCGCTGCTCTTGCTGCTCTCCCTGCTCCTGTGAGTCTATTGGCCTAGGACATAGTGCAAGTTCATTAGTTTGCGAGACTGTAAGGTACACCCTCATTCTCCAGTTCTCTTCAACTGGCTCTGAGATTGGTTGATCTAGGTCTTATGTGTCTTGACTCAGAAATCCTGTTTTCTCACTGCTTATCTCTGGACTCATCTCCTTTGTAGTTGCTTCTATAAATATATCCCAATCTCACTTACGCATAAATATTTTAGTGAGATATACTGGAATGTATATTAGAGTTTAATGCATGTAATTCTTTTGTGTGTGCATATATGGTCATAACAAAACATGTAGGATCTCAATAATTTTTACGTGTACAATTCAGTGACAGTGATTACATTCTCCAAACTGGACAACCATTCTCTCCATCCTTTTTCAAATCATTCCACTACTGTTAACATAAACTCAATGTCCCCTAAGTATAAACTCTCTTTTCCTCCGTCTCTGTTATCCCTGAAAAGCACTAATAATCTTTGTTTTTTGTATATTTGCTTATTTCATATGAGATCATACCGTATTTGTCCTTTTGCGACTGCCGTATTTCACTCAGCAAGGTTTTTTGAAGGTTCCTTCATGTTGTGGCATGACTGAGGACTTGATTTGTTTTTATTACTGAGTAGTATTCTATTGTATTACTAATTTTGTTTCTCCATTAATCTGCTGATGGATATTTTCATTGTTTCAACATTTTGGTTGTTGTGAAGAGTGCTGCAGCAAACATTGGTGTATAGGTTTCTGTTTACATTCTTTCCTTCACTTCCTCTGTGTATATAATGCATCAAACTTCTTTCACTCTATAGATAAGAAATTGAGGCCTACAGAGAAGAAAAAAAAAAAGAATCTAGTTGAATCTGTGTAGAACCCCTCTTTGTCTTTAGGGAGATAAAATATTTATAATTATTTGAAGTGGATAAATATTTTGCCATAATTTTAACTTGTTTTATTCTTCCTTGTGTGATTGGGTAGATCTTTCCAGTCACAAATCTATTTTTCCTTCCTTCCTTGAATTAAATAATCTATTTAAAAAATTTTCAAAATGAATTGAATATTGCCTGTGTACTAGCTACTTGAATAGGTTTTAAAACTATGGATTGTAATGGGAAAATTTAATAAGTGATAAAAACAAATATCAAATACCTGTAACATAATTATCTACATCCATAGTATGATTGAAGAAATATTGCAAGCTAAGCCAAACCAAATACATTGCCCATCAAGATGAATCCAACTCATTGTTGCTGTTGGGTGCCATTGAGTTGATTCCAGCTCATAGCAACCCTATGCACAACAGAATGAAACACTGCCTGTTTCTGTGCCATTCTCAAAACCGTTGCTATGTTTGAGCTCATTGTTGCAGCCACTGAGTTATTACATCTCATTGAGGGCCTTTTTTTCTCTAACCCTCTACCAAGCATGATGTCCTTCTCTAGGGACTGGTCCCTCCTGATAACATGTCCAAAGTATGTGAGATGAAATCTTATCATCATTGCTTCTAATGACCATTCTGACTGTACTTCTTCCAATACAGATTTATTCATTCTTCTGGCAGTCCATGGTATGTTCAATATTCTTCACCAACTCCGTAACTCAAAGGCATCAAATCTTCTTTCGTCTTCTTTATTCATTGTCCAGCTTACATGCATGTGAGGTGATTGAAAACACCATGGCTTGGGTTGGAGCAACTTAGTCCTTAAAGTGACATCTTTGCTTTTTAACACTTTAAAGAGGTGTTTTGCAGCAGATTTGCCCAATATGCAATGCATCCTCTGACTTCTTGACTGCTGCTTCCATGGGTGTTGATTGTAGATCCAAGTAAAATGAAATCCTTTACAGCTTGAATCTTTTCTCCATTTATCATGATGTTGCTTATTGGTCCTGCAGTGAAGATTTTTGTTTTCTTTATGTTGACATGTAACATCCAATGAAGTCTGTAGTCTTTGATCTTCATCAATAAGTGCTTCAATTCCTCTTCACTTTGAGCAAGCAAGGTTGTGTCACCTGCATATTGCAGGTCGCTATTGAATCTTCTTCCAGTCTTGATACTGCATGCTTCTTCATATAGTCCAGTTTCTCAGATTATCTGATCAGCATACAGATTGAATAAGTATGGTAAAAGGATACAGCCCTGACACACAAATTTCCTGACTTTAAATCACACAGTATCCCCTTATATTGTTTGAACTGCCACTTCGTCTAAGTACAGGTTCTTCAAAAGCATAATTAAGTGTTCTGAAATTCCCATTCATTGCAATGTTATCCATAGTTTGTTATGATACACATAACAATGACTTTGTATAATCAATGAAACACAGGTAAAGATCTTTCTGCTGTTCTCTGCTTTCATCATGATCCATCTGACATGAGCAATGATATCTCTGCTTCTGAGTCGTCTTCTGAACCTGGCCTGAATTTCTGGGAGGTCTCTGTCAATGTACTGCTGCAGCCGCTTTTGAATGACCTTCAGCAAAATTTTACTTGTGTGGGATATTAATGATATTGTTCTATAATTTCCACATTCTATTGGATCTCCTTTCTTTGTAATGGGTACAAATATGGATTTCTTCCAGTCTTTCAGGTAGCTGTCTTACAAATTTCTTAACCTAGACGAGTGACAGCTTCCAGCACCACATTGATTTGTTGAAACATCTCAACTGGTATTCCATCAATCCCCGGGACCTCATTTTTTGTAAATGCCTTCAGTAAAGTTTGGACCTCTTCTTTCCGTACCATTGGTTCTTGATCATATGCTGCCCCCTGAAATGGTTGAACATTGACCACTTTTTTTTTTGATACAGTAACTCTGTATACTCCTTCCATCTTCTTTTGATGCTTCCTGCATCATTCAAATTTTTGCCCATAGAATCCTACAGTATGATAACTAGAGGCTTGAATTTTTTCCTCAGTCGTTTCAACTTGAGAAATGCTAAGTGTTTTCATCCCTTTTGGCTTTCTCTCTCCAGGTCTTTGCACATTTCATTATAATACTTTACTTTGTCTTCTCAAGCTAGCCTTTGAAATCTTCTGTTCAACAATTTGACTTCATTATTTCTTACTTTTGCTTTAGCTACTCGACTTTCAAGAGCAACTTTAAGAATCTCTTCTGACATCTATTTTGGTCTTTTTTTTTTCTTCCCTGTCTTTTTAATGACCTTTTTCTTTTGCTTCAGGTATGATGTCTTTGGTGTCATTCCACAACTCGTCGGGTCATCAGTCATTAGTGTTCAATGCATCAAGCCTATTCTTTAGATGCCCTCTTAATTCAGATGGGATATACTCAAGGTTATAATTTGGCTCTCATGTACTTGTTCTAAATTTCTTCCACTGTACCTTGAACTTGCATATGAGTAATTGATGGTCTGTTGCACCGTTGGCCATTGGTCTTGTTCTGATTGATGGTATTGAACATTTCCACTGCGTCTTTCCAGAGATGTAGTTGATTTGATTCCTGTGTATTTCACCTGGCAAGGCCCATGTTTATATTCACCATTTATATTGCTGAAAAAAGGTATTTGGATTGAAAAAGCCATTGGTCTTGAAAAACTCTATCTTGAGATCTTAGTCATCATTTCTCTCACCAAGGCTGTATTTTCCAACTACCAACATTTTTTTTTATTGTACTTTAGATGAAGTTTTACAGAACAAACTAGTTTCTCATTAAACAGTTAGTATACACATTGCTCTATGACATTGGTTACAGCCCCATGACATATCAACACTCCCCTTTCTCAACCCTGGGTTCCCTATTACCAGCTTTCCTGTTCCCTTCTGCCTTCTAGTCCCTGCCCCAGGGCTGATACCCCCCTTTAGTCTTGTTTTGTTCCGTAGGCCTGGTCAATCTTTGGCTGAAGGTGAACCTCAGGAGTGACCTCATTATTGAGCTGAAACGGTGCCTGGGGGCCATTCTCTCAGGGTTTCTGCAGTCTCTGTAAGAGCAGCAAGCCTGGTCTTTCTTTTTGAGTTATAATTTTGTTCTACATTTTTCTGCAGCTCTGTCCGGACCCTCTATTGTGATTCCTGTCAGAGCAGTCAGTGATGGTAGCTGACTACCATGTAGTTGTACTGGACTCAGCCTGGTGGAGGCCATGGTAGATGTGGTCCATTAGTTCAACCCTTCTTTTTTGCTTTGAACTTTCACATTTCAATCACCAGTAATCATCAATGCATCTTAACTGCATGTTCGATCCCATTTCAGACTGAAGACCTTGGTAAAAATCTTCAATTTCTTCACCTTTTGCTTTTGTGTTTGGTGTATAAATTTGAATAATAGTAGTATTAACTGGTCTTCCTTGTAGGTGTATGGATATTATCCTGTCATCGGCAGCACCGTACTTCAGGGTAGATCTTGAAATGTTCTTTTTGATCACGAATGTGATGCCATGCCTCTTCAGCTTGTCATTCCCAGCGTAGAAGATCCTATGACTGTGTGATTTGAAAAGGCCAATACTAGGGCATTTCAGCTCACTAATGCCTAGAATATTGATGTTTATGCATCCCATTTTGTTTTTGACAATTTCTTATTTTCCTAGATTCATGTTTTGTACGTTCCATGTTCCTATTATTAATGGATGTTTGCAGCTGTTTCTTCTCATTTTGAGTGGTTCCACAGAGTAAATGAAGATCCTGAAAGCTTGACTCCATCGATGAAATTAAGATCAACTCTACTTTAGGAGGCAGTTTTCTCCAGTGGTATTTTGAGTGTCTTTCACCCTGAGGAGCTCATCTTCTGACACTATATCAGACAATGTTCTGCTGCTATTCTTAAAGGTTTCTCTAGCCAATTTTTTTCAGAAGTAGACTCCTAGGTCCTTCTTTTTAGTCTGTCTTAGTCTGGAGGCTCAGCTGAAAACTGTCCACTGAGGGTGACCCTTCTGGTATTTGAAATACTGGTAGCAAAACTTCCAGTATCACAGCAACATGCAAGCCAAGACAGTACAGAAAACAGACACATAATCTGACTCATAGTGACCGTATAGGACAGAGTAGAACTGACCAATAGGGTTTCCTAGCATGTAGTCTTTACAGGAACAGACCACCAGCTCTTTTCTCCTGTGAAACTGATGGTGGATTTGAACCACCAACCTTGTGCTTAACCATTGCACAAACAGGGCACTCTCGCTCTCTTCTCTCTTTTTATATATTTTTATGTTTTTACAATACAGTAGAGAAAATTGATGTTTTCAATACATGCATCAGTAGGATATCTATTTATAAATATAAATAACATATATATATATCTTGATCTCAACCTCATCTTATATAGAGAGCTTAAAATTAAATGTGAAGAGTAAAATTATAAAGTTCCAAGAAGAAAAATATAGAATAATATTCTCATGACATTGGTGTAGTTAAGGACACAAAATGCACTAGCTGTAAAAGTAAAGATTATTAAATAGGGCTTCATGAAAACTTAAGGACTTCACAACATTGAAAGACATCATTATGTGACTAAACCCCCCCCCAAAACCCAAAGCCATTGCCATAGAGCCAATTCTGACTCACAGTGACAGTGTAAGACAGAGTAGAACTGTCCCATAGGGTTTCCAAGGCTGAAATCTTCACAGAAGCAGACTGCCATATCGTTGTCCTACAAAGCATTGATGGGTTCAAGCAGCTGACTTTTCAGTTAGCAGCTAAGTGCTTAACTACTTTACCACCAGGGGTATTATGGAAATATAAGATGGTTACAGTGTACACCCCTGGCACATATCAAAATATTTTTTAAAATGACTATTAAAAATACATATTAAAAAGACAAAAAATGGACAAAATACACTATTTCACTAAAAAGAATATGATATTCAATCGCCAATTAAAAATAGGTGCTAAGAGGGTGGAGCCAAGATGGCAGAATAAACACGCTTCTGTCCAGCCCTCTTTACAACAAAGATAACTGGTACCTCCCAGTCCCTACAACCAAAAACTTTGGGTGCCCATGGTCCTTCTGCAGAACCACCCACCAGCACGCTCTAGGGAATAGAGATGTGTTCTCCTCAGAGAAACTTGGGGGTCAGTCCTCAGCCCCCTGCCTTGGTCAGAGCGTGACCCCCCTGCTGCAATCAGGTACTGGTATATAAGCCCATCACCCCTGCCCCTCTAAGACTGTACGACAAAGCCTGTATCACACACTTGTTATTAGCTACCTAGAAACCTGATCTGAATTCATACAAGAAAACTGAATGGACTCCTAGACTGAAATACCTGATAACAGCTCTAGCCAGCTAGGGACAGGACACCAAAACTCCAAAGGTGAAAATAATCAAACTAGCTCACTTAAGCAACCAATAGGGGTATACCAAAACAAAACAAACCAAGCAGCTGCAACACAGTAAACAAGCATAAACTAAACACAATAACTTATAGATGGTTTGGAGACAACAGTCAATATCAAGTCACATAAAGAAAGAGACCACGATCACCTCAACAGGCTCTCAAAACAAAGAATCCAGGGATCTTTCAGATGAAAGTGCATTCCTGGAATTACCAGATGCAGAATACAAAAGTTTAATATACAGAACCCTTCAAGACATCAGGAAGGAAATGAGACAATATGCAGAACAAGCCAAGGAACACACAGATAAAGCAATTGAAAAAATTAGAAAGATTTTTCAGGAACATAATGAAAAGTTTAATAAGCTGGAAAAATCCATAGACAGGCAGTAATCAGAAATTCAGAAGATTAACAATAAAATAACAGAAATAGATAACTCAATAGAAAGTCAGAGGACCAAAACTGAGCAAGTAGAAGCTAGAATTTCTGAACTCGAAGATAAATCACTTGGCAGCAATATATCTGAAGAAAAATGAGATAAAAGAATTTAAAAAATGAAGAAACCTTAAAAATCATGTGGGACTCTATCAAGAGAAATAACCTACAAGTGATTGGAGTACCAGAACAGGGAGGGATAACAGGAAATACAGAGAAAATCGTTGAGGATTTGTTGACAGAAAAATCCCCTGATATTGTGAAAGACGTGAAGATATCTATCCAAGATGCTCATCAAACTCCACATAACGGAGATCTTAAAAGAAAGTCACCAAGACATATTATAATCAAGCTTGTCAAAACCAAAGGTAAAGAGACAATTATAAGAGCAGTGAGGGATAAAAGTCACCTACAAGGGATAGCCAATAAGAATAAGCTCGGACTACTCGGCAGAAACCTTGCAGGCAAGAAGGCAATGGGATGACATATTTAAAAAATTGAAGGAAAAAAATTGCCTGCCAAGAATCATATATCCATCAAAACTGTCCCTTAAATATGAAGGTGAAATTAAGATATTTCCAGATAAACATCAGTTGAGGGAATTCGTAAAAACCAAACCAAAACTACAAGAGATACTAAAAGGAGTTCTCTGGTTAGAAAATCAATAATATCAGGTATCAACCCAAGACTAGAACACTGGGCAGAGCGACCAGAAGTCAACCCAGACAGGGAAATTCAAAAAAAAAAAAAACAAAGTAAGATTAAAAAAAAAAAAAGCCCAACATAGGGTAACGGCGATGTTATTATATAAAACAAGACAACATTAAAATAATAAAGAGGGACTAAGAAATGTAAGAAATGTAATCATACACCTTCCATATAAAGAAATAAAAGTTAGTTTTAAATTTAGAAAAAATAGGGGTAAATAATAAGGTAACCACAAAGGAGACAAACTATCCTACTCAGCAAAATAAAATACAAGGGAAAAATACAGACTCAGCAGAAACAAAATCAACAACAACAAATATGAGGAAAGGACAATATATAAAGAAAATCTACTCAGCACATAAAATCGAGTGGGAAAAAGAAACTGTCAACACACAAAAAAAGACATCAAAATGATAGCACTAAATTCATACCTATCCATAATTACCCTGAATGTAAATGGACTAAATGCACCAAAAAAGAGACAGAGTGGCAGAATGGATTAAAAAACAAGATCCATCTATATGTTGCCTACAAGAGACACACCTTAGACTTAGAGACACAAACAAACTAAAAAAGGATGGAAAAAAATATATCGAAAAAACCATAAACAAAAACAGCAGGAGTGGCAATATTAATTTCTGACAAAATAGATTTTAAAGTTAAATCCATCAGAAAGGATAAGGAAGAACACTATATAATGATTAAAGGCACAATATACCAAGAAGGTATAACCATATTAAATATTTCTGTACCCAATAACAGGGCTGCAAGATACATAAAAAAACTCTATCGGCATTGAAAAGTGAGATAGACAGCTCCACAATAATAGTAGGAGACTTCAAAACACCACTTTCTGTGAAGGACAGGACATCCAGAAAGAAGCTCAATAAAGACACAGAAGATCTAAATGCCACAATCAACCAACTTGGCCTTGTAGACATATACAGAACACTCCACCCAACAGCAACCAAGTATACTCTTTTCTAGTGCACATGGAACATTCTCTAGAATAGACCACACATTAGGTCATAAAGCGAACCTTAGCAGAATCCAAAACATTGAAATATTCCAAAGCATCTTCTCTGACCATAAGGCCATAAAAGTGGAAATCAATAACAGGAAAAGGAGGGAAAAGAAATCAAACACTTGGAAACTGAACAATAAAAAAATACCCCGCTCAAAAAAGACTGGATTTTAGAGGACATTAAGGATGGAATGGAATAAAGAAATTCAGAGAATCTAATGAGAATGAAAACACTTCTTATCAGAACCTTTGGGACACAGCAAAAGCGGTGCTCAGAGGCCAATTTATATCAATAAACACACACATCCAAAAAGAAGAAAGGGCCAAAATCAAAGAATTATCCCTACAACTTGAACAAACAGAAAGAGAGCAACAAAGGAAACCCTTAGGCACCAGAAGAAAACAAACAATAAAAATTAGAGCTGAACTAAATGAAATAGAAAACAGAAAAACAATTGAAAGAATTTAGAGAAATGCAGATCAAAACTATAATGAGATTTCATCTCACTCCAACAAGGCTGGCATTAATCCAAAAAACACAAAATAATAAATGTTGGAGAGGCTGTGGAGAGATTGGAACACTTATACACTGTTCGTGGGGATGTCAAATGGTACATCCACTTTGGAAATCAATTTGGCGCTTCCTTAAAAAGCTGGAAATAGAACTGCCATATGATCCAGCATCCCACTCCTAGGAATATAACCTAGAGGAATAAGAGCCTTTACATGAACAGATATATGCATATCCACGTTTATTGCAGCACTGTTTACAATAGCAAAAACATGGAAGCAACCAAGGTGCCCATCAACAGATGAATGGATAAATAAATTATGGTATATTCACACAATTGAATACTATGCATCGATAAAGAACAGTGAGGACCCTGTGAAACATTGCGTAACATGGGGGAACCTGGAAGGCATTATGCTGAGTGAAATTAGTCAGTTGCAAAAGGGCAAATATTATATAAGACCACTATTACAAGAACGTGAGAAATAGTTTAAACTGAGAAGAACACATTCTTTTGTGGTTAGGATGGGAGGAGGGAGGGAGACAGGAAGGGGGTAGTCACTAAATAGTAGATAAGAACTACTTTCGGTGAAGGGAAAGACAACACACAATACAGGGGAGGTCAGCACAACTGGACTAAACCAAAAGCAGTTTCCTGAATAAACTGAATACTTCGAAGGCCAGCATAGCAGGGGCTCGTGTCTGGGGATCATGGTTTCAGGGGACATCTAAGTCAATCGGCATATAAAATCTATTAAGAAAACACTCTGCATCCCACTTTGAAGAGTGGCGTCTGGGGTCTTAAATGCCAGCAAGCAGCCATCTAAGATGCATCAATTGGCCTCAACCCACCTGGATCAAAGGAGAATGAAGAACACCAAGGACACAAGGCGATTACGAGCCCAAGAGACAGAAAGGGCCACATGAACCAGCTACTACATCATCCTGAGACCAGAAGAACTAGCTGGTGACCGGTTACAACTGATGACTGCCCTGACAGGAAACACAACAGAGAACCCCTGAGGGAGCAGGAGAGCAGTGGGGTGCAGACCCCAAACTCTCATAAGACCAGACTTAATGGTCTGACTGAGACTGGAAGGACCCCGGTGGTCATGGCCCCCAGACCTTCTGTTGGCCTAGGACAGGAACCATTCCCAAAGCCAAGTCTTCAGACAGGGATTGGACTGGACAATGGGTTGGAGAGGGATGCTGGTGAGGAGTGAGTTTCTTGGATCAGGTGGACACTTGAGACTATGTTAGCATCTCCTGCCTGGAGGGGATATGAGAGGGTGGAAGGGGTTGGAAGCTGGAGAAATGGATACAAAAAGAGAGAGTGGAGGGAGAGAGCAGGCTGTCTCATTAGGTGGAGAGTAATTGGGAGTGTTTAGCAAGGTGTATATGGGTTTTTGTGTGAGAGACTGACTTGATTTGTAATCTTTCACTTAAAGCACAATAAAAATTATAAAAAATAGGTGCTAACATTGTTAGTCAAATCAAAGCAATTCTACAATGACATAAAAATACACACCTATCAATATGTTGTTGTTGTTGTTCTTAGGTCCTCTTGAGTCAGTTCCAACCCTGTGTACAACAGAAGGAAACACTGCCTGGCCTTGGGCCATCCTGATGATCCTTGTTATGCTTGAACCCATTGTTGCAGCCGCTGTGTCAATCCATTTCCTTGAGGGTCCTCCTGTTTTTCACTGACCCTCTATTTTACCAAGCATGATATACTCCTAAAGGATGTGAATCCTCCTGACAACTTGTCCAAAGAATGTGACGTAAAGTCTCACCATTCTTGCTTCTAAGGAATATTTTGGCCACACTTCTTCCCAGATTTGTTCACTCTTTTGACAATCCATCAATATAGCTAGAAGGAAAGAAGGGAGTGAGAGAAGGAGGGAAGAAGGAAGGAAGGAGGTAAGGGAAGGAAAAATGAAGGAAGAGGAGAGGAAGGGAGGGGGAAGAGAGATGGTACAGGAGGAAAGAGGGAAGGAGGGAAGAAAAGGAATAGGAAGGGAACGTAAGGAGAGAAAACACAAAAAAGTCAATTCCAAATTTTTGCATAGATGCGAATCAACAAGAATTCTCATACTATGTGAGAGTGCAAAATAGTATAAGCACTTTGAAAAACACTTGGTAGCATCTACTAAAGCTGAATGTATGAATAACTCATGACCTGGAAATTCCATCTCTAGATATGCAGACATGTATGCATGTGTGCATCAAAAGGCATTTATAGGTATACTTATAACAGCAGTATTTATAAGAATCCCAAACCAGTAGCAACTTAAACGTTCGTCAACAATTGTTGCTGTTGTTGTTGTTAGTTGCTGTTCAGTCAATTCCAATTCATGATGACCCCACATATGCAGAGTAGAGCTGTTCCATAGGGTTTTCAAGACTGACCTTTCAGAAGCAGATCACCAGGCCTGTCTTTCAAGGTACATCTGTGTGGATTCAAACCTGCCAAACTTTTGGCTTGCAGTCAGTTGCTTAACCATTTGCACCGCCTATGCATCAACAGTAGAATGGATAAATTTTGGTATAGATAAGCCATAGAATATTAAACAACAATTAAAATAACTACTTCTTAGTATGCATATATATATATATATGAATTTTACAAACAAAATTTCAATTATAAGTAACCAGAGACAAAAAAGTTTAACTTGTATGATTCTATTTATATGTAGAAAGATGGACAGTATGATTGTAATTCAGATCACAAGAGAAAGTGTGATATGATATGAGCCTAGAGAGGGGCTTAACCATGAGTGATTTTTAAATCATGTTACAGATTTTTTTTCTTTCCCCTGAAAGCAAAAAGATATCGAAGCATCCAAAGAAGTGTTTGGCATGATTCGATTTGTATTTTTTTTTTTTTTTCAATAGTTCTGGCTTCAGTGTGTGAATAGATTTTAGGTAGCTAGACTAATTTTCAGACAAATAGCTAGAATACTATCTCAGTAGAGACAGCTGGAGGTCACTCCCTATTTTTTGCTTGGCCAGTTGTTAGTGGTGTTGGTCATTGAGATGGGGAACACAGGAAGAGGGCCAAGTTTGCAGGAATAATGTTAGGACAAGATTGTACTTGTCATACTCTTTAGCATACGAGTGTATAAGTGTATGTTAATGGTTGGATGTATGGATCTGGATCTCTGAAAGAATATAACCAGGTCAAAAATACAGAACGCATAAGAGCGTAAAGGAATAGATCATCATGTGTTGTAGAAACAACTACCACTATGTGTTAAAAATAAATAAATAACAGAGTGTTGTAATGGGAGACCAGACTGAAGATAGAAACATGCCCTCATAATGAGTTCTTATTAACACAGCAGCCAACCACTATGTAAAACACTTCATAAATATCTTATTGAACCTTACAACAAGTATTTAAGGTATGGATAGTTACACCATTTTACAAATAAGGAAACTAATTCTGAAAAAATGTTAAGTAAGCTTTTCAAAGCCATAGGGCTGTAATTTGACCTTCGTTAGTTCCAAAATAATGGCTATAAACCTTGATTGTCTCCTAATTCAAATGATTTTACACAGTAGAGAGATCTGGTCACATTTTTACATGGATTACATTGAGAGAATTTGAATAATGCAATGAAGTCTATGAATAGAAAGAATAGTTCCTGTTATTGTCTAGGACCACCACTTGTCTGTCAGTTTGTCATACCGTGGTAGCTTGTGTGTTGCTGTGATACTGGAAGCTATGCCACCAGTATTTCAAATGCCAGAAGGTTCACCTATGATGAGCGGGTTTCAGCAGAGCTCCCAGACTAAGATAGACTAGGAAGAAGGGCCTAGAAGACTACTTCTGAAAAAAATTGGCCAGTGAAAACCTTATGAATAGCAGCAGAACATTATCTGATGTAGTGTGGAAGGTGAGCTCCTCAGGTTGGAAGGCACTCAAAATATGACCAGGGAAGAGCTCCCACCTCAAAGTAGAGTCGATCTTAATGAAGTGGACGGAGTTAAGCTTTCAGGATTTTCCTTTGCTGACATGGCATGACTCAAAATGAGAAGAAACAGCTGTAAACTTCCACTAATAATAGGAACATGGACTGTGCAAAGTATGAATCTAGGAAAATTGGAAGTCTTCAAAAATGAAATAGAATGCATAAACATTGATATCCTAGGCATTAAACCCATTGCCACTGAGTTGATTTTGACTCATAGCAACCCTATAGAACAAAGAAGAACTGTCCCATAGCATTTCCAAGGAGCACTTGATGAATTCAAACTGCTGACATTTTGGTTAGTAGCCAAACTCTTAACTACTCCTCCTCCAGGGTTTCCATCCTTAGGCATTAGTGAACTCAAATGGACTGGTATTGGCCATTTTGAACCAGACATTCCTATGGTCTACTATGCTGGAAATGACAAATTGAAGAAGAATGGTATCACTTTCATTGTTTAAAAAAAAAAATTCAAGATCTATTCTGAAGTACCATAGTATGCTGTCAGTGATAGAAGAGTAGAAGAAAGATGTTTATCTGTGTGTTATTGACTATGCAAAGACATTCAACTGTGTGGATAGTAACAAATCATGGATAACATTGCAAAGAATGGATATTCCAGAATACTTAATTGTGCTCATGAGAAACCTGTACTTAGACCAAGAGGATACTGTGTAGTTTAAATCAGGAAAGGTGTAAGTCAGAGTTGTATCTTTTCACCACATTTATTCAGTTTGTACGCTGAGCAAATAATCTGAGAAGGTGCACTATATGTAGAAGAACGCAGCATTAGGATTGGAGGAAGACTCATTAACAACCTGCAATATGCAGATAACACAACCTTGCTTGCACAAAGTGAAGAGGACTTGAAACACTTACTAATGAAGTTCAAAGACTATAGACTTCCGTATGGATTACACCTCAATATAGAGAAAAAAAAAAAAAAATCCCCACGACTGAATCAATAAGAAACATCATGAAAAATGGAGAAAAGATTGGGGTTGTCAAGGGTTTAATTTTGCTTGGATCCATAATCAACATCTGTGGAAACAGCAGTCAAGAAATCAAAGGACATATTGCATTGGACAAATCTGCTGCAAAAGACCTCTTTAAAGTGTTGAAAAGCGAAGTTGTCATTTTGAGGACTAAGCTGCACCTGACCCAAGCCATGGTATTTTCAATTGCCTAATATACATGTGAAAACTGGACAAGGACTAGGGAAGACTGAAGAAGAATTGACGCCTTTGAATTATGGTGTTGGCAAAGAATATTGGATATATCATGGACTGCCAGAAGAACAAACAAATCTGTGTTGGAAGAAGTACAGCTAGAATGCTACTTAGAAGTGAGGATGGTGAGATTTTGTCTCACATATTTTGGACATGTTATCAGGAGGGACTACTCCCTGGTGAAGGACATCATGCTTGGTAAAGTAGAGGGTCAGCAAAAAAAAGAAGGCCTTCAAGGAGATGGACTGACAAAGTGGCTGCAACAATGGGCTGAAGCATACAATGACTGTGGGAATGGTGCAGGACCAGGCAGTGTTTCATTCTATTGCACATAGGGTCACTATAAGTCAGAACTGATTTGACAGCACCTAACAACAATGACAACATTTTCTAGGAAATGATGAGGAATTGAACCTGGGGAGTGGGAGTGGTGATAAAGAGACAGGGATAGATTATTCAAGCAGAATTGGATTATTGATTGTTTTTGTTGTTATGTGCTGTCAAGTTGGTTCTAACTCACAGACACCCCATGTGACACAATAGAACTGCCCCATAGGGTTTTCTTGGCTGTAATCTTTACAGCAGCCAGTGGTCAAATCTTTATCCCACAGAACTGCTGGGAGGCTTCAAATCACTAAATAATCACCAATCAGTTAATCATCAAGTGCTTAACTATTTATGCCACGAGTGCTCCTTGGATTATTGATTAGAGGTGAGGAAATAAGAGAAGTCAGGGAAGACTTTAAGCCTGGTTTTGGTGAATGGGCATATGACCTTTATTGGAAAACAATGGAGGAAAACAAGTTTTGGTAGAAAAAGTGAAACAGTCATGCAGAGCCTGGGGTTCCTGTGGGACAACTATATAAAACTGTCCAGTAGACAGTTTGATCTGTGGGTCTGATGCTCAGGTAAGGGAGATTCAGACTTAGGAATCATGAATGTACAGGTTATACTTAAAAGCATAGGTGTAATTGAGAGCACCCAGAAAAAGTGTGAGAAATACAAAGTAAAATGGATCAAGGAGGGAACTTTATTGAACACCAACACTAAATATAAAATTACAAAAGACCAAAAACCAGACCCTCTGCTGTCGAGTCGATTCCCGCTCATAGTGACCCTATAGGACTGATTAGAACTGCCCCATAGAGTTTCCAAGGAGCGCCTGGCGGATTCGAACTGCCGACCTCTTGGTTAGCAACCACAGCACTTAACCACTATGCTACCAGGGTTTCCAAAATTACAAACAGATGTGAAATAAGATGAAGTCCAAAAAGCGTCCATCACTTTTGGAACTCAGTATTGATTTTAGTTAGAGTAATGTCAATGTCAGTGTAAGAAATTCTGGTGATGCAGAGTTTAAGCGCTTTTGTTAAATAAAAGGTGGGAGGTTTGAACCTATCAGCCAGTTCATGGGAGAAAGATGTTGCAGTCTGCTTTGGTAAAGCCTTGGAAACAGTCTTTAACCCTATGTGGCAGTTCTGCTTTGTCCTACAGGGTCGCTACGAGTTGGAATTGACTCAACAGCAACAGGTTAATGTCAATGTTGGTTGCGGTGGAAACCAGATTACTGCTGGTTTCAGAGTAAATGAGAGATAAGGCTGTGGATGTTGGGAGTAAAAAGCTTAGAGAGAAATATCAAAGATTTTAGGATCAAACCTAGGTCTTTTACTCTCTTAAATCTTTCTGCCAAAGTCACTATCTGGCTAACACCATTGCCATTGAATAGATTCTGACTCATAGTGACCCTACAGGACAGAGTAGAGCTGCCCCATAGAGTTTCCAAGGCTGTAATCTTTACAGAACCAGACTGCCACATCTTTCTCCAGTGAAGCTCCCTAACTGAGATAATATTTGTTCTCATGAGGCTCAAATTCTAAGTGAGCAGAGAAGACCGGCATAAATGATTAAGTTAATACGTAGGAGAATGTCAGAGGGTGTTATCTGACAGGAAGAAAATGCATATGGTAATATGATAATGAGGGACTACAGAGAATTAGTATCAGGATAGGTGCCCAAAGGAGGTAACTTTTGAAGTGGGACCTTAAGGACAAAATTAAACCAAGCACAAGAAATTTGGACAAAGAAGTTTTGGAAAAAGGAATGACAAAGTGTAAAACTCTGAGGCTGGGACAAAGAGAAGAAAGGAAAAAAAAATGTTGATGTTTCATTTTAAAGGAAGAAACTACAAGGCTGGAGGAAAATATGTTAAGGAAATATTGAGAGGAATCAAAGTTGGAGAGATGGGTCCATGCCTTTTTATTTGGATATTGAAGGTGACAGAAGAGGTGGGGAATTTATTCCAAGTACTTGGAAAACCAGTGGAGCATTGTAAGTCTGAAACTACCACAATCTCTGATCCATTGGGCACATACATCCAGGCTAATCTCCCTAACTTCTTGTGTAGCACATTACACTTGCCTGTAAACATGTATTAACTCCCAGTCAGACATTAACTCCCATGAATTGGGCCTCCCCAAATTTTCTACGCAATTTCTTTCCCTCTTAGTCCCATTGTCACAGTGCTGACCTTTGGCTCAGATGTGATGTGCTAATGCTGGCTTCTGAGCCTCTCCTGGTACATTTCCCCCAGCTACATCCCCTCTCTCCTCACCACTTACAGTGGTCTATCCTCTGTGAAATGCTGCAGCTAATCTACACACTTGGACATGTTCATAATCAGTTCTTTAGAACTTGCCTTTAAAAATGACTACCCTCTGATGTCTAACCTTTCCCATCCCCAGTCTAGGTTCAAGGGCTGTGAAAAGCTCTCAGGTGCTCTTAGACTATGAATTGCATTAAATGAAATTCAATTACAGTTCCTGCCTGGGCCTTGACCTTTTAGACCTGGGTTAAATTTTCTCCAATGAGTCCTTTCCTTGCTACTCTGCCTTCATCCTGCCTCTGTTACTTTCCCTGAAGTCTTTTCCCATCCCTCCAAAATCTAGTTCTGAGGAGTCCCTGTCCAATAAAGCCCTTTCTCTCCCACCGAAACTATCCCAGAGATTTTTCTTTTCCTTTCAGAACTCCCAGTGTATGTTCCTTTATTGCCTTGTTCTTTTATTATCAAAATTCTTACCTTTTGCCAAAAGTGAATAGGGAGCACACACACACCCCAACATAAAATCCCTGGAAATTCGTTTACTTAAGGCTACATGAAAAAGAAACAACAGGAGTCCATTACATCTTATTTCTTAACAGAATACTTTTAATTAATTGTGTTGTCATGTGAAGAGTAAGTCTTCTCCCTATTACGAGGAGCTCAGTGATACTTGTAGGCCAGGGCATTGGCCACGCCCGTCACCATCTTCTGCCAGGCAGCCTGCACCTGGGGGGTGAATTCTTTGCCAAAGTGGTTTGCCAAGACAATCACTAGCACATTTCCCAGGAGCTGTGGAGGTAGAAACAGACAACAGATGCATTCCTATGGATTCATGTAGTGAGCAGAGAGCTCCAGTCTGGCCTCCGAGTATCTGGCCACCCAACTGCCACTCAGACCTAACTAAGTCTATGTTAGCTTCCTCAAAGGCTATGGTCTTGCCCAGTTATTAACATAGCTAATTTGCTTCTCTTTTTGTACTGCCCTACACCCACGGTTTCATTTTTTTGATCTTCCTACCAGCACCATCTCCATACGCTGTTTTGGGAGGAAAAAAGCAAAAATAAAACTTCACAGCTTTCTATTCCATACCCTCCTTGGTCACATATTCCAGTTGTTTCCCTCCCTCAGACACATTTTGTCTTACTCCTCGAGTTTTCAGAAAAAAGTTTGAAAGGAGATATTACTATTTTTGTACAAATGGCCACCAAATATAGGAATAGCCTTAGTAATATACACATGACCACCCAGGTTTCTTTGTTATAATTAACCAATACATGTCTGCATGTATCGTCACCCATGACATTCTTTTTCTACCTCCAACATATGAGGGGCAGGCGGTGATAGATGAGGGAGGAAAGAAAAGCAAAGTTCTCCTTTCCACGGAATTCCAATTACCAAAAGACATTTTTCTCATCTGTACACAAGTCTCCATTAAAAGCCAACAGAGTTTAGACAAGTCACCACTGTAGACTTCTACAAGCACTTCTTGAGCCTTGTTACTGTAACACCTAGTTTGAATTCAGCTCTCTGGAGTTGCTTTATTACTAACCCAAGATCTCCAAATATCTCACAGCCCATAGATGGTCCTACTTGTGCTCAGATCAGTGCTTGGTTGTCCAAGTTGCCTGAGACAAAACACAAGAGAGCACAAACATATCCTGGACTCACCCTGAAGTTCTCAGGATCCACGTGCAGCTTGTCACAGTGCAGCTCGCTCAGCTTAGCAAAGGTGCCCTTGAGGTTGTCCAGGTTCTTAACAGCATCTCCAAAGGAGGTCAGCACCTTCTTGCCATGGGCCTTGACCCTGGGGTTGCCCATGATGGCAGAGGCAGAGGATAGGTTGCCAAAGGTGTCAAAAAACCTCTGGGTCCAAGGGTAGACAACCAGAAGCCTATGGGATGGAATCATAACAGATGGAAAATCAGACCTAGTCACAAAACTTGGTAACTGGTCTGCATTCTTGCCAGGCTCAGCTTCCTTTATTCCCTCCCCTCCGCTGCTTCCCAGAATATACCTGCCCAGGGCCTCGCCTCCGGTCTCTTCCACATTCACCTGGCCCCATAGGCTTGTGATAGCAGCCTTCTCTTCGGCAGTAAAATGCACCATGGTGTCTGGGCTTGGGAGTTCGTGGTGATCACAGATGTGTCAGGTCGATGTATGTGCTGGTACTGGAACAGATGGCTTTTTATTCTCTATCCCTGACCACTGGTCCTTTGTTCTTCCTGTTGCTATGAGGCTATTGGTCAAGGCTGAGCTGTCCCCTCCCGCCCCAGGGGTGGGGTTTAGGCAGGGAAGGGTTTTAAGATGGACATTTACATTTGAGATAGTGTCTGGAGGCCCCCTAGGAGGACTCTGGCGCTCTTTTTTTTTCCCCCTTTACTGGTTCCAGATCAATTACTCAAATTTGTTTCTCATAAATTCTTCCTTTAGCTACTCTCCTTCTCCTTCAGCCAAACAAAACTCTAGGGCTTCTTCACCAACTTCTCTTGTCTCTAACCCCAGAGATATCTGTAGATTAAAGCCGAAGCATGACCAAGAATGGAAAGTTCAGGTACTGTGAGGTTCTTATAGGCATAAAAAAACCCAAAAACCTGTTGCCCTCAAGTCAATCCCAATTCATAGCGACCCTATAGGACAGAGAAGAGCTGCCCCATACGGTTTCCAAGGAGCGGCTGGTGAATTTCAACTGTCGACCTTTTGGTTAGCAGCCAAACTCTTAACCACTGTGCCACCAGGGTTCCATCACTTTCTCAGAAATTCTGAAAATAGGAAAGCCTAGAGTCTTCTCAACAATGTACTGTTTTGTGAAGTTTTACAGTTAGTATGAATAAAAGAGTTCCTGGTAATGTATTAAGAATAGTATAGTACTTTATAATGTATGAAGGGCTTTTCATAAAATTTTACCTTATTTAAACCTCGTAACAATCTTATGATGATGGTTCTCAATCTTTAGAGAGCCAGATTAATAGCTAAGAGACAAGAAAAGGAGATTGATTAAAAATGCTACATCACTATCATTTGTTGATTGACTGACTAGATAAAAAGTTTTGGTGCCATGAGTGGCTCTTATTTAATGGGATTAATGAAAGACTGCAAGGCTGAGACGAGTGCTGTTAATATCCTATAACTATAATGACCATTGGGCTTTCAGTACCATTGTGGGGACATAAGGCACAAAATTAGAAAGTAATCCACAGGACAAAATCTGATCAATGTATGGGGGCAATGAAATGCCTAACAGTTAGGTTTGCCAAGATCTGCAATTCTAAGTTGGAAAGTATGAAGATCTCAAGCCCTGATACGAGAGGTTGACTCTGAACCTGAAGGTCAAGACACTCTGAGCATCGCAGAAATAGTTCCCTCAAGAGTTATTCAGTTAATGCCACTCCCACACAGGGGAACAATAGAATTCCTATGTCAATGCATTGCCCCCTCCTATTATATTCACCCTGACTAGGTTGCTATGAGTCGGGATTGACGCTACTGCAACAGATTTAGGGGCTTTTAATCATCTACCACCCCCTTCTTCTGATCTTCTGCACCCAATCAAATCCCCTGTCCTTTGCCCATCCTTCACTTTTTTGCAGACTTCACTACTCCCCTTTAGTTTAGGCCATCGTGCCTGTTCCCCTAGAACATTACCCCATGTCTAGTCTCGCAACTTCAAATCTCTTTTGTGTGCATAAGCAGACTACTTTCCCCAAAAATCCTATTCCTTGAGTCACTTAACATCTTAAGAATATTTATTGATTATGCTGATGGTGCAGTTTTCAAGAGCTGGGCTACTAACCAAAAGGTTGGCAGTTTGAATCTACCAGCCACTCCTTGGAAACCCTATGGGGCAGATCTACTCTCTCCTATAGGGTGGCTATCGGTTGGAATAGACTAGATACCAAAGGATTTGGTTTTCGTTATTGTCAATAGCATAGTAATAGCTTCCATTTTTATATTCAGTGCCCTGCATTATCTGGTCTTTGCTGATATTCTACCTTATTTCTTACTTTCCCCTCTACTTCCAGCCCTGGTGGCCCAATGATTACATGCTTGGCTGCTGAGAGGTTGGTGTTTGAATCCACCCAGCCAATTCATGGAAGAAAGACTTGGCAATCTGCTCTCCTAAAAGATCACAGCCTAGAAAGCCCTATGGAGCAGTTCTACTTGTCACATGGAGTCGCTATGAATTGGAATCAACTGGATGACATTTAACAACAACAATTAACTTCCACTGAACCAGTGGCATGCCAATCACCAAGCCATAGCTCGCTGGTTTTACACGCTGAGCCTTTGTTAGTACCTTATGTCCTACATGAAGTTTTCATCATCCCCCCAAAAAAGTTCGTACTTACATTTTACCTCTGACCTTATTTTAGTGCATGTTACATTCTGTCAGAGGATAATGTACAATGTCATGTGTACTAGCTTTGGCTTCCCACTGAAGCAGTGGAAACTTTCAGGAAAGAGTAGGGTGCAATTTGTTCATGGGGCCTTTCTTGGAAAGCTCCCAGCCATCTCCCAACTCTACCTCTTATCTGCAAGTCAACCTCACATGCTAGCTACTTAAAAATGCGCATTAATGCAAATTGAATAGTAGTCCTAGCCAAGATGTTGGATCCCACAAAGCCTTTTTTTCTTTTTTTTAAACTGAACTCTGGTATGTACCCCAAATCAGCTTTCTTTTTTTCTGAGGCACTGCTTACCACCTTGTTCCTTCTTCTCCCCTTTAGATTAAGTTCTTACCACGATTCATTGCAAGTTCTTGTCCACTTAACTAGAGCCCTTTCCCCACCTCAAAGAATCTCTTATCCTTCTTGGCATCCTCCCTGGCCCTTCAGAATCCTCCCATAACCTCTATCTTCCTTTAACATGTCCCTCAGCCAATAAGCCCTTCCTCCCTTAACCCAAGAGTAAAACATGGAGGAAATAAAATATCAGTCCTGATTACTGAATAGAATGTGCTTTATTAAACAGAATATGTGAGTTCAAGGCTGAGCCTTAGTCCCCATGTAAAGAATAAGGGTGTTGGAGACAAAGGAAGGGACACTTGCACACTGGACAGAGGACTCAGTGGTACTTGTGGGACAGAGCATTGGCAACACCAGACACCAGTTTCTGCCAAGCAGCCTGCATATCGGGGGTGAATTCTCTGCCAAAATGAGAAGCCAGAATAATTACCAGCACGTTGCCCAGGAGCTGTCAGGTAAAAGACAAAATGACACAGAAATGTATTGAGTACAAATTTCTAAAAAGAATTTCCAGAAAACAATGGCTGAATGCCTACACTCTCTGCCCTCTCCCTATCTCAAACTGCTCCAATAAGCTCAGATAAAATAGTATCTAGGTTCAGTTTCATTTTTACACTTCTTTTAGTCAATGTTATGCTTACACATATCCCCACCCTCTCTCCCATTGCACCATTTCATTTGCCTCCCTTAATCATTTACAAATTGTCTCACTCTTGCGATCATAGAATTTCAGTACTGCAGAGGTTCTCAGAGGCAATTTTTTTTTTTTTTAAATCTACAACCAATTCAGAAACAAGCCTGTATCTGGATATATTACTAACAACAAATTATATATATATATATATATATATATATATATATATATACACACACATACACACATATATTCAATTTGTTGTATTTTTCTTTAAGAAAAATGTGTCTTTATTTTTTCCAAAATCTTTTGCTATACTTTAGTCGTGAAGACTCACACAAAATAAGGCTTATTCCCTTCCTTAAGATAGGAAAATACTGTCCAGTATTCTTTATGATGAACACATGGGATTCTGTCAAAAGTCTCTAAAATTTTTTATCAAGCGCAGACTGCTAATAGCCTTTACTGGCTCTGCTTCTAAATCCAAAAAATTAATGGTTATGACAACTAGAAGCTTGTTCTCCTAGCACTGAACTCATCCCCTGATTTTAGAGTTCTTTGTTGGCCTTTAAAATCAAAGATTTGGCTTCTAGTATTGTCCAGTGTAAAAACAAAAAGAGTATATGAATATCCCTTGGACTCACCCGGAAGTTCTCAGGATCCACGTGCAGCTTGTCACAATGCAGTTCGCTCAGCTTAGCAAAGGCGCCTTTGAGGTTGTCCATGTTCTTAACAGCATCTCCAAAGGAGGTCAGCACCTTCTTTCCATGAGCCTTGACCTTGGGGTTGCCCATGATGGCAGAGGCTGAGGACAGGTTACCAAAGCTGTCAAAAAACCTCTGGGTCCAGGGGTAGACAACCAGAAGCCTATGAGATGGAACCATAGCAGACAAAAATCAGAAACTCTCAGAAATTTTAAGGAGATTTCTGGTCAACTTGCCAGGCTCATCTTTACCCTTCTCTCTCTGCTACATTAAGACCCAAAGCCTACCTTCCCAAGGCTTCACCTCCAGCCTCTTCCACATTCACCTTGCCCCACAGACTTGTGACAGCAGACTTCTCCTCAGCAGTAAAATGCACCATGGTATAGGATTTGGGAGTTTACTGGTGATCACAGATGTGCCAGGAAGAGGTCAGTGCTGCTACAGGAAGATGGAACCTTTTATTCTTCACTGTGGGCCTTCTGACCCTCTCCCCTACCCCCAGTACTTTGAGGTCATTGGTCAAGGATAAGCTGTGTTTCTTAGGGGTGGAGCCAGGTCTTCAGAAGGTCAGCAGTGAAGGCAGTCCACTGACTTTGTGATAGTGTGCCTAGGCTTCTGAGACAACCTTTCTTTTTTGGCTCCTCAATAAAAGTCTTTGTTCATTCTCTCTTTTCACCCTTTTCTTTCTCCATGCCATCCTCCAGGATGATGCCCATCTCTCCCATCCCCCTTCTCCAGGAAATACAGACAGGAGCTAAGCCCAAGATAGGGAAAGAATTCTGTTAAGCCAGGTGTAATGGTTGGATATAAAGGATAGTGACTGTGGCAAGAACCAGGTCAAGATAAAAAAAAAAAAGCTGATGACAGAATCTAAGCCAGCTGTAGCTCTCTTGATGAGTGGAATGTAACCAAGTTCTCTGGATCTTAGTCTTTCCAGAAAGACAAGATCCACACATGGTTACATTTGGAAGTTGAATAGGCTAACAAGGGAAACCCAATGGGACTGAAGCCTCAACCCCAAAATACAATACCCGAGAGTGATTCTTTAAGAAGGACAAGGAGAACAAGATTACATTCTGTGCTTCCTGGAATCCTTTCTCTGTCCTTTTCTATGTGTCATAAGAGGGTATTGGCTACTTTGGGGGATTTCCCTGGGCTCTTTTCTTGCTTTTAGGTCCTACCTATAATTTTCTCACCAGTCAGACAGGTGAGAAAACTGAATTTCATCTGCCTAGGAATTGGGACTGTGTTTAATGTTTGCTGTAGCTGTCCAAAAAAACCAAACCAGTTTGTGTCCAGTTGCCTCTGACTCATAGTGACCCTATAGGACAGAGTAGAGCTGCCCCATAGGGTTACCAAGACTGTGATCTTTATGGAAGCAGGCTGCCACATTTTCTATCATATAGCAGCTGGCGGGTTCAAACCACTGACCTTTCGGGTAGCAACCAAGCACTTAACCACTGCACCACCGAGGCTGCAACTATAAACCTGTTGCCATCCAGCCAATTCTGACTCATAGTGACCCTACAGGACAGAGTAGAATTGCCCCATAAGGTTTCCAGGGAACAGCTGGTGAGTTCAAACTGCTGACATTTTGGTTAGCAGCTGTAACTCTGTTTTGTCTCCCTGTTTTATTTGGGTTTATGTAAGAACTTCTTAAGGTCCTTGGGTGGTGAAGCAGTTCATACTCAACTTCTAACCTAAAGACCCTACGGAGCAGTTCTACTCTGTAGCACATGGGGTTGCCATTACTGGAATCGAAGGGATGGCAACAGGAAAAAAAGAACTTCTTAAACAGAGTCTGCACCTTGCAGCCCTTTCACCTATAAGCCACAGTTTTTATACTGGGGTCCTGTTGATGCGGCAGTAAAGAGTAGGAAAGGAAAGCATTCTATAATCTTGTGATTAAATCCCAGTCTTTTTGTAGGGCTGAATCCCTAGACTTAGACGTTCACAAATTTTTTTTTTTTTTTTTAGCCTTTGTCTACTCCCTTGGATGAGACAGGAAGGCTAGAGGGGCTAGAGTTGGGTAAATGCAATTCCACTAGGTGGAATAAAGCACTAGTAACATTTTTTTTCTTCTGGAGAGTGGGCCTTTGTTATGGAGGATGCTCTGGTCTTATTTCAAAATATTTTTTTCTCATCTCCCCCTACCACAGCTTTGGGAGCCCTGGTGGAGCAGTGGTTAAGCATTTGGCTGCTAACCAAAAGGTCCACAGTTAAAATCCACCAGCAGCTCCTTGGAAACCCTCTGGGAGAGTTCTACTCTGTCCTATAGGGTCGCTATAAGTCGGAATCCACTCGATGACAATGGGCTTGGTTTGGTTTGTTTACCACAGTTTTGAGGGGATCTTTTTTTTTTTTTTTCCTACCATGAGAACTGGGAGGGATTCCTGGAGGTAAATCTGAGAAGACTGCCTTCACAAGTCTGTGGGGCAAAATGAACACGAAATAGGCTGTAGGCAGGGTCTTGGGAAGGTACCCCCCAAGACTGCAGCCTTCAGGAGATTCTCACTTGCATGTTAGTTAACACTCAGCCTCCAACACTTTGTCAAAATTACCATTTAAGTGTTCCTGCTAGTTTGTGGCACATGCAGCTTCCTCTGCAGGTAAATAGACTTTAGTTGTGTCTCTATGGATGCGCCTGTCTCTCCAGATTATGGGCTATCAGTTTACCCTGTGACCTTAATTCTCTGATAACCCCAACCCATTGCCATCAAGGTGATTCCAACTGTTAGTGACCCTATAGGACAGAGTAGAACTGCCCCATAGAGTTTCCAAGGAGTGCCTGGTGGATTCAAACAGCTGACCTTCTGGTTAGCAGCCATAGCTCTTAACCACTACTCCACCAGGGTTTCCAATTCTCTGATAGGTCCAAGAAAACGTGTTGATTCTCAGTTTGTTAAGCTTATTTCTCTTTGTAAGGATGGAAGTAGTGAAGTAACTTTTTACATGTCAGAGCTGCTGAACTCTTTGCATGTCAGAGCTGAAACCAGAAGTCTGAATTGACATGTATTCAATTACATCCATGTGCATGAAGGATATTCTCTATGCCGTTTAATTTAATCTGCACCTAGTAATATAATTATACACATTTTTGACAAAGAAACAAGCTCACAGAAGCAAAGTAATTTTGCCAACATAGCAGAACTGATGACTGGGGAATTGATAGAAGCAGAGCTGCACAGACTCAGCTTTGTCAACTCCAGAAAAGGCCCCTCATTGACATATTCTAGTTGCCCCTGCCTAGCTGTTTTCTCTGGATAACCTTCTGCTTGTAACCTTTCCCCCTCTGTTGATCCCTTTGCCTCTGTTGACATGGAAGTTTCTCTTCCTACAGTTTTAGTCTGGTGCCCCAACTCTTCCCCACGCTTTTCCGTTTCCTCCCAAGTCTAGTGCTCTGAAGTGCACCCATATTCCATGTTCACCCGGATCTCTTCTCTTACCTGCAAACCCACCCTTGACACTTCTCATTTTTTCTTATGGAATGACATACACTTTTGGCATGTGAAACTGTTTCCCTTGACTTTTCTCCTATGATTCTAGTAGGAGTCTTCTGACAACTGCTAAATTATGTTTTGTTTTGTTTTTAAATGTATAAAATAACATACCAAAAACCCAAAACCAAACCCATTGCTGTTGAGTTAATTTCAACTCATAGCAACCCTATAGGACACAGTAGAACTGCTTCATAGGGTTTCCAAGGAGTGGCTGGTGGATTTGAACTGCTGACCTTTTGGTTAGCAGCCGTAATGTGCCACCAGGCCCCAAAATAATACACATAGGATTGCAAAAGAGACCAATTATATTGAAATGCAGTTATCAACTTTTTTTTTATTGTATTTTAGTTAAAGGTTTACAGAACAAACTATCTTCTCATTAAAGAAGTAGTATACTTACTGTTTTGTGACATTGGTTAACAACCCCACTACCTGTTGACACTCTCCCTTCTTGAACTTGTGTTCCCTATTATCAGCTTTCCTGTCCTCTCCTGCCTTCTAGTCCTTGCCCCTGGGCTGGTGTGCCCCTTTAGTCTAGTTTTGTTTTATGGACCTGTCTAATCTTTGGTTGAAGGGCGAACCTCAGAAGTGATTTCATTACTGAGCTAAAGGGGTGTCCAGGGGCCATACTCTCAGAGTTTCTCCAGTCTCTATCAGGCCAGTAATCCTGGTCTTTTTTTGTGAGTTAGAGTTTTGTTCTACATTTTTCTCCAGCTCTGTCCAGGACCCTCTACTGTGATCCCTGTCAGAACAGTCAGCGATGGCAGCTGGGCACTATCTAGTTACACTGGATCAAAATATTAAAATATAAAATTGCAATGTACTAATATATTCCTTTTTAATGAATACATTAAGTATGCAGATCAGATGGTAGGTCTATAATTATAATAGTTTCAAAATAGTGATGACAGTAAATATTGTTTAAAGATGTCTATAATAACTATAATAATGATACAAAAAAATCTGTGATTTCTATCTGCAGCTATGTAAGAGGTACTGCTAATGTTACCATAGTTTGTTGGAAAATTGAAGGAAAGATTAAATTTCACTTAGAGGAAAGTGAAAATAAAGACAAGATTTTTCCCTTGAAACATCACCATCCCCTTACTGTTCTGTGGACCCCAGGTTAAGACCTCTAGACTAAACTGTATAAGACTTTCTACAAAAGACAGAATTCTAAACCAACAGAGAAGATATTTGATCACAGATATGAGAGAAAATTAGTGGATAGACAAGAAGTAGCTGAGTACTCACTGCAGAACATCCCTGGGAAGTATGGAAGTTTTCTGATCAGTAGAAATAGGACTCCAGGGTGCCAAGGCTTTTCAGATCCACATTGTGAGAACTGTAGCCTTTTTCTCAGATCTAAGGTGTGAGACTCATCTCTAAAACATGCATAAATTAAATATTTACATTTCTGCCTAGAGTAACTCAAAGAAGATTCTTTTTAGTGTAGGACTTAGAATTCTGTATCTAGAAATGATTGAAAACAGGCAATTCCATGCTAAGATTCTACTTTTCCTACTAAAAGATTGGAAAGTCCTTGACTTGCTGGTGATTTTCAAATTAAAAAAAAAAAAATTGTAATGACCATTTCTTACGTAGGCATGCTATCTTCAGTACTTTGGGTATTCAGTATTGAAGATAACATAGCATGTTTCTGAAATAACAATTTTATACCACTCTGGAGACAGGTAAATTTGAGATTCCGCGGGTAAGCAGGCTTTAATTGGAAGCAGGAATGATGAATGGTTAGACTCCATCCATAATAAGATCAGCCAGCATTAAGAGAATCCAGGATGCTTTGTTTTGCATGGTGAAGCGAGGTCAGGTTTAATGACTGCTCCCCCTAGAAAACCCCTTTTAACCCTTGCAAATTCTAGCTCCAAAATGGTTCCTTCGGAAGTGAAATTCCCTTTCCTCTATCTAGCTTGCTGAATGTGAGATAACTGTCAGGGAAAGGAGCAGCTCTTTCTCAGGTCCACAGACCAACCATTCATTGTGCTAGATCTCTTCTTCGAACCCTATCCTCATTCAGGTCAAACACCAGCCTCTTCCTGCACCTGTTTTGTTTGTCTGTTTGTCCATTTGTTTTGTGGAATTTGATTTGATTTGATTTCATTTTGTTTTTGTTTTTCATCAACACAGACTGGTGGATTCAGCCTTTTTCTCTTTCTGTGGACTTGGGCTGGTGATAGCTGAGTAAGGTCAGAAGCTGTTGATATAGATAAGTACTCAGGACAGCCCAGAGCTGGGATGTGGGTGAAGGGAGTAGCTAAAGACAGTGAAAGCCAGAGTGTTTCTCTGCTTCTTCTATTGACTTCTAAATCCCCCTTCCTTATTCCTACACAAACTGATAAAGGGAAGGTGGTATGGATTAGTTCTTGAGGGCTCTGAATGGTTAATTGTCTACAAATGCCAGATACAGACGTTATTTGTGTATTGTATGTATATGTGTGGGTATAAATATGTGAGTATTGTCATAAAATGGGAAAGCTACAGTGAGAAGATGGTCCTAGGAAGCTAGGGATATAAATAGTTTACTACAGGTTCAACTGGGATTTAAAAAAAAGAAATAGTGATTAAAAAGTCATCATAAAAAGTCATCATAAAGGCATAGAATGACTCCCAGGTTCTTGAATATAGTCAGGCAAAATTTTCTTGTATATGAAGAGAAAAATGTTAATCATTAGGAAGTTGGTCAACTATGAAAGCACAGAAAAAGGAAGGTCACCCTGTTGGCTCTGTGTCCAGAGTATTTTGAACCCCTCTTAACATTGACATTCAGCCTAAGGCTTTCCTTCCATGCAGATGGATGAATAAACCATATCCCACCCCATTGTTGAGAAAAGAACTTTGGTGGCATGACTACATCAGGCTACCTGCTTTGGCACAGTTTGTTTCCTCTACTTTTACCAAAGAGATTGGATGTGGAGCTATGTGGTATGTGTGCGTGCATGTGTATACGTGTGTGTGTGTTCATGTATGATAATTTCTGGGTGTATGTGTCAGTATGAGAATTTTCAAGCTGGACAAAGAGAGTATAAATGTTGAGCTTGCCAAGGCCTTGGTTGATCTTAGTAACTTCCTCAGTGGGTGGGTGGGTGGTCAGATAGAAAAATCAGAAACCATCTCGGGAGCTTAGCTATATATCAGACCTTTAGCCAAAGTAACACCAACCAGAACTTCCTGAGTGCTGACCAGAGGCTTATGAACAATTACCCTCTAGCCAGAGAAAGTGCACATTCTCCTTGAGAAAGGCAAACTGAGTAACAAGTCAGAGAATAGTCAGACAGGAAAGCAGTCATACAGTGAGGGAAGTAGTGTTTAGGCTGTGATCTCTGCACTAGGGAAAGAAGGCTAGCCGGCCCCCTTCTTCCTCTAAATATTCAGTTGCACTCCAGAGCACTGCCTGCCTTCCCTGTGGCCTTTCCCACACCCCTGATGAAGTTGCTCCTCTGATGAAATTACTCGGAGAGATTCATTTCTTAACATCTACACTTACATTAGACATGTATCACATAGTTTGCCTCTATTCCTACAATAGACAAAATTTGAACCAAGAAGGAAGTTTTAACACGGCTCCCTAAATATTCCTTGTCTGTTCCTATCAGAGCCAAGGAGACTGAAAAGAAGTCACTCATTCACCAACAAATAGTAAGTCTGTCATACTGTGGTGGCTTGCCTACTGCTGTGGTGCTGGAAGATATCCCATCAGTATTTCAAATACTCCCAGGGTCACCCATGGTGGACAGGTTTCAGTGGAGTTTCCATACTAAGATAGATTGGTGATCTACTTCTGAAAATTAGCCAGTGAAAACCCTATGGATCACAGCACAATATTTCTAGAAATAGTGCTGGAATATAAGCCTCCTAGATTGGAGGCACTCAAAATATACAATGGCTGTTACAATGGACTGGATCATATCAACGGTTACGAAGATGGCCCAGAACCAGAGAATGCTGTGTTCTCCTACACATAGGGCCACCAAGAATTGAAGCCGACTTGATGGCAACTAACAACAACAAGCCAAGTATATACTTAGATCTATAGTGGGCCCTGAGCATCCACAACTAACATAATTTTTGGTTTCAAGGAACTCAATGTAGTAAATGAATCATAACCTTTACCTGAAAATTCCTCATGGATCTGTTGAACTAATCTATCTGCCCCTCTTCTTTTTCCTCTTGCATAATTCTTCAAGTCATATTGTGTTTCTGAAATGTCTTTTTGCCACTATTCACTCCTATAACTCCAAAGTCATTTCTCCTGGAGCCCTTTTCTGTTCCCTTAACTTTCTGATTTTTATTTCCTCAGGTACTATCTTTGTCCTTCTTGGGTTTTTATTCTTTTGTGCTCCTTGACAAGTTACACACCTGCGTGATCCCTGTTGGACCTCTCCAAAGGAACTTTCTTCCTCATTCGGCTAGAAGTTATCTATATCTTCCCAATAAGTGTGTTAGCTCCAAGCCTGGCCTGAGGCATTTCTTTAAATTGAGGGCTCCTGGTGGCCTCCTCCAGTCAGATCAGATCCAGGGCTCCTAAGAGCACAGGCTCTTTGTCACCCCACTCTCTGGGGGGTACCTGAAAATGGTGAATAGCGTTCTCTTTCTTCTTTCACCTTTTCCATGTCCTTGCCTCAATCCATGTCTCCTGAGCTCAAAATGTTCAGTATGTGGGATTCTGGATGACTAGTCCTAAAGGATGATTAATCCTGCCACATCTTTATACAGGGAAAGAGACTTTGATTCAGCCTTTGGTTATACATTATACAGAAAGCATCAGAGACCTCAGGAGCATAGGTCTTAGGCTTCAATTTACTCTGATAGAAATTGATTTTGACCATATTTTATGAATTAAACTTCATAGACATGGACTTACAAAGGATGTTTTTGGTGCTTCTAAGTGTAAGAGATACTCTGCAAGATGAATATTTGATGCACAAGACAGATCATCCTACAGCATCTGATTAGGGACAGCCAGAATTTTTTTTTTTTAATTACAAAAGAATACTTTCTAGGATGTGTCATATTCCTGTCTTAGGAGCCTCTTTCTCTTCCTGATTCTGGTTGGGGTGGAGTTATAGTCAGGCAGTAAACTTGTCCTTTTCCTGTCATCTGTCCTATAAGCCTCCATCTGGGCACTCAGATAGCAGTGATCACTCAGGGCTGAAAACATCTGGCCACACACCCTAACCTTCAGCATGACTTAGCATGATTTGGCATTATGATGCTGGAGCCAGACCCTGGCCTAGAAGGCCATACAGACCTAGATGGAAGGGGGCAGGGCATTGATGCACACAGGGTCACAGTTAGAATTGACATTCTGGACTATGGAAAGACAACAGTGGGGCTCTAGACTGAAATGGAACATGGATTAAGGGAAAACTGGAGCTTATCTAATTAGATAGGAGGAGGCTATAGTGGACAGAGGACCTGTGCTTGCAGGAACCGGAGACATTCTGTAAATTTTTTAGAGTGCTGCTGTGTGCTCAACACTAATTTCAGTGCTTGAATCATAAACAAGAATAAGACATGCATCCTGTACTCTGGGAGTCCTGGTCAAATATCATTGTGAACTGTTACACAATACTATGGTATTTTTCATACTTAATATACATGGGGTGCAAGGGGGGGGCGAAGAATGGGTGATTCTCTCAGTGTGGTTTCTTTTTAGGGAGTGAGGGATGGTCCAGAAAATTTCACAAAATTAAGTTAATGTTACCAGAGTCTTAGGATGGACTGGTAGCTCAGTGATATAAGTCTTGCCTTTCATACAGGAGACCTGGGTTTGATTCCTGGTCCATGCACCTAATGCACTACCCGTCTTTCAGCGAAGGCTTTCGTGTTGCTATGATGCTGAATAGACTAAGAGACTAGGAAGAAAGTTTGGCAATATACTTCTGAAAATGAGCCAGTGAAAACCCTATGGATCACAATAGTCCAATCCACAACTAATCGTGGGGATGGTGCAGGACGAGCCAGCATTAGGTTGAGTTGTGCATGGGGTCACCATGAGTCAGGGGCTGATTCGATGGCAGCTAACAACAATGGTGTCTTGAGAGATGGAAATGGATTTCCTTGTTAGAAAATACTTGTTCTCTATCTCCCTTCATGGCATAGTAGAACTAGCTGAGACAGTGAGACAGAGTGCTTTACTCTTGAGGAGGTGCCCCTTTGGTGTGTGGGTAGAAAAGGGGTCTTCATTATTCCTTACGATAAACCCTCCTGTCCTCTTCTCTTTTACTTCAGAGGTTTCATAAGCCTACTGGGATCAGGCAGATCACATAAAGGAATAAATATAGTGCCAGGTAGGATCTTCAGTGAGCCCATCCCTGATAAAACAGAGCAGTCAAAACTTTAGTTAAATGTTGCCATAAGGAACTGGGGGAGGGCCAGTGATTCTAGCAATGCCAGCTACTCCCTTTACGATCTTGGGCAAATTGCTTAACTTCTCCATGTCTCTGAAATATAAGATGCTAACATGACTTATGAGTCAGAATCGACTTGATGGCACTGGGTTTTTTGGGTAACATGACTTAGCTCACAAGATTGTCATGAAGATTATATTAGTTTATTGTATGAAGGATTTAGAACTGTGCCTGGGATACAGCATATGCACACTAAATGTTATCCATTATGTTATAATGACTATAAAAATATACCTGCTTATTGGGTTCACATATTATTTTCAAAAGATAACTGGAAATACAAATATTTTGATGCATTTCTTGATTTTTAATGTCAGCAGCAGATGCAGTTTAGTTTTTACTATTCAAGCCTTGTAAAGCAATCCCGTGGGTGAAATTTAGATGACAGACAATTGTGTTGCAACTTATGATTTACCTTTTCTCTCTGACACTCCCATTCACCCGTTCCATATTCTCTTGGTCCCTGTCACAGTGCCCATCTTCCTAGGCTTTCTTCAGCCAGTAAATGCATCTCCAGACAATGTAAGACCTCTAAGGTTAGAGAGTTTTCTTTGACACAGAGTATGCAGGCACTTCTAAAGGATGGATGCTGAGCTCTTCTATTCTGCTTGCAGATGAGGAAGAGTGTAACATTCAAAACGATTTGGGGGTAGAGAACATATAGGGCAGCAGTTTCCACTAGCAAAATTGTGGGAAATCAGTGGTCAGGTCCTGAAAAGGGAGACACGGGGCCCGTGTAGAGTTTTTTTTTTTTTTTTCTTTCTCCTGTATTCCACAGATCCTAGGTTTTTTTGGGTCCTCAGTTAAGAAATGACACATGGACTTGAACAGATATATGTATGCTTGGGGGATGGTGTTCCAAGTTACAGCAGGCTGAACAGAGAGGCAATGATTTACAGAGGGTTAGGCCAGAAGAGTAATTGAAAATATAATATATAAACATTTTATTGCATAACCAAATTTGCAGCTTGACCAAGGGGTTAAGGTGTTATTTGGGCAGCTGTGGGCCTCCAGTTTTCTAAGGGAACCTGCCTATAACTAATCTTCTGATTATCTCTCGGATCGGAGCTGGAGTGTCTTTTTATACTGAAATTATTTCCAAATTTTTATTTGTTTACCTCTTGAGCACTCCTAAGGAGGCACAACTATGGTTGAGGAGGTGTAGCCTGCAACTGTGCCTTGAACCCTGATCTCCAACTTCTTACTGGTGAAAGTGGGGGCATGAGGTAGAGATATCTGCCTCTACATTTTGGGTCCACAGTGAATGTCCCTATGGGTGTTTTGTTGTGGAAAGAGCACTGTCATCAGTGGCAGTGAAAGTGGGCCTACATTCTAACCTCACAACTTACTAGCTCTGTAAGCTTGAACAGGTCCCTTACATTTATAGAGAGGCGGATCCCTGGTGGCCCAGTGGTTAAGATCTCGGCTTCTAACCAAAATGTTGGCAGTTCAAACCTACCAGTCACTCCTTGGAAACCCTGGAATTGACTCAATAACAACAGGTTCAATATAGTGTAGGCTGTATGAGAGCCCAGACGGCCTGGGTTCAAATCACAAATTAGTACTTATTAGCTATGTGTCTTAAGAAATTTACTTATACTACCTGTGCCTTGGAAGGAACACTGGTGGCGCAATAGTTAAGAGCTCATTTGTTCAAACCCACCAGCCACTCCTCGGGAGAAAGATATGGCAATCTGCTCCCGTTCGTGTAATGTGCTTTTGTTGTTGTTGTTGTTGTTAGGTGCTGTCGAGTCGATTCTGACTCATAGCAACCCTAAGTACAACAGAATGAAACACTGCCCAGTCCTGCATCATCCTCACAGTCATTGTTATGCTTGATCTCATACCTGTAGCCACTGTATCTATCCATCTTATTGAGGGTCTTCCTCTTTTTCACTGACCCTCTACCAAGCATGATGTCTTTCTCCAGGGACTGGTCTCTCCTGATAACATCTCCAAAGTATGTTGCGATTGTTGTTAGGTGCTATGGAGTCAGTTCTGGCTCATAACGACCCTAAGTACAATAGAACTGAATACTACCCAGTCCTATGCCATGCTCACAATCGTTGTTATGCTTGAGCCCATTGTTGCAGCCACTGTGTCAATCCATCTCATTCAGGGTCGTCTTCTTTTCTACTGATCTTGTACTTTACCAAGCATGATGTCCTTCTCCAAAGTATATGAGATGAAATCTCACCATCTTTGCTTCTAAGGAGCATCCTGGCTATATTTTTCCCAAGACAGATTTGTTCATTCTTCTGGCAGTCCATGGTATATTCAATATTCTTCACCAAAACCACAATTTAAAGGCATCAATTCTTCTATGGCCTTCCTTATTCATTGTCCAGCTTTTTTTGCAGCAGATTTCCCCAGTGCAATGCTTTGTTTGATTTCTTGACTGCTGCTTCCATGGGCATTGATTATGGATCCAAGTAAAATGAAATCCTCCTTGACAAGTTCAATCTTTTCTCCATTTATTGTGATGTTGCTTATTGGTCCAGTTGTAAGGACTTGTGTTTTATGTTGAGATGTAATACATACTGAAGGCTCATCTTCAATCCTAGCATATAGTAATACCCAAGAAGTATCAGTTATCATTAACCAAAACCAGTTACCATGGAGTCGGTTTCAACTCACAGAAACCCCATGGGTGTCAAAGCAGAATCATGCTCCACAGGGTTTTTAATGGCTGGTTTTTGAGAAGTAGATGGCCAGACTTTTCTTCTGAGACTTTGGTTGTAGCAGAGTACCTCTGACTGTTTGCATCATCCAGGGACTTCCAGTGGTCATAAGCATTAATTAAAATATGTTCAATATACACACCTCACAAAACTGTTATCCTAGAATATTCAAATATCCTAAAATTGTACCTGACATACAGAAAATTTTCAATAATTCTTACCTCCCTTTCATTTTCTTTTAGTGTAAATAGCCTCTGTTTCTTCAAGTGTCCTTCATGGGGTCTCCAGTCACTTGATCATCCTGCTTCCTGCTCAACTCTTGTGCAGATTCTTAGCGGACCTCTTCTGTTTCAGATTCTTGGGTTGTGCATGTTCTAGGTGAAATAAGATTTTCTTAGACAACAAAGGGTCTCTCAGCCTTTCATCTGTGCCCTGGAGCCTCAGAGCAGCTGCTTCAGCCATTAAAGCTAAGTCCTGGATTTTGACTGCTGTCTCTGGAGATGGTTCTTTTGGGGGACAAAGGGGCTCCTTTTGGACCACGTCCCAGGCCCTTGCTAAGTTAAACACCAAATTCTCAGCCTATCATGTGTCTTTAAATGTGGTTGGTGTTGTTTTCGAGAGACTGCCTTCTGCTTTGAGACCTTTAGCTCTTACACAGCCCATAGCTCTTGCCTGAATTTCTAAGTCCCTTTTTTTAGTCCAGAAGGAAACCCCAGTGGCGTAGTGATTAAGAGCTACAGCTGCTAACCAAAAGGTCAGCAATTCAAATCCACCACGTGCTCCTTGGAAACCATATGGGGCAGTTCCTCTTTGTACTATAGGGTCACTATGAGTTGAAATCGACTTGACAGCAACAGGTTTTTTCTGGTCCAGACGGTGTGTCATATCTCCTTCCATCCTCATAGTAACTCCATAACATGGATATGATTATTACCCTAATTTTATTGAAAAAAAGACTGAACTCAGAGGAGTCAAGGCACTTGCCCCTAGCTGAGGGAATAGGGAGTCTCACGTGGTACTAGAGTATGAAATGCTATGTCATGCCTCCCTAAATTTTCCCATACCCTTTCCCTATTCACAGTCTATCTTCTCTGAGAGTCATGGGCTCCACCCAATGCCCTCAAAGTGATCTGGTCACCTATCATAGTCTGCAGGCCTATAGCCCTCTGGGCCCTGATAGCAAGCAGCTAGCATTGACCCTGCCCTCTCTGCACCTTCTGATAGCCACATCATGTACACCAGCTCTTTAAGTCACTATGGGGACCTTCAGTTTGCTGAGTCAAAGCTCCTTGAAGTCAGAGCCCTTAGAGACTCCTTCTTAGAAAGTCACAGTCTCAGACTTTTCCATTTCTGTCCCCTTCATCTGCAGCCCAATGCCACTGCTTCCTCAGTATCATTCATCTAATTCTCTTCAGCCATGTAGCACAGTGCTTAAGAGCAGTGGCTTCAAAGTTGACCCAGCTCCCAGGTCTATCACTAACTCTTATGTTTAACTTTGGGCAAAGGTCTTGACTCGTTTGTGCTCAGTCTCGCCATCTATACAATAAGGGTACTAACTGTATCTATCTTATGGGATTACTATGAGGATGAAAGGAGATATGACACATTGTAAAGCATTCGGCTGCTAAACAAAAAATTGGCAGTTTGAATCCACCAGCTGCTCCTTGGAAACCCTATAGGACAGTTCTACTCTGTCCTATAGGATTGCTATGAGTCAGTATTGACTCAATGGTAATGGGTAATGAGGTTTTTTTAAAGCAGCTACTAATGTGACTAGATATTAGAATATAAAAATTATCACAAATAGTAGTAGTTTTAATTAACAAAAAATGCTGTCCATTTTTCCCCCAGATTTCTTACTCATCCTCCCATTCCTTATTCCCATTTATTCATCTTTAGTCTCTCCTATATCTTCTTCCAGAAGCCAATTCCTAAAAAGATTCCAGATTTTAGGATGAGAATAGGAGTAAGCCATTAACAAGCAAGGTTTTTCTTGGGGAAAAAAAAAAAATACAGCCTGAGCTTCTTAGCAAGGCTCAAGACAAGGAGGGAGGTTCAAGGACAAAGGAAGGAGCTGAGGAAGGAACACTCAGAAACTAGATCCAGGGTCTCCTGGAAGTTGGCAGTAGGATTCTGAGGACTAGTCTCTGGATGCTGGGAAGCCTTCCTCACAGAGAACTCCTTCAACTAAGAGGGCATAGAGTATGGGGAAATAGGTTTCTGATGGAAGTGAGAAGATTCCAATAGGGTTGACTTAGGGCAAGCACTGTGGAGATTTAGGAAGGGGAAACATCCTCTGTCCTATGAAGGAAATCTTCTGACTCTGGCCTGACTCAGAATAGGCTCCAGGACTCTTCCTTCTTCATATTGTATTGGGCTCCTGGTTTTAGGCCAGGCCTCATCAAGTCCTCAAGTTCCACTTGCTGAGGCCCTGAATGGAGAGGGAGCATTTTGGTTTCCACTTTATTTGAAGCTCTTACTTGCCTTGCTTCTGCATTTACCTCAACACAGCCACCTGATAATCAAATTCATTCAACCAAGACAGGTGAAGACTGTCCTCTCTCATGCCCAGGCCATATTCATCACTGCGATATAATGGAAGATTAGGAGACAAGAGAATAAAATGAAAAGGCAGAGGGCTTCTCGGATATACAAGAGTCTAAGAATTCATCAGGACCAGCCTTCTGCTTGGGGTATGACTCCCCTCTGAACCACCCTTGTCCTATTCATACACTCTTGGATGAAATGTCTGTGATCATGGGGAAGAGCTAATGGCTGGATACCTTAATACTCACAAATTACATACATAAATAAAAATTATTTAATCCTGGGTCACATAGTATAACTCAAATCCCTCTTCCAGAAGACGACTTTTCCATATTGGATCATTCACGCATTTGTTAAACACAAATTCCATGCATTGTAACAAGTGCTGGAGACATAACAGAGAAACAGAGAGACCATCCTTGCCTACACAGAGGCAAACATTTAACTGAAGACGGTGATCATAACATCTGGCACTACTCTACTTGGTATCATCTTTCCTCAACTCAGGGATGTTATGTGCAGGTTGGGAAAGCCAGACTACCATTCTGGAGCCAGCTACAGAGTAACTGAGCACAAAGTCATTCAGGGTAGTAAAGTGCAGGGGGTGAAGTATGCCAAGCAAATAACAAAATCCCTGAACCCCTTGAAGGCAGGGAATGGAACTTAAAGATTTTTGTATCCACAACAACCTGCACAGAGAGTGCCAAGTAGATGTCAGTAAATATTTTCTGAATAGATGAAAGAGAAGATGCTTAAGGGTCTGAGCTGATTGGAATAAAATTCTAACTCTATAACTCATAGTGTGTGTGAGAGTATATGTGTGTATATATGTACGCTTAGCAAATTGAGACTTAGTTTCCTTAACTGTAATAAAATGGGGATAATAATAATTTCTACCTCAAAAAATTCAAAGAATATTAAATGAGATGTTAAAAATGCTTACTTCAGTGTCTGGCACAGTTGCCATTGGGTTGATTCTGACTCATGGCAGCCCTGTGTGTGTCAGAGTAAAACTGTACTGTATAAAATTTTCAGTGACTGATTTTTCAGAAGTAGGTCACCAGGCCTTTCTTCTGAGCCTCCTCTGGGTGAACTGGAACCTCCAGCCTTTCAGTTGGAAGCCAAATGCATTAACCATTTCCACCACACAGGAACTTTGGCACATAGTAAACTTTCAATGAATGGCAGCTACCTTTATTACTACTGTTATAAGCAATCTGACATAAAGCACAGAATAAAATCATTTTCAGGTGTAGCAAGGATGACTGAAGTTAGGCATTATAATAATATCAAACACTTCAAGAGTACTTAGCATATACTAGACATAGCTTTAAACTTTTTTAATTTTTTTATGCACTTTAAAACACTTTTAATTCACTCAGTCTGTACAGCATTCTTATGAGGAGGTCAAACCCCATTTTACAGATGAACAAACTGAGTCATACAGCAAGTATGAGGTGCTGAGTCACCAGCCATTCAGACAATCTGACTCCAGAGTCCTTGTTCTTAACCACTGCTCAATACTGCCTGAGACTTTCCTGCTCCAAAGAGTTTGGAACTCTGGACTGAGTTAGTGAAAATAACCACATTCAGAGGATATCAAGTTCTATCCTAGAGGTGGGTACAGAATAGAAACACGAGGGACATCCTTTCTTCTCCACACATGAACAAGCACACACACCAAGGTATGACGTGGACCTGTTTGAAGAGAGCAACATTGCTGAATGAGAGGGCCTGGTGACACCTTGCTGGCTGACAAGCCTTGGGTTCAATGACTTTCCAGTCTAGGAATTGAGGGAGTTTGTGATTTAATCAACAGAAATTCTGTGTTGGATGAAGTGCCATGGGGGATCGTTTACTCCAGCCTGCAATTTGCCTAAGAGGCCCAGAAAAGAGTAGAGACTGGCAGTATGATTTCTTTTGTCATGGCAAGGCCTGGGCTATGACCCAAAGCTCCTGACTTCCTGTCCAGGGCACTTTACACTGAACCCTTGCCTCTAACTGTGCTCCTTCTGAGAAAAGAAACAGATAGAGTCTAAAATGCCCTGAATAGGATCCAGGCCACAGCCAGTGCTTGGTAGGCACTCATTTTTTTTAGTAAATAAATAATTTAAATACATAAGTAAGTAGGCCCTGCCCAAGGCCTCCCAGTAGGAGAGGGAGGGGCTCTGGGACCTGCCTCTCCTCGGTCTTGGCTCTACAGATAGCACTATCAGAGCCCTGACAGGACCTCCTCCCATTGCTGGACCTTGGAATGAGCCAGCTTAGCACAGAGGCAGACAAGCGCGCTCATCCTGACCTGGCCATGGGCATGTGGTCTCTAAACTCAGGCTATGGGGATTCTCACCCCTAAGGAAAGGACTCCCATTCAGAGATCCACGTACATTCCATATTCCCTTTTGTGTGCCTAAGCCCCAAAGAGCTCTCTGCTCCAAAAGTGATGGCCACCCTCAGATAATCTTTAAAACTTAAACCAAAAATATCCCCTGAAGTGTTCTTGAAACCAAACAATAGTTTAGCTAAACTAGCAAAAAAAAATCTGCCTTGAGCATTATGCTTCTTTAAGAACTATCTACACAGGATTGAAGTGACAACAGCAACTGGAAAGATTAGATAGGAAGCTTGAGGGCAGTGAGTTTATGTTCACAGGGAGTAACAACTCAGAAAAGGACGGTGACAATGGTTGTACAACGTGAAGAATGTAATCAATGCCAGTGAATTGTACGTGTAGAAGCCGTTAAATTGGTATACGTTTTGCTGTATATATTCTTGGCAATAACAACAAAATAAATTAAAAAAAATAAAAATGATAAGTGACAGAAAGATCATTGTACTAGACGTCATCCTACCCTAGCCCTCATCTCTCTACATGTACCAGTCATGGAGAATATACATCTTTCCAAATTCACAGCTTATCTTTGCACCACAGTTAAGGAATCATTGAGGAATCTTGTCCTGTTCCCCCGGCTGCAATGGTTCAGGGGGAAAAGTGTGTGTGTGGATGTGTATGTGTGTACATATATACTTATTATGCCAATCTAATGACAATACATTTAATTTGACTTTTAATTTTAGTTGTTGGTGCTCTAGGAAAATCACATTATGGTAAATAACTAAATGGCTTCAGGGAAAGACATTATGAGTCTAGAAAATAAAAGCTGCCTTCTCTACACCTCAGTTTTCTCATCAAATATAAGTATTAGTAGACCAGCCTAATTATTTTGAGCAACAATGAGATAATATAATACAAAGTACCTAGTACTCTAAGGAGCCCTAGTGGTACAATGGTTAACCACTTGGCTGCTAACAGAAAGCTCAGTGGTTCAAAGCCAGTAGCGGCTCAGCAGGAGAGAAGACTTGGCCATCTGCTGTCGTAAAGGTTACAGCCTGGGAAGCCCTGTGGGGTAGTTCTACGCTGTCATATAGGGAGGCTACGAGTCCGCATACAACAACCTAGTAGTCTGCCTGGCATGTGGTAGAAAGCCAGGGAATGTCGGTGCGGAGTATTTTAATGACTAATTCCTGACCTCAGGGATAGTAGACAGCAGACAATCTACAGTTAACGCGCCAAAAGAGTGAATGGGACAGTGTTGGGATGGAAAAGGAAAGATCGGAATTCAATTCTTTACAATAACAAATGACTGAAATCAAAGACAGGAGCTTTAGTTTTTCCAGTTGTGGGGGCTGGTGTTGGCAGTGTGCAGTCAGAGTCCCTGGAGATGCCGTCCAGCTCTTTCCATGTGGACATCTCCATGAAGAACTAGTTGCCCCCAAAAGGCACAGCATATGATAAGTATTACTTCCAGAATGGTTCACTGCAAAAAGCCCTAGGGAAGTCCTTGTTCCTAGTCCCCAAAGCCATCAAGAAGGGATTACTGCCTAATTCAGGGTTAAGAAGACTTGAGTTTTGGACTGCCTTCAGGGGCTGACATAATTTTCTCCTTTGTCCATGACATTAAACTCTCCTGTCTGCTTCTGGGGCCTGTTGCAGTAGGAGTGAGCCTGAAAGGGTTGAGAAGCTGGAATCACAACAGATATAGGTGAAAACAGGAGATGTTAGTGTGCTTTGGGGGCATGTTGAAGACCAGAGCCATGAGTTTATTCCCTGTTAACATGTTCCTGAACACTTTAGCCCAGTCATTTGAAAAGCATGAGTTGTGGGTCAGAAATTGTTCTCCAGAGTTCCTGATGGCCTGTGACATCAGAATCTGACTTAGGCAAGCACTAATGAGTCAAGACCAGGTACTTCAGACCTGAGACAGGAGCATTTTAAACAGGAGAGACAACCATGAAATCCAATATGTATGTATGTATTCATTAATCCATGCATTCATTCATTCATAAACATAAACCAAAAGCCTACAGTATAGTACAGTAAGTGCTCAGGGCTCTATGTTGGAGAGGCATTAGAGAGGTGAGGAAAGAAACGGTGGTGGAAGTATGACTCTACTGGCTCCCTGTGGCCACCAAACTACACTGCATGGCCACTTAGGTTGCATAGTGGTTAAGAACTAGGGCTGCTAACCAAATGGTCGGGAGTTCAAATCCACCAGGAGCTCCATGGAACCCTGTGGGATAGTTCTACCCTGTCCTATAGGGTTGCTATGAGTCAGGATCGACTCAAAGGCAACAGGCTTATTCTGCCTTCTCTGCATTACAACTTCCTTATAATATAACCAGAGAATTTCTTTCTTCTTCTTCTTTTTTTTAAAAAAAATCGTGATTTCATGTTTTGGAGGCTGTTACCTAAAATTAGACAAACTTCTATTTCAGTTCAGCCTTCAGAACATATGTGTGACATTGGACAAGTAAATTAACTTCTATGAGCCCTGAGATTTCCAGTATGAAACTGGGATAACAGTATCTGCCTTCTAGGGTTGAAATTAGAATTTAATGAGATAATTCTGCAATGATCTTATAATAGTGTCTAGTACAAAATAAGAATTCTATCAATGTTACCTTTTAATATAATTTATTTTTTAAACACCTTTTTGTGTCAGTTAAGGAGCCCTGCTGTCACAGTGGTTAAAGCACTGCGCTGCTAATCAAAAGGTCTATGGTTCAAGTCCACCAGCTGCTCCATGGGAGAAAGATGTGGCAATCTGTTTCCATAAAGATTTACGGTCTTGGAAACCCTGTGGGGCAGTTCTTCTCTGTCCTATGCGGTATGAGTTAAAATAGACTCAATGGCAATTTTTTTTGGAGGGGGAGGCAGGTGTCAGTCATTGACAGGAGTTTTACATGCATTACCTCACTGAATTTTCCTCAGTGCACAATGCAGTAGGTGTTTATCTCAATTTTCCAGTTGAGTAAAGTATAACTTATAAAATGTAAATACATTTCCAAACATTTACCAGCTAGTATTTTTTTATAAGAATAGCTAGTATATAAACTTGAAATAAATTTATTGATTTTATAAAGTACTCTATATTGGGCCTGAATATTTTTAAATACTAGTAAATGATTTTGCAACTTTTCCGAGGACAATTGTAGTGGTGGACATGTATGAGGTAGCTTGTTTCCTTAGTGTATAACTCTGATTGTTGGAAAAGTCTTTTTTATACTGAGCCAAAAATCTACCTCCTTGTAATTGACCACCATACATACTAGTTCTTTTATTGAAAGATATTCAGAATATGGAGTATTATTCCTCTTTGAAACGCTGCTTTTCAAAAGAGCTGTTATCTACCCACTTCATTTTTTTTTTTTAACTAAACTTCTATTCTTTAATTTCTCCCTATTTTTTTTTTATCTTTGGCTACAAAGACTTTGCCATTCTCATTCTGCGTCCCTCTCTCCAGTTCTCGTATGGTTTATAGGCTCCTATCGCATTTCAAATTTAACATTAGGCTAAAAAAATGCATTTGTGCTGTTCAAAGACAGATTTAGTTGAAAACATCTTACCAGGATGAATACGACTTTTTAAAAGTGTTTGTTGCATTAATCTGTTCCATCATGGCAACACAATGAAGAGATACAGAAAGGAAATTTCTAGTGCACTTTTCCCTTCAAAGTCACTTTCTCTTAATTAGCTTGACTGCCATAGGCAATGTGAGCTGATTACCCTTTCTAGGATGCCAAAACTTCTGATAAATGTGTGGTATTTCCATATACATCATTTCAGTTCATAGCAATTATATCTTTTTGTATCTTCTTCTAACGAGATGTCACATCTTTTGTAATTAAGGATTATATTTATTCACCTAATTTCTCTAGTATCTATTATAAGACCTAGTACAGAGTCGGTACAATGAATTTTGTGAATGATAAATATTAAACAATCCTTCAAATATTTGTTAGATATTTGTTGTAATACCACTTATCTTGGAGATACAGAGAAGTACATAGAGATACCTCATCATATTATAGAGGAATACACTCTTACAAATTCTAAGTATTTGACACTCTTAGCCACACAGAATAAAACTACTGAAAACCAAAAGGGAAGAACACGCTCAGCATTTCTCAAGCTGAAAGAACTGAAGAAAAAACTCAAGCCTGGAATTGCAGTTAGTGAAGGATTCTGTGAGGAAAATATTAAATGATGCAGGAGGCATCAAAAGAAGATGGAAAGAATACACAGAGTCATTATACCAAAAAGAACTGGTCAACGTTCAACCATTTCAAGAAGTAGCATATCATCAGGAATCTGTGGTACTAGAGGTAGAAGTCCAACCTGCACCGAAGGCACTGGCGAAAAACAAGGCTCTAGGAATTGATGGAGTATCAACTGAGATGTTTCATCAACAAACGGATGCAGCGCTGTAAGTGCTCACTCATCTATGCCAAGATATTTGGAAGACAGCTACCTGGCCAACTGACTAGAAGAGATCCATATTTACGCTTATTCCCAAGAAAGGTGATCCAACCGAACTTGGAAATTATCGAACAATATTATTATCACACGCAAGTAAAATATTCCTGAAGATCATTCAAAAGCAGCTGCAGCAGTACAACCACAAGGAATTGCCAAAAATTCAGGCCAGATTCAGAAGAGGATGCAGAACCAGGGATATCATTTCTGATGCCAGATGGATCCTGGCTGAAAGTAAAGAATGCCGGAAAGATGTTTACCTGTGTTTTATTGACTGTGCAAAGGCATTTGACTGTGTGGATCATAAAAAATTAGGGCTAACATTGCAAAGAATGGGAATTCCAGAACACCTAATTGAGCTCGTAAGGAACCTGTACATAGATCAAGAGACAGCAGTTTGGACAGAAGAAGGAGATACTTCGTGGTTTAAAGTTAGGAAAGGTGTGGGTTGGGGTAGTATCCTTTCACCGTACCTATTCAGTCTATATGCTGAGCAAGTAATCCAAGAAACTGGATTGTATGAAGAAGAATGGGGCATCAGGATTGGAGTCAGACTCAGTAACAACCTGCGTTATGCAGATGACACAACCTTGCTTGCTGAAAGTGAAGAGGACTTGAAGCACTGACTGATGAAAATCAAAGGTCATAGCCTTCAGTATGGATTGCACCTCAACATAAAGAAAAAAAAATCCCCACAACTGAATCAATAAGCAACGTCATGATAAATGGGGAAAAGATTGAAGTTGTCAAGGATTTCATTTTACTTGGATCCACGATCAATACCCATGGAAGGAACAGTCAAGAAATCAAAAAAAAAAAGCATTGCATTAGGCAAATCTGCTGAAAAAGACCTCTTTAAAATGTTGAAAAGCAAAGATGTCACCTTAAAGACTAAGATGCACCTGACACAAGCCATGGAATTTTCCATCACATTATATGCATGTGAAATATAGACAATGAATAAGGAAGACCAAAGAAGAAATGATGCCTTTGAATTGTGGTGTTGATGAAAAATATTGAATATACCATGGACTGCCAAAATGATGAAAAAATCTGTCTTGGAAGAAGTAAAACCAGAATGCTCCATATGAGCAAGAATGGCGAGACTACTCCTCACATATTTTGACCAGGTTGTTGGGAGGGATCAGTCCCTGGAGAAGGACATCAGGCTTGGTAAAGTAGAGGGTGATCGAAGAAGAGGAAGACCCTTAACGAGATGGATTGATACAATGGCTGCAACAATGGGCTAAAGCACAATGATGGTGTAAGCATGGTACAGGACTGAGCCGTGTTTCGTCCTGTGGCACATAGGGTCACTGTGAGTAGGAACCAACTCGATAGCACCTAACAACAACAACAACCGAAACAGTCACACAGAAATACTCGTGAACATACAGACACACTTCTGCACACATTATTCATAATCATACCCTTGTCAACCTCCTTCCCCTTTCTAACAGAAAGGGAGTCACCCACCCTCATACATCTATAGAAGGTGACACTTTGACATACCCCTCCCCTCCCCCACCAAGTCTTCAGCAGATATTCAGGGTCCCACTTACAGAATAGGATGAACGAAATGTTCTATCTCAGTTTTGGCCTGACCAGCACTGAAGAAAATCTCCTGTAACTTGCACCAGATACTTTGTTTCTATGGATAAATCTGTTTAAAACCCACGTTGTGTTGTTTTGGAGAAATTAACCTATTTAAGTAACTTACCTAATCTCCAGTCTCCTAATCTGTGTATTATGAATTATAACGGGAACTAACTAAAAGCATTTCTGTGACAATCAATTAGATACAAGTGTGAAGCTGTCTAGGCACTGGTTAGCAATAGTAAATGATGAACACAAAATTGACCTTATCCTATTATTATTATTATTATTATACCCTGGATTCATATGAGCATCCAGGCTCCACTGTATCTAATCTTTCCAAGCCATCTTAGATAAATTCCTCTATTTTCTACTTGCTGGAGTTACTGAGTTGAATTTTAAATTTTATGACCTTTTTATCCTTATCACAATTTGTTTTACTAGTTTTGTTCTCCGGTTCCAATCTCTCGGTAATACTTTTGTATCCAGCTGTTCCATAACAATAACATTTGATAGTGATGCTAAGGGGCTTGGGTGGGCTATCAGAGAAGTTAGGGCTAGAGAATACAGCAGGAGGAAACAGTAAGAAGCCAGATACAGGGAGTGGTTGAGGGCAGTGTATCATGAAGGAATATTCATGAGATGGACACAAATAAAGAAAGGAAGAGAATCATAAATATAAAACAAAGAAGCCAAGGCACAAGTGGTTTCTGTCAGGCATATAAGGAAGAGACCTAGAAAGACAGGAAGACCTGGCATTGTGGAACAGAGTGCAAAAGTGGAGGTGAACACTAACCTACTGAACATTCCTGATAAACGGCAGGAAAACAGTAACTGAAAAGTTCCACTTTACAAAAAAAAAAATAAAATAAAACCTGTGTGTATCCCATATAATGGAATACTACTCGCCGATCAAAGATGGATTGAACTATTGATAACACAACATATATGAATCTCAAAGACATTTTGCTGAGGGAAATAAGCTAATCTTAAAAATTGTATGCTATATGATTTCAGTTATAGAACGTTCTTGAAAAGATAAAACTTTAGGGATGGAGAACAAACCAGTGGTTGCCAGGGGTTAGAATTGGGGGCATGACTATAAAAGGTAGTACTAGGAAGGTTTCGAGGATGATGGAGCTGTTTTGTATTCCGAATAAGTCAATTTTAATGTATGTTAATTTAGACAGAGAAAGACAGAGTGAGAGAACCAGGTTCAAAATCCTTGTTTTAAACATGGGTAACCTGAGGGCTGAAGAAGCTTACATAACTAGAGAATGGTAGAACTAATATGAACAATAATTTCTGAAGATACTCTACCTCCCCCCCTGGCCACACCCAAATGTGTAGGCACATTCATGACTACAAATCATACATGAAGGGGTGAAAATAAAACCTTGACAAAGAAGTTTTTTAGAGTTTTAGTAAAATGTTTGGAAATATGTGGATAAAAAGATATTTTCGTATTTCAAGCAAAAAAAAAAAAAAGGAAAAAAGCTACAACATCTTTATTACAGTTTTTTAAACCATTATATGTACAGAATCATCACCTCACATTCACAAGTCAGCATCATTAAATAAAGGTCAAATTTCGTATCCATCAACAGTATTTTAAAAACCATGTGCTGCTTAAATTTTTTGGTCTCTTCTCTAAACTGCTGAGTGAGCATAAAGTTGAGACAAATAAATTCATGTAAATCTCTTGAAACAACATCTGAAATAGGGTGTTTGCTATGACTGAGAAGTCAAAGCCTGTCATGAGTTAAATAAATCAACCCTAGCAAGACCATTGCAGCAGAAACAACATAGATATTTGTAAGGGTTTCATGAATAGTTTTGGGGTTTATAGGACGGCAGGTGGTCATCCCTGGAAAGAGTGTAAGCTGATGAGGAAACACAATTACTGCCCTGACTGAATTTGAAATATGATACACAATAAACTTGTTCTAACTCAATAATTTTTCAGGGGGAGAGCATAGACAAGATTCCTGCCTTCAGGTCAGCACTGACTCAAGATGTTCTGTACCAGAGAGTCTGAGGGCACTGTTTTTAAATAAATTATACAACAAATATCCTTAGATATAACTGGATCAGTGAGCAGATACCCATTTATTAATAGAAAAGATTTTTCAAAGCAAGAAATGATAAAAACAAGACATATGTTATGAATTGCATTTACATTTAAGATCTATAAATGTACATTTATTTAATAAAGTCAGTAATTTTCACTGACCAATATGAATCAGTAATTATGCATTCATCCTCTTATTTTTTTTTTCATTCATTTTGACAATTGACACCTGCCATTTAAAGCTCAATAGCATGTAAAACTGTAAATTTGGGTTCTCAACTTGGTACCATCACTTCTTTATATTTAGATATCTCTATTTCCTTTACAGAATGTGCGAGTACTCTATCATAACTAATTGTATTGTCAGCACATTGCCTTTACATTTTCACCACACATTTATTTTATTCATGTATGTATGTACAAAACCAAAAAACCAAACCCAGTGCCACCGATTCTGACTCAGAGCAACCCTATACGTATGTACATGTGTTTAGTTTTTGTATATTGTCTTCCTATAACTATTAAGGGTAAGCCAATGAAACATCCTTTTGATGACTTCTTGGAAAACAAGGCAATACATTGTAATTTACATATTTCCAACAGAACATTACTTGCCTTAAAATTTTGGTACCACATTTTTTTTTTTTTTTTGTACTTCTACTCAGTTCTGTGTAGTGCCAATAGGGGTAGAAGTTTCCCTCTGTGTAGCTTATATTCTGGGACAATATGTGTTTCAGACAAAATGATATGATAAGTAGAAACCTATGTCTATAAATTAAATATACTTGATATGCCTACTTTGGAAAAATAAATAAATGGCACAAATCAAAAGACAATCAAATTGACAATGAATGAACCCCTAGGTACAACTTTCCAAGAATTATCACTAACCAGTTATACGATGACTAATTCTACAGAAATGAGCACTTGTTAATTTTTAGTTGTCCTGCATTCAAATATCCCTTCTAATTTGGTGGAATCCCTCAGTACTTAGTATTTAGTTTTGATAAGAAACAGGCTTCTCTTCCACCACAGAAGCTAATAAATAGAATTTGATTCTTGTTCTCCCCAACTCCCAAATCCAGGGTACAGCCTTATCCAGGTAATTAGCCTGGAATAATCCACACTCCTAAACTTGAATTCTGTAACTTGGTTCAAGAGGGATTACAAAGTTAAGTTGACATATATAAATTGATTCAGAAGCAATATAAAGTCAGGAGAGTCGATAAGCTTCAACTCACCAGCCCATGGTGAATACCTTGTTTTCTGCCTAGTTTGTAAGACTGAGCCTCCAAATAATTCTGAATGTCACCCAGTATTTTCTAGTGAATGTCTTTTATTAGCTTAAGAGAACCAGAATTATTTTTTCTTACTTGAAACTTCTGTTACTTGTAATGATTTCTAAATAAAACAGGAAATCTTATAAGCCATACTTTTTACTCTGAAGATTCTATGATTCTTTATTGCTAGAAAACCTGTCCCCAGATATACTGCATTTGAGGTTAGAATGATAAAAGAGTTAGATTGGAAGCAATTGCTACCTGTTTTTCTAGTGAAAATGGCAGATGCTCTTTCTTCATTTTGAAGATGCGGAAATATTTTTAGAGTGCTCACTGCCTGGATGACACTGATGACATCAGCATGGAAGGTTTATTGGACGAGACAGATTCAGGGTCCAGAATGAACTGGTTATTTCTTAGGTTTTGTACACAAGTTTCCAATCAGAAAATAGAACACTGGGAGGAGGTCTATTTTAATAACCTAGGGCTCTTATAGCAGAGTTAAAGTGAATGGCTTTAACAAAGAGAAATTTACTCTTTCACTGTCTAGGAGGCTGGAAGTCCGAATTCAGGGTGCCAGCTCCAAGGGACCAGAGAGAAACAGCAGCAGAGAAACAGCAGCAGCAGACCCAGGAGACCAGTGAGAGACAGCACTGGAGCCAGCCCACTGGGCAAGAGAGCTGAGTGCCTTTGCACAGGAGGCTTCCTGGCAGAGTTGAGTGCCTTTGGGCACTTATCGGTGCAGTTAGGCTTGCCAACTCACAGAGCAAGATAGCTGAGTCCAGTCTGGCTGATGTTTACTGGCAGAGTGAGACACCTCCAGGTACTTATTGGTGGAGCTAAAGAGCTTTGGAACACTTGTACCAGCAGAGCAGACACAGGTGGTGAGGCCCGAAGGGCCAACAGGCCAAGGATCCAGGAAGCAGAAGCCGAAGAGACAAGGAACACAGGAAGCAGAGCTGCCTCAGTCTCAAAGGGTAAGGCGATGACCTCCGGAATCTCAAAGCATGGAGTCACCTCTCAAATAGACTAGGAGAATGGGGACCTCATGCCACAAATAAAGCCATGCCAGGAGCAGAAAGCGTCCTTTAGAGGAGAATTTTTCCATTCAGGTTACTCTAAATTTATGTAAAAAGTAAAATCTAATCTAACTATGAAAAAATAGGCTAGGTATAAATCCAAGACACCCAGTTGTCCTGAAGATCTCAAGATTTCAAAATAAAAGCTCAAGCCCTACTGTGTAGAGAATAAACGAATGATGCTTTTCTGAATCTGTTTGGTCTTGATGCTGTATATAACAGGGTTCATGAATGGAGGCAAGAGAAAGTAGAAATAGCTCATGGTAAGGTGGACTACACCTGGTACATGTTTTCCAAACCGGTGGATGAAGGTCAAGCCGATCACAGTGATATAAAACACTAGAGATTTACAGGGGGCGGAGCCAAGATGGCGGACTAGGCAGACGCTACCTCGGATCCCTCTTACAACAAAGACACGGAAAAACAAGTGAATCGATCACATACATAACAATCTACGAACCCTGAACAACAAACACAGATTTAGAGACGGAGAACGAACTAATACGGGGAAGCAGCGATTGTTTCCAGAGCCTGGAGCCAGCGTACCAGTCAGGTACGGCACAAGCACAGAGACCTGCTCCACCCCCTTGAACTAACCCCGGGAGGGGGACCAGCTGGTTCCACGGGCGGCGTGGGACGCAGCCGGTAGGAGAAGTCCCCGGGAGGCAGTGACTGATCTTGGAGCAGAAAGAGCAGCATCCGAGCCGGGGAACCGTCCCGCAGGGATTAGGACTGCACGCAGCGGATTTTCTGGAAAAACTAGTTTCCCAGTGATGGCTCGGAGACAACAATCCATATCAAACCACTTAAAGAAGCAGACCGGGACAGCTTCTCCAACCCCCCAAACAAAAGAATCAAAATCTTTCCCAAATGAAGATACAATTTTGGAATTATCAGATACAGAATATAAAAAACTAATTTACAGAATGCTTAATGATATCACAAATGAAATTAGGATATCTGCAGAAAAAGCCAAGGAACACACTGATAAAACTGTTGAAGAACTCAAAAAGATTATTCAAGAACATACTGGAAAAATTAATAAGTTGCAAGAATCCATAGAGAGACAACATGTAGAAATCCAAAAGATTAACAATAAAATAACAGAATTAGACAACGTAATAGGAAGTCAGAGGAGCAGACTCGAGCAATTAGAATGCAGACTGGGACATCTGGAGGACCAGGGAATTAACACCAACATAGCTGAAAAAAAATCAGATAAAAGAATTAAAAAAAATGAAGAAACCCTAAGAATTATGTGGGACTCTATCAAGAAGGATAACCTGCGGGTGATTGGAGTCCCAGAACAGGGAGGAGGGACAGAAAACACAGAGAAAATAGTTGAAGAACTTCTGACAGAAAACTTCCCTGACATCATGAAAGACGAAAGGATATCTATCCAAGATGCTCATCGAACCCCATTTAAGATTGATCCAAAAAGAAAAACACCAAGACATATTATCATCAAACTCACCAAAACCAAAGATAAACAGAAAATTTTAAAAGCAGCCAGGGAGAAAAGAAAGGTTTCCTTCAAGGGAGAATCAATAAGAATATGTTCTGACTACTCAGCAGAAACCATGCAGGCAAGAAGGGAATGGGACGACATATACAGAACACTGAAGGAGAAAAACTGCCAGCCAAGGATCATATATCCAGCAAAACTCTCTCTGAAATATGAAGGCGAAATTAAGATATTTACAGACAAACACAAGTTTAGAGAATTTGCAAAAACCAAACCAAAGCTACAAGAAATACTAAAGGATATTGTTTGGTCAGAGAACCAATAATATCAGATATCAGCACAACACAAGGTCACAAAACAGAACGTCCTGATATCAACTCAAATAGGGAAATCACAAAAACAAACAAATTAAGATTAATTAAAAAAAAAAATACACATAACAGGGAATCATGGAAGTCAATAGGTAAAAGATCACAATAATCAAAAAGAGGGACTAAATACAGGAGGCATTGAACTGCCATATGGAGAGTGATACAAGGCGATATAGAACAATACAAGTTAGGTTTTTACTTAGAAAAATAGGGGTATATAATGAGGTAACCACAAAAAGGTATAACAACTCTATAACTCAAGACAAAAACCAAGAAAAACGTAACGACTCAACTAACATAAAGTCAAACACTATGAAAATGAGGATCTCACAATTTACTAAGAAAAACGCCTCAGCACAAAAAAGTATGTGGAAAAATGAAATTGTCAACAACACACAGAAAAAGGCATCAAAATGACAGCACTAAAAACTTATTTATCTATAATTACCCTGAATGTAAATGGACTAAATGCACCAATAAAGAGACAGAGAGTCACAGACTGGATAAAGAAACACGATCCATCTATATGCTGCCTACAAGAGACACACCTTAGACTTAGAGACTCAAATAAACTAAAACTCAAAGGATGGAAAAAAGTATATCAAGCAAACAATAAGCAAAAAAGAAGAGGAGTAGCAATATTAATTTCTGACAAAATAGACTTTAGACTTAAATCCACCACAAAGGATAAAGAAGGACACTATATAATGATAAAAGGGACAATTGATCAGGAAGACATAACCATATTAAATATTTACGCACCCAATGACAGGGCTGCAAGATACATAAATCAAATTTTAACAGAACTGAAAAGCGAGATAGATACCTCCACAATTATAGTAGGAGACTTCAACACACCACTTTCGGAGAAGGACAGGACATCCAGCAAGAAGCTCAACAGAGACACGGAAGATCTAATTACAACAATCAACCAACTTGACCTCATTGACTTATACAGAACTCTCCACCCAACTGCGGCAAAATATACTTTTTTTTCCAGCGCACATGGAACATTCTCTAGAATAGACCACATATTAGGACATAAAACAAACCTTTGCAGAGTCCAAAACATCGAAATATTACAAAGCATCTTCTCAGATCACAAGGCAATAAAACTAGAGATCAATAACAGAAAAACGAGGGAAAAGAAATCAAATACTTGGAAAATGAACAATACCCTCCTGAAAAAAGACTGGGTTATAGAAGACATCAAGGAGGGAATAAGGAAATTCATAGAAAGCAACGAGAATGAAAATACTTCCTATCAAAACCTCTGGGACACAGCAAAAGCAGTGCTCAGAGGCCAATTTATATCAATAAATGCACACATACAAAAAGAAGAAAGAGCCAAAATCAGAGAACTGTCCCTACAACTTGAACAAATAGAAAGTGAGCAACAAAAGAATCCATCAGGCACCAGAAGAAAACAAATAATAAAAATTAGAGCTGAACTAAATGAATTAGAGAACAGAAAAACAATTGAAAGAATTAACAAAGCCAAAAGCTGGTTCTTTGAAAAAATTAACAAAATTGATAAACCATTGGCTAGACTGACTAAAGAAATACAGGAAAGGAAACAAATAACCCGAATAAGAAATGAGAAGGACCACATCACAACAGAACCAAATGAAATTAAAAGAATCATTTCAGATTATTATGAAAAATTGTACTCTAACAAATTTGAAAACCTAGAAGAAATGGATGAATTCCTGGAAAAACACTACCTACCTAAACTAACACATTCAGAAGTAGAACAACTAAATAGACCCATAACAAAAAAAGAGATTGAAACGGTAATCAAAAAACTCCCAACAAAAAAAAGTCCCGGCCCGGACGGCTTCACTGCAGAGTTCTACCAAATTTTCAGAGAAGAGTTAACACCACTACTACTAAAGGTATTCCAAAGCATAGAAAATGACGGAATACTACCCAACTCATTCTATGAAGCCACCATCTCCCTGATACCAAAACCAGGTAAAGACATTACAAAAAAAGAAAATTATAGACCTATATCCCTCATGAACATTGATGCAAAAATCCTCAACAAAATTCTAGCCAATAGAATCCAACAACACATCAAAAAAATAATTCACCCTGATCAAGTGGGATTTATACCAGGTATGCAAGGCTGGTTTAATATCAGAAAAACCATTAATGTAATCCATCACATAAATAAAACAAAAGACAAAAACCACATGATCTTATCAATTGATGCAGAAAAGGCATTTGACAAAGTCCAACACCCATTCATGATAAAAACTCTTACCAAAATAGGAATTGAAGGAAAATTCCTCAACATAATAAAGGGCATCTATGCAAAGCCAACAGCCAATGTCACTCTAAATGGAGAGAACCTGAAAGCATTTCCCTTGAGAACGGGAACCAGACAAGGATGCCCTTTATCACCGCTCTTATTCAACATCGTGTTGGAAGTCTTAGCCAGGGCAATCAGGCTAGACAAAGAAATAAAAGGTATCCGGATTGGCAAGGAAGAAGTAAAGTTATCACTATTTGCAGATGACATGATTATATACACAGAAAACCCTAAGGAATCCTCCAGAAAACTACTGAAACTAATAGAAGAGTTTGGCAGAGTCTCAGGTTATAAAATAAACATACAAAAATCACTTGGATTCCTCTACATCAACAAAAAGAACACCGAAGAGGAAATAACCAAATCAATACCATTCACAATAGCCCCCAAGAAGATAAGATACTTAGGAATAAATCTTACCAAGGATGTAAAAGACCTATACAAAGAAAACTACAAAGCTCTACTACAAGAAATTCAAAAGGACATACTTAAGTGGAAAAACATACCTTGCTCATGGATAGGAAGACTTAACATAGTAAAAATGTCTATTCTACCAAAAGCCATCTATACATTTAACGCACTTCCGATCCAAATTCCAATGTCATATTTTAAGGGGATAGAGAAACAAATCACCAATTTCATATGGAACGGAAAGAAGCCCCGGATAAGCAAAGCACTACTGAAAAAGAAGAAGAAAGTGGGAGGCCTCACCTTACCTGACTTCAGAAACTATTATACAGCCACAGTAGTCAAAACAGCCTGGTATTGGTACAACAACAGACACATAGACCAATGGAACAGAATTGAGAACCCAGACATAGATCCATCCACGTATGAGCAGCTGATATTTGACAAAGGACCAGTGTCAATTAACTGGGGAAAAGATAGCCTTTTTAACAAATGGTGCTGGCATAACTGGATATCCATTTGCAAAAAAATGAAACAGGACCCATACCTCACACCATGCACAAAAACTAACTCCAAGTGGATCAAAGACCTAAACATAAAGACTAAAACGATAAAGATCATGGAAGAAAAAATTGGGACAACACTAGGAGCCCTAATACAAGGTATAAACAGAATACAAAACATTACCAAAAATGATGAAGAGAAACCCGATAACTGGGAGCTCCTAAAAATCAAACACCTATGCTCATCTAAAGACTTCACCAAAAGAGTAAAAAGACCACCTACAGATTGGGAAAGAATTTTCAGCTATGACATCTCCGACCAGCGCCTGATCTCTAAAATCTACATGATTCTGTCAAAACTCAACCACAAAAAGACAAACAACCCAATCAAGAAGTGGGCAAAGGATATGAACACACATTTCACTAAAGAAGATATTCAGGCAGCCAACAGATACATGAGAAAATGCTCTCGATCATTAGCCATTAGAGAAATGCAAATTAAAACTACGATGAGATTCCATCTCACACCAGCAAGGCTGGCATTAATCCAAAAAACAGAAAATAATAAATGTTGGAGAGGCTGCGGAGAGATTGGAACTCTCATACACTGCTGGTGGGAATGTAAAATGGTACAACCACTTTGGAAATCTATCTGGCGTTATCTTAAACAGTTAGAAATAGAACTACCATACAACCCAGAAATCCCACTCCTAGGAATATACCCTAGAGATACAAGAGCCTTCATACAAACAGATATATGCACACCCATGTTTATTGCAGCTCTGTTTACAATAGCAAAAAGTTGGAAGCAACCAAGGTGTCCATCAACGGATGAATGGGTAAATAAATTGTGGTATATTCACACAATGGAATACTACGCATCGATAAAGAACAGTGACGAATCTCTGAAACATTTCATAACATGGAGGAACCTGGAAGGCATTATGCTGAGCAAAATTAGTCAGAGGCAAAAGGACAAATATTGTATAAGACCACTATTATAAGATCTTGAGAAATAGTAAACCTGAGAAGAACACATACTTTTGTGGTTACGAGGGGGGGAGGGAGGGAGGGTGGGAGAGGGTTTTTTATTGATTAATCAGTAGATAAGAACTGCTTTAGGTGAAGGGAAAGACAACACTCAATACATGGAAGGTCAGCTCAATTGGACTGGACCAAAAGCAAAGAAGTTTCCGGGATAAAATGAATGCTTCAAAGGTCAGCGGAGCAAGCGCGGGGGTCTGGGGAACATGGTTTGCGGGGACTTCTAAGTCAATTGGCAAAATAATTCTATTATGAAATCATTCTGCATCCCACTTCGAAATGTGGCGTCTGGGGTCTTAAATGCTAACAAGCAGCCATCTAAGATGCAGCAATTGGTCTCAACCCACCTGGAGCAAAGGAAAATGAAGAACACCAAGCCCACATGACAACTAAGAGCCCAAGAGACAGAAAGGGCCACATGAACCAGAGACCTACATCATCCTGAGACCAGAAGAACTAGTTGGTGCCCGGCCACAATCGATGACTGCCCTGACAGGGAGCTCAGCAGAGGACCCCTGAGGGAGCAGGAGATCAGTGGGATGCAGACCCCAAATTCTCATAACAAGACCAAACTTAATGGTCTGACTGAGACTGGAGGAATCCCGGCGGCCATGCTCCCCAGACCTTCAGCTGACACAGGACAGGAACCATCCCCGAAGACAACTCATCAGAAATGAAAGGGACTGGTCAGCGGGTGGGAGAGAGATGCTGATGAAGAGTGAGCTAATTATATCAGGTGGACACTTGAGATTGTGTTGGCAACTCTTACCTGGAGGGGGGATGGGAGGATAGAGAGAGAGGGAAGCCGGCAAAATTGTCAAGAAAGGAGAGACTGAAAGGGCTGACTCAAGACGGGGAGAGTAAGTGGGAGTAGGGAGTGAGATGTATGTAAACTTATATGTGACAGACTGATTGGATTTGTAAACGTTCACTTGAAGCTTAATAAAAGTTATTAAAAAAAAAATAAATAAAATAAAACACTAGAACACAGCTAATATGGGAGACACAGGTGTTGAGGGCCTTAGCTTGTTCCTCTCCAGAGGCAATGCCCATAACTGTTTTCAGGATTAGAATATAAGAGATGAGGATAATTAGAGCATCTAGGAAGAAAGTCAAAGCGACCAGAGCTACTGGACACAGGAGATTAAACGTAATATCAGCACAAGCAAGTTTCATGACATCTTGGTGGAGACAGAAAGCATGGGAGAGAACATGAGAACGACAATATGGAAACCAATAGAGTTGCAGAATTGGGGCACAATGAACACAAAGCCCCTCATCAGTACCCCTAGCCCTACCTTCATCACCCGGGAACTGATAAGAATGGAGTTGTACCTCAGAGGGGAGCAAATAGCAATAAAACGATCATAGGCCATGGCAAGCAAGACACCTGACTCTACAATGGCCAGTGAGTGAATGAAGTAGGACTGAGTGAAGCAAGCGCTCTGTGCAATCTTCCTCTGGTTCAACATTAGGACACCCAGGACTGTGGGCATTGTAGTTAGTGTAATCCCCAGGTCTGTGCCTGCCAACATTGCCAGGAAGTAGTACATGGGTTCATGAAGACTGTGGTCACTCAGAATGAGGAAGAGAAGTATGCTGTTGCCAAAGATAATAGAGAGGTAGATGAGAAAGAAAGGAATAGCGATCCAGTGGTGAATTGTCTCTAAGCCCAGGAATCCAGTCAGCAAAAAGGGGGCAGCACTATTGTTGGACCACATGGTAAGTTTTGTAGATGAAGAAGAGATTTACCAGGGGTTACGTTCTGTAAATAAAATCTTCTTTCTTTCTTTCACTATCTTCTTGTAGCACATCATTGGACCATTTTTTGCCTCAAATCTTAAATTTATTCTGTAGGTCGGTTCAGTCCTAACTAGTTATATACCTGTATTCACAGGGCCTTTGCCTAGAAAAACAAACAACAATAATCATGATAATAATCACAACCACTTACTGTTCAGCATCCAGCTATCATTCTTTCAATCATACATCTTACTTCTATGTTCCTAGCCTTCACTCCTAGTCTCCACTATCACACCTTTGGCTCCATTCAGTTCCCTTTACTCATTTACTCCTCCTCATAGTATCCCTCTGATGTAGACCTTTGCTGTATTTGTCTCCAACAAGGGTCATTTCAGATTTTCTCTCTTCAACCAATCATATAACTGTCTCACTGATTCATCACTAAGGAAAATGATTACTCTATAGATATGAGTTCATTATTACGGAATATTTCAGAAATATTATTATCAATATTCTATCTCAAGTGGATTGTAAACAGGAGACATATGTAAATAACAAGACAAATTTGAACAAGTGGACGAAACTGGCAAACTCATCTTAGAAAGGTAGGATTACTCAATAGACTTGGTACTCAAGAAATTTCCACGTTGCAAAAGACCTGAGACCTGCAATACTAGAGACAGGCTTTATAACAGGATAAAGGATACTAGCCGGAAGCTCCTGGAAGAAACTTTTGAAGGAATACAGACTCCTAGAACAAAGGCCTCCACAGACTCTTAATACTTATACAAGACTATAGATTTTAAAAAGACATGTTTGTCTTAAAGGCAGAGGTAATATCAGAAAATGGAGATTGAATGTATAAAAGTTACAGAGCCAGATATAGGGAAATGATGAGGACTCCCAGAGAGTAGAATACGATGACTACATTGCTGGTGCAAACAATCATACAGACCCTCTAAACTTTATGAATCTAGAAAGTCCATGCCCAGAAAAATTAAAAATGGACTTTTGGAGGTGACTTTGACATATGGCCTATTAATAATTACACTGTCATAAAATCAAGTTAGGTTTAATTCCATATAAACAAGAAATTTAGTAGGAAAGTAGATCACAATAGCAATTAAAAATCACCACAACGGAAACATTAGTTTCTCCCAAATTCAATTAAATGTATATGTGTCCAGATTCTTTTTAATTATTATTTATTATTATAAATATCACTAGTAATATCTCTGAAGGGGAATTCAGGAAGAATGAGGTGTTGGCAATCTTCGTTTCACTTCCACTTTATAAAGACTAGCAAAAATAATAATACACAATTTTTTTAAAAATGTTGACACATGGTTAATGAAAAAAAATTGCCATCAAGTCAATTCTGACTAGCGACAACCCCACATGTTACAAAGTAGAAGTGCTCCTTGGGGTTTTCTTGGCTGTAATCTTTATGGAACCAGATCACCAGGCCTTTCTTCTGCAGCATCAATGAGTGGGTTCAAACCCTCAATGTTTAGGTTAGTAGTGAAATGCAAACCATTTGCACCACCCAGCATGGCACATGGTAATATCTTTAATAATAAGCAATGCAGGTGAAGGGAGATGGAAACTAGGAAGAGGAGTGGGCTATGGAAATGGCCACAACTATGGGCTATAGTCTATGACAAAAACGCTGGTCTGAGCACAGAAGTAGCAGATACTCTGTTGATATGTGTACTAATAAAACTGCCAAATGTCTTGATTTGCTGAACAATCTACCACTACACAGAACTGATGTGTATATCATCATAAGCCATAATTCCTAACAGTTCCTTCCCCTCAACCTCTAACATTTCGTTACTAAAAACATATGCGGAAAAGAGAAATACAGAATAGATAAGTGACACAATTTGTTGTTTTGGACAGGGTCACATCACCTACTTGGCCCCACTGTCAGTCAGTGGGCCAATGGGAGGAAACAGAAGAGCGTCCTCTTACAAGTATGCTTAAACCATACCGGTGTTATAGAAGACTGAACTTTGGGGTTTGGATTTGGGTCTGAGTTGGATTTAGGTAGCGAAAGTGTGTGGTAATCCTTTCGGAAATAGCTATAAAAATTTATTAATATTTAAGCTTTAATTGACCCTAGTAGAAGAGTCCCCTATTCATTTTCTGCAGACCCTAGCTACCCTGGTATCTAGTTGTGGAAAATTTCATGGTTCCAGGAAATGTCCACATACCCTAAGTAAAAAAAAAAAAAATCCACCACCATTGAGTCAATTCTGACTCAGCAACACTATAGCACAGAGTAGAACTTCCCCGTATGTTCTCCAAGGGTATAAATCTTTATGGAAGTGGACTGCCACATCTTTCTCGGGTAGAGTAGCTGGTGAATTCAAACCACTGACTTCTTGTTTAGTAACCAAGTGCTATAACCACTGCACCACCAAGGCTCCTTCACCCTAAATGTATCAGACGAAATAGCTGCCCAATTTAGGAAAGTCTTCTAATACGAGGTATATGGCATCAGTGACAGTGGCAAAATCAGTGAAATTTCTCATCACCATCAGACAAGACTGAACGTTCCCTATGCCTACTGGATGTGGAGATGACCAAGCCTCACCATCTACTCACTCCATTCTGAGAGTTTTTTTTGTTGTTGAGTGTTCAAAATCAGCTTGCCCTGAGTTCTCCACAGTGTCTGAGAGTTACCTTGATATATCATTCAGAGTTTCTGCAACTTGACATGCTGTTTAGAGACTAGGAAACTTTTCTATAAACAAGTTTAAAAGGATGTAACACTCTTATAAGAGAGCAGAAGAGAATAGAACACAATAAGATCATGTTGAGAAAATGGAAAAATATTTTCTTTAGTTCTGGGTAATCCGCAAGTAGGAACCCTGTTGGCACAACATTTTACTGCTTGACTGCTAACCAAAAGGTTGGCAGTTTGAACTCACCCAGAGGCTATGCAGGAGAAAGGCCTGGCAACTTGTTCCCATAAGTATTGCAGCTGAGAAAATCCTATGGGGTTCTTCTACTCTGTCACACAGAGTCGCTATGAGTGGAAAATCAACTCGACGGCACCTAACAAGAACAACAACCTGCAAGTATCCTAGACAATCAGTATCTCCTGACTTCGTTCCCTTCATCTTCACCTATTACCCAAAAAATCTGTGTTCTTTGAGAAAAAAATCAATAAGAAATATCCAAAAAAGGAATCTAACAATAGGAAATTATGGGCTAAAGATAGTGATCTGAAAGATCTCAGCTTTGATGTTATTGTTTAAGTTTTACATTGAGCATGAATTTAGATGGTAGAGTGAAACTAGGAAAAAGTTTGTTTTTAGAATGGAAAAAAGAAAGAGGGTCTAAGAGGAGATTTTTAAAAATAGAGATATAGAAGTATAGAAAAAGTGAATCTTAGGTAGTGTTGTAATTTAATAGTAAAAATATCATAGAATGGCCAAGTAAAAGTGGAAAATATCCATAGTTTTTAGAAACTAGTCCTTTGGTGATTTTGGCAATTCAATAGTTGTGAGATAAAAAGTGAATAAATGATGAGAAATTTAAAAGATGAGTTTAATAAAATGTACATTCTTTGGTTGAAAAAACTGAGCTATAGAGGGGTTAAGTAATTTGCCCTAGATATATGGCATGCAGGAACCCTGATGGTACAGTAGTTAAGAGCTCAGATGTTATCCAAAAGGTCATCAGTTCAAACCCACCAGCCACTACGAGGGAGAAAGATGTGGCAGTCTGCTTCCATAAAGATTAAGGCCTTGGGAACCCTATGGGGCAGTTGTACTCTGCCCTGTAGGGTCACTATGAATCGGAATCAACCCTATGGCAATGGGTTTGGTTTTGGATATGGCATACAGGAATTCAGACTGAGATGTATCAGATCCAAAGCCCAAGCTCATGTTCTTAATCAATATTCACTGGATATAAATGGTAGCTCTCTTGCCTGAGCTTGATTTTTCACATATTATCCCACTTGCTGAATTCTTCATTTCACTAAAAACAAACAAAACAAAAAAAGAACTCTGCTTTCTTAGCCTATATCCAAGAACTAACTACATAAGCCAGGTAGAAGAGTTAACCTTTCTGCATTTCAATTACTAAGCTTCCTTACCTGAGACACAGCTTGCTTTTTGTAGTTCCTGAGCATGATCTGAGGATTGGTTTGATGCTACCTCTTCACTGTATGTTCTGAGTCCAGAGGAGAGGTATATTTGTTAAAGAAACAATTCCCAAGGGAGTCACTCTAGCTCATTTCCACACGGGCTACTTGCGAATACCAACTCATCCTCTTTTCCTCCCCAGTCTGGGAAAGATCTGGGCCAGTGAAGTTGTTCACCATGGCCTCCACCTCTTTTCTGGATGGAGAATTTCTGAAAAGAATCAGTGTTTCTAATGTTACGTGAGGTATTTCCTATGCATGGGGCACCCAAATATTTTATGGTCATGGAGTGGGGAAAAAAGTCATTTTTTACTTCCTAAATGTTGGCATTTGAGGAACAATATTCCATTTCCTCTTTTTCAAGCTGTTCATGTGTTGCAGATTCTCACAGAACCATAGCATTTTTAGGAATAAATCAAACCCTTTAGCAAACCTGAACCACCACCTAATCATTGCACCCTGATGCTTGCTCATCAGATATCTATCTGTTCTTTCCATTGATTGGAAACTCACTAGTCTTTGAAGTAATCCATTCCATTATTTGACAATCTTTTTGGAGTTTATATTGAAACTTAAATCTACTTTCCTGAAATATCAATACCTTATTCTTAGATCTGATTTCCAAAATCAAATTGATCATGTCTAAACAATCACATTCATAGAATCGCTCTAAATGTATAAAGACATGTACATTGATAGTTTTAAGACTTTTTTTTCCATATCACTGAGCACCTACAAGTTCTTCAACTGTTTCTTACACAATTATTCCCAGTCATTATTCATCTTCTGTGATTCTTTTCCTGTTGTTTTTATGTGCCCTGGAGTCAGCTCCAATTCATAGCTACCTTGTGGATAACAGAAATAAATGTCACCCGGCCCTGTGTCATCTTCGTGATTGTTGCTATGTTTGAGTCCATTGTTGTGGCTATTGTGTCAATCCATCTTATTGGTGGTTTCCTTTGTTTTTACTGATCCTCTATTTTACCAACTGTGATGTCCTGTTCTAGGGATTGGTGTTTCTTGATGTCTTCAAAGTAAGGAAGTCAAAATTCCACCACCCTCGCTTCTAAGGTTGTATTGCTTCTAAAACTGATTTGTTTGTTCTTATGGAAATTCGTGGTATAGTTAATATTCTTCACCAACACCACAGTTCGAATGCATGATTGAACATAATAATGCAGGCATTATCAGATCAGTCCCATTCCGATAATCTCATTTACTGAATCAAACCCTGAGTGTCTAGGTAAACAGTCAAAGATTGCGCAGGTCCACAACTGTATATCCAAAATCTTTGTCATAATACACATTTCAGAATTCAAAGTTTTCCTGATTTAAATAAATAATAAAATGTGTACAATATATAATGTATAATACCCCCAGCAAGTAGTCCCCTGTAATATGATACTCCATAATCTACCCTCTTTTTACACTAAAAGAATAAATAAGGACTATAAATAGGTTCCCATATAGTCAGGTCATATTTTCCCAACAAATACATTTAATGATTCACTTTACAGAGCTTTTTGGACTTCAGCAATATAGGTAGAATTTTGTAGACCTACATTAGCTTTTCAAAGAACTTTATTATAAAGTCAATTGAAATAGGACACATATTAAACTAAAACTTCTGAAAGTTGTTTTTTAAAGTTCTCATATTTTCAGTGCCTAGCCAGAGCTTAGCACATAGATGATGCTCGATAAATATTGATTGCATGAATGTATGCTGGATCATGGAATAAAACAGTTGATTTGTGGTCAAACTGTAGAATTTTATATTTAATAATAATAAAATTAATACTTGTTAATTTAACCCCTTGTTTTTGAGCATGATGAGATCATGTCATCTCCTTTCCTTTACTGCTTTTCCTTTATATACCTCCAACATTTATATCAACCATATTATAAAAATAAATGGCATGGGTCAAAAATGGAGATCTATGTGTCTCTTTCCTTCTGAGTTCTTTGGTTGTTTAGTGAGTTTTAAGATTTTTCAGCACCTGTAATACAACTTATATTTCTCCATCTAGAATAAAAGACATTAAAAGCTGCTTTGAAAAAATACCTCTTTACAGTCTAAATATCTCTGCCTATTGCTGTGATCTACCCACCATGAGCTAGCCAAATTATTGCCTAGAAAGACATTTTTAGTTTCAATAAAGTGCTCCACCCAGAGGATATGCTACCAGAAATTAAATTTATTTTCTATGTTTTATCAGCTATGTCACCAAATAAATAGAGGAAGGAAATCATTGAGTAAAACTTTATTTATGGAAATGGACCTAATGGCCAGGGAGAAAGCTGAAAAAGCTGTTTTAGTGTATTCAGGTCACTTAAAGAACAATTCTTCCCTGAAGAATATGAGAAAAAAAGGAGTCATAGTAGGTCTGGTCCAATGGGATGACAGAAATTGAAACTGCTAACCCAGTGCTCATGGTGTTGGCATGATACTTGGGAAATGTCTTTGCATTAGAAGAGTTGACAGCAATTTAGAGAACTTAAACTTTGGACTCTGTTACGTAAGTATTTGTGTCAAATAAAACAGAATGCTAGTGAATTTTTTTCTTCCAGAATCATTTTGAAAAGTTCTCCTTCAGTACCAATGAGTGCATCTAGAACAACATTCAGCCTCCAAACCAAAGTCTGGGGACAACTTCAGCATATGTCCACTTCCCTACAGTCTTTTTCTTTTCTTTTTTCCATTGCGGAAACAACTCTGCTTATCCGACAGTGAGCAGTTTTCTTGTATTTCTTTAGAAAGATCCAAACATTGTCATGTTACCACCTCACTATGTGCCTGCAGCAAGCATGCCAATGATCTTAGTCAGCCTTAGTTTGAATTTCCCTTTTCTCTCGCACGTAAGTGACAGAGAATTAAATAAACTTTAACTTGAAGTCCATGACAGGTAACTGGGTATTTTTCATTTAGAATGAGGCAACTATTATAATTTGAATTTAAAGTCCTTGGTCAGTTTTAGTTGGGGCCCGTCCACCAATGTAACACTGTAAAAGAGGCAGCCTGATCCTAAATTTTAGCTATCAGATAGGGGAACCTTATCACAATAACTGGTTACGACCTTGGGAGCCATGGATTTCACACAACTTCTTTTCTTCAAACATGACTAGCAAATCCAGTCACTCTTCAACCACATGAGTCTCTGTACCTCAGTCACCAAAACCAGATGGACTTAGTCTGGAGTGTGCTTCTCCGTGAGGACATTTACAAGCATTAGGGGTCTCATGGGGACATTATGAGAGGACAGAGACTTTGGGGGATAACTAAGCTTTAGGATTTAGAGTTATATTCAGCATCAAGTCTTCAGCATTGGACTGTAAGACACATAGTTGCCCTTATGAAATGTGTGGAAGAATATTTCATTTTCATAATTAAATAAGTCTCAGAAATTTTTGTACATGGCCATGCAGAAGTTCTCTCAAATCCTGTCTCTTAAGCATTTCATGGATTCGTACCATTTTTCTTCATATTTTTCTGTCTTCACAATATAGAGTTTTGTACATAGGATGCCAGAGAAAGCATCAGTTTATTGAAATTCCACTGTATAACCCTTATCCTTGAAAATGTACTTATAAAGTTTGGATGTCATCTAGTCTTTTAGTTCTGGAGTGCTTGTAATTTACTTTTCTCTGTATAGGCCTGACACTCCAGTCATGGCCCTCAGGTCAAGTGAAAAGATTATAGAAATCATCTGAACTTCAACCTTCTTCCCCCAGGAAGCACATATAGCTTTCTTCTTCAAGGAATTTGTTTGTACAACAGAATGTTCATAGTGAGGGGGTGGAGGAGAGATATATCTTGTTAGAATCTTGGCATACTGTGGTGAAGACATCCAAAATGCCCTAAACATTTTATAAAAGCCTCTGTGAGTTATTTAAAACATTATTAGGAAAATATGAAATGCAAATTAGAGACCAAGAGAGTTGCTTATTGTACACTACATACCTATTTAAAAGAAGAGGTGAATGCTTTGATTTTAAAATAAACACACTCATTTCACATCATTAAATTTATCGTTTAAGTAGAAAAAGGAAATTAATACCAGAAATTATTTAAAAGATAAAAAGATTGAAAGCTTTATCATTGCTTTTATACACGCACACACGCCATCATGCATATACACACGTACACGTTCAAACACCATTGTAAAGTCTCTTAGATTTTAGAGAAGACTTATGCATTTTTTTTCTTATAAATTGACTAGGACGGTTTATTCCACAAGCTTACTTGAGGAAAGAATTCAGTATAGAATTTTGTAGTACAATGTGGTTTTCTTCAGAGATCTGCAAACAGCCATCCATGAAGATGTGCCCAGCTCTATGCTAGCCACTAAATCCCTTGTGAAAGATCTTCATTTTTCCAGTGTGTTATTGGTATTTGCTCAGAGAGTAACCCAGGCTTTAGTCATTCATCCTGTCCTTATCATTGTGTCTCTGATTCTATGTCTCTAACCCAGTGGATCCAATCATAATTTATGTATTAGCACATATTTGGAAATATTTTCATTGGACTACTGATACAGAACTAGTTCTTTTTCTTTTTTTTTTTCCTTGAACTCCCTCCAATAACAATCACACAAGAGAAACCCTGATGTATTCTGCCCTATCTGTACATAGGACCCCAAAGGCCTGTGAGGTCTATGTACTTACTTTGGTATCAGCCCCTTATAGGTTTTTATTGCACTGCACCTCTAAATTTTCAACATATACTCACACATGCCTTGCTTTTGTTATGATTCTTTTTATTGTTCTAAATATATATATAATGCAACAATTGCTATGATTCTTAATGATCAGGAAAACTGAAACACATACAAAATAAGAATTTAATAAATATACTGTTTTATTTTCAAAAGTTCAGTCTTACAGCTTAGAACATCTCCTTTACCCTCTTTATTTATATCATAACCATATCATCTGGAATCATTCTTAAAGTCCTAAATTTAAAAATAAAGTTGTAACTATTCCTCTGATAGATTTAATGTGTGACCAATTATTGCTCTTCCATTGGTCCTACTCCCACCCAAGCCGTTGCCATGGCATAGATTCCAACTCATAGCGACCCTATAGGACAGAGTAGAATTGCCCCATGGGGTTTCCAAGGCTGTAAATCTACAGAAGCAGATGGCACATTTTTCTCCCGCTGAGCAGCCTGTGGGTTAAAACTGTTGACCGTTCAGTTAGCAGCCAAGTGCTTAACCACTGAACCACCAGTGTTCCTCCCATTTGGACTACCATACTTCAAATATATAAGCCAGGAATTTAGGATTGTCTTTACTCCTTCGTGAACTTTAATTCCATCTGCTTTTTTAAACAACCTGAAAATATTATTATTTTTAGATCCTAAATGTGTCTTACCTATACAATACTTTCCTGCATTAATTTATTATTGTCTCTTTCTGAAGTTATTCCAGTATCATCTCATGGTTTTGTTTCCCTGCTCTTACCCTTCACAAACGCATTTTATATACAGTTAAAATGATCATTTAAAAGCATCAATGAAATTGTGTTAGTCCCTTCAATAGTTTCTCATGACTCTTTGATTAGATACAGAGACTCTTACCATGGCCAACAGGGTCCTAAGTGGTTTGATCTTCTCTTCCCTCTTCAGCCTCTCCTCAGAACAATCACCATTTTGAGTTTGTCACATACTTTGGAAAATTTCATAATCCATCCCCCTGAGGTTTCTACACATACCTTTTTCTTCTGAGATTATTATTTCTTTTTTTATCAGTTAAGTTATACTCCCTCTTCAGATCTCAACTTAAAGGACTTCAGGGAACTTTTCCCATATCTCAAGCCAGAAAGTGGCATCTTTCTATTTTATCACTAATTCATGATATGTCTTAAATTTGGAATTATTTGAATATTTGACCGGAGAACAGATGGAAAGCTCCAGTAGGAAAAGATTACAGTCCATTTTCTTGCATTAAGGTTGTTTTTGGTTAGCGTATCGCCTGTCCTGTATTGCCTTAAAAAAGGGTATTGGTCTGGTATTCATCATTTTGAATCAAACAACCATATGGTCTACCATACTGGGAATGACAACCTGAAGAGGATGGTGTTGCGTTCACCCTCAAAAAGAACATTTCAAGATCTATCCTGAAGTACAACGCTGTCAGTGATAGGATAATATCCATATGCCTACAAGAAAGACCAGTTAACACGACTATTATTCAAATTTATGCACCAACCACTAAGGCCAAAGTTGAAGAAATTGAAGATTTTTACCAGCTTCTGCAGGCTGAAATTGATAAAACGTGCAATCAGAATGCACTGACAATTACCAGCCATTGGAATGCAAAAGCTGGGATCAAAGAAAAACTGGTAGTTGAAAAATATGACCTTGGTGATAGAAATGATGCCAAAGATCACATGTTCAAATTTTACAAGACCAACAACTTGCAAATACCTTTTTTCACCAACATAAATTGTAACTATACACACAGACCTCACCAGACGGAATATACAGAAACCAAATCAACTAAATCTGTAGAAACAGATGATAGAAAAACTCAGTATCATCAGTCAGAACAAGGCCAGGGGCTGACTACAGATCAGACCATCAGTTACTCATATGCAAGTTCAAGCTGAAACTGAAGAAAATTCAAACAAGTCCATGAGAATTAAAGTACAACCTTGAGTATTTCCCACTTGGATTTAGAGATCATCTCAAGAAATGGATTTGACACATTGAACATTAAAGACTGAAGACCAGACAAGTTGTGGAATGATATGAGGGACATCATACATGAAAAAAGCAAGAGGTCATTAAAAAGACAGAAGAGAAAGAAAAGATCTAAATGCATGTAAGAAAACACTCTGAAACTTGTTCTTGAACATCGAGTAGCTAAAGCAAAAGGAAAAAAATAATGAAGTAAAAGAGCTGAACAGAGGATTTCAAAGGGCTGCTCAGGACGACAAAGTAAAATATTACAATGACATGTGCAAAGACCTGAAGATAGAAAACCAAAATGGAAGAACACACTCAGCATTTCCCAAGCTGAAAGAACTGAAGAAAAAAATCCAAGCCTTGAGTTTCAATACTGAAGTATTCTACAGGGAAAATACTAAGTGACACAGGGAGCATCAAAAGAAGATGGAAGGAATACACAGAGCCAATATACCAAAAAGGATTGGTCAACATTCAAACACTTCAGGAGGTAACATATGATCAGGAACCGATGGAACCGAAGGAAGAAGTTCAAGCTGCACTGAAAGCATTGGCAAAAAACAAAGCTTCGGGAATTGATGGAATATCAATTGAGATGTTTCAACAAATGGATGCAGCACTGGAAGTGCTCACTTGTCTATGCCAAGAAATTTGGAAGACAGCTGTCTGGGCAACAGACATGAAGAGATTCTTATTTATACCTATTCCATTGAAAAGTGATCCAACTGAATGCAGAAATTATCAAACAATATCTTTAATAGCACACACAAGCAAAATTTTGCTAAAGGTCGTTCAAAAGCAGCTGCAGCAGTATATCAACAAGGAACTACTAGAAATTAAGCAAGATTTAGAAGAGGATGTGGAGCCAGGGACATCATTTCTGATGTCAGATGGATCCTGGTTGAAAGCAGAGAATACCAGAAGGACGTTTACCTGCATTATATTGATTATGCTAAGGCATTCGAATGGTGGATCATAACAAATTATGGATAACATCGTGGACAACAGGACTTCTGGAACATTTACTTGTGGCCAGGAAGAATCTGTACACAGATCAAGAGACAGTTGTTCAAACAGAACAAGGGGATACTGCATGGTTTAAAGTCAGAAAAGGTGTTGCGGCAGGATTGTATCCTTTCACCATACCTATTCAATCTGTATGTTAAACAAATAATCTGAGAAACTGCATTATATGAAGACAAACAGGGCATCAGGATTGAAGGGAGACTCATTAACAACCTGAATTATGCAGATTACACAACCTTACTTGCTGAAAGTGAAGAGGACTTGAAGCACTTACTGAAGAAGATCAAAGACCACAGCCTTTATTATGGATTACACTTCAACATAAAGAAAATGAAAATCCTCACGACTGGGCCAATAAGCAACAACATGATAAATGGAGAAAAGGTTGAAGTTGTCAAGGATTTCATTTTACTTGGATTCACAATGAACAGCCATGGAAGCAGCAGTCAAGAAATCAAAAGACGCATTGCATCGGGTAAATCTGCTGCAGAAGACCTCTTTTAAATGATGAAAAGCAAAGATGTCACCTTGAAGACTAAGGTGAGCCTCGCCAAAGCCATGTGTTTTCAATCACCTCATATTCATGTGAAAGCTGGACAATGAATAAGGAAAACCAAAGAAGAATTGTTGCGTTTGAACTGTGGTATTTGTGAAGAATACGGATGGATATACCATGGACTGCCAAAAGAACAAACATATCTGTCTTGGAAGAAATACAACCAGAATGCGCCTTAGGAACAAGGATGATGAGATTACATTTCACATAGTTGGGCCATTTGTATCAGGAGGGATGAGTCCCTGGAGGACATCCTGCTTAGTAAAGTAGAGGGTCAGCAGAAAAAGAGGAAGACCCTCAATGAAATGGATTGACACAGTGGCTGCAACAATGGGCTCAAGCATAGCAACAATTGTGAGGACGGCGCAGGGTCAAGTAGTGTTTGGTTGTTGTGCACAGGGTCGCTATGAGTTGCAACCAACCCGAAGGCACCTAACAACAAGAACAACAATAGTTATGAAAATGGACACAATAAAACTGATGCAACATCCTTATTCTCTCCATATATTAACCTCGTATAATATAGGATATGTAAAGCATGCCATAATTTTAGGAAATATACCTAGAATCAGGGAGGCATTTATCAGTATAGTCTCAATATCTCAACTGATAAAAAAAATTTTTTTAAATTATTTATATATGAACTTTCAAATAATGTATGTAAAAAGGAAAACAAAATTGGGAAAATGTTTGCAATATAAATAACACACCAAAAAAAAACGTTGCTATCACGTCGATTCCAACTCATAGCGATCCTATAGGACAGAGTAGAATTGCCCCACAGGGTTTCCAAGGAGAGGCTGGTGGATTTGAACTGCTGACCTTTTGTTTAGCAGCCCAGGTCTTAACCAGATAACACACAGGGGTTAAATATATAATGAGCTTCCACAAATAAATTAGAAAAGGATAAAACTGAGCAAAAATGTAATTAGACAAGTCAAAGTGAGATACAAAATGGCTACAACAAACTGAAAATCGTTTGTGCTTTATAACAATAAAAATAAACTGGGAAAACAAAACTTATGTATCAGACTAGACATCATCTCCCATGCATTTAAAGATTTTTATGTCCTCACTAGCAATTATAGAGAACACAGAATGAAGAGAAACAAAATCATAAACTCAACTAATGGCAAATCAATATATTTAGGGAGACCAGTATGTAAAAGAAAGGTCGGCGGTTTGAACCTACTAATAACTCCACTGAAGAAAGATGTGGCTTCATAAATGTCATTGTCTGATTTGGAAAAATGAGTCTTACTTTAGGAGACATAAGATTTCAGATATAGTGGCATTCCATGGCCTTTGATTCACAATCTCTATTTCATCTTTCTGTATGAAAAATTGTGACTAAAATTGAACATCTTTCTTATTATAGGCTCAGTTGACCCAGGCTGGCCACTTGGCCTCTTCTGAGGTGACCTGGTACATCTTAGCAATGCAGGATCTAAATGATCCTACCTTCCCTGCGTACTTACTAGGGTTTTTATCTCTGTTCTTTTCTCCAAAGATAAGTGGTATGTATATACATATATATAGATAGATATATTTCTTTCCAACTGATAAATAAATAAATATATATGCTCATTATATTTCTACTTAATTCGGCTTACAGCTTTATGTAAAAATTAAAGTCTCACCTAACTCTGAAAAAAATAGACTAGGTATAAATCCAAGACATCTTCCCAATAAAGGGAAAGGCCCAGTTTTCCTGAAGATCTCAAGATTCTGAAATAAAGGCTTAAGCTCTATTGTGCACAGAGAATAAGTGAACAATGCTTCTCTGAATCTGCTTGGTCTTGATACTGTATATAATAGGGTTCATGAATGGGGAAAGAGAAAATAAAAATAGCTCATGGTAATGTGGACCGCATGTGGTACATGTTTTCCAAACCGGTGGATGAAAGTTAAGCCAATTATGGTGATGTAAAAGCCTAGGACACAGCTAATATGGGAGACACAGGTATTGAGGGCCTTAGCTCGTTCCTCTCCAGAGGCAATGCCCATAACTGTCTTAAGAATTAGGACATAAGAAAAGACAATGATCAGAGCATCTAGGAAAAAAGTCAAAGCAACCAGAATAATTGGGTACACACGATTAAATGTAATATCGGCACAGGCAAGTTTCATGACATCTTGGTGGAGGCAAAAAGCATGAGAAAGCACATGGGAATGGCAATATGGAAAGAAATAGAGTGGCATAATTGGGGGCAAAACTGATAAAAAGCCCCTCATCAGTACCCCCAGGCCTACCTTCATTACCTGGGAATTAGTAAGGATAGAGTTGTACCTTAAAGGGATGCAGATGGCAATAAAACGGTCGTAGGCCATGGCAAGCAAGACACCTGATTCTACAATGGAAAAAGAGTGGATGAAGTATGCCTGCAAGAAGCAGGCCCCCTGATTGATCTCCCTGTTATTCAACCATAAGACGCCCATGACAGTTGGCATTGTGATCAGTGTCACCATAAGGTCTGTGCCTGCCAGCATGGCCAGGAAATAGTACATGGGTTCATGAAGACTGTGGTTATCCTTAATGAGGTAGAGGAGGGTGCCATTGCCAAGGAGCAGAGAGAAGTAGACTGCAAAGAAGGGAATGGAGATCCAGTGATGAGCTGCCTCCAGACCTGGGAAGCCAGTCAGCAAAAAGGGGGCAGCACTAATATTGGGCCACATAGTGGTCCAAAAGGTGAAGAGCAGTTTTCTGGAGACTAGGAATTCAGTAGCCCAGCTTTTTCAGATGTCACTACCTTGTCATGGGAAGGTATCACAGCAGCCTCAATCACAATCTTCATGTTTGTGATAATTAACTCATAAAATAAGAATGATTCTGTGACCATTTTCCTGCAGAAAAAGAGTAGAGATTTACAGGCTGTACTTGCGATGAGGTATAATGGTTTTCTCCTAAGTTACGTACAATATAGGATAATGGTTAAAATGTTCTCAAATAAAAAAAAAAAAAATCTCAATTTTTCTTATAACATCAGACCACACCAATCTGTATATGCTACAAAATGTTTGCATCCATAATGATAATTTTAAAAAGAGTAAATATATACAAACGGATAAAAATCTTGCATAGCTAGAATTTTTTTGACATATTTTAACTTTAAATTTATGTGTTACAATTATGTGCTACAAATAGAATTTTCACTTCAAGCATAGTTTTTGGTTAGAAAAATTTAGCTTGTTTTGACATTTAGTGTCAGCATTTATAGGATTCTAACAAAATTGGACCCTCTACTGAGAAAAATGAACAAGAACAGACAATTTAACATTTAGCCTCAAAGCACTCACAATTTTTTTTTATTGTGCTTTTAAGTGAAAGTTTACAAACCAAGTCAGTCTCTCATATAAAAACTTATATACACCTTGCTATATACTCCTAGTTGCTCTCCTTCTAATGAGACAGCATACTCCTTCCCTCCACTCTCTGTTTTCATGTCCATTCGGCCAGCTTCTGCCCCCTCTGCCCTCTCATCTCTCCTCCAGACAGGAGCTGCGCACATAGTCTCGTGTGTCTACCTCATCCAAGATGCTCATTCATCACCAGTATCATTTTCTATCCCATAGTCCAGTCAAACCCATATCTGAAGAGTTAGCTTTGGGAATGGCTCCTGTCTTGGGCTAACAGAAGGTCTGGGGACCATAACCTATGAGGTCCTTCTGGTTTCAGTCAGATCATTAAGTCTGGTCTTTTTACAAGAATTTGGGGTCTGCATCCCACTGCTCTCCTGCTCTGTCAGGGTTTCTCTGTTTTGTTCTCTGTCAGAGCAGTCTTCGGTTGTAGCCAAATCACTCACAATTTTATTGAAGCGCATCCATGTGTCTTGCATTAGAAACCCAAACCTTCCATGACCACATTTGCTAAAAAGACAGAAAATGTCTCTCCTTCTATACAGGCCTCTAGAAAACCTTTCTAACCTCTTCCGTTGACTGGATCTAAAATCAGATGGGAGAGGAGTCATTTCATATTTCTATTATTAGTGCTCACCCAATTTATACCCAATTTACCTTATCTGAGGACTTAGTTCAGAAACTTTCATTTCAAAATCTGTTGAAGAGTTCCCATTACAGAGCTTATATATGTGGAAATCACCTTCCATGAATTTCAGCTTTCCAGCTACCCAGGAGACTCTTTAATCTCCCTTCTTCTATCCTTCTTCAGGGCAGAGCTTGGTCTCCAGACCAAGATAGTCAGGCCTTTCAAATGTTTCTCCACAGATGGTGCAGGAACACTGAAAACTCAAATGCCAGCTGGTGTGGGATGCCAGACCTTGGTTATGTGACCCCTAAAATCCTCAGCATCATTATTTAAGAAATCTGTGCTTGTTCTCCCTGTTGTCTATCTCAAAGATCAAGGGTTTACCAGATGTTCTCAGAGGTCTTGTTTCTTTGTTGGTCCTAGAACATATGAATTCCAATTGCATTTTTGTCTTTCCTATTTTTTGGGGGTGGGTGGGTGGGTGGATTATAACTAATCCAGAAGAACCTCCAGGGATCTTCTAACAGGCATGTAAATGAGAGCATCTTACATTCTGTATTAAAATCACAATGTTTATACTCATACCAATGCCTACTTTCTGTTACTTACAGAGTGACAGATGCCTTTTGTTTTTTCAAAAAACCTTAAAAATCTAGTGAGGACTAATGATAAAATATTTTCTATAAATTTCCACAATACTGCCTTTACTGCATGAGAATTAGTGTGCTAAGGGAGCAGATAAGAGATATCTCTGGGATCTGGGAAAACTTCCCAGAGGAAGCAGCATTTAACCTGAAAGTTGAACAAAGGGAAGGGTAAGAAATATGCTAACTGTGGTATGATACTATTTCCATCCAGAGGGAATTACATGCATACTGATCATGAAACCAGACAAAATATGCTGAAATCAAGAAAAAAAAATCGTTTTTATATTTTCACTTAAATTATTATCACTAGGACAATAAAACATAAGAGAAAGCTTGACACAAAATGAGTGTGTGGTAGCAGATTCTAATCTCATACCAAAAATAATAAAATAAAATAAAACCTCAAACTCGTTGCCATAGGGTTGATTTTGACTCATAGCAACCCTGTGTCACATAGGGTCTTACAAATCACGCAAGGAGTTTTGACTTTGTCCTAAGAATATGAAGTAAGAGAGTAGGAACTATGATAGCACAATCATTGTTTAATGGTTACCTTGGGTATAGTATGAAGACCACATTGGCAAGGGGGGAAGAATGAATACAGGTAGGAGGAGAAAGTAATTCAGTAGTGTTGGTTTAGATGTGACTAGGGCTGTCAGTAGGACTGGCAAAGGACTAAAAATTCTATGACTTAGAAAGTATATGACATACAGGAATTCAAACTGAGGAGTATCTGACCCAGATCCTGAGCCCACGTTCTCAATCAACATCCGTTACATATAAATGGTGGATCTTCTGTCTGGGCTTGCCTTTTAAAATGGCACCCCCTTTTCTGAATTTTTCTTTTAACCAAAAATAAATTAAAAAAAATAATAAACAGAAAACTTTGCTTTCTTAGCCTATACCCAAGAACCAAATACATAAGCCAGGTAGTAGAGTTACCCCTTAAAACATCCTTTCTGCCTTTGAATATCTGGGCTTCCTTACCTGAGCCACAGCTTATTCTTTGTGATTCCTGAGCATGCATTGATGACTGGTTTGATGTTATATCCTCAGTATCTGTTCAGAGTCCTGAGGAGGGGTATATTTGTTAAAGAAATAACTCCCAAGGGAGTCACACTAGCTCAACCCCACTTAGGATATTTGTGAATACCAACATATCCTCTTTTTCTCCCACACTTGGGAAACATCCGGACCAGTGAAGTTGATTCCCATGGCCTACAGCCCTTCTCTAGATAGAGACTCTCTGGAGAGAATCAGTGTCTCTAACATTAGATTAGGCATTTCCTATCTGTGTGACTCCCAAGTGTTCTGCAGGTTGGTCATCGAGTGGGGAAAATGGTCACTTTTTTCTCCTAAATGAGGGCAGGTGGGGGGACAATATTCCATTTCCCTTTTTCTAACTATTTGCTATAATGAACTCTCACAGAATCTTTGTATTTTTAGAAATATGGTTCTGAAAAGGCCATCCAGTCAAATCTTTTACCATATCCTTGAGCCACTATGTAACAAGTGTGCCTTGATGCTTGCTCATCACATATCTATTAGCTCTTTCCATTGACTGGAAACTCACTACCCTTTGAGGTAACCTGTTCAATTAGTTTACAATATTTTTAGTTTTTATATTAAAACTTAAATTCACTTCCTTGAAAGATCAATCCCTTATTCCTAACTCTGATCTCTAGAAACAAACTGATTGGGTCAAAACACCGTTATTGATATAGTCTTTCTAAATGTGTGAAGATATCTATATTAATAGTTCTAAGGCATTTTTTGTTTGCTTTTTTGCTTCTGCAGGCTGATCATCCACTAGCCCCTTAACTGTTTATCACATAATTATTCCCAGTCCTTATTCATCCCCTATAATCCTAATTGAACACAATAATTCAGAAGTTGTAGGATTTGTCTCATCTTGAAAATCTCCTCCCTCCACTGGATTAAATATGAAGCTTCTACATAAGCAGTCTAAGATAGGGCAGGTCCACAACTCTATATACAAAACCTTTGTCTTAAGGTATATTTCAGAATTCATGATTCTTCAGTTTTTTTTTAAAGTAAAAAAAAATGTATATAGCATATATTGCATAATACAACCAGCAAGTAACATCATATAATACCCTATAATCTATCCCCTTTTTACAGAAATACAATAAGTAAAGAGTATAAACAGTCTCTCATACGTTCAGGTCAAATTTTGCCATGTCATTTTAAATTGTGTTGTATATAGCCAACAAGTGCATGTAATTATTAATTGTGCAGAGTATACAGAAATATAATCATATTTGAAAACGTTGAATAGAACTATGCATACAGGTAGTATAATTAAGCCTGATGGTCCAGGGAGAAGGCTAAAAGAAGATGTTTTAATGTGTTCAGGGTATTTAAAGGAAGATACCTTGCCTGGAGAATATGAGAGGAGCGGGGGAAGGTTCATGGTAGATCTGGTCCAATGAGATGAAGGAAAGTGGAACTGCTAATCCAGTGCTCATAAGATTGGCATGATACCAGGAAACATCTGTATATTTGTATTAGCAGAGTTGATAATTTAGAGCACTTACACTTTGGACCGCTGTTAAGTAAAAATATATGTTAACTAAATACATTGCTAAGGAATTACCCTCTCCCAGGATCATTTTAAAAAGTCCTCCTTTAGCAACAATTGCAGCACCTAGAACACAATGCTCAATCTCTAAGCCAAAGTTTGGTGACAACTTCACCATAAGTCCACTTCCCTAGTCACCTTCTTCCATTTTGGAACAATCCCGTTTACCCAACAGTGAGAGTTCCTCTTGTACCTCTTCAGAGAGACTCAAAGCTTATCTTGTTCTTAACACACTATGTGCCCCCAGCAAGCCCGCCAATGGTCTTAGTCAGCTATAGTTTGCACTTCCCTTTCCTTTCACACATAAGTTACAGAGAATTAAACAAAATTTAACTTGAAGGTCCATGACAGGTAACGGATATTTTTCACTTAGTGTGAGGGAGCTTAAAGGGCCTTGATAAATTTAGCTGAGGTCCATTCCACCAATTTGGCACTGTAAAAAAAGACAGCCTGTCCTAAAATTTAATTATCAGAGGGGGAAACCTTATCACAACAACTGGTGGCCACCACGGGAGCCATGGGTTTTTCACAGCTCTATTCTTCAAACATGACTTGCAAAGTCAGTCACTTCTCAACCGCAAGAGTCTCTGTACCCCAGGCAACAAATCTAGATGGACGTTGTCTGAAGTGGGCTTTTCTGTGAGGACACTTACACGCATTAGGGGCCCCATGGACACATGAGATGACAGAGGAAGCCTTTGGGAATAACCAGGCTTTAGGATTTAGAGTTATATTCAGCACCCTAGGCTTCAACATTGTACTGTGGGACACATAGTTCTTCCTACTAAATGTGTGGAAGAATATTTCAGTTTCACAGTTAAATGACTCTGAGAAAATTTTTGTACTTGGCCATATGGAAGTTCTCTCAAATTCTATTTCTTAGGCATTGTATGGGCCGGATCTCATTTCTCTCCAAAAGTTTCTGTTTCCAATATAGAAATTTGGCCAGAGCATGCCAGAGCAAATATTTGGTGTATCGAAATTCCTACTTATTATCTTTCTTTTTGAAAAATGCATTAATAAAATATGGATATTTTCTAGTTTTTAGTTCTCAAATGCTTATAGTTTTCTTTTCTCTGTATAGTCCTGACACTTCAGCCACAGTTCTCAAGTCAAGTGAAAAGTTTATTGCAAAGCACATAGAGTTTTCTTCTTCAAAGAGTCAGTTTGGACAACAGAATGTTCAAAGCAGGAGAGAGATGGAGAGATATATTTTGGTAGGATCTGGGTATATTGTAGTGAAGATGTCCAAAATGAACTAAAATTTTTGTAAAACTCTCTGTGAGTGATTTAATACATTATTTGGAAAACATGAAATGCAAATTAGAGGCTCAGAGACCCACTTACCTTACAGTACAGATGTATTTTAAAGAAGCGGCAGACACTGATTTTAAAATGAATGAAAAACACTCATTTCACGTCATTAAATGTATCATTTAAGTAGATATAAAGGAAGTTTTAATGCCAGAAATGTTTAAAGAAATAAAAAGATTGAAAGCTTTATCATTGTTTTTACACATGCACACACATGCCATCAAGTACACACACACATACACATGCAAACATCAATGTAAATGCTCTTAGATTTTAGAGATGATCTATTCATTTGTTTCTTATAAATTGACTAGGATGGTTTACTCCACAAGTTCACATGAAGGAAAGAATTAAGTATAGAATTCTTCAGTACCATGTGGTCTTCCTCAGAGACCTGTAAACAGCCATCCATGAAGATATGCCCCAGCACTGTTAACTTACTGAATCCCTTGTGAAAGATCTTCATTTTCCAGTGTATTATTGGTATTTGCTCAGGGAGTAACCCAGGCTTTAGTCATTCATCCTGTCCTCATCATTGCATCTGTATCCAATTCTCTGCCTCTACCTATGGCATCATATCATACTGTATGTATTATCACATATTTGGAAATATTTTCATTGGACTATTGATTTAGAACTGGCTCATTTTTTTTTCTTGGACTTCCTCCAATAACAATCGCCCAAGAGAAACCCTGGTGTATCCTGTTCTCTTCATAGTTAGAAACCCAAAGGCCTATGAGGTCTATGAGCTTCTTTTGGTATCAGCATCTTGTTTGTTTTTATTGTCCTGCACCTCAAAACTCTCAGAATATACTCACACACACACACATCTTGCTTTGCTATGATTTTTTTATTGTTGTAAATATGTATATCCTGCAACATTTGCTATGATTCTTAATGATCAGGAAAAATGAAACACACATGAAATAAGTATTTAATAAATATACTAGTGTTTTGCTTTAAAAAAGTCCACTCCTACAGCTTAGAATATTTCATTTGCCCACTTTATTATACCACAACCTTGTCATTTGGATTCATTCTCCAACTTCTAAATTTAAAAAGAAAATTATAGCTATTCCTCTGATTGATGGATTTAATACATGATCAAGTATTGCACTTGCATTGGTCCTGTACCCACACGACCCCTTGGCATTCAGTTGATCAACTCAGAGACCCTTTAGCACAGAGTAGAATTGCTCCACAGGGTTTCCAAGATTGTAAATCTTTACAGAAGCAGACAGCCACATCTTTCTTCTGTGGAGCAACTGGGGAGTTGGAGCTGCTGATCTTTCAGTTAGCAGCTGGGCACTTAACCTCTGTGCCACTAGGGCTCCTCCCATTGATACTGCCATGCTTCAAATAGTATAAGCTAGAAATTTAGGGTTGTCTTTGGTCCTTCCCAAACTTTTCTTCCATCTAATTGTTTAAACAACCAAAAAATCTTATTATTTTTAAACCCTGAACATGTCTCATGGCTCTCCGTTACTTTCTATCTTCACTTTCCTACAGTAACTTACTATAGACTCTTTCTGAAACAACTCCAATATCCTCTCAAGGTTTTCTTGCCCTTCTCCTACCTTTCTCAAATACATTTTATGCACAGTTAAAATACTTATTTAAAAGCATCAATGAAATTGTATTAGTCCATTCGATAAACTTTTCATGATTCTTTGGGTAGGTAGAGAGAACCTTGCCATGATCAACAGGATCCTATGTGATTTTGCTTCTCTTCTCTCTTCAGACTCTCCCCAGAGCAATCATTCCTTACACAAGTGTTCCACACATACCACTTTCTGCTGAGATTATTATTTGCATTTTTGCCAGTTAAATTATACTCCCTCTTCAGATCTCAGCTTAGAGGACCTCAGGGAACCTTTCCCATATCTTAACCCAGAGGGTGGTGTCTTTTGAGACCCACAGTCTGAAAGCAGTTTCTTCTTTCTGTTTTATCACTAATTCATGACATATTTAAAATTTGTATTTATTTGAATAGTTGACTCCAGAACAAATGGATATTTCCAGAAGGGGAAGATTTCAGTCCATGTTCTGGCAGTAAGATCACTTTAATTTAGCATATTGTCTGTCCCAGAGAAGAGCCTTAAAAAAGTATCCAAGTTAATAGCTGAGTATTGTTGCTACTGTTATGGAAATGAACACAATGAGGACTAATGTAACATCCTTATTCTCTCTCAGTGTGATACAGAGTATATAAATAAACTATGCCAAAATTTTAGAAAATATACAAATAAACGTAGAATCAGGGAGGCATTTATCTGTATGGTCCCAATACAGATAATCAGTTGACAAAGTAAATAATTTTTAAAGTTTTATATATATAAACTTTAAAATAATATATATATAAAGAAAAACACAAAACTGGGAAAATGCTTGTGATATAAATAACTAGGGTTAACATATGATGAGCTTCTACAAATCAGTTAGAAAAGGATAAAACTAAGCAAAAATATGATTGGATAAGTCAAAGTGAGATATAAAATGACAAAAACGAATTGAAAATTGTGCTTTATAACAACAAAAATAAATCAAATAAACAAAACCTACAATATTACACTACATTTATCTCCCAGACATTCAAAGATGTTTATCTCCTCATCAACATTTAAAGAGAACGCAGGATGAAGAGAAATAAAATCATATGGAAAATCAAATCCTGCTTTAACATAAAGAGGATTTCAGATATAGTGGAAATCCATGGCCTTTGATTCACTATCTCTATTTCACTTTTCTATTACCAAAAAATGAGGCCAAAATTGTACATGTTTATATAGGCTGTGCTGGCCCAGGATGGCTACTTAACTTGGCCTCTTCTAAAATGCCCTGGTACATCTTCGCAATGCAGGATCTGAATGATCCTATTTTCCCTGCCTACATTCTGGGGTTTTTATCTCTATCCTTTTCTCCAAAGATAAATGATATCTATCTATCTATCATCTCTCTATCTGTCTATATATCTTTTTCCATTGACAAATAAGATATATATGTATTCATTATATTTCTCCTCAATTCGGCTTATAGTTTTATGTAAAAATTGAAGTCTCATCTAACTCTGAAAAAACAGATTAGGTATAAATCTAAGACACCCTCCCAATAATAGGAAAGGCCCAGTTGTCCTGAAGATCTCAAGATTTTGAAATAAAGGCTCAGGCTCTACTATGCACAGAGAATAACCCAACGATGCTTCTCTGAATCTGCTTGGCCTTGATGCTGTATATAATGGGGTTCAAGAATGGAGGAAAGAGAAAGTAGAAATAGCTCATGGTAATGTGTACCACATGTGGTACATGTTTTCCAAACTGGTGGATGAAGATCAAGCCAATTACAGTGATATAAAAGACTAGGACACAGCTTATATGGGAGACACAGGTATTGAGGGCCTTAGCTAGCTCCTCTCCAGAGGCAATGCCCATAACTGTCTTAAGAATTAGGGCATAAGAAAAGACAATGATCAGAGCATCTAGGAAGAAAGTCAAAGCAACCAGAACTACTGGGTACACACGATTAAACGTAATATCAGCACAGGCAAGTTTCATGACATCTTGGTGGAGGCAAAAAGCATGAGAAAGGACATGGGATCGGCAATATGGGAAAAAATAGAGTGGCATAATTGGGGGCACAAGGGATAAAAAGCCCCTTGTCAGTATCCCCAGGCCTACCTTCATTACCTGGGAATTTGTAAAGATAGATTTGTATCTCAAAGGGGTGCAGATGGCAATTAAATGGTCATAGGCCATGGCAAGCAAGACACCTGACTCTACAACTGAAAGAGAGTGGATGAAGTAGGCCTGCAAGAAGCAGGCTCCCTGATTGGTCTCTCTGTGATTCAACCATAAAACACCCATGACTGTTGGCATTGTGATCAGCGTCACCACAAGGTCTGTGCCTGCCAGCATGGCCAGAAAATAGTACATGGGTTCATGGAGACTGTGGTCACCCTTAATAAGGTAGAGGAGGGTGCCATTACCAAGAAGCACAGAGAGGTAGACTGCAAAGAAGGGGATAGAGATCCAGTGATGAGCTGCCTCCAGACCTAGGAAGCCAGTTAGCACAAAGGGGGCAGCACTAATATTGGACCACATAGTGTGCGTAAATATGAAGAGCAGCTTTCTGGAAACTATGAATTCAGTACCCCAGCTTTTTCAGTTTTCACTACCTTGTCATGGGAAGATATTACGGCAGCCTCAATCCAAATCTTCATGCTTATGGGTAATTAACTCATAGGATAGCCATAGCTCTGCAAATATTTTCCTACAGAAAAAGAGTAGAGATTTACAGGCTGTACTTGCAATGAGGTATAATGGTCTTCTCCTAATAATAATATAAGGCTGATGGTTAAAATGTTCTCAATTTTTTTTTAAATCTCAATGTTTCTTATAACATCAGGCCCCTCCAGTGTACGTATGCTAGAAAAACATTTGCATCCATAGTGATAATTTTAAAAAGATAAATATATACAAATGAATAACAATTTTGCATAGAGTGCTTTTTTGTTGTTGCTCATTTTGACACATTTAAACTTTAATTTCATAAGTTGCATTTATGAAATAAAATTTTCATTTCAAATATAGTTTTTAGTAAGAAAAACCTAGTTTGCTTTGACACTGAATGTGTTTTAGAGCTATCTATTTTTACTGTGATAAATGAACAAGGACAGACATTTGCACATTTAGCCTCAAAGCATTCACAATTTTATTGAAGCACATCTATGTGTCCTATATTAAAAACCCAAGCCTTCCATGATCACATTTGCTGAAAACAGAGAATGTCTATGCTATAGGTATTGTAATCTCACTTGGGATCTCTCCCTCTATACAGGCCTTTTGAAAATCTTTCTAACCTTTTCTTCTGTCTGGATCTAAAATCGGAAGAGAGAGGGATCATCCCATCCTTCTGTTCCTGGCACTCACTCGATCCACAATCTCGTTGCTCTAATGGGAAACTGTTCCTGTCTTATTTGAGGAGTCAGTCCGGGTGCTTCCTTCTGAAAATCTGTTCAAGAGGCCGCACTAGAGAGCTTATATATATTGAAATCACCTCCCCAGAGATTCAGCTTTGCAGCCACCTGGGAGATTTCTCGATCTCTCCTCCCTCTATCATCTTTCAGGCACAACCTGGGCCAATAGACCAAGGTCCTCAGGCCTTTCAAGTGTTTCCCAAAGGATGGCACAGGAAAATTGAAAACTCAAGTGCTAGCAGGAATAGGGTACCAGAGCTTGGTTATGTGATCCTCAAAACCCTTAGCATCAAGATTTAGGAAATCTGTGCTAGTCCTTCCCATTGTCTACCTCAAAAGCAAAGGATTTACCACTTGTTCTCAGGGATCTTATATGTTGTTGGTGGGCACCAAAACCAAACCTGTTGTCATTGAGTTGATTCTGACTCATAGCAAACCTACAGGGCAGAGTAGAACTGCCCCATAGGGTTTCCAAGGAGCGCTTGGTGGATTCAAACTGCCAACCTTTTGGTTAGTAGCCATAGCTCTTAACCACTACATCACCACGGTTTCCATTGGTGGTTATAGAGCTTATGAATTCGAATATAATTTTTTCTTTCTTTTTTTTTTTTTAGGGAGAAATTATTTCTGATCCAGAGGAACCTCCATGTATCTGTTAACAGCCATGTGAATGAGGATATCTTATAGTTTATCTTAAACTTACTTTGTTTATATTCGGTTTATTTCCTATTTTGTGTAAGTTTCAAGGTGAGGGACATGTTTTATTCACTCGCAAAACTTAGAAATCTAATTTGGATTAGAAATAAAATATTTTCCATAAACCTCCATAGTACTATCATGCTAGGGGGAACACATGAAAGGTATTTCTGCAATCACAGATGAAGTGGTATTTAACCTGAAAGTAGAACAATGAGAAGGATTAAAAAAAAAAAAGTGATAGTTATGAGTGTGGTATGATACTTTTTTCATGCAGAGGAAAAAACATGTTGTGCTGGCACTAGAGAAAATATGATGAATGCAATAAAAAAAAATTTTATATTAAAATTATACTTAAAAAATTTAGTGTTACTAGTTGGAATGCAAAATGGTATAACCATTTTAGAAAACAATGTGATGCTTCCTTAGAAATCTAGAAATAGAAATACCATACGACCCAGCGATCCCACTCCTAGGAATATATCCTAGAGAAATAAGTCGTTACACAAATATACATATGCACACCCATGCTCACTGTAGCATTGTTCACAATAGCAAAAAGATGGAAACAAACTAGATGCCCATCAGCAGAAGAATAGATAAACAAACTATGGTAAATGCACACAATGGAATACTACACAACCATAAGGAACAATGATGAATCTGTGGAGCATCTCACAATATGGAAGAATCTGGAGGGCAACATTCTGAGTGAAATAAGTCAATCACAAAAGGACAAATATTGTATGAGACCACTACTATAAAAATTCATAGAAAGCTTTACAGATAAAAAGAAACAATCTTTGATGGTTATGAGAGAAGGGAAAGGTAGGGATGGAAATACACTAAATAGACAATAGATAAGGGATAACTTTGGTGAAGGGAAAAACAGTACACAATACAAGAGAAGCCAGCACAACTTGTACAACGCAATGTCGTAAAAGCTCCACAGACATATCCAAACTCCCTGAAGGACCGAATTGCTGGGCTGAGGGCTGTGGGGGCCATGGTCTTGGGGAACATCTAGCTCAATTGGCATAACATAGCTTATAAAGAAAATGTGCTACCTTCTACTTTGGTGAGTAGCGGCCAGGGTCTTAAGAGCCTGTGAGCGGCTATCTGAGATACTCCACTGATTTCATCTCTTTAGGAGCAAAGCAGAATGAAGGAAACAAAAGACACAAGGAAAAGATTGGCCCAAGGACTAATGGACCACAACTATCACTGCCTCTACCAGACTGAGTCCAGTACAACTAGATGGTACCCAGCCACCACCAATGTGCTCTGACAGGGATCACAATAGAGGGTCCTGGCATAGCTGGAGAGAAATGTAGAACAAAATTCTAATTCACAAAAAAAAAGACCTGACTTCCTGGCCTGACAGAGCCTGGAGAAACCCCAAGGTTGAGAAGGTAGAGTGTTGACAGGTTGTTAACTAATGTCATAAAACAATATGTGTGCCAACTGTTTAACGAGAAGCTAGTTTGTTCTGTAAACCTTCATCTAAAGTACAATTTAAAAAAAAAACACTTGGAAAAAAAAAAGAATCCACTTGAAGGCAATGGGTTTTTTTTTTTAGGGTTTAGGACAACAGGACATGAGGGAAAGCTTGACAAAAAATGTGTTTGTGGTAGCAAGTTCTATTTTTTTTTTTTAATAGGGTCTTACAAATCATATAAGGACTTCTGACTTTATACTAAGACTTTGAAATAAGGGGGGACTATGACAAAACAGTCATTGTTTAATGGTCACTTTGGCAACAGTATGAAGAGCATGTTAGAAACAGAATGAGTGAGTAAAAGTTACAGGACACAGAAATCTAGGTGAGAAATAGTACTGGTTTGTATGAAGTTAGGGTAGTCAACAAGGTTGAATGGGAGTGGATGGATAAGAGATTCTATTTTTCTGTCTTCCCAACGTAGATCTTTGTACAGAGAATGACAGAACAAATACTTGGTGCATTGAAAACCTGAGTTCTAAAATCATGCCTGAAGATGTACCTACAAAATGTGGACAATGTATATTTTTGGTTCTGTAATAATTATATTTTCTTTTCTCTATATAGCACTGACACATTAGCCCCATCTTCAGGTCAAGTGAAAACTTTATTTAAATCACGTAAACTATAACCTCTTTCCTCCAGGAAGTGTATCCAGTTTTCTCCTTCAAGGGTCACATTGGACCATAGAACATCCATAGAGTGGGGCAAGTGGATATTTAGGTAGGATCTGGACATTGAGGTGAAATCATTGAAAATTTATCAAAGCTCTTCTTGAAATTCTCTGTTTAAGTGCCTTATGACTTAGGAAAAATATTAAATAAAAATTCAGGGACTAAAGTGACCCTTAACTCAGCTTAGGAGGTATTTAAAAGAGTATCTAACCCAGTGCCATCAAATCGATTCTGACTCATAGCAACCCTATAGTACAGAGTAGAACTGCCCCATAGGGTTTCCAAGGAACACCTGGTGGATTTGAACGGCCTACCTTTTGGTTACTACCTGAGCTCTTAACCACTGGGCAACCAGGGCTGTAAAGAATATCTAAACCAAAAACCAAACCCAGTGCCATCGAGCCGATTCCGACTCATAGCGACCCTACGGGACAGAGTAGAACGGCCCCATAGAGTTTCCAAGGAGCGCCTGGTGGAGTCGAACTGCTGACCCTTTGGTTAGCAGCCGTAGCACTTAACCACTATACCACCAGGGTTTCTAGACATCATAAATTGAAAGTAAATTCAGAATACTAATTTCTCTTCAATATCTTTTTTGTGAGAATAACAAAAGAAATGTTTTCAGATCATAAGTTGTTTACACAGAATAACAAATACGCATTCTTCTTTATTATACCTGTGTGTGTTAGTACATGCACACGTCAATGCAAAGCCTCTTCTTTCCTAGAGATGGTTTGTTGCATTTATTTGTTCATAGAATTTGACTACAGTGGTTAATTTCCTAGGTGTACTTGAAGCAAGAAATTAAGTTCAGACTTTTTCAGTTCCATGTAGTCTTCCTCAGACATCTGTGACCAGGCATCTGTGAGGATGTTCCCTACCTCTATGCTAATTAAATACCTTTAGGAGGAAAAAAAAAAAAAAACTTAATTTTTTAGTGTATCATTACTATGTGCTCAGAAAGAATCCAGGTTTTAGTTCTTCATACTGTCTTTATCTTAGTGTCTATGTCTGATTCGCCATTTCTTACACACCGTCTCTTATCATATTTTATTTTGAATATTTTGTTCTTTTAACACTAGTTCATTTTGGGCGAGAAGTCATTACAGTGAAAATTCCCCAATACCCTATTTTATCTTGTGCTCTCCCAAGGCACAGGTGCAGACACTTATGTTCTATGTTCCTTTTTGTGTCAACATCTTCTATTTGTTTCTATTGCTCTGCACGTCCTAATATTTCAGCACTTATCAACATTTTCCTGGCTTTTATTGTGATTCTTAATAATCAGGCAAAAAGGAAACACATGCTAAAGACGATTTAATGGATGGCTATTTAATAAATATATTAATGTCTTCTCTTAAAGGCTCAATACTACAGGATAGAGCAATTCTTTTAGCGATTTTAATAAGCCACAATTTTATTACTTAGATTATAACTCATCCTCAAAGTTTCAGAATTTTTTAATTTAAATTATTTTTATTACTAATTTAATACCTGGATGACACTAATGTTTATAAAGTAACATAATTCAGAAATTTAAGATTATCTTTCTTCCTCCCCAAATTTCCTTACTTGTACTTTTCTAAAAACTATCTGCAAATTCTATTAATTATAGATTCTAAATATTTCCCATTTTTATCCACTGTATTCTTCTTCACTTTTCTAATTTTTTCTGTGAGTATGTCTTCCTAGAACCACTAAAATATCCTCTTAGAGGTTTTCTTATTCCTCTCTTGCCTCACACAAATCCACAGCCACTGAAATTATAATCTATAAGCATCAATGAAATTAGTCACTCTCCTGCTTAAAAGTGTTCAATAGGTTCCTGTGATTCTTTAGGGATACACAAACTCTTACTACAAACAAAAGATGGTATATAATTTGGCCTTCTGTCTCCAGTCTTTCCTCAGACCAATCTCCCTCTTTTCCTTGCCGCAGTCTCTGGAAGATTCCATGATTCATTCTTCAAAAGGCTTCTGAACATACTCTTTTCTACTTAGAATATTCTTGTTTCTATTTTCACCTGTTAATTTCTAATAAATCTTTAGCCCCGAACTGAAAAACACTTCTTCAGGGAACCTTTGCCTTATCTCAGTCTGGATGTGGCCTTTTTGTGACCCACTGCCTCAAAGCAGTGTGTTCCTTCTGTTTGATCATTAATCATAGGAGTTATTTTAAATTTGGGTTTATTTGATTTTTGGTTCCCCAGTGAATTCCACTCTACATGAGGGACTAAAACTCAAAACCAAACCTGCTGCCGTCAAGTCGATTCCGACTCATCGCGACCATATAGAACAGAGTAAAACTGCCCCATAGAGTTTCCAAGGAGCACCTGGTGGATTCAAACTGCCAACATTTTGGTTAGCAGCTATAGCGCTTTAACCACTATGCCACCAAGGTTTCCCACATGAGGGAATAGATTCTGCCTACTTTTTTCCAGTTAGATAAATTTTGCTTAGCATCATTCCTATCTCTTGCCCTAAAACACTGACCAAATGAATGAGTGAATATTAGTGATGCTACCACAAAAATGGAGCCCTGGTGGCACAGTGGTTAAGAATGTGGCTGCTAACCAAAAGGTCAGCAGTTCAAATGCACCAGCCACTCCTTGGAAACCCTATTGGGCAGTTCTACTTTGTCCTATAGGGTCACTATGAGTCAGAATCAACTCGACGGCAACGTGTTTAGTTTTGATACCAACAAGATAGGCACAATGGGGAATGATTTCAATTCCTTATACTCCACCAGAGTGGGAATCTACTCAACAGCACTGGATTTTTTTTTTTTTTTTTGTACTCCACCAAATACTAACCTATCATAACATGTTATTGTTAGGTCCCATAGTGACCTATGTACACCAGATGAGACACTACCTGGTCTGTGCCATCTTAATGATCATTATACTTGACCCCATTATTGCAGCCACTGTGTCAATCCACCTCCTTGAGGGTCTTCCTCTTTTTTGCTGACCCCCAACTTTACCAAGCATGACATCCTTCTGAAGGGACCGATCCCTTCTGATAACACGTCCAAAGAACATGAAAAAAAAGTCTCACTATCCTAGCTTCTCAGGAATGTTCTGGCTGTACTTCTTCCAAGACAGATTCGTATAGGATATGTATAAATAAATTAAGCAAGAAAATATATAAATACACTTGCAACTGGGAGGGGGGTCTTTATCATATGGCCCAGAATCCTAATGTTGTTGTTAGATACCACTGAGCTGGTTCCGACTAAAAGTGACCCTATATACAACAGAATGAAACACTACCCAGTCATGCACCATCCTCACAATAGTTGTTATGCTTGAGTCCATCGTTGCAGCCACCATGTCAATCCATCTCTTTGAGGGACTTCCTCTTTTTCACTGATCTTCTGCTTTATCAAGGATGATGTCCTTCTCCAGAGACTGATCTCTCCCGATAACATGTCCAAAGTATGTGAGACATAGTCTCACCATCTCTGCTTCTGAGAAGCATTCTGGTTGTACTTCTTCCAACACAGATTTGTTCGTTCTTTTGGCAGTCCATGGTATATTCAATATTCTTCCCCAAAATCACAATTCAAGGGCTTCGATTCTTCTTCAGTCTTCCTTATTCATTGTTCAGTTTTTGCATGCATATGAGGTAATTGAAAACACCTTGGTTTGGGTCATGCACACCTTAGTCCTCAAAGTGACATCTTTGCCTTTGAATACTTTAATGAGGTTTTTTTTTGCAGCGGATATGCCCTATGTAATGCATCTTTCAAGTTCTTGACTGTTGCTTCCAAGTGTGTTGATTGTTGATCCAAAGAGACTGAAATCTTTGACAACTTCAATCTTTTCTCCATTTATCATGATTTTTTTTTATTGGTTCAGTTGTGAAGATTTTTGTTTTCATTGTTGAGGTGTAATCTATACTGAAGGCTGTGGTCTTTGATATTTATCAGTAAGTGCTTCAAGTCCTCTTCACTTTCAGCAAGCAAGGATGTGTCACCTGCATAACACAGGTTGTTAAAGAGTCTTCCTTCATATAGTCCAGCTTCTCTGATTATTTGCTTAGCATACACATTGAATAAGTATAGTGAAAGGGTACAATCCTCCCACACATCTTTCTGTCTTTAAACTATGCAGTATCCCCTTATTCTTTTCAAATGACTGCTTCTTAATCTATGTACAGGTTCCTCATGAGGAAAATGAAGTGTTCTGGGATCCCCACTCTTTGCAATATTATCCACAATTTTTTTATGATCCACACAGTTGAATGCCTTTGCATAGTCAATAATGACATTTTTTTTACTGACTATTGAGAATCCCGGTAGGTAAATATAAGTGAAGGTATTTATATATAAATTTAAAATTCTGTGTATAGAAAGACAAATTTTTTTAAAATCTTTGAAATTATTCATAATATAAGTGACACATAAGTGTTCATATTTAATGAGCTCCTACAAATTAATTAGAAAATATGAACACTATTATAGAAAAATGAACAATAAATGTAAAAAAATAAGTTCAAAGTAATACATTCAAATGGCTACAAGAAATTGAATTTTTTTTGTATTTTTTAACAGTACAAATATACAAAAAACAAAATATCAGACTACTTTTTATCTTTCAGACATATTGGCAATGTTTCTGCCCTCTAACATTTGGAGAGCAAAACACAGAATGAAGGGAATTAAATCAACCCATAAACTGAACTAACGGTAAATCTGTGAATTCAAGGATACTCTTCTAAAAGCTTTATAAATGGCATTGTCTCATTTAGAGATGTGGAAGCTGCCACAGCAGGGGTTTTGAGACACAGTGAAATTTTTTGGCCCTTTATTCAGAGAAATCTCATATACCCACCATCTTTCATGGACAAGTATCCACATTGAAGTTTAATTTCCAAACCAGTGTTTAAACAAAAGATGTAGAATGCCGTATTGAATTTGCTTTGTCTTGATGCTATAGATGAGAGGATTCATTAAGGGAGGGAAGAGAAAGTAAACATAGCTCATAATAATGTGGACCACCTGTGGCACATTCTTCCCAAACCGGTGAATAAATGACAGACCAATCACAGTAACATAGAAGATGAGAACACAAACAATGTGGGAGATACAGGTATTTAAGGCCTTGGCTCTCTCTTCACCTGAGGCAATGCCCATGACAGTCTTAAGAATTAGGATATAAGAAAAGAGAATTATAAGAGAGTCTAGGAAGATTGTTAAAGAGACCAGAATCACGGGGTAGAGTCTATTGAAGGTTATATCAGCACAAGCCAGTTTCATGATTTCTTGGTGAAGACAGAAAGCATGGGAGAGAATATAAGAGTGGCAATATGGAAATGAAAAAAGACGTATGATTACAGGCATAGTGGATATAAAGCCCCTCATAAATACCCCCACCACTAATTTTACCAGGCGAATATTGGTGAGAATGGAAGTGTATCTCAAGGGATTGCGGATGGCAATAAAACGGTCATAGGCCATGGCAAGCAGGATACCTGATTCTACAATGGAAAGGGAGTGAATAAAGTAGGCCTGCAGAAAGCAGGCCCCCTGATTGATCTCTCTGTGATTCAACCATAAAAAGCCGATGACAGTAGGCATTGTGGTCAGTGTCACCATAAGGTCTGTGCCTGCCAACATGGCCAGGAAATAGTACATGGGCTCATGGAGTCTGTGGTTATCCTTAATGAGGTAAAGGAGGGTGCCATTGCCAAGAAGCACAGAGAAGTAGACTGCAAAGAAGGGGATGGAGATCCAGTGATGAGCTGCCTCCAGGCCTGGGAAGCCAGTCAGCAAAAAGGGGGCAGCACTAATATTGGGCCACATAGTGGGCCAAAAGGTGGAGAATAGCTTTCTGGAAACCATGAACCCAGGAGCCCAGTTTTTTCAGCGCAAAGATATCATGGCTGCCTCAATCATGTTCTTCATATCTGGAGATAATTCATATGATAAGTGTGATTCTGCAACTATTCACCTGCAGAAAAAGAGTAGAGATTTGTAGGCTGTGTTAGAGATTAGAAATAGCAGGTTGTTTCTTTTGGTTTCTTTTTCTTAATTAGAGGAAAATATTAGGTTAGTAGCAAAATATTCTCAAATTAAAAAAAAAAAGTTTTAATTAGCTTTGCTTAAAATATCAGGCCTCACTATTGTGTATATGCTAAAAAAATTTCTGTAGAACAGTGATAACAGCAACAAAGATAAATAAATGAATTTTAAGACTTCTTCAGCTGCTTACTTGTGATCGTTGACTTTTTTTTGACACATTTAATTTTCACTCTATATTTCTTTGTTCCTTTTTGAAATTGAATGTCAGCATCTTATGTATGTTAACAAATATCATCATCACTTCCAATTGTTCTTCCCCTTGAACTCTTACCACTTTTCTAGAACCGCTACCAGAAGTGTGGTTCACAAACCAGCAATGTCTATTAAGCAAGTGAATTTGTTAGACATGCAGCCTCAGGCCCCACCTCAGACCTACTTAATCAAAATTTTCATTTTAACATAACCCCCAGGTGATTATGTGCACAGTAATGTTTGAGAAAGTGTTCTATGCATTTCATATCCATTCCATATTTGAAGCTAGTTATGTTTTGATTTCTGCACTTGGTTGATTTCTCCCTTCTTCCAAATTTACTCATGTTGTTGTTAGGCACTATCGAATCAGTCCTGACTCAAAACAACCCTATGTACAGGACAACGAAACACTGCCCAGTCCTGGGCCACCCTCATAGTTGTTGTTATACTTGAGCCCATTTTTGCAGCCACTGGGTCAGCCCCTCTCATTGAAGGTCTTCCTCTTTTTCCTTGACCCTCTACTTTCCAAGCATGGTGTCCTTCTCCAGGAACTAATCCCCTCCTGATAACATGTCCAAAGTATGTGAGATGTGGTCTCGCCATCCCTGCTTCTAAGGAGCATTCTGGCTATGCTTCTTTCAAGACATATTTGTTCATTCTTTAGGCAGTCCATGGTATATTCAATATTCTTCACCAACACCATAACTCAAAGGCATTAATTTTTCTTCTGTCTTTCTTACTCATTGTCCAACTTTAGCATGCATGTGAGGCGATTGAAAATACCATGGTTTGGGTCAGGTGCACCTTAGTCCTCAAAGTGACATCTTTGCTTTTTAACACTTGAATCTATTGAATTTTATTTAGTCAATTTTATTTATTTATTTTTAATCATTGAATTTTATATATTTATTTATTCCTCCTTCACCATCTGCTGATTCTCTTTCTGTATCTTGTTCCTTCCAAAATAATTTGGCATAATTAAATGCTCAGGCTCTTCCTCTATGTCTCCACTAATCTCTCTCTCTTTAAACACTTAACTCCTGATGAGTTATTACAGATACATGAATGGTCACATTCCAATGTCCCCACAGCCTAAAAATGTCAGTTCTCTCCACTATTTTCATTTCCTTGGCTGCCCCAACTCAAAATAAAAAAAAAACCTATTACCTACTGTTGCAGTCATATTTCACTAAATTCAGAAACATTAAGGTAAGCATTCTGAACATTGCAATGCTTTCATTCTACCTAAGATGGCCGTAGGTCTCAATGAGAATAAATCACATGTAATCTAGCTTTTGTGTGAGGAAATACTTTGAGATACATATATATGAGACTGGTGTTCATTGAGATAAAAATCACCAATCCTGCGAGTCCCCTGAAAAGATTTAAATTACGATTATTTCCCGAGTGTTGTTCTACTTCCAAAAACTCATTTAGGCTCAAAAACATGAGAAAGAAAGCTACAAGAGGAAGAGAAAGACAGTTCAGAGAGGTAGAAAATTAGTGGTATGTATCCTGAGGGTTACTAGGAGTTGGAATCCACTCAAAGACAACTAACAACAATGACATCCTGAGGGTAAAACTAGCAGAAAGATATAAGGTCCTAAATTCATTTAAGAAAATAATTCCTAAACAATTAACTAGATTTACAGACTAAACAGACTTTGTAAAACACAGAAACTTTTATCAGCTACTCTCTAAAATTAATTCGATCTTCTCAGAAATAGGTAATACAACTTCAAGACAAAACGGGTGTGTGCATTCAGTATTTTCATTAACAGAAGGAATTTTAGAAACAGGAAGGCTACATTCCCTTATGCAGAAAAATAGTAAGAGGATGTTACAGAAGCTCTAAAAATGTGAAAAGCTGGCCATGTCCTTTACCCTTTCATAATAAAGGAAAAGCACAAGGAGAAACTTGTCCAGGACTAAGAGAGGACTCCGATATTTATCCAGAGTAGGTGTGTGGACTTCTAGAAGCACAGGATAGAGGTACCAGCTGTTTTCCTCAGGGCTAGGATTACAGTGCATACACCCTTACCTAGCCTACATTACATAGTAAAAATTCCATAAAAAGAGCATGATTATATATGGCTTTATTCACAACTATTAATAAAATTACTTCAGAAATACAAGAACTAGCTTGTCTATACGGGTATAGGAAAGGTGTGGCTCCGAAATTGATAGTAGCTTCCAATTTAGAACATGTACCTTCTTTAGTGACTTCCTCAAGGCCTGGCTTATCAATATGAGAGGGTGCCTTATACATGAGACACCTATAAAACCACCATTCCTCAATATCATTTGGGACTAGTGGAAATATTCACAGTTATCCATATATATATATATATCTCCAAGAATCCCAGGTTAGGAATGCAAATGAAACACAGTACCTTGAATACATCTATTGAAAAGAAGGAGAGTCTCGACTCTAGATTTTGTCAGCCTTAGCTGAGATATGTCACTGCAGGCTACTACAAAATTGTTCTACCTTCTTTCCTTGTCTGGATCAGAAATGAGAAGGGAGAGGTACCATTCCATATTTCTGCTCCTGCACTCACCCAAACCAAAGTCTTGTTGCTGGAATGAGGAACTGTTCTTGTCTCATTTGAGCGCTCAAGTTCAAATGCTTCCTTCTGAAAGCCTGTTCAAGAGGACCCACTAGAGAGCTTAGGATGTTGTAATCAACTTCCAGAGTTTACAACTTTTTAGCCACTCAAGGACTCCTTGAGCTCCACTCCCTCTCTCCTCTCTCAGAGCAGAGCTGGCAACTCAACCACTGTCCTCAGTCTTTTTCAGGTATTTCCCCAGGAATGGGACAAGAAAAGTGGAAACAAATATCACTTGATATGGAATGCAAAGACTTGGTTATGTGACCACCAGAATTCTTGGATCAAGGATTAGAAAATATGTCAATGTATTTTCTATTGTCTGCCTCAAAGGCTAATGGTATACCAGCTGCTTTCATGGGTCTTAAGTACCTTGTTTTTTTCTAGAGCTTATGGATTCCAACTGCATATTTGTCTGTCCTGTTTCTATGAGTAAATCAGTTGTGATCCAGAGGAACTTTAAACGGTCTGTTAACAATCATGTGAATGAAACCATTCCATTTCTTGTCTTAAAATCACTCTGTTTATGTTCAAATCATTACCCATTATATTCCGTATTTAGGGTGAGTGAGGTGGGTCTTTTTATTCACAGAACGTAAAGCTCTAGTAGGGATCAGAAAGGAAATGTTTACTATAAATTTCCACAGCACTGTCATCACTACATGAATGGTAGCCTGCTAAGGAGAGCACATAGAAGATATCTCTGAGATCAGGGAAACTTTCAGAGGAAGTGACATTTAAGAGCAGAATTGACCAATGAAAAGAGCAAGGTGGTTGTAGGTGGGGTTAGTAGTAGTTCCACACAGAGGGAAAACTTGAACAGGGGTATGAGAAAAGACGGTGAATTCAAACATTGAATAAATATTTTTATCATAGCTACAACAACAAAACATGAGGAAAATTTTGACACAAAATGAATGTGTGGTAGCAGGTTCTAATTATGTAATGCCTTACAAATCATGGAAGGAATTTTGCCGTTATTCTGAGAACAATGAGTGTGAAGTAATGGGCATCATGATTAGAAAATCATCGTTAAAAGTTTGTTGTTGTTAGGTGCCATGAACTGGGTTCTGACCCATAGCCGTCCTGTGTACAAGGGTAAGTACAAAAGTATCACCACAAAATCACAGAAACTTTTATTAATCAAAAATATCAAAATGTGAAGCTATTGTTTCTCAACAAATCCTCCATCTAGGTCTATACAGTAAGGCATTGTTTCCATCTCTCTAACCCTTCCCAGAAGAATTACATGCTCTTTGATTTACATCATGTCAAAATGGCAGTTTTGGCATCCTTGAGGGACACAAATAGCATTCCTTTTAAATGTTTGAGTTCAGGGAACAAAAAGAAGTCTAAGGGGCAAGGTCAGGGCTGTAGGGTGGGTACGGTAACGTTTCTGAATGATATTCTCATAGGACAGCCCTTGCTACCCTCAAAGCATAAACAGGTGCACTGTCATGGTGGAAAAAAAAAAAATTCTTCAGCACAACTCTTTTGGCTTTTTCTCACCAATGCAGTTTTCCATTTTCTTAAATTTCGTCATAATAATATCCCGTGGTCGTTTAGTGTCCTTCAAGAAAACTTATCAAAATTACGCTTTAGAAATATCAAAATCTTCTGAGCAGTCTTCCCTCTCTTAGCTCATCTTTGAGGTCTTTCTGACCTTCCTGAAAATACCTGATCCATCTGAAAACTATTGTTTTATGTGAAGCAGCATTCTCATAAGCTTGTTCCAAAGCTTCAATGATTTGGAAAGATGTTCACTTGAGTTTTGTTAAAAATTTGATATTAGCTCAGACCTCAAAATCATTTTTTTTCAGTGGCACAAAAAGTATCTTTTTTTTTCTTTCTTTTTTTGGAAGGCACCCTAAGAGACTAAGACAAGTGTATTCCTGAAAGAACTTGTCTGCAGCCATAAAATGATCACAGAGACATGTTTAAACATATTTTGTTTGGAATAAGCCTGTGTATGTATGAACTAGGACCCTAGTAGCAATACTTTTTGACTTAGCCTCTACCAACAGAAAGAAACACTGCCAGGTCCTGTGCCATCCTCACAATCATTGCTATGTTTTAGCTGTTGTGTCAGTCCATCTCTTTGAGGGCCTTAAATGTTTACTATGGCTAACATATCAGGAAACAAGAAAGAGTGAGTGAGAAGAGTAATAAGAGGCAATGGCAGTAATCCAAGTGAGAAATAGTGTTGGTGTAGATGTGGCTAGCTGTTGTCAGCAATGTTGAATGGAAATGGATGGGGAAAAAAAGATTCTATGATTTACAAAAAAGAAAACTTAGTGATTGACTGAACATGGTAGATTAATGAGCCAGAAAAATGAAAGATGACATCAGCATTTCTGATTTTAGCTGAGTGGGCAGAGTTTTATTAACACGGAATATGGCAAGAAAGTGGCTTTATTCTTGAGTCAAAAGGTGATTGTTGATTGACTTTACACTAAGCATTGTTTTGCATGCTTATTTTGGATTTATGTGCTGAAATTGGATAAGCTTATAGATATGCTGAATTTGGATAAGAGAAAGGAAAATCAATCAAGTTTCGGACATTCTATCTGTAAACGCCCATGTAGAGACATCTCCTAACAGTTATATACATGAACCTTGAGTTTAGAGAACAAGTATGAGCAGAAGAAATTTAAGAATGATCAACAATTAGCTTAGATTCAATAAGACTGGATTAGATTAGAAAATGTATTGCAAATTATAAGAACTAGTTGCTAAGATCATGGGTCCTGGAGCCAGACTGCCTGAGTGAATCCCAGCCCTGCTTCTTACAGATTTTGCGTCTTTACACACTTAGCACTTTAGCTTCCTCATCTGTAAACTGGGGATAATGAGTTCTTGAGACGATCGTCATGAAAATTAAATACTTCTAAGAACTATAAAACCTGTTGCCTTCGAGTTAATTCTGACCCATTGTCACCCTTTAGGACAGATTAGAACTGTCCCACAGGGTTTGCAAGGAACAGCTGGTGGATTCGAACTGCCAACGTTTTGGTTACCATCCAAGCTCCTAACCACTGGGCAACCAGGGCAACAGGTAAAAATTATAGTTGTTAATTTCTGTAACTGTTAAGCACAAGGGTGCAAGGTCTAGGAAATATTAAGAGCCCAATAAAATATACTTTGTTTTGTTTTCTATTTTTTTCTTTTCCTCAGAGGATATAGAAGCTTGAAATGTCTAGAATGGATTGAAAACAGGCAAAGTGTTATAAGATATTGAGATGAGATTCTCTAAGAACTAAACAATACAATCCAGCTAAGATCTGAAGATATGAGAGGAGCGAATCAGAAATATAAGGGTCAGTAGATTTTATTGGGAGCAATTGAGGGAGATAATTGGAAGGAATATAACCTTTGAAGGAATATTTTCAAAGATTATATAAAAAATTTCATAGTATTAGTCTTATTTTTTGTATATTTAATCAAATGAAAAATTCATAATATATTTGATTATTTCCCATTTGCTGAATACCTCCTAAATATTTAAGTGCTGAAATTTCAAGATATTCAGGTGTCTGTCTTCGTCAATGATAATGATGTTAATATAATAAGAATAACATAAAAGTGTTCACAACTGTAGAACACATTTATAAATATCAAATTACCTTGTCTACCTTTAGCAAAGGAGCCCTGGAGGTACTGTGGGTAAGTGCTCTGCTGCTAACTGAAAGATTGGCAGTTGGAGCCTACTAACCACTCCAAAGAAGAAAGATGTGGCAATCTGCTTCCGTAAAGATTGTGCGTATTTGTTCTTGTTAGGTGCTGTCCAGTCAGTTCCAACTCCTAGCAACCCTATGTACAACAGAATGAAACACAGCCCAGTCCTACACCATCCTCACAATTGTTATTATGCTTGAGTCCACTGTTGCACCCATTGTGTCAAGCAACAATTTGAGAGTCTTCCTCTTTTTTACTGATCCTCTACTGTACCAAGCATGATGTCTTTCTCTAAGGATTGGTCCTTCCTGGTTAACATGTCCAAAGTATGTGAGACAAAGAATTGGCCATCCTCGCTTCTGATGAACATTCTTGCTGTACTTCTTCCAAGACAGATTTTTTCATTCTTCTTGCAGTTCATGGTGTATTCAATATTCTTTGTCCACATTGTAATTCAAATGCATCCATTCTTCTTCAGTCTTCCTTATTCACTGCCCAGTTTTCACATGCATATAAGGGGATTAAAAACACCTTGGCTTGGGTCAGGTGCACCTTAGCCCTTAAAGTGACATCTTTGTTTATTAAGAGTTTAAAGAGGTCTTTTGCAGCAGATTTGCTCAATGCTATACATTACTTGATTTCTTATTGTTGCTTCCTTGGGTGTTGATTGTGGATCCAAGTAAAACAAAATCCTTGACAACTTCAATCTTTTCTCCATTTACCATGATGTTGCAGTTGTTAGGACTTTTTTTTTTTTTTTAATTTTTATTGTGCTTCAAGTGAAAGTTTACAAATCAAGTCAGTCTTTCACACAAAAACTTATATACACCTTGCTACTTGTTGTTAGGATTTTTGTTTTCTTTATGTTGGTTAGAGCCTTGTAAACAATATGGGGCAGTTCTACTCTGTGTTATAGGGTTGCTATAAGTCAGAATCAACTCGACAGTAATGGGTTTACTTTATGGCAATATATACTCTTTCAAACCTTCACAAGAAAAACTCTTACAAGGTGCATTTGGTTACTTTTAATTGAGGGATGAGATTACTGAGGCTCAGTGATTGATTTGTTCAAGGTCACAAAAATTATAAATGAATGAAACAGGAGCAGAACTTCTTTTTTCTTCAAAGTTACGATCTTTTCACCATACTGTGCCTTTTTTTTTTTTTTTTTACAAGTTTTATGTATTCCCTGAAGAAAATTAAGGAGTAAAATTACTGTATCCAAATACATGAAAATTATTATAGCTTTCAGTTTTAACTTTTTAAAATGTAGTAGAAGTCTTTTTTGTGTCATTGCGTTTATGTTACCTAGGAAGGCCAATGAATTAAATGAAAGGGTCTTCAACAAGGGGATTGACACAGGGGCCACAACAATGGGCTCAAGCATGACAACAATTGTGAAGGTAGCACAGGACCAGGCAGTGTTTCCTTCTGTTGTACATGGGATTGCTATGAGTTGCAGCCAACTAGACAACACCTAACAATAACAACAAGAAGGTCAGGGTAAAAGTTGTCATTTTTGTTGTTAGTTGCCATGGAGTCAGCTTTGACTCATGGTGATCTTACGTTGAACAGTATAAAACATTGTCCAGTCCTGTGCCATCTTCATGATCATTGGTATGTTCAAGTCTTTGTTGTGGCTGTTGTATCAATCCATCTCATGAAGGGTTTCCCTCCTTTTCACTGATCTTCTACTTTACCAAACATGATTTCCTTTTCTGACAATTGTAAAGTAGAGGGTCAGTGAAAAGGAGGGAAACCTTCATGAGATGGATTGATACTACAGCCACAAAAAAGAAACAATTATGTTAAACTTACTTATTTCATTTTCTTTTCTGATTGTTTTTAATATGCTTTTTTTATTATCTTGCTTTTAGTTTCTTGTTACATAAAAAAACAAATCCATTGCCACTGAGTCGATTCTGACTCATAGCGACCCAACAGGACCTAGTGGAACTGTCCCCATAGGGTTTTCAAAGCTGTAATCTTTAAGGATACAGACTGCCTCATCTTTCTTCTGAGGAGCAGCTGGTGGATTCAAACCACCCACCTTGTGGTTAGCAGCCAAGCACTTACCATTTGCACCACCAGGGCTTCTTTCTGTCACATAATCTGTGCTTTATTTCTAAGTGAGTGGATTATACATGTTGGTTGTTTTGCTCATCTTCTTCTTAAAAAAAAGGGGGGGACCTAATTAAATTAAATTCTGCGTAATTTAATAATGAGAGCAAACAACAATGGAAGATTTAAATCAGCGGTTTTCAACTTTTTTTTTTTTTAATAACCATTTTCAAAATGGAGGGGTAAATTTCCTTGAATAATAATCTACTAGTTGTAGAAAACCATTCTAGGAATCCTGATAACACATAGGGAGCATGCAACTCCTCCTCAAAAATAAATAAATAAAAGTCCTGAGCTAATTGTTGATTGAAGACACCGATATTTTATTTGCCAGTATACTTTCCATAATTTTGCTTTAAGTGCATCCTTATCCCTAACCTTGCTTACTTCCTGATGAACTAATACATCATAGTTTATCTTCCAGTGTTGCTGATGTACAGATTCTGATCATGTCGACCCCTGCAACAAATAAAATGCATGGGATGCCACACCTGAAATTTTCTTAAATATCTTATTTCTTTCAAGATATTACAATCACAGTATTTCCTGAAGACAGTTTATCCCACTACCCTCAATCCAGACTAAGTCCAAAATGTTTCCTCTGCCTATGTATCATGAGAATCCCTTGGTGACTAGTAACTCTTTTTCATTAAGCATGTGTAGAGGCTATGAGGAAAACCTGGTGGTGTAGTGGTTAAGTGCTACGACTGCTAACCAAAGGGTCGGCAGTTCAAATCTGCCAGGTGCTCCTTGGAAACTTTATGGGGCAGTTCTACTCTGTCCTATAGGGTCGCTATGAGTCAGAATCGACTTGACGGCACTGGGTTTGGTTTGGGTTTTTTCAGAGGTTATGAATTGAAGAACACAGAACACAAACGTGTATAAGAAATGTACCTTTATTTTATTATAAATGACTTGGAGCCCTCATCCCTGAGATGGCAGACACAAATCTCATCAACTCAAAGTCTTCTAACAATTTGTGATGATCTAGCTACATTGGCCTTTGCTGGAATGTTAGTTCTTATTTAGTCTTCGCTTTGGAAGCAAGGACTTTCCTGGTCTAAATATCTCATTCTCATCTACTTCTGATCCACCCTAGTGTCATGCAGTACCATTGGGATTATCTAAGACTCTTCATCACTTTTGAGACACTTTCAGTCACAAAGAAAATTATGGAACTGGTTTCCTCACAGTGCTGGGAAATTCCATCAAACTCTCTCATCCTCTTCTGTTTCTATTGACTCTACAACCATTTCAAATATTGTTATCCTCAGATAGCCATAGAGACAAATGACCCTTTCAGAGTAGAAAATGATAGAATAAAGCACGTAATCTACCAGACACAAAGCAACAGAAGTAATAAACTCTTGGGGTAGAGAGTGGGGATAATCTGAGAATCAGAGCAAGGGCTCTGTGTCTCTTAAATTACATGAATGTTATTCCTTGCCATTCTAAATAGCATTGGCCTTGAATATTTCATTCTCCTAAGAAACATATTCCATAATGCAGAAATTCCCAAAGTCATCACTCTAGCTCAAATTCTATGAAGAGAGAGGAAATGGTTGATACCATTTTGGATCTGCTTGGTCTTAATACTATAAATTATTGGATTCATAAACGGGAGGAAAAGGACGTAGACATAGCTCATGATAATATAAACTGTATGTGACACGTATTTCCCAAATCAATGTATGAGAGTCAGCTCAGTCACAGTGACATAGAAAACCAACACAGCTAATATGGGAGACACAGGTATTCAGGGCCTTAGCCTGCTCCTTATCTGAGGTAATTCTTAGGACAGTTTTAAAGATTAGGATGTAAGAGATAAGGATAAACACGGAGTCCAAGAAGTCAGTTAATATTAGGACTACAGAATAGAGTCTATCAAAGGTGATGCCAACACAGGCGAGTTTGATTACATCCTGGTGCAGGTAGAAGGCATGGGAAAGTATATGAGATCTGCAGAGTGGAATCCAGGGAGGGCACAATGAGTATAAATTCCTTCCTCAGAACCACCAAGCCTATTTTTACCACCTTAACATTAGTGAGAACGAAAGTGTATCTCAGGGAATTGTGGACAGCAATAAAATCATCACAGGCCATGATGAGCAAGACACTGGACTTAACAACAACAAAAAAAAGTGAGTGGATAAAGTAGGTCTACAAGAAACAAGCCCCATGGCTGATTTCTCTGTCATCCAGTCATGGGCACATGAAGAATGTGGTCTTCTCTGATAAGGTAGAGAATGGTACTATTGCTGAGAAGTATGGAGACATAGATGACAAAGAAGGGGATGGAAATTTGAGGATGGAAAATTTCCAACCTGGGAAGCCAGTCAGTAGAAAAGGGGTAGAGCTGATGTTTGAACACATGGTAGATCCCTGAGAAGAAAAAAAGAAAGCTGTCTCTAAATATTGTATAGTTTCACTTGTATGAAATACTTAGAATAGGCAAATGTGTAGAAATCAAAAGTCAATAGTAGTTACTGGGAGCAGAAGGGAAGGGGGAAATGTTGTTTGGGTAGCAGGGAGTATCAGTTTATGGTGATGGAAGATTTGACAGTGGATATTGGTAATTGTTGCACAAAATGATTGAAGTAATTGGTATCACTGAATTATACACAGGAAAATGATGAATTGGCACATTTTGTATTATCTATATTTTTACAATAAAAAATCAATTGAAAAAAGCTGCCTCTATTCTAGCATTATCTAGTAGAAATAAAATTTAAGCTGCGTAAGTAATTTTAAAATTTCTAGTACCACGTTAAAGAGAATAAACAGGAACAAGGTAAAATTAATTTAATAATATATTTTATTTAGTCACTATATCCAAAATTTTATCAATATAAAATTTTTGATGAGATATTTTACATTCTATTTTTTATTAACTCTTCAAAATCTGGTTATAGTTTACAGTTATAGCACATCTCAACTCCAACTAACAGAGACCATAATAATGGACGGCACAGATCTAGACAATGAAAATTATTTTTGCCACACAATTAAAAAAAAAAAAGGAAATCACAGAGATTCTATATAGAATTGTACCCAGCTTATATCCCCCTTTACAGATAAATTTCTTATTCCACTACTATAATTCTACTATTTTCTAGCTCCCCATTTTCTTGGTTAGAATCCTCTGCTAAAGCTTCTCCAAAAGTCTGACTGAATCCCACATAAAACTCATTACACTTTGTTCATGTACTACTTTGGTCATGATTTCTGTCATATTTTCTCCAGCATTGGCTCTCTAATGTTTGTTTTTCTCCCCTTTCTACTGGGAACATATTCTATAGTGAAGGAAAGGAGTCAGTACTTTCATTTTGGATAGATCATTCATAACATTCATTCACTCAATCAACAAATGGTATTGATCACCTACTTAAAAGAAAAACTAGGTTGAGGATTAAGGATACAGACCTCATAATCACATGAAAAACAAAAAGAAGCTTCCCTTGTGTTATATCATTTCTACTTGAACCAAAGTTCACATTGTAACATTTTGCATGGGTAAATGAATTACCAATTCTAGTTTCTCAAGAAGCCCCTAAGTGGTGCTAGAACTCTTTTTTTTTTTTTTTCCCCTCTCTGCTGTGAACAGATGAGTTGATTCTGATCTTGCTGAACTGTTCTATTACTAAGCTTTAAGAAGTTTACAGTCTTGTGCTGCAAATAAGCATGTGAATTTTTCTCCAGAGAATAGAAGACAGAACTCTTGTAGTGGCTTGGTTCAGTTGTTAAAGTCTATCTAAGAAAAATCATATTTGCCTTTTTCTATGTGAACTGACATTTCTTCCTTAATAAAACCTCATGGCTTTGTGCTAAATGCAGTGAATGTTCTAGTAAACAGCATCCTTGAGCTCTTACGGTTAACAGATTAATGGAATAGGTGTATATTAAACATTTGATTGTCTTAATGGCCTTATATGAAAAATAAAAGTGACAATAACTATAGAATGCCTACATATCACAGTAAATGCAAAATAAATATTTTTGTTGATCTTGTTAGGTGCCATCAAGTCAGTTCCAACTCACGGAGACCCTATGCACAACAATACGAAATGTTTCCCTGTCCTGCACCATCCTCACAATCATTGCTATTTGAGCACATTGTTGCAGCCACTGTGTCAATCCATCTCTCCTAGAGGGTCTTCTTCTTTTTCTCTGACCTTCCACTTTACCAAGCATGATGTCCTTCTCCAGGGACTGGTGCCTTCTGATAGCATGTTCAAAGTATGTGAGTCACACTCTCGCCATCCTTTCTTCTCAGGAGGATTCTGGCTGTACTTTTTCCAAGAAAGATTTGTTCATTCTTCTGGCCAAAAACCAGACCCAAACCAGTCATCATCAAGTCAATTCTGACTCATAGAGACCTTATAGGACACAGAAGAACTGCCCCAAGGAACAGCTGGTGGATTTGACCTGCTGACCATTTAGTTAGCAGCCATAGTTCATAATCACTGTGCCACCAAAACCCCGATTCTCCTGGCAGTCCATGGTCTATTCAATATTCTTTGCCAACACCATAATTCAAAGATGTCAATCCTTCTTCCGTCTTCTTTACCCAATGCCCAGCTTTCCCATGCATACAAGACAACTGAAAACACCTTGGTTTGAGTCAAGTGTACCTTAGTCTCCAAGGTGACATCTTTGCTTTTTAACACTTTAAAAGTCTCTTGCAGCAGATTCGCCCAATGCAATATGCCATTTAATTTCTTGACTGTTGCTTCCATGGGTGTTGATTGTGGACCCAAATAGAAAGGAATCTTTGACGTCAATCTTTTCTCCATTTATGACGATGTTGCTTATTGGTCCAGTTGTGAGGACTTTTGTTTTCTTTATGTTGAGCAGTAATCCATACTGATGACTCTGTTCCTAGAACCCACCTTTTTAGCCTTGAAGACATGTGTTAAGCTACATTATGGAAATAACTATAGATACTTAAGATATTTTTATCACACTGAGTAGTGGGTAGAGAAAGATATTCAGTAAATAAGAATACAAAAATTTACACAAACTAGGTAAAAAATCTGGACATAAAGGAATACCTTAGGGCAATTTGTAGCTTTCCCACAACAGCTATTTTACGAAAGCTGCTAAGCATAGATATGAGACTCCTTTGCTCCTTTAACAAAAATCAGAGCTTTCATAGAATGGGAGAGCTCTGATTTTTGGCAAAGGAGCCTGTGAGAGACCAGAATGACCAGAAATCAAGCTCCAACTCTATGGGTAGTAAAAAAGCGGAAAATGCCACGCTGTATCTGCTTGGTCTTAACACTGTAGATTATAGGGTTCATTAATGGAGGGAAGAGAAAATACACATAGCTCATAATGAGATGGACAACATGTGGAACTGACTTCCCAAACCGATGAATCAGAGACAATCCAATCACTGTGACATAGAAAACCAGGACACAGCAGATATGAGAGACACCGGTATTAAGGGCCTTGGATCTCTCTTTGGAGGCAATGCTCAGGACACTCTTGAGTATCAACACATAGGAGATGAGGATAGTCAGAGAATCCAGCATAAATATGAGGACCACGAGTACTACTGGATACAGACGATTGAAGGTAATGTCTGCACAGGCCAGTTTGATGATATCCTGGTGAAGGCAGAATGCATGGGAAAGGATGTGGGAGTGGCAATAGGGGAAAAAATAGAGGGGCATGATAGGGGGAATGACAGATACAAATCCCCTTATCAGAACTCTCAGGCAAATCTTCACCACTCTAGTATTGGTGAGGATGGAGGTATATCTAAGGGGATTGCGGATGGCAACAAAACGGTCATAGGCCATGGCAAGCAGAACACCGGACTCTACAAAGGAAAGTGAGTGTATAAAGTAGGCTTGGGAAAAGCAGGCTCCATTTCCTATCTCCCTGTGATCCAACCAGAGGACTCCCAGCACCGTGGGCATCGTGGTCAAGGTCAGCCCTAAGTCTGTGGCTGCCAGCATGGCCAGGAAGTAGTACATGGGCTCATGAAGATTGTGATCTTCCTTGATGAGAAGGAGGAGGGTACCATTGCCAAAAAAGACAGAGATGTAGACAAAAAATAAGGGTGTGGAAATCCAGTGGTGAGATGTCTCCAAGCCTGGAAAACTGGTTAGCAGGAAGGAATCGGAGCTGCTGTTAGGCCACATGCTGGGCTTACCCCGAAGTAAAGGTGTTTCTCTCTCATTTATGACCACAGAAATGCAGCTCTGCTTTCAAGGTATCACTCCAGTTATGTCGTTTCAGAATTCTTTCTTAAAGGTAATAATTACATCCATATAAACCATTGTGTCTCAAATATAGTCTTAGGACAACTTGTATGTTTTGTGTTCTTAAATCCACATTCTCAAGCCCAGCTCCTCTTAAACAAATCCTTGGTGCTTCTGAGCTTCTGCATTTTAACAAGCTCTTACACTGCTACTTAGAAACCATTTCCTTCTTTTTTTTATGCAGACTACATGAAAGAATTCACACTCTGTAAGAGATTGTAAGGAACCCAACCTTAATCTTAGTCCAGTCTACTACTCATAGCTATAATTTCCTTCACAGTAGTGATTTCTATCCCATATTGTCCTGCATATGGACTATTTCCCTGAATCCTCAACCAAGTTCCATGAGTCTAATGGAGAAAATATGACAAAAGCAACTGTGTCACTGCCACTTTTGCTGAGGAGCAAACAGACATGCCAAACCAAAAACCAAACCCATTGCCATCAAGTCCATTCAGACTCATAGCGACCCTATGGGACAGGGTAGAACCGCCCCACAGGGCTTCCAAGAAGTGCTTGGTGGATTCAGACTGCCTCCCTTTTGGTTAGTAGCTGAGCTCTTAACTACTGTGCCACCAGGGTTTCCAAACAGACACGAGGAAGAGACAATTTACCTCCCCATTCTAGGTATCGTTGTTGTTGTTAGGTGACTTCGAGTTTGTTCTGAGTCATAGCAACCTTATTGGACACAGTAGAACTGCCCCATAGGGTTTCCAAGGAGCAGCTGGTGGATTTGAACTTCTGACATTTTGGTTAGCAGCCAAACACTTAACCACTATGCTACCAGGGTTCCATTCTATGTATTAGTGATTGGGGAAAAAAATGTTTACATCAAGTATTTATTAGCTGCTTCTTGAACACTGCAGAGTTACTACCTGTGATAACAGCCCAGAGTAATTGTAAATTAGGTAATTTTAGATCCTGGTGCTGGAATAAATGCTTAGGCCAGCTAAGAATATGGCTAATAATAGTGCTTAGCCTTCACACAGAAAATTTTGTGTTCTTGATTTTCCATTTAGCTTCTTTCTCTTTCCCCATTCTCTTTCTGTAGACCTACTGAAATAACTCCCCAGAGTCTGATCTTCTCTCTCTCTCTTCACGTTCACCCTTTGTATTTAAACAACCATCTTCCCTGGTCTCCTTTCACCTACCCCAAGTCATAGTCTTCTCTCCAATACTCAGTAAAAGCTCTATTGCTGCCTAAACAGAGAGTTGTCTGTAGAAGAGAGAAGATGTGTCCTTTAAGCAGATGTTGGACTTAGTAGTTTTAACATCTCTTCTGCCACCAGACTACAGGATCTTTATGTGTAGAAACAATACCTTATTTGTTTTTATCAAACCTAACAAAGTAACTAACATGTGGTATGCATTCATCTGTTAGTTCACCCAATATTTATTAAGCACCCACGTGTGTTAGTCATAGCACTTTAAGTACTGCAATTAGTTTCCAAGACAAAGTCTCCAATCTTTAAAAAAAACAAAAAACTACAAATTAAGTTAGAAAATAAATATGACAGTTTTAGATAAATTGAATGCAATTTTAAATAGAATAGTATAATAATAATTCATTGAGATGGATTGAATATACTTTAATATAGTACTTTGGGTGGTCTGGGACCTCACCTCTGAGGAGATGGTGTTTGAGCTGCGACCTGACTATCAAGGAGGAGCTGACCATGTGAAGATCTAGAGGAAAAACTGTTTCATTCAGAAGTGAAAACCAGTATGGCTGCGGCATAACGAGCAAACAGGAGAGGGACAATAAGTAATGTCAAAAACCTAGGAAGTGGTCAGGTTTCATAAGGTTTTATAGGTCACAAGAAGAATTTTTGTTTTTATTTAAAATGTCATAAGAAGACATTGAAGAGTTTTAAAAATCAATGTAGAGGAGGGAGTGGTGATATAGACTGATTTCAAAATTATTTATTTGGAATGCTATGTGAAGGATGGGTTATACTGAAGCAAGAGAAAAGAAAGCCATGGAAATAACCCAGGTAAGAAGTGATGATGACATTGCTTAGGAGAGAAGCAGTGGGAATGAAGGAAAGTTAACAGACAATGATACATTTTTGAGATAGTACCAAGAAGAGTTCCTAGTGAATTGGAAATGAAAGGGAGGGGAAATAATTTGAGGTTAATCACAGATTTTGACTTGAGCAAATGGAAGGATTGCTAAATCATTTACCCAGATGGAGAAGTCTGAGGATGTGGAAATCCAGTCATGAGTAAACATGGCTGCATTGGAACAAATGCATGTCCTGGTTATTTCCTGTACTGTACGAAAACAGTTTCTTCAAGCTTTTTTAAAATCAAATTTAAAAGATTTTTGCATCCAAATGTTTCCCTTTTAAGTTATTTTCCAGTGTAAGCCACAGCCCTCAATATGCCCCCCCAAAGAACTGTCTTCCTACTTTATACCTGTACAGGTGAGATCTAACTGCAATGAATCTCAGCCGTGAAGAATTGTCAGACAACTGGACATAAGGAGATGCTTCAACTCTCTTACCTTTATCCTAAGGGATGGAAAATTAACAGAATCATTTCCAAGTCTCCATACTCTTTCCCCATGACTCGACTGCAGAGGGTTTTTATACTCTTTCCCCAGGAGTGAGATACATAAAAATGTAGCGTCTACTGAAAATATAATGAGCAGCGTTTATTCCTTACTCACTGGGTACAAAGATAGTGAAAAATAGATCTTCCTTTTTTTTCTGTGCTCTAAATACAACTTCATTCCTCTGTCCTCACTTTTATTTCTCTAGCCCTTCAACAGTTACATTTTTTTTAAACCAATCTTTTGTCATATTCAATATTGCAAAGAATTCCTTCTTGTACTTGTAAAGGAGTATGTAGCACAAGTAATGAAGATGTACAGAAAAGATGCTACCCAAAGTGAAAGGGATTAGTTCTATTTTGCCATAACTTTCAACTCAAAGTTTTTCTTTCTCTATTATCAGGAAAGTCACGTATATCTACCCTGTTCTGAAGCTTTATCAGAGAGCTATAAAATCACCATACTTCACACTATGAGAAATGCACATGTCCTCAGCTAGAAGCTGCTCTTGGTTTCTAAGAAGGATTGTGAGGGAAGAGACAAAAGCTGAGCAAAGAGCATAGAGAGAAAAAGAGATTACAAAGGCTGAGGATTGTATCAAGAGGAAGAACCCATTGCTAGACTATAGAAAGTCAAGGAATCTTCTCCTATTTACATCAATAACCCTTCTCTGCCACATTTAAAAGTCTGGTAGAACAAGAGATGCCTCTGTGTTTATTCCCTAGGTTCCCTTTCTCAGTAGACAGTTCACAAAGGAGCTTCCTAATACTTTCTTTCTGCATCTTTTGGGTGTTTCCCTATGCTTACCTGTACCATAGCTTAGTTGTTGGGTTGAGAACTAGAGCACTTAGGTCCTGCCTGAAGATTCAGATCAGATGGCTCCTTCTCAAAGTTAGGTAAGATACCCAGTCAGTGAGTTTATTAGTGCAAAAAACACCTCCCCAGAGTTCTCTCTTTTTCAGCCAATTGGGATCTTGATAAATATTTTATCTCTCCTAATCTCTCCCATGAAGGAGTTGAGACACTACATTATCTCCCTAGGGTTTTAAAGCATCTTCTCCAAATAAGGTATGGGGTTACTAGAGCCTCAGGTGGCAGGTTTGTGCATGGAGAATCAGAGAGCTAGTTCTTATGGCCCCAGCAGACCCTGTTATTACTTGTGGGAAGTCATTTATTCTCCACATCTACCTCAAAGGCCAAACATTTCCCAGTTGTTTTCAGCAGAAACGTATGGATCTTCTTGGTATAAGTCTTTTGAATTCTAATTATATTTTCTGCCTGGTTTATCTAAGAGCCAGCTTAAGAGTGGAAAATTTGAGTCAATTTGAGTCAAAAGACAGGCAGTCTTCCTTAGGACACACAGATATCCACAATCTGCAATCTGTACTTACTATTTTTGCTTATTGAATTCATCTTGCTTGTATTATTCTTGTTTCCCAGTATGCAGAGAACATAGTTATTAGACAGGGCTTCAGCCAAGCATACTCCCTAGCTTTAGATCTAGGGATATAATATCTGTTTTTCCCTGCAATCCAGACGGGATCCATGCTGCTGGTTACAGCTTTTATGGAAAATAAGCATATATAACAAGAACAAATTTCCCACCCTTGAAGAAATGCTTCAGTTGTTACCACACTTTGTTATGATTAAGGTAATGTTTAGTGTCAATCAGAGACCTATACAATTCCTGCTGAAATCATTAACTGGTTCCTTGCAAAGTAAATTAGACAGGTTACTTAACCTCTTTAATATTAAAGATGCAATTAGATGTAACTTAATTAAGCATGTATAAAATCTGATGCTGAAGATTACAAAACGCAATGAAATATATCAAAGTAGACCTAAATAAATGGAGAGACATACTATGATCATGGACTGAAAAACTCAACATAGTAAAGATGCCAATTTTCCCCAAATTGATCTATAGGTTTAATGCAAGCCCTATCAAGGTCTCAGTAAAGGTTTTTTTTTTTTTTAAAGACATAAACAAGCTTATTCTAATAATTAGGTGGGAAGACAACAACCTAGAAAACCTAAAATAATTTTGAAAAAGTATAAAGTGGGAAGGATCATTCTACTTGATTTTAAGGCTTACTATCCTGGTGGTATAGAGGTTAAGAGCCACGTCTGCTAACCAAAAGGTTGACAGTTCGAATCCACCTGGCACTCTTGGGAAACTCTATGGGGCAGCTCTACTCTGTTCTATAGGGTCACTATGAGGGGGAATCGACTCGAGGGCAACGGGTTTGTTTTTTTTTTTTTTGGTTTTTATATAACTGTGGTAATTAAAGCTGTGTGGTATCGGTGAACAGATAGATCAATGAAACAGAATAGAGAATGCTGAAATAGACTCACACAAATATGCCCAACTTATTTTTGGCAAAGATGCAAAAGTAATTCAATGAAGGAAGGATAGGTCTTTCAAAAAATAGTGGTGAAATAACTGACCGTTTGTTGTGGGGAGATCTCAGCTGAAACATCCTAGTTATACAATGACTCAAAATAAATATTGATCACAAACTTAAATTTAAAACATAAAAATCTAAAACATTCAGAAAATAAATAAAGTAAAATCGTTGATGCCTAAGCCTAAGTGAAGAGCTCTGAGACTTGACACGAAAAGACCTTATTATGTCAATGAAAAGAAAAGTTACAGACTGGGAGAAAATGTTTGTGAATTACTTATTGTTTTAGGCTTGCTTCTCTAGAGAAGCAAAATCAGTAAAGTGTATAAGTATATATCCCAGACCCATAATATATATATATATATATATATATATACACAGAGAGAGAGAGAGAGATTTGTATTAAGGAAACAGTTCATGCTATTGTAGAGGCTGGAACATCCCAAGTCCATGGATCAGGATAGAGGCTTCTCCTGAGTCACTTAGCCGCAGGGACTGAGGAACCCCAGACGGGCAGGTCAGAGAGCAGGACTTGTGCTTACAGGCTGTGAAAATCAATGAATCCCAAGATCGACAGGTAAGCTACCAGCTCAAGTCCCAGAAACGGGAGGTCAGATGAACAGGAGGCAGATGCAGGATCCAGAGAGGGCAAAGCCAGAATGTCCACTTGTATTAGGACACAGTCTACAGGCCCAAGGAACCCAAGGAAACTCCTTTTCAACTGATTGGCTACTCACAACAGATCCCATCATGGGGGTGATCACATATAAACACTGAGAACCAGCTAATTTGATACACAATCTTAACCATCACACTTACCCATCACAAGACAAGTATCTAAAATATTTAAATAACTCTAAAGCACAGCATTAAAAAATTTCAATTAGAAAATGAGCAAAATATGTAAAAAGACATTTCATTTAAGAGAATACAGAAATGCCAAATAAGCACATGAGAAGATGTCAACATCATTAATCATTAGGTAAATGCAAATTAAAAACACAAATTAGGTATCACTACACATCTTTCAGGATCCCTGAGTGGTGCAACCAGTTAATATACTTGGCTGCTAACAAAAAGGTTGGAGGTTCGAGTCCACCCACAGGCACCTCAGAAGAAAGGCCTGGAGGTCTATTTTGTAAAACTCAGCCGTTGTTAAACCTCATGGATCACAAGTCTACACTGGCACATACGGGGTTGCCTTGAGTCTGAATTGATTTGACAGCAACTGGTTACACACCTATCAGTATGGCTAAAATAAAAACAAATAAAGAAAAAACAGTGAAAGCATCAAAATTTGGGCTGAGAATCTGGGTCATGCATACAATGCTCACGGGAATGGAAAGTGGAAAATAGGTGACAGTTTCTTATAATATTAGACATAACGCTTACCATATGACCCAGCAATAGTGATGTTGGGCATTTACTATAGAGAAATAAAAAACTTACATTTATATAAAAATCTACACATGAATTTTCATAATAGCTTTTTTATAATAGCTAAAAACTGAAAACAACCCAAGTGTCCTTAAATAGGTGAATGGTTAAACAAGCCACATAGTACAGTTATGTCACGGACTACTACACAATAACCGAAGGGACAAACACATGATATAAACAACAATTGGATAGGTCTCCATAGAATTATGCTGAATGACAAAAAGCCAATGATTCCATTTGTATAACTTTCTTGAAATAACAGAATTATAGATATGGAGAACTAATTAGTAGTTGCTAGGGATTATGAATAGGGAAGGAGGAAAGGAAGAAGATAGGATATGGCTGGCTAGAAAGGCATAGAATGAGGGGGTCTTGGAGACATAGATCTACAGTTCTATAACTTGATTCTGGTGGGTCTTATATTAATTCACACATATGAAAAAATTGCATAGAAATAAACACACACACAAATGAGTGCATTACATGTAACACTGGTGAAATCTAAATCTCTTTCCATTACACTGATATGAATTTGCAGACTTTTATATTGTACTATGTTGTTGTTGTTGGGTGACACAAGTCAATTCCAACTCATAGCTACCACATGGAACAGAGTAGAACTGCCTTATAGGGTTTTCTTGGCTGTAATCTATGGGAGCAGAACTCCATGTTTTTATCCCAAGGAACCTTGGTGGGTTCAAACTGGCAACATTGCATTAGCAGCCAAGCACTTAAATGTTGCACCACATATAGTTATGAAAACGTTACTACTGTAGAAAACTGGGTGAAGGTTGCATAGAACCTCGCAAGAGTCGTACGTTGCTTAATATCCATGATACATTCTGTGAAATAAGATGTTAAGTGATTCAGACATTGTGCAAACACCATATTATATACAGGCAATCCCTGAGTTATGAAAGTCTGACTTGTGTACAATCTGTAGTTATAAACCAGCACCCCCAAAGCCTACTATATTAAAAATTTGAGGGACATACAATGGTTCAAAATAACAAGCTGGTGCTACTTTGTGATGTGCATTAAAATATTATTATTATTACTATATTATTATGTTAAAGATGTTTTAGTGTATCTGGAAATGTTTCTTTAATGTTTTTTTATGCATACAAAGATACACTATATGCTATATACTAAGAAAAATATTTGAGCAGCATTAGATATGGACCATACTTAACTGTTCCAACTTAAGTACAAATTCTACTTAAAGACAGACTTAGGAACAGAACTTGTTCATACCAGGCTGTCAGTGTATCCTCATGGGACCATGAATGTATATCTGGTTGGATGTTGCCTGAACAAACAATATGTGGCCCATCAACTTATGAATCTATACTTATTTCAAAGTAAAAAATTAAGAAAAAATACCCTCAGAAAAATATTTAAAAAAATATATATTTTTTTTGCTTCTGTTTTTATAAAAAACACAAATAAACATATAAGCAAGCAAAGCTACTTTCCTATGAAACTTAAGGAATCAGGTATGTTGTTAGGAGCTGGTGAGACACTAGGCATATTGCTTTTATATCTGTATAATGTGTTCCAATTGTCTCTTGGTCTGTGAGCCACAGTAACAGTAATTAGATCAGGGGATACGAACCTGAAGGTCTTGAAAAATGGCCTCCAAATATGGGCTATCAACAAAGGGACTGTTGTAGGTATGGAAATGTGCAGGCTGGATTCCCCTTCAAGGAAAGACTTGCTCCCAGCTCTGAAAGTGTAGTCAACTGAATCGTCCATCTCTCAGTTAATTCAGGGTTTTCCTCAGCTGCAGAGAGCTACTGTGTCCCAGGTCATGACCTTCCTGATGCAGGCCACATTTGGTGACTAAACAAGAGGAATTTTAAAGCCCCACATTTCAGCCCAACAAGCAGTAATACTGACAGGTAATGCTTGCTCCAGCGCTTCCCGCTAGGTTGACCGAAGCCTTGCCAGTTGTGCCTCAGTTTGATTTCATCCTCTGCCCAATTCTACTTCCTCCTTCTTTCTTTCAAAGGCTTTGATCTCTAGCTCTGTCTCAGTGTCTGTTTCTAGAGAGCCCAACCTCTTTCAAGAACATGGTCAGAAATCAGATGGCTTGGCCATCTGTGAAAATATTAACTTCATTGCGTTACAAGAACATGAACTTTCTGGATAGGGAGCTACTACAGGTGATAAAATATGATACCCCACAGTTGATACTCTAATTATTTCTGCTGTGAAGATAATATTGTGATGATGTAAGAGGGTGCATCCAACCATGGTTATAATCTTCAGGGTCACCCTGGAGTCAGAGAAGAATGTAAGCTGATCAAAGTCACAGAATTAATCTGGACACAAAATGATTCTTGATTTCTAACTCACGTCATGGATAAAATTCAATTTGTAGGAGCTTTTAAACCTAATGTGAGATGTAAAATGGAGAAATTATAAGAAAACAGGAGAATTTATATTCATTGATTTTGGGCAGTCAGAGATTGCTTAACTACTACAGTACAAAATTCAAGCTGGTTTCAGAAGAGGACATGGAACCAGAGATATCATTGCTGATGTCAGATGTCTCCTGGCTGAAAGTAGAGAACACCAGAAAGATGTTTACCTATGTTTTAATAATTATGCAAAGGCATTTGACTGTGTAGATCATAACAAACTATGGATAGCACACAGAAGAATGGGAATTCCAGCATAATTGTGCTCAAGAGGAACCTGTACCTAGATCAAGAATGAAAACAGCAGTCAAGAAATCAAAAGACACATTGCATTGGGCAAATCTGCTGCAAAAGATCTCTTTAAAACTGTTCAAAAACAAAGATGTCACCTTGAAGACTAAGGTGCACCTGACCCAAGCCATAGTGTTTTCAGTCGCCTCACATGCATGTGAAAGCTGGATAATGAATTAGGAAGACCAAAGAGGAATTGATACCTTTGAATTATAGTGATGGTGAAGAATATTGAATATACCATGGACCGCCAAAAGAATGAACAATTTTGTCTTTGAAGAAGTACAACCAGAATGCTCCTTAGAAGCAAGGATGGCGAGACTATGGCTCACATACTTTGGATATGTTATCAGAAGGAATCAGTCCTTGGAAAAGGACATCATGCTTGGTAAAGTAGAGGGTCAGCAAAGAAGAGGAAGACCCTCAACAAGGTGGAATGACACAGTGGTTGCACCAATGGGCTCAAGCATAACAGTGATTGTGAGGATGTTGCAGGACTGGACAGAGTTTTGTTCTGTTGTACATAGGGTTGCTATGAGTTGGAACTGACTCAACTGCACATAACAACAATACTACAAGCAACATAAATAAATCTGCATTCAAGCTAATAACTTTTGTTGTGAAAATATATCACTAAGACAATAAAAAGAATCTATAAAGTAGAAGAGATATTACTATGTATATATCTAGCAAAAAATTAATGTTAATAATTTATAAATAATGCATGAAAATCAATAAGAAAGACAGCTTTTTTTTTAATGAGCAGATGACTGGAATAGTCAGTTCACGAAAGAAGCAAGTGACCAATAAATATATGAAAATGGGCATATTATTTGTCATCATAGAAATTCAAATTACAGTGAGATAACACTATACACTCACAGGATTGGATTTTAAAAAAACCTGAAAATACTAAATGTTGTTATGGAAGTGAACAAACTGAGTCTCTCTTGAACTGCTAGCGGAGTATAAAATGGTATAATTACTTCAGAAACTGTTGGACAATATCTACTATAGATGAACATATGTTTGCCCAGGAATTATATTCCTAGGATTGGGCTCAACAGAATTCATACCTAGATGCATAAAAATAAACAAATGTGTACCAGGATGATCACTGTGCCACTGTTTGTAATACCTCCAAAATATTAACGTTCACTGTTAAGAAAAGTAAATAAGGTGTGTATTCATACAACGGGATACTGAATAGGAATTAAAACAAGTGGTTACCAAATGTAAAACTGTCTGAGTTATTTAGTGCTGGTATAACAGAAATACCACAAGTGGAGAGTTTTAACAAAGAGAAATTTATTTCTTCACAGTAAAGTAGGCTAAAGTCCAAATTCAGGGCATCAGCTACAGGGAAAGGCTTTCTCTGTCTGTTGGCCTTCTCGTCAATCTTCTCCAGGTAATTACACTATGATTTCTGTCCTCCATACCTCACCCAAGTTGATTAAAAATGTCCCCATTCTTTCCCTGTCTTCTCATATTGAGGAGGGGATGGAGGATGTAGAGAGGACTAAGGTGAAAGCATGGACTAGAAAGGGAGTGTTAGCCTTGTAATCATCAGATGGTCCAAAGACTTTCTAGAGAAAGTCACTATCTGACAATGAGATAGACAGGCAAGTCAAAATTAAGCTAAGATAGAACCTGGGCTGTGCATAACCCTAGATCAGGGCCAGTGATTTACATAGCTGTGTATCTGCAGAGGGAAGGAGCCCTGGTGGCACAGTGGTTAAGTACTCAGCTGCTAACCAAAAGGTTGGTGGTTTGAACCCACCATGGAAGAAAGATGTGGCAGATTGCTTCTGTAAAGATTACAGCCTTGGAAACCCTATGGGGCAGTTCTTTACTGTGGGGTCATGCTATGAGTCAGAATCTACTTGACAACAATGTTTTGTTTGTTTGTTTTGTTTTGGGGTATCAGTTACTGATCAGATACATTGCCCCAAAGAATCCTCATCAATGCACAACGCAGCAGGTGTTTGTCTCCCGTTTCCAGTTATGAAAAGTATAACTCATAAAATGTAAATACATTTCCAAACAGTAGCTAGCATGTAAAAATAGCTAGTATATAACTTGAAATACATTTATTTATCCTATAAAATACTCTGTATTGAGCCTGAATATGTTAAATACTGGTAAATGATGCTGCAACATTTTCTAGGAAATTTATAGTGGTGGATAATACATGACCGAGGTAGCTTGTTTCCTTAGTGTATAACTCTGATTGTTGGATAAATGTCTTTCTCATGTTCTGCTAAAAATTTACCTCCTTGTAACTTGCCATAGTAGATATTAGATATTAGTTCATTTACCCAGAGACACTCTGAAATGTGGAGTATTATTCTTCCTTGAAACACTGCTTTAAAAAAAAAACTTATCTACCCACCTCATTTTTTCTTTCCTTCTTTCTTTTTTTTTTTTTTAGTTAGTCTCAGTTCTTTAAGTCCTTCTCATTTTTATCTTTGGCTACAAGGACTTTGTCATTCACACTCTGTTTCCCTCTCTCCATTTCTCCTGTGTTTAGAGGTTCCTCTCTCTATTCAAATTTAACAATAGGCGAAAGAATGCATTTCTGCTGTTCAAAGACAGATTTAGCTGAAAACATCTAACCAGGATGAATACTACTTTCTTTAAAATGTCTTTGTTGCATTAATCTGCTCCCTCATGGCAACGTTAAGAGGAAGTGACTTGGAAGATGAAATTTCTGGTGCTCTTTCCCCTGCAAAGTTACTTCCTCTTAATTAACTTGACTGCCATAGGCAATGCGAGCTGATCATCCTTTCTAGGATACCAGAAGCTTCTGATAAATGTGCCGCATTTTCTTATACATCATTTCAACATACAGAATTTATCTCTTTGCATGTCTTTCTCCTAACCAGGTGATACATCTCTCGAAATTAGAAATTATATTTTATTTACCTCATTTTTTCAGTGTCTATTATAGGACCTAGTACAGAGTAAGTACTTAATGAATTTTGATGAACATTAAATATTAAATAGTCCTTCAGATATTTATTAGATATCTGTTATAATGCACTTATCATGGAGATACAGAGAAGCATATAGAGAATACATTCCTACAAATTCTAAGTAATTGATATGCCTAGGCACACAGAAACACTCATGAACATACAGACATACTTCTGCACACACATGTTATTCATAAACTTCCTTCCCTTTTCTAACAGAAAGGGAGTCAACTACCCCAATACATCTATTGAGTTTGATGCTGTGAGTTACCCCTCCTCTCCCCCGCCAAGTCTTCAGCAGATATTCAGGGTCCCACTTACAGTGTAGGATGAACCAAAAGTTCTGTCTCAGCTTTGGTCTGACCAGCACTGAAGAAAATGCTCCTGTAACTTGTACCAGATACTTTGTTTCTATAGATAAATCTGTTTAAACTTAGCATTGTGTTGTTTGGGAGAAATTACTTAACCTATTTAAGTAACCTACCTAGTCTTCAGTCTCCTAACCTGTATATTATGAATTATAACGAGAATGGACTAGAAGCATTCCTGTGATTATCAATTAGAAACAAAGTGTGACGTTCTCTAGGCACTGGTTAGCAATAGTAAATGATGAACATAAAATTGATCATGCTCTATTTTATTACACCCTGAACTCATATGAGGACCAGGGTTCTACAACATCTAATCCTTTCAAACCACCTTAGAGAAATTCCTCTGTTTTCTACTTGCTGGAGTTATGGTGTTGAATTTTAATCTTAAATGTTGTGACTCTGTTTATCCTTATCACAATTTGTTTTGCTAGTTTTGTTCCCTGGTCTCCATCTGTCAATAATACTTTTGTATCCAGCTGTTCTACAGCGATAACATTTGATAATGATGCCAAGAGGCTTTGGTGGGCTATCAGAGAAGTCAGGACTAGTGAATGCACCAAGGGGAATCAGTATGAAGCCAGAGACAGGGAGTGGTTGAGAAAGGTGTCTCAAGAGGGAACATTCACAAGATGAACACGAATAAAGGAGGAGAATCACAAATGTAAAATAGAGAAGCCAAGGCACAAGTGGTTTCTATCAGGTGTATAAGGAAGAGACCTAGAAAGATAGGAGGACATGGCATTGCACATTTTGTGCTTGGGACAGTACTGGCTGAGGGAACTGTCCAGAGGGTAGCCCTGGGAAAAAAGGATGGTCAAATTGGAACACTGCAGACATGATTCCTGCTTTCAGGTCAGAACTGACTCAAGACATTCTATACAGGAGAGTTGGAGGATTGGCAAACAGTTTAGTAGGGGGTTAGGTTGGAGGGTTAAAAGACTTGTCTGGAGGCTGGGTTTGTTTGAAAGGGTACTGTTTTTAAATAAATTACACAGCAAATGTCCTTAGATATAACTGGATCAGTGGGTGGATCTTCATTTATTAAATGAAAAGGTTTTCAAAGCATAAAATATATGATAAAAGGAGTACATATGTATGAGTTTTATTTACATTTAAGATCTATAGATGTACATTTATTTCATAAAATCAGTAATTTCCAATGATCAATATGAATAAGTAATAACATGTCCATTATTTTGTTCATTAATTTTTGGCAATTGACACAGGTTTAATAACATGTAAAATCATCTTATGGCATCATTTGCCACTACATGAGTAAATTCATCTTGGTTATATCACTTCTTCATATTTATATTTAAATACCTCTCTTTCTTTTACCAAATGCATGAGCTGTGTAACTAATTTTATTTTCAGCATATCACCTGAAATTTGCACCACACACTTATTTTATGTATGAGTGAATATATGTATTATTTACTTATTTGTTGTACTTCATCTTCCTGTAGCTATTAAGGGTATAACACTGAAACACCGTTCTAACAACTTCTTAGAAAATAAGGCAATACATTGTGCTTTCCATATTTCCAGCAACATGTTACTTGCCTTAAAGTTTTTATCACTACCATTTTTTCGTTTTCTACACTCTTTCTCAGTTCCATGTAGTGCCAAGAGGGATGAAAGTTCCCCTATGTCTAGTTTATGTCCTGGGACAACATGTGTTTCAGACCAAATGATAAGGTAGCTAGAAGCCTGTGTCTGTAAATGAAATACACTTGATACGCCTACTTATAAAAAATAAATAAATGGTACAAATCAGACAATCACATTGACAGTGAATGAACTCACAGGTCCAACTTCCCAAGAACTTTCACCAACCAGTTGCGTGATGACTGAGTCCTGCAGGAGTGGGGCAGTTCTACTCTGTCCAGTAAGGTTACTGTGAGTCGGATTCAATTTGAAGGCAACGGATTTGGTTTGGTTGGTATCTCCAGCACCTGGAAAGTGCACAACATGTGATTCAAGGGCATTCAATAACCCCTGAATTAAAAACAGAATAATTTTTCATTCTACAGGCAGTCATAGGGTTACAAATGAGATTCTTTCCTAATTATATCTTTAAGTCTTTAAATTGAATTTGTAGATTAAGTTGGAACAGGTGCATATTGTTCTTATTTAGCCTTAGGTTTGTGCAAGAAGAAGCCCTGGTTGGACAGTGGTAAGAGTTCAGGCTGCTAACCAAAAGGCTGGCAGTTCGAATCTACTAGCTGTTCCTTGGAAATCCTATTGGAAAGTTCTACTCTGTCCTATATGTCACTATGGGTCAGAACCAACTCCACAGCAATGGGTTTGGTTTGATTTTTTTTTCTTGTGCAAGAAAAGGCTGGAAACCTTTTCAATGATTTAAAATCTGCATGTACAGCAAGTGAAGATGATTGTGAAGAAGAATTTGTTGTGAGAAGGGGTTGGTTCAATTGTTTCAAAGTGGGAACTAATTTACATAACAGGAAAGTAACGTACACGTTGTCCATAAGTAAGTTGGGCATTTATAACCTGGGGACTGCCTTTATATCTCTCTTAAGCACTTTTGGGGTCTTTCTAGATGCTGGAGATGCACAGCTATTTAAAGTTAATCAATTACTGTGAAAGATGCATGGAACAATTCAGTTGTTTTGATGATTTGAGAATCTGCTCAGAGAGGCTGGGATGTAAAATGGTCAGAAACTCAATTTGTAAGTATAGGCCAATCGATTAGTCAAAATGTGCTAGGCATTTTGTGTCAAAAATTAAGTATTGAGAATAGATGCATGAAAAGTTATGTTTGTTGTTGTTAAGTGCCGTTGAGTAAGTTCTGACTCTTAGCAACTCTATGTACAACAGAATGAAACACTGCTCGGTCCTGAGCCATTCTCACAATCATTGCTGTGTTTGAGCCCATTGTTGCAGCCACTGTGTCAATTCTTCTCATTGAGGGTCTTCCTCTTTTTGCTGACACTCTACTTTACTAAGCTTGAAGTCCTTCTCCAGGGATTCATCCCTCCTGATAAACATGGCCAAATTATGTGAGACGTAATCTTGTCATCCTTGCTTCTAGGAGCATTCTGGTTGTATTTCTTCCAAGACAGATCTGTTAGTTCTTTTGGCAGACCATGGTGTATTTCATATTCTTTGCCAACACCACAATTCAAACATATCAATGGTTCTTCAGTCTTCCTTATTCATTGTCCAGCTTTCACATGCATATGAGGTGATTGAAAACACCATGGCTTGGGTCAGGTTCACTTTAGTCTTCTAGGTGACATCTTTGCTTTACATCACTTTAAAGAGGTCTTTTGAAGCTTATCTGCCCAATGCAATGCGTCTTTTGATTTCTTGACTGCTGCTTCCATGGCTGTTGATTGTGGATCCAAGTAAAATAAAACCCTTGACAAACTCAAACTTTTCTCTATCATGATGTTGCTTATTGGTCCAGTTGTGAGGATTTTCACTTTCTTTATATATTTTTTTTTTTATGTTGGAGTGTAATCCATACTGAAGGCTGTGGTCTTTGAGCTTCATCAGTAAGTGAGAAAAGATATATAGAACGCTATGTAGGTAGACTAAATAGTCGAGCTGATTAGAGGTTTGAACTATCCAGAAAAAAAGGGGAGAGTGAGGAACAAAAGGTTAGAGAAGATAAAAAAAAAAAAAAACAAGTGGATGAAGGAGTGAGTGTCTGAGACAGAGGAGGAAGTATCAGGAAAAGAAGAAGAGAATCCAAGAGAAGGTGAGGGAATATGTGAAATGTAAAGGTCTGAATGATCTCTCTATGTCTGCATGGACTCCTGAGTTTATGTGGCAGAATTTGAGACTTTGGAAATTCGCTTCTCTTTAATGAAAGCCAAAGTCCATCCTAAGATGGTGTCCCTGGTAGTGGATGCACGGCTACAGGGCATGGGACAACAATCTTAGATTTTTAACCACCTCCCCCCCCCCAGAATTCATAAATAATCTCACATACCACAGACAGCTCTGAGTAAACCTAGTATGCTCAGTTTTTCAGTGAAAACAGAAAAAAGAGGCAGCAAACCCATCTCTGCTTCTCAACACTACAAAAGTCAACCGTATCTTAAGTCTTCCTAGTCCACAGTAGATAAAAAGGACTCTGCCATTTGTTTAATGCATCACTTCAGACATGTAACTAGTTTCCATCTTCATATCTTCAAATAGGTAATACGCCAAAAGTCATTTGTCTGGTTCTGCCAACAAACAACACTCTCAAATACTTATTATACAATCCTTTTATATAGCATATTTTATTATCTATATTATGTGATGTTAGAAAATTCTTTGAAGCATTGCACACCAGTAACTGGAGTATCAGTATATTAGGTGACATGAATTTAGAGCTTTATTTATTTTGGAGAATTACTTAGGTAACTCTTATGTCATTTTTATAAATCTGTTGCCATCGAGTCGATTCTGACTCATATCGTACTAGCCAAAATCTCTACAGCCTCCTCAGTTAAATTTCCCCTTTAGCCATATTACATATCAATCATTTCCTCAAGTGAATGAAATCTATTTTATTTGGCTTTACTTACATATTTACTTTTTCTTAGGACATTCATGTCTGCTCTTCTAACACTGCTTAGAACCAATTTTCTTTCTCTTGACCTTCTAAGTCTCACATATTCTGGGAAAACTCAATACCACCAGTCAAGATAAAAAGTGCCATAAAAAAAAATTCTGTAGATTCCAGTGTAATTGTAGCAAAAGTCAAATATAGTGATTTCTTCTTTTACTTTTCCTTTCTATCTGGGTTATAAGATCTACAAGGATGTCAATCAGGTCTATTCTGCATACACCGACTGCTGTATTCCCAACATATTGCCCAATAGCTTTACGTATAGTCAACTGTGAATAATAGTTGCTCATGCAGTACATTTTTCCATCCCTAGGACTGTCCAAGGAATAATTGAATTATCATCCTTCTGTCACTGGAAGTTGGGACAGATGGACACCTTATGAACAGGTAGCACACTCAAGAAGGACTTCTAAAGAACTAGAGGATTCTATTGCTTTACCTGGAGTTAATAATTCCCTGTTTATAAGGCCCACATGTGGCTCAACGCTACTGCTTTCCCCTTTCTTCTGACTGGCTTCCCAGGCATGGAGAAGGCACATCATTGGATTTCCATCCCATTGTTGGTAGTCTACATCTTCATACTTCTTGGCAATGGTACACTTCTCTTTCTTATCAGGGATAACCATAACCTTCAGGAGCCTATGTACTATTTCTTAGCTATGCTGGCAGCTACAGACATTGGGGTGACTCTGAACACCATGCCCACAGTGCTGGGTGTCCTATGGTTAAATCACAGAGAGATTGGCCGTGGTGCCTGCTTCACTCAGGCCTACTTTATCCACACTCTTTCTATTGTGGAGTCAGGTGTATTGCTTGCCATGGCCTATGACCGTTTCACTGCCATCCACAGCCCCTTGTGATACACCTCTATCCTTACCAACAAACAGGTAATGAAGATTGGGTTGGGAGTATTGACAAGGGCTGGTCTGTCAATTATGCCAATAATTATTAGACTGCACTGGTTTCCCTATTGTGGATCCCGTGTACTCTCCCATGCTTTCTGTTTGCACCAAGATATTATCAAGCTAGTCTGTGCTGACATCACCTTCAATCGTCTATACCCAGTTGTGGTTGTGTTTGCAGTGGTCTTGTTGGACTTTCTCATCATCATTTCCTCCTACATTTTGATTCTCAAGACTGTCATGGGCATTACTTCTGCAGAAGAGAGGGCCAAGGCCCTCAACACTTGTGTCTCCCACATCTGTTGCATCCTGGTCTTCTATGTCACTGTAGTTGGTCTGACCTTTATTCATAGATTTGGAAAGCATGCTCCTCATGTTGTCCACATCACAATGAGCTACATATACTTCCTTTTCCCACCCTTTATGAACCCTGTTATCTATAGCATTAAAACTAAGCAGATTCAGAGTGGTATACTTCGTTTATTAGCTCCATCTCTTTCTAGAACATGATTTCAAAACACTAATCTCTGAGGAATAATTCAGGGAACATGAACAGGCTGACAGCTTTGTTGGTGGGAGCAACTAGGAAAAGGCATTCCAATGAAAACCAACCATGCTGCCATTTAGAACATCATTTTGCCCTGCCTATTTGTTGCTAGGGGTTTGGTTTTTTTGGTTTGTTTATTTGTTGCTGAGTCACCTATAACATTATACATATATAACTATATATATGTAAATGTGTGTACACATATTTATATACATAGTGTATATGTATAAAACATTAAGCACATATCTCAACTGCCTGACATTTATTTTTTTCTCTGGATAATTCACCTCATCTGGTGAACCTATCACACCCTCTGGTCTATAACATGGGTCAACAGAATTTGACTCAAGACCTATTGTTTTTTTCATATTGTCTGCATGTACAGGCTCTGATATATCTAGCAGTAGGATGCTCCTGAACTTAGGCATGGATCCAGCTTCCTCACTTATATGGAGCTAGTTGCTGTTTTAAAAAATTCAATCAGTGAAGTAATAGTGTTTACACTGTCCTCAATTCAAGATGGTAACTCTGGAAAAATATATGTTCAAGAAGTTGAAATTTTTGATGCACATGAATCAACTAATAATAATAATGGAGAGACAGTTCCTGATCCAGATCACCATTGTCTTGGTGAGTTATTCCCAGATACAGTTGAACAGAAATAAGTATTTCTGTAAATACAGTAAAGAGGTATTTGAAGCTCAGTTTGGAAGTGTGTCATAGATAAGTCTAGGTGACTATTACTGATATGTGTAAAATTCCAGTGTTGAGAAAAACATGGCCATATGTGTAGAGAGAGGATGGAGCCAATGCTCATGACTGTAAGAGGTAATGATCTTTTCTGTCTCCATGTATCTATCAAGGTTTGGTCACAGCCTAGGCATGGAGGGTGCTATGGTCAGCTGAAGACCTGGTGTCCGTGACTCAAATGAAAATTTTCAGTCGAATAAAGAAATATATTCCTATGAGCTGAAGAGGATGCCTGAAATGCTGAAACCACAAAAGAGGTCACCCAATATAACTCACTGCTGTTAATATAAATGGCTCCTGTCCCCTGGACTCTATCAGACTGACAATCAAAGTGGTCTCTGACAATAGCATATATTCCCAGTCACAGAAAGGGGGAATTTTGGACATCTTCTGGAATTTAGAGAAACTGGAGAAAGAGACTGAAAAATGAAATCAGAGCACTTTCCATGCTAGTAAATGATCTGTGTCTGATCACCCCAAGGGACTCTTTTCTGTCCCCCCCCACCAACTTTTTTGTGTCTATCAGTAATTGTTTCTCTCCTTTTCTAGCTTCTAGCATGTCTGATCCACGAGGATGAGAATCATATGTCTTAATTGCTACTGGATTACAAAGTTGATCCTTACTAAAATAAAATTGTTCATCAAAATGAATGAGATTTAAATTGACGGTGTGTCTCTGTGTGTCTTTTTGTTCTTCTGTTTATGTCTCTGAATATGCATATCTCCTGAGAGTCTCTCATTGTGCATTGTAATGCCTTCTAAGATTTGGACATCTAAGTTGTCCTGTCATCTAATATCGTCAGAAAATAAAAGCTCACTATTCTTGAAGACAGAGCCTACTTCTCCCTTGTGTTTTTTGAGAATGACTTCAGGGGGATCTAAGCCACATCAAAGGAATTCTTTCTTGATTTTCCCTTTAGGCCCAGTGATATTGGTCCCTGAAGTAACAGACTAATAAGAAAGGAATTAGGATAATAGTGTACAATGCCTACAAATGTGTACATTTGAATAATATGCCCCAAAGTGTTTCCTTTCTCTTCCTGCCCTGCCTTATCTTACAGAGATGGGATGGACAGATCAGAGAAAGATCTCCAGAGAGGAAAAAAAAGTTTCTTTTTCACTGAGTTGAATCTTACGAAACAACAGAGCTCTAAGACCATGATGGCCCCAGCGGAGCATCTCAACAATAGGGACCATGTGGGATAGGTTGGGAGAAATTTTCCTAATAGATGCAGTGTAATGCCCTGGTCTCTGCCCCAGGTCTATATATGCATCATTGTAGGAACGAAGTCCTGGAAGTTCTCCCAAAAAGTTGGAACAAAAAGGCCACCTTCTAACACTCCACTCTAATCTATTTTCTTCCCTATCTTGATGCTATGTTTAAAATTAATCACCTTTCTGGAGTAGTTCATGACTATGGAATGGATTTTCTGTTTCTTTTGTTGTTTTATTCAGCTGTTTGAATCTACTTCCACTCTGTCCTCATATGTTCCACCAGGCATTTATTCCTCAGAAGCCTAAGTCAGATTGAAAAGGGAGACTCTGTAATGACCAGGGATATATACTAACAGAAAGAAAAATTGCCAGATAGACTGGGCTCAGATAAATGTAGAAGCAAACTTTGAGGAATTTGACATTAGAAACTACGTTAAAGTTGTTGCATATTTCCAGAAGCGACCCCAGTATACGCAGGTAATAAGTGTAAATACTGCTAAACTGAAGGCAGGGGAGAACTTTGTTCATCTCTCCATATTGAGGTCTAGGTCCTCTATATTTTGAGGGTTTTAAACCCTGGTGATCAGATATTGAGGGATGGTGGATGTGGTGTTGGGGCAGGGTGTGTAGGGGAAGATGGTCACCATTTTCACCAACAAGGAATGATACCCAAGTGAAAATACTGCTGGATGCTTTGGGCAGAAGGCAATTCAGAGTCAATATTCACCAGTAAAAGAGTCAGAAATTTTGGGCAACTCTTGGCCTGTTGATCAGTTCATGGCTTTGGAAAAGTGCAATTATTATATACTGGGTCCTATAATGAGAACGTGGTGATTAAATGCTGTCTACTGGATATCATGTATCAGGGTAGATAGCATTGTTAGTTATAAATCACTTGGTCAGGAGAACAGAAGATAAGAATAAAGAGTAGAGGCAGGCAGGGGTTGGGGAATGAAGGTTGAAAACGATGAGGGAAAGGATCAACCCAAAGAAAGGAAAATATTGTAAAGTTGTTTGTTAAGTAAGTATCTAGGCGATGTCTCCCATGAGAAGATGCTTAAGAGATGAAGGAGACCAAAAGTATCTTCTTGAAACTTCCAAGTTTTGGGAACAAAATGGTTATTTGGGGGAGTCGTTTTTTTTATCACTATAAGATTTCAAAGGATCCTCAAAGATGGATGTCTATGAGTTAGTGGTTATGATTTTCAAGGTCATGAGGCAACAGTCTTAGAATTATGGGTCTTCCTTCCAAGTTACACCATTGAGTACATGGCTGTAATCACCAATTAATTGTTTCTCCAACAATCCCCCTTCACACACACACGCACACCCATCATCATCATCATCATCACCTAGCTCCACAAAGTATGCCCATTACTTTGACTGAACAAGCACATATAAACAGTGTGATTGTAAACAGAGAAAGAAGATATAAGGCTGGTTTTTCTCACAGATTCTATGAGAAGACCATAATTTCTGGAATCTCCTGTGTCTAACTAATGTGGTGGAGGAAAAGAATGAATTTTCTTGAGTTTTGATTTTGTGAGACTCTTTTAGAAATAGGAAAAATAGGAATTTTATGGGCAATATATTTAAAAAATAATGATCATACGAATATGCACAAACCAGTGTTGTGTGATAGGAAGTAATTATGATTCCTAGCTTTGCTGTCCTTTTCTGGCCCCACAATCTGCCCCAGCATGGCAGAGCCAATCGTACTGACTGGAGTTGTGCAAATATATAACCCAAACCTAACTCTGCCAAAGCAAAGTGTTTTTATATCTTATTTCTCCTTTTCTGAACCGTACCAAGGCAGAGTTTGCCCCATTCCCACTCCCTTAAAAGTTTCCTATTGGTCGGATCCATACTTACCAAAGTGTTGCTCTCTTTTCATTTCTCCCTGTCCCACCCGGGCACTAGTCACCTTTCACCAGATTCTAGCTGCTCATTTCGGACACTGGCATCCCCAGTCTCCTTAAAACCTGTTATCTTTAACCTCTTCTCCAAGCGTCTTGAACAAATTGGAATGATTCAATGCATGTGAGTGTGAGTGACCCTGATATACCCATGCCAAACAGAGTAAAACAACAAATAAGAACCTCACTTACAAAGCCCACCCTCAAATATTAAATTTAGTTCTCACAGGACAAGGTGACTTTATCTTGTCTTATTTACTTTCAGAATAGTATTGTTGGCTGAGAAAGTTTAACTGACTTGCTCAAGATTATATGGTTAGAAATTGGAGGAGCTGAAACTTTAACTAAAGAATTGTCTAAAAGTGAAAGACTAGAAGTATTGGGGGCTTTATATATACATATATGTTATCAGTTCATACCAGAATATTTTTGTCAAAGACTGTGATAATACACAGGTGCCTCTTGACATTTCTCTATATTCTATCCCCTCCCAATACTGATAAAAATATTTCCAAAACATAATTGTTTATGTGTTTTTTTTACCCCTACCCATCATAGTTCATGTTAGCCCTTTTGCATAATTATTGAAACCAATAAACCCTCTGTATCCTAACAAAAATAGACTCTATTTTTCACACTTACTACTGTATGCTCATTTCTAGAATATGGCATGACATGTACATTAGATGTTTCATTTTTTAATTCCTGTTTATAATATTTCTTTTTCTGCTCTAGTGTTCTCCTAAAAAACAACTATTTATTATTTTCTTTAGTATCACTGAAACTCAAAGAACATTCACACTAAATAAAGAACTAAAGGCCACTAAAGGGAAATTTATGAAGACCTGCAGACGTATAATTAGAATTTCTTTAAGAGAAACCTTAACCTTTTGCAATAGTCATGGAACACAACATCAATGACACAGATTTTCTGCTGACTGGCTTCCTGGGCCTGGAAAAGGCACATCACTGGATCTCTATCCCATTATCAATAGTCTACATCTCCATACTTCTTGGCAACAGCTTCCTAATATTTGTCATCAAGGATGACCATAACCTATCAAGAGCCCATGTACTATTTCTTAGCCATGCTGGCAACCTTAGACTTTGGGATGACCCTGATTATAATGCCTATAGTGCCGTACACGGTGTGAATGAATCACAGGAAAATTAACAACCATGCCTGCTTTCTCTAAGCCTCCACAGTCTCTCTATCACAGAGTTTGGAGTCTTACTTGCCATGATCTATGATTGGTTCATTACTATCCAAAAACCTCCAAAATAGATGTCCATTCTCACCAACACCCAAGTAATAAAGACTGGGATTGGATTTTTTATAAGGGGTTTTATTCTCACCTTGCCTCTAATACTGCCTGTTGATCTTCCTGTTTCAGATCCCATGTCCTTTCTCATGCATTCTGCCTCCACCAGGATATTATCAAATTGACCTGTGCTGACTTCACCTTCAATGATTTCTATAATTGTGGGTGTGGTTGTGGTTGCAATGGTCCTGTTTGGCTTTCTCAACATCTTTTTCTCCTACATTTTGATTCTCAGGACTGTCCTGGGCATTGCTTTTAGAGAAGAGAGCACCAAGGCCCTCAGCACTTTTGTCTCCCACATCTGCTGCATCCTCATCTTTGTCACTGTGGATGGTATGACATTTATTTATAGATTTAAAATGAATGTTCCCCATCTAGTACATATCACAATGAGCTACATATACTTCCTTTCTCACTCTTCATGAACCTCATAAACTACAGTATCAAAACCAAGCAGATTCATAGTAGTATGCTACAATTTTTATCTCTGGCCCAATCAAGTACCTGACTTTTACTGTCTTCTATCTAAAAAGGATATAATGATAAATGTAATGATAGCTTCACTGGAGTAAGTTTTTAAGAAACTCATTAAGTTAAACGAATCAAATCTCAGAAAAAATTGCCTTTCATGAACAACTATTTCTTCCACAGCTCTCTTTTTTTATGACGATGGAATATCATAAGACACATAAAATACTAAGGACAGTGTAAGGCTCTTAGCGTGGATTCAATTGATATTTCCTTTGCACTCAAATTCTCTCATTCCACTAATAACTTAACCTGTTGCTGTCGAGTTGATTCCAACTCATAGAGACCCTATAAGTCAGGGTACAATTGCCCCATAGGGTTTCCAGTGAGTGGCTAGTAGATTCAAACTGCTGACCCTTTGGTTGGCATTTGTAGCTCTTAACCACCCCTTTGTTCCCGGGCAAATATTTTGAGTATAATAAAGTCAACCTCACAGGATACCTTTTTCAACTTTACTAGGTTTTCATTTGTGAATTTCTCTCTTAATGTGGTTATATGAAAAGTTGGTTTTAGTGAATGGTTTTCAAACATTGTGGCCTCTGTGTTTTTCTAAGAGGCTACTGGATAACCAAGAAAGAGAGGAAGAAGAGATTTAAAAAAGTATGGAACAAAAGACGACAAAGATGTTGCTCAAACTAGTGCTGCTTCTTCCCATCCTTGCCACAGCAAAGGCTCAGTGTTGGGTAAATAAAAGAATCTTGATAAAACCAAGTGTGTCTGTAGTAGTCTTGTGATAATTTTGAATTCAAGTGATGGTCTATTTTGACTGTTCAAAAACTTTTGTATCTGGTGAGGAGTTCTGTGACATTTAGCCCATGGGGCCAGGTATTTTGCTTAAAATAAAATATTTAAAAATCAAAATTTCATGGAAGTACATAGTGAACTTGAAGAGATGGTGGTCATTCAGCCACAGACTCAGTGTCTTGAGAGTAGAGTTATTAAAATGCCATAAGTTCTTGCCAGATCTAGAAACCAGGGGATCGGAGCATACTGTGATGCCAAAGACAAAATAACATTAGGCTGGTTTCAGTCTTGCAGCATGTTCTCAGATATGGGAGAAGGGATAAAACCAACTATGTGGTAGGAAATACTATGAAGAGGTTCACTTGGATAGATACTTAAGGACAGTCCAATCTATTTTAATCCACCAGTCATTCACTAATCTCCCCTTTATGCACAAGAGTGGATATAGTAGCACTACATGGAATGTCTTTCCATAAAGCATTTTCATACAAAAAGCATGAACGAGATATACATATCATCTGGTTGCCCTGACAAGACCCTGGGTGTGACACTGTCTACCTGCATCTCACCATTCCAGGTGTGTTGAGGACACAGAGCAACTTAACACTGCAATAAAACAACCTGACTGAATACATTCAAATTATGTAGTAACTTTTTCTATCTCTTGAAAGAACCTTTTGAGGACAGAGGTTAAGATCCAGGCATCGCCTCCACTTCAACCCATACTCTCTAGAACATCATAGACGCTCACTATATGCTTACTTGATAGTAGGGTGGAGTATCTGCCCCTGACTATTCTTAGAAGACCTGTGCCTATCTCTCTGGAATTCTGAGGAGTCTAATTGTGACCAGAGAGAAATGAATGTGAGATATAAAGGGGAGTGTCCGCTTTGTCACCAGTTCTGGGCACAATACAAGTTGAAGCACTGCTAGGGGCTAGTCAGAGGGTAACACAGAACCAATCAATCACCCTGTAGAACAGCCAGGCCATTAGCAGACTTTTGGGTCAGCTGATGATGCAAGAGTTCCTCCGAGGCATGCATTGCCTGTCCATCTTTATGCTAAGGATTAGGTGACTCAGAGATGAGCCCAAAAGGGCAAGATTAAAAATGGTGTGTAAAGAGTATGGAGTTAGCCCTAAGTGACAAGTTAAGGGGCAGGGAAATGTTGGCAGAAGGAGAAGAGACAAAGGAGAGAAGGTGAGAGAGAGAGAAGTGAGGATTAGAAAAAGAACTCCAGGGAAGTTATATCTGTGGGTACCCAGTCCTGTAGAGACAATTCTGATTCATAGTGAGTAGGATGTTAAAGAACGGAGGAAGATGAGTGTGTTCCCCTGAGACATAAGAACTTGTGGGATAGAATTTGAAATTCAGGAAAATAGTTCCTCACCAGTGACTGGCTCCCACTCACCCCAAGCAGGAGCCCAGTGCATGCAGGGTGGTGAGTGTTATCTGGTCATGAGGACGACAGGCCCAGACTTTTAGTCACTCCCAGGGCTTGGCACATTATCTCTTGGGCACATGCCTTCTGGTCTCCAACCATTCCCCTCCCAAGCTTTCCGCACAACGACACCTTCCTACACTGAATGGGCTAGGAGAAAGGCCTCTTCACTGGGGACAGAAGCCAGTCTCTCAGTCTCAGCGTGGCTTAGAAGGAAGAGAAATTCTGACACATACACATATGCCACCTTGCAAAGTCACTTAATCATAGCTTGCAAGATAGTCTACTGTAAGAGCTCCCATTGGATTCTCACAACTACCCTGTGATGAGGCACTGCAGGGCACAGAAGATGGGAACAGAGACCTTGGATTCCTGCCTCCAAGCCCCCTGTGCTGTCAACAGGTTCTTTCTTTGCATCTTCCTCTGGGGTGGCCTCCACTGAGTCAATTATTACTCTGTAAACATCTCCTGCCATCTTGTGGCCTGTGCAGCATCTACATCCTGCTCCTGGAAAAAGACATAAAGAAAATAGCAAAGTGAATTAAAAAGTAATGATGACAGCAGTGATTATTAATGCAGTTTTTTATTATTTCTATCACTGACAGTCTCGGCCTTTTAGTGTGAGTCTTAAAGTTCAGAATTTGGATTTTGAATGCTGTGAAACATTAAATACATGAAGAAGGCATCCTTTACGTTGACTGACCAAGATTGGAACTGCTACAGTAAAGTGAGACAAATTTTACACGTATTCCAAACCAAACCCTTTGCTGTAGGGTCAATTCTAACTCACAGCAACCCTATAGGATAGGGTAGATCTACCCCATAGGGTGTCCAAGGCTGTAATATTTACGGAAGCAGACTGTCACATCTTTTTCTTGTGAGTTCGAACCACCAACCTTTTGGTCGGCAGCTGAGCACTTTAACCCTTGTGCCACCAGGGATCTCAAGAGTAATCTAAAGTAATTGGATGGTCAGACCAAAGTCAGTTACAGAGAAAATTAAATTCATATCTCAAAAGGGGCACATTTTTTTGAGATGCCATTATGCTATATTGTTCATTGGGATTTAGTGACAGAAAGCATCAATTCTGCTTCTATCATTTATTTCATAATCATTTAATAAAAAGTCCCTGTATGCTAATAATTAATAGGTACCAAGAATCATTTAATAAGATGTCTCTAAATGCTAGTAATCAATACATACTGAGGATACATTGGTGCATACGTCCCCTGCCTCTATGAAGCTTGCATTTTAACAGGGGAGGCAGATAATTAAAATATATATTTGGGTGATATATATACATGTGCGCACACACACAGCAGTAAAAAATTACAACTTTATATAGCTGCCATGCAAGAAACAAACAGGTTAGTGCAATAGAGAAGACTTACATATGCTGTCATTACAAGGACCCTGAGTGACACAAGCAGCTTGTGATTGGTTGCTAACCTAAAGCCCAGCAGCTCAAACCCACCCAATGGCTCTGTGGAAGAAAGGCCTAGTGAACCGCCTTTACAGCCAAAAAACTCCGTGGAGCAGTTCTGCTCTGTAACACACGAGGTCACCATGAGTCAGAACTGACTCAAGGGCAATGAGTTTAATCATAAAAATATTTTATTACAGTGGTTAGCGTATCCTAAGGAGTTGTTGCTAATTGTCGTCAAGTCAATTCTGACTCATGGAAACCCCCAGTGTGCAGAGCAGAACTGCTCCATAGGGTTTTCGAGGCTGTGACTTAGGATGCAGATCACCAGGCCTGTCTTCTGGACACCTCAGGGTGGGTTGGTAGTTAATAGTTTTTGGTTAGTAGCTGAGCACTTAACCGTTGGTGCCACTCAGGGACTCTTCTAAGGAGAAGGGCTCAATAAATGTTCTTAAAGTAACACATTTAAAGCAAGCACATGATTTATTTTTTTCAACGTTAATTGGTTTAGCTTTGACTGAGGAACTAATGGATAAAATTTCCCTTTGCCTAACAAGCACACAGTTTTATTTAGATTGCACAAAAAACCTTTTTATTTGAGTGGATCAGGAACTAGTTGTTGGCCAGATAAGTGACTAATTAATTAAATCAAAAAATCATACATATATATATACATATATATATCAGGATTTTTCCTTTTAAATGCTAACATTTAACAAAACAATGTGATTTCAATTTCTTCCCAGGAAGTATATGACAAGCTAAATTTTTGGCATGCGTCTGAAGTAACTATGAAACTTCTAGGTGCAGGTGCTCAGCATGCTGTTAGATATATGAGCCTTGGGATCAGAAGAGAAGAAAAGGGAAGTGCTGGAGTTATACATTTGATATTTATCAACCTATGGATGGTAAATAAAGTCATGGGAATGGGTGACATTGCCTCAGGAGAGATAATAGGGCATGACCGGAAAATAGCCAAGAATGGAAACAACTATATTTAAGGGATGAGCAAAGAAGAGAATCCAGCAAAGGAGACTGAGAAGAAATAGAAATAGAGAGGATAGAAATTTTCAATGTTATGTCGGTGGCAGGATTGCTAACAGTGGAGCACTTGATATTAAAGATAACGATGACTTGATGTTGTTTATGATGCTGTGAACATTAGTGAAATTGAAGAATAAACATCCAGAAATATTCATTTATTTTCAGCTCAGTCCCAGCAAAATGTCAGACCAATATCCTTTCAGTTCTCAGTTCACGTTCCAGACCAACGTCACTTGGTTCAGCCCCATGTTCTATCTCACTGGCTTTCCTGGATTGGAAGTCATGGAACACTGGATTTTCATTCCATTTGTTTTTATGTACCTGGTGGCCATCTCAGGCAATTGTTTCATCCTGATAATCATTAAGACCAACCCTCATCTACACACACCCATGTACTATTTGCTGTCATTGCTGGCCCTCTCTGACCTGGGACTGTCAGTGTCCACCTTCCCCACAACTATGGGGATCTTTTGGTTCAACTACCATGGGATCTACTTTGAAGCTTGTCAAATCCAGATGTTCTGTATCCACTCTTTTTCCTTTCCGGAATCTTCAGTGCTCCTCATTATGTCCTTTGACCACTTTGTGGCCATCTGCCGCACCCTAAGATACTCAGTCATGATCACTGACCAGCGAGTGGTCAGAGTAGGTCTGGTCATCGTCCTCCAGGGCCCCCTGGCCCATGTCCCCCTTTTCCTCCTCTTGAAGACTTTTCCTTACTGTGGTCCTCAAGTCCTCTCCCACTCATATTGCCTTCACCAGGAAGTAATACATCTGACCTGCACAGACACTACCTTTAACAACCTATATGGACTGACAGTGGTGGTGTTCACTGTAATGCTGGACCTGATGCTCACTGTGCTGTCTTATGGGCTCATCCTGAAAACAGTGGCAGGACTGGCCTCCCAAGAGGAGCGGCTTCGAGCTTTCCAAACATGTACCTCACACCTCTGTGCTGTGCTGGTATTCTTTGTGCCCATGGGGGGGCTGTCCCTGGTGCACCACTTTGGAAAGCATGCTCCATTTGCTGTCCACCTCCTCATGGCCAATGTCTACCTCTTTGTGCCTCCCATGCTTAACCCAATCATATACAGTATCAAGACCAAAGAGATCTGCTGTGCCATAATCGAGTACCTAGACCTTAGAAAGGACAATGCTGAGTTCTGGGGCTAAAAATTCTGCTACCTGCCCAGAAGATTGCTAAAACCCAATCAGTCCAAGGTTTTACAGCATTGAGTGCCTATTATAATGCCCTGTGCTATCCCAAGATTTTTTTTTCCACTGTCCTAAATAAATTATGGTGCCTTGGTGGCACAGTGGTTAAGAGGTTGGCTGCTAACCAAAAAGTTGGGAGTTCAAATCCACCAGTCACTCCTTGGAAGTTCTATGGGACAGTTCTACTCTGTTCTAGAGGGTTATTGTAGGGTCACTACGAATCAGAATTGATCAATGGGTTTGGTTTGGTTTTTGGTAAATTAAGTACAGATGAGGTTCTTTTTTGAGTTATGGCTTAGGAGTGCTAACCCTCTCTTGTTGAAATCGTAATGGCTCCTCCATTTCTGAGACCTAGTAGCATCAAAAGCTGCCTAGAGAAAGACTCCGTTGATATCATCATCAGAGTATAAAACTAAAACTAAGACTAAACTATTCAAAAACTAAAAAGCAGCAATAAATTAAGAGCATATAGAACAGAACCTAGCAAAGAGTAGATAAACGTCAATTGCTTTAATTCACTTCAGAAAATATACCTCTGCCCATGTCTGTTGGAAGTTCTACCTCGCCAAGGTCCTTCTCTTACCTTCCTATCCTGGAAAATCCACTATCTTAGGACTTCTGCGTCGCATCAGAAACATCAGAACCCCTGCATAGAACTCTGCAACTCTTTCTGAGGTTGTGCTGGTCCTTGTCCTTCTAGAAGGAGTTGTCACTCTCCCACTACTACTTCTGTCTAAGTTTACTTTGCCTATGGGCTCCTGAGTTCCCCAACCTCAGGTATAACTTTAAGGTGAAGTCAGTACTTGTGATATTTTGACAAGAACAGTGAGAAAGTTTGAAACCACCAAAAAGCATGTTTAAGTCGAAATCTTGTCGATCAAGAGGGTTGAAACCTAGGGATGCTGGATCAGCTTGTTCTTATACCTGCTTGGATGCAATTCATGTTGAGGTCTCAATTTTGAGTCTGTTTCCTCAAGGACATTTTCCCTGAAAGACCCACCTCTCTAATACCAGATCAGGTGCTCCATCTGCTCCAATCTGCATTTCTCATTGTAACATTTGTCACATAGTAATGTAAGGTTTGGGGGTTCTTTGTTTCTTCGTTTTCTGCCTTCCAGAGTAGACTGCAACAATAAGGTCCTTGGGGAAAATTATACAAGTGTTGTTCACCATTGCATCCCCATAAATTCAGTGGTTGGCACATTGGAGATATTGAGTAAACAAATATTAAATGAATGCATGGATACAGGAATGAACAAAGTGGGGCCAAAAGATAAGAAGGAGAACTTTTCTTTCCCAGGGTGGCTCCTCTTCTTCAAATCCAGGAAGCCAGGACGAGTCTTTTCTGATGGCATCTACCAAAGGGATGCTCCTCATCATTTTCCTAGTCTGTTTCACTCAGGTCCTCTGGGCCCTCCTCTCCCCTCCATTTCAGGTTAAAATCACCATGACCAGGAAGTACTTCTTGATAGTTATCCTTCACAGCCCGACAGCCTGGGAAACCATGTATATAAACCACCACTCCTGCCTGATTCAGAGTACAGCAGAAAACTTGCGAATTTTGTTTAATTAATTCAACTCTCTTATTTTCTACCTTGGACTCTTAGGGATTCAGAGGTTCCTGAGCCATAAATACCTACCTCCCTGCCTCCACAGAAGAGAGGTTTCCATGCCTCTGTGGTCCAGCCTTTGCCAATGTCTTCAATTCTTTTTTTAGTCAATACATTATCTCAGAGAATTCCTCAGGGTGGCTCACAAAAGGTTGAGGTCTAACTGTTTCCTGATCCAACTTAGTTCTTTATTTCTGTGTGCCTGGACAAAATAAGAGAAGAGATGCTCGTGGCTGGTGGTGTTGGTGGTCAAGAATAAAGATTGCTCTATATACCAAGAATACATACATACAGTGGCTTAAGAGGGCGCGTGAACCAGCCACACCACACATGCCTGGTGCTCTCAGGGCTCTGTGTCAACTCATGTCCTTGTTCAGACAACAAAGGAAACCCACAGGCTACAAAAAAAAATCCCCTTTGGAATTAGAAACATCAGCACAACTGTAACCTAACAGGCTTCCCTAAAATCATATTCTGTTTCCTGTTCTCTTAGTTTCTGGTCTTCTGGAATCTAGGAATACTTTGGCCTCCACACCTCTTAGAGCTTGACACAAACACTTTCTACACATGTATTGTTGTTGTTGTTTTTAGGCGCCATTGAGTTTCTTCCAACTCAGAGTGACCCTATGCACAACAGAATAAAACATTGCCTGGTCCTGTGCCATCCTCACAATTGTTGCTATGCTTAAACCCATTGTTGAAGCCAATGTGTCAATCCCTCTTGTTGAGGGTCTTCCACTTTTTCACTGATCCTCTACTTTATCAAGCATGATTTCCTTCTCCAGGGACTGATCCCTCCAGACAACATGTCCAAATAATGTAAGATGCAGTCTCTCCATCCTTGCTTCCAAGAAGCATTTTGATTGTACTCTTCCAAGACAGATTTGTTGGTTCCTTGGGCAGTCAATGGTATATTCAATATTCTTTGCCAAAACCACAATTCAAAGGCACTGATTCTTCATCTGTCTTCCTTATTCACTGTCCAGCTTTCACACACATATGAAGTGATTGAAAACAGCATAGCTTCGGTCAGGCTCACCTTAGCTTTCAAGGTGACATCTTTGCTTTTTAACAATTTAAAGAGGTCTCTTGCAGCTGATTTGCCCAATGCAATGCGTCTTTTGATTTCTTGACTGTTGCTTCCACGGTTTTTGATTGTGGATCTAAGTAAAATAAAACCCTTGACAACCTGAATCTTTTCTCCATTTATCATGTTGTTGCTTACTGCTCCAGTTATGAGGATTTTTGTTTTCTTTAAATTGAGGTGTAATCCATACTGAGGGCTGTGGTCTTTGATTTTCTTCAATAAGTGCTTCAAGTCCTCTTCACTTTCAGCAAGCAAGGTTATGTCATATGCATATTGTAGGTTGTTAATAAGTCTTCCTTCAATCCTGATGCCCAATTCTTCTTCATATCGTCCAGCTTCTCAGATTATTTGTTCAGCATACAGATAGAATAGGTATGGTGAAAGGATACAACCTTGATGAACATCATTCCTTGCTTTAAACCACACAGCATCCCTTTGTTCTGTTCAAACAACTGCCTCTTGATCCATGTACAGATTCCTCATGAGCACATTTAAGTGTTCCAGATTTCCCATTCTCCACAATGTTATCCACAATTTGTTATGATCCACACAGTTGAATGCCTTACCACAGTCAATAAAACACAGGTAAACATCTTACTGGTATTCTCTGCTTTCGGCCAGGACCCATTTGACATCAGCAATGATATCCCTTGTTTCACATCCTCTTCTAATCCAGCTTGAATTTCTGGCTGTTCCCTGTTGATATACTGCTGCAGCCACTTCTGAATAATCTTCAGCAAAATTTTGCTTGCATGTGATATTGTTTGATAATTTCCACATATGGTTGGATTATCTTTTTTGGGAATAGGCATAAATATTGATCTCTTCTACTTGGTTGGCCAGGTTACTGTCTTCCAAATTTTTTGGCATAGACAAGTGAGCATTTACAGTGCTGCATCCATTTGTTGAAACATCTCAACTGGTATTCCATTAATTTCCAGAGCCTTGGTTTTTGCCAGTGCCTTCAGTGCAGCTTGGACTTCTCCCTTCAGTAACATTAGTTCCTGATCATTTGTTACCTACTGAAATGGTTGAACATCGATCATTTCTTTTGGGTATAGTGACTGTGTGTATTCTATTTTCTTTTGATGCTACCTTCATCATTTCATATCTGTCCCATAGAATCCTTCAGTGTTGCAACTGGATGCTTGAATTTTTTTCTTCAGTTCTTTCAGCTGGAGAAATGCTAGTTTCCTATCCCGGTCTTTGTACATGTTATCATAATACTTTACTTTTTCTTCTCAAACTGCCCTTTGAAATCTTCTGTTCAGCTTTTTTACTTCATTTTTTCCTTTTGCTTTAGCTACACAACATTCAAGAGCAAGTTTCAAAGTCTTTTCTGACATCCATTTAGGTCTTTTCTTTCTCTCTTGTCTTTTTCATGTCTTTTTGCTTTCTTCATGTATTATATCCTTGATGTCATTCCACAACTTACCTGGTCTTCTATCATTAGTGTTCAATGTGTCAAATTTATTCTTGAGATGGTCTTTAAATTCAGATAGGATATACTCATGGTCATACTTTGGCTTTTGTGGACTTTTTCTATTTTTCTTCAGTTTCAACTTGAAGTTCAATACCCAATGCCATCGAGTCGATTCCAACTCATAGAGATCCTATAGGACAGAAGTTACATATGAGTAATTCATAGTCTGATTCGCAGTCATCCCCTCACCTTGTTCTGACCGATGATATTGAGCTTTTCCATCATCTGTTTCCACAGATGTAGTTGATTTGATTACAGTGTGTTTCATCTGGCAAGGTCCATGTATATAGTCTCCATTTATGTTGGTGAAAAAAGCTATTTGCAAGGACGAAGTCATTGGACTTGCAAAATTCAATCATGCCATCTCAGGCATCGTTTCTATCACTAAGGCCATATTTTCCAACTACTGATCCTTCTTTGTTTCTGACTTTCACATTCTCATCAGTGCATCCTGAGTGCATGCTCGATCAATTTCAGACTGCAGGAGTTAGTAAAAATCTTCAATTTCTTCGTCTTTGGCCTTAGTGGCTGGTGGGTAAATTTGAATAATAGTCTTATTAACTGGTCTTCCTTGTAAGTGTATGGACATTATCCTAAGATTGACAGTTCTGTACTTCAGGTTAGATCTTGAAAAAATTTTTTTGACAGTGAATGCAAAACCTTACCTCTTCAAGTTGTCATTCCTGGCATAGTAGGCCATATGACTGCTAGATTCAAAATGACCAATACCAGTCCATTTTAGCTCACTAATGCCTAGGCTATCAATCTTTATGCATTCCATTTCATTTTTGACAATTCCCAATTTTCCTAGATTCATACTTCATACATTCCAGGTTCCTATTATTAATGGATGTTTACATCTGTTTCTTTTCATTTTGAGTCATGAAACATCAGCAAATGGAGATCCTGAAGGCTTGACTCCATCCATGTCATTAAGGCTGACTCTACTTTGAGGAGGCAGCTCTCCCCCAGTCATATATTGAGTGCCTTCCACCCTGAGGGGTTCATCTTCTGGCAGTGTATCAGACAATGTTCCACTACTATTCATAATTATGAATTTACACATGTAGAATCTGTAAAATCATTTTTACTACTAAGAAAAGGAAATAACATGAACAATGAGGGAAAACTATAAGGTACCTAAGAATAAATTGTAAAAGACATGCAAAACTTATATATACAATGATGTTATTGTAACAAAACATGAAAACATTTAAGTGGAGAAAAATATATTCTTAATGAATAGAAAGATTCAGTTTACTAATATATATAGGTATATAATATATATATGTATATATGTCAACTTTTCCAAAATTAATCTATAAATAAATTCAATTCTAAGCAAAATTGCAACTAGTTATGCTATACAACTTGATAGGTAATATTAAAATTCATGTGATCAAGCAAAGGGTCAAGGAAAACCAAGACAATTTGAAAGTAAACCAATGTATGGGGACACCTTCTAACAAATTCAAAAAGAGTTTTGTAAAACTATAATAATTTGAACAGTATAGTATTTGTGCTGAGTTAAATGAATAAATAAGCAGAACAGGCTAAAAGTTCAGAAATAGATCCACAGATATAATGTTACCTGAAATAGATAACATTAAAAATAGTTGGGAAAAGTTGGATTTCTCAATGAATAGTGTTAGCCAAAGTTTGTTACCCATAAGGAAAATATAATCTTACCTCTACCTTACAGTAAAAAAAACAGTCTACACAAAAAATAAGTTCAATTACAGTAAAGACATAAATGTTAAAAAGGAGATTTGTAAACTTTTAAAAGAAAATATAGAATATATATATGTATGTATTTTATATGTATATACATATGCATACATACACAGAGACAGAGAGAGAGGGAAGACACTAAAAACAAATAGAGAAAACAATACAAACCATAAACTGGGGAATGATGTCTGTAATGTATATAAGCAACTGAGAATCATCGTCCAGAATATATAAAGAACTTATACAAATCAGTAAGAAGACAGGTTATGCAATAAGAGGGGTCCTGGTAGTACGGTAGTTCAGAGCTCAGCTACTCACCAAAATATTGGCCATTCGAGTTCACCAGCCACTCTTTGGAAACCCTACCTGGCAATTCTACTCTATCCTATAGAGTTTCTATGAGTCAGAATGGACTTGATGGCAAAGGGTTTGGGTTCTTTTGGTTCATCCAGTAAGAAATTGAACAAAAATATGAACAGGCAATATTCAGAAGAAGAAAACTGAAGTACCGATCAACACCTGAAAACGTGTCCATCCCCACTAGAAGTTAGGAAAACACAAAATACTTAACAAAGAGATACAATATTTCATAAATAAAATTAGCAAAAATGAAAAAGTCTGAAAATACCAAATGTTGGTGAGGCTGTAGAGCAAGGCATTGTAATCTAGTAATCAAAGTAGATTAGTCCAATCCATGGAGGTATTTGGGGACATTTATCAGAAGTGGAGGGTGCACCCATTCTTTGATGTAGCAATTGACTTTTTTTTTTTAAGAAACATTTACACTTCTTGTACAAGGAGACATGTAAACTCATGTTCATTACTTCACTGTTTAAAAGAGAAAAAATTGAAAACAATCTAGCTGTCAGTCAATAGCACAATAGATAAGTAAATTGTAATACAGTGATATAATTTTATAAACCATTAAAATTACTAAACTATAGCAGCATGGCACAACATGTATAAATCTCAAATAAATATACAATATTGACAAAAAATAAGTTTCAAATGTGTATTTATGTATGGTAGCTTTTAGAGAATGCTTTAAACATGGTCTCTGTGTTTACTAATACGGTGTTAAAAAATAAGTTGGAAACGATAAACGGCAAACTCTAGAAAGTGGTTATATTTAGGGAGAGGGAAACAAGTGGACATGAGAAGGGTTTGAGTTTTTTTGTTTTATTGTGTTTCAACCCCTGCATATCTCATGAAGCCTTTTTTACCCTCTCTAGGATAGTTTTTTTTTTTTTTTTTTTTTTTTTAGGATAGTCTTTTTCATACCAGTCTTCTGCAGAAGCTAATGACTTTCTCAAAGGTGGAGATTGTGTTTTATTAATCTTTGGATCCAAAGATCTGGCCCAAGCTTGTAGGCTCTACACATAGGTTGAATGAATGAAAGTAAATAACTATCCAGCAGGAAAGAGACTCAAAGGGAGGTTTGTCTGGGGAAAGGAGAGAAACATAGAAAGAAGAATTGAGGATCATTCAAGAAATGTTCTTATAACACCTGGAGCTGGTGGAAGAAGAGAATGAAGGACCATCTGGTCAGATGAAAGATATTATAGTGATACTTATGTGTCACTAAGTTTCCATGGAAGATGACAGGGACTTCCAAAGTCTAAGTTATGGTAGGATGCTGTTTCTCTAAGATGTTAATCAGGTCTACGTTTATCTAAGGAAATTCATCTTAGGGCCTGAGACCCAAGGGAGAAAGAGACAGGTATTATAACTGCCAGTGCAGCAAACACAGAGCAGTTTCCTGAGTCAATCTGAAGAGGCTGTGACCAGAGTGGGAAGTGCTGCAGGGGCTGGTAAAGGAGCTGCGGACAAAGACAAGGCAGTTACTAAAGATCCTTTGGTTGTAAAACGAGATTTGAGGGATTCAAACCAGTGAGTTCTCTGATATCTGTTATCTAGCGGGTCTATAACTAGGGCTGTGGGCTAGCACAGCTTTCTGGAGGATGGTCAGTGTATAGTTATGGCACCTGTTCTATGATATTTACCCATGATTTTCTTTTGTTGCACAAAGAGACCTGGATTTTTTACTGGACTGAGTTTTCAGCTGAAGTGATAGAGGATATGATAGCCAAGGAATCACAATCTCAACTCCCTGAATTCGGGGCTTCCAACACTTCTTTTCACACTCTCATTAAGTCCAATAGCTTCCCTGGAAAGAAGGCAGGGCCCATAGGAAAACCTTCCCTCATAGAAGGAAGTTAAAGTGCACGGAGAGTTGGTAATTTCACCAAAGCCATGTGACTGACTTATCTAAAAACCTACTCAAGAATGCAGAGCTCCCAGTTCTGAGTTTTTTTACTCTATTGTTTGCCAGATGACTTACTCTCTTAGTGTTCACCGCAGACAGGAAGGGAAGGACTGTAGCTGGGATATGGTGTAGAAATATTATGAATAACTTTTAATAAGAAGGTAGTATTGGAAACTACAAATAATAATCTAACATCTATTGAATCTGTGGTTCTAACTGTACCACATTTATAAATGCATATAAATGGCTGTATAACTATAAGGCAGTTACTATAATTTTCTCAATATTAAGGTAGAAAAACTGAAATTTAGCAAATAATTCAAATAATCATGGAATTAATACTTTGGAGTCATTAGTAAATACTAGATTTGAATCCAAGCAGTGTGATTTCAGACCCACTGTTCTTTATCACCACACTGTTTTGTCTAAAAGTAGACAGTTCCTGAAGAACCTGAGTCTGGAGGTCCAAAGAACTAGGTAGATTTTTCAGTGTCCAGTGAACTTAAGATAAAAAGGCTGAACAAAGGGCTATGAGAGCTTCCCTTCCCTCCTTCTCTAGGTTATCAACCTCTCAAGCCCCTCAGTGCCTCTTCCTCTTTCTGTTTCTCAACTTTCCTCATTTCAGTCCTGCTGCATATGATCACTAAACCTCCCTCATCCACCCTACCCCCATTCCTCACCCTCTCTGCCAGTCAGCCCTCCCTTTCCTGCTGCCACACAGGAGACTTTCTTTTCTCTTCAAACCTCTTCTCACCTTCAGATCTCCCACTCCATCTCTACCTCTCTCCTTCTCCCTGTGCCTATCTCCACCTCTCAACACATCCTCATCCACCCTTGGTCCCTAAGCTTCACCTCAAATTATTCCTTGCCTTTCTCTTCACTCTTCCTCATTCTCTTCTCTCTCTGCCCAATTTTCTCTCCATGTCTTTCTGCCATCAATCTTTCTTCTCTCAATTTTTCAATCCTCTCTCTGGCACTTAGCCTCTTCTTTTGCCCTCTCATCCTTTCCCCTTTAACTGACATCTCCCCCTTCCTCTGCTCTTTAGTTTCTTCCTCTAAGTTACACAACCCCATTTCTTTCTGACACTTGGTTTGCATTTTTCTGTCCTTTAACACATTTATCACCAGCTTTCACCTCCCCCATTCTTCCTTTTTTCCTTTCTCACCATTCTCTAGTCTCCCTTTCTTCTTGAACCGTGCCTCCTTCCATTTGCCTCTCAATATATTCTTAGTAAGGTCACTATTTTACAGTCTCTCATGTTTTCACTCTGATACTCATTCTTCCTTCCTTCAATCTTAAGCTTCATTCCTCAGTCTTTCCCTCAGCCTTACTTTCTGTCCCTCAGTATACTCTGTCACATATTCCTCAGTATTCCCTTCATCACTTTCTCTCGATTACTCCCTCAGTCTCTCTGAAGATCCCCAAACTTTCAAAGGCACATGGCGCTGTCTGCCAAGATCTGAAGCAGTATCATAGTAAAGAGGAAATAAATTTTATTTTAGGAGATAGATTTTATAATAAGAAGGAGAAAGAGTACGAACAATAAGGGAAAATTAGAAGAAAATCAGTGTTCTGTTCAGGAACCCAAAGAAGAAGTCCAGGCTGCACTGAAGGCATTGGCAAAAAACAAGGCTCCAAGGAGAATTGACAGGACACCAACTGAGATGTTTCAACAAACAGACACAGCGCTAGAAGTGCTCATTCATCCATGCCAAGAAATTTGGAAGGTAGCTACCTGGCCAATCCACTGGAAGAGTTGCATATTTCTGCCTATTCCAAAGAAAGGTGATCCAGTCAAATGTGTAAATTATCAAACAATATCACTAATACCACACACAAGTAAAGTTTTGCCTAAGATCATTCAAATAGGCTGTAGCAGTATGTCAACAGAGAACTGCCAGAAATTCAAGCCAGATTCAGATGATGTGGAATGAGGGATGTCATTGCTGATGTCAGACAGATCTTAGCTGAAAGCAGAGAATGCCAGAAAGATGTATACCTGTGTTTTATTGACTACACTAAGTCATTTGACAACTGTGTGGATCATAACAAATTATGGATAACATTGTGAAGAACGTTAATTACCGAACACTTAATTGTGTTCATGAGGAACCTGTACATAGATCAAGAGGTAGTTGTTCGAACAGAACAAGGGGGTACTGTGTGGTTTAAAGTCAGGAAGGATGTGCATCAGGGTTATATCCTTTCACCATATTTATTCAATCTGTATCCTGAACAAATAATTCAAGAAGCTGGACTATATGAAGAAGAATGGGGCACCAGAATTAGAGGAAGACTCATAACAACCTGTATTGTATAGAAGATACAATCTTACTTACCGAAAGTTAAGAGGATGTGAAGCACTTACTGATGAAGATCAAAGGCCACAGCCTTCAGTTTGGATTATACCTCAACATAAAGTAAGCAAAAATCCTCAAAACTGGGCCAATAAGCAACATCATGATAAACCGAGAAAAGACAGAAGTTTTAGAGGATTTCATTTTACTTGGATCCACAATCAACACCCACAGAAGTAGCAGTCAAGATATCGAATGATGCAAAAGGGTCCTTTAAAGTGTTAAAAAGCAAAGAAGTTACCTTGAAGACTAAGGTGAGTGTGACCCAAGCCTTGTACTTTCAATCGCCTCATATCCTTGTGAAAGCAGGACTAAGAATAAGAAGACAGAAGAAGAGCTGACATCTTTGAATTAAGGTGTTGGTGAAGAATATTGAATATACTATGGACTGCCAAAAGAACAAACAAATCTGTCTTGGAAGAAGTCCAGCCAGAATGCTCCTTAGAAGCAAAGATGGTGAGACTACATCTCACATAATTTAGACTTGTTATCAGGACAGGCCAGTCCCTGGAGAAGGACATCATCCTTGGTAAAGTAGGGGGTCAGCAAAAAAGAAGAGCCTCAGTGAGATGGATTGACACAGTGGCTGCAACAATGGACTCAAGCATTAGCAATTATTGTGAGGATGGCACAAGACCGGGCAATGTTTTGTTCTGCTGTGCATGGGGTATCTATGGGTCGGGATCAACTCATTGGCACCTAACAACAACAACAGCTCAGGAGCAGTAACAAGTATATTTTTTGTTTACTATTTGTCAGGATTTATGCTAAATTCTCTAGACATGTGCCAATTAAAACTCATATTCATTCTTTGGATTAGGAGATATCATTACCCTTGTTTTACTGGTGAAGATATAGAAGCAAGTATTATGTCAGACACTAAGATCCAGGGCAGCAGGGATTGTCTGATAAGTTTCTCCCCTGGTAACTCTGTTTTCAGTATTTAATGAACTAATTTGAGAAAGGAGCAGGTTTTCCTATTGTTGCTGCTATTTGGAGGTACACTTATTGAAATGTTTGTTTTGCAATACCTGTATAGGAAACATGGCTCTAATAAGTTTACCTGATTTATAAGTTGTGTCAGGTCTCTAGGTGGATTTCTGAGGAGGCATATATTTTAAAAGGCCAGGCAAAGCACAGGCATACAAGGGAACAGGTGTGTCTGTATACTCTGAAATTAGATAAGGAAAGAAAAAATCTCAGGAATTCGAATAAAGGTAAAAAGCTTTGAAGATGTAAATTACATGTGCTGAATTTGTAGATTTAATGGCAGGAAGAAAGGGTTTTCCAAAAGTTCCAGGAAGATGTCTGAGGGGTGAGTTACAGGATATGAGAGTCATGGAGTTATCTGAGAGAGCTGAGTTTGGAGAGGAACAGGATACCTCTTCTTCTCATCATGCAGACATGTGGAAAGGATCACATAGCCACTTGAAGATTAAACAGAAAGTAGATTGGATGAGGTATCTCCCTACAGGCAACCTCAATTTGCTTAGAAAAATTAGAGATAAGGTCTTCCTTAAGAATTGAAAAGTTTGAAGAGGCAAGATCATACAAAAAAGACAATTTGGGAGTAGAGGGATTTCTGAGAATCTGAGCACCCTGTTAAGTTTGAGCTATATAGATTTTTCTGAGGTAAGTCCAAAAACAACCCTATCTTTTACCAGCTGGTCGAGAGAAGGAGTAAGGAAGTCCCCTGATAAGATTTATCTAGGTTAGGTAAAATTTGGATGGGAATAAGAGAAAGAAAGGAGAAAGCAGTGGTTTACTGGGAGGTCATCAAATCTAAAGAGCACAGAAAGAGCAGACCAGCCAGCAGAAGATGGGTGTTCAATGATAGTGGGAGGACTTATGCTTACTAGCCTATTAACTTTCAAACACTGCCACCTTTCCCAGAGTGAATAGGCCTCTTGAGAATGAGAATATCCACCCTACCAAATGCCAACTTGAGCTTCTCTACATTCCTGTTGACGGGCTTCCCAGGCCTGGAGTGGGCTCACCACTGGATCTCACTGCCCATTTTTGTAGGTTACCTTGTGGCCCTCCTGGGTAATGCCACTATCGTGCATCTGATAGGAACTGACCCTTCCCTCCACCAGCCCATGTACTATTTCCTGGCCATCCTAGCTGTGACAGACTTGGGCCTGTGTGTGTCCACGTTGCCCTCGGTGTTAGGTGTGCTGTGGTTTGATGCTCGGACAGTAGGCCTGGTACCCTGTGTTCTGCAGCAGCACTTCCTCCACTCCTTCTCTTTCATGGAGTCAGCTGTGCTCTTTGCTATGGCTCTGGACCGCCTCGTGGCCATCCGTTTCCCACTGCATTACGCATCTGTGCTCACAGGCCCTCGTGTGGCATTGGCCGGGGTAGTGCTGGGCATGTGGAGTGCTGCCGTTACCGCTGCACCCTCATTGCACCTATTAAATTTCAAGTACTGTCACCCAGGGGCACTCTCCCATGCCTACTGCCTTCACCAGGACATGATCCACCTGGCCAGCTCTGACACCCATTTCAGTAGGCTCTATGGGCTGTGCATCATCATACCGACCACGGGCTCTGATGTCCTCTTCATCCTGCTCTTCTACACTATCATCCTGTGCACTGTACTGGCCATCGCCTCCACGGGGGAGTGGCTCAAAGCCCTCAACACCTGCCTCTCCCACATCCTGGCGGTGCTCTGCTTCTACGTACCTGTGCTAGGCCTTTCCATTGTACACAGATTTGGGTACCACACCTCGCCGCTGGTACACATCCTCATGGGCACTGTCTCTGTGCTTTTCCCACCTTTGATGAACCCTGTCATCTATAGCATCAAGACTCAACAGATCCTCCGGGCCATCCTCAGGATGGTTTCACTGAGAAAGATACAGTGAGACATTGGGGATGGGCCATTGCAATTGAAAATGAGGAACGAGTTAAAGCTTCATGTTAGAGCCCTCTTACCACAAAACAATTTCTGCTCACTTATTATAATTTGAACATTTGCTCGTACATCATAAACTGAGTCTAAAGTTAAAATTAAATAAAGTTGATGTTTATTACTATTTATGTAAATAATTATAAACATGTAGTCACTGTTTTCTTGCATGAAAAATAATGATTCATTCTTGTCTTTTACATAAGTGTTCATACATTTGAAGCAATTTTAAAATATGTTTTCCTCTATTAATCTGTTAGGATTCTAATTCTATAATCTATGTTATTCACAACAATATTGAAAGGTGAATTATCACTTCATATTATTAGATTAATTAATGAGTTTATCACCATTCTTCATATTGTAATAGTTCTTACATTTCATCCAGGATGACCTCATGCTAGATCCAAGGGGAGCTTTCCAAATTAGCTTTTTTATTCCATTTATTCATATTTTAGTCTGAGATAGAAATGAGTCCTAAGATCCTGTATGTTTTTCAAGTTTTCTTAACTCTGTAATAATAAAAATATATTTAAGTTTTGTCGTCCACTTTACTCCCTCTTATCTTCACTGCTTTATTTACCTTTAAAAAATAATAGTTGCAAATAGAAAATATCTATGAAACATAGATATTGTGAAATGAAGGAAAAAGTATAGTATGATAGAAAGTGGACAATGTGGTGGCAAAGATATTTTATTGGGATAAGTTTAAGAGAGTTTACATGCTAATAATGGAATTAATCATAGAGGAGAGGAGAAAGGTGGAGGAAAGAAAAGGGGGGAATTGTGAGTTAAGATCTACAGAAGAATCCACATAAAATAGATGGTAATAAGTGACACCATTTCTTCTAGAAGAGGCAAAGGCAGATTCAGATAAATGTGTGAGTGGCAGAGAAGGAAGTTGAAGTTCTCATTTGGGGCCTTCATTTTCTTAGTGAATTAGACAATGAAGTATTTTGATTGCAGTTTATAGGGCAGTGATAAATTAGGTTTTTGAGACTCCAAAACTTTCCAAGTTAGACCATCTTTTCAGGTTCATTTATGTTTAAAAAAAAAAAAAAACTGAATTTTTAATTCAGTAAGAAAGAAAGAGAGAGAGGAAGGAAGGAAGGAAGGAAGGAAGGAAGGAAGGAAGGAAGGAAGGAAGGAAGGAAGGAAGGAAGGAAGGAAGGAAGGAAGGAAGGAAGGAAGGAAGGAAGGAAGGAAGGAAGGAAGGAAGGAAGGAAGGAAGGAAGGAAGGAAGGAAGGAAGGAAGGAAGGAAGGAAGGAAGGAAGGAAGGAAGGAAAAATCCTTTTATTTCTCACACTTTGCATAAATTATTTTCTTTTCCTGGACCATATGTTGTTGTCTGATTAGTTTCTATCCACATGTTTCAGTCACGGTTCAGCGAGGAAAACAATACTGAGTATTGTAAACAAAGAAGGTTTAGTAGAACAAATTACTTACAAAATTTTGGAAAAGGTCAAAAAGGAGAGGTGACAAGGGGGATGTTGGATGAGTAAAAAGAAAACAAGAAAATAATGACTAATTTCATACCTAGATATTAAAAAGCTGCTCTGACCCTGGAATAACTCCACCAGCCTGACAAACTGCTTCACAGCCAGACATGCTGCAATCACGAGAAACCCATCACAAAGAGCCTCAAGCTGATGCTGCCCTGGGTGCTGAGGTTCTTAGGTGTCCTGATTCCTCTATTGCAACTTTGAGTGACTTAGGGATAGACAACAAAGCAGTGGTTCCCAGGGCTTAGAAGTGGGGGTATGACTATAAAAGGTAGTACGAAGGAGGTTTGGGGGCGATGGAACTGTTTTGTATCCTAAGTCACTTTTATTGTATGTTAATTTAAACAGAGAAAGAGAGTGAGAGAACCAGGTTCAAAATCCTTGTATTAAACATGGGTAACCTGAGGCCTAAAGAAGCTTACATGACTAGAGAATGGTAGAATTAAGATGAACAATAATTTCTGAAGATACTCTACCCCACCCCCCAAACGTGCAGACACATTCGTGTCTACAAATCATACATGAAGGGGTGAAAATAGAACCTAGGCAAAGAAGTTTTTTAGAGTTTTAGTAAACAATGTGGAAATATGTAGATAAAAAGATGTTTTCATATTTCAGGCAAAAAAAAAGTTAAACGACAACATCTTCATTACATTTTTTTAAATCATTATATGTATTGAATCATCACCTCACATTCACAAGTCAGCATCGTTAAAAAAAAGGTCAAATATCATATCCATCAACAACATTTTGAAAACCATGTGCTGCTTCAATTTTTTGGTCTCTTCTCTGGAACTGCAGAGTGAGCACAAAGTTGAGACAAATAAATTCATGTAAATCTCTTGATACAACACCTGAAACAGGGTGTTTGCTATGACTGAGAAGTCAAAGCCTGTTGTGAATTAAATAAATCAACCCTGGCAAGACCATTGCAGAGACAAAATAGATATTTGTAAGGATTTCATGAATAGTTTTGGGGTTTATAGAATGGCAGGTGGTCATCCCTGGAAAGACTGTAAGCTATTGAGGAAACACAATTACTGCTACAGAATATACTTGTTCTGACTTGATAATTCTTCAGGGGGATAGCATAGACAGGATTCCTGCTTTCAGGTCAGTACTGACTTAAGACATTCTGTATAGGAAAGCCTGAGGGTTGGCAGTTTAGTGCGGGTTAGGATTGGAGGACCTAAAGACTTTTCTGAAAGCTGCATTTGTTTGAAAGGGCAATGTTTTAGTTGCAGACAAATATCCTAGATATAACTAGACCAGTGAGTAAGATACTCATTTGTTAATTGAAAAGGTTTTTCAAAGCAAGAAATAATAAAAACAATACATATGTTATGAGTTCTATTTGCATTTAAGATCTATAAATGCACATTTATTTAATAAAATCAGTAATTTTCACCAATCTATATGAATCAGTAATAACATTCATCCTTTTATTTTTTTTTCATTAATTTTTGACAATTGACACAGGCTATTTAAAGCTCAATAATATGTAAAATCATATTATGGCATCCTTTGCTACCACGTGAGTAAATGTGAGTTCTCAACTTGCTTCCATCACTTCTTCATATTTATATGTAGACACCTCTCTTTCCTTTACAGAATGTGTGAGTGTTCTATCATAACTAATTTTATTTTCAGCACACTGCCTTTATGTTTGCATCACACATTTATTTTATCCATGTACGTATGTACACATGTATTTTTTTTTTTGTACATTGTCTTCCTGTAGCTATTAAGGGTATGACATTGAAACACCCTTTTAATGACTTCTTAGAAAATAAGGCTTTCCTTATTTTCATTACACTTTCCATATTTCCAAAAGCATGTTACTTGCCTTAAAACCTTGGTACCACCTTTTATTCATTTATTTTTTACACACTTACTCAGTTCCATGTAGTGCCAATATGTCTAGTTTATATTCTGGAACAATATGTGTCTCGGAACAAATGATATGGTAACTAGAAACACATGTGTGTACATGAAATGTACTTAATATGCCTACTTTGTAAAAATAAATAAATGGCACAAATCAAAAGATAATCAAATTGACAATGAATGAACCCCTATATACAACTTTCCAAGAATTACCACTAACCACTTATATAATGGCGATTCTACAGAAGTGGACACTTGTTAATTTTTAGCTGTCCTGCATCTAAATATCCTTCCTAATTTGGTGGAATCACTCAGTATTTAGCATTTAGCTTGGATAAGAAACAGCTTTCTCTTTCACCACAGAAGCTAATAAACAGGATTAAATTTTTGCTTTTCCTAACTCCCAAATCCAGGGTACACTCTTATCCACACAATCAGCCTGGAATAATACAGACTCCAAAACTTGGGTTCTATAACTTGGTTCAAGAGAAATCACAAAGTTAAGTTGACATATATAATTGATTCAGAAGCAATATAAAAAGTAAGGAGAGTAGATGAGCATCAACTGACTGGCCCATGGTAAATGCCTTGTTTTCTGCCTAGTTTGTAAGACTGAGCCTCCAAATAATTCTGAATGTCACCCAATATTCTCTTAGTGAATGTCTTTTATTAACTTAACAGAGCCAGAACTATTTTTCTTACCTGAAACTTCTGTAATGATTTCTAAATGATACAGGAAATCTTATGTCATATTTTTCATCTTGGAGATTCTATAATTCTTCATTGCTAGAAAACGTGCCTCCAGATATACAGCATGTGGGGTTAGAATGGTGAAAGAGTTAGATTGGAAGGAATTGCTACCTGCTTTTTCTACTGAAAATGACAGAAGCTGTTTCTTCATTTTGAAAATGCTGGAATATTTTTCAAGTGCTCACTGACTGGATAACAGTGATGACATCAGTATGGAAGGTTTATTGGATGAGACAGAGAGAATCTAGAATGAGCTGGTTATTTCTGAGGCTTTGTACACGAGCTTCCAATCAGAAAATAGAACATTGGGAGGAGGTCTGTCTTAGTAATCTAGGGCTGCTATAACAGTGTTAAAGTGGAGGGCTTTAACAAAGACAAATTTATTCTTTCACCATCTAGGAGGCTGGGAGTCCGAATTCAGGGTGCCAGCTCCAGGGGACCGGAGAGAAGCAGCAGTAGAGAGATGGCAGCAGCAGACCCAGTAGACCAGTGAGGAATAACACTGGAGCCAACCCACTGAGTGAGAGAGCTGAGCACCTTTGCACAAGAGGCTTCCTGGTGGAGTAGAGTGACTTTAGGCACTTATTGGCGCAGTTAGGCTTGCCAACTCACAGAGCAAGAGAGCTGAAGTTTACTGGCAGAGTAGGGTACCTCCAGGCACTCCCTGGTTTAGCTAAAGAGCTTTGGAACACTTGCACCAGCAGAGCAGACATGGGTGGTGAGGCCTGAAGGGCCAAGATACCAAGGAACAAGGAATCAGGAGCTGAAGAGACAAGGAACACAGGAAGCAAAGCTGCCTGTGTCTCAAAGTGTAAGGCTATGACCTCTGGGATCTCAAATGGTGGAGTCATCATTCAGATAGACTAGGAAAATGGGGACCTCATACCACCAATAAAGCAATGCCTGGAGCAGAGAGCATCCTTTGGAGGAGAATTTTTATACTCAAGTTAATCTAAATTTATGTAAAAAGTAAAGTCTCATCTAACTATGAAAAAATAGACTAGTTATAAGTCCAAGGCACCTTCCCAATAATAGGAAACACCCAGTTGCCCTAAAGATCTCGAGATTCCAAAACAAAAGGTCAAGCCCTACCGTGCACGGAGAATAAACAAATGATGCTTTTCTGAATCTGTTTGGTCTTGATGCTGTATATAACAGGGTTCATGAATGGAGGAAAGAGAAAGCAGAAATAGCTCATGGTAAGGTGGACCACATGTTGTACATGTTTTCCAAACTGGTGGATGAAGGTCAAGCAGATCACAGTGATACAAAAGACTAGGACACAGCTTATATGGGAGACACAGGTGTTGAGGGCCTTGGCTCATTCCTCTCCAGAGGTAATGCCCATAACTGTTTTCAGGATTAGAATATAAGAGATGAGGATAATTAGAGCATCTAGGAAGAAAGTCAAAGCGACCAGAGCAGGCGATTAAATGTAATATCAGCACAAGCAAGTTTCATGACATCTTGGTGGAGACAGAAAGCATGGGGGAGAACATGAGAACGGCAATATGGAAACCAATAGAGTGGCAGAATTGGAGGCACAATGAACACAAAGCCCCTCATCAGTACCCCCAGCCCTACTTTCATCACCTGAGGACTGATAAGAATGGAGTTGTACCTCAGAGGGGAGCAAATGGCAATAAAACGATCATAGGCCATGGTAAGGAAGACACATGACTCTACAATGGCCAGTGAGTGAATGAAGTAGGACTGAGTGAAGCAGGCACTCTGTGCAATCTCCCTGTGGTCCAGCATCAGGACACCTAGGACCGTGGGCATTGTAGTTAGTGTAATCCCCAGGTCTGTGCCTGCCAACATTGCCAGGATGTAGTACATAGTTTCATGAAGACGTGGTCACTCAGAATGAAGAAGAGAAGTGTGCTATTGCCAAAGGTGTTGGAGAGCTGGATAAGAAAGAAGGGAATAGTGATCCAGTGGTGAATTATCTCTAAGCCTAGGAATCCAGTCAGCAAAAAGGGGGCAGCACTATTGTCAAACCACATGGTAGATTTTGTAGATGAAGAAGAGATTTGAAAGGGGTTACGATCTCTAAATATGTAGTCTTCTTTCTTTCTCTCACTATCCTCTTGTAGCACATCACTGGGCCATTTTTTGCCTCAAATCTTAAAATTTCTCTGTGGGTTGGCTCAGTCTTAATTAGTTATAAGCCTGTATTAACAGGGCCTTTGCCTTTTTTTTTTTTTTTTTTTTGCCTAGAATAGCAAATAGCAATAACCATGGTAAAAGTCACAACGACTTACTGTTCAGCATCCAGCTATCATTCTTTCAATCATACATCTTACTTCTGTGTTTCTAGCTTTCACTCCTAGTCTCCACTATCACTCCTTTGGCTCCATTCCATTCTCTTTACTCATTTACTCCTCCTCATAGTATCCCTTCAGTGTAGGCCCTTGCTGTATTTGTCTCCAATGAGGATTAGTATAGATTTTCTCTTTTCAACCAATCGTATAAAAGTCTCACTGACTCATCACTAAGGAAAATGATTACTCTATAGATATAAGCCTATTGTTATGGAATATTTGAGAAATATTGTTATCAATACTGCTATCTCAAGTGGGTTGTAAAGAGGAGACATATGTAAATAACAAGAGAAATTTGAACAAGTGGACGAAACTGGTGCACTCATCTTAGAAAGGTATGATTACTCAATACACCTGGTACTCAAGATATTTTCCATGTTGCAAAAGACCTGAGACTTGAAACACTAGAGACAGATTTTATAACAGGGTAAAAGATACTAGTTGGAAGCTCTTGAAGGAAATTTTGAAGGGAGAAGGCAGACTCCTAGAACAAGGCCTTCACAGACACCTAATATTTACACAAAGCTATAGATTTTAAAAAGACATGTTTGTCTCAAATGCAGAAGTACTCTCAGAAAATGGAGATTGTATATACAAAAGTTACAGAGCCAGATCTAGGGAGAAGATAAGGGCTCCCAGAGGGTAGACTTTGATGACTACATTGCTAGTTCAAACAATAATATGGTGCAAACTTTATGAATTTAAAAAGTCCATGCTCAGAAAAATTAAAAATGGACTTTTGGAGATGACTTTGACATATGGCCTATTTATAATTACACTGTTATAAAATCAAGTTAGGTTTAATTCCATATAAACAAGAAATTTAGTAGGAGGTAGGTCACAATAAAAAAAAAAAACAAGAATAGATCACAATAGCAATTAAAAATAACCACAATGGAAACATTAGTTTCTCCCAAATTCAATGAAATGTATATGTGTCCAGATTCTTTTTAATTATTATTTATTATTGTAAGTATCACTAGTAATACCTCTGAAGAGGAATTTAGGAAGAATGAGGTGATGGCAATTTTTGTTTCACTTCTATTTTATAAAGACTACTAAAAATAATAATACAAAATTTTTTTTTTAAATGATGACACATGGTAAAAGAAAAAAATAATTGCCTTCAAGTAGATTCTGACTTGCGACAACCCCATACTTTACAAAGTAGAAGTGCTTCTTTGGGTTTTCTTGGCTGTAATCTTTACTGAACCAGATCACCAGGCCTTTCTTCTGCAGCATCACTGAGTGGGTTCAAACCCTCAACGTTTAGGTTAGTAGTGAAATGCAAACCATTTGCACCACCCAAATGGTGCATGGTAATATCTTTAATAACAAGCAATGTTGGTGAAGGGAGATGGAAATTAGAAAGAGGAATGGGCTATGGAAATAGACAAAACTACAGGGGCTACTGCCTATGAGAAAAATGCCGGTCTGGGCACTGAAGTAGCAGATGCTCTGTTGATATGTGTATTAATAAAACAGTCAAATGACTTGATTTGCTGAACTATGACCTTTGCGGTGCTCTATTTGGCAACATTCATCTACCCCTACACAGAAACAATGTCATCATAAGTCATAATTCCTAATGGCCCCTTTCCCTCAACATCTAACATTTTGTTACTAAAAATATATATGGAAAAGAGAAATACAGAATGGATAAGTGCCACAATTTGTTGTTTTGAACAGGGTCAAATCACCAACTTGGACTCATTGTCAGTCAGAGTGGGCCAATGGGAGGAAACAGAGGAGTTTCCTCTTACAAGTATGCTTAAACTATATCAGTGTTTTAAAAGTCTGAACCTTGGGTTTTGGATTTGGGTCTTAGTTGGATTTAGGTAGCAAGAGTGTATGGTAATCCCTTTGGAAATAGCTACTAAAATTTATTAATGTTTAAGTTTGAGTTGACCCACATAGAAGAGCTCCCTATTCATTTTCTGCAGACCCTAGATACCCTGTTATTTAGTTGTGGAAAATTTTATGGTTCCAGGAAATGTCTGCATACTCTAAAGAAAAAAAAAAAAACTGCCGTTGAGTCAATTATGACTCAGCAACACTACAGCACAGAGTAGAACTTCACCATATGGTTTCCAAGCTATAAATCTTTATGGAAGCAGAGTCCCACATCTTTCTCGTGTGGAGCAGCTGGTGGATTCAAACCACTGATTTTTTCGTTAGTAGCCACATCCTATAACCACTGCATCAATAGGGCTCCCTCACCTTAAATATATCAGGTCAAATAGCTGCCCAATTTAGGAAAGTATATGGCGTCAGAGACAGTGGCAACATCAGTGAAATTTCTCATCACCATGAGACAAGTCTGAAGGTTCCCTACACCTACAGGATGCAGAGATGACCAACCCTCACCATCTATTCACTCCATTCTGAGAGTTTTCTTATTGTTGATTGTTCAAAATCAGCTTGCCCTGAGTTCTCCATAGTGTCTGAGGATTGCCTAGATATATCAGTCATGCTGACATGCTGACTAGAGACTAGGAGACTTTTCTAGAAACAAGTTTAAAAGGACATAACACTTTTAAAAGAGAGAGGAAAGAGAATAGAGCGCATTAGGATCATATTGAGAAAATGGAAAAATATTATCTTCCGTTCTGGGTAATCTGCAAGTAGGGGCCCTGATGGCACAACAGTTAAGTCCTCGGCTGCTAGCTGAAAGGTTGGCATTTTGAACTCACCCAGAGGCTATGCAGGAGAAAGACCTGGCAATTTGCTTCCATAAGCATTGCAACTGAGAAAATCCTATGGGGCTCTTCTACTCTGTCATGCAGAGTCACTATGAGTGGAAAATCAACTCAACAGCACCTAACAAGAACAACATCTGCAAGCATCCTAGACAATCAGGATCTCCTGACTTCATTCCCTTCATCTTCACCTATTACCCAAAAATCTGAGCTCTTTGAGAAACAAATCAGTAAGGAATATCCAAAAAATGAATCTAACAATAGGTAATTATGGGCTAAAGATAGCGATCTGAAAGATTTCAGATTGTACGTTATTGTTTAAATTTTACCTTGAGTATGAATTAAGATGGTAGAGTGAATATAGAGGGAAAAATAGAGAAACTAGGAAAAAGTTCATTTTTAGGATGGAAAAAAAAAAGAGGATCTAAGAGGAGATTAAAAAGGAAATAGAGATATAGTAGGATAGTAAAAATATCATAGAATGGGAAGATTAAAAAAAATGAAAAATATCCCTAGTTTTTAGAAACTAGTTCTTTGGTGGTTTTGACAATTTCAATAGAATGTTGGCGGTAGATGCCTAATGATTGTGAGATAAAAAGTGAATAAATAATGAGAAAATTAAAAGATGAATGTAGGAGGCAGAGCCAAGATGATGGAGTAGACAGATGCTTCCGGTGAGCCCTCTTTACAACAAAGCCCAAAAAAACAAGTGAAACGAGTACATTTATGACAAGCTAGGAACCCCGAGCATCAAAAGCAAGCTTAAAAAATCAACTGAGGGGCAGGGGGAGGAAGAGATGGTTCAGAAGCAAAGAGGAGTTACTGGACATGAATGGCAGGGAGCCCTCAGGCATCATTCCTGGAGTGGCGGCAGCAGGCTGGTACTAGCGTTTGGCCACAGTTTTCTCAGGGAGAAGCAGCCAGCCACACAGCCTACTCACACCTCTGGAACCAGAGAACATTGCTCTAGGCAAAAGCCAGTATTTGCGTATGTTTTACCCCCTCTACCCCCAAGCTGGCTTCAGTGGCTGAGTTCGCTGGTCCTGAGATAGGCCCTGTTGAGTGCCTAGAACCATCCTCCTGGCCTTGGAGAAGGAAAATTTTGCAACTAGGGGAAAAGATAATTTGCCACCTCCACTAACCGGGAGAGCTCAGGACAGAAGTGGCTCCTTTCCAGGCATAAACAGTGCATGCGCTTTGAGTACATTTCCCCTCTGCATGGACCTGTGTGGGCCTATTTTAGGAGAATAGGTCCTTCTTGGCAGACTCTAATCATTTCATTTCTGTGGTGGAGAGGTGGGCGTTTGATGTTTGACATCAATTTGCCTAATACCCAGGGTGTTCACCTACACACATCAGAAGCTTAAGGACTGGTAGCTCCACTCAGGTCACCCAGCCATAATCAACAGGGGCCCAAGGACACCTGGCACCTCCTAGTCCTTACAACCAATAACATTGGGTGCCCATTGTCCATCTGCAGAACCCACCCACCTGTATGCTCTAGAGATCAGGGACACACTTTCTTCAGAGACACGTGGGGGATGATTCTCAGCCCCCTTGTCATGTTCAGAGTGTGATCCCCTGCTACAACCAGATACCGGTACGTACACTGATCACCTCTGCCCATCTAAGACTATAGGACAAAGCCTGTACCACACACTTGATGATCACCTACCTGGGCACCTACGCTGAATTTATACTAGAAAAGTGAATGGACTCCTAGACTGATATAAATAAAAACAGCTCTAGCCATCTGGGGACAGGACAACAGAGCTACAAAGGCAAAAATAATCAAGCCACTTCACTCAAGCAACACATTTGGGCATATCAAAAAAAAAAAAAGCAAGAAGTTACAACACAGTCAGCAAACATAAAATAAACTAATACAATAACATAGATGGCTCAGAGACAGCAGTAAATATCAAGCCACATAAAGAAACAGACCATGATCACCTCAACAAGCTCTCAAAGCAAAGAATCCAGGGATCTTCTAGATGAAAGTGCATTCCTGGAATTGCCAGAGGCACAAAACAAAAGATTAATATACAGAACCCTTCAAGACATCAGGAAGAAAATGAGGCAATATGCAGAACAAGCCAAGGAACACACAGATAAAGCAATTGAAGAAATTAAAAACATTATTCAGGAACATAATGAAAAATTTAATAAGCTGGAAAAATCCATAGACAGCAATCAGAAATTCAGAAGATTAACAATAAAATTACAGAATTAGACAACTCCATAGAAAGTCAGAGGAGCAGAACTGAGCAAGTGGAAGGCAGAATTTCTGAACCTGAAGATAAATCACTTGGCACTAATATATTTGAAGAAAAATCAGGTAAAAGAATTTTAAAAAAATGAAGAAATCTTATGAATCATGTGAGACTGTATCAAGAGAAATAACCTGAGTGATTGGAGTACAGAACAGGGAGGGATAACAGAAAATACAGACAGAATTGTTGAAGATTTGTTGGCAGAAAACTTCCCTGATATCATGAAAGATGAGCAGATATCTATGCAAGATACTCATCAAACTCCACATAAGGTAGATTTCAAAAGAAATTCACCAAAGCATATTATAATCAAACTCGCCAAAACCAAAGTTAAAGACAGAATTTTGAGAGCAGCTAAGGATAAATGAAAAGTCACCTACAGAGCAGAGCCGATACGAATAAGCTTGGCTACTCTGCAGAAACCATGCAGGCAAGAAGGCAATGGGATGACTTATTTAAAAAACTGGAGGAAAAAAAATTGCCAGCAAAGAATCTTACATCCAGCAAAACTGTCTCTTAAATATGAAGGTGAAATTAGGACATTTCCAGATAAACAGAAGTTTAGGTAATTCATAAAAACCAAACCAAAACTGCAAGAAATACTAAAGGGAGTTCTTTGGTTAGAAAAACAATAATATCAGGTATCAACCCAAGATGAGAACACTGGACAGAGTAAGCAGAAGTCTACCCAGACAGGGAAATCAAAAATCAAAGCAAGATTAAAAAACCCTCTAAACAGGGTAACAGCGATGTTATTATATAAAAGAAGACAACATTAAAACAATAAAGAGGGATTAAAAAAAAAAATTTTTTTAAGAAATGTAGTTATAGATCATCCAAATAGAGAGGAAGATATGGCGATACAAAGAAATAAAACTTAGGTTTAAATTTAGAAAAATAGCAGTAGATAATAAAGTAACCACAGAGAAGATAAACTATGCTAGACATCAAAATAAAATACAAGAAAAAAATAGAAACTCAAAAGAAACAAAGTCAACAACAATGAATAGGAAGAAAGGACAACATACAAAGATAATCTACTCAGCACATAAAATTAAGTGGGAAAAGGAAACCGTCAACAACACACACAAAAAAGACATCAAAATGATAGTACTAAATTCATAACCCACTAAGTCACAGCTATCCATAACTATGCTGAATGTAAATGGACAAAATGCACCAATAAAGAGACGTAGAGTGGCAAAATGGATTTAAAACCACTATCTGCCTATATGCTGTCTACACAGACACACCTTAGACTTACAGACACAAACTAAAACTCAAAGGATGGAAAAAAATATATCAAGCAAACGACAATCAAAAAAGAGCAGGAGTGGCAATACTAATTTCTGACGAAATAGACTTAAAAGTTAAAGCCATCATAAAGGAAAAGGAAGGAAACCCTAAGGAATCCTATAGGAAACTACTGAAACTAATAGAAGAGTTCAGTAGCGTATCGGGATACAAGATAAACATACAAAAATCAGTTGGATTCCTCTATAACAACCAAAAGAATATCGAATAGGAAACCATCAAATCAATATCATTTACGGTAGCCCCCAAGAAGATATAATACTTAGGAATAAATCTTACCAGAGACGTACAAGACTTATACAAAGGAAACTACAAAACATTTCTGCAAGAAACCAAGAGACCTACGTAAGTGGAAAAACATAACTTGCTTATGGATAGGAAGACTTAACATTATAAAAATCGCTAATCTACCAAAAGTGATCTACAGATTTAATGCAATTCTGATCCAAATTCCAATGACATTTTTTAATGAGATGGAGAAACAAAGCACCAACTTCATATGGAAGGGAGAGGCCTGTGATAAGTAAAGCATTACTGAAAAAGAAGAACAAAGTGGGAGGCCTTGCTCTACCTGATTTTCGAACCTATTACACTGCCACAGTAGTCAAAACACCTGGTACTGGTACAACAACAGATACATAGACCGATGGAACAGAATTGAGAATGCAGACATAAAGCCATCCACCTATGAGCAGCTGATACTTGACAAAGTCCCCAAAGCAATAAAATGGGAAAAGACAGTCTTTTTAACAAATGGTGCTGGCATAACTGGATATCTATCTGCAAAAAAATGAAACAAGTACCATACCTCAGACCTTGCACAAAAACAAGCTCAAAATGGATTAAAGACTTAAATATTAAATCCAAAATGGTAAAGATCATGGAAGAAAATACAGGGAAAATGTTAGGAGCCCTAACGCATGGCATAAACAGTGTACAAAACATTACTAACAATGCAGAAGAAAAACTAGATAACTGGGAGCTCCTAAAAATCCAACACCTATGCTCATCCAAAGACTTCACCAAAAGAGTAAAAAAATTACCTACAGACTGGGAAAAAGTTTTGAGGTATGACATTTCCAATCAGCCCCTGATCTCTAAAACCTACATGATACTACAAAAACTTAACTGCAAAAAGAAAAATAACCCAATTAAAAAATGGGCAAAAGATATGAACAGATATTTCACTAAAGAAGACATTCAGGCAGCTAACAGATACATGAGGAAATGCTCACGATCATTAGCCATTAGAGAAATGCAAATGAAAACTACAATGAGATGCCATCTCACTCCAACAAGGCTGGTATTTATCCAAAAAAAAAAAAAAATACAAAACAATAAATGTTGGAGAGGCTGTGGAGAGATTGGAACACTTAAACACTGCTGGTGGGAATGTAAAATGGTGCAACCACTTTGGAAATCGATTTATCACTTCCTTAAAAAGCTAGAAATAGAACTACCATACGATCCAGCAATCCCACTCCTCGGAATATACCCTAGAGAAATAAGAGCCTTGACACGAACAGATATATGCACGCCCATGATCATTGCAACACTGTTCACAATAGCAAAAAATAGAAGCAACCAAAGTGCCCGTCAATGGATGAATGGATAAATAAATTATGGTATATTCACACAACGTAATACTATGCCTAAATAAAGAACAGTGATGAATCTGTGAAACATTTCATCACAGGGAGGAATCTGGAAGGCATTATGCTGAGTGAAATTAGCCAGTTGGAAAAGAAAAAATATTGTATAAGACCACTATTATAAGAAACAGTTTAAACTCAGAAGAAAATATTCTTTGATGGTTACAAGGGTGGCGGGAGGGAGGGAGGGTGGGAAAGGGGTATTCACCAATTAGATAGCAGATAAGAACTACTTTAGGTGAAGGGAAAGACAACACACAATACGGGGGAGGTCAGCACAACTGGACTGCACCAAAGGGAAAGACGTTTCCTGAATAAACTGAATACTTTGAAGGCCTGTGTAGCAGGGGTGGAGATTTGGAGTTCATGGTTTCAGGGGACATCTAAGTCAATTGGCATAATAAAATCTATTAAGAAAACGTTCTGCATCCCACTTTAGAGAGTGGCATCTGGGGTCTTAAACGCTAGCAATTGGCCATCTAAGATGCATCCAGTTGGTCTCAACCCACCTGGATCAAAGGAGAATGAAGAACACCAAGGTCACAAGGTAATTATGAGCCGAAGAGACAGAAAGGGCTACATAAACCAGAGACCGCAACAGCCTGGGACCAGAAGAACTAGACGGTGCCCAGCTACAACAGATGACTGTCCTGACAGGGAACAAAATAGAGAACCCCTGAGGGAACAGGAGAGCAGTGGGATGCAGACCTCAAATTCTCTTAAAAAGAGCGGATTTAATGGTCTGACTGAGGCTAGAATGACCCTGGTGTTCATGGCCCCCAGACCTTCTGCTGGCTCAGAACAGGAACCACTCCCAAATCCAACTCTTCAGACAAGGATTGGACTGGTCAATGGGATGGAGAGGGATGCTGGTGAGGAGTGAGCTTCTTGGATCAGGTGGACACTTGAGACTATGTTGGCATCTCCTGCCTGGAGGGTAGATGAGAGGGTAGATGGGGTTAGAAGCTGAAGAAATGGACATGAAAAGAGAGTGGAGGAGGGAGCAGGCTGTCTCATTAGGTGGAAAGCAATTGGGAGTATGTAGTAATGTGTATATAAGTTTTTGTGTGGGAGACTGACTTGATTTGTAAACTTTCACTTAAAAACACAACAAAAAAAATAACATGGATTGGGTACCATTTCTTCCCATATTTTTCTGTCTTCACCATATAGAGCTTTGCACATAGGATGCCAGAGCAAGTATTGGTGTATTGAAATTCCAATTTATAATGCTTCTTCTTGAAAATATACCTATAAAATACGAATGTCTTCTAGTTTTTAGTTCTGGAATACTTGTAATTTACTTTGATAGTCCTGACACTCCAGCCCTGGTCCTCAGGTAAAGTGAAAAGATTATATAAATCATCTGAACTTCAAGCCCCTTCCCCCGGAAGCAAGTACAGCTTTCTTCAAAGAATTCGTTTGTATAACAGAATGTTCATAGTGAGGGGGCAGTGGAGATATATATTTTGGTAAGATCTTGGCATATTGTGGTGAAGACATCCAAAATACACTAAAAAGTTTTTGTAAAATTCCCTGTTTTTAAGTGATTTAAGACGTTATTAGGAAAATATTGGATACAAATTAGAGACTAAAAGAGTTACTTATTTTATACTATATACCTATTTAAAAGAAGAGTTGGACACTTTGATTTTAAAGTAAATAAACCCATTTCATATCATTAAATTTATCGTTTAAGAAGAAAGGAAATTAATACAAGAAATTATTTTAAAAATGAAAAGATTGAAAGATTTATCATTGTTTTTCTATGTGCACACATGTATGTCATGCACACACACACAATTCAAACAGCACTGTAAAATCTCTTAGATTTTAGAGATGATTAATTCATTTTTTTCATATAAATTGACTAGGATGGTTTATTCCACAAGTTTACTTGAAGGAAAGAATTAAGTATAGAATTTTGCGGAACCGTGTAGTCTTTCTCAGAGATCTGTAGACAGCCATCCATGAAGATGTGTCCCAGCTCTATGCTAACTTACTGAATCCGTTGTGAAAGATCTTCATTTTTCCAGTGTATTATTGGTATTTTCTGGGAGAGTAACTCAGGCTTTAGTTGTTCATCCTGTCCTCATCATTGCGTCTGTATCTGATTCCCTGTCTCTAAGCCAGTGCATCCTATCATAACTTATGTATTATCATGTATTTGGAAATATTTTCACTGGACTACTGATTTAGAACTAGCTCATTTTTTTTCTTGAACTCCCTCCACTAACAACCACCCAAAAGAAACCCTGATGTAGTCTGCCTGATTCACGGATAGGAACGCAAAGGCATTTGTAGACTTTAAACACAACTTGGTATCAGCAGTTTGTATGTTTTTATTGCACTGCACCCCTAAATTTTCAGCGTATACTCACACATGCCTTGTTTTTGCTATGATTTTTTTTTTATTGTTGTAAATATACATACAATTCAAATGTTTCTATGATTCTTAATGATCAGGAAAAATGAAACATATACAAAATAAGTATTTAATAAATATACCATTTTTAAAAGTTCAGTCTTACAGCTTAGAATATTTCCTTTACCCTCTTTACTTATATCATAACCTTATCATCTGGACTCACTCTAAAATTCCTGAATTTAAAAATAAAATTGTAACTATTCATCTGATAGATTTAATGCATGATCAATTATTGCTCTTCCATTGGTCCTACTCCCACCTAAGCCATAGCCATGGAGTCGATTCCAACTCATAGCGACCCTATAGGACAGAGTAGAATTGCCCATAGGGTTCCCAAGCCTGTAAATCTACAGAAGCAAATGGCACATCTTTCTCCCGCTGAGCAGCCTGTGGGTTAAAACTGTTGACCATTCAGTTAGCAGCCAAGTGTTTAACCCCTGAGCCACCAGTGTTCCTTCCTTTCAGACTACCATACTTCAAATATATAAGCCATGAATTTAGGATTGTCTTTACTCCTTCCTAAGCCTTTCATCTATCTGCTTCTTTAAACAAACTGAAAATCTTGTTATTTTTAGATCCTAAATGTGTCTCACCTATACAATACTTTCTATCTTCACTTTCCAGCATTAATTTATTATTGTCTCTTTCTGAAGTTATTCCAATATCATCTCATGGTTTTCTTTCCCTGCGCCTACCTTCCTCAAACACTTTTTATATACAGCTAAAATGATCATTTAAAACCATAAATGAAATTGTGTCAGTCCCTTCAATAGTTTCTCATGACTCTTTGATTAGATACAGAGACTCTTACCATGGCCAGTGAGTTCCTATGTGATTTGGCCTCCTCTTCCCTCTTCAGCCTCTCCTCAGAACAATCATGCTTTTGAGTTGTCACATACTTTGGAAGGTTTCATAATTCATCCCCCTGAGGCTTCCACACATACCACTTTCTGCTGAGATTATTATTTCCATTGTTATCAGTTAAGTGATACTCCCTCTTCAGATCTCAACTTAAAGGACCTCAGGGAACCTTTCCCATATCTCAAACCAGAAAGTGGCGTCTTCTTTCTGTTTTATCACTAATTCATGAAATATTTTAAATTTGGACTTATTTCAATATTGACTACAGAACAGACGGAAAACTCTAATAGGGAAAGATTACAGTCCATCTTCTTGCATTAAGATCACTGTTGTTTAGCTTATTGCCTGCACCGTATTGCCCTAAAAAAAGGGTATTGATCTGGTATTGGTCATTTTGAATCAAGCGAACATATGGTCTACCACACTGGGCATGACAACTTGAAGAGGAATGCTGTTGCATTCATTCTCAAAAAGAACTTTTCAAGGTCTATCCTGAAGTTCAATGCCGTCAGTGATAGGATAATACCCATACGCCCACGAGGAAGACCAGTTAATATGACTATTATTCAAATTTATGCACCAACCACAAAGGCCAAAGATGAAGAAATTGAAGATTTTTACCAAATTCTGCAGGCTGAAATTGCTCGAACACGTGATCAGAATGCACTGATAATTACTGGTGATTGGAAAGCAAAAGTTGGGAACAAAGAAGAAATGCTGGTTGAAAAATATGACCTTGGTGATAGAAATGACGCCGGAGATCACATGTTTGAATTTTGCAAGACCAACAACTTCATTGCAAATGGCTTTCTCACCAATATAAATGGTGACTATACACATGGACCTCACCAGATGGAACTCACAGGAATCAAATCGACTACATCTGTAGAAACAAATGATAGAAAAGCTCAATATCATCAGTCAGAACAAGGCCAGCAGCTGACTGCAGATCAAACTCATATGCAAGTTCAAGTTAAACTGCAGAAAATTAGAACAAGTCCATGAGAATCAAAGTACAGCCTTGAGTATATCCTACCTGAATTTAGAGATGATCTCAAGAAGTAAATTTAACTTGTTGAACACTAATGACTGAAGACCAGATGAGTTGTAAAATGATATCAAGGACGTCATACATGAAAAAAGCAAGAAGTCTTTGAAAACACAGGAGAAAAAAAAAAAAAGATCTAAATGGATGTAAGAAGATACTCTGAAACTTGCTCTTGGACATTGAGTAGCTTAAGCAAAAGTAAAAAATAGTAAAGTAAAAGAGCTGAACAGATTTCAAAGGGCTGCTCAAGAAGACAAAGTGTTATGATGATATGTGCAAAGACCTGGAGATAGAAAACCAAAAGGGAAGAACACACTCAGCATTTCTAAAGCTGAAAGACCTGAAGAAAAAATTCAAGCCTTGAGTTTCAATACTGAAGGATTCTACAGGGAAAATACTAAGCAACACAGGAAGCATCAAAAGCAGATGGAAGGAATACACAGAGCCACTATATCAAAAAGAATTGGCCCACGTTCAACCACATCAGGAGGTAACATATGATTAGGAACCTATGGTCCTGAAGGAAGAAGTCCAAGCTGTACTGAAGGCATTGGCAAAAAAAAGCTGCGGGAATTGATGGAATACCAACTGAGATATTTTAACAAATGGATGCAGCGCCAGAAGTGCTTGCTCATCTATGCCAAGAAATATGGAAGACAGCTATCTTGTCAGCCAACATGAAGGGATTCTTATTTATGCCTATTCCCAAGAAAAGTGATCCAACCAAATGCAGAAATTATTGAACAATATCTTTAACATCCACATGCAAGCAAAATTTTGCTGAAGATCATTCAAAAGCAGCTGCAGCAGTATATCAACAGGGAACTGCCAGAAATTAAGCAAGATTTAGAAGAGGTTGTGGAACCAGGGATATCATTTCTGATGTCAGATGGATCCTGGCTGAAAGCAGAGGATACCAGAAGGATGTTTACCTGTGTTATATTGATTATGCTAAGGCATTCGACTGGTGGATCAGAACAAATTATGGATAACAACATTCAGAATGGGAATTCCAGAACACTTAATTGTGCTCATGAGCATGGATCAAGAGACAGTCATTCAAACAAACCAAGGGGATACTGCATGGTTTAAAGTCAGGAAAGGTGTTTGTCAGGATTGTACCCTTATCACCCTACCTATTCAATCTGTATGCTGAACAAAAAACCTGAGAAGCTGCATTATATGAAGAAGAACGGGGCATCAGGATTGAAGGAAGACTCATTAACAACCTGTGTCATGCAGATGACACAACCTTGATTGCCAAAAGTGGAGAGGACTTAAAGCACTTACTGGCGAAGATCAGAGACCACAGCCTTCAGTATGGATTGCACCTCAACTTAAAGAATACAAAAATCCTCACAACTGAACCAATAAGCAACATCAAGACAAACAGAGAAAAGATTGAAATTGCCAAGGATTTCATTTTACTTGGATCCACAATCAACAGCCACAAAAGCAGCAGTCAAGAAATCAAAAAATGCATTGCATTGGGTAAATCTGCTACAAAGGACCTCTTTAAAGTGTTGAAAACCAAAGACGTCACCTCGAAGACTAAGGTCCGCCTGACCCAACCCATGGTGTTTTCAATCGCATCATACGCATGTGAAAGCTGAATAATGAACAAGGAAGACCAAAGAAGAGCTGACACATTTGAATTGTGGTGTTGGTGAAGAATATTGAACGTACCCTGGACTGCCAAAAGAACAAACAGGTATGTTTTGGAAGAAGTGCAACCAAAATGCTCCTTGGAAGTAAGGATGATGAGACTGGGTCTTACATACATTGGACATGACATCAGGAGGGATCAATCCCTGGAGAAGGACTTTATGCTTGGCAAAGTACAGAGTCAGCGGAAAAGAGGAAGACCCTCAACAAGGTGTGTTGTGGCGGTGGCTGCAACAATGGGCTAAAGAATTGCAACGATTGTGGGGATGGTGCAGGACCAGGCAGTGTTTCATTCTGTTGTGCATGGGGTCAATATGAGAACCAACTTGATGGCACCTAAGAACAACAATGCCCATGGCATCCTGTCATAATTTAAGTATTATCACATATGTGGAACTATTTTCATTAGTCTACTGATACAGAGCTGGTTCATTTTTTTTTTTTTTTTTTTCTTGAACTCCCTCCAATAGTAATCACCCAAGAGAAACCCTGATGTATCCTGTTTTCTTCATGGATAGGAACCCAAAGGTCTATGTGGTCTATGAACTTCCTTTGGTATCGGCATCTTGTTTTTATTGTCCCGCACCCTGAAACTCTCAGCATATACTCACACACACTTTGCTTTGCTATGATTTTTTTATTTTTGTAAATATTAAGATAATGCAACACTTGCTATGATTTTTAATGATCAGAAAAAATGAAACAAGTATTTAATAAATATACTAATATTCTGCTTAAAAAAGTACTCCTACAGCTTAGAATATTTCATTTGCCCACTTTATTATATCATAACCTTGTCATTTGGATTTATTCTCAAACTCCTAAATTTGAAAAGAAAATTACAGCTGTTCCTCTGATTGATAGATTTAATGCATGATCAAGTCTTGGACTTCCTTTGGTCCTGCACCCACCCAACCCATTGCCATGGATTTGATCAACTCATAGAGACCGTTTAGCACAGAGTAGAATTTCTCCATAGAGTTTCCAAGATTGTAAATCTTTACGGAATCAGACTGCCACATCTTTCTTCTGTGGAGCGTCTGGTGGGTTGGAGCTGCTGACCTTTCAGTTAGCAGCTTGGCACTTAACCTCTGTGCCACTAGGGCTCCTCTCACTGGTACTGCCATACTTCAAATAGTATAAGCTAGAAATTTAGGATTGTCTTTGCTCCTTCTCAAATTTTTCTTCCACATAGTTTTTTAAACAACAAAAAATCTTATGATTTTTTTAAACGTGTCTCATGGCTCTCTATTACTTTCTATCTTCATTTTCCCACATTAATTTATGATTGTCTCTTTCTGAAACAACTTCCATATCCTCTCACGATTTTCTTGCCCTTCTCCTACCTTTCTCAAATACATTTTATACACAGTTAAAATACTCATTTAAAAGCATTAATGAAATTGTATTAGTCCATTCAATAAACTTTTTATGATACTTTGAGTAGATACAGAGAATCTTGTCATGGTCAACAGGATCCTATGTGATTTAGTGTCTTCTCTCTTCAGACTCTCCTCAGAGCAATCATTCCCTAACTTTGAAGGTTCTATAATCCATTCCATCCAAGTGTTCCACATATACCACTTTCTGCTAAGATTGTTATTTACACTTCGGTTAGTTAAATTATACTCCCTTTTCAGACCTCAGTGTAAAGGGCCTCAGGGCACCTTTCCCAAATCTCAAGCCAGAGGGTGGTACATTTTGAGACCCACAGTCTGAAAGCAGCTTCTTCTTTCCGTTTTATTACTAATTCATGATATATTTAAAATTTGTATTTATTTGAATAGTTGACTGCAGAACAGATGGATAGTTCCAAAAAGGGAAGATTTCAGTCCATTTTCTGGCAGTAAGATCACTTTTGTTTAGCATATTGTCTGTCCCAGAGAAGTGCCTTGAACAGTGTCCAACTTAATAACTGAGTATTATTGCTATTATCAGGAAAAGGAACACAATGAGGACTGATGTAACATCCTTATTCTCTCCTAGTATGACACAGGATATGTAAACTATATGAGAATTGTAGGATAGATAGAGTAAAAAATTTTTAAAGCTCTATATATATACCTTAAAATAATATATATAAAAACACAAAACTGGGAAAACATTTGTGATATAAATAACTAGGGTTAATATATGATGAGCTTCTACAAATCAGTTAGAAAAGGATAAAACTAGGCAAAAATATGATCAGATAAGTCAAAGTGAAATATAAAATGACTAAAACAAACTGAAAATTGTGCTTTATAACAATAAGAATAAATTGAATAACAAAGCCTACAATATTGGACTACATTTATCTCCCAGACATTCAAAGGTGTTTATCTTCTCATCACCATTCAGAGAGAACACAGGATGAAGAGAAACAAAATTATAACTGAATTAATGGCAAATCAATGAATTTATGGAGACTTTATTAAATAAAAGAAAAAAAATTTTTTATTATTATTAAATAAAGAAGCCCCAGTGGCACAATGGTTAAGCATTTGGCTGCTAACCAAATGGAAGGATGTGGCTTCATAAATATCATTGCAAGATTTGGAAGATCAAATCCCGCTTTCACATGAAGAGGATTTCATATATAGTGGAAATCCATGGCCTTTGATTCATAATCTCTATTTCACCTTTCGATGACTAAAAAATGAGGCCTAAATTGCTCATGTTTACATAGGCTGCGCTGACCCAGGACGGCTACTTAACTTGGCCTCTTCTAAAATGTCCTGGTACATCTTAGCAAACAGGATCTGAATGATCCTATTTTCCCTGCAAACATTCTAGGGTTTTTATCCCTATCCTATTCTCCAAAGATAAATGGTATGTGTATAGGGTCACTATGAGTCGGAATCAACTCGATGTCACTGGGGTTGGGTTATATATATATAAATATACATACATATACATATACCTAGACCTAGACCTATACACATACATATATATATATACCAGTTATACCATACATATATATATCTTTTTTCAATGATAAATAAAATATGTATGTATTAATTACACTAGTCCTCAATTCAGCTTATAGTTTTATGTAAAAATTGAAGCCTTATCTAACTCTGAAAAAATAGATTAGGTATACATCCAAGACAAGGAAAGGCCCAGTTGTCCTGAAGATCTCAAGATTCTAAAATAAAGACTCAGGCTCTATTGTGCACAGAGAATAACCCAACGATGCTTCTCTGAATCTGTTTGGTCTTGATGCTGTATATAATGGGGTTCATGAATGGAGGAAAGAGAAAGTAGAAATAGCTCATGGTAATGTGTACCACATGTGGTACATGTTTTCCAAACCGGTGGATGAAGGTCAAGCCAATCGCAGAGATATAAAAGACTAGGACACAGCTTATATGGGAGACACAGGTATTGAGGGCCTTAGCTAGCTCCTCTCCAGAGGCAATGCCCATAACTTTCTTAAAAATTAGGACATAAGAAAAGACAATGATCAGAGCATCTAGGAAGAAAGTCAAAGCAACCAGAACTACTGGGTACACACGATTAAATGTAATATCAGCACAGGCGAGTTTCATGACATCTTGGTGGAGGCAAAAAGCATGAGAAAGAATATGGGATCGGCAATACGGAAAAAAATAGAGCGGCATAATTGGGGGCACAAGGGATAAAAAGCCCCTTGTCAGTATCCCCAGGCCTACCTTCATTACCCGGGAATTAGTAAGGATAGATTTGTATCTCAAAGGGGTGCAGATGGCAATAAAACGGTCATAGGCCATGGCAAGCAAGACACCTGATTCTATACTGGAAAGAGAGTGGATGAAGTAGGCCTGAAAGAAGCAGATCCCCTGATTGATCTCTCTGTGATTTAACCACAAAACGCCCATGACAGTTGGCATTGTGGTCAATGTCACCATGAGGTCTGTGCCTGCCAGCATGGCCAGGAAATAGTACATGGGTTCATGCAGACTGTGGTCATCTTTAATGAGGTAGAGGAGGGTGCCATTGCCAAGAAGCACAGAGAAGTAGACTGCAAAGAAGGGGATGGAGATCCAGTAATGAGCTTTCTCCAGACCTGGAAATCCAGTCAGCAAAAAGGGGGCAGCACTAATATTGGACCACATAGCGTGGGTAAATATGAAGAGTAGCTTTCTGGAAACTATGAATTCAGTAGCCCAGCTTTTTCAGTTTTCACTACCTTGTCGTGGGAAGCCTCAACCACAATCTTCATGATTAGGGATAATTAACTCATAGGATAGCAATGGTTCAGCAACTATTTTCCTGCAGAAAAAGAGTAGAGATTTACAGGCTGTATTTGCAATGAGACATAATGGTCTTCTCCTAAGAATAATATATGGCTAATGGTTAAAATGGTGGCATAGTGGTTAAGTGCTGCAGCTGTTAACCAAGAGGTTGGCAGTTCAAATACGCCAAGCGCTTCTTGGAAACTCTATGGGGCAGTTCTACTCTGTCCTATAGGGTCGCTATGAGTCACAATCGACTCGATGGCAGTGGGTTATGGTTAAAATGTTCCCAAATTTTTAAAAAATTCTCAAAGTTTCTTGTAACATCAGGCCCCCCAGTGTATGCATGCTAGAAAAACTCTTGCATCCATAATGATGATTTTAAAAAGATAAATATATACAAATGAATAATAATCTTGCATAGCCAGAGTGTTTTTTTTGTTGCTCATTTTTGACATATTTAAACTTTAATTTTATATGTTACATTTATTAAATAAAATTTTCATTTCAAACATAGTTTTAAGTGAGTAAAACCTAGTTTCCTTTGACGCCAAACATCAGTGTTTTAGAGCTATCTAAGAAATTGGATCCTCTACTGTGATAAATGAACAAGGGCATTTTCTATTTAGCCTCAAAGCACTCACAATTTTACTGAAGCACATCTATGTGTCCTATTAAAAACCCAAACCTTCCATGATCACATTTGCAGAAAACACAGAGACTGTCTGTTCTGTAGGTATTGCAATCTCACTTGGGATCTCTCCCTCTATACAGTTCTCTAGAAAATCTTTCTAACCTTTTCTTTTGTCTGCACCTAAAATCAGAAGAGAGAGGAATTGTCCCATACTTCTGTCCCTGGCACTCACTCAATCCACAGTCTCGGTGCTGTAATGGGGACCTGTTCCCGTCTTATTTGAGGAGTCAGTCCAGATGCTTCCTTCTGAAAACCTGTTTAAGAGGCCCACTGAATTTTTTTTTTTTTTTTTTTTTTTTAGAGAGCTTATATATATTGAAATCACCCCCCCAGAGATTCAGCTTTGCAGCCACCTGGAGATTCCTTGATCTCCCCTCTCTCTCTCTTTTCTTTCAGGCAGCATCTGGGTCACTAGTTAAAGGTCCTCAGGACTTTCAAGTGTTTCCCCAAGGATGGGACAGGAAAACAAAATTCAACTGCCAGAAGGAATAGGATACCAGAGCTTGGTTATGTGATCCTCAAAACCCTTAGCATCAAGATTTAGGAAATTTGTGCTAGTCCTTCCCATTGTCTACCTCAAAAGCAAAGGATTTACCACTTGTTCTCAGGGATCATATGTGTTGTTGGTGGGCACCAAAACCAATCCCGTTGTCGTTGAGTTGATTCTGACTCATAGCAAACCTACAGGGCAGAGTAGAAGTGCCCCACAGGGTTTCCAAGGAGCACCTGGTGGATTCAAACTGCCCAGCTTTTTGTTGGCAGCCATAGCTCTTAACCACTATTCCACCAGGATTTCTGTTGGTGGATATAGAGCTTATGAATTCCAATATAATTTTTGCCTTTTTTTTTTTAGGGGGAAATTATTTCTGATCCAGAGGAACCTCCAGGTATCTGTTAACAGCCATGTGAATATCTTATAGTTTGCCTTAAAATTACTTTGTTTATAGTCAGTTCATTGCCTATATTGTGTAAGTTTCAAGGTGAGCGACATGTTTTATTCATTCTCAAAACTTAGAAATCTAATTTCGATTAGAAATAAAATATTTTCCATAAACTTCCACAGTACTATCATTACCACATAAAGGATACTGTGCTAGGGGGAACACATGGAAGGTATCTCTGCGATCACAGATGAAGTGGTATTTAACCTGGAAGTTGAACAATGAGAAAGATAATTAATATAAAGTTATAAGTATGGTATGATACTTGTTCCATCCAGAGGTAAAACATGGTGTGCTGGGGCTGGAGAAAAAATGGTCAATGCAAGAAAAAAATAATTTTTATATTAAAATTATACTTAAGAGTTTTAGTGTTACGTGTGGAATGCAAAATGATACAGCCATTTTGGAAAACAATATCACACTTCCTTAGAAATTTAGAAATAGAAATACCATACGATCCATCAATCACATTCCTACGCTCCTAAGAATACATCCTAGAGAAATGAGTTGTCACACAAATAGACATATGCACACCTATCCATGTTCATTGCAGTATTGTTCACAATAGCAAAAAGGTGGGAAAAAACTAGATGTCCATCAGCAGATGAATGGATAAACAAACTATAGTACATACACAGAATGGAATACTACTCAATGATAAAGAACAAGGATAAATCTGTGGAGCAACTCCCAACAAGGATGAACCTGGAAGGCATTATGCTGAGTGAAATAAGTTAATCACAAAAGGACAAATATTGTATGAGACCACTACTATAAAAATTCAGGGAAAGGTTTACAGATAAAAAGAAACAATCTTTTGATGGTTATGAGGGAGGGGAGGGGTGGGAATGGAAAAACACTAAATAGACAATAGATAAGTGGTAAATTTGGTGAAGGGAAAAACAGTACACAATACAGGGGAAGCCAGCACAACTTGTACCAGGCAAGGTCATGGTAGTGCCATAGACACAACCAAACTCCCTGAGGGACTGAATTGTTGGACTGAGGGCTGTGGGGACCATGGTCTCAGGGGACATCTAGCTCATCTGGCATATCATAGTCCATAAAGAAAATGTTCTGCATTCTACTTTGGTGAGTAGCGTCTGGGGTTTTAAAAGCCATCTAAGATACTCCACTGATCTCACACCTTCAGGAGCAAGGAAGAATAAAGAAAACCAAAGATACAAGGGAAAGATTAGTCCAAAGGACTAATGGACCACAACTACCACAGCCTCCACCAGACTAAGTCCAGTATATCCAGATGGTGCCTGGCTACCACCAATGTGCTCTGACAGGGATCACAATAGAGGGTCCTAGACAGACATGGAAAAAAATGTAGAACAAAATTCTAACTCACAAGAAAAGACCAGACTTTCTGGCCTGACAGAGACTGGAGAAGCACCAAGAGTATGCCCCCCAGACACCCTTTAGCTCAGTAATGAAATCACTCCTGAGGTTCATCCTTCAACCAAAGATTAGGCAGGTCCATAAAACGAAGTGAGAAGAAAGGAGTATACCAACTCAGGGCAAGGACTAGAAGGCAGGAGGGGACAGGAAAGCTAGTAGTAGGGAGCCCAAGGTTGAGAAGGGAGAGTGTTGACAGGTTGTGGGGTTGTTACCCAATGTCATAAAACAATATGTGTACTAACTGTTTAATGAGGAACTAATTTGTTCTTTAAACCTTGACTAAAATAGATTAAAAAAAAAATCGCTTGGGAAAATGAAGAATTTTAGCGAGTCAGAATCCACTCGATGGCAATGGATTTCTTTTTTCTTTGCTTTTCTTTTCCTAAGGTTTAGAATGACAACATGAGGGAAAGCTTGACATAAAATGTGTTTGTGGTAGCAAGTTCAAATCACATAGAGTTTTACAAATCATGTAAGGAGTTTTGACTTCATATTAAGACTATGAATTAAGGGGAGACTGTGTTAAGATAATCATTGTTTAATGGTCACTTTGGCTGCAATATGAAGAGCACATTGGAAACAGGAAGAGTGAGTAAAAGTAACAGGATACAGAAATCCAGGTAAGAAATAGTATTGGTTTGTATGTAACTACAGTAGTCAATACAATTGGGTGGAAGTGAATGGATAAGAGATTCTATTTTTCTGTCTTCCCAACAGACAACTTTGTACAGATAATATCAGAGCACATATTTGGTGCACTGAAACCTGAGTTCTAAAACTTCTGCCTGGAGATGTACCTACAAAATGTGGATATCATATATTTTTGTTCTGTAATAATTATATTTTCTTTTCTCTATATAGCACTGACACCTTAGCCCCATATTCAGATCAAGTGAAAAGTTTATTTAAATCACCTAAACAACCACCTTCCTCCAGGAAGCAAGTCCATTTTTCTCCTTCAAGGGTCAGATTGAACAACAGAACATCCATAGAGAGGGGCAAGTGGGAAGAGATTTTTAGGTAGGATCTGGATATTGAAGTGAAATCACTGAAAATGTATAAAAGCTGTCTTTGAAACTCTCTAAGTGTCTTATGCCTTAGGAAAAATATTAAATAAAAATCAGGGGCCTAGAGTGAACCCTAACTCAGGCTACAAGGTATTTAAAAAAGAATATCTAACCCATTGCCAACAAGTCGATTCTGACTCATAGTGACCCTATAGGACAGAGTAGAACTGCCCCAAAGGTTTTCCAAGCAGCATCTGGTAGATTTGAATGGCCGACCTTTTGGTTAGCAGCTGAGCTCTTAACCACTGGGTAACCAGGGCTATAAAGAATATTTAGACATCATAAAATTAAAAGAAAATTCAGAATACTGATTTCTTTATCTTTTTTTGTGAGGATAACGAAAGAAATGTTTTCAGATCATAAATTGTTTATAGAGAATAAGAAATATGTATTCTTATTTATTATACCTCTGTGTATTAGCACATGCACACACCAATGCAAAGACTGTTCTTTCCTAGAGATGGTTTATTGCATTTGCTTATAAAATTTGACAATGGTGGATAATTTCCCAGGTGTACTTGAAGCAAGAAATTAAGTATAAACTTTTTCAATTCCATGTGGTCCTCCTCAGAGATCTGTGACTAGGCATGTATAAGTTAGCATCTAACTCTATGCTAACTTACTTAATTCCTTTGGGGGTGCTTCATTTTCCAGTGTATCATTGCTATTTGCTCAGAAAGAACCCAAGCTTTAGTTCTTCATCCTGCCTTTATCTTAGTGTCTAAGCCCGATTCTCTATTCCTTACCCACTGTCTCATATCATATTTTGTGGATTATTTTATTTTGAATATTTTTTTCTTTTAACACTGACATATATTGGGGGAAAACTAAGTTTCTTTTTGTGTCAACACGTTCTGTTTGTTTCTGTTGTTCTGCACATCCCAATATTTCAGCACTTATTAACACTTGCCTGGCTTTTACTGTGATTCTTAATAATCAGGCAAAAAGGAACACATACTAAAGATGATTTCAATGGATTACTATTTAATAAATATATTAATGTCTTCTCTTAAAGGCTCAATCCTACAGAATAGAGCATTTCCTTTAGTGATTTTAATAAGCCACAATTTCCATTAATTAAATTTAACTCATCCTCAAAGTTTCAGAATTTTTTAATTAAAATTTTTTTATTAATAGATTTAATACCTTGATGACACTGATGTTTCTAAAGTACCATAATTCAGAAATTTAAGATTATCTTTGCTTCCTTCCCAAATTTCCTTTCACATACTTTTCTAAACTATCTGCAAATACTATTAATTACAGATTCTAAATATTTCCCTTTCTTTTTAACTGTATTCATATTCACTTTCCTAATTTTATCTATGAGGATGTCTTCCTAGAACTACTAAAATATCCTCTTAGCAGTTTTCTTATTTCTCTCTTGCCTCACACAAATCCATAGCCACTGAAATTATAACCTATAAACATCAATGAAATTAGTCACTCTCCGGCTTAAAACTCTTCAATAGGTTCCTGCGATTCTTAAGGGATACACAAACTCTTACTACAAACAAAAGATGTTACATGATTTGGCCTCCTGTCTTCAGTCTTTCCTCAGGCCAATCTCCCTCTTTGTGTTACCACAGTCTCTGGAAGATTCCATGATTCGTTCTTCACAAGGCTTCTGCACATACTCTTTTCTACTTAGAATACTCTGATTTCTATTTTCACCTGTTAATTTCTAATCCATCCTCAGACCCAAAGTGTAGAATACTTCTTTAGGGAACCTTTGCCTTATCTCAGTCTGGATGTGGTCCTTTTTGAGACCCACTGCCTCAAAGCAGTATGTTCTTTCTGTTTGATTATTAATCATAAGAGTTATTTCAAATTTGGGTTTATTTGATTTTTGGTTCCCCAGTAAATTCCACTGTATATGAGGGAATAGGTTATGCTATTTCTTTCCAGTTAGGTAAATTTTGTTTAGCATCATTCCTATCTTTTGCCCTAAAACACTGACCGAATGAATGAGTGAATATTAGTGGTACTACCACAAAAATGGAGCCCTGGCGGCACAGTGGTTAAGAGCTTGGCTCCTAACCAAAAGGTCAGCAGTTTAAATCCACCAGCCACTCCTTGGAATCCTTATTGGGCAGCTCTACTCTGTCCTATAGGGTCACTATGAGTCGGAATCAACTCGATGGCAACGCATTTAGTTTGGTACCACCAATGTAGGCACAATGGGGAATGATTTCAATTCCTTATATTCCACCAAATACTAACCTATCATAACATGTTATTGTTAGGTGCCATCTAGTCACTTCTGACTCATAGCGACCTTATGTACAACAGATGAAACACTGCCTGGTCTGTGCCATCTTCATGATCGTTGTTATACTTGAGCTGATTGTTGCACCCACTGTGTCAATACATTTCCTTGAAGGTCTTCCTCTTTTTTGCTGACCCCCTACTTTACCAAGCATGATGTCCTTTGATAGGGACCGATCCCTCCTGATAACACATCCAAAGTATGTGCAATGAAGTCTCACCATCCTAGGTTCTCAGGAACATTCTGGCTGTACTTCTTCCAAGACAGATTCGTATAGGATATGTATAAATAAATTAAGCAAGAAAAATAAGAAAATGTATAAATAAACCTGCAATTGGGCAGGGGGGCTTTATCATATGGCCCCAGTCCTAATATTGTTAGATGCCACTGAGCCGGTTCTGACTCAAAGTGACCCTAAGTAAAACAAAATGAAACACTAGCTGGTCATGCACCATCCTCACAATAGTTGTTATGCTTGAGCCCATTGTTGCAGCCACCATGTCAATCCATCTCCCTGATGGTCTTCCTCTTTTTCACTGATCCTCTACGTTATCAAGGATGATGTCCTTCTCCAGGGACTGATTTCTCCTGATAACATGTCCAAAGTAGGTGAGACGTAGTCTCACCATCTCTGCTTCTAAGAAGCATTCTGGTTGTACTTCTTCCAAAACAGGTTTGTTCATTCTTTTGGCAGTCCATGGTATATTCAATATTCTTCCCCAACACGACAAATCAAAGGCATCAATTCTTCTTCAGTCTTCCTTATTTATTGTCCAGCTTTCACATGCATATGAGGTGATTGAAAACACTATGGCTTGGGTCAGGCACATCTTAGACCTCAAAGTGACATCTTTGCCTTTGAATAATTTAGAGGTTTTTTTTTTTTTTTGCAGCAGATTTGCCCAATGCAATGTGTCTTCCAATTTCTTGACTGCTGCTTCCATGGGTGTTGATTGTGGATCCAAACAGAATGAAATCTTTGACAACTTCAATCTTTTCTCCATTTATCATGATGTTGCTTATTAGTACAGTTGAGAAGATTTTTGTTTTCTTTATGTTGAGGTGTAATCCATACTGAAGGCTGTGGTCTTTGAACTTCATCAGTAAGTGCTTCAAGTCCTCTTCACTTTTAGCAAGCAAGGATGTGTCATCTGCATAACACAGGTTGTTAATGAGTCTTCCTCCAATTCTGATGCTTGTTCTTCATATAATCCAGCTTCTCTTATTATTTGCTTAGCATACAGATTGAATACTTACGGTGAAAGGATACAACCCTCCCACACATCTTTCTGACTTTAAACCATGCAGTATCCCCTTGTTCTGTTCAAATGACTGCTTCTTAATCTATGTACAAGTTCCTCATGAGGAAAATGAAGTGTTTTGGAATTCCCACTCTATGCAGTGTTACCGATAATTTTTTATGATCCACACGGTTGAATGTCTTTGCATAGTCAATAATGATATTTTTTATTTACTATTGAGAATCCTGATAGGTAAAATAAATATAAGTGGAGTTATTTATATATAAATTTTAAATTCTGTGTATAAAAAGACAAATTTTAAAAAATCTTTGAAATTATTTGTAATATAAGTGACACATAAGTGTTCATATTTAATGACCTCCTGCAAATAGAATAGTATGAACACTATTATAGAAAAATGAATAATAAATAAAAAAAGTTCAAAGTAAAAAGTTGTTTTTTTTTGTATTTTTTAATAATAAAAATATATATACAAAAAATAAAATATCAGACTGCACTTATCTTTCAGACATGTTGGAAATGTTTCTGTCTAACATTTGGAGAGAAAAACACAGAATTAAGAGAATTAAGTCAACCCATAAACTGAGCTAATGGCAAATCTTGGAATTCAAGGATACTCTTCTAAAAGCTTTATAAATGACATTGTCTCATTTAGAGATGTGGAAGCTGCCATAGCAGGGGTTTTGAGACACAGTGAAATTTTTTGGCCCTTTATTCAGAGAAATCTCATATACCTACCATTTTCATGGATGATTTTATCCACATTGAAGTTTAATTTTCAAACCGGTGTTTAAACAAAAGATGTAGAATGCCATGTTGAATTTGCTTTGTCTTGATGCTATAGATAAGTGGATTCATTAAGGGAGGGGAGAGAAAGTAGACATAGCTCATGATAATGTGGGCCATGTGACACATTCTTCCCAAACCGGTGAATGAAGGACAGGCCAATCACAGTAACAAAGAAGATGAGAACACAACCAATGTGAGAGATACAGGTATTGATGGCCTTGGCTCTCTCTTCACCAGAGGCAATGCCCATGACAATCTTAAGAATTAGGATATAAGAAAAGACAATGATAAGAGAGTCTAGGAAGACCGTTAAAGAGACCAGAATTACAGGGTAAAGTCTATTGAAGGTTATATCAGCACAAGCCAGTGTCATGATTTCTTGGTGAAGACAGAAAGCATGGAAGAGAATATGAGAGTGGCAGTATGGAAATGAAAAGAGACGTATGATTACAGGCATAATGGATACCCCCAACCCTAATTTTACCAGGTGAGTATTGATGGGAATGGAAGTGTATCTCCAGGGATTATGGATAGCAATAAAATGGTCATAGGCCATGGCAAGCAGGATACCAGATTCTACAAAGGAAAGGGAGTGAATAAAATAGGCCTGCAGAAAGCATGCCCCATAATTGATCTCCCTGGGATTCAACCATAAAACGCCCATGGCTATAGGCATTGTGGTCAGTGATACCATAAGGTCTGTGCCTGCCAACATGGCCAGAAAATAGTACATGGGTTCATGGAGAGTGTAGTCATCCTTAATGAGGTAAAGGAAGATACTGTTGCCAAGAAGCACAGAGAAGTAGACTGCAAAGAAATGGGTGTAGATCCAGTGATGAGGTGCCTCCAGGCCTGGGAAGCCAGCCAGCAAAAAGGGGGCAGCACTAATATTGGGCCACATAGTGTGGGCCCACAGGTGGAGAATAGCTTTCTGGAAACAATGGACCCAGGAGCCCAATTTTTTCAGTGCGAAGACATCATGGCTGCCTCAATCATGTTCTTCATATCTAGAGATAATTCATATGATAAGTGTGATTCTGCAACTATTCACCTGCAGAAAAAGAGTAGAGATTTGTAGGCTGTGTTAGAGATTAGAAATAGCAGGTTGTTCATCTTGGTTTCTTTTTCTTAATTAGAGGAGAATATTAGGTTAGTAGTTAAAATATTCTCAAATTAAAACAAACAAATAAAAATAGTCCTAATTAGTTTTGCTTAAAATATCAGTCCTCACTATTGTGTACATGCTAAAAAAAAATTCTGCAGCACAGTGATAACAACAACAAAGATAAATAAATACAAAGACTTCTTTAGCTGCTTTCTTGTGATCTTTGTTTTTTTTGACATATTTAATTTTCATTTATATTTCACAATCACTATAAAGACATTATTTTCAGTTTTCTTTGTTCCTTTTTGAAATTGAACACCAGCCTCTTATGAAATTTAACAACTATCGTCATCACTTCCAATTTTTCTTCCCCTTGAACTCTTACCACTTTTCTAGAGCAGCTACCAGAAGTGTGTTCACAAACAAGCAACATCTAATAAGCAAGTGATTTTGTTAGACATGCAGCCTCAGGCCCCACCTCAGGCCTACTTAATCAAAATTTCCATTTTAACATAATCCCCAGGTGATTATATGCACAGTAATGTTTGAGAAATAGTGTTCTATGCATTTCATGTCTGTTCCATATCTGAAGCTAGTACTTTTAGATTTCCGCACTTTGTTGATTTCCTCCTTCTCCCAAATTTACTCATGTTGTTGTTGTTAGGTGCCATCAAGTCGGTTCTGACTCAAAACAACCCTATGTACAAGACAACGAAACACTGCCCAGTCCTGGGCCATCGTCACAGTTGTTGTTATGCTTGAGTCCATTTTGCAGCCACTGTGTCAGTCCACCTCATTGAAGGTCTTCCTCTTTTTCACTGACCCCTTACTTTCCAAGCATGGTGTCCTTCTCCAGGAACTGATCCCTACCGATAACATGTCCAAAGTATGTGAGATGTGGTCTCACCATCCCTGCTTCTAAGGAGTATTCTGGCTGTACTTCTTCCAAGACAGATTTGTTCATTCTTTTGGCAGTCCATGGTATATTCAGTGTTCTTCACCAACACCATATTTCAAAGGCATTAATTTTTCTTCTGTCTTTCTTAATCATTGTCCAACTTTAGCATGCATGTGAGGCGATTGAAAATACCATGGCTTGGGTCAGGTGCACCTTAGTCTTCAAAGTGATATCTTTGCTTTTTAACACTTTAATCTACTCATAGAATTTTTTTTTTTTAATTCCTCTTTCAGCAACTGCTGATTCTCTTTCTGTATCTTGCCTTTTTCAAAATAATTTGGCATAATTAAATGCACAGGTTCTTCCTCTATGTCTCCACTAATCTCTCTTTCTCTCTTTTTTCTTCCAACACTTAACTCCTGATGAGTTATTGCAGGTACGTGATTGGTCACATTCCAACGTCCCTACAGCCTAAGAATGTCAGTTCTCTCCACTATTTTCATTTCGTTGGGTGCCCCAATCCAAAATAAAAAATCCTGTTACTTACTTTTGCAGTCATATTTCACCGTAAATTCAGAAACATGAAGGCAGGCATTCTAAGCAGTGGAATGCTTCCATTCTTCCTAAGATTGCTGTAACTTTCAAACATAATAAGTTACGTATACTCTTTTGCATGAGGAAATACTCTGAGGTACATCTGTATGAGGCTGGTGTTCACTGAGATCAAAATCACCAATCCTGGGAGTCCCCTGAAACTGAAGGACGTTTAAGTCAAAAGGAGATTTAAATTATGATTATTTTGCAAGTGTCGTTCTACTTCCAAAAACTCATTTAGGTTCAAAAACATCAGAAAGCGACCTATAAGAGGAAGAGAAAGACATCTCAGAGAGGTAGAGAATTGATGGTATGCATCCTGAGAGTTTGCCATGAGTCGGCATCCACTCAAAGAAAACTAATAACAATGACAACGAACAACAATGACATCCTGAGGATAAAACTAATAGAAAGATATAAAGCCCTGAATTCATTTAAGAAAATAATTTCTAAATGATTAACTAGATTTCCAGATTAAAGAGACTTTGTAAAACTAAAAACTTTTATCAGCTTCTCTCTGAAATTAATTGGGTCTCCTCAGAAATAGGTAATATAATGTTAAGACAAAACGGGAATGTTCATTTACTATTTTCATTAACAGAAGACCTTTGAGATACAGCAAAGCTACCTTTCCTTACACAGCCAGGCTTGGATCAGAAAATAGACTTAGAGTATGTTACGGAAGCTCTAAGGACATGAAAAGCTGGCCATGTCCTTTACCCTTTCGTAATAAAGGAAAAGCACAAGGAGAAACTTGTCCAGAACTAAGAGAGGACTCCGATATTTATCCAGAGTAGGTGTGTGGACTTCTAGGAGCACAAGATAGAGGTACCAGCTGTTTTCCTCAGGGTTAGGATTACACTGCATACATCCTTACCTAGCCTACCTTAAAACCTTACATAGTAAAAATTCCGTAAAAAGAGCATGATTATATATGGCTTTATTCACAACTATTAATAAAATTACTTCAGAAGTATAAGAACTAGCTTGTCTATACGGGTATAGGAAAGGTATGATTCTGAAATTGATAGTAGATTCCAATTTAGAACATGTACCTTTATTTATTTATTTATTTATTTATTTATTTATTTATTTATTTATTTATTTATTTATTTATTTATTTATTTATTTATTTATTTATTTATTTATTTATTTAATTTACCTTCTTTAGTGACTTCCTCAAGTCCTGGCTTGTCAGTATGAGAGGGTGCCTTATACATGAGACACCTATAAAACCACCATTCTTCCATATCATTAGGGCTAATCGAAATATGATTCTTTTGACTCAGCACAGAATTATGGAGCAGATGCTACATGGCTGCCTGTGTATTGCTTGCTGGAAGAAGCAATTAATAAGCCCAGCCTCTGTCCTGCAGAAGCTCAAATTGTTGACCAGCAGTTTATAATTGGGCTCAGTGACCACCCTGAATTTTTATGGAGGTCTCAACAAGGTCCATGATTTTCAAATATGAAAAGCACAGAGCTGAGCCCTATTTCTGGACTCTTTCTAGATGTTTCATCAAGCTGATTTTCAGATGATGGCATTTTTTTCGAGGTAAATAGGATTCCTAAATGATGTACCAATGTCCCCAATCTGGCTCCCCACCCCCACATGCCTCCATGGAAACAGCTCAACGTACTCAGTCTGAGAGAATAACTTGGCTCCAAATGGTTATGAGAAAAGGAGAAGGGACAGAGAGAAACTGGGTGGGTGAGAAAAGAAAGAATAGAAAATGTACCTGGGACTCAAGAGGAAATAGTGAATTCAACATGAAGTCCAAAACAACAAATGAATATTTACTTTCTACATATGCTCTGTTCATCCTAAAATAGAAGGATGGAAAAATGCCACGGCGATGCCCACTGACAGGGCCTCAGGTTTTTTCATACTGAACCCTGTTGACAATAACCCATCCCCTTTCCAAGAAAACAATCCTTTAAAGAAAAAAGGAAAAAAGATTCTATTTCAAGATTTGTTATTTGCATCTAATAAAATCTGTAAATAAGCCTCTGTCCAGATAAATGGACAAGAACACACAAAGTCACATTTAATTCATGGCATTCACAGTTATCTCTTTATATATATATATATGCATATATATATATACACACTCAAGAATCCAAGATTAGAAATCCAAATGAAACACAGTGCCTTGAATACATCTATTGAAAAGAAGGAAAGTCTCAACTCTAGATTTTGTCAGCCTTAGCTGAAATATGTCTCTCTCTGCAGGCTACTATAAAATTGTTCTATCTTCTTTCGTTGTCAGGATCAGAAATGAGAAGGGAGAGGTATCATTCCATACTTCTGCTCCGGCTCTCACCGAAACCATAGTCTTGTTGCTAGAATGGGAACCTGTTCTTGTCTTATTTGGGCACTCAATCCAGATGCTTCCATCTCAAAACCTGTTCAAGAGGACCCCCTAGAGAGCTGAGGATGTTGAAATCACCTCCCCAGAGTTTCAACTTTCTAGCCACTCAAGGACTCTTTGAGCTCCACTCCCTCTCTCCTCTCTCAGAGCAGAGCTTGGCAACTCAACCAATGTCCTCAGGCTTTTCAGGTATTTCCCCAGGGATGGGACAGGAAAAGTGGAAACAAATATCAGTTGATACAGGATGCAAAGGCTTGGTTATGTGACCACCAGAATTCTTAGATCAAGGATTAGGAAATATGTCAAAGTATTTCTATTGTCTGTTTCAAAGGTCAATGCTTTCATGGGTCTTATTAACTTTGTTTTTTTCTAGAGCTTATGGATTCCAATTGCATATTTGTCTGTCCTGTTTCTGTGAGTAAATCAGTTGTGATCCAGAGGAACTTCAAATGGTCTGTTAACAATCATGTGAATGAAACCATTCCATTTCTTGTCTTAAAATCACTTTGTTTATGTTCAAATTGTTGCTCATTATATTCCATATTTAGGGTGAGTGAGATGGGTCTTTTTATTCACAGAACGTAAAGCTCTAGTAGGAATCAGAAAGGAAATGTTTACTATAAATTTCCACAGCACTATCATCACTACATGAATGGTAGCCTGCTAAGGAGAGCACATAGAAGATATCTCTGAGATAAGGGAAACTTTCAGAGGAAGTGACATTTAAGAGCAGAATTGACCAATGAAAAGAGCAAGGTGGTTGTAGGTGGGGTTAGTAGTAGTTCCACACAGAGGGAAAACTTGAACAGGGGTATGAGAAAAGACGGTGAATTCAAACATAAATATTTTTATCATAGCTACAACAACAAAACATGAGGAAAATTTTGACACAAAATGAATGTGTGGTAGCAGGTTCTAATTATGTAATGTCTTACAAATCATGGAAGGAATTTTGCCTTTATTCTGAGAACAATGAGTGTGAAGTAATGGGCATCATGATTAGAAAATCATCGTTAAAAGTTTGTTGTTGTTAGATGCCATGAACTGGGTTCTGACCCATAGCCGTCCTGTGTACAAGGGTAAGTACAAAAGTATCACCACAAAATCATAGGAACTTTTGTTGATCAAAAATATCAAAATGTGAAGCTATTGTTTCTCAACAAATCCTCCATCTAGGTCTATACAGTAAGGCATTGTTTCCTTCTGTCTAACCCTTCCCAGAAGAAATACATGCTCTTTGATTTACATCATGTCAAAATGGCAATTTTGGCAACCTTGAGGGACACAAATAGCATTCCTTTTAAATGTTCTTTCAGTTCGGGGAACAAAAAGAAGTCTAAGGGGCAAGATCAGGGCTGTAGGGTGGGTACGGTAACATTTCTCAATGATATTCTCATAGAACAGCCCTTGCTACCCTCAAAGAATAAACTGGTACACTGTCATCGTGGGGGAAAAAAAAAAATCTTCAGCACAACTCTCTTGGCCTTTTTCTCACTAATGCAGTTTTCCATTTTCTTAAACTTCATCATAATAAAGTGTCCTTCAAGAAAACCTATCAGAATTACCCTTTAGAAATATCAAAATCTTCTGAGCAGTCTTCCCTCTCTTACCTCATCTTTGAAGTCTTTCTGACCTTCCTTAAAATGCCTGATCCTTCTGAAAACTGTTGTTTTATGTGAGGCAGCAATCTCATAAACTTGTTGCAAAGCTTCAATGACTTGGGAAGGTGTCCACTTGAGTTTTGTTGAAAATTTGACATTAGCCCTGAACTCAAAATCTTTTTTTTTTCCATGGCATGAAGAGTGGCCTTTGTTTTTTTTTTGGAAGGCACCCCAAGGAGACTAAGACAAGTGTATTCCTGAGAGAACTTGTCTGCAGCCATCCGCTGATCACAGAGACATGTTTAAACACATTTTGTTTGGAATAAGCCTGGGCAGGTATGAACTAGAACTCTGGTAGTGATACTTTTTCACTTAGCCTTGTACAACAGAATGAAACACTGCCGGGTCCTGTGCCATCCTCACAGTCGTTGCTATGTCTTAGCTGTTTTGTCAATCCATCTCATTGAGGGTCTTAAAAGTTTACTATGGCTAAAGTATTAGGAAAGAAGGAAGAGTGAGTGAGAAGAGTAATAAGATGCAATTGCAGTAATCCAAGTGAGAAATAGTGTTGGTGTAGATGAGGCTAGGTGTTTTCAGCAGTGTTGAATAGAAATGGATGGGATAAAAAGATCCTATAATTTATAAAGAAGAGATCTTAGTGGTTAATTGAATATGGTAGTTTAAGGAGACAGAAAAATGGAAGATGACATCAGCATTTCTGATTTTAGCTGAGTGGGGGGGAGTTTCTATTTATTAACAGGGATTATGGCAAGAAAGTGGCTTTATTCATGAGTCAAAAGTTAATTGTTGATTGACTTTGCGCTAAGCACTGTTTTACGGGCTTATTTTGGATTTATATGCTGAATTTGGATAAGCTTATATATATGCTGAATTTGGATAAGAGAAAGGAAAATCAATTAAATTTGGGACATTCAGTGTCTGTAAATATCCAGGTAGAGATTTCTCTGAGCAGTTATATATGTAAGCCTTGAGTTTAGAGAACAAGTATGAGAGGAAGAGATTTAAGAATGATTGGCAATCAGAGTAGACTAGATTAAAAAAATAGTAAAATTAGATTAGAATATTCATTGCAAATTACTAGAACTAGTTGTTAAGAGCATGGGGCCTGGAGCCAGACTGCCTGAGTGCGAATCCCAACCCTGCTTCTTATAGGTTCTGTGTCTTTACGCGCTTAGCGCTTTAGCTTTTTCATCTGTAAAATGGGGATGATGAGTCCTTGAGAGGATTGTAGTGAAAATTAAATAAATACTCCTAAGAATTATAAAACCTGTTGCCTTCAAGTCGATTCTGACTCATAGTGACCCTTTAGGACGAGGTAGAACTGTCCCATAGGGTTTCCAAGGAGTGCCTGGTGGATTCAAACTGCTGATCTCTTGGTTAGCAGCCGAGCTCTTAATCACTGGGAAACCAGGGCAATGGGTAAAAATTATATTAAAGATTAGATTAATTTATATAGCTGTTAAGCACAAGGTTACAAGGTCTAGCAAATATTAAGAGCTCAATAAAAGATAGGTTTGTTTGCTTTGTTTTCTGTTTTTTTTTTTTTTTCTCAGAGGATATAGAAGAGTGAAATGTCTAGAATGGACTGAAAATGGGCAAAGGCATATAAGATATTGGCATGAGGTTCTCTAAAAACTAAACAATACAATCCAGCTAAGATCTGAAGATAAATAAAAAGAGGAGTGAATCAGAAATATAAGTGTCAACAGATTTGAGATCACAATGTTACAGAAAAACTGGGAGCAACTGAGGGGGAAAATTGGAAGGAATATGATTATTTTCAAAGATTATATAAAATTCTTCATAGTATTATTCTTATTTGTGTGTATTTAATCCAATGAAAGATTCATAATATATTTGATGATTTCCCATTTGCTGAATACTCTTCCCCCTAAGTATTTAAGTGTTGAAAGATCAAGATATTCAGGTGTTTGTCTTTGTCAATGATAACGGTGTTAATATAATAACATGAAAGTATTCACATCTGTAGAACACATTTATAAATATTGAATTACCACTTCTACTTTATAGCAAAGGAGCCCTGGAGGGACAGTGGTTAAGTGTTGAGCTAACTGAAAGATCAGTGGTTGGAACCTACTAACCACTTCAAAGGAGAAAGATGTAGCAATCTGCTTCCATAAAGATTGTGGATGTTAGTTTTTGGTAGGTGCCATCCAGTCAGTTCCAGCTCATAGCGACCCTATGTACAACAGAATGAAATACTGCCAAGTTCTACACCATCCTCGCAATCATTGTCATGCTCGAGTCCATTGTTGTACCCGTTGTGTCAAACAGCTCTTTGAGAGCCTTCCTCTTTTTTGCTGATCCTGTACTGTACCAAGCATGATGTCTTTCTCCAAGGATTGGTCTCCCCTGGTAACATGTCCAAAGTAGGTGAGACAAAGTATCGTCACCCTTGCTTCTAAAGAGCATTCTTGTTGTACCTCTTGAAAGACAGACTTGTTCATTCTTCTGGCAGTTCATGGTATATTCAATATTCTTCATCAATTTCATAATTCGAATTACTGTCTTCCTTATTCATTGCTCAGCTTTCACATGCATATGAGGCAAGTGAAAACACCATGGCTTGAGTCAGGCACACCTTAGTCTTTAAAGTGACATTTTTGCTTTTTAATAGTTTAAAGAGGTCTTCTGCACCACATTTTCCCAATGCAATACATAGCTTAATTTCTTTTTGCTGCTTCCACGGGCATTGATTGTAGATTCAAGTAAAATGAAATCCTTGACAACAGTTATCATCATGATGCTGTTGTGAGGATTTTTGTTTTCTTTATGTTGATTAGAGCCTTGTAAACCCTATGGGGCAGTTCTACTCTGTGTTATAGGGTTATTGTAAGTCAGAATGGACTTGGCAGTAATGGGTTTGGTTTAATGGATTTAGTTTTTAGCAATATATACTCTTTCAAATCTTCACAAGAAGAACTCTTACAAGGTGCATTTGGTTATTTTTAATTGATCGATGAGATTACTGAGGCTCAGTGATTGACTTGTTCAAGGTCACAACGATTATAAATGAATGAAGGAGGAGTAGAACTGCTTTTCTCTTCAAAGTTACAATCTTTTCACCATACTGTGTTATTTTTCTTTGTAAGTTTTATGTATTCCCTGAAGAAAATTTAGCAGAAGTAAAGTTACTGCATCCAAAGATACAAAAATTACTACAGTTTTCAGTTTTAGCTTTTTAAGATGTAACAGAAGTCTTTTTTGTGTCATTGCATATAGTTTATGTTACCTAGGATGAATCGAATGGAAGGGTCTTCAACAAGATAGACTGACACAGTGACAACAGCAGTGGTCTCAAGCATGACAACGATTGTGAGGTTGGCACAGGACGTTCCATTGTACATTGGATTGCTATGAGTTGGAACCAACTTGGCAACACCTAACAATAACAATAGGAAGGCCAGGGTAAAAGTTATTATTGTTGTTTTTAGTTGCTGTTGAGTCAGTTCCCACTCATGGTGATCTTATGCTGAACAGTATAAAATATTGTCCGGTCCTGTGCCATCTTCATGATCATTGGTATGTTTGAGTCTTTGTTGTGGCTGTTGTATCAATCCATCTCATTAAGAGTTTCCCCCCTTTTCAGTGACCCTCTACTTTACCGAACATGATGTCCTTTTCTAACAATTGGTTTTCCCTGAGGATGTGCTCAAAGTAATAAAGTTGAGGTTTCTCCATTCTCCCCACTAAACAGCATTCTTGTTGTATTTCTTCTAAGATTGATTTGTTTGTTGTTCTGGTAGTCCATTGTGTATTTAATATTCTTCACTAACACCACAAACCGAATGCATCGATGCTTCTTTTACATTTCTTTTCCATTGTCCAGCTTTTATATGCATATGAGACAATTGAAAAGACCATGGCTTAGATCAGGTGCACCTTACTTGTCAAAGTGACACCTTTACTTTTAAAGAGTTTAAACAGGTTTTTGCAGCAGATTTACTCAGTACAATATGTCATTTGATTTCTTAACTGTTGCTTCCATGGGAGTTGATTGTCGTTTCAACTAGAGTGAAATCACTGGTAATTTCAATTTCTTCTTCACTTATCATTTTACAAATGTATATTGTAAAAGTTAGAGCACATAAGGAGGTGATATGAGAGCACTGATGGATAATTACATTTCTATTAATATCTTCACACTTTTCTCAGAGGTTTCAACTTTACATTTTGATAATAATAAAATAATGTCATTCTTGTTTCATCTTCTTTACGTATTCTATAAATATTGAATTAACTTATCTAGTCCATAGTTTTCCATTGAATTCATTTTCAGATATTACCATATTAGAGACAATTATTATGTTAAACTTCCCTATTTCATTTTCATTTATGATTGTTTTAAATATATCTTTTTATTATCTTACTTTTAGGTTCCTGTTACATAAAAAGCCAAACCTGTTGCCTTCAAGTCAACTCTCATAGCAATCCTATAGGATCAAGTAGAACTGTCCTGATAGGGTTTCCAAGGCTGTAATCTTTACAGATACAGAATGCCTCATCTTTCTTCTGAGGAGCAGCTGGTGAATTCAAACCACCCACTTTCTGCTTTAGCACTGAGCACTTAACCACTGTGCTACCACGGCTTCTTTCTGTCACGTAATCTGTGCTTTATTTCTAAGTGAGTGTGTTGTACATGTTGATTGTTTTGCTCATTCTCTTCCTTCTTAAAAAAATTAATTAAATTGAGATAAAAATCTGAGTAATTTAAGAATGAGAGCAAACAACAATGGAAGATTTAAATCAGTGGTTTTCAATGTTTATTTTTTTAAATAATCATTTTCAATGGAGGGATAAATTTCCTGGAACAATAATCTATTAGTTATAGAAAAGCATTTTAGGAATCCTGATAACACATAGGGAGCATGCAACCCCTCCACAAAAATAAAGAAATAAAGTCATGAACTAATAGTTGACTGAATACACTAGCATTTTATATGCCAAAACGCTTTCCATAATTTTGCTTAAAGTGCATCATTATCCCTAACCCTGCTTACTTCCTGATGTGCTGCTAAACCATAGTTTATCTTTCAGTGTGGCCGATGTACAGATTCCAATCATGTTGACCCCTGCAAGAAATAAAATGCATGGGAAGCCATACCTGGAATTTCCTTAAATATCTTATTTGTTTCAAGATATTACAATTATAGTATTTCCTGAAGACAGTTTATCTTACTATTACCCTCCATCCAGACTAAGTCTAAAATGTTTCCTCTGCCTATGTATCATGTGAATTCCTTGTGGACTGGTAACACTTTTTCATTAAGCATTAAGCATGTGTAGAGGCTATAAATTAAAGAACACAGAACACAAACTCAGATGTGCAAGGAATGGAACTTAATTTCATTATAGATGATTTGGAGCCCTCATCCCATCAGATGGCAGATACTGGATCTCATCAACTAACACACTTCTAACTAACAATCTAGCCACATTGGCCTTTGCTGGAATCTGTGTTCTTATTTGGTCTTTTTTTTTTTTTTTTTTTTGGAAGCAAGGGCTTTCCTAGTCTAAATATCTCATTCTCACCTACTTCTGATCCACCCTAGGGTCATGCAGTACCATTGGGATTATCTAACACCCTTCATCACCTCTGAAACACTGTCAGTCACAAAGGAAAGTATTGAACTGGTGTCCACACAGTGCTGGGGAATTCTATCAAACTGTCTCATCCTCTTCTGTTTCTATCGACTCTACAACCATTTCAAGTATTATTATCCTCAGGTAGCTATAGAGACAAATGATATTTTCAGAGTAGAAAATGAAAGAATAAAGCACACAGTCTACCAGAAACAAAGCAATAGAAAAAATAAACTCCCGAGATGGAGAGTGGGGATAATCTGAGAATTAGAGCAATGGCTCTGTGTCTCTTAGATGACATGAACATCATTCCTTGTCATTCTGAATGACATTGGCATTGAATATTTCATCCTCCCAAGAAACACATCTCATATTGCAGAAATTCCGAAAGTCATCAATCTGGCTCAAATTCTATGAAAAGAGAGGAAGTGGTTGATATTATTCTGGATCTGCTTGGTCTTAAACTACAAAGTATTGGATTCATAAATGGGGGAAAAGGAAGTAGACATAGCTCATGATAATATGAACTATATGTGACACGTATTTCCCAAATTGATGTATGACAGTCAGCCCAGTCACAATGACATAGAAAACCAACACAGCTAATATGGGAGACACAGGTATTCAGGGCCTTGGCCTGCCCGTTATCTAATGTAATTCTCATGAGAGTTTTCAGGATTAGGATGTAAGAGATAAGGATAAGCACAGAGTCCAAGAAGCCAGTTAATGAGATTAGGACTATAGGATAGAACCTATTGGAGGTGATGCCAACACAGGCCAGTTTGATCACACCCTGGTTCAGGCAGACGGTATGGGAAGGTACGTGAGATCAGCAGATGTGGAATCCGGGGAGGGCACAATGAGTATAAATTCCTTCTTCAGAGACACCAAGCATATTTTCACCACCTTAGCATTAGTGAGAATGAAAGTGTATCTCAGAAGATAGTAATAAAATCATCACAGGCCATGAAGAGCAAGGCTCTGGACTTAACAAACAAACAAAAAAAAGTGAGCAGATGAAGTAGGTCCGGAAGAAACAAGCCCCATGGCTCATTCTCTGTCATCCAGCCACAAACACCAAGCAGAGTGGATATTGTTGTCAAAGTTAATCCAAAGTCTATGGCTGCCAATATAGCCAGAAAGTAGTGCATGGGCTCATGAAGAGCTTGGTCTTCTCTGATAAGGTAGAGAATGGTAAGGAGTATGGAGACATGTATGAAGTATAAGGATGAAAAATTTCCAAACCTGGGAAGCCAGTCAGTAGAAAAGGGGCAGAACTGATGCTTGAACACATGGTGGATCCCCGAGAAGAAGAAAAGAAAGCTGTCTCTAAATATTGTATAATCTCACTTGTATGAAATACCTAGAATAGGCAAATGTATAGAGATCAAAGGTCAATAGTGGTTACCAGGGGCAGGAGCGGGGAGGGAAAAAGAAAAACCTTGTTTAAGTAGCAGTGTCTGTTTATGGAGATGGAAAATTTGACAATGGATATTGGTAATAGTTGCATAACATGATTGATGTAAGTGATGTCACTGAATTATACACGTGAAGGTATTGAATTTGCAAACATGCTACCTATATTTTTATAATAAAAAATAAATTAAAAAGCTGTCCCTAGACTAGCATTATCTAGTAGAAATATAATTTAAGTTACATAAGTAATTTTTTAAAAATTTCTGGTAGCCACATTAAGGAGAATAAACAGGGAGAAGGTAAAATTAATTTAATAATGTATTTTATTTAATCACTATATCCAAAATTTTATCAATTTAGAATATGATCAGTATAAAATTTTTGATGATATATTTTACGTTCTGTTTTTTATTAATTCTTCAAAATCTGGTGATACTTTACCCTTACAGCACATCTCAGCTCCAACTAACAGAGGCTATAATGATGGATGACACAACTGTACACAATGAATTATTTTTGCCATGTAATTAAAAAAAAAAAAGAAATTACAGAAAATCTATATAGAATTGTACCCAGCTTATGTCGCCTTTTACAGATAAATTTCTTACCCCAGTACTATAATTCTACTATTTTCTTGTTCCCCATTTTCCTGGTTAGGGTCCTCTGCTAAAACTTCCCCAAAAGTCTGACTAAATCTCACAAAAAACTTATTACACTTTGTTCGTGTTGTACTTTGGTCTTGATTTCTTTCCTATTTTCTCCAGCATTGGCTCTCTAGTGCTTGTTGTTCACCCCTTTCTACTGGGAACATAGTGAAGGAAAGAAGTCAGTACTTTCATTTTGGATAGATCATTCATATCATTCATTCACTCAATCAACAAATGATACTGGGCACCTACTTAAAGGAGATACTAGATTGAGGATGAAGGATCCAAACCTCATGGTCATGTGAGAAAAAAAATAAGCTCTCCTTCTGTTATATCATCTCTACTTAAATTGAAGTTGACATTGTAACATTTTGTATGGGTAAATGAATTAAAAAATCCTAGTTGTTCAGGTAACCCCTAAGTGGTATTTGAACTCTTTTTTTTTTTTTTTGTCTCTGCTGTGAACAGGTCAGTTCATTCTATCTTTCTGAACTGTTTTTATTACTAAGTTTTATGAAGTTTACAGTCTTGTGCTTAAAATAAGCATGTGCATTTGCCTCCAGAGAATAGGAGATAGAAATCTTGAAGTGGCTCTGTTCAGTTGTAAACTCTATCTAAGAACAATCATATTTGTCTTTTTCTATGTGAACTGACATTTCTTCCTTATTAAAACCTCATGGCTTTGTGCTAAATGCAGTGAATGTTCTAGTAAACAGCATCCTTGAGCTCTTACAGTTAACAGGTTAATGGAATAGATGCACATTAAACATTTGATTGTCTTAATGGCCTTATATGAAAAATAAGTTACAATAACTATAGAATGCCTACATATCACAGTAAATGCAAAATAAATATTTCTGTTGATCTTGTTAGGTGCCATCAAGTCAGTTCCAACTCACAGAGACACTATGCACAACAATATGGAACACTTCCCAGTCCTGTGCCATTATCACAATCATTGCTGTTTGAGCGTGCTGTTGCAGCCACTGTATCAATCCATCCCCTGGAGGGTCTTCCTCTTTTTCTCTGACCTTCGACTCTGCCAAGCATGATGTTCTTCTCCAGGGACTGGTGCCTCCTGATAACATGTCCAAATATGTAAGAGAAAATCTCACCACCTTCACTTCTCAGGAGGATTCTGGCTGTACTTTTTCCAAGAAAGATTTCTTCATGCTTTTGATCAAAAATTCAACCCAAACCAGTTGCCATCGAGTCAATTCTGACTCATAGAGACCTTATGGGACACAGTAAAACTGTCCCAAGGAATAGCTGATGAATTTGATCTGCTGACTTTTAGTTAGCAGCCCCTGTGCCACCAGAGCCTGATTCTCCTGGCAGTCCATGGTCTATTCAATATTCTTTGCCAACAACATAATTCAAAGATGTCAATCCTTCTTCCGTCTTCTTTACCCAATGCCCAGCTTTCCCATGCATACAAGGCAACTGAAAACACCTTCGCTTGAGTCAGGCACACCTTAGTCTTCAAGGTGACATCTTTGCTTTTTAACACTTTAAAAGGTCTCTTGCAGCAGATTCGCCCAATTCAATGTGCCATTTAATTTCTTGACTGTTGCTTCCATGGGTGTTGATTGTGGATCCAAATAGAATGCAATCTTTCACAACTTCTATCTTTTCTACATTTATCATGATGTTGCCTATTGGTCCAGTTGTGAGGGCTTTAGTTTTCTTTTTGTCGAGTAATCTATACTGATGTCTCTGTTCTTATAACCCAACTTTCTAACCCTGAAGACATACATGTTAAGTTACATTATAGCAATACTTACAGACATCTAAGATATTTTGGTTGAAAGGACTGAGTAGCAGGTAGAGAAAGATATTCAGTAAATAAGAATACAAAAAAATTACACAAACTAGGTAAAAAAAAAAAAATGCCTTAGGGCAAATTGTAGATTTACAACAGCAGCTATTTTATGAAAGCTGCTAAGCACAGATATGAGACTCTTTTGCCCCTTTGACAAAAATCAGTGCATTCACACAATGGGAGAGCTCTGATTTTTGGCAAAGGAGCCTGTGAGAAACCAGAATGACTAGATATCAAGCTCCAACTCTATGGGTAGTAAAAAAGCAGAGAATGCCACGCTGGATCTGCTTGGTCTTAACACTGTAGATTATAGGGTTCATTAATGGAGGGAAGAGAAAATACACATAGCTCATAATGAGATGGACAACATGTGGAACCGACTTCCCAAACCGATGAATCAGGGACAATCCAATCACTGTGACATAGAAAACCAGGACACAGCAGATATGAGAGACACAGGTATTAAGGGCCTTGGATCTCTCTTTGGAGGCAATGCTCAGGACACTCTTGAGTATCAATACATAGGAGAGGAGGATAGTCAGAGAATCCAGCACAAGTATGAGGACCACAAGTACAACTGGATACAGACGATTGAAGGTAACATCCACACAGGCCAGTTTGATGATATCCTGGTGAAGGCAGAATGCATGGGAAAGGATGTGGGAGTGGCAATAGGGGAAAAAATAGAGGGGCATGATAGGGGGAATGACAGATACAAATCCCCTTAACAGAACTCCCAGGCAAATCTTCACCACTCTAGTATTGGTGAGGATGGAGGTATATCTAAGGGGATTGCGGATGGCAACAAAACGGTCATAGGCCATGGCAAGCAGAACACCGGACTCTACAAAGGAAAGTGAGTGTATAAAGTAGGCTTGGGAAAAGCAGGCTCCATTTCCTATCTCCCTGTGATCCAACCAGAGGACTCCCAGCACCGTGGGCATTGTAGTCAAGGTCACCCCTAAGTCTGTGGCTGCCAGCATGGCCAGGAAGTAGTACATGGGCTCATGAAGATTGTGATCTTCCTTGATGAGAAGGAGGAGGGTACCATTGCCAAAAAAGACAGAGATGTAGACAAAAAATAAGGGTGTGGAAATCCAGTGGTGAGATGTCTCCAAGCCTGGAAAGCCAGTCAGTAGGAAGGAACTGGAGCTGCTGTTAGGCCACATGTTGGGTTTATCCTGAAGTAAACATGTTTCTCTCTCATTTATGACCACAGAAAAGCAGCTCTACTTTCAAGGTGTCACGCTGGTTATGTCGTGTCAGAACTCTTTCTTAAAGGTAATAATTACATCAATATAAGCCATTGTTTCTCAAATATAGTGTTAGGACAACTTATATCTTTTGTGTTCTTAATTGCACATTCTCAAGCCCAGCTCCTCTTAATCAAATCCTTGGTGTTTCTTCTGAACATCTGCATTTTAACAAGCTCTTATGCTACAACTTAGAAACCATTTCCATCAACTATACAGGCTACATAAAAGAATCCACATTCTGTAGGAGACTGTAAGAAACCCACCCTTAATCCTAGTCCAGTCTACTACTCAGATCTATAATTTCCTTCACAGTAGTGATTTCTATCCCATATTATCCTGCATATGAACTATTTCTCTGAATTCTCAACAAAGTTCCATGAGTCTAACAGAGAATATATGAGAAGAGCAACTGTGTCACTACCCTCTTTTGCTGATGAGCAAACAGACATGCCAAACAAAAGTCAAACCCATTGCTATCAAGTCGATTCTGACTGATAGTGACCCTGCAGGACAAGGTAGAACTGCCCCATGGGATTTCCAAGAAGTACTTGGTGGATTCAAACTTTTTGGTTAGTAGCCGAGCTCTTAACTACTACGCCACCAAGGTTTCCAAGAAGACATGAGGAAGAGACAATTTATCTCCCCATTCTAGGTATTGTTGTTGTTAGGTGACATTGATTGGTTCTGACTTATATCAACCCTATAGGTCACAGTAGAACTGCCCCATAAGGTTTCCAAAGAGCAGCTGGTGGATTTGAACTGCCGACATTTTGGTTAGCAGCCAAACACTTAACCACTATGCCACTAGGGCTCCATTCTGTGTACTAGTGATTGGGGGAAAAAAAAAAAAAAAATTACATCAAGTATTTAGTAGCTGCCTCTTGGACACTACGGAATTACTACCTGTGCTAACATCCCAGAGTAATTGTAAATTAGATCATTTTAGATCCTGGGACTGGAATAAATGCTTAGGACAGCCAAAGAGATGACTAATAATAGTGCTTATCCTTCACATAGAAAATTTTGTTTTCTTGGTTTTTCATATAGTTTCTTTTTCCCCCATTCTCTATTTGTGGACCCACTAAAATAACTCCCTAGAACCTGATTATCTCTTTCCCTTCATGTTCTCCCGTTGCATTTAAACAATAATTTTCCTGGTCTCCTTTCATTTACCCCAAGTCATAGTTTTCTCTCCAATACTCAGTAAGAGCTCTACTGCTGCCTAAACAGAGAGTTTTCTGTAGAAGAGAGAAGTTTTGTCCTTAAGCAAATGTTGGAATTAGTTGTTTCCACAACTAAACCTGCCAACCTGCATCTGGCCCATCGGTCCAATGAGAACCTCCCAGTTTGCCCAGGCCCCTTATGTGTAGAAACAATATCGTATTTGCCTTTCTCAAACCTAACTCAAAAGTAACTAACATACGGCATGCATTCATCTGTTAGTTCACCCAATATTTATTAAGCACCCACATGTGTTAGTCATAGTACTTTCAGTACTGGAATTAAATAGTTTCCAAGACAAAGTCTTCAATCTTTAAAAAAAAAACTACAAATTAAAATATGAATGTAATTTTAAATAGAATAGTGTAATAAAATAAAGATTCATTGTGATGGATTGAATATACTTTAATATAATTGGGTGGTCTGGGACTGCACCTCTGAGGAGACGGTATTTGAGCTGAGACCTAATCAACAAAGAAGAGCTGATCATATGAAGATCTAGAGGAAAAACTGTTTCATTCAGAAAGGAAAACCTGTATGGCTGGGGCTTAATGAGCAAACAGGAGAGGGACAATAAGTAATGTCAGAAACCTAGGAAGTGGTCAGTTTTCATAGGGCTTTCTAGGTCACAAGAAGTTTTTTTTTTTTTTTTAATTAAAAATGTCACGAGAAGACACTGGAGAGTTTTAAAAATCAGTGTAGAGTAGGGAGTGGTGATATAGACTGATTCACATTTCAAAATTATTTACTTGGGATGCTATGTGAAGAATAGATTATTGTGAAGCTAGAGGAAAGAAAGCCATGGAAATAACCCAGGTAAGAAGTGACGATGATGTTGATTAGGAAAGAAGCAGTGGAAATGAAGGAAAGTTGACAGAAAGTTAAGAGATAAAGATACATTTTTGAGACAGTACCGAGAAGAGTTACTGATGAATGGGAAGTGGAAGTGAGGGGAAAATGAATTGAGGTTAATCCCAGATTTTGACTTGAGCAAATGGAAGGATTACTAAATCATTTACTCAGATGGGGAAGTCTGAGGATGTGGAAATACGGTCATGAGTAAATATGGCTGCATTGCAAAAAATGCATGTCCTGGTTATTTCCTCTACTACACAAAAACAGTTTCTTCAAACTTTTTAAAAATCCAATTTAAAAGATGCTTGCATTCAAATGTTTCCCTTTTAAGTTATTTTCCAGTATAAGCCACAGCCCTCAATATGTCCCCAAAGAAAAATGTCTTCCTACTTCATACCTGTACAGGTGAGATCTAACTGCAATGAATTCCAGCAGTGAAGAATTGTCAGACAACTGGTAATGAGAAAATGCTTCAACACTCTTGCTTTGATCCTAAGGGATGAAAAATTAACAGAATCATTTCTAATTCTCTGTACTCTTTCCCTAGGAGTAGGGTACATAAAAATGTAGCACCTATTGAAAATATATTGAGTGGTGTTTATTCCTCACTCACTGGCTTCAAACGTAACACAGTGTAGATCCTCTTCTTCTTCTGTGCTCTAAATACAACACATTCGTCTGTCCTCACTTTTACTTCTCTGGCCCTTCAACAGTTACATTTTTTTTTTTAAACCAGTCTCTTTCCATACTCAATTTTGTGAAGAATTCCTTCTTGTACTTGTAAAGGAGTATGTAGCACAAATAATGAAGATCTTTGGAAGGGAAGCTACCCAAAGTGAAAGGGATTAGTTCTATTTTGCTATAACTTTCAACTCAAAGCTTTTCTTTCTTTATTAGCAAGAGTGTCATGTATATCTACCCTGTTCTGAAGCTTTAACAGAGAGCTATAAAATCATCATACTTCACACTATGAGAAATGCACACGTCCTCAGCTAGAAGCTGCTCTTTGTTTCTAAGAAGGATCATGAGGGAAGAGACAAAAGCTGAGCAAAGATCTTAGAAAGAAAAAGACATTACAAAGGTTAAGGATTGTATCAAGAGGAAGAACCTATTGCTAGCTTATAGAAAGTCAAGCAATCTTCTCCCATTTACATCAATAACACTTCTCTGCCTCATTTAAAAGTCTGGTAGAACAAGAGATGCCTCTGTGTTTATTCCCTAGATGGGAGAGAAGCAAGAAAGAGGGTCATCCCCCCCGACCCCATGTGGAGAGGTCACAATATTCAGACCGTGGGAATGGTGGGACTTAAGTTCTCATGGTCAAGTCTCTTTTCAAGTGCTACGAACTTTAGACTGAGATCTATGCACCCGTCCAGAGCTGGGGTATGGAGAGGCTGCCCTAGTCTACCACCCTCTCCCTTTCTCAGTAGACAGTTTACAAAGGAGTCTCCTAACTCTTTCTTTCTGTATCTTTTGGGTATTTTCCTATACTCACCTATACCATAGCTTAGTTGTTGCACTGAGAAGCAGAGTAATTAGGTCCTGCCTGAAGATTCAGATCAGATGGCTACTTCTCAAAGTTAGGTAAGATACTCAACTGGTGAGTTTACCAGTGAAAAAACACCTCCCCAGAATTCTCTGTTTTTCAGACAGTTGGGATCTTGATAAATATTTTAGTTTTTAATCTATAGGGTTGATATAAGTCAGAATCGACTCGATGACACTGGGTTTTGTTTTGTTTTGTTTTAATCCCTCCTATGGAGTTTTTATGGAGTTGAGACATTTGATTATCTTCCCAGGGTTTTAAAGCACCTTCTCCAAATATGTTGCGGGGTTACTAGAGCCTCTGGTGGCAGGTTTGTGCATGGAGAATCAGAGAGCTGGTTCTTATGGCCCCAGCAGACCCTGTTATTACCTGTGGGAAGCCATTTACTCTCCACATCTATCTCAAAGGCTAAACATTTCCCAGTTGCTGTCAGCAGAAACATATGGATCTTCTTGGCATAGGTCTTTTGGATTCTAATTATATTTTCTGCCTGGTTTATCTAAGAGCCAGCATGGAGTGGAAAATTTGAGTCGATTTGAATCAAAAGCCAGGCAGTCTTCCTTAGGACACACAGAAATCCACAATCTGCAATCTGTACTTACTATTTTTGCTTATTGAATTCATCTTGCTTGTATTATTCTTGTTTGCCAGTGTGCAGAGAACATAGTTATTAGACAGGGCTGCAGCTAAGCATACTCCATAGCTTTAGTTCTAGGGATATAACATCTGGTTTTCCCTCCAATCCTGACAGGATCCACCCTGCTTATTACAGGTTTTAGGGAAAATAAGCATATATAACAAGAACAAATTTCCCACCCATGAAGAAATGCTTCAGTTGTTACCACACTTTGTTATGATTAAGGTAATGTTTAATGTAAATCAGAGGCCTATACAATTCCTGCTGAAATCATTAACTGGTTCCTTGCAAAGTAAATTAGACAAGTCACTTAACCTTTTTACTATTAAACGTGCAATTAGACATAAACTTAATTAAGCATGTATAAAATCTGATGCTGAAGTTTACAAGATGCTTATGAAATATATCAAAGTAGACCTATGTAAATGGAGAGACACACTATGATCGTGGACTGAAAAACTCAACACAGTAAAGATGCCAATTTTCCCCAGTTTGATCTTTAGGTTTAACGCAAGCCCTATCAAAATCTTAGCAAATGTTTTTTAAAAGACATAAACAAGCTTGTTCTAACAATTATGTGGAAAGAAAATGACCTAGAAAAGCTAAAGCAATTTTGAAAAAGAATAAAGTGAGAAGGATCATTCTACTTGATCTTAAGGCTTACTATCCTGTTGGCATAGTGGTTAACAGCTACATCTGCTAATCAAAGGGTCAGCAGTTCAAATCCTCCAGGTGCTTCTTGGAAACTCTAAGGGGCAGTTCTACTCTGTCTCATGGGGTTGCTAGGAGTTGGAATCGACTTGAGGGCAACAGGCTTGGTTTTTATACAACTATGGTAATCAAGACTGCATGGTATTGGTGAAGGGATAGATCAACGGAACAGAATAGAGAACACTGAAATAAACTCACACAAATACGTCCAACTTATTTTTGGCAAAGATGCAAAAGTAATTCGATGGAGGAAGGATAGATCTTTCAAAAAATAGTGATGTAATAACTGACCATTTGTTGTGGGGCGATCTCAATTGAAACCTCCTATTTGTACAAATAATAACTCAGATATGTATCACAAATTTAAATGTAAAAACTAAAAATTTAGAAAATAAATAAGGAAAAATCTTTGGTGCCTCAGTCTAAGTGAAGAGCTCTTAGACCTGACACCAAAAGACCTTATTAAGTCAATGGAAAGAAAAGTTACAGACTGGCTGAAAAATATTTGTGAATTACTTATTGTCTTAGGCTGGGTTCTCTAGAGAAGCAAAACCAGTAAAGCATACACATATGTGTATATAGACAGAGATTTACATCAAGGGAACAGCTCATGTGATCATAGAGGCTGGAACATCCCAAGTCTAAGAATCAGGATAGAGGCTTCTCCTAATTCACTTAGCTGCTGGGGCTGGTGAATCCCAAGATCAGCAAGTCGGAGAGCAGGACTCTTGCTCAAAGGCTGTGAAGATCAAAGAATCCCATGATCTGCAGGTAAACTGTTAGCTCAAAATGAGCAAAATACATAAAAAGACATTTCATTTAAGAGAATACATAGATGGCAAATAAGCATATATGTATTTTATATATATATATATACACACACACACACACACAAAGAGCTGGAGGTGGAAAACCAAAAGAGAAGAACACGATCGGCGTTTCTCAAGCTGAAAGAACTGAAGAAAAAATTCAAGCCTAGAGCTGCAATAGTGAAGGATTCCATGAGGAAAATATTAAATGATGCAGGAAGCACCAAAAGAAGATAGAAGGAATACACACAGTCATTATACCAAAAAGAATTAGTCGATATTCAACCATTTCAAGAGGTGGCATATCATCAGGAACCGATGGTACTGAAAGAAGAAGTCCAAGCTGCTCTGAAGGCATTGGCGAAAAACAAGGCTCCAGGAATTGATGGAATATCAGTTAAGATGTTTCAATGAACAGATGCAGCGCTGGAGGTGCTCACCTGTCTATGCCAAGAAATATGGAAGACAGCTTCCTGGCCAACTGACTGGAAGAGATCCATATTTATGCCTATTCCCAAGAAAGGTGATCCAACCAAACGTGGAAATTATAGAATATCATTACTATCACACACAACCAAAATTTTGCTAAAGATCATTCAAAAATGGCTACAGCAGTATATCAACAGGGAACTGCCAGAAATTCAGGCCGGTTTCAGAAGAGCACGTGGAACCAGGGACATCATTCCTGATGTCAAATGGATCCTGGCTGAAAGCAGAGAATACCAGAAGGATGTTTACCTGTGTTTTATTGACTATGTAAAGGCATTCCACTGTGTGGATCATAACAAACTATGGATAACACTGCGAAGAATGGGAATTCCAGAACACTTAATTGTGCTTATGAGGAACCTTTACATAGATCAAGAAGCAGTTGTTCAGACAGAACAAGGGGATACTGATTGGTTTAAAGTCAGGAAAGGTGTGTGTCAGGGTTGTATTCTTTCACCATACCTATTTAATCTGTATGCTGAACAAATAATACGAGAAGCTGGACTATATGAAGATGAACAGGGCATCAGGATTGGAGGAAGACTCATTAACAACCTGTGTTATGCAGATGACACAACCTTGCTTGCTGAAAGTGAAGAGGACTTGAAGCACTTACTAATGAAGATCAAAGACCACAGCCTCCAGTATTGATTACACATCAACATAAAGAAAACAAAAATCCTCACAACAGGACCAATGAGCAACATCATGATAAAGGGAGAAAAGATTGATGTTGTCAAGGATTTCATTTTACTTGGATCCACAAACAACAGCCGTGGAAGCAGCAGTCAAGAAATCAAAAGACACATTGCATTGGGCAAATCTGCTGCAAATGACCTCTTCAAAGTGTTGAAGAGCAAATATGTCACCCTGAAGACTAAGGTGTGCCTGACCCAAGCCATGGTATTTTCAATCACATCATATGCATTTGAAAGCTGGACAATGAATAAGGAAGACCGAAGAAGAGTTGACACCTTTGAATTGTGGTGTTGGTAAAGAATATTGAACATACCATGGACTGCCAAAAGAACAAACAAATCTGTCCTGGAAGAGGTGTGGCCAGAATGTTCCTTAGAGGCAAGGATGGCGAAACTGCATCTTACATACTTTGGACATGTTGTCAGGAGGGATCAGTCCCTGGAGAAGGACATCATGCTTGGCAGAGTACAGGGTCAGCGGAAAAGAGGAAGACCCTCAACGAGGTGGATTGACACAGTGGCTGCAACAATAAGCTCAAGCATAACAATGATTGTAAGGATGGCGCAGGACCGGGCAGTGTTTCGTTCTGTTGTGGATAGGGTCGGTATGAGTCGGAACCGACTTGACGGCACCTAACAACAACAACAACAACTATATATATATATATATACACACACACACACACGCACACTATAGATGATCATATGTTTACCCAGGAATTGTATCCCTAGGATTAGGCCCAACAGAAGTCTTGGGATACAATCTAGGGATACAGTTCCTGGGTACACAAAAACAAACAAACATGTACCAGAATGATCACTGTGACACTATTTGTAATACCCCAAAATATTACTGTTGACTGTTTAGAAAAGTAAATAAATTGTATATTCACACAATGGGATACTGCATAGGAATTAAAAAAAAAAAAACTCTTGCCAAGTGTAAAATAATGAATGTTTCACACAAATGTACAATGAATACAGAAAAAAAAAAAACATTGCTGTCAAGTCGATTTCAACTTATAGCAACCCTATATGACAGAGTAGAATTTCCCCACAGGGTTTCCGAGGAGTGACTGGTGAATTCTAACTGTCGCCTTTTTGGTTAACCACCGAGTTCTTAACCACTATGCAACCCAGACACAAAAGACTACATACGGTACTATTCCACTTACATAAAGGTCAAATCTAGGCCGAACTAATATATGGATCTATGTAGTGGATAGGTGCAAAAAAGGGCTTTTGAAATGCTGACATGTTCTATTCTTTTTTCTGGGTGGTAATTACATGGGTGGATTTACTTTGTAAGAAGTTAATGAACTATGCCTTTATGATTTGTGTACATTTCTTTAAGTAAATTATACTTCAATAAAATTTTTGCACATACACACACAAATGTTTATCTAAGTCTCACTTGTCTGGGTTTAGCTATAACATATTTTTTAATTACTTTTTTCTTCCTTATTGCACAAATAATTAAATGCATAGTTGCCTCTCATTTGCTTCACGAGATGAATACGTTCGTGTGTTCATTCTTACAGCTTTTATATACGCATATATGACCAGCATATACTGGTACCTGCTGCTATTGAGTCAATTCTGACTCATAGTGACCCTACAGGGCAGAGTAGAACTGCCCCAAAGGGTTTCCAAGGAGTGCCTGGTGGATTTGAAATGCCAACTTTTTTGTGAGTAGCCATAGCTCTTAAACACTATGCCATCAGGTTTTCTGATTAGCATATATGAGACAGCAAAAAAACAACAAATGAAAAACCTGTTTACTAAGTAGAATAGTGTTCATAAAAGAGTGGTTTTAATCTGGAAGTGAAAAGAAATCTCTATCAGTAAGAGACACATAATTATATTGCCTGTGTCATCATCCATCTCCAGCATCACAAATTTAGGAGTATGACATGGTTACTCTGGTTTAATTTTGGATTGAACTATGTGGCATAGATACTTGGATATCTATGTGACGTGAAAGATGGAGTCTATTTCTCAAAGAATTCACTACCAATGGGAGGAAATAGTCCAAAGCACAAATTATTAAAATAAATGTGTCTGGTCATGACAGAAGTAACGATAGCTGACATTGACAGAGTGCTTTTTACAAGTTGTGTTCTGTTCTGTGTGTTTTATATTTACACCTCACAACAATTTTATATGATGCCAATTATCACCACATGTATTTTAGAGATAAGGAACATGAGGTACAATGAGATTAAGTAGTTTGCTCAAAGTGACACAGCAAGAGCCACAGCCACAAATTAAACCAGGTATTCATGTTCCAACATTCATGCTCTTAACCACATGCATACTCTGATGGAATTTCCTATAGAAAAAGTGAGCAAGACCCTCTGGTCTCCAGATCATTAGTACTATGATTCCTGTCCTCCATACTTCACTCAAGTTGATAAAGAAGGACCCCCATTCTTTCCTGGTCTTCTTATGTTGAGGAAGGGTGGAGGATGTAGAGAGGGATAAGTTAAAACCAGGGACTGGAAAGGGAAGCTCCTATTTCCTGGGGTTGAGTTCCATGAGACAGGGCTCTGGGTCCACACTGGTTGCAACCAACGTCTGGACTAAAGGAAAAAGGGTTGTTATTGTTGTGCGCCATTGAGTCCATTCCAACTTATAGTGACCCTGAAGGACAGCATACAGCTGTCCCATATGGCTTCTAAGACTGTAATTTTAAGGAAGCAGACTGCCACATCTTTCTTCCACAGAGCTGCTATTGAATTCAAACTGTCAACCTGATGGTTAGCAGCCTATGGCTTAACCACTGTACCACCAGGGCTCCTTGGAAAGAGGCTAGAGTGGGGGGAACTCTTTTGCTTCACCGAAAGTGATGCCTGCTCTGCTCCAATGTTTATGCATGCCTCATTTTAGGGACAGAGCTTGTGAGTTCTCACAGAGAGCTCAGAAAAGTGCTATCTCAACAATTTTTTTTCCGTTCAGGTTCCTAACTGATCTACTTTTTCTTCCATAATGTGATAGATTTAAATAACTAATCATACTCTCAGGAACAGGACTCAAGTACAAGCTGCGACACAGACAGAGATCTTGGGGACTACTGTTCAAAATTTCAGATCCTCAAGGCTAAGGGAGCTAAGGAGGGAGGGTAAGAGAGAACAGAGGTGAGGGAGTTTTTTGAGTGACTTAAACCAGGAATGGGCCCTGTGGAGGAGCTTCTAAAATAAATGTTCCTAGCAGCCAGGCTTCTGTGCAGTCTCTAAAGGGATAGTGTTATGTCCAAACCCTTGACAAGGTCAAGTGTTCAAAACTTATGACTATGGTACTGAAGAGTAGGAGAGGGCGTCTAATGAATCCTCTCTGAAATCTCACTGTAGGTGGCTCCAGTGCAGGGTAGAGTAGGGCAAGGAGTAGAGATCTTGTTTCTCAGACAAAGAAAAGCAATAATACCTGCCAAGGGAAGAGGGAGAACCATCACGAGTTCTAAAAACTCTCTGACATCTCTAAAAACTGAATTCTTTAGGAATTACCTCACTGATGTTTAAAATAATGCCAGGGATAGATTCTTAGAAGCATGAGACAAAGAAGACTTATGGGAGCAAACTGAAGATGGGTCTAGACTCAGGGATAAATTGTTTCCAATTCTTGCTCTCTTCATATCTGAACTTCCAGCTTCTCTGGCCCCCATTCTAACCTTGTGAAAGCTCCATGGCCTCACCCTGCTAGAAATCCAGATAAGTTCCCAGAATAGACTCTCTTCTAAAAGCTTGAGGAGTGATAAGCTTGTAATCATGAGAAGGTCCAAAGACTTTCTAGAGAAAGTCACCATCTAACAATGAGATAGATAGCCAGGCAAGTCAAAATTAAGCTACGATAGAACCTGGGCTATGCGTAACCCTAGATCAGTGATAGTGATTTTCATAGCCATGTATGTGCAGAGGGAAGGAGCCCTGGTGGCACAGTGGTTGAGTGCTCAGCTGCTAACCAAAAGGTTGGTAATTTGAATCCACAAGCCATTTCAAGGAAAAAGATGTGGCAGATTGCTTCGCTAAAGATTACAGCCTTGGAAACCCTATGGGGCAGTTCTACCCTGTTCTATAGGGTTGCTATGAGTCAGAATATACCAGATGGCAATGGCTTTTTCTGTTATGTTTTATTTTTGAGTTAGGGGTATCAGTTACTGACCAGATGCATTTCCTCACTGAATCCTTAAAAATGAACAATGCAGCAGGTGTTTGTCTCCCTTTTCCAGTTGAGTAAAGTATAACCCATAAATTGTAAATATATTTCCAGTAGCTAATATGTAAAAATAGCTGGTATATAACTTGAAATAAATTTATTTATCTTATAAAATACTCTATATTGGGCCTGGATATGTTAAATACGGGTAAATGATTTTGCAACATTTTCTAGGACATTTATAGGGGTGAATAATATATGTCTGAGGTAGCTTGTTTCTTTAGTGTATAACTCTGATTGCTGGAAATGTCTTTCTCGTGTTGTGCTAAAAATCTACCTCCTTGTAACTTGCCGTAGTAGATATTAGATATTAATTCATTTAGCTAAAGATAATCAGAATGTGGAATATTACTCTTCCTTGAAATACTGCTTTTAAAAAAGCTGTTATCTACCCACCTAATTTTTATTTTATTTTTTAATAAGTCTCCCTTCTTTAATTCTTTCTCATTTTTATCTTTGGCTACAAGGACTTTGTCATTCACATTCTGTTTCCCTCTGTCCAATTCTCCTGTGTTTAGAGGTTCCTCTCTCAATTCAAATTTAACAATAGGCTAAAGAATGCATTTCTGCTCTTCAAAGACAGATTTAGCTGAAAACATCTAACCAGGATGAATACTACTTTCTTTAAAATGTCTTTGTTGCATTAATCTGCTCCCTCACGGCAACATTAAGAGGAAGTGACTTGGAAGACGAAATTTCTGGTGCACTTTCCCCTGCAAAGTTACTTCCTCTTAATTGACTTGACTGCCACAGGCAATGCAAGCTGATCATCCTTTCTAGGATACCAGAAGCTTCTGATAAATGTGCCGCATTTTCTTATACATCATTTCAGTATATAGAATTTATCTCTTTGCATGTCTTTCTCGTAACCAGATGATACATTTCTTGAAATTAGGAATTATATTTACCTCGTTTTTTCAGTGTCTATTATGGGACCTAGTACAGAGTAGGAAACCATGGTGGCGTAGTGCTTTAAGTGCTACAGCTAGCTGCTAACCAAAGGGTAGGCAGTTTGAATCCACCAGGCGCTCCTTGGAAACACTATAGGGCAGTTCTACTCTGTCCTATAGGGTCGCTATGAGTTGGAGCCGATTCAACAGCACTTGGTGGGAGGAGTACAGAGTAAGTACTTGATGAATTTTGATGAATGTTGAATATTAGTCTTTCGGTTATTTATTAGGTATCTGTTATAATGCACTTATCATGGAGATACAGAGAAGTATATAGAGAATAAAAAATACATTCCTACAAATTCTAAGTAATTGATATGCCTAGGCACACAGAAACACTCATGAACATACAGACATACTTCTGCACACACATGTTATTCATAAGCTTCCTTCCCTTTTCTAACAGAAAGGGAGTCACCTACCCCAATATATCTATTGAGTTTGATGCTGTGAGTTACCCCTCCCCTCCCCCGCCAAGTCTTCAGCAGATATTCAGGGTCCCACTTACAGTGTAGGATGAACCAAAGGTTCTGTCTCAGCTTTGGTCTGACCAGCGCTGGAAGAAAATGCTCCTCGAACTTGCACCAGATACTTTGTTTCTATAGATAAGTCTGTTTAAACTTAGCATTGTGTTGTTTGGGAGAAATTATTTAATCTATTTAAGTAACCGACCCAGTCTTCAGTTTCCTAACCTGTATATTATGAATTATAACGAGAATGAACTAGAAGCATTTCTGTGATAATCAATTAGAAACAAAGTGTGACGTTCTCTGGGCACTGGTTAGCAATAGTAAATGATGAACACAAAATTGATCATGCTCTATTTTATTACACCCTGAACTCATATGAGGACCAAGGCTCTATAATATCTAATCTTTTCAAACCACCTTAGAGAAATTACTCACTTTCTACTTGCTGGAGTTAGGGAATAGAATTTTAATCTTAAATGTTGTGACTTTATTTATCCTTATCACAATTTGTTTTGCTAGTTTTGTTCCCTGGTCTCCATATGTCAATAATACTTTTGTATCCAGCTGTTCTACAGTGATAACATTTGGTAATAATGCCAAGAGGCTTTGGTGGGCTATCAGAGAAGTCAGGACTAGTGAATGCAGCAAGGGGAATCAGTACGAAGCCAGAGACAGGGAGTGGTTGAGAACAGTGTCTCAAGAGAGAACATTCACAAGAAGGGCATGAATGAAGAGAGTGAGAGAATCACAAATATAAAATAGAGAAGCCGAGACAGAAGTGGTTTCTATCAGGTGTATAGGGAAGAGACCTAGAAAGATAGGAGGACCTGGCATTGCACATTTTGGGCTTGGAAGAGTACCGGCTGAAGGAACTGTCCAGCAAGCAGCCCTGGGAAAGGATGGTCAAATTGGAACACTGCAGACATGATTCCTGCTTTCAGGTCAGAACTGACTCAAGACATTCTGTACAGGAGAGTTGGAGGATTGGCAAACAATTTAGTAGGGGTTAGGGTTGGAGGGTTAAAAGACTTGTCTGGAAGCTGCGTTTGTTTGAAAGGGCAATGTATTTAAATAAATTACACAACAAATGTCCTCAGATATAACTGGATCAGTGGGTAGATGTTCATTTATTAAATGAAAAAGGTTTTCGAAGCAAAAAATATATGATAAAAGGAGTACATATGTATGAGTTTTATTTGCATTTAAGATCTATAGATGTAGAGTTCATAAAATCGATAATTTCCACTGACAATTAATTTTTGACAATTGACTTAGGTTCAATAATGGAATCCTTTGCTACCACATGAGTCAATTTGGGCTTCTCAACTTGATTCCATCACTTGTTTGTATTTATATTTAAATACCTCTGTTTCTTTTACTGATGTGTGTATGAGCTCTGTATCACACTAATTTTATTTTAAGCACACTGCCTTTAAATTTGCACCACACATTTACTTTATGTATGCATGAATATATGTATTATTTATTTATTTATTGTACTTCGTCTTCCTGTAGCTATTAAGGGTATAACATTGAAACACTATTCTAACAACTTCTTGGAATATAAGGCAATACATTGTGCTTTCCATAGTTCCAACAACATATTACTTGCCTTAAAGTTTTTATCACCACCATTTTTTCTTTTCCTACACTCTTACTCAGTTCCATGTAGTACCAGTGGGGATGCAAGTTCTCCTATGTCTAGTTTACGTTCTGGGACAACATGTGTTTCAGACCAAATAAGGTAGCTGTAATGAAATACACTTGATATGTCTACTTTTTAAAAATAAATAAATGGTGTAAATCGAAAGACCATCACATTGACAGTGAATGAATCCACATGTCCAACTTCCCAAGAACTTTCACAAACCAGTTGCACGATGACTGAATCCTCCAAGAGCGAGGCAGTTATACCGTGTCCAGTAGGGTCACTATGAGTCAGATTCAATTTGAGGGCAACAGGTTTGGTTTGGTTCGTATCTCCAGCACCTGAAAAAGTACGCAACATGTAATTCAAGGGTATTCAATAATCCCTGAATTAAAAACAGAATATTTTTTAATTCTGCAGGCAGTCGTATGGTCACAGACAAGATTATTTCCTGATTATAGCTTTAAGCCTTTAAATTGAATTTGCAGATTAAGTCAAAACAGGTGCATATGGTTCTTTTTTAGCTTTACTATTGTACAAGAAGGAGCTCTGGTGGCACAGCGGTTAAATGTTCAGACTGCTACCCAAAAGGTCGACAGTTCAAATCTACCAGCTATTCCTTGGAAATCCTATGGGAAAGTTCTACTCTGTCCTATACGGTCGCTATGAGTTGGAATCAACTCCATGGCAATGGGTTTGTTTTGATTTTTTTTTTTTTTTTTATTGTGCAAGGAAAGGCTGGAAGTCTTTTCCATGATTTATAATCTGCATGTGTAGCAAGTAAAGATGATTGTGAAGAAGAATTTGTTGTGAGTAGGGATTGTTTCAATTGTTTCAAAGTAGAGGCTAATTTATGTAACAGTAAAGTACAAGTTGTCCATAAGTAAGTTGGACATTTGTAACCTAGGGACTGCCTTCATATCTGTCATAAGCACTTTTGAGGTCTTTCTAGATGCTGGAGATGCACAGCTATTCAAAGTTAACCAATTACTGTGAAAGATGTACAGAATAGTTGTTTTGATGATTTGAGAACCTGCTCAGAGAGGCTGGGATGTAAAATGGCCAGAAACTGAATTTGTATGCATAGGCCAAACAATTAGTCAATGATTCTGAAAATGAACACAAGTTATGTGCTAGGCATTGTGTCAAAAATTAAGTATTGAGAACAGATACATGGCAAGTTATGCTTGTTGTTGTTAGGTGCCATTGAGTCAGTTCTGACTCATAGCGACCCAGTGTACAACAGAACAAAACAATGCTTGGTTCTGAGCCATTCTCACAGTCATTGCTATGCTTGAGCCAATTGTTGCAGCCTCTGTGCCAGTCCATCTCATTGATGGTCTTCCTTATTTTCATTGACCCTCTACTTTACAAGCGTGATGTTCTTCTTCAGGGGCTGGTCCCTTCCAAAGTATGTGAGACACAGTCCCACCATCCTTGCTTATAAGGAGCATTCTGGCTAGACTTCTTCCAAGACCGACTCGTTTATTCTTTTGGTAGTCTGTGGTATATTCAATATTCTTTGCCAACACCATAATTCAAATGCATCAGTTCTTCTTAGGTCTTCCTTATTCATTACCCAGCTTTCACATGCATATGAAGTGACCAAAAACACTATGGCTTGGGTCAGGTGCACCTTCATTTTCAAGGTGACATCTTTGTTTTTTAAAAAAAAACATTAAATAGGTCTTTTGCAGCAGATTTCCCCAATGCAATGCATCTGATTTCCGGACTGCTGCTTCCATGGGTGTTGATTGTGAATCCAAGTAAAATGGAACTCTTGACAATGTCAATCTTTTCTCCACTTATCATGATGTTGCTTATTGGTCCAGTTGTGAGGAGTTTTGTTTTCTTTATGTTTAAGTGTAATTCATACTGAAGTCTATGTTCTTTGATCTTCATCAATAAGTGAGAATAGATACATGGAAACCTATGTAGATAGACTAAATAGTAGAGCTGATTAGAAGTTTAAACTACCCAGAAAAAAAGGGGAGGATGAGGAACAAAAGGTTAGAGAAGATTAAAAAAAAAAAAAAGTGAAAAAGGACCAAGGACTGAGTGTTTGAGACAAAGGAGGAAATATCAGGAAAAGTAGAAGAGAATCCAAGGGGAGGTGAGGGAATATGTGAAAGGTAAAGGCCTGAATGAGATCTCTCTGTGTCTGCATGGGGCCCTGAGTTTATGTGGCAGAATTTGAGATTTTGGAAACTCACTTCTCTTGAATGAAAGCCGAAGTCCATCCTAAGATGGAGTCCCTGGTAGTGGATGCATGGCTACAGGGCATGGGGCAACAATCTTAAATTTTTAACCCCTCCCAGAATTCACAAATAATCTCATGTACCACAGAGACAGCTCTGAGTAAACCTAGTATGCTCAGTTTTTCAGTGAAAATTAAAAAAAAGAGGCAGCAAACCCAGTTCTGTTCCTAAACACTACAAAAGTCAACCATATCCTAATTCTTCCTAGTCCACAATGGATAAAAAGGACTCTGCCATTTGTTTAATGCATCACCTCAGACATGTAACTAATTTCTATCTTCGCGTCTCCAAATAGGTAATATGCCAAAAGTCATTTGTCTGGTTCTGCTAACAAGTAGCACTCTCAAATACAAATCATACAATCCATTTTTATAGCTTATTTTCTTGTCAATATTATGAGATGTTAGACAATTCTTTGACACATTACACACTGGTAACTAGAGTATCACTATGTTAGGTGACATGGATTTAGAGGTTTATTTATTTTGGAGAAATACTTAGGTAACTCTTGTGCCATTTTTATAGTACTAGCCAAAATCTCTAGAGCCTCATCAGTTAAATTTCCCCTTCAGCCATATTATATATCAATCATTTCCTCAAATGTACTAAATCTATTTTATTTTTCCTTAGGACTTTTATGTCTACTCTTCTGATACAGCTTAGGACCACTTTTCTTTCTATTGGTCTAAAACAAGTCTCACATATTCTGGGAAAACTCAATACCACCAGTCAAGATAAAGAGTGCCATGAAAAAAATAATCTGTAAATTCCAGTGTAGTTGTAGCAATAGTCAAATATAGTGATTTATCCTTTTACTTTGTCTTTCTATCTGGGTAATAAGATCTACAAGGATGTTAGCCAGGTCTATTCTGTGTATACTGACTATTGTATCCCCAACATACTGCCCAATAGCTTTACATATAGTTAACTGTGAATAATAGTTCCTTGTGCAGTCTATTTTTCCGTATCTACGAATCTCCAAGCAATGACTGAATTATCATCCTTGCTGTCCCTGGAAGTTGGGACAGGTGAACAATTTACGAACAGGTAGCACACTCAAGAAGGACTTCTAAAGAACTAGAGAATTCTATTCCTTTACCTGGAGGAAATAATTCCCTCTTTATAAGGCCCACATGTGGCTCAACAGCACTGCTTCCCCCTTCCTCCTGACTGGCTTCCCAGCATGGAGAAGGTACATCGCTGGATTCCCACCGCATTTGTTGGTAGTCTACATCTTCATACTTCTTGGCAATGGTACCCTTCTTTTTCTCATCAGGGATAACCATAACCTTCAGGAGCCTATGTACTATTTCTTAGCTATGCTGGCAGCTACAGACCTTGGGGTGACTCTGAACACCGTGCCCACAGTGCTGGGTGTCCTATGGTTAAATCACAGAGAGATTGGCTGTGGAGTCTGCTTCACTCAGGCCTACTTTATCCATACTGTTTCCATTGTGGAGTCAGGTGTATTGCTTGCTATGGCCTATGACCATTTCATTGCCATCTGCAACCCCTTGAGATACTCCTGTATCCTTACCAACACCCAGGTAATGAAGATTGGGTTGGGAATATTGACAAGGGCTGGTCTGTCAATTATGCCAACAACTATTAGACTGCACTGGTTTCCCTATTGTCAAACCCATGTAGTCTCCCAAGTTTTCTGTTTGCTCCAAGATATTATCAAGCTAGCCTGTGCTGACATCACCTTCAATTGTCTATACCCAGTTGTGGTTGTGTTTGCAATGGTCTTGGTGGACTTTCTCATCATCATTTTCTCCTATGTTTTGATTCTCAAGACTGTCATGGGCATTACTTCTGGAGAAGAGAGGGCCAAGGCCCTCAACACTTGTGTCTCCCACATCTGTTGCATCCTGGTCTTCTATGTCACTGTAGTTGGTCTGACCTTTATTCATAGATTTGGAAAGCATGCTTCTCATGTTGTCCACATCACAATGAGCTACGTATACCTCCTTTTCCCACCCTTTTTAAACGCTGTTATCTATAGCATTAAAACTAAGCAGATTGTGAGTGGTATACTTTATTTACTATCTCTGTCTCATTCTGGAACACAATTTCAAAACACCACCCTCTGAGGAGTAATTCAGGAAACGTGAACAGGCTGACAGCTTTGTTGTTAGGAGCAACCAGAAAAAGGGATTTCATTGAAAACCAACCATGCTGCCATTTCGAACATCATTTTACACTGCCTATTTGTTGCTGAGTCATCTATAACACTATACATACATAATGATATATATATAAATGTGTGTACATGTATTTATATACATAGTTATATACGTATATATGTATGAACACACACATATACATATATGTGTGTGTATATACATATAAAACATTATTTAAGCACATATCTCAAACACCTGACATTTTTTGTTTTCTCTAGAAAATTCACCTTACTGGTGAACCTATCACACCCTGTGGTCTATAAAAAAAAAAAAAAAAAAAAAAATTTTTTTTTTCCTATAGCATGGGTCAAATGTATTTGAGTCAAGGCCTATTGTTTTTTGCATATTGCCTACATGTACAGGCTCTGATATACAGCAGTAAGATGCTCCTGAGCTTGGGCATGCAACCAACTTCTTCACTTATATGGGGGTAGTTGCTGTTTTAAAAAAACTCATTCAGTGAAGTAATAATCCTTACCCTGTCCTCAATTTAAGATAGTAACCCTGAAAAAATATATGTACAAGAAGTTGAAATTTTTGATACACATGAATCAACTAGTAATAATAATGGAGAGACAGTTCCTGATCCAGATCACCATTGCCTTGGTGTTCCCAGATACAGTTGAACAGAAATATGTACTTTTAGATAGTAGAGAGGTATTTGAGGCCCAATTTGGAAGTATGTCATAGGTAAGTCTAGGTAGTTATTTCTGATATGTATAAAATTCCAGTGTTGAGAAAAACATGGCCATGTGTGTAGGGAGAGGATGGAGCCAATGCTCATGACTGTAAGAGGTAATGATCTTATCAGTCTCCAAGTATCTATCAAGGATTGGTCACAGCCTAGGCATGGAGGGTAAAGGACACAGCACTATGGTCAGCTGAAGACCTGGTGTCCGTGACTCAAATCAAAAATTTTCAGTTGAATCAAGAAATATATTCTTATGAGCTGAAGAGGAGGTATTAAATGCTAGAATCACCCAAGAGGTCACCCAAGATAAGTCACTGCTGTTAATATAAATGGCCCCTGCCCCCTGGACTCTATCACACTGACAATCTAAGTGGATTCTGACAATGGCATATATTCTTAGTCACAGAAAGGGGGGAATTTTGGAGATCTCCTGGGATTTAGAGAAACATAGAGAAATAGACTGAAAAACAAAATTTTAGAGCACTTTCCATGCTAGTAAACGATCTGTGTCTCATCATCCCAAGGGATTCTTTTCTGCCCCCCCCCTTTCAACTTTGTAGAGTCTATCTGTAATTGTTTTTCTCCTTTCCTAGCTTCTAGCATGTCTGATCCATGAGGATAAGAATCATATAAGTTTTATTCGCTACTGGGTTACAGAATCTGCCACAAAGATGATCCTTACTGAAATAAAATTGTTGATTAAAATGAATGAGATTTAAATTGACCGTGTGTCTGTGTGTCTCTCTGAATATGCATATCCCCTGAGGGTCTCTCTTATTGTGCATTGTAATGCCTTCTAAGATTTGGACATCCTAAGTTGTCTTGTCATCTAATATCCTCAGAAAATAAAAGATCACAGTTCTTGAAGTCAGGGCCTAATTCTTCCTTGCGCTTTTGAGAATGACTTCAGGGGGGATCTAAGCCATATTGAAGGAATTCTTTCTTGATTTTCCCTTTAGTCCCAGTGTTATTGGGCCCTGAAATAACAGAATAATAAGACAGGAGTTAAGACAACAGTATGCAATCCCTGCAAATGTGTACATTTGAATGATATGCTCCAAAGTGTCTCCTTTCTCTACCTGCCCTGCCTTATCTTACAGAGATGGAATGGACAGACCAGAGAAAGACCTCAAGAGAGGAAAAAAGAAAAAAAAAAAAAAAAAAGACTGAGAAATTTAGTTTTTCTTTCACTGAGTTGAACCTTATGAAACAGCAGAGCTTTGAGACCATGACGGCCCCAGCTGAACTTCTCAACAATAGGGACAATGTGGAATAGATTGGGAGAAATTTTCCTAATAGATACAATTCAATACCCTGGTCTGCTCTCCACATCCATACATGTCTCATGTAGGAATAAAGTCCTGAAGGTCTCCCAAAAACCTGGAACAAAAAGGCCACCTTCCCACCCGCCATTCTAATCTATTTCCTTCCCTATCTTGACGTCATGCCTAAAATTAACCAGACTTCCTGGGGTAGTTCATGACTCTCAAATGCATTTTCTGTTTCCTTTGTTGTTTTATTCAGCTGTTTGAACCTACTTCCACTCTATCCCCATATGTTCCACCAGGCATTTATTCCACAGAAGCTGAAGTCAGATTGAAAAGGGAGACTCTGTAATGACAAGGGATATATAGTAACAGGAAGAAAAACTTGCCAGATAGACTGGGCTCAGATAAATGTAGAAGTAAACTTTGAGAAGTTTAACATTAGAAACTATGTTAAAGTTGCTGCACGTTTTCAGAAGCGAGCCCAGTATACAGCAGGTAATAAGTGCAAATATTGCTAAACCGAAGGCAGGGGAGAACTTTGTTCATCTCTCCATATTGAGGTCTAGGTCCTCTATATTTTGAGGGTTTCAAACCCTGGTGATCAGATATTGAGGGATGGTGGATGTGGTGTTGGGGCAGGGTGTGTAGGGGAAGATGGTCACCATTTTCACCAACAGGGAATGATACCCAAGTGAAAATACTGCTGGATGCTTTGGACAGAAGGCCATTCAGAACCAATACTCAATAGTAAGACAGTCAGAAATTTAGGGTAATTCTTGGCCTGTGGATCAGTTCACTGCTTTGGAAAAGTGCAATTATTATGTACTGGGTCCTGTAATGAGAATGTGAAGATTAAATGCAGTCTACTGGATATCATGTATCAGGATAGATAGCATTGTTAGTTATAAATCACATGGTCAGGAGAACAAAAGATAAGAATAAAGAGTACAAGGCAGGTAGGGTTTGGGAAATGAAGATTGAAAAAAGAGGGGAAAGGATTGACCCAAAGAAAGGAAAATATTGTAAAGTTGTTTATTAAGTATAAGTATCTAGGCAATGTCTCCCATGAGAAGATGCTTAAGAAACGAAGGAGACCAAGAGTATCTTCTTGAAACTTCCAAATTTTTGGAACAAATTGGTTATTTTGGGGAAGTCATTTTTTCATCACTATAAGATTTCAAAGGCTCTTCAAAGATGGATGTCTATGAGTTCGTGGTTATGATTTTCAAGGTCATGAGGCAAGAGCCTTAGAATTATGGGTCTTCCCTCCAATTTACGCCATTAAGTACATGGCTCTTATCACCAATTAATCGTTTCTCCAACAATCCCCCTTTACACACACACACATACACACGCACAAATATCATCATCATCACCCAGCTCCACAAAGCATGTGCATTATAAACAGTGTGATTGTAAACACAGAAAGAGGATATAAGGCTGGTTTTCCTCACTGATTACACTGACAAGACCATAATTTCTGGAATCTCCCTTGTCTAACTGATGTGGTGGAGAAAAAGAAGAACTTTTCTTGCATTTTGATTTTGTGAGAGCCTTTTAAAAATAGGAAAAATAGGAATTTTATGGGCAATATATTTAAAAAATAATGAGGATATGCAACACACACAAACCATTGCTGTATAGTAGGAAGTAATTATGATTCCTAGCTTTGTTGTCCCTTTCTGGCCCCACAATCTGCCCCAGCATGGCAGGGCCAATAGTACTGACTGCGGTTGTGCAAATACGTTACTCAAACCTACTTCTGCCAAGGCAAAATGTTTTTACATCTTATTTCTCCTTTTCTGAACCCTAACAAGGCAGATTTTACTTCATTCCCACCTGCATAAAAGGCTCCAATTGGTTTGATCCATACTTACCAAAGTGCTGCTCTCTCTTCATTTCTCCCTCTCCCACCCAGATACTAATCACCTTTCACCAGATTCTAGCAGTTCATTTTAGACACTGGCATCCCCAGCCTCCTTAAATCCCATTATCTTTAATCTCTTCTCCAAGCATCTTGAACAAATTGGAATGATTCAACACATGTGAGTGTGAGTGACCCTGATCTACCCATGCCAGAGTAAAACAAAAAACAAGAAGCTCACTTCCAAAGTCCACTCTCAAATATTAAGTTTTGTTCTCACAGGACAAGGTGACTTTATCTTGTCCTATTTATTTTCAGAATAGTATTATCGTGTGAGAAAATTTAATTGACTTGCTCAAGGTGATATGATTAGAAATTGGAGGAGATGGGACTTTAACTAAAGAGTTGTTTAAAAGTGAAAGACTATTGGGGGCTTTATATATACGCTTATGTTATCAATTCACATCAGAATATTTTTGTCAATGAATGTGATGATATATAGATGCCTCTTGGCATTTCTCGATATTCTATCCCATCCCAATACTAATAAAAATATTTCTAAAACATAGATGTTTATGTGTTTTTTACCCTTATCCATAATCGTTCACGTTTGCCTTCTTGCATAACTTTTGGAACCAATAAACCCTCAGCAATCGAATTATTTGTTACTCCCATCTTGATTTTTCTAGCTATATTTAGTATCAGTTATTTCTTCAAGCCCGTTACTCTTCTGCTCTTCCTTTAGCTTAAAAGAAAATTCACCCTCCTTTCTACTTGACTGACTTCTACATACCTAGCAAACTTTGAGAAAGCTTCTTTGACAATGACCAAGCCCAGCCAGACTTAATATGTCACTTATATGCGTCCATGTTGTTGTTGCTGTTAGGTTCTGTTGAGTTGATTTTTGGCTCAGAGAGACCATAAACAACAACAAAAAAACCCCATTGCTGTTGAGTCAATTCCAACTCATAGGGGCCGTATAGTAGAACCCTGTAAGTCTCCCGTCATAGGTTTTTTTTTTTCCTGCCATTGCTATTCCTCTTTTATTCTGTGAACTTATTTCTAAAATTTGAGATTTAGAAAAACAAGAACAAATTCTATTTTGCACACTCACGACTGTATCCTCATTTCCTAGTATATGGTATGACATATATTAGGCATTGAATTTGTAATTTCTGTTTATATTATTTCTTTTTCTTCTCTAGTGTTCTCAAAAACAAGTATTTATTACTATTTTCTTGTATCACTGAAATTCAAAGAATATTCATGCTAAACAAAGAAGTAAAAGCCACTAAAGAGAGATTTATGAAGACCTGCAGACCTGTATTTAGAATTTCCATAAGAGAAGCCTTACCCTGTCGCAATACTCATTATGGAACTCAAAACCAGTGCCACACCTTTCCTGCTGACTACTTCCTGGGCCTGGAAAAGGCACACCACTGGATCTCTATTCCGTTATCAATAGTTTAGAACTCCATACATCTTGGCAACAGCTTCCTAATATTTGTCATCAGGGATGACCATAACCTCCATGAGCCCCTGTACTATTTCTTAGCCATGCTGGCAACCATAGACTTTGGGATGACCCTGATTACAATGCCTATAGTGCTGTACATGCTGTGAATGAATCACAGGAAAACTAACAACCATGCCTCCTTTCTCCAAGCCTATATCATCCACAGCCTCTGTATCACAGAGCTTGGAGTCTTACTTTCCATGGCCTATGAGTGGTTCATCATTATCCACAAACTTCTGAAATATATGTACATTCTCACTAACACCCAAGTAATAAAGACTGGGATAGGGGTTTTTGTAAGGGCTTTTGTTCTCACCTTGCCTCTAATACTGCCTCTCTACTGATCTTCCTATTGCAGATCCCACATCCTTTCTCATGCATTCTGCCTCCACCAGGATATTATCAAACTGACCTGTGCTGACATCACCTCTAATCATCTCTATAATTGTGGTTATGATTGCAATGGTCCTGTTTGGCTTTCTCATCATCTTTTCTCCTACACTTTGATTCTCAGGGCTGTCCTAGGCATTGCTTCTAGAGAAGAGAGCAACAAGGCACTCAACAATTTTGTCTCCCACATCTGCTGCATCCTCGTCTTTGTCACTGTGATTGGTTTGACATTTATTTATAGATTTGAAATGAATTTTCCCCACCTAGTACACATCAAAGGCAGCTACATATACTTCCTTTCCCACCCTTTATGAACCCCATTATCTATAGCATCAAACCCAAGCAGAGTCATAGTAGTATACTACAAGTTTTATCTCTGCCCCAATCAAGAGCCTGAATTTTATTCTCTTCTGTCTAGAAAGGATATAATGATAAACATAAATGATAGGTGGACTGGAGCAAGTTTTTAAGAAACACATTAAGTTATAAGGATCAAATCTCAGAAAAGTTGCCTTTCTTGAACAACTGTGTCTTCCACAGCTCCCTTTTTTTATGAAGATGAAATATAAGACACATAAAACACTAAGCACAGTGTAAGGCTCTTAGCATGGATTCAGTTGATATTTTCTTTGGACTCAAATTGTCTCATTCCACTAATAACTTAATCCATTGGTGTTGAGTTGATTCCAGCTCATAGAGACCCTATAGGACAGAGTTGAATTGCCTCATAGAGTTTCCAAGGAGCAGCTAGTGGATTCAAACTTCTGACCCTTTGGCTAGCGGCAGTAGATCTTAACTACCGTTTTGTTACTGGTCAAATATTCTGAGTATAATAAAGTTAACCTCACAGGATATCTTTTTCAACTTTACGAGGTTTTATTTGTGAATATCTCTTTTAATGTGGTTATATGAGAAGTTGGTTTTAGTGAATGGTTTTCAATCATTGCGGCCTCCATGTTTTTCTAAGAGGCTACTGGATAACCAAGAAGGACAGGAAGAACAGATTTTAAAAAAGGTACAGAACAGAAGACTGCAAAAATGTTGCTCAAACTAGTGCTGCTTCTTCCCATCCTTGCCACAGCAAAGGCTCAGTGTTGGGTGAATAAAAGAATCTTGGTAAAATCAAGTGTGTTCGTAGTAGCCTCGTAATAATTTTGTATTCAAGTGATGGTCTATCGCGGCTGTTAAAAAAACTTTTGTGTCTGGTGAGGAATTCTGTGACATTCAGACCATCGGTCAGGTATTGTGCTTAAAATAAGATATTTATTAAATCAAAGTTTCATGGAAGCATATAGTGAACTTGAAGAGATGGTGGTCACTCAGCCACAGACTCAGTGTCTTGACAGTAACTAAAACGCCATTGGTGCTTGCCAGCTCTAGAAACCAGGGGATCGGAGCATACAGTGATGTCAAAGGCAAAATAACATTGGGCTGGTTTCAGTCTTGCAGCATGTTCTCAGATATGGGAGGAGGGATAAAACCTACTATGTGGTAGGAAATACTGTGATTCACTTGGATAGATATTTAAGGACAGTCCAATCTATTTTAACCTACCAGTCATTCACTAATCTTCCCCGTATGCATAAGAGTGGATACAGTAATACTACCTAGAAGATATTTCCATAAAGCATTTTCATACAAAAAAGCATGAATGAAATATACATATCATCTGGTTGCCCTGACAAGACTCTAGGTGTGACACTGTCTACCTTATCACACCATTCCAGGTGTGTCAAGGACCTGGTGTAACTTAACACTGCAATAAAACAACCTGATGGTATTCAACCTGACTGAATACATTCAAATTATATAGTAACTTTTTCTATCTCCTGAAATAAACTTTTGAGGACAGAGGTTAAGATTCAGGCATCGCTTCCACTTCAACCCATAATCTCTAGAACATCATAGATGCTCACTATATGCTGACTTGATAGCAGGGTGGAGTCTCTGCCCCTGACTATTCTTAGAGGACCTCTGCCTACCTCTCTGGGCTTCTGAGGAGTCAGACTGTGCCCAGAGAGGCATGAATGTGAGATGTAAAGGGGAGTGTCAGCTTTGTCACCAGTTCTGGTCACAACACAAGTTGAAGCACTGCTAGGTGCTAGTCAGAGGGGAACATAGAACCAATCACCCTGTAGAAAATCCAGATCTTTAGCAGATTTGTGGGTCAGCTGATGATGCAAGAGTTCCTAAGAGGCATGCATTGCCTGTCCATCTTTATGCTAAGGATTAGGTGACTCAGAGATGAGCCCAAGTGGGCAAGATTAAAAACAGTGTGGGAAGAGGATGGAGCAAGCCCTAAGTGACAAGCTAAGGGAAAGAGAAATGTTGGCAGAAGGAGAGGAGACAAAGGAGAAAAGGTCAGAGAGAGAGAAGTGAGGATTAGAAAATGAACTCTAGGGGAGCTATATCTGTGGGTAGGATGTTAAAGAACGACGGAAAATAAGAGTGTTCCCCTGAGACCCAAGACTGGCTCCCACTCAGCCCCAAGCAGGAGCCCGGTGCATGCAGGGTGGTGAGTGTTATCTGGTCGTGAGGACAACAGGCCCAGACTGTTAGCCACTCCCATGGCTTGGCATATTATCTCTTGGGCACATGCCTTCTGGTCTCCAACCATTCCCCTCCCAAGTTTTCTGCACAACGACACCTCCCTACACTGAATGGGCTAGGAGAAAGGCCTCTTCACTGGGGACAGAGGCCAGTCTCTCAGTCTCAGCGTGGCTTAGAAGGAAGAGAAATTCTGACACATACACATATGCCACCTTGCAAAGTCACTTAATCATAGCTTGCAAGATAGTCTACTGTAAGAGCTTCCATTGGATTCTCACAACTACCCTGTGATGAGGCACTGCAGGGCACAGAAGATGGGAAAAGAGACCTTGGATTCCTGCCTCCAAGCCTCCTGTGCTGTCAACAGGTTCTTTCTTTGCATCTTCCTCTGGGGTGGCCTCCACTGAGTCAATTATTACTCTGTAAACATCTCCTGCCATCTTGTGGCCTGTGCAGCATCTACATCCTGCTCCTGGAAAAAGACATAAAGAAAATAGCAAAGTGAATTAAAAAGTAATAATGACAGCAGTGATTATTAATGCAGTTTTTTTATTATTTCTATCACTGACAGTCTCAGCCTTTTAGTGTGAGTCTTAAAGTTCAGAATTTGGATTTTGAATGCTGTGAAACATTAAATACATGAAGAAGGTATCCTTTACGTTGACTGACCAAGATTGGAACTGCTACAGTAAAGTGAGACAAATTTTACACGTATTCCAAACCAAACCCTTTGCTGTAGGGTCAATTCTAACTCACAGCAACCCTATAGGATAGGGTAGATCTACCCCATAGGGTGTCCAAGGCTGTAATATTTATGGAAGCAGACTGTCACATGTTTTTCTTGTGAGTTCATACCACCAATCTTTCGGTTAGCAGTGGAGCGCTTTAACCCCTGTGCCACCAGTGCTCTTAAGAGTAATCTAAAGTAATTGGATGATCAGACCAGAGTCAGTTACAGAGAAAATTAAATTCAAATCTCAAAAGGGGCACATTTTTTTTGAGATGCCACTATGCTATATTGTTCTTTGAGATTTAGTGACAGAAAGCATCAATTCTGCTTCTATCGTTTATTTCATAATCATTTAATAAGAAATCCCTGTATACTAGTAATTAATAGGTACCAAGAATCATTTAAGAAGATGGCCCTAAATGCTAGTAATCAATACATACTGAGGATACATTGGTGCATATGTCCTCTGCCTCTATGAAGCTTGCATTTTAAGAGGGGAGGCAGGTAATTAAAATATGTATATATGCACACACACAGCAGTGAAAAAGTACTTTATATAGCTGCTATACAAGAAACAAACAGATTAGTGCAATAGAGAAGACTTATATAAGCTGTTGTTACAAGGACTCTGAGAGATGCAAGCAGCTTGTAATTGGTTGCCAACCTACAGCTTGGTAGTTCAAACCCATTGAGTAGCTCTGTGGAAGAAAGGCCTGGTGAACCGCTTTTACAGCCAAAAAACTCTGTGGAGCAGTTCTGCACTGTAACACATGAGGTCACCATGAGTCAGAACTGACTCAAGGGCAATGAGTTTAATCATAAAAATATTTTATTACAGTGGTTACTGTATCCTCAGGAGCTGTTGCTAATTGTCGTCAAGTCAATTCTGACTCATGGAAACCCCCAGTGTGCAGAGCAGGACTGCTCCATAGGGTTTTCAAGCTGTGACTTAGGATGCAGATCACCAGGCCTGTCTTCTGGGCACCTCTGGGTGGGTTGGTAGTTAATAGTTTTTGGTTAGTAGCTGAGCACTTAACCGTTGGTGCCACCCAGGGACTCTTCTAAGTAGAAGGGCTCAATAAATGCTCTTAAAGTAACATATTTAAAGCAAGCAAATGATTTACTCTTTTGAATGTTAATTGGCTTAGCTTTGACTGAAGAACTAATGGATAAAATTTCTCTTTGCCTAACAAGCACACGGTTTTATTTAGATTGCACAAGAAACCTTTTTATTTGAGTGGATCAGGAACAAGTTGTGAATAATTAAGTGAATAATTAAGTGAATAATTAATTCAATCAAAAAATCATAAATATATATATCAGAATTATTTCATTTAAATGCTAATATTTAATAAAACAATGTGATTTCAATTTGTTTCCAGAAAGTATATGATCTTTTTTTGTTTTTACATCATAGCCTCTCAATTTTTGTTTATTATCATTACATAATTTATGATTCAGGCCAAGTATAGCAAATGATCAAATTTTTTACATTTTTTATTTCTTAACTGCTTTTTTTCCCACACTATATCCCGTGTTTTTGTTAAAGTTACATAAACATCACTCATACTTTCCAAAAATGTTTCCACCTTCATTTTGTGATTATATAATTTTCTTTTGTAGAATTAAAACTCATAGCTGTGTGAAATAAATAACCACAGGTAATAGGAAAAGTTTTCCAACATTAATTTGTCACTTTCTGTAAACCTATCAGGATGACTCCACCCAGTGGCTTTTGTTTGAGTGCCTTTGACTAGAGGCTCACATTGTCTCTTTTGTATACTTTCCCGAAGTTGTATCATCGATGCTTTCCTGTCTCACTTCGTTTAGAATACAGTGAGAGTATTTAGACACTTGACATACAATGAGCATGAAGAATGGTTTTAGGACTTTATGCTTTCCTGTTCCTCAAAATTTTACAGCTTACAGCTGTCCTGTTTATGCCTGTTTTGACAGCAATTATTTTAGCAGCTTTTTTAAAATTAGTTATTCCAAAGCATTTGACCTTAGCTTTCTACAAAACACCAACTTTTCCCACCCATATTTGAATTGTCAAAGTATTATAATGTTAAATTTCACAATTAAAATAAAAAGAATTGAATATGACAGGATCAAGAACCAATATAGGTGCTCCTGGTAAGAAAATACTTTACCAATGGGAACATAAAGAGCATAGCAAATGTTAGAGTGGCCTGCTGGCTAGGAGCCTTCAGCATGCAGATGTCTTTGTGCTGATTAATCTCATCAGCTGTCTCAGTTAGAGACATTGGCCACGGTGTTGATTAATATGTGACTGTTAGTTGCTGCCAAGTCAAATATGACTCATGGTGATGCCGTGTGTATAGAATAAAACTGTTCCATAGGGTTTTTGAAGGCTGTGACCTTTCAGAAGCAGATCACCAGGCCTGTCTTCCAAAGTACCTGTAGGTGAGTTTGAACTGCCAACTTTTCAGCTAGTAGTTGAGTGTTTAACTGTTTGTGCCACCCAGGAACTTCGTTGTTTAATATAACCTTTACTGCATATTGTTGAAGAAGCCCTAGTGGCACAATAGTTAATGGCCCAGCTGCTAATTGAAAGGTCATTGGTTCAAACCCACAAGCAGATCCATGGGAGGAAAGACCTGACAACCTGCTCCTGTAAAGATTTCAGCCTAGGAAACCCTATGGGCAGTTCTGCTCAGTTTTGTAGGGTCATTATAATTTGGAATTAACTAATGGCACACAACAACCTATGTCATATGGTGTGGAAAAAGAAGGCTGCTAGAGATGAGATTAGTATGTCCTCCTCAGATAACAAGTTGGTGTCCTCCATTACTAATTGTGTCTTTATGAGTAAGGAAAACTAAATAGAGAAACACTAAATAACCTAAAGAGTATAAAATACTGACTCTGAGAAAACAGCCCAGGCTAACAACCTTTCCCAGCCCTTAGAGGTCACTATGTGGTATGGATGAACTATCTCCCCTAGTGATTTGATGCTATGTATTTGACCATTCTGCTGATGAAGCCATGAATGTGTGCTGCTCAGATATCCCTTCAAGGGAGGGACTACTACAAGAAATGTAGATAACTGCTAGTCTCCAGCTGTCTTGTGTTCTGGATCTGCCACAAACATCATGCGAAAGTAATGCCCTCCATAGGCTGTACACAGCCAATGACTGCACACAGGTACTACTACTAGCCTTTTCTGCCCAGTGCAAGACTCCTCTAATGAACAGCCTTTGTCTAGGGCTCCTGGCTTTGCCTTATCTCAGAGCTGTATTGAAGCCTGAAGCTCTTCCCACTCAGTCCTGCTCCATTCTCTCAATCTTTTCATAGACGTCGAGCAAGTATCTCAGTATGAAGGTTTCTCTGCCTCCTATAGTTCCTGCTCCCTTTATCTTTCATGGGTGTTCATTCCAATAAACCTCTTGCACCGTAAATCATTCCTGGCTGGCATCTGTTTTCTGGAAGACCTAAACTGACACATTTGCATTCTTGAGTTCTAGACAACAAATGGCAGAAACCGACGCTTGGATATACAAATCAGTCACTATGGAAGAAAATAGTGCTTACAAAATGTAAACAATAAACAATTTCCTGAATATACCCAAGGTCCAGGTTTCTTTAAAAAAAAAAATCCTGAGCAGCTTCACAGTTACTGAAATCTGTAGGGGAGTGTGGTTTCCGTAACAAATACGGTCATGTAGTCTAGGGCTGGAATTCAGAATTTAATTCATTTTTTTTATTTTCTATTTTGCTGTTTATAGATCTGTAAATAGATATGTCCCAACACCCAATGAAGAAGTCAGAGAGGCTAGATTCTTGTTTTCTCCAAGTCCTGCAGTCAGAGTTCAACAACATAACCCAAGTAAATCAGGATGTTCACCTAGCCTTCTAATATTGAAGAGTGAAGTGAAAATAAAAGGTAATTATCAGTTTCTCACAGTGGAGATAACGGTGTTCTTTTTTTTAAGTAAAAGTATCCTACACTTTCTGCTGTAATTGGCCTAATACTCCTGCTAGTCTGTTTCTTCTTTTAAATATGTCAGTTGAATTCCTCATTCCTGGCTTGAGGGAACTGTCAGGATTACTGCTGACCATCTGTCATCTTCTTGTAAATTCTTCAGGGGCAGTATTACCCCAATATATTCCTACCAAATTCTCCCTCCATTTTTTCCTTAAAATAGTGAGAATAAGTTTACATTTCTTGCAGCAAAAAGATTCTTTACTGATATTATCATTCTCCTATGTTTATTTGCCATTAATTTAGGGATAATTTGACTCTTTATTCCCAGAAAATGCATGCCCACAAACATTCCCTTTGGAAAGAGAATGGCAGGATGGGATACTGGTAAGCAAATGTTCTCTGTCTCTCTCTTTTTGTGGTGTAAATAACAGCTGTAATGATTTGGGACTCTAGAATAGAAGGTACTGGAGTTCTATAATCCACTGCTAGAATGGGATGTGATGAGGGAGACTGTTAATTGATGACTAAGAGAAAATATGCAATTGATTGATTATTCATTGGATTTATATATTGAAAATTATGACGGCTTTCTACAAGAGCTCTGAAGTAGAAAATGAGAACTTATCAGATAGGTCCAAAAGGAGGAAGCAGCTTTGAAAATAGAAAATACAACAGTCTTCACAGAGTCATGAACAGCACTTTACAGTCAGACAGTCACAGAGGATGAGACACATATACTGGCCCAAGTTTTTTTTGAAATAGTTAACTTTCATTAAAAAAAAAAAGTCCTTAGTATAGATAATATGTTTCAGCCAAACTTAAAAGTAAAAAGAGATGTTCTAAGTACAAAGAAATAATCCTAGGTACCTAGAGTCATAGAGGAAGACAGGCAGTACACAATTAAGTAAACACATAACGAGCACATATTGTGCATGAGTGTCATGAAGGAAATTCTTGTTGTGTTAGAGAACAATGACAGAGATAAGAGGCCAGTAGGGGACTTTATATATAATGGCCAAGGAAGATGCCTTTAAGGACATGAATTAAAACTGGAATCTGAAGAAAAGGAAGGGGCCAGAGCAAACATTGCTATAGAGTTTGGAGTGGAAACTCTGAAGAGAAGGCTACAATGCTATGATGCCTTAACTAGGAACCAAGATCCTACTAAGTTGTGGTAGCCCTCCTAAAGGAGGCTTGGGTTTTATATCAGTATATAATGTGAGTAGCTGGAATAGTGGACCAAGTATTGCAATTCTTAATAGATCTGTAGTAAACACAACAGGAAATACAGACATTGGAGAAAGTACTTGACTCTCAAGTAATGTTCCGCTCACTTTTTATGACATATATGACTATAGCGTCACTATGAGTCAGAATCGACTCTACAGCAATGGCTTTTTTATTTTTAATGACGTATCCAAAATATGACAAGAATTTGTTCCTAATCACAGTTGTTTCCACCAGGGACCAAGGACAATTATATCATTGTGTTAGGAAATAATTGGACTTAGAAGAAAATATAGGTGGCTGATTCTGCCTCACCAAACCCAGAGAAAGCCTAGAAGGGGCATTAATCATATTGTCATTACCAAAATGGTATGATCCAGACAAATGTTAATTAATCGTAATGGGTGATGACCCAGAATGGGCAGAAAATGATGAAACCAGAGGCTGGTGAAAACCATGACTGAAATAGAATGTTATGGTCACAATTAAGGATGCCATGAATTAATGATAACCAATACATAAGAATAGTTATTAACCAAGTAGAATTAAGAACATTAAGAAACTTGATGATAGCCCAAGAAACGGAAAGGGCCACATAAACCAGAGACTCCATCAACCTGTGAGCAGAAGAACTAGATGGTGCCTGGCTACCACCAATGACCTTCCTGAGAGGAAACACAACAGACAGTCCCTGACAGAGCAGGAGAAAAGTGGGATGCAGAACTCAAATTCTAGTAAAAAGATCAGACTTAATGGTCTGATTGAGACTGGAGGGACCACGGAAGACTTAGACCCCGGACTGTCTGTTAGCCCAGAACTGAAACCATTCCCGAAGCCAACTCTTCAGAAAAAGATTAGACTGAGCTATAAGACATAAAATGATACTCATGAAGAGAGAGCTTCTTAGCTCAAGTAGATAAAAAAAATGAGACTAAATGGGCAGCTTCTGTCCGGAAGTGAGATGAGAAGGCAAAAAGGGACTGGAGCTGAATGAATGGACACGGGAAATCTGGGGGAGAAAGGAGGAGTGTGCTGTCATATTATAGGGAGTACAACTAGGGTCACGTAAGAATGTGTGTGTAAATTTTTGTATGAAAACCTAACTTGAAATGTAAACTTTCACTTAAAGCACAATTAAAAAAAAAAAAAGAAACTTGACGAGTAAATAGAAGCAAAGATTAAAAAAGCTGAGAATTATAACTTTTAGGGGTTGATATGCAAAAATCTCATAAATGAAGCAGGTACATGATGTGCAGATGAATCTGCTTAGTTTAAACTGCAAAATCAGGAAGCACGATAATGTATTTAACTTCCACCCATGCTTTGCTGGACACTCAGATCATAACCTTCTCTGATTCCCAAATGAGTTTTTAAAGAATGGTACAAAAGACCTACTTGTCCAACAGATTTCCATGAAAGAATAGACAAAAATTTGTTGACGGATCTGCTTGTTCTTTACACTGTAGATAATGGGATTCATCACAGGAGGTGCTGATAGATATTGGCCGTAATACCACGGGCAATTGGAAGTGCATGCATGGCAAAGTGGTGAGTCATGGACAGTTCCACCATGGGCACATAGAGGACCAGAACAGCCAGAATGTGGGAAAGGCAGATACTGAGAGAATGGAGTCTTTAACTGGGGAGCCAATACTCAGGATACTTCTCCGGATGAGTGCATAAGAGAGCACAATGAGCAGGGTGTCCAGCATAACAACAAGCAGAACAGAACAAATCCATGCCAATAGTTAATAGTGGTACCAGCTCACACCAAGTGAATCATGTCTTGATGGAGGCTGTAGGAGTGGGAGAGATAATGGGAGTGAAAAAGGGAAGCTGTTTGAGTAGGAACAGCAGAGAAAGAGCAGACAGAATACAGCAGGAAATAATAGCTACACCTCTTCTCCTGGTGACCTCGTCAGTGAGGATGGAGGTGTATGAAGGGGACAGCAGATGGCTAAATAGCGGTCAAAGAACATGGCCAGCAACACAGAAGATTACATGAAGGAGAATTCATGGAGGAAGAAGAACAGAGCAAAACAAGTCTCAAAGCTAATCTCGGAGACACTGAACCACAGGATCTCCACGTCCCTGGGCAGAGTGATGAGGCTAATCCCAAGGTCTGTTAGGGCTAAAACATGGAGAGGAACAAGTGCATGTGCTCATATAGGGAGGGCTCTTCCCTGATGACAGTCAGGATGATGGCATTGCCCACAATGCAGATGGTGTAGAGACAGCAGAATGGAATAGAGATCCAGGTGTGGGAGGCCTCAAAGCCAGGGATGCCCATGAAGATTAAGTAGAAGGAGACTTGAGTGGAGTTAGTGACCAGAAACATGACTGGAGTAGGCATCCACAGGACCAGAGTTCTTTGCTAAATCTGTGGAAAGTGGGCAACATAAAGATTTGACTAAATGATGTGTGATCACTTGAAATCAGTATGTGATATATCCTCAAGGAGAACCTGGAGAAATGGAGATTGCTGGGAAATGAGTTCACAATAATTTTACCTTTTTGTCTGCTTTAGCTCAGATCTTGTCATTTCTTTTAAACCAGTGAGTTGAGCCCATAAAGGGGTCATTTGATTTAATCTGAACACTTGCTTACCTGTCTAGAAGGCAGTTCTGCCTCTGTATCAGGAAGGTGTAGGGGTGCTCTATGGCTGTTGGAAGGTATTGCTGTGGAGGAGAGATTGTTGTAGGACAACTGACGTGACATCCTTTGGTGCTATGACGCTAGGAGAAAAAGAATGAGCCAAGTCTCCAGCAAATAGTAAATTGTTATCCTGGGGTCAGTTCACAAGTTAAGCATTAAAAATGGGCAGAGAGGTCAAGTATAGCTTGTGTTAGACAAGAGTGTGATAACATGTATTTGAATTGATGTGTGGTAACAGAATAGCCCATTATCAACAGTACATAAGCCCAGCGCCTTCCTCACATGTTAGGCAGACTCCCTACCAAAACTATTCCACTGAGTGCTAGAATTCCCGAGAAAGTAAATGTGCAAAGTTTGTGTCCATTCAGGAACCATAGCTTCTTTATTTTGTTCAGGAACTATTATGTCATGACTCTCTCAAAAGCTGTCTTAATCTTGCATTGATATAAACATATTTTATTAGAGCAAATGAAACTGGGAAAAAATGAATAACTTGCTTGATGTTATATGGCTGGGATTCAACCAAGTGATCTGACTCTGAATTTCAAAATCCTGTGAACTTCTGTTTCTTCATGCCATCTTCCAAGAAGATTAGTTCATCATTATTAGAAATACCTCAGTGGCTACCAGAACACTTAGAAAAATATATCAGTTCCTTCTTCTTTCCCTGGCTAATACACTACTGTTAACAAGAATCTATTTAGATGGCTACTCCTCTAGGAAGTCTTTTCTAAACGCTTCAGTCGGGTTTAATTTAGTAAAGAATGTCTTGTCTTTGCGTTTACCTCACTCTGTCGCAAATGTCCACATATAAACGTCTCTTTTTCTCCTGGAGCATGTGAACCTCTTAAAGCTTTAGACCATTTCTTAATCATTGTGTGTTCTCAGTGCCTAACATACAAGTACTCAACAGGGTTGGGACTAGGATAAGGAAAGCTAGGCATGTAGGGTGCAAATTAGCTCACTCACAGGGTTGTACCAATTAATATTAGTCACTATAACACGGAAAGCCTTTGACCTCTTGTGAGATCATCTTCTTGAATGATGGAAAAAAGTGGAGAAAGTGGCAAAAAAAAAATACCATCTCTCTCCATCACATTCAGGGTTTTATATGGATTTGTTTTTTTCAATATAGATGTATCTGTTTTGTGCATGCCTGAGAGAGGATCTTCAGATAAGGAACTGAGAAATAAACTGGCTGGTGTTTTTCAGAGCAGGATGGGAAATACAGGGAGCAGGAGAAGATGGTTTGGTATATGGAAGAAGAAATATATTTTCTTGCCTTGTGTGGGGATGGGTAGGGGCTGTCCAGGGTCAGAATGGACTAGACAGCAATGGTTCAGGTTTTTTGGATTTTGGACCAAAGCCTCCCCCTGGTGGTCATATTAGGAAAGTACAGCATGCGTATTGATGTTGCCAGTTCTGTTCTTCCAGAGTCATCCATCTCATACCCCAACAAGCCTGGCTCGGTGGGGGGCTAGATGCCAATTCTGGATAGAGGGCCCTTTAAATGTAACTTATACTGGGCCCCTAAAAAGTACATCCCTGTCTCCCTCCCACAGACCGTCTCAAGCTCTGGTACAGAGTAAGTTCACTTGTGCTCCTTGTGGACAACACAGTGAGCTCAGTCACAATATCATATACATACTGAGCTGGTGCGAAGAGATGTATGCTCTCCACCTCTGTGGTTTTCTCTGCCTCTGAGCAGAGGTCTTTTGCAAAAACCTAATACGTACATTTAACAATTGGCACACTTGCAAACAGGCACAGTCTTGCAGTGATAGTTTCAATAATGATTCTGATACATTTAGACCTAAGGCCTGAATGACTCACATGGACATTTTGATACCTACACTCCACTAACCATCACATCCCAAATTCGCTTCACTTTGCATTCACACATTTCCAATACCACCTAAGGGAACAGAGATGGGTCAACTCTTGCTTGGTTGTTGGCCCCATTCCATACACCTGCCCTGGGAAGCCTTTAGGAACCAACTCACTCTTTCCACTCTGGGCTTGTCACGCTGTTTTGTAAACTCTGTTTACCAGTCTATTTTCTTTACTAACTTATCAGCTTCAGGTATGCAAAACTATATCATGTTTCTTTGAATCAGAAAAGCCCTAAAAGCAAAAAACCTGCTGCCATCAAGTTGATTCTGACTCATGGAGACCCCATAGAGTTTCTAAAGCTGTAAATCTCTACAGAAGCAGTTTTTGTTTGTTTGTTTGTTTTGTTTTGTTTTTCCCCCACAGAGTAAGCATTCAATAAATTCATAGTAAACAAAAACTGATTAGAATGTTTAATGTAATTTCAGTCAACATTCAAAGAAGATTATTTTGATATATGATTAAATATATTGTATCATTTAGGGGAATAAAGAAGCAAAAAGAACTAAGAGGTTTTTGTTTGCTTTGGTTCAGTTTTTAAATGACTGTTGCAATGGCAGTGGGTTTTTATTGCTTAAGTAACTAGCCCCTCAGTTATATACTGTTATATGGATGCTAGTAAAAATATTAATAAAGAAAATATTACAAATCTTGGGTTAAGTGGCAGGTTATTCATTAAATAATATTGTATAGCTGTGTGAAAAGCTATTAAATATCGTCATTCAGATCCAAAGATCAAAATAACCTCTGTGATCAGTACAGACTTTATATCCTTTCTTCATATGGCTAGCAAAGTGCTATATAAAATTAGGATAATGCCACACTGACCTACTTAAAACATGGTTTTCAAAATATATATAATCTCTGACATGTCATATAAACTCTTGATAGTCTTGTCCCTCCCTACCTCTACTTCTAATTCCAATCTTGAATCTGACATTTGAGTACTAACAAACTTTACTGTTGCTGAACATGTAAAAAATATCCTCATCTTTAAGCCTGTACTTATGCTACTCCTTCCTGAAAGATACCATACCTTGCTTTATGCTGTCTCTAAGTGTGTGTGTTTGTGTGTGTGTGTTAAAATGGAGGCGAGGTATGCACATGATCTAGACCATGTAACACGGACCAAGAAAGATACAAATCGATTTTATTTGCTGCCAGAGGAAAGAAAAGAGGCAAGGTTTGGCAAGGGCTGCTTTTCATGGGGCTTGCTGGAGGAGTGTCCTGTGCATTCGGGGGCCAGTGGTAAGCCTTAGGAAAGCCTGACATACTGGCTTGGACATGTGTTTTGGTGGGAGCACATAAGGAATCTTGTAATCTGGCTGACCTGTGAGATCAAAGGTTCAGTGGTTAGCTGAGACAAAGGGCAAATGAGTAATCTAGCAAAATGAAAGGTAGACATAGTCAGGAAAATGAATGCAGGAATGAGAGGAGCTTGGGTAGTAGAGACTGTGGTCCTTCAATGCAAAACGACAATTTAAAAGACAGCCAGCAGGTTGCATGGGTAATCTTCCTCATATACCACATCCCACCTCTCTGGCAAACTATGGGTCTTTCTTAGTGAAAGTGAATAAGGGGACAGATGACAGGGGATGGGGATCCATTTTGCATACAGCAAATGTCTGTCAGCATCCAATGCCAAGGAGAGAGGGATGGAGGCCAAGGAAAGGAGAACAATGAAAGTCTCCTGCCCAAGGGGCTTCCAACCCTGGGGATACTTTATTTGTCCTCAGCTTCTCTCAGCTGGAACCATGATGTTCCCCCTCACACAGGAAGACAGAGGATAAATGCTTCTCTGGCAGCCTGCAGCCTGATGACTCTCACTGATCCTGGTGCCTACATTGTCTACCCTTTTCCTCATTCAACACCTGGGCTTCACTTTTTAAAAAGTAACAGCTGCTGGTGAGTCTCCCCTGCTGTCCTGTGTCTGGGTTCCAGGGATGGGTATGAGATGGACATATGAGAGAAGAGGGAAAAAAATGCAGGAAGAGGGTATGCAAGGATGTACCAAAAGCACAGTGAGCCTGGTGGGAGATGGTCAGAGCTCTAATTCTGGTTCTCTCCTAAAAACCTTTCTTCTCCACACTGCAATTTAGTTTTCTCACTTGCAAAATGAAGTCTCCAGAATCCCCACAGAATCCCTTTGATTTCTGATACTCTCAGACTCTACACACAGAACCAAAGCCAGAGAAAGGATTTGGGCCAGTGCTCCCTAGCAGATAGAAGAGGTAGCCTGAAATATTCTGTTGCTTAGGTCTAGAGAAAGCAACCTCACTGTTCCTGATCAGGGTGCATGTGACCGGTCCAGGCACATCCTCATTCATGCCTGGAAATCAGCCTCACGCTGATGCCAGAGACCCTACCTGCATACATACACCCTGCTCTCTATAGACTCCTCCCTGCCTAGCTGTTGGATGCACTCAACCTTCCCCTTCCCTCTCACCAACCAAACAGCCATTTATTTATTTTACATGTATGTTGAGAGCATTTTATCTGTCAGGCATGGAGGATATAGCAGTAAATCTGCCCTCGAGCTGCTTATATTAATAATAGACAACTCCCTGTGACTTTGCCAGGACTCAGGATATGCCTTCCCCCTTCCAAAGTCCTCTTCCACCCTAGTCCCATGAGGCAAGTTTACAAAGGAGTCTGACTCATGTGGAAATGTTCTCCCTGGTTCAAGAGTGAGGTATCTGGTTCAAGCCTTTGTGCTTAAGCATGGCTCCAATTGCATAATTTTCTACTCTTACAAAACGGTGAACTCTACCAATTGTTTGTTTTAGAAATTGAGCAAATATTAAGTCAAAATAAAAGAATAGTTAAAACATATAAGATGTAGAGCTAAGCACTCAGTGAATATCAATAATCCCTTTTCAGCAATTTCCTTTTCAGATCTCACTAGTGTCTCTTCTGCTGTGAATATTGTCATAACATTGTAATTAGACTTGTGCTAATAAATGAACTCCCCTGATTCTTTCTTAGTCTCTCATTTTAAGAAGAAACTCCCCAAAACATCCTTTCCAGGAGAAATAATCCCAGCCCTGTCACTGCCTCTCTAAGATTGCTTGTTTCCACCAGATCCCTCTCCATGCCCTGCTTATCACTCTGAAGTCAGCAGATGCGGGGCTCAGCACAGGACTCCAGATACAACTAATCAGGTACTGTACTCATTCAACAAACATATAGTGATGCCCTCTATGGGTTAGTCACTGATCTGAGCTCCAAAGTTACTGGCCAGAGAGGTCTTCTCTAGTTTGCTGTTGGTATTGCCATTGAGTCAATTTCTGACTCATAGCGACCCCATGTGACAGAGTACAACTGCCCTATAGGGTTTTCTAGGCTGTAATCTTTATGGAAGCAGATCACTAGGTCTTTCAGCCTTGGAGCCACTGAGTGGGTTCCACCAACCTACCTTTCCGTTAGCAGCCCAGTGCTTAATCATTGCACCCCCAGGGGTCTTTTTCTTCCTGCCAAATCTAAAATGCATCACTTTCATGCTCCTTCCTTTACAGTCCATCATATTTCTCTATAGCACAATATTATCTTGCATTATAGCATATGTTCATTTGCTTATTTTCTGTCTCTTCTCTGTTTCTATTCACCATTGTGTTTCTAATACTTGGAATCATGCTTAACATAGAATACAAATTCAGTAAAAATGTATCAGTTAATAAATAATCATTGAAATTAGGTTAATGGTAAAGCTAAGATAAATATTTATCAATATATTCAAATAACATTTAAAGGGTTAGAGTGATGTTGACCACTAAGCCAATCTCTATAGCTAAAATTAAAACACACATACATGGTTTCAGTCCACAAGAGGTTTACCTTTTAGATCAGATATTTAAAAAAAAAAATGGTAGTGGAAATATAGGATACAATAGGAGCACATAGAAGAGGTAGCCAACCTAAACTTGAGGAACTCAATAATGCTTTCCAAAGGAGAAAATGTCTAAGATGAGAGAGGTGTGTGAATTGGGGTTAACTAGACAAACAATAAGAAAAATGTATTCCAGGAAGAATAGTTTCTATACCAGGAGGAATGAAAATACAATGCTTGGATGTGACCGTGAACAATGGAGAAACTGGAAGAACTGCTTAATGTTGTTGACACCATAAAATATGAAGGAGACATTAAAAAAAAAAAAATTTTTTTTTTTTTTTTAATGAGGATAGATTAGAATAAAGGATATAAGCAGGAATAAGATCAGGCAGGGCCTTGGATGTTATTTTAAACTATTTGTACATCATGTCAAATTTGGTTTTATAAATATCAGTCTTGCTATAGTGTAGTGAGCAAATTAGAGAAGTACAATTAGAAGCTGTTTGAATAACCCAGAAAGAGATACATGACCTGAAATAGGACAGCATGATTGAAGATGATGGTAAGTAGATGGATTTGAGAGGTAATTGGTAGATGAAATCCCAAGACTTGGTAATTGATTGACTGGACACTGGGCAGAGGTGTTATATGGAGTAGTCAAATATGACACTTAATTTTTAACTTAGACCACAGAGATTATGAACAGAGATGAAGTAGAGGTTGTTGGAGAAGAGATGACAACAAGCTAAATTGTTGTCACGCTTCTGACAAAACGATGAAACATCTAGGGACAGATGTTCAGCATGCTGTTAGATATATGAGTTAGGATCAGAAGAAAGGGGAAATGCTGGAGTTATACATTTGATATTTATCAACATATGGTTGGTAAATAAAGTCATGGGAATGGGTGACATTGCCTCAGAAGAGATAATAGGGCGTGACCAGAAAGAATGGGAATAGTTATATTTAAGGGATGAGCAAAGAAAAGAATCCAGCAAGGAAAACTGAGACGAAACAAAACTATAGAGGACAGAAATTTTCAATAAGGTAATGATGGTGGTGGAATTGATAATGGTGAAGCAGATGATATTAAAGGTGATGACTTGATGCTGTTTATGATGTTGTGAACGTTAGTGAAATTGAAGAATAAACATCCAGAAATATTCATTTATTTTCAGCTCAGTCCCAGCAAAATGTCAGACCAATATCCTTTCAGTTCTCAGTTCACGTTCCAGACCAACGTCACTTGGTTCAGCCCCATGTTCTATCTCACTGGCTTTCCTGGATTGGAAGTCATGGAACACTGGATTTTCATTCCATTTGTTTTTATGTACCTGGTGGCCATCTCAGGCAATTGTTTCATCCTGATAATCATTAAGACCAACCCTCATCTACACACACCCATGTACTATTTGCTGTCATTGCTGGCCCTCTCTGACCTGGGACTGTCAGTGTCCACCTTCCCCACAACTATGGGGATCTTTTGGTTCAACTGCCATGGGATCTACTTTGAAGCTTGTCAAATCCAGATGTTCTGCATCCACTCATTTTCCATCATAGAGTCTTCAGTGCTCCTCATCATGTCCTTTGACCGCTTTGTGGCCATCTGCCACCCCCTAAGATACTCAGTCATAATCACTGACCGGAAAGTGGTCAGAGTAGGTCTGGTCACCATCCTCCGGGGCCCCATAGCCTTTGTCCCCCTTGTCCACCTCCTGAAGACTCTTCCTTACTGTGGTCTTCAAGTCCTCTCTCATTCATATTGCCTTCGCCGGGAAGTAATACATCTGACCTGCACAGACACTAACTTCAACAACCTATATGGGCTGACAGTGGTGGTGTTCACTGTAATCCTGGACCTGGTGCTCATTGTGCTGTCCTATGGGCTCATCCTGAACACAGTGGCAGGACTGGCCTCCCGAGAAGAGCGGCTTCGAGCTTTCCAAACATGTACCTCACACCTCTGTGCTGTGCTGATATTCTTTGTGCCCATGGTGGGGCTGTCCCTGGTGCACCGCTTTGGAAAGCATGCTCCACTTGTTGTCCACCTCCTCATGGCCAGCGTCTACCTCTTTGTGCCTCCCATGCTTAACCCAATCATATACAGTATCAAGACCAAAGAGATCTGCAGTGCCACCATCAAGTACCTAGGCCTTAGAAACGGCAATGCTGAGTCCTGGGACTAAAAATCCTGCTAGCTTTCCAGAAGAAGGCCTCCAATCAGTCCAAGCATTTACAGCATGAGTTCCTATTATAATGTCCTGTGCTCCCCAAGATTTTTTTTTTCCACTGCCCTAAATAAAGTGGAAACCCTGGTGACATAGTGGTTAAGTGCTACAGCTGCTAGCCAAGGGGTCGGCAGTTAGAGTCTGACAGGTGCTCCTTTGAAACTCTATGGGGCAGTTCTACTTGGTTCTATAGGGCCGCTATGAACCAGAATTGGCCAGTGGGTTTGGTCTGGATTTTGGTAAATTCAGTATAGATGAGGTTCTTTCTTGAGTTATGGCTTAGGAGTGCTGACCCTCTCTTGTTTAAATCATAATGGCTCCCCCATCTCTGAGACCTAGCAGCATCAAAAGCTGTGTAGTGAAAGACTGTTGATGGCATCATCTGAGTATACAACTAAAACTAAAACTATACAAACTAAACTCTTCAAAAACTAAAAATAACAGTAAATTAAAAGCATACAGAACAGAACCTAGAGTAGATAAATGTCAATTGCTCCAACTTACTTCAGGAAATATAACTCCACCCATGGCTGTTGGAACTGCTACCTGGCCAAGGTCCTTCTCTTACCTTCCTATCCTGGAAAATCCACTATCCTTAAGACTTCTGAGTCACATCAGAAACATCAGAACCCCTGCATTCTTCCTCAAAGCTTGGCTCATCAGAACTCTCCAACTTTTTCTGAGGTTGTGCTGGCTCTTGTTCTTCTAGAAGAAGCTCATTGCGGTCCCACTACTACTTCTCTCTAATTTCACTTTGCCTATAGGCAAACTCCGAGTTCCTCAACCTCAGGTATAACTTTAAGTGGAAGTCAGTATTTTACTTGTGATATTTTATATAATGACATGAACAGTGACAAATTTTGAACCAAGGAAACTACTAAAAAACATGTTTAAGTCAAAATCCTGTTGATCAAGATGGTTGAAACCTAGAGATGAAGGATCACCTTGTTCTCAGTTTTGAGTTTGCTTCCTCAAGGACATTTTCACTGAAAGACCCACCTCTCTAATACCAGATCAGATGCTCCATCTCCTCCAATCTGCATTTCTCATTGTAACATTTGCCACATGGCAATGTAAGGCTTTGGGGGTTTTTGTCTGTTTGTTTTCTGGCTTTCAGAATAGACTGCTAAAATGAGGTCCTCGGGGAAAATTATGCGTGCGTTTTTCATCATTAAAAAAAAAAGTTTTTCATCACTACATTCCCATAAATTCAGTGGTTGGCACATATGAGATATTCAATGAATAAATATTAAACGAATGCATGAATACATGAATGAACAAAGCAGCAACCAAAGATAAGACGGAGAACTTTTCTTGCCCAGGCCGGCTCCTCTTCTTCATGTCCAGGAAGCCCAAGAAGAGTCTCTTCTGATGGCATCTACCAAAGGGATGCTCTCCATCATTTTCCTAGTTCTGTTTCACTCAGGTCCTCTGGGCCTTCCTCTCCCCTCCATTTCAAGTTAAAATCACCATGACCAGGAAATACTTCTTGTTAGTTGTTCTTCACACCCCGACAGCCTGGGAAACCTTGTATGTAAACCACTACTCCTGTCTGACTCAGAGTACAGCAGAAAACTTGCCAACTTTGTTTAATTAATTCAGCTCTCTATTTTATACCTTGGACTCACGGGGATTCAGAGGTCCCTGGGCCATAAATACCTACCTCCTTGTCTCTACACAAGAGAGATTTCCATGAATCTGTGGTCCAGCTTTCCCCAATCTCTGCATTTCTTTCTTTAGTCAATACATAATCTCAGAGGATTCCCTAGGGTGGCATGTAAAAGGTTGATGTCTGTTTGACTGGTTTCTGATCTAAATTTATACTTTATTTCTGTGTGCCTGGACAAATGAGAGAAGAGATGGTGGTGGCACGTAGTGTTGGTGATCAAGAATAGAGATTCCCCTATATACCTCGAATATGTGCGTACAGTGACTTAAGAGGGAGCATGAACCATCCACACCACACGTGCCTGGTGCTCTCAGAGCTCTGTGTCAACTCATGTCCTTGTTCAGACAACAAAGGAGACCCACATACTACAAAGAAAATTCCCTTTGGAGTTAGAAATATCAGCACAGCTGTAACCTAATCCAACCCAAAACCCAGTGCCGTCAAGCCGTAACCTAAAAAAAAAAAAAAAAAAAAACCTAATAGGCTTCCCTAAAGTCATATTCCGTTTCCTGTTCTCTTAGTTTCTGGTCTTTTGGAATCTAGTAATCCTTTGGCCTCTATACCTCTTGGAGTGTGATATAAACATTTTTTACACATACGTTGTATTTGCTGTTTTTAGGTGCCATCGAGTTGTTGCCAACTCATAGCGGCCCTATGCACAACAGAACGAAACATTGCCTGGTCCTGTGCCATCCTCACAATTGTTGCTAGGGTTAAACCCATTGTTGCAGCCACTGTGTCAATCCATCTCATTGAAGATCTTCCTCTTTTTAACTGACCCTCTACTTTACCAAGCATGATTTCCTTCTCCAGGGACTGATCCTGTCTGACAAGTCCAAATTATGTAAGACGCAGTCTCCCTATCCTTGCATCCAAGGAGCATTCTGGTTGTACTTCTTCCAAGACAGACTTGTAAAATGAAATCCTTGACTGCAATCTTTTCTCCATTTATCATGATGTTGCTTACTGGTCCAGTTGTGAGTATTTTTGTTTTCTTTATGTTGATGTCTAATTCATACTGAAGGCTGTGACCTTTGATCTTCATTAGTAAGTGCTTCAAGTCCTCTTCACTTTCAGCAAGCAAGGTTGTGACATCTGCATAATGCAGGTTGTTAATGAGTCTCCCTCCAATCCTGATGCCCCGTTCTTCTTCATATAGTCTAGCTTCTCAGATTATTTGCTCAGCATGCTGATTAAATAGGTATGGTGAAAGAATACAACCCTGACACACACCTTTCCTCACTTTAAACCAATCAGTATCCCCTTGTTCTGTCTGAACAACTGCCTCTTGATCCATGTACAGATTTCTCATGAGCATAATTAAGTGTTCTGGAATTCCCATTCCCCACAATGTTATCCATAATTTTTTATGATCCACACAGTTGAATAATTTACCATAGTCAATAAAACACAGATAAACATCTTTCTGGTATTCTCTGCTTTCAGCCAGGATCTGTCTGACATCAGCAATGATATCTCTGGTTCCATGTTGTCTTCTAATCCAGTTTGAATTTCTGTCAGTTCCCTGTTGATATACTGTTGCAGCTGCTTTGGAATGATCTTCAGCAATATTTTGCTTACATGAAAGATTAATGATAAATGATAGGGTTCTATAATTTCCAAATTTGATTGGATAACCTTTCTTGGGAATAGGCATAAATATGGATCTCTTCTAGTCTGTTGACCAGGTAACTGTCTTTCAAATTTCTTGCATAAACAAGTGAACACTTCCAGTGCTGCATCCATTTGTTGAAACATCTCGACTGGTATTACATCAGCTTCTGAAGCCTTGTTTATTGCCAGTGCCTTCAGTGAAGCTTGGACTTCTTCCTTCAGTACCATTGGTTCCTGATCATTTGTTACCTATTGAAATGTTTGAACATCGACCAATTCTTTCTGGTATAGTGACTCTGTGTATTCCTTCCATCTTCTTTTGATGCTACCTTCATCATTTGATATTTTTCCTGTAGAATCCTTCAGCATTGAGACTGGAGGCTTGATTTTTTTTTCTTCAGTCCTTTCAGCTTGAGAAATGCTGGTTTTCTATCTCCAGGTCTTTGCACATGTTATTGAAATACTTTATTTTGTCTTCTTAAGCCAGCCTTTGAAATCTTCTGTTCAGCTCTTTTACTTCATCATTTTTTCCTTTTGCTTTAGCTACTCAATGTTCAAGAGCAAGTTTCAAAGTCTCTTCTGACACCCATTTAAGTATTTTCTTTCTCTCCTGTCTTTTTAATGACTTTTTGCTTTCTTCATGTATTATGTCCTTGATGTCATTCCACAACTCGTCTGGTCTTCAATCACTAGTGTTTAATGTGTCAAATTTATTCTTGAGATGGTCTCTAAATTCAGAAGGGATATACTCAAGGTTGTACTTCGGCTCTCATGGACTTTTTCTATTTTTCTTCAGTTTCAACTTGAACTTGTATATGAGTAATTGATGGTCTGATTCACAGTCAGCCCCTCACCTTGTTCTCACTGATGATATTGAGCTTTTCCATTGTCTCTTTCCACAGATGTAGTTGATTTGATTCCTATGTATTCCATCTGACAAGGCCATGTATATAATAGCCACAGTTTATGTTGGTGAAAAAAGGTATTTGCAAGGAAGAAGTTGTTGGTCTTGCAAAATTCAATCATGTAATCTACGGCATCTTTTCTATTGCTAAGGCCATATTTTCCAACTACCAATTCTTCTTCTGTGTTTCCAGCCTTCACATTCCAATCACCAGTAATTATCAGTGCATCCTGATTGCATGTTTGATCAATTTCAGACTTCAGAATTTAGTAAAAATCTTCAATTTCTTCATCTTTGGCCTTAGCGGTTGGTGTGCAAATTTGAATAATAGTCATATTAACTGGTCTTCCTTGTAAGCATATGGATATTATCCTATTACTGACAGTGCTGAACTTCAGGATAGATCTTGAAATGTTCTTTTTGACAGTGAATGCAAAGCGTTTCCTCTTCGTCATTCTGGGCATAGTAGACCATATGATTATCTGAGTTGAAATGAACAATGCCAGTCCATTTTAGCTCACTAATGTCTAGGATATTGATCTTTATGCATTCCATTTCATTTTTGGCCATTTCCAATTTTCCTAGATTCATACTATGTACATTCCAGGTTCCTATTATTAATGGACATTTGCAGCTGTTTCTTCTCATTTTGAGTCATGCCACATCAGCAAATGAAGGTCCCAAAAGCTTGACTCCAACCATGTCGTTAAGTCTGACTCTACTTTGAGGAGGCAGCTCTTCCCCAGTCATATATTGAGTGCCTTCTAGCCTGAGGGGCTCACCTTCCAGCACTCTATCAGACAATGTTCCACTGCAATTCATAATTATGAATTAACACATGGCGGATCTGTAAAACCATTTTTACTACTAAGAAAAGGAAATAACAAATGAACAATGAAGAAAAACTATAATGTACCTGAGAATAAATTGCAAAAGGCATGCAAAACTTATACAAAAATGTTATTGTAAAAAAACATGAAAATATAAGTGGAGAGAAATATATTCTTAATGAGTACATTCAGTTAACAAATATATATATGTATATAGTATATATGTCAATTTTTCAAAAATTAATCTATAAATAAATTCAATTCTAAGCAAAATTCCAGCTAGTTGTCCTATAGAACTTGATAGGTGATATTAAAATTCACATGGTGGAGCAAAGGGTCAAGGAAAACCAAGACGATTTGAAGGCAAACCAATGTATGGGGACACTCCCTAACAAAATCAAAGACAGTTTTGTAAATCTGTAATAATTTGAACAGTATAGTATTTGTGTTGAATTAAATAAATAGATAAGCAGAACAGACTAAAAGTTCAGAAAGAGATTCACAGATATAATGTTACCTGAACTAGTTAACATCAAAAATTGTGGGGCAAGGTTGGATTTTTCAGTGAATAGTGCTAGTCAAAGTTTTTATCCATAAGTAAAATATAATCGCACCCCTACATTACAGTATACACAAGAAATAAGTTCCATCACAGTAAAGACATGAATATTAAAAGGGAGATTTGAAAACTTTTAAAAGAAAATATAGAATATATATATATATATACATACGTAGAGAGAGAGAGAGAGAGAGAGAAGACACCAAAAACAATGAGAGGAAACAAACTACAAACTGGGGAATGATGTCTGCAATGTATATAAGCAACTGAAAATCACTGTCAAGAATATACAAAGAACTTCTACAAATCAGTAAGAAAAAGACTGATTATCCAATAAGAGGAGTCCTGGCAGTACAGTAGTTAAAAACTCAGCTACTAACCAAAAGGTTGGCCATTCAAATTCACCAGCCACTCTCTGGAAACCCTATGTGGCAATTCTACTCTATCCTTTAGGTTCTCTGTGAGTCAGAATCCACTTGATGGCAAAGGTTTTGGGCTCTTTTGGTTTATTCAATAAGAAATTGAGCAAAGCTATGAACAGGCAATATTCAGAAGAGGAAAACTGAAGTACAAATTAACGCCTGAAAATGTGTCCATCCCTACTAGAAATTAGAGAAACACAAAATATTTAACAAAGAGATACCATATTTCATCAATAAAATTAGCAAAAATGAAAAAGTTTAAAAATACCAAACATTAGTGAGGCTGTAGAGCAAGGCATTGTAATCTAGTGATCAATGTAGATTAGTCCAATCCATGGAGGTATTTGGGGACATCTATTAAAAGTGGAAGGTGCACCCATTCTTTGATGTAGCAATTGACTTTTTTTTTTTTAAGAAACATTTACACCTCTTGTACAAGGAGAAATGTAAACTCATATTCACTACTTCACTGTTTAAAAGAGTAAAAATTCAAAACAACCTAGCTGTCAGTCAATAGCAGAATAGATAAGTAAATTGTAATGCAGTGATATAATATTATAAACCATTAAAGTTACTAAACTATAGCAGCATGGCACAAGCATGGTGATAAATATGTTAAAGGACAGGAAAATGCAAACCAAGTGTCAGAGAGAAATAGGGTTGTGTAACTTAGAGGAGGAAACTGAGGAGCGTAGGAAGGGGGAGATGCCAGTTTAGGGGGACAGGATGAAGGGACAAAAGAAGAGGCTAAAAGCCAGAGACTGAAAGACTGAGAGAAGGAAGACCGATGGCAGAAAGACATGGAGAGAAAAATGGGCAGAGAGAGAAGAGAGTGAGGAAGAGTGAAAAGCAAGGAATAATTTGAGGTGAAGCTTAGAGACCAAGGGTGGATGGGGATGTGCTGAGAGATGGAGATAGGCAGAGGGAGAAAGAGAGAGATAGAGATGGAGTAGGAGATCCAAATGAAAGAAGGTAAGAAGGGGTTTGAGGATTTGAGGAGAAGAGAAAGTCTCCTGTGTAGCTGTGGCAGAGAGGGTGAGGACTGAGGGGCGGAGGGGAGCGGTTGTAGTGATCATATGCAGTGGGACTGAAATGAGGAAGGTTGAGAAACAGAAAGCGGAAGAGGCACTGAGGGGCTCAAGAGGTTGATACCCTAGAGAAGGAGGCAGGGGAAGCTCTCATAGCCCTTTGTTCAGCCTTCTTAAGTTCACTGGACAGTGAAAAATCTACCTAGTTCTTTGGACCTCTAGACATAGGTTCTTCAGCCACTGTCTATTTTTAGACAATGCAGAATGGTGGTTAAGAACAGTGGATCTGAAATCAAAGTGCCTGGATTCAAATCTAGTGTTTATTAATGACTCCAATTTATTAATTCTATGATTATTCAAATTATTTGCTTAACCTCAGTTTTTCTATCTTAATATTGAGAAAATTAGAGTACTTGCCTTTTAGGTTATAGAGCCATTTATATGCATTTATAAATGTGGTACAGTTAGAGCCACATATTCAATAGATGTTAGATTATTATTTACAGTTTCCAATACTACCGTCTTATTAAAAGTCATCCATAATATTTATATACCATATGCCAGCTACAGTTCTCCCCTTACTGTCTGCAGTGAACACTAAGAGTAAGTGATCTGGCAAACAATAGAGTAAAAAACTCAGGGCTGGGAGCTCTGCATTCTTGAACAGGTTTTTGGACTAGTCAGTCACATGGCTTTGGTGAAACTACCAACTCTCTGCATTTTAACTTCTTTCCATGATGGAAGGTTTTCACATGGGCCCTGCCTTCTTTCCAAGGAAGCTATTGGACTTAATGAGAGTATGAAAAGAAGTGTTGGAAGCCCCTTAACTGGGGAGTTGAGATTGTGGATTCCTTGCCTATCATATCCTCTACCACTTCACTTGAAAACCCAGTCCAGTAACAAATTCAGGTCTCTTTGTGTAACTAAAGAAAATCATGGGGAGGTATCATAGAATAGGTTCTGTAACTACATACTGACCATCCTTCAGAAACCTGCACTAGCCCACAGCCCTACTTATAGACCTGCTAGATTACAGATATCAGAGAATTCACTGGTTTGAATCCCTCTATTCACAAACCAGAGGATCTTTAATAACTCACCAGTCTTTGTCTGCAGCTCCTTTCCCAGCACCTGCAGCACTTCCTCCACTCCTTCTCTTTCATGGAGCTAGCTGTGGCCTTTGCTATGGCTCTGGCCCACCTCATGGCCATCCTTTTCCCACTGTGTTACACATCTGTGCTCACAGGCCCTTGTGTAGCATTGGCCGGTGTAGTGCTGGGCATTTGGAGTGCGGCCATTGCTGCTGCACCCTCTTTTTACCTATTAAAATTCAATTACTGTTACCCAGGGGCACTCTCCCATGCCTACTGCCTTCACCAGGACATGCTCCGCCTGGCCTGCTCTGAGATCCACTTCAACAGGCTCTATGGGCTGGGCATCATCATGCTGACCATGGGCTCTGATGTCCTCTTCTTCCTGCTCTTCTACACTATCATCTTGTGCACTGTGCTGGCCATCACTTCCACAGGGGAGTGGCTTAAGGCCTCAACACCTGCTTCTCCCATATCCTGGCAATGCTCTGCTGCTATGTACCTGTGCTAGGCCTAGCCATTGTGCATAGATTTGGGCACCACACCTCACTCCTGATACACATCCTCATGGACACTGTCTCTGTGCTCTTCCCACCTCTGATGAACCCTGTCATCTATAGCATCAAGGCCCAGCAGATCCACAAGGCCGTTCTCAAGATGGTTTCGCTGAGGAAGATACAATAAGACACTGGGGATGGACCACTGCAGTTGAAAATGAGGAATGACTTTTAGCTTTGTGTTAGAGCCCTCTTACCACAAAACAATTTTGGGTCACTTATTTTAATTTGGTCAATCGATGGTGCCTCATGAATAGAGTCTAATGTTAAAATCAAATAAAATTGTTGTTTATTACTATTTATGTAAATAATTATAAGCATATAGTCACTATTTTATACATGAAAAATAATGATTCACTCCTGTCTTTTACATAAATGTTCACAAATTTGAAGCAATTTTTAAACATTTTTTTCTCTACTAATTTGTTAAGATTCTAATTCTATAACCTATGTCATTAACAATGATATGGAAAGGTGAATTATCACTTCATATTATTGGATGAATTAATGAGTTTATCACCATTCCTCACACTACTATAGTTTTTTCATTTCATCCAGGACGACTTCTTGATAGATCTAAGGGGAGCTTTCCAAATTAGCTTTTTTATTCCACTTATTCCTATCTTAGTCTGAGAGAGAAATGAATCCTAAGATCTTGCCATGTTTTTCTTCCTGTTTCTTTAACTCTGCAATTGCAAAAATATTTTTAAGTTTTGTCTTCCACTTTTACTTCCCCCTATCTTCACTGTGTTATTTACCTTTAAAAAATAATAGTTGCAAATATAAAATATCTAAGAAACATAGGTGTGAAATGAAGAAAAAAGTATCGTGTGATAGAAGGTGGGGAATGTGATGGCAAAGATATTTTAATGGGATAAATCTAAGAGTGTTTACATGCTAATAACGGAATTAATCATAGAGGAGAGAAGAAAGATGGAGGAAACAAAAGGGAAGATTGTTGAGTCAAGACCCACAGAAGAAGCTGCATAAAATAGATGGTAATAACTTTTGAATAGAAGAAGAGACATCATTTCTTCTAGAAGAGGCAAAGACAGATTTAGATAAATGTGTGAGTGGCACAGAAGGAAGTTGAAGTTCTCATTTGGTGGCCTTCACTTTCTCAGTGAATTAGACTGTGAAGTATTTTGATTGCAGTTTATAGGAAAGTGATGAATTAGGTTTTTAAGACTCCAAAACTCTCCTACTTAGACCATCTTTTCAGGCTCATTTATGCTTTAAGGATAAAAGAAAAAAAACTTAATTTTTAATTCCTAGAAGGCAAAAAAGAAAAAGAAAACCCTTTTATCTCTCACAGTTTGCATAAATTATTTCCTCTTCCTGGACCATATGTCATTGTCTGATTACTTTCTATCCATATGTTTCAGTCACAGTCCAGTGAGGAAAACAATGCTGAGTATTGCAAACAAAGGAGGTTTAGGAGAACAAATTATTTACAAAATTTTTGGAAAAGGTCAAAAAGGAGAGGCGACAAGGGGAATGTTGGATGAGCAAAAAGAAAACAAGAAAATAATGACTAATTTACACCAGAAATTAAAAATGCTTCATTCACCCTGAAATAACTCCACCAGCCTGACAAGCTGTTTCACAGCCAGACACGCAGCAATCGCGAGAACCCATTGCAAAGTACCTTAAGCTGATGCTGCCCTGGGTGCTCAGGTTCTTAGGTGTCCTGATTCCTCTACTGCAACCACCAGCCTCTAACATTTTTGACAGCACAAATCAGGACTTTTATCTTCTCCTTCCATTTTCATATCTCCCATCAACCCTCCCTTTGATAGAACCTACCAGAAAGATAGCTGCCAGGGACGTATGAGAAACAGAGTTTGTAGTCTCTCAGTCTAGGGAGTTCCAAATGAATTATAGAAGGGCTGAATGGAACCAGGAGTCAGCAAATAAAGATTGTGTACATCATGTTTTAGGTTTTAAAAATTAACTTAAACATCACTTCCTCAGGAAAGACTTTTGTTGATTCCTAGTGTATCACATTATTATCCCATCATGATCCATAGCGAAATTATCACAGTTGCTTGTTTTGTGTCTGTTATATGCACTAGACCATTAGCTTCATGAAGGCAGGAAACATGTATCATATTTTCTCTTATTAACCATGTGCTTAGCACAGGAGCTAGCCCATAACGTGGATTTGAAACTGAATTTCATTTGTGGGCCAACAGATCTACAGAATATAACCCAAGACATGAAAGGTGACCTTCAAAACAATGTTACCCATCAGAATATTTTTCGTCTTATACAGGAAAATAAGCCTGTCTTAGGCTGGGTTCTCTAGAAAGGCAAAACCAGTAAAGCATATAAATATATTTAAAAATTCATATCAAGGAAACTGTCCCAATCTGTGGATCAGGATAGAAGCTTTTCCCAATTTACAGAGCTGCAGATGCTGGTAAACCGAAGATCAGCAAGTCGGAGAGCAGGACTCTTGTTTGCAGGCTGTGAAGATCAAAGAATCCCAAGATGGACCGGTAAGTTGCTAGGTTAAGTTTCAAGAACTGGAAGTCACACAAGAGTCAGCTGCTGGATCCCGAACAAGCCAAAAACCTTGGCAAGCTGAGCAGGAAGGAAGTAGGTAGTGGAAGGCAGAGAGATGAAGGCTGAGGGTGCAGTGAACCACCACAGACCCCATCCCCACCAGTACCACTCAGCAGATTCCATCATGGGGGTGACCACATATCGAATTTCAACAGGGAAGTGATCACAATGTTATATAACTGCCATAACACTGAGAATAATGGCCCAGCCAAGTTGACACACAATTTTAACCATCACAAAGCCCAAATGTGAAAAAGAGTTCTTAGAAGCAAGAATTCAATACTGCGTGCTCCTAAGGAGAGGAGTTATCTCATGAGAAAATGAGGACAGTGGCATAGAACTCCTTTTAACATATCAGAACAAAACAATAACAAATTATTAAAAATGGTTTCCTCATTAGAGTAGACTAGGATTAAATCCATTCATTCATTTCTTCATTCAACAAATATTCTTTGAGTGACTATTATTTTAAAGAACTTGTTGATGGGTTAGATAAAAATTTCAAAAGAGTGGGAAAGGAGAAATCAAAGGTGACACACATACTTCAAGCTTCAGTAAGCAGAGACTGATATAATTTATTGAGATGGGAAAAAACTGGCATTGCAGAGAAGTCAACCTAGAGGAAAAAATTAAGAATATTATTATTGGCATTCTAGAAATGTCTCTAAGACTTCAAAGGATGAGATAAACTTTTTATTTGGATGGTTGTATTTGAAACATAGAAATGTAATTTTATGAGTCATAGTGTACAGATGGTAGTTAAATTCATGAAAATGGAAATAACCCTTAGTGAAAGGAAATAAAGACAGAGGAGAGTTGGGCCTGAACTGAGCCCTAAGGAATCCTAGTGTTTATGGATCAATTAGAGGGAGGGAATTTAGGAAAGAAGCTAAAGGGAATGATTAATGAGAAAAAAAATAAGAGGCATAAAATATGGAGTCAGCAAATCCACGAGAGAATAATACTTAAAAGAAAAAGGAGAAAGTTGTCAATTCATTAATGCTACCACTGAGACCTGTAAGTAACATTAGGAAAACCAGAAAAAGTCCATTAGATTTAGTCAAGATTTGGGAGGAGTGGGTTTTTTTTGTTTTTTGTTTTTTCATATTAGACATTTCTAATTGATTTGACTTTTATCATATGCAGGTATCAATTCAAGTTTTTAAAAGAAAACCAACTTAAAATATTAATGACTTGGAAAAATAGTTTGTGAATTATTCATTAATCAGGTTTTAGCAAGTTATATAGTGGTTACAAACAAACTCAAAATCTTAGTGCTTTAAAACAACAGAAATTCATTTCTTTCTCATGTAACTTCTTGGTGATCTGTTAGCACTGGCTTTGCTGCACGTTTGTTCTTAATTCTGGAGCCAAAGCTGAGGAAGTATACCCTCTGCCATTATAGTGGCAGAGAAAAAAGAACAACAACAACACACAGTAAGGTGATGCCAAGATGGTGGAATAGCCAGACACTTCCTATGAGCCCTCTTACAACCAAGACCTGAAAAAACAAGTGAAATGATTATATTTATGACAACCTAGGATCCCTGAATGTCAAAGGCAAAGTTAGAAAACAGCCTATCTATAAATACAATGTAATTCCTATCCAAATTCCAATGACATTTTTTAATGAGGTGGAAAAACAAATCACCAACTTCATATGGAGGGGAAAGAGGCTCTGGATAAGTAAAGCATCACTGAAAAAGAACAAAGTGGGAGGCCTCACTCTACCTGATTTTAGAACCTATTATACCACCACAGTAGTCAAAACAGCCTGGTACTGGTACAACAACAGATACATCAACCAATGGAACAGACTTGAGAATCCAGACACAAATCCATTCACATATGAGCAGCTGATATTTGACAAAGGCAACAAATCAGTTAAATGGGGAAAAGACAGTCTTTTTAACAAATGCTGGTGGGATAACTGATATCCACCTGCAAAAAAAATGAAACAAGACCCATACCTCACACCATGCAAAAAACAAACTCAAAATGGATCAAAGACCTAAATATAAAATCTAAAACGATAAAGATCATGGAAGAAAAAATAGGGACAATGTTAGGAGCCCTAATACATGGCATAAACAGTACACAAAACATTACTAACAATGCAGAACAGAAACTAGGTAACTGTGAGCTCCTAAAAATCAAACACCAATGCTCATCCAAAGACTTCACCAAAAGAGTAAAAGGACTACCTACAGACCGGGAAAAAGTTTTTAAGCTATGACATTTCCGATCAGCGCCTGATCCCTAAAATCTACATGATACTGCAAAAACTCAACTACAAAAAGGCAAATAACCCAATTAAAAAATAAGCAAAAGATAGGAATAGACACTTCACTAAAGAAGACATTCAGGTAGCTAACTGACACATGAGGAAATGCTCATGATCATTAGCCACTAGAGAAATGCAAACCAAAACTACAATGAGATTCCATCTCACTCCAATAAGACTGGCATTGATCCAAGAAACACAAAATCATAAATGTTGGAGGGGTTGTGGAGAGACAGGAATACTCATACACTGCTGGTGACAGTGTAAAATGGTACAACCACTTTGGAAATCGATTTGGCACTTCCTTAAAAAGCTAAAAATAGAACTACCATACGATCCAGCAATCCCATTCCTTGGAATATATCCTAGAGAAATAAGAGCTTTTACACGAACAGATATATGCACACCCATGTTCATTGCAGCACTGTTTACAATAGCAAAAAGATGGAAGCAACTAAGGTGCCCATCAACAGATGAATGGATAAATAAATTATGCTATATTCACACAATGGAATACTACACATCGAAAAAGAACAGTAATGGATCTGTGAAACATTTCATAACATAGAGGAATCTGGAAGGGATTATGTTGAGTGGAATTAGTTGCAAAAGGACAAATGTTATATAAGACCACTATTATAAGAACTCAAATAGTTTAAACAGAGAAGAATATATTCTTTGATGGTTATGAGAGAGGGAGAGAGGGAGAAAGGGAGGGAGAGGGGTATTCACTAATTAGATAGTAGATAAGAACTACTTTAGGTGAAGGGAAAAACAACACACAATATAGGAGAGGTCAGCACAAATGGAGTAAACCAAAAGCAATTTCCTGAATAAACTGAATGCTTCGAAGGCCCGGATTGCAGGGGCGGGGGTTTGGGACCATGGTCTCAGGGGACATGTAAGTCAATTGGCATATCAAAACCTGTTAAGAAAACAATCTGCATCCCACTTTGGAGAGTGGTGTCTGGGGTCATAGACATTAGCAAGTGGCCATCTAAGATGCATCAGTTTGTCTCAACCTACCTGGATCAAAGAAGAATGAAGAACACCAAAGACACAAGGTAATTATGAACCCAAGAGATAGAAAGGACCACATAAACCAGAGACTACATCAGCTTGAGACCAGAAGAACTAAATGGTGCCAGGCTACAACCGATGACTGCCCTGACAGGGAACACAACAGAGAACCCCTGAGGGAGCAGGAGAGCAGTGGGATGCAGACCCCAAATTCTCATAAAAAGACCAGAGTTAATGGTCTGACTGAGACTAGGAGGAACCTGGTGATTATGGTTCCCAGACCTTCTGTTAGCCCGAGACAGGAGCCATTCTCAAAGCCAACTCTTCAAACGGGGATTGGACTGGACAATGGAAGAAAAAATGATGCTGTTGAAGAATGAGCTCCTTGGATCAAGTAGACACATTAGACTATGTTGGCATCTCCTCTCTGGAGGGGAGATGAGAGGGCATGGGGGTCAGAAGCCGGTGTAATGGACACAAAAAGAGAGAGTGGAGGGAAAGAATGTGCCATCTCATTAGGGGGAGAGCAATTAGGAATATATAGCAAGGTGTATATAAAATTTTGTGTGAAAGACTGACTTGATTTGTAAACTTTCACATAAAGCACAAAAAAAATTTTTAAATTAAAAAAAAGAAGCATATAGTAGCTCTTCAAGATTCTGCTGAAAATAACTCATCACTCTTCCTCATACATCATTAACCAAAACAAGTCATAAGCCAAGCCTACTCTAAATGTGGCAGCTAAGTGTAATCCTACCTGTAATGGATGGGATAACCTACCATAGACAGCAAATAACCAGAAGCAAATTATAGTCCACACAGAGACAAATTACATAGTTTCCATCCAGACAAGTTATCAAAGAGTAATAATAACGGAAGTCTGGAAAAAAATCAAAATCCAAACACGCTACAATATATTATTGTCTTCGTTATCTAGTGCTGTCATAACAGAAATACCACAAGTGGATGGCTTTAACAAAAAGAAATTTATTTTCTCACGGTCTGGTAGGCTAAAAGTCCAAATTCAAGGCATCAGCTCCAGGGGACGTCTTTCTCTCTCTGTCGGCTCTGGAAGAAGGTTCTTGTCCATAATCTTCCTTGGCCAAGGAGCTTCTCAGGTGCAAGGACCCCATGTCCAAAGGACATGCTGTGCTCCTGGTGCTGCTTTCTCAGTGGTATGAGGTCCCCCACTCTCTGCTTCCTTTTCCTTTTATCTCTTTATCTCTTAAGAGATAAAAGGTGATGCAGGCCACACCCCAGGGAAACTCCTTTTACCTTGGGTCAGGGGGGTGACCTGAGTAAGGGTGTTGATTACAAGTCCACCCTAATCCTCCCAACATAAAATTAGTCACAAAATGGAGGACAACAACACATGGCCTAATGAAGGTGATACACACATTTTGGGGAGAACATAATTCAATCCAAGACAATTATCTAAAATGTCCAGTTTTTGACAAAAAGACATGCAAAGAAACAGGAAAGTACTACCCATACTCAAAAAAAAAAAAAGGTTAATTATAATTAATTCAAAATGAGCCAAAAATAATATAATTTAGCACTGGGAATGGCTGCAATTTGTGATTTCAAAGCATAATGAATGCAATAACAATAAGTGAAAAATTTAATTGTGATTTTGTTTACCATTGTGAGAGTAAGTTAGACAGGTTTTAAATTTTCTTGTTGTCCCTTAAAGCCAGGTTCCTCATCCATAAAATAGGAATAGAGTGGTACACATCTCATAGAGATATAGTGAAAATTAAAGAAGAAAATGCCCAAGAGACACAAAACAACTTAATAGTAGTTACAAATAGTTCTAAGGGCTGTAATTATTTAAGTAAATAGGCATTGTCAAGACTATAGAAATAACAATGCCTCCCTCCAACCAGGACCCTTAAATGTGATGATTGGAAAGCAACCAATGAAATAAAGTAAATTAAAATAACTTTATATTATGAAATACCTTTGCTTCCTCTTCTAACCTAGTCTTTCATCCATGACATATTAATCCTGTCTTGATTCCTCTGTGCAAAACACATGTCCTAATTCTTGGTCTAAGAGATTGCTATGTTTACATAAAGGAGGGAGATAGGACTCTAAGCCATAGCTGGAATATAATAGTTGTTCCACACATACAAACTTAATTCAAGTTTAATTTCAGGGGAAGCAGAATAAAATTCTTAGGTGCAGGATGAGGTGGCTATGGCTGGAAAACAGGAAACCTTTCCTCTCAATAGCTTATTGGCATACCTGAGTACTGTGGATATAATCACTCTTCTCACAATTTCGCCAATAAGATCGTTCATCAAAATGAGATCGCTTAGCCGTCGCCTTCTCTATATTTGGGGGGGGGGAGTGAGGAAAAAACCAGTGCCATCAAGTTGATTCCGACTCGTAGCGACCCTATAGGCCAGAGTAGAACTGCCCTATAGAGTTTCCAAGGAGCACCTGGCAGATTCGAACTGCCGACCCTTTGGTTAGCAGCCGTAGCACTTAACCACTATACCACCAGGGTTTCCAGTTCGGGAAACAGGGATCATAAATGGCACAGAGCATGTAAAAACAGTGGAAATATGATGCTACCATCACCTAAATGAATGTAGACTGCTGACATCTAGGCTTATAATGATTTGGTAAGAATTCAGCTGGATTTCAGCTGCTGAAAATGAAAGACTTACTGTAGCCACTCTAGCTAAGAAGCCCTGCCAGATATGCATATGGGAGTGGTACCTCATGGATGAGCTCAAGCATGGCAACGATTGTGAGGATGGCTCAGGACTGGGCAGTTGTTCGTTCTGCTGTGCATGGGGACGCTGTGAGTCGGAACCGACTCGACGGCACCTAACAACGACAACCTCATGGAAGGCCAGGTGAGATGACCATTTATGGAGAATGCAATGAGGGCTAGCTCTCAAGCTGATGGCCAAAAAAGCCACTAGCAGAGTTAGTACCTAGTCTGAATCAAAATATCAAGGGGGATTTCCCAAGGGTAAGGCAAGAGCAAGGGAGGGCCAAGGACAAATTCTAAAGGAAACTGCTGGAATAATTTCAATAGAAGTTGGATTCTGTTTGTGATGAAGAAGTACAGTCAACTAACAATTTGAGTGCCAACAGTGTTTTAAGCGTTTTCAATTACATTTTCTCTCTCTTTTTTCTTTTTGCCCTAGGAAGGAAGTACAACTATTGCTGCTTTGAAAATGAGGAAAGTAAGGTTCAGAGAGCACTCTGCATTCACTACTAAAAAGTGAAGCTAGAGATGAGTGAAATTAGGTTCTTTGACTCTATAAGTTCTGTGAGTAATTCAAAAAAAGGTCAGCGAAGGGAAGGGTTAGGATGATGCAGTGAATGAGGTTCCTGCTTTCTCATACTACAGAGGAAAATTACCCTGGAGAAATAGAAAAGCTTACATTATAGCCAGAGAGAGAAAAGTTCAGACTGGGAGTATGTTAAACCTCGCGGTGGTGCTGTGAGGGGGTCATGTCCTTGAGTCCCTAACCTAAGGAAAGAAATCTCAGCTCTGGGCAAATGCTGCAAAGTCTAAAGGCCTTTAGGTCATATTTTACCAATTTCAGTACAAAAATTTCTGTCTGTGCCCATAACCCACTGCCATCAAGTTGATTCTGACTCATAAGGACCTTATAGGACAGAGTAGAACTGCCCAGTAGGCGCTCCAATGCTGTAAATCTATACAGAAACAGACTGCGACACCTTTCTCCCATGGAACAGCTGGTGGGTTCAAACCGCTGACCTTTTGGTTAACAGCTGAGTGCTTTAACCACTGTACCACCAGGGCTCATAAGACACAGAAATGTCCCTCACCAACAAGGTTTAGGATAAAGCACTGAGTGGGGGACAAGTATCAGAGTTTTTAGAAGGACCTATAAGCAAACATATAATATACAAATGCATATGTGTACAGAGAAATGTAATGTGTGCATGTACACACTATGCATAATGTGTACACAATCAATCAGTTCATGTATATGTGGGAAGATATATAGGCTCATATAGTCATGCAATCTTACAGGCAAAGTCCCAAATGAAAGGATCATAGCTATGAATATATCTGCACATACAGCTGCACAGGTATACATGCATGCACCTGTATTCACATGTATATTTACATAAATATACACACTTGCATGTGCACATGTTCATACAAACATCCATACGACACACACACACACACACACGTCATCTGGTTCTATATGTTCTCAAAACTTTTCTCATGGCTCCCATGAAAGCATCTCTTTTGGATCTTCTGTTCTTGGCCCAATTATGCCTAAGGGACCAATCACTTTCTTCCAGAAATAATTTGCCTGAGTTCCCCAGGGAATTGTGACTAGCAAAATTGGGATGAGAGGAAATAGTTATAGAATCGTGATAAACAGCAAGACCAATCATCCCATGTGTCCAGTTAGTGAGCTGGACACCAGGCTTGAGACCAACTACATTCAACAGCATGTGGGTCCTTACGGAGGAGAGGTTGAGTTTGCCCTGGAAGATCAGGCTATGGGATCTGGAGGACAGGATACATGTCCAGGTGAGCTGAATCTGGGATTTTTATTCTGAGAGGCAGCTCATTTATAGAGCATATTTCATTCCCCACTCCCTCATTTAATGGAAGACTGTTCTCCCTTAAGGATACAGACTTTGTCCAGAAGGCCTTATGGTAAGAGAAAGACATTTGGAGTCTGTCTATACCCAGCTCCTCTTTCTCAATTTAGGAAATCTAGTGCAGGGAAGCCTCCATTTTGCCCCCCACATCCAATCCTTTTTCAATTATGTACTTAATTCTTCTATTTTCTGTTTTTAAATCTGTCTTCCTTCCTTAGGTCTGTTTATCCTCTTCCCCTCTGCCTCCCATATCAAGCCTGCTCCCAGGTGATAGCCTTCTGTCCCATGAGGGCATCTCCATAACCTTCAGGACCTAGTCTTCCTTAAACCCAACACCTCTGATGACTTATGCCTTTCACCGTCCCCACATTTCTCCATATGTTTGACCCAGCCTCATCTCAACTCTCATTTCTCAACATTATCATGGATTTCCTTATATGGCTTTTGTTCAGGTTTCTTTTCTCATCTAACTTTAACTTCAGTTTTGCCACAAAGAAGCTGTATGACTTTGGCAAGAGAAATACCCATTTCTAATTGTAAGTAGGTGTGATTAAGTCCTTTTGAGGATTTTTAGGATTAATAAAATCATATGAGGATTAGTAAAAATGTATACAAAGATACACAAAGCACCCTTCCAGGGTGTCTGATACATAATACAAAATCAATATATTGTATTACCTTTTCTCATAATTCTTTCTTTGCTCAACCAAACACCAGGCTATAGCCTCTCCTTGCAATACTTCCCACCCAACCCTCACATCTCACCCACTAGTTCCAATTTCTAGAATAACAACTGTTTATGTATAAAGCAGTAAAAAGAACATTACGTAATTTTTCTGTCCTCAAAGAGGCCCTCTTTTTTAAAAAAAATTTTTATTGTGCTTTAAGTGAAAGTTTACAAATCAAGTCAGTCTCTCATAGAAAAATTTATATACATCTTGCTATATACTCCTAATTGCTCTCCCCCTAATGAGACAGCACACTCCATCCCTCCATTCTCTGTTTTCATGTCCATTTTGCCAGCTTCTGACCACCTCTACTCTCTCCTCTCCCCTCCAGATAGGAGATGCCAACATAGTCTCATGTGTCTACTTGATCCAAGAAGCTCATTCTTCACCAGTATCATTTTCTATCCCATCGTCCAGTCCAATCCTTGTCTGAAGAGTTGGCTTTGGGAATGGCTCTTGTCTTGGGCTAACTGAAGGTATGGGGACCATGACCTCCGGGGTCCTTCTAGTCTCAGCCAGACCATTAAGTCTGGTCTTTTTAAGAGAATTTGGAGTCTGCATCCTACTACTCTCCTGCTCCCCCAGGTGTTCTCTGTTGTGTTTCCTGTCAGGGCAGTGATCAGTGGTAGCTGGGCACCATCTAGTTCTTCTGGTCTCAGGCTGATGTAGTCTCTAGTTAATGTGGTCCTCCCTGTCTCTTGGACTCATAATTATCCTTATGTCTTTGGTGTTCTTCTCCTTTGCTCCAGGTGGGTTGAGACCCATTGATGCATCTTAGATGGCTGCTTGCTAACGTTGAAGACCCCAGGAGAAAGAGGCTCTCTTTTGATAACAAAAGATGAAACATTTTCCTCACCAAATGCCCAGTCTGGAATAATATCACCATTTATTAGTGTACACCTTTCTTCCTCTCATTCTCCCTCTCTTTCTCCTTTCCCTGTATTTAGCCCCGGTGATATGCTGAAAATATAGGCTCCAGGTCTTCCCTAGAAGAGCTCACAGACCATTAGGAGAAAGCCACCTAAACAACTAAGCTTCAATGCAGGAAGCTGAGTGCTAGATGAGAGAAAAACAGTGTGGGAAGCTTTGATAGAATGTGACTAGCTGCATGAATGAGTGAGGAAAGGCACCACAGGGGAACTGACATCTGAATTGGATGTTATAGAACAAGGAAGGTGCGGTTATATTTGTTTTACAATATAATTTGATTTTGAACTAAAAGAAAGGAAAGGAAAGGAAAGAGAGAAGAAGGGAGAGGAGAGGAAAGGAAAAGAAAGAAAAACAAAACAAAACATGCAGGAATAATCAGGAAGAAAAAGACAAGTCAGGATGTGTCAGGATTTGTAGAGTCCAGTTAAGAAGTTAAATTTTTTCAGGGGAGTTTCACAGGCAATAACAATTGCATAATTCAAAGAGAACACATGTATTGGATAGAAAGATATTTCCTTTCATTTTAAACAGGGTGCAAGGAATAAAAATCGCCTTTCCTCTTATTAATTCTAATTGATGGATCATGTTCAGAGGCCATTAACTTTATCTCCAACACATCACCATGAGTGTCAGGGGATAACATGCATTTTAGGATCAGTTTTATTCACTATTCTCTTGATATCTCCAAAATTAGAACACCAGCCAAAGGACAATGGAGATCACAAACCCAAAGCTTGTGCTGAATCCAGACCACTTCTCCCTTTCCATACCCTATCATGGACATTCTCTCTCAAACTTTATTTTTTACATACATGGCAGGTGACAGTACTCTGGAAGTTCTACACAATTATTCATTTCTCATGCAAATACTTTTTTTGTTTTTAAGGCTCAAAATGTAGAAAACCGTGTATTTTTTTTTTTTTTTTTAATGTGGGTGAGATCCAGTGCCCCTGGTGTTTCAAGAAGCAGGGTTAAATTATTTCTTAGAGACATTTCAGATATTTTAAAAGACTTGGTATAATAAGGTTAAATTAAAAGTCCAAAGCTGATATCTCCAATCTAGAAAATTTTAAGTGATTAAGAAATTACTTCATTATATAAAAAAAATGAATATTATCTATGAGGATGGGGAGAGAAAGGCCTGAATGAAAAATGTGTGCATGAAAACTCAATGCCTGGTTTATATTAGTGATGATATTATTACTATTATTATTATTATTTCACCAAAAATAAAACAGTATTGAAAGTGTATTGTATGCCAACTATTCCATACATATTTACTTGACATGGGAAATACTCAATTTTTACCAGTTATACACAATGAAATAACTATAGAGGTAAGGTTGAATTGTGAATAATAAAATTTCCCTTCGGATTCCCTTATTCTGTAGATATACCTATTTGCAGGTTATGACTCCACATTTTCTTACAGTATTGAAGAACAAATGGAACTGAGCATGGAATATGAGAATGGACATGAACTGGCAGTTAGTATTAAATAGAGAAATTTTCAGGTCTTTCTCAGTTTCTAACCTGTTATCCTTTATGTGTCTCACTCCAGGTTGCGTCCTTGGCCTAGGTCAAGTTCTCCAGACTCCAGACAAGTAAAAAATGGTCAACAGCAGTCAATTAACCCAAAATATTTTCTGCTCTTTGGTTTCCCTGGTCTGGAGGCCTTTTACCCCTGGTTCATCTTCCCACTCTGTTCCACATATCTTGTGGCCCTTGTGGGGAACAGCTTGATCTTGACAGTGATAAAGAAAAATACGTCTCTCCACCAGCCAATGTACCTCTTCCTAGCTATGCTAGCCTTTGCTGAGTTTGGTGTCTCTGCCTCAATACTGCCCACTGTGCTGGGCTTCTTCCTTTTTGGTGCCAATGAGATCTGCTTTGAAGCCTGCCTTCTGCAGATGTTTTTCATACATTCCTTTTCTATCATGGAGTCAGGAGTTCTACTGGCTATGTCTGTGGATCGCTTTATGGCCATCTACAACCTACTGCGGTATACTTTGCCCCTTATTGCTGGTACTGGTGCTGCCCTTGAACTGAAGAGTGTGATACTCATGTTCCCACTGGCCTTTCTCCTGAAGGATCTGCCCTTCTGTGATCACAACACCCTTTCCCACTCTTATTGTCTGCACTCAGATCTGATCCAGCTGCCCTGTGGGGACACTCGTCCCAACAGCATTCTTGGGCTCTGCATCGTCGCTTCCACTTTTGGGCTAGACTCACTGCTCATCGTGGTCTCTTATATGTTGATCCTCTATACAGTGCTGGGCATTGCCTCTGGGGAAGGGCAGCAGAAGGCCTTCAACACACGTGCGTCACACATCTGTGCTGTGCTTCTGTATTACGTGCCTATGATCAGCATGGCTCTGGTGCACCACTTCATGAAGCATGCTGCACCTGCTGTCTGCCTACTCCTGGCCAGTGTCTACCTTCTGGTACCACCTGTGCTCAATCCCATTATCTACAGTGTTAAGACCAAGCAGATTCATCAGGGGTTGATACAACTCTTTCTTCAAAGAAAATATTGAGGGAGTTAAGGCAGAGGATATGGTTCCCTTCAAGTCAGCCAGTTTTCTTACTAAAACCTTTTCAAGGAAGGAAGGAGTGATCAGCACCTCGGTAAAGTTACAAAGCTTGCTAATGTTACATTTTGATGAATGTGTGGGGAACATATATTTTCATACATTATAGGGGTAATCTAAATTAGTATAGCAGAGTTTTTCTCAGCAATTTTGTTGTATGCATCAATTTAAAATGCATATGTCCTGTAACCCAGAAGTTCCCGTTCTTAACACTACTCTACATTCATCCTCTGATATTCGCACACAGGCTCAGAGACTTGAATAAGGGTTTTTACATTAGCAATGTTTGAAATGAGTTTTAAAAAAAAAGAAAAACTAAAACTGAAAGGTCTTAAGTGACTATCTATACTATGGAATATTCTGTAACAGCCACAAAAAAAAAAAAAAGACTGATGTTTCATTGCATGGATTGGTATTCAATCCATATTGATAAGTAAGAAAAAGTAAATTACACACACACAAAGATGCATGTGGGTGTATAATGAATATGTATATATTAATATAAAATATTAATACTTATGAATATGTATATAGTAATATAAATTTTAAATACATTTAAAATATCTGCAAAAACACTAAATTAATGTCTTTTTATGAAGATGGCTATGATGGTTGAAGAGAAATCAAAGAAGACTTCCACGGCACCTGTATTGTTTAAAGATTTTCAAAAATAATATCTTCAGTACTCTCTTCTGTTACTAAAATTGTGCATATATAATATACTGAATATGATAACATAATGAATGTTATAATAGTAGGTGTATACACTAAAAACCTTACCAATCAAAAGCAAAATAGATACTAAGAGCAAAGCTGTATGACTGAGAATATACACTGAAAATAAGCCCAAAGGGAAGAATTACGGAAGTCATGAACCAGTAAAGTTCTTGAAGGCTGCTGATTTGGGGAATAACACAAGTTCCTCCAGCTAAGACCTCCCTGAAAGAAATTAGTGTAGATGGACTATGAGGTGACAAATTGGAGGGCAGAGGGATTAAGCTTGCTCACCCCAGACATCCTCACTTGACTTGGGAATTTGAAATTGAGCTTTCAAGAGTTTGGTGGAAATTAAGTTATTGCAGACTGAATGTTAGTAGGAAAGTATGATAAGGAAAATTTTTCTGAGAACTGGAAAGCTTTGTTTTATTTGGATTTGTAGGGGCTCTTGGATTTATAGATACTCACACCTCCCTCAGAATAGATTTCAAGTGGCCATTGAGACTAGGTTGCCCCATTATTCATTCTGAGACTCTTTGTTTCTTATCCTTTATTTCATATTACATATCACAATTGTAATCAAATAATTATCTGTGTATTGGTTGTTAAATGTCTCAACTAGTAAATTTTAAGTTTAATTGTGTCTCTCTTGTTCACCACATATACCCAGTGACTCCTGTAGTGCCTGGAATATACTAAAACCAAAACCAAACCCATTGCTGTCAAGTCAATTCCAACTCATAGTAACCCTATAGGACAGAGTAGAACTGCCCCAAATGGTTTCCAAGAAGCAGCGGTGGATTTGAACTTCTGACCTTTTGTTTAGCAGCCAAATGCTTAACCACTACACCACCAGGGAATATTTGCTAAATGAATCATTGAATAAATGAATATAAGCCTGTGTATATTTCCATGATCCCATGATTATTTTGGGAAATGCTGGTAGCGTAGTGGTTAAGTGTTATGGCTGCCAACCAAAAGATCAGCAGTTGAAGCAACCAGGTGTTCCTTAGAAACTGTATGGGGCAGTTCTACTCTGTCCTGTAGGGTCACGATGCATCAGAATCAACTCGATCGCAGTGGGTTTGGTTTGTTTTTTTTTTCATGATTATATTTAACTTTCTTTGGTAGCATCTGTTACCAATTGTTTGTTATCATTTTCACCTGCAGGCTTTACCCATTGTCCACTGTGGTCACCACATCCTGTTGTCCCCCGCCCCCCCAAGATCCTAGACATTGTATCTGTGGTAAAATGGCAGAAGATCCTCTCCATGTCTTATACTTGGTGATGATGACTATCCTCTTCCAGTTTTATTACTTTTATTACTTTGGGGGAGCCTATGCATTGCCTGCAATCCCACAGGTTGCCATAATGAATGCTTTCCTCCCTTTCCTCATTGGCAATGAACCCCACTACCTATCAAGACTACAGAGAGATGCAATAGCATTTTTGTACACTGACCTCCAAAGAAGGTTGGGAAATATCAGACTAAGGAGACCCTTGGTTTTATGGGGTCCTGAATCATTCTGGATTGCTGTTAAGTCAGTTTTGGATAGTCAGACTAGTGCATGTATTTGTGACCTATGTGAGCTATAAGCCATTATAATTGGAAGATGAGTGAGAGAAAACAGCCTCCTTTATATGCAAAAAATGAGTCCTAAGGATCACAATAGAGGGTCCTAGACAGATCAGGAGAAAGATGTAGAACAAAATTCAAATTCACAAAAAATGACCAGACTTACTGGTCTGACAGAGACTGGAGGAACCCCCAAGACTATGGCCCCCAGGCTCTGTTAAGATCAGAAGCCACACTCAAAGTCCACCTTTCAGCCAAAGATTAGACAGACAGGCCTATAAAACAAACAGTCATAATAATAATAAGTGCTTCTTAGTTCAATCAATTATATGGGACCAAATGGGCAACACCTCCCGAAAGCAAAAACAGCAAAGCAAGCAAAAACAACAAGGCAGGAAGGGAACAGGAAAACTGGACGAATGGAGATGGAGAACCCAGGGTGGAAACAGAAACGGGGAGAGTGCTGACACATTGTAGGAATTGCAACCAACGTCTCACACACACACACACACACACACATAAAATTGTGTATAAAATTTTTTAATGAAAAACTAATTAGCACTGTAAAATGAAAAAAAAGAGAGTCCTAAAGAGAGAAAATAGAGCCTGGGTGGTGCAAGAAGTTTGTGATGGGATGTTAACCAAAAAGTTAGCTGTTCAAACCCACCCAATGGCTCCACAAAAGAAATGCCTGATGAACAGTTTTTGTAAAGATTACAGCCAAGAAAACTTATGAAGCGGTTCTGTTCTGTCACACATGGGATCACCTTCGGTAGGGGGGCCCACTTCATGGTGGCTAACAACAACAACAAAAAGAAAGAAAAAGTGGAATGAATTAGAAACCTGAGTTTTTCGTGGATGGAAGGAGAAGCAGCGTTCTTAACACTTAAATCCCCCAGCAACAAGTCAAGTATCTCTTTAGAAGGAGTGAGTCAGGTCCTAAGAGGTTTTATGACGTATATCAACATACTTAATGGGATTTCCTGGGTCAGCATATATGTGTAGCTCTCTGAAAACCTGAGGTGAACTCTCTCTTCTTTAAATATCCTACCCCGTCTCACAAATTAGGTGATGCCAAAGGAGTGATGTCTGAAAGTGCTAGTGTAGTTTCAGTGGTAAACAGAATGAGATATGGATTATTTTTGACTGCATTAAAACCAACCTTGAGTTTTGTTTCTAATCAAAGTGATTGTCCTTTTAATACAACCCATCTACTGACTAAATAGAGACAGGATGCTTACTGATTCTAATCTGAATTTAGTAAATTATTACATAACTAACTTTACCCTTTCTGTAGCCCTAGTCTTGCATTACATCCTTTATATATCTATATGAAAATATTTTTAAATGTTTTTTAATCACTCATCTTGGTGATTGGTAATGAGGGAAAATTAGTTTCCAACTGTGAAAGAAAAGTTTTCTCTATAATAAAATTAAAATTTCCTCCTCTTGGGGGAAAAAAAAAGGTAAGCAAATTGTTGTATTTAGTATAGGTTATATATTGAGAATTGTGGGGGAGAGTTTGTTGTTGTCTGTTTGTTTAAATGTGTGCATTGGATTACAACTAACTTTTTACTGACAGCCAAGACAAGAGAAAAATTTTCTAACATTAATCAAATTTATTATTAACATTGATTTTAATTTAGCCATCATAAAATTCTAGGATTGGTTTTGCCTACATTACGGCTGGCTTCAGAAGTTGTCATGGAAGAGAATATGGAGTTGAGTTTCTCTTTTCATCATCCAAAAGCCAATGGTTTAAAGGAGCATTGCATAGCTGCTCTTTTTCTCATCCTGAGACGTTTCTAAAATAACACTTAGATTGAGAACCAGAGACATTTCCTGTGTTACAAAGACACACTTACTAAGTAATTATCAGGATTATTATATTAAGTATTTGTGTGGATCATAACAAATTATGGATAACAATCTAAAGAATGGGAATTCCAGAACACTTAACTGTGCTCATGAGGAACCTGTAGATAGACCAAGAGACAGTCGTTCAAACAGAACAAGAGGATGCTGTGTGGTTTAAGGTGAGGAAAAGTATGTGTCATGGTTGTGTCCTTTTACCACAGTTATTCAATCTGTATCCTGAGCAAATAATCTGGGAAGCTGGACTATATGAAGAAAAATGCAGCATCAGGATTGGAGGAAGATTCATTAACAACTGCAATGCGCAGATGACACAACCTTGCTTGCTGAAAGTGAAGAAGACTTGAAACACTTACTGAAGAAGATCGAAGACCACAACCTTCAGTATGGATTACAACTCAACATAAAGAAAACAAAAATCCTCACAACTGGACCAATAAGCAACATCATGATAAACGGAGAAAAGATGGGAGTTGTCAAGGATTTCATCTTACTTGGATCCACTATCAACACTCGTGGAAGCAGCGGTAAGAAATCAAACGATGTATCGCATTGGGAAAATCTGCTGCAAAAGACCTATTTAAAGTGTTAAAAAGCAAATATGTCACTTTGAGGACTAAGGTGAGCCTGACCTAAGCCCATTGTGTTTTCAATTGCCTCATACACATGCAAAAGTTGGACAATGAGTACGGAAGACCAAAGAAGAATTGATGCCTTTGAGTTATGATGTTGGGGAAGAATTTCAAATATATTATGGACTGCCAGAAGAACAAACAAATCTGTCTTGGAAGAAGTACAGACACAATGCTCCTTAGATAAGAGGATGGCAAGACTTTGTCTCATGTACTTTGGACATGCTATCAGGAGGAACCAGTCCTTGGAGAGAGATATCATGCTTGGTAAAGTAGAGGGTCAGTGAAAGAGAGGAGGACCCTCAAGGAGATGAATTGATACAGTGGCTACAACAATGAGCTCAAACATAGCAATGCTTGTGAGGACGGCACATGACCGGCAGTGTTTCATCCTGTTGTAAATAGTGCTGCTATGTAATTTGTGATTTAGATTTTTAGTAAGTAGAAATTTTAATTCACCAGGAGCCTTAAACAGCATTCAGATATTTCTTTGTTTCTTGCCACTACTTTCTTCTGTACTTAATGTCTTAATATACAAAACTAAGATGTTACATTGTTCTCTGACATTCGGTTATATTTCATTTTTCCTCATATGTTCACGCAGGTCTACACCCTCCAATATTTAGTGACAAGGAGAAAGTGTTTGATCCACAACTGAGCATTTGCTTATCCTTTTTCTACAGCTCCTGGTGCAGAGATGACTAGCAGTGATGACATCTGAATCATAACTTCGTTATCTTATTGATTTCTGTTCCTTCTCTTCCAGGAACAAACTTAAACAGAAATTTGGCACAATTTTGGGGCAAAGATTTTTCATGGGGACATTAGCATAATTGCCTGTTCCATTAGTGGGAATAATACGACATGTGTCTTTCTGAGAAAGGTGTGCAATATCCTTGATGTTAAGTTACTTGAGAATAATAGTTAATGGAAAAAGCTCTAATTTTCATATTTTTGTCAATAAACCATTGCCATTGAGTCAATTCTGACTCATAGCTAATCTATAGGACAGAATACTACTACCCCATAGGGTTTCCAAGGAACGACTGGTGGATTCGAACTGCCAACCTTTTGGTTAGCAGTTAAAGGCTTAACTACTGCGCTATAAAAAAAACAAAAAACTCAGTGCCGTTGAGTCGATTCCGACTCCTAGCGACCCTATAGGACAGAGTAGAACTGCCCCGTAGAGTTCCCAAGGAGTGTCTGGTGGATTCGAACTGCCGACCCTTTGGTTAGCAGCCATAGCACTTAACCACTAAGCCACCAGGCACCACCAGGGCTCCTTTTTTTCAAAAGGGAGAGACAATCATTAAATATATAATGAGTGTTAAGGGGATTAGAGACTTATAAATGAGAAATTTCATCAAGGGTTTCCCAGAACACCATCCCAGGTTATAATGGAAAATGACAATGTCCTTGATGTATATATGTGTGCTGAGTATTTGAAACACACACCAAGGCCTGGGGGAAAAATATACCAATGTCCCAAATTATACTCAGTGTCCGTGGTGTGACTCATCCAATAATCTTGCATCATAGCTTCTGAACTTTTTCTATATCAGGGAAGTTTACTTTTATTCAATTTTGGCTACTCCTTGGACAAGCTCTGGACCTCGTTCTCAACAAGAGGTACTTTTCTCCTGCTATTAACCTCTACTATTCTATTTTCTGATCACAGATACTTATCTCCTAAATCTCCTTAAACACATTAGATTGAACTGACCTGTTAAGGCCCTGCCTCATTTAATCTCTCCAATATTTCTAAGTCTCTCAGTCTACTCCTGACTTCATATACATCTGGATCTAATCTAGACCACATTATTCATCATTTAAAGCATTCCCTCACCAATTACACAAAGCTCTTATTCTCTTATTACACCAACAACACAAAAAATATATTTTCAGAACTACTTTCGAAAAACCTATAAATGGGTCTTGATGTATTTTCAAGCCAAATCACTTTTTTTTTCCCTAGAAAACCAGCCATGCACAATCATTAAATTCTCTTCAACATTAGGTTCTAAAAATGTTTACTTTCTGACATCTCTCTGTAGCTACCACATGCTAGGAAGCCCTACTCAGCACAGCTTCTTGGTTAATCTCCCTACCTCGCCCAATCTAAAACTTTTTCTCACATTAGTTTAACCATCAGATTCTATCATCTTCTGTTATTAAAAGCCCTTAATGATCCTAGGATATCAACAATTCTGTGCCCTACTTCTAACTTGATAAATTCATGTTTATAAAAGTAATAGTGAGCATTGGAGATGAAAGTATTCTTTTTCCAAGACGCAGTTGTTCTATATTAGCTAACTCTAATGGTATACTTTTATGAGTCAGACGTTTTTCTAAGCAACTTACATATATTAATGATTTCATTCTCATAGTAAGTGCATATTATTTTTATCCTCATTTCACAGAAGTACTGACTGATTCTATGTTCTTGCTCCCTCCCATAGGGACCATGACACATTGAAAAAGAGTGAAGCAATTGCCTGAGTAATTGCTCCTCAGGGAACTCAGATCTATAACCACTCCTCCACTCCCTGAAAACTCTGGTTAGCTTAAAAAGGGAGGCAGTATTCCAGCACCAAGGATAGGAAGATGTTAATGCCAGGGTGGCACGGAGTTCCTTAAGTGAGCTTTCCAAGTCCTCAACTCTGCTCCTGGTGAGTGCTGAACCCCATGATCTCCCAGTCCTGCCTCCTGAAGCAGCCTCCAGAAGGAATTCCAACCCAATCCCAAAGTTTGAAGGCCTCTGGATTTCTCTCAGTTAGTTGTCATTTCCCTAGCTTCCTGACCTGTGTGATAGGACAAGGGAATAGTCTTTTTAAATTTGATGAATTCTAGAAAGTTTTGACATTATATAGTCTTAGGTCAGTTATGCAGTGCATATATCCTGGTTATATGCCTCATGTGTTAAATAGGAAGTCCTTGTCACCCTATCTCCCTCACAGATGTGGTCTGAGGATCAGTGAGAAAAAGATGAGGAAGAAGCATTGTTAACAGAAAATTGGAGATAAATCTAAGATAATTTTTCACCTCTGACTATGACTGATCCCTTATGAGAAACTCTGAGAAAGTAGAAGGTAGGAAAATTGGGGGAACACTGATATTCACTGTTTGCTAAAGGCTTACATTAAATACCCAGAGCCACTCTCTGAGGTAGACATTTCTGGTCTATCTTAAAAATAAAAAAAAGAAATGGAGGTGCACAAAGATTAGGTAGATAACACATACACCACACATAGGATTCACTCCCAATTTTGTACTGTTCCAGGGATGTAGTACTCACTTCACCACACCTTCTTGCTGATCCTTTGCTGTGTCCTATGTTGTGGGTGATCTCTTTTGTCTCCTTCCATCCTGAAATGCTCTTCTTGAACAAATACTAAACTCAAGGGAATGATTGTCTTTTGGGATCTCTTTCAAAGAGACCTATCTGGCTAGGGAGATTCTGGAGGATGGGATTGGAAAGGATAGGAAAAAAAAAAAAAAAATTTCAGGTATCTCTCAAGATTTATCCCTAGTTATATCAGGCCATTTGGGGTATGGCAGGCAAGATACCAGTGCAATGGGATCAAGAGAGCAATAGCACAACACACAGGAGGAGAAGTTGCTCAAGCCAGAGGCAGACCAATATGTAGTCTGTTTAAAGAGCTAAAAAAGATATGTCGAGCTTTCGAAGGTAAGGAGAGAACACAGAAAGAGCATGACAAGTGGGAAACAGGGACTTCCCCAAGTTCCTCTGCCACGGGAAGTTCTGGTATATATGATTATATCTTAAGGTCAATGATCTGTCCCTGAATTTCCCCTCCCTAAGCACAGACCTTTAAGTTAAGTTCTAGCACAGACCTTAGCCCAGAGCTTTTCCTAAGCTAGTATCTTCCTGATGCTGAGTTAAACTGCGCTATTCCCAATTTTTTTTTTATTCCCAATCTCTCCACTGAGCCTAGCAGATTCCTACCAATTTCTCATGTCTCTACTTAAATATCATTTCCCCAAGAAAACATTCTCAGACTTTGAAGAATCAGTTGTTTTTTTCTTCTAGATCCCGGTCACTGTATCCTGATCTTCTCCTTCGTTGCACTTAATATAATTGTAACCAGCTTGGAGAAGAGAAGTTTTCAACATATGTGATGACTTATTTGAATATTTGTGGGAGAAGATGTGTTCTCTGTTGTCACAGTGATTGAAATTTGCAGAGAAGATTTTATGAATAAGGCCAGGGATTGGGGTTGACAAAATCCTGCACAGAGGAGGGCCAGTTGTTTATAGATCAACAGGGAAAAGAAGAACTTAATAACTGCATGGGATAGTGAGGTCCCTGTTGCTGAGGAATCTCAACAAAGGCTGAATGGACAGTTCACATCAGAGAGAGGGTGTAGAGAAAAGATTTCTCCAAATGTGGGAAGTATGTGAAAAGATTTCTCCAAATGTGGGAAGTATGTGTGCATATGCCAATAGATGAGTGTATGAGTGTGCTTAAGGTAGGAGGTGAGTTGAAAAATACCTTCAAAAGTCCTTCCAACCTTGCAAGTCCAGGATTCTATTGTTATAACTGCCCTGGCCCATTCAGAGCTCAGTTAAAACACACCCAATTTAGAGAGATGGTTTTCTCCTCCTTCCTCTGTCCTCCTCTCCTGACCAGGAGGGTTTTCTTTAAAAATTTATTTAGGTTTTTGGTTTTGTTGCTGCACTGTATTCACGGATGTGTCTGAGTCAGAAAGAAGAAATTCCAGTGGATAAGGGGGCTGTCTTTGATAACTGTGAACGAACAGATTGTGGATATCATAATGAGAGAATACTTTGGTCAGCCTTAAACTTTGACTACAAATCCAACAACCTAGGTTCCTGCCTTCATTGCTTCATTCACGTCTTTTCACATAACGTTGCCAGTTGTATTCAAGTTTTGTCAAACCCCAGAACAGTAAAACCCAGTTTGAGTCCGAGCTCAATTCTTTTCTAGTTTAATTTGGTTACTGATAAAATTTCTGTTCACATCTTCTTGATACTAGTCCATATCATAGGCTGGTATTTCCTATGCATGTTTGTCGCATCAGGAGCTTTCTAGGGCTAGGCATCCCCACACCAACACAAAGTATCCATCTCTCCCATTGCTGATCTACCAGTCCAGAACCTCCCAATGATGGAGACTATAATCCCCGCCAGACTTAAAATTTCCCAACTACAATCATCTGCCAGTTTTCAGGCATGAGACTTTTGGTCACTTGAATCTGTGACCTTAGTTTTTTTTCTTTTCTTTCCTCAGTCTCCAATGGCCTTTCTCCATGATAACATCTATCAGCTTGTTTCTAATTTTCAGGGTGGCACTAATCCCACAGGATTCGATTTCAATGTGAAGAACTCCAATAGCTCTATGAGGTTTTTACCTACAACATTCATTCTGCTTGGCATCCCAGGGCTGGAGACAGAGCATATCTGGATCTCCATCCCCTTCTGCCTGATGTACATCATCATCTTCCTTGGAAATGGCACCATTCTTCATGTCATCAGGACAGACACTGCCCTACACCAGCCCATGTATGTCTTTCTTGCCCTGTTGGCATTGGCTGAGGTTGGTGTCTCTGCATCCACCCTGCCTACAGTGCTAGGCATCTTCCTGTTTGGCACCACTGAGATTGGTTTTGATGCATGCCTTCTCCAGATGTTCTCCATCCATTCCTTCTCCATCATGGAATCAGCTGTGTTGCTAGCCATGTCCGTGGATCGCTTTGTGGCCATCTACAGTCCACTGCATTATACTGCCATCCTGACCATGCCCCGCATCACTGGCACAGGAGTTATGATTGGGCTGAAAAGCATTATGCTCATGGCCCCATTGCCCTTGCTCTTACGGCGACTACCCTTCTGTGACCATGATGTCCTCTCCCATTCCTATTGCCTCCATCCCAACCTCTTACATCTACCCTGTGGGGACATTTCTATCAACAATATATATGGGCTTTTCATTGTTACCTCCACTTTTGGGCTGGATTCACTGCTCATTGTGATCTCCTATGGGCTCATACTCCACACTGTACTCAGTATCACCACTGGAGAGGGGAGAAGGAAGGCACTCAACACATGTGGGTCACACATCTGTGCTGTACTCACTTATTATGTGCCTATGATTGGGTTATCTATGATGCACCGCTTTGGACACCATGTGTCCCCTCTGCTGCAAGCCATGATGGCTAATGCCTACCTCTTCTTCCCACCTGTTGTTAATCCCATTGTCTACAGCATTAAGACCAAAGAGATCCGTCGTGGCATTGTCCGAATGCTATCAGAGATGAGGGCCAGAGTTTAGCCAGAGGCCAAAGTTGTAAGAATTTTTTTTTTCTATATTCACAAGGTATCCTAGATTGCATGTTATGCCATTGTTGTTACCTTAAAACGTGGGGTCTAAAAGGAGAATCTTCATAACCTCGCAGTAAACTGGAGTGGGGATGCAAGTTGGAGTGGTTGTGTGTGGCAGAATCTATAGAGAATTGATGTTATTTTAAAATATATTGTGTGACAAGAGGTTTGCCATTATCTTGCATAGCTGGAGCACGCATACAAGAAAATTTGTGAAAGCACAGGATTTTCCATAAAAAAATGATAATCTGAAGTTGGAAGATCTTCTGGGAAACCTTTTGAAATTACATTACTCCTTTATCTTTTCCACAGGAAAAAACTACTAGCTATTATATTCAGGTAGGCATGAAGCTAAATTAGAAAACCTGAGAAAATGCGTACAGTAGTATAAGGATTTCCACCTTCACTAAGGGGAGGTTAGTTTCAGAACAATCTTCCCTCCAAGAACAATTTGTAAAGTTAGAAAGATATATTTTAAATGACTTCAGAGAACATTCAAACCAGTGAGGATATAAAGACTAAAAACTCAAAAAGAAGTGAAGCCTGGAGAAGTGACCCTGATATTTGGTGACATTTTCTGTTAAGGCCTTTGCCAATTCAACAGTAATAGATGATAAAATGAGAATAGCTTACAGCAATCTCAAAGGGATAGAAAGCAGGGGAACAAAAATTGAAACACAGAAACCTCCAAGAAAGATTACCTGGTAAATACCTAGGCATTTGGTTGGATTCCAGAAAGCTTATAACTTGGAGTAAGGGAATCAGAAGTAGACCGGCCCCACAAAGTTGTTTTTTCTTTTTTTTTTAATCTTCTTACTACCTAATTTCACTACCCTGTTTGTAAGAATTAAAATGACCAGCCATCCCAGTTTTCTCAGGACTTTCTCAGTTATGACAGAGAGAATACCACAATCTAGGAAATTCTACAGTCCTAGAAAAAATGATGGTTGGTCACTATAATCATAAATAAAAGTAAAGTCTCTTAGCAGAAAGATATCAACTTGTAGCTCAAATTAAAAAAAAAAATTAGCATCATGAATTTTCATTATATTCATTAAGAATCTAATCTGACATGCAAAATACAGGAACGAAACAAGAATCAAGAGAAAAAAGAATAAGAGCAAAGGGTTAAGCCCACAGACTATTCATCTTTTGGGATCATTATATGCTGACATTAAAATAATTGCTTAAATAAAATTTAATAAATTCAATAATAATACCTGAGTAGATATAAATGATTATTGACAGTATGAAAAACATAATGGTTTATATTTTTAAATTACATGTAGAAATAAAATACATACACCCAAAAGGACAAAAGATTAAGCTAAAAATCAAGCCAAACCCATTGCTGTCAAGTGGATTTTGACTCATAGTCACCCTATAGACAAAAGATTAGAAGAGTCAAATTAGTCTTTAGCACTTACATTGTCCAGGAAGAAATAAAAAGCTAATACAAACTCGACTTGTTGACTTGAAGATGTATATTTAATCTCTATAGTAACCACTACAAAGTCGGTAAAGGAAGTTTTAACCTAACACTTAGCTAAAGGAATATAGAAAAATGAAACATAATAAATAATCTAAAATAAGTCAAGAAAGGTGAGAAAAGGATGAAATAAATTTTTTAAAATAGAAAGATGACAAATTTGAATCCATTTATGTAAGTATGTACATTAAAACAAATTGATCTGATACTTAAAAGACAAATCTAATCTTACAGAATCAAAAGTATTTGCATCTCTTTTAAGGAATATCTTAAATACATGAACACAGAAAATGTTTGAAGAAAACAGATAAAAATGATATTCCATACAATTGCTAACCAAAAGAAACCTGGAATAGCTATACTAATATCGATAAATTGAGTTCCAAAAAAGAATGATTACTAGCGATGAGGAGCATTTCATAATAAAAACAATAAGCAAGTTAGATGAAACATGTCTAAATTTGCATGTACCTAATAACATTAGCTGAGTCTTGGTCATGCAGTGGCTAAGCTTTAGGCTGCTAACCAAAAGGTTGTAGGTTTGAGCCCACCCATCACCTCTGGGGAGAAAGAACTGGAGGTCTGCTCAAATTAAGACTGCTGTTGTTGTTGGTGCCGTCTAGTCTGTTGTGATTCATAGCAACCCTATGTACAACAGAACGAAACACTGCCCAGTCTTGTGCAATCCTCATGATCATTGTTGCGTCTGAGCCCACTGTTGCAGCCACTGTGTCAATCCATCACATTGAGGGTGTTTCTCTTTTTCGCTGACCAGGCATGATGTCCTTCTTCAGGTGCCTTCTGGTGCCTCCTGATAACATGTCCAAAGCACGTGAGACAAAATTTTGTCATCTTTGCTTGTAAGGAGCATTCTGTACTTCTTCCAAGACAGGTTTGTTCATTCCTCCGACAATTCACAGTATATTCAATATTCTTCACCAACACCATAATTCAAAGATATCAATTTTCTTCGGTATTCTTTATTCACTGTCCAGTTTTTGAATGTATATGAAGTGATTGAAAATACCATGACTGGGTCAGGTGCACTTTAGTCCTTAAAGTGACGTCTTTGTTTTTGGACACTTTAAAGACGTCTTTTGCAGCAGATATGCCCAATCCAAGACTTTGTTTGATTTTATTATCACTGCTTACGTGGACGTTCATTGTAGACTCAAGTCAAATGAAATTCTTGACTTTCAACTTTTCTTCCCTGTGAAGACTAAAAAACCTAGAAAACCATCGGGGTAGTTCTATTCTGTCACATGGTGTTGTTATGAGTCAAAACTGACTCAATGACACCTGACAACAACAACAACGTAGCCATAAAATGCATAAAGCAAAAATTACCAGAATTACAGAAATAAGTAGACAAAACCATAATCACACTGGTAGATTTTATTACAATTTTCTTAGTAACTGATATAAAAAGTAGGCCGAAAAAACAAAAAAATCAGTAAGATTAAAGAGATTTGGGAAACATGATTAAAACCTTAATCATACCCACATTCTTCTAAAACACACACGAAACACCTACCACAACTGACCATTCAGATGTAGTGACGTTGTATTTCTTGATCTGGTTTGAGGACAGATGTATTCAGTTTCTGATTATTATTGAGTTATACTCTTCTAAGGTGGCACTTTTATCTATAAATATTGTATTCCAATAAAATGTGAATTAAAGACAAACTAAAAACGTAATGCAATATGACACTGTTAAAATTTAATAAGCATCTGTTTGTATGGTGGTGAGCAGTGAATCAATCTGCATCTAACTTATTTTCATACTTACTTTCACCAAATCTCCAGTTTTGAGCCTCACACACCATCCCCCTGCCTTCCTGAAATCCAGATGCCTCAAATTCATACCCTGAGTTAGAAAAATGGCTTGACTTGTTTTCTCAAATTTTTTTTTTTCTGTAGTCAGTTAGGTTCCATCCCTCTTTGTTTTGAAAAATGAGTTATAGTCACCTATATTCTTCCTATATTCCATTTTTGAAATTTCTCCCCTCCTATTTTTTTTTTTTTTTTGAGGACTTTCTGGGTGCCACAAACAGTTAAGCACTCAACTACTAGCCAAAGAGTTGGTGATTCGAACCTACCCAGAGGCATCTCAAAAGACAGGCATGTCAGTCTGCTCCTGAAAGGTGGCAACCTTGAAAACCCTTTGGAGCAGTTCTACTCTGCACACCTGAGGTCACAATGAGTTAGATTCAACTCAGAGGCAACTAACAACAACAAAAATATTGTTTTAACACTCAATACCTTTGCTCCCATGAGTTTATACTTGTATTATTATTAATATTTGAGATAAACACATATGTTCAACCCACCTAGTTTCCACATTTTGATTTACGTATTTTTCTTCCTGTCTGCTGTCAGATTTAATATATGTTTTTAATTTTGTCCCTGTTTGTTTTGGAGTTATAAATTATACTTCTGTTCATAGGGGTAATTTTTTTAAAATAATTTTTACTGTGCTTCAAGTGAAAGTTTACAAATCAAGTCAGTCTCTCACGCAAAAACCCATATACACCTTGCTACACACTCCCTATTACTCTCCGCCTAGTGAGACAAAAAAAAAAAAAAAAAATTTTTTTTTTTTTTTTAGTGAGACAGCCTGCTCTCTCCCTCCACTCTCTCTTTTCGTGTCCTTTTCACCAGCTTCTGCCCCCCTCCACCCTCTCATCTCCCCTCCAGGCAGGAGAAGCCAATGTAGTCTCAAGTGTCCACCTGATCCAAGAAACTCACTCCTCACCAGCATCCCTCTCCAACCCATTGTCCAGTCCAATCCATGTCTGAAGAGTTGGCTTCGGGAATGGTTCCTGTCCCGGAGCAACAGAAGGTCTGAGGGCCATGACAATCGGGGTCCTTCTAGCCCATTAAGTCTGGTCTTATGAGAGTTTGGGGTCTGCATCCCACTGCTCTCCTGCTCCCTCAGGGGTTCTCTGTTGTGTTCCCTGTCAGGGCAGCCATCGGTTGTAGCCAGGCACCATCTAGATCTTCTGGTCTCAGGATGATGTAGTCGCTGTTTCATGTGGCCCTTTCTCTCTCTTGGGCTCATAATCACCTTGTGTCATTGGTGTTCTTCATTCTTCTTTGATCCAGGTGGGTTGAGACCAATTGATGCATCTTAGATGGCTGCTTGCTAGCGTTTAAGACACCAGACGGAACTCTTCAAAGTGGGATGCAGGATGTTTTCTTAATAGATTTTATTATGCCAATTGACTTAGATGTCCCCTGAAACCATGGACCCCAGACCCCTGCCCCTGCTACGCTGGCATTCGAAGCATTCAGTTTATCCAGGAAACTTCTTTGCTTTTAGTTTAGTCCAATTGTGCTGACCTCCCCTGTATTGTGTGCTGTCTTTCCCTTCACCTAAAGTAGTGCTCATCTACTATCTAATTAGTGAATACCCCTCTCCCGCCCTTCCTACCTCCCCCCGCTCTCGTAACCACAAAAGAATGTTTTCTTCTCAGTTTAAACTATTTCTCAAGTTCTTACAATAGTGGTCTTATACAATATTTGTCCTTTTGCAACTGACTAATTTCACTCAGCATAATGCCTTCCAGGTTCCTCCATATTATGAAATGTTTCACAGATTCCTCACTCTTCTTTATCGATGCGTAGTATTCCATTGTGTGAATATACCACAATTTATTTATCCATTCATCCTACGATGGGCACCTTGGTTGCTTCCATCTTTTTGCTATTGTAAACAGTGCTGAAATAAACATGGGTGTGCATATATTTGTTCGCATAAAGGCTCTTATTTCTCTAGGATATATTCCAAGGAGTGGGATTGCTGGATAGTATGGTAGTTCTATTTCTAACTTTTTAAGGAAGTGCCAAATAAATTTCCAAAGAGGTTGTAAGATTTGACATTCCCACCAGCAGTGTAGAAGTGTTCCAATCTCTCCACAGCCTCTCCAACATTTATTCTTTTGTGTTTTTTGGATTACTGCCAGCCTTGTTGGAGTGAGATGAAATCTTATTGTAGTTTTGATCTGCATTTCTCTAATGGCTAATGATGGTGAACATTTCCTCATATATCTGTTAGCTACCTGAATGTCTTCTTTAGTGAAGTGTCTATTCATATTTTTGCCCATTTTTTAATTGGGTTCTTTGTCTTTTTGCAGTTGAGTTTTTGCAGTATCATGTAAATTTTAGAGATCAGGCACCGATCAGAAATGCCATAGCTAAAAACTTTTTCCCACTCCGTAGGTACTCTTTTTACTAGTTTGGTGAAGTCTTTGGATGAGCAAAAGTGTTTCATTTTTAGGAGCTCCCAGTTATCTAGTTTTTCTTCTATGTTCTTAATGTTTTCTATACTGTTTATGCCATGTATTAGGGCTCCTAACGTTGTCCCTATTTTTTCTTCCATGATCTTTATCGTTTTAGATTTTATATTTAGGTCTTTGATCCATTTTGAGTTAGTTTTTGTGCATGGAGTGAGGTATGGGTCTTGTTTCATTTTTTTTGCAGATGGATATCCAGTTCTGCCAGCACCATTTGTTAAAAAGACTGTCTTTAACCCAATTAACTGTTTTGGGGCCTTTGTCAAATATCAGCTGCTCATATGTGGATGGATTTACGTCTGGATTCTCAATTCTGTTCCATTGGTCCATGTATCTGTTGTTGTACCAGTACCAGGGTGTTTTGACTACTAGACGGGCTGTAAAATCAGGTAAAGTAAGGCCGCCCACTCTGTTCTTCTTTTCCAGTAATGTCTTATTTATCTGGGGCCTATTTCCCTTCCTTAGGAAATTGGTGATTTTTTTCTCCATCTCATTAAAGAATGTCCTTGAGATTTGGATTGGAATTGCATTAAATGTATAGATCACTTTTAGTAGAATAGACATTTTTATAATGTTAAGTCTTCCTATCCATGAGCAAGGTATGTTCTTCCACTTGTGTAAGTCTCTTTTGGTTTCTTGCAGAAGTGTACTGTAGTTTTCTTTGTATAAGTCTTTTACATCTCTGGTAAGATTTATTCCTAAGTATTTTATCTTCTTGGGGGCTACTGTAAATGGCATTGATTTGGTGATTTCCTCTTCGATGTTCTTTTTGTTGGTGTAAAGGAATCCAACTGATTTTTGTATGTTTATCTTGTATCCCAATACTCTGCTGAACTCTTCTATTAGTTTCAGTAGTTTTCTGGATGATTCCTTAGGGTTTTCTGTGTATAAGATCATGTCATCTGCAAATAGAGATACTTTTACTTCTTCCTTGTGAATCTGGGTGCCCTTTATTTCTTTACCTAGCCTAATTGCTCTGGCTAGGAATTCCAGCAGAATGTTGAATAAGAGTGGTGATAAAGGGCATCCTTGTCTGTCTCCCGATCTCAATGGGAATGCTTTCAGGCTTTCTCCATTTAGGGCGATGTTGGCTGTTGGCTTTGTATAAATGCCCTTTATTGTGTTGAGCACGTTTCCTTCTATTCTTTTTTGCTGAGAGTTTTTGTCATGAATGAGGGTTGAACTTTGTCAAATGCCTTTTCTGCATCAATTGATAAAATCATGTGATTCTTGTTTTTTGTTTTATTTATGTGGTGGGTTACATTAATCATTTTTCTAATGTTGAACCATCCCTGCATACCTTGTATGAATCCCACTTGGTCATGGTGAATTATTTTTTTGATATGTTGTTGAATTCTATTGGCTAGAATTTTCTTGAGGATTTTTGTATCTACATTCATGAAGGATATAGGTCTATAATTTTCTTTTTTTGTGGTGTCTTTACGTGGTTTTTGTATCAGGGATATGGTGGCTTCATAGAATGAGTTTGGTAGTATTCTATCTTTTTCTATGCTCTTTTTTTTAAAATACCTTTAGTAGTAGTGGTGTTAACTCTTCTCTGAAAGTTTGGTAGAACTCTGCAGTGAAGCCGTCCGGACCAGGGCTTTTTTTTTTGTTGGGAGTTTTTTCATTACCTTTTCAATCTCTTCTTTTGTTATGGGTCTATTTAGTTGTTCTACCTCTGTTTGTGTTAGTTTAGGTAGGTAGTGTGTTTCTAGGAATTCATCCATTTCTTCTAGGTTTTCAAATTTGTTTGAGTATAGTTTTTCATAGTAATCTGATATGATTCTTTTAATTTCAGTTGGGTCTGTTGTAATATCACCCACCTCATTTCTTATTTGGGTTATTTGCTTCCTCTCCTGTTTTTCTTTTGTCAGTTTGGCCAATGGTTTATCAATTTTGTTGAGTTTTTCAAAAAAACAGCTTTGGGTCTTGTTAATTCTTTTAGTTGTTTTTCTTTTTTCTATTTCATTTAGTTCAGCTCTAATTTTTATTTGTTTTCTCCTGGTGCCTGTGGGTTTCTTTTGTTGCTCTCTATTTGTTCAAGTTGTAGGGATAGTTCTTTGATTTTGGCCCTTTCTTCTATTTGGATGTGTGCATTTATTGATATAAATTGGCCTCTGAGCACCGCTTTTGCTGTGTCCCAAAGGTTCTGATAGGAAGTGTTTTCGTTCTCATTGGATTCTCTGAATTTCTTTATTCAATCCTTAATGTCTTCTATAATCCAGTCTTTTTTGAGCAGGATATTGTTCAGTTTCCAAGTGTTTTATTTCTTTTCCCTGCTTTTCCTGTTATGGATTTCCCCTTTTATGGCCTATGGTCAGAGAAGATGCTTTGTAATATTCCAATGTTTTGGATTCTGCTAAAGCTTGCTTTATGACCTAATATGTGGTCTAGTCTAGAGAACGTTTCACGTGCTCTAGAAAAGAAAGTATACTTGGTTGCCGTTGGGCGGAGTGTTCTGTATATGTCTGTGAGGTCAAGTTGGTTGATTGTGGCATTTAGATCTTCCATGTCTTTATTGAGCTTCTTTCTGGATGTTCTGTCCTTTACCAAAAGTGATGTGTTGAAGTCTCCTACTATTATCGTGAGCTGTCTATCTCACTTTTCAATGCTGATAGAATTTGTTTTATGTATCTTTTAGCCCTGTCACTGGGTGTATAAATATTTAATATGTTTATATCTTCTTGGTGTATTGCCCCATAATCATTATATAGTGTCCTTCCTTATCCTTTATGATGGATTTAACTTTAAAGTCTATTTTGTTGGAAATTAATATTTCCACTCCTGCTCTTTTTTGATTATTGTTTGCTTGATATATTTTTTTCCATCCTTTGAATTTTAGTTTGTGCCTCTAAATCTAAGGTGTGTCTCTTGTAGGCAGCATATAGACGGATCTTGTTTTTTAATCCATTCTGCCACTCTCTTTCTCTTTATTGGTGCTTTTAGTCTATTGATATTCAGGGTAATTATGGATAGGTATTTAGTGCTATCATTTTGATGTCTTTTTTTTCTGTGTTGACAGCTCCTTTTTCCCACTTGATAGGGATAAATTTTTAACATATACAGTTTACAAAGTCCAAAGTTACTCAAAATGTCTTTCATCCCCTTCAAATAAACAAGAAAACTAGCAGGCCTTAACTCATGTTTAGTTTTTTCCTGCCACATTTCACATCTACAATGATTATTTTCTATCTATATTTTAAATGAAATTTTATTGACAAGGTCAGAAATTCACATCGTTCAAATTTCAAAAGATTTGAATTACTATGTAGTGAAAATATTTACTTCTAGTCTATAGTTCAATCTGTTTCCCTCTCCAAAGGCAGCAATGATTTTCTGTTTATTGTTTTGTTTTTTAGGATAAAATTTATACATACACACAAAACTATATTAATTTGTATTTTTTCACAGTGAAAATTTTACACTGTCTTCTATTTGACTTTTAATATACACATATATCTTGGAGATCCCTCACAACCAGAATATGAAGAACACCACAGAACACTTGATTGTATTAATTTTGATACATTGTATGTTATCAGAATTTATTCACCATTTCTCAATTTATTTCCATTTCTGTACTCTTGTAAATAATGCTACAGTGAATAATTGGGTATATATGTCAATTTGCTCATGTGTGAATGCCTTTGTGAGATAAATTCCTAGTACATCATTTTGCGTATATATAATTTAGATAGGTATAATATTTCATTGCTCTCCTTAGAAGTCCTACTTATTTATTGTCATTGTCTCATCAGAAATTTTGAAAGTACCTACTTCACTACACACTTGCCAACCCAGTGTTATAATTTTTTTTTTGCTGATATGATGAATAAAAAACAAATGTCAATTTGATGACAATTTTTATTTTTCTTATTATGAATGTCTTTTCACTGTGAACACCCAGAGAGCTAGTGAGAAGTATAATCCCAATGAAGTTATACATCAATTTCTAGGACAGCTCTCTAGATGACACTCATCATAGCTCTTCTTCCCTAAGCGGAGATCCAGTCTTCCTGAAGAAAGAATAATTTTCACTGTAAATAGCAGCTAATACTTGTAAGAGGATATTCCTTTTTTGCCTTTCTGACTTTTGAATCGATCAAGAGTTTTGAGATACCTCCCCCAATACCTTTAAGCCATCTCAAATAGGTTTGGCTTTATTCAAGATACAGGATGCTGTTAAAGAGACTCTATGCTCCAAAGTAGCATTCCCTCTCAAATCCAGATAAGCTTTAGTAGTTAGCCAGAGGGAACTAATAATCACCAAGACAGCATCTACCAGAATATGATCTAGGTCCTTTCCATGTCACCTCATAAAATCTTCATATTTTTGTGACCCAGCTATTTTCAGCTTAGTCACTGGTACATGTTGAAAAATTAGTAAATGTTATTATATGTATTATTTTTTGTTTGATTCCCCTCAAACTAGGTGTCCAGATAGTTACTGAAGTCAAGGGATTATACTTTTTGGCTTCATTTCCAATAATCTTAAAACATTTTTAAGTAGGCTTCCTAGACTAGCTTTTAGAGGGAGGTAAAATATAAGTTCTTCACCTAAGTTATTTTTACTAACTCAAATTTAAACTTGAAAGGCTTTGGAACAGTAATATCAAAAGGTTTCTTGCTTCTTGGAGTAAGGATTGCTAGTGGCTACAAGTGCCTCTCCTGAGCAACCCTCTAACTTTCAGGTTCTGTCCCTTAGGGCCTCAAGTCTCAAAGCACAATTCTCATATTTCTGCAAGATTCTGTCTGAGGTTTCCCCACCCACCTTCTGCATTTCAACCCTGGATTTTCAGGAGCATATAACCTCATCCAGCCACAAGGCAGAGAATAAAAGCTACAGAGAGGGCTGAAGCACTACAGAGACCGCACAGGTGAGGCTGGGCTGTCTCATGAATGAAAAACCTGGGGAGAAGGTCATTATGAGTGAGAACAGGGGATGTTGTCTAGGGAGAGAATGAAGCAGACCCACCTTCAGACACATATTGAGAGGAAGTTGGACTAAGGACCATGAAATGAAGTGATTTATTCAGAAACTTATCATTGTCCCCCACTGAGTTCAAAGAATAACCCTGCTCCCATTAGTTCCTTTTACATCTAACCCGTGGCCATTGAAACCAGAGTGTTTTCAAAGTACATCAGTAGGAGTCACCTGCCTTCTTGGATTCACTCACATATCATCTATGAACAAATTCTATCTAGAAAATTGGCCTTTTCTGAGTGATATTCCTTCATTCTCATTTTACTTGTCTTCCTCTCTGCCCTGCAAATGGTTCAACCGCTATCTTAAAAGGGTGGCATGGAGTGTTAAGGGGGGCATGGAAGCATCTGAATGAAGAATAAACAAAAACCAGTACAAGCCAGGCAGGGGGTCCTTAATCACACTGCTATGAAGGGCAGGCCTGTGGGTTCCCAGCCGTGCAGTTGTCCCACACTGAGAGTTAGAACCCAACGGGAAGGTAAAGAGATGATTTCCTCATTATTCTCCAACAATTGAGTCTAGACTTTACCACACAAACACAAGTCATAGGAGCAAAGAAACAGGATGGGAGGAACCTGAAGACCTAAATAAACCACCACCACACATAATGCACATAATGCAGGAATCCCCATCACCCCCACCTGGTAGAGAGCCTCTAAGAATTTTACCTGTAGAGAGAGTTACTTGAAAGACTAGAAATAACTGCCTTATTGCTATTTTTGTACCATGGAGTCAGTTCCGATTCATGGTGACCTCTTATTTTACAGAGTAGTACTACTACATAAGGTTTTCTTGACTATAATCTATACAGAAGCAGATTGCCAGGCCATTCTTGGGGCAGTACTGTTGGGTGGGTCCCTATCAGTGAAGCTTTCTGTTACCAGTCAAGTGCAAACTGTTAGCTGCACCCTGGGGAAATTAACTGTATTACACCAAAAAAACCAAACCTGTTACAATCAAGTCAATTCCAATTCATTGTGACCCCATAGAACAGAGTAGAAATTCCCTCATAGGGTTTCCAAGGAATGACTGCTGAATTCAAACTGTCAACCTTTGCTTAGAAGCTGAACTCTTAATCACTGAGCCACCAGGGTTCCTAAATGTCTTATATCAGAGTAAAATTACTATCAAATTTTTACTGGTATTAAGCATTTATTCTTTTTTTTTTTCCTTAACATGTACCCACTGACCTTAGGTCTGCCCTCGAAAAAAAAAGATCAAGTATAAATTCAGAAATCCTCTGATGTCTGATAGGCTTTCAGATGATGCATTTACCGTGTCTTCTTTCTCTTCCCACAACTCCCTGCCCCTTATGTGCTCATACACACACTTATGTACACTTGGACCTTATATCTACTCACTTAATTATTTCTCTTGGATAGCTCGTATGAAAATCAAATTCAGCATACACACACTGCATCTGTGATCTTCTCCCCAGAATCTTCTACTACTCTAGTGTTCCATATGAATTTATTATTACTGTAATCTACACGGTTGCCAAAACAAGAAACTTGGGCATCATCTGTGATACTTCCTCTCACTCAATACTACATACAAAATTACAGATAAGGAAGTATTTTGTTTTTTCTGTGAAGCCAAGGAGAACATACACTAATTAGGCTTTGCATTTGGTTGCTGGTAAGTTATCTGAAATATTAACAAGAGCACTTCCGTTAGTAAATGCAAATGTCTAACTACATATGTATATAGACATATCTTTTTACAGGAGTAGATAAGAAGTATAATACAAGAGTTTACAGAAAGCCTTAACGAAATTTTCCTGCAAAGCAGAAGACAGGAAAGATTAACAAAAGAAAAAAAAATCATTTTAAGTAGAAATTTATGTCAGAAGAACCTGCAGTTCTTACTGTTTTAGCTAATTATATAGCTCAGTAGTATTGGAAAAACAATCCCACACACAGCTTTGAGTCTTGAGTGGATAATGACTCTATGACAATAGCACACTGTTGAGATTCTTATTGCAGGAAACAGACATTCTGGTTCTTCATTCAACAGTCATGTCCAAGGTGAATAACACCACCCAAGACCCCTTCTACTTCATCCTCACAGGTATCCCTGGATTCGAGGCCTTCCACATCTGGATCTCCATCCCCTTCTGTTGCTTCTATACCATCTCTATCATGGGCAACACCACTATCCTCGCCGTCATCCACACAGAACCATCTCTCCACCAGCCCATGTACCTATTTCTCTCCATGCTGGCCCTGACTGACCTGGGTCTCACCCTCACCACCCTGCCCACAGTCATGCAGCTCCTCTGGTTCAACATTCAGAAGATCACCTTTGAGGCCTGTTTTGCCCAGTTCTTTTTCCTCCATGGATTCTCATTCATGGAATCTTCTGTCCTGCTGGCTATGTCCTTTGACCGCTATGTGGCCATCTGTCGCCCCCTCCATTATGCCTCCATCCTTACCAGTAAAGTCATTGGCAGGATCGGAGTAGCCATCATCTGCCGTTGTGTTCTGGCTGTTCTTCCCCCACTTTTCCTACTCAAGTGCCTGCCCTTCTGCCAGTCTCACCTTCTCTCTCACTCCTACTGCCTCCACCAGGATATGATGCAGCTGGTCTGTGCTGATATTCGGGTCAACAGCTGGTATGGATTTGCTCTTGGGTTGCTCATTATTGTGTTGGACCCATTGCTCATTGTGCTCTCCTACGCACTCATCTTGAGAAGCATCTTGGGCACAGCCACCTGGGCTGACCGGCTCCGGGCCCTTAATAACTGTCTGTCCCACTTTCTGGCTGTTCTGGTTCTCTATGTGTCTATGGTGAGTCTATCCATGACTCATTGTTCTGCAAAACACGCTGCCCCACTGGTCCACGTGGTCATTGCCAATATCTACTTGCTGGCCCCTCCTGTGATGAATCCCATTATTTACAGTGTCAAGACTAAGCAGATACGCCAAGGAATCTTTCACCTTCTCTTCCACAGGAAGTTGCGCTGAGAGAGAATTTAGGTTTAGAGAAAGACTTCTTATAGGTAACATGGAGTCAAGAGCAGAGACCACTACCATTTAAACTGTAAATAGCATAGACAGGGGAAGGAATAGGAAGTGCTTAAGAAACTGTCAATGTAAATAAAGAGACACAATTATTCCTTGACTAGAAATTAAGAGATGTAGGGTTTTTTTAAACCCAGCTTTGCTCTTAACTAGTTATACTGTTTTGAGAAAAAAAAATTAATTTAAAATACAACCCTTCTTCTACCTTCTTCACATGGGTGTTGTTATTAAGTATGTGACAAAATACAAGATTTTCTGTAATAAACTCAAAATACTGCTAAATGTATAGAAATGCTTATTGAAGGTTGTATATATTTGTGCCCGTATAAACCATTACTACAGCAAATGTCAGCTCTTAATGAAACACAAGTGCTCATGTAATCGCAACCCGAAATAGTAAAAGAGAACCTTTATAAACTAGAAGGCCAAATTAAAGACAGATGGTTGTACATATTGGTGCTAAATGAAAACTGGACACTAATTTTCAAAAGCAAAAATGGAACAAGCCTGGGAATTCAAGAACCTACTGAATTAATGTTCAAGGCAGAGTTCACTTAAAGTCAGTGGTGGAACCAGTGTTTCAGAAAGATGGAAACTACTGCTGAGAGAAAATAGTAGATGCTGGCATGAGCTATAAGACAGACACTTCTGGAAGATAAGCATAAAAAGAGTTTGAATATCATGGTTGTCATGCTTAGAAAAAACTGCAAATTGTTTAAGTTAGATTTGTTTTCTAAACTAGCTCAAGCTGTTGTGCTATTATGTTGGGCTCCCTTGATTTGCCTGCAATCATCTTAATAGGGCTTATAAGACCCTCTGTCATCTATCAAGGAACCCTAGGGCACAGTGGTTAAGGCGCTTGGCTGCAAACCAAAAGGTCAGCGGTTCAAGCCCACCAACCAGTCCATGGGAGAAAGATGTGCAAGATGTTTCTGTAAAGATCTACAGCCTTGGAAACCCTATGGGGCAGCTCTACTCAACTGGAGTGGGTTTGGATAAGGCACCTATTACTGACCCTCTCTGCAGTTGCATTTACATTGTCCTTCTCATTTTCTCTGTGAACCACTACCATTACTGAATGTTTTGATCAGCGATTCATAGAATAACCTTCATCAAAAGAGGGGAAAATGTGGCAGAGAATTTAAAATTCTCAATGGAATCCAGATTTTCTGAAGCCATTGAGGTTTGATGAACCCCCAAAACTATTGCCCTGAGATAATTTTTAAACTTTATATTTTAAACTTTAAACAAAAACTATCTCCTGAAATCTTCTCTGAAACAAAAATAGCTTCTTTTAATTAGTAACATATGTCTGCTTTGAGCATCATGCCCTTTAAAACAATTATCGATGTGGATCAAACTGACAACAGCAACTTGAAATGGATGAGATGCTCAGGGACAGCAGGTTGAAGGTAAGGTGGTGGAATAACATATGAGAGAATAATGGTAATGGTAGTACAACTTGAAGAATGTAAACAATGTCACTGAATTGTACATGTAGAAATTGTTGAAATGGTATAACTTTGGTTGCATATACTATACTTCACACACGCACACAAAAAACAATTTTTTTAAAAACTCTGACTTTCAATTCTGGGCAAAATGATGTGTCAGGCCAATGTTCTTGTTGACACAACTAAAAAAACAGATTTTTAAAAAATTGCATATATATATATATATGAAGTTCCAGAGTGCTATAAACAACTAACATGCTTGGCTGAAGGTTTGAATGCATCCAGAGGATCCTTGGAAGAAAGCCGTGACAATCTGTTTCTAAAAAATCAGCCATTGAAAACTGTGAAGCACAGTTCTCTTTTAACTCATGTGGAATCAACCCAATGGCCACCGGTTTGGTATGTATATTTATATTTAATTGTATATGTATGTGTATGTACACGTGTCTATATATGCATGTGTATATCCATTGCTATAGTCAATTCTGACTTACAGCAACGCTAGAGGACAGAGTAGAACTGCCCCATGGGGTTTTTAAGAAGCAACTGGTTAGCCAACCTTTTGGTTAGCAGCCAAACACTTAACCACTGTACCACCAGGGCTCTATGTATACGTATATGTATATATACACATATATACATACATGTGTATATACAAACACACATGTATACACACATACATATGTACCTGCATGTATATGTGTGTAAGTTTAAAAGTATTAACAAATTTTTCAAATGATGGAAATAAGAGAGTCTAAGATTCTAGAAAGGGGAGAACCATGAAGAGGTGCTAAACTCTGCAGGTATTTATTTTCTGAAGGCATTTTCCAATTCTTTGCAAAGGAAAAAGTTTGAGAATCTGAGCTTTGCACTGACAGAGAGAAGGTTTTGGGAAAAAAGAAAAACCAGGAAACCCACAGGTGAATCAGATACTGTGTTTAAGAGAAAAAGACTTTAAAATAACTAGAGTAACTCTGATAAATATGTTCAAATAACAAAGGGTGGAGAAAATTGAAAAAACTAACACAAGTCCATTAGATTTTCTCCATGATAATATCTATTAGTTTGTTTCTAATTTTCAAGGTGGCACTAATCCCATGGGATGCAATTTCAACATGAAGAACTCCAATAATTGTATGAGGTTTTTGCCTACAATACTCATTCTGCTTGGCAACCCAGAGCTGGAGGCAGAGCACATCTGGATCTCCAACCCCTTCTGCCTGATGTACATCATCACCTTCCTTGGTAATGGCACCATTCTTCATGTCATCAGGGCAGACGCTGCCCTACACCAGCCCATGTACATCTTTTTTGCCCTGTTGGCAATGGCTGAGGTTGTTGTCTGTACATCCACCCTGCCTACAGTGCTAGGCATCTTCCTGTTGGGCAGCACTGAGATTGGATTTGATACACGCCTTCTACAGATGTCCTCTGTCCATTCCTTCTCCATCATGGAGTCAGCTGTGCTGCTAGCCATGTCTGTGGATTCCTTTGTGGCCATCTATAGCCTATTGCGCTATACTGCCATCCTGACCTTGCCCCCATCATTGGCAAAGGAGTTATTACTGACCGGAAAAGCATTACACTCATGGCTTTATTGCCCTTGTTCTTGCACTGACTGCCTTTCTGTTTCCATAATGTGCTTCCCTTTCCTATTGCCTCCAGCCCAACCTCATATATCTACCCTGTGGGGACATTTCTATCAACAACGTACATGGGCTTTTCATCATTACCTCCACTTTTGGGCTGGATTCACTGCTCATTGTGATGTCCTGTGGGCTCATACTCCATGTTGTACTGGGTATCATCACTGGAAAAGGGAGAAGGAAGGCACTCAACACATGTGGATCACATGTCTGTGCTATACTCACTTATTATGGTCCTATGATTGGCTTGTCCATGGTGCACCATTTTGGACATCATGTGCTCCCTCCATTGCAAGCCATGATGGCCAATGCTTACCTCTTCTTCCCACCTGTTGTCAACCTCATTGTCTAGAGCATTAGACCAAACAAATGCATCGTGGAATTTTGTAAATGCTATCAGAGAAGAGGGCCAGAGTTTAGCCAAAGGCCAAAGCAGGAAGAAAAAATTTATTTTTCTATACTCACAAGGTATCCCAGATTGTATGTTATGCAATTGTTGTTACTTAAAACATGGCATCTAAAAGCAGAACCTTCATATCCTCTCAGTAAACTGGAGTGGGTGTGTAGGTTGAATGGATTATGGATGGCAGGATTTTATACAGAATTGACATTATTTTAAAATATATTCTGTGACATGAATTTTTCCATTACCTTGATACTTGGAATAGGCATACGGGAAAACTTGTGAAAGCACAGACTTCTATGTAAGAAAAAAGATAACCTGAAACTGGAAGATGTTCTGGGTAACCTTTTGAAATTACCTTAATCCTTTATCTTTTCCACAGGAAACAACTACTAGCTATTGCACATAGGTAAGCATGAAGCTAAAGTAGAAAACTTGAGAAAATGCATAAAATAGTATAAGGATTTCCACATTCATCAAGGCAAGGTTAGTTTCAGAACAATCTTCCTTCCAAGAACAATTTGTAAAGTTAGAAAGATATATTTTAAATGACTTCAAACAACATTCAAAGAAGGATGACATAAAGGCCAAAAAACCTCACAGAGAAGGGAAGCCTGGAGAAGTGAGCCTGATATTTGGTGCCATTCTTTTTAAGCCCTTTGCCAATTCAACAGTAATAGCTGATAAAAAGAGAATAGCTTACAGCAATCTCAAAGGAACCGAAAGCAGGGGAACAAAAATTGAAACACAGAAACCGCCAAGGAAGAGATTACCTGGTAAATACCTAGCCATTTGTTGGATTTCAGAAAGCTTATAATTCGGAGTGAGGGAATCAGAAGTAGACGAGCCTCACAAAGTTATTTATATATATATATATATATTTTAGTCATCTTACTACCTAATTTCATTACCCCATTTATAACAATTAAAATGACCAGCCATCCCAGGTTTCTCAGCACTTTCCCAGTTTTAGCACACAAAGTACCACAATATAGGAAATCCTACAGTCCCAGATAAACTGATGGCTGGCCATTATAATCAGAAATAAGAGTAAATTCTATTAGCAGAAAGATATCAACCTGCAACTCAAAGTATCATCATAAGTTTTCATTACATTCATTAAGAATGTATCCTGGCATGCACAATACAATAATAAAACAAAAATCAAGGGAAAAAAGGAAGAGTGTGAAGGGTTAGATTCACAAAAAATTTAACTATTGGGATCATTATATGCTGACATTAAAATAATTACTTCAGTAAAATTTAATAAAATCAAGAATAATATCTGAGTAGATACAAATGAATATTGACACTATGAAAATTTAGGGTTTTATATTTTTAAATTATATGTAGAAATGAAATACATACACCCGAAAGGATGAAAGACTGGAAGAGTCAAATTGAGTAAAATTAGTCTTTAGCATTTACATTGTCCAGGAAGAAATATAAAGCTAAGACAAACTAGACTGGTTAAGTTGAAGATGTATATTTTAGTTTATATAATAACCACTAAAAAATTGGTAAAGGAATTTTTAACCTGACACTTACCTGAAGGAAAATAGAAAAACAAAACATAAATAATCTAAAATAAATCAAGAAAGGTGAGAAAAAGATGGGGTAAATTAAAAAAAAAAAATAGTAAGATGGTAAAGTTAAGTCCATTTATGTAATTATGTGCATTACCATAAAATGGTCTGATAAGTAAATTAAAAGACAAATCTTATCCTACAGAATCAAAAGTGTTTCTGTTGCTCTTAAGTGATATATAAATACATGAACACAGAAAACATTTAAAGAAAACAGATTAAAGAAGATGTTCCATGCAATCACTAACCAAAAGAAACCTGGAATAGCTATACCACTATCAGATAAATTAAGTGCCAAAGAAGAATCATTACTGGTGATAGAGGGACATTTCATAGTAAAAATAATAAGCAAGTTAGATGAAACATATCTAAATTTGCATGTACAGAGTAACATAGCTGAGTCTTGGTGATGCAATGGATTGGTTTAGGCTACCAACGAAAAGTTGTCCCTCTTATCCCAGCCATAAGCGCTGGGGAGAAAGAACTGGAGGCTTGCTCCAATAAAAATTGCTGTTGTTAGTGGTGCCATCTAGTCTGTTGTGATTCATAGCAACCCTATGTACAACAGAACGAAACACTGCCCAGTCCTGTGTCATCCTTGCAAACATTTTTATGCTTGAGCACGTTGTTGGAGCCACTGTGTCAATCCATCATATTGAGAGCCTTTCTGTTTTTTGCTGACCAAGCATGATGTCCCTCTTCAGGGACTGGTCCCTCCTGAGAACACGTCCAAAGCACGTGAGACCAAGTTCTGTCATCCTTGCTTCTAAGGAGCATTCTGTACTTCTTCCAAGACAGGTTTGTTCATTCCTCTGGCAATCCATGATATATTCTATATTCTTCATCAACGTCATAATTCAAAGGTATTAATTATCCTTCAGTCTTCCTTATTCATTGTCCAGCTTTTGAATGTATAGGAGGTGACTGAAAATACCATGACTTGGGTCGGGTGTACTTTAGTCCTTAAAGTGACATCTTTGCTTTTGAACACCTCAAAGAGTTCTTCTGCAACAGATATGGACAATCCAACAGTTGGTTTCATTTTCTGATCACTGCTCCCATAGGCGTTCATTGTGGATTCCAGTACAAAGAAATCCTTGACAACTTCAATGTTTTCTCCCCTGTTAAGATTACAACTTAGAAAACACTAATGGGCAGCTCCTCTCTGTCGCATGGCACTGCTGTGAGTCAAAATTGACTCAATGGCACCTAACAACATACTCATAAAATGCATAAAACAAAAATCACCAGAATTAAAAAAATAAGTAGACAAAACCATAAACATAGTGGTAGATTTTATTATACTTTTCTTAGTAACTGGTATAACAAGTAGGCAAAAACCAAAATCAGTAAGATTTAAGAGATTTGGGAAACATGATTAAAGCCCTAATCTACAAAGCCAATAATATCATGCACACTCACATTCTTTTATAACACATAGGGAACACCTACCACAACTAATCACTCAGATGTAGTAAAGTTTTATTTCTTGGTCTGGTTTGAGGACAGAAAATGTATTCACTTTGTGATCATTATTGAGTTATTCTCTTCTAAGGGGAGGCTTATCGGTGAATGTTATATTCCAATAAAAAGTGAATTAAAGACAAACCAAAATGTAATGCAATAAGACATTGTGAAAGTGTGATAATCTTCTGCTTGTATGGTGGTGAGCAGTGGATCAATCTTTGCATCTAACTTATTCTCACACTTACTTTCACCAAATCTCCAGCTGGAGCCTCACACACCAACCCCCTGCCTTCCTGAGATCCACATGCCTCAAATTCATGATTCTTTCTGAGTCAGAAAAATGGCTTGACTTCTTGTTCTCTTGTCCCTCTATAGTCAGTCGGGTTCTTTCCATCTTCGCTTTGAAAAATCAATTATAGTCACCAATATTCTTTCTATATTTCATGGTTGAAATTTCTCACCTGATTTTGTTTTTATTTTTTTTTTTTTAGGACTTCCTGGGTGGCAGAAATAGTTAAAGGCTCTACTACTAGCCAAAAGATTAGTGGTTCAAACCCACCCAGAAGCATCTCAGGAGTCAGGCCTGGCGAACTGCCTCTGAAAGGTTGAAAGCTTGAAAACGCTATGGAACAGTTCTACTCTGCACATAAGGGGTTGTCATGAGTTAGAGTCAACTCGATGGCAACTAACAACAATAAAAACGTGTTTTACTTCACCCAGTATCTTTGCTCCCGTGAGTTATAGTTGCATTATTATTAATATCTGAGATAAACACGTGTTCAACCCACCTGGTGGCCATATTTTGATTTACATATTTTTCTTCCTGTCTTCTGTCAGATTTAATACATGTTTTTAATTTTGTCCTTGTTTATTTTGGAGTTATAAATTATACTTCTGTTCTTAGGGGTAGAGTTTTAACATATATAGTTTATGAAGCCCAAACTTACTCAAAATGCCCTTCATCCTCTTCAAATAAACAAGAAAACTTGCAGGACTTAAGCTATATTTAGTTTCTTTTCTGCCATTTTTCATATGTACAATGATTATTTCATATATATATTTTAAATGTAATTTTATTGACAAGGCCAGACATTCACATGGTCCAAATTTCAAGAATGAGTTACTATTTAGTGAAAATATTTACTTCTATTCTATAGTTCAGTCATTCTGTTTCTCTCCAAAAAGGCAACAATGATTTTCTGTTTATTGTTTTTTTCTTTTAGGATAAAATTCATTCATAAACAAGAAACTATATTCATTCATACCTTTTCCCAGTGAAAATTGTAGACTGTCTTTTACTTGTCTTTTAATATACACACATATCTTGGAGATCCCTCACAACCAGAACATGAACACCATCACATATTATTATAAATCCGGTGCTGTCGAGTCGATTCAGACACATAGTGACCCTATAGGACAGAGTAGAACTGCCCAATAGAGTTTTGAAGGAGCGCCTGGTGGATTCGAACTGCTGACCCTTTGGTTAGCAGTCGTAGCACTTAACCACTATTTCTACATATTAATATAGTTACAGAATATTTGATTGTGTTAATTTTACTACATGGTATGTTATCAGAATTTATTCACCAGTTCTCAATTTATTTCCATTTCTGTACTCTTGTAAATAATGCTGCAGTGAATAATTGGTATATATATCAATGAGCTCATGTGTAAATCCATTTATAAGATAAATTCCTAGTAAATAATTTTATGTATTTAAAATTCAGATAGGTATAATATTTTCATTGTTCTCCTTAGAAGTCCTACTTATTTATTGTCCTTGTCTCACCAGAAATTTTGAAAGCACCTACTTCGCTACACACTTGCCAACGAAGTGTGTTATAATTTTTTTTTATCTTGCTGTTATGATGAATAGAAAAAATGTGTATCAATTTGAAGATAATTTTTATTTTTCTTAATATGAATGACTTTTCACTCTGAATACCAAAGAGCTGGCCTATTTTTATTATCTGGTGAGCAGTATAACCCAATGAAGTTATACATCAATTTCCAGAACAGCTCTTTAGATGACACTCGTCATAGCCCTTCTTTCCTAAGTGGAGATCCAGTCTTCCTGAAGAAAGAAGTAAATTACACTATACATAGCAGCTAATACCTGTAAAGGATATTCCTTTTTTTGCCTTTCTGACTTTTGAATCTATCAAGAGTTTTGAGATACCACCCCCAATACCTTTAAGCCATCTCAAATTGGTTTGGTTTTATTCAAGATAGAGGACCATGTCAAAGGTCCTCTAAGCTCCAATATAACATTCCCTCTCAAATCTAGATAAGCTTCAGTAGTAAGCAGGAAGGAACCAGTGATCACCAAGACAGCATCTACCAGAAAATGGGCTAGGTCCTTTCCATGTCACCTCATAAAGTCTTCATATTTTTGTGACTTAGCTAGTTTTGCTCAGTCACTGGAACATACCGAACATTTAGTAAATGTTAGTTATTATACATATTATTACTTTTTGTTCACATGTTTGTTTCCCCTCAAACTAGGTGTCCAGATAGTTACTAAAGTCAAAGGGATTGTACCTTTTGGCTTTGTTTCCAATAATCTCAAAATAGTTTTAAGTAGGCTTTCTAGACCAGCTTTTAGAGGGAGGTAAAATATAAGTTCATCACCTAAGTAATTTTTACCAACTCAGATTTAATCTTGAAAAGCTTTGGAGCAGTAAGATAAGATTTCTTGCTTTTTGGTAAATGGATTGCTAATGGCTACAAGTGCCTCCTCTGAACAACCCTCTGACTTTTGGGTTCTGTCCCTTAGGGCCTCAAGTCTCAAAGCACAATCCTCATATTTCTACAAGATTCTTCCAGAGGTTTCCCCACCCACCTCCTGCATTTCATCCCTGGATCTTCAGGAGCATATAAGCTCATTCAGCTACAAAGCAGAGAATAGAAAGACTACAGAGAGTGCACAGGTGAGGCTGGGCTGTCCCATGAATGATTAGTGATAAGAGGAGGGAAACACCTGGGGAAAAGGTTGTTCTGAGTGAGAACAGGGGATGTTTTATAGGGGGAGGGTGAAAGCAGACCTACCTTCAGACACATATTGAGAGGAGGTTGGACTGAGGTGGGGAGATGTGGTAGGGACAACAAAATGAAGTGATTTTTCCAGAAATTTATCATTATCTCCCATTGAGTTTAAAGAATAGCCCTGCTCCCACTAGTCTCTTACATGTAACCTGTGGCCATTGAAGCCAGGGTGTTTTCAAAGCACGTTAAGAGTCAATGGCCTTCTTAGATTCAACCACATATCATCTATCAAGAAATTCTTTCCTGAAATCTGGCCTTTTCTAGGTGATATTCCTGCATTCCCATTTTACTTATCTTCCTCTCTGCCTTGCAAATGGTTCAATCAATGTCTTAAAAGGGTGGCATGAAGTGTTAAGGGAAGCAAGGAAGCACTGAATGAAGAATAAACAAAAACCAGCACAAGCCAGGCAGGGGATCCTGAATCACACTGCTGTGAAGGGTGGGCCTGTGGTTTCCCAGCCATGCAGTTGTCCCACAATGAGAGTTAGAAGCCAACGGGAAGGTAAAGGGATGATTTCCTTAGTATTCTCCAACTATTTACCACACATACACAAGTCATAGGAGCAAAGAAACAGGACAGGAGGAACCTGAAGACCTAAGTAAACTACCCCCACGCATAATGCAGGAGTCCCCATCACCCCCACCTGGTAGAGAGTCTCTAAGAATTTTACCTGTAGGGAGAGTTACTTGAAAGACTAGAAATAACTGCCTTATTGCTATTTTTGTGCCATGTAGTCAATTCCTACTCATGGTGACCTCCTATGTTACAGGGTAAAACTAATACATAAGGTATTTTTTACTATAATCTTTACAGAAACAGATTGTTAGGCTATTTCTTCAGCAGTGCTGTTGGGTGGGTCCGTATTGCAACAAGTTCTCAGTTACCAGCCAAGTGCAAACTGCTAACTGCACCCTGGGGATATTAACTGTATTACACCAAAAAAACCAAGCCTGCTAGGATCGTCAATTCCAATTCATAGTGACTCCATAGAACAGAGTAGAAATGCCCCCACACGGTTTCAAGGAACGACTGGTGAATTCAAACTGTCGACCTTTGGTTAGAAGCTGAGCTCTTAATCACTGAGCCACCAGGGTTCCTAACTGTCTTATATCAGAGTAAAATTAGTATCAAGTTTTACTGTTATTAAGGTTTTTTTTTTTTTTCCTTAGCACGCACCCACTGACCTTAGTTCTGCCCTCGGGAAGAAAAGACCAAGTATAAATTCAGAAATTCTCTAATCTCTGATAGACTTTCAGATGATGCATCTACCATGTCTTCTTTCTCTTCCCACAACCCTCTGCCCCTTGTGTGCTCATACACACACACACACACACTTGGGCATTATATCCACCTACTTAATTATTTCTCTTGGATAGCGCTTATGAACATCAAACTCAACATACACACACTGTATCTGTGATCTTCTCCCCAGAATCTTCTACTACTCTAGTGCTGCATATAGAAGTTATTATTACTGTAATCTACACAGTTGCCAAAGTAAGAAACCAGGGCATTATCTTTGATACTTCATATCACTCAATAGTACATAAACGATTAAAGGGAAGGAAATATTTTATTTTTTCTGTGATGCCAAGGAGAATATACAGCAAGATTAGTCTTTGTATTTGGTCAATAGTAACTTATTTGAAATATAAATGAGAGCACTTCCAGTTAGTAAATGCAAATGCCTAAATACATATGTATAAAAAAAAATACGTATGTATATAGACGTATAAACAGGGGAAGGTAAGAAGTATAATACAAGAGGTTTAGAGGAAGCATTAATTAATTGCACAGAAAATCAGAAGAAATGAAACATTAAAAAAAGATCATTTTAAATAGAAATTTATGTCAGAAGAACCTGCAGTTGTTACTGTTCTAGCTAATTATATAGCTCAGTAGTATTGGGAAAAGCAGTCCCACACACATCTTTGACTCTTCAATTGAATGGACAATGACTCTATGGCATTAGAACACTGATGAGATTCTTATTGTAGGAAACAGACATTCTGGTTCTTCATTCAACAGTCATGTCCAAGGTGAATAACACCACCCAAGACCCCTTCTACTTCATCCTCACGGGTATCCCTGGATTTGAGGCCTTCCACATCTGGATTTCCATTCCTTTCTGCTGCTTCTACACCATCTCTATCATGGGCAACACCACCATCCTAGCCGTCATCCACACAGAGCCATCTCTCCGCCAGCCCATGTACCTATTTCTCTCCATGCTGGCCCTGACTGACCTGGGTCTCACCCTCACCACCCTGCCCACAGTCATGCAGCTCCTCTGGTTCAACATTCAGAAGATCACTTTTGAGGCCTGTTTTGCCCAGTTCTTCTTCCTCCATGGATTCTCATTCATGGAATCTTCTGTCCTGCTGGCCATGTCCTTTGACCGCTATGTGGCCATTTGTCACCCCCTCCATTATGCCTCCATCCTTACCAGTAAAGTCACTGGCAGGATCGGAGTAGCCATCATCTGCCGTTGTGTTCTGGCTGTTCTTCCCTCCCTTTTGCTACTCAAGCACCTGCCTTTCTGCCACTCTCACCTTCTCTCTCACTCCTACTGCCTCCACCAGGATATGATTCGCCTAGTCTGTGCTGATATTCAGGTCAACAGCTGGTATGGATTTGCTCTTGGGTTGCTCATTATTGTGTTGGACCCATTGCTCATTGTGCTCTCCTATGCACTCATCCTGAGAAGTATCTTGGGCACAGCCACCTGGGCTGACCGGCTCCGGGCCCTTAGTAACTGTCTGTCCCACTTTCTGGCTGTTCTGGTTCTCTATGTGCCTATGGTGAGTCTATCCATGACTCATCGCTTTGCAAAACATGCTGCACCACTGGTCCATGTGGTCATTGCCAATATCTACGTGCTGGCCCCTCCTGTGATGAATCCCATCATTTACAGTGTCAAGACGAAGCAGATACGCCAAGGAATCTTTCATCTTCTCTTCCAGAGGAAGTTGCACTAAGAGTAGAATTTAGGTTTAGAGAAATACTTTTTATAGGTAACATTGAGTCAAGAGCAGAGGCCACTATCATGAAAACTATAAATAGCATAGACAAGAGAAGGAATAGAAACTGCTTAAGAAACTTTAAATGTAAATAAAGAGACATGATTATTCCCTGACTAGAAATTAAGATAGGTAATGTTTCTGAAAACCCAGCTTTGCTCTTAGTTTTATTGTTTTGATTAAAAAAAATTAAAAGATTTAATTTAAAATACTTCCCCTGAGGTCAGCACAGTGGGACTAAACCAAAAGCAAAGGAGTTTCGTTTCCTGAATAAACTGAATGCTTCAAAGGCCAGTGTAGCAAGGGCAGGGGTTTGGGGACCATGATTTCAGGGGACATATAAGTCAATTGGCATAATAAAATCTATTAAGAAAACATTCTGCATCCCACTTTGAAGAATGGCATCTAGGGTCTTAAATGCTAGCAAACAACCATCTAAGATGCATCAATTAGCCTCAACCCACCTGGCTCAAAGGAGAATGAAGAACACCAAGGACACAAGGTGATTACGAGCCCAAGAGAGAGAAAGGGCCGCATGAAACAGCGACTACATCTTCCTGAGACCAGAAGAACTAGATGGTGCCCGGCTATAACCTATGACTGCCCCGGCAGGGAACACAATAGAGAACCCCTGAGGGATCAGAAGAGTAGTGGGATGCAGACCCCAAATTCTCATAAAAAAGACCAGACTTAATGGTCTGACTGAGACTAGAAGGACCCCTGTGGTCCTTGCTCCCAGACCTTCTGTTGCCCCAGGACAGGAACCATTCCCGAAGCCAACTTTTCAGACATGGATTGGACTGAACAATGGGATGGAGAGGGATGCTGGTGAGGAGTGAGCTTCTTGGATCAGGTGGACACTTGAGACTATGTTGGCATCTCCTGCCTGGAGGGTAGATGAGAAGGTAGAGGGGGTTAGAAGCTGGCAAAATGGACACGAAAAGACAGTGTGGAGGGAGAGAGCAGGCTGTCTCATTAGGGGGAGAGTAATTGGGACAATGTAGCAAGGTGTATATAATGTTTTTATGTGAGAGACTGATTGGTAAACTTTCACTTAAAGCACAATAAAAATTATATACAAAAAAAAAACCTCCCCTGTTCCTCCTTCTTCACGTGGGTGTTGTTATTAAAGTATGTGATGAAATACAAAATTTTGTGTAATAAACTCAGAATGCTGGTAAATGTATGAAAATACTTATTGAAGCTGCTATATATTTCTGCCTGTATAAATCATTACTAAAGCAAATGTCAGCTCTTAATTAAACACAAAAGCTCCTATAATCATAATCTGAAATAATGAAAGAGAAACTTTATAAACTAGCTGGCAAAATTAAAGAAAGATGGTTATAAATATTGATGCTACAGGAAAAGAAAACTGAATACCAATTTTCAGAAGCCAAAATGGAAGGAGCCTGGGAGTTCAAGAACCTGTTGAATTAATGTTCAAGGCAGAGTTCACTTAAAGTCAGTGGTGGAACCAGTGTTTCAGAAAGATGGAAACTACTGCTTAGAGAAAATGGTAGATGCTGGTATGAGCTAGAAGACAGACGCACCTGGAAGATAAGCATAAAGAAAGTTTGAATGTTAAGAGTGTCATACATAGAAAAAAGTGCAAATTGTTTAAATTAGACTCATTTTCTAAACTAGCTCAAGCTGTGCTGATATTATGCTGGGCTCCTTTGATTTGCCTGCAAACATCTTAATAGGGCTTATAAGACCCTCTGTCATCTTTCAAGGAATTCTGGGGCCACAGTGTTTAAAGCACTTGGCTGCAACCCAAAAGGTCAGCGGTTTGAGCCCAACAGCCAGTCCCTGGGAGAAAGATGAGGCAGATAATTCTATAAAGATTTACAGCTTTGGAAACCCTACGGGCAGCTCTACTCTGTCCTATAGGGCCACTATGTGTCAGAATCTACTCGGCAGTTGTGGGTTTTCGTAAGTTACCTATCACTGACCTCCTCTGCAGCTGTGCTTACATCACTCTTCTCACTTTCTCTATGAAGGACTACCATTACTGAATGTTTTCATCAAAGATTCTATAGAATTATCTTGATCGAAAGAGGGGAAAACATGGAAGAGAATTTAAAATTCTCAATAGAATCTAGATTTTCTGAAGCCACTGAGGTTGGATGAACCCCCAAAACTATTGCCCTGAGATAATCTTTAAACTTTATGTTATAAACCTTAAGCCAAAACTATCTCCCGAAATCTTCTTTGAACCAAAAATAGCTTATTTTAATTAGTAAAATATGGCTGGTTTGAGCACTTTAAAATAATTACCTATGTGGATCAAATTGACAACAGCAACTTGAAACATTGGATGAGATGCTTAGGGGCAGGAAGTTTAAGACAATGGTGGTAGAATAATGTAGAAGAGAATAATGATAACGGTACTACAACTTGAAGAAGTAACCAATGTCACTGAATTGTACATGTAGAAATTGTTGAAATGGTGTAATTTTGGTTGCAAATACTTTCACACACACATACACAAAAATTTTAAAAAGAAAATTCTGACTTTCAATTCTGGGTAGGATGAGATGCCAGGGCAATATTCTTGTTGATGCTACTAGAAAAAGAGATTTAAAAATAATTGCATATATATATATATTTTTATATGAAGTACCAGGGTGGTATAAACAGTTAACACACTCAGCTGAAGGCTGAAGGTTTGAGTCCACATAGAGGCTCCTTGGAAGAAAGATCTGACAATTTACTTCTAAAAAAATCAGTCATTGAAAACCCTATGGAACACAGTTCTATTTTGACACAAGAGGAGTCAACCCAATGGCAAATGGTTTGCTGTGTGTCTGTATATGTAATTGTATATGTATGTGTATATGTGTATGTATATGTATGTGGTTATCCATTGCTGTGGAGTCAATTCTGACTTATACCAACCCTACAGGACAGAGTGAACTGCTCCCCAGAGTTTTCAAGGAGCAGCTGGTTAGCTGACCTTTTGCTTAGCAGCCAAACACTTAACCATTGTGCCACTAGGGTTCCATACATGTATGTGTATTTATACACATATGTACATACATACATGTGTATATACAGATATACACACACACATATACACACACGTGTACCTGTATGTGTATGTGTGTGTATGTTTAAAAGTATTAACAAATTTTTTAAATGATGGAAATAAGAGAGTCTAAGATTCTAGAAAGGGGAGAACCATGGAGAGGTGTGCTGAACTCTGCAGGTATTTATTTTCTGAAGGCATTTTCCAATTCTCTGCAAGGGAAAAAGTTTGAGAGTCTGAGCTTTGTACAGACAGAGAGAAGTTTCTGGAAAAAAAGAAAAACCAGGAAACCCACAGGTGAATCAGATACTGTGTTTAAGAGAAAAAGGCTTTAAAGTAAAGAGAGTAACTCTGATAAATATGGTCAAATAATAAAGGGTGGAGAAATTGAAGAAGTAATGCAAGTCCGTTAGATTTTCTCCATGATAATATCTATTAGTTTGTTTCTAATTTTCAAGGTGGCACTAATCCCATGGGATGCAATTTCAACATGAAGAAATCAAATAATTGTATGAGGTTTTTGCCTACAACACTCATTCTGCTTGGCAACCCAGAGCTGGAGGCAGAGCACATCTGGATCTCCATCCCCTTCTGCCTGATGTACATCATCATCTTCCTTTGTAATGGCACCATTCTTCATGTCATCAGGGCAGACGCTGCCCTACACCAGCCCATGTACATCTTTTTTGCCCCATTGACATTGGGTGAGGTTGGCGTCTCTGCATCCACTCTGCCTACGGTGTTAGGCATCTTCCTATTTCCTATCTCCAGATGTTCTCCATCCATTCCTTCTCCATCATGGAGTCAGCTGTGCTGCTAGCCATGTCTGTGGATTCCTTTGTGGCCATCTATAGCCTATTGCGCTATATTGCCATCCTGACCTTGCCCCTATCATTGGCACAGGAGTTATTACTGACCGGAAAAGCATTACACTCATGGCTTTATTGCCCTTGTTCTTGCACTGACTGCCTGTCTGTTTCCATAATGTCCTTCCCTTTCCTATTGCCTCCAGCCCAACCTCATATATCTACCCTGTGGGGACATTTCTATCAACAATGTACATGGGCTTTTCATCATTACCTCCACTTTTGGGCTGGATTCACTGCTCATTGTGATGTCCTGTGGGCTCATACTCCACACTGTAGTGGGTATCATCACTGGAAGAGGAAGGAGGAAGGCACTCAACACATGTGGGTCACATGTCTCTGCTGTACTCAGTTATTATGATCTTATGATTGGCTTGTCCATGGTGCACCATTTTAGACATCATGTGTCCCCTCTGTTGCAAGCCATGATGGTCGATGCCTACCTCTTCTTCCCAGCTGTTGTCAACCTCATTGTCTAGAGCATTAAGACAAAAGAAATGCATCGTGGCATATTGCAAATGCTATCAGAGAAGAGGGCCAGAGTTTAGCCAAAGGCCAAAATAGGAAGAATTTTTTTTTTTATAATCACAAGGTATCCTATAATGCATGTCATGTAATTGTTGTTACTTAAAACATAGTATCTAAAAGGAGAATCTTCATAACAACTCAGTAAACTGGAGTGGGGATGTAGGTTGAGTGGGTTACGTATGGCAGATTTTTATACAGAATTATTTTAAAATACATTGTGTGAAGTGAATTTTCCAATTACCCTGATATCTGGAGCAGCCATGCAGGAAAACTTGTGAAAACACAGAATTCTCCATAAGAAAAAAGATAATCTGATGTTGGAAGATGTTCTGGGTAACCTTTGGAAATTACCTTAATCCTTTATTTTTTCCACAGGAAAAAAACTGCTATGTATTATATTCAGGTAGGCATGAAGTTAAATTAGACAACTTGAGAAAATGCATAAAATAGTATAAGGATTTCCACATTCATCAAGGCAAGGTTAGTTTCAGAAAAATCTTCCCTCCAAGAACAATTCGAAAAGTTAGAAAGATATATTTTAAATGACTTCAGAGATCATTCAAACCAGTGAGGACATAAAGGCCAAAACCTCAAAGAGAAGGGACACCTAGAGAAATCAATTTGATATTTGGTGCCATTTCTTTTAATGCCTTTGCAAATTCATAAGTAATAGCTGATAAAATGAGAATAGCTTAGAGCAGTCTCAAAGGAATAGAAAGCAGGGGAACAAAAATTAAAGCATGGAAAACACCAAGGAAGAGGTTACCTGATAAATACCTAGGCATTTGGTTGGATTCCAGAAAGCTTATAATTTGGAGTGAGGGAATCAGAAGTAGACCAGCCTTATAAATTTTTTTTTTTCCGGTCATCTTACTACCTAATTTCATTACCCCATTTATAACAATTAAAATGACCAGCCATCCCAGTTTTCTCAGCACTTCCCCAGTTTTAGCACAGAAAGTACCACAATATAGGAAATCCTACAGTCCCAGATAAACTGATGGCTGGTCATTATAATCAGAAATAAGAGTAAATTCTATTAGAAGAAAGATATCAACCTGCAACTCAAAGTATCATCATAAGTTTTCATTACATTCATTAAGAATGTAACCTGACATGCAAAATACAATAATAAAACAAAAATCAAGGGAAAAAAGAAAGAGTGTGAAGGGTTAGATTCACAGAAAATTTAACTATTGGGATCATTATATGCTGACATTAAAATAGTTACTTCAATAAAATTTAATAAAATCAAGAATAATAGCTGAGTAGATACAAATGAATATTGAAAGTATGAAAAATATGTTTTATGTTTTTAAATTACATACAGAAATAAAATACATGTACCCAAAAGGACAAAAGATTGGAAGAGTCAAATAGAGTAAAATTAGTCTTTAGCACTTACATTGTCCAGGAAGAAATAAAAAGCTAATACAAACTAGACTGGTTAAGCTGAGCATATACATTTTAGTTTCTATAATAACCCCTAAAAAAGTGCTAAAGGAGGTTTGAACCTAACATTTAGCTGAAGAAAAATAGAAAAATAAAACATAATAAATAATCTAAAATAAGTCAAGAAAGGTGAGAAAAAGATGGGGTAAATTAAAAAAAATATAGTAAGATGGTAAAGTTAAATCCATTCAGTAATTACGTGCATTGCAATAAATTGGTCTGACACTTAAATTAAAAGAGAAATCTTATCTTACAGAATCACAAATGTTTCTGTTTCTTTTAAGAAATATCTTAAATACATGAATACAGAAAACATTTAAAGAAAACAGATTAAAGAAGATGGTCCATGCAATCAGTAACCAAAAGAAACCTGGAATAAAAAGAAACCTGGAATAGCTATACTAATTTCAGATAAATTAAGTGACAAAGAAGAATCATTACTAGTGATAGACGGACATTTCATAATAAAAATAATAAGTTAGATGAAACATATCTGAATTTGCATGTACCTGCTGAGCCTTGGAGGTGCAACGGATTGGTTTAGGCTGCTAACCAAAAGGTTGTCAGTCTGATCCCAGCCATCAGCTCCGGGGAGAAAGAACTGGAGGTCTGCTCCAATAAAAATTGCTGTTGTTGTTGGTGCCATCTAGTCTGTTGTGATTCATAGCAACCCTATGTGCAACAGAACGAAACACTGCCCAGTCCTGTGCCATCCTTGCAATCATTTTTATGCTTGAGCCCATGGTCGCAGCCACTGTGTCAATCCATCACATTGAGGGTCTTTCTGTTTTTTGCTGACCAAGCATGATGTCCCTCTTCAGGGACTGGCCCCTCCTGATAACATGTCCAAAGCAAGCGAGACCAAGTTTCATCATCCTTGCTTCTAAGTAGCATTCTGTACTTCTTCCAAGACAGGTTTGTTCATTCCTCTGGCAATCCATGATATATTCCATATTCTTTGTCAACGTCATAATTCAAAGGTATTAATTATTCTTCAGTCTTCCTTATTCATTGTCCAGCTTATGAATGTATATGAGGTGATTGGAAATACCATGACTTGGGTCAGGTGCACTTTAGTCCTTAAAGTGACATCTTTACTTTTGAAGACCTCAAAGAGTTCTTCTGCAGTGGATATGCCCAATCCAACACTTTGTTTGATTTTCTGATCACTGCTCCCAGTGGTGTTCATTGTGGATCCAAGTAAAAAGAAATCCTTGACAACTTCAATGTTTTCTCCCTCGTAAAGATTCCAACTTAGAAAACCCTATGGGGCACCTCTACCCTGTCTCATGGTGTTGTTATGAGTCAAATTGTCTCAATGGCACTTTATAACAGTAACAACATAGCCATAAAATGCATAAAGCAATAATTACCAGAATTATAAAATAAGTAGACAAAACCATAATCACAGTAGTAGATTTTGTTACAATTTTCTTAGTAACTGATATAACAAGTAGGCCAAAAATCAAAATTAGTAAGATTTAAGAGATTTGGGAAACATGACTAAAGCCTAAATCTACAAACCAATAACTATATGCCTACTCACATTCTTTTAAAACACACATGGAACACCTACCACAACTGACCATTCAGAAGTAGTAAAGTTTTATTTCTTGATCTGGTTTGAGGACACAAGATGTATTCACTTTTTAATTATTATTGAATTATACTCTTTTAAGGTGGGCACTTTTCTCTGTGAATACTATATCCCAATAAAATGTGAATTAAGACAAACCAAAAATGTAATACAATAAGACATTGTTAAAGTGTGATAATCATCTGCTTGTATGGTGGTGAGCAGTGGATCAATCTTTGCATCTAACTTATTCTCACACTTGCTTTCACCAAATCTCCAGTTTTGAGCCTCACACACCATTCCCCTGCCTCCCGGAGGTCCAGATGCCTCAGATTCATAAGGATGATGAAACTTGGTCTCACTTGCTTTGGACATGTTTTCTGAGTCAGAAAAATGGCTTGACTTCTCGTTCTTTTGTCCCTCTGTAGTCAGTCAGGTTCTATCCATCTTTGCTTTGAAAAATCAGTTATAGTCACCTATATTCTTCCTATATTCCATCTTTGAAATTTCTCACCTGCTTTTGTTTTTTTTTGAGGAGTTCCTGGGTGGCAGAAACAGTTAAGCGGTCCACTACTAGCCAAAAGGTTAGTGGTTCAAACCCACCCAGAGGCATCTCAGGAGACAGGCCTGGTGATCTGCCTCTGAAAGGTCGAAACCTTGAAAACCTTATGGAACAGTTCTACTCTGCACGTAAGAGATTGTCATGAGTTAGCATCAACTTGATGGAAACTAACAACAACAAAAGCATGTTTTTTTTACCCAATATCTTTGCTCCCATGAGTTTATAGTTGTATTATTATTATTAATATCTGAGATAAACACATGTTTTCATACCACCTGGTTTACATATTTTTCTTTCTGTGTTCTGTCACATTTAAAATATGTTTTGTTTTTTTTTTCTCTGTTTTGGAGTTATATAGTCTTCTTCTATTCTTAGGGTTAAATTTTTAACATGTATAGTTTATGAAGTCCAGGATTAATTAAAATGTCCTTCATCCCCCTCAGATAAACAAGAAAACTAGCAGGCCTTAACCTATATTTAGTTCCTTTTCTGCCAATTTTCATATCAATAGTGATTATCTTACATCTATACTTTAAATGTAATTCTGTTGACAAGGTTGACTTTCACATGGTTCAAATTTCAAAAGACTGAATTACTGCGCAGTGAAAATATTTACTTCTAGTCTGTAGTTCAGTCCTTCTGTTACCCTCCCCAAAGGCAACAATGATTTTCTGTGTATTGTTTTTTTCTTCTAAGATAAAATTTATTCATAGGCAAGAAACCATATTCATTTGGACTTTTTCCCAGTGAAAACTGTAGACTGTCTTCTACTTTACTTTTAATGTACACATATATCTTGGCGATCCCTCACAACCAGAACATGAACACCACCACATATTATTATAGCTACAGAATATTTAATTGTGTTAATTTTGATACATTGTATGTTATCAGAATTTATTCACCCGTTCTCAATTTATTCCCATTTCTGTACTTTGTAAATAATACTGTAGAAAATTTTGGGCTATATATGTCAATTTGCTCATGTGTGAATGCATTTATAAGAAATCCCTAGTAAATAATTTTGGGTATTTATAATTTAGTAGGTACAATATTCCATTGTTCTCCTTAGAAGCCCTACTTATTTATTGTCATTGTCTCATCAGAAATTTTGAAAGTACCTACTTCACTACACACTTGCCAACCCAGTGTGTTACAATTTTTTTTGCTGATATGATGAATAAAAAACATATATCAATTTGATTACAATTTCTATTTTTCTTATTATGAATGACTTTTCACTGTGAACACCCAAAGAGCTGGTAAGAAGTATAATCCCAATGAAGTTATACATCAATTTCTAGAACAGCCCTCTAGATGACACTCATCATAGCCCTTCTTCCCTAAGTGGAGATCCAGTCTTCCTGAAGAAAGAAGTAAATTACACTATACATAGCAGCTAATACCTGCAAAAGGATATTCCTTTTTTTTTTGCCTTTCTGACTTTTGAATGTATCAAGAGTTTTGAGATACCACTCCCAATACCTTTAAGGCATCTCGAATTGGTTTGGTTTTATTCAAGACACAGGACAATGTTAAAGATCCTCTATGCTCCAATGTAGCATTACCTCTCAAATCCAGATAAGCTTCAATAGTAAGGAGGAGGGAACTAGTGATCACCAGGACAACATCTACCAGAATATGAGCCAGATCCTTTCCATGTCACCTCATGTAATCTTCATATTTTTGTGACTTAGCTAGTTTTGGCTTAGTCACTGGTATATATTTAACACTCAGTAAATGTTAGTTATTATATGTATTATTACAGTTTGTTTCCCCTCAGATTAGATGTCCAGGTAGTTACTGAAGTCAAGTGATTTTACTTTTTGGCTTTAAGTTTTGTTTCCAAAAACCTTAAAACATTTTTTAAGTAGGCTTCCTAGACTAGCTTTTAGAGGGAGGTAAAACATAAGTTCATCACCTAAGTAATTTTTATCAACTCAGATATAATCTTGAAAGGCTTTGGAGCAGTAAGATAAGATTTCTTGCTTTTTGGTATATGGATTGCTAATGGCTACAAGTGCCTCCTCTGAACAACCCTCTGACTTTTGGTTTCTGTCCCTTAGGGCCTCAAGTCTCAAAGCACAATCCTCATATTTCTACAAGATTCTTCCAGAGGTTTCCCCACCCACCTCCTGCATTTCAACCGGGATCTTCAGGAGGATATAACCTTATCCACCCACAAGGCAGATGATAGAAGCTACAGAGAGAGCTGAAGGACTACAGAGAGTGCACAGGTGAGGCTGGGCTGTCCCATGATTAGTGATAAGAGGGAAAACCCTGAGGAAAAGGTCATTCTGTGTGAGAACAGGGGATGCTGTCTAGGGAGAGAGTGAAGCAGACCCACCTTCAAACACATATTGAGAGGAGGTTGGACTGAAGTGGGGAGATGTGGTAGGGGCCATGAAATGAAGTGATTTATCCAGAGACTTATCACTGCCCCTACTGAGTTCAAAGAATAGCCCTGCGCCCATTAGTTCCTTTTACATCTAACCTGTGGCCATTGAAGCCCAAGTGTTTTCAAAGCACTTTAATAACAGTCAACTGCCTTCTTAGAGGAAACCCTGGTGGAGTAGTGGTTACGTGCTACTGCTGCTAACCAGGAAGTCAGCTAGTTCAAATCCACCAGGCACTCCTTGGAAACTGTATGGTGCAGTTCTACTCTGTCCTGTAGGGTCACTATGAGTCGAGGTCAGTGGGTTTTGTTTTTGGCCTTCTTAGATTCAGCCACATATCATCTATCAATAAATTCTACCCAGAAAATTGGCCTTTTCTGGGTGATACTCCTTCATTCTCATTTTACTTGTCTTCCTCTCTGCCCTGCAAATAGGTCAACCAATGTCTTAAAAAGGTGGAATGGAGTGTTAAGGGGAGCATGGACACATCTGAATGAAGAATAAACAAAAACCAGCACAAGCCAGGCAGGGAGTCCTTAATCACACTGCTATGAAGGGCAGGCCTGTGGTTTCCCAGCCATGCAATTGGGTTAGAAGGATTAGAAACCAACATGACGGTAAAGAGATGATTAACTCATTATTCTCCAACAACTGAGCATAAACCTTACCTCACAAAGACCAGTCATAGGAGCAAAGAAGCAGGACAGAAGAACCTAAATACCTAAATAAACTACCCCCCCACACAATGCAGGACTCCCCATCACCCCTACCTGGTAGAGAGTCTCTAAGAGTTTTACCTGTAGGGAGGGTTACTTGAAAGACTAGAAATAACTACCTTATTGCTGTTCTTGTGCCATGGAGTCAATTCCTACTCATGGCAATCTCATGTGTTACAGAGTAGAACTACTGCATAAGGTTTTCTTGACTATAATCTTTACAGAAGCAGACTGCCAGGACTTTTCTTCCCTGGTGCTATTAGGTGGTTCCATACAGCACCAAGCTTTCAGTTATCAGCCAAGTGCAAACTGTTTGTAGCTGCCAGGAACCTTGACTGTTTTATACCAAAAAAGCCAAGCCTGTTACAAATTCCAATTCATAGTGACCCTGTGGAACAGAGTAGAAATGCCCCCATAGGGATTCCAAGAAATGGGTGTTGAATCCCAACTGCCTACCTTTTGGTTAAAAGCTGAGCTCTTAATCGCTGAGCCATCAGGGTTACTGTCTAATAGCAGAGTAAAATTATTATCAAGTTTTTACCAGTATTAAGCATTAATTATTATTATTTCCTTAATATGCACCCACTGACCTTAGGTCTGCCCTTGGGTAAAAAAGATCAAGTATAAGTTCAAAAATCCTCTGAACTCTGATAGACTTTCAGATCATGCATCTATCATGTCTTCTTTCTCCTCCCACAAGTCCCTGCCCCTTGTGTGCTCATACACACACACAATTGGGCCTTATATCCATCCACTTAACTATTTCTCTCAGATAGCTTCTATGAATGTCAAACTCAACAAACACACTACATCTGTGATCTTCTCCCCAGAATCTTCTGCTACTCCAGTATTCCATATAAAAGTTATTATTACTGTAATCCACACAGTTGCCAAAGCAAGAAACGGGCATTTTCTGTGATACTTCCTCTTACTCAATACTATCTATTAAATTAAAGAGAAGGAAGTATTTTTTTCTATGATGCAAAGGAGAATATACACTAAGATTAGTCTTTGCATTTAGTTACTAGTAACTTATTTGAAATATTGAGAGCACTTCCAGTTAGGAAATGCAAATATCTAAGTATATATGTACACAGATGTATATACAAGAGTAGATAAGAAGTATAGTACAAAAGGTTTACAGGAGATATTAATTAAACTGAACTCCAAAGCAGAAGACTAGAAAGATTACAAAAAGAAAAAAAAAGATCATTTTAAACAGAAATTTATGTCAGAAGAACCTGCAGTTCTTACTATCCTGGGATCAGCAGTATTGGAAAAAGCAACCCCACACACAGCTTTGAATCTTGAATAGATAATGACTCTATGACAGTAGCACACCGCTGAGATTCTTATTGTAGGAAACAGACATTCTGGTTCTTCATTCGACAGTCATGCTCAAGGAGAATAATACAACCCAAGACCCCTTCTACTTCATCCTCACAGGTATCCCTGGATTCGAGGCCTTCCACATCTGGATCTCCATCCCCTTCTGCTGCTTCTATACCATCTCCATCATGGGCAACACCATCATCCTCGCCGTCATCCACACAGAGCCATCTCTCCACCAGCCCATGTACCTATTTCTCTCCATGCTGGCCCTGACTGACCTGGGTCTCACCCTCACCACCCTGCCCACAGTCATGTAGCTCCTCTGGTTCAACATTCAGAAGGTCACCTTTGAGGCCTGTTTTGCCCAGTTCTTTTTCCTCCATGGATTCTCATCCATCGAATCTTCTGTCCTCCTGGCCATGTCTTTTGACCGCTATGTGGCCATCTGTCGTCCCCTCCATTATGCCTCCATCCTTACCAGTAAAGTCATTGGCAGCATTGGAGTAGCCATCATCTGCCGTTGTATTTTGGCTGTTCTTCCCCCACTTTTCCTACTCAAGCGCCTGCCCTTCTGCCACTCTCACCTTCTCTCTCACTCCTACTGCCTCCACCAGGATATGATTCGGCTGGTCTGTGCTGATATTCGGGTCAACAGCTGGTATGAATTTGCTCTTGGGTTAATCATTGCTGTGTTGGACCCATTGCTCATTGTGCTCTCCTATGCACTCATCCTGAGAAGTATCTTGGGCACAGCCACCTGGGCTGAGCGGCTCCGGGCCCTTAATAACTGTTTGTCCCACTTTCTGGCTGTTCTGGTTCTCTATGTGCCTATGGTGAGTCTATCCATGACTCATCACTTTGCAAAACATGCTGCACCACTGGTCCATGTGGTCATTGCCAATATCTACTTGCTGGCCCCTCCTGTGATGAACCCCATCATTTACAGTGTCAAGACTAAGCAGATACACCAAGGGATCTTTCATCTTCTCTTCCAAAGGAAGTTGCACTAAGATTGCAATTTAGGTTTAGAAAAATACTTTCTATAGGTAACATAGGCTCATGAGCAGAGGCCACTACCATGAAGAACGTAAATAGCATAGGCAGGGGAAGGAATAGGAACTGCTTAAGAAACTTTCAATGTCAATAAAGAGACATGATTATTCCTTGATTAGAAATTAAGAGAGGTAGCATTTTTTAAAACCCAGCTTTGCTCTTAACTAGCTATATGGTTTTGAGAAAAAAAAAAAAAAAAAACACTTTAAAATACAATTCCTCTTCTGCCTTCGTCACAGTGGTGTTGTTATTAAGTATGTGGTGAAATATAAGGATTTCTGTAATAAACTCAAAATGCTGATAAATGCATGAAAATGCTTATTGAAGTTGGTATACGTTTATGCCTTTATAAATCGTTACTAAAGCAAATGTCAGATCTTTATTAAACGCAGGTGCTCATGGAATCACAAGCTGAAATAATGAAATTGAATCTTCATACACTAGAAGGTCAAATTAAAGAAAGATGGTTGTAGATATTGGTGCTACATGAAAAGATAATTGAACACTAATTTTCGAAAGCCAAAATGGAAGGACACTGGGAATTCAATAACCTATTGAATTAATGTTCAAGGCAGAGTTCACTTAAAGTTAGTGGTGGAATCAGTGTTTCAGAAAAATGGGAACTACTGCTGAGAGAAAATGGTAGATCCTGATATGAGCTATAACACAGAACCTTCTGGAAGACAAGCCTAAAGATAGTTTGAATGTTAAGGGTGTCATGCATAGAAAAAACTGCAAACTGTTTAAGTTAGACTTGTTTCCTGAGCTAGATCAAGCTGTGCTGATATTATGTTGCGCTCCTTTGATTTGCCTGCAAACATCTTAATAGGGCTTATAAGACCGTTTGTCATCTCTAGAGGAACCCTGGTGGTGCAGACATTAAAGCACTTGACCGCTAACCAAAAGGTCAGCAGTTTGAGCCCATCAGCCAGTCCGGGGTAGAAAGATGTTTTTGTAAAGATTTACAGCCTTGGAAGCCCTATGGGACAACCTTTCTCTGTCCTATAGGGTCACTATAAGTCAGAATCTACTTGACAGGAGTGGATTTGGATGGGTTACCTGTCGCTGACCTTCTCTGCAGCTTACATCACCCTTCTCACTTTCTCTCTGAACAACTATCATTACTGAACGTTTTGATCAAAGATCCCATAGAAGAATCTTGATCAAAAGAGGGAAAAATGTGGAACAAAATTGAAAATCTCAATGGCATCCAGATTTTCTGGAGCCATTGTGGTTGAATAAGCCCCCAAAACTATTACCCTGAGATAATCTTTAAACCTTATATTTTAAACCTTAAACCAAGTTTATTTTCTCAAGTCTTCCTTGAAACCAAATAAAAGAAAAACCAAAATAGCTTATTTTAATTAGTAAAATATGTCTGCTTTGAGCATTGTGTGCTTTAAGATAATTATCTATGTGCGATCAAATTGACAACAGCAACTTGAAATGTTGGATTAGACACTCAGAGGCAGCAAGTTTTAGGTAATGGTAGTGGAATAATGTAGAAAAGAATAATGGTAATGGTAGTGCAACTTGAAGAATGTAACCAGTGTCACTGAATTGTACATGTAGAAATAGTTGAAATAGTGTAACTTTGGTTGCATGTATTTTTACATACACACAAACAAAAATTTAAAAAGGATACTCTGACTTTCAGTTTTGGGCAGGATGATGAGCCTGGCCAATACTCTTGCTGACACAATTAGAAAAGCAGATTTAAAAATAATTTATATATATATATATATCGATGGCACTGGGTTTTATATATATATAAAGTACCTGGGTGATATAAGTAATTAACATGCTCACCTGGAAGCTGAAGTTTTGAGTCCATCCAGAGGCTTCTTGGAAGACCCGAAGGTCTACTTCCAAAATATCAGCCATTTAAAATCCTATGGAGTACAGTTCTATTTTGACACACATGGAGTCAACCCGATAGCAACTGGTTTGGTGTGTATATGTAATTTTATAGGTATATATATGTATATATATAATTGTATAAGTATATGTATATATTTGAATATGTGTACACATGTATATATCTGTTGCTGTAGAGCCAACTCTGATAGCAACCCTATAGGACAGAGTAGAACCGGCCCATAGGGATTTTAAGAAGCAACTGGGTAGCCACCCTTTTCATTAACAGCCAAACATTTAACCACTGTGTCACCAGGGCTCCATGGGTTTTATATATATGTATATATATATAAAATTTATATATATATATATATTTTTTTGCTGATATAGTGAATAAAAACCTTATCTCAATTTTATTACAATATTTATTTTTATTGTACTTTAGATGAAGGTTTACAGAGCAAACTAGCGTCTCATCAGTTAGTACACACATTGTTGTATGACCTTGGTTAACAACCCCACCACATGTCAACACTCTCCCTTCTCAACACTGTGTTCCCTATTACTAGCTTTCCTGTTCCCTCCTGCCTTCCAGTCCCTACTCCAGGACTGGTGCACCCCTTTAGTCTTGTTTTGTTCCATGGGCCTGTTCAATCTTTGGCTGAAGGGTAAACCTCAGAAGTGAACTCATTACTGAGCTGAAAGCGTACCTGGGGGCCATACTCTCAGTGTTTCTTCAGTCTCTGTCAGGCCAGCAAGTCTGGTCTTTCTTTTTATGTCACAAACTTATCCTACATTTTTCCCTAGCTCTGTCCAGGACCCTCTACTGTGATCCCTGTCAGAGCAATCAGTGGTGATAACCAGGTACCATCTAGTTGTACTGGACTCAGTCTGACAGAGGCTGTAGTAGATGTGGTCCAATAGTCCTTCGGACTAATCTTTCCCTTGTACCTTTTATTTTTCTTCATTAGTCCTTGCTCCTGAAGGGGTGAGAGCAATGGAGTGCCCTAGATGGCTACTCACAGGGTTTTAAGACCCCAGACACTACTCACCAAACTAGAATGCAAAACATATTCTTACAATTTTTATTTTTCTTATGAAAGTCTTTTCACTGTGAACACCCAAAGAGCTTACCCATTTCCATTATCTGGTGAGAAGTATAATCCCAATGAAGTTATACATCAGTTTCCCTAGATGACACTCATCATAGCCCTTCTTGCCTAAGTGGAGATCCAGTGTCCCTGAAGAAAGAAGTAACTTACACTGTATATACCAGCTAACACCTATAAAAGGATATCCCTTTTTTTTGCCTTTCTGACTTTTGAATCTATTAACAGTTTTGAGATACTGCCCCCAATACCTTTGAGCCACCTCAAATCTGTTTGGTTTTATTCCAAATGCATGACAATGTCAAAGAACAGCTATGTTCCAACACAGAATTCCCTCTCAAAACCAGATAAACTTAAATAGTAAGAAGGAAGGAACTGGTGATCACCAAGACAACATCTGCCAGACTATGGGCTAGGTCCTTTCCATGTCACCTCATAAAATCTTTGTATTTTTGTGAGATAGCTTGTTTCGGCTCAGTCAATAGTATATGTTGAACTCTCAGTTAATATCAGTTATTATATATATTAGTACTGTTTCTTCATTTTCCCTCAAAGTATGTGCAGATAGTTACTGAAGTCAAGAGATTTTGCTTCTTGGCTTTAAGTTTTGTTGCCAATAATATTAAAAGATTCATAAGTAGGCTTACTAGACTAGGTTTTAAACTAAAAACCAAACCAACTACTGTCCAGTCAATTCCAACTCATAGTGACCCTATAGGACAGAGTAGAGCTGCCCCATAGAGTTTCCGATGAGTGCCTGGTGGATTTGAACTGCCAACTTCTTGGTTAGCAGCCATAGCTCTTAACCACTATGCCACCAGGAAACCCTGGTGGTGTAGTAATTAAGAGCTATGGCTACTAAGCAAAAGGTCAGCAATTTGATTCCACCAGGCATGCTCCTTGGAAACCCTATGGGGGCAGTTCTAGTCTGTCCTATAGGGTCACTATGAGTCAGAATCAACTCAACAGCAACGGGACTAGCTTTAGAGGGAAGTGAAATATAAGTCCATCACCTAAGGCATTTTTACCACTTCAAACTGAAACTAGAATGGGTTAGATTTTTTCATGAAAATGAAAAAGAATTTCCAGTCCCTAACACTTCTCTTCTTTAAGAATATATACAACTCTTCCCTTCAAGGCATTGCCCCTGAAAAATACCTTTTACCCATGTCCACTAAGCTCACCCAGCTTTGCCAGGAGCTGCTCAGGCCTAATTTCCAAGAGAACTTCCCTCCCATCAAGAACCAAATCATGGGGAGGCTGAGCCAAGATGGCGGGATAGACAGACGCTTCCTGCTGAGCCCTCATTACAACAAAGACCCAAAACTACAAGTGAAACAAGTATATCTGTGACAAGCTGTGAGCTCTGAACTTCACAGCCAAGCTTAGGAAATGAACTGAGGAGCAGGGGGAGGAAGAGACCATTCAGAAATGGAGAGGAGTTACTGGACCTGAATCATGGGGAGCCCTCAGGCACCATTCCCGGATTGGCAGCAGTGGCAGGCTGGTACTAGCATTCAGCCACAGTTTCCTCAGGGAGAAGCAGCCAGCGGCACAGCTTACTCCCATCTCTGGAACCTGAGAAGAATGGCGCTCTCGGCAAAAGGTAAGTACTTGCATATATTTTACCGTGACCCCCCACCTCCAAGCCGGCTTCAGTGGATGAATTCTCTGGGCCTGAGATAGGCCCTACTGAGCACCTAGAGCTATCCTCCCGGCCTTCGGAAAGGAAAAAATTTGCATTTGGGGGAAAAGATAATTTGCTAGCTCCACTAACTGGGGGAGCTCAGGACAGAAGCGGCTCCTGTCCAGACATAAACAGTACATGGACTTTGAGCAACTTTCCCTTATGCCTGGACATGAGTGGGCCCATTTCGGGAGAATAGGCCCTTGTTGGCAGACTCCAACTATTTCAGCTGTGTAGTGGAGAGGTGGGTGTTTGATGTTTGACATTGCTTTGCCTATTAAACAAGATACTCACCTACCCACATTAGGGACCTAAGGACTGGTAGCTCCATTCAGGTCACCCAGCCACCTGCGACAGGGGTCCAAAGATAACTGGTACCTCCCAGTCCTTACAACCAAAAACTTTGGGTGCCCCCAGTCCATCTGCAGAACCCACCCACCTGCACATGCTCTAAGGAACAAGGAAACGCTTTCCTCAGAGACACTCAGGGGTCGGTTCCTAGCCCCCTGCCTTGTTCAGAGTGTGACCCCCCTGCTGCAATCAAATACCTGTATATACACCAATCAACCCTGCCCCTCTAAGACTGTAGAACAGAGCCTGTACCACACACTTGATGATCAGCTACCTGGAAACCCGAGCTGAATTTGTACAACTAAACTGAATGGACTCCTAGACTGATATACCTGATAACAGCTCTAGCCAACTGGGGACAGGACGTCAGAGCTCCCAAGGCAAAAGTAATAAAGTTAGCTCACTCAAGCAACCCATAGCGGTATGCCAAAACAAAACAAAGCAAGAAGCTACGAGACAGTAAGCAAACATAAACTAATACAACTTATAGATGGCTTGGAGAAAACAGTCAATATTAAGTCACTTAAAGAAATGGACCAGGATCACCTCAACAGGCTCTCAGAACAAAGAATCCAGGGATCTTCTAGGTGAAAGTGCATTCTTGGAATTACCAGATGCAGAATACAAAAATTTAATATACAGAACATTTCAAGACATCAGGAAGAAAATGAGGCAATACACAGAACAAGCCAAGGAACACACAGATAAAGCAAATGAAGAAATTAAAAACATTATTCAGGAATATAATGAAAAGTTTAATAAGCTGGAAAAATCCATAGACAGGCAGCAATTAGAAATTCAGAATATAAACAATGAAATTACAGAAGTAGACAACTCAATAGAAAGTCAGAGGAACAGAATTGAGCAAATAGAAGCTAGAATTTCCGAACTCGAAGATAAATCACTTGGCACTAATATATTTGAAGAAAAATCAGATAAAAGAATTTTAAAAAAATGAAGAAAACTTAGGGATCATGTGGGACTCTATTGAGAGAAAAAGCCTACGAGTGATTGGAGTACCAGAACAAGGAGGGACAACAGAAAATACAAAGAGAATTGTTGAGTATTTGTTGGCAGAAAACTTTCCTGATAACTTGAAAAATGAGAAGAAATCTATCCAAGATGCTCATCAAATTCCGTATAAGGTATATGTTAAAAGAAAGTGACCAAGACATATTATAATCAAACTTGCCAAAACCAAAGATAAAGAGAGAATTATAAGAGCAGCGAGGGATAAACGAAAAGTCATCTGCAAAGGAAAGCCAATAAGCTCGGACTACTTGACAGAAACCATGCAGGCAAGAAGGCAATCGGACGACATATTTAAAACATTGAAGGAAAAAAATTGCCTGCCAAGAACCATATATCCAGCAAAACTGTCTCTTAAATATGAAGGTGAAATTAAGACATCTCCAGATAAAAACAAGTTTAGGGAATTCATAAAAACCAAACCAAAACTACAGGAAATATTAAAAGGAAGGAGTTCTTTGGTTAGAAAGACAATAATATCAGGTATCAACCCAAGAGTAGAACACCGGCAAGAGCAATCATAAGTCAACCCAGATAGGGAAATCCAAAAAAAAAAGCAAGATTTAAAAAAAAAAGGTCAAAACAGGGTAACAGCAATGTTATTCTATAAAAGAAGACAACATTAAAATAATAAAGAGGGATTAAAAAATGTAATCATACGTGTTCCATATGGAAAAGAAGATATAGCGATACAAAGAAATAAAAGTTAGTTTTAAATTTAGAAAACTAGGGGTAAATAATAAGAGAAGTACAAAGGAGACAAACTATCCTACTTATCAACATAAAATAGAAGAAAAAAATAGAGACTAAGAAGAAAAAAAATCAACAACAACAAATATGAAGAAAGGACAATGTATAAAGATAATCTATTCAGCACATAATGTTAAGTGGAAAAAAGAGACTGTCAACAACACACACACAAAAAAGACATCAAAATGATAGCACTAAATTCATACCTATCCATAATTACCCTGAATATAAATGGACTAAATGCCCCAATAAAGAGACAGAGAGTGGCAGAATGGATTAAAAAACAAGATCCGTCTATATGCTGCCTACAAGACAAACACCTTAGACTTAGAGACACAAACAAACTAAAGCTTAAAGGATGGAAGAAAATATATGAAGCAAAAAACAATCAAAAAAGAACAGGAGTGGCAATATTAATTTCTGACAAAACAGACTTTAAATCCATCATAAAGGATAAGGAAGGACAGTATATAATGATAAAAGGAACAATATACCAAGAAGATATAACCATATTAAATATTTATGCACCCAACGTCAGGGCTCCAAGATACATAAAACAAACTCTATCAGCATTGAAAAGTGAGATACACAGCTCCACAATAATAGTAGGAGACTTCAAAACACCACTTTCAGTGAAGGACAGGACATCCAGAAAGAAGCTCAATAAAGACACAGAAGATCTAAATGCCACAATCAACCAACATGACCTCATAGACATATACAGAACACTCCACCCAACAGCAACCAAGTATACTCTTTCCTAGTGCACGTGGAACATTCTCTAGAATAGACCACATATTAGGTCATAAAGCAAGCCTTAGCAGAATCCAAAACACTGAAATATTACAAAGCATCTTCTCTGACCATAAGGCCATAAAAGTGGAAATCAACAACAGGAAAAGCAGGGAAAAGGAATCAAACACTTGGAAACTGAACAGTACTCTGCTCAGAAAAGACTGGATTACAAAAGACATTAAGGATGGAATAAAGAGATTCATAGAATCCAATGAGAATAAAAACACTTCCTATCAGAACCTTTGGGACACAGCAAAAGCGGTGCTCAGAGGCCAATTTATATCAATAAATGCACACATACAAAAAGAAGAAAGGGCCAAAATCAAGGAATTTTCCCTACAATTTGAACAAATAGAAAGAGAGCAACGAAAGAAACCCACAGGCACCAGAAGAAAACAAATAATAAAAATTAGAGCAGAACTAAATGAGATACAAAACAGAAAAACAATTGAAACAATTAACAAGACCAAAAGCTGGTTTTCTGAAAAAATAAACAAAATTGATAATCCATTGGCCAAACTGACAAAAGAAAAACAGGAGAGGAAGCAAATAACCTTAATAAGAAATGAGATGGGCGATATTACAACAGACCCAACTGAAATTAAAAGGATCATATCAGATTACAATGAAAAACTATACTCAAACAAATTTGAAAACCTAGAAGAAATGGATGAATTCCTAGAAACACACTACCTACCTAAACTAACACAAACAGAGGTAGAACAACTAAATAGACCCATAACAAAAGAAGAGATTGAAAAAGTAATCAAAAAACTCCCAATAACAACAACAACAACAACAAAAAAACCCTGGTCTGGATGGCTTCACTGCAGAGTTCTACCAAACTTTCAGAGAAGAGTTAACACCACTACTACTAAAGGTATTTCAGACCATAGAAAAGGATGGAATACTACCAAACTCATTCTATGAAGCCACAATATCCCTGATACCAAAACCAGGTAAAGACACCACAAGAAAAGAAAATTACAGACCTGTATCCTTCATGAATGTAAATGCAAAAATCCTCAACAAAATTCTAGCCAATAGAATTCAACAACACATCAAAAAACTAATTCACCATGACCAAGTGGGATTCATACCAGGTATGCAGGGATGGCTCAACATTAGAAAAACAATTAATGTAATACACCACATAAATAAAACAAAAGATAAGAATCACATGATTTTATCAATTGATGAAGAAAGGGCATTTGACAAAGTTGAACACCCATTCATGATACAAACTCTGAGCAAAATAGGAATAGAAGGATAATTCCTCAACATAATGAAGGGCATTTATACAAAGCCAACAGCCAACATCACCCAAATGGAGAGAGCCTGAAAGCATTCCCACTGAGATCGGGAACCAGACAATGATGCCCTTCATCACCGCTCTTATTCAACATTTTGTTGGAGGTCCTAGCCATAGCAATTAGGCTAGATAAAGAAATAAATGTATCCAGATTGACAAGGAAGAAGTAAAAGTATCTCTATTTGCAGATGACGTGATCTTATACACAAAAAAAAACCCTGAGGAATCCTCAAGAAAACTACTGAAAGTAATAGAAGAGTTCAGCAGTGTAGAGAGATACAAGATAAACATACAAAAATCAGTAGGATTCCTCTACACCAACAAAAAGAACATCGAAGAGGAAATCACCAAATCAATACCATTCACGGTAGCCCCCAAGAAGATAAAATACTTAGGAATAAATCTTACCAGAGATGAAAAAAAGACTTATACAAAGAAAACTACAGTACATTTCTGCAAGAAACCAAAAGAGACTTACGTAAGTGGGAAAACATGTCTTGCTCATAGATAGGAAGACTTAACATTATAAAACTGCCTGTTCTACCAAAAACAATCTATACATTTAATGCAATTCCAATCCAAATTCCAATGACATTCTTTAATGAGATGGAGAAACAAATCACCAACTTCATATGGACGGGAAAGAGGCCCCAGATAAATAAGGCATTACTGAAAAAGAGGAACAAAGTGAGAGGGCTTGTGTTACCTGATTTTAGAACATATTATACCGCCACAGTGGTCAACACAGCCTGGTACTGGTACAACAACTGATACATAGACCAGTGGGACAATTGAGAATCCAGACATAAATCCATCCACATATGAGCAGTTGATATTTGACAAAGATCCCAAAACAGTTAAATGGGGAAAAGACAGTCTTTTTAACAAATAGTGCTGGCGTAACTGGATATGCATCTGCAAAAAAATGAAACAAGACCCATACCTCACTCCATGCACAAAAACTAACTCTAAATGGATCAAAGACCTAAATATAAAATCTTAAATGATAAAGATCATGGAAGAAAAAATAGAGACAATGTTAGGAGCCCTAATACATGGCATAAACAGTATACAAAACATTATTAAGAATGCAGAATAAAAACTAGATAACTGCAAGCTCCTAAAAATCAAACACCTATGTTCATCCAAAGACTTCACCAAAAGAGTAAAAAGATTCCCTACAGACGGGGAAAAAGGTTTTAGCTATGACATTTCTGATCAGTGCCTGATCTCTAAAATCTATACGATACTGCAAAAACTCAAGTACAAAAAGACAAATAACTCCATTAAAAAATGGGTAAAAGACATGAATAAACACTTCACTAAAGAAGACATTCAGGTAGCTAACAGATATATGAGGAAATGTTCACCATCATTAGCCATTAGAGAAATGCAGATCAAAACTACAATGAGATTTCATCTCACTCCAACAAGGCTGACATTAATCCAAAAAACACAAAAGAATAAATGTTGGAGAGGCTGTGGAGAGATTGGAACACTTCTACACTGCTGGTTGGTGTTTAAAATGGTATAACCTCTTTGGAAATCAATTTGATGCTTCCTTAAAAAGCTAGAAATGGAACTACCGTATGATCCAGCAATCCCACTCCTTGGAATATATCCTAGAGAAATAAGAGCCTTTATGCGAACAAATATATGCACACCCGTGTTTATTGCAGCACTGTTTACAATAGCAAAAAGATGGAAGCAACCAAGGTGCCCATCAAAGGGAATGGATAAATAAATTATGGCATATTCACACAATGGAATACTACGCATCGATAAAGAACAGTATTGAATCTGTAAAACATTTCATAACATGGAGGAACCTGGAAGGGATTATGCTGAGTGAAATTAATCAGTTGCAAAAGGACAAATATTGTATTAGACCACTATTATAAGAACTCGAGAAATAGTTTAAACTGAGAAAAAAACATTCTTTTGTGGTTATGAGGGGGGGAGGGAGGAAGGTTGGAAGAGGGGTATTCACTAATTAGTAGATAAGAGCTACTTTAGGTGAAGGGAAAGACAACACACAATACAGGGGAGGTCAGCACAACTAGACTAAACCAAAAGAAGAGAAGTTTCTGGAATAAACTGAATGCTTCTAAGGTTAGCGAAGCAGGGGCAGGGGTTTGAGGACCAAGGTTTCAGGGGACATCTAAGTCAATTGGCATAATAAAATCTATTAAGAAAACATTCTGCATCCACTTCGAAGAGTGGTGTCTGGGGTCTTAAACGCTACTAAGCAGCCATCTAATATGCATCGATTGGTCTCAACCCACCTGGATCAAAGGAGAATGAAGAACACCAAGAACACAAGGTAATTATGAGGCCAAGGAACAGAAAGGGCCACGTGAACCAAAGACTACATCTTCCTGAGACCAGAGGAACTGGATGGTGCCTGGCTACAACTGATGACTGCCTTGATGGGGAATACAACAGGGAACCCCTCAGGGAGCAGGAGAGCAGTGGGATGGAGACCCCAAATTCTCATAAAAAGACCAGACTTAATGGTCTGACTGAGAGTGGAAGGACCCCAGTGGTCATGGCCCCCAGACCTTCTGTTGCCCCAGGACAGGAACCATTCCCGAAGCAAACTCTTCAGACATGAATTGGACTGAACAATGGGTTGGAGAGGGATGCTGGTGAGGAGTGAGCTTCTTGGATCTGGTGGACACTTCAGACTATGTTGGCATCTCCTACCTGGAGGGGAGATGAGGGGTAGAGAGGGTTAGAAGCTGGTGAAATGGACACGAAAAGAGAGTGGAGGGAGAGAGTGGGCTGTCTCATTAAGGGGAGAGTAATTGGGAGTATGTAGCAAGGTGTATGTAAGTTTTTGTGTGAAAGACTGACTTGATTTGTAAACTTTCACTTAAAGCACAATTAAAAAAAGAATGAAATCACATTCTCTCAAGGCTTTGGAACAGTAATATAATGATGTTTCTTCTTATATGGATTGCTAGTGGCTACAGGTGCCTCTCATGAACAACTCTCTGGCTTTCTGATTCTGTCCCACAGGGCCTCGAGTCTCAAAGCACAGTCCTCATAGATATGCACGGTTCTTCCAGAGGTTTCTCCACCTACATCTTGCATTCCAGCCTGGGATCTTCAGGAGTATATAACCATACCTAGGCACGGAGCAGAGAGTAGAAGCCACGGAGAGCTGAAAGACTACAGAGAGTGCACAGGTGAGGCTGGGCTGATCCATGAATGATTAGTGATAAGAGGAGGAGAACACCTGGGGAAAAGTTTATGATGTTTGAGAACAGGGGATACTGTCTAGGGGGAGATACATATTGAGGGGAGGTTGGACTGGGGTAGGGAGATGTGATAGGGACCATGAAATGATTTATCCAGAGATTTATCACTGTCTCTCACTGAATTCAAAGGATAGCACTGATCTCATTAGTCCCTTTTACACCTAACCTGTGGCCATTGAAGCCAGCATGTTTTCAAAGCATATTAATAAGAACCAACTGCCTTTTTAGATTCAGCCGCATATCATCTATCGACAAATTCTATCCAGAAAATTGGCCTTTTCTGGGTGATTTCCCCTTCATTCCCATTTTGCTTGTCTTCCTCTCTGCCTTGCAGATGGCTCAATCAATGTCTTAAAGTGGGGGAGGGGAGTGTTAAGGGAAGCAGGGAAGCATCTGAATGAAGAATAAACAAAAACCAGCACAAGCCGGGCAGGGGTTCCTGTATCAAACTGCTATGAAGGGTAGGCCTGTGGTTTCCCAGCCATCCAATTACCCCATAGTGAGAATTAAATGCCAACATGAAGGTAAAGAAATGATTTCCTCAGTATTTTCCAACAATTGAGCCTAGACCTTATGACACAAAGGTAAGCAAAGGATCAAAGAAAGAGCACTGGAAGAACTAAAGACCTAAATAGCTACCCCCACACATAATGCAGGATTCCCCATCACCACCACCTGGTAGAGTCTAGGAATTTTACCTGTAGGGAGAGTTACTTGAAAGACTAGAAATAATTGCCTTATTGCTGTTGTTGTGTGCTGTTGAGTCAGTTCTGACTCATCATGACCTCATGTGTTACAGAGTAGAACTACTCTATAAGGTTTATTTGGATATAATCTTTATGGAAGAATATTGCTAGGCCTTTTCTTCCACAGTGCTGTTGGATGGGCCCAAACTGCACCAACCTTTTGGCTACCAGCCAAGTGCAGACTGTTAGCAGCGCCTGGGGAACTCAGTTGTCTTATACCAAAAATACCAAGCCTGCTGCCATCCAGTCAATTCTGACTCATATTGACCCTACAGGACAGAGTAGAACTGCCCCCATAGGGGTTCCAAGGAGGGGATGGTAGATTTAAACTCCCAATTTTTGGTTAGCAGCCAAGCTCTTAATCACTGAGCCACCAGGGTTCGTCTTATAACCGAAACCCAGTGCCGTTGAGTCAATTCTGACTCATAGTGACTCTATAGCAGAGTAAATTTATTATCAGGCTCTTACTGATATTAAGTATTTATCCATTTCTTTTTCCTTAACATGTACCCATTGACCTTAGGTCTGCCCTCAAGTAAAAAGATCCAATATAAATTCAGGAATCCTCTGATCTCTGATAGACTTTCAGATCATGCAGATACCATGTCTACTTTCTCTTCCCACAACCCCCTGCCCTTTGTGTGCTCATACACACACTTGGGCCTTATGTCCACCCAATTAATTATTTCTCTTGGATAGCTCCTATGAACATCAAACTCAACATACACACACTGAATCTGTGATCGTCTCCTCAGAATCTTCTACTATTCTAGTGCACCATATAAAAGTTGTTATTACTATAATCCACACAGTTGCCAAAGTGAGAATCCTGGGGATCATCTGTGATACTTCTTTTCACTCAATATTGTCTATACAATTAAAGAGGAGGAAGTATCTTATTATTTCTGTAATTCCAGTAGAATATACACTAAGATTAGTCTTTGCATTTCGTTACTGGAAAGTTAATTCAAATATTGAGAGCACTTCAAGTTAGTAAATGCAAATGTCTAAGTTCATATATATATATAAACATACATACAGAACTAGGTGAGAAGTGTAATACAAGAGGTGTGTACCAAAAAAAACCCAAACCCATTGCTACCAAGTCAATTCCAACTCACTGGAACCCTATAGGGCAGAATTAGAACTGCCCCATAGAGTTTCCAAGGACAGCCTAGTATATTCGAACTGCTGACCTTTTGGTTAGCAGCCATAGCTCTTAACCACTACACCACCAAGGTTTCCAAGAGATTTAGAGGAAGCATAAGTTAAATTATAGTGCAAAGCAGAACACATAAAAGATTTAAAAAAAAAAAAAAAAAAAGCTCATTTTCAATATAAATTTATCTCAGAAGATCCCACAGTTGTTACTGTTCTAGCTGAGTATACAGCTCAGTGGTATTAGAAAAAACAATCCCAAGCACGTCTTTGAGTCTTGAATTGAATTGATAATGACTCTATGACAGTAGCACAATGATGAAATTCTTATTGTAGGAAACAGATTCTCGCTCTTCATTCATCAGTCATGTACAAAGTGAATAACACCACACAAGACCCCTTCTACTTCATCCTCACGGGTATTCCTGGATTTGAGGCCTTCCACATCTGGATCTCCATCCCCTTCTGCTGCTTCTATACCATCTCCGTCATGGGCAACACAACCATCCTCATCATCATCTGGATAGAGCCATCTCTCCACCAGCCCATGTACCTATTTCTCTCCATGCTGGCCCTGACTGACCTGGGTCTCACCCTCACCACCCTGCCCACAGTCATGCAGCTCCTCTGGTTCAACATTCAGAAGATCACCTTTGAAGCTTGTTTTGCCCAGTTCTTTTTCCTCCACGGGTTCTCCATCATGGAATCCTCTGTCCTGCTGGCTATGTCCTTTGACCGCTATGTGGCCATCTGTCGCCCCCTCCATTATGCCTCCATCTTTACCAGTAAAGTTATTGGCAGAATTGGAGTAGCCATCATTTGCCGTTGTGTCATGGCTGTTCTTCCCCCACTTTTCCTACTCAAGCACCTGCCCTTCTGCCACTCTCACCTTCTCTCTCACTCCTACTGCCTCCTCCAGGATATGATTCGGCTGGTCTGTGCTGACATCCAGGTCAACAGCCGGTTTGCACTTGTGGTGGTGTTGCTCATTATTGCAGTTGACCCACTGCTCATTGTGCTCTCCTACGCACTCATCCTAAAAAGTATCTTGGGCACAGCCACCTGGGCTGAGCGGCTCCGGGCCCTTAATAACTGTCTGTCCCACTTTCTGGCTGTTCTGGTTCTCTATGTGCCTATGGTGAGTCTATCCATGACTCATCGTTTTGCAAAACACGCTCCACCACTGGTCCACGTGGTCATTGCCAATATCTACTTGCTGGCCCCTCCTGTGATGAACCCCATCATTTACAGTGTCAAGACTAAGCAGATACGCCAAGGAATCTTTCACCTTCTCTTCCACAGGAAGTTGCGCTGAGAGAGAATTTTAGGTTTAGTGAAAGACTTTTTATAGGTAACATGGAGTCAAGAGCAGAGACCACTACCACTGAAACTGTAAATAGCATAGACCACAGAAGAAATAGGGACTTCTTAAGAAACTTTGAATGTAAACAAAGAAACATGATTATTCCTTGACTAGAAATTAAAAGAGGTAGGGCTTTTAAAACTGAATTTTGCTCTTAACCAGCCATATCCTTTTAAGGAAAAAAAGAGTTTAAAAAATATAATTTAAACTACAATGCTACAATGTCTGTTTGACTGAATAGCTGGGCTGAGGGCTGTGGGGACCATGTTCTCAGGGAACATCTAGCTCAATTGGCATAACATAGTTTATAAAGAAAATATTCTACATTCTACTTTGTGAGTAGTGTCTGGGGTCTCAAAAACCTGTGAACAACCATCTGGAACACTCCACTGGTGTTACCTGTTCAGGAGCAAGGCAGAATGAAGAAAACTAAAGATACAGGGAAAGATTAGTCCAAAGAACTGATAGACCACATCTACCACAGCTGCCACCAGACTGAGTCCAGTACAACTAGATGATGCCTGGCTACGGGCCCTGACTGCTCTGACAGGGATCACAGTAGAGGGTCCCAGACAAAACTGGAAAAAAATGCAAAACAAAATTCTAACTCGAAAAGAAAGGCCAGATGCTGGCCTGACAGAGGCCTGAGAAACCCTGGAAGAATGGCCCCCAGTAATAAGGTCACTGTTGAGGTTCACCCTTCAGCCAAAGATTGAACAGGCCCATGGAACAAAATAAGACGAAAGTGGTATACCAGCCCTGGGGCAGGGACTGGAAGGCAGGAGGGAACAGGAAAGCTGGTAATAGGGAACACAGTATTGAGAAGGGAGAGTGTTGACATGTCGTGGGGTTGTTAACCAATGTCATACAATGTGTGTTCTAATTATTTGATGAGAAATTAGTTTGTTCTGTAAACCATCTAAGTTCAATAAAGAAAAAAAAAAGAAAAAAGAAATGAATAAAAATGCAATGGCTATTCTGCCTTCTTCACAGTGGTGTTGTTATTAAATTTTTGATGAAATACAGGGATTTGTGTAATAAACTCAAAATTCTAGTAAATGTATGAAAATGCTTATTGAAGCTGGGATATGTTTATGTTCTTCTAAATAAATGCTAAAGCAGATATCAGCTTTTAATTAAACATAAGTTCCCATGGAATCACAATCTGAAATAATGACACAGAATCTTCAAAAACTAGGAGGCCAAATTAAAGAAAGGTGGTTGTGGATATTGGTGCCACCTGAAAAGAAAACGGAAGGAGCCTCATGTTTTAAGAACCTGTTGAATTAACGCTCAAGGAAGAGTTCATTTAAAGTCAGTGGTAGAACCAGTGTTTCAGAAAGATGGAAATTACTGCTAAGAGAAAATGGTGGATGCTGGTATGAGCTATAATACAGACATTTCTAGAAGATAAGCATGGAAGATAAGACAGTTTGAATGTTAAGGGTGTGATGCATTAAAAAAAAAAAAAAAACCTGCAAATTGTTTGTTAGACTTGTTTTCTAAACTAGCTCAAGCTATGCTGATATTATGTGGGCATCTTTGATTTGCCTGCAAACACCTTAATAGGGCTTATAAGACCCTTTGGTATCTGTCAAGGAAACCTGGTCACCCAGCAGTTAAAGTACTTGGATGCTAACTGAAATGTCAGTGGTTCAAGCCCACCACCAATCCATTGGAGAAAGATATGTCAGATGTTTCCGTAAATATTTATAGCCTTGGAAACCCTATGGGGCAGCTCTACAGTGTACTATAGGGTCACTATGAGTCTACTCAATAGGGGTGGGGTTGGATGGGTTACCTGTCACTGACCTTCACTCCAGATACACTTACATCCCCCTTCTCACCTTCTCTCTGGACAACTACCATTACTGAAAATTTTGGTCAAAGATTCTACAGATCAAAAGAGTGGAAAATGTGGAACAGAATTTAAAGTTCTCAATGGATTTCAAACTGTCTGAGCCACTGTGGTTGGATGAGCCCCCAAAACTATTGCCCTGAGATAATCTTTGAACTTTAAATTTTAAACCTTAAACCAAAACTATCTCCTGAAGTCATCTTTGACCAAAAATAGCTTATTTTAATTAGTAAAATACTTCTGCTTTGAGCATTGTGCCCTTTTAAAGAATTAGCTATGTGAGGTCTAATTGACAATGGCAACTTGAAAGGTTGGATGAGATGCTTAGGGGGTCAGTGAGTTTAAGATAATGGTGGAATAATGTAGAAAAGAATAATAAGAACAGTAGTACAACTCAGAGAATATAATCAATGTCACTGAATTGTATGTGTAGAAATTGTTGAAATGGTGTAATTTAGGTTGCATATACTTTCACAAAAAAATAATAATAATAATAATTAAAAGGGAAGTTCTGACTTTCAGTTCTGGGCAGGCTGGTGTCACCTATCCCAGGCCAATATTCTTGCTTGCAAAACTAGAAAACCAGATTTAAAAATAATTACATATATATGTATATATATACACATATATATGTAAAATATGTACGTATGTATGTTGTTAGTTACCGTCAAGACAGTTCTGACTCATAGCAACCCTAGAGTTCAGAGTCAAACTGCCTCATAGGGTTTCCAAGAAGTGGCTAGAGGTTTTGAACTGCTGACTTTTGGTTAGCAGCCAAACACTTAACCACTGGGCCACCAGGGCTCCATGTATACATATATGTATATGCAGATGTATATACACACATATCTATATACACATGTATATACACACACTTACACACACATATATACACATATTTTTATGTGTATACGCAATACACATGTATATGTATGTGTGTGTGTATATGTTTAAAAGTACTAACAAAGTTTTCAAATGATGGAAACAAGAGACTCTAAGATTCTAGAAAGGGGAGAACCATGGGGAGGTGAACCGACCTCTGCAGATATTTATTTTCTCAGGGCATTTTCTAATTCTCTGCAAGGGTAAATTTTGAGAGCCTGAGCTTTGCACAGACAGAGAGATGTTCCTGGGAAAAAAGAAAAATGAGGGGACCAACAGGTAAATCAGATACTAGAGTTAAGAGAAAAAGACTTTAAAACAACTAGAGTAACTCTCATAAATATGTTCAAATAAGAAAGGGTGGAGAAAGTCGAAGAAGTAATAAATTTAACCAAAGAATTTGACTCTATTTAAAATAATCTAATGGAAATTCCATAACTGAAAAAAATCCAAAATAGAAAAAGTAATATAAATTAATGAATGTTTCAACAGAAGATTAAACACAACAGACCAATCAGTGAACTAGAAGACAACTCAAAAGAAGCAGCCAAACCGAAGCAGAGAAAAAATAACAACTGAATATATAAAAGACATGTAAGAGACGTGGGAAATAATTAAAAGATAACATTTATGGGGACTGGAGTAATAGAAAAAACAGAGAAAGACTGGGTAGAAACAATATTTGAAGAGATAATGGCTGAGAATTCCCCCAAATTCATGAAAGCCATCAAACTGCATATTAAAGGAAGTCCCCTAAGAAATTCATATTCATATTCAATTTTCCAGAAACCAATGGCAAAGAAAAAAGCACTGAAAACCAACAGGGAAAAATCTAATTAGCTTTAAAGGATCAACAAAAATACATACAGCTACCTTCACCATAGGAAAGAAGGAAATCAAAAGATACTGGAGTGATATATTTAAAGTGATAACCACCACCTTCAGTTCTACATACAGTGAAAATATCTTTAAAAATTAAAGAAAAGTAAAGAAGTTTCAGATAAACAAAAGCTGGGGAATTTTTTTAATAGTAAACCTACACTTAACAGATATTAAGAGAGTTCTTTAGGGAGAAGGAAAGTGATCCCACAGAAAAACACAGAACTACAGGGAAAAAAATAAAGAGCAATGGAAATGGCTAATATGTGGGGAAGTATAAATTAATTTTTTTTTTTTTATAAATTAAAATTACCTCAATAAAGCAATAATATCCAAGTTGTATTGGGGCTTTGAATTGTAATGCATGACAATAACGCAAAAGACAATGGATTTAACTTGAATTAAAAAGGTTCTGAAGTTCTAGCATTATTGAGAAGGTGGCAAAGTACTAGTTTAAGATAGGCTATAAGAAGTTAAGATCCTCGGGTAACACAAAGGATTTGCACTTGGCTACTAACCCAAAGGCTGGAAGTTCAAATCCACCTTCAGAGCCACAGAAGAATGTCCTGATGATCTGCTTTTGTAAAGATTACAGCCAAAAAAAAAAAAAAAGTCCACAGTGCTCAGTTTTACCCTGTAACACCTGGGGTGGCTATGAGTCCAAATCGGTTCAACAACAATTGTTCTTTATTTTGTTTTGTTTTTGGTATAAGAATTTAAGATGCAATTTGTGATCTATAGGGCAATCACTAAAAGAATAGTAAAACAATTACTTCTAATAAACACAATAATGTGGTTGTTAGGTACCATCCAGTGGGTTCTCATATCAACCCTATGTCCTGTGTGAGGAACATTCAAATTTGGAGGTGCCAGGAGGACTAATTGGGTGGGATTTCAAGACTAAAATTAAGTATTCCCAAATTAAACTCAGGGTTTTACTTCTGCACTCCTGATAACCATTAGGCTTCTGTTCAAGTTTACTGTTTGAAAAACAAAGCTCAGTAGTGCTTGTTGAGAGTGTTCCCACAATTCACCTTAGAAAAGGCTTCAATGAGTTGTTAAAGTAAATTAGAGCCCACAGATAAAGTAAAATCTTGCTGAAGATCATTTAAAAGTGCCTGCACCAGTACATTGACAGCGAACTGCCAGAAGTTCAAGCCAGATACAGAAGAGGACTCGGAACCAGGGATATATCATTGCTGATGTCAGATGAATCCTGGCTGAAAGCAGAGAGTAACAGAAAGATGTTTACCTGTGTTTTACTGACTATGCAAAGGCATTCGACTGTGTGGATCATAAGTTATTGATAACATTGCAAGAATGTGAATTCCAAAACACTTATCTGTGCTCATGAGGAACCTGTACTTAGGCCAACAGGCAGTTGTTCGAATAGAACAAGGAGATACTGCATGGTTTAATTCAAGAAATGTGTCACGGTTATATTGTTTCACCATACTTTTTCAATCTGTATGCTGAGCAAATAACCTAGAAGATGGACTATGTGAAGAAGATTTTGGCATCAGGAGTGGAGGATGATTCCTTAACAAACTACGATATGCAGATGGCACAACCTTGTTTGCTAAGAGTGAAGAGGATTTCAAGCACTTACTGATGAAGATCAAAGATCTCACCCTTCAGCGTGGAATACACCTCAACATAAAACAAAAATCCTCACAACTAGACTAATAAGCAACATCATGATAAGTGGAGAAAAGATTGAAGTTGTCAAGGATTTCATTTTACTTGGATATACAATCAATGCCCACAGAAGCAGAGGTCGAGAAATCAAACACCGCATTACATTGGGCAAATCTGCTGCAAAACATCTCTTTAACGTGTTCAAAAGCAAAGATGTCACTTTAAGGACTAATGGTGTTTTTAATCATCTCATATGCATATGAAAGCTAGACAATGAATAAAGAAGGCTGAAGAAAAATTGATTACTTTGAATTATTTTGTTAGAGGAAAATATTGACTATACCACGGATGAACAAATCTATCTTGGAAGAAGTGCAGCCAGAGCGCTCATTAGAGTTGAAGATGGCGAGACTCTCTCTCACATGTTTTGGACATGTTATCAGGAGAGACCAGTCCCTGGAGAAGGACATCATGCTCCTTAGAATAGAAGGTCAGCAAAAGACAGGAAGACCCTCAACAAAATGGATTGACACAGTGACTGCAACTATGGACTCAAGCATAACAACGATTGTGAGGATGGTGCAGGACTGGGCAGTGTTTGATTCTGTTGTACATAGGGTCACTATCAATCGGAACGGACTCGACAGAACCTAACAACAACAACATAGTTGTATTTCTTTTTTCTCAGGAATTCTGTCATATGATTTCCCATTAATTTAACATGGTCTTAATATTGATAAATATTAATACATTCTATGGCCTGTTTTGGAGTCCCTGGGTGGTATAATTGCTTGTCTGATAAAAAGTTAGAGGTTCAAATTCACCTAAAGACACCTTGAAAGAAATGCCTGAATCTGCTTCTGAAAAATCAGTGAAAATCCTATAAAGCACATTTCTACTCTGACACAAGTACCGTTGCCATGAGTAGGAGTCCACTCAACAGAACTGGTATAGTATGTTGTAATAATTTTTTTTGTTTAATTTCATCATTTTTCTGGTATAGAGAAACATTTAATTTTTCTGTGCTCACATCCACTTGTCTTTACATCAGTGGTTTTTGTAAAATTTAGAGAGGCATTTCAATGAGAGTAAATACTAGTATTATTTTCTCTATTACATATTTTGTTACTGATTTATATTTAACTTCTTAAACCACTTGGAATTTAGCAAACCCTCTTAATAAAAATAGTAGAGCTGAATTACCAGCTTACCAGTGAGAACCTAGGTCTCAGGACACATCTTCAAGTAATCCTGAAGGGACCTGCCACACTTCCCCACCCTCCAGCCTAGGGATTTGCAAAAGGTTGTAACATACCTGCCCCTGTGCCTAGAAGATAAAACAGAGGCCACAATTAGTGAAGAAGGCACCAGACACAAGAAACCACAGATCAGATTCCTCTGTGAATGATAAGAGAAAAAAAAGAGGGATGATAACTGTTGTTAGAGGATGAAGAGAATTAATACAGGTAACATACTTAGAATGGTGCCTAAACATAGAAAGTACTCAGTAAATGTGATTGTCCTCACCTGGGCTGCTGTAATAGCCTTCTGACTGGTTCACTTCCTCCTTCTCTCACCCTTCTCCTGTGCACCTACCCTTTGCCTCCAGTTTTGTTTTAATATTGTAGAAATATAATCCATGGTATCAGGATGACATTAACTAATGAAAATAAAAAGTGGTATGTTATAGTGGAAAAAAAGATTAACCTTGAGGAATAGCCACATTAAAAAAAAAAAAAAAATTTTTTTTTTTTTTTTTTAGTGTATGATAAAAGAGAGGGGCAATAGTGAAAGAGATAAAAATGAATTTGAACAATCAAAACAGGTGAGAATGTTGTTATAAAAGTTAAAGAAGAATTCAGAAGGAGATATTGGATATAAACATCTCAAAAAGGATGAAAACTCAATATTAGCCATTACTTTTAGTTAGGAGTTCTTTTTAAGTCTTTGTGAGAACAGTATTGGTAGGGTGATTTGGTTGAAAGGCAGATTTCAGATTGCTAAGAACTGAATGAGAGTAGGAAAATAGAAGCAGAAAAAATTTAAAAGTTTCCCGTGAAATAATCTGTATTGAGTCTTGAAGGGGAGAACAGTTGTGTGGAAGCAACCTCTGATAAGATAGATTTAGGAAGGCCAACAATGGTGTTCTTGAACCTGTCCTTAGTTACCCCCCAAAATACTGAATGTTTGTTTGGCTAGAGTTTAGATCAAATGGGCAACAGATAGAGTTATAGAACAAGAAGACTATTTCTAATGTTCCTGGTTCTCCTTGAGCAAAGACACTGAGCCTGGAGCCTCATTCATCTATTATGCCCCAGATAACTAACACTACTCAAGACCCCTTCTACTTCATCCTAATGGGCATCCCTGGATTTGATGCCTCTCACATCTGGATCTTCATCCCCTTCTGCTGCTTCTACACCATCTCCATCATGGGCAACACCACCATCCTTTCCTCTGTGATGCTAAGGAGAATATACACTAATATTAGTCTTTGTATTTGGTTACTAGAAAGTTATTTGAAATATTAATGAGAGCACTTCTAGTTAGCAAATGCGTATGTCTAAATATATACGTATATAGGGTCGCTATTTTTTTATGAGTCAGAATCGACTCGACGGCACTGGGTTTGGATTTTGGTTTTGGTATAGACATATACACAGGAGCAGGTGAGAGACGTAATACGAGAGGATTGCAGGAAGCATAAATTAAATTGGCAGACATGAAAGATTTAAAAAAAAAGCTCACTTTAAATAGAAATTTATGCAGAAGAACCCGCAGTTGATAGTGTTCTAGCTAATTATGTGGCTCAGTAGTATTAGACAAAGCAATCCCAGATACATCTTTGAGTCTTGAATTGAATAGATAACGACTCTATTACAGTAGCACACTGATGAGATTCTTATTGTAGGAAACAGAGGTTCTGGCTCTTCACTCATCAGTCATGTCCAAGGAGAATAACACAACCCAAGGCCCCTTCTACTTCATTCTCATGGGTATCCCTGGATTTGAGGCCTTCCACATCTGGATCTCCATCCCCTTCTGCTGCTTCTATACCATCTCCATCATGGGCAACACCACCATCCTCGCCGTCATCCGCACAGAGCCATCTCTCCACCAGCCCATGTACCTATTCTCTCCATGCTGGCCCTGACTGACCTGGGTCTCACCCTCACCACCCTGCCCACAGTCATGCAGCTCCTCTGGCTCAACATTCAGAAGATCACCTTTGAAGCTTGTTTTGCCCAGTTCTTTTTCCTCCACGGGTTCTCCATCATGGAATCCTCTGTCCTGCTGGCTATGTCCTTTGACCGCTATGTGGCCATCTGTCGCCCCCTCCATTATGCCTCCATCTTTACCAGTAAAGTTATTGGCAGAATTGGAGTAGCCATCATTTGCCGTTGTGTCATGGCTGTTCTTCCCCCGCTTTTCCTACTCAAGCGCCTGCCCTTCTGCCACTCTCACCTTCTCTCTCACTCCTACTGCCTCCTCCAGGATATGATTCGGCTGGTCTGTGCTGACATCCAGGTCAACAGCTGGTTTGCACTTGTGGTGGTGTTGCTCATTATTGCAGTTGACCCACTGCTCATTGTGCTCTCCTATGCACTCATCCTAAAAAGTATCTTGGGCACAGCCACCTGGACTGAGCGAGTTCGGGCCCTCAATAACTGTCTGTCCCACTTTCTGGCTGTTTTGGTTCTTTACGTCCCTATGGTGAGTGTGTCTATGACTCACCGCTTTGCCAAGCATGCCTCTCCCCTTGTCCACGTGGTCCTGGCCAATATCTACGTGCTGATACCTCCTGTGATGAACCCCATCATATACAGTGTAAAGACTAAGCAGATCCGACAGGGAATCTTTCACTTCCTTTTTCAGAGAAAAATGCACTAATGATTGAGATTTAGGTTTACAGGAATCCTTTTGCTAGAGTCACATGAAGTCAAGAGCAGAGACCACTATAAATAGAATAGATGGCGAAGAAATGTTGTTGTTGGTTGCTATCTAGGCTGTGACTCATGGCAACCTTATGTATAACAGAACAAAATGTTACAGGTCTTGCACCATCATTGTGATTAGTGGTATGTTTGAGTCCATTGTTTTGGCTATGTGCAACCCGTCTCATTGAGGGTTTCCCTTGTTTTTGCTGACCCTCTATTTTACCAAGAATAGAGTCTATACAAGAAATTTTCAATGTAAATAAAGGGACATGATAATTCCTTGACTAGAAGTTAAAAGACATACTGTTTTTTTTTTTGTTTTTTACCCCAACATTGCTCTAAACCAGCCATGTGACTTTGGGGAAAAAAATCAAAAATATAATTCAAAATTTAATCTCTATTACATCTTTTTCATGGTGGCGGTGTTATTATTAACTGTGTGCTAAACTATAAGATTTTCCATTATAAATGCAAAATTCTGGTAAAGGAATGAAAGTGCTTTTAAAGCTGAAATATGTTTATACCCTTAAAAATAATTGGTAAAGTCAATATCACCTTCTAATTAAATACAGGTGCTCAGGTAACATCAATCAAATAATGAAAAAGAACCTTGATAAACGAGGTCAAATTAAAGAAAGAAAGACAATCTTGGATATGGGTGCTACATGGAAATGAAAAATGAACACTAAATATCAAACTAAAGTGGAAATAGCTTGGGGATTTCAGAACCAGTAGAAGTGATTTTCAAGGCAGAGTTGAGTTAAACTAATTGATGGGATCAGGTTTTCAGAGAAATGGAAATGACTGCAGAGAGAAGGTAATAGACGTTAGAAGGAGCTATAAGACAAACACTTCCAAAAGATAAGCATAAAGACAGCTTCGATGTTAAGGGTGTGATGCATAGAAACAACTGTGAATTGTTTAAATAGACTTGTTTTCTAAGCTTGGTCAAGCTGTGCTGTTCTTTTGTTGGGTACCTTTAATTTGTCATCATGAGTTGTTAATAAATGAGCTGAGAAATTTATTTAACTTTTTGGAGGTGCAGCTTCTTCATATGTAAAATCTGTATAATTACACTTCCATGATCTATTTTAATTAAATTAAAAAAAAAATTAAAGCACAGGTAAATTGTGTTTAATAAAAAAAAAAATAATTAATAACAGTTAAATTGCCTTAAATTTTGAACAATTATTCTGGCAAAGAAATACGAAGTCAAGAAGATATATATATATAAAAAATGTGTGTATATATGTATATATATATGTGTATATCCCCAAACCAAACCCATTGCTGTCAAGTGGATTTTGACTCATTGCTGCCCTACAGGACAGAGTAGAACTGCCCCTTAGAGTTTCCAAGGAGTGGCTGGTAGATATGAACTGCGGAGCCTTTGGTTAGCAGCCAAGCTTTTGACCACACATACATACACATACATATATGTATACATATCTATACATACACATATGTGTACATATGTAAACACACACACACACACCTATGCCCACTAACCCCCCTGAGATATTTCCTACCAAAGTCCCAACTTTCACTGAGACATCAAAAACAAGAATACAGATAGTGTTCTCAATAACAGATAAAATTCAGGAACAGAGAGGATTAAGACTTAGAAATGCGTATGGATTAAGAATACCTTTATAAAACTCTTAATTTTTTAAGAAAGTGTAATAAATTGTTAAATAAATGTCCCATCACAGACTGAGATGTATCTCAAAAAATATTCCTATGTTCAACAGATTTTCTCCAACAGCATCAGGGCCCCAATTTTAGTACCACATTGAAGTGTGAAGCCAGGGAGTTGAGTCAGATCTCAAACTGTAACCCATTTAGTTGTGATGCACGGCAGTTAAACAAGATCTAGCCCCTTGTCCATCTCTCCCAAGGTTGTGAAATGAGATCCAGTGTCTCACCCTTAATTATTTTTAAGATGAAGTTATTAGAAAAGATGTATTTTACTTACTATATAATTTTGTTCTATAAATCAAAAAGCAGTTACACTAAAGTAACAATAAAAGTCTGCTGCTGAGTAAAATCTGCTTTTGTCATTTAAGGAAGAGCATTCAAATATAATTATGTTTCCCATGTCCACACTTCCCCTTTTTCTAAAAAAGAGGTAATATTAATATTATTATCACTTAAAAAAAAAAAAAACTCCCATACAACATGGGATTTCTTTTTTTTTTTTTTTTTTTTTGGCTCCTCAATACATAAATGCTGTTATTTATTTATTTGTTTATTATTATTTATTAAAATTAATGGGGTAGTTAAGCAGCCTTTGATAACTGGGACTTTCAGAGTTAGAGAAGTTAATCCTGATAACAGTCCCAGGGGATAGAAATATAATATCTATTTTGAAAATTAGGATTTCTAGGATCAGAGATACTAAATTAACTTGTCATTGCTACATGGTTACCAAGCAACACAATTTTCAGTAATCTGCTTGGCCTCTTGTTTTAGCCCTCTTCTTTCTCTCTCTGCTTCTCCTTGACTCCCATCACTTCAATTACCTGATTGTTATTGCCGTTGGCGACATTTTTTATCACAGAATGAAATGTTGCCAAGTCCTGTGCCATCTTCATGATCATTACTATGTTTGAGTCCATTGTAGTGGCTTGTGTCAGTTCATCTCATTGAGGGTTTCCTTCTTTTTAACTGACCTTCTACTTTACCAACTGTGATGTCCTTTTCTAGCAATTGGTCTTTCCCAAAGACATGTCCAAAGTAATAGAGATAAAGTCTTGCTAACCTCCCTCCTAAGGAGCATTTTGGTTGTATTTATCTAAGACTGATTTGTTTGTTCTTTTGACAGTCTACGGTATAGCTGATATTCTTTGTCTGTAGCACATTTTGAACACATAAGTTTGTCTCCTGTCTTCTTTTTCACTCCCCACCTTTTGTACACACATAAGGAACGGAAAAGATCATGGCTTGGGTCAGACATACCTTAGTTATCAAAGTGACATTTTTGTATTTTAAAACTTTAAAGAGGTCTTTTGCCACACATTTGGCCAATGTAAGAAAATAAAATTACCAATTACCTTATCTTTGTCTATAAATCCCAAATCTATGCCCATAGCCTAAAATTCTTTTTTAGCTTCAAGAATTATACATCCAATTTTTGTCTCTATTAGGATGGCACACCATTATCTCAAACCCATATATTTAAAACTATACTTCTGCACCTCATGCACAGACATGACTTATCCATCGGTGGAATCTTGTGTGTTGTTATCATGCTGAACAGGGTTCAGTAGAGCTTTCAAATGAAGATGGATTAGGAAAAAAGACCTGGCAATCTACTTCCAAAATTCAGCAAGTGAAAACCCTATGGATCATAACTGCTCTGTTCAAAACCTACCATGGGGTGGCACAGGACTGGGCAGCATTTTGGCCAGCCTTGCAGAAGGTTGCCATGAGTCAGGGGACAACTTGACAGCAGGTAAAAGCCATAAGAACATAAAAAATTAAGACGCAGTTTGTAATTTATAGGGTAATCACTAAAAGAATGGTAAAATAATTGTCTCTAAAACATTTTAAAAAAACCCAGTGCCATCAAGTCAATTCCGATTCATAGCGACATTAAAACAGTAAACATAGCGACATTAAAACATTAATGGATTAAAAATAAAACAATTATAAAGGAAGTTCCCATTCAAGGAGATTCTGGATAACAGAAAGCATGACTGGACAGTAAGAACAACGACATCACCCTCCTACCCAAACACCTCATGGAATTTGTTTCCTTGGTTTGGAGGTTTAGGGTCATGGTTTCACAGAACATTCTACGTAATTGGCCTAAAAACTTATTTAGTGCTTCTGTTCTACCTCCTAGTTCATTGCATAGTATCTGTAGTCTTAAAAGCTTGCAGGCGGCCATCCAAGGCACAGCAATTGGTGTCTATTTACCTGGAGCAACAGAGGAAGAAGGATACTCAGGAACAAGAGGAGAATATGGAATGTGTGGGCTAATTGCCTCTGAACAACTGCCATGTTTGCCATGAAAACTGAATGGCATTCGGTTACCATTACTGAACATGTTGATCAAGGATTCCATAAAGGAATCCTTATCAAAAGGGTGAAACTGCAGAATTTCAAATTCTCATGGACTCCAGGCTTCCTTGAGCCATGGTGAACCCCTGAAACTGTTACCTTAAGATAATCTTTAAAGCTTAAACCAAAAATATACCTTGGATTCTTCTTAAAACTAAACAATAGTTTAGCTTAACTAGTAAAAAAAAAAAAGTCTGCCTTGAGCATTAGGCTATTTTAAGAACTATCTATATGGGATCAAGCTGACAACAGCAACTTGAAAAACTAGATAGGAACCTTAGTGGGTACTGAGTTTATGTTAATGGGGGAGGAACAACTCAGAAAAGGAGGGTGAGAGTAATTGCACAACTTGAAGAATGTAATCAGAGTCACTGAATTGTAGATATAGAAACTAGTGACTTGGTATATGTTTTGCAGTGTACATTCTCAAAAACAACAATAAAACAAATATACAAAAAAAAATTTTTAAAGATGTCCATGTACTAATTCCAGGACCTGTGAATACTATAATTTAAATGACGGATTTACAAGAATATTTATCTTTAAGTAGCATAAAGTAAAGAGCTGAAACCACCACCATCAAAACTGTAAATAAATGGGGAAGGAATGTTGTTTGTTGTTAATTGCCACCGAGTTGGCTCCACTCATGGTGAACTTATGCGTAACAGAACAAAGTGTGACATTGTCTTGTGCCAGCTTCAGAATCATTGGTTTATTTGAGTCCGTTGTTGCAGTTATTATGTCAATTCATCTCATTGAGGGTTTCACTCAGTTTTGCTGACCATCTGCTTTACCAAGAATACGAAATGTGTATTAATCTTTCAATGTAAAGAAACACGTTTATTCTTTGACTAGAGACATGGTAGGTTTTTTTTTTTTTTTTTAATTCAGCTTTGCTCCTAATTAGTCATATCACTTCGGGGAAAAAAATAATTAAAAATACAAGCCATATTCTACCTTTGTCACGGTGGTTTTGTTATTAAGCATGTGATGAGGAATAAGGTTTGTGTTGTAAACTCAAATGCTGGTGTGATGGTTAATGCCAAGTGTCAACTAGGCTAGGCCACAATTCTCAATAGTTTGGCAGACACTATGTAATCATCTTCCATTCTGTAATCAGTTTTGAGCAGCCAATCATTTGAAAGGGGAGTTTCCTTGGAGGTGGGGTCTGCCTTCAGTATATAAATGGATGCTCTGGTAACGCTTGCTTCCTCCTGATGCTGCACTCTTCTCATTGTGTGACCTCTGGTTCTTGGGACATGAGAAGCCTTCAGCCTACTGCCTGCTGTGCCAGTTTTGAATTTATCAGCCCCTGGAACCACATGAGCTGCCTGTCGCCTGAACCGTGGATTTGGGACTTGCCAAACCCCAGAATTGTGTAAGCCATTTCCTTAAAGGAAATGCCTCTGTGTATATTTATACAAACAATTCACTGGTTTTGATCCTCTAGAGAACCCAGATTAAGATAGCTGGTAAATGAATAAAAATGCTTATTGGATCTGGAATGTTTATGCCCTCATAAATGACAATGTCAATGTCAGCTTTTACACACAGGTGCACATGTAATCTCAGTCTGCAATAATGAAAGAAAACCTTCATACAGTGGAGTCCAAATGAAAGAAAAAAAGAAAGAAGTTGTAGATATTGGTGCTACATGAAAATGGAAAATGAACACTATATATCAAAATCCAAGGTGCAAGGAGACTGAAGATTTTTACAACTGTTGAACTAATTCTCAAGGGAGAGTTCAGTTAAACTCAATGATAGAATCAGAAATTTAAAGAGATGAAAACTATCACTGAAAGAAGATGGTAGATGCTGGTAGGAGCTAAAGACAGACACATCTGGAAGAAAAGTATAAAAAGAGCTTGGATATCAGGAGTTTGAAAATATAGAAATAACCACAAATTGTTTAAATTAGACTTGTTTTCTAAGTGGCTCAAGGTGTGCTGTTATTATGTCGAGCACCTTTGATTTTTCATCACGTCTCGTTAAGGAATGACCTTTGAAAGTTGTTCCTTCATATGTAATATGTGCATAATTATACCTCAGTACAATGGTTTTAATGAATTTTATAAAATACATGCAAATAGTCTTAGATTTGCAGCAATCACTTTGGTAAAAGAATATGGAGCCAAGGGGAGACGCCACCCTCATCAAACCTGTGAATGGTATCCGTGGTGGTACGTAATGGTGCTGTGATAAGAGATTTTCAATACAAGTAAAAAACAAAAAAAACTGTTCAGAGTACAGATTTCTCTTAAATAAATGTCATTTTCTGCCCTTTATTAATTCCATTCTGTGATATTGTCAATTGTCATCTACATGTTTGTGTATATATCTCTATGTGTGTGTGTGTATTGTTGTTAGGTGCCATCGAGCCAGCTCTGACTAATGGTGACCCTAGCTACAACAGAACGAAACACTGCCCAGTCTTGCACCATCCTTACACTGGTTGCTATATTTGAGGCCATTGTTGTAGTCATTGTGTCACTCCATCTCGTCGAGGGTCTTCCTCTTTTTCACTGACCCTCTACTTTACCAAGCATGATGTCCTGCTCCAGGGAAGGTCCCTCCTTATAACACGTGCAAAGTCAGTGAGACTCACCTCTAAGGAGCGTTCTGACTTCTTCTGAGACAGGTTTGTTCATTATTCTGGCAGTCCATGGTATGTTTAGTATTCTTCATCAACATCACAATTCAAAAGAGTCAATTCTTCGGTCTTCGTTATTCACTGTCCAGCTTGCAAATGCATATGAGGTGACTGAAAATACCATGATTTTCTTCAGGAACACCTTAGCCTTCAAAGTGGCATCTCTGCCTTTTAACACTTTAAACAGATCTTTTGCAGCATATCTGCCCAATGCAATGCGTCATCTGATTTCTTGACTGCTGCTCCGGTGGGGCTTGATTATAAATCCAAGTAAAATGAAATCCTTTACAAATTCAGTCTTTTCCCTGTTTATCATGACGTTGCTGATTGGTCCAGTTGTCAGGATTTTGTTTTCTTTATGTTGAGGTGTAATCCATCCTGAAGGCTGTGATCTTTGATCTTCATCAGTAAGTACTTCAAGACCTCTTCACTTTCAGCAAGCGAGTGTGTCATTTACGTCCACATTCTTCTTCATATAGTCTAGCTCCTTGGATTATTTGCTCAGCATACAGGCTGAATAAGTATGGTGAAAGGACACAACCCTGATACACACCTTTCCTGATTTGAAACCACACGTTAGCCCCGTGTTCTGTTCGAATGATTGCCTCTTGGTCTACGTACAGGTTGGGCACGAGCACAATTAAGTGTTCTGGAACTTCCATTTTCATGATGTTATCCATAATTTTTTATGATCCATAGAGTAAATGCCTTTGCATGGTCAATAAAACACAGGTAAACTTCTTTCTCCTATTCTTTGCTTTCAGCCAAGACCCATCTGGCATCAGCAATGGTATCTCTCGTTCCATGCCCTCTTTGGAATTCCGCTTGAACTTCTGGCAGTTCCTTGTTGACGTACGGCTGAAATTGCTTTTGAATGATCTTCAGCAGAATTTTACATGTATATGATATTAATGATATTGTTCAATGATTTTCAATTATTTTGGATCACCTTTCTTTGGAATGAGAACAAATATGGATATCTTCCAGCCAGTTGGACAGGTAGTTGTCTTCCAAATTTCTTGGCATAGATGAGTGAGCTCTTCCAGTGTTTTATCTGTTTGTTGAAACACCTCAACTGGTATTCTGCCAATTCCTGAAGTCTTGGTTTTCACCAATGCCTTCAGTGCAGCTTGGACTTATTCCTTCCATACCATCTGTTTAGATCTTATGCTATGTCCTGAAATGGTTGAATGTTGACCAATTAATTTTGGTACAGTTACTCTCTACATTCTTTCCACCTCCTTTTAATGCTTCCTGCATCATTCAATATTTTGCCCATAGAATCCTTCTGTATTACAAATGGAGGCTTGAATTTTTTCTTCAGTTCTTTCAGCTTGAGAAATTTTGAGTGTGTTATTCTCTTCTGGTTTTCTAATGTCTCTGCACATTCCATTATAATACTTTACTTGTCTTCCCAAGCTATGCTTTGAAATTTTCTGTTCAGCTCTTTTATTTCATCATTTCTTCCATTCACTTTAGCTCCTCTATGTTCAAGAACAAGTTTCAGAGTTTCTTCTGACATCCATTTTGGACTTATTCCTCTGTGTTCATGGGTTTTCTCCGTTGTTTGAGAACAATGTATACAATCTTGCTTTTTGTGTCTGAGTAGTGAGAGTTGGGAAATGTAGATAGATATATATACATATATACATACATGGAAACCCTGGTGGCATAGTTGTTAAGTGCTAAGGCTGCTAACCAAAGGATCAACAGTTCAAATCCACCAGGCACTCCTTAGAAATTCTATGGGATCGTTCTACTCTGTCCTATAGGGTCGCTATGAGTTGGAATCAACTCGACGGCAACGGGTTATATATATACATGTATATATGTATTTGTGTATAATTGGAAATATCCCAAGTAGGTTGGGAATGCCCAGGTAGGTACCTGGGAATGCTCTTACCAACATACTTCCAACCTACTTGGGATAATTCCCTTTACACACAAATATATATATATAATATATATATATATAATATATATATATATTCCATTTTTGTTTTATTCCTGTGAATGCTCTCACTAGCCCACTTGGGATATTTCCTGTTCATATGTCCTGGTGGCACAGTGGTTTTAAGCTTGGCTGCTAACCAAAAGGTAGGCAGTTAAAATCCACCAGCCACTCCTTGGAAACCCTATGGAGGAATTCTGCTCTGTTTTATAGGGTCCCGATGAATCTGAATCAACTTGATGGCAATGGGTTTATATATATATATATATATATATATATACACATATCTATGTATACATTTTTTTTTATATGTGTGTGTAATGCAATATATCTGAACCTAAGCTTCCCAACTCTTATTTCTTGCACACAAAAAACAAGATTATATAAAGTGTTCTCAAGAACGAGGATTAAGTCCTGGAAATGTGGATCGATAAAGGAGCCCTCTAGAAAAGCCTTATTTTTTTTAACAGTCTATAATAAATTCTTAAATGTCCCGTCACAGGTTGAGATGTATCTCAAAAAAGTATTCCTGTGTTCGGTGGATTTTCTCCAGCAGCGTAAGGACCTCAACTACAGTACCAGGGAGCTGAATCTGGTCTCCAAGTGTAATCCATTTAAGTCGGATGTACCACACAGCAGTCAGACAAGGTCTGGTTCCTAGTCCACATCTCCCAAGGTGATGAGATTAGATCAATGCTTCATCCTTAACTACTTATTTTTAAGGCTAAGTTATTAGAAAAGATGTATTTTAATTACTATACAATTCATTTCGATTTACAAATCAAAGACCAGTTACACTAAAGTAACAACAAAAATCTGTGCTGAGTAAAACCTGCTTTTGTCACTTAAGTAAGAGCATTCAGAACATGTTCTCATGTCCTCACTTTTCCTTTTTCTGAAAGGAGATAATCATAACACTGTTATTCTGATTTAAAAAAAAATTCCATACAATATGGGATTCTCAATACATAAATGTTATTATTTATATTGAATTATTTTTTCGGATGGGTAAGTAAACAGTCACTGATAACTGGGTTATTCCAAGTTTGAAAAGTTAATCCTTATAGCCGCTCCCAAGGAACAGAAACATAATATTTATTTTGAAAATTAGGATTTTTAGGCTCAGAGAGGTTATGTGAACTCATTATTACGAGATAATCCAGCAATGTGGGGCCCGGGTGGCACAGTGGTTAAGCTTTTGTCTGCTAACCAAAAGGGTGGCAGTTCAGATCCATCAGCCACTTCTTGGAAATCTTAAGGGGCAGTTCTACTCTATCCTACAGGGTCACTATGAGTTGGAATAGCAACAGTTTTAGGTTTTGGGTCATTAAGTGACATAATTTTCAGGAATCTACCTAAACCCAACCAAACCCACTGCTGTGCAGTTGATTCCAACTCGTAGAAACCCTGTAGGACGGAGTAGAACTGCCCTATAGGGTTTCCAAGGCAATAAATCTTTGAAAAAGCAGGCTGTCCTGTCTTTCTCCTGTGGAGTGGCTGGTCAGTTTGAACCACCACCTTTTGGTTAGCAGCCAAGCGATTTAATCACTGTGCCACACACGAGCTCCTGGAATCTACCCAGGTCCCCTTCTCTCTAAGCTCCCTTGTCTCTTAAAGTTCAATTATCTTATATGTCTCTGCAACTCACAAAAATGTACTCAGAGTTTATCATTCTCTTCTGGTCTCCGGAATTATGTACCCAATTTTCATCTCTGCTAGAATGGCTTACCATCATCTCAAATTCAATTTGTCTAAAACTATACCTATTACCTACTACTCTCTGTACTGTTAACTGCCCTCCTCCCATGCACACATTTACTTTTCTGGCAGTATTGCCTCAGTAAGCTGTTCCCATATGCTCTCAAATTAGAAACCTCAAATTCTGTCTATCCGTGTATCCCCAGAGACAAGTAGAGATTCTGGTTTATACTACATATCTAATGAATATGTATTGATTAAATGAATAAACTTGTGGCCTTGCCTTTCTCAGTCATGACACCTTCCCATTCAAACAGTCAACAAAGTCATGTTTATTCTCTCACCTAAATCAATTTCGAAACTTTTTATTTTCTCCCTTTTCACTGCCTCAATTCCTGTCCAAAGAACAATCATCTGTGGCCTGAAATATTTCAGTATCTTAACAGTGCATTTACCCTTACCTCCTTCCCAATATATTGTTGTTGTTTTTTTTTTTAATTTTTATTGTGCTTTAAGAGAAAGTTTACAAATCAGGTCAGTCTCTCACACAAATACTTATATACGCCTTGCTACATACTCCCAATTGCTCTCCCTCTAATAAGACAGCCCGCACACTCCCTCCACTCTCTCTTTTCGTGTCCATGTTGCCAGCTTCTAACTTCCTCAAACCTCTCATCTCCCCTCCAAGGCGGAGATGCCAACCTAATCTCAAGTGTCCACCTGATCCAAGAAGCTCACTTGTCACCAGCATCCCTCTCCATCCCATTGTCCAGTCCAATCCCTGTCTGAAGAGTTGACTTCGGGAATGGTTCCTGTCTTGGGCTAACAGAAGGTCTGGGGGCCATGACCACCACGGTCCTCTAGTCTCAGTCAGGCCATTAAGTCTGTTCTTTTTATGAGAATTTGGGGTCTGCATCCCATTGCTCTCCTGCTCCCTCAGGGGTTCTCTGTTGTGTTCCCTGTCAGGGCAGTCATCGGTTGTAACTGGGTACCATCTAGCTCTTCTGGTCTCATGCTGATGTAGTCTCTGGTTTATGTGGCCTTTTCTATCTCCTGGGCTAGTAATTACCTTGAGTCCTTGGTGTTCTTCATTCTCCTTTGATCCAGGTGGATTGAGACTCATTGATGCATCTTAGATGGCCGCTTGCTAGGGTTAAAGACCCCAGACCCCTCCCTCCAAGGTGGGGTACGGAATGTTTTCTTAATAGATTTGATTATCCCAACTGACTTATATGTCCCCTGAAACCATGGTCCTCAAACCCCTGCCCCTGCTACGCTGGCCTTTGAAGCATTCATTTTATTCCAGAGACTTCTTTGCTTTTACTTTAGTCCAGTTGTGCTGACCTCCCCTGTACTGTGTGTTAGCTTTCCTGTCATCTAATGTAGTTCTTATCTGCTATCTAATTAATGAGCACCCCTCCCCACTCCACCTCCCTCCCCCATCTCCTAGCCATCAAAGGATATTTTCTTCTCTGTTTGAACTACTTCTCGAGTTCTTATAATAGTGGTCATATACAATATTTGTCTTTTTGCAACTGACTAATTTCACTCAGCATAATGCCTTCCAGGTTCCTCCATGTTATGAAATGTTTCACAGATTCCTCACTATTCTTTATCAATACATAGTATTCCTTTGTGTGAATATACCATAATTTATTTATCCATTCATCCATTGATGAGCACCTTGGTTGCTTTCATCTTTTTGTTATTGTAAACAGTGCTGCAATAAACATGGGTGTGCATGTATCTGTTTGTGTAAAGGCTCTTATTTCTCTAGGATATATTCCAAGAAGTGGGATTGCTGGATAGTATGGTAGTTCTATTTCTAACTTTTTAAGGAAGTGCCAAATCGATTTCCAAAGTGGTTGTACCATTTGACATTCCCACCAGCGTTGTAGAAGTGTTCCAATCTCTCCACAGCCTCTCAAACATTTATTATTTTGTGTTTTTTGGATTACTGCCAGGTTTGTTGGAGTGAGATGAAATCTCATTTTTGTTTTGATCTGCATTTCTCTAATGGCTAATGATGGTGAACATTTCCTCATACATCTGTTAGCTACCTGAATGTCTTCTTTAGTGAAGTGTCTATTCATATTTTTGCCCGTTTTTTAATTGGGTTGTTTGTCTTTTTGCAGTTGAGTTTTTCCAGTATCATGTCGATTTTAGAGACCGGGCGCTGATCAGAAATGTTATAGCTAAAAACTTTTTAACAGTCTGTAGGCAGTCTTTTTACTCTTTTGGTGAAGTCTTTGGATGAGCATAGGTGTTTGATTTTTAGGAGCTCCCAGTTATCTAGTTTTTCTTCTACATTCTTTGTAATGTTTTCTATATTGTTTGTGCCATGTATTAGGGCTCCTAACATTGTCCCTATTTTTTCTTCCATGATCTTTATCATTTTAGATTTTATATTTAGGTCTTTGATCCATTTTGAGCTCATTTTTGTGCATGGAGTGAGGTATGGGTCTTCTTCCATTTTTTTGCAGAGGGATATCCGGTTATGCCAGCACTGTTTGTTGAAAAGACTGACTTTTCCCCAATTAACTTTTTGGGGGCCTTTGTCAAATATCAACTGCTCATATGTGGATGGATTTATGTCTGGATTCTCAATTCTGTTCCATTGGTCTAGGTATCTGTTGTTGTGCCACTACCAGGCTGTTTTAACTACTATGGTGGTATACTAGGTGCTAAAATCAGGTGGAGTAAGGCCTCCCACTTTGTTCTACTTTTTCAGTAATGCTTTACGTATGCAGGGACTTTTTCCCTTCCATATTAAGTTGGTGATTTGTTTCTCCATCTCATTAAAGAAAATCGTTGGAATTTGGATTGGACTTGCATTAAATGTATACATCGCTTTTGGTAGAAAGACATTTTGATAATGTTGTCTTCCTATCCATGAGCAAGGTATGTTTTTCCACTTATGTAGGTCTCTTTTGGTTTCTTGCAGACGTGTTTTGTAGTTTTCTTTGTATAAGCCTTTTTTCGTCTCTGATAGGATTTATTCCTAAGTATTTTACCCTCTTGGGGGCTACTGTAAATGGTTTTGATTTGGTGATTTCCTCTTTGATGTTCTTTCTGTTGGTGTAGAGGAATCCAATAGATTTTTTAATGGTTATCGTGTATCCCAATACTCTGCTGAACTCTTCTATTAGTTTCAGTAGTTTTTTCTTTTTTTTTTTTTTTTTGAGGATTCCTTAGGGTTTTCTTTGTATAAGATCATGTCGTCTGCAAATAGAGATAATTTTACTTCTTCCTTGCCAATCTAGATGCCCTTTATTTCTTTATCTAATCTAATTGCTCTGGCTAGGACCTCCAGCCCAATGTTGAATAAGAATGGTGGTAAAGGGAATCCTTGTCTGGTTTCCACTCTCAAGGGAAATGCTTTCAGGCTCTCTCCATTTAGAATGATGTTGGCTGTTGTCTTTGTATAAATGACCTTTATTATGCTGAGGAATTTTCCTTCTATTCCTATTTGCTGAGAGTTTTTATCATGAATGGGTGTTGAACATTGTCAAATGCCTTTTCTGCACAAATTGATAAAATATGTGATTCTTGTTTTTTGTTTTATTTGTGTGATGGATTCAATAAATTGTTTTTCTAATGTTGGACGATCCCTGCATGAATGAATGTATGAATCCCACTTGGTCATGGTGAATTATTTTTTGGATATATTGTTGAATTCTATTGCTGGAATTTTGTTGAGGGTTTTTGCACCTAAGTTCATGAGGGATATATGTCCTGTAATTTTCTTTCTTTGTGGTGTCTTTACCTGGTTTGGTATCAGAGTTATGCTGGCTTCATAGAATTAGTTTGGGAGTATTCCGTCCTTTTCTATGCTCTGAGATACCTTTAGTAGTAGTTGTGTTAACTCTTCTCTGAAAGTTTGGTAGAACTCTGCAGTGAAGCCATCCAGACTGGGGCTTTTTGTTGTTGTTGTTGCTGGGAGTTTTTTGATTACCTTTTAAATCTTTTCTTTTGTTCTAGGTCCATTTTGTTGTTCTACCTATGTCCTGTTAGGTTAGGTAGGTAGTGTGTTTCTAGGAATTCATCCATTTCTTCTAGGTTTTCAAATTTTCTAAAGTACAATTTTTCATAGTAATCTGATAAGATTCTTTTAATTTCAGTTGGGTCTGCCGTAATACTGCCCATCTCATTTCTTACTCGGGTTATTTGCTTCTTCTCCTGTTTTTCTTTTGTCAGACTGGCCAATGGTTTATGAATTTTGTTGATTCTTTTAAAGAATCAGCTTTTGGTCTCGTTAATTCTTTCAATTGTTTTTCAGTTTTCTAATTCATTTGGTTCTGCTCTAATTTTTATTGTTTTCTTCTAGTGCCTGAGGGTTTCTTTTGTTGCTCTCCTTCTATTTGTTCAAGTGTAGGGAAAATTCTTTGATTTTGGCCCTTTCTTCATTTTTTTTTCTGTGTGTATTTACTGATATAAATTGGTCTCTGAGCCCTGCTTTTGCTGTGTCCCAAAGGTTCTGATAGGAAGTGTTTTCACTCTCATTGGATTCTATGAATTTCTTTTTTCCATCCTTAATGTCTTCTATAATCCAGTCTTTTTTGAGCAGGATATTGTTCAGTTTCCAAGTGTTTGATTTTTTTGCCTGCTTTTCCTGTTATTGATTTCCACTTTTATGGCCTTATGGTCAGAGAAGATGCTTTGTAATATTCCAATGTTTTGGATTCTGCTAAAGCTTGCTTTATGACCTAATATGTGATCTATTCTAGTGAATGTTCCATGTGCACTAGGAAAGAAAGTATACTTAGTTGCTGTTAGGTGGAGTGTTCTGTATATGTCTATGAGGTCAAGTTGGTTGACTGTGGCATTTAGATCTTCCATGTCTTTGTTGAGCTTCTTTCTGGATGTCCTGTCCTTCAACCAAAGTGGTGTTTTGAAGTCTCCTACTGTTATTGTGGAGCTGTCTATCTCACTTTTCAGCTCTGATAGAGTTTGTTTTATGTTTCTTGCAGCCCTGTCATTAGGTGCCTCAAAATTTAATATAGTTATGTCTTCTTGGTGTATTGCCCCTTTAATCATTATATAGTGTCCTTCCTTATCCTTTACGTTGGATTTAACTTTAAAGTCTATTTTGTGAGAAATTAATACTGCCACTCCTGTCTTTTTAGATTGTTGTTTGCTTGATATAGATCTTTTCCATCCTTTGAGTTTAAGTATTTTTGTGTCTCTAAGTCTAAGGTGTGTCTCTTGTAGGCAGCATATAGACGGATCGTGTTTTTTAATCCACTCTGCCACTCTAGGTCTCTTTATTGGTGTATTTAGTCCATTTATATTCAGCTTAATTATGGATAGGTATGAATTTATTTTTTTTATGAATTCAGTGCTACCATTTTGATGTCTTTTTTGTGTGTTTTTGACAGTTTCTTTTTCCCACTTAATTTTATGTGCGGAGTAGATAATCTTTATATATTGTTCTTTCCTCATATTCATTATTGTTGATTTTGTTTCTGCTGAGTCTCTATTTTTTTCTTGCATTTTATTTTGATGAGTAGAGTAGTATGTCTCCTTTGTGGTTATCTTTTTATTTACCCCTATTTTTCTAAATTTAAATCTAATTTTCTTTCTTCGTGTCGCCATTTCTTCCTCTCCATATGGGAGATCTATGTTCACATTTCTTAGTCCCTCTTTATTGTTTTAATGTCGTCTTCCTTTACGTAATACCATTGCTGTTACCCTGTTTTCAGCTTTTTTCTTTGAAACTTGCTTCTTTTTTTTTTTTTTTTTTGATTTCCCTGTCTGGTTTGACTTCTAATTGCCCTGCCCAGTCTCCTAGTCTTGGGTTGATACTTGATGTTATTGGTTTTCTAACCAAAGAACTCCTTTTAGTATTTCTTTTTTGGGGGGGGGGGAGTAATTTTTTTAATAATTTTTATTTTGCTTTAAGTGAAAGTTTACAAATCAAGTCAGTCTCTCACACAAAAACCCATATACACCTTGCTACACACTCTCTATTACTCCCCCCAATGAGACAGCCCGCACACTCCCTCCACTCTCTCTTTCCGTGTCCTTTTTACCAGCTTCTAACCCCCTCTACCCTCTCATCTCCCGTCCAGGCAGGAGATGCTAACTTACTCTCAAGTGTCCACCAGATCTAGGAAGCTCACTCCTCACTAACATCCCTCTCCAACCCATTGTCCTGTCCAATCCATGTCTGAAGAATTGGCTTCAGGAATGGTTCCTGTCCTGTGCCAACAGAAGGTCTCGGGGCCATGACTACCGGGGTCCGTCCAGTCTCAGTCAGACCATTCAGCCTGGTCTTATGAGGATTTGGGGTTTGCATCCCACTGCTCTCCTGCTCCCTCAGGGTTCTCTGTTGTGTTCCCTGTCAGGGCAGTCATCAGTTGTAGCCGGGCACCATCTAATTCTTAATGAGAGTAGGACAGCAGAAGCAGAAAAAATTAAAAAGTTTTTCGTGAATCCATCTGTATTGAGCCTTGAAGGGGAGAACAGTTATGTGAAAGCAACCTCTGATAAGATAAGCTGAAGAAGGGCAGCAATGATGTTCTTGAATTTTCCTTAGTCATCCCCAAAACCCTGAACCTTTATTTGGAAAAATTTAGATCAAATGGGCTAAAGATAGAGTTATGAAATAAGAAGAGTATTTCTAATGTTTCTTTGAGCAAAGACCCTGAATCTGGAGCTTCCTTCATTGGTCACGTCCCAGATAACTAACACTACTCAAGACCACTTCTACTTCATCCTCACGGGCATTCCTGGATTTGAGGCCTCCCACATCTGGATCTCCATTCCCTTCTGCTGCTTCTACACCATCTCCATCATGGGAAACACAACCATCCTCACTGTCATCTGCACAGAGCCATCTCTCCACCAGCCCATGTACCTATTTCTCTCCATGCTGACCCTGACTGACCTGGGTCTCACCCTCACCACCCTGCCCACAGCTATGCAGCTCCTCTGGTTCAATGCCCGGGAAATCAGCTTTGAAGCCTGCTTTGCACAGATATTTTTCATTCATACTTTCTCCTTCATGGAATCCTCTGTTTTGCTGGCCATGTCCTTTGACCGCTATGTGGCCATCTGTCGCCCCCTCCATTACACCTCCATCCTCACCAACATAGTGATTGGCACAATTGGGTTAGCCATCCTTTGCCGCTGTGTTCTGGCTGTTCTTCCCTCCCTTTTCCTACTCAAGCACCTGGCCTTCTGCCACTCTCACCTTCTCTCTCACTCCTACTGCCTCCACCAGGATATGATTCGGCTGGTCTGTGCTGATATCCGGGTCAACAGCTGGTACGGATTTGCCCTGGTGTTGCTCATTATTGTGATGGACCCATTGGTCATTTTGCTTTCTTATGCAATGATTCTAAAAAGTGTCCTGGGTGTTGCCTCTATGGTTGAGAGATTCTATGCTTTCAATAACTGTCTGTCCCACATTCTGGCTGTTTTCATCCTCTATGTCCCCATGGTTGGAGTATCTATGACTCACCGCTTTGCGAAGCATAACTCTCCAATGGTCCATGTTATCATGGCCAATGTCTACCTACTGGCACCTCCTGTGATGAACCCCGTCATTTACAGTGTTAAAACCAAGCAGATCCGCCGGGCAATTATCCACTTCCTTTCCCAAAGAAATATGCACCAGAGATGAGGGAATGAAATTTTTTTAATTACTCAGGAGTAAGAGTTGTAGACTTAGGGAAAGAGTATAGTTTAAGAATTGGACAATGGAGACTATAAAATAAGCAGAATATTTGTTTTTGCATAATGTTTTGACAATTTTGAAGTTTCACTCTATTTACTCAAGACATCACTTTCCCAAATTAAAATATAATTATGTATTCACATAAACTCATGCATTTATGGGAAGAATTTTACCTTATGTAACAAAGGAAAACACAGTAAGAAATATTGAAGCTCAAAATTATTCGATTTTTAGTGAGAAAATAAACCCAAGACTTCCATAAAATAAAATGTTATTCTACCAGTACATTTCATACTGAGATAACATCATGGAAAAAAACCAGATTCAAATAGTTTTTTAAAATGCTAAACTAGACTAATTTTTCTAAAGGTTCACCCTTACTAGGAATACTAAGTGAACTTGAATACTTATGTAACTCTTCCATATTTATTTACAAAATATCAAAATGTTTTAATGCTGTTTATAAGCCTTAATAAGAGCATTTTATTTGTGCATTTTTATGATTTTTAACCTGATATGTATTTTTATTTCTTCTATCTTAGACTTTTTAGTGCTTGTTAGTCTCTATAAGCAAAATAGAATAAGAAGTTCTTTAATATGAGAATTTTTTAATTTTAATTTGTGTCTTATTTGGTTGAAGGCAAAGCTTGTCAACTTGTTTTGTAAACAATATTTGATATTCATCCAGTTAAAAAAAAATAGTCTGAAACACTTGGGCCAGAGAGAACTGCAGAGGGAGGCATTTATAGCTGGGAAGACGTTCCTCAATTTCATTATCTCCTATTTTCTGAGGCATTTACCCAGTTAGAGCTCAAGGTCAACAAATCAAACCAAACCCGTTGCCACGGAATGATTCTGACTCACAGCGACCTTTTTTTTTTTTTTTTTTTGCCACACAAAGATTTTTCTCCCAATCTTTCCTTGGTTCTCTTATGTACATATGAAAATTCTACTTTTTAAAGAGAAAAAGTCATTTACTTAGGCCACTTGGGATTTCTTTTTAATGATCAAGTCAGGTCATGAAGCTCAGACCAAACCAAAAGAGCATTTACAATTCCCTTTTTTCCTTCCAATTCTACTTCTGATCCTAGATTTAAAGCATCAATTCAGGTTAAATCACACAACTTTTGAAAGAGTCAGGATGGTCCTCTTAGAGGAGTAAAGATCTTTTGCTCTCAAAACCATGTAGAATCTGTTTCATTATTCAAATTTTTGCACACATTTCCACCCCTTTGATGGCAGATCTGTTTGATTTGAAAATGTGTCATAGGTAACAAATTCCTATGATCAATTAGTCTTCAGGTGTGACCTCCCTCTCCTTCAAAATATACAGCCGCCTTTATAATAAGCGCCATGATTACAAAGAGACCAACAATACCTTTTCTGTGTTTAAGTGGAGAAGGAGTACTTGTTTTTTGTTTTGTTCTGTTCCTTATGAAGATATATGGAAAACTGGCAGCATCATTCTACAACTTTGATGTAAGAAAAAAGCAAATTCTAGACCTGGATACATACATCAGCAACTCTTACAGAGGAAAAGATATCTCTATACCTAAGTGTATCCATGAGAATGCATAATTGCATATAAGCAAAAACAAGGGAAACCTTTAATGAGATGGACTGACATAACTGCAGTGACAATGGATTCAAACCCACCAACGATCATGATGACAGCACAGGACTGGTCAATGTTTCCTTCTGTTATGTATAAAGTTCCATGAGTCAGAGCTGACTTGGCAACAACATATATAGATATATAGATAGAGATAGATATAGATACAGATGATATAGATATAAGTTATGTATGTGTGGTTTCTGTGTGCATACATAGATTCAAGTTCTTAAGAAATATGGCAGACTGCTATATTATGTTTGTTATTTCTCTGCCATTCATGCTGGGAATTTCGTGACTTGAAATTCATAGAATTTATTAAACAAAGAAATACAACTTTCAAGCTCATTATTCTATTTCCCTACCATTTTCTATTAGCTTCCATTATTTCACATATAGCCTAGGGATGTCCAATAGAAATAAGTTACATAGGTACTTCTGGGGTCTTAAAAGCTGTGAGCAGCCATTTAAGATACCTCTACTGGTCCCACCCCATCTGGAGCAAGAGAGAATGAAGAAAACCAAAGACACAAGGGAAAGGTAAGTTAGAAAAACTATTGGGCCACAGTTACCATAGCCTCCACCAGACTGAGCCCGGCTCTGACAGGATCACAATAAAGGGTCCTGGGCAGAGCTGGAGAAAAATGTAGACCAAAATTCTAAGTCAAAAAAAAAAAAAAGACCAGACTTACTGGTCTGACAGAGACTGGAGAAACTCCAAGAGTAAACCCCCTGGACACCCTTTTAACTCAGTACTGAAGTCACTCCTGAGGTTCACCCTTCAGCCAAAGGTTAGATAGGCCCATAAAACAAACAATAATACACATAGCTCCACCACATATAAAAGACTAAACAGGCTCACCAGCCCAGGTACAAGGATGAGAAGGCAAGAGGGGACAGGAAAGCTGAACAAATGGAGATGCAGAACTCAATGTCGAGAAAGGAAGAGTGTTGAAAAGTCAGGGGGCTGGCAACCAATGTCCCAAAACAACATGGGTATTAATTGTGTAATGAGAAACTAATTTGCTCTGTAAACCTTCACCCAAAGCACAGCTTAAAAAAAAAAAAGGTATAAGGTACACATGTAGGTTACAATTTTCTAGTAGCCACATTAAAAAGTAAAAGGAAAAGTGAAAATTTTTAAAATACATTTTAATTAAGCCAATATATCTAAAAAGTTATTTTAATATATAATCAGTGTAAAAGTACATTAATGAGATATTTTACATCTTTTCTTCATTCTACGTTTTCTAAATTTGGCGTGTATTTTATATCTACAGCATATCTCAATTTGAACTACCCACATCAAGTGCTCAGTAGCCATGTGTGGCTAGTGACTACCATATTGTGTGGCATAGCTTTAATCTTACAGGGCTCCAAAACGTCTGTGATCTCGTCATTTGGTGATTGTTACTCAAAAACACAGTCCCTGAGAGTGTGAAAAGATGGCCAGAAAGTTTACTGGATAAAATCTTAATGCATTTTTTTTTTTTTTTTTAAGCATGAAGCTATCATTTTGGATTTTTCTAAGTCTGGCATTCTTAAACAACTGTGAAAAAAAAATAAATTCTATTCATAATAATCTGAAACTCTCTCTGAGAATTGCTGCTAAGCAATCATGTCCCCAGAGATGATGATTTCTATGGTAAAAGAAGTGACAATGAAAATAGCCCTGCTAAAAATGAGATTTGATCATACATGCAAGGTTTATTCATGCACGTTCATGCTTTAGAGTTGTGGCTTATATGGTATAACCATCTGCTGACAATATTCAAGACCTAGAGGGAAATTCCCTGCCCCAGGGAATTACTAAAACATCCATTCCTAAGCCTTTAGATCTATTCGTCATGCTGCGTCCCAAAATCAAATAATTATATATCTACCCTCCAGTTGATTCTGACTTATAGCAACCCTATAGGACAGAATAGAACTTCCCCACAGGGTCTCCAACGGTGTATTCTTTCCGGAAGCAGTCCACCTCATCTTTCTCCTACAGAGTGGCTGGTGGGTTCCAACCACTGACATTTTGGTTAGAAGCCAAGCTCTGAACCACTGCACCACCAGAGTTTCTTATATCTACCCTACTAAAAGCTAAATTGTGCCTGACATTGAATTAATACACAAAAAATATTAATTTAATAAAGAAAGGAAGTAGGAAACCACTCTCTTCAATGAAAGACACACATCCATTCATAACTTTCTGAGTACCGATCTGAAAAATCATCTTCCCGTGCATTGAATGGTGAGATTTGACATGGATTTGTTCAGAACAGTCACTTTGGCCCCACAGAAACTGTCAAATTACTACTTTTCAGTCACTACATATAGCCCTGGAGCAAAGGAAAACATTACACAAAATGCCTGGGCACTTTTTATAGTTTTAAGGGAATGAACTATTAGATATTCTATTTCCATATACTCTCTTTGCTTAAAATGCTTTGCCTGCGAATATATCTGGTTTACTGGATTTCTGTTACGCCTTTTTTCCGTCCTTTTCACACTCTCATTTCTCTCACTTTACCCAAAAAAAAAGAAAATACATAGTTTATCAAAGCCACCTTGAATCATCCCAAGATACACAGATTTTGACATAGCTTTTGACGAAGGTAACGATATCGATAGCTGGGGAACGAAAGTCAAATGGTAAAGTCAAATGGCTTTCGTTCATTACTTTCAACAGAAGTAAAGAGGGAACACGTAGAATTAAGGTTTATTGTTGTTGTTAGGTGCCATCGAGTCGGTTCTGACTCATAGAGACACTATGCACAACAGAACGAAACACTGCCCGGTCCTGCGCCATCCTTAAAATCATTGTTATGCTTGAGCTCATTGTCGCAGCCACTGTGTCAATCCACCTTGCCCAGGGTCTTCCTCTTTTCCGCTGACCCTGTACTCTGCCAAGCATGATGTCCTTCTCCAGGGACTGATCCCTCCTGACAACATGCCCAAAGTATGTAAGACGCAGTCTTGACATCCTTGCTTCTAAGGAGCATTCTGGTTGTACTTCTTCCAAGACAGATTTGTTCGTTCTTTTAGCAGTCCATGGTATATTCAATATTCTTCGCCAACACCACAATTCAAAGGCATCAATTCTTCTTCGGTCTTCCTTATTCATTGTCCAGGTTTATTAGGTCATTAAAAACAATTTTTAAATAATATATCATCATTTGGTTTTTGTTAATTCCAAAAGCATTGAAAAAAATAGTACCAGGCCATGATAAAACTGTCCCAATACCATCTTCTTATTTGAGTCAACAAACTTCTCAGTGTTTACATTTACAAAAAGAAGAGAAGGTAAATAAGAACAGAAATGATACTGAAGGATGTCTCATTCTATTAGTAAAAAAAAAAAAAATCATTTTAAGTTCCAAAAGAAGCCCCATGTATCTCATTAAAACATGCATTGCCAATAAAATTTTACTCGTTATATGTAAAATTTGTTTTATGCTTATTTTGTTTTAATCGGCTGTGTAGTCATAAGTATAAAATATAATTCAAAGCAGAATACACTTTTAAAACAATTCTTTATTTGCAGTCAATTTTTAAAAATCAAATTTAAATGTACATATTTTTGTTGCAAAGAATTATAATAGAAGGTCATTAAAAGAGTTGCAAACATTCAAGTACATTATATTATTAAAACTCTTTGGAGGAAGTACAATAAAAATTTAAGTTGAAGGGACAATGGACTGATGTCAAATATCTGTTTAAGAATGTGTTTATATATTCTTAAACGCATGCCGTCGAGTATCAAAACATTTAGATTCCGTTGTATATTGAAAGATGTGATAAAACAGTTTATTTTAAACTGATTAGATTTATAGTATATCCTAGAACATATAGGTTCAGTATCTATGTAAATTAATGATAAAAATATAAATAGTTGTCCTTTCCTCTTTAATTATTTTAAAAAGTACCTAAAGAAAAATTTGGAGACACACTGTTCTAAACTGATTGAGTACTTTGCAAAGGTCATTATGTAAAAGTGACCTTGGTTAGTTGGATGAGGTTGGTAACAACCTGTGGTGAGGAAACATTCTTATTATCATTCAAGTACCCAAAGTTAGTGAAGCTGAAAACCTGAGGCCAGTTACTGATCAACAGTACAGTGCGTTCTGTACAAAGGCCTGTGTGATTTAAGACTGAGGATGATCTCCCCCATTTGACGAAAGGTTTCCAGGAAAACTTACACAAGCATAGGCAGAAGGAAGGACCAATCAGATTTATGCTGACTGCGCTGAGTGAGGAGTGGAATAAGGAAGTAAATAAGAATATTCCCACGGCATGGCATGATGAGGTTACTTACAACTGACAGGAAGGAGAAGAAAGTGGAAATTGGGAGATGTATTCAGGCATTGGCGGTTCAAAGGTAGAATTCTCACCTCCCATGCAAGAGGCCCAGGTTCAATTTTTAGCCAGTCGACTCGAGGGCACTGGGTAAACTCACGTGCAGCCACCACCCATTTGTCAATGGTGGCTTGAATGTGGCTATGATGTGGAACAGGTTTCAGTGGAGCTTCAAGACTAAAACTAGAAAAACAGGCTTGGTGATCTACTCCTGAAAATCAGCCCAAAAAACTCCATGGGTAGTAATGGAACATTGTCTGATCAGCAACTGATCATGGGGATGGTGCAGGACTGGACAATGTTTCATTCCATGAAAAGGGTTGCCATGAGTTGGTGCCAACTTGATGGCAGCTAACAACAACAACAACATCCAGGCACAGTACTACCAGACTTATTTGGCAGTGGGTATTTATCTAAAAACAGGAGTTGATATTCTACTACAGTGGATCTTATTGCTTTTTCTGGGATTCTGAGGATTTGAAGCCTGGGTATTGGGAGGTTACCCATATTTCACTCTATGCCTGAGTTGAGGTCACTTACCTAACTGTTCCTCATCCTCAGAGTCTTCCGGTACCTAAACTCCGGATGGGGGCCATTGAACAGTGGATTGTGGGGAGAGTCTGGTTCCTTACAGAATAAGAGATCACTTTGTAATTAAATCCCACATATAATTTATTGCTTAAAGAAGGTCACTTTTAAGAGTAAAAGGGGGCATTATTCAAAATGATGCTAAGAAAAACAGGTGTAAGCCAGGACTACCTGGGGCCACCAGCAGGTATGCTTACCTTACCCATATGCAAGGTCTTGGATAATCTTTCTCTATTAGGGTATATTCTTAATTCCATCTAACCCATAAAAATAAGGATGTGTTTTATTTCAATTCAAATATCATTAAATCTTGAGCCTTTACTATTTAGTCACTATTTGTCAGGATTTTTGCTATAAGTTTGGAGGGATTAAGGAAAAGGAAAATTCCTGATTTCTGCCCTCAACTTGATCATATCTGGCTAGGGAAGAAAGATATATACAAGTGTGTACACAGAGATACACACACAAATATAATGTGAGATGGAAAGAGCTTAGGGATGACTCTTGTGATCCAGAGTCAAGCCTGTGGCAACACTTTGAATTCTTCACCCATATTCCTCCTAAAAATGCTTAAAGTCGAGTTTTGTCCATAGCAAAAATACCAGCAGGATTTCTGGACTCACTGAAAGTCCCTGTTCCCTTGGGGTGAGTCAGAGCAATTCCCTCTTATGGGAGAACATGGCAACAATCCCCTTTCGGATTGGCCAAGTCTTAACACTATAGATGATGGGATTGATTACAGGAGGCACAAAGAGGTAGATGCTAGACGTGAGTGTGTGGACCATGGGTGAGGCATGTTTGGCAGCATGATGCATCACAGACACACCAATCATAGGCACATAGTACACAAGCACTGCACAGATGTGTGACACGCATGTATTGAGGGCCTTCCGCCTTCCCTCCCCAGAGGCAATGCCCAGCACTGTGTAAAGAATCAGCACATAAAAGACCACAACCAGCAGTGAGTCCAGCCCAAAAGTGGTCAGGACAATGGCCAAGCCCAGAATGCTATTGAGCTTGGTATCAGCACAAGGCATCTGAATTAGGTCTGAATGGAGGCAGTAGGAATGGGATAGGACGTTAGTGTGGCAATAGGGCAGTTGCCTCGACAGGATGGGAAGAGGGGCTATGAGTGCCACACTCTTCAGTGTAATACCAAAGCCCATGGAGATGATACGGGGCAGGTTCAGGATGGCTACAAAGCGGTCATAACTCATGGCCAACCGGACTCCTGACTCCATGCAGGAGAAGGTGTGAATGAAGAACATCTGGGCCAAGCAGCCATCAAAGTCAATCTGGCGGGCATCAAACCAAAGGATGTCCATGACAGTGGGCAGTGTAGATACAGAGACACCCACCTCAGTGATGGCCAACATGGAGAGGAACAGATACATGGGCTCATGTAAGGCAGGGTCCGCCTGCACTGCTGCCATGATTAGGCTGTTGCCCACAATGGCTATGATGTACATGGTGAAGAAGGGAATGGAGAGCCACCCATGTTGAGCTTCCAGTCCTGGGATGCCAGTCAGGAAAAAGGGTAAGAGATCAACACTTGCATTGCCCTTAGCTCCCATGTCACCAATAGGAGAGACCAGTCTTCACCTGCCATTTGAGGAAAAACAAAAGCAAAAACTAAGTAAGCTCCCACCTATAGGATCTTCTGCCTTTATAGCCCACCTCAAAGGTGGAGGGAGGGATTTGGGGGGCAATGGTAGAAACTGAAGTTATCGATCTCATTCTAGGTAAGAATAATCACCCTTCACAGCCTATGACAGACACTCTCTTCCTTCCTCCCTTTCCTCTGTTCCCCAGAATCCTAAAATGTTACAGGTAAAAGGCATATTTGACACCACCCAGTCTTCATGGGAAACAGCATTTTAAGAACAGAAACTTTGGAATAAATCAGACCTGGGTCAAAATCCAGGCTCAGATCGTTACTAGATGTGTGATGTGGACAATTTACACTCTGATACAAAGCTTTATTTTTTTCTTTTTTTGTACATGAAAAATGGAATTAATGGTAATATGATTCTCTTGTTGGGATAGAAGAAACAAATGAGATAATTAATATCATATGCACAGTGCTTTAGAGCTCTGCAAACAGATTCCAAAAACCGTAGTTTGAATCCCACTTGACAGTTTATTCTCTGTGTGACCTAGAACAATAACAATCTTCCTAAGCCTCAGTGTCTTCATCTCTAAAGATGGAATAAAAATACATTTGCATCACGGATTGTTGTAAACATGATATTGTATGATATGTGAAGCGCTGAATAAATATGAGCTACTTAATTCATAAATGGACACTAAGACCCAGAGAGGGAGAGTGATTAATACCCAAGGCTTAACAGTCAATTTCTGCAGAAACTGGATTAGAGTTTAGCTCCACTGATTCCTCCTTCAGGGATGCTTCCATCACACTGTGCATATGGACGCACAATCCAGTCTCATCTAAGATGGATTCATCAGAAAGAATTTAGTTTTATCTCTGTTAATGTGAGTCTGGGAAACCCTGGTGGCTTAGAGGTTAAGGGCTACAGCTGCTAACCAAAGGGTCGGCAGTTTGAATCCACCAGGCACTCCTTCGAAACTCTATGGGGCAGTTCTACTTTGTCCTATAGGGTCTCTATGAGTTGGAATCAACTCGACGGCACTGGGGTAATGTGAGTCTGAGACACAAGGACACCAGGGAAAGTGGTACTCTACATGTTGAATGAAAGAGAGATTGTGGTTTCAGAAAGCCAGAAAAGGGTAGAAATATGAATATGGATAATGAAGGATATTGGCATTCCAGGTGAAAATTATCCTACTACACCTGTAACCTTTGAGTTTAAAAGCAGTAATCAGAGAGGCTACTGAATAAATACATAGGTGGCTCCAAAAAGAACAGATTTGATTTAGGATCCATGGAGAGATCAAAGATACAGAGATGGTGGACTCTATTCATTAGTGGTCAAAGGATCAGAGAGAATTAGCTAAGTTCCAATCAAGATGAAAATATAATATAATGTAATCTGATAACAGTGAAGTGGGTAGGTGCACTAGCAATTGGTATAAAAGCTGAATTATCTCTAGTCATCAGCTCACTCATTCACTCAACAGATTTGGATGTATGATTCATTAATTCTGTGGGTATCCATTGTTGATGTGAAATGTTCTGTATATATAAAGAGCTTAAAGAGAATGCTGAAGCAGATGGACAGGTGTAAGAACTGTACAGACAAGGGGATAGATATCAAGAGCTATGGCTGTGGAAGCAAGTGTACTGTAACACTGAGCATGGACCCAAAACCTGCACTCTCTTTCTCTCTTCACTCTCAGACCTTTCTTCATGTACCAGCCCTGCTGAAATCTTGCACATTCTATCCCCCTGCTTCCCTCAAGATTAACAACTTCCCTGACAGGTGGAATATGCTTCCTAGTCTCTTACCCATTAATTTATCTTGGATCTGCCTTGTATGTAGATCAGCAAGCAGCTTGGAGGCCACATGGCATTTAAATGAATATTATTCTTTTTGTAGAAAATCTACCTGAAAATGAGAGTTTTTTTTTTTAATGTTTTGTGTGTGTCTTAAAACTCTTCATTGTAGGACAAACAAATCTCAACAAATATGCAAACGCATGTAGACAATGGCAGAGACTCAGATACAGAAACACGATGAGACAGACTGAGAGAATCATACAGAAGCACAAACAGAATTACTGTAGATGGAAATAGACATCTCCAACACACACCTAGAAGACACAGACAGATTCAAAGTCACCTCAGAGAGCTCTGTGAAATGAGGATTGCAGGGGCAGTCAGAGGGCTAGCGCTCACAATGGCTCCAGCATGGGCCTCATGCAGGCATGAAGCAAAAACTAGAGTCAGACTTTATGCATCTGGGTGATAATTCCCAAAGGCCAGGCCTACTGCGGCCCTGATTGGTCTGAGTGTGATACTGTTGTGGTGATAAGAAAATGAGGGAGTTTAGAGTTCACCTCGTGAATTGGGGGTGGGGGTGTGGGGAGGACTTCCCTGGAGATACTGCCTTCTCCCCTTGAGAAAAAATGCAATTCCAGCTCCTTCCCTGTGAGGAAGAGAAAGATGGAGACAAATTTCACCAAGATTCATAGCAGCACAGCTCATCCAAATTATCCAGCCTCAAAACTGGAACTCTGAGCCCAGGTCCCAGTTTTGAACTTATACCCCAACTCCAAGGCAGAATCTAAACCTTAGAAAATTACAGAACTCAGATCCAAGGGCACAGAGCTTGGAAGTAGAGCCTTCCTCAGGATTGAAGTAATAGAGGATAAGACTGTGGCTACCATCACACGTCAAAAGGCTGTTTAAGAAGACAGAGTATCATAATGACATGTGCAAAGACCTGGAGATGGAAAACCAGAAGGGAGGAACACACTCTGCATTTCTCAAGCTGAAAGAACTGAAAAAAAAAATTCAAACCTCGACTTGCAGTATTGAAGGATTCTATGGTTAAAATACTAAATGAGTCAGGAAGCATCAAAAGAAATGGAAGGAATACACAGAGTCACAATACCAAAAAGAATTAGTGAATATTCAACCATTTCAGGAGGTACCATATAAGCAGGAATCAATGATATTGAAGGAAGAAGTCCAAGCTGTACTGAAGGCACTGGCAAAAAAACAAAGGTCCAGGAATTGACATAATACCAATTGAGATGTTTCAACAAACAGATGCAGGGCTGGAAGTAATCACTCATCTATGCCAAGAAATTGGGAAGACAGCTACCTGGCCAACCGACTGGAAGAGATTCATATTTATGCCCATTCCCAAGACAGTGATCTCACTGAATGCGGAAATTATCGAACAATATCATTAATATCACACAGAATTTAAATTTTGCTGAAGATCCTTCCAAAGCAGCTGCACAGTATATTGACAGGGAACGGCCAGAAATTAAAGCTGGATTCAGAAGGGAAGAGGTGAAACCCGGGATATCATTGCAGATGTCCGATGGATCCTGGCTGAAAACAGAGAATATCAGAAAGATGTTAACCTGTGTTTTATTGACTATGCTAACGCATTCGAGTGTGTGGATAATAACAAATTATGGATAACATTGTGAATTTTGGGAATTCCAGAACACTTAACTGTGCTCACGAGGAATCTATACATAGATCAAGAGGCAGTCGTTCCAACAGAACAAGGGGATACTGCGTGGTTTAAAGTCAGGAAAGGTGTGTGTCAGGTTTGCATCTTTTCCCTGTACCTACTCAATCTGTATGCTGAGCCAATAATCTGAGAAGCTGGACTCTTTGAAGAAGAATAGGGCATCAGGATTGGAGGAAGACTCATTAACAACCTGCGTTATGCAAATGACACAACCTTTCTTGGTGAATGTGAAGAGGACTTGAAGCACTTATTGATGAAAATCAAAGACCACAGCCTTCAGTATGAATTACATCTCAACATAAAGAAAACAAAAAGCATCACAATTAAACCAATAACCAACATCATGTTAAATGGAGAAAAGATTGAAGTTGTCAAGGGTTTCATTTTATTTGAGTCCACAATGAATGCTCACAGGAGCAGCAGTCAGGAAATCAAAACATGCATTGCACTGGGCAAATCTGCTGCAAAAGACCTCTTTAAAGTGTTGAAAAGCAAAAATGGCATGTTGAAGATGAAGGTGCACCTGACCCAAGCCATGGTGTTTTCAGTCACCTCCTATGCATATGATGGCTGTACAATGAATAAAGAAGACTGGAGAAGAATTGATGCCTTTGAATTGTGCTGTTGGAGAAGAATATTGAATATACCCATGGACTGCCAAAAGAACGAACAAATCTCTGTTGGAAGAATTACAACCAGAATGCTACTTTAGAAGCAAGGATGGCGAGACTACGTCTCACATACCTGGGACATATTGTCAAGAGGGGATCAGTCCCTGGAGAAGGATATCATGCTTGATAAAGTAGAGGGCCGGCCAAGAGGAGGAAGACCGTCAATGAGGTGAATTGATCCAGTCACTGCAACAGCGGGTTTAAGCATCACACAGATCGTGAGGATGGTGCAGGACTGGGCACTGTTTAATTCTATTGTACACAGGGTCGCAATGAGTCAGAACTGACTGATTACACCTAACAACAACAACCATCACACTGGACTGGGTTCATTCACTTAGCCCTGCTGCATCCTGTTCAGTTCCCACCACCTCTCCTCTAATCCTCCGCCAAGTTCTACAAGATCAGGGTCTCCTCCAGGAGCAAGACCTTAGGGTTCAAATTCACACAAACCTACGTTTGAGTCTTGAATTTGCCACCTTCCAGCCTTATGACTTTTCAACCTGGAACTTAATTTGTGAGGGAGGTGAGAGATTTGCATGAGAAGACAGAAGTGGCAGAATTTTTAGTATTTTTGGTTGTTGTTATTTTATGCCTTTTAATGTTACTGCAGCTCAACTCATATTTGATTATTATAAATTCTGCTGCAAGTTCTAATTTCAGCTCCACCAATCCAGTTCTTTCCTAAACCCCTGGGCCTCTTCTCATTTCGTCTTACATTTTCCTTGTTTCACTTTCAAATAGTGTGAGCTGTTTTGAAAGAAGGCATGGTAGGAGAGCAATCTCCCTTTTCTATCAAGTGATGAGATGGGGAAGCAGACAGAGGATATGCATAGAGAATATTTTCCTTTCCCTTTGAGGACCTCTGAGATAAAATGGGGCACCTCAGAGGGGAAGTTTGAGAAGAACATCCTCTGTTCTCCTTCACTGTCATAGGGTTGGTTGGGTTAGAAATGATGAGTTGGGAAGCAGGAGATGGAATTCAGGGGAATAGGGACAGCAACCTTGTGAGTAAGGTGACAGAATCATGGGAAAAGAAAGGAGCCTAAATGATGCCTCAGATTGCACACACAGTGAGAAAGGCAGATCTTTGAGAAGTCAAAGGATAAAGCCACTCTCCCTATGTATGAAATCTCTGTGTAACCTGACACTCTAAGGTCTGCTTGGCTCTGCTGTGAAGACACAGGGAGCAGATGAAAGCAAAAAAAGAAGCTTTATTTAGTGGACCAACTAATGGAGAATGCGGGACCCAGGTCGCCAAGGTATCTCTTAGAACAATAGCCCAAGGGGTTTATATGGATAAACTAAATCGGGTCTGGGGTCCCCAGGAGCACACCAGGGTGGGGTCAGCTTGCCGAATGTTTTCACATGGGAGGGCATGCTCAAGGCTGTCCAGTCTTCTATGCCTGTTCAGTCTGAAAGATGGCATTTTGCCCACGTCCGGGGTGTAGATGGGGGTGTGTTTTTCTGCCTCTGATGTCAATAAGATGTCTGAGGGGCAAGGCCGTCAGTATTGGAGAGTTCCGGAGGGCCTGAAGGGCCTAGTTGGTCTAAGATCGGTTTTAGCTAGACTGAAGACCCAAGTCTCTTGTTTTCTTTAACTGAGTCAGAACCGGAAGTATACCTAAATAAGGAGATCCTCTAAAAGCACAAGTTAGTTCCTGTTTTACCTAATAAGGGGATAGCTTCCTCACTGGGAGCTAACCCTCTATGTTACTGACCATGGCAGGCTCAACCCCTGGGCATAAAAAAAAAAGATAGCCCCTTGTTTATTCAACATTGGTGGTGTACTGCCAGTCTCATCTGGATTTCTTCAACTGATAAATCCTTCTCATAGACATTGTATGAAGAAAAAATGCAATAGAAGATGTAAAACGACTTGGGAATAGTTAACATTCCATATAAATATTGGGGATTCAGTTTTTCTAACTAGTTGTTGTAGAGCCTGTTCCCTGAATCATGGATCCCACATGTATCAGAGTAAAACCGTGCTCCATATGGTTTTCAGTGGCTGTGATCTTTTAGAAGTAGCTGTAATGCACTTAGTTTCCCACAGACTTCTTCATCGGAGCTTCTGGGTGGATTCAAATCACCAAACTTTCAGTCAGTAACTGAGTGCTTAACCATTTGCGCCACCCAAGGGCCAGTTATATTATTTTACAAAATGAGGGCATTGTTATCCAAGGCTTATTTGGCTATCCTAGTACCTAGTTGGAGCCCTGGTAACTCAGTGGTTAAGAGCTACCATTGATTCAATGCCAATGGGCTTGGTTTGGTTTTTTAGAAACCCTGGTGGCATAGTAGTTGAGTTTGGCTGGTAATCAAAAGTTTGACACTTAGAATCTACCAGGTGCTCCTTGGAAACCCCATGGGGCAGGTCTATTCTGTCCCATAGGGTCATTGTGTACAGAAGTCCACCCAACAGTAATTTTTTTTCTTTTCTTTTTTTCCTGATAGCCAAGGCAGCCAGGAATTGCTTAGCCATTATCAAACAAAGCCAGGCTTAAGTGATAGCACTGGGTGTGGCTCAGTTGGGACCTGCTCAGATGAAGAGGAACCTGCCCCTCCTGTCCATTGTCCTCAAAGTTCTGGATGGGGCTCAAGCCAGTCAAAACCAGTTTACTAGCCTACAGGCCAAAGAAAAAATGCAATCTGTCTTACTGGGCCTGAGTTCCATGATAACCTGTGTAGTCTGTAATGTTTCTATGTACTTCCTTGTGAGAGGCAGTATAAGAGGCTCTACCTCCCTTTGTCCAGGGAGCTTGATTTGAGATATATGTTTCTTTGCTCCTTGCCTGCACCCTTGCAATAAACTCTCTTCCACCCTCCACACCTTGGTGTGTCTTTATTGATGAGAAGCCACACTGAGCAGAACCTGCTTTCGGTAACATTAGAACTGGGTTCTTGGGCATGTGACCTTTGCAATAACATAGGTACCCACACTCAGAAGGACCTTCACTTGCTTTAATGCTTTGCTGTCTGTCATGATATTCTTAGTAATTTTTAAACGAGCATTTTTGTTTTGCACTGAAACCTATAAATTACGTATCCAGTCCTGTACCTGGTACACAATAGGCTCAAAATATGGGATAGTTATTATAATCACTGGAGATACACATCGTGGTTGGTAAAGTAGAGCATCAATGAAAAAGAGGGCATCCTTCAATGAGCTCAAAGATAGCAGTGATTATGAGGATGGCATAGGAAAAAGGCAAAGTTTCGATCTGTTACACATAAGGTTGCTAGGACTTGGAGCTAATTTGGCAGCATCTGACAACAACAAAGTGTTTTTGTGATCCTTGTATGGCACTCCTTCTCACTGTGCACGTAGCAGTGTTCTGGCCATGCTATAAACTCTCAAATTATCTTCTTTCAATTGATATACACACAGCGTTAGAAACTCAGAGTTTCAGCAAAACTGGGTGTAAACTTCAAACCCTTTAAGATCTATTTGCCTAGATGGCAGACCTAAAATTGAGGTCTGCCTGAATTTTGGGTGTCAGGTAGGTTGGGATGACAAGACATGGAAATTGGGAGAGAAGGAGGGGAATTTTAACATGGGGCATGAACATCATAGTAATTGTGGGCTCTCTGGAGATTGTTCATCAAAATCTCATGTGAAGCTATTTGAGTGCTATCTGTGCCACCTCTTCAAGATAATAAATATTTTTACTTGCTTTTCCCTTCACTAGCAACACCACCTTCCTAGTTGTGATGTACTCTGTTTTCCACAGCATTAAAACCCATCCACAATCTGACTTAGTCTCTCAAGACCTTGTTTCTCAAGCTTCTCAATGTGAAATCTCCCCTTGGTCCAAATAAAACTATTTGCAATTGTTCCAAATATTCCTAACCAATGGTTCTCAAACTTCAGCTTGCGTTGGAATCACTCAGAGGACTTGTTAATACATAAATTGCTGCATCTCACTTCCCAGGTTTTCTGGTTCAGGAGGTCTGAAAAGGAGCCTATGACTCCAATACTTCCCAGCATGTTTTTTCTTTTTCAAAATGGGTGACTGAGGGCTTGACATAACTAATGCCATGATGAACCTAAAAGGTCTCCTTGCTCTGTTTTGACCTAATGTTAGTGAATTTGTTCTTTGTTTTAAACTGATGCAAATAGCCTTTTCTGTCTGACCACCTGTGGCTTAAACCCCCCCTGCCCCCCCCAGAGGAAACTCAGGCTCCAGGTATCTGATATGTATATCTTTGGCCTAATAAAGAGATGTCTGGCAGGTATCTTTTGTCACGATTCTGTCATGAATAACTCCTCTTGAGCATACCTCCAGTCAAGTAACTAAAAAAACACTTCTAACCCTTGTAAAAGTCTATATAAGAGCTAACATAAAATTGCCCTTTGGGACTCCATAGAGACAGCCTGTGTTGCTGCTGGAGCCCTGGTGATGTACACAACTCCTTAATAAGCTTTCTCACTCTTTCTAACTTGGAGTATGTTTTATTGGCTCCCCTGCTCCAGGGCAAGGGCCCTAATGGAGTAACAAGCCTGAGAATTTGTATGCTTAACAAGTACCACTTAGTACTGATAATGCTGGTCTGAGAACCACACTTTGAGACTCTTGTTATTCATAGTGTGAACTAACAGCTGGAAGATTGACATTACCAAGAAGATGTTAGAAAAGTGAAGTACTCTGCTTTGTGAGCTGTAATATGTATACAGATAATTCTAGGGTCATGTTAAAATGACAACTGATTCAGTAGGTCTTGTGTGGGGGCTACAATTCTGTTTTTCTTGTAAGCTACCACATATGCTTATGCTACTGTTCCTTGGACCATGCTTGGAGTAGCAAGAATCTAAATTTTACCATCTAAATGTTTCTTCTCAGGCAGTTCCTTCTGCCAAGATTATTAACCTCCCTTCTCCCTGCCACCCTTCACCCCTTCCATTCTTGAATAACTACATCAGAAACACCCTAAAAAAAATATACCCTGATTTCCACAAACCAAAAGGGTGCTCTTTCTCACCTGAATTGCCAAAACTCCATAGCATTTTGTTTCATTCTATTGTTTATTTCCTTCACTCTGAGTGGTAGAGTTATTTGTGTTCAAGCTCATTTGTCCCTCAGGACTTCCATTATTCCATAGAAGCCAAACAAAAACTTTTCAGGGCACTTGTTGCTACTTTTTACAGTTCTCTCTTGACATATCTATTTCCTTACTTAACAGTATAATTTTGCGCAACATTGTAACACTCAACAACTAGCAGAATTATTTGCTCACAATCCAAAGACTAGACCGGTGTCCATTGAGTAAATTCTTCCACACTATAAGTGCTTAATAAACGTTTGTGTTGTTGAATTTTTTTTTTTTATTAGTCCCATGTTAACAACTACCAAGATTCTCTCCTCCTTCTTTTAGCATTCCTAAAGTTGGCAAACAAGTTCCAGTCCTTTCTGCATGTCTTAATTAAGCCTTGCTCAGTTCCAGGATTTCTGGAAGACCTTGAGGATCGCCCTGTGAATCTCCTTTGTCTTCACACTGTAGATGATAGGGTTGAGCATGGGAGGCACAAACAGGTAGACAGTGGACATCATGGCATGAACAATAGGTGGAGCACTTTTCCAGAAGCGGTGGATCATGGAGACAGCAATTATAGGAACATAAAAGGCCAGCACTGCACAGATATGTGACATGCAGGTGTTAAGTGCCTTGAGCCTCTGCTCCTGAGATGCAGTGGCCAGCACTGCTCTCAGGATCAATGCATAGGATAGCAAGATGAACGTTGAGTCTATGCCATAGGTGAAAATGACCACAAAGAGTCCATAGATATTGTTAACATGGATGTCTCCACATGCCACTTTCATGAGATCGGGATGGAGGCAGTATGAGTGATGCAAGACATTGCCCTTGCAGAAGGGCAGTCGTTTCACCAGAAAGGGAAATGGAAAGAGGGTGATGAAACTTTTGGCCAGGATGCCCAGGCCCGTGGCCAAGATGCGGCTGTTAGTGAGAACAGTGGCATAGTGTAATGGGTCACAAATAGCCACAAAACGATCAAAGCTCATGGCCAGCAGTATGCCTGATTCCATGAAAGAGAAAGTGTGGATAAAGAACATCTGGACCAGGCAAGCATCAAAGCCAACCTGGCGGTAATTGAAGCAGAAAGTGGCAAGCACAGTGGGAAGTGTAGAGAGGGACACTCCCAGGTCATTGAGAGAGAGCATAGAGAGGAAGTAGTACATGGGCTGATGCAGAGAAGGTTCTTGAACCACCAGACTGAGAATGCTGAGGTTGCCTATGATGGAGATCAGGTAGAGGATGAAGAAAATCAGGGCAAGCGATGCTTGGCCTGTCTGCATCCCAGGAATGCCTGTCAGCTGTAAAGTAGCTGGCTGGAAAGGAGTGACATTGAAGCCCCACATGGTAGGCAGGTGACAGAATACACATTGGGTATAAGGCCAAGAGGGTGTGTTGGGGGAGGTCTTCGCTTTCTTTCTTTCGAATGTCCTGTCTCCACACAAAAGGTCAGAGATTGAAAGTGTTTGTGTTCCTGCCTACTCCACGAAACTACGAGGTCTTTTAAGATTGCATCTTGGTTTTGCTCATTTTTGTATTTACGGTGGTTAGTGTACTGTCTCAGCCACAGACGAAACAGTGAAGGTTTGATGATAGTGAGTACCCCTAAGATGCAAGGGAACAAGATAGGAGCAAATATTACCCAATTTTCCTAATCCGCATCTTAAATTGCAGCATCCTTCTAATTCCACATCTCACTCTAGAGGTCTATTTTTTGGATTTGGGAGAAAACACAAATTAGGTTAGACAGAGGAAAAAAGACACCGTCCATGCTTTTGGGAATATTTTGGTAAATGGCACAGAAGGAACTTCCATAGTTGTAAAATTACAGATCCAAAAACCTTTACCCTTACCTCACATTAGCCCCCCATTCCCATTGTCACCTCTGAATTTGTCATCACCAAAAACTAATCCACCTCTGAAATCTTAAATTTCAGTTCTTACACTCTGACCAATGCCTTCTCCCTTCTTCTCATGTCTGTGCACTTGCTCTCATACCTCTATAAATTCTTCAGTTGTCTTATGCTCTATTGGCCTAGTAGCGTTTCCTTTCTCACTTTCTTTACTAAATCTACTCCCCCACTAAGACCAGCATCTTCTTCTCCTTGCCTCTCTTTCACATTCACATTGTAACCTTCATCCTTTGATAATTTCTGAAATCAAACTGCGTGTGCAGCTGGATAAAACTAAAGAAGCAAATGTTTTAAGGGAGGGACTGATTACATTTCACTACCTACAAACACCTTGATTCATTCTTACCCACCTGGTGTCTGAGGAGAGGAGGCCTGGTGTTACAATGGTGAAGCACTTGACTGCTAACCAAAAGGTTGGGAGTTCAAATGCACCAGCCACTCCACAGAAGGATGTGGCCGTCTGCTTCTATAAAGATACAGCCTTGGAAACTTTATCAACTGTGTAGCATCACTATGAGTCAGAATAGACTCAATGGCTATGGGTGGTAGGTGAGAAAGTGCCATCTGTTCTTCTTCAAGGCCACACTCTCTACCGCCAGGATTCTGTTTCTTGCCACCTCTCTCAGAGACCTTTTTCATCAGTCCACTGTATTGTATTTTCAACCTCGCCGTTTCTGTTTTCTTTTCCTTCAGTTAAAGGCATGTACAAGTTCCTCCCATCATTAAAAAAAAAACTTCTCTCTCTCTAACTGCCACTCTATTACCCTTCCCGTATTCTCTAATGTCTTGAAACATTCTCTCCAGATGCCAAAGCGATATTTGTAATTTATCTGTTTATGAAGTAGAGAAAATACATTTTCTTTAGAGTTTCAGTATCAAAATAAGAAAATATATTTTCTTGTTTAGCTGTATAAGCCGTGATTAAATCTTTAGCCTTTGAAAATTTTGATTACTTGCTCTGGAATCTGTCTCACAATTGTTCCTTTGTAGAAAAACAAGGTAATCGAGATTTTTGTTGTTGATGAAACCAGGGGACAAGACAATGAGCAATACCATCAGGACCTGAGACAACTGAGCAAAGTCCGGATCTATCTTGGGACTGAACCCAGGATGGTGATAAGAGACCTGCTAGACATCAACAATAGGTCAGTTCGTCATTATGTCCACCTCAAAGAAGAATCAACATTTCTGGAAATCTCTAAACCCTGACCCTCTCTCTACAAAACCATCCTGTCAGCCCTCTTGGGGCAGGCAGAATTCGGGGAACCCTCTGTCTCTTGAGCATGGTGTTCAATAACGCCCTCTTGCTCCCTACCTCCTCCTGTCTCAGCATTGGCTTTGTGGCAAGAGGCTCAAATCAGCCATTTGCGGTAACATTTATGTGTCTGCTTCTCCAATTCTGAGATCTACCTCCAATTTGATTCAAAGATCTACAGTGCCAGGGATTCAGTGTTACTGAACTTGTCTTCCATTTGCTTCTCAATTTACTGTAGTGTAGCTTCCAGACTCCACGGTCCCAAATGAAACTGATTTCTATGTGGTCATCAGTGACCTCTTTGTCTCTAAATCTAATGAATGCATTCTCTCTCCTAATCTATTTGCCTCCCTACCAGAGTTAACACTGTTGGTCACTCACCTTTCCACTATTGGTCACTTCCTTCAGAGGTACCACTCCTCCCCGATTTTCTCCCTACCTTGGTTTCTCTCTCTCTACCACCTTTCTTGATTCCTCTTCCTCTGTCTTCTTTGTCCTTAAGCAGTATCAGCCTAACTCCAGGCAAAATAAGCAACAGTCAGAATGGTGCAAATTGAGAAACCATATCATAAAGGACTTCTCAACCTTTCCCACAAAATGTCCCTGCAACTGTCTTTCCATGGTACCTGGTATTTCAAATTTAAAGTTCCATTCTTTTCTAGAGTCTCAATCCCCTTCCTAATCCTTCTGGATAAATACAGTGAAATTTGATGGTGAGAAGAACCTGAGTAATGTCCACATATCTGTTATAACCCTGAAGGTAGATGGGCTGTGAGAAGGAATTTTTCTATTCTTTTAGTTTCTCTCTCCTCTCACTGTATCGCATCCATATACACAGAAACTATTGAGTACTCCCTTGATAGTGCGTAAACACTGCTATTGAAACAGAATTTGAGAAGACTCATATCTATGCATTGATATTTTCCAACTTATTTCAAATATTCTTCTATGCTCAGATGCCTATATTCTCCTGAACACATAAACACAAACACATGCACACACACACACACTGTGCCACGAACGCACAAGCATTAACAGACCCATAAAAATCTTCCCACCGATTATTTCCCATGACATACTCAATACTGAAGATCCAGCTAAGATTAAAAATAAAATTGTTGAATGACTTCACTTCATTTGGTTCTGTGATTTTTTCAAGCTGCATACCCAACAGCCAGATATAGGAAACATTAATTTAAAGGGTTTTAAAAAGACAAAATCTGTATCTAATGCAGCAGCCTCTTAGCCTAAAGGTGAGTGGTTTTGGATTAGAGTTTTGAATTAAACCAGACCCTAGCATCAGAATCCGTGATTCTGGACTTTGGAAGGAAACATAATTGGCTCATGTTTGGGCTCATGAGGGTCAGAGTCTGCCTCAGGTTGCAGTAAGAGTATTGAGCTTTGAGATACAGTCTAAAGAGCCCAGGTGGGCAGTCTGAAGAAGGGAACACTCACTGGATAGAAGATGCTTCTTTTCCCTGTTGCTGGATGGACTGTGCTGTGCATTTAGCCAGCAGAGTGACATCATATCCCTGTCCTATGACTCACAATTTATGAATGAACCAGAATCCCAAGACTTGTTTGTATGTGGTTGGGGGAGGAGGAGTGGGAATAATGGAGAAGATGATGGCAAGGAGCAGTGAGCTGGGCCACTGAAATGCTCTCAGGAGAATTCTGCTCTTGGCCCCATCATCCCTGATGTCATCATCCATATCCATTACTATGTTAATCCTTCCTTGATTGGGAATGCACACGTGTGCACACACACACACATACTCATAGACATTCTGAGACCCTCATAGATATACCTTAGATGCGTTCAGCTATTTACTAACACACGGTATCTTTCAAAACCACACAGATAGGTACAGATTCACACAAATATATTTCATTCAGCTTCTCAATGTTCAAGTATCTAATCCCGTATCTTGATAGTCAAACATATAAATTGTGCCTTCCTGCATTAATTATAGAGGTTATTTAGAATATAGACACAATTTTAGAAACACACAATAAAAAAAAGATTAATATACATGCTTGAAGAGTTTCAAAAATACTCTCATGCTCACTTATCCTAAAGCACATATTTTCAAACTTATGCCCACATATTCATTAACAAATCAACAAAATGTCCAACTAATCTCATCACAGATTTATATGCATAATTTAAATATATTATGTAATTTTTTACAAATGTATGCCATCATCCATACAAACATGTCTTTTATGCAAGCATTCCTTTTAATCCACAAGAACAAAGGGCCTGAAAATCACACATTTTGTTCAGCTCAACTAAGATCAAACAAGCAAATGAAAGAATAACATATTTTTGAGTGCCTATTTTGCTCCAGGTATTATACTCCTATCATAGAGTAACTATCTCTCCTAGTCTATCTGTGTGGCAACTCCACCCTCTGAAAGCCCAGAGGCCATGGCCATATCTTTAGAGACTAAGGTAGCTCAGCTTCCTGTATTCCTTGTCTCTTCAGGTTCTGCTGAGGTTGCCCAAGAAAGCAGCACCAGGAGCAGGGCACATCCTTTGGACAGAGAAGCTCCTAGCCCAGGGAAAGACTGCTGACAAGGACCTTTCTCCAGAGCCGACAGAGAAAGCCTTCTTCTGGAGCTGACACCCTGAATTTGAACTTACAGCCTACTAGACTGTGAGAGAATAAGCTTCTGTTTGTTAAGCCATCCATTTGTGGTATTTCTCTTACAGCAGCACTAGATAACTAAGACACTATCCATACTCGGAATAATATAAAATTGAGAAACTTATTGAAAGTAAAGAGACAGCTTGAGCTGGGGACAGACTGAACGCCATGCAGTGGAATCTAATAATCCAAAATGGTGACCCAGCACTGAAATTTTATAAGGGGGAAACAAAGGGCATGAAATATACTACTTGTCTGGTATTTAGAAACTTAAATCATTGAAAGACATCACTTGATTGGTAATTACAAACTTAGAGCATCGAAAGATGTTACTGAATTGGCAGTTGATCATCTTAAGGCAGGACTTCCTGTGGTGAGAACTCATAAGGCAGCTCTTCCTGTAGCAAAATCTCCTAAGGCGATTGGCTTAAAAAGATATACATGTCTTTCTTAGATTGGTTACAATGTGGTGATCGTAAGCGTATGTGATGGGAGGGGTGTCTCAGAGTAGTTGTATCACCATTACTGGACATTTCTTAGTTTCATGATTATGTCTGCATGGAAAATGGCTGTTGCTAGGGTGGAAATGGAACTAGCTATAGAGGGGTCACTCTCAATCCTCGAGTTGGCCACTTTGGATCTTCTCAGGTGCCTCATATTTTTAAAATTCCCTTACAGATTCATCACCAAGAGTATACCAGTAAATAAAGACACAGTACATACTCTTGCAGAGAATATTGAAAACTGATCTACCCACCTGCCCACACAATATAGCTCCAGACCCTAACTAGAAATATGTTATAAACATATTTATAAATATATTTCACAATGAAATCAATGTATTTGTCAAAATTTATCTAATAGGTATATAATATTTATGCATTATGTGTGAGAAAAGAAAAAACTATAAAAAATATTAACTCCAATTAATGATATAAATACTGAAATTTTTGGGAGGAAGTATACTGGTGTCTAACAAGTTGCTTTGAAATGCATCAAAAAGGTAAGAAGGATTGGCCGATGGTAGCAGAATGATACATAGATAAACAAAGCAAGCATTACTGTATTAAAACAGTAATGGCATAACCTAGGTGATGGATATACTGGTGTCCTCTAAAAATTATTTCAAGTTTTTCATGCGTGTGAAATTTTTATGTTAAAATATTGCAGGGAAAATTAATGAAAAAATAAGAAACAAAGCAAATCAATATACAGGATAAAGTTTTAAAAAAAAAGTTTATGTATTTGAAATAAATATTGACATTTTTTTAGTACAACTGAAAGTAAGAATCAAGTTCCTAAGGTCCAGCTTGTTTTGCCCCAAGAATGACTGCTTGTGTGAAAATAATAAACACTCCATGCCATCCCTGTGCCCCACTCTAAAGTCATCTGGATCTTCTCCCAGAGAGCTCATTCTCCAATGGAGGCCACAGTGTAAGGGGAGAAGGAGAGCTTGCAGTCAGGAAAGAAAGAGAGGAAATGGTCCCCACCAGGGTGCCTGACTGGACAGATAAATGTTAATAGAAAGTCAACAAAAGGGAAGGAACTTGTACCCCAGGGAAGAAAGAGAGGAAGTGGTCCTTACAGGGGTCCCTGGCTAGGCAGTTAAAAGTTAAGCCAACAAAGCATTCAAGCCCATAGAAAATTAACAGAAAGAGAAGGTGGCTCCAGGAGACAAGGAGGGGGAGGTAGGAGAAAAGGGTATAAAGCTCTAAAAAGAGGACTGTATGAGGCACTGAGCCTCTGTCTCTGAGTAACCCCTTTGACACTCCCTGGTCAAGTTTACTTTGGCTACTAACCCTCTCTAGCTCAAAAAAAACCGCTGCTTGCTTGGTACCATTTGGTGTTGGAATTCTTTCTTACACCAAAGGCAAGAACCAAGGACATTCTCTCCGGTAACAACAGGACCATACAGAGACAACTACAATAGACTGTGATCATTGTGTTCATAACAAAAATGAACAACGTTATAGAGAAAGAGGGACACATTCTCTAGAGAACATAAGCTTTTAGGAATATAAGTAGACTTTCAAAGTGCACAAATCACGAAGTAGTGCATCAAGAAATGTACCTACCTGATTTTCAGAAAAACCAGAAAGACCCACTGCCATGGAGTTGATTCCGACTCACAGGGACCCTATAGGAAAGAGTAGAACTGCCCCATAGAGTTTCCAAGGAGAGCCTATCAGATTTGAACAGCTGACCTTTTGCTTAGCAGTCATAGCACTTAACCACTACCCCACAGGGTTTTGAGAGTAGATTGTTTCATTTAACAGAATCTCTACTACTCAGAATTTAAGAAATCCAATTACTCTCATTGTTCATAAACTACAGTGAGTTGGCACCTTGCACAGTGCTGATAAAGATGAAAGCCCATGCATGGGATATCATGTGCCTTCCAGTGCTAATGATACCTTGAAAGTGTGGTAAATGAACTATGGTTCTATTCTGTCCCAAGCCAGGCCTGTTTGCTCTCAGACCCACTTCTCCTTACTTTTCTGCAGTTCTCCACATCACAGGGGGTTCATTCACTACTGAAGGAATACCCCAGCCTCCTGTGGCAGCTGGCTTCCAGATGGGTTCAGCGGGTGGAAAATATTAGTAGATGCAGTCTGTCTCCCCATCCTCAGGCAGTTCAGTCCATGGACCTTCCCTGCTGTTAGGACTCACCTTGGTTTTAGTTCTGGAAATACCACGTTTGACACTCTAGCCTAGGTGTGGTAGTGGCTTCTTATTGTCACAAATCTCTGGGTTATCTTATCATTCCCTAGCCAGTTTCTCAGTTCTTTTGGCATCTGTGTAAACAACTTCTAGGATTAAATTTAGTGTTTTAAATACTGTACTGAATACAAAATTAGTGTCTCAGTCTCAAAAACCACCTACTTTTTGTGATGCTGAGGCTGGGCTTCAGCAGACCACATTTTTTCTTTGCCCACCAGCTCTTAAGCTCTGCAATAATGAGTGCTAGAATGCTGGGGAAGGAAGGAGTGATTTGTCCCGTCCTGTTTTTATTTTCTTTTATTGATGTCTTCCCAGCAACACTTCTTTTCCCATGCAACAGTCATTAATTCCAGCAGCATCAACTGGTTCCATTTTTCAGCTTTCAAACACTTCTAGAACCAGCCTTACAATGGCCCCTTAAAAATACCAGGACACACCAGGTAAGCCTCCCACCTCAGAGGAGTAAATCCTTGTCCAGTGGGGCCTCTCATCAGAACTCTTGAGACCCAGTACCACCTAAACTGTGTCCAGGCCTCAAAGCTCTGACTTAGTTCTGCAACAGCTCCTCCTATAAGCTCCTAAGGATTAATAATTTCAAACTTCTCCTTTTGTTTCCCCTGCCATTAGGGCAGGAGGTACTTCCTCAAGTTACTACCAAAAAGTATTCCCTTTTTGTCTCCTCAGTTCTCCAATACTTGGTTAACAATTCTTTATGCAAATTTTTCTCTTCTAAAGTAATTGATATAATCCTTGTATTCTGACTAGACATTAACTTTACCTTAGTTTCTGTTTTCCCAGTTCGAAAGTGACTGAGATACATGAACTCAACAGAGAGCACCAGATCTCTACTATGTTAGGACCTGGGGACACATTTATGGTCAAGGTCAGTGGGTCCCTGCTCTGACCAAAAAAAAAAAAAAAAAGCCAAACCCAGTGCTATCGAGTTGATCCCGACTCATAGCGACCTTGCATTTAAAGAACTTAATAGTATAGTTAGAAATGCATCAAGCAAAAATTCATGACAATCAATGTGAAAGGACCGTTGTCAAGGAAGTAAGGTATATTGTGAGTGTACCTAAGCCTTTTTATTGCAAAAATAATGATAAACATTTTAACAGAGAAGACAGAAAAATCTCAAAGACATTTAAGCAAGAAGCGTGACAATATTGTTGTCAAAAAGAGCAGTGTCGTGTGTTCATTCATTCAACAAATGGTTAGTGAGCACATAACAGGTATCTTACAATATTCCAGATTATGTAGATGTGGACCTGAACCAATTAGTGAAGAACTACTCTGGTGGTACTTATATTCTAGTGGGGATGACAGAAAATCAACAAGTAATAAGTAAGATAATTTCAGAGAAAGAAAAGTGGGATAAGAAATGAAAACTAGGAATACTCTAGAAAAGATATGATATTCCTGGGCTTTCCTCAATCCCTTATAGAGTGTGTTGCACTTAGGAAGAGCTCAATAAATAAAATAAATGCATAAAATGGAGCCTTCCTGTCCCAGTTTGGCTAAAACATGAAGACAATTGGTACTATATTCTTAAAAGACATCTATGGACAAATACCACATTAATTGATTTTTAAATTCCTTCTTTTTATCCAGTGTTTTTCAACCAGGAAAGATTTAGTCCTCCAGGGGGCATTTGGCAATGTCTGGGGATGTTTCTGGTTGTCACAGCTGGGCCAGGGGGTGATGATGGCATCTATTGAGCACAGGTCAGGGATACTGTTAGCTATGCTGCAATGTACACAGAGCATCCTGACATAAGGACTTACTGAGCCCACATGGTAACAGTACTGAGTCTGAGTAACTGCGTTCCAACTGAAGGTATAAAAGAGTTAGGAATTATAGGACTTAAAAAGAATTTTTTTTTTTTGAAGAAATCTCATTGAAATATCTTAAGTCCTCCACTCCCAAGGGAAAGAGAAGGGAGGTGCATCCCACTTTTCCTTCAGTCAAGGAGAGGGAACTCAAGGATTCTACTCAGGAAGCATGTGTCCCCTAAAATTTGGGGAGAGAGGAATACAGTGGACTGGTTCCTTACTCACACTTGGGAATCTAAATGGAAAGTGAAAAGCTACCTTGCTGCTCTGAAAGCAGGATCAAATGAGAGGCTATTGCTGCGTTGGAGTAGAGCATTTGTTGAATAGAGGAAGCATGATCAATTCCTGGATGGGCTACATGGTAGAGAGCTGGCATGGAGTTGTCTTAAATCCAGTCCAGAAGGGAGACACGGGCATTGGACGGAGTCACATCAAACATACAGAATGAAGGCTTATCAGTTACCAGGTGCCGTTGAGTCAACCCAGACTCATGACGACCCCACGTGTGTCAAAGCAGCCGTGTGATCCTTAGGGATTTCAAAGGCTGATTTTTCCGAAGCAGATCACCAGGGCTTTCTTATAAGGCACCTCTTGGTGGACTTGAACCTCCAACCTTTCATTTAGCAGCTGAACATATTAACTGTTTACACCACCCAGGGACTCCAGAATAAAGGTACATTAGTTTAAATTAAGGAGAGAACAGATGAGAAATGGGGAAAGGGTTCTCTAAATAATGCACAAAAAGAACTATGAAAGACCCTTAAATATTTAATAGGTTTAGATATTTAAACCTTTCAATACCTAATAGCCCCAGAAAACACTATGGCAGCTGATTGTAGCACCAATGAATCATAAACCTTCCTTTTGCTCATCAATCTCCTCCCTAAAAGAGGAGTCAGAACCCATGGTTAGAAAGTGAGTTGTGTGAGAGGAAAAATGGTTGTAACTCTAAATGCTGTAAGGTTTGACTATTCCATGTGGCTGGGCATTCTTACTAGAGGATATTTTATCCTGTGAATATGGCCAATGGAGTTAGAGAAATGAGGTTTTATTGAAGTACGAGGAAAGAACTAACCCCATTCAACACATTCAAGTGGACAAGAAGAGTAACAAGAATGTTATTTTCTGATTATAGCTTATTTGTTGGTTTGGTCAATATAATATATGGACCTGGGATCTCTCTGAGGGTAATAAACTCCTCTTATAATGCCTGCCCATCCATCACTACTGGGTTCTTGCAATGGGTAGAGAATCACTCTGGAGGATTGCTGAGTTATTTGTCAGCTAAAAGAGCATAGGTTTTATTCTAGCAGTCACTGAGAGCCTCTAGAGATTAACACCTCCCTGAAGAATATTTAGACATAAAGTCAATGTCAATTCTCTGTATCCTTTGGGCTAAGAATGAGATACAAAAGTGACCAGGTAAGAATTCACTTGAGCTGATCTAGAGAAGGGCATGTTGTTCTCTGGTTGTCTGTCATCTGTCTGTCCTCTGGTGAGTTCCAAAACCCTGTAGAGGTGAACATGCTACCTATCCTGCAGCCTGCTCCAAGAAAGGGTTAAGGTGGGCAAAGGGTAGCGTTATGTTCAATGGGGGCAGAATGGTTAAGGGGCATCTGATAGAGGCCTCTTACTAGAGTGAATAGAGCAGGTGGAAAGAGTCCCAGGTTTAGGATTACTGTTCTGGTGCTACCACTGACTGTTTGGGTAACACTGACGCTTCACTATACTTCTCTAGATCACTTGCTTGCAAGAGCTGATATGCCTTGAATATCAAGCTTTGAAGATAAATATTTCTGTGATGCACCTAAATTGCTTCCAATTCAAGAAGCCAAACGGTCATCAGTACATAAGAAAGGTTCAGAAATCTAGGAGCAAAGTGGTCACAACCAATCCCCTGAACCAAATTTAACAGCTGAGGCACACATGCTTTAATTTTGCTCTTGTTTTATGTATTTCGAATGACAAAATATGCATAAAAGCACCCAGAAGATTAAAGAGTGGGAGATATCATCTAGTCATAATGTTCAGGTAAACTATGGATACTAAGCATTGCTAGTCTGTTGCTAAAAGGTTTCAGCTAAAAGAAGGGTTCTGAGCTCCAGGGGCAAAGAAATTGATTCCAGCCGTGGAGACAGGTACTTGTTGCATCATTCTCTCTACATAAATCTGCCTTTAGCCACTCACTTTCTTTGTTCAATGGTAACTGAGAATTCTTCATTCAGAAATGCGTAGCTGTGTTTAACTTTTCACCTATCTCTCTATCCCCCACTGAGCCCTAGCGATGCCTTAAAGATCTCAGGAAGAGGTTGAAGAGTCTTAGAGATTTTTATTAAAATTCAGGTTTCATCACCTACTCACTATGGGCTATGGGGCAAGATAACTTCACTAGCCCTCAGTTTCCACATCTGTTAAGGATCAGATGAATAGATGGATGTATGGGTATGGGAAACGATATGATCCTGAGACGTTCCAATCCTCATCAATCGGCCTCCTTTCCACAAATACTAAAACAAATGTCTTCAGATCCAGAACAGCTTTGGCCCTGCCTGGTACAGAACCTTGTTTTCATTGACACCTGTTTTCTTCTCCCTTCTCTTACTATTCTGTTTACTTTAGCTCAGTTCTGTTTTTAAGCTTTTGAGCACCTATAAGACTGTGTTGTGTAGAAAGAATGGGGACTGTAGTAAGGTGGGAGAGACCAGAGATGAGCCAGGTTGGTCAGCTCTGAATCCCAAAGAATCACATTTCTGGAAAAGAAGCAGGCATGCACAGACCAAGTTTGAAGGCAAGATGGGCTATAATCAATACAAACACACAAGGTTGGCCACTGACCTGCTTGGAGCAGTAGGAAGATCTGAGTTCTGAATGGACTGAGGAAATCTAGGACTCCTTCCTAGAGTGGTAATGCAACATTGCACACCATTTCAGCATCTCTATCGCCTTCAGATACCTGGGTCTCCCATGTCGCCTTCCTCCTCCACCCTCGGAAGAAAGGATTCTGAGAGTAAGCTCTGGCCTTGCTGTGTTAGGTGTTGGAGAGAAAGGACAAAGGGAAAATATTGCTCCTGGGCTCCCTTTTTCAAGAGAAGGTGCCTTATAAACCTGAAATATGTTTGCCAGGTGAAAATCTGGAGCCCTCTGGCCTTCTCGATTTTCATCCACCGTAAAAAAACGAACATGAGAGAACTGAAAAACATCCAAATGAAAGGGAAATAGACAATATCATCATTCTCACAGAGAACTGGCTGTGGGTTAGTTTCTAAGAATTGAGTAAGTAATGTGTGAGTGCCACTGTAAGAAACACTTCAGTGACTACAAAGCAAGAGGATAAAAGAAGTGCCGGTGTGGGTAAGCTGGCACAACAGAATTGGGTGTGTAAGGGTCTATGAGTATGTGTGCAGGAGTCTACTAGCATGTGCATAAGATTGTTGTATGAGCTTACAAATCAGGATGCACACCAGAGTGTGTAAGCATGTGTAAATGCCATATATATATGACCGTGGACTGAGAATATGAACATGATAGGAGACATGCATATTCACATATAAATTCAAGATGGAGTATGTGAATGTATGTGTACAAGAGTGTCAGACTGAGAAAGAAACTGATTGAGTGTCTTGTAAGGTATCAATGGCAGTTGTGAAGGTACATGAATGTGTCTGTGTGAATAATGGGTATTTTGTGGGTATGTATGACTGTGCAAGAAGGTAAAAGTTTATATTTGGAGCAATGCCCTTCCACTGGCTGAATGCTAGTACACAGATAGAATATTTGGGAAAGAACTAATAATTTTTTCCAAAAATATAATTAGCTTTATATGTTTCTACAAACATATGGTATACTTGTTGCATTTTTGGGGGCAACTCTGATAATGAAATACTGATGTCAGGGCCGTCAATTACCTGCACATCCCACTCCTACTACTCCTCTTTCTCCCTGAACAAACACACATCGTAATTCAAACTAGCTCTGGGGAATTGTCCCGTTAATTAGTGACACATCTTTAACAATATTTCAAGGAAATACTTAAATTTATACCAAGAGCTATTTATACCTCAAACTTCTGGGGTCCCTCTGGAACAACCACCTATGAATTGTGTTTAAAGTATTTCTATTGAATGATACTTCTAAAACACATAGTAAAATGTGGAGAATATAGTACATACATTTTCCCTTTAACTAACCGATATTTTTGAAGTAATTGGCAATGTCTTCCTTCTTGCATAAAACAGAGGGAAATATTAGTCTGGTGTGTGGCCTAATGATCATCAAATATGAAGAAAAGGAGTTTGCCTGCATTTTTCTAGAACCAATGAGTTCATGAATGTATCAGTTTTCAACTGTGTAGATGTCATCTGTTCTGTCTCTCATTCCCTGGTTTTTCTCTCCTCCAGGAAGTACAAGTCTCAGAATTCTCCAAGTTTCCAATTTTCAGAAATCTCCAAGTATGAATCCAGAGGTCTCTAAACTAAGTCAGAAGGTCTAACTTTGAAAAGTGCCCTGGCGTTCTCCTACCATGGGATTGTTCAATGTCACACACCCTGCTTCCTTCCTCCTGACTGGCGTCCCTGGTCTGGAGAGCTCTCACTCCTGGCTGGCAGGGCCCCTCTGTGTGATGTATGCTGTGGCCCTTGGGGGCAACACAGTGATCCTGCAGGCTGTGCGAGTAGAGCCCAGCCTCCACGTGCCCATGTACTGTTTTCTATCCATGTTGTCCTTTAGCGACATGGCCATGTCTATGTCTACACTGCCCACTGTACTGAGAACTTTCTGCCTCAATGTCCGCAGCATTGCCTTTGATGCTTGCCTAATCCAGATGTTTCTCATCCACTCCTTCTCCATGATGGAGTCAGGAATTCTCCTGGCCATGAGCTTTGACCGCTATGTGGCCATTTGTAATCCTTTGCGTTATGCCACTGTGCTCACCAATGATATTATTACTGGGATGGGTTTTGCTGTGATTGCCCGGAGCTTTATCATCCTCTTCCCTCTTCCCTTCCTAATCAAGAAGCTGCCCTTCTGCAGATCCAATGTTCTTTCCCACTCCTACTGCCTGCACCCAGACGTGATGAAGTTGGCCTGTGCTGACATCACCATCAACAGCATCTACGGGTTCTTTGTTCTTGTATCCACTTTTGGTATGGACCTGCTTTTTATCTTCCTGTCCTATGTGCTCATTCTGCGCTCTGTTATGGCCATTGCTTCCAATGAAAAACGTCTCAAAGCTCTCAACACATGCGTGTCACATATGTTGGCTGTACTTGCATTTTATGTGCCAATGATTGGGGTCTCCACAGTGCACCGCTTTGGGAAGCATGCCCCACACTACCTACATGTCCTCATGTCCAATGTCTACCTCTTTGTGCCTCCTGTGCTCAACCCTCTCATTTATAGCGCCAAGTCAAAGGAGATCCGCCGTGCCATTGTCCGCATGTTTCACCACATTAAGATACGACTTTCATATTTGACTTCAGAGTCTGCTGTTTATTGTGGCTGTAGGGTATAATTGGTGGCCTCATCATTATCATCATCATCTATATGACAGATACGTGTGTACTGGGAGAAAAGAAAAAGGCCAGGAAATGGTGCTGGAAAACTTAGAAAACAAGAAGTTCCAAAGAAGTGGTCCCTTCAGGAAACATCACTGGCATGCACAGAGAGATAGATATTGGAAGCAATTGTATGATCAGACATGGTGTTACAGGTGAAGTTTAATCTGAGCTAAGAATCCTCTTCTGAGTTAATAAATACCACTAATATAATAATACTACATTCAGTGCTTAAATGTCTCAGGTTCTTTTCTAAATTATTTATATGCATTAATTCATTGAATGTTCATAACAATCCTGAGGCACATAGAATTAAGGATATTCTCCGGAGATAACATGTGGTCCAGGCCAGATTCAATCCTAGGCTGTTTCACTTCAGACACTGTCTCTCTGTCTAAGTGGCATCACTTTTAACATTACCATTGCTATCCTCGCTTTCACCACCATTGTCATCCTCAAATACTCATGAGCTGTTGTAAATTAACATAATGACTTTATGGTGCCCTCTTAGAGCTCATCATAAAATGTATGAACAAATATGACCCAGGGAATACGGTAGATATTGACATCTAGAAGAAGCTCTAGATTCCTCTCTGCTTCCTCTATCTGTCCACCACTCAATTCTCCCCAGCGGAAACAATGTTCCATGTCTGAGCCATAGGCATTTTTTTTTTTTCATTGTGCAGGGGGCATGATTTCTCTTTCTTTTCCATTCCTGGGAATTTAACCTTCTTCCACACAACGACATGATTTTTTTTTTTTCCACACAACGACATGGTATGTCTGGAATTATGTTCTCTTAGGATTTCAAGCTCCAAAAAGGCCTAGGATAGGCACATTTGAATATTTATGATTTAGATATTAGAAAATAATTTGTTCACCTTCTTTAGATTAATTTTCCTACATTTAGATTTACTTCTAGACAAAAAGAAAGGAGATGCTACAGAGTCTAAGCTAGATTGTCAGGGAAACTGAGCCTGAGATTTCATAGCAAAATAGCATATATACATTTATCCGGAGTTTTTCTCTCCATAAATAATTCTTTTGAGGAACTATCAAGGTATGTCAGGTGACAGAGGGAGGGAGGCATTTCTGACTGGTGATAATGGAAGTATTTGGAATCCAAGTTTCCAAAAAGTCCATAAATCAAATCAAAGACTCATAATACATGTGCCATTCATTCACTAAATAAATGATTGGATAGCATAATTCAGCATGAATTCTTATGGAAAATAATAAGGATATTTAATGGTCTGGAGTAGACAATGATCTTTAGTAATTTAAATAATGACTTTTCTGATTCTTAGACAAAGCTTCTAATTGCAAAATCAAATAATGATAATAATTTATAATACCTTGAGCTTAGTTTCAAATGAATGCATAAATGCAAAGGCAAGGTTTAGAGAAGCTTCCACATGAAAGTGAGGAAAATGCTTCACTGATTCCCACCCCAGGGAAAGAAAAAGAGAAATCCTTTTGACCATAGGTCTGAATTTGAGACCCAATGGTATAACAGGAGAAAAAGACTGTGCCAAAAAGCAGAGAAATATGAGCCTTCTAGAAGAGCCTCTGGCTCCTCTCCACTTTTGTTCAGCCTTCCCAATTACAAGAGCTACTGTATTGTAGGAAATAAAGGGAAAGGCACTTTTATGTTTCTGCTCTTTTCTCAGGCGAGTACGTTAAACAACAAAAAAAAAGCTTACAGCCATTCCTATGGCTCCATTTAATGTAGTCCCTGTTTCTGGCCTTAAGTGGAAACCCTCTTTCCCCTCTTTTTACTTGATGTGCTTTTCTTTGGATTTAACTTTTCTTTCCCTACTGAGATGGCAAAATACCTGGATTCTGGCCTAGAAAAAATGAAGAGGAAATGTTCTTATATTTCTGTTTTAGCCCCAGGAGGCCTGCCATTAACCTAGAAAAATGAAATGCCGAACATGGTTCAGCTAAGTTTGTAAGGGAACTATTTTAAGGTTTATGGAAAAATCCTGGGGTAATAAGGTTGATACTTTTGTCTTTGTCATGGATGCATACCTTATGCTTCAGGACCAGTGATGGGTGCTTTGGTGAGGAGAGACAGAGAAAAAAATATGAAGAAGAATTACGGTAGGATAGGATTCTTGATCTCTGTTCCTCATAAATAAGACCCAAGGAAGAGTTAACATAACTAGAATATAATATAGAATTGGAAACACACACACACAGACACACACACACACAAAACCATATTGCTTGGTGTTCTATGGAATTGAAGAGCACGACTGCTAACCAAAAGGTCAGTAGTTCAAATCCACCATCTGCTCCTTGGAAATTCTATGGGGCAGTTCTACGATGGCAATGGGCTTGGGTTTTTTTTTCTGTTTTCTATGGAATTTAGTTAAGTGTGAAGTGAAAGCTTGGCAATAAGGGGATCATGCCAAGCCCCTGGGCATGGCTGAGGGTCAACCTCAATATCTGAATACCAAAAAGAGCCCAGCCTTACCTCAATGAAGTGCTTTGCACTTCTAATCAGCTCTGATAGGCTGCATTGCTAGCACAGTTACAGTTCAGTTGACTGGAAGTGCTCCACACCCAAACAGTGTTATGCAAGATAATAAATAGGGGTAGTGGCACCAAAAGCCTGTCCTCTGAGTTAGAGTTATCTGCAGCAGAGCATTACCTCATCAGGAGAAGGCCCAATCCTCCATTATCAACTGGACACATGTTCTAACTATGCTGATAACACTTTGGACTCAGGGCACTTCATTGTTCTATTTCATTCTCAAATAAGAAGAGGGCTAGTTGTTGGTGCTTGGACATTTGGGCACAGGCAAGCAGGTGCACTCCAGAAGCTGAGTGGAGTGTGTGCTCCCCAATCATTTCAGGTTTCATAAAAACAACAAACAGAGTAAAAAGTCAGCAGTTAATTTGTGAATTAGCATTTTACTACCCTCAAAGAACTAAGCAAGAGTTACTGCAAAGCAATTCCTCTCTTCAGGGGAAGAAGATGCCCAGACAAACAGTGCCTTGACGCGAATGTCAGCACCACGGTTAGTTTTCACAGATTTGTCATCGTGGTTGTAGATGTGTGTAGGTGGTGCTCATATGTATGATATGAATATATTTTTCCTTTTTTTTTTCCATCCTAAACAAAAGACATATTCATCCAATATATTTAAAAAAATAAATGGCTGGAAAAAAGTATCCATTGAAATTGATCTTTTTGTTTGTTTTACACATGTATAACTCAAAGGTCAGATGACAACACCGTGACTTTTGATATTTCCTTTCGCTGAAATTTGCAGAAGTCTCCAACCTCTTCAAACGGGAAGTTCAATCTCCAGCCAAAACTTCCTGTAAGCTTTTGGAGCCTGTACCACTCAGCCAAGCATTGGTGTGTGGCAGAGTTTATTAAATGTTCAGACGGCAAACATATTTCAGATCACAGAAATCCAAAAAACAAGTGTTGAATATCAGACAATCTTGATCTTACATCATTTACTACCAGCCTTTTCCATTCAGAAAATTTTCTCCCTGAAGTGCCCCTCAAACTTCATTTCTCCTACAGAGAAATTCAGTCTCTGGCCCCTACTTAATCCCAGGTCTAAAAATTGTGGAGGGTTAAGAGAGAAGGAGAGAGTGGGTACAGTTCTAGGGGCAAACTATTTTTCTTCCAAGTTTGGCTTTTTTTTGTTTGCATATAAGTAACATATCAGCTCATTTATTTATTTATTTATTCACTCAACAATATTTATTGAAACCTACAACTTGCCAGATAGAGTATTAGTTTTGAGGGCTCAGTGATTATGGGGTTTAGTTACTGGGGTTTGTGAGAGAAACTTACTTGAAGAGAGATGGGAGGGATATGCTAGAATCTCCTGGGGATGTTTTCACAAACTGTTTCCTTTTAACACCTCCTTACAAGGTCACCACATTTTGTTAGTCTTGAAAGGCTACAGAGTAATGGATGGGTATTACTGGTGGAAATGTCAACTGAGTCAATGAGGGAAGAGCAAATGCTGAGAACTACAAGGTTAGGTACTTAAGGCAACCATCCATTAATGAAAGGTGGAAGAAAGAAGCCTTCCCAGGGGCAAACTACGTTTTAACAATGGAAGACACACAATAAGCCACTGTGGCTCAGAAAAAAAAAACTCAGAGTCAACCTTAATTATTAGTCCTAACAGCCAAACCCAAATCCTCCCACTGAGACAAATCCTTCTGTAAACAGATTATAACTTGATAGATTGCCAAGTGGTTTTTCTATATCCGGCATTACATTGTGAAGACAAAACCTGTTGTGGGATATTAACACAAATATCTGAGAGTCGGTAATCTAACGGACAAATATTTGACTAAATGTACAAGAAACAGAATAAATCTGAAACTCAAACACAGACAAATTCCTGCCAAACAGATATATTCAAAACTTTATATAACCTGGTTATAGATACTTGACGGAAAATATTTCACATGTCAAATATACAGCAAGGCTTGGAGGTTAATTGTTCCGTACAAAAGGAAATAATATTCAACAGTTAGAGTCCAAATATCTACAGGAACATTTTTACAAATAATGTAGAAAAATATGTTTATGATTATAAGAAAAATAAAAAGCTACAAAAAAAAAAAAAAAAAACTCAGGTATAAATTAGGCAATTGGGTCTCTTTTTTAACAGATTTAGATTTATTTCCAATATAGTATCTTAAAGAACTCAGACTGCAGCCTAGACATAAAACAGTATAAAATGCTACCCTGCTTTGAATGGTGACTTTACCAATTTGAACAAATGCAATTTATCTCATAAGAAAAAAGTTTGTTTTTTTTAACAAAGCTGGAAATTAGAGAATTGATCTTTTACCTCCACAAAATATTTACCTGCCAGCAGTAAAATAGAATGTGTGTGTGTGTGTGTGTGTGTGTAAAATATAAACTATTTTTTTCTGTATTAGGAAAATTGGACCTTATATTTAATTTTCCTCATTCTCAAAATATTTCTGTACAATCCATAGTCAATATAAACAGGTGGGATATGTGAATCCACCTGTGTGTGATTGTATGTGTCCCTTTCTAACTAAGGATTGGAAAGCCAAGAGTCATATTTATCTTGCCTGGAGTGACAGTACTGGCTTTCAGCATATCAGTAATTAGCTGGTGAGACACATACAAGAAAACACCTCTCAACGTCACATGCTCACTCATCTCAGTAGTCAGGCCTCAGCCATCTCCACATTTCCAGTCATTTTGCTAAATGAATAAATAGGGATCCCTGGACAAAATGGTCATAGAAATACCCTACCACGTTGCAAAGGTACTCACTCACTCTATCCCATCCTCATACTGCTTTTCTGTGTGACTTCTCAATTTTGTAATTGAGATTAGAAGATGCAGTTAAGAAAGGAGAAGGATCAAATAATACTGAAGTCATAATGTGGTTTCTAACATCCAGAAACAGATACTGAAATGATAGGATATCAAAAAAGAAGAAAAAAAAAAAAACACTTTTTTTAAAAGAAGAAAAATTCCCGTTGTGAGCATGACTCTATCACGCTAAGGGCAGCGAGCTTATCTTTGTCCTTGTATTTTCTTTCTTTTTCGTTCATAACTATGTTTAGTGTTAACACATATCTTTTTGTCTTCATGTATCAATAAAGGTGGTTTTCAATGGTACAGCTGCTGTGGAAACCAGTTTGGCAAATCTTGAAAAAGTTGAACATAGAACCGTAGGTATGACCCACTAACCCCAATTCTAAGTATATGCCCAGAAGACGAGAAAGCAGGAACACAAACAGAAACCTGTACACCAATGTCCGCTGCAGCACTTTTCACAGGAGCCAAACGGTGGAAACAAGCTAAATGTCCATAAACATATGAATGGATAAGCACAATATGGCATATACACACAACAGAATGTCACTCAGCCATAAAGAGAAATGAAGAATTCCTGCCTGCCAGAACATGGATGGACCTTGAAAACATTATGCTGAGTGAAATAACTCGGCAGCAAAAGGACAAACACTGTGTGATCTCACTTATACGAAATAAGCAACTCTGTAGAAACCAAAGGATATTAGTGGTTTCCAGGGGTGGCATGGCCTGGGAAAGGGGAAGTATTTGCCTAGGGGCCATTGAGATGATGTTCATAGTGGTAAAAATAATTTGGAAAAGGATAGCAAGAATGGTTTCATGACACGAAGAACGTAATCAACGCCGCTGAATTACATATGTAGAAATTGTTGAGTTGATGAGTATTTTGCTGTCTATATTTTCATCATGAAAAAAAAAAAAAAAAGTGGTTTTCCAGAGTGATTGAGAGGAGAATCCTCTGGAGGGGGAGGGGATGAGCCTTCCCAGATTCCTGGCTCTAGGGCTCCTTCCTTTGCTGCTGTGTAAAACTCAAAATTATGCCTCTCTTTTTTTTTGTTCCTCAGAATGGAGCCCTCATGGTGCAGTGGTTAAGAGCTCAGCTGCTAACCAAAAGTTTGGGAGTTTGAGTCCACCAGCCGCTCCTTGAAAACCCTGTGGGGCAGTTCTACTCTGTTCCATAGAGTTGCTATGAGTCCGAATCAACTCCACCCCAACGGGTTTTGTTTTTCTTGTTCATTTGTTTCTCAGAGAAGCCCTGGGAGGTGCAAATGGTTCATGTGCTCTGCTGGTAACCAAAAGGTTGGAGATTCAGTCCCACCCTGAGGCACCTCTGAAGAAAGGCCTGGTAATCTACTTCTGAAAAGTCAGCCATTCAAAGACCTGTACAGTACCGTTCTACTGTGACACGCGTGAGGCTGCCGTGAGGCGTGGTGGACTCCATGGCAATTGTTTTCTGTCTGGTTCCAGGGGATGCTGTTCCCTCCCGCTAGTCCCGCCATCTGAAGACCTTGCTTCCCAGTGCTGTGCCCAGCTGGGCAAGTTGTATTTAGCTGCTACAGCACTTTGTAGTATAGAGAAATCCGTGAGAGAGGAACTCCAAGGGGTGCCTTGTTCTTCAGGGTCTTGCAAGTTCTCGGCCTCTGACAGGGTGCAGCCTTACCACTTTTCCATCATTCTCTATTAGGGGAAAATATTTGAGTTCTCTTTCACGGGCAGGTTACTGCCCTATATAGGTTCTGGCTTTCGTGGGTTTTAGTGTATCTGGTCCTCTAAGCCCCAGCCCCTCCTCCAAGTACCTTCTTTCTCTCTTACCCCGGTGATCTCTAGCTGCTTAATTTGGTTTCCTTTTGGGCTGAGGCTATATCCTTTTGGAAGAGCTCATTGGTTGGACATTTCTGAAATTCGCAAATGCTTAGGGTCATCAGATTTCTTGGTTCTTTCATGGCCATGAGCAGTTGGAAACTGTAAGGATTTTTCCAGTCTCACTAGTCAATCCCAAAGCCATCTGCCCAGGTTTCTACTTAGGGTACAATCTTTTCCTACTGGGGCAAGTATTTGTGGAGTTTTGTGTTTTTTGTTCCCATTGCTTCTTGGAGTAAAATCTGTTATTCTTCTTCATTTTGTCCTGCTCCCCACTATCCAATTAATCTTATATGGTTCTTGTTGCCCTCCATGGGTTGGCCATGCCCACATTGTTCTAGGGTTCTTGGGATTTCCCCTTTACGTAGCTTTTGGACAAAGTCTTTTGTAGGCTTTTATTTTGTGTTGTTTTTCTGTTTGGGTTGTTTAATTTGGCCTTCAGCAGGTGTTTGGGGGAGATTCAAATCTATGCTGTTGCTACTTTCAGGCCATGATCATGTCACTGGGTCCCTATGACTTTATTTTAGAAAATTTATTTTCTGACCCTTTAAGGAAAACAAAAATAGAAAGGGCTGGGTCTTAAAAAAAACAAAAAACTTTGGGTTTCACTCTTTGCCCAAGTGGGCCTGCTTTCCCCAAAAACATCTGTTGGGGTTGAGTTCTACCATAGTCTGTCCCTGCCCAGTGAAAGTGCTCTCATAGTTGTGCTTACCTCTGCCAATTGCCTAACTGCCTGGTTATGTTGGCTTTTCATAAATTTGCAGATTCTTCTTCTCTCTTCCTGGGATGTCACCCCCAGGGATTATGTGCTGTGAATTTCCTGATGTCCTTCAACTACTCCTCCTCTGTTTTGCAAGCACTAAAATCTCTAGGCTGGGCTGCTCACTGAAGGACCTGAAAGTCCATGTTCCTGCAGACTCTGGGGCAGGAACATTGCTACTGAAGATAACTTGCTCCACCAGCACCTATTAGCTTTTTGTTTAGAGTGCTTACTAGCTGCCTAGAGGAACTTCAGCCCCTTGCCTCCAGTCATGTCCTAGAGATGATAGCATATGATTTTTTCATTCAATTTTTTTCTTGGTCTTAAACTTCTGAATTTCAGGTGTTATATGATTTATATTGCATGATTAGTGGCAAATATATAGTGTTTTCCATTATATAGTACTCAGGGATACTCTGAATCATTTCAAACATGTAGACTTGATCACAACTATAATATATCTTTACTTTTCAAAGTTTAAGGATATTTAGAACTATTATCCTTTTAAAGTTTTGGGTTAATACCTATAATCTCAGGCCACATAATCCCTTAGTATAATATGGTTTACCTGGATACAATAGTTTTGTCTGTTTGTTTTGAAGAAGATCTATCTGAAAGCATAGATGTTAGTAGTATAACAAAGGACCTAATCAAAGATCCTCTTATTTGTTGGGTCTCAGAGAAGTTTGTAGTAACCTGTGACATGGCTAATTACAATGTAGGGAAGCCCAATGTTTTGAGCTATGGTTTATTGCCAGGCTACATCATATAACTAATGCTAGATACCCCATTGTAGGTCCATATACAGGAGATTGAATCCACCAAAGGACTAGCCAGACTGGCTCAGCTAAACATTACCAGTAACAAAATTCATAGAGTATCTGACTGTCCAGAAGGTCTCTCACTGCTCAGAGCTTGGCTTCTAATGACATCTTACTTAGCCTCGTTCTGATCTCCTTAGTCTTGATGGGATAGATAATTGGATTGAGCATCGGAGGGACAAAGAGGAAGACTATGGACATGAACTTGTGCACATTCTCAGGTGCATGCTTCCCAAATCGGTGCACCATGGACATGCTAACCATGGGCACGTGGAAGATGAGCACAGCACAAATGTGTGACACACATGTGTTAAGTGTCTTAAACCTCTCCTCCTGGGAGGCGATGGCCAGCACAGAGCGCAGTATGAGCACATAGGAGAGAAGGATGAGCACTGAGTCTACACCGAAGGCAGAGATGACAATGAACAGACCATACATACTGTTGATGGTAGTATCTCCACAGGGCAGGTGGATCAAGTCTGGATGCAGGCAGTAGGGATGGGTCAGTATGTTGTCCTTACAGAAGGGGAGCCTTTTCAGTAGGAAAGGCAGTGGGAAAACCATGCAGAAGCTGCGAATGATGACAGACACACACATGTAAGTCACATAGCTATCAGTGAGCACTGTGGAATATCGCAAAGGATTACAGATAGCAACATATCGATCATAACTCATGGCCAGAAGAATCCCAGACTCTGTCCAGGAAAAAAAGTGAATAAAAAACATCTGGACCAGGCAGGCATCAAATGGAGTCTCTGGAGCATGAAAGCACAGGGCAGTCAGGACAGTGGGCAATGTAGAAAAGGACACACCCAGGTCATTGACAGACAACAGGGACAGGAAGTAGTACATTGGCTGGTGTAAGCTTTGCCTTTCCTTTATGATGAAGAGAATCAGGGTGTTTCCCAGGATGGAGACAGCATAAAGGAGCAGGAATAAGGTAGTCAGCCAGTGGTCCAGGCCCTCCATCTCTGGGAAGCCAGTTAATGTGAAGCTTGTAGCCCTTGAGATGTTAGTCCCAAACCTTCCCATGGGGTCTCTGAGAAGCCTTTAGGGAAATAAAACCAGAGTGAAGAGATGTCAGACAGTGGAAGATGTGAAGACCAGGACAGGTCACTGTCCTCAGAATGGGAGGGGCAATGATGTTTAGATTCCAACTCCAAAGATCATAGAAGAGCCAGAAAGAGGCAAGTCAGGAGTCGCTGGCTGTATCTCAGGCCTTCTGCAGTCTGAAGCATCCATCATAGGCTCCAGCTCTTTTACCAAAGAAAATGTTTTCTTCTTTTTTTGGATATTACTCCTTACTTCTCTGTGTTCTTTACATAGGTTCAAATCTCTGTGTTTACATAGGAACAATCTCTGTGTTCTTTACATAGGTTCAAATCTTCCTCCAATGACAAAAAATGATTTCTCCCTTGCCCTCTACTAGTTCTGAGCCACCGTGATCTCCAATAACTGAGGTACAATGTCCCCTTCCTGAAGTTTTCCCTTAACACTCTCCTCCCACTGATTTATCCCCTCTGTGCAAGCAGCAACACTTTTTGTCTGTTTTGAACTGTCTCTCCTCTCTTGCTTCTCAAGCGCACTCCAACTCTTCACTCTCTTTTGATTGCTTTAGGAACCCTGGTGGTACAGTGGTTAAAGTGCTGGACTGCTAACCAAAAGGTCTTCGCTTTGAATCCACAGGCCACTCAGTAGGAGGAAGATGTGGCAGTCTGCTTCCTTAAAGGCTTACAGCTTTGGAAGCCCTGTGGGGCAGTTCTACTCTTTCCTATAGGGTACCTAAGAGTTAGCTCCTCACTTACTCAGCAAGGGACCAGGCTGTCATGCTCCTTCACTCCTGGTTGATCTTGGCTTTTCTCTCTTGCATGTCCATATGATTATTTCTTTTTTGTACCCCACGGATTCTCAAGCTATCCTGTATATTAGATTAAAAGAAGAGCTTTTAAAAAATCACTTCATCTAGGCCACACCCATACCAATTAAATCAGACTCTCTGGCGGTAGGACTTTGGAATCAGTACTTTTTAATAACTTCACAGGTGATTCCAATATGCAGTCAAATTTGAGAACCAAGTGTTTAGGTCTCTCCTGTCAGCATTCAGTTATGCTTCATTTCCCACCAAATTCCTCTCACTGCAAATCAATTTCAGGAGCCATAAATATCAAAAAAAAAAAAACCCAAAAACTATTGCCCCATATGTCCTCGTTATTGACTACTTCTCTGCTCCTGCTTACAACTAATGTTCTCAAAATTATTTCCTTCTTGTAATGTCCTACCTGTCTCTCCTCCGTATGTCAATGACTCCTGAACTTATTTCTCTACTTTGGACTTTCTGTGTAGGTATACACTCAAACATCCAACTCCCTACTTGATTATCAATTTTAATAGCTCCTTGGCATCACAAACATAACAGACAAAAGTGAAATCTTTGTCATTTACCATCTTTGCTCCTCTCCAGTGTTCATCTTGTTAAAATCCAGCACCATCTAGCCAGGTGCTAAAGCCAGAAAAGCCTATGAGGCATCCTTCATATCTCTTATTGCCTGTCCTTACAGATTTACTACCTCACTATCTTTCTAGTATGTATTTAACCCTGTCCTCTCCTCTCCATCTCACTACCACCTGCAATGCATCCCATAGTGTCTTTAACCAGGATGTCTACAGGAGCTATCTTGCTTATTACCTGGCTTAGTGTCATGCCTCTCTCTAATCCATTACCCACAGACCAGCCAAAATATTTGTTTATAATATAAATCAAATAATGATACATTTCTACTGAAAACCCTCCAGTCATCTACCTTAGCTTTTGAAATAAGGATTTAAATATCCTTACCACGGCATATAGCAGTATCAGCACTACCTGGGAACTTGTTAACTTTGAATTATGCTAATCATTCATTACTACTCTGTTTATGGTTGTATGTCCCTGTTATACACTTTCACATATGTTTTTCTTTATGGTGCTTAAATCATTTAGAATTATATCTGTTTGGTTACTTGATTAATGTCTTTCTTCCCCAGTAAATTATAAACCCATTGCAGTTGAGATGATTCCAACCCGTAGTGACACTATAAGACAGAGTAGAACTGCCTCATAGGGTTTCCAAGGCTGTAACCTTTACTGACGCAGGTTGCCATGTCTTTCTCCTGCAGAGCAGTTGGTGGGTTCAAGCTGCCAGCCTTTAGGTTAGCAGCCAAGTGCTTAATAATTGCACCACCAGGGCTCCTTCAGTAAAGTGTAAGCTCCAATAATTTTCTGTTTTCTCTTATTATTTAATTCAATAGCAAAATTATTGGCCATAGAGCCCTGAATGAACTATCCTAGGAAGCAGGTATTATGAGTTATATTTTTTGGTGTAAAATCAATTTGGATAAGTAAAATAACTCTCCGAACATCTAACAACTGAATTTTTATCTCAGCTTTGCCACATACGAGCTGTGATTTTGTTTAACTTCTTCATACCTTCCTTTCACACCTATGACATAGGAAAAACAATACAGAGTAATGTTAAAAGTTCGTATTCAGGTCCCTGGTTTAAGATCTGTACTAAATAAATGACAGCCAATAAAGAGGTGATGAAGAAGGACATCTAGGGGCTGAAGGCTTAGAGTCCCTGGGTGGCATAAATGGTTAAGCAGTTGGCTACTAGCTGAAAGGTTGGTAGTTCAAACCCACCGGGAGGCATCTCAAAGAACTGGCCTGGCAATCTGCTTCCAAAGGTCACAGCCTTGAAGACCCTATGAAGCAGTTCTACTCTAGCTGGCAATTAGCAACAACAAAGGGGCAGAATGTACCTGATTCCCTTTCCATACTGCCCTTCCACTTTCAGTTTCTCAACCAAAGGCCATCTTATGCCTCAGCCTTTTACCCACTGTAGGTGAGAGTATTGGAGTCTGAATTAATCGAACTGAAGCATTCATACCAAACAAAACCTTCAGAAAATGCCTCTTTGAGCCAGGTCTACACATTATAGAAACCACTGACTAAAGCAGAAGGAGTGAGGCCAGGATGGTGGGATTTCAAGTACCAAGGGCTACAGGTGAAGAATATGGGTTTGGGAACAGAGGTGGGAGCAAAATTTCTTAAGCTTAGTCATGGACACCCTCTCCTTCTTCAAACCTTTAGACCCTAGTCGCTTTAGGATTTTGAGGCTACAGATGAGGTTGCATAGCCTCTTGTGAGGAGAGAGCTAATGTCCAAACTCACTTCCCCAGGGCAGCTCTAGTGGATGGGTTGAGAGAGGCAGGTGAAGTGTCTTCTGAAGAGGAAAAATACTGAGGGCTCCACACATTCCGCATACAGCTTCACTGCCAGCTTCCACTCCCTCTCTGCCCTGACCTCTGTAAAGCTGTCTCTTAAAGTCTCCCAGGCCCTGGCAAGTCCAGGGCCCCAGTGAGGTGGCCGGGGCAGCAGGGGATGCAAAGACCCTTCCATAGATGGTTCCTTTGTGCCTGGCATTTCTCCCGCTCAGAGGTTTCACAGAAATTAAGAGATAGGACTGGGTGAGCCCGGAGTGTTCAACCTTTTCAGCCCTTCATTTTATAGAGGACCAAGTGAGACTGAGAAAGAACCCATTCAGTAAGTAAACAACAGAGCTGAAAGTGAGTTCCAGGCCCTCTAACTCTCACTGGTTCCCACATTAGAGCTTTTCCCCCTAGCCTCGCTGTATCCCATATAAATTTCTGGAGCAAAATGGCAGAACCACTAAAACCTAAGTTGTTGGAGTCCATAAATAGGGAAACTATCCTCTTTTGCACAGGTTTTTACCTGTTTTCAGGAACTCTGGTATTGTAGTAGTTAAGTTCCTAAGTGCTAACTGAAAGGTTGATGATTCAAACCCACCCAGTGGAGCTGCAGAAGATAAAACCAGGCTATCTTCTGTAAAGGTTTACAGCCTAGGAAATTCTGGGAAGCAGTTCCACTCTGTCCTTTAGGGTGGCTATGAGCTGGAATCTACTTGAAGGTACACAGCAGCATGTCAACTTTAACACTGAAAGCTCTGTGCCTGGTGAAGCTGCACAGTCACAGGAAAACTCGGACAGTTTTTACCTTATAGACAGGGCTAGATTCAAAATAAACTCTTTCCCTATTTCATTGAGTATCCCTTAGAAAATGACTTAATTTTTTGAATTTTAAATTCCTTGTTTACAAAATTGAAGTACACATACCTATAGATGGAGGTAAACGTGAAACTTAACATCACATGGTAAGTCCATATGAAACAAGAACTATTGCCAATTTGTTATCTGCCAGGAGGGAACTCGAACAGAAGGTGCAATCTGAGGACAGGCTGACCTCCAAGTTACTAATTTAGGAATCTTAAAATTAAATCATCTTTGGGACATCTAGCATCATGCCCAAACTTTAGTAATGAAGAAATCGAGAGTCTAAGTCAGAAAAACCTTGCTGATGTGCACAGAGAATGTGTTTACTGTCAGAACTTGTCCATAATAATTCTGATCCAGCCCAAATCTGTTCCCACTGTGCTTGCTGTCTCTGATAACCAGGGTCGTAGAATGACAGGGAGAACAACTGATATATCTACCAAGTGCCTGAGATCATGCCAGATTCTTTGATATAGGTTAGCTCATTTCAGCCTCATAAAAAAAAAACCTGATAAAGAAATTTTATTATGTCTAAAATCAGTACTCATTTATTAAGTAGACAGAATAACTAAGCATACACATTCGGAGCAACGGAACAGTAAAGCACTCAAAAATTGTACTTTTTTAAAGCATCAAAGTAGCTCTCATAGGAAAACTTGAACTTTATTGAACTTCCTATTCTAGAGTTTAATTTTTTTAATGTTTTAAAATTTATATAGAAGAAAAAGTAAGTTCAGAATTTAGTACCTCCAAAGGCCTTTATTAGACTCAATTTAGTGTCTGTGTGTGTATGAAGGTATATGTAAGCCAAAACCAAGCCCGTTGACGTCAGGTCAGTTCTGACTCATAGCTACCCTATAGGACAGAGTAGAACTGCCAAATGAGTTTCCAAAGCTCTCATCTGTATGGAAGCGGACTGCCATATTTTTATCCTGCAGAGCTGCTGGAGGGTTCCCACCACTGACCTGTCAGTTAACGGTGGAGTCCTTAACCACAGTGACACCAGTGCTCTTTAGTGTGTGTGTGTAAATGTGTGTATGGGAACAGAGAAAGGGCATGCAAGGGAATTTGTCTCAAACTACTTGGAAATTAAAAAAAAAAAAAAAAAAAGTCTGCCTTCCTATAATTAATCAATAAACCAATCACAAGAGATCAAAAGAGAGAAATAAAAAGATACCTTAAAAAAAAATGATTCAACTAATTTAATCTGGCTGAAGATATAGGGTAAGAAAATAGTTTCCATTTCTTGAGCACCTACTACATGTCATAAACTTACTAGCATATTTATATGCACTGTTTAAATATTCAACAGGAGCCTTGGTGGCACAGTGTTTAAAGGCTCTGCTGCTAACCAAAAGGTCAGTGGTTCAAACCCACCCAGTGGCTCCACACAAGAAAGATGTGGCAGTCTGCTTCTGGAAAAGATTACAGCCTAGAAAATTCTATGGGGCAGTTCTACTCAGTCCCATATGGTTGCTATGATTCAGAATCAACCGGGTGGCAATGAATTTTTGTTGTTGTTGTTGTTTATTTAATATTCACAGAATCCTATCAATTATGTTTTTAAATCTAATTTGCACAAAGGAGATATCTAAGATTAAGAGAGTTTATGGAACTTGCCATGATTATATTATTGGAGGATCCAAGATTCCAATTCTGGATGAAAAACTCATAATTATAAACAAATAGACTGTATACACACAAATATAAAGTCATCAAATGGAAGAGGAGATTAAAGTAAAGAAAAAGACTTAAAGAATGGCATCAAGCAAGGGGTTAAAAAGAGAAGACACAACTGGACCACCATGCACCAGGGGATAATGAACTGATGCACTGCTTGTTGGGAGATTGATATCTATCCATCAGAACCGGAGACATGAAATTTTGGAATCCTATAATTAAGCACCTTTGTCTCTTATTGTTTGTTTACTCAAAATCTAATTATGGTGTGTCTCTCACCAGGTAGAACATGCTAATCAAGTTGACAAGAAAATTTTGTCCATGTAATAATTCTACTTCTCACTGCACATTAATAGCACCATGCACGTGTTATATCGTTTCAGTGTCACTCCTTAAATATCTTTCCATCCTAACAACTTCTTTCTATGCCGATACTCTCTCAATCAGCATATCAACATGTCAGCCTTAGATTATTACATCAATATCTTAATTTACTTCCCCACATTAATTCAGCCTTCTTCCAATCTATTTTCCACATTACAGAAATATTTGTATTTTAAATGTCACCACGTGTTTGTACATTTCCATATTCATAAAGTCCACGTTGATAAAGGCCTATAGGACCCTGTATTAAGTGACCCCTGCCTTTCATGAGGTAGGAGCTTTGGTGACCCAATGGTAAAGAACGTGGCTGATAACCAAGAGGTCACCAGTTTGAACCCATCAGCAGCTCTGTGAAGACAGATGTACTAATCAGCTTCCGGAAAGGTTACAGCCTTGGAAAACCTGCTCTGCCCTAATAGGGTCGCTGAAGGGTTGTTAAGTCTGAGTTGACTTGACAGCAACAGGATTGGATTATGGTTTTTACCACCTTGCAGAATGGCACACATTTGGATGTTTTTTCCGTTTGTTTGTTTTTGTTTTTTAAATAAATGAAGCTTAATTCCCAATGCAAACCTTCTTTTCACTCCTGTTGTAAAACCTTCGTAAAGTTTTCTACCTTTTAGTTCAAGCTAATTTGCACTAAAGATCTTTCTGGTCCTCCAGGCTGGGTTAGGTGCCCCTTCTCTGGGTTACCACAGACTGTAATCATGGTATCATATGACAGAACTATTTCCTCCAGTAAGAGCATTTACATATACTTATTGGGAGTTCTATGTATTGGATAACTCCATTACTTCCTTTAAATCACACAGCAATTTTATGAAGTATCAGTATTATCAATGATTTATATATAAGGAAATTGAGGTGCAATGAGTTAAGTAACTTTTCCAAAGTCACAAAATACAGAAATGGCACAACTAGCACTTGGATCCAGACACTCTTAGTGATTATGTGGTATGGTCACAACTGTAAGTTCAGAGGTAAATACTCTTCACTGTTCCCCATGGAGGGATCAGTCCCTGGAGAAGGACATCATGCTTGGCAGAGTACAGGGTCAGTGGAAAAGAGGAAGGCCCTCAACGAGGTGGATTGACCCAGTGGCTACAACAATGAGCTCAGGAATAACAACGATTTTAAGGATGGCTCAGGACAGGGGAGTGTTTCGTTCTGTTGTGCATAGGGTCGCTACGAGTCGGAACCAACTCGACGGCACCTAACAACAACAACAACAACATTCCCCATGGACTGTTGGGGCCTGCCACGTTGTGGGAATTTAGTAAATAGTCTCTGAATGAACAGAGGAGCTTCCTTTGAGATCTGTCATCTAAAGACACCCAAACAAAACTCAGTTGCTGCTAAATGTGCTGTAAAATGCAATAAGAGAATAAACAGGAATTGTGCCAATTTTCAAAGTACTGTCATCAACTCAAAATCACACTAGCCTTGGACTTGAGAGTGACTGCATGGGTTCACCTACTCTTGTCATTTACTAGCTAGGTGATCCTGGACAAGTTACTCAATTTACTCTGTACGCCTCAGGCTCCTCAGCTGTAAAACAAGAATAATAGTTTTACCTGCACCACAGGAGTGAGGACTGTTATTAGGAGCTAGTGATTTTTTTTTTTAAGAAATAAAACAAAACAACGTGGAACATCATCCGGCATGTAACAAGCCATTAAGAAATATTATCATTAGTATAACCTTGCAGCTGATAAAACTGCACATCAGAGATTTTAAAACCTGGTCTAGTTAACTCAGATGAATGAAGAGGTCACGTGAGATTACTTCTGACATCAGGCCTGCCATAGATACACTATTTTGTTTTAAATTAATTGTCTGATATTACCTTTTGACTACAGAGTACACCTTTTGGCTAGCATAGGCATTGGTGATGAGGGATATGAGATATGAATGTTTGAAGTTTTCCAGATATGCACTGAACTCCATGAGCATGGAAAAGAGGAGCCTCTTGGGGGCCAGACTCAGGCTCCCATGGGTAGTGACAGTGGGCCCTCCACAGCCCTTAGCCACATCTGGAAGGGAATGGCTCCACTAGGGAAAGGAATCGCTTATCCCTTGGGATGGGCAGAGAGGAGGACTTGGAAAGCACCTCAGTGGGGAGCCAGCAGGGCCACCAACACTCAGACCCCTCTCCTGGGAGGCTCACAGCTTGGAGCTCTCCATTTCTTTCCTGTCTCTCATTCCATGACAAAAAGAATGCAGATGTATTATAGAAAATGCAGACAAACAGAAGATAAATCTTCCCAATCTCACTAACCAGAGACTGCTAATAAAATTTCTGCAAATTCTTCAAACATTTTTCTATGCAAATATGTAAATGTATAGCAATAACATTACATGTTGGTGTGCTTACAAAAAAATGTGCTATAAATACCGTTTGATAACCGTTTATTTGAAAATACTCCTTCACAGTAGTTTATACATTTTTCCAACCTATCCTATTCTATAAATCTTTGTTGCAGCCTTATCTTCTATTTCCATCAGCATAGCTTTGGTTTTTTTCATATTAACTTTCAGTAGTACATTATATCCCTGTTCACAATTTCTCACCTTTTTAGAATTTTTGAAGGAGGGAAATATCACTTGTGCAAAAATTCTAAATTAACTTTAAAATCATTTTGTTGGGCTCTCAATAATGTCTTGAATTAATTAAATTGATTTGAGAACTACCACATTTAAATATTTCTTTAATCTTTCTATTAAGGAATATGCTTTTGTGTTTATTCATTCAAGCTTACTTTGAAACCTATCAATAATATTTTCACATTTTTGCCCATAAAATTTCTCATTAAAATATTATCTAGTATTTAACAAGTTACTAGTTTTGTTTATATATATTTCACATATTTTCTCAATGTTTGCTGTTTCTGTGTTTTGTTGTTTCACTAATTATGTCACTTGTAAATAACAGTTGTACACTGTAATTCATTTGTTTATCCAATGCACAGGTATTAATTTAAATCTGCTATTTAATTTGTATAATGCCAAATTCTAGGGTTAAAAATTTGATTACTGTAAAAATAGCAGGTTCCCTATATTGAATAAATGTTATATGTTAAACAGTGTACTAAACATCTTACATATATTGTTTGTAAAAACCAAACAATCTGGTTACTTTTTAACTAATTTTACAAAAGAGTAGATTGAAGCTCAGAGAGGTTTTTTCTCCCCCTAAGTCTGTAATCGGCCTGTCATAAAGTTCACACTCTTTCTAATACAAACACACAGTCCATTCTTTCAGAGCCTATTCCACGCAGACAGGAAACTGCCACTGTTGTTGTTGGGTGCCATTGGGTCAGTAGCGACTCATAGCAAGCTATGTACTATAGAACGAAACGCTGCCTGGTCCTGCGCCATTCTCACAATGGCTGATGTGCCAGGCCCCATTTTTGCAGCCATTGTGTCAGCTCATCTTTTTGAGGGCCTTCCTCTTTTTCTCTGACCCGGTACTTTGCCTTGGTGGCACAGTAGTTAAGAGATACAGCTGCTGACCAAAAGGTCAGCAGTTTGAATCCACCAGGGATTCCTTGGAAACCCTACGGAGCAATTCTACTCTGTCCTATAGGGTCGCTACGAGTTGGAGTTGACTCTGTGGCAATAGGCAGGTACTTTACCTGGCATGATGTCCTTCTCCAGGGATTGGTCTCTTCTGATAACATGTCCAAAATATGTGAGGCATGGTGTCAACATCCTTGCATCTAGGGAGCATTTTGGTTGTACTCCTTCCAAGACAGGTTTGTTTGTTCTTTTGGCAGTATATACTTGGCCCACACCACAATTTAAAGGCGTCAATTCTTCTTCGGTCTTCTTTAGTCATTGTCCAGCTTTTGCATGCGTATGAGACGATCGAAATCACCATGGCTTAGGTCAGGCACACCTTAGTCTTCAAGATGACATCTTTGCTTTTCAACACTTTAAAGAGGTCTTTTGTAGCAGGTTTGTCCAATAAAATGCATCTTTTGATTTCTTGACTGCTGCTTCAAAGGGTGTTGATTGCGAATTGAAGTAAAATGAAATCCTTGACAACTTCAATCTTTTCTTCATTTATCAGGATATTGCTTATTGGTCCAGTTGTGAGGATTTTGTTTTCTTTACATTGAGGTGTAATCTATATGGAAAGCTGTGGTCTTTGATCTTCATCAGTAACTGCTTCAAGTCCTCTTTGTTTTCAATAAATGAGGATGTGTCGTCTGCATACCACGGGTAGTTAATGCATCTTCCTCCAATCTCGATGCTCCGTTTTTCTTCATAGAGTCCAGTTTCTTGAAATGTTTGCTCAGCATACGCGTTCAATAGGTATGGTGAAGTGACACAACCATGATGCACACCTTTCCTGACTTTAAAACATGTGGTATCCCCTTGTTCCGTTCCAACAGCTGCCTCTTGATCTATGTAGAGGTTTCTCATAAGCACAGTTAAGTGTTCTGGAATTCCCATTCTTTGCAATGTTATCCATCATTTGTTATGATCCACATAGTCAAATGCCTTTGCATAGTTAATACAGCACAACTAAACATCTTTCTGGTATTCTGTGCTTTCAGCCGAGATCCGTCTGACATCAGTAGTGATATCCTTGGTTCCATGTCCTCTTCTGAACCTGGTTTGAATTTCTGGCAGTTCCCTGCCAATACCCTGCTGCAACCACTTTTGAATGATCTTCAGCAAATTTTACTTGCATATGATATTATTGCATAATTTCCACATTCAGTTGAGTCACCTTTCTTGGAAATAGCCATAAATATGGCTCCCTTCCAGGTGGTTGGCCAGTTAGCTATTTTCCAAGTACCAATCCTTCTTCTTTGTTTCCAGCTTTGCATTCCAATCACGAGTTATTATCAATGCACTGTGATTGCACATTTGATCAATTTCAGACTGCAGAAGCTGGTAAAAATCTTCAATTTCTTCATCTTTTTTCTAAGTGGTTGGTGTGTAAATTTGAATAATAGTGGTATTAACAGGTCTTACTTGTAGGCATATACATATTATCCTATCACTGACAGTGTTGTACTTTAGGATAGATTTTGAAGTGTTCTTTTTGATGATGAATGCAATGCCATTCCTCTTCAAGCTGTCATTCCTGGCATAGGAGAGCATATGACTGTCCAAATTCAAAATGACCAATCCCAGTCCATTTCAGATCACTAAGCCTAGAATATGGACATGTTCTATTTCATTTTTGTCGATTTCCAAATTTCCTAGATTCATACTTCATACATTCCATGTTCCAATTATTAATGGACGTTTGCAGTTGTTTCTTCTCATTTTGAATCGTGCCACATTGGCAAATGAAGGTCCTGAAAGCTTGACTCTATCTGGCTCATTAAGGCCAACTCTACTTTGAGGAGTCAACTCTTCCCCGATGGTATTTTGAGTGCCTACCAAACTGGAGGCACATCTTACAGAATTGTATCAGGCAATAATCTAGTGCAGTTCATAAAGTTTTCACTGGATAATTCTTTTTAGAACTAGACCGTCGAGTCCCTCTTCCTCGTCAGTCTTAGTTGGGAAGCGCAGCTGAAATCTGTCTGCCGTGGGAGACCCTGCTGGGATTTGAATATTACTGGCATAGCTTCGACCGTCACAGCAACATGCATGCCCCGACGGTACAAAAAACTGAAAGACGTGGGGGAAATAAGAAATGATGCATAAGTAAATGAAGTGCATAATAATACCTAGATGTTGTGTAATAAATCTACACGAAATACATTAGATGCATAAAATTAATAAAACATCTGTTTTACCACTGTTGGCAGTGGAGGGAGCAGGTAAGGAGAAAGCAGGCACTAAAGGAAGTGCTAGAAACGCGACCTCCAGTACGTAATCCAAAAGCTGAGCCACTTAACGGCCCATGATAACTGTTCCATAAATATTTTAATGATTTTATTTTTTAATGAGTGGTGTATGTTAGCCAGGCATATGAGCATGGATCAGATATTCTAAGTAGAAGCTATAAAAGCAAAGAAACAGACACAAAAAGAAACCTGTTGATTCCGGAAACAATACATTGTTTAATATGGTTGGAGTAAATTATTGGGGGATAGGAAAGATGATTGGAGATGCTGGATGGCAGAAAAGGTTAACACACTATACTGCAAACAGAAGTTGGTGGCTTGAGTCCACTCAGAGGCATCACAGAAGAAAGGCCTGGTATCTCCTTCCAAAAAATCAGCCATTGAAAACCCTATGGAATACAGTTCTACTTGTACAAACATGGCGTTGCCATGAGTTGGACTCCATTCAACCACAACTGATACTGGTAGGGAAGATGGTTAAGGGCAGTAAGACATAAGAGATTGACACTTGCAGTGGTGGAATTAAGAGACGTTCTGCCAAACTTTATTTTACTGAAAGTTAGATCATTTAATGCAACTTATATGCAATTACTTTCATCTCTTTTTAAAGGACAGGTGAATGATATACCCACATTACGTGAAATAAGTCTTACTGAGCATAATTATTGTATGCATATGTTAATATATATGTGATCTTAACTAATATTCCTTTGAAATATCATACAGAAAATAATTCTTTCCCACATTAATACAGTATTTCCACGGTAATAAGTAATTCCCTTTGTGATGATTCACTTTAAACAAGGATAAGAGAAATATATTGTGGAAAAAAAATAACGGACAAATTATCAGGTTGTATGCTTTTCAATTAAAAGAGAGAGAAATGAGGCTGTCTTTCCCCTAAATCATAACCCATTTAATCTTTCTGAAATCTGTTGGCTTGGGTCTTAACTATTGCCAGGTTGTCATCACCTAACTGCTGACAGGAATCCTAATAGTGGGTCAATATTCGAAAATGAAACTTAAAAATCCTTGTCAAAGGTGGTCTTGGAAATTCAAATTTGTGGAATAATAGTAAATATTGACTCATGGCCTTTCAACATGTCCCTTTCTACTCAAAACTTGGTTCCCAGCAGTATTTTATGAAGCTTTTGACGAATCTCTTTGGTTTTTATGGAATAGATGACAGGATTGAGCACTGGAGGCACAAAGAGGTAGATAAGAGACAACAGTGTGTGCACATACTTTGGGGCATGCCTCCCATAGCGAGCAGCCATGGATCCACCAACCAAGGGCACATAAAAGATGAGCACAGCACAGATGTGTGACACACATGTGTTGAGTGTCTTCAACCGCTCTTCCTTGGAGGCAATGGCTATCACAGTGCGTAGTATAAGCACATAGGAGAGGAGAATGAGTGCAGAGTCCAGGCCAAAGGTAGAGATGACAATGAATAGGCCAAAGATATTGTTGATGGTGATGTCACCACAGGGCAGGTGGATCAAGTCTGGGTGCAAACAGTAGGCGTGGGAGAGTACATTGGCCTTGCAGAAGAGCAACCTCTTCAAAAGGAAAGGGAGTGGGAAAACCACGCAGAAACTGCGGATGATAACAGACATGCCCATGCGCAACACTTGGGCATCAGTGAGCACTGTGGCATACCACAGTGGGTAACAGATGGCCACATAGCGGTCAAAGCTCATGACCAGTAGGATCCCAGACTCTGTGAAAGAGAAGAAGTGGATAAAGAACATTTGAGCCATACAAGAATCAAAGCTGATCTCCTTTAAGTGGAAGCAAAATGTGGCCAGCACAGTGGGCAGTGTGGAAAAGGACACACCTAGGTCATTGACTGATAGCAGGGACAGGAAATAGTACATAGGATGATGCAAGCTCTGTTCCTCCTTGATAATGAAGAGAATAAGGGCATTGCCCACAATGGACACAGTGTAGAGAGCACCAAGCAGCAGAAACAGCCAGTGTTGGGAGGTCTCTAGCCCTGGGAGCCCTGTCAGTGTGAAAGAAGGCAGCCCTGAGCTGTTGTGGAGGTTATCTTCCATGATGGGACTCCTGCTTAGATTCTAGGACCATTATCCTGTAAGAAGACAAGCAGAAAATTTCATCACAGCCTTTGCCTAATGTTTTAAGACCATATTATATCACTCAGTCTCTCACTTTATAAAAATACATCAATTTTATTCCCTAAGTCTCTCATTCTTGCTCCTTATTGTTACCAAGATTTCTGGAATCATCTGAGTTTTCTCAGTTTATTCAGCTGGTCAGACAGGTCACTTTGCCTTCCTTAATGCCCTTATCTATTGTCTTCATACTTTTCTCCACACTCAAAGACATGATTTTTTTTTAATTCAATCCATGGGAATTGCTGTGTTTAAGACTTAAGACAGAACTCTCCTGACTGCTACTACCAGAGCTATGATGCCCTCTCTCAGAACATTGCATTGAACCATGAAGTTTTCCTTTATTTACTCTCTCAAGCTACTGATCATTCACTACTTTATTGTGATTCACCAGCTTCCTTATTTTTCAATAGTCTTTCAATTTCTCTACCCTTTCGTCTAGACAGAAGATAGACGAATAGAAAGATATCACTTCTTAGAGATGACTTTTTGGACATCAAAGTACACACTATTGTTCTTGTTATTGTCATGTGCCATCAAGTTGACGCCCACTCACTTCTCAAATTCCTTCCACCTTTTCATTACTCTGGAGTTCCTTGGTGATACAAATGTCTAACTCACTCAAGGTTGGAAGTCGAAATCCACCCAGGAAGCCACAGAAAAAAGGTCTGGTGTTCGACTTCTGAAAATTCAGCAGTTGAGAATCTTATGGAGCACAGTTCTACGTTAACACACATGGGGTCACCATCAGTGGGACCTGATTCAATAACAAATAAAAGTTTTGTTCTTTTTTTTTCCTTCTTCTATCCATCTAACTCATGGCAGGAAACTAATGAACCATTTACTTTGTTGTCAAGTCATTTCTTAAGAATTTTTTTCAGAACAAAATATATATACTCCTCACTTATGGACATAGTTAGGTTCCAAAGACCAAGTTGTTATGCAAAAATCAGCATTATGCCAAAATGAAGGATGACCACATCGAATCACAAAATGAAGGATGACTAAATCATTACATAGCTGCCGAATTACATCATTATATAACTTCCAAACCACTGAGAACCATGGCCCATCTAAGTTAACACATAACCTTAACCATTAAGAACCATTTTTACTCTTGCCTCACAGCTTGGCATTCATTACTAACACATGTACCTCATTAATGCACATAATAATCAGTGGATTTTTCACTGTTGTCATAAGCACAAAACATGGGATAATGACAAAGTTGATAAATGAGGAATAGGTGTAGTACATAGTACCCCAAATCCACTGGATTAATAATCATTTACTTCTAGCTAGAATGGCTCCTCTTCTGTGTTCTTCATCTCTTTTATCACTGCATTAAGGATTGAGACTCAATCCAAAAATCACTTTGACTCCTTTCCTTTTACTTACCACATTAAACTGTGTTAACAATGAAAATATCAAACCCAAAGTGCCTCTGTCAACACCTTTCTCCATCTTATTCCATTAGCAACATCATACTTCAGATCCAAGATATTATATATTTTTCTGCCATAATTACATCTGCCTAATAAAACTCCTGCCTCTCTCCAACCCATTCTCTCATACTTTAAAGGGCAACTCTGAAAATGGCACTCTTCTGCTTAGAAGCCTTAAATGCTTCCTCATTACCAAAGATTCAAATTCAAACTCTCTACCTTAGAATTGGAAACCCTGGTGGAGTAGTGGTTAAGTGCTATGCTGTTAACCAAAGGGTCAGCAGTTCAAATTCACCAGGTGCTCCTTGGAAACTCTATGGGGGCAGTTCTACTCTGTCATGTAGGGTCACTATGAGTCGGAATCAACCTGACCGCACAGGGTTTGGTTTTTTGGATTTACCCTAGAATTAAACTCCCAATGTGGTTAGTGCTAAATCAATATTTCTGGCCTCAAGTATCAAAATCACCTTTCTGTATCTCAAGATACCTACATAAGTATACTTGCTAGTACACAAACGTGACCTGACTTCCCAGCGACTAGCCATTACTCACAATGTATGAGTATCCCCATTTAATTCATTTTTCAGGTCCAAGTCCCTATTCCATGAATACCTGGCTGATCACTATCATCAGAGGTTACTTCTCCCTCCCATCACTCTCAAAGCTCTGGGCTTGTATCTACTTTAGTGTCCACTTCTATGCCTGCATTGCATTGTAGCTTTGCTAATCTTATCTTCCTTCCTGTCTACTAGCCCCAAGGATTCAGCCTTGACTTTTATTTATTGTTACAGTCCCTGATGTGGTCAGAACAAGGTCTTGAACAGGATAGGTGCTCTGTAAGTTACAGACCTTCTCCGGGTTGATTCCATTTTCTGTAAAGTTACCAAATGAGGCTGTGAACACCCAAAAGAGGAGAGCTGGAAAAATTCTTAGGACTTTGCACCTATGAATACTAAAGCCAGCACTACATCTTCATCTGTCTTTTTTCATCTACCAGTACTCAGATCTCTTCTATCTTCTCTGTCCAGGATGAATTTTTTTTTTCTCCATGTCATATTTTTAGGACTCCTTTATTTCCATACGGTAAGCTTTTCCTACACTTTCTGTTTGCCTCTATATGCAGTGTGCAGACAACTCTGATTTGGAGTCTTTTAGCACTAAGTAGGACCCTACCAAGTAGCTTCCAAAGCATCTAGGGGTTTTTTATACACCCTCATCCCAAATTGTACTGAGAAAAGGGTGGAAGTGCTTTCTTACACCAAGGCATCTACATCCAAACCATAGCCTGACAAGGTACCTCTTACAAGAAAGCACTTTTGAAGCAGAAAGCATAATAGCATTCCAAAGAGGAGAAGAAACAGATAGGAAATATAGAACAGGGAAAGAACTAAGGTGAAAGCTTGCAAGCACAGGAAAAAATTGACTCAGATTAAGGACAGCCTTTCTCCCTTCAGATTGTCATATCATAGCACCCAGGATTTAGAAGCTAAGGACAGAGTACCTCAGGGCTTGACACACAAGCTTACCTACCTGAGACAGCTTTACCCATGGAAGGTGAAGAGGGAGGGAGATAAGCACTGGGGCACCGTACTTCCTGCCCATAGGCCCCAGTTACTTTGCCAGCTCCCTAGCCTGAGCCACAGAAGGATGTCTTCAAGAAATCCCTTGAGCTTATTTCAGCTCATGTGCTCAGGGATCGCTGGGAATACAGATAGATATTCCAAGCCTCCACGCCTGGGCACTTTCTCACTCATAAGGGTATCAAAATAGCAGGAATGGTCAGAAGCTGAAGGGATCTGGGAGAACACTGTATTTTACAGAAGAGGTAACTAAAGTGTAGAAAAGGAGAGGCACATTAAAAACATCCACAGCATGTTAGGGGCAGAATGATATTTAAACCAACGTCTTCTAAGTCGGTGACCTGGCTTTTCCATTTTGTTACTATAGTCAATAACCACAAAAAATGCTGTATCCTATGAAGAGTGATCAAGTCCTATAAAACTAGTTTTACAAGTCAAATTGATTAAAACATGTGAAATTCCCACTTGGGTCATATGTGAACAAGATCCCAACGTGATACGTAGCACTGTTATATTGTGGCTGTCCATACAGCCAGGGCAATTATACGTCAGATTATAAAACATGTTTGTCCTGATTAAGAAGGTGTTGAGGACACAGCCATGTCCTATCTTCTCCATTGAACACCTACTTGAGAGACAATATAGACAGATAATAGGGTTTAGCTGAGGAAACTTGGAGCCAGGTGGACCTTAGTTTGAATCTAGGTTTCACTATGTGCCTTAGAGTAGTTTCTAACTGACATAGAGCTTTTTTCTCTGAAAAATAGACAATAGTCATCCCTACATCACAGGAAAATTAGGATAATTAAATGAAATAATACTTGCAAAGTGTGTAGCCTACAGGCTAGCACATAGCACTCAATGGATGTTAGTGGTTATGTTTAATTCTTAAACATTGGATACTGAAAGTGAAACAATTGAGAATGGATATAGATCAAAATGTAACAGCACCAATGATAATAAATTGTTAGAATTGATGGAACAACTCATTTCACTAGAAAAATCCTAGCAGATACAGCTGGAAAAATAGTGATTGGTAACAAGAGACTAAGAGTTGAAGGAAATGAGGAAGGAAGTGAAAGGAGTCAATTTTAGAAAGAATCTCTTTGACATCCGAAGTTTGACTGAGACTAAGCAGGCTGAAAAAGTAGTAGGTTTTCCGGAATACCACAGAGGTAAGTCAGATCAAAGGATTCAGTACATCACCTAATACACTCCTTGATCTTCTTCTCAAGGTCACATTAATCCTCACAGAAAAAGGTCAGGAAATTATTTGAGTCTTGATTAATCAACATGGGTTGATCCGAATTTTGACCCATTACTTCTTTGTCACAAGCCTTTCTCTTTAAGTTCCTCCATAAGAAAAAATAAATAAAATAATTTGTTTTTCATTTAAGACAAAGTCACAATCCCTACCCTCAAGGCATATGATATCAAGTTTATGTTAACATAAGTAACTATAAATTGAGATTTTCACTCAATGTCAGACACTATTTTAGTCATGACAGTGTATAGATGAGTAAGTATAGACTAATTTGGGAAAGTCCTAATGCAGTAAGTGCATTGATAAAAGATATAAGAAGATTCAGGGGGAAAACAAAGCAGGGAAATTTGCAACAATCAAGGACAATGAGAGAAAATTTCCAGGAGTTTGTGATCTCTCCTGACTATCAAAGAAATAATCAAACATATCCTCCTAAAGATGTCCACACCCAAAATCTGGAAGTAATTAAGATTATGGGCCTTAACACAGAGAGTTTTTGTTTTTAAATCCAGATGGACCCAATCTAATCACATGAGCATTTAAAGGCACAGAACTTTCTCAGGCTAGAGCCAGAGAAATGTGAGGAAGGAGAAGTCAGAGTGCTTAAAGCCTGAGAGGCACTGTACCCCGCACTGCTGGAGGATGACAAATGAAAAGCATCAGAAGTAATGTGGGCAGCCTTAGAAAGCAAAGACCGGTCCCTGACTAATAACCTGCAAAGGAATAGAAACCACAAAGAGCTGAATTCAACCAACAACCTGAATAATCTTGGAAGCCGATTCTTCCTCAGAGGCTTCGGTAAGGGATGCCTCATTGCGGACACCTTGATTTCAGCATTGAGAGATTTTAATGGAGCACCTAGTCAAAAAAAAAGCCCACCTTAATTTCTGACCTACATAAATAGTGAGATAATAGATTTGTGTTATTTGAAGCTGATGAATTTGTGGTAATCCCCTGTAGCAGCAGTAAGAAATAATATAATGAATGCCAGGTGGAAGAGAGAGGATAGGCAAAGAAAAAAGGACTGCTTCTGGGAAAAATGAAAACATAAGTACAGTTAGAAAGGCTTGAAAAAGAATGCTGGAGGAGGAGAATGGGGGTAAAACAAGGGAGAGGGATAGCTACAGCTTTAAGAGTGAGTTGGAAGTTCATGAGAAATTAATCTATAAAAGTAATCTGGGCAGATTACACATAGTCTCATTTGTGGGGCCAAATAATTTGGAGAAGAAAGATTTACACAAATGTTATAAATAGGGGAAGAAGATAAGCAAAGGCTTAGTGATGGAGACTTGAGAATTCATGTCTACTCCACATTGACATTTTTCGGAAGTAGGAAGTAAGATTATCAGCTGGGAATAAGATGTTGGAGTAATGAGAGCTTTGAAAGAGAGACAATATGAAATAAGAAACATGGAAGCATCTGTGGCCATTGTTGAGTTTCCATTACTATCTGGGCTGATTAATATTGACCTGGTTTATTATTCCATCAAAGTCTATCTATCTTCTGGATCACATTACTATTCTATTAAATGCTTTTCATTTTCCTTGGCAACCTCCCCTGGAACCCTCTGTTCTCTTGCTTCAATCTGGATCAGTTTCTTCCCCAAAGTATTGTACAGCTGTCATCAAGGCCATTGACATAACTACAGTCCTGAGTTGGACCCTCTTTCCAGGATCACATGTCCTCCATTGTTTCATCATCTACGTTTGTTTGTTGAAGTTCTTTTTTCCATCACCCTTTATCAGATGGAAGATATTTTTATTAGGATACAATGTTTTTCATTTTGATGCAACATTGCTTTCCTTTCCTTTTCCTCAACTCTTTGTAGAGAAGCTTTTAAATGGTATACACTGTACTAGGCACTCTCAAGAGTGCATAGTTTACTTTGGAATATTAATCTATAAAAAGATACTAGATGACTGTTATGATCTTCTTCTAAACTGATATTTTCCATCTTGGGATAGAAATACAATCACATTGTTATCAAGGGACAAATCATGGGCTTTTTCTCAGTTATAAGACAGACGCTACGAAGCAGGGAAGGACAGTGTGCTTGAATCACTAATTCAGATCTGATCCTGATTTTTCCATACCCATTCTTGGATTTGCTAGAAGTAGAAGAATAAGAGGGAGTCCCTTAAGACATGTCTGTGAGGGTCCAAGTTAGAACCCTTCCTGACATTAAGTTGAACGTGTGGCACTGTGGCACGGTGCGAGGTGTGTTGTGTGAAACCTGAGGGAGAGAGGCACAGATGGAGTTGGAGGACCTGAACTGAGGCTTCACAACTGTGTAGATCTGTACCAAGAAGTTCAAGAGACCAAACAACCCCACATCAGACCCAGATTCCAACCAGTAGTGCTGCCTACACCTTCTACTGCTCAAAGCTTTTGGAGGTTCTCCATACACCACCACCAACTTGGGAAATGCTTTATCCTTTTGTTCCACAGAGTAAATGTCTCAGCATTTGTCTTCAGAAGTTCAGACAAAAACACAGACTGTATGACCCTCGGACCTACTTCCAAAACTATTCCAGGTCAGAGCAAAAGGTGGATAGCCCTAGCTTTGCCTAAAAAGAAAGCCAAACTTTATGGTACAGCTCTAGAAGAATGAGCAATGAAACCTAAGACTGCCTTAAGAGTGGACATGAATCACAGGAAGAGGCTGAAGAAGCCAATGACCTCAGCGCATACATAGCTGTTGGACTTGATAACCAGAGCCTGTGATGGTGAGACTACAGCTGTTATCACAGAGGGGTTCTAGACTCACAGTCATCATCAATGAACTAGGGAAAAGTCTGAGTTACATCTCCAGATTGGCGACGTATAGATCTAGACAGAGTCATAAACTCTGTTTGCTGGGCTGAAGACAACTGTCAAGAACAAATGTTTGCTGAGCCTCATCTAGACTGAGCTGATTTTTGAGGCCGAAGGAAGGATTCTGAGACTCCTTTCTTATAGAACGTGACATGGAAAATATTAGCTTAAATGTTGCTAGTCAGCTTTTCACAATACCTAAATTGAACCAAATCATTGCTACAAAATTCTTTACGTTTCAAGAAGCAAACAAAGGTACTGCCATTGAAAGCATAATTTTCCCTTATTATTATGGCAATAACTTTATTATAAGTCATGTTTGTGACAGAGCCAAAATTATTAAATAGCAACATCCATTCAAAAATGATTATTTAAGCAACACTTAAACACCGGGCATGGTACTATTTGTTTTTTTAATTTGCTATGGGTACACACTGTGCTATTGGTATGCTCTGTGCTATGGGTAGACTCTGTAGTACATAGGGTGCAAGCACTATAAATGTGTAATGTCCATTTATGGCATGTTTGAAACTGTCAAGCACAAACCATTTTTTATTCACTGTAGTCATATTTGTAATGCACACATGACTGAGACTATGATCAAAAACAAAATCCTCATGTAAAAATTGTTCTTAACTAAAATTGTGATCTATTTTGGAGTAAAATATTTTAGGATATGATTTCTGCTAATTCTTCTAAGTGAAAGAGAGAGCTAAGATGTAAATCTATGCAAACATGATCTTTTATTAATTCATTCTTCTATTATTTTTGTGTTTATGCCTGTATATATCAGGCTCTGTGTTAGGACCTGAAGGGAACAAAGAGAAACAAGATATGCCTCCTGCCCATGAGTTTCTTAAAGCCTAGTACCTGAAAAAAAAATCTCATTGCCATCGTGTCAATTCAGGCTCATAGCGACCCTGTAAGAGAGAGTAGAACTGCCCCATGAGGTCTCCAAGTAGTGGCTGGTGGATTTGAACTGCCGACCTTTTGTTTAGCAACCATAGCACATCTTAGGTCTTAACCACTGCACCATCAGGGCCCTGAGCAAAGCCTAGTAGAGGAGACAAATTAACCAAAGCAACTGACCTCGTTAAAGCACTTTCCAAGCACACTGGGAACATAAAGCAGGGAGTGAGCAGTTCTACTTAAAATTCAAGAAAATCTCAAAATCTTTCTTCAGACTATGGCCTATGCAATTGACATTTTGAACTTAAACATATAATTTTGTGTTTATCCTTGATGAATAAAAATAACAAATAAGTAAGCCACCTTTATGTATTATTATTTAACTTAGAACTGCCTATTTTCTTCACTCTTCTGAATAAGCATTTGAGGTAGATAAATTACAGATGAGGGAATTAAGACCTAGAGAAGTTCAGTCCACTTATTCAGGATTTCATAGCTTCCCCCGTAGGAACTGAGTAACGGAGTGGGGGCATTATGGGGAACAAAGGGAGAGGAAAGAAAATTTCCTAAGATGAAACTCTGATTTTAGGAGTCATTAGTCATTCATATGTTCATTCATTAATTTCTTCACTTATTTATCCATTTTTTTTCAATTATTCTTTTATAATTATTCTACTATCATTAAACATTATCTGAGTGGAAGGCCTATGGCAGGTCTGATGTCAATGGACAAGGTGGAAAAAGGCAAGACTTCTGTCTTCGGAAACTAACAGTCCACCAGAAGAAAGCAGATATGTATGGACTTAATGGCAATAATGACAGATGGAGGGAAGAGTCACAAAAGAGATACACACAAAAGGCGTTTTCAATGGAGGTTAGCAGGTATCTTAGGCCCCCCATGTGAAAAGAACATAACCAGTAATCCTAGAATCTAATCCCAACTACCTAAATATCATAGCTGTCAAATTCCAAAACGTCCCAACTTTTCACACACCATGATTACAAGGACCATGGGTCCTGGAAACATCAGGAATCAACCACCCAAGGTCAACGTGCGTGTTGATAATGTTGTGACACCTAGTGCATAATTTCTCCACCTGTCCCTCAGCCTTTTTTGGAGTTGCTAGACCAATAACCAAAAGTCCCAGACATATCACCAAGTGTCCTGAAGCTAGTCCCCGGTTCCTCCAGAGAATAGACCCACACTGTAGTGACCCTTGATATTCTCCTGGTAATTCTTTTATTTTTTTTTAGTCTTTATTTAGTTTTTTGAAATAGTCTTTATTTGATATCATAAACAAACCACACTGAAATGCCTTTTTGTTAATTAAAAGGGAGCATTTTAGATACAGGGAATTTTAATTAGATTAACACAGTTAAGAGCAAAAAAATAAAGTGGCTGTTGCTTCCCTATCTCCAGCCCTTGCATTCAAACAGACTGATGGATACAAATTGAAACACAGAGAAGCCTTGCTCTGTTCCATGAGACAGTGAAGAAATTTCCCCACTATTAAATATATCCATATAACCAGTTATACAAATCTACATATAAAATCAATCTCCTATAGGTTGTGAGATGCCTTTTACCATCTTTGTGAAAAACTGAACATTACTAACTCAATCTAGCCTCAAATCCAAACATATCTTTAGAAGGAGAAAGGGATGATAACACTTGCTGAACTGAAATTACTGTAAAAATTTTAAAAGTTTGATCATATTTATTTAACCACAGCCAATCTTATTTACTTCAGGAATGTCCAACAAAAATATTCTATCAGCCATTCATGATCTGAATTCTGGTGTATGAGATCAATTTAAATATGGAGCATGTAAAAAAAACTCACGAGATATTACTACTTTGTAATAAATAAGGCAGTGACCAATGATTACTCATCAGTAGCTTTCTTGAGATAAGCTATCAAGTCTGCGCTTTCTGCTTTCTTCTTAATGCCAGTGAAGATCATTTTTGCTCCTGGAATGTACTTCTTGAGATTCTCCAAATAGTCCATCAGTGTGTCCTGTCCCCAAGTGATACCTTTGCTCTTATTGGCATCCGTGTAAGAGAATCCAGGGCCTTGACCGGTCTTCTGCCCAAACAAACCATGCAGATTTGGCCCAGTCTTGTGCTTGTCTCTATTTTCCACAGTGTGGCACTGGGCACATTTCTAAACAAAAATTTTCTTGCCGTTCTCAACATCACCCATTTTGAATACACTGTCCCCTCATGCACAATTCGAAGGTCACCGCTCAGAAGCTGAAAGTCCTGCTTTCTGTCTCCTGGTTACTCTTGAAGGGAGACAATTTTTCTGCCTCTAGAGGACATTGACATGAGTTAATTTCTGGATAAGGCCCAAGATGGTCCTGGAAATTGTTAGCCCAATGTGTTAGACTAAATGATTGATCATTGAAACTAGAACTTGTAGTACAGCACTAGCATCCCTGGATTGATCTGTTGAGCTTTAGGGATCTGGCTGGCTATATCCCCAACACTAGAGCTTCTAGATCTGCCAAAGAGTCAGAACTTTACCCTGAAGTGCATCTTGAGAAGCCTGTAGTGTATCTCCTTGGTCTTAATGGAATTGATGGTGGGTTTGATCATGAAAGGTACAAAGAGGTAAAGGACTGACATGAGGATATGAACAGCATGGGGTAGGCCATTACCAAAACAATGCACCATGGACGCATGTACCATAGAAGATGAGCACAGCTAGGACATGGGAGACACATGTGTTGAGTGTCTTGAGTCGCTCCTCACGGGAGGCAATGGCTAACACTGATCTCAGAATGAGTACATAAGTTATGAGGATGAGTGCAGAGTCTAGGCCAAAGGTGAACAACCACAAATGAAAGGGAATGGTTCCACTAGAGAAAGGAAGTGCTTATCCCTTTGGATAGACAGAGAGGAGCACTTGGAAAGCACCTCAGTGGGGAGCCAGCAGGGCCACCAACACTCAGACCCCTCCACTAGGCTCACAGCTTGGAGCTCTCAGGCTGCTCTCGGTTGCCTCCATTTCTTTCCTCCCTCTCATTTCATGACAAACAGAATGCATATGTATTATAGAAAAATAGAAAACACAGACAAACGGAAGATAAATCTTCCCAAATCTCACTAACCAGAGACTGCTAATAAAACTTCTGCAAATTCTTCAAACATGTCTATGCAAATGTGTAAATGCATAGCAATAACATTACATGTTGATGTGCTTACAAAAAAAAAAAAAAATGTGCTATAAATACTATTTGATAATAGTTTTTTTGAAAATACTCCTTTGTAGTAGTTTATACATTTTTCCAAGCTATCCTATTCTATAAGTCTTTGTTTCAGCCTTGTCTTCTATTTCCATCATTATAGCTTTTTTTTTCTTTTCTTCATTTTAACATTTGGTAGTGTATTATATTCCTGTTCACAATTTCTCACCTTTTTAGAATTTTTGAAGGAGGGAAATATCACTTGTATAAAAATTCTAAATTAACTTTAAAATCATTTTGTTGGGTTCAGAAAAATATCCTGAATTAGTTAAATTGATTTGAGAACTGGCACTTTCAAATATTTGCTTAATCTTTCCATTAAGGAATATGCTTTTGTGTTTATTCGTTCAAGCTTACTTTGAAACCTATCAATAATATTTTCACATTTTTGGCCATGAAATTTCTCATTAAAATATTGTCTAGTACTTGAGAAATTACTAGTTTTGTTTATTTATATTTGACATATTTTCTCAATGTTCAGTATTTCTGTGTTTTGTTACTTCACAAATTATGTCACTTGAAAATAATGGCTGTACACTCTAATTCATCTGTTTATCCAATCCACAAGTATTAATTTAAATCTACTATTTAATTTGCATAATAAAAATTCTAAGGTTAAAAATTTGATTACTGTAAAAATAGTAGTTTCCCTATATTGAATAAATGTTATACGTTAAACACTGTATCAACCATCTTACATATATTGTTTATAAAAACCAAACGATCTGGTTTTTTAAAAGTAATTTCACAAATGAGTAAATTGAGACTCGGAGAGGTTTGTCTGTTTTTTTCCTAAGTCTATATTCAGCCTGCCATAAAGTTCACACTTCTTCTACTATAAACACACAGTCCATTCATTCAGAAAGTATTCCATTCAGATAGGAAGCTGTTGTTTTTGTTGGGTACCGTTGAGTTGGTTCTGACTCATAGCAACCCTATGTACTACAGAACAAAACTTTGCCTGGTCAAAAACACTATTGTGCTGGACCCCATTGTTGCAGCCACTGTATCAATGCATCTTGTTGACAGTCTTCCTCTTTTTCACTGACCCTCTACTTTACTGAGTATGATGTCCTTCTCCAGGGACTGGTCCCTCCTGATAACATGTCCAAAGTACGTGAGATGGACGTTTATGTGTTCCACTTCATTTTTGACTATTTCCAAGTTTCCTAGATTCATACTTCATACATTCCATGTTCCAATTATTAATGGATGTTTCCAGTTGTTTCTTCTCATTTTGAATTGTGCCACATCAGCCAATGAAGGTCCTGAAAGCTTGACTCCATCTAGGTCATTAAGGTTAACTCCACTTTGAGGGGCCAACTCTTCCCAGGTGGTATTTTGAGTGCATTCCAACCTGGGGGCTCATCTTCTAGCACTATGTCAGACAATATTCTGGTGCAATTCATAAAGTTTTCACTGGCTAATTCTTTTCAGAAGTGGACAGCCGAGTCCTTTTTCCTAATCTGTCTTAGTCTGGAAGTGCAGCTGAAATATGTCTGCCATGGGAGACCCTGCTGGTATTTGAATACTAATGGCATAGCTTCGACCATCACAGCAACAAGCAAGCCCCGACAGTGCAACAAACTGACAGGCATGTGGGGGAAAAAGGAAATATATATAATAAATGAAGTGCATAATAATACCTACACGTTGTGTTATAAATCTACATGAAATACATTAGATGCAGAAAATTAATAAAACATCTGTTTTGCCATTATTGGAAGTGGAGGGAGCAGGTAAGGAGAAAGCAGGCACTAAAGGAAGTGCTAGAAATGCGATCTCCAGGACATAATCCAAAAGCTGAGCCACTTAACGGCCCATGATAACTGTTCGATAAATATTTTTAATGATTTTATTTTTTAATGAGTGGTGTATGTTAGCCAGGCATATGAGCATGGATAGGATATTCTAAGTAGAAGCTATAAAAGCAAAGAAACAGACAGAAAAAGAAACCCGTTGATTCCGGAAACAATACATTGTTTAATATGGTTGGAGTAAGTTATTGGGGGATAGGAAAGATGATTGGAGCTGCTGGATGGCAGAAAAGGTTAACACACTATACTGCAAACAGAAGGTTGGTGGTTTGAGTCCACCCAGAGGCATCACAGAAGAAAGGCCTGGTATCTCCTTCCAAAAAATCAGCCATTGAAAACCCTATGGAATAGAGTTCTACTTGTACAAACATGGCGTTGCCATGAGTTGGACTCCATTCAACCACAACTGATACTGGTAGGGAAGATGGTTAAGGGCAGTAAGACATAAGGGATTGACACTTGCAGTGGTGGAATTATTAAGAGACATTTTACCATGCTTTATTTTACTGAAAGTTAGATCATTTAATGCAACTTATATGCAATTAAATTTATCTCATTTTAAAGATCAAGGGAATGATGTACCTGTGTTAGGTGAAATAAGTCTTGCTGAGTATAATTATTGTATGTACATGTTCATATACATGTGATCTGAACTAATATTCCTTTGAAATATCATAGAGAAAATAATTCTTTCTGACATTAATACAGTATTTTCATGATAATATGTAATTCCCTTTGTGATGATTCACTTCAAACAAGGATAAGAGAAATATATTGTGGAAAAAAATAAGAGACAAATTATCAGGTTGTACGTTTTTCAATTAAAAAAGAGGAAAAAGAAGCTTTTTTTTCCTCCCTAAGTCATAACCGATTTAATCTTTCTGAAATCTGTTGGCTTGGATCTTAACTATTGCCAGGTTGTCACCATATATCTGCTGACAGGAATCCTAATGCAGGACAATATTCAAAATTAAATTTGTTAAAGGTGGTCTTGGAAATTCAAATTTGTAGAGTAATAGTAACCATTGTCTGACTCATGGCCTTTAAACTTGTCCCATTCTGCTCAAAATTTGGTTCCCAGCAGTATTTTATGAAGCCTTCGATGAATCTCTTTGGTTTTTATGGAATAAATGACAGGATTGAGCATTGGAGGCACAAAGAGGTAGATCAGAGACAAGAGTGTGTGTACATACTTTGGCGCATGCATCCCATAGCGAGCAGCCATGGATACACCAACCATGGGCACATAAAAGACTAGCACAGCACAGATGTGTGACACACATGTGATGAGAGTCTTTAACTGCTCCTTCCGGGAGGCAATGGTCAGCACAGAGTGTAGTATGAGCACATAGGAGAAGAGAATGAGTGCAGAGTCCAGGCCAAAGGTCGAGATGACAATGAATAGGCCAAAGATATTGTTGACAGTGATATCACCACAGGGCAGGTGGATCAAGTCTGGGTGTAAACAGTAGGCATGGGAGAGTACATTGGCCTTGCAGAAGAGTAGCCGCTTCAGAAGGAAAGGTAGGGGGAAAACCATGCAGAAACTGCGGATGATAACAGACACGCCCATGCGCAACACTTGGGCATCAGTGAGCACTGTGGCATACCTTAGCGGGTTACAGATGGCCACAAAGCGGTCAAAGCTCATAGCCAACAGAATCCCAGACTCCGTGAAGGAGAAGAAGTGGATAAAGAACATTTGAGCCATACAAGAATCAAAGCTCATTTCCCTTAGGTGGAAGCAAAATGTGGCCAGCACAGTGGGCAGTGTGGAAAAGGACACACCTAGGTCATTGACTGATAGCAGGGACAGGAAATAGTACATAGGCTGATGCAAGCTCTGTTGCTCCTTGATAATGAAGAGAATAAGGGCATTGCCCACAATGGACACAGTGTAGAGAGCACCAAGCAGCAGAAACAGCCAGTGTTGGGAGGTCTCTAGCCCTGGGAGTCCCGTCAGTGTGAAAGGAGGCAACTCTGAGCTGTTATGAAGGTTATCCTCCATGATGGGAATCCTGCTTAGGTTCTAGGACGGGTATCCTGTAAGAAGACAAACAAAATTTCATCATGGCCTCTGCCTAATAATATCTTAAGTCCATATTACGTGACTCAGTTTCTTACTTTATAAAAATAAATCAATTTTATTCCCTAAGTCACTCATTCTTGCCCCTCACTGACACCAAGATTTCTGGAATCATCTGAGTTTTCTCAGTTTAATCAACTGTCTAGACAGGTCACTTTGCCTTCCTTAATGCCTCTATCTATTGTCGTCATACTCTTCTCCACATTCAAAGACATGACTTTTTTTTTTTTTCAATTCAATCCGTAGGTTTTACCATGTTTAAGACTTAAAAATCTCCTTACCACTACTATCTGAACTATGATGCAGTCTCTCAAAAGATTCCAAACAATTCTTCATTGAACCATGAAATTATTTTCTCTCTCAGGCTATTGAACCGTCACTACTTTTTTGTGACTCGCCAGCCTCCTATTTCTCAACAATCTTTCAGTTTCTCCAGCCTTTCATCCAGACAGAAGATAGATGAGTAGAAAGATATCCCTTCACAGAGATAACTTTTCAGACATTAAGGCACGCACTATTGTTCTTTTTTTCCTTCCCAAATTCCATCCACCTTTTCATTCTTCTGGAGTCCCTTGGTGATGCAAATGGTTAACTCACTCAAGGGCAACTCACTCGAGTCCACTGAGGGTACCACGGAAGAAAGCTCTGATGATCAACTTCTGAAAATTCAGCAACTGAGAATCCTGTGGAGCACAATTCCACCCTAACACACATGGGGTCACCATAGGGAGACGACTCCATACAAGAGAAGTTGTTTTTTTTTTTTTTCCTTCTTCTGTCCATCTAGCTCATGGCAACAAACTGCTGAACAATTTAATTTGTTGTCAAGTCATTTCTTAATAATTTTTTCCAGAACAAAATATATATACTCCTTACTTATGGACATGGTTAGGTTCCAAAGATCAGGTCAGTATGCAAAAATCAGCATTATGCCAAAATGAAGGATGACCACATCAAATCACAAAATGAAGGATGACTAAATCATTACATAGCTGCCAAATTACATCATTACATAACTTCCAAACCACTGAGAATCATGGCCCATCTAAGTTAACACATAACCTTAACCATTAAGAGCCATTGTTACTCTTGCCTCACACCTTGGCATTCGTTACTAGGAGATGTATCCTACTAATGCACAAAATAGTCAGATAGTAGATTTTTCACTGTTGTCATAAACTCAAAATGTGAGATAATGAAATAGTTGATAAATAGGGAATAGGTGTAGTACATAGTACCCCAAACCCACTGGATTAGTAATCATTTACTTCTATCTTAATGGCTTCCCTTCTGTCTTCTTCATCTCTTTTATCATTATATTAAAGATTGATACTCAAAATCCAAACATCGCTTTGACTCCTTTCCCTTTACTTACTACATTAAACCGTGTTAACAATGAAAATATCGAACCCAAAGTGCCTCAGTCAACACCCTTCTCCATCTTATTCCACTTATTCCACTAGCAACATCATATTTCAGACCCAAGATATTGCATTTTTGTGCTATAATAACATTTCCCTAATAAAACTTCTGCCTCTTTCCAATCCATTCTCTCATATTTAAAAGACAACTCTGAAAATGGCACTGTTCTACTTAGAAACCTTAAATGCTTCCTCATTACCAAAGATTCAAATTCAAACTCTTTACCCTAGAATTAAAGTCCCAACATGGTTAGTGCTAAATCAGTCTTCCTGGCCTCAATTACCAAAATCCCCTTCCTGTATCTCAAGATACCCACATAAGTATACTTGCTAGTACACAAACATGACCGACCTGACTCCCCAGCTACCAGCCATTACCCACAACATATGAGCATCCCCATTTAATTCATCTTTCAGGTCCAAGTCCCTATTTCATGAATGCTTGGCTGGTCACTGTCATCAGAGGTAACTTCTCCCTCCCTTCACTCTCACAGCCCTGGGCTTGCATCTCCTTTAGTGTCCACTTCTATGCCTGCATTGCATTATAGCTTTGTTAATCTTATCTTCCTTCCTGTCCCATTAGCTCCAAGGACTCATCTATGACTTTAATCTATTGTTGCAGTCCCTGATGTGGTCAGAACAAGGTCTTGAACAGGATAGGTGCTCTGTAAGTTACTGAACCTCTCCTGGTTCATCCCATTTTCTGTAAAGTTACCTAATGAGGCTGCGAACACCCAAAAGAGGAGAGTTGGAAAAATTCTTAGGACTTTGCTCCTATGAATACTAAAGCCAGCACTACAGCCTTTCATCTGTCTTTGTTCCTCTTTCTTTACTCCGGACTCCTCTATCCTCCCTGCTCAAGATGAATTTTTTTTCTCTACTTCATATTCTTAGGATTCCTTTATTTCCATACTGTAAGCTCTTTCTTACTACACTTTCTGTTTGCCTCTATATGCAGTGTGCAGACAACTCTGATTCGGAGTCTTTTAGCACTAAGCTAGACCCTACCAAGTAGCTTCTAAAGCACCTAGGGTCTTTTTATACACCCTCATCCCAAATTGTACTGAGAAAAGAATGGAAGTGGTTTCTTACACCAAGGCATCTACATCCAAAGTGTAGCCTGACAAGTTATCTCTTCTGAGAAAGCAGTTCTGAAGCAGAAAGCATAATAGCGTTCCAGAGACGAAGAGCAACAGATAGAAAATATGGAACTGGGAAAGAATTAAGACGACAGCATGCAAGTAGAGGAAAAAATTGACTCATTAGGGATAGCCTTTCTCCCTTCAGATTGTCACATCATAGCACCCAGGATTTAGAAGCTAAGGACAGAGTACATTAGGGCCTTACACACAAGCTTACCTACCTGAGACAGCTTTACCCATGGAAGGTGCAGAGGGAGGGAGATAAGCACTGGGGCGCTGTACTTCCTGCCCATAGGCCCCAGTTACCTTCGCCAGCTCCCTAGCCTGAGCCATAGAAGGATGTCTTCAAGAAATCCCTTGAGCTTATTTTAGCCCATGTGCTCAGGGACTGCTGGGAATACAGATAGATGTTCCAAGCCTCCATACCTGGGCATTTTCTCACTCACAGGGGTATCAAAGTAGCAGGAATGGTCAGAACCTTAAGGGATCTGGGAGAACACTGTATTTTACAGAAAAGGTAACTAACACCTGGAAAAGGAAAGGCACATCAAAAACTTCCACAGTGTGTTAGTTGCAGAATGGTATTTAAACCTACCATTCTGCCACTAACACAGTGCCCTGGCTTTTCCATTTTATTACTACTGTCAATAGCCACAAAAAGCTGAACCTTATGAAGAGTGCTCAAGTCCCATAAAATTAATTTTAGCACTCAAATTTATTAAAACGTGGAATTCCCACTTGGGTCATACATGAACAAGACGCTAACATGATAAGTAGCACTGTTATATTGTGGATGTCCATACAGCTGGGGTAATTATAGGTCAGATTATAGAACGTATTTGTCCTGATTAAGAAGGTGTTGAGGACATGGCAGTGTGCTGCCTTCTCCACAGGATTTATTGAACAGCTTAATAAAAAATAAAAAAAAAAATTTTTTTTTTTTTTATGAGAAAGGTGCTATAGATAGAAAATAGGGTTTAGCTGATGAAACTAGGAGCCAGATGGACCTCAGTTTGAATCTAGGTTTCACTACATGCCTTGAAGAAGTTTCTAACTGACATAGAGCTTCATTTTTTTTCCCTGAAAAATAAGTAATAATCATCCTTACATCATAGGATAATTGGGGTAATTAAATGAAATAATGCATGCAAAGTGTGTAGCCTACAAGCCAACACATAGCGCTCAATGAATGTTAGTGATTATGTTTAAGCTTAAACATTGAATCCAATTGGAAAGTTAAACAATTAGGAATGGACATAGATCAAAATGTATCAGCACCAAGGGCAATAAATTTCTAGAATAGATGGAACAACCCATTTTACTAGAAAAATCCTAGCACATATAGGTGGAAGAAATAGTGATTGGTAACAGAAGACTAACACTTGAAACAAATGAGGAAGGAGGTGAAAGAAGTTAGTTTTAGAAAGAATTTCTCTGATATCTAAAGTTTGTCTGAGACTAACCAGGCTGAAACAGTAGTATGTTTATAGGAATACCACTCATAGTTAAGTCAGATTAAAGGATTCAGTACATCACCTAATATACTACTTGATCCTCTTCTCAGGGTCACATTAATCCTCACAGAAAATGATCAGAATATTACTGTCTTGATTAATCAACATGGATTGATCAAAATTTTGGCACACTATGTTTTTTTTTTTTTTTTAATAAGCCTTTAAGTTCTTCCATATGAAAAAATAAAAAATAAGTTTTTCATTTAAGACAAGGTCACCGTTTCTGCTCTCAAAGTGTATGATATAAGGTTTATGTTAACACCTTTAACTATAAATTAAGGTATTCATTCAACTTTAGACACTATTTTAGTCATGACAGTGTGTAGATGAATAAGTATACTAATCCTTAGATTAATTTGGGAGACTCCTAATGTAGTGAGTGCAGGGATAAAAGGTACAAGAAGATTCTGGGGGAGAACAAAGCTGGGAGATTTGCAACAATCCTGGGCAGTCAGAGAAGATACCTGGATCATGTGATATCTCTCCTGACTGTCAAAGAAATGAACAAAAATATTGTCCCAAAGACATCCACACCCCAAAACTGGATGTAATTAAGATTATAGGTTTTAATATAGAGAGTTTTTTGTTTGTTTTTAAATCCAGATGGACCCAACCTAATCACATGAGCATTTAAAAACACAGAACTTTCTCAGGCTGGGGCCAGAGAAATGTGAGGAAGGAGAAGGCAGAGAGATTAAATCTTGAGAGGCACTCAACCCCCTAATGCTGGAGGAAGTCAAATGAAAAGCATCAGAAGTAATGTGGGCAGTCTTAAAGAGCAAAGACCAATCCCTAATAGCCTGCAAGGAAACAGAAACCTCAGTCCTACGACCACAAGCAGCTGAAGTCAGCCAAGAACCTGAATAATCTTGGAAGCTGATTCTTCCTCGGAGGCTTCAATAAGGGATGTAACCCTGCTGACACCTTGATATGTGACTTACATATATAGTGAGATAATAGATTTGTGTTATTCGAAGATGATGAATTTGTGGTAATCTCTTGAGGCAGCAGTTGAAAATCATTAGTGAGTACCAGGCAGAAGGGATAGGATAGGCAAAGATAACACAAAGGCCATTTCTGGCAAAGACAAAAACATAAACATGGTAAAGAATGCTTGATAAAAAATGCTAAAGGAGGAGAATGGGGGTAAACAACGGAGAGGGGTAGCTAAGGCTTTGAGAATGACTTAAAAGTTTGTGAGAAATTAATCTATAAAGGTAATCTGGCCAGACTATGTGTAGTCTCAATTGTGGATACAAATAATTTGGAGAAGAAAGACTTACACAATTACAGGAGGATGAAAATAAACAGACTTAGTGATGGGAAGTTCAGAGCTCTTGTCTAACCCACACTGACGTTCTTTTGAAGTAGGAAGTAAGGTTATCAGCTGAGAGTAAGAGGTTTGAGTAACAGATATGAGTGGTTTGAAAAGAGAGTCGATATGAAATAAATGTGGAAGCATCTGTGACCAGTGTTGAGTTTCCATTACTATTTGGACTAATTAATAATATTATTGACTTGGTTTATTATTCCCTCAGAATCTGTCTTCTCAATCACAATACTATTTCATGAAATGCTTATGAAATTGAGGTATTCATTCATCTTTAGACACTATTTTAGTCGTGAGAGTGTATAGATGAATAAGGGACTTGACTTAACTGCTCACCTGGGTTGAACCTTGTTTCCTGGATTGCATGTCTTCCATTTTTTCATCATCTATGTTTGTTTGTTGAGGTTCTTTTCCCATCATCCTTTATTTTAGGAAAATATTTTTAATAGGATGCAATGTTTTTCATTTTGATGCAATATTGTCTTCCTCTCCTTTTCCTCAACTGTTTGTAGGGAAATTTTTATGTGCCATACACTGTACTAGACTTCCTCAAAGGGGTCGTAGTTTATTCTGGAATATTATCCATATAAAGATATTAGATGACTGTTATGATCATATTTATAACTGATATTTACCATTTGGGATATGAATAAGGTCACATTATTATCAAGGGACTATTTGTGGGCATTTCCTCATCTCTAAGAGAGACCATAGCAAGCAGGCAAGGATATTGTGCTTGAATCATTAATTCAGACTTGGTCTTGATTTTTTCATACCTACTCTTGGATTTGCTAGAAATAGAAGAATTAGAGGGAGCCCCTTAATGTATGTTTGTGAGGGTCCAGGTTAGAACTCTTCCTGACACTGAGTGAGGTTAAAATGTGGCACTGAAGAGTCCTCAAACAATGGTGCGAGATGTGCTGTGTACAGCCTGAGGGAGTTAGGCACAGATGGAGTTGTAGGACTGAACTGAGGCTTTACAACTCTGTAGACCTGACCAAGGTCAAGAGACCAAACAACCCCACAGCAGACACAGATGCCAACCAGTAATGCTTTCTACAACTTATACTCCTCAAAGCTTTTGGAGGTTCTTTGTACACCAGCACCAACTTGGCAAATACTTCATCCTTCTGCCCCACAGAGTAAATGTCCCTGCATTTGCCTTTAGCAGCTCAAACAAAAACACAGACTGTATGACCCTGACACCTACCTCCAACCCTACTCCAGCTCAGGGAAACAGGTGGATAGCCCTGGTTTTTCCTAAAAAGAAAGATAAAATTCATGGTGTCGTTCTAGAAGAATGAGCAATGAAACCTAAGACTGCCTGAGGAGTGGACATGAATTACAGGAAAAGGATGAAGAAGCCAAGAACCTCAGGGCAGACATAGCTGACGACATTGATAATCAGAGTGTGTGATGGTGAGACTATAGTTGTAATTACAGACAGATTCTAGACACACAGTCATTATCAATGAACTAGGGAAAAGTCTGAGATATATTTCCAGACTGGCAAATTACAGGTCCAGACAGAGTCATAAACTCTCTGTTTGCTGGGCTGAATAGCAGAAGACTGTCAAGGGCCAATGTTTGCTGAACCTCATCTAGACTGAGCTGATTTCTAAGGTCAAATGAAGGGTTCTGAGAGCCTTTGCTTATAGAATGTGACATTGAAAACATTAGAGTAGATGTTGCTAGTCAGCTTTTCACAAGTACATAAAATGAACCAAATCGTTCCTACAAAATTCTTAGGTTTAAAGAAGCAAACAAAGGCACTGGCATTGAAAGCATAATTTCTATTTATTTACTATAGCAATAACTTCATTATAAGTCATATTTATGATAGAGCCAAAATTATTAAACAGCAATATCCATTCAAAAATAATTATTTAAGCACCTTTTAAAGACCAGGCATAGTACTGTTTGTTCATTTACTTTGCTATAGGTACACTCTGTGCTATTGGTACTCTCTGTGCTGTGGGCACACTCTGTAGTACGTAAGGGCCAAGCACTATAAATGTACAATGTACATTTGTGGTATATTTAAAAATGTCAAGCACAAAACTTTTTTATTCACTGTAGTCATATCCATAATGCATACAGTATTGACTAAGATCAAAAACAAAATCCTCATGTAAAATTGTTCTTAACTAAAATTATGATCCATTTTAGAGTAAATCATTTTAGGATGTGATTTCTGCTATTTCTTCCAAGTAAAAGAGATAGCTGGAGTGTAAATATATGCAAATATAATCTTTTATTAATTCGTTCTATTATTTTTGTGTGTATGACTGGTGTATTTCAATGTGTTTGTTAGGGCCTAAAGGGTACGAAGAGAAACAAGATATGGCTCCAGTCCATGAGTTTCTTAAAGCCGAGTAACCAAAAAAACCAATCCCGTTACCATGGCGTTAATTCTGATTCATAGTGACCCTACAGGACAGAATAGAACTGCTCCGTAGGGTTTCCAAGGAGCAGCTGTTGGATTCAAACTGCCAACCTTTTGGTTAGCAGCCATAGTATGACATAACTCAACCACTGCACCACCAGGGCCCCTAGTAAAGCTTAGTAGAGGAGATAAATTAATCAAAGTAACTGACATGATCAAAACACATTCCAAGAACATTGGGAACATAAAGCAGGGAGTAAACAGTTCTACTTACAGTGCAAGAAAACCTTGCACAAAATCTTTCTTTAGACTATGGCTTATGCAATTAATATTTTGAATTTAAATGTATAATCTCGTGTTTATCCTTGATAAATAAAAATAACAATAATAAATAAGCCACGTTTCTGTATTATTATAATTTAGAGCAGTTTATTTTATTCACTCTTCTAAACAAGCATATGAGGTAGATAGGTCACAGATGAGGAAATTAAGACCTAGAGAAGTTCAGTCCACTTATTCAGGAGGTCATAGCTAATTTGTGCTTCCCTCATAGGAATTGAGGAATGGAGTGGGGGCATTATGGGAAACAAAGGGAAGCCAAAAAAATAAAACCCATTGCCATCGATTCAATTCCAACTCACAGCGACCCTGTAAAACAAAGTAGAACTACTCCATAGGGTTTCTAAGGAGTGCCTGGGGGATTCGAACTGCCGACCTTTTGGTTAGCAGCCAAACTCTTAACTACTATGCCACCAGGGTTCCCAACAAAGGGAAAAGTAACAAAATTTCCTAAGATGAAACTCTGATTTCAGGGAAGTCATTATTAGTTCCTATGTGCATTCATTAATTTCTGCCCTCGTTATTTCCTTCATTTATTTATCCATTTTTTTTCAATGATTCTTTTATTAGTATTCTACAATCATTGAACATTTTCTGGGTGGAAGACCTATGGCAGGTCTGATGTCTATGGAAAGAGTAGAGTAAGGCAAGGCTGCTGCCTGAGGGAACTAGCAGTCCACCAAAGGAAAGCAGAGAGAACTTAATGGTACTAATGACAGAGAGAAGTCACAGAAGAGATACAAGCAAAAGGCTTTGCGTTCAGTGGAGATTAGCAGATATCTTAGGTCCCTCAATGTGAAAAGAACATAATTAGTAATCCTAAAATCTAATCCTGACTACCTTTATAACATAGATGTCAAATTGCAAAAAGTCACAACTTTTCAAACACCATGATTGCAAGGACCCTGGCTCCTGGAAACATCAGATATCAACCACTCAAGGTAAATGGGCATGTTGATAATCATGTGACACCTAGCCCATAAGTTCCTCTACCTGTGCCTCAGCCTTTTTCAGAGTTGCTTAGGCCAATAACCGAAAGTCCCAGATACATCACCAAGTGTTCTGAAGCTAGTCCCCAGTTCTTCCAGAGAATAGCCCCATACTGTAGTGATCCTTGACCTTCTCCTGATTATTCTTTTTTCTATTTTATTGTGCTTTAAGTGAAAGTTTACAAATCAAGTCACTCTCTCATACAAAAATTTATATACACTTTGCTACGTGCTCCTAGCTGCTCTCCCCCTGATAAGACAGCAACTCCTTCTCTCCACCCTGTATTTCCTGTGTCCATTCAGTCAGCTTCTGTCCCCATCTGCCCTCCAGACAGGAGCTGTCCACATAGTCTCATTTTTCTACTTGAGCTAAGAAGCTCACTCCTCACCAGTATCATTTTCTTATAGACCAGTCCAATCCCTGTCTGAAGAGTTGCCTTTGGGAATGGTACAGTCTTGGGCTAACAGGTCTGGGGACCATGACCTCTGAGATCCTTCTAGTCTCAGTTAGACCATTAAGTTTGGTTTGTTTCACAAGAATTTGAGGCCTGCATCCCACTTCTCTCCTGCTGCATCAGGGATTCTCTGTTGTGTTCCCTGTCAGGACAGTCATTGATTGCAGCCAGGTACCATCTAGTTCTTCTTGTCTCAGACTGATGTAGTTTCTGATTTATGTGACCCTTTCTGTCTCTTGTGTCTTTGGAGTTCTTCCTTCCCCTTTGCTCCAGGTAGGTTGAGGCCAATTGATGCATCTTAGACAGCCACTTGCTAGCATTTAAGACCCCAGATGCCACTCACCAAAGTAGGACGCAGAATGTTTTCTTATCAGATTTTATTATGTCAATTGACCCAGATGTCCTCTGAAACCACGGTCCCCAGACCCCTGCCCCTGCTGCTCTGGCTTTTGAAGCATTCGGTTTATTCAGGAAACTTCTTGGTTTTTGGTTTAGTCCAGTTGTGCTGACTTCCCCTGTATTGTGTGTAGTCTTTCCTTTCACCTAAAGTAGTTTTTGTCTACTATCTAATTAGTGAATACCCCTCTCCCACCCTCCCTCTCCACCCTCGTATCCCTCAAAGAATATTTTCTTCTGAGTTTAAACTATTTCTTGAGTTCTTATAATAGTGGTATCATACAATATTTGCCCTTTTGCAACTGACTAATTTCACTCAGCAGAATACCTTCCAGATTCCTCCATGTTATTAGATGTTTCACAGATTCATCGTTGTTCTTTATCAATGTATTTTATTCCACTGTGTGAATATGCCATAATTTATTTATCCATTCATCCATTGATGGGCACCTTGGTTGCTTCCACCTTTTTGCTATTGTAAACAGTACTGCAAGGAACATGGGTATGCATATATCTGTTCGTGTAAAGACTCTTATTTCTTTAGGATATATTCCAAGGAGTGAGATTGCTGGATTGTATGGTAGTTCTATTTCTAGCTTTTTAAGGGAGCACCAAATCAATTCCCAAAGTGGTTGTACCATTTTACATTCCCACCAGCAGTGTATAAATGTTCCAGTCTCTCCACAACCTCTCCAACATTTATTATTTTGTGTTTCCTGATTATTCTAGAAGAGAGACAACTTTTCTCCCTCTAGGGGATATCGGGAAACCCTGGTGGCATAGTGGTTAAGTGCTATGGCTGCTAACCAAAAGGTCAGCCTTTCAAAACCACCAGATGCTCCTTCAAAACCCTGTGGGGAAGTTCTACTCTGTCCTGTAGGGTTGCTATGAGCCAGAATTGACTCAACAGCAAGGGGTTTAGAGTATATTGATATATGAGTTAATTTCTGGGTAAGACCCAAGATGTTCCTCAAAAACACTAGCCTAATTTTTTAATATGTTAGATTAAATGATCATTGAAACTAGAACTTGTAGTGCAGCACCAGCATCCCTGGATTGATCCATTGAACTTTGGGAATCTGTCTGGCTATACCCCCAACACTAGATCATCCAGAGCTTCTAGATCTGCCAGAGTCAAAACTTTACCCTGAAGAGCATCTTGAGAAGCCTGCGGCGTATCTCCTTGGTCTTAATGGAATAGATGATAGGATTGAGTATGGGAGGCACAAAGAGGTAGAGGATTGACATGAGCATATGAACAGCATGAGGTAGGCCATTACCAAAACGATGCACAATGGACACACTTACCATAGGCACATAGAAGATGAGCACAGCTAGGATGTGGGAAACACATGTGTTGAGTATCTTGAGTCGCTCCTCACGGGAGGCAATGGCTAGCACTGATCTCAGGATGAGTGCATAGGATATGAGGATGAGTGCAGAGTCCAGGCCAAAGGTGAACAACACAATGGACAGCCCATAGTGGCTATTGACGGAGACATCAGTACATGCCAGCTTAATCATATCAACATGAAGGCAGTAGGCATGGGAAAGGATGTTCTGAGGGTGACAGAACTGCAGTCTGTTCAGAAGCAATGGAAAGACCAGGGTGAAGACAAAGCTGCGGAGGAGAGTACCCAGGCCCATACCCACAATGCAAGCTTTGGTGAGCACCATAGCATAACGAAGTGGGTTGCAAATGGCCACATAGCGATCGAAACTCATGGCCAACAGGATGCCAGATTCTGTCCAGGAGAAGAGGTGAATGAAAAACATTTGGGCCAGGCAGGCATTAAAGTTGATCACCCGGGCACGGAAGCAGAGGACAGCCAGCACAGTGGGCAACGTCGAGAAAGACACACCCAAGTCATTGACTGATAGTAATGACAAGAAGTAATACATGGGTTGGTGCAAGCTCTGCTCCTCCTTGACAATGAGGAGTATCAGAGTGTTTCCCACAATGGAGATGGCATAGAGCAGAAGGAAAGGGAGGTATAACCAGGGCTCCATAGCCTCCATCCCTGGAAAGCCTGTCAGGATGAAGCTGGGAGCACCCGAAGCATTGATCCTGAAGTTGCCCATGAGGGGCTAGGAACATTTGTCACCAGTGAGCGTGATCTTCTGCAGAAATTATGCCATGTATCTAAGGTTATTACTGTTCCTAGGGAGGAAAAAGTAATACTCATAAATTGTGATTCTACATAGATTTCATTCCTGAAATTCACCAGTATTATGATCAGCAAATCATAAAATTTTAGATGTTTAGATAGAAGTTCCGTTCTTAGACACCTTTCAGATGAAGAATAAGTTAGGATTTTTTTAGGGGTTGGGGAGGGCTGGTAGCTCATTCAGTCTTATTAGTAGCCCTCTGGATGCACTCCTTATGACCACTATCACAGTTCTCTTTCATATGCCTTAAGTTTCATAGCCATGACCTTAGGTGATCCCCAAGAGATGTCCACATTTACACCCAGTCTGGCAGATGAGGAACTGTCCAAGAAAGAGAAGAGAACTACCCCAGGTTTTATGCAGAAGCAGTTAAATGGCCAGAAGCAGAACTCAGTAATCCAACTCCATTCCAAGTTGTTCCCATGGTCAAGGGTCCCACATTTCACATTGATATAGTCTATGCAGGAAGCAAATCAGTAACTCATAACTCAGGCACTGTAGTGTGCTAGTAAAGGGCATGCATGGATTCTGGAGTCAGAACAGCCTGGGTTTGAGTCCCAGTGCTAACACTTAATAGCTATGTGACAGGTAAATTTCTTAAACTCTCTGTGCTTCAATTTCTTTATCTGTAAAATAGGGTTAAAATAGAGTTGTTTTTGGAAAGACATAAGGATGGAAAGAGAGAGCAATAATGAGATTTTAACACGGTGTGGCTTAGCGTAAGTATTATAGAAGTACTGCTATTATTTTATTCAAAAACGTGTTTACATGGCGATGCATACCGTACTTTCTTCTCTGAAAGCCCTGGTATATGTTTATAGTCATTTTCCTAACCGTATATCATCACATAGCAGATTATGATACAGACAAGCAAAAGGCAAAAGATTGAGAAAAACTGTAACATTGAAAAAAAATTACATTTCTTTATTTTTTCCTCAGAATTTGTTAAAGAATAGCATTCTTTCGTTTCCATAGCAGACTTCTGTTTTTCCTCTCACAGAATATTAAGCTTCCACACAAGAATGAAAGATGAAGAATACTGCCTTACTCCAGCCCAAATGAAGCTGAGAGAAAAGTAGTGACAAAGGAATAACACGGTGCCCTTTGCATCCTTCCCCTTGCTGTCTTGTGCTGTAGAATTTTATAAACAACCATTTTTGGAAAGAACAATATTTAAGGATATTTTGTAATTGTTCTATAGAATGTCCAAAAACTCTTGCACACTCTTCAGATAAGTGGATTCATCACCCACTTTTGTGACTAAGGTATTAAATCCTATTTTTCCCTTCATAGGTGATAATTCCTGACACTTGAGTGTAATTATACACCATTGAGTAATTTATTAGACACTGCTGCATTTTTTATTTGGCATGACCCTTGGGGGAGAGTTTTTGCTTTTTCCCTGGCATAACCTCACTATTGTATCAAAATATAATCATATTATACAAAAAAAAAAAAAAAAACAGGGAGAAATTACCTACTGGAAAGGACACGAGTCTTGGACAAGGGCTCGGGGAGCTACTGCTGAAGGACAGGGGTACTGAGCAGCAACATCAGATTTCAATAGTCAGGGAGGATGAGCCAGATAAACCCCGGGGGACCTCCCATCCAGTGTAATAAGCCCCCATTAGCAGCAAACAAAGAAACTAACTCTGAAGATTTCAGAATATTGACCTCAAAGAGATGAAAGGGTCGCCCATTTCCTAAGCACCACAATCCTGATTCTCATTCCACCATGTCACATATTTGACTATTTTTAAAAAGTAACAAATAGTTTCCATTGGATCAACTATGACTCATGGAGACCTCATGTGTGTCAGAGTAGAAGGCCAACTTTTCAGAAGTAGATCACCAGGCCTTTTTTCCAAGATGCCTCTGGGTAGATTGGAACATCCAACCTTTAGATTAGCAGCCAAGTCTGTTAACTATTTGCACTACCCAGGCACTCTGTACACAACTACAAGGAAGTCTAAAATTAAATCTAAAATACGTACCTGCTGCTGCAGAATAAGGTCTGTTTCAATACCTCATTCCTGTCCTCTTTGTAGATAATGGAGTTGGGTTGAGTGTTCCTTGCTGACAGTAGCATTTTTTTCTGCTCATTATTTTTTCTCAGTGTTCATATCAAGCAAATGGTGGGAGTGGAGGGTGAAAAGAAAAGTGAGAACAGTGAGAGAGGGAAATGAAGACAGGTAAAAGGGCAGAGAGTGAAAAAGTAACAGAGAGAAGGAGGTAAACAATATAGAGGAAAGAACATGGAGATGGAAGGGCAATGAAAGACCAGATGAGGGATTTGAGGGAGAAAGTGACAGAAACACAGAAAATGGAGATGTAGAAGGAAGGGAAGGCGAATTAGAAGATCAAGAACAGCTGTAAGACAATGTCTTACCTGCCCCAAGTACTCCAGGGAGAACAGGCTATTTACCCTAAGCCAGGCCCAGGCTGCAGAAGACCCCCACATTTGCACAAAAGTTCACAGGAGCTGTCTCTCAGCCTCTGAGCAGTGGTGAGGCTATGGCAAGCTACGATATCTCCAGGCCAAACCCTGTTGTGAACTGGCTCCTCACAGTGTGATCCCAGTGGATACCTCTTGCTGCTTACTCCCATGGGTAGTCCAGGCCTCTCTGCAAGGGCCAAAGCAGAACCTCCTCTCCTCCCAGCTGAGCAGGGCTTACCTGCCCCTGTAACAGGTCCTCCTGGCTCCTGAGATTTTCTCAGGAATGGACTGTGAAGGAGCCTCTTGCAGGTAAGGAATCTGAGTGCTAGTTAAGTGATAAGGCAATACTATTAAGTGATGAGCCAAGCATAGAACTCATTCTTCCTAGCCTCCAGTCAGGAAGTCCCCACTCCAGGCTCTCTTCTCATGGAATTTTGAGAAGCCAGAGTGTATGAGGGGCTGTTGTTGCCAGTGATAGAAACATAATAATCATCCATAATATTCCATGTCTACAACATCCTAGAAACCATCAAGAGTTTTACAGGCATTGTCTCTTTCAATCCTCACAAATCAAATTTAGAGGTTTTTTTTGCCATTTTACAAATGAGAAAACTGAGTTCCCAATGTCAAACTAGTCCAGAATTTTACTACTACCAAAAGTTCATTCAAATATAGACCATTAATTTATTCACTTAAACTTTTCAGAACCACTGCTAAGAAACGCTATCCAGCAGAAACCCTGGGATGTACCCTACATACCTCTTCATCATCACCATTTCTATTCTTTTGTTCTGTATAATTTCCTATTTGACTCTGATTGTCTCTCTGTCTTTGCCTCTTTCTGTACAACCTCTCTCAAAAATAAACAGGGAAAATGAAATAATAAAATAAAAATCAATCTCTCTAATCTTGTACGACAGCACACATCTGGCTTTTTCCTAAGCCATCAGCTAAGATCGGGGTGGGGGGGCAGGGGGCAAGCCTGGTAGTTTCCTCTGTATCTGAAGCAGAGAAAATACATTTTCTGTAGTGTTTTAGTGTTAAAATAAGAGAGAATATATTTTCTAGTTTAGCTCTATAAGCTGTGATGAAAATCTTTAGTCTTTAAAAACGTCGATTATTTGCTCTGGAACCTGTCTCACAATTGTTCCATTGTAGAAAAACAAGGTAATCAAGATTTTTGTTGTTGATTAAACCATGTTTCTCTCTGAGGTGACAAAAACAATGAGCGATACCATCAGCACCCAGCACCCGAGATAATTGAGCAAAACCTAGACCCATCCAGTGACGGAAACCAGGATGGCGTAAAGAGGCCTGCAAGACGTCAACAATAAGTCACTTTGTCATTATTTCCCCCTCAAAGAAGAATCAACATTCTTGGGAATTTCTAAACCCTGACCCTCTCCCTGGAAAAGCCTTTTGTAGCCCTCTTGTGGCAGACAGAATCTGGGGGAAACTTTGCCCCCTCTGTCTCCTGAACACAGTGTTCAATAAAGCCCTCTTGCTGCTTACCTCCTGCTGTTTCACTATTGGCTCACGGCAGACGGCTGGAATCCGCAATTTGCCCTAACATGCCTCCCTCCCAGGCCCAGGACTTATGCCTGGGCCTCTATACTGCCACTTGAGCAAGTGAATCCCAGGTGGTTGAACCTTTAAGCTCCGGTGATTTGTGGTTATACCTTTGGTGGCAGACGTGGGAATGGGGAAATCCATTAGGGGAAAATGCAGAAAGTGTGGCATAGTTGGGAAAACAACTCTTTGGAATCAGACCCAAGTATGAATATTAACTCAGTCACTAACTAGTTATAGTAAAACCTGTGAAAGGCGGAATCTGTTTAAGGTGGAAACCTGTCAGAGAAAAAAAAAACCAAATATTTTCTATTAAAATGAGTGAAAGAAAAGTGGTAAGTCTGCACCCTGTCAAAGAGAGAAAACTTGAGAGACCCAGAAAAACAAGGCAGTCCCATCGAGTTCCATCTCTCACAGGTTTCACTGTATATGATTTTAGTTGTAACTTAAAACTCAGGCTCCTCAGCTTTAAAGTAGGGGTGATGATATCCTACAAACTTCCTCATCAGGTAGTTGTGAGCATCAAATTGATCTTAGCTTGGCACATGGCAGGAATGCAATAAATGTTATTTGCTTTTCCTCACTGTCATCTACTCACCTTTGGGTGCCAGAAGAGAACAAATGGTGGAATTCAGAGAGACTTCTTCTAGTCAATAGTGGGGATGAAGAGAGTGCTCCGGCAACTCTGTAGCACTTTGCCCTTCCTAAGCTACAGTCTGGCAGACGATTCCAATAACTGGTTTAGAGTAAGGCTCTTTGATGTTTGATTTAATCACTATATGCCTGCGTATGGCTTGCTTTCCCTGTTTTATATGTATTGAAAAAGAGCTTGTGGCTTTTGAACCAAGGTATTTTGATAATGCTGGGAAGTTCTAAATTCAAATATATTGTAGAGAATGCAGAAAATTGGGAGTGATCTTGCCTCTTTTATCTCAGGTCTAAATTTAAATGAGGCAAAGCTCTAAGGAGAGCAGTAAAGAAAGATTCTAATACTAAAAAATTTGTTCACCTATTTACAAAGAAATTTTTGTGGTTATAATACAATATTTATCATTAGGATATGTTGTTAGATGGAAAGAAAACTACTTTCAAACAGCTGAAGTATTGTATAATATTTTTTAATTGTAAATACAATTTTTTAAAATACTATCAAATTTTTCAACATATGCTAGATGAAGCTTAAGAATAAACATTTTAAGTCATGCACAAGTGTGTATGTTAGTTTCTTAGGCAAAGTGTATATTATTCAACAGAAACTTAAAATCTAATTTTATCAAATCATATTAATTTTTTTTTGCAATTTATAGTCAGTTGTAACCTTATTTAAATCTATAAAATGTTTGTTTCCTTGTTTAATCATTCCCAAATGCCTGCCCCAGTGTTCATCATACTTATGCATACATATCCTTCAAAGGAATACTGTGCTGGTTATTAGACTATGCTTTGTGAAGCCAGAGCTGGGATTACTCTCTGCACTGCCAGCTGGCTGCCTGTGTCACTCTGCAGCAGGAGGCACTAGAGGCAGACTGGAAACCTGGATGAGGGTAGAGGGTTTGCTCTTTTATGTTTGCTTTCTGTTCCTCAGTGCCCAAACAAGTGATTCTCCTTGGCAACAGCAATTGATACTACCAACAGCAGTTGATTCCAATTTATATGTGTGTGTTTTCTTTCTCTCCCTTACTTTAAATCAGCCTCACCATGCATCTCTGTACAGGGATTTGAGGGTCCCTCCTCAAAAGTGTTCATCCCAGCTCTGTGGGGACATTCCTTCAAAGTTCTGATAAGCAGAACTTCCTCCCTTCTGGCAGTAAACTATTTCAGCGATTACTAATTCTCTACTGTGACATCATCCCCTATATTGCAGACACAAGACCACATTCACTCCCAACTAAGTTATGTGTATAAAAAAAGGTTTCTAAGAACCTATTTTACAAAAGTCTAATCAAGAATAACTGATGGTGAACCTTTTCTCATTCCATCGATATTGAGTTGAATTTATCTGAACTGATGGGAAAGGTGTAAGATTCCATCAATCTCACTAAGTGACATATTTCTACAACAAAATAGGTTTACTTAAAACATTTATAAAATTGCTTTTTTGTGCCTTTGGTGAAAATTTACAGCTCAAGTTAATTTCTCATACAAAAATTTCGATACATACCGTTATGCAATATCAGTGTGAGCACTTCCTCATGTATCTGTTAGCCGCCTGAATGCCTTCTTCGGTGAAGTGTCTGTTCATATACGTTGCCTATTTTTTAATTGAGTTGTCTTTCTGTTGTTGAAGTGTTGCAGTATTGTGTAGATTTTAAAGAGATTAAAACCTTATTGGATATGTTGCAGCCAAAAATTTGTTCCCAGTCTGTAGGTTCTCTTTTTACTCTTTTGGTGAAGTCTTTTGATGAACATGGGTGTTTGACTTTTAAGAGCCCCCAGTCATCTAGTTTATCTTCTGGTCTTTGTGCATTGTTAGTTATGGCTTGTAAAATTTAAACTTTTATATTGCTTTTAATAATGTATATTTATTTAAAAAATCTAAGAATATAATGCTTTAACATTTGTATCCTATTAAAAAAATTTTTTTAAAAATAATTTCTAATTACATGTATATGTATATTGCAAACAAATATGAAAGCATAATCATCACAACAATTTTAAGCATAAAAATAGAGATGGAGGAGAAAGGATCTACTTCAAGGAGACAAAGGAATAATATTAAATTCCTGACAGTCAAAAGGAGGTTTTTCATATTTTAAACAGCTTAATAATGAGAAAAGGAAAGAAAAAGTGAAGAGGAAAAAAAGACAGAAAGCAAGAGAAGAAAAAAAGTAGATAAAACATATGCCTACTAGATATTTATTTCCAGGACTTTCCTGGAAAAGTGGTCCTCAAAATGTCCCTTCCTTATTGTTAGCTCCATCATGTTGGCACCAACTCACGGCAACCCCATTCTCCTACATTTAATTTATCCCTTCTGTTTTTTCTCTGGAAACCCTGGTAGCATAGTGGTTAAGTGCTATGGCTGCTAACCAAAGGGTTGGCAGTTCGAATCAGCCAGGCACTCCTTAGAAACTCTATGGGGCAGTTCTACTCTGTCCTATAGAGTCGCTATGAGTCAGAATCGACTTGACGGCACGGGGCTTGGTTTTTTTTGTTTTTTTTTGTTTTTCCTAGGAGCCCTGGCGACACACATATTAACTGCAAGGTTGCCAACCATAATGTCGGTGGTTGGAATCCACCAGCCATTCACCAGGAGAAAGATGGGACAGTCTGATCTCATAAAGATCATATCCTTGGAAACCCTATAAGGCAGTTCTACCCTGTCCTATATGGTATCCATGAGTTGGAATTGACTCAATGACAATTTTTCTGTTGCTTTTGTTTTGTTTGTTTTTCTCTACCTCAAAACGTACAGAGTGAATCAAATCATTAGGGCAGGTCTCCTGGGTTTAAACATAGTACTGAGACTACAAATAGCCTCACTTTCCACACCTCTTGACTAGAGGAAGCCAAGAAGCAGAACTGAGCTGAAGATACTCACTGCATTCAGAAAACCAAGGAAGGATAAAACTTTTCAATACAGATTACACACTTAGACTCCATAACTCCCCTTATCACACCCACACAAACCTGTACAGATAGACAAATTTACTCTCACTAAAAATACCTTCATTGAGATACACACCTCCTGCAGAAACCATCACTCTGCCACCCTCACCCACATAGGCTCGCACCCATATGCTACCCATCCTTAGAGGGCTCCATCCGAACTGTCTTCATCTGCAGATGAATGTCTTCACACAGGTATGTTCTTGAAATCAGATTCCCACAACTAAGGGAGTTTGAAGGGGTAGCTGGGCGAAGCACACCTTTTGCACTCAACTACTAACCAAAAAGTTGGTGGTTTGAAGCCACCCAGAAGCTCTGTGGGAGAAAGACCTGGCGATCTACTTCCATAAAGATTACAACCAAGAAAACCCTATGGAGCAGATCTACTCTGTAAACCATGGGCTTCATCAGTTGAAATTAACTTGACAGCAACAGGTTGGGTTGTTTTTTTTTTTTTTTTTTCATTTTAGGTTTGAAAGGGGGCCTCAAAAGATCAGTGAGTGTATGACCAAAAACAAAACAGGGACAAGTTTTCCCCCATTCTAGACCAGAGTGAATTCCCAGCTGAAAGCCCTTTTGTCATTGTTTTTCCTGGAAAGCAACCTCACTTGTACCCAATCATTTCTGGCCCCCATACCCATAGAGCCTCACAGAGTGGCACCTTTCTTACATATGTCATTTGAATTGTTCCTTTTGGGGCATGAAAGGGATGGGAAGAGAAAGGAAAATAAGATAATATTCCAATTTCCCACCCTCCACAGTTGAAGATTTTTCCCCAGGTGTCACAGGGCAGTGTTCAGTCTGAGCCCAAGAGTGCCAGGTGTCATCAATGAACCTGTCTTGCAAATAGGAGGAGTGCTCTTCTTGTCACTTTGGAGTTCAGAAGATAAGTAAAGGGATTGTAGCAATAGGAACTGATGTTAGACAATGCATTAAAAAGATAGGAATTCATACCTTGGCAACGTAAATTGAGAGTTAGGTAAGATGGAAACACCAAACTGATTAGGAGACCCAAGACCTCATTTCAGTTTTGCCCATAACATGTTTGTGACCTGGATTGCGTCAGTTCTCCTTTCTGGAGTCGGTCTTCCCAACGTTTAGACTAGGGTGAGAATACTTATTATATTCTCTCCTCTCTGTAATTCAGCTAGGAGAGAAAGAGCTTCTGAAAATGGAGGGTATCATTATTTTGGGCATCAAACTTTTTATCCCATGTATTTTGCTTTAGGTTAAACCACAGAAACCTTATGGGGTAAGTAGGCCAGGCATTGCCATTACCAATTTAGAGATGGCAAAACTGACTATGAAAAATGTTATAGGTTTGTCCAATGTTACATAGAGAGGAAATTGGAAAGCTGAGATTGGAATTTCATTGCTCTTTCTAAACTAAGACTCATAAGAGAAGTAAAACATTTTGGTCAAGGTCACAACAATCTAGTGAAGGGATCAGAACTATAATTCAGATTTCCTGGCAGCACAGACAGATTTCTTTAAAGTACACTACTTTAATGAAGGAGGGTGTGTATCATAAATTCTCCAAAAGGAAAAAAAAAAAAAACTCACTTCTTCAAGGTTTATTTACTGTTGGCATCTGCAGGATACTGAAATTCTCTGTGAGTCAGCTCCCATCAACACTTGACATTCCAATTTGGACATCACATCCGAACATTACAGTAGTAAATATGCAGGACTGTGAGTTGGCTTTGACATAGTTGGAGGTACAGTCTTGCTTTCTTCTACTATGCTCATGTAAGAGCTTAAATCACTGTGGATATTCAGTTATGAAGCTTATGAGTACATATAAGATGCCTAGCATTTTCCTAAGTACTTCAGGTGAGATGAAAAAGAAATTTTTTGATTTGTATTTGGGCTGATAAAATATAAACAGAGAAAGCAAAGTAAATGCAAAATTACAGCTTTATGTTCAAAAGTCAATGACATATCACTACGAGTTGTCAAAATTGACTCTTACAGTGAACACTGATGGAAATATCTACATACAGATTAGTCATCAGCTTGTGGAGATTACAACAACATATGGTCCCATTGAAAAGCACATGGATTGTAATGGAAGAATGAAAGAAATAAAAAATCTTACTAAGGGCTGGTTTAGAAGGGAAGGCTTTTGCAGGCAATAATATTTTCCCAGCGATTTAAAAAATAGAAAAGGGAGAAATAAAGGAAGAAGCCTCACTGTGAGGGAGCAATGGCATGACTACAGAGCATCGGCAAAAATACCCACAGGTACATGTGGACAGTCAGTAAGTGATGCACAAGATACAATTGGAAATAAGTCAGGGATGGTCAGAATGTGCAGAAGCTTACATGCCTAACTTAGTGCTTGGAATACAAAACTCAAAATATGACTGGAAAGGAAAGCAGATGCAAAAAAAGAAAAGAATATATGTAATAAAGTCTGTGATTGCTGAACAAGTGAATAACAACAAATCTTTTTTTCTCAGTCTGAAGAGATTATTTCCCAGGAAGATCATCTGTTCATCTGAATGAACCAAAGACCAACAGGGCAGACATACCAACACTGCTTGGATAAACTCCTTCATTTGGCAAGCAGCATGTCAGATTCTAACACCAGTGATAACACTCTCTCAGCCACTCTCTTTCTGACAGGAATCCCAGGGATGGAGGACAGTCACATCTGGATTGCTATCTCATTTTGTGTCATGTACCTGGTGGCACTAGCTGGAAATACTTCCCTTATTTTGGTCATTGTGACAAGTAATACTCTTCATGAACCCATGTACCTCTTCCTTTGCCTTCTCTCACTCACCGACTTGGCCCTCGGCTCGACCACAGTGCCCAAGACGCTGGCTATTTTGTGGCTCCATGCTGGTGAGATTTCCTTTAATGGCTGCCTGGCCCAGATGTTTTGTGTACATTCTATCTATGCTCTGGAGTCCTCAGTTCTTCTTGCCATGGCCTTTGATCGATACGTGGCTATCTGCAAACCTCTCAGATATACAACCATCCTCAACCATGGTGTCATAGGCAGAATAAGCTTTCTTGGACTATTCCGTAGTATAACTGTTGTTTCCCCCTTCATCTTCTTGCTGAAGCGACTGCCCTACTGTGGGCACCGTGTCATGGCACACACTTACTGTGAGCACATGGGCATTGCTCGACTAGCCTGCGCCAGTATCACTGTCAATGTTGTCTATGGACTGACTGTAGCCCTGCTGGCAATGGGTCTGGATTCCATCCTCATTGCCATATCTTATGGCTTTATCCTCCATGCTGTCTTTCGCCTGCCATCCCATGACGCTCGGCACAAGACTCTGAGTACCTGTGGTTCCCATCTTGGAGTCATCCTGGTTTTCTACATTCCTGCCTTCTTCTCCTTCCTCACTCACCGCTTTGGCAGACACCGTGTCCCCAAGCATGTGCACATCTTTCTGGCTAATCTCTATGTGCTTGTGCCTCCTGTACTCAACCCAATCATCTATGGGGCCAGAACCAAGGAGATCCGGGGTCAACTTCTACAAATGCTTCGCTTGAGGAAGGACTTAGTATAGAGGCTGGACATGAGAAAAAAAGATAAATTGGCAGGAGAACTGCCTAGTGCAATTACATGCGTTGAAACCTATGATGTAGAAGGGATGGGTTGACTTGGGAAGGAATTTTGAAAGGAAAAAGACTAGGAAGATGAATTAGAAATATCAGTGATCACATTGAACTTGTCATGTTCCCGAGAGTGGAATTGCTCAGAGATGTGATAATATTTTCTCTCTTGTATCAGAATGAGCTATGATTTACCAAAGATGAAGGCTGTTCCTGGTCTTGAGGAGATTCTACTGGGAGGGAAAATGGAAAAATCAAAAACAAAAACTCTTGGAGTGAATTTGAATCTGGACTCCACCAATTTGAGTAATGGTTAAGAGACAGGATTTCAATCCTGACTCTTCTAATTATTTGCTGAGTCCTTCTGTGTCTCAGTTTGGCCAGTCATAAAGTGGGGATAATGATAATACCTAACTTAAGTTTGTGGTGAGGAACAAATAAAGGAATAAATGTAGAAAACATAGAACACTGCTCAAAATATAATAAAATTCAAAATCAAACCCCTTGCCATCGAGTCGATTCTAACTCATAGTGACCCCATATGACAGAGTAGAACTGCCCCATAGGGTTTCCAAGAAGCAGAGCTGGATACAGGCCCATAAAACAAAATGAGAGACAATAGATAAGTGGTACACAATACTGGAGAAGCTAGCACAACTTGTCCAAGGCATATATTTCCATCCCAGCTGTCTCTTCCACTTGGAAGAATTAGGAGAAATCACATCCTAAAATGGTCTACTCTAAAATAGATCATAATTTTAGTTAAGAACAATTTTTACATGAGAATTTTGTTATTTCTTGCACCTTATGTACTACAGAGTGTACCCATAGCACAGAGCGTGCCAATAGCACAAAGTGTACCCACAGGAAATTAAATTGACCACTAGCACTGTGCCTGTTCTTTAATAAAATATATATATATATATGTTCTTTAATAGATGGTTAAATAATTATCTTTTTTTCTATTTCTTTTTCAAACAATTTTTTTTGGCTGAAGGGTAAAAATTTGGTTCTACATTTTTCTCCAGTTCTGTCTGGGGCCATCTACTGTGATCCCTGTTAGAGCAGTCAGTGGTGGTAGCAGGGCACCATCTAGTTGTACTGGACTCAGTCTGGTGGAGGCCATGGTAGATGTTGTCCATTAGTTGTTTGGACTAATCTTTCCCTTGTATCTTCAGTTTTCTTCATTACCCCTTGCTCTCAAAGGGGTGAGACCAGTGGAGTATCCTAGATGGCCCCTTATAGCCCCTTAAGATCCCATAGTCTCAATTACATATGCATTATGGATATGACTACAATGAATACAAAATGGTTTGTGCTTGACATTTTCAAACGTGCCACAAATATACATTGCACTTTTATATGCAAATATAATCTTTTATTCATTCTTCTATTATTTTTGTGTGTATGCCTAGTGTATTTCAGGCTCTGCGTTAGGGCCTGAAGAGTACAAAGAGAAACAAAATATGACTCCTTCGCATGAGTTTCTTATAATCTAGTGCTGTGTGCCGTTGAGTCAATTCCGACTCATAGTGACCCTATAGGACAGGGTAGAACTACCCCATAGGGTTTCCAAGGATCAGCTGGTAGATTTGACCTGCCAACATTTTGGTTAGCAGCCAAGCCCTGTGCCAACAGGGCTCCTTACAGTCTAGTAAAAAAATTAGAAGAGACTAATTAACTGAAGTAACTGACCTGACTAAAACACATTCCAAGTATATTGGGATATAAAGCAGGGAGTGAACAATTCTAATTGTGGTGAAAGAAAATCTTACACAAAACCTTTCTTTACTCTATGGCTTATGCAAATGATATTTTGCATTTACCCTTGATGAATAACATTAGTAAGTAAGCCACCTTATGTATTATCATATAAGTTAGAGCAGTTTATTTTATTCCCTCTTTTAAACAGGCTAATGAGGTTTTTTTTTTTTTTTTTTTAATGAGGTAGGTAGGTGAGAGATAGGTGTCCATTTTATGGGTGAGGAAATTAACACAGAGGCTCAGTCCACTTATTCAGGAACTAAGGAATGTAGTGGGGGGTATTATGGGGAACAGAAGGAAAGGAAACAAAATTTTCTAATATGAAACTCTGATTTCAGAAGTCATTATTAGTTCATATGTTCATTCATTAATTTCTTTACTCATTATTTCCTTCACTTATTTCTCCTTTTTTTTTCAATTATTCATTCCTTATTATTATACTGTCTTTGAACATTATCTTTGAACATTATCCAGGTGGAAGGCCTAGGAAGGTCTGATATCAATGGACAGGGTTGAGCAAGGCAAGACTGATGCCTTGGGGAGTTAACAGTCCCTCAGAGGAAAGCACATAGATATGAACTTAATGGCACTAATGATGGATTGAAGGAAGAGTCACAGAAGAGAAGCAAAAGACTTTGTGTTACAGATTAGCAGATGTCTTCGATTTCTCCATGTGAAAGGAACATAACCAGTAATCCTAGAATCTAATCCTGACTACCTAATTATCATAGTTGTTAAATTCCAAAACATCACAACTTTTCAAACACCATGATTGCAAAGACCCTGGCTCCCGGAAACATCTGAAATCAACCACCCAAGGTAAACGTGCATGTTGATAATCATGTGACACCTAGCCCATAAGCTCCTCTACCTGTGCCTCAGCTTTTTTCAGAGTTGCCTAGGCCAATAACCAAAAAGTCCAGACGCAACACCAAGTATCCTAAAGCTAGTTCCCAATTCTTCCAGAGAATAGTCCCACTCTGTAGTGATACTTGACATTCTTCTGGTGATTCTTGAAGAGAGACAATTTTTCTGCCTCTAGAGGGCATTGATATATGAGTTTAATTTCTGCATCAGACCCAAGATGGTCCTGGAAAATGCTAGCCCAGTGAATTAGACTAAATGATTGATTCCTGAAACTAGAACTTGTAGTGCAGCACCAACATCCCTGGATTGATCCATTGAACTTTAGGGGTCTGGCTGGCTATACCCCCAACACTAGATCATCCAGAGCTTCTAGATCTGCCAGAGAGTCAGACCTTTACACTGAAGAGCATCTTTAGAGGCCTGAGGTATATCTCCTTGGTCTTTGTGGAATAAATGATAGGATTGAGCATGGGAGGCACAAAGAGGTAAAGGATCGACAAGAGGATATGAACAGCATGGGTAGGCCATTACCAATGTGATGCACAGTGGACACACTTAACATGGCAGGTAAGGGAATGGAGAAATCCATTTGGGGAAAATGCACAAAGTGTGGCATAGTTGGGAAAACATAATCTTCGGAATCAGGCCCAGGTATGAATATCAACTTGGTCACTAACCAGTTACGGTAAAACCTGTGAATGCCGTAACCTAGATAAGGTGGGAACCTGTCAGAGAAGGAAAACTTCAAAATTTTCCATTACAATGAGTGATAGAAAAGTAGTAAGACTGCACCCTAAGACAGAAAATTTGCGAGGCCCAGAAAAACAAGGCGTTCTAGTCAAGTTCCAGCTCTCACAGGTTTTACTTTTTTGTATGATTTCAGTTGTAATTTAAACCTCAGGCTCCTCATCTGTAAAGGAGAGATGATAATATCCTACAACCTTTTTCATCAGGTAGTTGCAAGCTTCGAATGGATTCTTAGCTTGGCACATGGCAGGAATGCAATAAATGTTATTTATTTTTACTCACCATCATCTACTCATCTTTGAGGACTGCGAGAGAACAAACAGGATGGAAATCAGAGACACTTCTTCTAGTCAGTAGTGGGGATGAAGAGAGTGCTCAGGTAACTCTATGGTGCTTTGCCCTTCCTAAGCTACAGACTGGGGGACAATTCTAATGTTGTGGTAGTGCAGTGGTTAAGAGTTTGCCCGCTAAACAAAAGGTCAGCAGTTCCAACCCACCAGCTGCTTCTTGGAAACAACATATGGGGTGGTTCTACTGTGTCCTATAGGGTCACTATGAGTTGAAATCAACTCAACCACAACAGGTTTAAAATAAGGCTCTTTCGTATTGGATTCAATCACTGGATGCTTGCCTGGCGCTTGCTTTCCCTGTCTTATACATATTGAAAAAGAAGGTGTGGTTTTGAATTTTGAAAAGTTTGGGAAGTTCTGAATTTGAGTATATTGTAGAGCAGTCAGAAAACTGGGAGTGATCTTGTCTCTTTTATGCCAGGTCTAGATTTAAATGAGGCAAAGTTCTAAGGAGAGTTCTATGAGAGAACATTGAAGAAAGATTCCAAACAAAAAATTTATTCACATATTCAAAAAGAAACTTTTGCAGTTATAATAAAATATTTATCATTAGTACATGTTGTTAGATGGAAAGAAAAATACTTTCAAACAGCTGAAGAACTGTATAATATTTTAAAAATAATCTATAATTTTTTAAAGTACTATCAAATTTTTCGGTATACTCCACATGAAACTTAAGGATGAAAATTTTAGGTCATGTCCAAGTGTATATGTTTGTTTTTAGGGAAGGTGTGTATCATTCAACTGGAACTTAAATTTTATTTTTATCAAATTATGTTAATACTTTTTTTTTTTGCAATTTATAGTCATTTGGAGTCTTATCTAAATTTATGAAATGTTTGTTTCTTTGTTTAATAATTCCCAAATGCCCACACCCAAAATTCAGCATACTTATGTGTACATAATCCTTCAAAGGGATACTGTGCTGGTTATTAGGCAATTGTTTTTCAGTTTGAAAACTATGTTTTTGTGTTCTGCTTTGTGAAGCCAGAGCTGGGATTACTCTCTACAGTCCCAGCTGGCTACCTTTTTCAGTTTGCCAGTAAAGGGCACTAGAAGCAGACTGGAAAGCTGAAGGAGGGCAGAGGGATTGCTCTTTCATATTTGATTTCTGTTCCTGTCAGTGCCCAAACAAAGGATTTTCCTTGGCAACAGCAATTGATACTAGCAATGGCAGTTGGTTCCAATTTGTGCTTTTGGTTCTGCCCCCACCCCCCTTACTTCAAATCAGCCTCATCATGCCTCTCCGTACAGCACCAGGAACTTGAGGTTGCTCCTTAGAAGTGTTTATCCCAGCTCTGCAGGGACCCTCCTTTGAAGTTCTGATAAGCAGAACTTCCTCCCTTCTGACAGTAATGGATTTCAGGAATTACTAATTCTGTATGATAACTTTGTTCTGTATATTGCAGATACAAGACCCCATTCACTCCCAGTAAAGTTATGTGTATAAACAAAGATTTCTTAGAAATTATTTTATAAAAATCAAATCAAGAATAACTGACAGTGAACCTTGTCTCATTCCATCAATGTTGAGTTGGGGTTATATGAACTGATGGGAAAAGGATAAAATTCCATCAATACACTAAGGAACATATTTCTATAACAAAATAGGTTTACATAAACCATTTATAAAATTTAAATTTTTATACTGCTTTTAATACTGTATATTTATTTAAAAAACTAAGAATATAATACTTTGACATTTGTATCCTATTAGTTACAGGAAAAATAATTTCTAATTACATTTTTTAACATATTTATATTGCAAACAAATATGAAAGTGTGATCATCACAACAATTTTAAGCATAAAAGTAGATATAGAGGACAAGGCATCTACTTCAAGGAGACAAAGGAATAATACTAAATTCCTGACAGTCAAACAGGTTGTTCCTGTTTTAAATAGATTATGGTGATTTAGAAATGTCTGTGCTATTTGGCACAAATGGTTAAGGTCTCAACTACTGGCCAAAAGGTTGGCAGTTCAAACCCACTCAGAGGTACCTGAAGATCTACTTCCTAAAGGTCACAACATCGAAGACTCTATGGAGTAGTTCTACTCTATAACATATGGGGTCACAATAAGTCGAAATCAACTGGACAGCAGCTAACAACAACATAAAATATATATATATATATATATATTTTCAAAATCCTTTCAGAGAGTACCCAAGAAATATTTAGAAGACTGCTGGTCTGAGTTACTATGAGAGGGGATAGGTGTTACAGTGGAATTAATTTCTCCTGGAAGGAGCCTTGATGGAAGGAATCCTAGACAAGAAGATTTGATGGATGGCTAATGTCAAGAGATATGAGGATCTGGCTAGAGCACTGGTGTCTTTCACTACCAAGGCTAACTTCATGGGCAAGCAACACAGGCAGTGGCACAGAGCTCCAAGCTCAGAAGAACCCGTGCATTATTAAATGCTCTGTCATTTTCTTGAAATGGTTAATAATTTTATCTTTAAACTTGTGCTTTCTAATAAAGTTTAATGATACAATGGAGCATGTGTGTGTCTTCCACCACTCCTTGCTAGAGTTTCACATACAGATTTTGTGATGCCTCGTGAGCAGAGAAATTTGGTGGACACACAGTGACTGACAGTTCAAGAAGACACAAAGAAATACAGAGAAAAGTAAAGAAAAAGTGGAGAAGGAGAAAAGAAAGCAAGAGAAGAAAAAAAGAGGATAAAACACTCGTACTAGAAGTATATTTCCACGACTTTCCTTGAAAAGTGGTCCTGAAAATGTTCCTTCCTCATTTTGTTGTTAGCTCCATCATGTCGGCCCCAACTCACAGCAACCCCATACTCCTTGCTTTATTTACCCTTCCTATTTTTTTTTTTTTTCCTCTAGGAGTCCTGGAGGCACGGTGGTTAAGCGCACAGCTGCTAACCAAAAGGTCAGTGGTTGGAACCCACTAGTTGCTCAATGGGAGAAAGATGAGGCAGTCTACTCCCATAAAGATCACAGCCTTGGAAACCCTATAAGGCAGTTCTACACTGTCCTATAGGGTCTCTATATGTTGGAATTGACTCGATGACAATGTTTTTTTTTTTCTCTCCCTCAAAAAGTGCACAGTGACTCAAATCCCTAGGGCAGCTCTCCTGGGCTTTCACACAGGAGTTAGGCCATAAATAATCTCACTTACCGTGCCTTTTGTTTAGAGGAAGCTGAGAAGCAGAACTGAGCTAGACACTTACTGTACTCAGAAAACCAAGGGAGGATAAAACATTTCAATACAGATTACACACTTAGACTCCATAACTCCCCTTATCACACCCACACAAACCTTCACAGATAGACAACTTTACTCTCACTAAAAACACCTTCATTCAGATACACATCTCCAGCAGAAACCATGACTCTACCACCCTCGCTCACATATGGTTCCCACCCATACACTACATACCCTTACAGGGCTCCATCCTAAGTGTCTCCATCTGCAAATGAATGTCTCCACACAGGTATGTTCTTGAAATCAGATTCCTACAACTTAGGTGGTTTGAAGAGTTAGCTTGATGGTGCAAATCTTTTGCACTCAACCACTGACCAAAAAGTTGATGGTTTGAAGGCACACAGCAGCTCTGTGGGAGAAAGACCTGGTGATCTGCTTCCATAAAGATTACAATGAAGAAAACCCTATGGAGCAGGTCTACTCTGTAAACCATGGGGTCTTCATGAGTTGAAATTGACTTGACAGTAACAAGGTGGGTTTTTTTTTTTTTTTTTTCATTTTAAGTTTGAAAGGGGGCCTCAAAAGATCAGTCATCGCAGGACCCAGAAACAAAACTAACAGGGGCAAGTTTTCCCCCATTCTAGACCAGAGTGAATTCCCAGCTGAAAGCCCTTTTGTCATTCCATTTCCTGGAAAGCAACTTCCCTTATACCCCAATCATTCTGGTCCCCATACCCATAAATGCTCACAAAGTAGCAGTCTTCTTGTAGTGGCCATTTGAAATCCTCCTTTTGGGGCATGAAATGGATGGGAAGAGGGTAGAAAATAAGGTAATACGGCTCCAATTTCCCACTCTCCACAGTCCAAGATTTTTCCCCAGGTGTCACAGGGCAGTGTTCAGGCTGAGCACAAGTGCAGCAGGTGTCATCAGTGAACTTGTCTTAGAAGCAGGAGGGGTGTACTTGTCACTTTGGAGTCCAGAAGATGAGTAAAGTGATTGCAGCAATAGGGAGTGATATTACACAATGCATAAAAAGATAGGAGTTCAAACCTTAGCAAGGTAAATGGAAAGTTAGTTAAGGTAGAAAGAACAAACTGATCAGGAGACCTAAGACCTCATTTCAGTTCTGCCCATAACATGTTTGTGATATGGATTGCATCAGTCCTCCCATCTTGAGGTGGTCTTCCCAATGTTTAGACTAAAGTGAAATTACTTATTATATTCTATCCTCTCTGGAATTCTGTTAGGCGATAAGGAGCCTCTAAATGGGGAGTATCATTATTTTGGGCATTATTTTATCCCATGTATTTTACTTTAGGTTAAACTGCAGAAACCTTACGAGGTAAGTAGGCCAGATGTTACCAATTTAGAGAAGACAAACCTGAAGATGGAAACATTTATAGGATTCTGCAATGCAACATAACGAGGACATTGGAAAGCTGAGATTGTGAATTTTATTGATTTTTCTAAATTAATACTGTTAACAGAAGTAAAACAATTCGGTCAAGGAATCAGACCTATAATTCAGATTGCCTGGCATCACATAGAGATTTCCATTCAGTACACTACGTTACTGAGGGAGGGTGTATATCATAAATTGTCTTAAAAATAAAAAATAACCTCTCAGAATTTATTTACTGTTGGCCTCTCCAGGATACTGAAATCTCTCTGTCCACTTGACATTTCGATCTGGATGTCACATTGAGACATTACAGTGGTAGGTATGCAAAGCTGTGAACTGGCTTTGCCATAGTTGGGAGTACAATCTCTTGCTTTCTTCTGTTATGCTCATGTGAGTCCTCAAAGCACTGCAGATATTCAGTTATGAAGCATGTGAGTATATTCAGGATGCCTAGCATTTTCCTGAGCACAGCAGATGAGATGAAAATGAAACTATTTGATGTATATTTGGGCTGATAAGATAAAAACAGAGAAAACAAAGTGAACACAAAATTACAGCTTTATGTCTAAAAGTCAATGACATATTACTAAGAGTTGTCAAAATTGACTCTTTTAGGGAACATTAATCAAAAGATCTACATATAGGTTAGTCATCAGCATGTGAAGGTTACTACATATGGTCTCACTGAAAAGGATGTTGACATGTAAAGGAAGAATGAAAGTAATAAAAAATCTTACTAAGGCCTGGTTTAGAAGGGAAGGCTTCTGCAGGCAATAAAATTTTCCCAGAGGCTTAAAAAATAGAAAAGGGAGAAATGAAGAAAGAAGGCTCACTATGAGTGAGCAATGGTGTGAAAAAGATCGTTGGTGAAAATACCCACAGATACACGTGGACGGTCAGTAAGTGATGCACAAGATACAACTGGAAATAAGACTGGGATGGTCAGAATGTGCAGGGGCTAACATGCCTAACTTGGTGCTTGGAATACAAAACACAAAACATGACTGGAAAGGAAAGCAGATGCAAAAAAAGAAAAAGAATGTATGTGCTTAAGTCTGTGATTGCTGAACAAGTCTTTTTTTTTTTTTTTTCTCAGTCTGAAGAGATCATTTCCCAGGAAGATCATCTGTTCATCTGAATGAACCAAAGACCAACAGGGCAGACATACCAACACTCCCTAGATAAACCCCTTCATTTGGCAAGCAGCATGTCAGCTTCCAACATCAGTGATAATACTCTCCCAGCAACTCTCTTTCTGACAGGGATCCCAGGGATGGAGGACAGTCACATCTGGATTGCTATCCCATTTTGTGTCATGTACCTGGTGGCACTGGCTGGAAATACTTCCCTTATTTTGGTCATTGTGACAAGTAATACTCTTCATGAACCCATGTACCTCTTCCTTTGCCTTCTCTCACTCACCGACTTGGCCCTCGGCTCGACCACAGTGCCCAAGACGCTGGCTATTTTGTGGCTCCATGCTGGTGAGATTTCCTTTAATGGCTGCCTGGCCCAGATGTTTTGTGTCCACTCTATCTATGCTCTGGAGTCCTCAGTTCTTCTTGCCATGGCCTTTGATCGATACGTGGCTATCTGCAAACCTCTCAGATATACAACCATCCTCAACCATAGTGTCATAGGCAGAATCAGCCTTGTCGGAATATTCTGTAGTATAGCTGTTGTTTCCCCTCTTATCTTCTTGTTGAGGCGACTGCCCTACTGTGGGCACCGTGTTATGGCACACACTTACTGTGAGCACATGGGCATTGCTCGACTGGCCTGTGCTAGCATCACCGTCACTGTTATCTATGGGCTGACTATGGCTCTGCTGGCTGTGGGTCTGGATTCCCTCCTCATTGCCATATCCTATGGCTTTATCCTCCATGCTGTCTTTCACCTGCCGTCCCATGACGCTCGGCACAAGGCTCTAAGTACCTGTGGTTCCCACCTTGGAGTCATCCTGGTTTTCTACATTCCTGCCTTCTTCTCCTTCCTCACTCACCGCTTTGGCAGACACCGTGTCCCCAAGCATGTGCACATCTTTCTGGCTAATCTCTACATGCTGGTTCCTCCTGTTCTCAACCCAATCATCTATGGGGCCAGAACCAAGGAGATCCGGAGTCAACTTCTAAGAATGCTTCATTTGAGGAAGGACTTAGTATAGAAGCTGGACATGAGAAAAGAAGATAAATTGGCAGGGGAGCCGTCTAGTGCAATTACATGCATTGAAACCTATGACGTAGGGGGAATGGATTGACTTGGGAGGGAACCCTGAAAGGAAGAAGACTAGCTGGATGAATTAGAAATATCAATGATAGCATTGAACTTGTCATGTCCCCAAGGCTGGAATTACTCAGGAAGGGGGTAATATTTTCTCTCTTGTCTCAGAAGAAGCTATGATTTACCAAAGAGGAAGGCTGTTCCTGTTCTCAAGAGAATTCTACTGGGAAGGAAAATTGAAAAAACAAAAACTCTTGGAGTGAATTTAAATCTGAACTTCACCAATTTGGGTAATAGTTAAGAGTTAAGGTCTAAAATCGGAGTGCCCAGGTTTCAGTCCTGACTCTTCTACTTATTTTTGTGTACTTGAGCAAATTGCTTAGTCTTTCTGTGTCTCAGTGTGGCCATTTTTAAAATAATGATAATGATAATGCCTAACTCTTAAGTTTGTGGTGAAGAATAAGTAAATGAATAAATGTAGAAAATTAGAACACTGCCCAGCAAATAATAAAACCCAAAACTAAATCCATTGCTGTTGAGTTGATTCTGACTCACAGCAACTCTATAGGACAGAGTAGAACTGCCCCATAGAGTTTCCAAGGAGCAGTTGGTGGATTTGAAGTGCCAATCTTTTGGTTAGCAGCCATAGCTCTTAAACTCTGAGGCACCAGGGCTCCAACATAAAATATTGATCAATAAATAAATGTAAGGTGAGAAATATATTTAACCTCTCTAAGCTTTATTGGAGGAGCCCTGGTGGAACAGTGCTTAAGAGCTCAACTGCTAACCAATAGGTTGGTAGTTCAAATCCACCTTGGAAACCTTATAGAGCAGTTCCACTCTGTCCCATAAGGTCGCTAGGAGTAGAAATTTACTCAACAGGAAAGGGTAAGATTTATTGGAGCCCTGGTGGCACAGTGGTTAAAAGCTCAGCTGTTATTCAACTTATACAAGACTTTTTTTTTAACCTTGTTTCGTATAACAGGTAATACACATAATACATAAATTACAAACAACTCTCTATAAATAGCTAGGTAGTGCTTAGAATATAATTAGTGCTCAGTAAAAATGTTATTTCTGCCATTACTACTTCATTTAAGTACCTTTTCTTTCAGCTGTAACAAAATGCCTTACCAAGGATGTAGGGCAGCATACTAAAAATCCAGGTGCCTTTCCTCATAGCCTCCTGTCTTACCTATCTAGTGCTACTAATACCACAAGTGGGTGGCTTTAACAAACAGAGGTTTATTCTCTCACAGTCTAGTAGGCTAGACATCCTAATTCAGGGTGCCAGCTCCAAAGAAAATCTTTCTTTCTCTGTCAGCTCTGGGGTAAGGTCCTTGTCATCAAGTCTAGGAGCTTCTCAGCTCAGGGAACCCGGGTCCAAAGGAATTCCTCTGCTCCTGGCATTACTTTCTAAGTATAACAAGGTCCCCCCATCTCCCTGTTGGCTTCCCTGTTTTATATCTCAAAAGAAATTGGCTCAAAACACAACCTAATCTTGTAGATTGTGCCCTGCCTCATTAACCTAACTGCCTCTAGTCTTGCCTTATTAACATGATAGAAGTAGAACTTATAATTCATAGGAAAATCACTTCCGATGACAAAATGGTGGACAATCATGCAATGGTGGGAATCATGACCTAGCCAAGTTGACACACATTTTGGGGGGCACATAATTCAATCTATAATACCTCCCACTGCCTCAATAATCTCATTTACTAAGTAGAAGTCTTAGTTGGAGTTTGTCGAACTTCTTGGATGTGTAGATTAATATTTTCATGTAATTCAGGAAGTTTTGACAATTAATTCTTCATATATTCTTTCTTCCTATTTGTTTCTCACCTACTCTCCTGGGACTTCCATTATGCATATGTTGGTATGCATAATGGTGTCTCATAGGTCTGCAGCACTCTTCGATTTTCTTCACTTTTTGTTTCTCATATTGGATAATGTTAGTTGACTAATTTTCAAGTTTTTGTTTCTTTCTTTTGTTTGGTCAAATCTTCCCTCATGCCTCTGTGGTAAATTTTACATTTCATTTATAGCAATTTTCAAATCCAGAATTTCTATTTGTTATTTAATAGCTTCTTTCTCTTTATTGATATTCTGTATTTGGTGAGGAAAACATTATCATGCACTCCTTTTGTTCTTCAAACATGGCTTTCTTTAGTTTTATGAACATATTTAAAAGAGCTGACAATGTCTTGGTTAAGTAAATTCTATATTTGGCATTCATCAGACCCAATTTCTATTGATGGTTATCAGTTATTTGTTTGTTCCCCTGTGTATGGGCCATAGTTTCTTGTTCTTTGCATGTGTCATGATGTTTTGTTGAAACCTGTGTATTTTAAATGATATAAGGTGGCAACCTGGAAATAGACTTCCCGTTCCTACTCACAGTATGTTGGTGTTGCTATGTATTGTTGCTTGTTCAGTGAATTGCTAAACTAATTCTATAATATCAATATTTTGTTGTGTGTAGACACTTGAGTCTGCTTGCTTACCTTAGTGGCCAGTTAATGACTGGACAAAGATCTTCTTAAATGCCTGGAACCAACATACCCCCTAATCTTTGCTGAGGTGCTCCACCTGCATATTGAAGCACATCGTCAACACTCAGCCAGGCAGTTTACAAGTCTTCCTTAACTTTCACTTCCTGCTTGTGCAGAGCCTAAAGTTCGGCCAGAGATAGGATCTTAGCTTCCACAGGGGTTTTCTAGTCATGCCCAGTGCCCAGGACATGTGCACAATCCTGGGCATGCTTACCTCTTCCACGTCACAGGAACATTTTGGAGCTTTTCAAAACTTCTGTGGACATCCTATTAACCAATATTCATTTTAGGTTTTTTAGTTAGTCTATTGTTTGCCCAAATATCATACACCACCTCAGGCAGCTGCGAAGTAATCAATTGCCTACAATTATTTTTGACAATCATTCCCAGGGAATAGGCTTTTTGTACTCTATGAGTTCTGAATGGGGTCAAATATACTCACTCTTGCAACTGGAGTCTTTAAAGAACCCCTAGATAGATCATTTAATGCCAATTCTCTCAGAAGGAGACTTTGAGACCTCCAGCCCCATTCTGCTCCCTCTGGTTAGTGTCAGATTATCAATCTCCACTGCAAATCTGGACTAATTTTCAAGGTTACGGTGAAGTTGGAGATTAGAGGATGAGACTAGGAAAACTCAAAATACTACAAAACTCACCACTCTTATCAAACTTCGGCCAGTTTCCTTGAATTACTGACCCTGGATTGCTGCAACCTTTGTTTAATTTCCAGAGTAATGAAAAAATGTATTGTTATAATTTTTGCCAGTTTTCTCATTGTTTTATTGAAGAGAAATTTTTCAGAAGATTTTAGTTCACCACATTTTCAGATAACACCCTTTTACTCTCTATGATTTCTTTGGTGACAGACATAGGAACAATGATACATATTTAGAGAAAAACAGAGGAGGTGTGGTATAGTTTGAAAAGCACAGTCTTTGGAATCAGACCAAGGTGTAAATACCAGCTTATTAACTAACCAATTATATAAATAATTGTAATCTAAACCTCAGGTTTTTTACCTTTAAAGTAGACATAATATCCTACAACCCTCCTCATTGGATAGTTATAGAAAATGGATTCTGTACTTAGCTTAACATATGGCAGGAATGCAATAATACATGCTACTTTCCTTCCCTATTATCAACCCCTCACCTTTTGGTACCAAGATAAAACACCAAGTATAGAAATCAGAGTTACTTCCTTTAGTCAGTAGCAGGAATGAAGAGAGTGCTCAAGCAATGCACTATGTATGAGGTGGCTCTTCTGACTTTAAGGACAAGTAAATGTCCAGTATGTTCTCCCCATATCTTTTCTCATTAAGGGCACTGTCATTCTCAGTCCTGACCTACATCCTTCTACCCATCTTTCACTACTTCATCTCTGGTGTTAGACCACTTTGTCACATTTCCTCAAATTGTTTTACCACTGCATATATAATGTATCTGCCTAAGTTGCCCTTTCACTGTTTGAACTGCCAAAGCAGCCTCCTGACTGATCTTTGCACTAACTGTGCCAGCCCCACCCATGTCTTCCCTCGGCTGACAGAAGGATCTTTCTAAAATCCAAATCTACCTGCTTAAATTCTTCAAGGTGGACACATTAACATTTGTCTAAAACCCCAAAAATTACTCAGGCATGTATCATCCTTCACGAATTGGTCTTGACTCATCTTTCTACTTCTTTGGATCTATTAACCCTTTTGATAGAACACTGAATTTCTTCCTCAATTCCTTGAGTCTTATAAGGAAAATCATATTTCTAGTGATTGACTACGCTGTGACCTGCTCATGGTCATATTTACTGGCCTTCCGCTTCCTTGGTTCCTACTGTCTCTTCTTTCTTGCTTCTCATTCACTCCTTAATGGATGTATTTTAGTACTATCACAGCATGAAACAGTGCTTGCATTGTTGCACAACTGAACTCAATATCACTAAATGTAATGCACACTCAGTCCAGCAACTGATACAATTAACTGTGTCTTTTTTTTGATTTATTATATATATATATTTTTGATAGTTTCTCCTCTCTCAGATCAGGAACATCACTTTTTTCTGGTCCTCCACCTCCTGTCATGGCTATTTCTCTTTAGTTCCCTTTACAAGCAGCTCTCTTTTCTTTTTTTCCTAAATATTAACATTCTCCATTTTTTTTTTCCTCTGATTGTGTTTTATTTTTTACTCTGTATACTCTCCTTGGCTGATTATGGGGAAAAAATATCAAATTTCCATTTCTTCTGACACACTGACAACTCTCAATCTACGTATTTAGCTGTAATTTATACCTTACTTCTCAACGGACAACATGGCACCTGTAATTGCTTCATAAACATTGTAAAATCAACACACCCAAAATATGAACATAAAATTGTTCTTCATAGGTTTCTTTTCTTGATGAATGGCGTTATTTTTGTAGTTGACTAAGCTAGAAACCCAAGTGTCATTCTACACATTATTACTCTTACTTATACCACATATTTATGTAGCCACCAAATATTATATATTCTACTTGCTAAATGACCTGTTTAAAGTGTTGAAAAACAAAGATGTTACCTTGAAGACTAAGGTGCGCCTGACCCAAGCTATGGTATTTTCAATTGCCTCTTATGTACGTGAAAGCTGGATAATGAGTAAGGGAGACTGAAGAAGAATTGAGGCCTTTGAATTGTAGTGTTGGCATATACCATGGACTGACAAAAGTTGTCTTGGAAGAAGTACAACTAAAATGCTGCTTAGAAGCTAGGATGGTGAGACTGCGTCTTACATACTTTAGACACATTATCAGGAGGGATCAGTCCCTGGAGAAGGACATCATGCTTGGTAGAGTACAGAGTCAGCAAAAAAGAGGAAGACTCTCAACGAGATGGATTGACACAATGGCTGCAACAATAGACTTAAGCATAACAACTATTGTGAGCATGGCAAAGGACCAGGCAGTGTTTCTTTCAGTAGCGCATAGGGTTGCCATGAGTCAGAACCGACTCAACAGCATCTAACAACCACAACAGCAACTATAAATAGTAGTACAGGTGTTCCAAGGTGCCATTTTTGTTTGAAATGGAAGTTAATAGAAAAAATAGATAACATTAACTGAATCAAGCAAAATAGTTGTTGCGAAAAGCTGAGATTTGAGTCCATGCATCTGCATTGTGTTAATCGGTGGATATTTGTGATTTTTGTCCATAATATTCAGTAGTCTTAGGACAAGAATGGAGAATCTGGGTGGTAAAGTTAATCCAGGGTATGGACTAAACGGTTAGTATGACATAAGAACAAAGTCTAAACTATCAGATAAACCATCTCTGGTAGAAAAAAATTAGTTTTTAAATTCTCAATTTAGTGGAATTATGATTACAAATTCAAAAATTCTGTAGTTTTTAACATAACTATCTAAATTCCAAGTTCCTTAGTTTTCTCCTCTGTGCATTGCCCTTTCTAAGCTACAGACGAAGGAACAGTTCTAATTACTGATTTAGAGCAAAGCTCTTTAAAAATTGATTTACTAACCATATACCTACTTAGGGCTTGTTTTCCTGTCTTATGTATTTTGAAAAAGAATGTGTGGCTTTTGAATCAAGGTATTTTGCAGGTGTTGGGAAGTTCTGAATTCAGATATATTGAAGAGTAGGCAGGGAAGTGGGAGCAATTCTGTCACTTTTATCCCTGGCCTGAAGCTAAGTAGGAAACCCTGGAGGCGTAGTGGTTAAGAGTTCAGCTGCTAACCAAAAGGATGGCAGTTCGAATTAATCCACTAACCGCTCCTTGGAAACCCTATGGGGAAGTTCTACTCTGTCCTATAGGGCCGCTATGAGTCAGAATGAAGTCAATGGCAATGGGGGTTAAAGCTAAATAAGGCAAAGTTTTAAGGAGAGCTCCATGAGAGAAGAGTAAAGAAAGATTCAAACACTATTTTTTCTCCTCAAATTTAACTTAAGAAAATGTTTGTGGTTATAATACAATATTTATCATTAGCTAGAAAGAAAAATACTTCCAAACAGCTGAAGCACTATATTTAAAAATATTTTTTAAGTGGTACCAAATTTGTCAATATTCATTAGATGAAACAAAGGATTTAAAATTTAAGACATATGCAAGTGTGTGTGTTTGTTAGGTAATGTGTATATTATTTAACAGGAACTTAAAATTTATTTTTGTCAAATCATATCAAGACTTTCTTTTGTCAATTTACAGTTAATCCTATTCTTAGTAAAGTCTATATAATATTCACTCTTTTTGGAAACATAATTTTTTCTTTCATTAAATATTAAAGAAAAATTTGATTATGAAGGCTAACAAAATGACTTGATTGATTTCTGATTTTTACACATGGTTTTTATTTAATTATTCCTAAAATGGCCACCCCCGTGTTCAATATACACGGATTAACATATGCATCAAAGAAATATTGTGCTGATTATTAGGCTACTGTTTCTCAGTTCCAAAATGACTTTCAATGTTCTACTTTGTGACACTGGGTTCTGGATTACCACTCTCCAGTACCAGCTGGCTGCCTATTTGACTCTGCCAGTAGGAGGTGCTAGAGGCAGACTGGAAAGCTGAAAGAAGATAGAGGATTTCCCCTTCTTCCTGTTGGCTTTCTGGAGCTCTGGTGGCACATTGGTTAAAAGCTCAGCAGCTAACCAAAAGATCTGCAGTTCAAATCCACCAAACACTCCTTGGAAACCCTACAGTGCAGTTCTACTCTGTTCTATGTGTCACTATGAGTTGGAATAGACTCAAGGGCAATGGGTTTCAAGATTTTGGTTGGCTTTCTGTTCCTGTCAGTGTCCCGACGGATGATTTCCCTTGGCAATAGCAATTGATTCTTGTCCTGTCAGTGTCCAATTTCCCTTGGAAATAGCAGTTGATTCCAATTTGTGTTTTTTTTTTTTTTTTTCTTACTTCAAACCTGCCTTATTGTGCCCCTCATACACACAGTGCCAGAGATATGGTCACCCCCTCTCAGAAGTCTAAGACCCTTCTTTATAGTTCTGATAAGCAGAACTTCCTCCCTTAGGACAGTAACTGGTTGCAGCAGTTAGTAAATCTCTATTAAGGTAATATTCCCTACATTGTAGACACAGAACTACTTCCACTTCCAGAGTTATTTACGTAAACAAGTTTTCTCTAAGCTAACTTTTAAAAATATAAAATTAGGAATGAGAGTGGGTCAGATTTTGTTCCACCAATGCTCATTTGTGGACATATAAACTGATTAGGTAGGGAGAGGAGAAGCTCCATCAATCTCACTAAGGAATGTTTTCCAAAACATATTTGATTTATGTAAAATATTTATCTGCCAGTATTGTTGTACTGTGGTGTCTTGCATGTTACTGTAATACTGGAAGTTATGCCACCAGTATTTCAAATGCCAGCAGCGTCATCTAGGGTGGACAGGTTTGCAGAGCCTCCAGGCTAAGACAGACTGGGACAAAGGATGTGGAGATATGCTTCTGAAAAAAAAAAAAAAAATGGCAAGTGAAAACCTTATGAAGAGCAGTAGAACATTGATACAGTGCCAGAAGATGAGCCCCTCGAATTGGAAGGCACTCAGAATATGACTGGGGAAAAGCTGCCTCCTTAAAGTACATTCAACCTTAGTGACATGGATGGGGTAAAGCTTTTGGGACCTTCATTTGCTCATGAAGCACAACCCAAAATAAGAAGAAACAGCTGCAAACATCCACTAATAATAAGAATGTGAAATGTACAAAGTATGAATCTAGGAAAATTGGAAGTCATCAAAAATGAAGTAAAGATTGATATCCTGGGTATTAGTGAGTTGAAATGGACTGGTATTGACCATTTTAAATCAGACAATCATATACTCTACTACAACGGGAATGATAAATTGAAGAAGAATGGTGTTGCATTCATTGTTAAAAAGAACATTTCAAGATGTATCCTGAAGTACAATGCTGTCAGTGATACGATAACATCCATACACCTACAAGGAAGACGATTTAATACAACTATTACTCAAATTTATACACCAGCCACTAATGCCAAAAATAAAGAAATTGAAGATTTTTACCAACTTTTGCAATTTGAAATTGATCAAACATACAATCAAGATACATTGATAATTACTGATCATTGAATATGAAAGTTGAAATATAAAGAAGGATTAGTAGTTGGAAAATACAGCCTTGGTGATAGAAGCCACATGGGAGATTGCATGATAGAATTCTGCAGTATCAACCACCTAATCACTGCAAATACATTTTTCAAAAACATAAATGGTAACAATACATGTGGATCTCACCAGAAGGAATGCACAAGAATCAAATAGAATATATCTGTGGAAAGAGTTGTTGGAGAAGCTCAATAGCATCAGTCAGAACAAGGCTAGGGGCCAACTTTGGAACGGACCATCAGTTGTGCATATGCAAGTTCAAGACGAAGCTGAAGAAAATTAAAACAAGTCCATGAGAGCCAAAGTACAACCTTGAGTATATCTCATCTGAATTTACAGATCATCTCAAGAATAGATATGACCCATTGAACACTAATTACCGAAGACCAGATAAGTTGTGGGATAACATCAATGACATCATACATGAAGAAAGAAGGAAGTCATTAAAAAGACAGGAAAGAAAGAATAGAACAAAATGGATGTCAGGAGAGACTCCGAAACTTGTTCTTGAACATCAAGTAGCTAAAGCAAACAGAAGAAATGCTGAAGTATAAGAGCTGAACAGAAGATTTGAAAAGGTAGCTAGAGAAGACCAAGTAAAGTATTATAATGAAACGTGCAAAGACCTGGAGTTAGAAAACCAAAAAGAGAAGAACATGCTTAGGATTTCTCAAGCTGAAAGGACTGAAGAAAATATTCAAGCCTCAAACTGCAATATTGATGGATGCTATGGGCAAAATAATGAACAATACAGGAAGCTTCAAAAGAAGGTGGAAGGAATACACAGAATCACTGTACCAAAAAAAGTTGGTGGACGTTCAACCATTTCAGGAGGTATCTCATGACCAAGAACCAATGATACTGAAGGAAGAAATCCAAACTGCACTGAAGGCATTGTCGAAAAACAAGGTTCTAGGAATTGATGGAATACCAACTGAGATGCTTCAATGAAAAAATGCTATGCCGAGAAATTTGGAAGACAGCTACCTGGCCAACCAACAGGAAGAGATCAATGTTTATGCCCATTCCAAAGAAAGGTGATCCAACAGAATGAAGGAATAATTGAAAAATGTAATTAATATCACACACAAGTAAAATTTTGCTGAAGATAATTCAAAAATGATTGCAGCAGCACATTGACAAGGAATGGTCAGAAATTCAAGCCAGATTCAGAAAAGGACATGAAATGAGAGATATCATTGCTGATGTCAGATGGATCTTGGCTGAACACAGAGAATACCAAAAAAAAGTTTACTTGTGTTTTATTGGCTATGTAAAGACATTCAACTGTGTGGGTCATAACAAATTATGGAGAACATTGCAAAGAATGGGAATTCCAGAACACATAATTGTACTCATGGAGAACCTGTACATAGACCAAGAGGCAGTCATTCAAACAGAACAAGGGGATGAAAAATCAGGAATGTCATTTGTCAAGGTTGTATCCTTTCACCATGCTTATTCAACTTGTATGCTGAGCAAATAATCAGAGAAGCTGGACTATACGAGGAAGTATAAAGCATCAGGATTGGAGGAAGACTCATTAACAGCCTGCATTATGCAGGTGACACAACCTTGCTTGTTAAAAGTGAAGAGGACTTGAAGCACTTAATGATGCAGATCAAAGATGGATTAGACTTGGGCATAAAGAAAACAAAAATCTTCACAACTAGACCGATAAGCAACATCACGATAAATTGTGAAAATATTGAAGTTGTCAAGGATTCATTTTACCTAGGTCCATAATCAATGCCCATGAAAGCAGCAGTGAAAAAACCAAATGACATATTGCATTGGCAAATCTGGTGCAAAAGACTTCTTTGAAGAGTTAAAAAGCAAAGATTTCACTTTGAGGACTAAGGTGTACCTGCCCAAGCCATGATATTTTCAACCACCTCATATGCATGGGAAAGCTGGACAATAAATAAGGGAGACCAAATAAGAAATGATGCCTTCAAATTATGGCATTAGCAAAGAATATTAAATGCACCATGGACTGCAACAAGAAAGAATCTTAGAAGAAGAACAACCAGAATGCTCCTCAGAAGTGAGAATGGCAAGACTTTACCTCAAGTACTTTGGGGATATTATTATGAGGGACCAGCCTGTGGGGAAGGACATCATGCTTGGTAAAGCAGAGGGTCAGTGAAAAAGAGGAAGACCCTTCACAAGATGCATCGACAGTGGCTGCAACACCGGGCTCAAACATAGCAACGATTGTGAGGATGGCACAGGACTGGGCAGTGTTTCATTCTGTTGTACATAGGGTCGCTATGAGTCACAACTAACTCAACAGCACCTAACAACAACACCAACAAAATATTTATGACATTCAAAATTTTTATATGGCTTTTAATAATGCACCCTCACCAGTGAGTTTATGTTAATAGGGGAGGAACAACTCTGAAAAGGAGAGTGAGAATGTTTGCACAACTCAAAAAATGTAATCAATGTCACTAAATAGTACACATAGAAATTTTTGAATTGTATGTTTTTCTGTGTGTATTCTCAACAACTCCAAAAAAAGGAATCAATGTGGGTTTAAAGACTAGGTGTCAGCACAAAAAATTTCCATATTAGAAAAATTTGGGAATTTGCAAAAGTATTGAAATATATTCCTAACAAATATAAGACTCTACTGTGACTACTTCATAAAGTAATTGTAAGGATCAAATGAGATCATCGATAGAATGTATCTAGCAGTTTCTCTAGATCCTCAATAATAATGATTATTAATATTTCCCTATTTAATCTATACAAAAAAGTTTTACTGTGAGTGATCAAACAAAATAATGTTATTATAATAACATTATAATTATTACAATAATTGTAATAATAGAACATTTTAACACTAAGAAACTTTTGGTCTAGAAAACAAAATAAACAATTCCTGCTTATATATTTTTATTGCAAACAGGTGTGAATAGTGATCCTTACAGCACTTTGAAGCATTAAAACAAAAGTGGGAAAATAAACTGACTTCAAGGAGACAAAGCAGTAAGTTCTAACAGTTAAGAAAAACTTACTAATGTATGAGTTGGAAATTTCTAGGGTATTTAGATTCCACAGGATGTGGTATGGTAGTTTTATTTTAAAGTGTCAATTTTCACCATATACTAGAAATGACATCCTTTCCTACTATTTAAGGTTCTAATGACAATTTTCCTTTGTTGACTTAAAGTATCTGAAGGGTCCTACAGTGTTTTCAAAATCCTTTAGGAAGTAATCAAGAAAAAATGTAAAGACTACTGGTTGGATTATTACGAAATGGTGTTAAGTGTTACAAAGGAAGAGAGTGATGTAACCTGAAGACATGGAGGAGAATTTAATGTACACTGGAAAGGGATCTTGATGGAAGGACTCTGACGCTATACACTTCGATGGATAGCTGTTGTAGAGAGATGAAGGAATCTGGCCAGAGAACTTATGTCTTTTAATAGCAAGACCAGCTTCATGGACACACATTCCATGTAATTGCAAAAGCCCCACTCTCAGAAGGACCCTGTGCTTTGTTTAATGCCCTCTGTCATCATCTCGTAATGCTTAGTAATTTTATCTTTGAACTTGTGTTTCCTAGTGAAGTCTGATAGGAGAGTGGAACATGTGCATGTCTACTGCTGTTCCTTGCTGCCCCATGAGCACAGAAATCCAATAGACCCACAACATTTGGGGTTTCAAGAAAACACACAGGAAAAAGGAGAGGAGGAAAGAAAAAATGAGAAGGAAAGAAGACAGAAAGTAAGAGAAGGGAGGATAAAATGTAAGCATATTAGAAATTTATTTCCACTTATTTTAAAAAGTCACTGGAATTTTTTTCCTCTCTCCCTCCCCTTTTATTTACCACTCCTACTCATTTTCTTTCCCTCTAATTGTTCGCCACAATCAAATCCCTTGAGCAGTTCCCTTGGGTTTTCACACCAGAAAGTCACAGAGAGAGTCAATAAATGGTCCCACCTACCAAGTCTTGGACAGAGGAGGCTGGAATCCAGAGTTGAGCTAAAGACACTCACTAGCCCATAAAACCGAGTAAGGATCAGGCATTTCCACTCAGACTGCACACTTAAACCCACCTTCCTCCCACATGCCATGCCCACACAAACATGCAGAGAAAAATTGCTTTCACCTGCATAAACACACCTTCGTTCAGAAACACTTCTCCTAAACAAGCCATTGCTGCACCACACTCTAACCACACACCCATATACTACACAGCCTCGCACAGCTCCGAATCAAGCAGGCTCAATCTGCAAAGGCCTGTCCTCCATACAGGTATGTTCTTCTGATCAGATTCCCCAAAAACTAAGTAAAATAAAATGGCTCAGAGTTTTATTATTGAAGTCTCGGTCTGAAAGGAGGAGGGGGGAGCGCTTTCAAAAGATCAGCCATTACAGTGACCCAGAGATAAGAGTTACATGGAAAAGTTTGGGAGAGTGTCCCCATTGAGGGCCAAACTGACACTCCATCTCAGTGCTCCTTTCTCATGGTTTTCCCTGGAAACCAGTCCAGCTTGCACCCTAATCTTTGTCATCCCCATATACACAGAGGCTCACAGAGTGGCAGCTTGCTTAGGATGACCATACGAAATCCTCCTCTGAGGGCAAGAATAGGAATAATAAACAAGGAAAATAGAAGATGATAGTGACTTCAGCTCCTCATCCTCTGCCACCCAAGAGTTTTCTCTAGTATCACAGGCCAGTGTTCAGGCTGAGCCCAGGAGTGGCTCGTCCCATCGGCAGAAGTCTCCACGCATATAAGAGGCTCTCCCTACTTCTTGCTCGCTCTTCCAAGTTCAGAGGATAAGTAAAGTGATGGCAGCATTAGAATCTCATGTTAGACACAATGCCTTGCTTGAGAGATAGGAATTCAAAAACTGACCATATAAAAATAGACAAGTGGGTGAGCTGAAAACTCCAACCTGCTGTTGGGGGATAAAGAGTTTGTAAATATGGGGAAGAAATTACGTTTTGTGCCCAAACTTTAAATCCCATATACTTTACTCTTGCTCGACCACAAAATCTTTTGAGGTAAGTAAGCTCAGTGATACCATTTTCAATTGAGATGAGCACACAGAGGCTCCTTCTAAAATGCCTATTCTTAACTAAGACAGCCCAGAGAAGTAAAAGGGTTTGCTCAAGATCACGCAACAGTCTCATGACAGAATCAGAACCAAAATTCAGATTTCTTGGCATCATATCCAGGATTCGTTTAAGTACATGATGTTATTGTGTTGTTTCTAGTTGCCATTGAGTCAATTTCAACTCATGGCAACACCATGTGTGCAGAGTAGAACTGCTCCTTAAAGTTTCAAGGCTGTGGCCCTTCAGAAGCAGATTGTCAGGCCCTAGTCCCGAGGCACCTCTGGGTGGGTTCAAACTGCCAGCTTTTCAGCTAACCGTTTGTGGCACCCAGGGACTCCAGTGTTACTTTAAAAACGCAAATGAAACCCGTTGCCATCAAGTCGATTCTGACTCATAGTGACCCGATAGGACAGAGTAGAATTGCCCCATAGAGTTTCCAAGGAATGGCTGGTGGATTCGAACCGCCAACGTTTTGGTTAGCAGCTGAGCTCATACTCCACCAGAGGGCATGTATAATATGAGTCCTCCTCAACAAAAAGCGATTCACTGTTAAGGATTTCTTCACTCTTAACAAGTCCAGAAACTTCACTCTGTCCCTTGATTAGCCTCCATCATCACCTGGCATGCTGATCTGGATGTCACATCCAGCCATAACAGTGGTGCACAATGCAGGGTTTTAAGCTGATTTTGCTGTTGTTGGGAATGCTGTCTCTTGCTTTCTTTTTATTGTAGCCATGTTAGTGCATATAGATATCCAATTATAGGATCTGTGAGGTTGTGCAGCCTCTTTCTAGCACTTCGGGTGAGACGTAAAAAGATATTATTTGATATTTGGGCAGACAAGATACAAACAGAGAAAAGAGAGTGATGGCATTAAATCAGAAAGTTAATGGTATGTTACTAAGAGTTGTCCAACTGATCTGATAGAGAATTTTGATTGTAATATCTACGTACAGAGATAGTCGTGGAAAGTGTGGAGATTACACTTACATAAAGACATATTTCCAGCCAAAAGGGTTTTTGTAATGAAAAAAGAAAAGAAAAAAAGGATCACCAAGAACAGCTTTAGAAAGGAAGGCTGCTGGAGGCAGTAAAACTTGCCAAGAAATTTAAATAGTAGAGAGGGAGGAGAATGAAGAAACAAGGCTACCTAGGGATGGGAAATGGCATAGACTAAAGAACATGGGCAAGAAATAGTCCTAGATGCGTGTGGACAAAAGATCAGCAAATTATGTGCAAGATACTGTTTGAGGTAAGTGTAGAATGGTCAGAGTGGGCAAATGCTTACATGCTTAGCTCGGTGCTTGGGATATAGAACTCAAAATATGACTGTGTTACCAAACCCTAGAAGGTGGATCCTTGTCTGGGTGCTCAGACTTGCCAATTATCTGGACACCAGTCTTTAAGAGAAAGTAACTTTATTGCAATGCGCAGAAAAAGGAGCTGGGAGGAGATTCCTCAGATCCGGCTCCCTGAGCTAAAGGAAGCAGGGCTTATACATTATTTGGATAGCAAGATGGTAACGGTGCAGGTGCCCTGGGGAAGGAAAATTCTAGAAGACAGCCAGGAAACAGGAGGTGACATGATTCTTGTCAGACCTCTCGCTTCAGAATAGGATCTGGATTATGATTTTCCTTCTGATTCATTCCTCCTTTTGCTTCATCCTCTGTTGAGGTTAATTAGCAGTCACAGATGGCCCTATTGTGCAAGTGGTGTGGGCCAAATCTGGCTTGGGCTAGTTTAAGGACTAACGGAAATTTACCGGCATTCCTAGGGTCAGGTTATAGCTGGGTAGGAAATGGCAGATGGAAAAAAAAAAACGATTATATGTGATAGAGACTTTGCAGATTCTTAAAAAAGTGAATAACGATATATACGTATATGGTATTATTATTTTATTTTATTTTGTGATAGTCTGAAAAGGTCATTTCCCAGGGAAGTCATCATATTATGTGAATGAACAAAACACCTGATGTTATAGAATAGGCATAACAACACATCTTGGATAGACCCCTTCTTTTGCCATGCAGGATGTCAAACTCCAACACCAGTGATAACAGTCTTCCAGCCACTCTCTTTCTGACAGGGATCCCAGTGCTTGAAGACAGTCACATCTGGATTGCTATCCCATTTTGTGCCATGTACCTGGTGGCACTGACTGGAAATGTTGCCCTTATAATGGTCATTGTGATGAACAATACTCTTCATGAACCCATGTACTTCTTCCTTTGCCTTCTCTCACTCACCGACCTGGCCCTCAGCTCTACCACCATGCCCAAAACACTGGCTATTTTGTGGCTCCATGCTGGTGAGATTTCCTTTGATGCCTGCCTAGCCCAAATGTTTTGCATCCATTCTATCTATAGTCTAGAGTCCTCAGTTCTTCTTGCCATGGCCTTTGATTGATATGTGGCTGTCTGCAACCCTCTCAGATATACAACCATTCTCAACCACGGCGTCATAGGCAGAATCACCCTTGTTGGAATATTCCGTAGTGTAGCTGTTGTTTCCCCTTTTATCTTCTTGCTGAAGCGACTACCCTACTGTGGGCACCGTGTCATGGCACATACATACTGTGAGCACATGGGCATTGCTCAACTGGCCTGTGCCAGTATAACTGTCAATGTTGTCTATGGGCTGACTGTAGCGCTTCTGGCCATGGGTCTGGATTCCATCCTCAATGCCATCTCCTATGTCTTTATCCTCCAAGCCGTCTTTCATCTACCATCTCATGATGCTTGGCACAAGGCTCTAAGTACCTGTGGCTTCCACCTTACAGTCATCCTGATTTTCTACATCCCTGCCTTTTTCTCCTTCTTCACTTACCGCTTTGGCAGACACCGTGTCCCCAAGCACGTGCACATTTTTCTGGCTAATCTCTATGTGCTCATGCCTCCTGTACTCAATCCAATCATCTATGGGGCCAGGACCAAGGAGATTAAAAGTCGAATTCTTAGACTGCTTCACCTGAGGGAGGACTCAGTATGAGTTCTGAGCAGAGGTTGAATATGAGAAAGAAAGATAAATGGGTAGGGGAGCTGTCTAGATGCATAGAATTTACATGCATAGAATCTTCTGACATAGGCAGAGCTTAGGAATGAAGAGAACTAATGAGATGAATTGAAGATATCAATGCTCACATTGAATGTTCATATTCCTGAGGCTCCTTGTGCAACTCTGAATTTCTCAGAAAATGGTTTACACTTTCTTTCTTGTCTCAGAAAGCTCTCCGTTTCACCAAAAAGGAAGGCTGTTCCTGGTCTGAAGAAGACACTGCCACTCAAGGTGGCATTACTCCTCTAGAAGTCAAGTGGAAAACAAAAAGAACTCTTGGAATGAATTTGAATCTGAACTCTTACCATTTTGAGAAGTGATATAAGCACAGTGTCTAAAATCTCGTTGCCTGGGTTTGAGCCTTGACTTGCCCACTTACTAGCTTTGTGACCTTGAACAAGTTAATAAATCTTTCTGTGCCTCAGTTTGGCCACCTGTAAAATGGGGGTAATAATACCAAACTCTTTAGGTTGTGATGAGGATTAAATACATGAATGTAGAAAACTTAGAGCAGTGCCAGACAAGTATTAGTGTTCAATATATAAATGTAAGATAAGAAAGTTATTTAACCTATCTAAGCTTTTTTAGTAAGCTTTATTAGTCGAGTTATTTTACCTATTAAGACTATTTTACATTATCACACAGGGTTATTGTGGTAACTATAAGCGGCTTTATAATAGTGAGGCAGTACTTGGTAAATAACAGTGCTCAATAAAAATATCTTATCTCCCATTATTCCTCCAAACCCACTGCCACTGTGTCGATTCTGACTCACAGTGACCAGATAGGGTCTCCAAGGCTGTAATTCTCTACGGAAGCAAATTGCCACACTTTTCTCCCACAGAGCTGTTGATGGTTTCAAACCGCCAACCTTTTGATTAGCAGTCAATAGCTTTAATCACTGCACCACTGGGGCTCCTTATTATTTCTCCAGTCCTCCGATTTTGGGGTTAGTTTCTTTTTAGCCGTAAAAGCATTTCTTATTAGGGATGCAGGGGATCCTGCTTAAAGTCACAGTGCCTTTCTTCAGTTTTCACTGCCTTAATAACCTTGGTTCTAAAATCCGCCAGTAATGCACAGACACTCTTCACAACTTTCAAAAAAGGTAGCCATTATTTTCATTTTAGAAGAGCCTATGATTTTTATGATTCAAGGAGGCTAACAGTCCTACGACTACGCCATTTATATGGCTGTCTCATACATTTTCTTGTAATTTATAATTGAAAGAACATGAGCTGTGGCTCCAGATAAGTTTGTGGTTAAATCTTGACTTCTTTATATACTAGCTGCACGCATTGGGACACTCCACGTAAATTCCCCTAGTCTGAGTAATGCGCTTATCGCAGAGCCTGACACAAAGAAAGCACTCAATCGAGATTTTTAGTAGTTGCTGATATTTCGGTTTACTGTTGTTAGTTGCCATTGAGTTGCCTCCCACTCATGGTGACCTATGTACGACAGAACAAAACACTATCCAGTCCTACACCAAAGTATGACCTTTAATATTTTGGCTAAGTATCCTTAAACGCTGTCCTATAGGATCGCTATGAGTCAGAATCGACTCGACGGCAGTGGGTGGTTATCCTTAAATTACCAAAGGCATATTATTTTTGTTATATTTAGATGATTTAAAATAATTTATAATGTTTATTGTCTTTCTAAGACTTCTTCACAGCAGGCACCATGTGTGTGCCTTACACATAGTTATGTTATTGTTGGCACTCAATAAATATTATGAATCAAATGTTATGGACTGTACTGGTATGTAGCATGTGTTTAAATAGTCTTTGTTGAATTAATGAATAAATAAATGAGGTCCTCATAGTGCTGTTAGGGTGATTAATGATTATGTATGTCAGATGCCTTGCATAAAATCTGGTACACAGTAGAAAACACAGTAGACAGTCAGTAATTTGATTTTTGTTTTTTTCATTTACACTGGGGATGTCAAGATGAAGGCATATGTAGAATAAATATCAGGATAGAGAGAAAGTGTTCAACTCAGTAACCAGATTAGAGGAAAAAGAGTCAGGAAGACCATGGTGGACCCAAGAGGAGAAGCTGCAGTTCTGGCCATTGGAGAGTTCCAAGCCTAGCTGAAGAGCCAAGTTCACAACCAGGGGACTTTCATGGGCCAGGGCCAGTCAAGTCTGTGGCCTCAGAGGAGCTCAGAGGAGGAGGTCAAAAGGGTATAGCAGAGACTGAAAGAGGAGGAGGAACAGAACAACTGAGCAGGAAGGAGAACATAGGAAGTTGGGTGAGGTTAGATTCTTGGGAGGCCTCAAAAGTCAGGCTGACATCAGAAGAAATGGAGATCTCTTAGAACTTTTATGAGTCAATCTGTAATGAAGCAAGTGATTAATTAATCTTAGTAAGCTTTAACTGAAATCTGAAGGGAAGTGAGGTTGCTAGCTAACAGGTAAATGTAAGCTTTCCTAAAATGGTATTCCCTGGTTGCCCCAGCCCACCGCTACCAAGTCTGTCTGTCTGTATCCCTCTCACAAACACATACACACTTGCACATGCACGTGCACACGCATTCACACACGCACACACACTTTCCTGTATATGTAGGACTCCAAAAGAAAAACACTCCCCCTTCTGAGCCCTGAAGGACACTCCCAGCTTCTCCTGCAGTTCTTTGGTTTTCTAAAATTGTTTTCTCTTCTTTTCTTTTTCACATTCAAATTATTTTTATGTAAACATTGATGTTTAAACGAATTAAAATTAAACATTTTGCTGGTATTTAAAACATAATGTGTAAAGTATGTTCTAAAAAACATGTAAGCTTAATGACAAAAAGCAGAAAAGTAATGCATAAACTAAAAATGCTCAGTGTGAAATAATGGGAGATTTTTCTTTTTTCAAACTTCTTGTAAATGTTTTATTGTTTTTAGCATTTAAAACTACAATAAGTTCATCAAAACACCCAGTCCCTCAACTACTCCATCAACTCTGAGCTGGAAAATTCTGCATTTCCAGGTAGCAATATCACTTCAGGATTAACTCAGGCTCCACCCAGTTTTATTTTTTTTCAATATGCTAATAATGTTTCTGTACAGCAGGAAAATATTGAATATGTTCAATTTGTTACAAATGCATTTATAGTTAATTTCTTTATTGTGATTTGGATTACTTCCTGAGTTTTTCCTCTCTAGAAGAGGTTCTAAATTCCTGAAGGGCTGAAGATCTAATTTGCCTCTTTGTGTCAAGACAGGACTGGTCATGCTCTCTGTTGTTTGATTTCATGGGAACTGATTGATGATTGGCCTGGCTGTGTGGCACAGCATAAATCTAAGAGCACAAATTCTGGAATCAAACAGCTCGGGCTCCTCCTGCTTCGTCACTTACGCACTGTGTGCCCTTGCCTCTTCACCTATAAAACTTGAATAATGACAACAATAATAATAACTCACCACTTATGGTTTTTTTTTTTTATGGCTATTGCATTAAATTGTTTAAATGTATGCAAAAACTAATAACAGCACACAGTGAATGCTATGGAAGTGTTTCTCCTTCAGGATCGCCATTATTATTATTATTAGGCTCAGGAAGCATCACACTTCTAAAGAAAATTGAGTCATGGTGTCTAGCTCAAAGAAGTCTGTCTTCCCTGGCCCCCAGGAAGCACAAGACTCAGCCGCTCCTCAGCCCAGGGTCAATTGTTCCCTGAGGTTGGCTTTAAATTTTTAGTTCCTAGGTTCCCTTCAAGTAATTCCTCCACCATGCTTCTTCCTCTCTTTTCTATTAATCTTCATCCTGCTAAAACCAAAAACCAAACCAGTTGCCATTGAGTTGATTCTCACTCATGGCAACCCCACGTGTGCAGAGTAGAACTGAACTCCACAGGGTTTTCAAGGCTGTAACCATTCAGAATCAGTTGTCAGGCCTTTCTTCTGAGGCACCTCTGCATGGATTCAAACTGCAAAACTTTTGATTAGTAGTTGAGTGCTTTAACCATTTGTACCACCAAAGAACTCCCTCCTCACCCTGCTACAGGGCTGCAATTAGCCACTGGTCCTCTGGTGCCTGCTCCACCTGTCTGCACTATGCACTATATCACTGATAGATCCGGGGCCTACAGCAGAGGTGATTGGGTGAATTGGGAAAGTATAGATGACTTTCACTGAGATATAGGAACCAAACACAGAACTTAGAGCAGAAATGTAGATCGGAAGAAAGATACTGAGCAGTATGCAAACATGCTGAGCCAAAGGTTCATGTGGGGCATGAAAAGGGAGGGCCAGCAGGCTGTGGAAGGTATAAATATTAGACTCAGGGGTGTATGGGCCATGAACAGAGAGCTAAGAACCAGGGCCATGGAAATGGCCAAAATCTGAGGGATGAATAAAGAATTGGTATAACATACTCCTGGAAAGCACCACTCTATACAAGATGGGGTAAGAAAGTAGATTAAAAGAAGCAGCTTAAAAGAAGAGGGACCAGTATATTAAATTCTGTAGAAAAATTTGAGAGGATAAAGAATGAGAAACAGTTTTGAGAAATCTTCTGTACCATGCTGGGGAGATGTCCCTGGCTGCAAAGGGTCATGTAAATGTCACCACAGGGAGAGCAGATGCTTACAAGAAATGCAGAGGCAAAAGAAGAGATAAAGTTCAGTAGCAGAGCAAAGCATTTTTCAAGATAAAGGTAAGAAACTTGCAGAAAGGAAAAGGACGGAGCTTCAGAGGTAGTAGATTGACCTAAGAGAACAGGATCCTGCCACAGGCAGATATCAAAGGAATAGTCATAGATGAGAGGGAGATAAAATATCTTTTCTGCAACATCAAGAGGCTGGACTGAAAACAGAGAAACTTGAAGGTGAAAAAGCAGGTGGCTTCAAGAGGCCATAAGGAAAGTCACAGTTCTTCAAAGGAGTAATAACCAGGATTCCTTCAGAGTCACTGTGAAGTTGGAATAAAGGTGGTTTGTGATCATGATGGTGGGGAACCAGGTTGCCAATTGAGTGGAACTAAAGATACTGAGAAAAGTCATAACTTCCCCACCCCATACTCAAACTTGGAAAATGCTCTGAGGACAGGGGCATGAGACTAGGTGAATCCCAGACCCAAGATCAGGCAACATGATCAATCCTTCACCAAAAAACCTCCCCTTTACCCACTCACCCCAAAATAGTATCACACATGAGATCCAAGCAATCCTTTTAATGTAGAGCAGGCTTGGGCAGTGAGAGAGGGGTTGTCCAATTGTGTGTATGATCTGAGAAGGAGGAATTCCCAAAATAAGCTACTTCCCCTCCCTTTCCCATTCCCTTCCTTTCTTTCCTTCTCCATGGGGTGAGCTCTATGGACGTTAGCAGGAGGAACCTAGGCCTGTGGTACCCCCCAGCAGCCTCTCGATGGCAGCATGGATGTCTCCACCTGTGGCCATTAGAGCTTGCAGGTTGGCATCATGATTAGCAAAACCCATGCCCTTCAGCTGCTCCAGTTCTTGCTGGTAGTGGCCTTCACTGAGGGGGCATGATAGTGAAGATTGGGTAGACTGGAAGCAGGCATTGGCCAGTGTATGGAGGAGTTGAAGAATAGCCAAAGTGGGTTGTCCAACATCTGCTCTATGACTGTGTCCTCCACCCCTAGATTCAGGGCCTCCTCCAGCCCTACTCGGTCTGCCCGTGTTCCATAAGCAGGACCCCAGCCCAAGCACCTCCCTGGACAGTATCTGCAGGCCCTGCTCTATCTGTATCAATGCCTGCACTGCTCGTGGGTTGGTGAGGATGGGAAGTAGTGGTATTTGATGTCGCAGGGGGCTATCAGTTGCCAGTTGGTATAGCAGAGCTGGATTCTGCTGCAGTATTTGCAAGGCTCTATGAAACGCAGAGGGTGAGGGTCTCAGCTGACTTGTTCGAGTGGGCTTTCCTATGGGTTGATGGCTCTCCTGGGATGGAAAATCCTGGCTTGAGTATAAGTTCAGAGTGCCACTCCTGTACCCTGAATTGGCCTGATCTGAGGCCATGCCCCTGCCCTGGGCAACTATTCCTGTACTCTTCCTTTGTGTCAGTGGCCTGGCAGGTGCTGAGGTAGTGGGAAGGACCATGTTGGGGTTAGTACTGCTATGAGCATTGGCCTCCCCTTTCCAGGGCTCAGAACCTGGGATGTGGCCTTTGGAGGTAACCAAAGGGGCCAGAGTGGAGAGCATGAAGTGATGGATGTCAGAGCAGACTGGACGCATAACATTGTCACCACCTGGCACTGCCTTCAAGGCCTCCAGTCCCGGTTTTTCAGCCTGGAAGAATTCCTGCTGCCGTACTGGGCTCTGCAGAATTTCCAGCATTTTGGGAGTTGCATCAGGTTTTTGTACTGACCTTGAGGTTTCAGGGACATGGCTGACATTGACTGGATTCTCACTTTCCAGGCTTTGAACCAGAGGGTCTTCTAAGAACTGCACCACAGACTCCGGTGAAGCCACCAGGAGTTGAGACAGCTGGCCAAGGAAGTCAGCCAGCTCTGGTGACCTCCGGGTCAGGCGGCCCAGCCTGCCTAGCATCCTAGCCCCTCCAGAGGATGATGGTCCAGAGTGATTGCTGCAATGGCCTGTGGGGCCTGACAGAGTTCCTAGACCAACCGACCCTTGCAAATGGGTCCTCACCACCAAATGAACAGTAGTGCCATCAAGGATGCCACGCTGGCTCAATATGTCTTGATCTCGAAGGATCTTTCCAGTGAAGATGAGCACCAGTCGGTCGGTGTCACAGTGAAGGCGTTTGGAGATCTGCTTCTTGAAGTGGCAGACGCTGCTATTTTCTGCCAGCATAAATTCCTGACAGTCCTGTGGGGTCTTGACATACACTCGAATGATGTGTGAAGATGGCTCCCGACCAGACACCAACTGGCTGTCCCCTGCTTCTTCTCTAGCCCTTGCCATACTTCCTCAAGAACAGAATGCAAGGTCACCTGAGGGCAGAGTGTGGCACAGGCCTATACAAACCTAGATGTAGCCCTGAGCAAACCTGGGTGTAGGAACCAATGTCCAATGATGTCCTCTCACCCACGTCCTATGGACGCCACCTCCCAGTATAGCCCTGCGTCCACCTGGCTCCCATAGGGGTGGCAACTACCCTTCCCCTGTGCCAGCCTTAAGGAATATGATGTCAGAGATGAGGTCACAGTTGAGAGGTACATTTGAATGGGGGAAGGGCAGGTGTCTCTACCACCAGCCTGACGTTGGACTCTCTTTATGATTTGACTTAAATAGCAATTAGAAAAATTAAAATGACCCTGCATAGAAACATGATTTACTCCACTGTTTAAAATCCTACCATTTGAATTTGATAAACGAATGTGGCTGAGTAGAAAAGGCACTAGTTTAAGAGCTAGCTTGGGAAGTGTTCCTGGGGTCTTACAGGAAGCTTGTATCTCTGAGGCCCTCCAGGCTAAATAACCCTTCAACATGGTTCTAAGAAAGCGAGCATCGGCTCCTCAAAGACTTTTAAACAAGGCTGCTTTCAGAGAGATTAATTCTGGCCAACTTTCAGAGTATCACAGGTGAGACAAAAGAAATCAGAAAGTAACAGTTTAGCTTTAGATCTTGATGACTTAACAATTACTAGATTTAAGGTATTAAAATATTTGAAGAAGAGACTTGTCACTTGGGAGAGGACACAATTTGGCTGTGAACACACATAAAATGATTAGTCTCTAAGGCACTGTTTTGACCACTCCAGGCAGGTAGGACCTCAGAGTAAATTCTTTCTAATCCCTGAAGCAACTATTTCTTTTATTGTGAAGATGGATTAACCAGGCTCTTTTAGGCTTTATATATGCTTGACCCCCTTTTTATGATTCTAGAATTTCCAAGGAGTACAAAATTAGGATTTGACTGCCTAGAGTGCTGCCTCCAGGAGATTCCGTTCTGCTAGACGTGGAGAACATGACATTTAGTTCCCTCTGGAACTGCATTGCTCGTTGTATATTGATATACTCCCTTGAACTTTGATTAACTTGAATCAGTATTCCCAGAGTTAAACAACCAATATCAAGACCCTGAAAAATTGTAATTTATAAGTTTTCAAGACCTTCCCAGCCGTAGGGAATAACATAGAGTGAGTCTCATGGTTGGCTGGCAACCAGTCAGCATGGGGGCTTTTCCTGGTAATACCCAGACCTAAGCACAACTTCTACAATATAAATATTACTGGCAAAAAGAATTCCCTTTGTGGATTCTGCAGTGCAACAGATTTCTCTTTATATACGTCGTATCTGGCCCTGGGCTTGTAGTTCTGTCAAGATGATTTACTAGTCTACAGTCTTGCAATGGGTTTGGTTAATCTACTATGTGAATAAGGTGCATAAAATCCTTGCAGAGATTGAACAGTTTACTATGCAAATTAAGTAACTGTGGCATACCAAGGGGATTGGTCAGTTCTGCCATCCTGCTAGGCTTAAAAGGGCCAGTCACACAGAGGTTGAGTGGGATCTTACTACCATCAAGAATAACCTGGAATGGGGCATGTTCTTTGGACCTGAGGTTCCTGTGCTGAGAACTTCCTAGACCCAGGAGACAGAGCTATAACACTGGAGGTGATGTGAGATGACTGTAGCAAGACACAGCAGCTGCACAGGACAGCAGCAGCACGGGACCCAAAGACAGCTGCAGTAGGCTCACTGATCCGTTGAGTGAGAGAGCTGAGCACCTTCAGCCAGGAGGCTTGCTGGTGGATTAGAGTGCTTCTGAGCTCTAGACAATAGAACCAAAAGAAATGTAACACTTGCAACACCCAAAAACAGAGGTCAGGCCTGAGCCAGGGCCGGTGGCAGGGGCCCAAGTGGAGCCCAGCCTGTGGGTACAGCGGAGAAGCTTGGCCTGCCTGTGGGCACGGCTGAGGAGGAGCTGAGAGTTGTCTTTGTTGGAAGCTGCCCTGAATAATGAACTGTATCCCAGCAAAAATGCATTTTTTTTAGTGTTTTAATATTAGAGAGAACATATTTTCTTGTTTGTTTTAGTATAGCTGTATAAGCTGTGATTAATCTCAAGTCCTTGGAAAATGGTGCAGGCTCTGTTCAAAATATAGCTGAGCAGCCCGTTCCACTCTTAACAAATGCTCTAATACCTTACAACATGTTTTCTCCTATTCACAATGGGTGATTGAGAGCTTGACATAACTGTTGCCATAATGATGCTCTAAGTAATCTCTAAACATTTTTTTTATTGTACCAGCTGCACCAGTCTCTTCCAAAGGGGTGCGGAGCTCTCTCAGCTCCTGTGGCCTTGGTCTCTCTTCTCTTTTTTTTTGTTCTCTTGAGAAATGGCCTTCAGCCTGCAAACCAACAAGAAGGCTCTCTGGCATTTTTAAGCTGCAAGTTTCTTTCTTGCTCCCTATCTCAGCCACAGTGGACTTGGCAAAAGTCCCACTAGCCGAGAAATTTTTATATGAGTTTTTCAGCCTGTTACAAATATACTGATTAGAGCCCAGATGCCTGATATGGATATCTTTAGTTTAATAAAGAGGTTTTTTGTAGTTGTTTTGTGACGTATAAGACCATCTGTGGATTCCATGCTCAAAACATTAGGTAACCCTGATCTTCCCCATATAAGACCCTCCCATTAACCCTTTAGGGTAGACAGAATTTGGGAGAAATTTAACTCCCTCTGTGGTATTCAATAAAGCCCTCTTACTGCTTACCTCCTCCCGTCTCAGTATTGGCTTTGCGGCAGCTGGCTCAAACCCGCAGTTTGCGGTAACACTGTCTCCTGAGTTATTCCTGGTACTTCCAAGTTGATCCTGATCCCGAGTTGTATCCTGTTACTTTCTTAATAAAGAATGGAAGTTTGTCATAGATTTGTTTTGAAGGCCCAAGAAGATTATGCATATAAAGTGCAACCCAAGGTGCCTGACACGTAGCAGACACTTGTTAAATGTTGGATATTATATCAGTCATAAATTATTAATGTTCAATGGTACTGGCAATCTTTGGCATGTCATTTGGTCAGGACTATAACTGGATTAGAAAACGCTGATGGTGTAGTGGTTAGTTGCTACGGCTGCTAACCAAAGGGTCGGCAGTTTGAATCCACCAGGCGCTCCTTGGAAGCTCTGTGGGGCAGTTCAACTCTGTCCTATAGGGTCTCTATGAGTCGGAATTGACTCGACGGCACTGGGTTTTGGATAACAGGATTGGGACACAAAAAGAACAGATATGTCTGTCATTATAATTAAATCTAAGTAGTATAACCCTAAAAAAATCTAGAAAAAAAATATGGGCATGTATTTAGAGCAGAGAAACATTAGGAGAATATCTAAAAAAAAAAAAAAAAAAAAGGTAACGACCATAGATGCATAGAAGCCTTTCTATTGCTTGGACAATGCCTTTCTCTTAAATATCTGTATGCCTCCCTGGCTATGCATGCCTCAAATCACTGTTGCAGAGTTCACCACTGCTTCTTCGCTCTCTAGCAGATCTCTTGGCCTGAAGTAAAGGTATAGTTTTTTGGGGAGGAGCCAGGCACTAGGCCCAGTCTCACCAAAGCTTTGTGACCCTGTATCTTCTGTTTTCCACCTATATAGCTCCCTTGTCCTGGCCTTCCAAGACCCAAATGTTAGATATTGGACCACTGCTGATAGAGTGTGAGGGTCAGAGCAGGGACTGCAGAGGCTAAGTCTCAGGAGGCATGCCCTTCCAATAACTTCAGCCTGTAAGGCATCCTCTCCCTATAACTCCAACAGCCTTTATATCCCACAAGCCACAAACTCTGGTTCTGTGCCGTCTTCTACGTGATTGATGTCTACCCAGCTTCCCCAACCATTTGTTCAATCAGTGGTTGATTTACTCACTCATCACTCAACATTCAATCATTTATTGAGAGCCTTCCATGTTCCAGGCCCTACATTAACTGCTAGGTGAGGGACAGTGGTAATCCCTGTCCTAGGAACCTCGATCCCCTGGATTCACCACTATGTAGCTGTGCGCAAGGCTGATAAGTTCAACCTCCGATGAGACTAGAGATAGGATTCTGAACACCCAATTGGCTTAGAGGACTCTCAAGAGGATATGGCCCTAAAATAATCCATTATATTAACTCTTTCCTCTTTATCTAGGGCTATTAGACTGATTCCCACTTGCTATCTGTCCTATTGAGCTGGGCTTAACTTCATATGAGCCTCCAGGCTTCCTTTTGCCCAGACTGAAGGCAGGCAAAAAGCAGCAACCTTTCACTCCATGAGATTTTTCCTTCGACCTACCTGGTCTTCCAAGAGTAGAAATTAGAGGTTGGATTTTACATCTTTCCCAGTCAGAGGCAGTTCCTGGAGCACTTTGCTTTAGTAGTTGCAGGAAACCTAGAGGCAAGAGTTTTCTCTTCCTGTCCCTAGCATCTCCACTAACAATTGAGCCTTTCATTTGGACAAGAGCTCCCACTCCTGATGAGTGATGGGGTGGGGAAGGGGCTTGAGGACTTGTGCTCCACCTAGAGGTTGAAACCTAAAATTGTGTGGGAAATTTCTCCCCAAAAGTTTGTGTCATCTTCTTCGCCCATGTGCTGAGTAGCTAAATGGTAAAGATAAGCTGGTCCAAGTAGTCTGGGCTCCAGGCAGAGGTTCTGTTTTTTCCAGTCCTTGAAAGGACCCACAACACCTGCTCTCTGACATTTAAATACAGGTCATGGCACTTTTACCATAGTGGTATTCTCCATCAAGGGCTCTTTTCTTTCCTTAAGAGGAATATAGCATTAATCTTTTTTACACCTCCATTCTGTGATAAAACTCTAATTTAAAGGACTATGTTTTGTATGTATGTTGGTGCATATGTACATTGGGTATACACATGTCTGTGTGTATGCACTTGAGTGTGCCTGTTGAAGTATGTGCCCACATGAAAGTGTGAATATGCATTGTGCTTGTGCCATTCATTTCTCTGGAGTTAAGGGTTTATCAGTGTGAGCCTATGGGCGGGTTATGTATATGTGTACTGGAAAGCATGGTTCGCTGGCTTGATTTATGAATTATAACACTTTTACCACAGGGTGCGTGGAAGAAGAGGTCCCTAAGTCCAAACAGGAATTTAGTCTGAGATTCCAAGCCCCTCCGTCATGTGCTATGCAGCTTCTACCTCAACACCTTTGTACATCATGACCCCATTCCCAGAATTCTCATCGCTTCTCTCTCAGGTTCTTTACCTACTTCGTTCTTTACACTTTTCAGACTTCAGCTTAAAGTGCATTCACTCCCAGAAGTCTTCCCTCACCCCAAAGAGTAGATCAAGCCTGTGTAACTCTATTTCCCAGCTCTCTGTAGTTTTCTTTATAGCACTTAGCATAGTTTATAGTCATCTATAAAAAACATTTGAAGAATATTATTTCGCGTTACCAGATCATAACAGGGCAGTGTCATTTTTCTTTTGTTCACATTGAATTCTAATACCTCAATTTCCATTGAGTGAACGAACAAATGAGCTAAGAGTTGCAAGAAAGACAAACTCCAGAACAAAGAAGGTCCATGGCAGTGAAATCAACCCCCTGAACTGGCTACTAGGGAAAGTACCTTTGTAAACTCAGTGAGGTTAGGGAAACTTGGAACCCAGCCTGAATCCTTGCTGCTCTGTCTCTACCCACTCAGGGATCAGCATTTAATCCTTAAGTGATAGCTACCTATGGGTAGACTGCAGGAACAATTAAAAAAAAAAAAAAAGGAAGCTGCTTCCACTCTGCAGTCAGACTGATGGGAGGGAGCCCCAAAGAACAGAATAGATGGTGGCAGTTCCTAAGGGACCCAAAATCTGGGGGACTTCTGGAAAAACCCCGGGATGTCTGCAGGCCTCAGTCTTGGAAGGGTTACAGCAAAGACCCCAATATCCCGCTTCTGTTTTCCATGAGCCTGAATCTTCTAATTTCAGACATTTTAGTTCCCCCTCCAAGTCTTCCCTTGTATGTAGAAGTAGAGACAGCCCTTATTGCCACCTCTTCTCCCATTTCCTCCCCTCCTTTCACAGCCCGCAAAGAATTACACTTAGGCAGCAGCTGACACTGGAGATTGGTTGTAATTGCATCCCAAGACAGGCACAAGCAGAGCTCAGACTGGGCCCCCACGGTGGTGCAGTGGGTAGGAGTGGCTGGGTCACACACACCACCCCCACCCTGGTTCTGCCTCTTATTCTTCCTCATTGACCCTGGAACAACATCGTCTCTGCAGTAAAGTGCATCGTATTAAATTTGGTTCATAGAACACCTGCATTCAAGAATGGGGGAGCTGAGGGAGTGAGAATTGGGGGGAAGGCACAGAGGAAAAGATGTAATCTGAACAACTATGGCTCCTACAATTGCCTCAGTCTCTCCACAGCAGCCTCCAAGTTGCCCCCCGTGGCAATGAGGGCCTGAAGATTGGCTTCGGGATTCAGAAAGCCCATGGCCCGAAGTTCCTCCAGCTGTACCCGGAAGTGAGTCTCAGGCTGCAACTGCTGGGGATTGGTACTAGCTAAGGCTTGTAACATCTGGAGGAAGGGAGTTGAACGGAGGCCCAGCTCAGTAGAGCCCCATGCTTGGGGAACCTCGGGAGCTGGGGCTTGAGGAGGACCCTCAGGCATAAGGGTACCCTCCCTAGGCTCTGTACCTCCTGCCAGAGTCCCCAGCCCTGCTAGGCAAGGCATGAACCAGAGCAGGAGGCGTGGAGCTTCAGTTGCCAGGATTTGCAGACCCTGCTCAATCTGCAGGAGGGCTTTCATGGCACGGGGGTTTGCCATGGCTGCCTGAAGGTGCAGCAGCAGCGGCAGCTGCCCACGCATCTCATCCTGTACCTGTGGGCTGTGATTCATGTCAACTGGCCTTAAAGATCTTGGATAAATTGGTGGCGGCAGCCAGGCAGGCTCAGGGACTCCAGAGGAGGCTGTCATGGGGGAAGGTGGTGAAGAAACCAATGGGACCCTTTTCGCAGAATCTCCCAGCCCTGAGACAAGATCAGGCATATTGGTGCTATGGCCAGTGGAGCCCTCCCCTGCCCCATCTTGGCTTCCACCTTGCCCGGCACTGCCCTCTGTGGGGTATCTCAGGAAAGATGGGCAGGAGGACTTTCCCTTGATGACTACTGACTCTTTGGAGAGAGGTTGGCCTGACCCAGGTTCCTGGGAAGAGGATGAAGTTGGGGGAACTTGGTTTCCTGGTGGGCATGGTTCCCTGCTTATACTGAGGGAGGATGCAATTCCCTGAAGGTAGGTTCCAAGGGATTGGGGGGTCTCAGGTAATTGCTGGAGGTAGTCATAAAGTCCTATAGCCAGCAAATTGAAGACCCCGTTTCTAGTTTCAGATGCATCCTGGTCCCCAGGCCGCCTTCCTTGCCTGCCACCTGAGCCTCTGTATGTGGAAGCCCACGGGTTGGGGAGAGGATCGCAATTCTCAGTCCTCGAAGGTTGGCTGTTGCTGCTGGTGGTATCAGCAGTAGTGGCAGTAGCAAAAGGATTGCCACCAAACTGCTCCTGGACTGCATTAAGCATTGGGTCCATAATATCTGTGTACATGGTACGAAGCACGTTATAGCCACCAGGGATGCTCTCGAGGTTACTGAGCGCCCGGTCCTGGCTACGCATCATCTCTTGCATCATGGCAGGGTTGCGTAGAAACTCCAGTGTCTGCCGCATGATTTCAGGGTTGTTGAGAATATGCCCAATCTCCGGGTTGTGCTGGATCAACTGCTGCATGTGGGGGTTGTCAAGAACCAGCTGGCGTACCAGGCCTGTATTGGACAGCAGACCCTGGATGAACGGGTCATCAATGATCTGAGCCACAAACTCAGGCACAGATACATGCTGCCACATCAGTGAGCCTGGCTGGTTGGGGAAGTTACCAGAGGTGAGGCCCAGCCCACTGAGGCCTGTGAGAACACCTAAGCTGAAAGTGGGAGGCCCATCTGAAGGGAAAATGGAGGCCGAGTGAGGGAATGATCCAGGGCTTCGGGCTTGGGTAGGGACTGAAGAAGCTGGGCACTGCGTGCCTACAGCACGATGCTGCATCTTGATGACCAGGTGGACAGTGAGGCCATCCCGCACGCCACATTGTGTAAGTGTGTCAGGGTCCTTGAGGATCTTGCCAGCAAAGATTAGGACCAGCTGATCAGGGTGGGCCTTAAAGCGCTGGGATATCTCTTCCTTCAGCTGCCGGATGGTGCATGTATCTGTAACTGAGAAATCCTCCTTGTCCTTGGGTGTCTTCACTGTCACCTTGATGAGGTGGGAATCCTGGAGTGGTGCTGGGCCACCCTGTGGCAGAGCCTCTCCGCTTTTGGCCATGGTGATCAGCAGGAGCCCCAGGTCTGTGGGGACACAGCTGGGGGGATGGGGATGAGACCAAGATCATCCTTTTGGGCAATGGCAAAAGTAGGAAAGGTGAGCAAAAGGATCTGGGGTCTTGGGCTGGGGGAAAAATGTAGGGTCTGCATGGAAGGGGCTATGAGATCCCTAGGGCAGGATGCTTATGGGGGATTAATCGATTGAGAGATGTTGGGGTCAGGGGAGGGGAATATGGGGTCCTGGGAAAGATGTGTAGTTTGTGAATGATGAGGCAAATGCAGCAGGAGGGCCCAGTTTGGGGAATACATACCAGTCAGCTGTGACCCCGTCCTTCCTCTTATGCGGGGCTCCAAACAGCCCTCATCTTGCTGCACAACCACCCCTGAGCCTTCTGGGCCAGAACCCACTCCATCAGGGCACCTCTGTGACCTCAGCACTGAAATCACAGCCACACGCAATGGATTCTTGAGACTCCTCCTAGGTTCTCTGGGTCCCTGGAAACTCCTTCTCCCCTACCTTTAACTTTCCTTTTTTTACCTCAGTTGTCTTCTTCAGAGTGAGGGGCCTGGGTTGGCCCTTCCTTATTAGGCCAAGAGTCCTGCTTCCACACAACCTGTTATGTGGTATGTGGAGGCTCAGACTGACCCAGGTATTGAAAAAGACCTCTCAGTTCCTTTTTTCCATTTAGCCCCAAGTTCAGCTAATGCCCAGTCAGGATATGCTACAAAGCAACATATGTCCCTGTCTTCTCTCTGTTTCATCATTAACCATGAATTATATTTATATTTTCAAGGTATTAAATGGATTTGTTAATAGAATTTGGGATGTGAGAGAGGGGTCAAGGATGACGAAGTTTTTCTTTTACATCATCGTTACTATCATTATTATTATTATACCCTAGAGGAACTTAAGAAATGGAGTGACTGCTTACTGAGAAAAGATAAATAAATAAAAATTTAGAAACAAGGAATAAATGGGTTCTTGAACAGAGTATTAAATTGTATGACTGTAGCAGTGATAATTAGCAAGAGGCTTCTGTGAGGATAAATACTCATCAGGACCTGGCTGATACATGGGTTCCTCCTACTCTGGCCTACTAGATATTCCTTTTACTTTCAAAATTGATCAATCTGGGTTTGAGAAAGCAAGGAAGACAGTCTTTATGGTTAAACACCTGGGTTTATCTACATGATATCGTTTCCCTCTTTGAATGAGTGTTTCCATTTTGTATGGGCATGCTACGGGTGACTTTTCCTAAATGTGGACCTGTTTATGTGTCTTTATGTTTTTGTGTGTATCTGTGTATATACATAAATATATATATATATATATATATATATATATATACATGGCTGGGTATAAATCTCTATGTGTTGCCTTTTTGTGCTCATATATGTGAATCTGTGTCTATGTGAGCTTGTGTGTTTTGCACAGCTGTCTGGGAATATGCTAGCATATTCTTGGGTATGTAAGCATAGTTTCATATATGTATATATGGTTTTTGTGTGACTATGACGCCTTTTATCTCTATATTGATACGTACATGGTTTGTGAGTGTGTTCATGTACGTATGGTAGGTGAGACAAGGGTATCACCCACACCTAGTTACTTGTTGGTGAAGGAAACAAAGCCAAACTTCAGATGGGGGAAGTAGGTGTAGCCATTTTATTGACAGATATTTCAGTCATGGTCAATGATTTGTTATTCAATAGGGAAAGCGCTGGTTGGTTTCTCCTGTCCCAGGGCTGCTCCTTGCTGGAGGCATCAAGAGAGGTAAAGAAGGCAGATGAGGCAGTCAAATGGGCAGCGGGCAGGTAACAAGCAAGTACGTAGGCATGGTGGTGGTTAGAATCCCTGGGATCTCTTGAGTTTGCGGATAGCAGCACTGGTGTCTCCTTTGGTGGCAATGAGTGCCTGCAGATTGGCATGATGGTTGCCAAAGCCCATGGCCTGGAGAGATTTCATCTGCTTGCTAAAGCGAATCTCAGGAGCTTGTAGAGATTGAGAGGGTTCTTCAGCTAGGGATTGTAGCCTCTGCAGGACTGCTCCAGATTTATGGCAGCCCTCAGGCCCTTTGGGGTCAGCCATGTCTGGCACATCCCAGGACAAGGGTGTCATGTCAGGGTAGCTGCAGCTGGGGTCAGGAAGCCAACCCAGACCCCATAGGTAGGGTGCAACCCAGGGCAGAAGAACAGGAGCCTCTGTGGCCAGCAACTGTAGACCCTGCTCAATCTGCAGTATTGCCTGTGATGCTTTAGGGTTGGCTAGGGGTACCAGCAAGTCAGAAAGCTGTGTCTGCAGCAGGAATGTGGGCATCTGCTGCCTCCATTGTTCACTCAGCTGGGGCATACTCATAAACAGCATCATTCGGGCTGCCAGGCAAGGGTTGTTCATAAGCAGCTGTGTCATGCTCCCTGTAATCTGGGAGCTGGTCTGCTCATCTGACAGCTGCAGATCATCCTCCAGTCTCTGGTCAGACTCACTTAGAGAGATGTCATCCTTGCCTTCTGCCTGGTGCTGCTGAATGGGTTCTATGCTGGGTAAGGCTGGCACCCCAACTGGCTGCTGAATGGCACAGGTATGGCTTCGGCCCTTGGTGGAGATGGTAGCAGCGCTGACCCTGCCAGTATGGTTCACCCTGCTGGGGGTTCCATTGGCTGAGGATAAACCACATGAACTGGTATAAATAACCCGGGTTGTAGGTAGCTGTGGAAGTTGGTCCCGCCATTCCTGGGATGGTGGTGGAGGTAAAGGTGAGGGCTGGACTTGTTCTGACACTTGTCCTGACAAGAGAGCTGTGAAAAGGTTGCCCCCAAAGGTATCTTGCAAGTTGTTGGACATTTGGTCATTGAAATCAGCACAGCTCTGACCTAGGGCGTTGTCTCCACCCAGAGCTTTCTCTAAGCCCAGAAATGGCTGTGAGTTCTGTGGATGCTCAAGGTTCTGTGCAGTTTGTTGAATCTGCATTATCTCTTGGATTATGGCAAGGTTCCTGGCCAGCTCCAGAGTCTGCCATAAGATCTCAGAATTGTCAAGGATGTGGGAAACCTCTGGGTTCTGCTGCATCAATTGTTGCATCTCTGGATGTTCTGAGATGAACTGCCTCACGAAATCTGTGTTGGACAGAAGCTGCTGGGTACTAGAATTATCCAACATGTGTTCCATGTGCCCAGGACTGCACACTTCCAGGTTCTGGGTCTTCACTTTGGGCATCTCTGGCTCCACAAAGAGGGGTGATTCCAATGGGGCTTGACTCAGGCCAGCAGGCTGATGTACCTCACTGCTATTTCCTTTGGTGTTTCTACCCCAGTGGCAGGGCTCATTGGTTGGCAGGTTCCAGGAGGAATGGGCTAGGGGTTGGGAGCCATGCTTGGATTTGATGACCAAGTGAATGGTGTGGCCATCCAGGATGCCCCTCTGTCTCAGTGTGTCATGGTCTCTGAGAAGGCGACCCATGAAGACCAGTACTAGCTGGTCAATTTGACATTTGAAATGAGCTGATAGCTTCTCCTTGAACTGCCTCACCGAGGTGTCATCAGCTACCATAAAGTCTTGCTGCTTGCCTGGTGTCTTCACTATTACTCGAGTGACACTCAAAGAGATATCCTTGTCTGCAGATGGATTTGTTAGACGCCCACTCTGGGCCATCCTGAGTGTTCGGGCGGTGACATGCGGCATGGGCCTTAGCTGGTGGGCAGGTAGGGAGCAGGTAGATGCAGGGACAGAGGGGTGAGGGTAGACAAATGTTTCTGCTGGCCTGCGTCTCAGCTGTTGTATTCTCAGGTCACTGGCTAGTTTCCTTGTTGCCTGCGATGAAGTGAGGGTTTGGGCTTGGGCCAGATATTTTGTGGTGTTGTTCCCCCACCCCAGCTCTCCAGATATGGCCCAACTGAGGCCTGTCTTGGCTACTGATTCATACTTGGTTAAAGGTGAGCTAAGTTCTGACGACTCCTCCCAGGGCTGCCCCTCCCCCTGCCCCACCCATTAGGTACATAACATCTTCAGAAAAGGGATATTGTGATATCAACTCTAGCCTCACAGTCCCTACCAAAGCAGGACTGGCTGGGGAAGGATGATGTTTTGGGGGATCTAAAAAAAAGGATCTAGACCTCTTTAATAAAATAAGATAGTTTGTCAGACAACTGGGGACAAAGTTCTCAGAATAAAACCAGTAAAAAATAAAGGACCAGGTTATTTTTGGGATATGTGATTTTAAGTGGTGTTGAATTTGGGCCCCTTAGAGGGATGTCAGGGTTGTTGTGAGAAACTTTGGGTCTATTAAAGCCACAAAACCATATACCTGTGAGTAAGAATGGAATCTCTTCCATAGGAAAGGAACATTAATGTTGTTCATGATCTGGGAAATATGGGTCCTTACAAAGGAAAATGGAAAAGGAACAAAGGTCTTAAGTGGAAGAGAGGTCATGTTTTTCTCTAGAGTCTAGATTTTGGGGTTTATGCTTCATTGAGAATGGACTCATGTGGCAGGGAAAAAATGTCCTGTGTCCTAGGAAGCAGGAGTAGGGCTAACCAAGGAGTATTCCTCTACAGGCATTCCAAACTAAAGGTAAGTGAATCATTCCTTGCAAAATATTTTCCATTTATGTATGATTCACTCTTTCCTACATGCTGTGATAGCAATTTTAGAATGATTTGTTTCAATGTACCAGCCTGGTCTTTAGTATTCACCTTTGGATTGAAACACTAAAATGGGAGGTACCTGTAATCAAGTGAAGTGAGGGTAGAGGTGATTACTAGAGGGGATTCCTAAGGAAACAGGGTCAGGCTACTAAAAAAACAGATTCTCAATCCCATGCAAACTGAAGGATGGTATATAATTTTATTTGGGAAGCTGATGAATTTCCTACTAGTAGATATGTTAAGATGTATATTTTTATCTGTGTTGATATTTGGGTGCAGATAGGAATAGTGGACATATAGGAGTGAGAATGTATATATCTGGTTGAATGTATATTTGTGAATATACGTGTATGTGAAATTGTATTCATAAGACAGCATATGTGAGATATTCTGGTGACTGTGTGGACTGTGTGACTGTGAGGACTTCAGGGCCTGAATACTTGAATACCCATACACTTGCCTTGTGGGGAGGTATGCCATACAGACAGGTAAGTGAAAAGCAAAGAGTCTGGAATCCTATATTCTCAGTGTGTTAAAGATGAGCAAAGAGAACACAATTGGCCAGAAGACTTCTTGCTATCACACCAAAGGATTCTTTATTGAGAATACGTGGACACCCAGCCCAATCTGTGTTAGACCCTCCTCAGGTTCATTGAATAGCTGCTAACTTCCTAGAGCAGGACTCAGGCCTAGGCATCTCTCGATTGCACTTAAAAATGAGATTGAGCCAGGACAGAGAAACATTGATTTTCAGACCAAGACCCTGCCCCCTTTCTTCCCACAGACCTCGTAGGAGGGAAGGGGTAAGAGAGGGAACTTGCATATCCCACCCTACTGACCAGCTCCCCTGGACCTCCTGCACTGGAACCAGAACCTGCCAGACTGAGACAATTCTTAGCAATCTAGTTCACAGAGTTATAGAATTGTCTCGTTTTCTAACGTATAGAAAGCACATCTAGAATTCATAGTTTTCAAAACATGGAATGTGAGATTCCGAAACACCAGAAAGAGGGTCACATTTCCCAAGCTAATTTTTATGTTTCCCGATCAAATCCACCCAGACCATTATTAAATGGGCCTGTAATATGTAACTGAGATATTAATTATATTAAGAACTAACTAGACATAATCAATGCTTCCCAGCCATTAGGGCTGATGGTCCTTTGGTGGTGTGCTCCAACTGGAAATGAGGAAGAAGGCATACTTCCACCAATGAGCTGCCAAGCCCTGAAGCCTCAGGGCCTGAAGGATTTGCTGGGTTTGACAGATTTGAATGGGACACGCATCTCAAAGGGCGTTTTAGCTGATGGCCTTGGTAGCCTGTACTTCAATGTCAGGAAGGTGAGGTCATAAGTGATGAGGTACCCATCATTGTAGACATATAGCTTGTGGTCAGATGGGCAGTAATTGATGCCCTGCAGCTTTTCCAGCATCTTGTCTAGGAGGATGCTGAGGCGGCGCTCCTGCCCGGTGGTGGTATCAAAAGCATAGAAGATCTCCTCTTGGCGGGTGCTCAATGAGCGTAAGGCATAGAGCACCCCACAGGCCATGAAGGCCCCTGACAGGGCTGGTTTGTACCGGTTGGTGCGCCAGGTTTTCTCCACTTCTAGGGTGCTGGCATTGAGACGACTAACAACCAGGTTACCCTTACTCTCCTCAGTGGCATAGAGCACCCACAGCCCTTTCTCATCCCCAGAGAAATCTATGTCCTTCCAGGGCACACCAGCATAGGAGAAGCGGTTGTTGTAAGTGGCACCAGGCAAGGGACGCCGCAGTACCAAGGCGTTGGAGGAAAGATCCACCTTGGCCACGTCACCTGTGCCATAGTAGTTAAAGTACATGAAGTTCTTGTACACAGTATTGCCACTGCCATCACCATAACCTATCTTCCACTCCTTGTAGTTCTTCAGCAGCACCAGGTCATTATAGGACTTGTACAGCCGGTAGAAGTCAAAGTACCTAGGCCAAGCCAGCCCACATCAAAATTATTAGGACACAATAAGCGGGGTTACAAAGTACATACTATTCAAAAAGGTCAGGTGAGTGTGCTAATTAAGAACGAGGGCTTTAGAATCAAACACAATTGAGTTTTAATCCATGTTCTGTTACTTGCTACATAGAATGATAAAATAATTTTGTAAAAAATAATAACATTAATAGTAGTGATAAAAATACTAATAGTGCCAATATTGTACTGTACATGCATTAACTCATTTTAAAATGGCAATAACAGCTCAGTAAGGTATATTTTACCCCCATGGATAAAAAGACTAGGTCTTAGAAAGGTTAAGCAATTTGATGAAGGTTGCACTACTGATACGTAAAATCTGTAAAAGGAACAACAAGAGAATCTTCCCCATTGGTTATCAAAGCTGACCGAGATAATGCAAATAAAACAATTAGCACAGTATTTGTCTCAAATTGAGCAATGCTACAAATAATAGCTTTTCTCCTTCTCCTCCTCCTCCTCCTGCTCCCTACCCCCTATCTCTACCCCTCCTCCTCCCTTCCCCTTCTTATGGACGTTCTTTTGTGCCTAGACTCCACTCTCTTCCACCGGTCCTTGAGATGTGGATGTCAGAGCTCTTGACCAGTATTCAGGAAGATTTATTCTCATGATACGGCTTTATAGAGTTCCTTAAATTATTCCAGAGCTATCAGTATTTTTTCTCTATTCATTGTGGGCAGGAAGCCCTTCTTTACCTTGCCCACAGGGATTTTGAGATGATCCAAAAAACAAAGGCACGTAAATGTGTTCCAGGTGCTACAGTGGCTATAAGAATTGGAAGACATTATTATCCATAATGGAGTCCCTGAGTAGTGCAAAGGGTTAATGCCAACCAAAGAGTTAGAAGCTCAAGTCCACCCAGAGGCACCTCAGAAGAAAGGTGTGGTGATCTATTTCTGGGGGAAAAAAATCAGCCATTGAAAACCCTGTGGAGCATAGTTCTACTCTGACATACATGAGGTCGCCATGACTCAGAGGACACTCAAAGGCACCTGTTAACTGGTATTATCAGTAATATTAGTCTTCCTGAGCTGAGTTTCTGTGACTAAGGCTCTTCCATGACTGATTCAACCCATATTCATCCCTCCTTCCTATAATCTTTACTCAGTTGGGTCTATACCACACTTCCACACTCTGGTGTCTATGAGTTGTACATACCTCCCTAGACAGACAGCCAGTTTGATAAAGGGCTCATTGATTGATTGATTTTGCCATTTTTTCATTTCTTAAGTATTGATCTGTACTTACTATGTTGCCCATATTTTGGTATGTAATCTCACATGATCTCATATATTTAATTATTCTCATTTTACAGATAATTAAGAATGGGTCCAAGATGTTAATTTATTTCTCCAAGTTCACTTAAGTGGCAGTACTGAGATTCAAATTCTTAGGATTGACTGAGTTTGTACTTAGTTTGACTCCAAGTTCCAAGCTTGGCTGGGGTCATTTTCTAACCCATCTTCTAAGCCCCAGATGTTGAAATTAAGCTTTTGTGAGCAGAAAATTGAAATTCTGAGGCCCAGATCTAGAAAAACTTGTTTTTGAAATAGGCTTAGGCTAGGGATAGAATTACCTTTGGCTTGGTATGAGATTAAAAATTTCCAGACAGTGACCATTCTTGACCCATGAAGGGAGTATTAGAAACTGATGTGTCAGATCTAGACTGGGTTATTCCAGGGCACAACCAAAATAAGAAAATGAAACCAGGCTAGGACCACAAGGGAACATGCTGCAATGGGGCAGGGGGCATTTGGGATAAACCTGGGTATAGAACAGAAGTCATCCTGGACTCACCTGCCATCTGTACTCAGTGGGGCCACCCAGTAGTAGGAAGAGTTTAGATTGGGAGCTGAGTCTCGGCCCCAGGCACCTGCCTTATGTGAAAAGCCTCTCCAATTGAGCTGCACCACAAGGGGTCTGCTGACTTTCTGGAGGCCTCGATGAGCACAGGAACCTGGAGAGGGGAGCAGGCAAGGTATGAGATAAGTAGGAACCACACAATCCACAGAGACTGGAGTGTGAAAGTAAAATAACCATGTGTACAGTTGAGTGTGTGGCCATACGTCTGAGTGTATATATAAGTTCATAAATTGGTACAATTTTGCATAAGAGTGGTTAATGTGTATGTCTAATTACGGGTATGTTCACAGGTCTACTTATATGGGTATGCCCATGTGTGAGACTGTATCAAACAGGAAAATGAAACATTTCTTCTCCATTAAGATCTTTACTATCCTCCCCTCACTACGCCATAGCCAACCCTGCACTCTGGACACTGCCCTTGAGGAGATAAGCTCTTGATAGTTTCAGCCTGGGGCCTCACCAGGGAGTAGGGGTGGACCAGAGTAACTGGAGGCCAGTTCTTGCTCCCTGTGCCTCTCACACTCCCTCAGTTGGCTCTCAAGGACATCCACTTCCTGGAGTAGAGCACCAAATCTGCGCTGATCAGAGTCACCAAGAAGCTTGAGAGTGAAGCTTGCATTTGCCACCTAAGGAAGTAAGATGCCAGAGATACGGGTCACAGATTTCTTAAGAAAAAAGTCCACCAAATTGCCTCAACTCAGGATTTTCTCCCCCCAGAAAGAAGTGATTTTGGACATTGTCAGACAAATGGGATTAGATGAGGCAGAAGTTCCAGAGGGGAGGGGCTTCTTTAATCCATCCACCTACCTGGCCCTGGAGTTGGTCGAGGAGGGGTGCAGACCTGTGCACTTCTCCCTTGGCCTTAAGCTGAGTCACCAACTGCTGTGCTTTTTCTAGCTCCAGGTACAGCAGGTTAAAGGCCAGGTCTTCATAGGAAGAAGAGAGGGCACTGGAACTGCTGGACTGCAGCTTGTGGGTCATTTCCCGAACCTGGTTATTCTGCTTTTCAGTCACACATGCATACTCACTGACCTGGGCACAGGCAGGATGAACAGACAGTTCCCCAAACTTCAACTCCTGCAGCAGCACCCAGCCACTCACATCCTTCCAGTGAAACACAGCCTACAGAACACTTTCCTATCTGTCATCTCATTTGCTTCCATCAACAGCCTTAGAGTGGGCAGTGGTGTTAGTCCTATTTTATAGCTGACGATACTCATATCTTCCTTTTCCCTACAGGAGAAACACTCTTAGGCATCACCCGGATCCTCTCTTCCCTTTCCTGACTAGAGCCAAACCTCAGGAGTGACTTGGTGAACAAATGAATGGACAGGCTCCCAGCTTTCATTCTGACCCCACCTAATCAACTTTCTCCAGAAGCTCCATGGATGACCTTTGTGAAAAACAAATCTGACTACAACACAACCACTGCTGCAAAGCTTTGCTTCACTCATGCTTTCTTACAGGATCCAAGCTCTCCCTGCCTCTATTTCACTGGTCATCCCACTTCCAAGCCTCTGCTTATTGTATAAAGAAAAAAAAAAAGTTGCCATTGAGCCAATTCCAACTCAAAAGTCTCTAAGTGGCACAAATAGTTAACAGCTCAACTACTAGTGGAAAGGTTAGTGGTTCAAACTCACCCAGAAGCACTTTGAAAGAAAGGCCTGGTGATCTGCTTCCAAAAGGTGACAGATTTGAAAACCCTACAGAGTACAGCTATACTCTGCTTGAAATCACCATGCTTTTTCTATACTTGTACCTAAATTTCCTTCTCCCTATCTTCCAGTGGGCCCGTACCTATTAATTCATATGCTAATGTAGGAAGCGCTCCCTACATACACCTTTCCATACTCTATTATTATCACTGGGGATCCCAAACACAGTACCTAAGCCTCCCCCCAACCCCATGCAAAGGATCCATCTCAAATACCAGAGCTATGCTTCCTTCAACATTCTCCTGCCCAGGGCTAACTCCATGCTGGGTCCAGGTAAGGCTGAGCTTGGAGAACTCCCAGGCCTAGCCGGCAACACCAGCACTCACCTTGGAAAGCTTCTGTGCATATTTGTCCACGAGTTCCTGGGCTGTACTCTGTAGCTTCTCCAGCTGCTGCAGGGGGATGAGATTGTTGGGCAGATGGACCACACAATGGCATGTGCTATCCTCATCCAGAAAGCCTGGCATGCTTTTCACCAGCTGCAAAACCAAAGCCACAGACACATTAAGTATAATGTAATATGTTGAGGTACAACGCACGGTTTGGAAACGTGAGGCAGGAGAAGAGGCTGATACTACTCTGGAGTACCTAAGAGGAGCTCTTCACACAGGGGATTCTTCTTCACTGTCCCAGCATCCCCCTGCCATGGATTGGAGCCACACTTCCCTTGATTTTCCAGAACTGAAGCTGCAGTCTCCTCCCAGCCCCTATTATAGGGCCACCCTTACCCTACCCCATGCATTGGTTGAATCTGGCTGCCATCCACAAAGCTGATTGTAAAATTTCCCTTGGAGATCTGTGGGAGAGAGCAGAGCCGATTTGAAGAGAAGTGTTAAGGGATAGGCTTTGGGGGTTTCTCAATACTCTATAGTACCCCCACTCTAGATGGTTAGCAAATCCCCACAACAGCACATTGTCCTGAAGACAGCAGGGACAGAGAGTTTCCAATCATCCAAGAAGGGGATTAACATTAGCAGCACCACGGGGTATCAGTCCAGACTGATATTTAGAATTTATAAGAACATAGCAAGGTATGAATGTAACCCACATTTTGTAGTTGAAATACAAGAGGTTCTGACAATCTAAAAAGCATTTTACCGAGTCGCATGCTTAGTAAGTGACAAGGCTGTGAGTTGCCCTGAGTTCCACGTTTGTTCTACATTTCATGGTTTTACACCAAAGGAAACTGCAGAAGCTGAAGCTATGTTCAGGTAAGTATGTAGTGCAAGCCAGAAGAGAGAAGGTGAGAGGGAGCTTCTTTGCCTCAGCTGAAGAGAGTAGAGGTGGTAGGATGGTTCTAATGCTAGAAGATGCATCATTTGGGGGTCTTCTCCCCTTTGCTCATCATCTTATTGACATTCTCACTCAGAGCCCAGACCCACTGACTCTAGAGTCAGACTGCCTGAATTCTAATTCCAGTTCTGTGACATTATACAAATTATTTAACCTCTCTGTGCCACAGAGTCCCCATCTGTATTATGGGGGTAATAATGGCACTTACCTTATTGTTTTCTTTTAAAAATTATAAATATGTATAAATATAATATTTATAGAATACTTAGAAGAGTGTCTGGCTATGGTAAGAGTCATTTATATTAGCTATTATAATTCCTCTATATCTACCTCTCCACCCACATTTTGAAATGAGATGAGCCAGTATAAGACAGAATACTCCTTCCCAAGTTCTTGGCTGGGACTGTGGCACCAGCTGAGGTTTCCTGACCTTTCAAGAATTAAGGTGTGCAGTCCCTGCCCTTCTCTGAGAAGTCTCACTCATAGCTTCTCTGGCTCTGGTGGTCGATCTGGCTATGTCTTCAACCTTCAACCCCAGCTCCATAATTTAGCTTTTTGGGGATAATGAGGCAGAGGTCCTATAGCCTACAATAGCCTAGGCTCGCTTCCCTTAGCTTCAGTATCCTTAACACAGAAAGAGGGTGGCAGACTTTTGCAGAAAATGAGGCCTCATAGTAAAGTATGGAGTTGCTCCCTCTGTTGTTTTCATCCTTGTCTTCCCTGTCTTACCCTATGTCCATACAAAAAAAAAAAAAAAAGTTTTTTTTTTTTTTTTGGTTACAAGCCAGGGGAAAATCCTACCCTCCTTCTCTCCCTCCCTCTCCTGTTGTTGTTAAGTCCCATTGAGTAGGTTCCAATTCATAGCGATCATATGTACTCTAGGTCTGTCCAGTTTCACTCTCTCCCAGAACCTGCATTGAGCAGCCTCAGAGTAGTGAGGGAAACCAGACCCTAACGCTCCCCTGTCTGCTCATGATCCCTCCCCCTCTGTCTGTACCTGGGGCTGTCCTGGGAGCACCAGGGGCAGCAGCAGTAAGCTGGTAAAGAGGGCTAGGACAAGCAGCATCTTGCATTAGCTGCGGGAGAGGAATAAGTCCCTGGGTTTCTGTTGGGCTTTTATCTCTAGTTCCAGTGAATAGTCTAAGCAGGAGGGGCCACATATTGCCACACGTGGAAGGGCTGAGAGTATGAGGTGGGGGAGGGTGTGAGGGAAAAAGAAGATTGTGACAGACTGGGACTGAGGTGGGGGTAAGCTTCTCATTACAAACTGGGCCTTTCTCATCCATCTCCAAGCTGATATCTGCCCCCGCACAGCTTGGCCCTCCTGTCCAAACAGATTAAGGCAAACCTGAGACATCCTGTGGGAGCCTTGGAATGGGTCTCTTTCAGGAGGGATTATAGTCTTTCTTAACATCAAAGGGACAGGACACTCTAGAAGGTAAATAACCCTACTTGCTTAATCTCAAGGACCGAAGCCATTTACTTAGCCATGAGCTTTTGAATGAAGGCCAAAGAGTATATCTGTGGGGATTGCTTCAGCAACACTATATTGGCCTGCTCTATTAGACATCCTCACTTGACCCAGCAATTTGCCTCCTCCACTATCCCAGGCACTCAACATTTTAATCCCATCACACTATTCAAATGCTTCCCCTAGTCTGAGGTCCTAGTGCCAGCAGCCTCTACTGCCTGTCCTCTAAGAAAGCCCCCCTCCAAATATCCCCTAACCAACAACAGGTGGTTATGGAGCCTTCAGTCCTCTGCCTCTCTCTTGGGCAAACCCTGAAGAGAGGTAATAGTTCAGTTCCTGAGGCCCAGACAAGGAGCCACAGTTTCTTCAGACTCACCTCCAGTGCTCCTAGTACTGGTCATCCTGGAAAGCTCTCTTCTCTTCTGTCATCACTCATGAGTACTTCTCAGATAGTAGGGAGTCTCACACCCACCCAAATACCTAGGGGGATATCAGGTTCCCTATGAAAAACAAGTCCCATATTGTTTCTGTTGAGATATTTGGTCTCCGAAGCTCTGCAATCCATATCCTTTATTACATCCCTATTTCTCACTAAAGAAAATGAAACTCCTTACAACTGGACTAATAAAAAAACATCATGATAAACAGAAAAGATTGAAGTTGTAAAGTATTTCAGTTTACTTGGATCTACAATCAACACCCATGAAGCAGCAGTCAAGAAATCAAATGATACATTGCATTGGGCAAATCGGCTGCAAAATACCTCTTTAAAGTGTTAAAAAGCAAAGATGTCACCTTGAAGACTGAGGTGTGCCTGACCGGAGCCATTGTATTTTCAATTGCCTCATATGAATGCAAAAGCTGTGCAATGAATAGGGAAGACTAAAGAAGAATTGAAGCCTTTAAATTATGATGTTGGTGACAATTATTGAATGTCTTAGGCTGGGTTCTCTAGAGAAACAAAACCAGTAAAGTGCATAAATATATATATAGAGAGAGATTTATATCAAAGAAATGGCTCATGCTGTCGTGGAGGCTGGAACATCCCAAGTCCATGGGTCAGGATAGAGGCTTCTCCTGATTTGCATAGCTGCAGGGGCTGGTGAACCCAGGATCAGTAGGTCAGACAGCACAGCTCTTGCTTATAGGCTTTGAAGGTTGATGAATCCCAAGATCCACAGGCAAGACTGCAGGTAAATTGCTAGCTCGAGTCCCTAGAACTGGAGGTCAGATGAACAGGAGCCAACTGCAGGATCCAGAGTGAGCCAAAGCCTCCGAGCCTTGCCAGAATGTACACTTATATTCGATGCAGGCCACACACCCAAGGAAACTCCCTTTCAGCTGATTACCTACTCAGAGCAGATCCCATCATGGAGGTGATCACACTATTTCAAACCTCATCATGGAAGTGATCATAAAACTGCCAAACCAGTGAGAATCATGGCCCAGGTAAGGTGACACACAACCTTGGCCATCACATTGAATATATCACGAGCTGCCAGAAGAACAAAAAAATCTGTCTTGGAAGACGAACAGCCAAAATGCTCCTTAGAAGTGAGGATGGTGAGATTTCATCTCATGTAATTCAGGCATATTATAAGAAGAGACCAGTCCCTGGAGAAGGACATTATGCTTGATAAATTAGAGGGTCCGCAAAAGAGAGGAAGACCCTCAATACCATAGATTGATATGGTGCTTGCAACAATGGGCAAGCATAACAATGATTGTAAGGATGGTGCAGGACAAGGCAGTATATCATTCTGTTGTACATAGAGTCACTGTGAGTTGGAACAAATTCAATGGCACCTAATAACAACAACAACTTCTCATTGCAGCCCATCTTCAGAAATTACAAGCACATACTCATCTCATCCTTCAAAATCATTTCCTCAACACATAGCTAGTAGAGAAAGGCATATGAAGCCCACACTTCCCATTCCAGGGAAAAAGGCTGAGAGCTTAGGTGAATGTACGAATCCAGAAAGACATAATCCAGGGATCTTTGGGCAATCCTGATGGAGTCCTTGAGTGGTGCAACTGGTTAACACAATCAACTGCAGCTCAAGTTCTCCCAGAGGCACCTCAGAAGAAAGGCCTGATCTACTCCAAAAAATCAGCCATGAAATACCTTATGGATCATAGTTCTACTCTGGCACCCCTGGGTCACCGTGAGTAGGAGTAGACTCAAGGGCAACTGGTTTTTGGTTTACATGAGAGATCATACCCTTGCCTCACTTTACAGGTCCTCACCCTCTGACCCTGCCTGCGGCCAGGGACCCATTCTCCATCAATTCTTCTGACCTGGCTTTGCTGGGGCCAGAGGGGCCTCAAGGGTCAGAGAGTAAGAGAGGAGTGGGTTGGGAAAAGTTCAAGTGCATGGAGCTGGAAACCTATCCAGAGTCAGTATTCAGATGGGTGTCACTAGACCTATGGAATCTTGTGGAGGGAGGGTGGAGAGAAGGAAAGGGAGAAGAAGAAACAGAGCACACGGTATGATGACTGGTGCAGGGGTCATCTTCCCATACTTTGCCAACTGCAACTAGCCCATAGCACTAGTTGGAAAAGCAGGAGAAGCCTCAGTATCTGGGCAAAGTGAGGAAGCAGCTTAAGAAGGCAGCCGTAGTATTGTCCACTCCATTCCCTCCCACAGGAAACGGGCCTTGCAAGCTCTAGGCGTTAATCATCCAAGTCAGAAATCATGTCAATTTCCCGAACACATCTGAACAGAGCAGTGTTCTATTTTATTCACATCCCCAACCCCCTGCTGCCTTCACCCCTTCAGCAAACATGGATTTCCTATTTTGTATCAGACATTGTACAAAAGGGCCCCCTCAGAACCACCTTCCTTTCACTAACCTGATTCTGTCTGTGCGGAGTGATGGAAGAAGACAAGTTTCTGATGGCCAGGTTGCCTGAGATAGGCTGTGGTCTGGGTCTCCTTGTCTGTCATTGTCCAGGCCAAACTTCTACACATGTGCAATAAATCTGTGGAGGTCAGTACAGAGTTAGAAAGAGCAGGAGTAGACTGAGCACAGTAGACTCAAGCAGAAAGGGCTCAGTTCCATGTGCACTCTTCCCCTGTGGTAGGAACAAGGTCCGGGCTAAGCATGGAGCTGCCTAGAGGCAGGAGTCTTGCTCTGCCCAAATAGGTCTTCCAACACATCTTGGCCATCTAAGGATACAGACTGGAGAACATAGGATGCTCATTCATTCCTATGGCAAGACCCACTCAGGGCCCACATTCCTCCCTGCCCCTGACCAGCAGAGTCTGAGCAGGTGCCTGAGCCGATGAGTGATCTGCTGGGTTCGCACTCCGTAGACCACAGGACTGAGTGCTGGGGGAACCACCACAGAGAGGTTAGCCACTAGGATGTGAATATGGTCAGGGACTGTGTAGTGGCCAAAACGGTGAGGTAGGAAGGAGAAGAGGGAGGGTGTGTAGAAGAGAATGATCACACTGGCATGGGTCACACAGGTGCCCAGGGCCTTGCAGCAGGCACCACGGGATGGCAGTTGACACATAGCTTGGAGAATGAGGGCATAGGAAACACATATGAGCTCGAGATCCAGGGCCGGGGAAAGCAGTGTGATGGCCAGGCCATACCAGATGTTGGGGTGGATATCGCCACATGCCAGCTGAGCCACACCCATGTGCTCACAGTAATTGTGGGGCCGTGCCCGCCTCCCACAGAAAGGCAATCTTTGGAGCAGGGTCACAGGGGGTGCCATGACACAGGTACCACGGGTCACAGCAGCTACAGCCACTGTGCCCACCTCACACTGGGTCAGCAATGCAGCAAGCATAGCACAGAGGCCAGCAAATGGCCACATAGTGGTCCACTGCCATGACCAGCAGCACTGAGGACTCGGCAATGAAGGCCACATGGGTGACAAAGAGCTGGGCAAGGCAGGCCCCAAAAGAGATCTCACCAGACCGACCCCAGAGCACAGCCAGGGCTTTTGGCACTGTGGACGTGGCCAGAATGAAGTCAGCAGCTGCCAGAAGCCCCAGTAGCTGGTACATGGGTGACCAAAGTGACTTGTCAGCTGCCACCAGGGAATTCCCTGCCAAAGCTACCATATATAGCAGACACACAGGCACAGAAAACCAGGCATGCAGGGCCTCCAGTCCTGGCATGCCCAGCAAGACAAAGGGCCCGGCCCCAGGGGGCAGCACAGTCTGGCTGAGAGCAGGCAGTGTAGGATCCAGGTCCATCTCGTGGTTCCACCTGGTTCTGTGCCTACAGGACATAAAGGGGGCCATGTGAAGCAACTACCAGCTCTACTGAGATTTTAGATAGATGGGGATGAGAATCAGGGCTTAGGAGGCTATAGTATTTGTTGGGTGCCATCTTTGTGTTATGGAGACCCCATTTGTATCAGAGTATAACTGTAACCCATAGGGTTTTCAATGGCTGATTTTTTGCAAGTAGGTTGCCGGTCCCTTCTTCCAAGGCACCTCTGGGTGGACCCAAACCTCTAAGCTTTCAGCTAAGTGCATTAATTGTTTGCACCACCCAAGATCGCATGAGTCAGAATCAACTCCACAGTAACTTGTTTTCATCTTTGTGTCAGGCACTGTGCTAGGGATTTGGCATATGTTGGCCTGTGGATTCCCTAGCAGTCTTGTAGACTTGCTAACATTCCCATATGACAGATCAAGGAATTTGGTTTCAGAGAAGTTAGACTTGATCCAGGTCACACAGCTGTTAAATAGAATAGGAAGGATTTGAATCAAAACCCATCTAAGTAAAGGCCATGCTCTCCTGACAGTCCTCTCCTCTGGGTGGACGGTTCCCTCATAAGTCTAGCCACATGGGGACACAGGGATGTGTTTTTTCCTGATCACCTGTCCCAGAGGAAGGCATTTGTATTATCTAAGCCTAATCCCTGCAGCTGCAGGAAAGCCCAGTGTACCCTCCACCCTAGGGGAGTAGGGGTGGCGGGGAGGGGTAAATCAGAAGAAAGGAAATGTGGAATGGCAATTTTCAGCTCTTTTCACTGACAGATACTCAACCAAAGCTCCTCTTCCAAGATCCTTTTCCAGAAGATACTTTATTAGCTCAGATCTGCTCTTCCAAACATTACATTCTTCCCAGTCCATGCAGTACTTTTTCCCAGCTGCCTATGGTCTCTGACATCCTTCCCTTCAGCTCTGGCTCACTATATGTCTAGGTACCTGGTTCATGGAAACTAATTCCTTCTTTGCCCAGTGTAGACATTCATTTTTTTATGTCGTTTTGTGGCTTCTTTCTCCATGGAAACACCCTTTGGGTGCTACTGAACTCAACCTGGAGAGAAGGGTTAGGAAAGTTCTGATGTCCACTAAGGACACAGCAGAGCATCACAGCTGGACTGCAGGAGAAGGACTGGGACCAGATCCACAGTGGCAGTGCAACTGGTGGCCAGGTTAAAATGGTGGTGATGTGAAGGGGGAGCACTTCACTTACCTGGTTAAATGGCTAAAGAACAGCCTGGAGGAAGGATCTAAGCTTATGTTCCACCTGGGGCCCAAAATATGTTCCACCTGAGGCCCGGGCAATCCCCAGGTTAGGAACATCTGACTTACGGACAACTGTACTTGCCCTTTAATGTAATGTAAATTTGTCCTCACTTTGAAACAATTGAACTAACCCCTATTCACAACAAACTCTTTATCACAATAGCCTTCACTTGCTGCAAGTGCAGCTGTTACATCCTTGAAAAGATTTCGAGACTTTTCTTGCGCTAAAGTAAGGCAAATAAGAACTGTATGCACCTGTTCCGACTTACCTACAAATTCTTAAAGACACACTCAAGAAACAGATCTCGTCTGTAACCCAGGAACTGCCTGTACTTGAACTTCATGAGAGATAGACTCTAGTGTGCTCACCTGGCCTTGGGGACTGAGGAACCAGAGGCAGGTGGAAAGAGAATAGGAGCTCTGGTCCTGAGTAAGGATACAGTTCTTCCTGCAAAGCTCTAGCCCTCTCTGCAGCACTGTCTCCCGTCCCGTCTCTCACACGCCCCAATTCCTGCAGAGTACAGACAGGTAATAAACCAGGTTAGACTTTCCCACGTGAAGTCTTGTTGACTTAGGAACCAGAGCTTCCTTTTGAAGGATGAGGTTTTGCCTAGCTATGGGGCCCATCCCTGCCTTCCTCACAATGGGGGCCCTACTGGCTTCTATGGACCCTGGGAACATCCTGCCAGGGCCCAGCTCACCACAGGACAGGCCTGGTCTTTACCAGGGAAGGATGATGTCAACTCACTCAGACTGGGAACATCTCTACCCAAACCACAGAGCAAGCACAGCTTATACCCAGGCAGGCCCTGTAAGAGAGGTCTGTACTCAGGGTACAGGCCCAGCTAACACACTTCCTCCTGGAAAGATTTCAAGGACAAACTCACACCCCTATCATGTCCACAGTCCATGCTTTTGCTGCTCCCATTTCCTCTTGTAGGTTTAAGTGAAGTGTCCTCCCACCCTCCAGCCTCTGTCCTGCCCTGGTATCCTGTTCTCTGCAAGCATAGCTGCACCCTTCTCACCTTTCACCTGACTACTCTCTTGGCCTCCCCAGCCCTGTTTTTTCAGTTTATCTCATCTCCAGGCCTCACACAGCTCAGCTTCCTCTGCAAGTCAAAAGTTCAGCAAGAAACACAAGGAGGGACAAGTACAGTGGGATCTTTGCTGTTACTGTGCTCCCAGGAGCAGACCATCTCTGAGCTATGGATTGTAGTCCTGACACATCTCCTTGGTGGTAACAGTGCTGCAGAGGTCTCACACCATCTTATGCCCCTCTCTAGGATCAGGAAACTGATGTACAAAAAGGATGTCACCTCCCCGGTCACATGGAGCTGGGCCCAGGAACAAGGTCTCCTTCATCCCAGTCCAGAGCTGTTTCCTCTCACTTGATGAAGGTTTTTGCCTTGGCTGAAGAAGAAGCTGCCCCTGCCACTCTCTCTCTGAGGGTGTCTCATTCAGAGTCCATTCACACATGCCCTCCCATTTTCCTGGAGCATGTAGTTGGGGGCACTGGTGACACAGAGGCCTGCGTGAACCAACCGCAGACTGAGACTTGTCCCCCACCATCGGCTACCTCCCCTTACCCATGGCCTTCCAGGCCAGGGCTCACACCAAGGTCATCCTCCTTCTCCTTTGTCTGTTGAACCTGCTCAGAGTGACCCTGGCTTCTAGTCTGGAATTCAAAGTAGCTCGTGTACTATGCTCTGCCTAACAGACCTTGAAGGTCAAGGTGTTCCCTCCAAAGAACGTTTTAAGTGCAGCTGGAAGTACCAAGGGAAAACAGAAAGTATAATGGAAAGAGTCCAGGAAACGTGAGCAGTCTGTGTTGAGTCTCAGATTTGCTGTATGTTTTGAAGTATATCGATTAATCAGTCTTAACTGTGGTTTGATCAAAACACATGATCCCTAGCCTGATTTTATTCCCTAGCAGGAGGTAGAGGTGGAAGGAAAATATGACTCAATGTTACATTTTTCTTGTTCCTCCTTTATTCCCTCTTCAGCATAGTCAAAATCTAGAGTGGTCTGTGGAAACAGAATGCCCAGTTCAAATACTAGCTCTGTCACATATAAACTGTGTGACTTTGGATAAGGTACTCTGTGCCTCAATTTCCTCAAATCTAAATTGGGGAATGATAATAAATGTACCTACTTTACAAGAGTATTTTAAAGATTATGTAAAATGACATATGTAAAGCAATAACATGGATTACAACAGTACCTGAAACGAAGTAAATGTCCCGAACATGTTAAATGTTACTATTATTATCATTGTCACTTTTGTTACTCCTCAAATTCCATTTCTCTTGAATCCCTTTCCACTGCATTCTCAATTCCGTTTTATAATTTGATCGACAGTCCTTTAATATATAACCTTCTTTAAAAAAAAAAAAAAAGGATGCGTTGGGAACTAAACCAAGGATGCTTGAAAACAGAGTGGTCCTCAGTTTGAAATAAAATTGGCTGATTCAGATTAGATCAAAGAAAGAATTTCCTTTGCCAATAGGCCCAACAGAAGGAGATTGACCACAAGACTGTCTCTAAAAAACAAATGAGAAATTTCTAAGTAACAAAATGGAAAATTTAGTTGCATTTTCATTCTAATCCCTACTTTTGGCCCCCAACCTCAACTGCCCATCTCATTCTGACCTGGGGTTGGAGAGAGGAAAAGAGGAGTAGTGATGCCTCTGCCCCAGTTCTCATACTTACCAACCATACTGGCCCTCTTCTGCACCCCAAAAGGTGTTGTCTGAAAAGAGGGAGCAACTTATTTCTATCAGGGCATAGAGAGCTCCTGGGTCATCTCCTTGGGACCTGGCACTTTTAGAGAGATCTTCAGTGTTTGGCTCAGTGTGGAAAAAACCTAGGTAGGGAAGAGAGGAAAAGACCTACTCTGAAGCTCTGAAAATTTGTCTAGGGTGTAAGTGATCTTGGCTGAGGAATTCCTGCTGCTGATGGTCAGGGCTTTCTCACCTCTCTTCTGTGGAGGTGGGATTAAGAGTGTAGAATGGGCATCCGGTCTCTCTGTACCTGCTCTTGCTTCAATCCCTGCTGCTCCAGTTCAGCAGCTGAAGCATTCAGAGCCTGGGAGCTCTGAAGATGCCCCTTTGTAAGCCTGGGAGAGAGCAGGTGTGGGTGAGGAGAATTTATGGGTCTTTTCTCTGAACCCCTGGAGAAGGTGAGGGACATGAACCCTGAGCCCCTGGTGGGACTGAGGGTCTGCTGGTTTCAGCTGTGAACTGTTAATGAGAGATTAGCAGAGACTGCAGTCATCTCTGCTGATTTTCCTGGAAGCCAGGTTTATGTGCCTGGCAAGCACAGAGACTGAGGAGGAATAGAAACTGAGCAGGAATTGCTCCCTGGATAGCAAATGCCCAGAATCACTGAAAGGAACAACAGCAGCTGCAGATGTAGACATGCTTCACTCACTCTATACAAATGATAAACCCAGTTGTGAGCTGAAAGTTGACAGTCAGCATTCCTAATATTGCTTCTGCCTGTTAGGCAAAGCAACTTGGTAGAGTCTGTGCTTTTGAATAAGGCAGACCTGAGTTTGAATAAGACTCCATTACGGTGTAGCCTTGATAAAAAAAATAGAGTTACTTAAATATCTGACCTTATTTTCCCCCTATACAATGAGGATTAACGTATCTTCAAAAATGGTGGTTGTAAAGAGGTATGTGTATAAAGCACCTAGCAAGGTGCCTTGACATTAGAGGAGCTCAGAAGAATTAACACGACATTACACAAGGTTCTGTGGACTGCAAAAAGTCTGCCTGAGGATATACACTGACTGTCTGGGATATCTGCTAGACTTTGTAGGACAGAGTAAAACTGCCCCCATAGAGTTTCCAAGAAGTGCCTGGTGGATTTGAACTGTCAACCTTTTGGTTAGCAGCCATAGTTCTTAACCACTATGCCAGCAGGGTTTCCAGGGGTGACCATAGTATCCTTATAATAGACATTATTAGTTTTACAACGTTTCACTTCCCTCAAAGAGTATACCCCTGCCCATTCAGAGGGACATAATAAAGTGTGATAATGACAGATATTTCACAATATGTCACCAACAGTTTATATTTGTTTTAACCCCCAGTTTTTTTTGTTGTTTACACTGTCACAGAACTAATTCAAAATTTATCCAAAAAAAATCACCTATTATTGTGGATATTTACTTTGATATTTCAGAATAATCACATAATCGCCTTCCACGTTGAAACTCTTCCTTATGTGGTATGTGTGTGTCTGTGCATGTGTGCACACATATATACACACTTGTTATGATCCAGACTATGTGGGAGTAGTTACTGTGGTGTGGCCCAGAGACCAAAACAAGCCTGCTGTGCAAGTGTGACAATTTAGTCACGGGAGTTCTCAGTGAGAAATCCAGCCTGTACCACTTCCTGTAGCAGCCCCCACCCAAAGCAGACTGCCCAGATCATCATCACCCCTGGAACAAGATGTGCTGGGAAGTCACAGCAGGAACTTTAATATCTTAAGGTTCTTAAAATCTCTGTGCTAAATATGAAATAGGTGCTTGAAGTAAAACATTCAAACACTACAGAAGAAGATTAAGAAGTATAATGCAAAAGCTTTTCCTCTCCAAAGGTAGCCACTATTCACACATAATAGAGGCAAAGAGGAGGGGAAAGAAAGTTGACTGCGTTTGAAAAGATGAGTGAAAGAATCAACTCGTATTTATCACCGTTGGCATCTTAGAAAGCTTTTCAATGGAACTATGAGATAGCTGTTACCATTATCAATTCAAAAAACAAGGCTCAGAGAGGTTAAGACTTAGAATTCAAGCCCATTCTCTTTACATGGCATCACATGGGTCCACAGAAGAAAAAAAATAAACATCTCAAGACATAATCTCTATTGAGAATAGGTCAGCTATTATTCAGTTGGTCACCTAAACAATATTTTTTCAAATTTAGCAATACTGACAAAAGCCATTTCCATCAATGTCTGTTATTACTGAATTCCTCACAGTCAAATCCCTTTAAAACTCTATGCTTTCTACCCCTGCTCATCCTACTCTCAAACCCTTCGTCTCTTACACACAACAGACACCATCTCCACTGGACCCTGGGCTTTAATTTGCACTTTTTGTTTAGGTATAATTTCAGGATGACAAAATCTTATGCATGTAATAGAATTTCTCTACATTAACCACCTCTATAAAACATACTTTCAATGAACGATGTGTAAAATGTTTTAAGTCTTTTACTGTTTCCTATGTTATATTAATTTTGATGATACTTGTTAAAATTTATTTTGCCTTTTGAATATAATAATAGAAATTGGGCTTCTATTTTCTTTTTTTTTTTAATTTTATTTTTCTAGCAATTTCTTTTATTGTATTTTGTTGTTGTTGTTGTTAGGTGCCGTTGAGTCAGTCCCAACTCATAGCGACCCTATGCACAACAGAACGAAACAGCTGCCCAGTCCTGCACCATCCTCACAATCTTTGTTATGCTGGAGCCCACTGTTGCAGCCACTGTGTCAATCCACCTCATTGAGGGTCTTCCTCTTTACCACTGACTCTGCACTTTGCCAAGCATGATACCCTTCTCCAGGGACTGATCCCCCCTGACAACATGTCCAAAGTATGTTAGATGCAGTCTCGCCATCCTTGCTTCTAAGGAACATTCTGGTTGTACTTCTTTCAAGACAGATTTATTCGTTCTTCTGGCAGTCCATGGTTATTCAATATTCTTCACCAACACCACAATTGAAAGGCATCAATTCTTCTTCGGTCTTCCTTATTCATTGTCCAGCTTTCACATGCATACAATGTGATTGAAAATACCATGGCTTGGGTCAGGCAACTGAGGCAGAGGTAGGGTGTGAAAGGGGGAAAATATGACAATACAGGAGACGGTCCCTTCCTTGGTTGCTTTTTCTAGACACTTAAGCTTTCATTAGAGCCATTTTGTGTGTAGGGGGATAATTGTGGCTTTGAGTTCCTACTAGAATGAAAGGAGTATGAATTTTTAAATTATCTCAATTCAAACTCTATTTATTTATTGTTCCTTTAGTCGAATTTAAATCATCAGTTCTTCCAGATGGTGCCCAGCTCCCACCAGAGACTACCCTGACAGGGAACAAAACAGAGAATCCCTGATGGAGCAGGAGAACAGTGGGGTTCAAAACTTAAATTCTAGTAAAAAGACCAGACTTGATGATCTGACTGAGATTTAAGGAACCCCAGAAGACATGGCCTCCAGCCTCTCTGTTAGCCCAGAACCAACACCATTCCTGGGGTCAACTCAGGTAAATTCAGTCAGATAAAGAACAGACTGGACTCTAAGGCATAAAATGATACTCGTGAAGAGTGTGCTTCTTAGTTCAAGGAGATACACTAGACTAGATGGGCAGCTCCTGTCTGGAGGCGAGATGAGAAGGCAGAAGGGGACAGGAGCTGGTTGAATGGACACAGGAAATCCAGGGTGGAAAGGAGGAATGTGTGGCCACATTATGGAGATGGCAGCTAGGGTCACATAACAATGTGTGTATAAATTTTTGTATAAGAAACTCACTTGAGCCATAAAATTTCACCTAAAGCACAATTGAAAAAAAAAAAAAAAAAACTTCAGTTCTTCACCAATCCATATTCTTATCATGATGAAAATATCCACAAAAGAATAAGAGGTCCTCTCTTTTGGTATCTGTATTTTCAGCAAGCTGGCACAGAGAGCAGAATCCTCACTGAGTTGGATGTGGCTTAATTTAAGACATCTGTAGTTCACAGCATTAAAATCTGATATTCCTAAAGTTTTTTTTTTTTTTTTTTCCTTTTCTTCTGTATTTTCTTGTAACAAGGTGGTTGTTACTGTGCTCGATAGGAATATCACTGACCTGTCTTCTCAGATTTTATTCTAGCTCCACAGTTATAACTTTCTTGCTGTGTGTCTTAGACAAATCATGTTCATTCTCTGGGCTTCAGTTTCCTCCTCTGGGAAGGAAGTTTGGATGATACCAATCCCACAGGATCTGACCCTACTGCCCCTCCTCCCTCATTTCCCTCCTCTTCCCCAGACTCACTCTGCTCCAGTAATACTGGCCTCATTTTCATCATCATTGTATATGAAGCTGTTCCAGCCCCAGAATCTTGACACTTGTTGTCCTCTCTGGCATTGTGTCCTCTCTCAGTTACAGCCCTTCATGTTATGCAGCTTTGTTTTTTCATTGGGCATATTACTATTTGAAAATAATTAATTGATTTATTTTTCTTGTATCTTATATGTCACTCTCCCTAGAATATAAGCTCCACGGGAGCAGGGCAGGACATCTGATTGTCAATCATGACACGTCGAGTGCTTAGCACAATATTTGAAACATCACAAGGACTTAATCTATTCCACATGAATTAAAGATTTTCCAGAAAATTTATATGCAGAAATCTATCTATCAAATAAAATCTTACCTAGACACTTGAAAAATTAGATAAAGGCAGATCTGCTGGGTGTGGAGACAGGACAAGAAGAAAATTCCTTCATACCTGTCTTTAGATGAGCCTTCTCAGAGGAAGCTTCTCAGAACCTAGCTCCTTAGGAGAGGATTGTAAACTACTCGGTTAGGTGAACTCTAACTTCATAATATTCCATGATTATTCTTCCTTAAATCACAGCATATAGTAAATGCTTACGAAATTTGGATGTACCTTCCCATGGATATGTTACTTTGTTGTAGGTATTTTCCTCCTCACTCTCCCAACCCCCAGTGCCCTGTACTTGATTGCCTCTTACAATCAAGGAAATATGGTCTGTAGCAAAGGGGTCTACAAGTTCTCTGGTCAATTTTTTTTTTTTTTTTTTTACTTTTGCATCCAACTGAATTGACTTGAGGCCTACTGATCCTATGCACTGTGAGAAGTTCAAGCTTTTCCCAAGATCCCTGACTGTTTTCAAGGATTATGTTTGTCGGGGCCTTACCTCTGCAGCTTACTTCCCCAATGTAGCCTGGAGCCTACTAGCTGATCTCCCCTCCTGGTACTGATTGAAAAGCCATAGCATGCATCAATATCCTATTTCTCTTATTCCCACTGTACCATTACCAACAGAACTCATTGTTTAGAGAAGACTTACACTGAAAATATTTTGTGGGGGTAGAATATGTAGAGTGAATTACAGTGAAGCATAAAATGGACAATAATTAGACTTGAATATTATCATAAACATTCTCAATATCCATGTGCTAATCCCCAAATGAGAAATTCTTCACTGTCCTTTTGCTTTTAGTATCTCTTTTTCAGTCTCCCTGCCTCACCTATGACATATTTTTCTCATCACAGTGACAAATCTTCAACTTGGAAATTTCTATTTCTTTTTCTGATTAGATTAATTCAGCTGTCCGTTTTCACATCCTTTTTCCTGATCATATCCTACGCATCCCCATATTCCACAAGCAAAGATGTCATCAAAGAAATTTTTACGTGCAGAACCATCTCTTTCACATAGATTATGCCAATTTCCTGGCATATAAAAGCCAGCTGTGGGCAGCTTTTGCTATAAATAACATTTTCTTTTTATTCTTGCTGTATTTATACACACTAGGAACTTATTTTAAGTTTTTCATTGCCTAGTGAACCATCATGCTGTACCCTTGGTAGAAACAAGAGTTTGACTTTATCTCTGATCTGCTTGGTCTTCACTCCATAGACAACGGAATTGAATTAAGGTGGGACAACAATGTAGAGACTGGCAAACATGATGTGGAAAGTTCAGGGAGACATTGCATCCAAAGCGATGGGCAAGGATGGAGAAGAAGGCAGGTAGCTAAGTCATGAGGATTACATAGACATGAGAACCACAGGTGCCAAGGGCCTTCTGGTGGGCATTTCGAGAGGGCAGATGAAAGACAGCACCAAAGACGAAAGTGTAGAAAGTTGCAATTAGAATCAGATCTGAGATGACTGTTATCATCGGAAAAAACCCAAACCAGGTATTGATGGAAGTAGCAACGCAGGCAAGCCAGGCAACACCTATATACTCCATGGCTTTGAACCAGTTTGAACTGCTTCAGTCATGGCCAATGAAGTGAAATCAGCACAGAAAATAATTTTTTAAATTTGAGTGAACTGGAATGATAACTAGAACAGGAAAAATTATAGATCGAAGCCTGGGAACAGGACACTCAGAAATGGCATAGCGAGCCCTTTCAGGAGCCTGATGCTGAGGATTGGATTATTGGCAGAACAGTGAAGGGTGACACACGTTCAAAGTGGTGTGATCGGCCACCATCTTTGAGCCGGATGCCATTGTTTCTGACTCTGCCTGTCAAAATATTTGACTGCTATGCAACATGCACGCTGTCCTTGTTTTCTAAGAGGGAGATTAAGTTTCTAGCAGGGCTTTGACTGGTAATTTTTCCCATTCCAGTATTGTTCCAGTTCACCCATGTTTTAAAAATTCAAGTCTGTTCTATTTGGCTTCATCGGCCATGACTGAACCAGAAAGAACTGGTTCAAAGCCCTGATATGCTCAAGTATGTGTGGGAGATGATGTGTGTCCTGCAGAAAGGCTGGCGTATCAACAAGAATATATCTGGCAGGATGATGCAGAAGCTTTGAAAGGAGATGCTCGCAACAATCTGATGATAGTCTTGGGGGTCAAGATGCTCGTGTATCTCAAAGGAGTGCAGATGACCACATAGTGATCAAATGCCATGACCATCAGGTCAGCTGAATCCAGAACACTGCGGAAACGAAGGAAAAACATTTGCATAAAGCATTCAGGGAAGGTAATTTCTCAAGATCCAAGCCAAAAATACGGAGTGTTTTAGGCAAAACAGTTGTAGATACGATGAGGTCAGTCATGGCCAGCATGGGGAGAAAAAAAAAAAAAAATGAGTTCATGCAGACAATGCTACACTGCAATGAGGTAGAGAAGAATGCAGTTTCGTACAACAGCCACAATGTGGGTGACACAGAAGGGAATCCTAATCTACCCATGGAATTGTTCCTGGGTAATAACGGCTCAGGTAGAAAATAACCATTTCAGACTGGGATGGCACAAGCCCCAGGTCCTGAGGAAGGACAGAGTCTGATGATGGAAAGTTAGAGTTACTTGAGTCATTCTCACTTTCAACCAGTCATTATTGACTCCTGAAGATAAGGCGCCATCCAAAGTGGAAGATCTTTGAGAGTGAAAAAAGGTTGAGATTAATAATGATGGCAAGCAACATGTGTATACAAGGAGTGTCCCAGACACACTGGAATATATGATCATTCTATCCAAACAGAAGCTCTTCTCTCTTCTGGCCCACTACCCTGGTTTATACAACTTTATTAGGAAACATTCCATATTTAGTACAATCATACTTCTCCCGGCATGCTGTGCCCTGATACAAGTTAGCAAGACAAATTTTTCCACGTGTTGATGGATTAAGTTTACATGCTTATGGTCATAATTGGATAAGATCTGCTTTCTCTGTTATTGCGGATATCCTTCTCTGCCCCAGGGCAACTGCCCCTTCCTTTCAAGACTACCCGATAACTGTGGATCATAGATTTGTTGTCTCAAATCTATTTTATTGCCATTCAAACAACTAATTCAGGTCAAAAATAATAATAGTCTAGCTGAGTTCTTACACTATGCTGCTGGACATCACCTGTAACTCATGAAATAGAAAAGTTCTCTGTAGCTGAGGCTCGTGTGTCCTTGCTCCTCCAAAGCGATGGCTTTCTATCAACCTAGATTACAGGTTTATACAGGTTTATAATATCCTAATATTTTGGTCTTAGAAACACTATCGTTCAAGATATCTGCACCAAAGGAAGACTGTTTTTCTGTGGACAGACATCTTCTTGATAGCCACATAGTCCCTAAGGCATGTACTCTTTCTCAGATACACTTAATACCTGTAATCTTAGGCATACCGTGATCTACACTTAGATTTTCTCATATATTTTATCTACATATAATCACACAAACTCCTTCTCTCACCCTTTCCCTCTGAGGCACACACACACACACATACACACGTGAACAGAGGACATTACCACAAAAAAGATATTTAAAAAAAATGTTTCTCATAGCTGGATTGGGCATCACCACATGCCATGTAAGCTTTACTCACAGAATTTCTCTTTTAAATACTAGGTCCTATATTTGCTTCCTTTTCCAGTAATGTATCCCATTGTGCTTACATAGAAAGCTATTAATACTGTACAAATAACCGTACAGCCAGGTCAAGACTCCCTGAAGCAGCACTAACAAGAGATATGTGCCCTGTGCCTCAGAATCCTAGCCTAACAAGGCCGGAAATCACGTTCAACCTTTTCCTTACCCTTCATTTTTTGTCTCTGTTTTAGGCCTGGCTCACAATATCTTCCATCCCCAAGACCAAACCTGAGTTACTCCTCTCTTCTGCGTTCTGCAGAAGAGAAAGATTTTTTTTCTTTCAGACTTTTTCCTTTTCTATAACTAAAAACAATTCCCTTGTGACAACTCAAAATCTGTATAGTATCTCTGTAATTCATGTGTTCTAGGTTCTGAGGACATGTTCCAAAATTCAGACGGTCAGCCATAGTCCAGCATTCATTTCTGTTGAGTATTTGTGTTCTCTAAGTTCATGCACCTTCATCTCAGTGCTCTTCTGTGGAGGCCAGGAACTCACCTATTGCCAGCATTAGAGACATGTTTAGGCTGTTCAGCCTTCATTTAAAAACCCCTCTCCTGTGCTACTCACATACTCAATAATATATGGCATCCTGAAAGTGTGTATTTGCATCACAGCTTTCCAGCTTATCTGAGGTCATCCTTTGTCCACACATATGTGGAGGAAGGTCTTCTGTCATTTTTGTGTTTCTATGCTTGCAGATACATGCAGCCATCCAAAAGCATTCACAAACACACATGTCAGCCTGCATGTAGAAAAGAGATGATCAGGCTTGTCATCCTACAAGCAGACAAATCCATGACATGGACAAGACAACCAGTCTGGTCATTTCAACAAGTCAATGCCATTAAAAATAAAAGAGAGGGGATTAGGCAAGGGAAATACCGTTCCAGATTAAAATAAATTTAAAACACCTAAAACCAAGTATAACATGGTCCTTGATTGGATCTTGTTTAAACAAATCATGTATAAAAACAAGAATAAGTGAGGCAATTATCTTTCTCTTCTCTGTCTTCAACCTGCTTTTTGAAACTCTGCTCCATCAACATTGAGACAATTCAAACGTGCTATGATATGTCCCAGTCCACTGAGATTCATCTTATTTCTCTGAAGATGAAAGATAATGAGACCAGAGACACTGGAAACTCATGTAGTACAGAAGATTGTGGCCACTGACACTCCCTGAGATTTAGTTATCATTATACAGAGTTCAGAAGTGGTACCTGTGGTGAACTTGGCATGAAAAGAGGTCTGCACTTCTCTGAACGATGGTTGTTTGGATAAACAGATGCTGTGCGCTTTTCTAAATACAAGTAAGGAAACACATGTTCCTTCAGTGCCAAAGTCTACTGATTTTGATGCTGTGTACAAATTTCTCTCTTTACGTAAAACATTAATTCCCCTCACTACTCCTACCTCCCAACAAGGCTAAGTTCTACTTACCATTCAAGTCTCAATTAAGACCCGTCTTTCTCAGCAAAACATAACTTCCCTTGGAATGGGCTTCCAGATCTCTCTGAAAACTTTTAGTCCTCTCTTACATGCTATATCAGAAAATTTAGTCTTTTCTGAAGAAAAATGTTTACTCTTTTCTGAAGAGAAATATTCACTCTTTTCTGAAAGTCATCATATTTGTAACTATTTTAAAATATTTGTATTTCCTGCTAAACTGCAGTCCCTGTAAAAGCAAAGATGATGTCAGATTTGTTTCATTTTCTTTCAACAGTACTCTCCATGTCTGGAATTGAATATCATTACTAAGTCAAGATAAAAAAAATTTTTTTTTCATTTGTCTCAATAAACTCGGAAAATATATTTGAAATTATTAAGTATTTATTATGCAAAAGAAAACCCTTCTATCCCACAAAAAAGAAAAACTATTCAAACAAGCAGTCATAACATGCCAAATCAGAAAAATGCTAAAGATATTTGCATCAGTGATGGAAATAAAATCATTATTCATCATTATCATTTTTATTGACATTGTCCAGGATGTTCAAACCAGTGATTACTTTTGGCCAGTCTTTTTGCCTCAACACAGGTGAAAATTCTTCCAGAAAACTTTTTCTCAACCCCCAAGGCTGAATTGAGTGCCTCTTCCCACCCCCCGCACATACCCATTGAAACAGTTTATTGTGCTTGTTTATCTTCTCTCTTCCATGAGGGTAAACACATTTTTTATTTCTATAATTTTGTCTCAAGAATCTAGTTCAATTTCTATAAAACAATAAATTTTGTTGAATAAATGAATGATGCTTAAATCCTTAGTTTGACACACAATCTCCCCTTTGATATGAAACCTACAATCCTCTTCAGTCACATCCCTCCCACGCCACCTCCAGTCTATGTTCCCTTCTATTTACTCTATATTCCATTAAAGTGAAATTTAATGAATGAATGAATGGATGGATGAAAAAATGAATGAATGAGTAAGTACAATACATACCGCATGTATATATATACACTGACAGATATGAACTCATAGACAGAGTCCACATAGAGGATCATTGCAAAAAACTGGGTAAGACAAGTATCCTGGATTTTCTCTTGAGCTGTGACTCTTGTATAGAATGAGTTATTTTTTCTTGCTAAGATGCCTATACCTCAATTTTTTTTTTTTTTTGTTCCAATTACATAAGAAAAGTCATATAAGTTCAGTGCCTGGAAAAGAGTAACCTCTCAATAAATAGCAAATATTTTGAAATATCACTATTATTACAACCACATGGAAACACGCACATATGGCAGAAACCAATGCAATAACATAAAGTTGCAACCACAAGGAAACCTCAGACTCAGAGTCCGCTCTTCTCAATCCAAGCTCAGGGGTTCTTCCTTTTTTGGCTGTTGATTTGCATCCTCAGTACAGCCCCAGGCCTACTTGTTGCATTATTCCCTTTTTATCCATCCTTGCTCTACCCCTAAGACAATTTAAAAATCTGGCCACCAATCCTGAGGACCTTAATTCATGGGGAAAACTGAATTTAGCCCACCCAGGCTTCTATTAACCTCTCCTTGGTCTTCCACATGGGTCCTCTTTAGTCCCTTCAGTTAATTTCCTATGTTCTGGCCCTAAATTCTACCCTTGACTTTCTACTTCTTGAATGCTGCTTTCAAAAATCAAACAATGTATTGCATTGGGTAAATCTGCTGCAAATGACCTCTTTAAAGTGTTAAAAAGAAAGATGTCACTTTCAAGACTAAGGTGAGCCTGACCCAAGCCATGGTATTTTCAATTACCTCATATGCATATGAAAGCTGGACAAAGAATAAGAAAGACTTAAGAAGAACTGATGTCTTTGAATTATGATGTTGGTGAAGAATATTAAATATACCAGGGACTGTCAGGAGAATGAACAAATCTGTCTCAGGAGAAGTACAGCCAGAATCTCTTTAGAAGCAAGGATGGCAAGGCTTTTCTCAAGTACTTTGGACATGTTATCAAGAGGGACCAGTCCCTGGAGGAGGACATTATGCTTGGTAAAGTAGAGGGTCAGTGAAAAAGAGGAAGACCCTCAACGAGTTGGATTGACACAGTGGGTGCCACCACGGCTCAAACGTAAGCAACAATTGTGGCAATGGCTCAGGACCAGGCAGTGTTTCGTTCTGTTGTATATAGAGTCACGATGAGTCAGAGCCAACTCAACGACACCTAACCAACAGTGCTGTCTACCGTGCCCAACAACCAACACTCACCAGCCCCAACCCCTTGATGGGGACCAAAGGATGGAGAAAAGTGACACATCAGAGGACAATCCTATTTTCTATCTTTTTTGGGATCCTCAAAGAGGGTCCTCAGAGCTCATGGGCTCCTGGGAGACCACAGAAAAAACCCAGTCAGTGACCTGTGGGCTGGATAGGGAGACACTTCCCAGAGGTCTAGTTCCTGAAGTTCTGAGGTTACGGTGGCTGGGGTGGATTAAGTACTTGCAGGTTCAAATCTTAAAAGGCAGGCAGTACCCTGAGAGAGCAGCATCCATAGGGCTTTTGAAATGGCAGGTTCACTTTTAACTTCAGCTAAAGCAATCTATGGTGACATTATCTGTGTGTATGTGTGTGTGTTCATGTTTGAAAGATATTGTGTGTCTCTGAGTATTATTCTGGTTTTGTTATAAATATTCAGTTTGTCTGTAAGTGTATAAAATGGTTATGAGAACATGAAAATGTTTTCTTATATTAAATACGACAGTTCAAATGGCTGGGTGAAAGGAGGGCTACAAGTTCTTTCTGTTCAAGACAAAAGACTTGGGGAATGCCATGGTTACCACAAATCAGAAATGTTGACCTCTTTAACTTTCACATAAAACTCCTTACATATGGTCTTGTCAATTTTTAGACTTCAAAATATCTTTAGAATCTATCTTTCTTCAGTCACCACTGCTCAGTCTTGTCACTTAACCTATTGGGCACTGATTGGTTTAAAAATTTCAACCCTGGAGCAGTAGAACAGTGTGATACAGTTCTTAAATTCTCATAAAAAGACCAGACTTAATGATCTGACTGAGACCAGAGGGACCCTGATGGTCATAGCCCCTGGACCCTTTGATAGCCCAAGATTGGAACCATTCCCAAAACCAACTCCACAGACAGGGATTGGCCTGGGCTATAACACAATGATTCTGGTGAGGAGTGAACTTCATGGCTCAAGCAGACACATGAGACTATGTGGGCAACTGCTTTCTGGCGGTGAGATGAGAAGGAAGAGGGCAACAAGGCTGGTTGAATGGACACGGGAAATACAGCATGGAAAGGAGGAATGTGCTGTCTCATTAATGGCGGAACAGCTGGGAGTGCACGGTGGGCTGTGTACCACTTTTTCTATAAGAGACTGACCTGATTTGTAAACTTTCACCTAAAGCACAATAAATTAAAAAAAAAAAAAAAAAAATCCATCCTATCCCATGGATGCATGTTCCCTCAGCTCAGAAGCTGTAATAATCTTTCTAAAATAGAAATAAGATCTTGTCCTTTCTTCAAAGGTTTTTATAAAGGCTTCACAAACCTATTGCTATTGAGTCAATTCTTACTCATAATGACCCTATAAGACAGATTAGAACTGCCTCATAGGGTTTCCAAGGAGCTACTGGTAGATTCAAACTGCCGACCTTTTGGTTAGTAGTCAATCTCTTAACCACTGCACCACCAGGGCTCCGTAAAGGCTTTAGGATAAAATAAATCCTCATTAACATAACATACAACCTACAATTTCAGGCCCTTGATTTCCTCTTCAGTTTTATCTCTTGCCAATGTACTCTTAAGTACAGCTGAACTCCCAGAATTACTAATCTATTAGCATTTTAAAGTACATATTATAATTTTTAAGCATCATCCCTTTGCCTATGTTGTTCCTTCTTTCTATAATTCCTTTCCTATTCTTTTCTACCTGGCATAGCTTGCAAGTTACATTCCAAACTATCATTTGCAGTCATCCCTCATTCACTATTTTGTTATCCTGGCCTTAGCATTAATCACAACATTTCTTACCTATTTTGCTCTCTGTTTCGGCTTCTGGAATGCAAGTTTCATGATGATACAGACCTCACACTTATTGTTTACCATTGGATTTCCATGCTTGTTCATAGAGTAGGCAGTCAATCAGTGCTTATAATTATTATTAGTAGAAATATTATTATCCTCTATTTACATCACATTTTATATGCTGAAGTAACTGTTATAATGCCAGTTGGAAAATCATATTATATTTATTGATTGATGTATCTGGGAAAGGTCTGATATATAGATTTGTGCCATTTACCAATATGTTCACTCCCTAACCACTCACTGTCTCACACATTCTTGTGGCCACAGTCTTACTAAGTTACAGCATAATATAGAGAAGAATAGAGACAATACTGGATTGCTGAATCTTAAGAATTACTTTATTAGCTTATGGTGACATCAAAAGATCAAATCAAAGAAGAATAATGTAACAAAAGTTTACCTTAGATTAAAACCCCTTCTTTACTACAATATTTTCACAGTCTTCTCCCAGGTCAAACTCCTCACTTCAATCCTATTCCAATATCAGCAAACTCCACAACCCATGACAAGCATGATTAATAGAAAAGAGAAAATAAGAATTGGCAAATCTAAATGCTATCATCAATTTACTTTTGTTGTATTGTAGGTGTGTGTCCATATTTCTTGTAGATGATTTCTTTATTCATGTAGAATATTTGGGTAAAATATTGTTATTTTGAGTAGAATCTATGCTGCCAAATAGTAGAGGTAAATTGTTTTATGAATTCAGGTGATTATGAATATAAACAAAAAGTATGGTAGATTAAAATCATGTTCACAAATTTGTTGATACTACTTCTTTTAAGAGGTAGGGTTTAATTCCTCATCCCCTGAGTGAGAGTTGAAGTGAGTGACTCATCTCTAATGAACAGAATATGATGAATATGACAATGTGTGACTTTTGTGGCTAAAAAGGATGGAGTTTCCTTCTTTCTCTTGGATTGCCCACTCTGAAGGAATCTGGACAATGTGTTGTGAGAATATTCAAACAGCCTATGGAGAGGACTGTATGGAGAGGAATTGAAGCCTCTTGCTAACAAACAGCCCTCAATGATTGACCATCTTGGAGGCAGATCCTTCAGCTCCAGCCAAGCCTTCAGTTGCCTGTGATCCCAGTCATATCCTGACTGCAATCTCATAAGAGACCCCAAGACAAAACTACCTAGCCAATTGACTCCCTAATTCCAGCCTTACAGAAAATGAGTGTGATAATAAATATTTATTATTGTTTTAAGCTGCTAGTTTTAAGGGTAATTTGTTACCTAGCATAGCTAACGAATATGAAAAGGAATGCAGGGTATTGTTACATATTCCTACCTACTTGTAAGGAACTACAGGCCAAAGCAGGGTTACCATAGTGATTAGGCATGTAGGCTGCGTAAAATAGTTCACTATGATTATACTTCAATAACCCCTTTTAAACCTGCCTCAACAGGGAAAGGCACATATATGTGTGAAATATAGCAAGCATCTTGCATGGTACCTATAAAAGGATTTCAAAGTCACTTATTTCACGCATCAAGCATTTATTAAAACTAGAAATAAGATCTCAGGCCCAGGAAACCAGGCATTATTCTACATCCTGGATATTCAGAGATAAATATCAATTTATTCCTTGAGGATATCACATACTGAGGGGGATAGATTTGTGCAATAAAATTTCAATACAGAATGAGAGTCATGGGAAATCTAAAGATGTCCATGGAAACCACGTGGAGTGGCCATACTCCAAACTAGGGAGTCAGAGAAGACTTTGAACAGTAAGTGAAAACAGATATGCTGGTATAGACAGAGAAGGATAAGGAATTTCTTCCACGCACCTTGAGATCTGTCTCAAAGTAAATTCTCAGAACTCTTCTAGTAGAACGTGATTGAAAACCACCACGAACACTAACTCTAAAATATTCTATGATTACCCTTCCAAGATCCTTTTATGATCACAATATTTAGTAATCAGGATTGGAGGAAGACTCATTAACAACCTGCGTTATGCAGATGACACAACCTTGCTTGCTGAAAGTGAAGAGGACTTGAAGCACTTACTAATGAAGATCAAAGATCACAGCCTTCAGTATGGATTGCACCTCAACATAAAGGAAACAAAAAATCCTCACAACTGGACCCATGAGCAACATCATGATAAACAGAGAAAAGATTGAATTTGTCAAGGATTTCATTTTACTTGGACCCATAATCAACACCCCTGGAAGCAGCAGTTAAGAAATCAAAAGATGCATTGCATTGGGTAAATCTGCTGCAAAGGACCTCTTCAAAGTGTTGAAGAGCAAAGATGTCACCCTGAAGACTAAGGTGAGCCTGACCCAAGCCATGGTATTTTCAATCGCATCGTATGCATGTGAAAGCTGGACAATGAACAAGGAAGACCGAAGAAGAGTTGACACCTTTGAATTGTGGTGTTGGTGATGAATATTGAATATACCACGGACTGCCATAGAATGAACAAATCTGTCTTGGAAGAAGTACAACCAGAAAGCTCCTTAGAGGCAAGGGTGGCGAGACCGCATCTTACATACTTTGGACATGTTGTCAGGAGGGATCAGTCCCTGGAGAAGGACATCATACTTGGCAGAGTACAGGGTCAGCGGAAAGAGGAAGACCCTCAACAAGGTGGATTGACACTGGCTGCAACAATGAGCTCAAGCATAACAATGATTATAAGAATGGCTCAGGTCCGGGCAGTATTTTGTTCTGTTGTGCGTAGGGTTGTTATGAGTTGGAACCAACTCAACGGTACCTAACAACAACAACAAATGAAATTTGTATGTATCTTGCCATGGATGTGTTACTTTATCGTAATATTCCCCTCATCACTGTCCCAAGCCTTGACTGCCCAAATGTGTCTTGTATTTGATTCCTTTTTGCAATCAAGGTGATATAGTCTTTATTTCTACAAGATCTCTGGCATTGGGGTAAAATTTTTCTTTAGTATCCAAATGAACGGACTTGGGGACTAATCTTACTGATGTTATGTACTGTGGGAAGTGTGGGCCTTTGCCAAGATTTTCGACTATTTCAGGGATTATGTTCTTCTGGGTACTGTTTCTGCAGCTTACTTCCCCAATGTGGCCTGGAGTCTAGTAGCTGATCACCTCTCCCAGCACGGGCTTAAAAACCATATTGTTGTTGTGTGCATTCAAGTCAATTCCAACTCACAGTGACCACAAAAAGCAGAGTAAACTGCCCCCTAGGGTTTCCTAGGCTGTAATCTTTATGGAAACAAATCACCAGGTCTTTTCTCCCTCTGAGCAGCTGCTGGATTCAAACTGTCAACCTTTCAGTTAGCAGCTGAGCGCTTAATCATTCCACCACCAAGTCTCCTTTTAAGAACCATAGCCTATGTAAATATCCTACTTCTATCATCCCCACTATATCACTGCCAATAAAACTTGTTGTTTCAAACATATTTGTGTCAAAAGATTTTGTGAGAGTAGAACATTTAGAGTGAATTCCAATCAAGCATAAAATGAACAATAATTAAACTTGAATATTACCATAAATGTCTTAAATATTGTTTTGTTAGTCCCCTAATAAGAAATTTTTCACTTACCTTAGTACTTTTAGTCTCCCTATCTCACCTATGACGTATTTTCTTTCATTATAGTGACAAACCCCCAATTTATAAATTCCTATTATTTTTTTCCAATTAGAGTGATTTAGCTCTCTATTTTTGCCTTCCTCTTCCTGATCATATCTTATGTATCCCTGTATTCCACAAGCAAAGATGTTATCAAGGAAATTTTTATGTAGATAATTATCTCTTTCATATAACCAGTAAATCAGTTGCCATTGAGTTGACTCTGACTCATGGCAACCCCATGTGCATCAGAGTAGAACTGTGCTCCATAAGGTTTTCAACGGTTGATTTTTTTTTTTTTTTAAATAGATCACCAAATCTTTCTTCCCAGGCACCTCTAGGTGGACTCAAACTTCCAAACTTTCAGTTAGTAGCTGAACCTGTTAACCATTCCTGGTATTCAAAAGCACCTATAATCAGTTCATGCTTTAAATACCATTGGCTTCATTATTCGTTCTATATTTATATACACTATGAACTGACACTACTCTTGTCACTGTCCAGTAGACCATCATTGTGTATCCTTGGTAGAAAAGAGGAGTACGACCTTATCTCTGATCTGCTTGGTCTTTACTCCATAAACAATGGGGTTGAGTGCAGGTGGGATAACAATGTAGAGGTTGGCAAACATGATGTGGAAAGTGTGAGAGACATTGTGTCCAAAGCGATGAGCAAGGATGGAGAAGAAGGTAGGTGTATAAAACATAAGGATGACACAAACATGAGAACCACAGGTACCAAGGGCCTTTTGGCGGACATCTCGGGAGGGGAGATGAAAGACAGCACAAAGGATGAAAGTGTAAGAAATGGCAATTAGAATTACATCTGAGATGACCGTCATAATGGGAACACAAAAGCCATACCAGATGTTGATAGAGATATCTGCACAGGCAAGCCGAGCAACACCTATATGCTCACAGTACGTGTGGGGGATAACATGTGTCCTGCAGAATGGTAGGCGTGTCAGCAAGAATACATCTGGCAAGATGATGCAGAAGCTTCGGAAGGAGATGCCCACAGCAATCTTGATGATGGTCTTGGGGGTCAAGATGGTGATGTATCTCAAGCGGGTGCAGATGGCCACATAGCGATCAAATGCCATAGCCATCAGGATAGCTGAATCTAGGACAAAGCTGTAGTGAAGGAAGAACATTTGTGTAAGGCATCCTCGGAAGGTAATTTCTTGAGCCCCAAGCCAAAAGATACTGAGTGTTTTAGGCACACCAGCTGTGGACAAGACGAGATCAGTCATGGCCAGCATGGAGAGAAAGAAGAACATGGGTTCATGAAGACTGCGTTCTACTGCAATGAGGTAGAGAAGGACGCAGTTTCCCCCAACAGCTAAAATGTAGATGACACAGAAGGGAATTCCAATCCATACATGGTATTGTTCTAGGCCTTGGATGCCCACCAGAATGAAGGGTTCTGGGTTATAAATGCTCAAGTTGAAAATGACCATTGCAAACCGGGATGTCACAAGTCCCAGGTCCTTAGGAAACAGCGGTATAAAGGTAGTTAGGGTCACTTGAGTCACTCTTATTTGAGTAATTCATCATTATTGGCCCCCAAAGTAATTTAACCGTATAATTTATCATTGAAAATGGGAGACATTTGAGAGTGAAAAAAAGTTGAGATTAACAATGACGGCAAGAAGTATGCATAAACCAGGATTATTCCACAAAACGAGTCATCCCACTGAAAAAGAATCTTTTCTCTATTCTGGCCAAGCCCACAGGTTACGCAACTTCTCCTGAAAGACTTCCACCGTGGCTACAATCACTCTTTTTCATTATACACTGTCCCTGGACACAAATTAACAAAATATAGGACTTGTTTTTCCATGGATTGGTAGATTATAGTATATATGCCTTTATGGTCATCATTAGATAAGAGCTTCTCTGTCATTGTGGACTATTCATCTCTGGCCCAAGTTTTAAGTCCATCTCACAAGCACTCACTCCATTCCAGGTTACCTATGACCGTGGCTCTTAGATTTGTGAGGTCCACACACTCTATCGCCATTCAAAAACCTAATTCCATGAAACAAACTCTGAGTCCCTACAGTATGCTAGGTGTCACTTGTAATTTAAACATGAAATGGAAAACTTATCTATAGTTGAGATTCATATGCTCTTGCTTCTCAGAGAAATAATTTCCAATACCCTAGATTACAGGTTTCAATATCCTAATACTTTGAATGTAGTAACACTATTAGTAAAGATTTCTGTCTAAAAGGAACATTATTGCTTTATGAACATATATTCTCTTAGATAGCAACATAGGTTTCAAGGCACATAATCTTTCAGATGCAAACACACTTAAAATTTAGAGTCTTAGACATGTCATGATTGATGCTCATATTCCCTCATGCATTCTACCCACATATAATCTTACACAAACAAAGTCCCCCTGGCACTCTCTCTCTCTCTGAGACGCACACACACACACACACGCCTTTGTATGTGCAGAAGACAGAGTCCACAAGAAGGATAGAAACAAAAGATTTCATGACTAGATAGGGCAGTACCAGATGTTTTGGAAATTCCCAAAATAACTGGAATCTCTCCTTTATATACTAGGCCCTGCATTCACTCTCTTCTCCAGTAATATCCCCATGGTGCTTATACAGAAAGATACCAATACCGTACAGGTAGACATACAGTGAGGCCAGGGATTCCCAGTATCAGCACTAAGATGAGACATGTGATGTTCTTATACCTCAGATTCTTAGCATGACAAGGCCAGAAACCATGACCAACCTTATCCCTTCTCCCACATTCCTCCTTTTAGTCTCAATTTTAAGTCCAGTTCACAATACCTTCCATCCCACAGATCAAGGTTGAGTTTCTCCTCCCTTCCGCACATGGCAGAAGAGAAAGAAGATATTCTTTCTTCTGAGCCTTCCCTTATCTAGAAGTAAAAACACATATTTCTTGTACAGTGTCTCCATGTTTCACATGTTCTAGATTATGTGGGCACAGTTCAGATACAGTCTGAACTTCACAGTCCAGCTTCCACATGTGCTGAGTATTTGTGTTTCCTTGTCATGTATCTTCCTCTCAGTGCTCTTATCCTACCTATAGGAATCAGGAACTCGCTTATTATCAGCATTAGAGACCTTTTTGGGGTGTTCGGCCTTTGTTTGAAAACCCCTCTCCTTAGCTATTCACATATTCAACAATGTATAGCATCAGCATCTCGGAAACATATACTTTGAATCAAAGATTTCTAGCTTATCTGAGGTCATTCTTTATTCACACATATATAGGGAAAGATCTCTGTTCATTTTTATGTTTCCTTGCACACAGGTACAACAGATGGTCATACAGATATCCAAAAGCATTTGCAAACATACACAGCAGCCTGAAAGTAGAAAAGAAATGTTCAGGCTTGGCATTCTGTAATCAGACAAATTCACAATGTAGGGCATGTCTACAAGACAATCAGTCTGGTCATTTCAACAAATCAATGCCGTTTAAGAAAAGGGGGAGGTGGGTGTTAGGTAAGGCAAATATCTTTCTAGATTAAAGTAAATTTAAGAGACCTAAGAACCAAATGCATTGCAGACTGGGTCCTGTTTAAACAAACCTGGAATAGAAGACAATGAATGAATAATTGAAAAAATTAAAATATGAAACTAGGTATAATGTGAAAATGAAGAATCATTGTTAACTTATTAGATATGATCATCATATAATGGTAGGTATACACACACACACACAGAAGCTCATAGTATTCCTGGATAATACTTTGGTCCAGAGTGTGTGCTCTGAAGTCAGAAAGGTAGGCAGTTTAGTTCTGGTTCCAGAACGTACTAGCTACAAACATGAACAAGATACTTGAACTACCTGACTCTCAACTTCCTCATTTGTGAAAAGGGCATAATGACACTACTTCTTATAGTTATTATTATAATAAAATATGACTCTCCCCAAAAATAATCTTTATTGTTGTGCCTGGCACATAGTAAGCTTGTACTGAGTGTTATGACTTGTTATTAGATTGTATTTTACGTCATCCTTATTATTAGCAGTCATTTTTTTTTTTTTTTTATTAGCAGTCAGACTACACAGTGAAAAAGAGAACACAGGCAGAAAGAGACAGATGCTGAAACTAACAAGAGCACCCCCAGGCGTACACACATACCTACACACTTAATTCTATACCTTGTGTAAGGTTATGGGCCTTTGTCACATGTCTGACACAGAGATTTCCTGAACGACTCTATCCGTGGTCATGCTTAAGCCACTTGTGTAGTTGTCCATTTCTTTTATTCTTTTGTTGCTAATTCAATGGAGCGTTTAACCAAGTGTCAGAGAGCATGCCTCATGTGATAAATGGGAGTTTCCAAGGGAAGGAAGGGACCAGTTCATACTCCCTAAAAGATGAAGTCCTAGAATCTTCAGTCACTTTCTTTTTCTCTCCAAATACTAGTCCAAACCAAATCCCTTCAAGCAGCCAGTACTCACCTAATTTTGGGGGCAGAGTAAAAGTAAAGAAGGAAGATTGTCTTGACAGACACACAGCAAATATATAAAAGGTGAAGACACACCAACCAAAGAAATGGTTGGTGGGGAAAGGAAGAGACTGATGGATTCCTTACTTCTCCCTTTATTTTCCCTGATCATTGCTTAGGGTGGAGAGGAGGTGGGTAGTTAGGGCCTGGGGGACCCACAGGAACTGTTTCCTCATTCTCTAGGGAAGAAGTTAAAGTTGTTTCTATTAACCCTGCCCATGCCTGTGAGTTGTTACTGCTTCCAGATGCATTTTTGCATTTGTTTGTGTGCTGATGTATACCCCATGGTTATAATTAAAACTCAAAGTGTAGTGTATATATGGCTATCAGAACAGCTAGTTTCAAACTCACATACTCACCAGATAAAGGACTTTGGAATAGTTACTTCGCTTTGGTAAAAAGGTGATAATTTAGTACTTACCTCTCGTCATAAAAAAAAATCATAAGGGTTGACAAATTAAGTAAGATGAGTCTTGTGAAAATGTATAACACAGTAGCCGACATAGTGCAGCTCGTGTGTTTCCATATGTAGTACAATTCCACCTATATCACAAGAACCTAGGGCAGCTCTTAAAATGAAGATTATACAGACCACTTGAAACTTTCTAATGCTGTCTTTCAAAGTGAGACCTCAGCATCAGCATTTACAAGCTCTACAGTGAATTCCTCTTTTTCATTGGCCTCCTACTTTATCTAGTATGATGTCCTTCTCCAGGGACTGGTTCCTCCTGGTAACATGTCCAAATTATGTGAGATGAAGTCTTGCCATCCTTGCTAGTAAGGAGCATTCTGGCTGTACTTCTTCCAAAACAGATTTGTTTTTTTGTTTTTTTCTGACAGTCCATGGTATATTGAATATTCTTCACTAACACCACAGTTCAAAGCACCAATTCTTCTTCATTTTTCCTTGTTTATTGTCCAGATTTTGCATGCATGTGAGGCAATTGAAAATATCGTGGCTTGGGTCAGGCCTACCTTAGTTTTTAAAATGACATCTTTGCTTTTTAACACTTTAAAGAGGTCTTTTGCAGCAGATTTGCTTAGTGCAATATTTTGTTTGATTTCTTGACTGCTGCTCCCATGGGCATTGATTGTGGATTTAAGCAAAATTAAACCATTGACAACCACAATCTTTTCTCCATTTATCATGATGTTATTTATTGGTCTAGGTATGTGGATTTTTGTTTATGTTGAGGTATAATCCATACTGAAGGCTGTGGTCTTTGATCTTCATCAGTAAGTGCTTCAAGTCCTCTTCACTTTCAGCAAGCAAGGTTGTATCATCTTCATAACGCAGGTTATTAATTAGTATTCCTCCAATCCTGATGCCCTGTTCTTCTACATATAGTCCAGCTTCTCAGATTATTTGCTCTCCATATAGACTGAATAACTATGGTGAAAGGATACAACCCTGAAGCACATCTTTCCTGATTTGAAACCAAGCAGTATCGCCTTGTTCTGCTCAAATGACTGCCTCTTGGTCTATGTACAGGTTCCTCACGAGCACAATTAAGTGTTCTGGAATTTCCATTCTTTGCAATGTTATCCATTGTTTGCTATGATCCACACAGTCAAATACATTTTTGTAGTCGATAAAACACAGGTAAACATCTCCCTGGTATTCTCTGTTTTCAGGCAAAATCCATCTGACATCAGCTATATATATGTGTGTGTGTGTGTGTGTGCGTGTCTATCTATCTATCATCTATCTATCTATCTATCATCTATCTATCTATCTATCTGTCTGTCTGTCTGTCTGTCTGTCTGTCTATCTATCTATCTATTATCTATCTTCTATCTCTCTATCTCTATCTATCTCTCTATCTACCTCTCTCTCTCTCTCTCCATACGTACAAGACCAGAAAAACAAACAAAAAAGACTGGAATGTGGGGGATCTAACCATGCGGGGATGTTGCCTGGAATTTCTCTAACGGGTTGGGGTAGAACTAATTGTGACCGCTATTTCTTTTCGATAATGTCTTAGGCTGGGTTCTCTAGAGAAGCAAAACCAGTAAAATGTATATATGTACACAGAGAGAGATTTATATCAAGGAAATGGTTCATTCAGTTTTCAGAGGCTGTAACGTTCCAAGCCCGTGGTGCAGGAAAGAGGATTCTTACGATTCATGTAACCTCAGGGCCTGGTAAACCCAAGATCACAGGCTGGACAGCAGGGCTGTTGCAGGGTGTGAAGATCAACAAATCTCAAGATTAGTAGGCAAGACCACAGGCAAGCTGGTAGCTTAAGTTCCAAGAGCCAGAGGTCAAATGAACAGGAGCCAGCTGCAGGGTTTAGAAAAAGCAAAAGCCATGGCAAGGTGAGCAGGAGGGGTTGGGAAAGGATAGCAGAGAGATGAAGGCTGAGGGGCAGTGATGAGCTGCCACAGGCCCTGCCCACACTGGTACCACAGAACATCCTATCATGGGGGTGATCATGTATCAAATCTCAACAGGGAAGTGATCACAACATTATACAACTGCCAAAACACTGAGAATCATGGCCCAGCCAAGTTGATACACAATTTTAACCATCACAGATGATCCACTGAGAAGGCTTTTGCTGGGCAAGGATATCTACTTGCTGCTAAACATCTCTGGCTAAATATCCTACAGTAGCTTCAAAACCATCTGCATACACTATCTCCTTGAACCTGTTCCTCTTTTAGTGCTCCTAAGTTAAGCAATTGTCACCTCACTAATCACATGAAATTCCTTTTCTTATCAAACTGTGTTGCTGTTCCTTCTTAAATATCTCCTGAATTCCTTCTCTTCTCTGCCTCCATTGCACGGCTACAAGCACCTCTTATCTATATTGCTCTACTAACCTCATAAAGGATTATTCCATATTCATTCTTATCTTCCTGAACACATTCCCCACACTGCAGACAGTGTGTTCTTTCTAGAATGTACACTTCAGCATGTCATTCCTAAATACAAATCTTGGGTCTTGGCAGTTACTATTTCCTCTACCTTTACTTTTCTTCATCCATGTCTTTATGTGGTTTCCACATTTTCATTGTTTAAGAATCAACCCAAGCTGAAATGTTGTTTTAAGTTTATCAGTAGCAAAAAATATCTATATCAGTAAAATGTGTTCTTCTAAGAAGGCAGTTAGATCTGGCTATTGGTACTGTTCAAGTGGCTGTAAGCTTCTAGGAAGTTCTGGCAGCCTAGATCTCAATTTATATCTAATAGGCTCTTATCCCACAACACTAACAGCTAAATCAATTCCCATGAGTTTTGTAAATCCAAGTCTCTTGGTCTATATCTGCAAAAAAAAAAAAAAAAAAGTTTTTTTTTTTTTAAGACATTCAGAAATATTCAAAATAACCCTGAACGGGTTATGATAACTTGTTTGTCTTTATTTCATCCATAGGAATATTTCCTTCTGGTTTGACACAGAGTGCAACTAATTCCATTTTCAATGGCTATAAATTTTACAATCAACATTGTAAAACTAATTTTTTAATTTATTGAAAATTTTAGTCAAATGCATGTCAGTGTTTTGTTTGATATACTACAAGGTGAGTTTTCTGGGCCACTATTTTTATGTGAAGAGCAGGTGGGCTGAGCCAGGGAAATGTTCAATTCTTACCGTTAGTGTATTTTTTTTTTTTCCTTTATGGAGAAATCTGTCTTTCTTTGACTGTTGATTGTGTGGGAAGGAACTGGCTATAGGTAGTTTCCCTGAGTTTGATATGAACACTTGGTACATACCACTGCTTATATAGAACTTACAGCTTGATGTTGCTATTTCTGAATTCACGGAAATAGCTTTCTGGTAAATCAATTAATGATTTTCATTGGACTATATTAGGAGTGTTCTCTGGTATCCCTAACCTCTTTATAATTCATACCTTAAAAATTTGAGGTATGAATTACCATTCACCCCCAATTTTAGATTCAATTATGATTTTACCCACAAATGTTATGATCCTATTAGTATGATCTAGGAATGGTGTCTTAACAGACTGTTGGCCCTGTTATCTAGTCATGAAGGAATATTAATCAACTACCACTGCTGTCTAGTTGTTCAGACTCTTAGCAACCCTACAGGACAGAGTAGAACTGCCCCATAGGGTTTCAAAGGAGTGGCTGGTGGATTTGAACTGCCAACTTTTGGTTAGCAAGCAAGCTCTTAACCACTGCCTCACCAGAGCTTCATTCAGCTATCACAAAACTAAAATTCCCATCATTCAATTACTACCATACGTATATAGCAACTTGTTTAACTTGATACCTTGTTACCCATTTGTTATAGATTAAATGTTTATGTGCACTCTAATTAGTTTTATTTACTTTTGAATAATTAAGGTGAAAATTTCCTTGTGCCTGTTTTAAAATTTTATACAGGCTAGCTTTGGTTCCTATCTAATTACTTGAAGGTGCTCTGGTGGCACAGTGATTATTAAGCATTTGGCTGCTAACTAAGAGATGGGCAATTCAAATCCACCAGTGGCTCCATAGAGGAGAGATGTGGCAATCTGCCTCGGTAAAGATTACAACCTTGGAAATGCTATGGGGCAGTTCTACTCTGTCCTAAACCAACCAAACCAAACGCAGTGCTGTCGAGCCGATTCAGACTCATAGCGACCCTACAGGACAGAGTAGAACTGCCCCCATAGAGTTTCCAAGGAGCACCTGGTGGATTCAAACTGCCGACCCTTTGGTTAGCAGCTGTAGCACTTAACCACTACGCCACCAGGGTCTCTTAAAGGGTCACTAATTCAACGGCAGTGGGTAATCTAATTACTTGAACTCCTATTTAGCTATTTGTACGATGCAGAATCAACATTATTTTACAGGGACTGCTTGGCCCCACAGAAACTACTGGTTTATTTCTAACTGGAGTTGAGTTTGCTTTCATTCAGGCAGTTAAAGAGTTTAGGTTTCATTCTTTGGTCAAAGAGGCTGCCCACCTTGGACACAGAGTGATGGAAGCATACCTACAACATAGCCACAAAATTTGTCTAACCAACAGCTTCATGAAGGAGAGAGAACCACAACCTGGAGAGAGATATCAGGTAGATCTTGGTCCGGGGGTGGTGCGGGGACGTGAAATCTAAGTCCAAGTCTTCAGAAACAGACCAAGTCGGGTTCCACTACCTTAGCTTCGTGCTTGTTGACCGCATTCTCAGCTCTGTAAGAGGTTTCTAGGCTGGTGGAACTTGTATGTAAATGGACAATATAGAGTGACTGCTGAATGCAGTGTAGAGGGCCAGCGAAAAAGAGGAAGACTCTCAACCAGATGGATTGACACAGTGGTTACAGAAGTGGGTTCAAAATAGCGACGATTGTGAGGATGGCAGAGGACTGGGCAGTGTGTTTAGTTCTGTTGTACATACGGTCTCTATGAGTTGGAACCTACTCGATGGCACCTAACAACAACAATTTTAACTGGTTTCCTTTGATGATCTCTCTCCAAGAACACGGTATTTTTGGTTTGTTTGTTTGGTTTGCATGTTTCCGGCTGTCATAAAACCTAATACCATCAGCAGGTATATGTTCATGTGGGTTTGCCTCCCTTTCTGGACTACAAATTCCACTAGGATAAGGGCCATAGAGTACACAGAGTACCTAACACCATGTATGAGACATAGAAAACATTTGTCAAACATTTGCTAAATATTGTTGACTGAATGAATAAAGATTGCCTGGAGTTCACCCAGTACTCTGAGTGTTCTATAATACCTGCATTAAGCCAGTTCTAAAGAGATTTTTTTTTTTTTTTTTTTAAAGAGATTAGCGTCGTATTGGATCCTCACAGGATGTTTTGCTTTTATTGAATGGAAGTTTAGGAAGATTCCACTGGGTCTGTACTGAGTAATGAGGGAAAATGTGTTCTGTAAGAATGTGGTTAGTTACATTTTTGTTGTTATTAGGTGCCATGGAGTCAGCTCCAAGTTGGTGTCTTTCCTCCAAGAACTTATTGAAGATATCCTTCTGTTCTTCCTTCCCTCAAAAGAAATAGCTTTGCTTCTCTGAACAAGTAACTGGCTTCTAATACATGGGTGCTGTGAACTGTGTAATCTGCTATGCTTAACTTTTCATACAGACTACTATAAAGCTTTTGAGATGAATTTTTGGCTCAAATAAAAAAAGACAGTAAGAATCCATGGTAGGTGGAAAGTACATTAGTCTATTTCTTGTCTTAACTTTTTTTTTCTTTATCCCATCTTTCTTTTTGCCTTTATTTTTTCTCTACTTACTTCACAGTATTTTTATTTACGTTATTCAAAATACATTAAAGAATTTTTTAAACAATTTATGTAGGTGGTGTCATACATTAAGAGGTAGAGCTATAGATTCAAATCTGAGTCTCTGAGTCAAGCAACCTGGGCAAGAACAACCAAACATAAAGGTTGAGGCTTCACAGAGTCATCATGGTAGACATTCCACGATGTACTACGATGTATAAGTAAGTTACTATGATGTACAAACCTGGGGGAAAAAAAAAAAAAACTAATCCAAATTTCTCAGAGGCATCTTTGTGATAAAAAAGAAACACCAAACATCTGATTATTTTCATTAAAAGTCTTGTAATTGCCTTCAAGCAGTGAAGAATTGCAAAAAGTTTTAGTTTCCATAAGTAAAAAAAATTGATATATCCTATACTCAGAATTTCTTTTTCTACAACCAGCATGACTCAGTAGATTTCTGCCTAAAATAACAAAAAAGCAAACACATAAACAAATTAATGAAGAATTTTCTCATCCACCTCTTCTCTGGATCCATTGCTTATAGGCTGAGTCTTGGACCTAGCATACACTAGAAATTTGACTTCCTCCAGACCTCAGATCAATGTCACTGGGCTCCCTTGGGAAAAAAGCAGAAGAACGACTTTGTTCCGGATCTGTTTGGTCTTTACTCCATAGACAATAGGGTTGAGTGCAGTTGGGATGATTACATAGAGGTTGGCAAACATAATGTGAAAGGTACGAGGGACGTTGTGCCCAAAGCGATGGGCAAGGATGGAGAAGAATGCTGGGATATAGAACATGAGGATGACACAGACATGGGAACCACAGGTGCCCAAGGTCTTCTGGCGGGCATCTAGTGAGGGGAGATGAAAGACAGTAGAGAGTATGAGTGTGTAGGAAACAGCAATTAGGATCATGTCTATAATGACTGTCATAATTAGTACACAAAATCTATACCAGATATTGATGGAAATATCAGCACAGGCAAGCCGGGCAATACGTATGTGTTCATAGTACGTATGGGGGATGATATGTGTCCTGCAGAAGGGTAATCGATTCACAAGGAAAATACGTGGGACGATAACACAGAAACTTTGGAGGAAGGTTCCCACAGCAATTTTGATAATGGTCCTGGGAGTCAGAATAGTGGTGTATCTCAAGGGGAAACAGATGGCCACATAGCGGTCAAATCCCATGGCCACCAGTATAGCTGACTCCAGGACAAAGCTGTTGTGCAGAAAGAATAATTGAGTGAGACATCCAGGAAAACTGATTTTCTGGGGACCAAGCCAAAAGATGCTAAGAGTTTTGGGGACACGTGGTAGACAATATGAGGTCAGTAATGGCCAGCATAGAAAGGAAAAAGAACATAGGTGTGTGAAGACTGTGCTCCATCACAATGAGGTAGAGAAAGATACTATCGCCCACAATGGCCCCAAGATAGATAAAGCAGAAAGGGACACTGATCCAGACACGGTACTGAAAGGATGAAGGGCCCTGCGTTGTTGCTGCTCAGGTTGTATGTAGCCATTGAGATTTGATTGAATATTTCTGTGTCCTAAAAACAAATTGTGTATAATGAACATTGGAAAATTGTATAGCAATTGTTTCTTCATCCCCTCAATCCCACCAGCCTTTCCTCAGGCTCTTGTCTTTCCTGTCTGCCATGGAAGAACTTCCCATTGCTATTATGAGCAATGCTCATGTCTTTGAGACAGTCTGTCTATACTCAGTACTCCCAGTACTAATCACCCAGTCACTCACTCAGGAATCTTCCCCAAACTATATAAATTCTATGCTTATTTTAATGGCCAAGTTATCCCTGAGTCAACGTAATTTGTTATGATATAGATGTCAGTGTAGAAAAAATAATCTAATCACATGAAAAGATAGAAAGAAACTAAGAAAAGTGGCACAGAATACAGAAAATAAGGAGATATTTATCAATTATATGCTCTTAAACCTTAAATCAAAAATATCCCCTGAAGTCTTAAAACCATAGTTTAGCTTAACTAGTAAAGAATGTCTGCCTTGAGCATTATGCTCTTTTAAGATTTATCTATATGGGATCAAGTTGACAGCAGAACTCAAAAGATCAGTTAGGAAACTTAGGGGCAGTGAGTTTATATTAATGGGGGAGGAACAACTAGGAAAAGTAGGGTGAGAATGGTTGCATGACTCAAATAATGTAATCAATGTCACTGTAGATGAACATGTAGAAATTGTTGAGTTGTATATATTCTGCTGTGTATATTCTCAACAACAACAACAAGATAAAATAAATTATATGTAAAAAAAAATCATTTATAGACTCCAACTATAGGCCGGCAAGGAGCCCTGGTGGTGCAAAGGTTAAGCACTCGGCTGCTAACTGAAAAGTCATCGGTTCTAACTCGCCAGGCACTCCTCGGGATAAAGAGGTGGCAGTCTGCTTCTGTAAAGATTACAGCCTTGGAAACCCTATGGGGCAGTTCTACTCTGTCCTATAGGGTCACTATGAGTCGGAATCCACTTGATGGCAATGGGACTATGACTATGAGCCAGATTCTTAAAAAGTAAGAAACTGTTATGAGATACTAATTTTTAACTATTTATTTATTTTTTATTATAGAAACTGAAGCTCTGAGAGGTAATCTTACTAAAGATCTCACCTTTACTAAGTGACAAAGATGAGATTATTCGATTCCACAGCCAACACTCATTCATGCGGCTATCTCACACCAGGTGGTTCCGTCAACACCCTGGTAACCAAAACCCACTGCCATTGAGTCAATTCTGACTCACAGCTACCCTATAAATACTCTAGTAGAGTCCATGAATTCCGAAGGGGCAAGGGAGTGTAGAGAAGAGTATAAAGAAAAACATGTCGCTGGAACTGCAATTTACCCAGTATCACCAGATAGCATAAGTGAGTGGTTAAGTGCTATGGCTGCTAACAAAAGATCAGCAATTCGAATCCACCAGGGGCTCCTTGGGAACTCTATGGGGCAGTTCCATTCTGTCCTTTAGGGTTGCTATGAGTTGGAATCAGCTTGACAGCAACAGGTTTGGTTTTTTTGGTTTTTACGCCAATACTACCCCTATTGCAATATGCTCTCTGAGACTATGGTGTATGGTGCCTCACTATGAAGAACAATATGAGAAAACATAAGAGGCTCAGCCTCCATCCCACATTTAAAATTTAATGAGGAAATCTTGTTTAAGAATTAGAGAAGATTGGTTCAAATGTGCTTTTGATACATACAGTGGTGACCTCTAGTAGAATAAAAATAAATTTACATGCTCTAAACCCAGGGCCAAAATAAAAGCAATTAAGCAAACTTCATAACACAAGCTTATTTTTTTGAGAATCTTCAACATACCACACAAATCCGAAGCTCTTTACATGAAACAACTACTGTAATCCTCTTAATAACTCTACGAGATAAGTATTATCTACATTTTAAAGGTGTGTAAACTAAGGCAGAGAGGTTACATTGCTTGCCAAAGGCCACACAATTAGGAAATGTTAGATCTAGAAATCAACTCCAGGGATATGTTTAATGGGCTTCCACGTATATAACCAAAATTCTGTATGGAGTTAACAGAGTGCATAGCAAAAGGAATGCGCTCGATACCTGTATAGCAAAAGGTATAAAATCAAGCACATAAAGAAAACATAGAAATTTGAAAACACAAATAAGTTAACAACATAAAACCAAACATATTACTTATGATTATAAATGTAGATTATTCTAACTCCCCTATTAAAGGGCAGGAAACACTGATGTCATAGTGGTTAAGAGTTTACCTGCTAACCAAAAGGTCAGCAGTTCAAATCCACCAGATGCTCCTTGGAAACCCTATGGGGCAATTCTACTCTGTCCTATACGGTCGCTATGAGTCAGAATCCACTTGAAGGCAATGAGTTTGATTTTTTTTTTTTTTGGTTTATTAAAGGGCATGGAGCCCTGGTGGCACAGTGGTTAAAGCGATCGAATGCTAACCTAAATGTCAGTGGTTCGAAACCACTGGTGGCTCCACGGGAGAGAGGTGTGACAGTGTTCTTCCGTAGAGATTTACAGCCTCAGAAACCTTATGGGGTCACTGTGACTCAAAATTGACTCAAAGGCAGTGGGAGTATTTATAGGCATAGATATCCATGAAGTCTTTTAAAACAGAATCCAATTAATTAAAATAGAGTCCGATTATTATAAACAAAAGAATAGGCAAGTGTTGCTGTGTGCCCTTGAGACAATTCCCACCCATCGTGACCCTATAAGACAGAACTGCCCCATAGGGTTTCCTAGGTTGAAATCTTCACAGAAGCAGATTGACAGGCCTTTTTTCCTTCAGAGTAGATGGTGGGTTCGAACCTTCGACCTTTCAGTTAACAGCCGATTGCTTAGCACTATATTCGTTTATCTACTTTTCAAAAACATTTTTATTATCTTCCAAAGGCCTCCTTGTAATTTCCTTGATCCTTTGAAGACATATCTCTAGCCATTATCTACAGCAAGTTTAATATGTTTGTGACTTACCTACCCCAAACTGTGCCCTCAAAGGCAGATAACCTCATCCCGGATGTCTTTATTTATTACTGACTCTCAGCCTTTTTTTTTTTTTCTCAGCCACTCAATTTCAGGGCAATACCTTGTAAGTACTGTAGACCCACCCTGTAAATCACAAATGTAGACTGTTATGGATTGAATTCTGTCCCCCAAAAAGATTTGTTGAAGTTCTAACACCTGCACTGATGAATATGACCTTGTTTGAGGATATAGGGCTTTTCTTTCCAGATGTTATCAGTTAAGTCATCCCATAACAGGGTGGATCCTAATCCTAATCCCTTCTGAGTGGTATTTATAAAAGATGAAGACAAGCATGGAAACAGAATCAGACACAGGGATAGGACACCATGTGAGGATCTGTCTACTAGCCAAGAACACCAAGAAATGAACAGAAGCTGAAGGTGACAAAGAAAGATTTTCCCCTAGCGCCAAAAAGGAGAGAAAAACCTGCTAACACCTTGAATCTAGACTTCCAGCCTCCAGAACTATGAGAAAATAAATTTCTGTCCTATAAAGCCACCAACTTTGTAGGTATTTTATTTTGGCAGTCCTAGGAAAGTAAGAAAGTAAGATACACATTCTAATCTGTATCTATTCAATCTCCTGGTTCTGATATTGCCAATTTTTTCCTCAACAGCCTTGTGCCCTCTAGACTATTGACTTTCTCACTACCATTCATTCAGTGTCCAGGTGTTTTCTTATTCTTCTCTAACCAGTTTAAATTCTTCTATGACTCACCATTTCAATCACTCTCTTACCTTCCCTCACTCTACTGACCTTCTATAACATATGTCTGGCAAAACACAATATCTAGATTAATAAATCCAATTATTAGTGATGAGAAACTTCTTAATTAGGTATATTGGTGTTTCCATAAACTCATGACTGTCAAATCCAAAATTTACCCTCAACTTTGTCCAATGATCCAACAATGTGATCTTGCTCAGCTCAATTTCCCTCTATGACTTTTTTTTTTCTACTTTTCTGGAACCAAATACACTCTCTCACTCCAACTCTTTGCTCAAGATAATCTTTCATTTAACTTCACAAAGAAGTTGGAAGCCATCAGACTTAAACACGCATAAGACTGAGCTATAACTAACGTACTGAATATATTGTATACTTGGAAACCCTGGTGGAGTAATGGTTAAGGGCTATGGCTGCTAACCAGAAGGTCAGCAGTTCAAATCCACCAGCTGCTCCTTGGAAACTCCTGGGGCAGTTCTACTCTGTCCTTTAGTGTCACTATGAGTCAGAATTAACTCAACGACAACGGGTTTATACTGTATGCTTATATATAGCAATACTCTACCCTTTCTTTTTATTATAATTAGGAAAAAATTCCCTTTTCATATCTGGTGCCAAAAACAAACCCATGCTCTATACCCCAAGTTTTCTCAACTTGTCAGGTATCTTTCACTACCATTTATTCTTTTTCTTATTTATCTCTAGTCTAGCCTTTTTAAAATTCTGCTCCGTCAGCATTTAAGCAATTTAAATGTGCTCAACTATCTCCCTGTCTAAATAAGGAGATATAATTATATTTATTCATATTGATATATGTGTAACTGTCTACTTATTTCCATTTTCTCATCTCCTGCTTGTCCTTTAACCCATGCTAATCTCATTCCTGTCCCCATTATTCCACTGAAGCAGCTTGCATTAAGGTCACCAAGACAGCCATGTCCCAAGACAAAAATAATACTCTCACCATCTCAATGAACTCTGAAAATACATTCAAAATCATTAGAAATATATTACGCGTAAGTAATGTTAAACAAGTCTATGCAAACCAGCAGCCTATAACAGGCCAAATTAGGAAACTTCTAAAGTTATTCCCATTTAAGTTAAAAATAAAATCTTGATTATAATTTTTTTAACATTGCTCAAGAAGTTCTAAACCATGAAATAAGACGCTTTAGGGCTGCTTGTTTTTGCGCATCTCTGGGTGATGCAAATGATTAGCACACTCAGCTGCTAACCAAGGTTGGATGTTCGAGTTTGAAGAGGTGCCTTGGAAGAAAGACCTGGTGATTTACTTCCCAAAAAATCAGCCATTAACAACCCTATGGAGCACAGTGTTAGTGTGAAACACACGAGATTACCATGAGTAAGAAGCGACTCAACGGCAGCACCTCCAGTCTATGTTCCTTTCTATTTACTCTAGCTTCCATCAAAGTGCACTTTAACGAATGAATAAATAAATCACTGAAAGAACAGATGAATGAGTGAGTGAGTGATTGAATAACAAAAACGAAAACAAAAAACTACGTTTACATATATAGACAGACACCTGGCAAGTCAGAGGCAGAGTCCACACAGAGTGACATTATATCTAACTGCATAAGAACCCAATTTTACAGCCAAGTATTCTGAATTGGCATTTGAACTGTGCCTCTTAGTTGTGTTATATGGAACAAGTTCTTTGATCTCTGTAAAATGCCTTATTTTCTCATAGATTTGTTTGGGAATTACGTGAGAAAAGTCCTTGACTCAATGCCTAGGAAGTAGTAAGCTCTCTAAATAGCAACTGTAATGTAATGTCATTATTACTACAAACAATGCAAATATACACAGATGGCAGACACCCACACAATGACAGGAAGTTGCAAACAACACAGAAACCTGAGTCAGAATCCACATTTCTGGATTCAAGCTCAGGGATCATTGCGTGATTTGGGCTGTTGATTTCCATCCTCAATACAGCCCCATCCCTATCTGATTCCTTCTGTCCCATTAATCAAAATTCATCTCAACCCCTAAGACTGTTAATAAATGTGATGTCCTGGCCTGTGAACGCTGATTCATGGGGAAAGCTGGACATAGCCTACCTCTTCTTTCTTTTAGCCTCTCCTTGGTCCTCCTCTCCAGCACTCTTCATTTCCTTCAGTTACCCTCCCCCAGGATTTGATTCTGAGCTTTCACCTTGGCTTCCCAACCCTGCCTGCCTTGCCCAACAACCAACCTTTGCTCATCAAAACCTTGACCCCTGATGGAGACCAAGGAATAGAGAAAAGTGACACCCTCTAGCAGTTCTCTTATTTCTCTTCCTGGACACTCGGGGAGGACACTCAGAGCTTGTGAGCCCCGAGAGACCATAGTCATGAATGCAGTCAGTGATCTGCGGACTGCACAGTGGGATGCTTCCCAGGGGCCTAGCTCTGGAGATTCAGAGGTCCCAGAAGCTTGGAGGTCCCAGAGGGTCAGATTGAGGCCCTGCAAGCTCAGGTCTTCTGGGGTAGGCAGTACCCTGAGAAAGCAACACTCTCAACTGCTGCTAAAGCAATCTACAGTGGCATGCCTGTGTGTGTGTGTGTGTGTGTGTATTTCAGGGATCTTATGTGTCTGTGAGTGTTATTCTGTTCATGTTATAAATGTTCAGTCATTCTTGTTATTATGTATAATGGTTATTTCAGTATGAAAATACAAAAGGTTGGATGGGAGAGTCAGTACAGGTTCCTCTATCTAATCAAGTCAAAAAATGCTTGGGGAATGTCATGATCACCACAAATCAGAAATATGGATCAAACACTTGAATTTTCATATAAAACTCCTTATACATATACTTACCAGTCCTGTCCAGTTAGATCTCAAAATATCTTCAGGATCACTTTCCTCTTTCAGTCACCACTGGGTAATCTTGTTACTTCTGCTATTGGGCCTTGACTGGTCAAAGAGGTCAGTTCCATCCCACAAATCCATCCTTTCCTCTGAAGCCATAATAATCTTTCTAAAATAGAAATATGATCATGTGGTTTCTTCAGAAACTTTATACAGGATAAATCCCCATTAGCATAACATACTAGTTCTTGTATGTTGTGCTGATGGGGATTTACTTTATATTGAGGATAAAATAAATCCCCATCAGGAGAACATACAAGAGATAGTCATCTCAGGCCCTTGTTTTCCTCTTCAATCTCATCTCTTGCCACTCCACCGCCAAGTACACCCTAAATTTCATATTAACTAATCTATCTGGAGTTCCAGACACATAATTTTTTAAGAATCATCTCTTTGCACAATGCTGTTCTTTCTGGAATTCCTTTTCTATTCTATTCTGCCTTACTCAGCTTACAAATTATCACATCATTCACCATTGTGTTATCCTGGCCTTAGCATTAATCACAGCACATTGTAGTTATCTATCTTGCTCTCTGTTTTGGCTTCCGGAATGTAAGTGATGATACAGACTCACACTTGTAGTTCATCATTGTTATTTCCATGGTTGGTCACAGAGTAGGCATTCAATCAGTGTTCTCAATTATGATTATTAGCAGCAATATTATTTTCCTGTATTTGTATCGCATTTTTAACATATTGAAGTGACTATTACAATCCCTTTAAAACGATTTTAAGATCACTTCTTTCATGCAATTGCATTTATAAAAACTAGGAAACATATGGCAGGTCCAGGAAACCAGACATTATGCTAGACCCTCAACATTCAGCGATACTTACCAATCTATTTGCTTAAGGAAGTGATCTACTGAGGTCAATAGGTTTGTAAAATGAAGTTTCAATACAGAATGACAGTCATTAGAAATCCAAAGATGTCTCTGAAAACTGAGTGGAGGGACCATACTCGCACCTAGGATGTCAGAGAATATCTTGAGCAATAAATGAGACTTATTATGAGTCTTGAGGGATGAAAAGGGTTAGGCAAAAGAACATAGATGAGCCATTTCAGGTGGAAGTGCAAAGGCTTAAAGATGAAAGACGGTATCATGTGTTCTGGGAAATATGTGTCTCTTGGCAGATACAAGTAAGTGCTAAGAAATGAAGCTGTTGAGCTGAACAAGCATCAGGTCATTCATTCAATCATTTAATGAATATTTATTGAGCACTTACTGAGAGCAAAGTACTGTGCTAGCTGCCAGGGACATAGTGATGAAGAAATCAGATGCAATACCTTTCTTCATGCAGCAATGAATCCATTGAGGAAGACAGATCTCTTTCAAATAATCATCAGATCATATGTATAAAAGGAAGTACTGCTTGTGATAGCTGTTATGGAAATTTATAGGGTTCATGAGAGTAAATAACAAGGGTGTTTGGTCTGGGAAAGAATAGGAAATGTTTCTCTGAGAAAGATATTTGAAAGATAACATTAATCTTACTGAAAGCTAATAAAATAGTATTAATAAAGCTTCTGAAACATCATCAAATTTAGTCCTACTCCCTCTCAATGAGGTAAGCCCTCTTAACTGTTTCTACAGATAAAGAATATGACACATAGAGCTTATCCACATTTGTTCAGCTTTTAAGTGGAGAAACCAAATATATAACTTAGGCAATCTGACCCCAGAACCCTTCTTCTACTCCAGTTTATACTATATTGTCTCCAGCAGGTTGACGGAGAAGGGAAGAACATCCCAGACAGAACGAAAATATGTGCAAAGGCCCTCAGGCAAGAAAAAGCAAGATATGACTATGAACTCCTTCAAGGTAAGTATTTTGTTTTTCATACATGGCTCAGGTATTTAAAAAAAAAAAAAAAAATGAATGGGACTGTAAAAAGTTAAGAGCAATGGTAGCTTTTTTTTTTTTTTAATAAGTAAATGGCCTGTTCAAGGGATTACCTTTAAAGATGACATTCATCCAGAAACGTCAGCTCTGACATAAGGAATATCACCAGCTTAACAACATGTGCCCCGTCCTATTCTGACATTCATTCATTTATGCATTCATCCCACTGCCATTTGTTCAGGCAGTCTGCAGTCGTCTTAGTAAGGGTTCTTTAGAGAAACAGAACCAGTGATAGGTGTGTGAGTGTATGTGTGCAAATGCACACACTCCACTCCTGTTTGTGTGTGTGTATATATATAGAGAGTTCTGCCAGAATATCTATTTATAGTCTGGAGGCAGAACACATCCCAAGTAAACTCCCGTTTTGAATAATTGATCACTTCGCTTTAGATTACATTATAGAAGATAATGACATTAGATTACATTACAGAACGACAACTAGACTAGTGTCTGCCCAAACCACTAGGAACCAGAGCCTAGCCAAGTTGATGCCTGGAAGGGCTATGGGGAAAGGGCTTCGGGTCTGACACTGCTGGCTGTACTTTACAAACTCCACCAGTCCTCTTTGGGTGATATTGGGAGTTATTTAATCAGTGTGAGCCACCATTCCTCATGTGTACATGGTGATCTTCCCTACTGAAGAGGGTTTGAGGGCTGATTGCAGTATTGTATGTAAGGCCTTATGAACATTGCTTGGAATATTACCTGGCAGTTGTTTTTATTTTATTCTAATTACTATGTAACAGGCATAATGGTTGCAGAGACGGCTAAGGCATTTTTTACTGTCCTCAAAGAGATCATAGGTTAGTGGATGTTTTGTGAGGATTTTTATTTTAAATGTAAATGAAGGACTGTTTAGGTTTGTTATGTATCACCTTGTTTAGTTTGTTGTAAAAGGTAGTTATAGCAAGGTATGCAAGTAAGATCTTAAGACATTCATTGAGAATTGGAGAATTAGAATTAACAATTATAATGTAACACCCAATTCTAGTGCAGAGGGACAAAAGACATCACTGAAGAAGTGCAGGGAGGTGTGCGATCACAGAAGGAGGTGCTGTTATAACTAGGGGAGAGGGCATGATGGTCAGATATGGTTTCCTCAACAATTTTATATTAGATCTGTGTTTTGAAGGAAATGTGAATTTTCAAGGTAAACAATGGGAATAGGAACATGCTAGGCAAAGAAAACAGTATCTCAAAGCAAGTGAGAACATGGTGAGAGTTGAACTGTCTGTACCCTGAGACCAGCAGCACCCTGGATGTGGAAAAGGCTGAAAGGAGGAAAGGGGAGATCAGGAGAGGAGTTTGGAGAGGTAAGCGGGGGCTTAATCATGAAGGGCCTTGTACTCAAAGAACAGATGTTATCCAAAAGGTTAAGGGAGGGAAGGTTTTACTCTAAAGTGTGACAGAAGGAAATTGGCATATTGGGGAAAGTTCGTTCTGGCTATAGCATGACCTTGGTACTGAGATGAAGGAAGAGGAACTTGGAACAAAGCTTTAGGAGAAGCAAAATTAGTTTGAGAACTGTTGATGTAGTGCAAGAAGAGATGATGAGGAGTGAGGAATGCTGAGAGGATAGAGGAAGGAATTAAATCATCTAAATTATTGCTCCCCTCACCCCCCCCCCCCGCCCTGGGGTTAGGACTAGAGTAAAGTGAGTGAGGTGCCTAGGGCAGAAAATTTAAGGATGCACTCAGCCTCGGGGTTAGATACCTCTATGAAGTCACTGGATGGCACAAATGGTAAAGCACTTAACTACTAACCAAAGGTTGAAGGTTTGAACCCACCCAGAGGTGCCTTGGAAGAAAAGCCTGGCCATCTACTTTTGAAAGGTCAAGCCTTGAAAACCCTTAGGAGAACAGTTCTACTCTACAACACATGGGGTCATTATGAGTCAGAATTGACTCAATGGCAACTGGTTTGGTTTGGTTTGGTTAGACACCTCTATGGAGCTCACTGCTAGGTTTATGAACAACCAAAGTGTTGGTACCAACTCAACAGAAAAGAAGTTAAATATTTTCTTGATTCATTTGTCCCAGCCTGCAGTTTAGCTAGAGATACGACAAGGTCCCAGGTCCCAGAGGTCAGCCCCCTGGGAATTTCGAGGAGCAATAATGCGCCCAGGCTCTTTTGCCTTCTGTGCAAGGGGCAGGCTCCCACCTGTGGCTGAGGAGATGAGTGGAGGTGAATGAGTTAGATTGCACAGGCAGTAGGTGGGACGTTTCTGGTGAAGTTGAACACAGAGACATGCAACACTAATGTAACCACCAAGCTTCAAAGAAGCCATTCATGTGTCTGTATGTTGGCCAAGAGGGCAGGAAGAAAAGTAAGTATCTTTACTTTGGAGTGTGCTTTTTTGATTGCCCCTTCCCCTGATTCCATCCCTGTATGTGCATTCCTCTCCTGGTCCCCCTGCAGCAACTTGTCCATATCTGTAGGCTCAACCTTCTTGTGCTCTTTCCCAAGAATAAAGTCCACTCCTGCGCATTGCTCTCTGAGCCTTCCTGGGTGTTATCTTGCAGCTGAAATAACCTAATTCTATTACTCACATTACTCACAGGAGCAGGGATGGTAAGAACCCTATCATTCAAGGGCCCCTGGATGAGATGTGCTTTTAATATGGTCTACTCGAAGAGCATGCTATAATCCTTGACATTTCAGTCTAAAGCAGACGTTGCCAGGTTGTGGCCTGGAGTGAAGGAGCTCTTAATAGGTTAGAAAAGATGTGGTTTCTCTGAGTGCCTCTCAAATCTTATCTTCTTTGGGAGTCCCTGAGTGGTGCAAACAGTTAATGCACTCGCTGTTAACCAAAAGGTTGGCAGTTCAAGTCAACCCAGAGATGCCTCAGGAGAAAGCCTTGGTGATCTACTTCTGAAATATCAGCCATTGAAAACCCTACAAAGCACAGTTCTACTCCAACACACAAGCGGTCACCATGAGTCAGAGCCGACTCACGGACAACTGGTTAACTGGTGGGTGGCTAGATCTTGATTCCAATTTCCCAGTTGCCTGACTATGAAGTATGGGCTTTATCTTCTTTCAACTGCAGCTGGAGGAAAGTGGTTTCAATGAAGTAGGAGCAACTAAATTTCAACCTAAGGTAGTATTCCTTGCCATCAGGGGTGTAGTTAATCCCCTGTCACTGAAGAGGTTTAATCAGAGACTATACAACTGCTTGGCAGGGATTCTGAGAATTTCTGAATGTTTCAGAAGTGGAATTAGATAATCTTTAAGGCTTGGTCTATTCCTGAAGGTCTTTGACTCAGAAAAAGTTGCTGGAGGCTGAACAGCAGTGAGGTTATATCTAGCTTCTTAGAACCATGAAGATAAGTGCAACTTCACCATCCACATTGTACAGAGAAGGGTAAACTGACCTGCCCCCTTTCACAGAAGCCACCTAGACACTGCCTTTGACTGGGTTTGCCTAGGAATGGGTGACAAATGCAAGTTTTTAGATCTGTTTAATCAGCAGGCTGAGCTGAGTTACTGAAAGCTGAGCTGAAGCTGCCAGAGGCTGGGAGATTTTACGCTTGAGAATGCAAAGCCTGAGGCTCAAGGAGCTTCCCAAAAATAGTTGAGGCAGGGCTGCTGAGCTTGGAGGAAGAGCAGGTAGCAGTAGCAGCTATGTCAGAGATGTGACTCAGGGGCCCTGGGATAGTTGCTTTTTCCAAACTCTTTCCACTGAGTCATTCTGGTATCAGGAATTTCTCCTCTTCATATGTGAGAAGGGTGACCCCATGTGTTGCAGAGTAGAACTGCGCTCCATAGGATTTTCGGGCTGTGACCTTTTAGAAGCAGATCACCTGGCCTTTCTTCCAAGTTGCATCTGGGTGGGTTCAGACGGCTAACCTTTCAGTTAGTACTCAAGCACTTAATCATTTGCACCACCCAGGGTCACCTACAATTCCCCCAGACAAATATATTCTGCCTTTAATAAAAAAATAGACATTATTTCAAAAGATTAGTGAGCACAAACACCTATACGCAGGCACAGCTTATACCATTTTAAAAGCCTGAGGTACTATATCAGAGCTGTTCTTTTGCCTAGCAAGTTAATCTTTATAAGTAGGGAAAATGCCCTGGTTCTTAGTTTTAAAAAACATTTGGGAGATGTCTTAAAGAACAAGTATACATTGTTCCACACACACAACTCTATTTTTTAGTAAATGTAACTCCCTTTTCTTTGCCAGGCCAAATTTTGGCACCAACTGACCAATTTTTCTCTGATAGTTATCAATACAACACTTCTTGCTTAACTTAAAAAGTCAAGGGACAGCTCTAGATGTTTCATGTGCCTGAACCTGGTTCAGCAGAAAACCAGATGAAAATGGATGAGAGGGGATATTGGGCAAACTCCTGTTGGCTCAGTGGTTAAGAGCTATGGCTGCTAACCAAAAAATTGACAGTTCAAATCCACCAGCCACTTCTTGGAAACACTACGGGGCAGTTCTAATCTATCCTATAAGGACGCTGTGAGTCGGAATCAACACGAGCGAGGCAACAGGTTTGGTTTTTTGGTTTTGTAGTGAACATCTGAAATTGTCAGCACTCCCTTTAATAACAAAATGGACTTCATCAAACTACTCTCATATAGTTAAAAATGATAAAATAATATCATAAGCTTTTTTTACATATAATAGAAAATAGAAGCTATCATATAAGACAAATATAAAATTACTCATTGGTTCACTATCAATTATACTAATAGTTAATTATTCCTTATTTCATCTACCAGTTATCCATTCTATGCAAATACGTGTATATATACCATTTCCATCAATCCTATGCATAAGCATAAACTTTTGATAAGGTCTTTTTTTTAAAGCAATATATGATAAACATGAAATAGCTGATACTTCCTGATGCTTGATAACAAGTCTTCCTTTTTTTAACGGGAAAATACACTTTCTAATAAAGATTATTCTTTAATTTTTAGGCTATTTAAAATAACGGCAGGTTTAGGGATTTGAATATGGTCTCCTTTAAAGACTGTGGTATATACCGTTATCTCTCACGCACCTGTCAGAACACTTAATTGTGCTCATGAAGAACCTGTACATACACCAAGAGACAATCCTTCAGACAAAACAAAGGGATACCATGTGGTTTAAAGTCAGGAAAGGTATGCGTCAGGGTTGTATCCTTTTACCAGTATTCAATCTGTATGCTAAGCAAATAATCCGAGAAGCTGGACTATATGAAGAAGAACATGGCAGCACGTTTGGAGACTCAGTAACAACTTGCGTTATGCAGATAACACAACCTTGCTTGCTGAAAGTGAAAAGTGCTTGAAGCACTTCCTAATGAAGATCAAAGACTAAGCCTTCAGTATGAATTACACCTCAACATAAAGAAAACAAAAATCCTCACAACTTGACCAATAAGCAACATCATGATAAACCAAATGATGATGACCATCATAATAAGTAGAGAAAATATTGCAGTTGTCAAGAATTTCATTTTACTTGGATCCACAATCAACATCCATGGAAGCAGCACTCAAGAAATCAAATGACACATTGGATTGGGTAAGTCTGCTGCAAAATATCTCTTTAAAGCATTAAAAAGCAAAGATGTCATTTTGAGGACTAGGGTGTGCCCTACCCAAACCTTCATATTTTCAATCACCTCATATGCATTTGAAGGCTGCACAATGAATAAGGAAGACTGAAGAATAATTGATGCACTTAAATTATGGTACCAGTGAAGAATATTGAATATACCATGGACTTTCAGAAGAATGAACCAATCTGTCTTGGAAGAAGTACAGCCAGAATGTTCCTTAGAAGCAAGAATAGCAAGCCTTTGTCTCAAGTACTTTGGACATGTTACCAGGAGAGACCAGTTCTTGGAGAAGGATACCATGCTTGGTAAAGCAGAGGGTCAGCAAAAAAGAGGAAGACCCTCAATAAGATGGGCTGATACAGTGGCTGCAACAATGGGCTCAAGTGTAACAATGATTGTTAGGTTGGTGCAGGAACTGGCAGTGTTTAGTTCTGTTGTACATTTAGGGTCACTATGAGTCAGAACCAACTTGATGGCACCTAACAACAACAACATCCCTTTATATGTTCCCTCCTCATGTGCCCATTTCAAAGAAAGGTGATCCAACAGAAGGTGGAAATTATTTAACGATATCATTAATATCACACACAAGTAAAATTAGACTGAAGATCATTCAAAAGCAGTTGTAGCAGCACATTGACAGGGAACTGCCAGAAGTTCAAGTCAGAGTCAGAAGAGGACATGGAACAAGGGATATCATTGCTGATGTCAGATGGATCTTGGCTAAAAGGAGAGAATACCAGAAAGATGTTTACCTGTGTTTTGTTAACTATGCAAGGACATTTGACATTATGGAACTTAATGAATTATAATAACATTGTGAAGAATGAACATGCCAGAATACTTAATTATGCTTGTGAGGAGTCTGTTTATAAGTCAAGAGGCAGTTGTTCAAACAGAACAAAGGGATACTGTATGGTATAAAATCAGGAAAGATGTGCATCAGAGTTGTATCCTTTCACTATACTTATTCAATTTGTACGTTGAGCAAATAATCCAAGAAGCTGGACTATATGAATAAGAATGTGGCATCACGATTGGAGGAAGATTCAATAACAACCTGATATGCAGATGACACAACCTTGCTTACTCAAAGTGATGAGGACTTGAAGCACTCCCTAATGAAGATCAAAGACTATAGCCTTCATTATGGATTGTACCTCAACATAAAGAAAACAAAAATTCTCACAACTGGACCAGTAAGCAATATTATGATGAACAGAAAATACTGAAGTTGTCAAGGATTTCATTTTATTTGGATCCACAATCAATGCCCAGGAAGCAGCAGTCAAGAAATCAAATGACGTTTTTATTGGGCAAATCTACTGCAAACAATCTCTTTAAAGAGTTAAAAAGCAAAGATGTCACTATGAGGACTAAGGCCTGCCTGACGCAAGCCATGGTATTTTCAATTGCCTCATATGCATGTGAAAGCTGTACCAAGAATAAGGAAGAGCAAAGAACGGTTGACGTCTTTGACTTGTGGTGTTGGTGAAGAATACCATGGACTGCCAGAAGAACAAATACATCTGTCTTGGAAGAAGTACAGCCAGAATGCTCCTAGAAGCAAGGATGGTAAGACTTCGTCTCAATTTCTTTGGATATGTTATCAGGAGGGATCATTCCCCGGAAAAGGACATCGTGCTTGTGAAGTAGACGGTCAGTGAAAAAGTGGAAGACTCTCAATGAGATGGACTTACACAGTGGCTGCAACAATGGGCTCAAACATAGCAACAATTGTGCAGATGGCACAGGACCGGGAAGTGCTTCATTCTGTTGTACATAGGGTCGCTATGATTTGGAATCGACTCGACAGTACCTAACAACAACAACTTCAGTGATGGAAACCATTCAGCATGGGGTGTGAGCTCTCAAACATTTCTGGGAGAGGATTTTAAGAAATGTCAACTGCATTGTGTTCCCTAAAGGAACAGTGTGTTTCTTGTTCTCTAATGTCATTCAAAATCAGTCTTGAAACCAAAAAAAAAAATTAAAACCAAGAAAGAAAGAAAACAAATTATTAAATCTATTTTACATAAGAAGAGTTTTAAAAAGAAGTGGCTGGTTGCAGTATCCAATTGCATCTATTGATTTACATATTTTATAATTGCTCAAATTACATATTTATTGTAATATATCTTTGAACAAACTTAGATGTTTAGTAAATAAAAAAATACGTGATAGAAACATAAAATCTTAAACTAATTGGTAAAATTCAGTACAGAGCCTCACCTGAATTTCAAGGAAAGTACTCATCTGATGCTAGATTTAAATTTAAGGAGCCCATGTGGAGCAGTGGTTAATAGAGCTCCTCTGCTAATCTTAAGGTCCACAGTTCCAACTCACCAGCCACTCTGTGGGAGAAAGATATGGCAGTTTGCGTCCATAAAGATTTACAGCTTTGGAAACCCTGTGGGGCAGTTCTACTCTGTCCTGTAGGGTCACTATGAGTTGGAATCAACTCCACGGCAGTAGGTTTGGGTTTGGTGGTGCAGTGGGTAAGTGCTTGGTCGGGTAGTTTGAATGCACCCAGTTGCTTATAAAGATTATAGCCAAGAAAGCCCTGTGGGCAGTTCTACTTTGTCAATGTGGGGTCACTATGAGTCGGAATCAACTCAGTACTTAATAATTTAATAAAATATTTTACTATTGAAACTGAAAAACTAAAATTATCTATAACTGATGGAAAATAGTTTGTTAAATAGATAAGCAGAAAGACACCTATGTTAACGCTGTGGTTCACATAGATTATAAAACCTAAACAGAGGATTTCTATTTTAAAGGCTTCTGAACTCCTTTTTCCCTTTTATGCTCATTTTGATTTCTCTACTCACATTGTAGGAGATTGACAGATGCTTGTAGATTAGATAAATATGTGTGCTAGATGATATAATTGTTATTTAACTGTTTCAATAAGAAAATAATTTGTTTTATTCCTTCTTGGCCTTTTTGCTAAGATCAAGGATAGAAAAAAATTTCCTTCTGTTCTTTTTTATATAATCTATAAAAATTCATTAGTTTCTTTCCTGTCTTAAAATGTTTAGTCAGATAATACAATTGATTATTAAATATTTTACTGTTCCTGCATTGCAATAATTTTAAGCTTAAGCCAATTGTGTAAGGAAATAGTGCCAGCTTCAGGATTTTCCTTGAAGTGTCTTTAAAAATTCTTTGAACCCACTTTGAATCTTTAGGATCTTTCTCTTCAAGGCAGAACACCGACCATATTGAGGTTCATAACTAAGAACACTGAGTAGGTGAGAACTCATTAACTGAGAATTTACCCTGCAGATGCCTGAGCCCATTGAGGTCAGTAAGTATATGCTGTCTGGTTGTGACAGGATAGTTCTCTCACTTTCTTTCTCCTTTTGCAGAAAAGTGATGAATGTTTGAGACCATAATGCTGGTATGTCTGCTCCCAACTATTCTACGGTCGATTATGATATGTTTGCCCTGATTGGCGTCCCTGGCCTGAAGGAGCTGCACCTGTGGATCTCCATCCCCTTTTGCCTGATGTACCTGGTGGCTGTGTCAGGGAATGGTATCCTGATCTGGGTGGTGGCAGTGGAACGCAGTCTTCGTGAGCCCAAGTTCCTCTTCCTCTCCATGCTGGCGTTTTGGGATCTGATTCTATCCACATCCACAGTACCCAAAGCCCTGAGCATCTTCTGGTTCGATGATGTAGTCATCTCTTTTGGTGGCTGTGTCACCCAGCTCTTCTTTATGCATTTTGCCTTTGTGGTGGAGTCAGGCATTCTTTTGGCCATGGCCTTTGACCGCTTTGTGGCCATCTGCTACCCACTGAGGTATACCACAATTCTTAGTCATAGTGTCATTGGCAAAATAGGGGGTGCTATGGTGTTCAGGAGTTTTGCAACTGTCTTCCCCATTGTCTTCCTTGTGAAACGTCTGCCCTTCTGCCACACAAACATCATTGCCCACACATTCTGTGAACACATGGCATTGGCAAAGCTGGCTTGTGCTGATATCACCATCAATATCTGGTATGGAATCTCTGTGCCACTACTCAGTGTTATACTAGATATGGTGACGATAGTCATCTCCTATGGGCTCATTCTCCAGACAGTCTTCAGGCTGCCGTCTCATGATGCTAGGATGAAAGCACTCAGCACCTGTGGTTCCCATGTCTGTGTCATCCTCATGTTCTACCTGCCAGGGATTTTCACTGTCATTGCTCAGCGCTTTGGCCGAAAAATCCCCAAGCACGTCCACAATCTTCTGGCCAATCTCTATGTTCTTGTCCCTCCCATGATGAATCCAATTATCTATGGAGTAAAGACAAAACAAATTCGTGAACGAGTGGCCCTTGTGTTTTCTCCAAAAGGGAAGTGTTGCTGAGGATGACTGGATCTTGCTGCAGTTTATTGTAGGAAAAGAGGGTGGGTCCTGTTAGAAGGTAAGAGGAAAGATAAGTTGCCATTTAAGAGAGACCCTACTTGCTATAGAACTGAGTCTTTTTTTGTGAAATAGGGATGTCCCAAACTGTGTATGAGTCCCGTATTTTAAATATAAATAAGTTCATGAAAATGTGGGTATTCACAGATATAAAAACTACTATTTTAAATGTCTATAGGGCTCTTCAGTATTTAATGACAAAGTAGTACCTTTATTTCTATCAAACAAAAATGTAATCAATATATAAAACACTTCTCCTTCCTCTACAACTTAAATTTCAGATCTTTATTTACCCTCCCCAACAGCTATAACGAATACATACTAGAAGCACTGAACACCAAAATTGTGTAACTTCTATATAGCAAATAGGGGAAAGGGAGAAGCTTCCATTTCTATCTAACTTCATTCTGTTCCCAAAAGAAGACCCTTAGCAATCTTGTAATACAAACAGGAATCTATGATGCTACTAGCTAGTTCCATTTATACATATGAAATGATATTATAGAGCTACCAGTACATGATTTGGGAAAAACAAGGATATATGATAATCAAGTTAAGTAGCCTGGAGATATCAGCTGCCCTGGATGCTGTATGTCTTATGCAACCCTCTCAGATTTTTGTTGACCACCCCCCTTTTTAGACACTTTAACATCCATCTCACAGGGTTGCTATGCAAAGATCCAATGAGAAAATGAATGTGAAAGCACATTGGAAAACAAAATCCTATGCAAATGGGTTGTGTCTTTGTCAATAATGTCTTTATGCTCCTTTATGGTCAAGTGTTAAAAGCAAAACAAAGCAAAAACCTTGTCCTTTGTCTTTAGCAAAGTCTTCCTATCTCCCTCTTCTTTTCTATTTTCACCAGGGGTAACTTAGCTACAGTGAAGGGGCTTCTCACAATTCTCCTTTATTGGATGATGGTGTCCTCTTTTGGATCAGGTTGAGGAGTTCAGATAATGATTAGGGGCTCCACCTGCACTGCCACATCCCAGGCAAGGCCAGAATGGCAGTGTGAGCTGCTAAATAAAGGCTCTTTCCTTTTCCATTCTTTGCAGAATCCCCTATGGGCATTTTCAAGTTTATTTTACCTTGCTTTATAATCATGGAACCTCCTCTTCAGCTTTGTGCTTAGATTTCTGGCATATTGTGGGGTATAGAGAAAATATTTTTTGTGTTTCTCCTGAGTTGGAGCTTTCTGGATAAATTGTTCTGAAAACCTGGGATCCTGGGCTAAGAGCAAGACTTAAGAACTTAATGTAGAACTTTACAGATAGTGAGAGTATTCCTGAGAGATTTACCTTACTCAGAAGTATGGAGACAGGTCTGGCTTGTAAAGCTGGCGACAATGGTCTTATCTTTTCCCTGGAGAGCTTTACTTCCCATTAGTCTCCAAGGAAATGTTTTCAGAAGGGAGAGGGGAGGGGAACAGTCTCTGAGTTTTATAAGCAGGGAAAATACGTTTTTCTCCGTTCCCTGCCTATGATGCAAATTTTGTATGCATAGGATATTTGACCTGAACTTCATCACTTTGTCCCAGGGAAAAGAACTGGGCATAAGGAACTACGGGTTATTATTTGCTTTTTAAGTGAATAATGATAATCTTTCTCTGATCAGAAATACTTTGTGTGTGCGTGCAGAATAAAATTTATAAAGATGAATATTTAAAACCCAACACATGCTGACTCCAAATATTTTGTAAATGGGCTTCTTCAGAAAACTACCTGTGACCAGCTATTCCCAAAAGTAGCTACACTTCCACTGAATCCTCTCCTGCTAAAGCCTCTGAAAAAAAAAAAAATTTTTTTTTCTTTGCCCTTTTCCTATGTAAGAATTATCCTTCCAAGCCTTTTTATGCCTGGCATTTTTTAGTAAATAAAGGCTTATGAAAAAAATGGTCTAGTTGTTTTTCTTTCACATATAAAAGCAAAGCAAAACAAAACAAAAACCTAAGATAGTAGGACAATACATTTGAAAATTCAGAAGCAAATTAAGAGAGTTAAAGTTTATTGATGTAAACATCTCTTTTTTTAATCTTAGTACAGTGATTTGTGCATGTTCTTGTTTGTTGTGGTCTGAATGCGACCTGATGTATTACAAAGTGAAATATGCCCGGTCCTGTGCCATCTTCATGACCATTGGTATGTTTGAGTCCATGTTGTCACTATCGTGCCAATCTTTCTCACTGAGGGATTCCCATGTTTTCCCTGACCCTCTGCGAAACACGATGTTCTACTCTAGCAATTGGCCTTTCCTGAAAATGTGTCCAAAGTAAGCTAGTCAGTCTTGCCATCCTCACTTCTAAGGAGCATTCTGGTTGTATTTTTTCCAAGACTGGTTTGTTCGTTCTTTTGGCAGTCCATAGCATATTCAATAATCCTTACCAACTCCACAGCTCGAATGCATCAATTCTCTTATACTTTCCTTTTTCTTTGTCTGGCTTTCACATGCATATGAGGAAACTGAAAAGACCATGGATTGGGTCAAGTCTAAGAGATATAAAGATTTGTTGAATTAATAAAATCAAGTTGAAAACCACCTTTAAAATAATAACAATAAGGCAGCAAAAGTATAGGTAAATAAATACTTAGATTTTCCAAAAACAATAGAAAAATAGAATATACAAGGAAAGGCAAGGGAGCAGATGGCTGAATAAAAAGAAACAAACAATACGTCATTTTGGAAAGTGACTTTTGAATTTATCATTTGGAAATATTTGTAAATTCTCATCAAGAAAAATTTGGAAATATAAAAATAAAATTAGAAATAATAAAAGTTACATAGTAATATGCATTAAAGGGAAATGTTTACAAAGATGCTGTATGTAAATATATGCTAGTATATTTAGAATTTTAAGCAAAATACGTATCTTATCTTTAAATTAAAAAATCAACAGATTTATGAACTTTTAAGTGACCAAATAATCAAGAAAGGAGAATTTTAAAAATATCAAATGCTATAAATAAGGATCTAGATGTTTTCACGAGCAAGTTCTTTTACACTTTTAATGAAGAAATGATTCACATGTTATATTACACCTTTTCTCTCTTGTTGGTTTTCTCAGAGGTTGGGGAGGATCTGAAAGGTGAGGGCTCTGAAACCTAGAGGGACTCCCCTAGAAAGGGTTCAATTCCCAGTGACTACTAGGAATAGGTAATGTTACTTTTCCAGATTTGGAAGCTGCACCATATCTACCTAGAGTGTGACTCAGGGTTCATAGTTTTTTGTTTCATTTTTTTTTTTTTTCCCAAAGAGCTAAAGCTGTAAAACTCTTAGAAAAAAAAAAAAAAAGAGGTATAAATATCCATGACTATGGATTAGTCAATGGTCTCTTAGATACAACATCTAAAGCACAAGCAACCAAAGAAAAAATAAGCCGGACTTCATCAAAATCAAAAACTTTGTGCTTCAAAGGACATGAAAAAGAAACTGGACAACCCACAGAATGGGAGAAAATATTTGCATATCATATAAATGATAAGGGACTTGTATCTGAGATTTATTATATATACATAATAAATAAAATGACAAACCATTTTAAAAAATTACCAATGATCTGAATAGATATTTTTTCAAATAAGATATATGAATGACAAATAAGTGCCTGAAAAGATGCTTAACATCATCAGCCTTTAAAGAATTTCAAATCAAAACCGCAATGATAACCACATCACACCCACTAGGATGGCTATAATCAAAAAGATGACATTAACAAATGTTGGGGTATATGTGGAGAAACTGGAGCTCTCATATATTGTTGGTGGAAATGTAAAACGATGCAGCTGCTTGGAAAAAGAGTTTGGTAGTTCCTCAAAGAGTTAAACTTGGGAGTTACCATAAACCAAAAAAACCTGTTGCTGATTGAATCTATTCCAACTCACAGTGACCCTATAGGACAGAGTAGAACTGCCCCGTAGGGTTTCCAAGGAGCGGCTGGTGGATTCGAACTGCCAACCTTTTGGTTACAGCCAAGCTCTTAATCACTGCACCACCAGGGTTTTCCAAGATACATGCTTAAGATAATTAAAAGCATATGCTCAAACAAAAACTTGTACATGAATGTCCATAGAAGCACTATTCAGAAAACCCAAAGGTGGAGATTACTCAAATATTCACTAACTGATGAATAAATAAAATGTGGTATATCCTTACAATGGAATATTATTCAGCCATAAAGCCAAATAAAGTTATATATTTCACCAGAATAAAATAAAATACTAATAATAATTTTTAAAAGGAAGGAAGTACTGATACATGCTAAACCTCAAGAACATTACAATAAGTAAAAGAAGCCAGAAGCAAAGGGCCACATATTGTATGATTCCATTTGTATGAAATATTCAGACTAGGTAAAGCCATGGAAACTTTGGGAGAGTAACCCTCAAGCAACTCTCGGCCCCTCCTCTGGGCCGCCCAATCAAGGCTTCCGGTCCAGAACATCTTCTTACAGGAAGGCAACACAGTTTGTACTGGGAGTCCTGTCTAGTTTGGTGATAACTCTTCATGTGTATTATCTCTTTGTTCTGCTATATCTGTTCCCAATGGGGAGGGAACGGAGTACTTAAGTCCACCATTCAGCAACAGCTGAGGGGAATTATACACTGGCCATAGGGACCAACACCCACTATTGAAACTGATCTTACTCTGTTTCTTTTCTCTGTAAGTGAATGTTGTTCCAGCCATTGCCTGTGTGAGTAGTGTTTTTATTGGCACCTCTGACATCTGCAAGCAATGGAGTGGGTTACATTATTATGCTTTCTGCTCCCCTCCATGCAGTGGGACTCTTCTCCTACAGGTGGTTACAGATGTTACTCTGGCAGAGATAGAAAGTAGATTAGTGGTTTCCAGTGTGTTATGGATTGAGTTTTGTCCTCCAAAAATGTGTCAACTTGGCATGGCCAAGATTCCCAGTATTGTGTAATTATTCACCATTTTGTCATCTGATGTGATTTTTCTGTGTGTTGTAAATCCTACCTCAATGATGTTAAAGAGGCAGGATTAGAAGCAGTTATGTTAATGAGGCAGGATTCACTCAATCTACATAATTAGGTTGTATCCTGAGTCAATCTCTTTTGAGAAAGAAAACAGAGAAATGGGCAGAGAACAAGGGGATCTCCTACCACCCAGAATGAAGAACCAGGAGGGAGGTGTATCCTTTGGACCCAGGGTCCCCATGCTGAGAAACTCCTAGGCCAGGGAAAGATTGATGACAAGGACCTTCCCCCAGAGCCGACAGAGAGAGAAAGCTTTCCCCTGGACTTTGTGCCCTGAACTTGGAATTCTAGCCTCCTAGACTGTGAGGGAATAAATTTCTCCTTGTTAAAGCCACTTGTTTGTGGTATTTCTGTTACAGCAGCACTAGATAACTAAGACACATGGGTTGGGGGGAATGGGAATGGAAGGTGACTGCTTAATGGGTATGAGGTCTTTTTAGGGGTTATAAAAATACTTTGGAATAGATAGAGGGGGTGTTTGCACAACATCGTGAATGTAATGAATGTCACTGAATTATACACATTAAAATACTTTATGTTACGTGAATTTCACCTCAAGAATAAAAATCAGCACTAATCATGGTAGAACAGGGATAACCCTCAAAAATATTATGTTAAGTGAAAGAAGCCAGTCATAAAAAACTATATATTGTACGACTCCAATTATACGAAATGTCCAGAATAGGCAATTCCATGGAGACAGAAAATACATCGGTGGCTGCTGGGGTTAGGGATTGAGGAGTGGGGAGTGACTGCAAGTCAGTATGGGATTTCTCATTTAGGGTCATGAAAGCATTCTGGAACCAGTGGTGATGGTTACACAACGTAATAAATCTTCTAAACACCACTGAATTGTACATTTTAATATGGTGGCTTTTATGGTATGTAGGAGTTATATCTCAGTTTTAAAAAGTAATAATAAACCTAAATGAGGCCTGGTCCAGAAAGGGGAGTCATCCTGTTTTTGGAAGATCCTGAGACAGATTGATGTTACTTCCTGTCTCCTGAATACTAGTCTTCAGTGTTTCTGCTCTGGTTTTATCATCTAATTTCCTTCTTATCCCTCAATCCAGATTTTCCAAGACATCAGTATTATCACTTAATTTGTAAATTCCTTTCAAGGTCATTGTCTCCACCGGCACTCACAATAACTTTGTGCACATAGACACATGTTTCTTTCAGTCCCAACTGCAATCTGACCCTCTGTGAAATTTAGACCCTAACTACATCAGGCAGAATTTTATTCCTCTGGGTTCCCACAGCACTTTGTATCCACTGCAGTTTGTAATTACTGGTAGCTCCTCAGGGTAAGCTGGTAAGCGGACATGATCCCCTTATCTATTGACTTCAAAGAATGGCCAGACTCAAAGAAAGCATTGATCAAGGCTTGGCCATGGTTGAATGAGAAAGAAAGGGACAATCATCCCTATATATCCTTTTATTTAGGATGATTTGTGGATTTAATGGATTTTTTTTTTTTTTTTATAGGGGCAGTGGAGGGATGAAGAAAGAGCACTAAGGTGTAAAAGAAATAGGGGGTTGAAGACACTGGGAAGGTGATGGACAGTGCAGTCTAAGAGGAAAGTGCTTTAGGAAGAACCAAGAGAAGAGAGGTGAGAGAATGGGATTGCAGGCAGGGAAAAAGAACTAGCATTGAAACAGAGACTATAAAAACAATTTAGATGAAAAGCTACTAGGCCAAGAGCCTCTGAGTCAGTACTGATCACACAACCCTGGGACTCTCATAGTGCCTATCAATAGATGGCTTCTGACCTGTCTCCATGTCAGAGCACATGCCTACATGGCCTAGATACCTGTGTTGAACAGGGGCATGTTAGCCCAAATGAAGGGGAGAGTTGTGGAGCTAAGAGAAGGATTCACAGAGGGAGGGGAATTCCTGCTCCCTAAGGAGTGGAGGAAATAAACACTGCTTGAAGTGAGGCCCAGGATTTCATTGTATGTAAGGCTGAGCTGTGCGTGAAATGTTGAACTGAGAAACTGTGAATCCAAGAAGGTTGCATCGGAGAGGTAAGTCTGGGTAGACTTTTTTTGGAAGGCAAGGAGAAACTGATAAGAAGGAAAAGGTGGGAATGAGTACCAGATAAATGAATTGTTCTCTGTTAAAGTTCAAAGAGGGGCAAAGGGCAGAAGGGAAGGATTGGCTATAATAAATAATTTTTCCTTAAGGGGTGGAATGGGGAAGGGAAATTTGGAGGATCAGGTGAGGATAAACAGATTGATGATGAAGTGATTCTTGTCTCCTAAGGAGGATGAAAGAAATATAAATTGCACACAGGTTCTGTCCTTAGACATTGAGCAACAGTAGAAGGAAAGGTTATTATGTCATATAAGGGGATCGTTTATGAAGTATAAATGGATGAAGTTGCTGAATGGGCCAGGCAGGCAAGGGATTCAAAAAATAGGTGAAAGGATAGCCCTAAAATGGCAGAAGAGATGTTTTTCCTGGAAGAAAGAAGAGACTCAATAGATAGTGAAAAAGAGAGTAAAGAAAAAGGAAGACAAAAGAGTTTGTGCCTGATGACCTAGGTCTTCTCTGTTATTGCAAAAATTAACCCATCTGGTATACTGGGAACCTGGAGGAGAAGAGAGAGGAGAGGAGAGGAGAGGGACAGGGGTAGGGATAAGAAGAGGAGAAGAGAAGGATAGGGGTAGGGATGAGAAGAGGAGAGGTGAGGAGAGGAGAGGGACGGGGTAGGGATAAGAAGAGGAGAGGAGAAGGATAAGGGTAGGGATAAGGAGAGGAGGGGAGAAGAGAGGAGAGGAGGGAGGGGAGGGGAGAGGAGAGGGATAGGGGTATGGATAAGAAGAGGAGAGGAGAAGGATAGGAGAAGGATAGGAGTAGGGATAAGGAGAGGAGAGGGATGGGGTAGGGACAAGAAGAGGAGAGGAGAAGAGAGGAGAGGTGGGGAGGAGAGGAAAAGAGAGAGGAGGAGAGGGGAGCAGAGGGGAGGAAAGGAGAGAAGTTTGGAATCAGCATTCAGGGGAAAGATTATTACGAAGCTAAGAAGGATGAGTCAAAAGATGACACGGAGGTTTCAGTGGAAACAATCTATATTTATAATGGGTCAGATATATAAATTTACGAAACAAAAATCTGCTGCCTTAGAGCAGAAGCTAGGAATATGAGCCAGGATGAGGATTTGTCAGGGATGAGAGAATGAAATTGGGAGAAATGTAGTCCCTATTGAGGAGCCCTCATGGCACAGAGGTTAAAGTGCTCAGCTGCTAACCAAAATGTCATGGGTTCAAACCCACCAGCTGTTCCTTGGCTCCTAGGGAGAAAGGTGTGCAGTCTGCTTCCGTAAAGATTTACAGCCTTGGAAACCCTATGAGGCAGTTCTACTCTGTCCTATAGGGTCACTATAAGGTCACTATGAGTCAAAATTGCCTCAACAGTAATGTGTTTGAGTTGCTTTGATAGTCCCTATTATTCAAGGTGAGGTTTGAGCATTTGGAGGGAGCATGTGGCAGAAATCCAAGGGGCTGAGACATTATTGGTTCTGGCAGAAGAAGAGATAAAAGTTTAGACAATATAAAGAAGTTGCCACTCAGTTGTGATCCTTCAGAAGCAGATAGCCAGGCCTTTCTTCTGAGGTACCTCTGGGTGGATTCAAACCAAAAACTTTTCGATTAGTAGTCAAGCACTTAGCTGCTCTACCCAAGGACTCCTTAGAAAAGATAGGGAAGAAATTTTTAAGTTTTTTAACACAAGTGGTTCACAAACTTTAGCGTATGTCAGAATCACTTGGAGAGCTTCTTAAAAAAAAAGATTGCTAGCCCCCACCTCAGAGTTTCCATTGATTAGGTTTGAAGCGGGACTCAAGAATTTCTGTTCCTTGATGATGAGCAGGATCACCTTCTGGTCACTCTTTCAGTACCATTGCTCTCCACCTTCCTCCATGCCCTGAGTGCTATCACACAGTTCACAGTCATACAGGACAGAGTAGAACTGTCCCTTAGGATTTCCAAGGAGTGGCTGGTGGCTTCGAACTGCTGACCTTTTGGTTAGCAGCTGAGCTCTTTACCACTTCACCACCAGGGCTCCTCAGAAAGCACCATGCAGCCTAATAAGGCTTCTACAGACACAGCTTAATTGACTACTCAAACAAGGTAACAATTATGCTCATTTTAAAGATCACTGACTTGTCCAAGTTCACGCAGTCCGTAATATACAGAGCAGACCTCTGACTCAGGTTGTTTCGCATTCTGCCCGGTGTTCTTTCTTCACAGCCCCCATACGTTTTGGGGAAATGAGACGCTGGGTCTGCAGTGCCCACCGCTCCTGACCCTGTCTTTCCATGAAGACAGCTCCCATCCCATCCCAGTGCCGTCGAGTCAATTCTGACTCATAGCAAGTCTATAGGACAGAGTAGAACTGCCCCATAGAGTTTCCAAGGAGCGTCTGGAGGATTCAAACTGCTGACCTTTTGGTTAGCAGTCATAGCTCTTAACCACTACGCCACCAGTGTTTCCATGAAGGCAGGTAAGCAGAGGCAATGTCTCTCTGGCATGGGACTACAACCCCTCTAGGGAGAGTTTAGGATTTTACAGAGTTCATCACATATCCATAGAGATTGTTTTCAATATTCTAGATAATCTCTGCTGTTTTCAGAGCCTGAAGCTCTGTGATGATTCTGGCAAGATTTTCAAGTCCTAGTTGCTGGGAATCCTTACAGATGTGTGTAGGGCCTCTGAATAAGGACTCATAAGGACTGAATAAGAAAATAGGAGAGTATTGGTGGTTCAGTGGTAGAATTCTCACCCCCCTGCAGGAGATCCAGCTTCAGTTCCTCACCATGCACCTTAGGCTCAGCCATGGCCCGTCTGTCAGTGGAGACTTGCGTGTTGCTATGATGCTGAACAGGTTTCAAACTAAGATGGACTAGGAAGAAAGGCCTGGTGATCTGCTTCTGAAAATCAGCCAATGAAAACTCTATGAGTCACAATGGTCTAAGCCCCAGTCCATCATGTGATAGTACAGGAGCAGGCAGCATTTCATTCCATTGTGCACGGGGTTGCCTTGAGTCGGGGGCCGACTCTATGGCAACTTCAACAACAACAACGAAGAAACAAAGTCTGCGGGCAGGCTTTATAATGGTACCTTTGTGCAGAGCCCACGTGTGCTGTCTGTAGAGAACGCGCCTCTGTGCCGAGCCCATGGCAGTTGCAGAACCTGTGAGTGTGTGCAGCCCCTGTGATACTGTGGGGACCTTGTGGTTGTTTGCAAGCCCTTATGAGCATTCTGCCAGTGTGTTCAAACTCTGAAGCTATTTCTCCCTTATGACACAGGTGATGGCTCCGCAGAAAATCACGGCCCTTTCGTTTGCCAGCAGCTTAGCTGCTTTGAACAACTCTGACACGCGCATGGCAGGCTGCTTCCTCACTGGCATCCCTGGGCTGGAGCACCTGCACGTTTGGCTCTCCATCCCCTTCTGTGCCATGTACGTAGCTGCCCTCGCAGGCAATGGCACCCTAATTTGTGTCATCCTCTCCCAGCCAAGCCTGCATGAACCCATGTACATATTCCTGTCCATGCTGGCTGGCGCTGATGTCCTGCTCTCCACCTCCGCCATGCCCAAGGCTCTGGCCAACTTCTGGCTCGGCTCTAGCCATATTTTGTTTGACGGCTGCCTCACTCAGATGTTCTTTATCCACTTCCTCTTTGTAGCAGACTCTGCTGTCCTGCTGGCCATGGCCTTTGACCGCTATGTGGCCATCTGCTGTCCTCTGCGATATGCCACTATCCTTACGAGCTCAGCCATTGGGAAGATTGTTGCTGCCACCCTGACCCGCAGCTTCATCATCATGTTTCCATCCATCTTTCTCCTCAAGCACCTGCACTACTGCCGAATCAACATCATTGCACATACCTTTTGTGAGCACATGGGCATCGCCCATCTGTCTTGTTCTGATATCTCCATCAATGTCTGGTATGGATTGGCAGCTGCTCTTCTCTCTACAGGGCTGGACATCATCCTTATCTCAGTCTCCTACATCCACATTCTCCGAGCTGTCTTCTGCGTCCCTTCTCGAGATGCCCGGTCCAAGGCCCTGAGCACTTGTGGCTCCCATGTCTGTGTCATCCTGCTCTTCTACATCCCTGCCCTCTTTTCTGTCTTTGCCTACAGGTTTGGTGGGAGACACATTCCACGTTATGTCCATATTCTCCTGGCCAACCTCTATGTGATCATCCCACCCACACTCAATCCCATTATTTATGGAGTGAGGACCAAGCAGATTTTGGAAGGGGCTAAACAGATGTTCTCAAATTTTACCAAGGAATCTAGATAAATACTCCCAACTTAATCCCTTTCTATACTTAACAATGGTTCTGTAGTCACCCCCTCCTCATGTGTACATCTTCCAGTTCTTCTGATGTTATTCTCACCCATGTCACAAATTATTTAAATACATACTCTACTTAAACCCCCCTCTTGGGGAGAAAACAAAACAATAGCTTCTGATTTTTTCCCTTATGACAATACCACCCCACTCTCTTTCACATATTAGTCTAATGGCTTCTGATTTCCTCACTACCTCAAGAAAAACTAATTAGGGAAAATGTGATAACTTACCCCAACCCCGCCATCTAAATAGGGCTTTCTCTCAGGATCCAGTGTTTCTCAAACTTTGCTGCCCATTAGGCTCACCAGGGGAGCTTAAAAAAATCTCCATGCCCAGATCACAATATCCTACCATCTAAATCAGCATCTCTGGGTATGGAAGTGAGGCATCATTAATATCAGTGATTTCAATGGGCAGGTACATTTGAAAAGCAATGGAATAAAAGATAGTGTTTGGTCAAAATTTAAGAAATGACTTGCCATTCATCTTCCTGACTAGTAAGAAAATAAAATAGAGCATGAAAGGAGCTGGCCCAAAGGATAATGTATCCAGTGGTTATGCCACAAAATTTTAAGTTGTATGGTAAGTGTGAAGGGCACCCTCTAAGAGCCTTTGTGCGTATTTCTCTCCAGGCTGTCCTTCTAGGTTTGAGTCCTATCTATTGGTCTTGGCCATTTTTTAGTTTGATAAGATGGATAACTCTTTAAGTGTCAGAGCCATTTGGTTCTTTCTAATAAATTTTTTGAATGCGTGAAGCATCCTATCTATATGGCCTTTGATAAATCTCTGACTGTCTGCTAACCAGTGTGGTATTTCATTATCCTCAAACTCGTACGCCTGTTTTCCTGGTATGTTCATTCAAACTGCTCTGTATAAACGGAATCTCTCTTCGTTGGAACTAACCCAGCATATCTTCAGTGAGTGCCTGCCTTATTCTCTGCCCTCTTTAGCCACCCCTACCACTACCCCAAATCTCTGTAGCTACAGTATATCAATAGTACCACTTGAAAAGGCCACTCCAAACCAGAATAGTAGAGAGATAAAGTATTGCCCCATAGCACCTAGTGGCACAGAAATATGAAGGTTAGAAGGAAAGAAGGCCCAAAAGAATTAAAGAAATGAGAGGCCAGAGGCAGGAAACTTGTTGGTAGTACCTGAGGTTGGTAGCTGGGCTTCAAAAGGGCTAAAAATCTGACCAGGCATGGTCACTGGAAATAAAACCAACCTGATTGATACAGCCTGAGAGCTGAGGTAAACTGAGAGTAGGAGAGAGCTGTCTTAATGCTGGAAGCCGTGCTGCGATGAGTGCAGAGGTTAAAATCAGTGGCTTTAGATTCAGAGAGGCTTGGCTTAGAATTAGAGTTATCATATTCACCCCATACTAGCTGTGTGCCACTGGAAAAGCTATTTAACCTCTTTAAGACTCAGTTTTCTTCTCTGTGAAAAGGGATAATATTAACCACTTCAGAGGTACTTTTGATTATTAATGAGATTAGCTAGATAACAAAATAAATACCAGTAATGAGTTGCAGTAGACCCTAGACCCCAACTATGGCTACCCTATATGTGTGAGAATAAAACTGTGCTCCACAGGGTTTTCAACGACTGATTGTTTGGATGTTAATAGCCAGTGCTTTCTTCTCTGCAGCCTCTGGGTGGGCTCAAACCTCAAACCTTTAGGTTAGCAGCCAAGCACATTAACTATTTTCACCACCCAGGGACTCCACAAAATAAATATTATATTAATGGAGATTTTGTTTCTATCATATTTTTTACTATTATAAAATGGCTAGAATATACTGTCTGGTATATTTGTGTTCACGTCTGGAAGAACTATATAAATTAAATGCTGAAAAGTCGAACACCTAAATCATAGATTATGCATATTAAAAATATTGACTAAAAAACCCAGAAAACCAAACCCATTGCCATCGAGTCAATTCCAACTCGTAGTGGCCCTATAGGACAGAGTAGAACTGCCCCATAGAGTTTCCAAGGAGCACCTGGTGGATTTGAACTGCCGACCTTTAGGTTAGCAGCCATAGCACTTAATCACTACGCCACCAGGGTTTCCAGAATATTGATAGATATTGGCAAGTTGCTAAAGATTGGTTAACTTGTTGCCATACAGCCAATTCCATCTGACTCATAGCGAACCTATAGGACAGAGTAGAACTGCCCCATAGGGTTTCCAAGGAGCGCCTGATGGATTCCAACTGATGACCTTTTGGTTAGCAGTCTAAGCTCTTAATCACTACACTACCAGGGTTTCCAAAGATTGGTTAGGTCATACCAATTGAATATTATCACTCTTGACATTATCTCATTGCTGTTTTAGTTTGAACTAAAAATAAATATGAGTCTAAATATCTTTTCAAGATTATTGTCCATATTTTTTGTCTTCTTCGAAATCTCTCACCATTTTTCTTTAGTTTTCTTGATCCAATTAAGTATAAGACTTGATATGCAAATCATATTAATCCTTTGTAATATACAGAATGTAGCAGTATTTTTTCCAGTTTGTTTTTTAACATACTAAAAATATTTTGTCCTTCAGAAATTTTTATGTAATCAAGTCTGTTAGTCTTCTTAGTTATAAATTTAGATTTTTTTCCCTTTTTTTTTTTACATCATTAGCAAAAAAAAACAAGCCCATTACCAAGGTGTTGATTCTGACTCATACCAACCCTATGTATTACAGAGTAGAACTGCTCCATAGGGTTTTCTTGGCTGTAATCTTAATGGAAGTAGATCACCAGGCCTTTCTTCTGCAGTACTGCTCGTTGGGTTTCAATGGCAAACCTTTAAGTTAGTAGTCAGCATGGTTTGCACTACTTAGTGTCAAAAGTGAAACAGAGTTCCTGTAAAAGTAAAAAAAAAAAAAAGTTTTATTCAGATTCAAAGATTTGCAAATTGAGAAGAACCAAAATGAAAGTTCAAAACAGAGTTCTGATGAGGGACCGTAAGTGTACATCTTTTATTAGAACTTTGTACAGGGTGGGGAAAGAGTACAAGGGGCATGTTTGACTGGTTGACATTCAACATGCTTTGTAAGACTCATTTATTAATAATTTCTATAGGTTGGGGTGCTCAACCTTAAATAAAACAAACCCACTGTCAAAGAGTTGAATCCAACTCACTGCGGCCCTACAGGTAGAACTGTCCCGTGGGGTTTCTAAGAAGCAGGTGGTGGATTCGAACTGCTGAATTCTTGGTTAGCAGCCCTAGCTCTTAACTGCTGTGCCACCTTAGCCATAAGTTTACTGTGTTCCAGAGGTGGTTCCTTCTGTTCCTATTACATTCGGGGTGGGCCACCTCAGAATGTTGCAGAAGAAGTTATCTTGGTCAAAAGTGTGGTCATAGGTCAGGCACTCTAAAAAGCAGAAGCAGGTACCTAGTACAAAATGAAGTGCAATCCAGACCTGTGTCAGCCATTTTAGTTATGTCAAGTGCCTCAGTTTTGAGTGCTCTTTCACACTAGGGACCATATCGTTACAATAGTCCACTTGATTTCAAGGCAAAAACTTTCCTCTATTTTATTATAATTTTAAATATAAAATTAACACATACTTATTACCAAAAAAAAAAAAACAAAAACCTACAACCTGCTGCCATCCACACATTCTATTAGCAAAGAGGAAATCCTGGTGGTGTAGTGGTTAAGTTCTACAGCTGCTAGCCAAAAGGTCAGCAGTTCAAATCCACCAGGTGCTCTTTGGAAACTCTAAGGGGCAGTTCTGCTCTGTCCTATAAGGGTCGCTCTGAGTTGGAATCGACTCGACAGCAATACGTTTGGTTTGATTTAGTTTTGGTTTTATTAGTAAAGAATTAAATAAAAAAGTAGAAAGTAAAATTTCTGTCACCATCTCCACAAAGCTAGTAAGTTCTTATCTGGAATTAAAGCTAGTAAGTTCTTATCTGCAATTTTTCATGTAACAAGGTGTGGGGCCTTGCCTTACATTTTGAGTCCCTGGGTGGGAGACTGAGTAAGGAGGGTTTGAAAAGAGTGTGACATATCTTACAGAAGAAATAGCTAGGTGTTTGAAACATTTCTTTTCACTCAGTCCCTACCATTCTTCCAAGGCCCTGGAGAGATATTCTCCGCTATCCCTGCACATGCCCAAACGAATGACACGTTAAAATTTCGATTTGCGGAAATTACAACTAGTGTTACATAACAATATGTGTATAAATTTTTGTATGAGAAATTAACCTGAGATGTAAACTTTCACCTAAAGCACAATAAAAAATAAAAATAATTAATTTGTCAGATTTTTAAAAGAATTGGGATTGAAAGGACATTAAAAAGAAAAAGCAAGAAAAATTTCTTCCCTTCCCGATCTCACTCACATTTTTCCAAACCTCAGAACCCTTGATTCCCTTATTACTTTAAACTTTAGCCCTAAAACAAATAGCAAAAGATTGTAGCTGAAAATCTTTTTTTGAGCTTCTGGATGTGACAGTTACTGATGCCCATCTTCTATTCTTCGTTTATGCTAATTTTCTCAATGAAAGACTTAAAAAAAAAAACAAAACTTTATTTGTATATCTAGGTTCACATCAATTGTGATTTGAATAAAACAACTGAAGGAAGGTATCTGTTTCAGTCTTAGCAGACTTTTGGTGAAACTATCTCTTCCCAAATTCTTCTTTTGGTCCTTCAGCCCTCGCTCTCAGTAGCCTGATCTTGGGTTGGGTCTTCCCTTCCCTGTCACCTCTGATCTTCTGGGTGTCAATCATACCTCCTCAGATCTCAGGGGGCTTAGGAGTGTCCACACTTGACGGTTTGATTATGTCATGAGATTCAGGAGAGTTTCATGGTGGAACAGAAGCAAGCTTCCAGCTGCATCATCGACGGGCAATCTTCAGGCAGCAGTACCTAGAATCCTTGAAACAAGTGATCTGAAGAAACTGTGTGGCTTCTCAACCCTGGGGACATAAGGTATACGTATCTGCATTCTTTGTTGTGGGATTCCAGTGCCCTTCAGTTGAGGGTTACCTGAAGACTGTCCCTTGAAAGCTCTTTGGACTTAATCCAATTTTCTCTGTGTTGCTAAATCCCTAGGCCCAGTCTTATCTGCAACATTCCTTTCTCCCCCAACCCGCCCTTCCAGACCTTGTGACTCTCATCTAGAATCCTCAGGGTAGGAAGTGCAGCACTCTTACAATCAGATTGCAGTACCTCTGAAACTCTGTGGATAGTTCCTAAATTCTGTAAAACCCATTGCCATTGAGTCAATTCCAACTCATAGTCAGTAGAGCTAACTGTTCCATAGGGTTTCGAAGGAGTGGCTGGTGGATTCAAACTGCCAACCTTTTGGTTAGCAGCCGAGCTCTTAGCCAGTGTGCCATCAGGTATTGACAGGACCTGAAAGCAAAGATTTATGGATATGTATGTACATATACATATGTAACCTGTAACTTTAAATTGGTAAATTTTAATGATCTTTTGGGAAAATATTCTGTGGTAGCCTTTCATTCAGATAATTTTAGAAAGTTCATACTTAGTATGGAATACAGGTGTATTAGTAGTCCCAGTGGTGCAAATGACTAACGTGCTCATGCACCAAAAGGTTAGAGGCTCAAGTCCACCCAGAAGCTACTCAGCAGAAAGGCCTGCCAGTCTACTTCTGAAAATTCAGCCATTGAAAACCCCATGGAGCACAGTTCTACTCGGATACACATGGGGTCGCCATGAGTTGGAGTGGACTCTATGGCAACTGATAAAAAACCAAACCAAACAAAAAACTGGTAAAAAGGTGTATTATCAGCGTTATTAAACACTGATAGGATGTTGGAAAGCTAAAGTAAACTGAAGGCACTTTACAAGTGCCATGTTTGGCCTTCAGGTATTTTTAAAGGCCTCAGAATATGCTGTTCATCAGGTAAGACTGCAATGCAATCTTCATAAAAAAAAAGCCTTGGTCTCTCTGTCTCTGCCTAATGGGGCACTTGTGACCACAGCCTTGGAATCTGCAGGACTTAATGCTGTGAGGACATGTGGCCCTATCAGCAGCATCCCCTCCCCCGACCCCGCCTCTTTTTAACCCGGTGTCTTTCAGCTTTGGGGGAGGTAGCGGCGGCTGCAGCGGATCCTGGCTCTGACCCAGGCTACAGATTCCAGGTTAGTGAGCAAACCCATTTTCTAGCCAGAAACCAAGTTGCTGTTCCCATTAGATGAGAGAGTTTGACTCACTGTACAGGTCGGGCTGGGGAGTTGGCGGGTAAAGGAAGAGTAAGGGAAATCTCTGCAGTTTTGAGTTGACCCAAGTTTGGGAAAAGAGCACAGAAGACGCACCTCGGGAGCTGCAATAGGTTGTATAAATGCTAGCCACACTTCGACCCTGAATCTGGAAGGTAAATAACGTAAAAGAGGCAGCCTTGGACGTTTCGCGTTAGGGAATTACGGCAAACTCTGGGTCCGGGGTGGAGCCAGAGGGCAGCAACCCCTCCTCCCACTTCCACCCTCTCCGCTTCAGGAAGTGAAGACAGTTTATCCCCCGCCCCTGCCCCCTCCCCGAGGGAGTTGGGAGAGAAGCGGATGGCTCGCAGCTCAGGCTAGGGGGGCGGTCTGTCCAAAGGCCGGAGTCCCCCAGAGAAGGGGGCCGAGCCTTTCAGGGGTAGAGTTCTGATAAAAGTCGGAGGAAGTGGGCGCCCTCTGTCCATCAGAATTAATTTAAAACTCTAAAGAGCCTTGACTCCCGGCTTCCGCTCACCTCTGGAGCTTCCCTGGCTTCTCACTTCCTCGATGTGCCTGTCCAAGAGAAACGTCTGCACTTCTGTGACTGCGCCAGGCATTGCAACTTCTGGCCAAGGTGACAAAACGGTGAAAAACACGATGTCCTTTCCCCTTCGGAGTTAATGATGAGAGATTTTTATTTTTCTTCCTAGCTGGAAATTTAACTTAATGAGATTATAAGGACAGCATTTTATTGTATTTTTAAATTTTGATCAATAGAAGCAGAATTGTGTGGCTAGGAACGTGAGGACTGGAGCCCGACTGCTGTGTCCAGGTCCTGACCGTTAGAAGGTGTTTGTGCCCCCTGGGCCTTTTAATTTGACGTCATCTATAAAATGGACGATAGTGTTTATATCCTAGAGGATTAAATGAAGCAGAAGTTAAACACGTAGAAAACTGCCTGACAAATATTAAACACTCGAATTGTTGGTTATTATTACTGACGAACATCAGGCCTAGCTTTAAAAAATATCCAATCAAAACAGTTTTGAAAGAATATGGTAGGGAATACAATATGTTAAAATACATCATGATAAAGGAGAATGCAATTACTTCTTTAACATCTAAAATTAACAATTAAAAAAAGAATAGGCATTACAAGTGGAATATCAAAACTTCAGAAAACAATTAAGAATTTTATAGTCTATCCTTAAGAAACTCAGTTGGTAGATTATCTAACACCGATTCAGGGAGAAGGAAATCTGTAGGACAGTGTTTTAATAATTACTAATTATAAGTTTCCAAAATGCATGGGGGAGAGATTCTTTGAAGTTTAAAAAGTGATTTGTAATTGATAATGTTCTTGATCAAAAGTTTATCCAGTTCCCACACGTTAGATTGTCAATTCCAGACAATAGGTAAAAGTGGAATCTAATCCTACACACACAGCAGCTGTCCTGTTACCCTACACAGAGGTCATAAAATAATGTTCTTTCCAAAGCACAAAAAAGTCCAACTGAAGAATGTATTTGCTATCTGTTCAGGTTTTACTCCACTTTCATAAGGGCTCCCAACTCCGGCTTCCAGGGTAGCCCTGCCCTTCTCTTTTCTAACTCACCCTAGCCCTCTGGCTGGACCTCCCTGCTCAGCCCCAGACTTTTATTCTGAAAGCCATTTTGATATCTTCATTGTGAACTTCGTTGTAAGGGATACTTCAGATCTAAATTATCAGTCCCTTCTGCCCTTCCTACTCCTTTCTAGTTTGCATTCTGTATTGTATCTACCTGGGGAAGGGCCCTCTTTTCAGTGGCAGTGCTTGGGAAACCTTCACTGCTTGCAAATCACCTGGGGATGTTGTAAAGTGCTGATTCTGAAGCTGGGCTTGAGTGAGGCCGAGGTTCTACATAAAAAACTCCAGGAGACCCCAGTACTACTAGTTAGCAGACCCTGTGGCCTTTTCCAATCATCTGCTCCTGATTTAACTGGTCAAAAAAAAAAAAAAAAAAAAAAATTTTTTTTTTTTTTTTTACCTGGTTTGGTTTGGTGACCTGGTCTTGATTTTTGTCTTTTACATTTGCTAATTTGATCCACATAGCTCCAGAATCTCAGGCTTTCAGGTTTGTGCATTCCTCACAAAGTGAGGCAGCTCTGGGCTGTTCTCAGCAACTTTGAATGGTAGAATGCCTGCTTGTGTGTAGCCAAGGGTTGCATGAAGTTTAGTTTTATTTTGAGACTCACATGTTAACCTACTTATGAGTCTCATAATTAAAACAAAAACAAAAAACTAAACTTCGAGTTATAGCTGCTAACCAAAAGGTTGGCATTTTGAGTCTACCAGGTGCTCCTTGCAAGCTCTATGGGGCAGTTCTACTCTGTCCTATAGGGCCATTATGAGTTGGAATCAACTAGACAGCAACGGGTTTAGTTTTGGGGCTTTAAGTTAACCTTGGAAACCCTGGTGGCGTAGCGGTTAAGTCCTGTGGCTGCTAACCAAGAGGTTGGCAGTTCAAATCCGCCAGGCGCTCTTTGGAAACTCTATGGGGCAGTTCTGCTCTGTCCTATAGGGTCGCTATGAGTCGAAATCGACTCGACGGCAGTGGGTTTGGTTTTTTGGTTTGATGTTAACTGTATTGCTCCCCTCCACAATTTTTTTCCCCCTATTCTCACCTTTATGCCTTTTGACAAAGGATGCTGTTGGGTACTATCAAGTCAATTCCAACTCATAGCGACCCCATGTGTTACAGAGTAGAGTTGCCCCGTAGAGTTTTCTAGGCTTTGAAAGATACCAAACCAAACCCATTACCATCCAGTCGATTCTGACTCATAACAACCCTATTGGACAGAGTATAACTGCCCCATAGCGTTTCCAAGGAGCGACTGGTGGATTGGAACTGCTGATCTTTTGGTTAGCAGCCAAGCTCTTCACCACTGTGCCATCATTTTTTTTCCTTCAAGCGTCTGTGTCTGTCTTGAATATCTAAAGTTGCACCTTAGATGGAAAAGAAATAGAGAAATATAATGGGAGTAACGTATTTAATTTTAAATTTTCTACTAGCCACATTAAAAAGTGAAATGGGTGAAATAAGCTTTGGTATATTTTATTTAACCCAGTATATTAAAAAAAAAAATTTTTATCCAGAATATTACAACATGTAATATAAAACTCGTTAATGATATATTTCACATTCATTTTTTATTAAATCTTTTAAATTCAGTGTGTATTTTATAACCTGTTGCCATCGAGTCGATTCTGGCTCGTAGTGACCATATTTTATACTATAGAACATCTCAGTTTGGACTAACTGCATTTCAAGTGCATAGTAGTCACATGTGGCTACCGTGTTTGGCAGCACAAATTCTAATTTATGCTTAGAAGCTCAGAATACCAATCCTCCAGATTCTTTTCGTTGTGTTTCTTTTTTTTTTTTTTGTCAGCTCTACTGGGGTATGATTCGTGTCGCGTAAGTTATCAGTTTCAAGCATACAATTCTGTGACAAATGTATATATACAGTTGTGAACTGCTAGCACCATCATGATATATAGAGAGCATTTCCACCAATCCATGAAATTTCCTTTTGCCTGTTTGCAGTTTATCCTTCCTTCATTCTCCTGGGCCCAGGCATCTACTGATCTTCTTTCCAATACTATACTTTTGCCTTTTCTAGAATTGTGTATGAATGGAATCATACAGTAAGATGTCTTTTGTGTTTGGCTTCTTTTGCCTAGCATAGTGCTTTTGAGATTTATCCTGTTGCATGTATCAGTAGTTCCTTTTTATTGTTTGGTAATATGCCATTGTATCCTTATGCCACATCTGTCTATCAATTAATGGTCTTTTGAGTTCTTTCCTGTTACTGCATGTCATTTTTACGGCAGAAACCCTTCCCCAGAGAGAATTATATAAAGCGTATATTTGCCTGACGGAAACCCTGGTGGCATAGTGGTTAAGTGCTACGGCTACTAACCAAGAGGCCGGCAGTTCCAATCCACCAGGTGCTCCTTGGAAACTCTATGGGGCAGTTCTGCTCTGTCCTATAGGGTCGCTATGAGTCGGAATCGACTCCACGGCAGCAGGTTGTTTTTTTTTGGTATATATGCCTGAAGCGAGTGTGTGTGGGGGGGGGGGAGGGAGATGGAATGGGCCTTGAATTATAATAGTAAGTATAATACCATTGAAAAATTTTTTAATATTAGCAGTTTCATAAAATAACATGTTTCTATTGTGATACTCCAGTGCCAATATCAAGTCCAACTATAAATTCAGCAATAAGCTATAAATTTAATTCCATTATAAACTCAATTGCTCATCTTCTTTGTTAGGTTGGAGCCCTCGTAGCAGCGTTCGGCTGCTAATCCGAAGGTTGGCAGTTTGAATCTACCTGCCTGTCCTTGGAAACCTTATGGGGCAGTTCTGCTCTGTCCTGTAGGGTCGCCATGAGTAAGAATTGACTCGAAAGCAACTAACAACAGCAGCATATTCTCTACCCTTTATTGAGAAAAGGAATGTAAAGAAATAATAAGAGCTCCAGCTCTGTTACTGAGTGTCTGTATTCAGATACTAGCTTCACCATTTGGACTGTGTAACCTCTCCAGGCCTCAGTTTATACAACTGTGAAATGAGGTCTAAGGGACACTCATAGTGTTGTTATAAGAAATTACTGAGTTATTACTTGCAGAATAATTAAATTGTTTTCCTTTACATAATGAGCTTTCAATAAGTGTTTGCTGTTCATGGTTCCATTGGAGGCCTTGTGGTGCAGTAGTTAAGAGCTTGACTGCCAACCAAAAAGTCAGCAGTTTGAATCCACCAGCCACTTCTTGGAAACCCTATGGGGCAGTTCTGTTCTGTTCTGTCCAGTAGGGTCACTATGAGGCAGAACCCACTCAAGGGCGATGGGTTTTTTTTTTTTTTTTGGTTCTGTTACTAAGTTGATGAACTGATCCAGGACCTGCAAAAGCATCAGGGAGCAGTAGATGGCAGCACTGAGGTCACAGCGTCCACTCACTGGATCCGCTAACAATGCCCCATAGCTACCCTGCTCAACTGTGCTTATGTCCCACAGATCTGTTTTTCCTTTGTCCGTAACACCTCAGGTCTTTTTCTCTGATAAGAGTATTGTTACTGGCAGGGAATTTGATGTTTCTTACCCTGACAGGCCCTCAAGTTGGGGAAAATTGATACAAATTACAGAGCCCGGTGGTCTTAAACTATACATGCCCACACTGACCATGTTACACATTAGTATACATCTGTCTCCCTTTGCTGGGGGACGAACAAAAGAAAAATTATGGAATTTAACCTCCTCTTGGCTGCCCTGTGGCCTGTACTGTGTAAGAGGGTCATGAAACTGGAAGCAGGGCTAGCAGCACTTTTGTGAGATGACGCTTCCTTGGTGGCCCAAACATGACTCCAGGTAGGGAAGTAGAGCAAATGGCTTTCCATGAAATGGTGATATGATTCAATGCTGGCAACAGTTAAAAAAAAAAAAAAAAAAAATTATAGCGTATTCTTGATGTGATTTAAGATGACAGCGATGTAATTTAGGAGTCCTTAGTAGGGTTGCTAGAAACCCTGGTGGCATAGTGGTTAAGAGCTATGGCTGCTAACCAAAAGGTCGGCAGTTTGAATCCACCAGGTGCTTCTTGGAAACCCTATGGGGCATGTGAGTCGGATTCGACTCGACAGCAACGGGCAGTAAGGTCACTATGAATCAGAATTCACTCGACTGCAACAGGTTTGGTATTTTTGTTTCTAGCAGTACAAAAGGAGCCCTGGTGGTGCAGTAGTTAAGCACTCTTCTGCTAACCGAAAGGCCAGTGGTTTGAACCCACCAGCTGCTCCAGGGGAGAAAGATGTGGCAATCTGCTTCGTTAAAGATTTACAGACTTCGAAGCCTTATGGGGCAGTTCTACTCCGTTCTGTGGGTTCACTGTGAGTCAGAATGAATTAGATAGGTATAGTGGTGCAAACAGTGAACACACTTGGGCTGCTAACCAGGTTAGAGATTTGATTCCACCCAGAAGCACCTTGGAAGAAAGGCCTGACGATCTACTTCTAGAAAATCAGCCATCGAAAACCCTGTGGAGCACAGTTCTTCTACTCTGGCACACGTAGGAAGGGTTGCTATGAGATGGAGTTGACTCAGGGTGGTGGTTTTTAAATATCTGTTTAAAGTTTTGAGGTCGAGCACAGAGCTCTGAGCCAGGACTCTGGAAACATTAGGTTCAGTGCTGGCTTTACATCTTAAAAGATGTGTGATCTTATTAATCATTGAGTGCTCTCATTATCAAGGGATCGAGAATTCTCTTCCTTATTCAGACTTTCCTATGAGGAGTAAGGAAAGCAGGAGAAAGTGATTGCTAAATCACTACTGTTTATAAAAGTGTTAGCTGTGAAAATATCACCTTTCCTTATTTTGGCCATTGTTGCTTTGGGGTTTTCTGGGAAGGTGAGTGGAGGGCTCTGTGGAACAGGAGTGTTAGGTGAAATTATCCTCACAGTAAATCATACCTTTGGATTTAGAGATAGGTTATTAGACAGCAATGACAGTGTGATGGTAGAGAAAGGAAAAAGCTTCTAAGAAAACTATCTAATCATCTGTGGAGGAATGAGAAGATAACTAGCATTACTTATTCATTAAAAGTTGCTAAGCTGTGTGCCAGATGCCATTCTAGGTGCTAAGAATACAGCAGTAAACAAAAAGAGTGTCTGATTTCATGGAACTTCCATTCTAGTGGGAGGATTCAGATGACTAAGGATTTATTAGGTGGCGATAAGAAAAAAATGGGTAATTGTATCTAGAATGATGGTGTGTGTGGCTGTGCTGTAGATAGGCTAGACAGAGCAAGCCCTTGAAATAAGGTAACATGTAAGAAGAGAGTTGAATGAAGTAAAAGAGTGACGCTGGCAGATGTCAGGATGAAGGGTCTTCGTTGCAGAAGGAATAGCAGGTAAAAGCCCTGAGGTAGCAGTGTGTTTGGTTTTTACATTGTGCTTTTACAATGCTTTTACCATTGTGAATGTGTTTGGTTAGAATAATAAAAGATTGGACAGATGCTGGCTTACACAAGGCTCTTATTCCCCAGAGGCTTAGTTTGTCCCTCCATCCAGTAGTAGTAAAAGAAAATAACCATTGCTCTACTAAGAGTGGAACTTGGTATCTAATATGAGTTGGAATAGAGCATTTAAAATTATGATGAGAAGTCCTTGTTACCTCAGATGTCTGATTTTTTTTTTCTTGGACAGTCAGCCATCCTTTTTTTCTCCCTGTTTCTTTTCTCTCTGTCCCTCTATCCTGGATTCTGTAAGCAGGAAGCACCTCTGAAGTCAGGGTAGGACAGGCAGGAGGCAGGAAAGTAACTACAATGACTTCAGCAGTACTAGTGGACATACGAGATGAAGTGACCTGCCCCATCTGCCTGGAGCTCTTGACGGAACCCATGAGCCTAGACTGTGGGCACAGCTTCTGCCAAGCCTGCATCACAGGGAACAGCAAGCAATCAGAGATCAGCCAAGAAGGGGGAAGCAGCTGTCCTGTGTGCCGGACCAGCTACCAGCCTGGGAACCTCCGGCCTAATCGGCACCTGGCCAACATAGTGGAGAGACTCAGGGAGGCAGTGTTGGGCCCTGAGAAGCAGCTGAAGGTAATTCTGTGTACAGACCACGGAGAGAAACTGCAGCTTTTCTGTAAGGAGGATGGGAAGATCATTTGCTGGCTTTGTGAGCGGTCTCTGGAGCACCGTGATCACCAGACGTTCCTCGTGGAGGAGGTTGCCCAGGAGTACCAGGTGAGAGACCAGGATGGAGGGAGATAGGAAGAATAGAGTCTTTGGCAAGATATTTTGACTTTTCATCCTGCTCTAATCTAGTATCTTTGTACCTCCCATTTGCCTAGAGGATGAACCTAGGAAATGCCCTCTTGACCAAGAGTAGAGACTTTCTTACTTGCTGTTCAAGATCAGCACCGCATGGCTTTTTGACCAGAGGGGGCCGCTGGGGACGGAAGGAGGAGGGCGTGGTGGATTGGGTGTGAGGGATGTGTTGACAATGAGAGTAAGGAACGTAATGTTCTTTGGAATCAGGTTCTTCCCCTGGGAGGAAAGAGAATCGGCCAATTCTCATTGGTTTCCATCCCCTGTATACAAAAGATATGATGACCTCAGTTTTTCATCCCAGGACAGGACAGCCTTCTTCTGAGGTCAGCATAATCTCTACTCCATTCATTCCATGTCTAGGCACTGAGATAATAACAAAGTTTGGCCCTGCTTGACCTGATGTGTTCCTTCTAGGAGATGTTCCAGGAGTCTTTGAAGAAGCTGAAGAAAGAGCAGCAGGAAGTTGAGAAGCTAACAGCTGTTGTCAGAAAGAAGAAGTCATGCTGGAAGGCAGGAGGAATTCTTTCTGAGGGAGGGTGTCTGGGATGGGAATCTGAGCAGGTCGTGGGAGCTGAGGGCAAGAGGAGCCCTGATCCCATCTATTCCCTAATGTTGGGCTAGAAAAGCATCCTTTCGTCTAGTCCTCCACTATAGCTTTTCCAAATAAGGGCATTGCCCATGATGCAGGAGGAGGGAAAGAATAGTTCAATAGTGAACATATCAGAAGTGATCTCAGGCTTTTGGAGACAATCACATAGGAGAGAAAACATGGGTAGGGACCTTGTTTTACAATTTCAGGCTCTGAGTCCTCCTGGAAAACACTGGTTAGGCACAGGCCAATACTTCCTACCTCAAGACTCAAAATTGGAAGGGGAGACTGTTGCAGGGGCATGAGGAGCTACGAAGACTCCCTGTAATCTAAACTTCACCTAGTAATTAATCTGTATCAAGGAGGCCTGGACAAGGCAGCCTGGGTCTAATGGTCTGGGAAGAGCTGGAGGGAGAAACAGTTTCTGTAGGCCTTATTCTCCCATTTATTCCTCCTCTCCCACTGAGGCCTAATAGCCTCTCTGTAAAGGAGACCCTCAGCCGCTTTCTCTTTTCTGTTCTTGAAGAGTCAGATGGAACCAGAGAGACAGAGGATCCAGGCACGGTTTAATCAGATGAGAAGCATTCTGGACAAAGAGGAGCAGCGGGAACTCAAAAAGCTGGAGAGGGAAGAGAAGAAGGGATTGAGTATTATAGAAAAGGCTGAGGATGAGCTGGTTCAGCAGAGTCAGTCACTGAGAAAGCTCATCTCAGACCTGGAACATCGGTGTCAGGGGTCAGCGATGGAGCTGCTGCAGGTAGGAGTCAAGAACTGGCCTCTAACCTGAGAGTTAAGGAAAAGAGAAACAACTTTCCTTCCCTTCTAAAACATGTGACTGACACCCTTTGGGGGTGTGAAAAGAGGTTGACTTTGTCCCTGCCATACCTTTTCCATATCAAATTTTGTAGAGATCATAGAGTAAAGCATAAGTAATTAAAAGCCCCAATGCTAAAGGAACATCACATTTTTATTTTTTTTACTTATTAAAAGTGGTCCAAAAGTTTATTTGATACCATGGAGAAGATTTATCGTATCGAATGATATTCTATAGCAGGGTTTCTCAGCTTTGCCGCTATTGACATTTGGGGCCAGAGAATTATTTTTTTGTGAGGAGCTCTTCTGTACATTGTAAGTAAGATGTGTGTCAGTGTCCCTGGCCTCTACCCACTAAAAGCCAGTAGCACTGTCTTCATCGTGTCAACCAAAAATCCCTCCAGATATTGCCACATGTCTCCTGGGGGTAACATATTACACAACCCCTTCCACCCTCTTTTAAAAGCCACTGCTTTATTGGCACTGTTTATCTCTGATGCTGTTGGTGATTTGTCAGGTACCTTCTCACCCAGCTCAGTTACAGGTAAACAGGTGCTAGACTCCAGTTCTTAGAAGTTTATTTATTTTTCTTAGTGATTATGTACTTCCATCTCCTCTTTGCTTTCACTCTTCTCTGAGGCAAAATCATTTAACATGTAATAGTAGAAGTCTGAACAGGTCTTTTGGGGCATGAAGAAGACTAGGGCTGTGGTCTGTGTGTAGGTGGAAAGGAGGCAAGGAGTTAAGACTAGAAATCTTTGATGGAGGAGTTTTTGAACTAAGGTTGAAAATCAAGCGGCTTTTTCTACATAGAGTGAATAGTGTGACTGAAATGAAGGCATGAAGTACCTTGTGACATTCTGGAGCCTTCAGACTATTTCTGTTCCTTATTTTCTGTTTACCTTCTGCTTTCTTCTCACTCTTTACTGCTGGGATAAGCATTGCTTGTTCTTGGGCCCTAGTATCAGAGTTTGAGGTAGTTACTTTCACCTTTTGGAGCTTTTCCTCATTCTCTACTTTCTGTGTCACATTTTAATCTTATTCTTCTTGCCCTTGGTCTTCATTTTTGGTGTTAGTTTGCCCTAAGTCTTTGTCCTTCATCCCCTTGTTCTAGTTCCTCCACAACCTCTCTTCAAACTGTAAAAATTACTTCTTAAATACAAAGACATCATCAGTTTATATAGCCAGTCAAGGCACCTGACTAGACTCCCACACACATTAGTATGGCTGTCCAATGTGAAACAGCTTGCGTGTTATCTCACAGTCTTTCCATAACTCTCCCATTACATATTCTTCCTTCTTTTTTCCATATCTGGGTAAGTGACATTATTGATCATGAATATTTGATTGCCAAATATAAGCCTGGAGCTTTCAAGGTTCACAATATGAACTCTGAGAATAAAGTCAACATAAAAGAAATAACCTTGAAGTGGTACATGCCTTAAGAGTGATATAATACTGGACATTTTATCTATGTGAGTTAACATATCCATCACTTCTACTGCTTTCCATGTCCAAAGTAGCTTGAATTATTTTTCTGTCAAATGTAACCAAATGTGACCTTGATGTGGAGAAAATAGTTATTCCTATATTATGTAGACCAAACTGTTGGCTGTTTCTTCAGGATCATTGAGTTGCATAGAGCAGAAATTAGGGAGACCAGACAAGGAACAATTGGGCAATTCTACTCCAACAAATGAGACAGGCAGTGGCAGTGACGAAGGTAAACAGCAGAAGGCTAAAAGAAGTTAAGTGTATGAAATGGACTGGCCTGGTCAAAGATGGGGTGGGTGTCAGGATGTACATATGGTAGTTTTTAGGATGGTACTTTGCTAAATTTGGCAACCAAGTGGATGCCAGTATCATTCAGGAGTTTGGAGGATAAGAAAAGAGATAGTATGGTTGCAGGAGTAGTAAGTTTTATTTTAAACATCTTGAATTGGTGGTTCTGGTGGTGATACAGTGGTTAAGCACTTGGGTGCTGACCAAAAGGTCAGCACTTCCAACCCACCAGCCACTCTGCGGGAGAAAGGAGTGGCAGTCTGCTTCTGCAAAGATTTACAACCTTGGAAACCTTGTGGAACAGTTCTACTCTGTCCTGTAGGGTCACCATGAGTTGAAATCAGCTCGACAGCAATAGGTTTTGGGTTTGGTGGTACATTTGCTGGAGAATATATTAATCTGGATCATAAAAGAAGTAGCTCTGAGCAGAAGTACAGATTTGGGGATCATCAACACCTGTGTATTGAAATCAAGGGAATCAATAAAGTCAGCAAAGGCAAAGTAGGATGTTAAAGGAGGTGAGGTTTGAGGAACATCCATATTTAAGGCCCGTTAGCTTGTTCCTAAGGAGCCCGGATGGTGCAATGGTTAAGTGCTTGGCTGCTAACCAAATGGTCAATGGTTTAAACCCACCAGTTCCTCCCCATGGAAAAACAGCTGGTAATCTGCTCCCATAAACACAGCCTAGGGAACCCTATGGGGCAGTTCTGCCTGGTCCTATGGTATCTCTATAAGTCGGAATTGACTCGACAGTGCAGAATAACAGCTTATATCCTTGGCAGCCAGAATGTAAGAGTCTCAAGGATAGAAATTATGGCTTAATCACCTGAGATTCTCCAGGGCTAGGCACCATGTTCATGTCCAGCAAATAGTGGATTATATACATACGTAACATTATACACGCATGCTTGCCCACACACACGAGTTGTAAAAAATAACGGTACAATGAAGGAATTCAGTTTTTCTCGACGTCCCACGTGAATTCTCAGGGAGAGTCTGCCCTGAGTTCTTATCTCTATTGTGTTGCCTCCACATTGAGACCATCTTTATTCCCATCATACCGTGGGGTGGTGAGAATGGAATGAGGAACATGGGTGAGGCTTTATTAGAGGGGAAAAGTGTATTATTTCTTGATTTTACCTATCTCTTTCCTTCCTAGGATGTGAATGATGTCATGGAAAGGTATGTGTAGGAGAACAGAGTGCCTCCCTTGTATTATCAAGAGATTCCTGCACCCATAGAATTGTATCTTGTGGTCAGTAGGGAAAAAAAAAATATCACATGGCAGGGAAGATTTGGAATAGGCATGTTTTGAATTACTCATCATGTGAGAATTTTAGGGTCTCAAAAAATAAGGACTTCTATGGTAGGAGAGTTTGGGTAGTGGGAGGTCATAAATTGAGGGCAATAGTGACATTAAGAATAAAGGTGTCATTCAGTGATTTCCCTAGTTCCCTATCACATGACTCCTTTTCCACAAACCTTTATAATGGTTTCCTGCTCTGATTCTAGTAGCTTATAGCTACCTCACAATATACAGAGATTTTCTTTATGTGTGTATTTTATCAGAAGGAGATTCCTGTCTGAATTGTTTCCTAAGTTCTGAGAATCAGCTCTTGGGACAGCTGCCTTAAACTTGCCTTTCTCCCCTGGCTTTAGAACAGTCCAGACCTTGCTATCTTGTTCTCCTCAGATTACCATTTTTCTCAATTCCGGTAAAAACATAGTCTGTGGTATCAAGAAGAGTGGCCTTGGCCCTGAAACAAATATATATTCTCCATCACATACTCTAGAATTTCATAAAGGCAAGGTGATATCTATAGTTGCCCGCTTACCCATCTGGCATCTTCAGGTTCCTCACAGACGCATAAAACCCAGAGCCTGTTGTCCCTCTGAAGTCTTCATTCTCAGGTTGGAGGAAAAGACGTCTCCTGTCTCCAGTTGGTATAACATTCACAGAGTTAGTATTAGTAAATCCTAAGATGCTGTTCTGAAGGCCTTACCCCTTTAGCCTCTGGGAGACTCTAGGGCCTAAGCCCACAGACTTTTCAGTAGAGACCCCTTCACCTGATAGTTCCAAAGCCAGAGCAACCGTTTCCTGGGCTTCTGCCTGTGCACTCAGATAGCTCTAGCCCCTCACATTGGGCCCTTCAAAATGGCACTGACATTTTAAATCTTTTATAGAAATAGCAAGGGCTTCCCTAGCCAGTATTTTATTTAATTTCATACAATCTCTAGAATGTAGAGAGAGAAGGGAAAATCACTGTAATTTACAAAAAGAGAGAAAAATAAAAGCAGACCTTGAGAGTTTAAAGTCTTGGAAAAGTTTACACAGGTGGTGAGAAGTTTGTTTCAGGTTCTGGTGTTTGATTCCAAAGCTAGAGCTCTTTGCACAGTGATACTTAGTTTCTTCAGGAAAGCATACTGTGGTTCACCAATGGGCCTGGGAGGTGAGGGAGAGGTGTTGGAGGGATCCAGGGTTAACAGTGTGGAGGTTCATAATGCCTGTCATCCCTAGGAATGAGTTATGGACCTTGAAGAAGCCAAAAGCTCTTCCTACCAAGCTGAGAAGTGAATTTCGAGCCCCAGATCTGAAAAAGATGCTGCGAGTCTTTAGAGGTGAGGAGGGTCTGGAGAAAGAGTTTGGATGTGGGATTACCGTAGTTTTAAGAAACAAATAGGATTGAAGGTTTCGTTTGGTTAATACATGGGAATAGTGGAGAAGAGGGAGAAACCTAGTGTGCGGAAGAAGGTGTGGTTTATAATTAAGGTGAAATGAAAAGGCTGGTTTACATCCTCACAGAATTCCTGCCATACCCCACCATCTGGTGAGCTGGGAAATATTATTAGTCCTGAGACCTTGGGTTCTATCATTGATGACTTTTTCTCATTACAGAGCTGACAGATCTCCAAAGCTGCTGGGGTAAGTAGAAACCATGGCCTCTTTGCGCTGACATGTTCTGATTCCCTTTCACATGCCCTTCCCCAGACAAATCCCCTGCCACACACACTCTCAGGTATGAGCTGCTAAAACCCTCCCCTAGATACCCCATGTAGTTACAGTTCCTCCCAATCACTTACTGTGCTTCTTCCTCCTAGTGCCTTAAGACCTGTGTACCGTTCACCTCTACTAATGTTATACCTTTCCCCACAGTGGATGTGACTCTGAATCCACAGACGGCTAATTTAAATCTTCTCCTGTCTAAAAACCGAAGGCAGGTGAGATTTGTGGGTGCTAAGCTGCCTGAGCCTTCCTGTCTGAGAGAGCATTACGACTGTGGTATCCTGGGCACCCAGCAGTTCTCCACAGGAAAACATTACTGGGAGGTAGATGTGACCAACAAGACTGACTGGATTCTGGGGGTGTGCAGTAATTCAGTGGTACCTGCATTCTCTTTCTACCAGTATGCCAACAATCAGAATGTTTGCTCTAGCTATCGACCTCAAAGTGGGTACTGGGTGATTGGGTTAAAGCATAAGCATGAATATAGAGCCTATGAGGACTCGTCTACTTCCTTGCTCCTCCTCATGACTGTGCCACCCCGCCGGGTTGGAATTTTCTTAGACTATGAGGCCGGTATTGTCTCCTTTTATAATGTCACAAACCACGGCTTCCCCATCTATACATTCTCTAAATATTACTTTCCGACTCCCCTTTGTCCATATTTTAATCCTTGTAACTGTGTGGTCCCAATGACCCTGCGTTACCCACGCTCTTGAACATTTTGCTCTCCCCACCCATCTCAGTTTCTTAATGCTGCTGTAGCAGAAATACCACAAGTGAGTGGCTTTACCAAACAAATTTATTTTCTCATCCTTCAGGAGACTAGAAATCCAAATTCAGGGCACTGGCTCTAGGGGAGGGCACTCTCCGTTGGCCCTGTCGGAAAATCCTTGTCTTGGTTTCTCTGATATTCTCTGCATTCCTTGGAGCTGTCCCCGTGGCATCTATTTCTCCCTTGTTCCTGTTTGCTTGCTTCAGTGCCTAATCTACTTTTATATCTCAAAAGTGATTGGTTTAGGACACACCCTACACTAATATGGCCTCATTAACATAACAAAGAAAACCCTATTCCCAAATGGGATTACATCCACAGGATAACCCATTGTCCTAGAGTCCCTTCCAACTCATAGCAACTCTGTAGGACAGATTAAGACTGCCCCATAGGGTTCCTAAGGAGCAGCTGGTGAATTTGAACTGCTGACCTTTTGGTTAGCAGCTGAACTGTTAACCAGGGGTTAAGATTTATAACACATGTTTTTTGAGGACATAGTTCAATCCTTGACACTACCACTTCTGAGAAGTACCCTCTGCCCTGGGGCTCATCTGCACCTGAGTCTCTTCCCTCTGACCTGTTTTTCTGCATTGTCACGCCTTTCTTTTTGAACAACATTTACTCAATACTAGAATATACCTAGCGGTGAAAGTGAGCATCCTTTGACTAGTTACAGATCTTGAAATGAAGGAGGGGGACCTTTGAACATTTTGCTTTTAAGCACTGCATTTGATATATGTTTAATTGTTGATGCGTGGAATCAAATTAGGAGGTTCCCTTCTAAATTTGCTGTGAGGTTTTTTTTTTTTGTGCTGAATGGAAAATTGAATTTCAACCTATATTTTCTCTGTAATTACTGAGATAATTATGTGACATTTTTATTCTGTTAATGTGACTCAGTACCTTGCTCTGTTTTAAAGGCTAAATTTACTACAAATTCCTGAAATAAATCATTATTATTCTTCATTCATAATACTGGAGTTGTTTTTGCTAATACATTGTTTAGGTGGTTTTTCATCTGTGTTTATGAAAGACATTGGCCTGTAGTTTTGCATTCTTGTAATGTCTTAGGTTATGTAAAATGCAGTAATGAGCAAAGAAATTGCTCTGTTTGTGAGTAAGTATAAAAAAAAAAATAGGATTAAATACTGAAAACAAACCATTATCCTGTTAATGTTGGTAACTAAATTCAAATTGAAGAAATTCCAATTTCAGTCTTCACTACAATGTGCATGGATCTTAAAAATTTAAGGGTAGCTATTGAAAAATAGAAAAAGAAAATATATCTTTCAAATAAATTGAAGTAAAAACGGGAAAGAAAAAAATGATCAGTCCAGTACAAAGCCAGGATGGCAGGAAAAGGCAAAGAGAAAATAAAATACATATTAAACACTTTTAGCAAAAGAATAACTTCTTCCAGCTTCACCCCAGACCCTTTCCTTCTTATGTCCAAACATAAACAGCTAGTGAAGGACCTGCTGTGACTTTGGTAGTGAGGTGCTGTGTACTTTTTTGTACTTACTGTAAGAGAAATTATGAGATGGATGGGAGGCTGAAAATGAACACCAGGGAGGAGACCAGGGCTGGCTGTCCGTGGTAGCTGTAAGCCACTCGTGGCTGCTGAGTATTTAGATGTGCTGGACGTGTAAAATATGTGCCAGGTTTTAGACTTAATCCCTCCCCCCAAGATAAAATAGCTCATTAATAATTTTTGTATTAGTTATATATTGAAATAATATTTTATAAATATTGGACTAAATGAGTTATTAAATTAATTTTACCTGTTTCATTTTGCTTTTTTAATGTGAATCCTAGAAAATTTAAAATTACATGTGTGACTCTCATCATACTTCTGTTGGGCAGCACTGGACCAGAGCCTGTAATGCAGATTTCTGTCCCTAAGGGGGCCCTAGTATAAGAGTCTAGAGGGGGCTTCAAGGGAAGATACACCCTCTGTACTTGGACCGAACTCCATCCCTCCTGGAGAGGCATTTTTATAGAAGGTAATATCAGAGAGAAGTGACTCTTAACATATCTGGAAGTTTAGAATTTTGGAAGATCATAGGAAGGGATCATGACCAGAGAAGAATATGACTCCCTCCAGTCTGGTCCCTGTCTTTGTTCCTCGGTCAGTTGGTCCCTAGAGTCCTCTTGAGGGGTTGAGAAAATCGTGATTCATCCTCAGGTCTCAGCTCTGGTGTCTGTGGCGGGATGAAGTACAGGTTGCAGTAAAAGCACAGATGTGGTTTGCTCTTGGGCTAGGGCTTCATCTGGGAGATCAAATGTGTGGGAATCCAGAGGCCAAATGCACAGTGCTCATCCTGATCTGTACTTGGATTGGAAGAATTAAGAAAGGAGTGGGCAGGTAGCCTGGGGCTTATGAGGCTGGTAGAAGTTGGGGGAGAAAAAAGAAGATTGTAAAAATCATCAGGTGTGACCTGGAAGTTGCAGACCAAGGCACCCCATTTACTCCAAGGCTTATTTCTTGGGAACCAAGGGCAAGGGGCATCATACTTTGGGTAAAACCAAATTCTTTACCCTACAGAGGTCACATGGAAGCCTGGATCTGAAAAAAATGATTCGAATCGGTAGACTGAATGGGAGGCTTGCACACAGCTGCGGGAGTGTTAGGAAAGAAGCTGCTGGGTGCCTAGCTGTTCTAGAAAGCCCAGGTTTCTCAACCTCAGGATGATTGACATTTTTGACTGGGTGATTCTTTGTTGTACAGATGTCCTGTGCCTTGTAGGATGTTTAGCAGCATCCCTGCCTTCTACCCAGTAAATACCAGCATTTCTCTAGTGACAACCAAAAATGCCCTTAAAAAAAAACTCTAGTGACAATCACAAATGCCCTTAGGCATTAGCAAATGTCCCTACCCTGGCAAATCCCCTTTCACTCCTTGACCACCACTGGATTAAAGCATTGCTTTCTCTCTAGTGGCCTTAAGGGGCTGCTGTTGATTTGGCCCAGAAGCTCCTCCTCTTTCCTCTTCCTGCCCATGCCAGGAATTTAACTTTCGTTTCTCACTGAACTCCTGAAGAGGAACTACTTCGTGGAAACCAAGCCCCTGATTTGGTGAGTGAATCTGGACCACGCATGCCCCTGGCCTGCCTTCATGACTTCCACCTGGACCCACGTCTCGCACCAACCTAAAGGTGAGTGCGATGGTGTGTGGAGGCCAGAGGATGGAAGACTACAGGAAGAAAGTATTGACTGAACTTAGGTGAATTTAATTTGTGTACCGGAGGTTGATTTAAAGGGCCTGCCGGCCTTCTGTTGTGAATGCAAATGGATGGTAGCCCGAGACTGGGGAGGGGCTCTTTGGAAGGGAAGATTTGAAGAAGTAAAGAACTTATATGCTTCCTAGAAGGACCATTGTTTCTCCACCCCCTTCCTAATCTATAGTTTTGATTTTCTGCCTTGCTGATAAAAAAAAAAAAAAAAAAAAAATTTTTTTTTTTTTTTTTTAGGAAGCCAGAAATATTTTTTTTTTAATTGTACTTTAGGTGAAGGTTTACAGAATGAACTAGCTTCTCTTTAAACAGAACATGTACTGTTTTATAACATTGGCTAACAACCCCACCACATGTCAACACTCTCCCCTCTCGACCTTGGGCTCCCTATTAACAGCTTTTCTGTCCCCTCCTGCCTTCTAGTCCTTGCCCCTGGGCTGGTGTGCCGCTTTAGTCTCTTTCAGTCTTATGGGCCTGTCAAATCTTTGGCTGAAGGGTTAACCTCAGGAGTGACTTCATTACTGAGCTAAAAGGGTGTTCGGGGGCCATACTCTAGGGTTTCTGCAGTCTCTGTCAGGTCAGTAAGTCTAGTCTTTTTTGTGAGTTAGAATTTTGTTCTACATTTTTCTCCAGCTCTGTCCAGGACCCTCTATTGTGATCCCTGTCTGAGCAATAAGTGGTGGTAGCCAGGTACCATCTAGTTATACTGGACTCTGACTAGTATAGGAGGTGGTAGTTGTGATCCATTATTCCTAGAGACTAATCTTTCTATGGACTAATCTTTCCCAGGAAACCCTGGTGACATAGTGGTTAAGAGCTACGGCTTCTAACCAAAAGGTCAGCAGTTTGAATTCACCAGGTGCTCCTTGGAAACCATATGTGTCAGTTCTACTGTGTCCTATAGGGTTGCTATGAGTTGGAAATCGACTTGACGGCAATGGGTTTGAGGGTTTTTTTGTTTTGTTTTAATCTCTCCTATGTGTCTTTAGTTTTCTTCATTCCCCCTTGCTCCTGAAGGGGTAGGACCAGTGGAGTAACTTAGATGGCCGCTCATGGGCTTTTAAAGACAGCAGAGCTACTCATCAAAGTAGAATTTTTTTTTTTTTTTCCAAACAGAGGAACACAAAGTCTTGTTTTCCTCATGCTTCCACCCTCTCAGAAAAGAGCCAGTGACAATGGCTCTTGTGTCCAAAGTATGTGAAAGCCCAGGCTCCTCGTATAGGGCACCAGATAGAATGAAGTTTTGGGGACATGGCCAAGGACAATCTTGAAGCTGAGTCTCCCTCCGCTGCTGGTAACCACTGAAGGGCTGCCTGTGGCCTTCCTAATATGTTCTCAGCCCTCGGCCTGCCTGAGACCGTCAGGTTGGATGATCTGACTGCTGCCTGCCTCTGCATCCCCCCCTTTATCTTGTGTCCTTGTGGAGGTCCAGTCTCATGAATCTACTTGTATTTCCTTGAATAGACCTGGTTACTCTTACTTCAACAGCGCATATGACACTGGTGTCCTCACCTGCCTTAGAACTTGTTCTTCATTATTTTTCCAGTTAGACAGAACTTTGTTTGTTACCTCAATTCTTTACTATTTTTCCTTGCTCAGTGCTTATTAATAAAAAAAAAAATAGGGGTTGGTAATTACTCAGAAAGAGTCTGTCTTAGTCATCTAGTGCTGGTATAACAGAAATACCACAAGTGGATGGCTTTAACAAAGAGAAATTTATTTCCTCACAGTAAAGTAGGCCAGAAGTCCAAATTCAGGGCTTTGGCTCCAGGAGGAGGCTTTCTTTGTCAGCTCTGGAGGAAAATCTTTGTCCTCAATCTTCCCCTGGTCAAGGAACTTCTCAGGCACAGGGACCCCAGGTCCAAAGGTGCTCCTGGTGCTGCTTTCTTGATGGCATGAGGCCCCTGTCTCTGTTTGCTGCTTTCTTTTACATCTCAAGAGATTGCCTCAAGATAAAATCCAATCTTGTAGGTTGAGTCTTGCCTCACTAACACAACTGCTGCCCACCCTGACTCATTAACATCATAGAGGCAGGATTTACACCATACAGAACTATCACTCAATACCGGGAATCATGGCCCAGCCCAGTTGATACACACATTTTTGGGGGGACATAATTCAATCCATGACAGAGTCCCAAGTATTTAGTGGTCTTGTGAAGAAATTTGCTCCATCAGTTGACACTGAGCATGTCCCATCTTAAGCTCACTTTGTGAGCAATTTACACCTTGTTTGATATGTTATATACATTCTGATATGTGCCAGTTCTGTGATATAATCCCACTTTTCAGAGATCACTATAACTGCCTTCCTGTGAGTCTTGGCCAAGGAGCACCTGGTGGATTCAAGCTGCTGACCTTTTGGTTAGCAGCTGTAGCTCTTAACCACTGTGCCCCAGGGTTTTACTCTTGGTCAGAATCCATTTTACCCAGATACTGTCTCTTCAGCCTGACACAAGGCCCAACACATAGGGTGAAATTGACTCATTTGTTTTTTTTTGGATTTAATTTGTGGGAACTAAAGCAGACTGCTGATGTGAGAAGTGTAACGCACATCCGTTCAACATATTATAAATATTAGATACACATAAGAGCTTATATTTTAGTGGGGAAGAGGGAAAAAAAGAACAATTGATATAATATACAGGAAGGTAACTAATACTATGGGGTAAAAAAATGTAATGAAATTTTATTAACAAGAGAAAAATGAAGAACAGAATTCCAAATTCTCATGAAATACAGACTTTCTGGAGCCATGGAGGCTAGATGAAACCCTGAAACTACTGCCCTGAAATAATCTTTAAATTTTAAATCTTCTACCAAAAGTAAACCCTGAAGTCTTCTCAAAACCAAATAGTAGTTTAGCTTAACTAGTAAAGAATGTATGCCTTGAGCATCGTGCTTTTTAAGAACTATGTCTATGAGATCAAATTGACAACAGCAACTCAAAAGATGAGATAGAAAACTTAGGGAGGCAGTGAGTTTATATTAATGAAAAAAATATATATTAATGAGGGGGGAACAATTAGGAAAATGAGGGTGTGAATGGTTACACAACTTAAAGAATGTAATCAGTGTGACTGTATTGTATATGTGGAAAATTTTGAATTGGTGCATGTTCTGCTATGTATATTCTCAACAACAACAAAAAATAAAATAAATTTTTACTAGCATCGGTATACTGCTGTGCCCTTGAGTTACTGCTTGAGCAGTGTATGTGTGGAGGCTCTGGCTTTTTGGCACATTCTTCCTTCTGTGTCTATTATGGTAGCAGCAATTTTGGCATCAACTCCTTGTAGGTCCACAGCCCAGTGGAAGAATATGTGCTTTGTTCCTCCCTCCTCTGTAGGTTCTTGGTGCTTCTCAGGATTGGTTGGCTCTTGAGTGGGATGAGAGATAACAGAGAACCCCACCTCCATGTTTGGCTCACAGCTTTAGTCATAAACAGGAGTGGACATTATCATAGCATGTAAACTCTTGGCCTGCCAGTCATCAGAGCCTGACCTGGCCCATTGTCTCTACAGCTTGAGGATATGTGTGTATGACCTTTGGCTGATTTTCAGTATCTGTACCATTTCCTTCAGTCTTGTTCCTCATCAGTTTCATTTAATGGATGATAGGAGAGTGAGAAGTTTTTCTAGGCCCACATTTATCTCCATACAGACTCATCACACCCTACCTTCCTTTCACAAAGGATGGGGGAAGATTTATAGGTTGTCACATACGACAGGCCTTTCTTTAACCATCAAACCTTGGTAACAGTGATACTGGTTTCCTAGAGCTGCCATAAATTACTACAGACTGGGTGACTTAAATGTATTCTCTCACAGTTCACGAGGCCAGAAGTTAAAATCAAGCTCCTTGATTTTTGCACAATTAGAATCCTTTTTATTTGTACTATTCTTACCTTGTCCCCATTCAATCTGTCCAACCATCTAGGAATCTTTGTGCAAGAAGAGCTTCAAAGTCAGGTCAGAAAGAAGCCAAGGAAGCAGTGCAATGGCTTCAAAAATTCTGGTGAGCCTTGAGGAAGAGGTGACCTGCCCCATCTGCCAGGAGCTCCTGACAGAACCCCTGAGTCTGGACTGTGGACACAGCTTCTGCCAAGCCTGCATTACTGCCCACAACAATGAAGCAGTAATTGGCTCAAGAAGGGAAAGCACCTGCCCTGTTTGTGGAACCAGATACCTGCTTGAGAAACTATGGACTAATCAGCATCTGTCCAACATAGTAGAGAGACTCAGGAAGGTAAAATTGAGCCCAGAGGAAGAGCAGAAAAGAGAACTCTGTGTGCACCATGGAAAGAAATGCCTATTTTTCTGTAAGGACGATGGAAAAGTCATTTGCTGGCTTTGTGAACGGTCTCGGGAACACTGTGGCCACCACACATTCCTCATGGAGGAGGTAGTCAAGGAATGTCAGGTGGGTCCCAGGATGAAGAGAGACAGTGCATAAGATAGCACTCAATGGGAAATCTCACCTTGCAACCTATTTTACTCACCTTGTTATCACAGTACCCGTTCCTATGATGTACTTCCATACCCTATGCTCAGCTTCCAAAGCCTGAAGGACATTTGTATACATTCTTTACATAAAAGACGAGAAATGGAATACAGACTCTTAGCTACGAGTAGAGAGACCGTGCTATTTTTTCCCCCTGTTGTTGTATAGGTGCAGAATTGTCTCTGAAGATAAGCTCTGATTGCCCCTCTGAGCAAAAGGGTGGTGGGAACATTGTAGATTGGATCTGGGAGTGCTAACAAGAGGAAAGAACTTTCCTTGTTGCAGGATTGATTCTTCCTCTAGGAAAAGAAAGGATCTAGCTACTCTTGTTGAAAGGGTGGTAACTTCCATCATCCAGGAATAAAGAATATATTCACTTCCTCAGATTTTTTTCTAATCACCAGCCTCACAATTTCATAAACTTTTCTCTTCTGAAATTATCCTGATTATTGGCCTGATTTTTCCTCTATTTAGATGTGAGAAAGCTCATAGCTTGACTCTGGTATGATTCCTTTCTCACAGGAGAAGCTACATGCAGCTCTCAAGAGGCTGAGGAAAGAGGAGCAGGAAGCTGAGAAGTTGCAAGCTGGCATCAGAGAAGAGAGAGCTTCTTGGAAGGCAGGAGGAGCCTCTTTCTGAGGGTGTTCTGAGAAACAAATTGGGCAAAACCTTTGGTCCTAGTCACAAAGAGGCCCCTTCCTCTTTGTTACCTGAGAGCCAATAAGCCCTAAAGCAGTTGATTAGTCCTCTGTTGGGGGTTGGGGTTGGAGAGTGAACATATCACAAATGAACCTAAGTATTTGGAATTGAACACACAGAAGCTATGGTGAAGATATCTCCTAAATACTGTCCAGTTTCTGTCATCAGTGTGACTCTGACACTTCTGGTGGAAGAGGTTGTGCAAAGGACTGGGGTTTTCCTTAAGGCTCAAATTTGGGAGTGTGGTAACGAGGGGAGACATGAATGTCCAGGACAGCTGCCTGCAAGCTAAGCCTCACTTAAGTGTCACATTTTGTCTCAAGGTTGGCATAGATAAGGTAGACTGAGGCCATTGTTTTGGTAGGTACTGCAGGAAAAATAGTAGGAAAAGATACCTTTCCCAAGAGTTTCTTTCTTGCTTCTACTCCTTCTTGGTTCAGACTCACTGAAAATATATATATATTTTTTTCTGGCTTCTAGTCCCTTGCAAAATAGGGCCTCAGCCTGACAGACTCCCTACCTCTCTTGCCCATTGTTGCAGTATCAGATACAGACTGAGAGACAAAGGATACAAGCAGAGTTTAATCACCTCAGAGGCATCCTGGCCAGTGAGGAGTTAAGAGAGCTGCGAAAGTTGGAGGAAGAGGAGAGGAAGGTGCTGGATAACTTGGCAGAGGCTGAGGATGAACTGGTCCAGCAGAGCCAGTTGGCGAGAGAGCTCATCTCAGATCTGGAACGTCGGGGTCAGTGGTCAACAGTGGAGCTGCTGCAGGTAAAACTCATAGAAGTACCTGATCTGAAATTCTGGAAAAACACAGACTAAGTTTCCTTCCATTCTGTGTCCTTGGGCTCTCACCCTGGTGGTGACACTCAGAGGTCTATTGGCTCTGGAGTGCCCCTTTTCTTCCATCTGTTTCAGGTATGGGGATAATAGGATATAAGCATTTCAGGAGTGTCCCAGGTTCATTACTTTATGAAGAAAGGGCAAATATTTGGTCTTAGACAAAAGATCTGTGTGATATTCTCTAGGTCCCTCTATGTTTGTGATCTAGTATAGGACATTCGACAGTCATTACTCATTTAGCCAAAAGTAACCAAACCAAACCAAACCCAGCGCCATCGAGTCGATTCCGACTCATAGCAACCGTATAGATAGAGTAGAACTGCCCCATAGAGTTTCCAAGGAGCACCTGGTGGATTCGAACTGCCGACCCTTTGGTTAGCAGCCGTAGCACTTAACCACTATGCCACCAGGGTTTCCAGCCAAAAGTAAGCACATGCATTTTCAGATTTAAGGAGTATATGTGTTTGTTTGTTTTCAATTGTGATAAGTATATATATATATAACAAAACATTTGTAATTTTAATATTCTTTATTGGGTCACTCTGAGTTGGAATCAATTTGATGACAGTGAGGATTTTGGAACCCTGGTGGCACAGTGATTAAGAGCTACGGCTGCTAACCAAAAAGCTGGCAGTTCGAATCTACCATCCACTCCTTGGAAACTATGGAGCGGTTCTACTCTGTCCTATAGGGTCACTAGGAATCAGAATCAACTCGACGGCAATGGGTTTTGGGTTACATGTGCAATCCATTGACTTTGTTGTGCTCATCATGTTGTATAACCATCAACACTATCCATTTCCAAAATTTTGCATCACCCTTAACAGAAGCTCAGTGTCCCCTAAGCAATGGTTCCTTACCCCCCTCCCTCCTGCCCCCGGTAGCCACGCATAAATTTTGGTCTCTGTGTATTTGCCTATTACAGATATTTTATATAAGTGGGACCATACTATATTTGTCCTTTTGTTACTGACTTATTTACTCAGCATAATATTTTCAAGGTTTATCCATGCTGTAGCATGTATCATTTCTCTTTATGGCTGAGTAATATTCCTGTGCGTATGTAGCACATTTTGATTATCCACCCGTTGTTTCCATCTTTTGGCTGTTGTGAATAGTGCTAGAATGAACACTGGTTTATAAGCAGCTGTTCATGTTCCTGTTTTCAAGTATTTTGAGTACACACCTAGGAGTGAAACTGCTGTATCATATGGTAATTGTCTGTTTACATATAAAGGAACCACGAAACTGTTTACCACAGTGGCTGAACAATTTTTCAATTCCACCAGCAACGAATAGCAGTTCTAGTATCTCCACATCCTCGCCAACGCCTGTTGTTTTCCATTTTTTTAATAATAGTCATCTTAGAAAGGAACCTTGCTGGTGCATTGTTTAAGCATTTGGCTGCTAACCGAAGGGTGGGTGGTTGAAACCTACCAGCCACTCCTCTGGTGGGAACCCACCATCCACTCCTCGGGAGAATGATGTGGCAGTCTGCTTCTATAAAGTTCCCTGTTGCCGTTGAATTGATTCTGATTCATAGTGACCCTGTGGGACAGAGTAGAACTGCCCCATAGGGTTCCCAATAGTGGCTGGTGGATTCAAACTACTGGCCTTTTGGGTAGCAGCTGAGCTCTTGACCACCATCCCGCCAGGGCTTAGTGCTGTAAAGATTATAGCCTTGGAAACCCTATGGGGCAGTTTTACTCTGTCCTATAGAGTTGCTATGAGTTGGAATCAACTCAATGGGTTTAGTCATCTTAGGGGCTATGAAGTGCTATCTCATTGTGGTTTTGATTTGCATTCCCCTGATAACTAAGGAATTTGAGCATCTTTCCATGTGTTTGTTGACCATTTGTATTTTTTCTTTGGTGAAGTACCTTTTCAAGTACTTTGTCCATTTTTTGATTTGATTGTTATTTGTGGTATGTATTATCCTGGATTTAAGATACAGTATATTTAGATATGTAATATGCAGAGTCGGCCTGACCTATGTGTGCTAAAATTAAGGGAATGAAAGATGTCACCCATAGGCAGTATACAGAGAAGGGCTTTTCTATGTACGTATGTGATCATGTCATCTGCTGATAATTTTACTTCTCCTTTCCAGTATGGATGACTTTTATTTATTTTCCATGCCTAATTGCCCTGGCTAAAACCTCTAGTACAATGCTGAATACCAGTGGTGATAGCAGACATCTTTGTCTTGTTCTTAATCTTAGGGGAAAAGCATTCAGGTTTTCACGATTAAGTATAATGTTAGCTGTGGATTTTTCAGATACCCATTTTCAGGTTGAGAAATCTTCCTTCTATTCCTAATTTGTTGTTACTGCTATTACTATTTTGTGTTTATTGTGAAAGTGTGCTCATTTTGCCAAATGCTTTTTCTGTGTCTCTTCAGATGATCATGTCATCTTTGTCCTTTATTCCATTAATATTATATTAAATTTTAATCAGTTATATTGATTGATGTTCATATGTTGAACCAACTTTGCATTTCTCTGATAAATCCCACTTGGCCATTGTCTTGGTCATGTGGTGCTGCTGTAAACAGAAATACCACAAGTGGATGGTTCTAACCAAGAGAAATTTATTCTCTCACAGTCTAGTAGGCTACAAGTCCAAATTCAGGGAGTCAGCTCCAGGGAAAGGCCATCTCTCCGTAGAATCTGGAGAAAGGTTCTTGTAATCAGTCTTCCCTTGGTCTAGGAGCTTCTGCAAGCAGGAACCTCAGGTCCAAAGGATGCGCTCTGCTCCTGGCACTGCTGTCTTGGTGATATGAGGTCACCATGTCTCTCTGCTCACTTCCCTCTTTTATTATCTCAAAAGAGATTGGCTTAAAATACTATTTAATCTTGTAGATCTCATCAATATAACTGCCACTAATCCATCTTATTATATCATAGTGATAGGATTTACAACATATAGGGAAATCACATCAGATGATAAAATGGTAAACAATCAATACGACTCTGAGAATCATGACCTAGCCAAGTTGACAGATATTTTGGGGAACACAATTCAATCTGTGACAGCCGTGGTATACGGTCTTTTTATAGTTTGCTGGATTCTATTTGCTAGTATTTTGTTGAAGAAATTTATGTCTACATCCTTAAGAGATATTGGTCTGTAGTTTTCATTTCTTGTGATGTCTTTGTCTGGTTTTGTATTAAAGTAATACTGGCCTCATTGCATGAATTGGAAAGTGTTCCCTCCTGTTCTGTATTTTGGAAGAGTTTGTGAAGTATCGGTGTTAATTCCTTTTTGAACCTTTGGTAGAATTCACCTGTGAAGTCATCTGGGCCTGGCATTCTCTTTGCAGGAAGTTTGTTTGATTCCTAATTCACTCTCTTTACATGTTTTAGGTCTATTCCAGATTACCGATTTTTTTCTTGAGTCAGTGCTAGTTGTTTCTGTATTTCGAGGAATTTGTCTATTTCATCTAGGTTCTCTAATTTGTTGGCATACAACTGTTCATAGTATTCCCTTACAATCTTTCTTATTTCTGTAAGGTTGGTAGTAATGTCCCTTCTTCCATTCCTGATTTCAGTGATTTGCTTCCTCTCTTTTTATTTGGTGTTTTTGGATAAAGGTTTGTCAATTTTGTTGGTATTTTCAAATAGCTCACTTTTTATTTCATTGATTTTCTCTGCTGATTTTCTTCTTTCATTGAATTTTGCTCTAATTTTTATTATTCTGTGACTCACGTTTTCTCTCTTCTCCCCAGGACAGGAGTGGCATCATGAAATGGTATGTATGGGAGACCAGGGGTGGTGTCTCTGTACTGTGAAGAGAGGTTCATACTCAGGAGAATTATCAAGTGGTCAATCAGAATGAAAAGTTTCACAGAGCAGGGAAATTTGGTTATAGTATTATCTTAAATTACTGGCCACAGATGAGGGTTTGAGTATTCCCTGTCTGTTGAAAATGTACCAGATTCTATGGTAGTGAATTCAGTGGTTGGGGGCCACAGAGTTATATCCAACTGGGACATCACAGATAAGAGGTTACCATATTAGACCCCTGTGACTTTACTCATTTCATTCACTTTCTGTTCCTACATCAGCTCTGGTTCCCATGTTTCATAGGTGCTTGCCTTATCACATGGAGGGACCAGTTAAGCCACAAACTAGGAGTTGGAGATAGCTCTTTATATTTACTTTGTTTACATGAGAACAGAAGAGACTAGGTCATTCTATAAGGGCATCTTTAGATTTGCAAAAAACAGATTTGAGTCTCAGGATACAGTTGCATTGACCCTGGTGTCAATAATTAATCCCTCCTTGGTCACGTACTTTAAAAATTCAAATGAAAAAGCATTGTCCTTATCTAGAGTTGCCAACCCTCCTGGCAGCATCAAGTTCCTTATTAAAAAAAAAAAAAAAAGTTCCTTATAGTTCATGAAATTCTGACCATTTTTACTTAAAAAAAAGAAGTTGCCATTGGGTCAATTCTGACTCACAGCGACCCTATAGCACAGAGTAGAACTGCCCCATAGAGTTTCCAAGGAGTGGGTGGTGGATTCGAACTGCTGACCTTTTGGTTAGCAGCCGTAGCTCTTCACCACTATGCCACCAGGGTTTCCATTTAGGTAGTCATAATTTCTACTTTGCCAAGTGCTTGTAACTTTTTCCCAGAGAAACTGAAATCTCACTTGTTTTATGGGGTCTTACCACTGGGGCTCAGGCTCACAGGCACTCCAGACAGGAGGGAGCCCCATACTGCAGCCAGAATCCAGAGCCTCACTATTGATCTGCCTGAGAACACTTATCTCTCACTCCTCCCTGGAGAGCTCACTAATATGGCAGTGACTTTCTACCTATCAGTTACCTTTAGAGGTAGCAAAAGCTTTTCCTAAGCATCATTTCATCTAATTTTATATTATTTCCAGTAGTTTTCATGGAAGGAGTTAATTATTCCGTTTTTAGAAGAAATAAACTATTTCTGAGAGGTTAAAACCTTCACAAGGTCACACAGATGGTAAGTGTGAGGGTAGACATGAGCACATTTCTTCTGGTACTAGTATTAGGGGTCTCCCCTCCCTCCTCCTTAGGCTCCTTAGGGAAGAGAGTTCAAGTGCATCAGTGGGTGAAAGGTGAGAGAGGAAGTGCTGTTGGACACACAAAAGGTCAGAGATATGGGGGTCAAAATTTTTTTCTTCCGTAGGTGTGAAATTTGGAAACTAAAGAAACCAAAAGCTGTTTCCAAGAAACTGAAGCATATATTCCGAGCCCCAGATTTGATCGAGATGCTGCAAGTATTTAAGGGTAAGGAGAAGCATGGGAAGGATGTGGGTGTGGGATTCTTATGGTGATGGGGATGAAATGGAGGAGGGGATATAGTTTCAAGTTGAAACTAGAGGAGAGGGGGAAGTTCAAAGAAGAAATTTCTCGTGTTGAAGAAAACATCGTCATGTCTAAGGGTGAATGGCCAGGTGACTGGTTCTTCTTCTGATTCACCAGTTCATAACCTCACATTACTCCCCTTCCCTGCCTCCACTCTAGAGAGGAGATAGGTATCAGTGCTGACTCCTGTACTTCTAATCGACATCATTGATATTTTTATCATTTCAGAGCTGACAGATGCCCAACGTTACTGGGGTAAGAAGTTGTTACACCGTCTTCAAATCACCATGTTCTCTATCCCTTTTTGGAAGTTTTCATTGGATTTAATTGGATCTTATAATCTTAGCCTCATTTGTGCCCCCCACACAACATACACATAATACATTTCTCAATGTTCTCCCTTCTCCCAATCCCTCTGTACAAGTTCTTCCCAGTCACTTCCCAAGTTCCCTTTTCACAATATCACAAGATGAATCTACCCCATATCTGTCACCTAATCTTGTAATTTTTTTTTCTGCAGTGGACGTCACACTGAGTCCAGTCAATCTAAATTTGAGTCTTGTCCTTTCAGAAGATCAGAGACAAGTCATGTCTGTGCCCATTTGGCCCGTTAAGTGTTATAATTATGGAATCTTGGGCTCTCAATATTTCTCTTCAGGGAAACATTACTGGGAGGTAGATGTGTCTGAGAAAACTGCCTGGATCCTGGGAGTATACTGTAGAACATTTTCCCGCGATGTAAAGTTTGATGTTAGACGGTGTTCATACCATCAAAATATTTACTCCAGATACAGACCTCAATATGGCTACTGGGTTATAGGGTTACAGAATCAATTTGAGTATAAAGCTTTTGAGAACCCATCCCCCTCAAATCCCCAGGTCTTGACTCTCTCCATGCCTGTGCCTCCCCATCGTGTTGGCATTTTTCTAGACTTTGAGGCTGGCACTGTCTCATTTTTCAATGTCACAAACCATGGGTTCCTCATCTATAAATTTTTTAAATGTTGCTTTTCTCAGAAAATTTTTCCATATTTCAATCCTTGGAACTGTCCAGCACCTATAACCCTTTGCCCACCGAGCTCTTGAGCTTCCTTGTACTCTCACCTGCTCGCTGTAATGCCTGTTGTCCTGAGGCTTAGCTCCTGCACCTGAGCTCACCTATACCATTTGGTTGTCTCTTCCTTGCCATCTGCCTTCCTTCCTTTATGAGATTTACTCATTCTTGGAATGTACAGTATATTTGTTTGAGGTAGGAGAGTTGCTTATTTACCCTTTTGCAGATTCCCAAAGAAAAACATCTAATCCTCATTATAAATAGAGGAGGGTTGGCATAACATCCTCACCCTCTCATTTCTTCATATTTCCTTTATCACTGATCTGAAGACACATGGTAAAGCCTGTGAGCCACCATCCATGTCATCTAGGACAGTCCTTAGGAATCACCTCACTTACGTACATACATACATGCACAGACACACACTCACACACACACACAACTACAGAGTCTTTGAGTATATATTTGCTTATTGTCCAGGATATTCCATGTTCTTCAGGGAGGTAAAGAGAGGAGAGCATAGCAATATATGTACCAAGAGTGGAGATATTATGTCCAAAATATTTGAGTTCAAATTCTGTCTCTTCTTTTATAAGCTGTGTAATGGTGAATAAATTCTTTAACATCTCTGGGCTTATGTTTCCTATAAGACAACTTGAGATTCAATATGGAACCTAAGTCTTAGGATCGTTGTGAGAAACTAAATGTTACTAAATGTAATGATGCGAACAGTTAAGACAGTCACTAAACAAAAGGTTGGCAGTTCGAGTCTACCCAGAGGCACCTCAGAAGAAAGGCCTGGCAGCCTAATTCTGAAAAAGCAACTGTTGAAGACCCTCTGGAGCACAGTGCTGCTCTAACACACACGGAGTTGCCGTGAATCGAAGTCAACTTGATGACAACTGGCCCAGATATCTAAGTGCCCTATAAATCATACCATTTAGTTTCCTGATGACTGAAAAAATGTAAGCTGTGTCAATGTCCGGTGCCACAGGTTTGTCCCTTTTAAGGAAAATGATAGTTGTCTGTACTGAAATCTCATTTTTCCTGTTCCTAGATTCCAATGTCAAAAACATTCCAGCTCTTATTTTACAGACTTTTTTTATTCTGAGACTGAGTCTGTTTTTCGGGCCTTTTATTGGGAATGGGTCAGGAAACTGCAAACTTAGAATTTGCATAATCTGTCCAGTAAAGGGAGTCATGTTTAGGGACATCCTTTCTTATGAGGGATAATTGTTTGGTGTCCAGGTCTTTTCCTTGTGTTAGACACTGTACTTGCCACCCCATAAACTTTGCGTCTTTTTTTTTTTTAAAACCATTTTCAACGTCAGGGTGAGGAGTACATCTACCTGTGACAACAAAGGCACAAACTCTTCTTGGAAAAGTATGCATTACAAATTAGGGCAGGCTGTGCTGCTGCACAGAGCCCACATCAAGGTTTTCAGGGCTGTAGAGATAGAGGGTCAATGATTGTCCCAGTGGAATGGAAGGAAAATGCTTGGCCTGGGAATAGTATATATAGACACACACACGTAGGTATAAAAAAAAAAAATATATACATATAATTACGTGGATAAATATACATATGTAGATTATCTTTGGCCCAGTTAATCTTCAAAATATATGAAAAAGGAATGCGTATCAGGCAGTTAAAAGAATATATGAACTTATGAGATCTTTTTCCAGGTCCCGGTACTAAATGAGTGAAGGAGGCAGGATTAGAATTGGGTATGTGGTTCCCTGGCACAGGTGTCCTCTCCTCTATACCACACCACACCACACCACACCACACCTCCAGAGAGAAAGCAGGAGCCAGATTCTCTAGAATGTGGAATAATAGGGAAACCCCAGGAGATGCTGATTCTCAGGAGAAACCTGGAACATCATAGAGAAACCTTAATACCAGGAAGTACAGATTGATATACTCGATCCACCAGCCATAAATGAGCAGCAGCAAATCATGATAATGGCTAAAACTAAGTTTAACCACTTCACGATCAAAATGCTCTTGCTGGTGCTATGATGTAGAGGGTGAATCCTGTGGACAGCTAGGACCCTGGACTTTAAAACCAGACAGAATTTTATTATCATCCTGATGTTGCTATTTACCTGCCCTTATTAAATTAAGTAAAGGATTCAATTTCTCATTAGACATAAAAATACTGATACTTACCTGATAGGGATATTGTGGGAATTAAATAATAGAATGTTTTAATGATTTCCTCATTTACTAGCATGTAAGCACTGATCCAGAGTTGTGTCTATTAATTTTATTCAGGCTTCCTTCCTCTGTGACTTGATAAAAGTAATGTTAAAAATGTAAATCAATTTACTTTCAATATTAATATCGCTTCATTTGTTCTAAGAAATACAATAATTTGATTAAAAATAACAATTTTTAACTTTCATATGATTGTATAATGAGTGTTTCTTCATTATAAAAAATATTTGTTCCCATCTTAATAATCAGCTAGTCTTTTTTTAATAACTGTAATATCCTCTTTAGTCTAACTGAATGTACTCGATAAAAGTTTATTTTATTTTATTTTTCCCCATAGTAATTATCTTTCCTTGGAAACTCTTTTCTCTATTTGCCCAGCCGTCTCATGTTTTCAGTTTGCTTGTTCATATTAGTTCTCACAGCAATAGAAGAAGGGTCAGGAGTACTGTCATGGGCTCCTTCAGCAATGGTATTTACCAGTGTTTCCTTTCTCCAGAGCAGCCACTCTTTCCATTGAGGAGAATGGCTTCAGCTATCCTCAGGAATGAAGCAAAAGCCTGTTCTCCTCCTATAATGAGGCAGGAGGACAAATGATACTACAGTGGTATTTCTATATACAAAGAAGAACATGCAGAGACTGAAATTTACAACGTATTAGCATTTGCAGTTGCTCCGAAGAAAATGAAATAAAGAGTATGTTTGTGTGGCAGGCACAAAGTTGTGGTAGCGGTGTCGATCGTGATGGCCAAAGCTATGCGTTCCAGTATCTAAAGACCTCTTATCTATTCCATGCTTCTTCCTTCCCAATCCCTCCCCAGGTCTCATACCCATCCTTTTACGCTTTTCTTTCTTTGAATCTCTGAACTGACCTGACATCCTACGGCCAGCGAGCCAATGAGCTCCTTCCAGCCCTTGGGTAAGGTGTTCACATGAGCTTCAAGTGCTTTTTGGATGTGAAGAAAGATGCATGTTGGAGGGTTGGAGGATGTAAAAGCTGGCTCTTCTTTAGAGTCCCTTCACTTCAGGCCCCCAAACAGCCTTACTTACTAATCTTTTCTACCAATGGTTTCTTTGAGGCTAGTTCCCCTACCTCACTCAAATTCCTACAGGACAATCGTCAGATGTTCACTACTTTTCACAGCTTTTTCTTTGGTATTCGTTACCTTTCTTTGTGTTCCCTCTCCAAGTTGTGCCACAAACCTTAGCACACATTATGCATTTCAGAGTAGGTTGAGATAGGGCAGTTTTGGTCTGTAAAAGCTTGGATCACACTACAAGTTGTGCATTAGGGCTGCACAGACGACCTGCTACCTCTGGGACTGTATGGGAAGAGCTCATACAAAATTCATGTAGACAATGTGGAAGGAGGTCAGAAACTCGGGGATGACTGGGGTAATGTCCTAGAGACTTCCTCTGGTGCATTAGATTTACATTAGAGAGCCAGTAGGGAAATAAGGACCTGTCAGGGGACCAGAAAAACTGTGCCATTAGGCACTTGAATGCACCGTGCTCCTTTTTCTGCCATGCAAGATTTATCTCCAGAGCCGAGGATGTCAGCATGCTCCACCTTTCAGCTTGTTGTGTTCCGAGGTCCCGTGGAGTTATAAATTCTCCTTAGGGCTCTGTGTCGTCCATCTCCCCCTCCCACCCCCAGTTCTTAAAACTCTTGTTGAAGAAGAATTTAACGATCTCTTTGGGCCCATAAATTTTTAACAATTTCTGGCTTGAAAAGAATCTTGGCAAGGTAAAAATTAATGAAGTTAGTGAAGCGAGATTGAACAGGAGGCACTAAAGTAAGTCTGAGTAAACCTTAGGAAGAAAACAGAAAAGATTTGAGGAATTGTTGGCTAAAATAACACCAGAAAAATAGCAGAATTTCATTATGTATGACAGCAATTATGTTTATTGCAATAACAATAATAGAACAAAAACATGATTCTCCTCCATATGGTCAGTTCAATAAAAATTACATCTACAAATAAAACCTGTGTATGTATCTGTTGAACTTTCACTCCATATATACGACACCTTATCATAGACTGAAGGAGCCCTGGTGGCTCAAAGGTTAAGCGCTCAGCTACTAACTGAAAGGTTGGTGATTCAGACTCACCTAGTGGCTCCTCAGGAGAAGGACTTGTGAACAGTTTCTGTAAAGATTACTATCTAGAAAACCCTGTGGGGCAGTTCTACTCTGTCAGGTGGGGTCACTGTGAGTTAAAAGTTAATGGCATATGACAACAACATAGTAGATATAAGACAATAAGGAACAAGGTAGGCAAGGTCCGTGCTTATTTTCATGAAACCGACACTTGTAAAGTACCGGGCAAGATGGCAGGGACACTGAATGTTAGCATATGTGACAACAAAGATGATATGAAGGAAAAACTGCCACCCCTCAATACAATGTGTACAAAATTGAAATGAGTATCATTAAACTTGTGTCTTTTAGGCAAATGGTTTGTGCTCGACCACTAATCTAAAGGGTAACCTGAAAGTTGGTGGTTCGAACCTACTCAGCTGCACCACAGAAGAGAGTCCTGGCAATCTACTTTCCTAAAAATTACAGCAAAGAAAACTATGGAGCAGTTCTACTCCTTAACACATGGGGTCACCATTAGTCAGAATTGACTCCATGGCAACGGGTTTGGTTTTTTGGTTTATCATTAAATTTGAACATCATGAATTTTTTCATTGGTAGAACAAACCTTCCTGATACAGAAGAAAAGGGAACTGTCAGTATAGGTTAGCAATTATGTCACTATCATTGACAGTTCCTGCCTCATAAAAGTGAGCAGAAAAAAAAATAAAAAAAGAATTAGCTTATTCTACCAGCAACAAACAATGCCAAAATATCACTGCTTCAACTCTAAAAATTGATTTTTTAGCAACCTGTGTCTCCCATATCAGTTAGTGTGTAAAGACAGCTGTGCTCCAAAGAGTCACTCAGGGATCCATGTTAGGCAGGCTGCGCCTCCTTGTAGTTGCACTGTCCAGAACATGCAGTATGAATAAGAAGAAGATGGAACACAGGGCGAGAATGCATGTGCAGGAAATGTAAAATGTTCCACTTCTACTTCTGTTACCAGAGAATGGCCTTGGTTCTTGTCTTTGGTGTAGGAAAGAATTCAAACACTGAGACAAAGAGTGCCAGGCGAGCAGAGGTTTATTAGCAAGCAGGGGGTTAGTAGTAAAAGTACACTTGACTAGGAAGCGTCAAGGGGACAAGTCAGAGAAAGAATCCGAGTGCTCCCATAGTCGTTTTCTTAGGGTTTTATACTCCTTTTTTCTCTTGATCTGTCTGTGTTAACATTTAAAAGCCAGGACAAGACCCCTCCTATGAAGACTATTTCCTTGGCTTAGGGTTTAATTACGAAGTTAGAGATCTTATCAAGTTAGGGACTTTATCAAATCAAAGACCCCTGTAAAGATCATTTCCTTGGCGGAAACTTTAACTATGTAGGGACCATCTTATTGAGGAATGTCCCCACCCCCTGTCTGTTCCTTTGTTGAGACTGTCTTATTGAGGAACGTCACCACCCCCCTGCCTCTTCCTCTTCCCAGTGCAAGCTTTCCCCCTCCTCATTACACTTCTTGAATGACGATAAAGTAAAATTACCAAGCTTTTCCCTAAAGATGCAGGGAAGAGGAAAGAGTTATTCTTGCCTTATTAAACATAACCGTTTTTTGAAAAGATTCACCAAACAACTCCTAGGCGATGGTAGGGAGATTTGGCGGGGATGGGGGGTCGGGGTGGGGGGCAGCTAGAACTCTGGACCTGAGGGGAGGTTCGAGTTTGTAGAGCCACAACTGGGGTTGCAGCACAACTGGATAGGAGTAAGAATGTCACTGGATGTATAGGTGGCCCAGGCACCAAACTAAACCAAACCTGTTGCCCTCCACTCAACTGCGGCTCATAGCGACCCTACAGGACAGAGTGGAACTGCTACACAAGGTTTCCAAAGAGCAGCTGCTGACCTGAATCTGCCGAGCTCTTAACTACTGGGCTGGCTCAGGCACCAGAACACATAAAAGCATTACCCTCGCCCCAGGAGTCCTAGTGTCAGCCTTTCATTGGCCCCAAGTTTCTCTTTCTCCTTGTTTTCTTTCCTGCCAATAAAAAATTAACTTTCGTTTCTTCCTCAGCTCGTCTGTGGGAACTCCTTTGCGGAGTTCTGGCTGTTCTTTTGCCGGGTGAATTCCGGACCACACAGCTGCCCCTGGTGTGCTTTCTCTTTTCTACTCTGAATCCGAAATTCTCCACTGGGCGCTGAAGGTGCGTGGGGCAGGCAGTTTGTGGAGGCAGGGGGTCAAAAACTACTGAAGAAAAATTTGAATGTGCTTGATGAGTTTTATTTATGGTCCTGAAGCTGCTTCGAAGGAAACAAAAGAGCATTTCCAGGCTTCCCGCTCCCTGGCCAACTGAAGGGCCAATTGAGCCTGGGGGCGGGGCGGCCCTGAAAGTAGGAGAGCTTGAAGACGTGAAACAAAACAAACAGACAAAAAAGCTCGTTGCCATGGAGTGGATTCGGACTAATAGCGACCCTACAGGACAGAGTAGAACCGCCCCATAGGGTTTCCTTTTGGTGAGGAGCCTAGCTCTTAACCACTGTGCCACCAGGGCTCCTGAGGAAGGGAAACCAAAAACCTGTTGGCTTGGAGTGGATTGCGCCTCATAGCCATCCTATAGGACAGAGTAGAACTGTTCCGTTGAATTTCCAAGGGGTGGCTGGTGGATTCCAACTGCTGACCTTTTGGTTAGCAGCGGAGCTCTTAACCATTGCACCACCAGGGCTTCTGAAGACGTGAAGGGCCTTTTTTTTTTTCCTGGAGGGGCCGTTATTTCTCCTGGCTGAGTCTTCCCCCATCGCCTTCTTATTCTTATTGTGTTGCCTTTCCCTTCACCTAAAATAGTTCTTATCTACTGGGTTACTTTTACTGGGTTACTATCTAATTAGTGAAAACCCCTCTCCCTCCCTACCCCCCTCCCTCTCCCCCTCATAACCATCAAAGATTATTTTTGTCTCTGTTTAAACTATTTCTCGAGTTCTTATAATAATGGTCTTATACAATATTTGACCTTTTGCAAATGACTAATTTCACTCAGCATAATGCCTCCCAGGTTCCTCCATGTTATGAAATGTTTCCTGGATTTATCATTGTTCTTTATCGATGCGTAGTATTTCATTTCACCATACCTATTCTATCATGTATGCTGAGCAAATAATACAAGAAGCTGGACTATATCAAGAAAAACGGGGCATCAGGATTGGAGGAAGACTCATTAACAACCTGCGTTATGCAGATGACACAGCCTTGCTTGCTGAAAGTGAAGAGGACTTGAAGCACTTACCAATGAAGATCAAAGACCACAGCCTTCAGTATGGATTGCACCTCAACATAAAGAAAACAAAAATCCTTACAACTGGACCAATGAGCAACATCATGATAAATGGAGAAAAGATTGAAGTTGTCAAGGGTTTCGTTTTACTTGGATCCACAATCAACAGCCATGGAAGGAGCAGTCAAGAAATCAAAAGACATGTTTCCTTGGGTAAAGCTGCTGCAAAGGACCTCTTTAAAGTGTTGAAGAGCAAAGATGTCACCTTGATGACTAAGGTGCTCCCGACCCAAGCCATGGTATTTTCAATTGCATCGTGTGCATATGAAAGCTGGACAATGAATAAGGAAGACTGAAGATGAATTGACGCCTTTGAACTGTGGTGTTGATGAAGAATATTGAATATACTGTGGACTGCCAAAAGAATGAACAAATCTGTCTTAGAAGTACAGCTAGAATGCCCCCTAGAGGCAAGGATGGCGAGACTGCGTCTTACATACTTTGGACATGTTGTCAGGAGGAATTTGTCCCTGGAGAAGGACATCAGTGAGGTGGATTGACACAGTGGCTGCAACAATGAGCTCAAGCATAACAATGATTGTAAGGATGGCTCAGGACCAGGCAGTGTTTCGTTCTGTTGTGCATAGGGTTGCTATGAGTTGGAAACGACTCGAAGGCACCTAACAACAACAACAGTATTCCACTGTGTGAATATACCATAATTTATTTATCCATTCATCTGTTGATGGGCACCTTGGTTGCCCCCATCTTTTTGCTACTGTAAACAGTGCTGCAGTGAACATGGGTGTGCATATATCTGTTCGTGTAAAGGCTCTTATTTCTCTAGGATATATTCCAAGGAGTGGCTTTCTGGGTCATACGGTAGTTCTATTTCTAGTTTTTTAAGGAAGTGCCAAATCAATTTCCAAAGTAGTTGTACCATTTTACATTCCCACCAGCAGTGTGTAAGTGTTCTAGTCTCTCTACAACCTCTCCAGCATTTATTATTTTGTGTTTTTTGGATTAATGCCAGTCCTGTTGGAGTGAGATGGAATCTCATTGTAGTTTTGAATTGCATTTCTCTAATGGCTAATGATGGTAAGCATTTCCTCATATATCTATTAGCTCCCTGAATGTCTTCTTTAGTGAAGTGTCTGTTCATTTCCTTTGCCAATTTTTTAAGTGGGTTGTTTGTCTTTTTGTAGTTGAGTTTTTGCAATATCGTGTAGATTTTAGGGATCAGACACTGATCGGAAAGGTCATAGCTAAAACCTTTTTCCCAGTATGTACGTAGTCTTCTTACTCTTTTGGTGAAGTCTTTGGATGAGCATAGGTGTTCGATTTTTAGGAGCTTCCAGTATCTAGTTTCTCTTCTGGATTGTTAATAATGTTTTGTATACTGTTTTTGCCATGTATTAGGGCTCCTAGCATTGTGCCTATTTTTTCTTCCATGATCTTTATCGTTTTAGATTTTATATTTAGGTCTTTGATCCATTTTGAATTGGCTTTTTGCATGGTGTGAGGTGTGGGTCTTGTTTCATTTTTTTGCAGATGCATATCCAGTTATGCCAGCACCATTTGTTAAACAGATTGTCTTTTCCCCATTTAACTGACTTTGGGCCTTTGTAAAATATCAGCTGCTCATATGTGGATGGATTTATGTTTGGATTCTCAATTCTGTTCCACTGGTCTATGTGTCTGTTGTTGTACCAGTACCAGACTGTTTTGACTATTGTGGGTGTATAATAGGTTCTAAAATCGGGTAGAGTGAGGCCTCCTGCTTTGTTCTTCTTTTACAGTAATGCTTTCCTTATCTGGGGCCTCTTTCCCTTCCATATGAAGTTGGTGATTTGTTTCTCCATCTCATTAAAAAATGTGAAGACTTAATTTTTTTGTGTTGTGATTTTTTTATTGATGGCATTTATTTTCAGTAGTGGAACGAATGCAGATTAATCAGCTGTGTTTAAATTTTTGGCTGGTAATATGGATTTTGAGAAATACCGTGTTGGCAGACATTTCCCCACCAAACTTTGGCGTAGTCTGTGTAATCCAAGGAGTATCTGTATGTGGATTCACAGCTTGATGTGAGAGATGGGGGTGGGAGTGCTTGGAGGATACCCTTTGCCATCGATTCGACTCCAACTCATAGTGACCCCATAGGACAGAGTAGAACTGAGCCGTTGGGTTTCTAAGGAGCAGCTGGTGGATTTGACCTTTTTGGTTAACAGCTGATCTCTTAACCACTGTGCCACCAGGGCTCTCTGATGTGGGATAACCAAAGCAAACCCTTTTGCTGTCCAGTGGATTCCGACTCAGAGAGACCCTATGTGGGATAGGGGACGCCAAATAGAATGGTCCTGGCCAGGAATGAGGAAGACATCAGACTGCCCACTGCAGTTTCTCCATTGCCTTCCATTCATAAATTTTTATTACCTAACTCTGGGGATGCTGGTTGAGTCCTCACCTCTTCGAGAGAGCCTAGTTTCAGGCTAGGACTTCCTGAGGGTCCTAGTGACGGAAGCCCTCGAGAGGGAGGCTATAGAGGCTCCAAGGGCCACAACCCAAGCTGTTGGGTCAGTTCTGCACAGGGGCTGGCAGAGAAGACAGTTTACTGCCTGGACCTGCTCTGGGAGGAAATAAGTCCTTTGGGGAGAGCAATAGGGGAAAGTTAGAAGGATCTTTGAAACCTAATAGTTTATTAATGCCTGTCATTGCATCAGTGTAGTATTTCGGCAAGGATCTCCAGATAAATTTCATGTACCCTGTCCTCTCTATCTTTAGGATCCTTGATGGTGTGAGGGCTGTCAGCTCCACAGCCTTTTCTTAGCTCCCTCATTCTATTAAAGCCCTAAGTCCAGACTCAAAAAACTATTGTAGTTCCCTAAAAATCACTAACCTTGCTTATCCTTCTCTTTGCGCCCTATCTGCCACAAAAGTAGAGTTCTACTGAGAGATAAGGAGCATGAGGAACATTTAGGAAGAATTTCTAGAAGTGGCACCTTTTAATAAGATATGATTAGTCGTTTGATTGGTATTAATGATATAAAAAGATAACAGAACAAGTAGCCTGATTACAAGATCTTGACACCCATGATAAAGGGAGTTAAAGTAGGTGAGAGTTTTTGTGTGTGTGTGTGTGTGTGTGTGTGCTTTAAGTGAAAGTTTGCAATTCAAGTCAGTCTCTCATACAAAATCTTATACACACATTGTTATGTGACCCTAGCTGCTCTCCCTACAATATGAAAGCACATTCCTTCTCTCCACCCTGTATTTCCTGTGTCCATTCAGCCAGCTCCCATCCCACTCTGCCTTCTCATCTCACCTCCAGACAGGAGCTGCCCACGTAGTCTCATGTGTCTACTTGAGCTAAGAAGCACACTCTTCACCAGTATCATTTTATGTCTTAAAAAAAAAAAAAAAAAAAAATTTTTTTTTTTTTTTTTTTAAGACATAAAATGACTTAAAGTCCAGTCTAATCTTTGTCTGAAGAGTTGGCTTCGGGAATGTTTTTAGTTTTGGGCTAACAGAGAGTTCAGGGACCATGACCTTTGGGGCCCCTCCAGTCTCAGACCATTAAGTCTGGTATTTTTACTAGAATTAGAGGCCTGCATCTCACTCTTCTCCTGCTCCATCAAGGATTCTCTATTGTGTTCCCTGTCAAGACAGTCATTGGTGGTAGCCGGGTACTGTCTAGCTCTTCCAGTCTCAGGCTGATGGAGTCTCTGGCTTATGTGGCCCTTTCTGTCTCATGGGCTTATATTTTCCTTGTGTCTTTAGTGTTCCTTATTCTCCTTTGCTCCAGCTGGGTTGAGACCAACTGATGCAACTTAGACGGCCACATGCTAGCTTTTAAGCCGCCAGAGGCCACTTACCAAAGTGGGAAGCAGAATGATTTCTTAATACACTTTGTTATGCCAGTTGACCTAGATGTTAAAGGAAGAGTTTTGATTAATCATCCCATTTCTCATGGAAGATACAGCTGCATCCCAGGCTGACTCAAGCAGATGGTAAATCCAGTCAAAACTCTTTTCTCACTTAACTTCTTATCGGACCGCATCTTTCTTTGGCTTAGTTGACTTGGATATTGTCGCCTCTGGAATATCATCCTTGCCCCCTTCCCCACCCAAAGTTTTGTTGGGCACCTGTCTTCTGAACTTGCTCAGTTCACCTGTGTCATGACACTTATCACCGAGTTTTAGAATTCTTTTGTTACTTTCCTGTTTCATCTTTTATTATGGTAGAATTATAGGGAGTACATGCTGAATGGTACTAGATGGCATTGCCCAGCCTAAGTGTTCCTTTCCCATATAAAAAAAAAAAAAAAACTAGAACCATCAGTAAATTTGAGGCTTCATCAAGCCTCAAGACATAGTTTTGTCCCTGTCACAAAAGAACAAAGTTCTGTCTCTATCCGTATGTTTTTGGTTTTAAAATCACCAACTTACTGTCTTTTAGTGTGTTTGTGGCTTGTCTTTGTTGCCCCTTTGACATTTTGAGTTTTCATTCTTATAAGTCCAGATGAAAGAAGAAGACTCAACTGTAATCATCTGTGCAATCATCTGACATTTATGGAAGCCAGCTGACCTGGGAATTCTGTTAGGTAGATGCCACTCAGATTCCTTTATCTACCTCTCCACCTACTGCAGGGCCCTCGGTCATTGTTAATAGAGGGCCACTCCCCCTATGTGGGGCTCTGGCTCCTCCGACATTTTTTCTTCTGTGTCTATTGCAGTTGAGGCTCCTTTGGCATCAGCTCTTCTTAGCCCCACTATGAACACAAGATCCACAGCCCCAAAAAAGAATGCATGCTATTTGGCTCTTTACACCGTAGGCTCTTGGGGCTTTTCCACAGTGATTGGATCTGGTGGGATGAAAGATAACTACAGTCCCTGCCCGTATGGTTTAATCATAGCTATGGTCAAAAACCATTTCAGGAGGTAGCATATGATCAAGAACTGATGGTACATAAGGAAGATGTCCAACTTGCACTGCAGGCATTGGCGAAAAAGAAGTCTTCAGGAATTGACAGAATAGCAACTGAGATGTTTCCACAAATGGATACAGCGCTGGAGATGCTTACTCATCTATGTCAAGAAATTTAGAAGACAGCTGTCTGGCCAAGCTACTGGAAGCGATCCATATTTGTGCCTGTTCCAAAGAAAGGTGATCCAACATAATGTGGAATTATTGAACAATATCATTAATATCACGCATAAGTAAAATTTTGTAGAAGATAATTCAAAAAAGTTTGCAGCAGTAAGTCTACAGGGAACTGCCAGAAATTCAAGCTGGATTCTATATCTTCTGAGAGGATGTAGAAAGAGGGATAACATTGCTGATGTCAGATGGATCTTGGCTGAAAGCAGAGAATACCAGAAAGATGTTTGTCTGTATTTTATTGACTTTGTGAAGGCATTCGACTTTGTGGATCATAACAAATTATGGATAACATTGAGAAGAATGGGAATTCCAGAGTACTTAATTGTGCTCATTTGGAACATGTACATAGACTAACAGGCAGTCATTTGAACAGAACAAGGTGATACTGCATGGTTTATAATCAGGAAAGGTGTGCGTCAAGGTTGTGTCCTTTCACCATACTTACACTCAATCTGTAAGCTGAGTAGATAATCCTAGAAGCTGGACTATATGAAGAATAATGTGACATCAGGATTGGTGGAATACTCATTAACAACCTATGATATGATATACAGATGACACAACCTTGTGTGGTGAAAGGAAAGAGGACTTGAAGCACTTACTGATGAAGATCAGAGACTAAGCCTTCAGTATGGCTTGCAGCTCAACATAAAACAAAAATCCTCACAGCTGAACCAGTAAGCAACATTATGATAAGCAGAGAAAGTATTGAAGTTGTCAAGGATTTCATTTTACTTGAATCCACAATCAATGCCCATGGAAGCAGCAGTCAGGAAATTAAATGACATATTGCATTGGCCAAATCTGCTGCAAAAGACGTCTCTAAAGTGTTAAAAAGCAAAGATGTCACTTTGAGGACTGAGGTGCACATGACCCAAACCATGGTGTTTTCAATTGCCTCATATACATGCAAAAGCTGGGCAGTGAATAAGGAAGACCAAAGAAGAATTGACATCTTTGAATTATGGTGTTGGCAAAGAATATTGAATATACCATGGACTGCCAGAGAATGAGTAAATCTTTCTTGGAAGAAGTACAGCCAGAGTGCTCCTTGAAAGTGAGGATGGTGACACTCTGTCTTATGTACCTTGGATGTGTTATCGGGACGGACCAGTCCCTGGAGAAGGACATCATGCTTTGTAAGGTAGAGGATCTGCGAAAAATAGAAAGACTCTGGACGAGATAAATTAACACAGTAGTTGCAGCATTCAGCTCAAACATAGCAATTTGTGAGGATGGTGCAGGACCACACAGTGTTTAGTTCTGCCGTAACATAGGGTCTTCAAAAGTCCGAACCAACTCAGTGGCACCTAACAACAATGACAATGGTCAAAAGCCAGGGAGGACATAATCATATGATGTAATAACCTGGGCTTGCCAGTCATCAGAGCCTGATCTGGCCCATAATCCCTGCAGCCAGGGGCTGTCTGCATATGGCCTTAGACTGATTTTCAGTAACTGTACCATGGGTTCATTATGCCACCTGTGCACTGTCATCCTTATTCCTCAGTAGGTTCATTTCATGCATGATGGGGGAAGTGGGCTGTTTTTCCAGGCCTATAGTTATCTCCCCACACACATAGTTATCTCCATACAGTCTTCACCACTGCTCCCTCACCTTCTCAGAGGAAGTGAAAGATTAATTGCTTGTTAAATACCACCTATCTTTCTATCACCGTGAAACCTTGGGAACCATCAGTACACTACTATCTAGTTAGATCTGCCCATTCTTTTCTTTTTGCTTCACAGTTATTTGACTCTATTGTGACCAGGTTATGAGAGTCAGCACCACTGTGATACCCACTCCTTGACCACTAGCAGTAGTTTGGGTTTGGATTGCTGCGCCCACTCACACAGCCCAGTAGGGCATAAACTGGCCAATTCTGCTTAGCTTAGGAGATACAGGGCAGGAGACACAACATGCCAGCATGGCTACCTCAGTGAATTCTCAGCGAGGGTCCTTATAGTGCAATGGGAGGCCCTTTATTCTTCTCATGACGGCTCATTTGTAAGAGTACAAAAGCACGTGGATGCATGTGAAACTATCTCAGCTTAGGTAGGCTGCATGCTCAAAAGGAGTGTTTTGTTTTTTTTTTCTGTATTGTACTTTAGATGAAGGTTTACAGGACCAACTAGCTTCTCATTAAACAGTTAGTACACATAATGTTTTATGACATTGGTTAACAACCCCACGACATGTCAACGCTCTCCTTTCTTGATCTAGGTTTCCCTATCACCAGCCTTCCTGTCCCTCCTGCCTGCTAGTCCTTGCTCCAGGAATGGTATGTCTCTTTAGTTCATTTTGTTATATGGGCCTGTCTAGTCTTTGGTGAACCTTAAGAATGACTTCCTTACTGAGCTAAAAGGGTGTCTGGGGGCCATACTCTCGGGGTTTCTCCAGTCTCTGTCAGGCAGGAGAGATTTTCTTCTAAAAGTCAGAAATCCAGAGACCTCCAAGGAACTATTTGATTATGAGAGCCACAACTCCTTGTAGATGCTGAGGCCTTACTCAACCAACTGACATTTAAGGTCCATTCAAGGTTTTCGCAGTCTAAATGCACTGTACATATTAGGCCATTTTTACTCTCAGTAATGTGGCCAGCAAAGCAACTGACATTCCTCTTTATCTTAACTCATTGGGTTTGTAGCAAAAAAAAAAAAAAGAAATTCCTAGAAGATAAGGCCAATGTCTTTTTACAAGAAGAAGTGGCTCAGGCCTGATGACAACTCTTTATTCCCACATATCCAATCTGATTCCCAACCCTGTCACTTTTACCTCACCTTATTTCTCACTCTCATCTCTCCATTTCTTCCTTCAACTTGCCCTGCAAGCTCCCGTTATCTATCTGTCCCTTGGGCAACTGTACGTGCATTCTAACTGGTATTTCCACTTCCACGCTGGATCCCTCTAGCCTTTCACAACCCAAATGAAATCCTGTTACGTCCTCACTCTACTTTTCATGGGAAAATTTTGACAATTTCTCCTTGCTTTTAGGAAAGATTATGTACAATATGTATTATTTGGGAAGTGCTATATCTTCTGGTCACTGTTGTTTCATGTGGTACCAAAGGCGTAGTAGCTCTCCATATACTAACCGCACTGACGTTTTAAAACTCATAGAAGATGCCATGTTTTCCATGAACATTGCATTCACTTGTGTAATCTCTTCTACCTAAAACATTCTTCCTCTTTCTTATCCCATAGTTCCTTGATATTCTTCAGCTTTCAGTTTATGTTTTCTTTTTTGAATTTTTGATAGCCTCTTATTTGTACCACTATTTGATTTCACAACGTGTACCTCTCTCTAGGCATGTTTATCACATATGCCCTTTTGTACTTATATAGCTGGTTATTTAATTTACTATGACTGTCCAGGTGACTGCTAGGTCCATAATGATTTAAACCTTCTTTTTAGTATTATCTTTGTATTTTTGGATTTTAGTCCAATTCTTATACTATTTATCATCAATTATAATTTGTTGGATGATCTTACCTAATATTTTGAAACTTCTCTCTCAAGACTGACAGCCATCTCATCTGTTTCTGTTTCTCAGGTCTCATGTGTAATCCTATGAATGTATCTTCATGCCCTCCCTCCCTACCATCCAAATACATACACACCTTTAGACTCCTGTCAACAACATCCTTGCCGTATTTCCGGGTCAAGGTGAAATTACACCATTTTACAAACACGAGATTACTCAGAACCTCCTAAATGGTCTGGATTTCTCCAATCCACACTCTTATTCCTATGGGTATTAATTGCGTTCTTTAAGTTATCTCTGCTCATCTATGTTTAACTTCTAGGGTAGCAGACAGATTTCTGAAGAAGGACCCTAAATATGATAGGTTTATCTCACCTCTATGTACTGAAGATAAACAATCTTTTTAAGTAATTTACTTCCTCTATTTCTACACCTGAGTTTGCTGTAACCATGTACATACACATACTGTATCATTTATTGTATAGTGATAATAAAAGAAATTGCAAATGTACAGCAAATGTTGGGACTGGTTACACTGCAAATGAGCTAGTCAGAGTGAGCCCTTTGGATAACAGGACTTGTAAGGGGAGAGTTGACTGAAGTATAAGAGTGAGTCATACTGATATCGGGAACATTTCACACTGAGCAAAGAGCAAATGTAAAAGCCCTGAGGCATCAGTGGATTTGGTTCTTTTAACATTGAAGATGTGTCTTGGGCATGGGAAATAAAGACATGATAGACGATGGACCACACAAGGATCTCACAAGTTTGTTCTTATGCCCAGTAGGTATAAAGGAAAATACTCCTTAGCACAGCTAAGGATGGAAATTATTATGTGACATGAAGTAAGAATAAGGTGTTTGAAATTATTATTGAAAGCCTTTTTTGCCAGGTGATTGAACTTTCCTATTTCTCTCCCTCTTCTTTTTTGTCCTTCAGTATTTCAGTCTTCTTGGGCTGTCCTCGATTTCTGCACAAGTTTCTTTTTTTTTCCCCTATATTTCTATGAATTTGTCGAGCAGCCTAAGAGTCTGAGCAAGAAGAGCCTCAGAAGTCAGGACAGGAAGAATCCAGGGGAGCAGTGCAATGGCTTCAAAAATCCTGGTGAACCTAGAGGAGGAAGCAACCTGCCCCATCTGCTTGGAGCTCCTGATGGAACCCATAAGCCTAGATTGTGGCCACAGCTTCTGCCAAGCCTGTATCACTGAAGATAATAAGAAGTCCATGGTCAGCCAAGAAAATGAGAGCAGCTGTCCTGTCTGCCGGATCAAATACCAGCCTGGGAACCTACGGTCTAATCAGCATCTAGCCAGCATGGTAGAGAGACTTAAGGAGGTGAAGATGAGTCTAGAAAAAGAAGAGAAGGAAAATTACTGTGTCCACCATGGAGAGAAACTCAGGCTTTTTTGTAAACTGGATGGGAAGTTCATTTGCTGGCTTTGTGAGAGGTCTCAGGAGCACCGTGGTCACCCTACATTCCTTGTGGAGGAGGTTGTCCCGGAGTACCAGGTGAGACCAGGGTGGAGGGAAACAAGGTAGAAAATAGAACCTCATGGAAATCACCACTTTCCATTGTACTTTAATTACTTTGTCACCATAGACCTGAGGTCTGTTACTTATTTCCATACCCTACACTCCTAGGCCTGAAGGACATTCCTGCGTATTTCACCCTTTTAAATAATACACCTTGAATACAGACTCTTGGCCAGGGGTAGATAATGTTGTACCTTCTGCTAGTTGGGTGAATATTTGGTGGCCAAATGAAACTCTCATTGCCCCAGCTAGAGGGCAGCTGCGGAACTTGATAGGTCAAAAGGAAAGGACTTTTCAGGTTCTTTTTCTAGGACAAGATAGAATAATGCTATTCTTGATGAGGTAAAAATCACTTCTGTCATCTGAGATGTAAAGAGTACATTCATCTTCTTAGATTTTTTTTTTTCCAAGTCATAGATACTGAAGCCAGTCTCACAGCTTTTGTAAACTCTTGTCTCTTCTCTGATTAGTCTGATTTCTCCCTCAATTTAACCTCTATCCAGGTGCTAAGAAAGCTCATAGTTTGATTGTTATGTGATTCAATTTTCACAGAAGAATCTTCAGGCAGCCTTTGAGAGTCTTAGCAAGGAGCAGAAGAAAGCTGAGAAGTGGAAAGCTGACCTCAGAGAAGAGAGGGACTCCTGGAAGGTAGGAAAAGTCTCTTTCTGAGGAAGTTCTGAGAGGTTCATTGGCAGGGTCCTAGTCACAAGAACGCCTTGACCTCTTTGTTCGCTGATAGTTAACGAGTTCATTAAACACTTGATTAGTGCTGTTCTCTGTCCCTTCCCTGATGGAAGGTTAGAGGGTGGAGAGTGAATCTGTTAGAAATGAATGCAAGTATTTATAGCCAAAGATACAGAGGTTACTTTCTGGTGAGGAAGGCTGGTGAATCTTGTGTCCCAGTCCTGTCATAGTATCTAATGCTGTGACTCCTCTGATGGAAGACATTTGACATGGCCCAGGGTTTTGACCTCAGTGTTAAACATTGAGCTGGTGGTGGGGGTGTGGGGAAGTGGTGAGTCATGCAAGGAGACATGAGTGCCCTGGGAAGCTCTGTGAAAGATAAGCCTCATCTTGGTATTTCACTTTGGCTCAGGATAGGCTTTGATATGGCTGACTTGTAGCCATTGTTTTGGGAAGTGAGGGAGGGAAAATAATAGGAAAAAAATAACAGCTTCCCCCCAGTTGCTTTCCTGATTCTATATTCCACTCCTTTGAGAATTTACCAAAGAAAATAGTTCCATTCCTGGGTTCTAGCCAATTGCAAAATAAACCCTCTGCTAATATAGACTACACGCCTCCCCCTCCGCCCCTTCTCATCTCTGAAGAAATACATACAGACTGAGAGACAGAGTGTCCGGGAAAACTTCAGTCAGCTGAGAAGTATCCTGGACAATGAGGAGCAGAAGGAGCTGGAGGAGCTGAAGAGCGAGGAGGAGAGTGTTATGCAGAACCTGTCAGAGGCTGAAAATGAGCTGGGCCAGCAGAGTGATGATGTGAAAAAACTCATGTCAGATCTGCAGCATCGGCTACAAGGGACAACAATGGAGATGCTGCAGGTTCGACTTGGGAGAGAACCTCTGTATTTGAGATTTGAGAAAATTAAGACTAAATGTCTTCTTTTCTGCGTCACTGAACTTTTTCTTGTGGTGCCGCTAAAGTTCATTTGGTCCTATGGTACCAGTTCCCAGCATGTATTCCAGAGATTATAGGAGTAATTGACTGCATGAATACCAAAGGAAAATCTCCTTTTTATTGATTTATGAAGTGCAGTGAAAAAATTTGGAGAAATTGGAGAAAAGATCCGTTGTATCCAGTGACGTTCTCTGAGCCCCTGTTATCTGTGATCTAATGTTGAACATTTGTCCAACACCTGTTCACTCAGTTTAATCGCAGGCAAACGAATACTCTTTGGATTCCAACGATATTTTTTCCCCTTCTGTCCTTGTAGGATAAGTTGGGATCTGTCCCCTCCTCTGTTTTCTGAAATAAAATTTGTGAAGGGTTGGTATTATTTCTCCTTCAAATATTCAACAGAATTTGTCAGTGAATCTATATTAGACCAAGCTTTCCTTTTTGGAAAGATTTAAAATTTCTTTACTTGTAAAGGTTTATTTCAATTTTTTTTTTCCTCTCTTTATTTCTTCTTATATCAGCTTTTGGTAATGCATGTCTTTCTAAGAGTTTTCCATTTCATCTAAGTTGTCTAATTTGTTGACATAATATTGGGCACAGTATTTCCTTATATTCCTTTTCATTTCTGTAACTCCCTTAGTGATGTCCTCTCTTTCATTACTGATTTTAGTAATTTTTTTTCTCCTTTTTTTTTTTTCTTGCTCAGTTTTTTGGTCAATTTTGTTGATCTTATCAAAGAACTTTTTTTGTTTCATTGATTTTGTCTATTTTTTAACCTTTCTGTATGTAAAAATGGCATGACTGGCAGATCTTACTTCCTCTAACTTCACAAGGAAAGGAAGAAGGCACGATCAAGATCAGCAGCCCCAGGCTGGTTCCTGTGAGGCAGAGGTCAGACATGTCTCCATCTTCCAACTTTTTTACCAAATTCTGACACCAGCCATCAGTCCCTCCCACGGTACTCTCTCCTTCTCTGCTGGGTTCAATAATTTGTTGCAGTGACCACACAGAACCTAACAGACAATACAGTTACGGGGTTTAGTAGGGAAGTAACAGGCTACATTTCAGGATCAGGCATGACTCAGGATACAGTTCTTCAGTCAGGACAGCTTCTTTTCAGCCATGCCTGCAGGCAAGCTTCTCTGTGGCCCTTGGCCTCTCTGACCCTTGACCCCTTAGCCCCCAGCTTGGCCTCTGCCCTGCTTGGGCAAGTATTACACAGCTCTTTAGCTCTGCCAATAAATGCCAAAAAGGACCCCAGTCTGCTAGTAAGCCTCAGCCTGAGAGAGCTCATCTTTCTCCCTCTGTGGGCCGGAAAGCCCACCGTGCTGTCTCCTCCTGATCTTCTGGTCCTGCTGCCTGTTTCTCTGCCACTGTTTTTCACCATCTTACACTGCCTCCAGTGTTACAGCTTTCTGTCTCCTGGGTCTAGAACGTTCTCAGTGCAGGGATCCCGGGTCCAGAGGACACGCTTCACTACTAGCTCTTCTTTCTTGGTGGTAGTGAGATCCCCTCTCTGCTCTCGAATTGGCTCTTTTTTAAGCCTAACCCCCCTCCTCAAAAAAAACCAAGCTCATTGCTGTTGAGTCAACTTTGACTCATATTGACCCTATAGGACAGTGTAGAAGTTGAGTATCTTTTCAAGTGTTTGATAGTCATTTGAATATCCTTGGTGAAATGTCTGTTCAAATCCTCTGCCTATATTTTGATTGGGCTGTTTTTTTGTTGTTAAGTTGTAAGAGCTTATATATTGTAGCTATTAAACCCTTATCTGATATATGGTTCCCAAAAGTTTTACCTCAGTCTGTAGATTGTTTCTTCATTTTGTTGATGAAATAAATCCTTTGATATACAAAAGTTTTCAGTTTTGAAGAGATCATGTTTATCTATTTTGCCTTTTGTTGCTTGTGCTTTCAATGTCATATCTGAGGATCCATTGTTGAAGACTAGGTCCCTATGTTTTCTTTTAAGAGTTTTATGGTTTTAGGTCTTACTTTTAGATCTTTGATCCATTTTGAGTTAGTTTTCCTATGTGGCATGAGGTATAGATCCAGGCTTATTCTTTTGCCTGTGGAAATGTAATTGTCCTGGCACAGTTTATTAAGGGAGACTATTTTTACCATTGGATGGATTTTTAGCTCCCTTGTCTAAGATCAGTTGACCATAGTTGGATGTGGTTATATCTGGACTCTCAATTCTATTCCATTTGCTTATATGTCTATCGTGATACCAGTATTAGACTATTTTGATTACTGTAGCTTTATATTTTCAGGTTGAGAAGTATGAGTCCTCCTACTCGGTTTTTTTTTTTTTTTTTTTTTTCCAAGGTTGCTTTGGCTATTTGGGGTCCTTTGCTGTTTCTGAGGGTTGGCTTTTCCATTTCTGCAAAGAAGGCAATTGGGGAGGGGATGCTGGAGCTGTGGGTATGTGGCACTAGGAAGGGAAAATGTAAGGACCATGTAGGAAATGCTTCTCTTACCTCTTTGTTCTCATCTTTGGCATACGCCTCTCTGGATGTCTTTGAAGCAGTTCCCTGCTCACCTTTACAGGGTTCTGCTGATTCAGACACAAAGTTTATATTTCTTGATATTCTTGTGGAAAGATCGGGAACTTACTTCTGCTCTTATTTCCATCTTCCTGGAAGTTTCATCCCTTTCTCTTTAGCTGGCTTCCTTTATATTAAATATATATATATTTAATGGTACTATTATAATTTCCCAGATTTTTAAACTCTGTTTCTTTGAGTTGTTTTCCTAGTGATTGCTCTAGTAATTGCAGTGTGCATCTTATCCTATCACAGTATAGTTCAGATCAATAAAGTTAATTCCAATAAAATATAGAGACTTGACTCCAATATTGTTTCATTTCCTCCCTGTTCTTTGTGACATTATTATCATATATATATGTCATGTAAACTTGGTGCCATTGAGTTGATTCCGACCCATAGCAGCCCTATAGGGCAGAGTAGAACTGCCCCATAGGATTTCCAAGGAACGGTGAGTTCGAACTGCCAACCTTTTGGTTGGCAGCTACTCTGCCACCAAGGATCCATATATTACATGTATATGTATAATTATCAATTGTATTTTTAATTATTGCTTTAATAATCTGAGGTTTTTTAAAGTGGCTAACAAAAGAAATGAGAAAAATATTTATAGTCTTTTTTATTGTTGTAAAAATAGAGGTAACACAACATTTACCAATTCAACACTTCTCATGTACAGTTCAAATGCAGCCGTTACCAACATCCATTGACATTTTCCATCCCCCTAAACAGAAACTCATTGCTATCATCTTTTATATTAATCTAGATTTTATACCATTTCTTCTAGTCTTCAATTCTCCTTATGGATTTGAGTAGGAATTTTCTTTCTGGCTGAAGGACTTTCTTTAACTTCTTCTATAATGCTGCTCTGCCAACAATAGACTCTCTCTGTCTTTATCAGGGAATGTGTTTATTCTTCTTCATTTTTGAAGCAAATTTTGCTTCATATATAATTCTCTATTGTTGGTTTTTAGATTTTTTTTCAGCACTTTGAATCTGCCAATCTAGTGTCTTCTAGCCTCCATTGCTTTCAGATGATGACTCAGCAAGCAATCATATTGTTGGTGTCCTGTGTGTGATGTTTTTTTTGTTTTTTTTTTACCTCTTTCTGTATTAAATGTTTCCCCTATGTCATTGTTTTCAATGATGTGCATAGGTGTAGATTTCATTGTATATATCTAGTTTGTGGTCATTGAGCTTCTTACTTAGATAAGTATATTATATTTATAGAATTTGAATTTATCCTATTACTTCTTCAATTTTTTTTTTTTTCTCTTCTCTCCTTTTGGGACTCCATTTATAAAAATGTTGGTACATTTATCGCTATACTGCGGTTCTCTGAGGCTTTTTTCTTTTTTCTCCCGGTGCTTTAGATTCTAAGGCTGCTAACCAAAAGGTTGGCAGTTTAAATCCACCAGCTGCTCCTTGGAAAGCCTGTGGGGCAGTTCTATTCAGTTCTATAGGATCGCTATGAGTCGGAATCGACTCAACAGCAATTTTTATTTTTGCGGGGGCTTTTTAGATTCGAAAATTTCTATTGGTGGACCTTCAGGTTCAGTGATATTCTTCTGCCATCTTAATCTGCTGTTGAGCTTCTCAAGTAAATATTTCATTTTTGTCATTTGATTTACAAATTACAGAATTTACATGTTTAAATATAACTTTATGTCCCTCTTGGGAATCTCTATGTGTGAATTCATTTTTATCCTACTTTAATTCTTCAAGCATTGACTCCTTTAGATTTTAAATCTTTTTACAATAGCTGCTTTGAAGTGTGTTGTCACCTAACTCTCACATCCGGGGTCATTCAGAGGCATTTTATATTGACTGGTATTTTTCCCCATGAGTATGGGTCGTATTTACTTGTTTCTTTGTGTAGCTCATAAATCTTATTGAAAAATAGTCATTTTAATACTATGTCATTGCATTGCTGGATTCTGAACCCCTCCCCGAAGGCTGTTTTTGTTTTTCTTTTAGTTACTTGCCTGGGACACATTTATAAAACCTGTCCTCCCTTTGGTGCATCGCTGCTGATGTCTCAGTTTCAGAGAAAAAAAGTATAAATTTTAAGCATAGCATCCAAGGGTTGCCCTGTGTGCCAGTGCTTGTCTGATCACTGAGCATGAACAGAGAAGTTAGGTCCAGCCACTTGAGGCAATAAAGTTGCTGTTCTCATCTAATGGATCTGTGTTTTGTTAGGGGAGCATGTTCAAAGTTCAGGCCATTTTATGATCTGGTATGTTTTTTAGTTTCTGTTAGGTAATTTCAAACCTCCTATGCATATGTCTGCATCATTCAGATTGGCCAGGATTTTGTGGTTGGCTTGACCCTTCTCTGTTCTCCACTGTGGATACATCCAACTTTAGACAAGAGTATAGTTTCCGCAATCACTACTGCAACCTTAGGCTAGTAGAGTTACTGGCCTGTCTCAATCACCTGCCTCTGAGAATGCCACCTCTGCCAACAATGTCACTGTGTGAGTATTACCCAGTGCTCCAAATCTAGTGAGCCCCCTTCAACTATGACAGCAAAGTGGTGCAAACTCATTGCATGCCCCATTCTCAGAAAATCTATGTATCATCTCATTTGCAAAAGTGGTGATGGGAGCAGCCTCAAGCCAAAATGCTGGATATGCCCACTATTCTTAGCTCAAGAAAGATTTGTTTTACCTTCCTTTACTCCTTCTCTAACTCTCTTCCTATCTTTACGTAGATACAGGTTTCTGACATACATCATTTCCTTCTATCTGAAGAACTTATCCTAACATTTCTTGCAGTGCAGGTCTACTGGTAACAAATCCTCTCAGTTTTTGTCTGAAAAAGTCTTTATTTCTCCTTCATTTTTCAAAACCAGTTTTACGGGGTACAAAATCTAATGTTGGTGATTTTTTTTTTTTTCTTTCAATACTTTAAATATTTTGCTCCACTATCTTCTTGCTTGTATAGCTCTGAATAAAATTCCATTGTAGTATATGTCCTTGTTCTTCTGTAGGTAAGGTGTTTCCCCTTTACCCTTGGCTTCTTTTGAGATTTTCTCTGTCTTTGTTTTTTTTTTTCTGTAGTTTGAATATGATATGCCTTGGTGTAAATTTGTTGGGATTTGTTTTGCTTGGTGTTCTCTGAGCTTCCTGAGTCTGTAGTTTGGTGTCTGTGTTTAATTCTAGAAAATTCTCAGCTGTTATTACTTCAAATATTTCATTTGCTTCTTTTCTCCTCCCTTCTTTTTGTGCAGCCATTACACATGTGTTGTACCTTTTGTTATTGCCTCACAGTTCTTGGAATTCTGTTCCATTTTTGTTTTATTTTGTTTTCTCTTTGCATTTCAGTTTTAGAAATGTTGGAAGTTTCTAGTAACATACCTTCAAACTTAATGGTTATTTCCTTGGCCCTGTCCAGCCTAAGACTGAGCCTGTTAAAGGCTTTCTTCATTTATTTCTGTTATAAAAAAAATAATTTTTTTTTCTGTTATATTGTTTTTTATTTCTAGTATTTCTTTTGATCCTAATTATAGTTTCCATCTCTCTACTTACAGTACCTCTTCCCCTTTTAAGTTTTCTATTAGAGAGCTTAGTATATTAAGCATGTTGTCCTTTGATGCCGTCAAATTGGCTCCTACTTATAGTGGCCTTTTGTGTAATAATATTAAGCATAAGCCAAAACCAAACCAGTTGCCATCAAATCAATTCTGAATCTTAGGACCAAGTAGAATACCCCCCTAGGGTGTCCAACACTGTAATTTTTATGGAAGCTGACTGCCATGTCTTTCTCCCGTGAAGCAGCTGGTGAGTTTGAACCACTGACCTTTCAGTTAGCAGCCGAGTGCTTTAACCACTATATCACCAGGGCTCCTATATTTTAAATTAGGGGCCTGATAATTCTGAAATTTCTGTCAGATCTGATTCTGGTTCTGATGCTTGCCTTGTCTCTTTAAGCTGTGCTATTCTTTACCTTTTAGTATGCCTTTTCATTTTGTTGCTGTTGTTATTGGAAGCTGGAATATGCCAGGGTGGGGGGAATAACCATTTTGAAATATACCCAGAGTATTTCATTCTTGGGACTGCCTTCAAGGAAAACTACTTTTCCAGAGCTTTGTCTGGTCTAGGGGAAAGGTAATTATATAAGTCTAGAATCCACCAGGTGCCCCTTGGAAACCCTGTGGGGCAGTTCTACTCTGTCCTATAGGGTCGCTCTGAGTCAGAACCAACTGGACAGCAAGGGGTTTGGTTTTTTGGGTTTTTTTTTTTTTTTTTTTTTTTTTAGCCAACTTTAGCCTTCCGGTCTCATATAAGGGGAGGAAAAAAAAAAAAGACCCAGAAACTATTCTGAATGTTATAACCCAGGCACTCAGGCTCACTGAAAACAGAACAAAGCTGAGATTTAATTATAAGAATATGAAACTGTTCTCCTCCCCAATACCTAACCACTGTGTAAACAGGGCTCCAGTATAGTAACAGTGAATTACAATTGAGAGAGCTGCAAGAAACAGACTGTTTAAGAAAGAATTTCTAAGGGGAAAAAACAAAACAAAAAACAGGAGAGACAAAAGCAAGAACACTAGAGGAAATGTAAGCCTCTAACTTGTAGTTATAGTAAACATTAAACTCAGCCTAGCTGCTAAGCAGATAAATTAAAAACTTCACACTAAAGATGGATTTGCCTTAATTCCTACTGAGGCACAATATGTCCAGCTTTTTGTTTGTTTTTGATGTTTCTGTGGGGGGAACAGTAGCATGGAGCTGCTTATACCACCAGCTAACTGACATCCCTACTCCTGGAATACCCTTTGAAGAACCACACACATCTCACTTCAGTCCGTGTGGATGGTTTGGGCTAATAAAATCAGTAGCATCAAGGATGGGTGTGTCGCTCAGTTCTAGTTAAATTAGTTTATGCACATCCAGTGTTAATCATCATCAACACTGTGATTGTTTTAAGTTAGGTGCCTGATCCAATTCAGTTTCATGCTACATTTTATTGCAAATATAACATCAGAATCTTATTGGAACTTGGAAAAGAAGTTCTCTTTTCTGCTGGAATTTATATCAGGAGATTCATGCTTCCTTCATATACTGTCTGAGAATAAAGTCAATGTAGAGGAATCAGTGAAATTTGGAGAAGAATATAGACCAGACCCTTATGACAAAGTTTGAACTTCAAAATTCAACTCTGACTGAAGTTACAACTTTAGTCAGAGTTGAATTCCGCAAATCCTTTTTTCCCCTTGAAGCAGTTTTTATTGAATTCATGTCATATACAGTAAAAAGCCCTAATACAGGAAGAAAAAAAATTGTGTGTGTATGTATGTCTAGACCTAACCATTGCCCTAGTGTTGGTGACATGGAATGGTAAGTCAGAGAAAAGGAGAGCAAACATTTTTGTAATTATCTATTCGAACAAATAAAGTGGTACCTGCAACAAAAAAAAAGAAGAGAATATGGATAAAAGAAATGAAGAATATGAACTAACCTGGCCTGGTAGAGTCTGGAGTTTAGGATAAAATATTGTAGTTTTTTACAACAGTGACTGAGTGGATATTGGTAAATTATGGACAGTGGGGTAAAAGAGGGAGACAGAGTAGGTCTGGTGAACAGTAATTTAACACTTAGACATCTTGAGTTGCTGATTCCTGTGGTTTCTTCACTACTGAATGCCGGGGGCCAGCCTCAGCAATGAACAGGGTTACCAGAGGAGGGGTAGAGTTCGGCGAAAAAGAATGAGAGGTAGTGTGTCTTATATTTTCATTTTGCAGAAAAAGAAGCCCTCTCTGCTCTTTATTTTTTACATGGTCTTTTATATCATAAGCTTACAAAAGCATAACATCGCATGATCAATAAAGGGGCAGTACAAGATATAATCATAAACATTATTTCCCAGAGACATAATTTTCCAAGTGACACATAGTACAGTTCCGCATACACACACAAGTACAATGAGTTTTTGTTTAATTGAAGAGAATATTTTGTAGATATATTTTTACACAAAGTAACAATTGACTTCATACTGCTTTACACCTTATGCTTAATCTTGCAATTCCTTCCACAGTTTTTATAATAATTAATCTTTTTGCAAAAACTGTTGCCACATAGGCTTTGTCCATTTTGTCCAGGGTGGCCAAATTCTTGTAGTCCAGCCACTTTGGGTTACGTCATATTGTCCACGATTATGCCAAGGACAATTAGCCCAATCTCTATACCCAAAGACTAGTCAAGCGCAGCAGTGAGCGGGGTAGACGAGAAGGTTGACCTGTAATTGGCTGAGAAATTGGCTGAGAGAACTCACTGCCTTTTGTTTTTCCACTTTTATGGGATCATGTGTGGGTGGTGGTTTAATCACAAAAGGGCCTCGGTAAATACCAGGATTCCACCATCCTGTTTTTGTTTTCCATAGTCGAGCTATTTGTTTTTCCCCTAAGACAACTTCATGTTGACCCCCAAGTAATAACACGGGCTGTCCCTACCCGGGATTTCACCAGGGGATTATGAGTAGGACGCCCCCCGTCCAAAGGTCCCTAAATCTATAATGGAATTTTATGCTTATACATTCTGCTATACACAGGCTGAAAATGAAATAGAAACATAACACAGATGACAGAGATATTCCTGACTTTTCAGGAATTCTTCGATGTTTATGCTAGGGACAGTGGGTGCAGAGGGGCCGCCCTTGCAGCCTGGCTCTTCCTGACTTTTCAGGAATTCTTCAATGTTTATGCTGGGGGCAGTGGGTGCAGAGAGGCTGCCCTTGCAGCCTGGCTCCTCCTGACTTTTCAGGGATTCTTCAATGTTTATGCTGGGGGCAGTGGGTGCAGAGGGGCTGCCCTTGCAGCCTGGCTCCCAGCAACTGAATATATTTTATTCTTCATTTTAGACAAAGTCTGAGAAAAGTAGAGAACTGGAGATCAACACTACATGCATGTGTGTTGAATTAAGGGAATGGATGAGGCCACTTATAGTTAATGTATAGAATAAGAAGAAATAGGTTTGAGAAACACCTACATTAATATACATATTTGTTTGCTTGTATCCTCAGCAAAAAACATGTAAACTTCTTGAGGACTGTTATTACTAATAATTCACCTTTGCTTATGCAAAGCCTGGCATGATAATAGTATATCACTTTACATATCTTTTCAAGAAATTAAAGGTCCATGAATTATTCAAATCATTTCATGGGAAGCCAAATGCATTTGGGAGAAGTAATCATGAGCCTCTTCTTTTCCTCATAAATAAATCTCTTCTCCAGTTGGAAGTCTCTTGCTGTACTTCTACAAATGTCAAAGCTGTTTCAACCTTTTAGGGAATGTGAAAATATCACATGAAACCTCAGGGATGGTCAGCCTGGGTCTTATATTTCCTTTTGTCCCTCACTTTGGGACTGTTTATTCCTACCACGTCTGGGAGTGGTAGGGATGTGATAAGCTTTGTAAGTGGGAATGGCCTATCACTCCTTGATTCTTGTTTTCTCCCTTCTCACTAGGATGTGAATGACGTCATTGAAGGGTATGTGCAAGAAACCAGGGGTGGTCCTTTTGTTCTGTGAAAAGAGGTTTGTATCTGTGAGGGTTGTCTGATGGTCAATCAAAATGAAAATCTCCAAGGAAAGGAATACTGTATGTAGTTTTATCTTAAAATTCTGGTCACAAATCAGCATTTGTATACTCCATAACTATTGAGAATAGACCAGATTCTTTGGTACTGATGGTGGGGGTGGTGGTAGGCCATAGAGTTAGGGCCTGTAGGAAGATTAGAGATCAGAATCCTGTGAATTCATGGATTTTGTTCACCACATGTGACTGCATCCAGCTCTGCTTGTTGTGTTTCATAGGTATTTGCCTTATTGCAGGAGGGTCCCGTCATCTTCATCTGTCGAGTAGCCAGAATATCTTATGAGGATAAATCCTTTATATTTATGTTTCTCCCCTGGGAATAAAAGAAATGATGTCTTTCTATGCAGTTCTATTCCAAAGCGGACTTTAGTCTTTGGGAATAATATTTTGGCTCTAATCCACAGGGTTGATAATTAGGTCCCACACATTAGAAGCCTGTATGAAAATGTGGTGTCCTTAAGGCTAAAATTATACCCTTACCTGACAGCATCAAGTTCTTTAGAAACACGTGAAATTCAGACCACTATTACTTTAGTATTCATAACTTCTTGTTGGAAAATGTTAGTAATTTTTATCACAGAGAACCCAAAACTTTAGATGTTCTGAAAGCCTCCCTTGGGTCAACTGTCTTTGAATACCCTTGGGTCTCTCCACACAGAATTCCCACACTTAATATCTGTCAAGTCCCAGCAGCCAGGTTCCACAACCTTTCTGCCTGGGAAGCCACATCCATGGCAGTGATTTTACTCTCAATTTTTTATAAGTACTGATTTTTAAAAAAAATTCATTATTTTATATTATTGCATATGATTTCCAGGAGGTAGAGAGTAAAAGGTGATTTCCTTTTACAAGGAAGAAACTATGTTTCTGAGAGGTCAAGACCTTTCCCCGGTCCCCTAGAGGGAAAGTGGGGAGGTGTATAAAAACCAAAAACCTGTTGCCATCAAGTTGATTCTGACTCAACTATAGGACAGAATAGGGTTTCCAAGGAGTAGCTGATGGATTCAAACTGCCAACCTTTTGGTTAGGAGCCAAGCTCTTAACCACTTTGCCACTAGGGCTCCAGGGAGGTGTATATGAGCACATCATCCTCTGGCTTCAATGTCAGGACTCTCCCTTCTCTCTCTCAGGCTCTCAGAGAGTCTGTGGTCGATGTTGCATCAGTGTGGTGAAAAGGAAAAAAATCAGTGGTGTTGGAGGGAAATAAGGTCAGAAGTGTGGAGTCAATTTTTGTCTCTAGGAGTAAGAACACGATCCTGGAGAAGCCAAAAACATTGCCCCAGAAACCAAGGAGAATATTCCAAGTTCCAGACATGAGTTTGATTTTGTGTGTGATGAGAGGTAAGACCCGAGGGAGTGTGTGACTCCGGGATTTTTGTGAGGGGGGTGCTAAATAGGGGAGAGAGTAGAGATGAGGGTATTGGATTACTATGTGCTGATGATGTCATGTTAAGAGGGAATGGTCGGGTATCTGTTCCTCTCATTCACCTGTTCACTCTTTGTCATAGATTCCCCTTCTTCCCCTAATCAGAAGAGAAAACAGATACCAGTGCTGACTCTCTTGCTTGTATTCAATATCATGGAATCTTTTATCATTTCAGAACTGGAAGATGTCCAACGCTACTGGGGTAAGGAGAAATCACAGTATCCTCAAGCCATACTGTTCTCATCACCTTTCACAATTTTCTGTTCTCTAGTAGGTCTCACTCTTTGAGCCCCATGTGTCCCCTTCCAACACACACCTGCATATTCAAGTTCCCAGTGTTTTACCTCTCCCTGTGACTCCCGAGCAAAATTATTCCCAGTTCCCTCTCAGGTTCTTCTCATGATTCCTCTCTTAATGTCACAGATAAATCTACCTCATATCCCTCTACCTTGTAATTGCTTTACAGTAAACATGACACTGAATCCAATCAACCCTATTTCAAATGTCGTCATTTCTGAAGGTGGAAGACAAGCAAGAATTGTGCCCAATTCAAAGTCAAGAAACTTTTATTGGAGTGGCAGTAATGATGATGATCGTATCGTGGGCTGCCCGTATATTGAATCAGGGAAACATTACTGGGAGGTGGAGGTATCTGGGAAAACTTCTTGGATCCTGGGGGTATGCTCTGACTGATGCCCTGAATTCAGTATGTTAGGTGCTAAACAAGGTGTGTATCTTCAAGATGATTGCTTCAGATATCAACCCAAGTATGGCTACTGGGTTATAGGGTTAGAGAATCAATCTGGGTATAAAGTTTTTGAGAACCTTTGCCTTGGATCCCAGAATTTGATCTTTTCTCTAGCTGTACCTCCCTGTCGTGTTGGAATTTTCTTAGACTATGAGTATGGCACTGTCTCATTTTTCAATGTCACAAACTATGGGTTCCTCATCTACAAATTCTCTAACTGTTGCTTTTCTGGGACTGTCTATCCTTATTTCAATCCAATGAAATGTGAAGTTCCCATGTCCCTGTGCTTACCAAGCTTCTGAACTATCTTACAGCCTCACCACTTCTGGATTGTGCCCCTTTTCCTGTGCTAATTTCCTGCACCTGAGCTCTTTGCCACCATTCTGACCATCTCCTCGCTGTCTCCCTTCTTCCCTTTTAAATGTCCTTTATTCATCAATGGGATGTCCAATTTGCCTTGTGCCTTATTCTTCCCCATATCTTGTTTGATTAGGAAAGAATCCTAATCACATTTCATATTCACAAGCAAAAATGATGAATCCCTCCTAAGGTAAGACCAGGATTGGGTAATACCTCTGCCAACTCTAAAGCCCCTCATTTCCTCTGTCACTGACCTGAGATAAGGCAAAACTTGTCAACCATCCTTCTATGTTATTATAGACTGTGTATAAAAGTCATTCCCTAAAGAAAGACTCCTTAGGACTCTGTCAGTTTACCCATGATGCTCATATTCACCAAAGAGTTAAGGAGAAAAGAGCATAAATAATATATTTACCAAGAGTGGAAGTTTTTTGTTCATACTGTCTGAGTTCAAACTCTTTCTGCATATTAGCTGTGTAACCTTGAATACCCAGTGCCGTCAAGTCGTTAAGATGCTTAAATGGCCATGCTTATTTTCTAAAACCATTTTATAATAAAAGCTGTACCTAATACTTAAAATTGTTGTGCAAATCTAAATACCATTAAATGTAAAACACCTGTCTATCTCAATGTCGTAATAAATATTTGCTGTACTTACTACTGAAAAATTTTGTTTTGTTTTGTTTTTCTTACTACTGAAAAATATAATCTGTGTCAGTGTCCCCTGCAACTGGTGCATGCCTACAAGAGGACTATAGATGACTAATGAAGTCTCATTTTTTTTGTGGTCCCAGACACCATTTTCAATACTCCAGCTCTGTTTTACACTTTCTATATATGTATGTATGTCAGGGGTTCGAACCCACCAGCCACTCCCTGCTCCCGGGGAGAAAGATGTCGCATTCTGCTTCCATAAAGGTTACTGTCTTGGAAACCCTATGGGGGGCAGTTCTACTCTGTCTGATAGGGTTGCTGTGAGTGCGAATTGACTCAATGTGAAACTTCAGCAACCAAATGCTCCTCAGTCTCCAGGAGTCATTTTGGAGGGGGCTCCCCAGGCCACTCCCTCTGCAGCCTCCATCCTCAGCTCTCTTGTCTCCAGGCTGTGTTGTGATTTAAATACTTTGGGCAGGCAAGTGTCCTTTCAAACCGCAGGCAGAGCTGATTGGCTCAGGATTTGCAGCCAGAAGGGAGTTCCTGCTGTCAACTGAAACACCCACCCACCTGGGACTGCTGCCTGCTGGCCCCAGTGCCCCAAGTGCACAAAACCACTGCACACACTGTCTGTACCCCTTTGCTGTGTTTTTGCAGACTCGCTCCCAAAGCAGACAGCAGGCCCAGCTGAGATCTGGCAAGGCCCAGAGCATTCCTACATGCTGATGGCCTGAGGCCCTAACCTCTGGCCTTTTTTTTTTTTTTTTAATTAACCTTTATTAAGCTTCAAGTAAACGTTTACAAATCCAATCAGTCTGTCACATATAAGTTTACATACATCTCACTCCCTACTCCCACTTGCTCTCCCCCTATTGAGTCAGCCCTTTCATTCTCTCCTTTCGTTTCCCTCTCTCTCTATCCTCCCATCCCCCCCCCCCAGACAAGAGTTGCCAACACAATCTCAAGTGTCCACCTGATACAATTAGCTCACTCTTCATCAGCATCTCTCTCCCACCCGCTGACCAGTCCGTTTCATTTCTGATGAGTTGCCTTCAGGGATCGTTCCTGTCCTGTGCCAACAGAAGGTCTGGGGAGCATGGCCGCCGGGATTCCTCCAGTCTCAGTCAGACCATTAAGTTTGGTCTTTTTATGAGAATTTTGGGTCTGCATCCCACTGATCTCCTGCTCCCTCAGGAGTTCTCTGTTGTGCTCCCTGTCAGGGCAGTCACAGATTGTGGCCGGGCACCAACTAGTTCTTCTGGTCTCAGGATGATGTAGGTCTCTGGTTCATGTGGCCCTTTCTGTCTCTTGGGCTCTTAGTTGTCGTGTTACCTTGGTGTTCTTCATTTTCCTTTGCTCCAGGTGGGTTGAGACCAATTGATGCATCTTAAATGGCCACTTGTTAGCATTTAAGACTCCAGACGCCACATTTCAAAGTGGGATGCAGAATGTTTTCATACTAGAAATATTTTCCCAATTGACTTAGAAGTCCCCTCAAACCATGTTCCCCAGACCCCCGACCCTGCTCCGCTGACCTTTGAGGCATTCATTTTATCCCGGAAACTTCTTTGCTTTTGGTCCAGTCCAATTGAGCTGACCTTCCATGTATTGAGTGTTGTCCTTCCCTTCACCCAAAGCAGTTCTTATCTACTGATTAATCAATAAAAAACCCTCTCCCTCCCTCCCCCCTTCGTAACCACAAAAGTATGTGTTCTTCTCAGTTTTTACTATTTCTCAAGATCTTATAATAGTGGTCTTATACAATATTTGTCCTTTTGCCTCTGACTAATTTCGCTCAGCATAATGCCTCCCAGGTTCCTCCATGTTATGAAATGTTTCAGAGATTCGTCACTGTTCTTTATCGATGCGTAGTATTCCATTGTGTGAATATACCACAATTTATTTACCCATTCATCCGTTGATGGACACCTTGGTTGTTTCCAGCTTTTTGCTATTGTAAACAGAGCTGCAATAAACATGGGTGTGCATATATCTGTTTGTGTGAAGGCTCTTGTATCTCTAGGGTATATTCCGAGAAGTGGGATTTCTGGGTTGTATGGTAGTTCTATTTCCAACTGTTTAAGATAACGCCAGATAGATTTCCAAAGTGATTGTACCATTTGACATTCCCACCAGCAGTGTATAAGAGTTCCAATCTCTCCGCAGCCTCTCCAACATTTATTATTTTGTGTTTTTTGGATTAATGCCAGCCTTGTTGGTGTGAGATGGAATCTCATCGTAGTTTTAATTTGCATTTCTCTAATGGCTAATGATCGAGAGCATTTTCTCATGTATCTGTTGGCTGCCTGAATATCTTCTTTAGTGAAATGTGTGTTCATATCCTTTGCCCACTTTTTGATTGGGTTGTTTGTCTTTTTGTGGTTGAGTTTTGACAGAATCATGTAGATTTCAGAGATCAGGCGCTGGTCTGAGATGTCATGGCTGAAAATTCTTTCCCAGTCTGTAGGTGGTCTTTTTACTCTTTTGGAGAAGTCTTTAGATGAGCATAGGTGTTTGATTTTTAGGAGCTCCCAGTTATCGGGTTTCTCTTCATCATTTTTGGTAATGTTTTGTATTCTGTTTATGCCTTGTATTAGGGCTCCTAGGGTTGTCCCAATTTTTTCTTCCATGATCTTTATCGTTTTAGTCTTTATGTTTAGGTCTTTGATCCACTTGGAGTTAGTTTTTGTGCTTGGTGTGAGGTATGGGTCCTGTTTCATTCTTTTGCAAATGGATATCCAGTTATGCCAGCACCATTTGTTAAAAAGACTGTCTTTTCCCCAATTAACTGACACTGGGCCTTTGTCAAATATCAGCTGCTCATACGTGGATGGATTTATATCTGGGTTCTCAATTCTGTTCCATTGGTCTGTGTGCCTGTTGTTGTACCAGTACCAGGCTGTTTTGACTACTGTGGCTGTATAATAGGTTCTGAAATCAGGTAGAGTGAGGCCTCCCACTTTCTTCTTCTTTTTCAGTAGTGCTTTGCTTATCCGGGGCGTCTTTCCCTTCCATATGAAATTGGTGATTGTTTCTCTATCCCCTTAAAATATGACATTGGAGTTTGGATCGGAAGTGCGTTATATGTATAGATGGCTTTTGGTAGAATAGACATTTTCACTATGTTAAGTCTTCCTATCCATAAGCAAGGTATGTTTTTCCACTTAAGTATGTCCTTTTGAATTTCTTGTAGTAGAGCTTTGTAGTTTTCTTTGTATAGGTCTTTTACATCCTTGGTAAGATTTATTCCCAAGTATTTTATCTTCTTGGGGGCTACTGTGAATGGTATTGATTTGGTTATTTCCTCTTCGGTGTTCTTTTTGTTGATGTAGAGGAATCCAAGTGATTTTTGTATGTTTATTTTATAACCTGAGACTCTGCCAAACTCTTCTATTAGTTTCAGTAGTTTTCTGGAGGATTCCTTAGGGTTTTCTGTGTATAAGATCATGTCATCTGCAAATAGTGATTACTTCCTCCTTGCCAATCCGGATACCCTTTATTTCTTTGTCTAGCCTAATTGCCCTGGCTAGGACTTCTAGCACGATGTTGAATAAGAGCGGTGATAAAGGGCATCCTTGTCTGGTTCCCGTTCTAAAGGGAAATGCTTTCATGTTCTCTCCATTTAGAGTGATATTGGCTGTTGGCTTTGCATAGATGCCCTTTATTATGTTGAGGAATTTTCCTTCAATTCCTATTTTGGTAAGAGTTTTTATCAGAAATGGGTGTTGGACTTTGTCAAATGCCTTTTCTGCATCAATTGATAAGATCATGTGGTTTTTGCCTTTTGTTTTATTTATGTGATGGATTACATTAATGGTTTTTCTAACATTAAACCAGCCTTGCATACCTGGTATAAATCCCACTTGATCATGGTGAATTATTTTTTTGATGTGTTGTTGGATTCTATTGGCTAGAATTTTGTTGAGGATTTTTGCATCTGTGTTCATGAGGGATATAGGTCTATAATTTTCTTTTTTTGGAATGTCTTTACCTGGTTTTGGTATCAGGGAGATGGTGGCTTCATAGAATGAGTTGGGTAGTATTCCGTCATTTTCTATGCTTTGAAATACCTTCAGTAGTAGTGGTGTTAACTCTTCTCTGAAAGTTTGGTAGAACTCTGCAGTGAAGCTGTCCGGGCCAGGGCTTTTTTTTTGTTGGAAGTTTTTTGATTACCATTTCAATCTCTTTTTTTGTTATGGGTCTATTTAGTTGTTCTACTTCTGAATGTGTTAGTTTAGGTAGGTAGTGTTTTTCCAAGAATTCATCCATTTCTTCTAGGTTTTCAAATTTGTTAGAGTACAATTTTTCATAGTAATCTGAAATGATTCTTTTAATTTCATTTGGTTCTGTTGTGATGTGGTCCTTCTCATTTCTTATTCGGGTTATTTGTTTCCTTTCCTGTATTTCTTTAGTCAGTCTAGCCAATGGTTTATCAATTTTGTTAATTTTTTCAAAGAACCAGCTTTTGGCTTTGTTAATTCTTTCAGTTGTTTTTCTGTTCTCTAATTCATTTAGTTCAGCTGTAATTTTTATTAATTGTTTTCTTCTGGTGCCCGATGGGTTCTTTTGTTGCTCACTTTCTATTTGTTCAAGTTGTAAGGACAGTTCTCTGCTTTTGGCTCTTTCTTCTTTTTGTATGTGTGCATTTATTGATATAAATTGGCCTCTGAGCACTGCTTTTGCTGTGTCCCAGAGGTTTTGATAGGAAGTATTTTCATTCTCGTTGCATTCTATGAATTTCCTTATTCCCTCCTTGATGTCTTCTATAACCCAGTCTTTTTTCAGGAGGGTATTGTTCCTTTTCCAAGTATTTGATTTCTTTTCCCTAGTTTTTCTGTTATTGATTTCTAGTATTATTGCCTTGTGGTCTGAGAAGATGCTTTGTAATATTTCGATGTTTTGGACTCTGCAAAGGTTTGTTTTATGACCTAATATGTGGTCTATTGTTCTCTAGAAAAAAAAGTATCCTTTGCAGCAGTTGGGTGGAGAGTTCTGTATAAGTCAATGAGGTCAAGTTGGTTGATTGTTGTAATTAGGTCTTCCGTGTCTCTATTGAGCTTCTTACTGGACGTCCTGTCCTTCTCCAAAAGTGGTGTGTTGAAATCTCCTACTATAATTGTGGAGGTGTCTATGTCACTTTTCAATTCTGTTAAAATTTGATTTATGTATCTTGCAGCCCTGTCATTGGGTGCATAAATATTTAATATGGTTATGTCTTCCTGATCAATTGTCCCTTTCATCATTATATAGTGTCCTTCTTTATCCTTTGTGGTGGATTTAAGTCTAAAGTCTATTTTGTCAGAAATTAATATTGCTACTCCTCTTCTTTTTTGCTTATTGTTTGCTTGATATATTTTTTTCCATCCTTTGAGTTTTAGTTTGTTTGTGTCTCTAAGTCTAAGGTGTGTCTCTTGTAGGCAGCTTATAGATGGATCGTGTTTCTTTATCCAGTCCGTGACTCTCTGTTTCTTTATTGGTGCATTTAGTCCATTTACATTCAGTGTAATTATAGATAAATAAGTTTTTAGTGTTGTCAACTTTGATGCCTTTTCATGTGTGTTGTTGGCCATTTCATTTTTCCACTTACTTTTTTGTGCTGAGACGTTTTTCTTAGTAAATTGTGAGATCCTCATTTTCATAGTGTTTGACTTTATGTTAGTTGAGTCGTTACGTTTTTCTTGGCTTTTATCTTGAGTTATGGAGTTGTTATACCTTTTTGTGGTTACCTTATTATTTACCCCTATTTTTCTAAGTAAAAACCTAACTTGTATCGTTCTATATCGCCTTGTATCACTCTCCATATGGCAGTTCAATGCCTCCTGTATTTAGTCCCTCTTTTTGATTATTGTGATCTTTTACCTATTGACTTCCATGATTCCCTGTTATGTGTATTATTATTATTTTTTAATTAATCTTAATTTGTTTTTATGCTTTCCCTATTTGATATCAGGACGTTCTGTTTTGTGACCTTGTATTGTGCTGGTACCTGATATTATTGGTTTTCTGACCAAACAATATCCTTTAGTATTTCTTGTAGCTTTGGTTTGGTTTTTGCAAATTCTCTATACTTGTGTTTATCTGTAAATATCTTAATTTCTCCTTCATATTTCAGAGAGAGTTTTGCTGGATATATGATCCTTGGCTGGCAGTTTTTCTCCTTCAGTGCTCTGTATATGTCATCCCATTCCCTTCTTGCCTGCATGGTTTCCGCTGAGTAGTCTGAACTTATTCTTATTGATTCTCCCTTGAAGGAAGCCTTTCTTTTCTCCCTGGCTGCTTTTAAAATTTTCTCTTTATCTTTGGTTTTGGCGAGTTTGATGATGATATGTCTTGGTGTTTTTCTTTTTGGATCAATCTTAAATGGGGTTCGATGAGCATCTTGGATAGATATCCTTTCGTCTTTCATGATGTCAGGGAAGTTTTGTGTCAGGAGTTCTTCAACTATTTTCTCTGTGTTTTCTGTCCCCCGTCCCTGTTCTGGGACTCCAATCACCTGCAAGTTATCCTTCTTGATAGAGTCCCACATGATTCTTAGGGTTTCTTCATTTTTTTTAATTCTTTTATCTGATTTTTTTTCAGCTATGTTGGTGTTAATTCCCTGGTCCTCCAGATTACCCAGTCTGCATTCTAATTGCTCGAGTCTGCTCCTCTGACTTCCTATTGCATTGGCTAATTCTGTAATTTTATTGTTAATCTTTTGGGTTTCTACATGCTGTCTCTCTATGGATTCTTGCAACTTATTAATTTTTCCAGTATGTTCTTGAATAATCTTTTTGAGTTCTTCAACAGTTTTATCAGTGTGTTCCTTGGCTTTTTCTGCAGTTTGCCTTATTTCGTTTGTGATGTCTTGAAGCATTCTGTAAATTAGTTTTTTATATTCTGTATCTGATAATTCCAGGATTGTATCTTCATTTGGGAAAGATGTGATTCTTTTGTTTGGGGGGTTGGAGAAGCTGTCATGGTCTGCTTCTTTATGTGGTTTGATATGGACTGCTGTCTCCAAGCCACCACTGGGAAACTAGTTTTTCCAGAAAATCCGCTAAAAAAAAATGCAGTCAGATTCCTATCAGAGTTCTCCCTCTGGCTCAGGCTATTCAGATGTTAATGAAGCCGCCTGGGGAGGGTGGGGGAGGGATCAGAGAGGTAGGAGAGTAGCACCTCAGAATATAGCCAGAGTTGCTTGTCTTGCTTGGAATGACTATTATATCTGAGATTTCCGCGAGGCGCGTCGCCTTTGTGTGCTGGCTGTGTGGAGATTGCCCCCGGGGGGTCTGGCCCACTGGAGTCACGGTCAGATCCTCCGCTGCTGCCAGCCTGGGACGGTGCACTCCCGAGTCCAAAATCAGTTGCTGCCTCCCTGGGACTCCCTGTCCCGCCAGCCGTGTCGCCACGCCGCCCACCACGAACTGGCTGGACCCCCCCCGGGTCAGCTCAGGCGAGCGGAGCAGCTCCCCGCGCTTGCACCGCGACCGCGCGTCCCGACTGGGACACCGCTCTCCCTGCTCCAGGACCAGTCGCTGCCCCCCAGGGACCTCCCCCACCGGCCACGTCACCACGCCACCCGCGTGAACCAGCTGGGCCCCTCCCCGGGGCTAGTTCAAGGGGGTGAAGCAGCTCTCCACACCTATGCCGTGCCTGCGCTCAGTCAAAATTCTGGCGGGACGGTTCCCCGGCTGGGGCGCCACTCTCCCCGCTCCAAGACCCGTCACTGTCTCCCGGGGACTTCTCCCACCGGCTGCGTCACCACACCACCCGCGCGAACTGGCTGGCCCCCCCCAGGGTCAGTTTAGGGGGGTGGAGCTGCTCCCTGTGCTTATGCCATGCCCACAGCCCGCCAAAATCCCTACGGGACGGTTCCCCGGCTGGGACGCTGCTCTCCTTGCTCCAAGACCGGTCGCTGCCTTCCGGGGACTTCTCCCACCAGCTGCGCCGCCACACTGCCTGCTCGAACTGGCTGGGCCCCCTCCTGGAATGAGTTCGGGGGTCAGGGCTGGGCCCCTTGTTTGTGCCGTCTGCCCCCCTGGGCTCTGCCCCTAATCGGGTGCCGAAGGTCACCTGACTGGTACACTGGCTCCAGGCTCTGAAAACAATTGCTGCCTCCCCGTATTTGTTCATTCTCTGCCTCTAAATCTGTGTTTGTTGTTCAGGGTTCGTAGATTGTTATGTATGTGATCTATTCACTTGTTTTTCCGAGTCTTTGTTGCAAGAGGGATCCGCGGTAGCGTCCACCTAGTCCGCCGTCTTGGCCCCGCCTCCCATGAGTGCATTTTTGGTGTTTAAAGTGTTATAAAAAAGGTAAAGCAAACTGAGGAGGGTTTACACATGGCATCTGTGCCCTCACTCGTTCTCAGAAGCCTCAGACCCTTCTGTTCATTAAGGAACTGATGACACTGCACTGCTGACTTCAAAATACCTTAGTTGCCTTCCCTCATTGATGAGGCTGGAACTGCATTTATGGAGCCTTGAGTGTGAAAATCCTAAGGTTGTGATGGATATTTTAGCCATATCAGTGTTTTCCTTTCTACTGTGAACCTGCTCCTTCCCTCTTTCAAACTACCACTAGCTGGTGTCATTGGCTGAGGCTACTGCAAAGTTGATCTTCTGCAAACCTGGGCAAAGGAGGTTTGGGGAGTTTTCCCAGACCCTTCTTGTCTTCAACTTGTCTCCTTACATGTAGTGTAGAGTTGCTCTTTGAATGATGATAATAGCAAATAAAAGATACTAAAATAAATTATGGTAGAAAGAGAATGTGATCATTTTATATAAATCTAAAGACAAAAGATAGCACAAATGACTAATAAGATTGTGAATAAAAAGTGGTTCATTACTGATAACTAATTTTTATTGTTATACAGCTCTATACTAATAAGCTATAGAATTGCTAAAATAGTTTTGTGAAATATGAAAATGTCTCACACTCAGGAAGAAACAAACCAACTTTATAGTAACATGAAAGGATGTACAAAATTATAAGTGTCCAAAATGCATAAGGCAATGATATTTTGGAGGTGCAGGCTTCTGGGTGAGTTGTGTAATGGAGGCCAGTGGAGAAGACAGTCCTGTCTGCCTTGCTTCTTTGGGACAGAGGAAGCATGATGAGCTTAAAGCCAGAGGGATTTGGGAAAGCTGATATTCACTCTATACTTATGTATGTGTAGTGACTTCATGAACCTAGAGAGAAATCCTCAGCTTCCTTTTTGTCTGTAGAAAGGGGTCTTGATGATAGAACCCCTGCCTATCTCTGCTGCCTCTCCTCTGTTCGTTCATCTTCCTTGAGCTCCAAGTCCAGTCCCTTGAAAATAATATACAGGTCCCTGAATGCACCACACTTACTCATGCCTTCTGCCTAGGCAGTGTCAGTCACACAGAAGCACAGCTCAGCAGAGAATGCAAAATCAGAGAAACATTTGTACCCAAGAGACTTCCCAATTGGCAATTGTTCTATTTCTTAAAAATTTGAGATAATTGTAGATTAACATGCATTTGTAAGAAATGGTACAAAGAGATGCCTTGTACACTTGGCCCAGTTTCCCCCAAGGTAATATTTTGTAAGACTATAGTATAATATCACAACCAGGATGTTGATATTGATACAATACCTCAATCTTACTTAGATTTTCCCAGTTTTACTTGTACTCATTTGTGTATATGTGTGTATAATAAAATACATTAAATGACTTGATAGTAATTGCATGAGACCCACAGAGAAAGAACTTAAAGGAAAAAAAAGGGGGATCATGAAATTTTATGTCATGTCTAAAAATGAATAATGCTAAAGTAATATATGAACAAATGTTCTAACAAAAATGGTTAATGGTTTACCCTCCGAATCATATAATTTACCAACATTGAATTAAGGAGAGGAGCCAGACCTCAAAAGGGAAGTTATCACTGAAAACTAAAAAGTGGTAAAAGTATGTGCCCAAAGGGCTTTATATGTAAGTGTTTTTATGTGAAAGTTGTTAAACTTCTAAACAATCTTCTGCCAGAAACTGGGCTCAATCCAGAATCATGGGTCCAGTGATGGAATATGGCATGAGGAACAATTTTACCTTGGAGAACATTTTCCAAAAGTGCCACTTTTTCTTTCTTTTTTTTTTTTTTTTTTTTAATTACATGCTCTACAGCACATAGGAGGAGACTAGAAGTTTCCCAGGCATTTTGTAGAGTTAATATACTGGCTTCCAAAATGGATGAAGATAGTACAGAAAATGAATCTATAGTCTTATCTGCCTCGTGAAAACAGATACCTGCTGTTTAGGGAGGCACTACGTATCCTGGGTGCCATCATCACGTGCTCAAGAAGGCGATGACTTCTGGTAGGGACTCCTCTATACCAAGTTTTTCTCTATTAGGTATGGTTTCAAGGTTATCTTATTTTCACAGCAGCTCTTCCAGTCCAAGGTCCATAAAGCCCAATATACCCTACTTAAGGCCAGTGACTCTCAACCAGAGATGCATATTAGAATTACTTAAAAAGTTTTTTAATTCTCTTTTAAGATTACTATTTGGAAGCACAGTTTACATGTAATAAGATTTACTCATTTTTGGTGTACAGTTTGATGAGCTTTGAAAAATTTTCACACATGTGTAACTACCACCCCAGTTAAGATTTAGAACAGTTTCAACATCCCAAGAAGAGTCCTCAGTCTATTTGTAGTCCATCTTTCCTTCCATGAGGTAAGAACAAAATGCACAAAGTTTAGGAGCAGAATTCATGGAGTTTTGACAAATGCATACAACCTTGTAACTCAGAGCACTCTCATAGAATATTACCACCAACACAGAAGCTTCTCTGATACCATGTCTTTGTTCGTTCCCACCTCATTCACCCAAGAGTAAATCACTCTTCTGAATTCATTCATCATAGATTAATTTTCTTTGTTTTATTAAGAATGAACGTTGAATTGTTAATTTTTTTTTGAATAGGTGTTCAAGCGACCACTGTTTCTCTCTTTTTCCTGTTAAAATGGTGAATTACATTTATTTTAATATGCACTTTGAATTCTTCGGATAATCTTTACTTTTCTATGATGCATATACTTTTTTTTATTGCTGGATTTAGATTTACTAAAATTTTTAAAGATCTCTTCGCATATAAATTAATAAGGGACCTTGTTTGCCAAGTTTCTTGTAATGTGTTTGTCTGTTTTCTGTATGTAAGTTACACTGACCTCATAAAATAACTTGGGAAGCATTCCCTTCCTCCTATGTTTATTAAGAGTTTTTGGGGTAAGATTTGTGTTTTTTTCTTCTTTAAATAATTAAGAGAATTTGCTGTTGCTGTCACCTGCGCCTAGAGTTTTCTTTGTGGGAAGATGCATGATACAAATTGAGTTTCTTCAGTACGTATAAGACTCTTCCGATTTTCTCTTCTTTTGACAGTATTCAGTGCAGAGTTCTTGCATTGTTAAATATATTCCTAAGTAGTTTGTTTTTGTAAACTATTATAAAGGGATGTTTAAACTTTATTTTCCAATTGTTTTTTTCTAGAACTCCCTTTTTTCCTCATTTTTCTTACTCTCCTTACTCAGTTACCTGCAGGAAAATCTTTAGATGCTCCCTGCTTTTCACAGCTCCTCCTTTGCTAAACAACAGCATTTTCTGTGTTCTCTTCCCCAAGTTGTGGCAAACCTCAAACCCCCGTATACATCATATATTTCTGGTAGATAGAGATAGGACAGCTTTGGGTTTTAGGAATAGCTTTACAGTTGGAAAATTGAGGCTAGCGGAGGGTGTGAAGTTTTTGGCTTATCTGGTAAGAGATTATAAAAAAAAAATCATCTGGAAAATGTGGGAGGGAGTCAGAGGTCCAGGGTGAGAGGGTGCTCATGTCCTAGAAACCTCCTCTGATGGATTAGATTTGAGGCAGAGAGAAATCAGTGAGGAAATAAGGGCCTATCAAAGCACCAGAAAACTTGGGCTAGTAGGAAGCCTAGAACATCACTACACACAATTTATCTCAAGAGCTAAGGATGTTGGCATGTTCCATATTCTACTTTAAGACATTGTAAGGGACTAGAGAATGGAGCCCTGGTGGTGCAGTGGTTAAGAGTTTGGCTGCTAACCAAAAAGTCAGCAGTTCAAATCCACCAGCCACTCTTTGGAAACCCTACGGGGCAGTTCTACCCTGTCCTGTAGGGTCACTATGAGTTGGAAATCAACTTGACAGCAATGAGTTTGGTTATTTTGGTTAGAGAATAATAAGGAGTCCCTGGGTGGTGCAAATCGTTAAGCTTTGGACTACTAACTGAAAGGTTGGTGGTTCAAACCCACCCAGAGGCACCTCGGAATTAAGGCCTGGTGATCAGTTTTTGAAAACCCTATGAAGCAGTTCTACTCTGCATCACATGGAGTTGTATGAGCTGCAATTGCCTCCATGGCATTGAACAACAACAATAACAGGGAAAAATAAATGCTTAGAGTTCTATACTCCCCATTCATTCCCTACAACTCCTGTTGAAGCATCATCTACTGAAAATTCTTCTCCTTTGGGCCGGTGGATTTTTACATTTTCCTGTTTGAGGAATTCTTGGGCAATGTAAGAGTGTGCTTAGAGGTGTAAATGGGTTAAACACCAGGCATGGGGGATTGTCTCTGAGTAAACCTTAGGAGAAAACAGAATTTGAAAAGCGTTGGTTAAAAACTGTCAGGTGTTAATAATAGCAGAATCTTATTATGTACCATGGTAATTATATTCACTGCCAACAACAATAGTCTAGAAGCACGATTATCATCACTATATTCAGTTAAAATTATATCTGTTTATCACTTCCTATATAGAACACCTTGTAATAGATCTGAGAGAATAAGGAATCAAATAGAAATGATTCCTTCTTTTCTTTATAAAACTTATATTCAGAGGATGAATGAAGTTCAAGATCAGGAGAGGGGGTACTCAATAATATTATGTGACAACAAGATGGTAAAGGAAAAACTGCCACTTTTCATAATACAATGTGTATAAAGTTGAGATGAGCCCTGGTGACACAATGGTTAAAGCGCTTGACTGCTAACCAAAAAGGATTGGAACTCACCAGCAGCATGGCCAAAGACCCAGCCATCTGTTCCTGTAAAGACTAACCAAAACCAAAGACCAAATCCTTTGCTGTCAAGTCAATACTGACTCATAGCGACCCTTTAGGATTTCCATAGGGTTCCCAAGGAGCAGACGGTGGATTTGAATTGCCAACCTTTTGGTTAGCTGCCAAGTTCTTAACCACTGTGCCACCAGAGCTCCTAGGAAACCCTGTGAGGCAGTTCTACTCTGTGCTGTAGGGTCTCACTATGAGTCAGAATGGAGTCTACAGCACAAAACAACAACAACCTCATTAAACTTGAAAAGCACCATGAATTTCCTAATTAATAGAGCAAACTATTCATATCAAGAAAATGAAACTGTAGCAATTACACCAATATGTTATCAGTTCCTGCCTCAGAGATAGGAAAGGTTAAAAAAAAAAAATGTTTTTAAGCCAGGGTTGATTGATATTCTGTGGGTCACAAACAATACCAAAATATCTCCACTTCATTGCTATAAAAATTGATTTCTCAGCACTTCCTATCTCTAACATCACAGTGTGAAGATTGATGGCCCCACAGTGTCAGTCAGGGACCCATGTTATGGAGGCTTCGCCATCTTGTAACTGCACCATCAGAACATTCAGTCAGAACAAGAGCAAGAACAAGATGGGAAATGGCAAGAAAGCTTGTGCAGGAAATGTAAAATGTTCCAGTTATACTTTTGAATGATGATGTACAATTACCAAGCTTTTCTCTAGGGATGCAGGGAAAAGAGGAAAAAATTATTCTGGCCTTATTAAAAATAACTGTTGTTGAAAAGATTATCTGAAGAACTCCTAGGCCATGGTAGGGGGCAGATAGAACTCAGGGCCTGAGGAGAGTTTGGAGTTTGTAGAGACAAAATTGGGGATATAATACAACTGGATAGGAATAAGAATGTAGGAGAGGGAGGGAGAGAGGGGGTATTCACTAATTAGATAGTAGACAAGAACTCTTTTAGGCGAAGGGAAAGACAACACACAATATAGAAAAGGTCAGCACAACTGGACTAAATTAAGAGCAAAGAAGTTTCCTGAATAAACCCAACACTTCAAAGGCCAGAGTAGCAGGGGCAGGGGTCTGGGGACCATGGTTTCAGGGGACATCTAAGTCAATTGGCATAATAAAATCTATTAAGAGAACATTCTGCATCTCACTTTGGAGAGTGCCGCCTGGGGCCTTAAACACTAGCAAGCAACCATCTAAGATGCATCAATTGGTCTCAATCCACCTGAAGCAAAGGGGAATGAAGAACGCCAAAGACATAAAGTATTTATGAGCCCAAGAGACAGAAAGGGCCACATAAACCAGAGACTACATCAGCCTGAGACCAGAAGAAGTAGATGGTGCTTGGCTACAACAGATGACTGCCCTGACAGAGAGCACAACAGAGAACCCCTGAGGGAGCAGGAGAGCAGTGGGAGGCAGACCTTAAATTCTTACAAAAAGACCAGACTTAATGGTCTGACTGAGACTAAAAGGACCCCAGAGGTCATGGTCCCCAGACCTTCTGTTAGCCCAAGACAGGAAACATCCCAAAGCCAACTCTTCAGACAGGGATTGGACTGGACTATGGGATAGAAAATGATACTGGCGAGGAGTGAGCTTCTTGGATCAAGAAGACACATGAGGCTCTGTGGGCAGCTCCTGTGTGGAGGGGGAGATGAGAAGGCAGAGCGAGACGGAAGCTGGCTGAACGGACACGGAAATAGAGGGTGGAGAGGAGTGTGCTGTCTCATTAGGGGGAAAGCAACTAGGAGTATACACCAAGGTGTATATAAATTTTTGTATGACTGACTTGATTTGTAGTAAACTCTCACTTAAAGCACAATAAAAATAAAAACATAATAATCACACACCTCAAAAAAAAAAAAAAAAACTTGCGGGGTACAGCTAAAATTAGGATTAGAGATAAATTTACACCATTAGATGCAAATCTAAGAGGAGAAAGGCTGAAAATAAATGCTCTAATTATCTGTCTCAAGATGGTAGAAAACAAAACAAACAAAACCCAGAATTAAGCTCAAACTGAAATAAAGTAGGGCGAAAACAAAAAAAAATTTTTTTCTTTTTTTTTTTAAGATAATACACATAAAACAAGAAATGACAGAAGATTCAGGTTGGACCTTCTAGGACATTTACTACACCTAAATATATCTATTTTTGAGCAGGTTTATGTCTATCCTTTCAATCGGAGAAAGTGGCCACGTTGGATCGCTATAGTTTGATATATTTAAAAACTCTGACTTGAAAATCACCATGTCTGGGTTCTAGTCAGATTCTGCCATGATTGAACCACATAGCCTCTAGTGTTTCATTTTTTTTTTTCTTTTCTTTTTGCCAACTAGGAGTATAATACCCAACTTATTTCCTAGAATTTTAGATCTTGCTGTATTGGAATACATCAGAAGATTAGGTGAAGATTTGAGCCCAGAATCCTACATTCTAGCGCTGTCTCTTTTTATCAGCTTCATTTCATTAAGTTTAAATAAACAACCACAACAAAAAGAGTGTAGTCACTGGGCACTTGTCTGGCCGAGGCACCAGAACACATTAAAGCATTACCCTAGCCCCAGGAGTCCTAGTGGCAGCCTCTCATTGGTCGCACGTTTCACTTCTGCTTTGTTTTCTTTCCTGTCAATAAGATTTTAACTTTCGTTTCTCCCTCAGCTCCTCTCTTTGTGAAGCTCTGGCTCCTCTCTTGCCCTGTGACTTCCAACCACAGCTGCCCCTGGCCTGCTTTCTCTCTTCTATCCCGAATCTGGACTTCTGCACTGGGGACTGACGGTGCATGGGGCGGTTTGTGGAGGCAAAGGGTCGGAAACTTCTGGAAGAAATAATTGAATTTGCTTGGTGAGTTTTATTTATGGTTCTGAAGCTGCTTTGAAGGGAACAAAAGGGTGTTTCCAGGCTTCCTGCTCCTAGGGCCAATAGGTGGGCCCATTAAGCCTGGGGGAGGGGCGGGCCTGAAAGAAGAGGGGTTTGAAGAAGTGAAGGACCTTGGTTTTTCCTGGAGGGGCCGTTATGTCTCCAGGCTAATCTTCCCCATCCTCTTCTTATTCTATAGTTAGGATATTGCACCTTGCTGAGTGCAGCTAGAATCTTCTTTTTTCAGAGGCAGAAAGTCCTTTCCCGCTCCCCCCAGAGAAGCCTTGTGAGGTGGAGCCCCTGTGTTCCCCTGTGTGAAAGCCCAGGCTCCTAGTCAGGCCAGCAGACATGACAGCCCATGAGAGAGAGAACAGAGTCTTAGTCCTTTCACTCCTCTCTTGCTCATATATGCCCTGCTCTCCACAATCCCTCTGTTAAATTCCCAGAGTTGACTGTAATATAAAGAGCAAAACCAAACGCATTTTGCCGAGTCAGTCATAGCAATCCTATATGACAGAGTAGAACTACCCCATAGGGTTTCCAAGAAGCAGCTGGTAGATTTGAACTGCCGACTTTTGGGTTAGCAGCTGATCTCTTAACCACTGAGCCGCCAGGGCTCCAGACTGTAGTATAAGAGTAATACTGATATTAAGCGAAACATTCCATGCTGAGCAAAGATCAGCAAGTGTAAAAACCCTGAAACAGCAGTGGGTTTGGTAATTTTCTTATTATAGATTTGTTTGACGTGTGAAATATCAACAGAATTGGTAGTGTATCACACAAGGATCTTCATAGGAAGGACCTCAGGTTTTTCTTCTCTTTGGTGAAAGTACAGGAAAATAATAATCCTTGCACAGAAAGGTTGGAATTTGCTATGTGACATGAACTGGGAGTAAAGTGTTTGAAATTATTGTTGAAGGCCCTTTTTAACCCAGGGGACTGAACTCCTTTCTGTGTTTCTCTTCTGTTTTTTGTATTTTGGTATTTGGTCTTGACCTGCCCTTGATTTCTGCACAGCCGTATCCTTCTTATTCCTGTGTTTGTTTCTTAACTTGCCCCCATCAAGCAGCCCAGCTACCCAGGACTCTGTGAGCAAGGAGAGCCTCCAGAGTCAGAACAGAAAGAAGCCAGAGAAGAGTATCAATGGCATCTGCAATCGTAGTGAACCTGCAGGAAGAGGTGACCTGCCCCATTTGCTTAGAGCTTCTGAGAGAACCCCTGAGCCTAGACTGTGGCCACAGCTTCTGCCAAGCCTGTATCACTGTGAACAGTAAGACATCCATGGTTAGCGCAGAAGGGGAGAGCACCTGTCCTATGTGCCGGATCAAATACCAGGCTGACAACCTACGGCCTAATCAGCATTTGGCCAACATAGTGGAGAAACTGAGGGAGGTCAAAGTGAGCCTGGAGGAGAAGGGGCAAACGGGAGATGTCTGTGAGCGCCATGGAGAGAAACTATTGCTCTTTTGTAAGGAGGACGGGAAGGTTATTTGCTGGCTTTGTGAGCGAACTGAGGAACACCGTGGTCATCATACGTTCCTTGTGGAGGAGGTTGCCCAGGAGAACCAGGTGAGAGACCAGAATGGAAGAAGACAAGGCAGAACATGATACCTAATGGGAACTTCTACTTTCCACCCTACTTTAATTACTTTGTCATCATAGAGCTGAGACTTGCAGTTTCTTTCCATATGCTATGCTCACCTTCTGAGGCTTGAAGGATATTTTTGTGTATTACAATCATTTAAATAATGAATAAGTCCAGAGTATAGACCCTTGGCCAGAAGTAGATAATTTTATATCACCTGCTGGGTGGGTGGAGATTTGGTGGCCAGATTAAACTCTGATTGCCCAGCTAGAGGGCAGCTAGGGGCTTGCTGGGTCAAGAGAAAAGGACTTTCGTTGCTGCAGGATTAGGGCTCTTTTTCTAGGATTAGAGAGAATCAGGCTACTTTTGATGAGACGTAGCTGACTTCTATCACCTGGGGCTTAAAGAATATATTTACATCCTCAGTTTTTCTTCTAAGCCATAGATTCTAATTGCCGACCTCGCAGCTTCTGCAAACTCTAGCCTCTTCTGAGAGCAGCCAGCTATCTGCCTCAATTTATCTTCTATCCAAGCACAAAGAAAACTCATCGCTTGACTCTGATATGATTATGTTTTTTACAGGCAAAACTCAAGGCAGCTCTTGAAAGGCTGAGAATGAAGCAGAAGGAAGCTGAGAAGCTGGGAGCTGACATCAGAGAAGAGAGGGCTTCCTGGAAGGTAGGAGGAGATTCCTCTCAAGGGAGTTCTGTCTGGGCAGGGTTTTTCTTCTTTATTCCCTGACAGTAAACAAGTCTGGATGGAAAGCATTCGATTAGTCCTGTTCTTCATTTAGGAGCCCTTGTGGTGCAATGGTTAAGTGCTTAGCTGCTAACTGAAACATCAGCGGTTCAAACCCACCAGCCGCTTCTTTGAGAAAAGACCTCACCATCAGTTCCCATAAAGATTACAGCTTAGGAAACCCTATGGAGCAGTTCTTCTCTGTCCTATAGGGTTTCTTTGAGTCAGAATCGACTCAATGACACACAACAACAACTTCTTCATCTCTCCCCTGATCATGGGTAGGGCACGAAAGTGAATATGTCACAAATGAAAACATATATATATATATATACATACAGTTTTTAATTGTGCTTTAGGTGAAAGTTTACAGAGCAAATTAGTTTCTCATTAAACAGTTAATACACAAATTGTTTTGGTTGCCAATGCTGCGATGTGTTAACACTCTCTTTCTGCACCCCAAGTTCCCTGTTTCTGTTCGTTCCAGTTTTCCTGTCCTTTCTTGCCTTTTCATCTTTACTTTGTGGTTGATGTGCCCATTAGTGTCATATACATGATTGAAGTACAAAGCATGTTCTTCACGTGTGTTATTGTTGGCCTTATTAAAAAAAAAAAAAAGAACCATTGCCATCCAGTTGATTCCAACTCATAGCAACCTTATAGGACAGGGCAGAACTGCCCCGTAGAGTTTCCAAGGAGCACCTGGTAGAGTTGAACTGCCAGCCTTTTTGTTAGCAGCCGTAGCTCTTAACCACTACACCACCAGAGTTTTTGTTGGCCCTGTAGACCTGTTTAATGTTTGGCTGAAGGGTGAACCTTAGAAGTGCTTTCAGTACTGAGTTAAAAGGGTATCTGGGGGCCGTACTCTCAGGGTTTCTTCAGTCTCTGTCAGACCAGCAAGCCTGGTCTTCTTTTCTTTTTTTGTGAATTTGAATTTTGTTCTACATTTTTCTCTTGCTCTGTCCAGGACCCTTTTTTGTGATCCCTGCCAGAGCAGTCAGTGGTAGTAATGAAAAAGGCTGCTCAGCCATATCTTGAACAAAACCTGAGCCATTTTTCCTTTCCCTAACCTGTCTCTGTTTCTAAGTATGAGTCTGGTGTTAATATCCCTAAAAGTTAAATGCTAACTAATGTTTCCCCTAGGACTTTGAAAAACAAGTGATATCAATCTAAGCCTGTCAAACAAGACAAGGATGGTGCCAGCCACCCCGTGGGCTGATGGGATAATGGCAAGAAAAAAATCAACATGTTTGAAATATGACCACCGAAACCAAAGAGAAAGGGAATGGACATTCCACAAGCTCCTAAAACCCATGCCCCCCTTTCCCTATAAAACTCCAGCTAGACTACAGTTCCTTGAGACAGACAGCTTTAGGAGGAGATCATTCCCCTCTGTTTCCATATATCGGTATATGTGATAAAGCTCCTGCTACCCACCTCACCCCTGTCTCAAGAATTGGCTGTTTGCAGCAGGCGGCTCTAACTTGCGAAATTGCAGTAACAGTAACCAGGTACCATCTAGTTGTTCTAGGCTCAGTCTGGTGGAGGTACATTATTAGTCCTTTGGACTAATCTTTCCCTTGTATCTTCAGTTTTCTTCATTCTCCTGCAGGGATGGGACCAGTGTCTTAGATGGCTACTTGCAAGTTTTTAAGACCCCAGATGCTACTCACCACAGTATGATGCAGAACATTTCTTTATAGACTGTTATGCCATTGGAGCTAGATGTCCCCTAAGACCATGGTCCCTAGCCCTCAGCCCAATAGCTTGGTCCCTCAGGACACTTGGATGTGTCTGTGAAGCTTCTATGACTTTGCCTTGGTCAGGTTGTGCTGACTTCCCCAGTATTGTATACTGTCTTAGCCTTCACCAAAGTTACCAGTTATCTACTATCTAGTTAGTGTTTTTCTCATCCCACCCCTCCCCTCCCTCGTAACCATCAAAGATTGTTGCTTTCTGTGTGGAAATATTTTCGTATGTTTTTATAATAATGGTCTCATACAGTATTTGTCCTTTTGTGACTGACTTATTTCACTCAGCATAATGCCTTCCAGATTCATCCATGTTGTGAGATGTTTCACAGATTCATCATTGTTCTTTATCATTGTGTAGTACTTCATTGTGCGTATGTACCATAGCTTGTTTATCCATTCATTTGTTGATGGGAACTTAGGTTGTTTCCATCTTTTTTGCTATTGTGAATAATGCCGTAACGGACAAGATTGTGCCTATGTCTATTCATGTGACAGCTCTCATTTCTCTAGGATTTAATCCTAGGAATGGGATTGCTGGATGGTATGGTATTTCTATTCCTAGCTTTTTAAGGAAGTGCCATGCTGTTTTCCAAAATGGTTGTATGAATACAGATATTTGGAGCTTGAGATATAGAGGGAGTCTCTGGTAAGGAAGCTTGGTGAATCCTGTGTCCATCAGTGTCACGCTGTTTGAGGCTGAGTCTTCTGAGGGAAGTTATGGGGCATGGGCCATGATTCCAACCTCAGAGTAAAACATTGTGTTGGGGTGGGGCTGTGGGGAGGCATGAGTGTTTTGTGCAGCTGTGTGAAAGCTGAGCCTCACCCAGGTACTTCACTTTGGCTCAGGGTGGGCCTCAGTCAGGCTGGCTTGTGGCCTTTGTTTTAGGATACGAGGAAGGGAAAAAGTAAAGCAGTTTCCTCAAGAATTGCTCCCCTGCTTCCGTCTCTGCTCCCTGTGAGATCTCCCCAAAGAAAATAGTTCTCTTCCTGGCTCCCAGCCCCTTGCAAAGTAAGCCCTCTGCCAGATCAACTGACTGCTTCTCTTTCTCATCCCTGAAGAATCAGATAGAGACTGAGAAACAAAATGTCCAAGCACAGTTTAATCAGCTGAGAGATATTCTGGACAGTGAGGAGCAGTGCGAACTACAAAAGCTGCAGAAAGAGAAGGAGAATATTATGGATAACCTGGCAGAGGGTGAGAATGAACTGGCCCAGGACAGCCAATTGGCAGAAGAGCTCGTCTCAGATCTGGAGCATCGACTGCAGGCGTCCTCAGTAGAGATGCTGCAGGTAAGACTTGGGAAGGTGTCCCTCCCACATCTGAGATTCAGGAAAAATGAAGACTTCTCTGTTTTTGGGCTCCCTCTGGTAACAACACTAAGGTTTCATTGGCCTTGCAGTGCCCTTTCCCTATTTCGATTGCAGAGGTAGTAGGAAAAACTGAATGCATGAATATTGAGCAAAAACTCAATTATCATTAAATTTTGAAGGGCAGTGCAAAATTTGACCTTGGAGAGAAGATCCATTGTATCTAGTGTTATTCACTGAGCCCATTATCTGTGATCTTGTGTTGAGTATTTGTCAGACTCCTGTTCATGCTGCTTAGTCACAGATAAACAAAAGCTCTTTGAGTTTCAAGAGTTTTTTGTTTGTTTGTTTGTTTTTTATCCCTCCCTTTTATACACATAAACCTGGTTGGGATTCGTCCTCTCCACTATTTAAAAAAAAAAAAAAAAGATTGTGAAGGATTGGTATTATTTCTTCTTTAAAATTCAGTTGAATTCCTTGTTTATTCTCAGGGCTAAATTTGTGGTATCTGACCTCTCCAGGAGGCATAACTAATGATGTCTCTGCTCAATTTAAGAAAAAAAAAATCAAGTGTACTTTTTAAGCATAGATTCAGTACCTTTCTAAAGTCTGGCATCAGTGTACCATTGGCTGCACATTCAACTCAAATAGTAGTTATGCTCAACCACAAAGAGGCAGTAAGGCTCCTGTTCTACCCTGATGGATCTGTCTTTGGGTAAAGGAGCACATTCAAAGTTCAGGCCATCTTTAAATACGCCATGGCTTTTGATCTCTGCTGGGTAATTTCAATCCCCTATGCATGTTTATATGCACGTATGTACATTATTAGCATTGACCAGTATTATATGGGTGGTTCGACCCTTCTATAGTCACCATTGAGTATGCATGCAAGCTCAGACAGGAATATACGTGTCCCAACCATGACTGCAGCAATAGGCTAGTGGAGTTATTGACCCATCCCATTCACATGCCTCTGAGATTGCTATCAACAACACTACTGTGTGGATTTTTCCAGTGCTCCAACTTGAAAGAGTTCCCTTTGACTGTGGGGGAGAAGCTGCTCATCCTCATTGCCTTCCCTATCCTAAGAGAATCTCTGCATCATCTAAGTGGGAAGGGGGGCTGATGGGCTGATGGGAGCAACCTCAAGTCAAAATACCAGATATTCTCACTGATCTTATCAGAAGTTCAGCAATTTTTCAAGATTTAATGATACTTAAATTATATATGCCTCAAATGTTGAAATGGTTGCTGATGTCAGTTTTGTCTAGCTTTATAGTTACTTTTTGGTCAACAGCCTACTGATCTTACTCAGCCAAAGCTGGAATTCCTGTCCTGTCAGCTTTATTTTTTAGCCCCCTTGGTTGTCTTCTTTTTATTTCTTGTCAGACTACCCTAGAAAACCAAACCAAACCCATTACTGTTGAGTTGACTTCTGACTCATACTGACCCTACAAGAGTAGAACATCCTCATAGGTTTCCAAGGCTATAAATCTTTATGGAAGCAGGTTGCCACATCTTTCTCTCACAGAGCAGCTGGTGGGTTCGAACCTCGACCTTTTGATTAGCAGTCAATCAATTAACCACTTTACCACCAGAGCTCCTTTTACGCTAAAAAAGATATCCTTAGATTTGTTGTATAATATCAGAATCATCTGAAGTGCTAATAAGGCAGTCTGAGACCTAGGCCTATTTAGAACTTTCCATTTTTTTCTTTTAAACCACTTTATTGAAGTATAATTGACGCACAATAAACAACACATGTTTAAATGTACAGTTTGGTATATTTTCTTTTTTATTCCTTTCTCTCTCTAATGGGCCCCTGGATACCATTTATCTTTTTACATTATAGTTTTGTCTTTTCCAGAGTGTCATGTAGTTGGAATTATATGGTGTTTAGCCTTTTCATTCAGGCTTCTTTCATTTACCAATATGTAGTTAAGGTTAGTAGCTTTTTATCACTGAATAGTATTCCATTATATGATGTATCATGGAACTCTAGAGGCATAATGACTAAGCACTGAACTGCTAATTGAAAGGTCAGTGGTTTGAACCCACTAGCTGCTCCACGGGAGAAAAGACCTGGTGATCTGCTTCCATAAGATTTCAGCCTAGAAGACACTACTGGGCAGTTGAGGCAGTTCTACTCTGTCCTATGGGGTGGCTATGTGTCCAAAATGACTTGACGGCACACAACAACTCAACAACATGTGATATACTTTTGTTTATTCATTCACCCACTGAAGAGCATCTTGGTTATTTCCAACCAAACAGTTGTGAACAGCAGCAATTATGAATAAAACTGCTATAAAAATTGTATTCATGTTTTTGTGTAGGTGTACATATTCAACTCATTTGGATAGATACAGAGGAATATGATTGATGAATTGTATAGTAAGGTTGTGTTTAGCTTCGTAAGAAACTCTCTTTGAGAGTGGCTATAATATTTTGCATTTCCACCTGCAGTGAGTGATAGTCCCTGTTGCTCCATATCCTCACCAGCATTTGGTATTGTCAGTGTTTTGGATGTTAGCCATTTTAGTAGGTATGTAGTGGCATTTGTTGTTGTTTTAATTTGCAATTCCCTAAGGATATGTGATGTGGAGCATCTTTTCATATACTTATTTGCCATGTGTATATCTTCTTTGGTGAAGTATCTGTTCAGATCTTTTGCCCATTTTTTAAATTGGGTTATCTGTTTTTTTTTTATTGGAAACCCTGGTGGCGTAGTGTTAAGCGCTGTGGTGCTAACCAAAAGGTCAGCAGTTCAAATCCACCAGGAACTCCTTGGAAACCCTATGTGGCAGTCCTACTCTGTCCTCTAGGGTTGCTATGCATCAGAATTGACAAAACGGCAATAGGTTTAGTTTTTCTTTTTTTTGGGGGGGAGGTTTATTGTTGACTTTTAGGAGTTCCTTGTATATTTTGGGTACAAGTCCTTTATCAGATTTGTGTTTTTACAAATATTTTCTTAAGTCTATGGCTAAATAAATAAATAAATCTAGATACTGACCTTATACCTTTCGCAGAAGTTAACTCAATATTGAATCACACACCTTAATGTAAAACTCCAAGCTCTAAACCTTCTATGAAATAACATAGGATAAATTGTAGGTGATGAATTTTTAGATAAAAGACAAAAACTGTGATTTATGAAAGAAAAAATGATCTAAGTTGGACTTAGTTAAAATTAAAAACATATGCTCTGTGAAAGACATTGTTGGCCTAGTCTTTGGATACATGAAAGATGGAAAGTACAGTAAAGGTGATTAAATATATTGGCGTATATCTCTTCAAACAAATTAAACAGTATGACAATGACGAAGAGCAGATGGCTAAAAGCAATTAAGGATGTTGACTGATCTGAGTTGGTAGAAACTGGAGTTTAGGGTAAGATATTGTTTTTAGGACTGTAAATAAGTGGATTTGGTAACGTTATGGGTTTAAGAGAGGAAACAACATGGTTGGCAGTCAGTAATTTTGGTGGTAGACGCCCTGAATTTTCTGGTCTTTAGCTTCTTCACTACTAAATCCACTGGCCTGCATTTAAGAGACAAATCTGAGAATAAGATAGAGAATTGGAATTAACAGCACATGTGTGTGATGAATTTAGAGGAATAGATGAGGTTACTTGCAGTTAGCGTACAGAATGAGAAGAACAAGGCTTGAGAAATAGCTGTGTAAATATACAAGTTTGCTTGTGCCCTCAGCAAGAACCATGAAAGCTTTATAGGACCGTTGTTATTAATTACTCATCTTTGATTCTCCAAAGCCTAGTATGTTGTTATGTCTTGTGCCACTGAGTCAATTCCGACTCATAGCAACCCTGTGGAATAGAACTGGTTTCCTAGGTTGTTATTTTTATGGGAGCAGATTGCCAGGTCTTTCCTCCCATGAAGCACCTGGTACGTTCAAACCACCAACCTTTCAGTTAGTAGCTGATTGCTTAACCGTTGTGTCACCAGTGCTCCTAAAGCCTAGTATAATATGTAGCAAATCATAGTGTTTCAGTTTGTATGTGTATTCAATAAATGAGAGAACAAAGTATTATTCTAGTCATTTCGTGTGAGGTACCTACCATAAGCATTTGGGTTGAAAAAAGAATGATGGGCCTTTTGTTTTTTTTTCATACTGTATTCCACTTCGTTTTGGAAACGTCTTCCAGTATTTCTACAAGAGTTAAAACTATTTCTACAGTTTAAGGAATCTGACAATCTCCCGTGAATCTTCATTGATGGTCTTACTTATAGGTATTAGCCCTCATTCTGGAACCGTTTCTCTATTTCTGTCACATCAGGGGTTGTTGGGGGTGAGATGAAGTGTTATAAATGGGGAGTACCCATCACTCCTTGACTCAAAGTTTTCTCCCCTCTCCCTAGGGTGTGAATGACATTATAAAAAGGTATGTTTGGGTGACCAGGAGCGATCCTTTTGTGCTGTGAAGAAAGCCTTGTAACCATGAAAGTTGTGTGATGGTCAAGAAGAATGAAAAATCTCCAAACAGGAAAAATTGGATGTAGTTTTATCTTAAATTTCCAGTCACAAATCAGGTTTGAGTGTTCCATAACTATTGGGAATGGACTAGATTCTATGGTAAAGGATTTGTGTGATATGGGGGTCATAGAGTTGAGCCGGTAAGGGTAATAGGGATAAGATGTTGCAATATTAGACCCCTGTGACTTCACTCATTTTTATCACTTCTGTCTCTGCATCCAGCTCAAGTTCCCATATTTCACTGGTGCTTGCCTTTTCACAGTAGGTTCCTATCCTCCTTACCTACCAAATCCCCAAAATGTCCATGCCGACACTTCATTCATATTTTTCCTTTAGATTTTCAAAAACAGATCCCAGACTAGGGAAATATTATTTTGGCTTGATACGAGCAATTGATCAATCTTGGTCACTTACCTTAGAAGTCTGTATGGCAAGGTAGCCCCCTCGTGTCCGATAAAGTACAGCTACTTGAAGGCATCAAGATTATTGCAATTATATTCAGACCACTCTTAGTTTGGCTGGTGTTCATAATTTCCTCCTTCCCAAGTGTTTGTAACTTTTTCCCAGAGAACCTGAAACCTCAAATGTTATTGTGAGGGCCTTCCTACTGGAGGAACAGACTTTGAAGACTCTTGGGCCTCATCAGATAGGATTGCCACACTTCATATGTCCCAAACCCCAAGGAGCCAGGTTGTATAAACCTCACTTTCTGACCATTTCCCTGGGAACTCACATCCATGGCTATGACTTTTCCACATATTAAATTTTATTTTGTAGAGGTACCAAAGTGTTTTTTGTTTTTTAATTTTGATCCATTGCTTCATATAACTTCATATGATTTCTAGGAGGTAGAGAGAGAAGAGTTAATAATTTCATTTTAGAAGGAAGACACTATACAACTGAGAGGTCAACCTTCCCAAGGTCTTACAAAGAGTAAATGATAATGTAGACATGAGCACAAGTCTTCTAGCCTAGTGTCAATTGTCTCCTTTCTCCCCTCTCAGGCTCTTAAGGAATCAAGGGTTCTTCAAGAGCATCAATACGGTAGAAAGAAAGGAAGGCAGTAGTGTTGGAAGGAGATAAGGTCAGAGGTGAGGGAGTCAATTTTTGTCTTCCCTAGGAGTGAGACCTTCACCGTGAAGAGGCCAAAAACTTTTCCCAAGAAACCAAGGAGAACATTCCGAGCTCCAGATCTGAGGGATATACTGAAGGTGTTTAGAGGTGAGGAGAGTTGGGAGAAGGGTGTGGATGTGGGATTCTTGGTGGCAAGGGCTAAGTGGGAGACAGGGTACAGAGGAGATGCAGGAAGAGAGATAATGTTTGCTCATGATGTAGTCATATTTGAAGGGGAATGGTCAGATGTCTATTGCTGTCAGTCATAAGTTCATTGTCTCATCATACTCCCCTGTCTTAATCTGGAGAGAGACAGATGTCAGTGCTGACTCTATTGCTTATATTCAATATCATGGTATCTTTTGTCATTTCAGGGCTGACAGATGCCCAAAACTACTGGGGTAAGAAGAAATCATGGTATCTTCAAGCCACCCATTCTTACCACCTTTCATAACTGTACGTTTTCTAGTAGGTCACAGTCTTTGATGCCCATGTGTCCTCATCCAGTGACCACCTACATATTACATTTCCTGAGTGTTCTACCTTTCCCTATGACCCCTGAACAAGGTTCTGTTTAATTCCCTCTCAAGTTTTCCTCAAAATCCCTCTCTTAATGTCACAAATAATCCTAACTCATATCCCTCATCTGACCCTGTTATTTTCCTACAGTTTCCTTAACACTGAGACCAATGATGCGTAATGCCAACGTGACGATTACTGATGATTGGAGACAAGTGAGATCGGTGCTCTACCGGATGCCATTCGAATCATTTAATATTGGCATTTACGATAACTATGGTGTCCTGGGTTTCCCGTATATGGAGTCAGGGAAACATTACTGGGAGGTAGATGTGTCTAACAAAACTGAATGGATCTTGGGGGTATGTTTTAGAGATTGCCGTACACGTGCTACATATGCTGATCATCAAACTCTTTATTCTAGGTACAGTCCTCAATGTGGCTTTTGGGTTATATGGTTACAGAATGGATCTATGTATAATACATTTGAGAATTCATCTTTGAATAATCCTTCAATCTTAACCCTCTCTCTGACTGTTCCTCCCAATCGTGTTGGCATTTTCCTAGACTATGAGGCTGGCTCTTTGTCTTTTTTTAATGTCACAAACCACGGGTTTCTCATCTACAAATTCTCTAAGTGTCGCTTTCCTAAGCCTACTTGTCCATATTTCAATCCTATGAAATGTACATTACCCATGTCTCTTTGTTTACCAGACTCTTGAACTATCTTATACCCTCACCTATTTCTGTGCACTGCCCTTGCCCTGCCTTGCATCTCCTGAACCTGAGCTCGTCTGTTCCGCTCCGACTCTCTCTTCTTTGCCTCTATTCTTTCCTTTCAAACATCATTCACGCATCAATAAAATATACAATTTTCATTGTGTATTATTATTTCCAATATCTTGTTAGCATTAGCAGAGAGTGCATATTTATCATTTTCCACATTCCCTAGGAAAAATGACTGCTATCATTTGGGTAACACACCCACCCACTCATCGTTTCTTCATTCCCTCTGCCACTGACCTGAAAAGATGAGGCAAAGATTTTCAACAACTTTTCTGTATTATTAAAGACCATGCATGGGAGTCATTAAGGAATGCTGGTGGCACAATGGTTAAAGTACTTGGCTGTTAACCAAAAGGTCAGTGGTTCCTACCCACCAGTGGCTTCACAGGAGAGAGATGTCGCAGTTTTCTTCCATAAAGACAACAGCCTTGGAAACTCTATGGGGCAGTTCTACTCTGTTCTATGGGGTTGCTGTGAATTAGAATCGACTTGACGGCAACAGCATATAGTAGTCATTCACTAAATAAGAAGTCTCTAGCATTCTGTCAGTTTACGCATGATTCCATACACATAAAGGAGCCAAGGAAAAAGACCATAAATAGTATATGCACCAAGAGTAGAGGTTTTTTTTTTTTGGTGTCCAGACTGAGTTTAAATCATGTCTCTTCATTCAGTAGTGGTGTAACCTTGAAAATGTTACTAAATGGCTCTGTTTATTTTCTCAAAATAATTTTGGTATAAAAGCTCATCTAATATGTAATATCATTGTGAAAAATTAAATATCATTAAATGTAAAGCACTTATATAAGTTTCTTAACTTTCAATAAAGTTTTGCCCTACTTATTACTGAAAAATATAAGCTGTGTCAGCAAGAGCAAAGTCACATTGAACAGGTTTGTGTCTTCAGAGAAACCATAGTTGGTTCTTCTGAAAACGTATTTTTCAGGTCCCTGACACTACTGCCAAGACTAAGCCAGCTCTGCTTTTAATTGACTGCTATGGTAGTTCCTAGGAATAAAGAAAACCTGTTCTCTCCTTCAGTGAGACAGGCGGGGAATTGTTTCTGCAGGGGATGTTGATGCATGGCTTGGTGGTATCCCCTTGTCTTTTGGCATTTTTATTTGAATTCTTTCCCAAAGAATTATCGATGATGCTTAGCCAAGTGGTTCTAATCTGGCCCCTGGGTGGCTACAGGAATTCTCAACTTGCCTATCTTTGTGTGACATTTCAGAAAAGAAGGGATTCCATGTTGGATATTTCCAGTCTCTTTCTGTGTGTATACACAAGCTCTCCTGTATCAGCAATCATCTGAGGAAATTGGGGGGAATCTATTCCTATACATTTTCCGTTTAGCCCCTGCATTCTGGCCACTGCATTACTACAGTGACAGAGACACTACTCACGAGGCACAGTCTGTGCTGCCTTGAATTATTGACAAGTGATTCTCCAGGGATATTCGTATTTTTTTCATGTACTGGAATGCCCAATTCCCACCTAAGGATGAAAGCTGGTTACAGGATGTAAAGACCTGAAAGTGTATGTATGTATATACATAGGTTATATACACAACAGAAGAGATCTGCACACTGACGGGCATCCTATTTTTAATAGTGTCTTCTGGCTCAAGAAGTGAAGCTCTCTGCTAAAAAGAGTATGAAGCCTATAAGTTGGTTTCAGTTACATCCCTCTTCTCAGAGGTGAAAGAAGGGGTCCTGGACTCAAAAGTCCAGTAGGTACCATGTGTAGGTTTGCTCCACCCAGTTATCAGCACTAGTGCTTTCTCCTCCCCATATCCTTATAAGCTCTTAGTAGCAATTACATTATCTTATATTCCTGAGCAAAAATGAGGGAGACCCTCAGTGAGAGAGATTGGCGCAATAGCCCTAACAATGGGCTCAAACATACCAACACTCATGGAGACAGCACAGGACCGGGTAATGTTTCACCCTGTTGTACAGAAGGTCACCATGAGTTGGAACTGACTTGATGACAACTAACAACAACAAAAGGACTGCGATGAAATGTTAATTAGGTGCATGTCCACAGTGAGATATTTGGGTGGGCTCAGGAGAATCCCAGGTAGTAAGGAGTCTTCTCCCTGCAGGATCATCCATGGAAACATACAGGCGAGGTTCTTAGAGTCATCACCAGATGGTGATCAGAAGTGTCTCAATCTGGGGATCTGACATCCTCACTGAATAGTGACACAGGATCTGTACTGGTTTGGGATTCCAGTGACCTTCCATTTTGCCTGTGGACAGTTGGGCAGTCTCTTCATCCTGGTCTCCTCTTTTCTCCATATCAGATCTTTTGTATCTCAGTACGGAAAACCTGTTCTCACTTCCACTGTTCCTCTCTTGATCAGTGCACCCTCTGATTCCTGGTGACTCTCATCAATTCCTTCTGGGGTGGGAAGTACAGCATAAATTTTTCTGCTCAGCACTGGTTTTCCACTGTGGCCTACTCATACACTGTGATTAAATCGCTTGGCTAGTAACTGAAAGGACGGCAGTTCCAATCCACCAGTTGCTCTGTGGGAGATGTGGCAGTCTGTTTTACAAAGATTTACAGCTTTTGAAACCCTGTGGGGAAGTTCTACCTTGTCTATAGGGTTGCTATGAGTCAGAACTGAACTGACGGCAGTGGGTTTGGTTTGGTAAGTGATCTCAGTTGGTCCTGAGAATATTGGAGACATAATAACAAAACTTATCGTCTTCAAGTTATCTTTTTGTCAAAGATGCTATTATACCAAACAGTCATTGTTAATAAACTCATACAATTTAGAATATTTGTATTTACTATGGGATAAGACTGCCTTTTTCGTGTTTAGTATGTTGTAAAAAAAAAAAGCTAAAGAGTTGCTTTAATAGTTGGTGTCTGTGCCCTCACATTTTCGGAGTCCTCATGTCTTCCTGCTCATTAAACCATTGATTCTGCTTTACACAGCTGAGTTCAAAATATCTTAGTCTGCACTGACATCTATGGGGCTTGGAAACTGAAAGCCTCTAGGCTGTGATTGATAGATTATTTGGCCATTTCAGTAGTTTCTCAGCTCCCCTGAGCCTGCTCCTTCCCTCTAAGTCTTTCGCTATCAAAGTACCATAGGGTGGTTTTAGAGGTGGAGGCAGCTGCAGTAGCATGTGTACTTTGCAGTCGGTCCAAGGATTTCAGGTTTGGGGAGTTATCCCAAACCCTTCTTGTCTCTCCTCATACAAAGAGAACTTGCTCTTTGAAAGAATATAATAGCAAATAAAAAAATTATGGTAGAAAGAATGTGATCATTCTGCACAAATCTAAAGACAAAGATAGCACAAAAAATTATAAATGAAAACTGGTTCATTACTGATAAATGGGATGGGAAGAGGTGATGCTCTGGGAATATCCTCTGATGCATTTGATTTGAGACAAACCAGTGGGGGAAATCAGGGCATAGCAAGGCACCATATAGTCTGGGCCAGTAGGCAACCCAAATGCACCATGCTGCTTTTCTACCACTCTCAATTTATCTCCAGTGCTGAGCCCAGTGGTATACTCCACCAGTTTACCATGTTCTGAGGAACCCAGGAATAATAAATCTTCCTTAGGGCTCCACATCCCCACTCCACTCCCTAAACTCCTGTTGAAGAGGAATCTGACAAAGATAGCTCCCTTTGTGTATATGGATTTTTAACACTGGGGAATAAAGTAAGAATGTGATAACAGAGTGTGGCAGTATGGATGAATTAAACACCAGGCATTGAAGTAATTTTCTGAGTATACTTTAGGAACTCAACAGAAAAGATTTGAAAAATTGTTAAAAATTGCCAAGTGTTCAAATGTTATGATGTAAATTTTTACAAAAAAAAAAAAAAGAGCAGCTGTTGAAGCTGCTTAAGTACAACCAAACACCTCATGGAATTTGTTTTCTTGGTCTAGAAACTTAGGGTCATAGTTCTGAGGAACATTCCAATCGATTGGCCTAATATTATTTTTCAGTGCTTCTGTTCTGCCTCCTAGTTTGTAAGGTAGTACCTAGGGTCTTAAAAGCTAGCAAGCAGCCATCCAGGCTACAGGAGCAACAGAGCAAAAGGAGAGTCAGGAATTGAAGGAAGAAATGGATTACCTGTCTGGTTATCTCCATGAACTGCTTCCTTTGCCATGAGACCAGGAGAACTGGATGATGCCCAGCTACCATTACTGGTTTTTTTGATCAAAGAGTCTATGGAAGAATCCTGATCAAAAGGGGTAAGAATGTGGAACAGATTTTTCAATTCTCAATGTAAGACTTTCTGGAGCCATTGAGGCTGGATAAACCCCTGGAACTATCTCCTTGAGATAATGTTTAAACTTTAAAACTTAAACCAAAACTATCCCCTGAAGTCTTCTTTGAACTGAAGCTTATCTCAATAAAGTATATCTACCTTGAGCATTGTGCTCTTTTAAAAAATTATCCGTGTGAGATCCAATTAACAATAGCAACACAAAAAGTTAGATGAGAAGCTTAGTGAGCAGTGAATCTAAGTCAAATGTGCTGGAAAAATTCAGAGAAGATGAGACTATTTGAAGAACATAATGTTACTCAGTTGTACGTGTAGAAATTATTGAAATGGCGTATGGCTGTCCAGCCTTCGAACGGTAATTTTTTTTCCATTCTGGTTATTGTTCCACTTCACCAAAATTTAAAAAATTTTGTTCTGCTCTGCTTTTGCTTTGTTGATCATGACTGAATCTGTTCGAACCGGTTTTTCCTTCTTCAATCTCAACTTTATATTCTGCAAGTGGATAACCTGGAGGAATTTCACTTGAAGAAATATGGCTACCAAATTTGTTCCTTATATTGCAAATAATATTGCATTTTTACATTAACTTGAGTTTTATTCATTCTAAGATTTTATAATTAGTTTTGAAAGTAGAAATATTAAACTATTTCTGCACATTTATTAATAATTAAATCTAAAGTAACAATGATGTTCAGTTTTAGTCACTGTCTCAAAACATTTCAATACAAAAAAACCATGTTGTAAAATATATTATTTTTTAAAGGCTACATATTTTTAAGTATACTAGAATTCGCTACAGCACTGAGTGACATTAGTATTGTGATAAAATACTGCTAACATTGTGTAAATATTAAATTGAAGATCCAAATACGGTTTTTAGTAGGAAATTCTCAACGCTATAAAATGCACTGGAAACAAACTTGATTTTGATGTGGGCAGCATTTCACCACTAACACTTAATAGTCATGTAAAATTGATAAGAACTTATTCATGAAATACTAGAAATACAAAGTGTGCTATCATACCTAACGCATCAGTACATAAAGGCAAAGTGCAATAAAATATTTTATACTTTAATATTCACCTCAGTCCTAAGCTGAACAATTGGCATAACATTACATAAAATAAACTTTTTTTTACAAATATATATTTAATTCATATGAAGTTACGCAGTTCATTTAGAAAATGTGATTGCAATAAACCATAATTATATCTAATTACGAGAATGTCCTCTAATATTTTTTCATATAAGCTAGCTCTGTTGTCTCACAAGATGAATTTCAAACCTGAGAAAGCTCTCTCAACACTGATCTGAGTAGCTTGTGCCCCCAAAACTACCATAGCAATTTCATATAACTGGGGATGTTGTGAAGTGTTTTCTTCCCAAAATTTGAGAATACTTTTCTTTCTCTCAACCCTTTGTACATCATCAAAGCTTGTTAATATAGAGTCAATATTAATAGCACATTCCACCAGACTGGGTCCAGCACAACTGGATGTTGCCTGGCTACCACCACTGGCTGCTCTGACAAGGATCACAATAGAGGGTCCTGGACAGAGCTGGGGAAAATGTAGAACAAAATTCTAACATACAAAAAAAAAAAAACAGACTTACTGGTCTGACAGAGTCTGGAGAAACCCCAAGAGTATGGTCCCTGGACAGTCTTTTAGCTCACTAATGAAGTCGCTCCTGAGGTTCACCATTCAGCCAAAGATTAGACAGGCCCATAAAACAAAACGAGACTAAAGAGGCACACCAGCCCATGGGCAAGGATGAGAAGGCAGGAGAGAACAGGAAAGCTGGTAACAGGGAACCAAAGGTCGAGAAGGGGAGAGTGTTGACATGTCGTGGGGTTACAACCAGTGTCACAAAACAATATGCGTACCAGTTGTTTAATAAGAAGCTAGTTTGTTCCGCAAACCTTCGTCTAAAGTACAATTAAAAAAAAAAAAAAGCCTGATCTCAATTTAAGTTTTTTCTTTAATTTTGTGAATAATTCTATCATCAACACCATCGTTTGAAAAGAGAGCATTTCCTGAATTGCTTTCATTTATTACACTTTCAGTATTGCTCCTTTTCAGATTTTCTATCATTTCCTAAATGCTTTTTAAATGTAATATGGCCTTTACCTTAAGTTCAGAACTAATTAGAATTTGATAACAAGAATCTCGATAATCTGCTCCTAATGTGGTGTCATTTTCAATAACTTTTTCCTTGACATTAAATTTGTCAATGTGTTTCCAAATGTATTATTAGGAGTTCTTAATTTTAGCTTAGTTTCCACCCACATGCCAAAAACATCCCTCACAGTTAATTGTTCACTTTGCAATCTTTTTCTTTAAAGGTTTTAAAATTTCCAAAATTAATTTCTTATGCCCACTCATCATTAGAAAAGTAATATTTCATATTATTCTCAGCTAACACTTTGAAGAATAAGGGAGATCGAAGAATTACTGATGCCTTTGAATTATGGTGTTGGCAAAGAATATTGAGTATACCATGGACTGCCAAAAGAATGAACAAATCTGCTTTGGAAGAAGTACAACCAGAATGCTCCTTAGAAATAAGAATGGCAAAACTACGTCTCATATACTTTGGACATGTTATCAAGAGGAACTAGTCCCTGGAGAAGGATACCATGCTTGGTAAAGTAGAGAGTCAGCAAAAAAAGAGGAAGACCTTTAACAAGATGGATTGACAGAGTGGCTGCCACAATGGGTTCAAGCATAATAACAATTGTGAGGATGGTGCAGGACCAGGCATTGTTTCCTTCTGTTGTACATAGGGTTGCTATGAGTCGGAACCAATTCTACAGCACCTAACAATAATATATTGCAAAAAATATTGCATCCTGGTAATATTTCTAACACGGGGTTCATACCGTTGCATCTTGTTGGGCGATCCGGTACAGGTTTCTTTAACTTATTTTTTGAAAATTTGGTAGGCAATGTCGGAATATGCATTATCCAAATGAGTTTGCAGCCTACTCTTAAAAATTCTTCCAGCTCAGCATCTTCCATTGCTTATTTAATAACTAAGCAAAGTGTGTGTTCATCACACTTTATACCATAATACCATACTATAATCTTATAAACCGTGTTGCTTTCACTTCACTCTACAGTGGTTAATGTCTGCAAGTCAAAGTGTACAAAGTCAGAATCTTTGAAACTCATTTTTGCCTGAAATTTGCCATTTGATTTCACTATCATTTCTGAGCAAATCAACAAATTCAATCATATTAGAGCTATTATCCGTGATTACAGAATAAATCTGTTGTAAATCAATGTACTTCTCTAAAAATTTGATACAGTGTGTTTTTTAGGTACAGAGCTCTGTGTCTTTTAATTCTTTCCCAGTGTCTCAACAGATGTATCTTACTATCTTGTGCAAACTGAGCATTAATTCCTAGAATTAACCAACTCAATCTACTGGCAACATCCACCTTCAAAGAGAATGTTCATTTTTCCAGATCACTACTAATTTTGGGTGTGCTGATTTATTTTATTGGAAGCCCCGCTTTACAACATACTTGTAAATTTATTCCACACCTTTTGAAGAAAAATCTTATTTCATAGTGATGCCATCAAATTGCTTTCAGTGAAATAATGGCATGTCACAATTGAAACATTAATTTCCCTTCCACCATTTACTGATACTTGTTAACATTTCGATTTGTGATATAAATACCAAATTTAAACCTGTATGGACAAAGAATATGCAATAGTACATTTAAATCAAAATTTAATACAAGAATGGAATCATCATAAACAAATCATGCTATATTCACACAATGTAATACTATGCAAGCATAAAGAACAACGATGAATCTCTGAAACGGCTCATAACATGGATGAATCTGGAAGGCATTACGCAAATGAAGTTAGTCACAAAAGGACAAATATTGTATGAGACCACTATTATAAGAACTCAAGAAAAAGTTTAAACACAAAAGAAAACATTCTTTGATGGTTACAAGGGTAGGGAGGGAGGGTGAGGAGTATTCACTAACTAGATAACTCATAACCCATCTCTGTCAACTTGATTCCGACTCATAGCGATCCTATAGGGCAGAGTGGAGCTGCTCCACAGAGTTTCCAAGGAGTGCCTGGTGGATTTGAACTGCATTTGAACTGGATTTGGTTAGCAGCTGCAGCAATTAACCTCTACACCACCAGGGTTTCCCACTAACTAGGTAGTAGACAAGAATTATTTTAGGTGAAGGGGAGGACAACTCACAATACAGGAGAGGTCAGCACAACTGGACTAAACCAGAAGCTAAGAAGTTTCTTGAATATAACCAAACACTTTGACGGACAGAGTGGCAGGGGCAGGGGTCTGGGGACCACGGTTTCAGGTGACATTTAGGCCAATAGGCATAACAAAGTTTATTAAGAAAAATGTTCTGCATCTGACTTCGGTGAGTGGTGTCTGGGATCTTAAAAGCTAGCAAGCAGCCGTCTAAGATACATCAATTGCTCCCAACCCACCTGGAGCAAAGGAGAATGAAGAACATTAAAGAGACAAGGAAAATATGAGCCCAAGAGACAGAAAGGGCCATATAAACTACAGAGACTCCATCAGCCTGAGACCGGAAGAACTAGATGGTGCCTGGCTACCACCAATAACTGCCCTGACAGGAAACATAATAGAGAGTCCCTGATGGTGCAGGAGAAAAGTGGGATGCAAACCTCAAATTCTAGTCAAAAGACCAGACTTAATGGTCTGACTGAGATTGGAGGGACCCCAGAGGACATGGCCCCAGGACTCTCTGTTAGCCCAAAACTAAAACCATTCCCAAAGCCAATCTTCAAAGATTAGACTGGACTGTAAGACATAAAATGACACTGGTGAGGAGTGTGCTTCTTAGCTCAAGTAGATATATGAGACTATGTGGGCAGCTCCTGTCCGGAGGCAAGATGAGAAGGAAGAGGGCGACAGAAGCTGGTTAAATGGACACGGGAAATACAGGGTGGAGAGGAGGAATGTGCTGTCACATTATAGGAAGAGCAACTAGGGCCACATAGCCATGTGTGTGTAGGTTTTTGTATGAGAAATTGATGTGAATTGTAGACTTTTGCTTAAAGCACAATTAAAAAAGAAAGAGAATGGAATCATCAAAAAATTATGCACCATTTTTTTCTTTTTTTATTTTACTTTAGATGAAGATTTACAGAACAAAATAGCTTCTCATTAAAGAGCTCACATATTATTTTGTGATATTGGTTAACAACCCCATTGCATGTCAAAAACTCTCCCTTCTGGACCTTGGGTTCCCTATTACCAGCTTTCCTGTTCCCTCCTGCCTTCTTGTCCTTGCCCCTGGGCTGGTGTGCACCTTTAGTCTTGCTTTGGTTTAGGGGCCTGTCTAACGTTTGGCTGAAGGGTGAACCTCAGGAGCGACTTCATTACTGAGCTAAAAGGGTGTACAGGGGCCATACTCTCAGGATTTCTCTAGTCTCTGTCAGACCAGTAAGCCTGGTCTTCTTTTTTTTTTTTTTTTGTATGTTAGAATTTTGTTCTACATTTTTCCCCAACTCTGTCTGGGACCCTCTATTGTGATCCCTGTTAGAACCATCAATGATGGAGATTTTTTATTTCTTGAATTTAAATATCACACTTAAAAAATGTGAATAATGTGTATTTAAATGTTTGCTCACTTGGCAAACTTCCATTCAAATGAAACTCTGTTCAGAACTCGATGCAGTTTAACCAGCTTCTTCAGATTTCTAACTGCAAGTGTTCTCAACTGCTGAGTGTTTCTCACATTCTTGGTAGGCACAGCTTGCATTACTGTGAGAGGGGTCAAGCACGGAGTGGAAACCGTGAGCTCTGACTGTCCTGTGAATCATATCCTGGGTAGCAGCAGTCATCGCCTATAGCTGCAACTGCACAACGTTGCTTGCTGAATCAATGAACTGTGCCCTTACCAGCCATATGCCAGAGAAACATTCGGCATACATGGGTGCCAGATGCAAATCAAACAAATGGTCCAATGGTCTTGTTTACAACTTAAAAATTATTGTTGAATGAAAAATAGCAGAGCTAAGAAAATAATGGTTTTTTTATTTTGGATGAGATTCAGAAAAACATTTTTTTAATTTGGGTTTATGTTTTGCTCCAGCTATAATTTTGGGTTTAATGGTCTCAGGGAACATCTAGCTCAATTGGCATAACACAGTTTATGAAGAAAATGTTCTATATTCTAGAAGAAAACCAAAGACACAAGGGAAAGATTAGTCCAAAGGACTAATGGACCACAAGCACCACAGCCTCCACTAGACTGAGTCCAACAAAACTAGATGGTGCTTGTCTACCCTACCACCACTGACTACTCTGACAGGGATCACAATACAGGGTCCCGGACACAGCTGGAGAAAAATGTAGAACAAAATTCTAACTCCCTGCCCCTGCCCCCAAAAAAGACCAGACTCACTGGCCTGACAGAGACTGGAGAAACCCCTAAAGTATGGCCCCCAGACACCCTTTTAGCTCAGTAATGAAGTCACTTCTGAGGTTCACCCTTCATTCAAAGATTAGACAGGCTCATAAAATAAAACAATACCAAAATGGCACACCAGCCCAGGGGCAAGGACTAGAAGGCAGGAGGGGACAGGAAATGTGGTAATGGGGGACCCAGGGTCAAGAGGGGCAAGTGTGGACACATCGTAGGGTTGGCAACCAATGTCATAAATCAATATGTGTATTAATTGTTTAATGAGAAACTAATTTTCTCGGTAAACTTCATCTAAAGTACAACAATAACAACAAAAACAGTTTGAACAACATTGAGATGAAGATCACTACACTTGAACAACATGAGTTTCTTAACTGGTAGAATGAACCTCACCTATACAAAATAAAACTATAGCAATTATTCCAATATGGTTATAAGTTCCTGACTCATAGATATGAGTCAAAAAATTCTTTAAGCTAGGATTAGCTGGTTTTTCTGTGGGTAATAAACAATACCAAAATATTATAATGCTTTAATATTATAAAAATTGATTTCTCAGTACCTTCTATCGCTCTCATGTCAGTTAAAGTGGGAGGATTCCTGGTCCCACCCTGTCAGTCAGAGACCCGTGTTATGGAGCCTCTTCCATCTTGTAGCTGCACCATTGGCGTATGCAGTCAGAGCAAGAGCAAGGTAGACTCAGGGCACAAAAACATGTGCAAACAATGTAAAGTGATTCACTTCTATTTTTTGAATGATGGTGTACATATCAAACTTTTTCCTAAGGATGAAAAGAAAAAAAAAAAAGCCTTGTACATGTGAGTGTGACTCAGTGAAAAATTACACTTAAATAGCACCGTCTATTAACTGCTATGTCCTTACCTGCATTATGAGTTGCTGGCTTGCATGACAAAGATTAAATTGAACCTCTAGTAGTCTATGAAATGCTTCCTCTTCCAACCTGCCAAAATAAGGAACAGAAACTTGTTAATTAACAGATGGACTTGTAAAATTCATAGATATTATAGCCTAGTTTTTTTTTTTTTTTAATTGATTCTCTCCTCCGGGAGACTGTGTTATAAGTGGTCAGGTGCCAAGCCTTTCTGGATCAATATTTTACCCTTAGTGACTTGCACAGCCTGAATACAGAATATCTAAGAATACAAATAATTCACATTCTGAGTTCTCAGGCAAACTGTGGGGATGATATAATTGTGATTTACATTTTTCTTATTCAAATATTTTTGCCAGAGTACAGCTAGGATAAAGCCCAGTGCCATAGAGTCAACTCCGACTCATAGCGACCCTATAGGACTGAGTAGAACTGCCCCATAGGGTTTCCAAGGAACTCCTGGTGGATTCAAACTGCCGACCCTTTGGTTAGCAGCTGTAGCACTTAACCACTATGCCACCAGGTTTTCCCCACAGCTCGGATAGGAATAAAAAATGTAGTAGCTGGGCTCCTAGCTGCCCATGTACCAGAAAGTGTTAAAGTCTAACCCCTCCTTCAGGCCCCTGGGGAGTGGCTTCCCTCTAAAGTTTCACTTCAGCTTCCTGTTTTCGATAATTTAACTTTCATTTCTCTACTTTGTGAGCATTAAGCCCCTGGTTTGGTGAGTAAATCTAGACCATCCTGTCCCTGACCTGCCTCCATTCTTCCACATGGAGTCACAGCTTTTCTGCTTGAACCTGAAGGTGTGTGAGGTAGTTTGTAGGGGCAGAGATTGGGAGACTTCAAGGGAAAAGGGTTGATTATGCTTGGCTGAGCTTGATTTAGGGTCTGGAAGCTGCTCTGAATTGAAAAAATAGAGCCAGTTTGCTGGCTTCCTGCAGGGGTCGAATCTGGGGGATGGGCAGCCTTTAATGAAGACGGGTTTGGAAAAGCAAAGGGGCTTGTTTTTTTCCTGTTCCCATTGCCATTGAGTCAGTTCTGACTCATAGTGACCCTACACGACAGAGTAGAACTGCTCTATAGGGTTTCCAAGCAGCAGCTGGTAGATTCAAACTGTCAAATTTTTGGTAAGCAACCCATACTTCTTAATCACTGTGCCACCAAGGGCTCCTTGTAAAAAATTGTAGGGACCATTATTTTCCAGGCTGAAACCACACCCATCTCCTTCCTTTTCTTTCCAAGCCAAAGGGAGCCAGAATAGTCTTTTTTGTCAGAGGCCAGCAGAAAATCTCTTCCCAGCAAACTAAAGTGCCTGGTCTATGAGTGGATTAAGTTTTTAAGGGGAGGGGGCACAACTTGAACCAAAGGTGTCATATGTTACATAGTGAAAGTAAGAGGACGATGGCAAATGTATAATGAGTGGTGGACGATGGCAAATGTATAATGAGTGGTGGTTGGTTGTGGGTGTAAGTTAGCCACCACAGGTCGTGTGAGGAGAAAGTTGAATGAAGTATAAACATGAGTTGTGCAAGTATTGGGTGGTGGATCATTCCATGAAGAGAGAAAAGCTAAGTGCAAAAACCTACAGGCAGCTGTGGGTTTGGTGCTTTTAACCCTGAGCATGGTTTTTTGGTGTAGGAAAGAAAGACAGGCTGGATGAGCCTCAGAAACAGTAGGCTAAGTGAAAGAAAGCAGATGCAAAAGACCACATATTATGATTCTATTTTTATGAATTGATCAAAAATTCTATAAAATTTAAATCTATAAAGATGCAAAGGAAATTAATGATTGTCTGGGGCCAGAGGTCAGAATGGGGAGTGAACTGCTAATTGGCACCAGTTTTGTGTCTGGTGATAGAAACATTCTACCTTTGGATTGTGGTGATGGTTATGCAGCTCCATAAATTTACTAATTGAATTGTACATTTAAAATAAGTCCATTGGATGGGATGTGAATTACAATTCAGTAAAGCTCTTAAAAAAAAAAATGAATCATACGCATATCAGGGGTTGAATCACTTCCTGCAGAGAGAAGAGCAAGTGCAAAAGGAGCGGGGGGTAGTGGTGGGTTTAGTGTATATAACATAAAACCAGTGTTTTGAGATCAGGAAGAAAAGGCAAGTGGGTTACACAAGGCTCCTGATCTGTAGGGCCTCAGTTTGCCCTTCTGTCCAGTGGAAGAGAAAATAGCAATCATTGCCCTGATAAGGGTGGAATTTGTCATGTGACATAAACTGAGAGTAAAGTGTTTGAAATTATTAGAAGAAGCCCTTTCATTCTGTCACTGTCCTACTCTTCTTGTCTCTTTATGTTTCTTCATTATATTATTTTGTCCTGTCCTAAATCTCTGTACAATCAGTATCCTTTTAATCCCTACATTCCTTACAGTGCCCACTTTTACATTCCCAGCCCTGCAGGTGTTTGTGAGCAAGAAGAGACTCAGGAGCCAGGACTGGCAGAGGCTAGGAAAGCAGCGAAATGGCTTCAGTCCGGGCAGACATACAGAAGGAGGTGACCTGCCCCATCTGCCTGGAGCTCCTCACGGAACCCCTGAGCCTAGGCTGTGGGCATAGCTTTTGTCAAGCCTGCATCACTGCGAAGAATGAGGAGTCACTGACCATCAGGCCAGGAGGGGAAAAAAGCTGTCCTGTGTGCCATGCCAGCTACCAGCCTGGGAATCTATGGCCTAATCATCATCTGGCCAACATAGTGAAGAGATTCAGGGAGGCCAAGTTGAGCCCACAGGAGGGGCAAACAAGTGGTCTCTGTGTGTACCATGGAGAAAAACTTCTGTTGTTCTGTAAAAATGATGAGAAGGCCATCTGCTGGCTTTGTGTGAGGTCTCAGGAGCACTGTGGTCACCAAACGCTCCTTGTGGAGGAGATGGCCAAGAAATGTCAGGTACGGCTCAGGGTAGAGAAAGACAGGGAAGAAGGTAGCACTCAGAAATCTCCACTTTCTTCTTTCCTCACTTTTTCACCATAGAATTAAGTCCTGTGATAGCTTCCCATACTCTAATCAAGGCCTGGAGGACATTTCTGTGCATGTCTTCTATTTACATAAAAGATTAGCCTAGACTGCAGACACTTAGCCAAGAGAAGAGAAACTTGTTTTGCTTTGTTTTGTTTTCCTTTTGTTGAATGAGTAGAGAATTGCTTCCCAAAATAAATTCTTCTTGCCTTTCTGAGCAGAAGAACTACTAGAGGACATGGTTGGTCAGATGTGGGGAAGAAAGTCAATGAGAAGAAAGGATTTTCCTTGCTGCAGGATTAATTCTTCCTCTAGGACAAAAGAGAATCAGATTACTCTTTTTTTTTTTAAAATAACTGAAAATATACACAACAAAACATGCCATCTCAGCAATTTCTTCATGTATAATTCAATGACAGCGATTACATTCTTTAAGTTGTGCCACCGGTCTTGCTATCCTTTTCCAAGTCATCCCACCACCATTAACATAAACTCAGTGGAGAATCAGGGCTACTCTCGATGAGGAGATAGTGACTTCCACTACTCAGGAATAAAGAACACATTCACCTCCTCAGATTTTTGTCTGAGTCATAGATTCTAATGGCCAGTCTCACAGTTTCTGTAAACTCTGGTCTCTTCTGAGATCAGCCTGATTTCTGCACCAATGTATCCTCTGTTCAGGTGCTGAGAAAGCAGTGGTGTGATTCTGTTCTCACAGGAGAAGCTCCAGGAGACTCTCATAAGGCTGAGGAAGGAGCAGCTGGAAGCCAAGAATTTGGAAGCTCAGATTACAGAAGAGAGAGCTTCTTGGAAGGTAAGAGGAAACGCTTCCTGAGGGAGTTCTGAGACATGAATCTGGGCAGCAACTTGGGTTCTAGTCACAAGAGGCTCCTTCCTTTTTGCTCGTTTAGAATTAATGAGTACAGAAGCTATTTGATTAGTCCTTCATTCCTCCCCTGTTGGAGGTAGGGGGCTGGAGAGTGGACATATCACAAGTGAAATAAAATATTTGGAGATGAAGACTATGAGGGAAACAATTGTGAAAATGGCTTATGAATCTTCTGTCCCATTCCTTCATCAGGTTTGAGGCTCTGATATGTGCAGGAAAGATGTTGGGCAAAGGTCCAGGTTCCCAGCTTTGGGATTAAACATGGGGGTTGGGGAAGAGTGTTTTAATGCATAGATAGGCATGAGTGTCCCGGACAGGTATCTGCAATTCAAGCCTCATCAAAGTATTACATTTTGGCTCTCAGTGTACCTTAATAAAGCAGGCTCGAGGATATTGTTTTGGAACGAGGTCAAGAAAAAATTGTAGAAACAAACAGCTTCCCCTGGAATTGCTCTGTGGCTTTCACCTCCCCTCCTTGTGAGAACTCCCTGAAGAAAATAGTTCTTATCCTGGCTCCCAGCACCTTGCAAAGTAGATCCTCAACCAAACTGACAACTGACTGCCTCTTTCTCTTCCCTGTTTCCAAAGCATCAGACACAGGCTGAGAGACAAAGGATTCTGGCAGGTTTTAATGACTTGCATGCCATCCTGGACAATGAGAAGAAGAGGGAGCTGCACAAGCTGGAGGAAGAAGACGTGAAAGTTCTGGATAGCCTGGCAGCAGCTAAATACCAGCTGATCCAGCAGGACCAGGAACTGAGCGAGCTCATCTCAGATGTGGAGCGTCGGATGCAGGGGTCATCAGTAGAGATGCTGCAAGTAAGACTTGGAATGGAGCTCCTACATGTGAGATTCGGGAAAAACAGAGACCAAGTTTCCTTCCTTACTGGGTCCCTGGGCTTTCTTCCTGGTAGTGGCATTAAGAAATTCCTTTGGCCCTGTGGTGTCCCTTCATTGCCATTCATTTCAGGTGTGATGGGGGTAATTCAGTGTATGAATGGCAAGGGAAAGTATCCATTATTGTTAATTTATGAAGGGCAGTGTAAAAATTTGATCCTGGAGTTTCACTGTATCCATACCTCATATAGATTTATTCTATATGTTGCTGTTATCTGTGACCTAGTGTTGAGTGTTTGTCAGACATCTCTTTACTAGGCTTAGTCACAGGCAAATACGTACACATTAATTTTGGGAAAATTTTAAAAATAAAAACATAACTTCTTTGATAATTGTGGGACAAAGAACTCAGTTTGACGTTTTGTATATAGTTTCTGAAAATAGCTTGAGCACTTAAGGTGCTCTTTGTCCTTCTAAAATAGCCAGTCTACACTTGTTGCTATGGGTTGTAAAGTCAATTCGGACTCATAGTGACCCTATGCGACAGAGTAGAATTGCCCCACGGGTTTTTCTAGGCTGAAATCTTTATGGGTTCAAAGCATGTGAGACAAAGTCTTGCCATCCTCACGCCTAAGGACCATTTTGGCTGTACTTCTTCCAAGACAAATTGGTTTGTTCCTCTGGCAGTCTGTGGTATGTATTCAGTACCCTTCACCAACACCACTATTCAAAGGCATCAGTTCTTTGGTCTTCCTTATTTACTGTCCAGCTTTCACATGCATATGAGGTGATTAAAAATACCATGGCTGGGGTCAAGAGCACCTTCATCCTCAAAGTGACATCTCTGCTTTTTTAACACTTTAAAGAGATCTTTTGCAGCAGATCTGACCAATGCAGTATATCGTTTGATTTCTCAATTGATGCTTACATGGGTGTTGATCATGGATCCAAGTAAAATGAAATCCTCTACACTTGGTAAAGTAGAGGATCAGTAAAAAAGAGAAAGAGCTTCAATGAGATGGCTACAACAATGGGCTCAAACATAGCAATGGTTGTGAGGATGGCACAGGACCTGGCGATATTTCATTCTTTTGTACATAGTGTTGCTATGAGTTAGAACCAATTCAATGGCACTTAACAACAACAACAGCAATCTTTCTGGGAGCAGATAGCTGGGTGGGTTCAAACCTCCAACCTTTGGGTTAGTAGCAAGCTCTTAACTGGTCCACCGGGCTACACTTAAATGTGTATAAGTAAGTAGGGGGCTACACAAGCCCACTCAGGAAGGGAGGGGCATGATGTAGTCAGTCATGCATATTCATTAATTGGATTGATATGCATGATGTCCCAATAACTAAAGCACCTTGGACCTTGGAGTTTCTTCTTTTTGAGGTGTCCGGGATTGGCGAGAACAGCGTGCAAGGGAGAGTGTCTGGCACATCCCTGGGACAATGGAAGCCTTGTGTTATGACTTCTTCCTGACCTTCCCCGAGCACTTCCTTATGTCCTTTCCAGTTACAATAAATAGGCAACTGTAGGTATAGGTAATTGTTGTGTACCGTTGAATCAATCTGACCCATAGCACCCTGCAGGACAAACTAGGACTACCACATAAGGTTTCCAAGGTTGCAATCTTTACTGAAGCATACTGCCACATCTTTCTCCAGTGGTGCAGCTGGTGGGTTTGAACCCCTGACCTTTCAGTTAGCAGCTGAGCACTTAACCACTGCACCATCAGGGCTCCCTTAAGTATAGGTAATAGTTTCTGTGAATTTTGTGAGCCATTCTAGAGAATTAATGAGGCCACAGGAGGCAATGAGCCAGCAAGGGCTGGCAGGACAGCTGATTTGTGTAGATGCAGCTCGGGGTGACTGGTGGCCAGGGAAAGTCTGCATGGGCAGTCGATGAAGAAGGATAGCTGCCTTCTAGCTTGTGTCCTAATGCCAGGCTACTGGCAGGGGGTTAGGGTCAGAGAGAGGAAGCGCCATGAAAGTGGCTGGTGACAAGGAATGGAAATGTGGGGACATGAAACCTGGATCCTTTTCCAGTTAGGATCCTTGCTCTGCAGTTGGAGAAAAAGGTAGGTCTTGCCCACCTTGCCTCATTTTTAGTACAGTTGTCACAATGGTATGATTTTATATATATTCATATTACAATAAAACCTGTTATATATATGCATATGTATGCATACACATAATTTTTAATATGTTTAATTTTTTCCCTCTGAGGAGTGGCAAATGTAAGGCTAGGCTGTATAATACCTGAGCAAGCAATTTGTATATATGCATATGTGCATGTGTGTGTGTGTTCATGTGTTTGTGTTGGCTGGGGAAGAACGTATGAGTTGGAATCGACTCGACGCCACTGGGTTTTTTCTGGGGGGAGAAAAATGTATGGACAAACTTATAAAACTTAATGGAGGAACTAGACAGTGTGAAAGTTAAATTTTTTTTTTTTTTGTGGCATTAATATTATGACTATGATTTACAGCCAGGAAATGTGTTTAGAAAGTCAGGAAACTTCAGATTTTCTTTGCTTGTCTTTTGCCACTCTCTGTTCCTTCTATTGCTAATTGAACAATAATTTCATTTCCATCTAATGGATCTTTTCCTTAGCTTTTTTTTTAAAACAGATTTTTTGAGGTATAATTTACATACCATAAAATTCACTTATTGTGAGTGTACAATTTAAGGATTCTTAGTAAATGTATTACTAAACTATGAACAAATTCTTCTTTAGAATATTTCCATCACTTCAGAAGCATTCCTCATGCCTGTTTGCAGTCAATACTTGTTCCTACCCCTACCCCCTGGTATCCACCCAGCTGCTTTCTGTCTATATAGATTTACCATTTCCACATGTTTTAGTATAAACATGTGTTCCTTTGCATCTGGATTTCACTTAGCGTAATATTTTGAGGTTTATTCATATTGTAGCATGTATCGGCAGTTTTTTCCTTTTTTTCCTTTTATTGCTGAGTACCTTTCCATTATCTGGATATATCACATTATGACACATTTTCCCTTTGAATGCCTATAGAATAAATGAAAGTACAATGAATTAATGAGGTTAAGCTTCTGGGGAACCATATGCATTTTCAAAAAACAAATAGGAGGCCTATCTCATCTCCAGATACTTGAAGCATCTTCCTATTCTTCTGAGGGTTAAAGCTGTTTTTGTATGTTTATTTATTTATATATTTTTTAGGGGACCTAACACACTCACATGAGTTCTCTGGGAAGTTCTGCCTGGGTTTTATTCTTACATTTTTCCCAGTACACTGTGACTATCTATCTATTCTCACCATATCAAGGGCTGGTGGGTGTTTGATGTAGAAGGTGGGTAAAACATTGTAAGATGGAGTGCCTATCACTCCATCTAGGGTTGCCAGATAAAGGGTGCATAGTTAAATTTGAATTTCAGATTCAACAGCACATACTTTTTTAGCATATAAGCGTATCTTAAATATTGCAGGGGTCCTGTTGTTGTTGTTGTTAGTTGTCATTGAATTATCTCTGGGGGGGGAAAAACCCATTGTTGGGTCAATTCCCACTCATAGTGACCCTATAGGACATAGTAGAACTGCCCCATAGTTTCCAAGCAGCACCTGGTGGATTTGAACTGCTGATCTTTTGGTTAGCAGCCAAACTCTTAACCACTACACCACTAGGGGTCATACTCGCACTGATAAAAGAAAAAGCTGTTTTTATCCAAAATTCAAATTTAACTAGCCATTCGGTATTTTTATTTGCTAAATATTGCAACCCTATCCTTGATTCATGTTTTCCTTCTTCTCCCCAGGATGTGATTGACTTCGTGAAAAGGTATGTGTGGGAGACCAGGGATGATCCTTTTTTGTGTGGAGGGTGGATAGTAGCCATGAGAGCTACCTTGAGGTCAATCAGAATTAAAAAAAAAAAAAAAAAAAATCACAGAGCTGGAAAATTTGAGTATTGCATTGTCTCAAATTGTTGACCACAGATGGGGATTTCCAATGGTAGGAAATTTGGGTGGTGGAGGTCATAGAGTTAGGGCCAAGAGGGACGTTAAGGATAAGAGGTGGCAGTATCAGAGCCCCACAGCTGCACTAATTTCATTCATACCTTTGTCTCTCCTTAGCTCTGATTTCTGTATTTCATAGGCGCTTGTCTTATCTCAAGAAGGGTTCTGTCTTCTTCTCTGCCAGGTCCCCAAATTGTCCAAAGGGACTATTATATCCCTGAGGATAGAAGAAGCAAGGTCTTTATAGGTGTTTTCTTTAGGTTTCAAAAAACTAAAGTCTTGGAGAATAGTGGGTTTGGCGTTGGTGCCAATAATTAATTTCTTCTTATTCAAACACTTTAGCATCCGATATGAAAAATGGTGTTCTTGTGTCTAAAGTTGCCCACCTACCTGGCAGGATCAAGGTCTTCCCAAATATGTGAAATTCAGAGATGAGCCATTGATGACTGAGTGGTAGAATCCTTGCCTCCCATGTGTGATCCCGGCCAATGATCCTCACGGGCAGCCACCACCTGTCTGACATTGGAGGCGTGCATGTTGCTATCCTGCCGGGGAGGTTTCAGAGGAGCTTTCAGACTAAGACAGACTAGGAGGAGAGGCCTGGCGGTCTACTGCCAAAACCCAGTCAGTGAAAACCCTTCTGATCCGCAAACAATCACGGGGTGGTACAGGACCAGGCAGGGTTTTTTTTTTTTTTTACATTGTGCATGAGGTCACTACGAATTGGAGCCAACTCAATGGCAACTAACAACAGCAGTGAATTTAGTGGTCATAATTTCTCCTTTTCCAAATGTTTGTAATGGTTCATCAGAGAATCTGAGACCTCAGATGTTTTTCCCTGGGCCTCCATATTGGAGTAACAGGCTTTGGAGACCCTTGAGCCTTTCAATATAGGAACCTCAAACTTGATATTTCTCAACCTCCCCGTAACCCGATTCTTCAGCCTCCCTACTGATCATCTGCCTGGAAACCCACATCCCTGGACTCTCCCTGGCGGGCCCACTGAAATGGCCACCTCTTCTGCGCACATCCTATACTTTCTTTACAGGCATCAAATACCTTTTATTAAAAAAAAAAATAGGCACCATTATTTCACCTAATTTTATACTATTTTTAAGAGGTAGAGAGTGGAGGGTTAGTTGTTCCATTTTAGAGGAAGGAATGAGAGCCTCTTTGAAGTGAAGACCTTCCCATAGTCGCACGGAGGGTAAGTGGGAAAGTAGACATGAGCACAAGTCTTTTGGCTCTAGTGTTAGTAGTCTCCCCTCTCCCATTCTCTGGCTCCTCAGGAAGGGGGTTAAAATGCATCAGTGGGGTGAAAGGTGAGGGATGCAGTGGTGCTGTAGAGACAGAAGGTCAGAGGAGTTGGGGGTCAATTTTTATCATCCTTAGAAGTGAGATCTGGACCTTGAAGAAGCCGAACATCGCTTCCAAGAAACTGAAGAATGTGTTCCGAGCGCCAGATCTGAAGGGCATCCTGCAAACATTTAGAGGTGAGCAGAACTTGGGTAAGGGTGTAGTGTGGGACTTTTGTGATGTCAGGGGCTACCTAAGGGAAAGGGTACAGTTTCTAGGAGAGGATGGCCTGGGGGGAAGAAGGCCAGAGAAGGAGGCATATCCTGTGCTAAAGAAAATGTGGTCGTATCTAAGGGTGAATGGCGAGGTGACTGGTTCATCCTCTCATTCACCAGTTTACAGCCTCACATTACTCCCCTTCCCTGCCACTGCTCTAGAGAGGAGATAGGTATCAGCACTGACTCCTATACTTCTAATCAACATCCTTGAAACTTTTGTCATTTCAGAGCTGACAGATGTCCAGTGCTATTGGGGTAAGAAGAATTTACAGGGTCTTCAAATCACCATGTTCTTACCCCTTTTGAGAAGCTGTGGTTACAATTAAGTCCCATGATCTGAGCCCCAAGTGTTTTTCCCCCCACACGCATCCCCAAACATACGTTTTTAAGTGTTCTGCCTGTCTCTGAGCCACCAACACAAGCTCCTCCCAGTTAATTCCCAGTATTCCTTACGATATTTCAAAGACTCATCTACCCCATGTCCTTCACCTGACCCTGTAATTTTTCCTACAGTGGATGTGACACTGAATCCAGTCCGTGCTTCTTCGAATGTTGTCATTTCTGCGGATCAGAGACAAGTGCGAGTTGTGCCCATTTTGAACTTTAACAATTCCTATCAGTGTGATTTTTCTGCTTTTGGTGTCTTGGGCTGCCAATATTTCTTCTCAGGTAAACATTACTGGGAGGTGGATGTGTCCAGGAAGACAGCCTGGATACTGGGGGTATGCTGTAGAACAAGTGACCCCAGGGAAAATTGGGGTTCTTGGTTTCGTTTAGGCTCAAATGCAAATCTTCAAGATGTGTACTCCAGATACAGACCTCAACATGGCTACTGGGTTATAGGGTTACGGAATCAATTTGAATATAATGCCTTTGAGGGCTCTTCCTCCTTGGATCCCCAGGTTCGGACTCTCTTCATGGCTGCGCCTCCTCATCGGGTTGGGGTTTTCCTAGACTATGAGGCAGGTACTGTGTCATTTTTCAATGTCACAAACCATGGGTCACTCATCTACAAGTTTTCTCAGTGTTGCTTTTCTCAGCGTGTTTCTCCATATTTCAATCCTTGTAACTGCCCAGCCCCCATGACCCTGTGCCCCCCGAGCTCCTGAACCTCCTTATTCCCTCACACACTTCTGCACAGTTCCTTGTTCAGGGGCTCAGCTCCTGCACCTGAGCTCATCTCCGGCATTCTGAGTGTCTCTTCCGTTCTTTTCTACAGGATATCTTTCAGTCTTCACAGCGTGTAGTGATGCCTTGTGTCATATTCTTCCTAATATCATTTGCAGAGAACGCTCATTTGTTGCGTTTCTGAGAGAAAGACATCTAATCCCTCCTAGAGAAAGAGCCGTATTCCTGTAATTTCTCTACCATCTCTTTTCTGCCTCATTCCCCCTGCCACTTAACACAATTGACAAAGAAAACCTGTCAACTCTTGTTCATATTATCTAGGACAGTACATCTGTCCTAAATAATGAACCCTTCGGAGTCTGTAGGTTTCCCAGTGACACACCGTATTCATCAGGGAGCTAAGCAGGAAGCACATAAATAATGTATTTGCCAAGAGTGGATTCTTGACACCCAGAGCTTCTGGGTCCAAGTCTTGTCTCTTCACTTACCAGCTGTGTAACTTTGAATGAGTTACTTAACATCTCTTGGTCTCATTTTCCTAAAATAAAATTTGGTATTAAAAGTTTTACCTAATTCTTAGGATCATTTTAAGAAAGCTAAATTTTATTAAATGTAAAGCATTTATCTGAAAGTCTTGTTTATAAGAATAAATATTTGCTCTCATTTTTCTGAAAAAATGTAAGCTGTCCCAATGTCCTGGAGAACAAGTATTTTCACTTCAAGAGAGCAAGAGCTGGCTCTATGAAGTCTAATTTTCCAGGTCCAAAGATGAAAAACCCTGATGCAGATAGTATGAGTTTCCATACTCTGTGCAATAGCCAGGGCCCTGATGAGGCTCAGCAGTCCTTCTGAGGGATAGCTTTTTGCTGTTCAGGCCTTTTCCTTGAGGTGAAACATGTGAGTATATCACTCCATTTGCCATCCCATGCACTTCTATTCTTTTTTATCATTTCAAACTCAGGATGAGGAATAGACCTACTTAGGATAGCAAAGACAAACTGTTTTTAGAGAAGTATGCATTATAAAGTAGCACAGGCACTATGACTACACAGAGCCCGCATCAAGATTCGCAGAGCTGCAGAGAAAGGGGTAGTCTCTTGGCCACGCTGGATGAAAATGAAAGTGCCTGGCTTGGGACTGATTTACAGCAAAACCTGTGGAAGGTGGAATCTGTGTAAAGCAAAAACCTGTCAGAGAAGGAAAACTCAAGTATTTTCCACTGAAATGAGCAATAGGAAAGTAGGAAGACTGCACCTGTCGAAGCAGAAAACTTGCGAGACCTGGAAAAATGAGACAATCCCGTCGAGTTCCAGCTCTCAGGTTTCACTGTATACATATACACATTCACATATATGCATATATACACACAGCTAAAAAAGTATATATAATATATAATCATGAGTATAAACCTAGCACACTCCCATGGATTGAATTGTGTCCCCCCAAAATATGTGTCGACTTGGTTAGGCCATGATTCCCAGTATTGTGTGGTTGTCCTTCATTTTGTAATTGTAATTTTATGTTAAAGAGGATTAGGATGGGATTGTAACACCCTTACTAAGGTCACATCCCTGACCCAATGTCAAGGGGCTTTTCCTGGGGTGTGGCCTGCACCACCTTTTATCTTTCAAAAGATAAAAAGGAAAGGGAAGTCAGCGGAGAGGGGGGACCTCATACCACCAAGAAAGCAGTGCCAGAAGCAGAGTGCATCCTTTGTACCTGGGTTCCCTGCACCAAGAAGCTCCTAGTCCAGGGGAAGATTGATGAGAGGGTCAACAGAGAGAGAAAGCCTTCCCCTGGAGCTGGTGCCCTGAATTTGGACTTTTAGCCTGCTTTACTGTGAGGAAATAAACTTGTTTGTTAGAGCCATCCACTTGTGGTATTTCTGTTACAGCAGCACTAGATGACTAAGACACACATACATAAACATTATTCCAGGTAACATTTACAAGTATAAAAAAGAGAATTTATATCAGGAGGCTAAACCAAACCAAAACCAAACCCACTGCCATTGAGCTGATTGCGACTCTTAGCGACCTCATAGGGTTTCCAAGACTATAAATCTTTATGAAAGCAGACTGCCACATCTTTCTTCCATGGAGCCGTGGATGGTTTTGAACCTCTGACCTTTTGCTTTAACCACTGCGCCACCAGGGCTCCATCAGGAGGCTAAAAGAGTTTATAAACTGAGTTTTTCCCCGTGGTCCCAAAGCTTATAATGAGTGGCCGGGCCAGGATTAGTGCCAGTCTGTATTATCTGCACCACGTCCCCAGGGAGAAGGCAGCAGCCTGACTCTCAAGGATGTGGGGTGGGAGTGAGAGCCCAGGAGATGCTGAGCTGGAGAAGGAACCTGGAGCATCTTAGAGAAAACCTTAGCTGCCACAAAATGTAGACTGATATGCTGAATTCATGAAGCCATAAAGGATGAAAGAGTAGATAACCAAATCATAATGATTTATTAAGTCACTCCATTAAAAACAAACAAACAAAAACCCCATTACAGTGGTGTCAATTCTGGCTTGTGGCAATCCCATGTGATACAGAGTATAACTACTCCATAGGGTTTTCTTAGCTATAGCCTTTACAGAAGCAGATCGCCAGGCCTTTCCTCCATGGAGCTGCTGGGTGAATTTGAACCACCAACCTTTTAAATTAGTAGTCAGGTGCAAACTGCTTGTGCCATCCAGGGGCCAAGCCACTTTGTTACCAGGATGCTATTGCAGTTGACATGAATAAAATGTCCCCTTACTTTAGAGGGTAAACATTGTAATTGGACGGTTAAAATCCCGGCCTCTGAAACCAGATCAAATTTTGTATAGTTATGATATAGCACTTGATGGTTAAAGCCCTTGACTACTAGCCAGCAGCTCTGTGGGGCGAAAACTTGGCAGTCTATTTCTGTAGAGATTTACCGCCTTGGAAACCCTTGGGTCGCTCGCAGTCAGAACTGACCGGACAGCACTAGGTTTGGTTATTTTTTTTTGATATGGCTATGTCATAGCGGCCCTTATCAAATTAAGCACTTGCTTTCTTTGGGACTGAGTTTCTCATTTGTAAAATAGATAAAAATAATAAAACTTACCTGATGGAGATATTGTGGAAATTAAATAATAGAAAGTTTGTAATAACATCTACCATTTCCTACACAAAAGGACTGATCCAGAGTGGTGTCTGTTTTTTTCATTGGCTTCTTCTCTCTTACTTGAGACAAATGATTTTAAGAATATGTAATAATTTACTTGAAAAATGGTTAACTTTGTTTCAAGAAATAGAATAATTTGATTATGTACTTATGGATTAAGAAAAAGTCTAAGTATAAAATAAATGTTACATCATTGTTCTCATCTTCTTCATAACCAACTAGTCATATTTTACAAATAAGCCTGATTTTGCAGACCCTGGGGGCAAAGTAAGACTTAATGCGGTTAGAGTGTGGGGGTGTAGATGGATCAAACACCAGGCATTAAGGAAACTATCTGTGTAAATTTTAGGAAGAAAAAGAAGATTTGCAAACTTGGTTAAAATTTGTCAAAGGGGTTTATATAAATGTTAGCAATATCAGATCAAAAGCAGAATTTTCTTATGTACTATAGAAATTATGTTCCACAACAACAATAGAATGTAGAAGCATGAGTATCTCAGTAAGCTCAAGTCAATATTCAATAATACAGTAACTATATTTTTTTTTATAGCTAAATACCTGCATATCTATCTAACTGCTACTCCCAATACACAACAGCTTGTGATAGATCTGAGATAATAAGGAACAAGGTTGACAAGTCCCCTGCTTGCCTTTAGGAAATTTACTGTTGGGAGCTTCTATGCTCAATGATAATATTATGAGATTAAAATTTAAAAACAAAAAAACTGTTGCCTTAAGCCGATTCTGACTCAGAGCGACCCCATGTGGGTCAGAATAGAACTGTGCTCCATAGGATTTTCTTATTTATTTTTTTAAGTAATTGTATTTTAGGTGAAAATTTACAGCACAAATTAGTTTTTCATTTGAAAATTTGTACACAATTTTTTTTTTTACTTTTTGATTTAGCAAAAATTTTTTAAATTGTGCTTTAGATGAGAGTTTACAGAGCAAATTAGTTTCTCATTAAACAATTAATACACATGCTGTTTTGTGACTTCAGTTGCCAATCATGTGATGTGTCAACACTCTCCCCCTCTCGGCCCATTTGCGTTCGTCCAGCTTTCCTGTCCCTTCCTGCCTCCTTATCTTTGCTCTTGAGCTGGTGTGCCTACTTAGTCTCGTATACATGACTGAACTATGTGTGTTATTATTTGTTTTATAGACCTGTTTAATCTTTGGCTAAATGGTGAAATTCAGGGGTGACTTCAGTACTGAGTTAAAAGGGTGTCTGGGGGCCATACTATCGGGATTTCTCCAGCCTCTGTCAGACCAGTAAGTCTGGTCTTTTTTTGTGAGTTTGAATTTTGTTCTACATTTTTCTCCTGCTCTGTCCAGGATCTTCTATTGCGATCTCTGTCAGAGAAGTCAGTGGTGGTAGTTGGGCACCATCTAGTTGTGCTGGATTCAATCTGGTAGAGTTTGTGGTAGTTGTGGTCTATTAGTCCTTTGGATTAGTGTTTCCCTTGTGTCTTTGGTTTTCTTCATTCTCCCTTGCTCCAGACGAGGTGGGACCAGTAGACACAGATAGCCCCTCACAAGATTTTAAGACCCCAGACACTACTTACCAAGGTAAGATGTAGAATATTTTCATTATAAACTTTGTTGTGGCAATTCACCTAGATGTTCTCCAAGACCATGGTCCCCAACTCTTAGCCCCAGTAACTCAGTCACTCAAGGTGTTTGGATGCATCTAGGAAGCTCCTATGACTTTGCCTTTGTCAAGCTGTACTGACTTCCCCTATATTGTGTGTCATCTTTCCCTTCACCAAAGTTACCACTTATCTATTGTCTGCTTAGTGTATTCACCTCCTCACCACTCCCCTCCTTCATAGCCATCAAAGATTTTTTTTTTTTTTCTGTGAGTAAACCTTTTCTTGAGTTCTTATAGTAGTGGTCTCATACAGTATTTGTCTTTTTGTGATTGACTTATTTCACTAAGCATAATGACCTCTAGATTCATCCATGTTGTGATATGTTTCATGGATTCAACATTGTTCTTTATTGTTGTGTAGTATTCCATTGCATGTGTACCATAATTTGTTTATCCATTCACCTGTTGGTGGGCACTTAGGTTGTTTTCATCTTTTTGCTGTCGTGAATAATGCTGCAAAGAATATGGGTATGCAAATGTTTATTCATGTGATGGCTCTTAATTCTCTAGGATATATTCCTAGGAGTGGGATTGTTGGATCATGTGGTATTTCTGTTTCTAGCTTTTTAAGGAAGTACTGTATCATTTTCCATAGTGGTTGTACCATTTACATTCCCACTAGCAGTACATAAGAGTTCCAGTCTCTTTGCAACCTCTCCAACATTTGTTATTTTCTGTATTGTTGATTAGTGCCAGTAATGTTGGGGTGAGATGATATCTCATTGTAGTTTTGATTTGCATTTCTCTATTGGCTAATGATTGCAATCATTTCCTCATGTGTCTGTTAGCTGCCTGTCCTCTTTAGTGAAGTGTCTGTTCATATCCTTTGCCCATTTTTGATTGGATTATTTGTCTTTTTGTTATTGAGGTGTTGTTTTACTCTATAGATTTTAGAGATTAGACCCTTGTAGGATATGTCACAGCCCCAAATTTTTTCCCAGTCTGTAGGTTCTGTTTTTACTCTTTTGGTGGAGCCTTTTGATGGGCATAAGTGTTTAATTTTTAGGAGCTCCCAGTTATCTAGTTTGTCATCTGGTGTTTGTGCACTGTTTGTTAAGGTTTATATTCCCTTTATGTGTGGTTTTTATGTGATGTAGTAGGACCTCTAGTGTTGTCTCCATTTTTTCTTTCACGATCTTTATTGTTTTAGGTTTTATATTTAGGTCTTTGATCGATTTTACATTAGTTTTTGTGTACGGTGTGAGGTATGGGTCCTATTTAATTTTTTTTACAGATGGACAACCAGTACCAGGCTGTTCTGGCTACTGTGGTTCTACAGTAGGTGCTGAGGTCAGGTAGTGTGAGACCTCCTACTTTGTTCTTTTTCTTCAATAATGCTTTGCTTCTCCAGAGTTCATAGTGTTTTCAATGGCTGATTTTGGGGAAATAGATTGCCAGGCCTTTCTTCCAATGTGCCTCTGGGTGGACTCAAATCTCCCTCCAACCATTGGGTTAGCAGCCAAGCATGTTAACCATCTGTACCAGCCAGGGACTCCATTAACCAATAATGATGTAATGGAGAAACTGACATCTCAATGAATAAAATTTGTACAAAATTGTTATGAATATTATTAAACTTGTAAAACATAAGTTTTTTATTTGATAGAGCAAACTTATACATGAGAAACCGAAACTGTCAATAAGCCTCATTGTCAGATCTTGTCTCATAGATATGTGAGTCAATGTCAAAAAGCCACACTAGTTGCTTTTGAGTCAATTCCGACTTATGGCAACCTCTTGTGTTGCAGAGTAGAAAAGTGCTCCATAGATTTTTCAAGGCTATGACCTTTTGGAAGCAGATTGCCAGGCCTTTTTTCCAAGGCACCTCTGGGTGGGTTCAAACCACTAATCTTTCCATTAGCAGTCTCGTGTTTAACTGTTTGCACTACCCAGGGATTGCATGTGAGTCAATAAAAATTTATAACCAAGGAGTAGCTTATTATTCTGTGAGTAACAAATAATAATAAAATACGTCTGCTTTAACTGCACAAAAGTTGACTTACCAGTCATCTTACATGTCTCAGATTGGTTCATGGGTGAAGCTCACTGGGCCCCACTGTGTCAGCCAAGGAACCATGCTATGGAGGATCTTCCACCTTATAGCTGCATTATCGGAACATGCAGTCAAAACAGTTGGAGAACAGCGCATGAAAGCATGTGCAGGAAATATAAAATGATGCAGTTTTACTTTTTGAGTGATGATGTAAAATTACCACATTTTCCCTAAGGATGAAGGGGAAACGGGGCGGAGGGGGGAGAGCTGTGACAACTTGGGTGTGACTCAGTGAAATGTTACATTGTATATTACCATCTGTTAGCCTCTATGTTCTCATCTGCCTCATAAGTTGCTGGGTGATGCCAACAGCTAAAACATCTCAGAAAACAGACCTGGCGATCTGCTTTTGAAACGTCACAGTCTTGAAAACTCTAAGGAGCAGTTCTACTCTGCACACGTGCGATTGCCAAGAGTCAGAATCGACTTGATGGCAGCTAACAACAAGTGTACAAAATAACGGAAGAGTCTCTCTTCCCCATTTTTTTTTTTTTTAATTAACTTTAGATAACTTGGAATTGTAAATTCTTCCTTGGTCTCTTTGAAAAGTGTGTAAATCAAAGATGCTTCCTCAAGGATCTGAGAACCACCTCTTTTCAAATGTAAGGACTAGAGGAAGATCACACCCTTACCTCCCAGTTTTCTGCAAGGAGATTAACAACTTCAGGTATCCTGCCATAGTAAAGATACCGGAAAATCAGCAATTTTATCTAGAAAATGTGAAGGTATAGGTTGTATCCACTTAGCTACATAAAGGGTAAGATTTCTTTCTGTCTTTGCAATTTCTTTAGCAGATTGCCAGTGATGCATCACTTTTTTTTTTCAGAAGTTTATTTTTTTATTGAAGTATATGTAACAAGTAAGTGAACAAATAATAAACATATAGCTTGAGTTTTCACGAAGTGAGAACATTTCATTAATCAGTACCTGGATCAAGAAATAGATTACCAGTGCCCAGAAGTCCCCCTCATGTCCCTTCCCAGTCACTAACTCCCCACAAAGGAACGTGCTCTCCTGACTTCTAATGCCATAGATTAGTTTTGCCTGTTTTTGAAATTTATATAGGTGTAATTGTGCTGCATGTACTCCCATTCTTTTTTTCTCTTTGAATTTTTTAAAATTTTTATTTGTTTATTTTTTTGATTTAATGCATATCCAATAATAAAACTTTTCTTTCTTTTCTACAATTAGGGAGAGGTTTTTTTGGGTTGGCAGTAGATTTTTAGCAACTTTCAGCCAACACTACTCACCTGAATCAGGCACTAGAACATACTGAAACATTACCCTCCTCCCAGAGGCATTACATGGCAGCTCCATTGGTCACAAAGTTTCTCTCCTTCTTTCTTGCCTGCCCCCGTTAAAAGAAACTTTCAATAAAACATTACTTTTTGCTTGAGCTAACTGACTTTACTTATCAATTCATGAATTGGGGAGTGTTCATTGCACAAGTAGAAGGGAAAGGAAAATCAAAGACACAAGGAAAATATTAGCCCAGAGGGTTAAAGGACCACATGAACCACTGCCTCTACCAGCCTGAGCCCAGAAGTAGTAGATGGTGTCTGGCTACCACCACCGACAGCTTTTAGAGGGATCGCAATAGAGAGTTCCGGAAAGAGTGGGAGAAAAATGTAGAACAAAATTCAAATTCATGAAAGAAAACCAGATTTACTGGTCTGACAGACACTGAAGGAACCCCTAAGACTATGGGCCCTGAACACTCTGCTAATTCAGAACTGAAACCACTCCCGAAGTCTACCTTTCAACCAAAGATTAGACATGCCTATAAAACAAACAATAACACACATGAGGAATGCACTTCCTAGTTCAATCAAGCATTTGAGACCAAATGGGAAACTCTTGCCCAAAAGCAAGATGAGAAGGCACAGGAAAACTGGATAAATGGACACAGGGAACTTGGGGTGGAAAAAGGGAGAGTGCTGACACACTTCAGGGATTGCAACCCATGTCACAGAACAATTTGTGTGTACATTTTTTAATAAGAAACTAATTTACACTGTAAGCTTTCACCTAAAGCACAATAAAATTGAAAAAAAAAAAAGGAAAAACAGAATCACCAACTAGCCATGGGTAAAATATATATTTACTGAAAACTTCTATTAAAAAAAAAAAAATTGAAACTGTTTGGAGATGATACAAAATAAAAAGAGCTGTTAAAAAAAAGGTAGATGGGAGCTCTGGAGAGCAGTACAAAGAGGTAAGTTTTTTTTTTTTTGAATACATAATTTATTTTATTTTTCCTTATTGTTGAGAATATACACTGCAGAAACACATCAATTAAACAATTTCTACATATACAATTCAGTGACAATAATTATATTCTTCAACTTGTAGAACCATTCTCACTCTTCTTTTCTGCAAACAGAAGGGTTTTATAGGCAACAGATACACAGGAACTGGGAATTTTTAGACTGGTTGACAGACATTTTCTTTCCAATTTGGGATTGAGGGGAAATTTAGAACTAAATTTAGGTCAGTAGGTAAGTCCTAATTGGTTAGCTTAGGTTTCCATTTCTGGAAGAGTTAAACTCTTTCAACTAAAAGAATCTTGGTCAAATTTTGGATTGCCGACCTAGACCTTAGCATAACTTCTGAGGCCTGGTGTAGTTGGGATAACAACTCCCCACTTTTGACCATACTCCAAGTTTATTGAGAAGTGTGATCAAAACTTAAGGTAAGGTGCTACTCTTAGTTACACATAGTCATTCAGGAGAGGGTGTATGCATAGTATCCACAGGTCACAATGTCAGGTTTGTATTCTTAAGAGTCAACCTGTGCTTCATTTTTCTTTTGTTGCTCCAGTCTCAGTGAGATCATCTGTTGATTTGTTAGCAGTTATGAACACACATTTAAGGCACTGAGGAGGTTAGAGCACACCAAGGAGACTAATTATAATTATAAAGAGAACAATGCCCAATGTTTGGGATGCACTTTGAAGCTAAGGCCCCCGTGAAACAAACCAGTTGAAATCAAATAGTTCAAAAATGAACTGAGGAAGATTTCTCTTCCTTGAGCCAGTTGGTTTGCTTTGCTATTTCATGTAATTGTGTCTCGACATCCCTAGAAGCGTTAATCCAAGAACAACAAGTGGTATTAGTCACCACATAGACTCCTCCCTGCTTGGCAATGAGGCATGTCTTGTTACCTAGGACAACTTTAGCTAAGAAGTCTAAAGACTTTTCTTGGGGTGCTATTGCCTCAGCAGTAGACTTTGCAATATTTTCTAACATCACTGACAAATTTCTAATCATATGTTCATTTGTGCTGACCCTTAGCCATAGTAAAAGGGATCCTCCAACAGAAGCAATGCCAGAATCATGAACACTTCCCAGTTATTCCCATTTAGTTCTAAGGTGAAGATTAAGAGGGACAGTCCAATGGGTCATTTCTGATTGATAATGAATGGGCAAAGGAGTTGTCAATATTGCAAGAGTGCATTGTCTCCTAAAAAGCCAGCCATTAAGGCATATTAATACACATATATACAACTTGTCAGGGTTTTGAGCAGAAAAATGGGTTAACAGATTCATTTCCTGGAATACTTTAATTTATGCTTTCAAGCCATGATTCTATAAGGCTATTACCGCATACAGAAAGGGAACCAAGTAAGATTGTCTTTTTGCTGAATACGCAGCATAGTTGTGAAACTAGGTGTGTGTTTTTTTTATAGTATATGTTTGACGGGGGCAAATTTTGTCCCAGTAAGTATAAGACCACAGGACATCAAGAGTAGTGGTATTTATAAAAATGTCTTTTGGGTTGCCCAATTGTTTTGATGCTAACTGTGCCATTTGGACAACAGTGGTCAAAAGATTGAAGCAAGTCACATGCTAATTAGGGTATAAGGGTTGAACCCCAGTGATCACTGAAGTAGCAGTCCTATTGCTATCTATAGTGGTATTAGGAACTCTGGAAAAATCAGTTATGGGAAAGGCCAGTGAGCCTCAGGAGTCATGAATAGAATGAGGTTTAGGATGGCATATCTTGCAGTCAGTGATTTTCCCCTCTTTTGCAATGACCTGGGAGATGCAAATCATAGAATTGTCCTTCCAGACCAGTACAAAGAATAAAAATAAGAGAAAAATAAGGGTCTTAAAAGTAAATAATGTAAGAGTAAACGAAGACAGCATAGAAGAGTAAGCGTAGAATAAGGAAAGGAAAGCCTATAGGTTCTTGAATGGTAATCTTGGGAGGAAGCTGTCTACCTCATGATATCATCAGCTTCTCTTCCTGTTGTTGTTAGGTGCTGGCCTTCGATCGCTAGTGTCCAACGTGTCCAATCTATTCTTGAGATGGTCTCTAAATTCAGGTGGGATATACTCAAGGTCATATTTTGGCTCTCATGGACTTGCTCTGATTTTCTTCAGTTTTAGCTTGAACTTGCGTATGAGCAATTGATGGTCTGTTCCAGAGTCAGCCCCTGGCCTCGTTCTGACTGATGATATTGAGCTTTTCCATTGTCTCTTTCCACAGATGTAGTCAATTTGATTCCTGTGTGTTCCATCTGGTGAGGTCCATGTGTGTAGTTGCCGTTTATGTTGGTGAAAGAGTGTATTTGCAATGAAGAAGTCGTTGGTCTTGCAAAATTCTATCATTCTATCCCCGGCAATTTTTCTATCACCAAGGCCATATTTTCCAATGGCCATATTTTACTGATCCTTCTTCTTAGTTTCCAACTTTGGCATTCCAATCACCAGTAATTATCAATGCATCCTGATTACATGTTTGATCAATTTCAGACTGCAGCAGCTGATAAAAATCTTCACTTTCTTCATCTTTGGCCTCAGTGGTTGGTGCATAAATTTGAATAGCTTTTGGCATAATGCATGAAGGACCTACAATATTGAGCTATTTCAGCACGAGATAATTACGGACCAGCTGTAGGGTTGTCCAAAGAGACATAGGTCAGTGTACCTGTGATTATCTCATAAGGAGTTAGTTTATCATTCCCAAAGGAGGTAATGTGGGTATACATTAGGGCTAATGGCAAAGCCTTGAGCCAAGGAAGTGCAGTAACTTCAACTAATGTATTTGAGGATCTCATTGGTCCTTCCAACTTTGCCTTAAGATTGAGGATGATAATGACAATGATAGGGCCAATTTACTATTGTAAAATTTTGTCTCAGTAAGTAAGCCTTGCTGACTTGTCCAGTAAAGTGAATACCATATTTTTAGCAAATAACATTCCCACGTAATTAATGTGCACATGCATTAAATGTGCAGAAATGATGAAATTAAGTGGAACAGTTCTGGCATAGTGGGCCCATACATATACAATACATAGGTCATTTCCAGAAGTGAATTTTGGCCTCATTCACCATTCTCTTATATTACAGATAAATCATATCCTTCTATTCATTTTCTTTGGTTTGGCTCATTTTCTTTAATAGTCTGCTTATTTGTATAAAAATAGCCCCAAAATGTTACTTTTGATTATAGTTGTATAATAAAGGTATAAGCCATGGTCAAAAAGTCATCACGGATCAAGTTTTGGTAGTATCCGATATTGGAAAACAATCAAAACTGCAAGCTTCTATGAATTTCAGTTGGTAATTACGGCACATTAGCTCAACAGCTTTCCATATGTGATAACAGCCTCATAGAATCATGGCTTGAAAGCATAAATTATCTAGGAAATGAATCTGTTAACCCATTTTTCTGCTCGAAACCCTGACAAGTTGTATGCATGTGTGTTAATATGCTTTAAAGGCTGGCTTTTTAGGAGACAATGTACTCTTGCAATATCGACAACTCCTTTGTCCATAATCAATCAGAAATGGTCCATTGGACTGTCTTTCTTAATCATCACCTTAGAACTAAACGAGAATTACTGGGAAGCATTCCTGATCCTGGCACTGCTTCTTTTGGAGGATCCCTTTTACTATGGCTAGGAGTCAGCACTAATGAACACATGATTAAGAATTTGTCAGTTTCTAATTTACCGGTAAATCCTTTTGGCTTAAATTTCAAGTAATATAAAATCAATACCTACCTTAAGTGAAGTTTCCATGTGATCAGAAATTGAAATCGAAGTAAGCAACATGTAAAAAAAAATTGGCAAAGTGCACTTACGAAAATGACATGTGGGAGTTGCATGGTTGGAGAAACCTATAATGCACACATTATTTACATAAAAAATACATACCGTGGTCACTGAATACCATACCTGGAACACTTCAAGTAGTGCAAAAGTTTTTTTTTTTCTAACCTTGTGGCAACTGTCAGGGCATCGACCTTCCAACAGGGGAAAGCTTCTGTCCATCCAGAGAATATAGGTAAAATCCCAAGAATGTAATTAAAGTCCATCAAAACTAGAAATGCTGCCATCCAGTCCAACTCATAGTGACCCTATAGGACAGAGTAGAACTGCCCCATAGAGTTTCCAAGGAGCACCTGTTGGGTTCAAAATGCCAACTTTCCTCAACCACTACTCCACCAGGTTTTCCAATTACAGCCCATGCTAGGTTGCCTAGTGGTTAAGTGCTACGGCTGCTAATCAAGAGGTTGGCAGTTTGAGTCCACCAGGCACTCCTTAGAAACTCTATGGCGCAGTTCTGCTCTGTCCTATAGGGGCCCTATGAGTCAGAATCCGCTTGAATGCAGCGTATTTGGTTGGGGTTTAAGGTGGTAATTTCAAGAAATCCAACTGTAAATGTCCAGAAGATCCAGAAGAGGGAGCCAGATTCCCTCTGGAAACAGGAATAGTTTTGAAACAGTTTAGCAACTTTATGGAAATTATCCCACCAATATTTATTTATAATTTGGATCATTTTATCAACCACAGTGAATGAATGAATATAAAAATGTAAATAGACAAGTCTTCAGGGAGTTGGGGAGAACCAAGTGGCCATCCGGACTCTCTCAGAGTCCTGATTATCTGTTAAGTTTGCAATCATTTTTGGTCCAATATACTTTTCTGATTTGATAACTTTTCTGATTTGATAACACTTCTCATACAACTTATAGCATATTAAATAAACCTAATTATTTTATGTGGCCATCTCGGTCAAAGTCTAACCACAGTGTCTCTCATATTTCTAATTTGCCTTTGGGTAATTGACTGAGAATAGACATATTGGGAAAAGCATGAGCTATGTAACAAGAACTAGCTCAATTTATAGGTAGTAAACAAAATCATTAGTTCTCTGTATCTTGCAAAGAGGCGTAAAATGCCCCAAAGATAATAAACAGGACCAGAATCTGATAGGCCACAAAGGCTGACCATAATTTTCTATTGAAACATAAAATTTCTCTATATTCACCCGCCTTCTGACCAAAGACAATCCCAAACAAAGCAAAGGTATTTTTAATCTTAAAATAAGGCTTGGCATCATTATTTACACAGGTGCAGCAAGAATGATAATTTATCATATACCAAAAACCAAACCCATTGCCGTCTAGTTGATTCCAATTCACAGCGACCCTATAGGACAGAGTAGAACAGCCCCATGGGGTTTCCAAGGAGCTGCTGCTGGATTTGAACTGCCGACCTTTTGGTCAGCAGCCGAATGCTTAACCACAGTGCCACAGGGCTCCAATTTATCATATAGACCTTTTAAATTAGCTTCGTTGGACATTGTCTTAAGGAATCTTGCATTGAACATGAACTGGGAAGCATCCATTCTAACAGTAGAAGGGAGTTCTGAAGAGTTGTACAAAGTTGAAGGACGGCGGAGACACAGAAACACAGAAACTATATTTTCTTTCCTTATTTGGGATCGAGGGGAAATTTTGAACTAGGTTAAGCTGAGCAGACAAGTCCTAATGGGCTGGGTTAGGTTTCCTTTTCTGGGAGAGTTGATACTTAAATAGAAAGTTAAGTTTTGGTTTGCTGACATAGAGCTTAGCATGAGTGTTTCCTTCTTGGGCCTAGTACAGTCAGGTTAACACCACAGAATTTAAATTTTATTTCTCACCTCCTCTAGGGAAACATCCTTGAGGAGATCAGGCCCCTGGTTTGGTGAGTGAATTCTGACCACACCTTCCCCTGGTCTGTCTTCACACTTCTCTCCTGAATCACCACTTCTCTGCTTGGGCCTGAAGGTATGAGAACCAGTTTGTGGGAGCATAGGTCGGACACTTGAGGAGGAAAATGCTGCAAGTGATTGGGTGAATTTAGTGTGAGGTCTGGAAGCTGCTCTGAAGGGGAAGAAAGTCAGCTTGCCAGCTTCCTGCTGTGGCCCTTCTTGAACCTGGTGGGAGGGGCAACCTTGAAAGAAGGGAAGTTTGAAAAAGCCAAAGATCTTGTTTGTTTCCTGGAGAGGTAATTATTTTTCCAGGCCAAGTACATCTCCATCCTAGTCTTATTCTACAGTTTTGTTTTTGCACCTTGCCCAGGGGAGCAAGAATCTCCTTTTTCAGGAGTTAGCAGGAAGCCCCTCCCTCCTCGCTTCCCCAGAGAAGCCTGTGAGGCGGAGCCCCTGTTTCCTTTCCGAATGTAAGCTCAGGCTCCTGCTGGCAGCCAACAGAGGCAAGGGCCCCATCTGGCCCCATGTGGTAGGGAAGGGAGTCTTAGCGTCACTGCCAAAAATAAGATCCTCTTGAATCTGATCCTTTTACTTCCGTCCTCACCCCATACTAAGCTCTACCTCTGGGCAGTCGTCTACAGCCTTCTTAATAATTTCCCAGCCCCCTGGCCTGTCTGAGGGCAGCAGGCTGGATGAACTGATCACTTCACTTCTCTGCAGTCTTTCTTGTGGTCACTTGACCTTTAGGAGGTCCAGGCACAGGAAACTTGCTCCTCCCTGAGTACCCTCCTGACTGTTACTTCAGCAGTGTTCTCTCCTGCTTTAGAGCTTGTTCTTCGTTCTTCTTAGATCACCTTTGCGTTGCTTATTACCTTAATTCCTTACTCATTTTCTCTTGATCATAGTTAAGGAGAAGAGTTGATATCTTTCAGAAAGAGCCCAGTCTGAATCTCACCTGTAAATATATTGCGCATCTTGACCCCTTTGTTACCTGTATTCTCCTGTGTACTTTCTTCTCCACTTTTGTGAGGTCAAGGTGACTGTCTTCCCGTGAGTCTGTGCCTTACACTTGGAAAACACTCATGTTTGCTGGATATTAATTGTCTCCTTGGGGGCTAACACAGAACACAAACAAAGGAGGGAATTGTTTTTTTTTCCCTTCAAATTTTATTGTGCTTTAGGTGAAAGTTTACAGCACATATTAGTTTCTCATTCAAAATTTTGAAAACATAGTTTTGTGACATTGGTTGCAAACCCTGCCATGTGTCAGTACTCTCTCCCTTTTCCTTTACATCCTGGGTTCCCCATGTCCATTTGACCAGTTTTCTTGTACTTTCCTTCCTTCTCTTTGCTTTTTGGCAGGTGTTGCCCATTTGGTCTTATATACAAGAAGTATATTCCTCACATGTGTTATTGTTTTATAGGCCTGTCTAATCTTTGGCTGAAAGGTAGACTTTGGGAGGGGCTTCAGTTCTGAGTTACCAGAATGTCCAAGGGCCATAGTCTTGGGGGTTCCTCATTTACTATCAGATCAGTAAGTCTGGTCTTTTTTCGTGAATTTGAATTTTGTTCTACATTTTTCTCCCACTCTGTCTGGGTCCCTCTATTGTGATCCCTGTCAGAGCAGTTGGTGGTGGTAGCCTGGCACTATCTAGTTCTTCTGGGCTCAGGCTGGTGGAGGCTGTGGTTCATGTGGTCAGTTAGTCCTTTGGGCTAATAAATTCTTTGTGTCTTTGATCTTCTTCATTCTCCTCTACTCCAAACGTGATGGGACCAATAGATGTATCTTAGAATGGCTACTTGGGAGCTTTTGATACTGGAGACATTACTCACCAAAGTAGGATGTAGAACATTTTCTTTGTTATGCCAATTGACTTAGATATCCTCCGAGACTATGGTCTCCAGCCGTCAGCCCTAGTAACTTGGTCTCTCCAGGTGTTTGGATGTGTCTAGGATGCTTCCATGGCCTAGCCTTGGTCAAATTGTATTAACTTCCCCTATATTTGTGTGTTATCTTTACTTTCACCAAAGTTAACACTTGTCTACTATCTGGTTAGTGATTTCACCTTCCCACGCTTCTATTCCTTTCTAACCATCAAAGATTTTTTTTTTTTGGTCGGTGTGTAAACCTTTTCTTAGTTTTTTATAGTAGTAGTCTCATACAATATTTGTCCTTTTGTGACTGATTTATTTCACTCGGTATAATGCCCTCCAGATTCATCCGTGTTGTGAGATGTTTCATGGATTCCTCATTGTTCTTTATCATTGTGTAGTATTCCACTGTGTGTTTGTATCGTAATTTGTTTATACATTTATCTGTAAATGGGCACTTAGGTTGTTTCCATCTTTTTCTATTGTGAATAATGCTGCAATGAACATGGGTGTGTATATGACTATTCATGTGACAGCTCTTACTTCTCTAGGATATCTTCCTAGGAGTGAGATTACTGGATTGTATGGTATTTCTATTTCTAGCTTTTTAGAGAGATGCCATATAGTTTTCCATAGTGGTTATACCTTTTACATTCCCACTGGCAGTACACAAGGGTTCCAATCTCTCTGTAGTCTCTTCTACATTTGGTATTTTCTGTTTTATTTATTTATGTTTGATTAGTACCAGTAATGTCAAAGTGAGATGGTATGTCATTGTAGTTTTGATTTGTATTGCTTTAATGGCTAATGGTAGCCCTGGTGGTGCAGTGATTAAGAGCTACAGCTGCAAACCAAAAGGTCAGCATTTCAAGTCCACCAGCCACTCCTTGGAAACCCTATGGGGCAGTCCTACTCTGTCCTATAGGGTCATTATGAATTGGAATCAACTTGAAGTCAATGGGTATATGGGTGGAATGGCTAATGAGAGCAAGCATTTCCTCATAAGTCTTTTAGCTGCCTGAATGTCTTCTTTGGTGGTGTCTGTTCATATACTTTACCTGTTTTTCAATTAGATTATTTGCCTTTTTGTGATTGAAGTGTTGAAGTATTCTATAGGCTTTAGAGATTGGATCCTTGTTGGATATGTTGTAGCCAGAAATGTTTTCCCAGTGTATAAGTTCTCTTTTTACTCTTTTGGTGAAGTCCCCTGGTGAGCATAAATGTTTAATTTTAGGAGCACCTCATTACCTAGTTTATTTTCTAGTGTTTGTACATCTTAATTATAGTTTGTATTATATTTATACCATATATTAAGGTCCCTAGTGTTGTCTCTATTTTTTTCTTCCATAATCTTTATCCTTTCAGGTTTTATATTTAGGTCTTGGATCCATTTTGAGTTAGTTTTTGTGTATGGTGTGAGGTATGGGTCCTGGGTTCATTTTTTTACAGATGGACATCCAGTTTTGCCAACACCATCGACTTAGTTATTTTTGAAGTATTTTTGTTTTAATTTACAATACCGATATTATGCTGCTTGGGTGAAAAAGTGTAATTAACATCCATTCAATATACAGTAAATATTTAGTACCTACCAGAGATTATATTCTGTGGTGAGATAGAGAAAATGAACAAACAACAAATAATTAACACAATTTCCAAAAATGTGGTAATTTCCAGAAATCTGGTAATTGAAACAACCAGTATCAAAGAAAGCCAAAAGGTCTGATTCAGGGTAAGGAACCTGTAGTGTTATGGTAAAGTGCTTTGTAATTTTAAAGTTTCATATTAGGTATTGTTGTGCAAAGATGAATTTGAGAAGACTCTTTAAGGGAAGAGGTATTCAAAGGCTTTAAGATGGGTTTTTGGCTGGAGTGATCAAGGAATGTACAGGAGACCAGTCTGGGTTGGAGAGGAGTTGAGGGAGAGGAGTAGGAGGTGGGCTCAGAGGGATGAGGCAGTGGGAGTGATGTGTAAAGCAGGCCAATCTAGGACAGTATAAAGATGAGCTTCATTCTGGATTGCATAGATTTGAGCAGAGGAGTGATAAGATTTTTTGTCTTCTTTAAAAAATATCATTCTGACTGATGTGTGAATAGCGATGAGAACTGACCATAGGAGGCCAATGATAGCTTCAGAAAGACTGGACAGGGAACCTATGGAGACTTCAACATCCATAGGCCAGGATTCTTGGTCAGTTTTGCACCAGGCACAACAGAGAAGAGAGTCATGCCTGGCCCTTCTCTGTTCTTAGGGAAGAGTACTTTTACATTATTTAGGAAGTGTCACATATTCTGACCCCAAGACTCTGTGTTCTCCACAAATAGGGCATTCTTGTATGCAAATCCTTCTACCTAAAACATTCCTCCTCTTGCTCACTCATATTTCCCCATACTATTCAGTTTTCAGTTCAGCTCTAATGTTTTAAAGTTAGAATTCTTGATAACTTCTTGCTTACCCCATTATTTCATTTTCCAACAATATGTACACCACTCTAGTAGTCTTATCACTTCTGGTCTTTTGTACATGTGTGGCTGATTCTTTAATTTACTATGACTGTCCAGATGACTGTCAACTTTGTAATAATTTAAACACTCTGTTAAAACTCATCTTAGTATTTATAGATTTTAGTCCAGCCAGTTGCTAGTATATCCATCTTCAATGATAATTTGTTGAATGATCTGGCTTAATATTTTTAAACTTCTCTCCCAAGATCATGTCCCATCTCATCTATGTTTCTATTTCTCTGATCTCTTTCATTTGTGATTCTGTGAGTTTATGTGAACCACCTCCTCATCCTCCACATATCTACACACCTTTAGGCTCCTTTTGTTGTCCTAGGCATATTCCCAAGGCAAGCTGAAATTGTACCATCTATAAACACAAGCTCCTCCACTTCCCCCCAGAACTTCCCAGCTGGTCTGGACCTCTCCATTTCCTCATCCCCGTAGCTTTGTGTATTAATCAGTTTATCTCTGCTTGTCTGTGTTTAACTCTGTGGGGTAGCAGACAGGCCTCTAAAGGAGGACCCTGGATATGTTAAATTCATCTAACCTTTATGTATTGAACATAAATAATCCTTTTCAATCATTTACTGTCTCTATGTCCCCATTAATGAAAACAAATTTATTCTTACTATGTACACAGAAACACTGTAATATTTTGTGTAGTGACACTAAGAGAAATCACTGCAAATTTATAAAGCATCTTGCACACTTGGATGGAATTGACTATGCTGTAGATAAAGTAGAGTAGGCCTTTTTGATAAAGGATCATGTAAGGAGAGAGTTGGCTCATGTATAATAGTGAGTCATACTGATATCAGGAGGAACGTCTCATGCTGAGAGAAGAACAAGTGAAAAAGCCATGAGGCATCAGTGGGTGTACTGCTTCAAATACTGAGGATGCACTTTTGGCTTTGGAAAGAAAAGATGCTAGAGATGGTGGGTCATACAAGGATCTTGGTAAAAAGGGCCTCATGTTGTCTTTCTATCCCATAGGAATAAAGGAAAGTAGCAGTTACTGCACAGATAAGGTTGGACTTTGTCATGTGACATCAACTGGGAGTGAAGTATTTAGAATTATCAGAAACTTCCTTTACTTGGTCAATAACTCTTTACCTTGTTTTTCTTCTTCCTCTTTTTTGTCTTTCAGTATTTTAGGCATGACTTGTCCTTGATTTCTGCTTAGTCAGTATTCTTTTTATTCCTGCCTTTCTTACTCTGCTCCTTTTTAACCATCCCAGTCATGTAGGAATCTGTGAGCAAGAGGAGCAGCTGCTATGGCTTTAGCAATCTAGGCAAGCCTACAGGAGGAAGTGACCTGCCCCATCAGCCTGGAGCTTCTGATGAACACCTGACATAGACTGTGGCCACAGCTTCTGCTATATCTGCATCACTGTGAAGCACAAGGAGTCCACGAGTAAACAAAAAGGGAAGAACAGATATCCTGTGTGCCAGATAAGATACCGGCTTAGGAACCTCCAGCATAACTGGTATCTGGCTAACATAGTAGAGTGACTCAGGGATGTAAAAGTGAGCTGAGATGAGAAGAAAAAGAGTAATTTCTGTGAACTTCATGGAGACAAACTCCTGCTCTTCTGTGAGAATGATGGAAAGATTATTTGCCGGTTTTGTGAGCAGCCTCAGGAGCATCATGATCACCCCATGTCCCTCATGAAGGAGGTTGCCCAGGGGTACCAGTTGAGAGACCATGGCAGAGGGAGACAGGACAGAAAATATTACTTGATGAGAGATAACTTTCATCCTACTTTACTTTGTCACCATAAACCTGAAGACTGTTATTTCTTCCTCAACATATGCTCACCTTCTAAGGTATAAAAGACATTTCTGTTCATTCTACCCAGTTAAGTAAAGAATAAGCCTAGAGTACAAGCTCTTGGACAGGAATAGATAATTTTGTACCTTGTGCTAGATGAATGGAGAGCAGGTGACAAACTCTGATTGCTCCTCTGAGCAAGAGGACAGCTGGGAATCTTAGTGGGTCAAGAGTAAAAAGTTTTCCTTGCTGCAGGTTTAGATCCTTATTGTAGGAGAAGAGCGAATCAGGCTACTTTTGGTGAGAGAAGGATTATACCTATCATCTCATATGTTTATCTGGAAATGCCCTAATTTCTCAATTGTATTTGAGAGACAGTTTTGCTGGATATATAATTTTTGGCTGGTAATTTTTTTTTTTTCCTTCAAGGCTTTATATATGTCATTCCATTGCCTTCCTTCCTGCAGGGTTTCTGCTGATTAGTCAGAGTTTAGTCTTATTGACTCTCCTTTGTAGATGACTTTTGGTGTATTCCTAGCTGCTCTTAAAATTTTCTCTTTATCTTTAGTTTTGGCAAGTTTGATTATAATATGTCTTGGTGACTTTCTTTCGGGATTTACCGTGTGTGGGTTTTGATGAGAATGAGCTTCTTGGATAGATATGTTCTCATCTTTCATAATATCAGGGAAGTTTTCTGCCAACAAGCCTTCAACAATTCTCCCTGTGTTTTCTGTTATCCTCCTGGTTCTGGCACTCCAATCGTTCATAAGTTATTCTTCTTGATAGAGTTCCACATAATTCTTAGGCCTTCATTTTTAAAAATTCCTTTATCCGATTTTCCTCAAATAATTTGGTGTCAAGTGCTTTATCTTAAGTCTCACTAATTCTGACTTCCATTGCCTCAATTCTGCTCCTATGACTTTCTACTGAGTTGTCTAATTCTGAAATTTTATTGCTAATCTTTTGGATTTCTGTTTGCTGTCTCTCTATGGATTCTTACAGCTTGTTAAATGTGTCAGTATGTACCTGTATAACCTTCTTTAGTTTCTCTGTTGCTTTGCCTGAGTGTTCCTTGGCTTGCTCTGTGTTTTGCCTAATCTCCTTCCTGATCTCTTGAAGAGCTGTGTATATTAATCTTTTGAATTCTACCTCCAGTAATCCCAAGACCTTCTCCTCCTCTGGGAGGTTTCTTAGTTTTTTGTTTTGGTCACTTGCTGAAGCATAGATGCTAATAGCCAGCCTCACAGTTTCTGTAAACTCTGGTCTGCTCTGAAACCAGAATTATTTCAGTCCATATTTATCCTTTGTTCAGGTGCTCGGAAAGCTCATAGCTTGACTCTGATATGATTCTTTCTCACAGGAGATGCTCCAGGAATCTCTTGAGAGGCTGAGGAAGGAATAGCAGGAAGCTGAGAAGTGGAAAACTAACATTAGAGTATAGAGGGCTTCCTGGAAGTTAGGAGGAATCTCTTTCTAAGGGAGTGCTGGGACCAGAATCTGCCTAGGGCCTTTATTCCTAGTCACAAGGAAGCCTCTTTTCTCTTTTTTTCCTCACAGTTAATGAACCTAGAAGTCATTTCTTCCCTCCCTGATGGGGGATGGATGCTGAAGAGTTAATTTGTCACAATGAACACAGACACTAGGAGGTGAACACACAGAGGGATTATCTAGTGAGGCAGACTGGAATCCTGTGTTCCATTCTTGTCATGATATTTGAGGCTTTGATTCTTCTAGGGGAAGACATTTGGCATGATCAGAGTTCTGGCATGGGTAGGGGATATGAGGGTGTGGGGGTGAGGAGTATGCTGGGTAGTGTGGAAAACTAAGCCTCACCCAGGAATCCCATTTTGGCTCATGGTGGACCTTGATGAGGCACACTTGAGGCCATTTTTTTGGGATGTGATCAAGAGAAAATAATAAGAAAAAACAATTTCCCCATGAATTGCTCCCCTGCTTCTATCTTCCTTCCCTGTGATAACTTCCCAAAGAAAATAGTTCTCTTCTTGGCTCCCAGCCCCTTGCAGAATAAGCCCTCTGCATGATATAATGACAGTCTCTCTTTTTCATCCTTGAAGAATCAGATTCAGAATGAGAAACAAAGTGTCAAGGGAAAGTTTGATCAGCAAACTGATAGGTATCCTGAAGAATGAGGAGAAGAAGTAGCTGCAAAAGCTGAAGAGGAGAAGAGTGTTATGAATAATTTGGCAGAGACTGAGAATAAGCTAGTGTAGGAGAGCCAGCTGATGAGAGAAAGCATCTCAGATCTGGAGCATTAGTTGCAGGGATCAACAATGGAGATGGTGCAGGTAAGAGGAAGGATTTCCTGACTTTGAGATTCAGGGAGAATGAAATTCCTGTTTCCATCAAAAACACAGTGATTCTTTTAAGATGAACATGCAGGACTCAGAATTGTATCGTTACAACTGGGAAGAGAAGTTCTCTTTTCTGCTGGGATTTATATCAGGAGGTATAAGTTGTCTTCATGTAGAACATGAGAATAAAATCAATATAAAGGAATAAATAGAATTTGGAGAAGAACTTAGACCAGATCCTGATGATAAGTTTTGAACTTCAAAATTCAGCTGTGACTGAAGTTATTACTTCCCACAAAATTATCATTTCTGTTAATCCAGTTTTGTTTGGTTTATGTAATATACAACAACAACAAAAGACCTAAGGCTGAGAACAAAACCATTTTTGTGTGTGTAGGTCCAGTTTTTGGCCTAGTCTTTGGTGAAGTGGAAGAGTAAGGCTAGAATAATTTAGACCAAATATATTGTTATGTATCTGTTCAAACAAATAAAACAATACCTGATGATGAAGAACAGATGGCTAAAAGGAGTTAAGGATATGGAATAACCTGGCTTGGTAGAGATTAGAGTTCAGGGTAAGATATTCCAGCTTTTAGAACAGTGTCTGTGTGGTATAAGAGAAGAAACAACTTGGTTGGTGAACTGTAAGTGATGTGTTATACATCCTGATTTGCTGGTCTCTGGCTTCCTCATTACTGAATATATTAACCTGAATTTAAGAGAAAATCTGAGTAAGATAATCTGAGAGTTGGAAGTCAAAACCACATACGTGTTTGTTGTTATTAAAGAAGTGGATGAGGGCACTTCAAGCTAGCATATAGAATAATAAGAGACAGGCTTGAGAAACACTTATGTTAATGTACTTGTTTGCTTGTACCTTCAGCCAAAGCCATGTAAACTTCTTGAGGACTGTTACTATGAACTCCAAATCCTGGGATAATGTTTAACAAATAGTAGTATATTTGGTGGTGTAGTGGTTAAGAGCTTGGCTGCTAACCCAAAGGTTGGTCATTCAAATCTACCAGCTGCTCCTGGGAAACCCTATGGGGCAATTCTGCTCTGTCCTATAGGGTCTCTATGAGTCGGAGCCGACTAGATGGCATCTAAGAACAACAAATATATCACTTTACATACCTGTTGAATAAATGAAATAATCTCATAGGAAGCCATATACATCTGTGGAATACAATTATGGGCTTTTTATTTTCCTAATGAAATACACCTTATCTCCAGATACTGGACATCTCTTGCCATACTTCTACAAGGGTCAAAGCTGTTTCTACTTTTTAGGGAACCCAACAAACTCACATGGGTCCTTAGGGATGGTCAGTATGGTTCTTATCTTTACTTACTAGCTCTCACACTGGGATAGTCTCTCTATTCTCACCGTATCAGAGGATGGTAGAGATGTGATAAGCTTTGTTTAAGTAGGGAGAGTTTATCAATCCTTGACTCATGTTTTTCCTCTTTTCCACAGGATGTTAATGGCATCATGGAAAGGTATGTGTGGGTGACCAAGGATGGTCCTTTTGTGTTGAGAAAGGAGGCTTGTAGACATGAAAGATTTCTGGTGGTCAAATATAATGAAAAGGACTATTTAGATGTGGTTTTATTTTAACTTTCTCATTACAAAAGCAGAGTTTGAGTTTCCTATAACTATTGAGAAGGACCAGATTCTATGGTAGGGTGGGAGAGGTGGGAGGCCACAGAGTGAGGACCAGAAGGAGTATTAGTGATGAGTATCAGAACCTTGTGCCATCATAAATTTTATTCACCCTTTCTCCCTGCATCGAGCTCAGGCACCAATGTTTCATAGCCTTATTGTGGCGATTTCTGTCATCATTATTTTCCAAGCCACTAAAATCAGACATGTGGAGAACTCCTTTATATTTCTTCCCAGGAATAAACTAAAGTGGCAAAGTCTTTGTGATTCTATTTAGATTAAAAAAAAAAAAAAATCATGTCTTGTGGGATAATATTTTGGCATTGACACAAACCATTGATTCATCTCATTTACATACTTTAAAAGTCAGTTTGGAAAGATGGTATAGTTCGTCTAATACCACACACTTATCTGGCAAGATCCAGCTCTTTGAAATCCCATGAAAAATAGACTACTAGTAGTTTGGTGCTCATAGTTTTCGTAACTTTTTCTTTGGCATGTGTTTGGAACTTTTTCCCAGAGAACCTGAAACAGATGTTACTCAGTAGGGCCTCCTTACAGGGGAAACAAACTTTAAAGACTCTTGGGCCTCTGCAGACAGGATTCCCACACTTGATATATCTCAAGCCCCCAGAAGCTACGTTCTGCAACCTCAATTTCTGACCCTCTCCCTGGGAACCCTCATCCATGGCAGTGACTTTTCTACACATTAAGTTTTTTTTTTTTTTTTTATTAACTTTTATTGAGCTTCAAGTGAACGTTTGCAAATCAAGTCAAACTGTCACACACAAGTTCATGTACACCTTACTCCGTACTCCCACTTGCTCTCCACCTAATGAGTCAGCCCTTCCAGTCTCTCGTGACAATTTTGCCAGCTTCCAACTCTCTCTATCCTCCCATCCCCCCTCCAGACAGGAGATGCCAACACAGTCTCAAGTGTCCACCTGATACAAATAGCTCACTCTTCATCAGCATCTCTCTCCTACCCACTATCCAGTCCCTTTCATGTCTGATGAGTTGTCTTCGGGAATGGTTCCTGTCCTGGGCCAACAGAAGGGTTGGGGACCATGACCGCCGGGATTCATCTAGTCTCAGTCAGACCATTAAGTATGGTCTTTTTGTGAGAATTTGGGATCTGCATCTCACTGATCTCCTGCTCCCTCAGGGGTTCTCTGTCGTGCTCCCCGTCAGGGCAGTCATTGGTTGTGGCCGGGCACCAACTAGTTCTTCTGGTCTCATGATGATGTATGTCTCTGGTTCATGTGGCCCTTTCTGTCTCTTGGGCTCTTAGTTATTGTGTGACCTTGGTGTTCTTCATTTTCCTTGGATCCAGGTAGGTTGAGACCAATTGATGCATCTTAGATGGCTGCTTGTTAGCATTTAAGACCCCAGACGCCACATTTCAAAGTGGGATGCAGAATGTTTTCATAATAGAATTATTTTGCCAATTGACTTAGAAGTCCCCTTAAACCATGGTCCCCAAACCCCCGCCCTTGCTCTGCTGACCTTTGAAGTATTCAGTTTATACCAGAAACTTCTTTGCTTTTGGTCCAGTCCAGTAGAGCTGACCTTCCACGTATTGAGTATTGTCCTTCCCTTCACCTAAAGCAGTTCTTATCTACTAACTAATCAGTAAAAAACCCTCTCCCACCCTCCCTCCCTCCCCCCCTCGTAACCACAAAAGTATGTGTTCTTCTCAGTTTATTCTATTTTCTCAAGATCTTATAATAGTGGTCTTATACAATATTTGTCCTTTTGCCTCTGACTAATTTCGCTCAGCATAATGCCTCCCAGGTTCCTCCATGTTATGAAATGTTTCACAGATTCGTCACTGTTCTTTATCGATGCGTGGTATTCCATTGTGTGAATATACCACAATTTATTTACCCATTCATCCATTGATGGACACCTTGGTTGCTTCCAGCTTTTTGCTATTGTAAACAGAGCTGCAATAAACATGGGTGTGCATATATCCGTTTGTGTGAAGGCTCTTATTTCTCTAGGGTATATTCCGAGGAGTGGGATTTCTGGGTTGTATGGTAGTTCTATTTCTAACTGTTTAAGATAACTCCAGATAGATTTCCAAAGTGATTGTACCATTTGACATTCCCACCAGCAGTGTATAAGAGTTCCAATCTCTCCGCAGCCTCTCCAACATTTATTATTTTGTGTTTTTTGTATTAATGCCAGCCTTGTTGGAATGGGATGGAATCTCATCGTAGTTTTAATTTGCATTTTTCTAATGGCTAATGATTGAGAGCATTTTCTCATGTATCTGTTAGCTGCCTGATTATCTTCTTTAGTGAAGTGTGTGTTCATATCCTTTGCCCACTTCTTGATTGGGTTGTTTGTCTTTCTGTGGTTGAATTTTGACAGAATCGTGTAGATTTTAGAGATCAGGCGCTGGTCAGAGATGTCACAGCTGAAAATTCTTTCCCAGTCTGTAGGTGGTCTTTTTACTCTTTTGGTGAAGTCTTTAGATGAGCATAGGTGTTTGATTTTTAGGAGCTCCCAGTTATCGGGTTTCTCTTCATCATTTTCGGTAATGTTTTGTATTCTGTTTATGCCTTGTATTAGGGCTCCTAAGGTTGTTCCTATTTTTTCTTCCATGATCTTTATCGTTTTAGTCTTTATGTTTAGGTCTTTGATCCACTTGGAGTTAGTTTTTGTGCATGGGGTGAGGTATGGGTCCTGTTTCATTTTTTTGCAAATGGATATCCAGTAATGCCAGCACCATTTGTTAAAAAGACTATCTTTTCCCCAATTAACTGACACTGGGCCTTTGTCAAATATCAGCTGCTCATATGTGGGTGGATTTATATCTGGGTTCTCAATTCTGTTCCATTGGTCTATGTGCCTGTTGTTGTACCAGTACCAGGCTGTTTTGACTACTGTGGCTGTATAATAGGTTCTGAAATCAGGTAGAGTGAGGCCTCCCACTTTCTTCTTCTTTTTCAGTAATGCTTTACTTATCTGAGGCTTCTTTCCCTTGCATATGAAGTTGGTGATTTGTTTCTCCATCACATTAAAAAATGTCATTGGAATTTGGATCGGAAGTGCATTGTATGTATAGATGGCTTTTGATAGAATAGACATTTTTACTGTGTTGTCTTCCTATCCATGAGCAAGGTATGTTTTTCCATTTAAGTAGGTCCTTTTTAGTTTCTTGTAGTAGTACTTTGTAGTTTTCTTTGTATAGGTCTTTTACATCTTTGGTAAGATTTATTCCTAAGTATTTTATCTTCTTGGGGGTTACTGTGAATGATATTGATTTGGTTATTTCCTCTTCGATGCTTTTTTTGTTGATGTAGAGGAATCCAAGTGATTTTTGTATGTTTATCTTATAACCTGAGACTCTGCCAAACTCTTCTATTAGTTTCAATAGTTTTCTGGAGAATTCCTTAGGGTTTTCTGTGTATAAGATCATGTCATCTGCAAATAGAGATAATTTTACTTCCTCCTTGCCAATCCGGATGCCATTTATTTCTTTGTCTAGCCTAATTGCTCTGGCTAGGACCTCTAGAACAATGTTGAATAAGAGCGGTGATAAAGGGCATCCTTGTCTGGTTCCCGTTCTCAAGGGAAAGGCTTTCAGGCTCTCTCCATTTAGAGTGATGTTGGCTGTTGGTTGGCTTTGTATAGATGCCCTTTATTACGTTGAGGAATTTTCCTTCAATTCCTATTTTGGTAAGAGTTTTTATCATAAATGGGTGTTAGACTTTGTCAAATGCCTTTTCTGCATCAATTGATAAGATCATGTGGTTTTTGTCTGTTTTATTTATATAGTGGATTACATTAATGGTTTTTCTAATATTAAAGCAGCCTTGCATACCTGGTATAAATCCCACTTGCTCATGATAGATTAATTTTTTGATGTGTTGTTGAATTCTATTGGCTAGAATTTTGTTGAGGATTTGTGCATCTATGTTCATGAAGGATCTAGGTCTGTAATTTTCTTTTTTTTGTGATGTCTTTACCTGGTTTTGGTATCAGAGAGATGGTGGCTTCATAGAATGAGTTAGGTAGTATTCCGTCATTTTCTATGCTTTGAAATACCTTTATTAGTAGTGGTGTTAACTCTTCTCTGAAAGTTTGGTAGAACTCTGCAGTAAAGCCATGCGGGCCAGGGCTTTTTTTTTGTTGGGAGTTTTTTGATTACCGTTTCAATCTCTTTTTTTGTTATGGGTCTATTTAGTTGTTCTACTTCTGAATGTGTTAGTTTAGGTAGGTAGTGTTTTTCCAGGAATTCATCCATTTCTTCTAGGTTTGCAAATTTGTTAGAGTACAATTTTTCGTAAGAATCTGATATGATGCTTTTAATTTCAGTTGGGTCTGTTGTGATATGGCCCATCTCGTTTCTTATTCAGGTTATTTGTTTCCTTTCCTGTATTTCTTTAGTCATTCTAGCCAATGGTTTATCAATTTTGTTAATTTTTTCAAAGAACCAGCTTTTGGCTTTGTTAATTCTTTCAATTGTTTTTCTGTTCTCTAATTCATTTAGTTCAGCTCTAATTTTTATTATTTGTTTTCTTCTGGTGCCTGATGGATTCTTTTGTTGCTCAGTTTCTATTTGTTCAAGTTGTAAGGACAGTTCTCTGGTTTTGGCTCTTTCTTATTTTTGTATGTCTACACATTAAGTATTTTTTAAGAGGTACCAATATTTAAAAAAAAAACTATTTTATATAACTTCATACAAATTCTAAGAGGTAGGGAGGAAGGAGTTAATTATTTCATTTTGGAAGGAAGAAATGGTGCTTTTGAGGATGAAGTCGTTCCCAAGGTCACACAGAGTGTAAGTGGGAGATGGATATGAGCGTATGTCTTCTGTGTCCAGTGTATATCGAATCAAGGAAACATTGCTGGGAAGTGAATGTGTTTCAGAAAACTGCCTGGATTCTGGGGGTATACTGTGACTATAGCTGGGATCCAGAAAAAACTTCAGTGCAAATCATAAAAATGATTACTTTTGATGTAAAAAGACCAGATTTAATGGCCTGACTGAGACTAGAAGGACCCTGGAGGTCATGGTAACCAGACCTTTTGTTAGCCCAGGATTGGAACCATTCCCAAAGCCAATTCTTCAAACAGGGTTTGGACTGCACTATAAGATAGAAAATGATACTTGTGAGGAGTGAGTTTCTTGGCTCAGGTAGACACATGAAACTATGTGGGCAGCTCCTGTCTGAAGGGAAGATGAGAAGGCAGAGGGGGACAGAAACTGGGTGAATGAACACAGGGAATACAGGGTGGAGAGAAGGAGTGTGCTGTCTCATTAGGGGGAGAGCAACTACAAGTACATAGCAAGGTATATATAAATTTTTGTATGAGAGACTGACTTGATTTGTAAACTTTCACTTAAAGCACAATTAAAAAAAAATTATGATTACTCTTGATTCAAACCTCAATGTGGCAACTGGGGTAAAGGGTTGCAGGATCAGTCTTGATATAATGTTTGAAGACTCTTCTACCACTTATCCTTTGATCTTGACTCATTCCATTACTGTGCCTCTCCATCATTTTGGGACTTACATAGACTCTGAGACTGCAAAAGAAAACAAAAATCCTCCTACTGGATGGAAAAACAACATCATGATAAGCAGAGAAAAGATTGGAAGTTGTCAAGAATTTCCTTTTACTTGGATGCACAATCAACACCCATGGAGCAGCAGTTAAGAAATAAAAGGATGCATTGCATTGGGCAAATATGTTGCAAAAGACCTTTTCGAAGCGTTAAAAACCAAATACATCACTTCGTTATTCATAAAATTTTCATTGGATAATTTTTTTGGAAGTAGAGCTCTAGATCCTTATTCCTAGCCTGTCTTTGTCTGAAAGTTCAGCTGAAACCTGTCCAGCATGGGGGACCCTGCTGGTATTTGAATACCGGTGCCATAGCTTCTAGGATCACAGCAACATACAAGCCCCCACAGTATGACAAATTGACAGATGTGTGGTTTTAATTTGAATTCTCCTGATGATCAGTTACGTTGAGCATCTTTTCATGTGTTTACTGGATTCTGTTAAAGTTTTCTGAATATAATTAATAGGATTTTTCTTTCAGGCAGTTCACTTGGCTGTTCTCAAATTCCATATTTTGTCTTCCCTGCAGTGGGCAGAAGCTAAAATATCTGTTCAGTTCTAGTAGCTTTAGTTGGGTTGTTCAGAGTCGATCTTAAATATATATACTTCAGAAAGATGGGTGGCATTTATATTTTCATTCAATCTTGTTCATATATCAGTGGTTTGTTCCTTTTTTTACAGATTGGTTTTGTATTTTATAAATATACCACAGTGTATTTATCTGTTTCCCTGTAAGTGCAGGAATATTTGAAGGCCTCTGAGAATTTCAACACTTGGATATTATGAATTCTGTTATGAACATTCTTGTGCAAATCTTTATGTAGACTTACACTAACATTCTGCTAAAGTAAATACCTAAGTGTTGAAATGTAAATCAGTAAGGAATGCTGATTTGTTTGGTCTAAAGTGGGACTCAGTTATTAGTAATTTAAAAATGTTCCTAGGCAATTCAAATGGGCACCCAGGGTAGAGAACAACTGCCCTAGGCCTACGATCTTCTGTCTGCTCTCTGGTTTCTCTATGTCTATCTCTGTCTAGCATATCAATTCTCCATTATGATATGTCTTCCATGACTTGATCTCTTATTTACCCCTCCCACTAAATTTTCCACCACTTCCAATCACAGATTATATTCCTTTCCACCATGTTATGCTTTTTAAAGTCAGTAAACAGTAAGATGTGATTTTCCTGTGATTTTATTTCTCTCTAACTCTAGCATATTTTTCAAAATTCAAGTAAGACTTATGCTTAGGGTCAACTTGAAATCCTCAACTGGGCAAAGGAACCCTTCTCAATGATCATGTTGAGTCCTTGCACTTCTCTCTCTTTCTAGCGTTTATCACCTTACTTTGAAAATAATTTATTTAAGTGTTCATAGCCCTTTTAGACATTGGATTTCTTTGTGGCAGGGGTGAGTTCTTATTTTTCTTTGTACATTAGTTCTGATTAGCACAGTGCCATGCGTATAAGAAAATCAATCCCTAGGAGTCACACTTGACAAGTGTTAACTTCTCTTTCCCATAGCCAGTCTAACTCCCAGGTACTTTTCATTTTATCTCTAAATTAGCTCTCATTACTATATGTTTTCTCCATTTTATCCCATCATCCCTTTATTCCAAGCTTCCATAATTTCTCCTCAGGCAACTGTACTTGCATCCTAACTGATTTTCCCACATCTGTTCTTACACTTCTCTTGTTCATGCTGCATCTAGAGTTATCTTTCTAAAAGTGCAAATCAGATACTGTTCTTCCCCTGCTGAAAAATTTTCTTATTGCTATTAGGGTAACCATGCAAACTTTCCCATAATTTCAGAGTGTTGCATGTTTTGACCACTGTTTATTATATCAGAATTTTTCGGCACTAAATGCCTTGTAACTCTTTGAATATTAGCCCCACTGGCATTTTAAAAAACTCACATAACTCACCATGCATCCTTTTGAACAGAGCATTTTCATATGTTATTTTAGGCTTTTCTGCTGTTATCAGCTACTAAAATATTCCAGCAATGCTCTGAACTCATCTTGGCTCAATAAATTCAATTCTTCTTTTCCTCTCTTGTTTCTAGGAGGTTCTGTGTCTATATAACATGAACTGTATTTTTTTTTTTATACCCCCAAACATACACACACAGGTTCCCTTAGACTCCTACAAAATTATTGTGATGCTTCTAGGCCAGGCTGAAGGTCTGCAAATCTATAAATTTTCTGGGTTCCAGATGTAGAAAAAAGAAGTGATGATCTAGAAAGTTTAGCTCCTGCAAGAGGGAACAAAACTGAGGTCACTGCTTGAAGCCAAGAATGAGTGATAGAGTTCCTGATCAAGAACGTAAACACATGTGAGTACATGCGCACACTTACACATGCACAAAACCAAAAACTTGCTATCAAACCATTTTCCAGAGTTGGAATTTATAGAAAGCTGCTGCTTAGAGATGCAAAACGTTATAAGCACTTTCTACCCTCAGAAACTCTGACTCAGAGACTATATCTATGATAGCCACAATATCCATGAAGTCACTGCAGAACCAGGATTCCAAACCACCACATTAAAATTTGGTTGAAGACAATGTGCCTAGGAGAATAGACTGCGGTAACTGGAAGAATGAGCACAAGAAGAAAATAAACACGAAAGAGAAGTTAAAGGGTATCTTCCACTCAGACTGATGCAGTAAGCCATCAGGATATATGTAAACAGATAATGTGTATGCACAGCATAATACAGCCTCAAAATACGTAAAGAAAAAATGCTCACTAAGAATCAAGAGAAATTAACGAAACAGCAAAATGAACCACTTGTTATTACTAATATATTTAGCAGACTAAAATTAATCAAGACTAGTGAATTTGACAGTCATAATTACAAACTATGAAGCCCTGTGTGGTAGGCAAAATGATGGCTCCCCAAAGATGTGCATGTCCTAATTCCCAGAAACTGTGATTGTTAGGTTAAATGACCAAATCAAACCATGTATGTTGCTGTCAAGTAGATTCCAACTCATGGCAAGCCCATGTGTTCCAGAATAGAACTGCTCCATAGAGGTTTTTCGGCTGTAATCTTTATGGGAACAGATCACCAGGCCTTTCTTCTGGCACTTCTGGGTAGGCTTGAACCAGCAACCTTTAGGTTAGTAGTCCAGCAAAAGTCTGTTGTGCTCCTCAGGGACCACTGATTAGATGGCAAAACCATGGATTCTGACTCATAGCAACCCTATATAGCCCCTCTGAGTATGAGTCTCTTAGATGGCAAAACCAAAACCAAACCTGTTGCCATTGAGTCTGATCCAACTCATAGCGACCCTATAGGACAGAGTAGAACTGTCCCATAGGGTTTCTGATGAGTGGCTGGTGGATTTGAACCACCAGCATTTCATTAGCAACTGAGCTCTTAACCACTGTGCCACCAGGTTAGATGGCAAAGAGGAATTAAATTTCAGATGGAACTAAATTTACTAATTAGTTGACTTTAAAGTAGGGAGATTATCCTAGATTATTTAGGTGGGTACAGTGTAATCACAAAGGTTCTTAGAAGTGGAAGAGAAAAGCAGAAGAGGAGAGTCAGAGGGAAATGTGATTATGGACAAAAAGCACAGAAAGGAATAACATTGCTGGCTTTAAAGATGGAGGAAGGGAAGGCGGGGGGAGTCCTGAGAAGCTGGAAAGAAGCAAGGAAACAGATTCTTTCCAGATCCTTCAGAAGGGAAAACAGCCCTCTTAACACCTTGATTTTATCTCAGTGAGACTCATGCCAGATTTCTAAACTGTACATTTGTTTTATTTTCAGCCATGAAACGTGGTAATTTGTTACAGCAGCTACAGAAAACTAATACATTCTGCATACAACAAAAAAGAATATTTGTAATTTTTAAGTACACATGGAATAGATAGATATCTCAACCTATCATTGAGAAAAATAAAAGATTATATTAATGGAGACATACAGCTTACTTATGATGTGTATAATATATACAATAATTAAATGTACCACATATTTCCATAGTAATATATAGATTTAATACAATCACAATGAAAACCCCAACAATTTGTATGTGCATGTGTAAATTGAGCTGTTTCTAAAACTTCCACTGCAAAGCAAAGTGGCTAAGATATATATATATATACATATATATAGTACAGAAATGTTCAAGCAGTTTTATTTATAATAGTCCCAGACTGGAAATAATCCAGGTTCCTTCAACAGATAATTAATAAGAAAAATGTGTTATTGTCATGCAATGGAATACTTCAGAAAAAAAAAAAAAGAATGAACTACTTATACATACAACCCACTGCCGTTGAGTCAACAACATAGGACCAAAAAGTAGACATAAAAGAGTATACATTGTGTGATTCCATTTATAGAAATTCCAGAAAATGCAGACCAGTCTTTAGTACAGAAAGATCAGTGCTTGCTTGGAATCTGGGGTAGAAGGAGGACTAGACTTCAAAGGGACATAAAAACATTGGGTGGGGGGAGGGTAATGGAAATATGCTGTTTCTTGTTTATGCGGGTGTCTTTATATATCAGTGGCTCATGTTGGCTTCTGCAGTTCCAGGCATCATGGCAGCATTCCAGGCAGAAAGAAGCACAAAAGGCAAACAGGGTTTGTGTCAAAGGAGTCTCGTCCCACTTTTTATCAACTTCACTGAAATATAATTTGTGTATAATAAACCGCACCTGTTGAAAGCAAATGTGTCACTGTGTGCATGCCCCTCCCAAGCATATGCAAGGCTGTGGAGGGTGGTTTGGATTTAAGCAAGAGGGCCTTCCCCCATAGCCCGAGGACTTGGCTAAGCCATCTGGAATCTCTGCATCCACTTTCCTGCTCTCACAGGACATGAGTGGTAGCCTCTTAGACGTGGCACCTTTGTGCAGGGCTACCTTGAGCACCCACAAGGGGCAGGCCTGAGGGCCTGGCATTCCCTAGGAGACTGCTATAGCCCAATTTAGACTTTCTTCCCAACCTGATCTCTCCTTATGCAGCTGGGGCCAGATGAGCTGGGGCTTGGCCCATGGCAGTAGGGTGGTTCTGCTTCCCCGTTTTTGCAACCAAAGAACTATTCTAAGACAATTATGTTTTATATAATTGAGTCAGTTCCAACTTGTGGTGACCCTAGGTACAACAGAACAAAACACTGCTGAGTCCTGTGACTTCCTCTCAATTGTTGTTACACTTGAGCCCACTGTTGCAGCCACCGTGTCAATCTATCTCATTGACAGTCGTCCTCTTTTTGCTGACCCTCTACTTTATCAAGCATGATGCCCTTTTCCAGGGACTGATCCCTCCTGACAACATACCCAAAGTACATGAAACAAAGTCTTGCCATCCTTGCTTCCAAGGAGTACTCTGGGTATACTTCTTCTAAGCCAGACTTGTTTGCCCTTCTGGCAGTCCATGGTATAGTCAATATCCTTTGCGAACACCATAATTCAAAGGCATCAATTCTTCTTTGGTATTCCTTATTCATTGTTCAACTTGAACATGCACATAAGGTGATTGAAAATACCATGGCTTAGATCTGGTGCATCTTAGCTCTCAAAGTGACATCTTTGCTTTTCAACACTTTATAGTTCTTTTGCTGCAGATTTGCCCAAGAAATTCATAGTTTGAATTTTTAATTTTTAAAAAATTTTTATTGTGCTGTAAGTGAAAGTTTATAAATCAAGTCAGTCTCTTATATAAAAGTTTATATACACCTTGCAATGTACTCCTAGTTGCTCTCCCTTTAATGAGACAGCATACTCCTTCTCTCCACCCGCTATTCCCCATGTCCATTTGGCCAGATTCTGTTCCCCTCTGCCTTCTCATCTCCCCTCCAGACACAAGCTGCCCACATAGTCTCATGTGTCTACTTGAGCCAAGAAGCTCACTCCTCACCAGTATCATTTTCTGTCTTATACTCCACTCCAATCCCTGTCTGAAGAGTTGGCTTTGGCAACAGTTCCAGTCCTGGGCTAACAGAAGGTCTGGGGACCATGACCTCCAGAGTCCTTCCAGTCTCAGTCAGACCATGAAGTCTGGTCTTTTTACGAGAATTTGAGGTCTGAATCCCACTGGCCTCCTGCTCCATCAGGGATTCTCTGTTGTGTTCCCTGTCAGGGAAGTCATCGGTTGTAGCCAGGCACCATCTAGTTTTTCTGGTCTCAGGCTGATGTAGTCTCTGATTTATGTGGCCTTTTCTGTCTCTTGGGCTCATAATTACCTTGTGTCTTTGGTGTTCTTCTCCTTTGCTCCAGGTGTGTTGAGACCATTGATGCATCTTAGATGGCAAAAAAATTTTTTTTTTTTTTAGATGGCTGCTTGCTAGCGTTTAAGACCCCAGATGCCACTCACCAAAGTGGAATGCAGAATGTCTCCTTAACAGATTTTGTTATGCCAATTGACCTAGATGACCCCCATCCTTGCTACTCTGGCCTTTGAAGCATTTGGTTTATTCAGGAAACTTCTTTGCTTTTGGTTTAGTCCAGGAGAGCCTGTATTGTGTGTTGTCTTTCCCTTCACCTAACATAGTTCTTGTCTACTAATTAGTGAATACCCCTTTCCCTTCCTCCCTCCCCACCCTTGGTACGAATCAAAGAACATTTTCTTCTGTGTTTATATTTCTTGAGTTCTTATGATAGTGGCCTCATACAATATTGTCCTTTTGCAACTGACTAATTTCACTCAGCATAATGCCTTCCAGATTCCTCCATGTTATGAAATGTTTCATGGATTCATCATTGTTATTTATCGATGTATAGTATTCCATTGTGTGAACATACCATAATTTATTTATCCACTCATCTGATGATGGGCACCTTGGTTGCTTCCATCTTTTTGCTATTGTAAACTTATAAGGGATCTTATTTCTCTAGGGTATATTCCAAGGAGTTATATTGCTGGATCAGCTGGTAGTTCTATTTCTAGCTTTTTTTTTTTTTTTTAATTAACTTTTATTGAGCTTCAAGGGAACGTTTACAAATCAAGTCAGACTGTCACATATAAGTTTATATACATCTTACTCCGTACACCCACTTGCTCTGCCCCTAATGAGTCAGCCCTTCCAGTCTCTCCTTTCATGACATTTTTGCCAGCTTCCAACTCTCTCTATCCTCCCATCCCCCCTCCAGACAGGAGATGCCAACACAGTCTTAAGTGTCTGCCTGATTTAATTAGCTCACTCTTCATCAGCATCTCTCTCCTACCCACTGTCCAGTCCCTTTCATGTCTGATGGGTTGTCTTCGGGGATGGTTCCTGTCCTGTACCAACAGAAGGTTTGGGGACCATGACCGCCGGGATTCCTCTAGTCTCAGTCAGACCATTAAGTATGGTCTTTTTATGAGAATTTGGGGTCTGCATCCCACTGATCTCCTGCTCCCTCAGGGGTTCTCTGTTGTGCTCCCTGTCAGGGCAGTCATCGATTGTGGCCGGGCACCAACTAGTTTTTCTGGTCTCAGGATGATGTAGGTCTCTGGTTCATTATTTCTAGCTTTTTAAGGAAGCACCAAATCGATTTCCAAAGTGGTTGTACCATTTTACATTCCCACCAGTGTTCTAGTCTCTCCACAACCTCTCCAACATTTAATATTTTGTGTTTTTTGGATTAATGCCAGCCTTGATGGAGTGAGATAGTATCTCCTTGCGGTTTTGTTTTTTTTTAATGGCTAATGATTGTGAGCATTTCCTCAAGTATCTCTTAGCTGCCTGAAAGTCTTTGGTGAAGTGCCTGTTCATATCCTTTGTCCATTTTTTAATTGGGTTAATTACCTTTTTGCTGTTGAGTTTTTGGAGTGTCATACAGATTTTAGAGATCAGATGCTGATCAGAAACATCACAGCTAAAAACTTTTTCTGTCTGTAGGTAATATTTTTGCTCTTTTAGTGAAGCCCTTGGATGAGCATAGGTGTTTGATTTTTAGGTGTTCTCAGTTATCTAGTTTCTCTTCTGGTGTTTGTGCATTGTTACTAATGTTTTGTATACTGTTTATGTCATGTATTAGAGCTCCTAGTATTGTCCCTATTTTTTCTTCCATGATCTTTATTGTTTTAGATTTTATATTTAAGCCTTTGACCCATTTTGGGTTAGTTTTTATTCATGGTGTGAGGCATGGGTCTTGTTTCATTTTTTTGCAGATGGGTATCCAGTTATGCCAGCACCATGTGTTAAACAGACTGTCTTTTCCCCATTTAACTGACTTTGGGCCTTTGTCAAATATCAGCTGCTCATAAGTGGATGGATTTATGTCTGGATTCTCAATTCCATTCCATTGATCTATGTATCTGTTGCTGTACCAGTACCAGGCTATTTTGACTACTGTGGGAGTATAATATGTTCTAAAATCAGTTAGTGTGGGGCCTCCCATTTTGTTCTTCTCTTTCAGTAATGCTTTCTTTATCATCCGGGGCCTCTTTCCCTTCCATACAAAGTTGGTGATTTGTTTCTCCAACTCATTAAAAAATGTCTTTGGAATTTGGATCAGAATTGCATTTTATCTGTAGATTGCTTTCAGTAGAATAGACATTTTTACAATGTTGAGTCTTCCTAACCATGAGCAAGGTATGTTTTTCCACTTATGTAGGTCTCTTTTGGTTTCTTGCAGGAGTGTCTTGTAGTTTTCTTTGTATAGGTCTTTTACATCTCTGGTCAGATTTATTCTTAAGCATCTTATCTTCTCAGAGGCTATTGTAAATGGTATTGATTTGGTGGTTTCCTCTTTGATGTTATTTTTGTTGGTATAGAGGAATTCAACTGATTTTTGTGTGTTTATCTTGTATCCTGATACTCTGCTGAGCTCTTCTTTAGTCCTAGTAGTTTATTTGAGTATTCTTTAGGGTCTTCCATGTATAAGATCATGTCATCTGCAAATAGAGATACTTTTACTTCTTCCTTGCCAATCTGGATGCCTTTTATTTCTTTATCTAGCCTAATTGCTCTGGCTAGGACCTCCAGCACAATGTTGAATAAGGATGGTGATAAAGGGCATCCTTGTCTGGTTTCCGTTCTCAAGGGAAATGCTTTCAGACTCTCTCCATTTAGAATGATGTTGGCTGTTGGCTTTGTATAAACGCCCTTTATTATGTTGAGAAATTTTCCTCCTATTCCTATTTTGCTGAGAATTTTTATCATGCATGGGTGTTGGGCTTTGTTAAATGCCTTTTCTGCATCAATTGATAAGATCACATGGTACGTGGTTCTTGTCTTTTGTTTTATTTATATGATGGATTAGATTGATTGTTTTGCTAATGTTGAACCATCCCTGCATACCTGGTATGAATTTCATTTGGTCATGGTGAATTACTTTCTTGATATGTTGTTGAATTCTATTGGCTAGAATTTTGTTGAGGATTTTTGCATCTACGTTTATGAGGGACATAGGTCTGTAATTTTCTTTTTTTTGTAATGTCTTTACCTGGTTTTGGCATCAGGAATATGTTGGCTTCATAGAATGAGTTTGGGAGTATTCCATCCTTTTCTGTGCTCGGAAATATCTTTAGTAGTGGTGGTGCTAACTCTTCTCTGAAAGTTTAGTAAAACTCTCAGGCAAAACTATCAGGGCCCAGGCTTTTTTTTTTGAGGGGGGGGGAGCTTTTTAATTACCTTTTCAATCTCCTCTTTTGTTAAGGGTTTATTTAGTTGTTCTACCTCTGTTTGTGTTAGTGTAGGTAGGTAGTGTGTTTCTATGAATTCATCCGTTTCTTCTAGGTTTTCAAATTTCTTAGAGTACAATTTTTCATAGATTAATCTGATATGATTCTTTTAATTTCAGTTGGGTCTGTTGTAATATCAGCCACCTCATTTCTTATTTGGGTTATTTGTTTCTTCTCCTGTTTTTCTTTTGTCAGTTTGGCCAATGGTTTATCAATTTTGCTAATTTTTTCAAAGAACCAGGTTTTGCTCTTGTTAACTCTTTCAATTGTTTTTCTGTTCTCTATTTCAGTTAATTCCGCTCTAATTTTTATTATTTGCTTTCTTCTGGTGCCTGCAGGTTTCTTTTGTTGCCCTCTTTCTCTTTGTTCAAGTTGTAGGGACAATTCTTTGATTTTGGCCCTTTCTTCTTTTTGTATGTGTGAATTTATTGATATAAATTGACCTCCGAGCACTGCTTTAGCTGTGTCACAAAAGTACTGATAAGAAGTGTTTTCATTCTCACTGGATTCTATGAATTTCTTTCTTCTGTCCTTGATTTCTTCTATAACCCCGTCTTTTTTGAGCAGGGTGTTTTTCAGCTTCCAAGTGTTTGATTTTTTTTCCCTCTTTTTTCTGGTATTGAATTCTACTTTTATGGCTTTATGGTCAAAGTGTTGTAATATTTCGATGTTTTGGATCCCGTTAAGGCTTGGTTTATGACCTGATATGTGGTCTATTCTAGAGAATGTTCCATTTGCAATTTAAAAGAAAGTATATTTGTCTGCTGTTGGGCAGAGTGTTCTGTAGGTGTCTATGAGGTCAAGTTTGTTGACAGTGGTGGCATTTAGATTTTTGTGTCTTTACTGAGCTTCTTTTTGGATGTTCTGTCCTTCATCAAAAGCATGTGTTGAAGTCTCCTACTATTTTTGTGGAGCTGTCTATCTCATTTTTCAGTGCTGTTAGAATTTGTTTTATGTGTTTCAAAGCCCTGTCATTGTGTGCGTAATGTGGTTATATTCTCCGGGTATATCGTCCTTTTAATCTTTATATAGTGCACTTCCTTATCCTTTGTGAATTCAACTTTATAGTCTATTTTGTCAGAAATTAATATTGTCACTCCTGCCTTTTTTTGATTGTTATATTGCCTTCCTTTGAGTTTTTGTTTGTGTCTTTAAATCTAAGATGTGTTTCTTGTAGGCAGCATATAGGCAGATTGTGTTTTTTATCCATTTTGTCACTCTATGTCTCTTTATTGGTGCATTTAGTCCATTTACATTGAGCATAATTATGGATTGGTATGAGCTTAGCGCTGTCATTTTGATGTCTTTTTTGTGTGGTGTTGACAGTTTCTTTTTCCCGCTTAATTTTTTGGGCTGAGTAGTTTATCTTTGTATATTGTCTTTTCCTCTTATTTTTTGTTGTCGATTTTGTTTTTGCTGAGTCTTTATGTTTTCCTTGTATTTTATTTTGATGTGTAGGATTGGTAGTCTCCTTTTTGGTTATGTTAATATTTACCCCTATTTTTCTAAGTTTAAAACAAACTTTCATTTCTTTATATCACCTTGACTTCCTCTCCATATGAAAGATCTATGACTACATTTTTTTAGCCCCTCTTTATTGTTTTAATGTTGCCATCTTTTATATAATAACGTCATTGTTTCCCTGTTTTTTTTATTTTTTAATATTGATTTATCTTTGTTATTTCCCTATCTAGGTTGATATCTGGCTTCCCTCTCCTGTATTCTAGTCATGGATTGATATCTGATATTATTGATTTTCTAACCAGAGAACTCCCTTTAGTATTTCTCATAGTTTTGGTTTTGTTTTTACATATTCCCTAAGCTTCTGTTTTTCTGGAAAAGTCCTAACTTCACCTTCATACTTGAGAGATAGTTTTGCTGGATATATGCTTCTTGGCTGGAAATTTTTTCCTTCAATGCTTTATATAAGTCATCCCATGGCCTTCTTGCCTGCATGGTTTCTGCCTAATAGTCTGACCTTATTCTTATTGACTCTCCTTTGTAAGTGACTTTTTGTTTATCCCTAGCTGCTCTTAAAGTTCTCTCTTTGTCTTTGATTTTGGCACATTTGATTATAACATGTCTTGGTGACTTTCATTTGAGATCTACCTTACGTGGAGTTTGATGAACATCTTGGATAGATATCTTCTCATCTTTCACAATATCAGGGATGTTTTCTGCCAAAAAATCTTCAACAATTCTCACTGTATTTTTTATTATCCTTCCCTGTTCTGGTACTCCAATCACTTACAGATTATTTCTCTTGAGAGAGTCCCATATGATTCTTAGGGTTTCTTCATGTTTAAAAAATTCTTTTATCCATTTTTTTCTTGGAATATATTGATTCCAAGTGTTTTATCTTCAGTCTCACTAATTCTGCCTTCTATTGCCTCAAAAGTGCTCCTCTGACTTTCTAATTCTTTAATTTTATTGTTAATATTCTGAATCTGATTGCTGTCTCTCTATGGATTCTTGCACCCTATTAAATTATTCATTATGTTCTTGAATAACCTTTTTAATTTCTTCAGCTGGTTTATCTGTGTGATCCTTGGCTTGTTTTGCATTTTGCATGATCTCCTTCCTGATCTCTTGGAGAGTTCTGTATGTTAATCTTTTGTATTCTACACCTGGTAATTCCAAGGATACATCTTCATCTGGAAGGTTCTTTGATTCTTTGTTTTGAGAGCTTGTTGAAGTGATCATAGTCTGCTTCTTTATGTGGTTTGATATTGACTGTTGTCTCTGAGCCATCTATAAGTTATTGTATTAATTTATTTTATGTTTGCTTACTGTACCTTAGCTTCTTGCTTTGTTTTGTTTTGATATGCTGAAATAAGCTGCTTGAGTGAGCCAGCTTGATTATTTGCACCTTTGAAGCTCTAATGTCTGTCACCAGATGGCTAGAGCTGTTACTAGTTATATGAGCCTAGGAGTCCATTTCCTTTTCTTGTATGGATTCAGCTCAGGTGTCCAGGTAGTTGGTCATCAGATGCGTGGTACAGGCTCTGCCCTACAGTCTTAGAGGGGCATGGGTGATTAGTGTAGGCAGAGGTATCTGTTTGCAGCAGGGGGTCACACTCTGAATAAGGCAGGGGGCTGACAACTGTCCCTTGAGTGTCTGTGAGGAAAGCACACCCCTGTTCCCTAGAGTATACAGGTGAGTGGGTTCTGCAGCTGGAGCATGGACACCCAGTGCTTTTGGTTGTAAGGACTGGGAGGCACCACTTATCCTTGGACCCCTGTCATGGATGGCTCGGTGATGTGGTGGAGCCACCATTACTCAGGCCCCTGATGTGGGTAGGTGAGGACCTGTTTAATAGGCAAAGCAGTGTCAAACATCAAAAATCCACCTCTCCACTGCAAAGCTGAAAGAGTTGAGATCAGATCTCAAGCACATACATGGTTGCAGTCTACCAACAAGGGCCTACTCTCATGAAATGCGTCCACACAGGTCCATGCAGGGGTGAAAGGTATGCAAAGTTCATGGACTGTTTGTGCCTGGACAGGAGCCACGTCTGTCCTGAGCTACCAAGCTTAGTGGAGCTGGCAGAGTATATTTTCTGCCTATTGTGAATTTATTCCTTCTCCAAAGCAAGAAGAATGGCTCAGGGTGTGCAGCAGGCCTTATCTCAGGCCCAGGGAAACTGACAGCCACTGAAGCCAGCTTGTGGGCTGGGATCGTGGTAAAATAAACACAAGTACTTTGCTTTTGTGAGAGTTCTCGCTCTGTCTGGTTCTGGAGGTGTGAGTAGGCTGTGCAGCACACTGTTTCTTCCTGGGGAAACCGTGTCCCAAATGCTACCACTAGCCCTGCCACAGTCATTCCAGAGGACCCTGCCTGAGGGGCACCAGTTCCCACAGAATCAGGTCCAGCAACTCCTCGTGGCTTCTGAACTTTTTTCTCCCCATCTGCCATTCAGTCGGATTTCCTAACTTTGCTTTTGATGTTTAGTGCTCCTAGCTTGTCATACATATAATTGTTTGACTTGTTTTTTCAGGTCTTTGTTGTAAGGGGGATCACCAGAAGTGTCTAAGTTTGGCCATCTTGGCCCCGCCCCTACTAAAATATTTTGAAGAAGAACTTGTAGTACTTAGACTCCAAGTATCAAGACTTATTAAAAACTATAAAAAAAATTTAAGCATTTAGTATTTGTGCAGGGTTATACAAACAGACTAATTAAGGAATACAGCAAGTAAAGGAACATTTTAAAACTGCTTAGATTTCTGCCTCAGCTCTGTGTCTGACTTCTCTAGGTCTGAATCTCCTAGGGATCCAATTCTAAAACCCCAAAGCTACAACCCATCTCAAAGGAAAAGGAGTTAATTTGGTTGATTTCATCCCTTTTCTGGGACTGAGAAATGTAGGTGCATGGATAACCTGGTTTTTATCTCATGGGAACACGGGAAAATGCATAAATATTTTCATTTTACCTCTTATTGGAATTATTCACAGTGTAAAATTTTATGTGCTTCCTTCTAAATAGGTACTTCCCAGTAATCCTCTAAAGCAAGACAGAAGACAGAGTCTGGTGAGTTGAAAACTGTAGTCACTGAGGCAGAAGGAAAACTACACTGGCTCTGGGATTTTATCAAAGAATGAAGCATTGCAGTGCTCAGTGTCCAAATAAGGGCTGTGCCCTGGAGGCCACGACCCTAGGTGGAAGGGATCCTTCTGGCACCAATGATTCCATAACAAGAAGCCAGATCCTGGTGAGAAATTATTGATTTTAAGTGCACACCAGCTAATGTGACCAATGATACAGCAGGGAATTTAGACGGAAAGGACTCTTTGGTTAGAAGAAGTGAGGTCAGAATAGCAGATTAGGTTTTGAGTGAAGCAGCAGAACCTAGGTTGGATTTTTTAAAAACCTTCGTTTGCAGTGTTAATAATTGGTAGTTTATTTTCCTCTCCTGTATTTCCTATGACACTGAGGAGATAGGCTTCCTGTGAGGGGGCAGTGAACCTGTGTGCTCCATAGACTGAGCTGCAATCTAGCCTAAATCATAGAGGCATGTTGGGGCTTTCTCAGCCTACCTGCTTTTCAGACCATAGGTGATTATGCGGCCATTGTTTTAGGTAAGATTTCATGAAGATTGTTATTATGCATTGTTACTCTAAGCTTGATTGCCAGTACTTGTAGGAGTTCATTCTGCATCAGACTTGGAGATGTAACTTAGAATATGCATCATACGGAAGGCTGCATTTGGACAGAGGAAACTAGTTACGGTTCTTCTAGGTAGATGTGACTTGTCCACCTTGGCTAAATAAGGACTCTATCAATGATAAAACTGCCCACTAAGTGAGGCAAGCTTTATGTAAAGCTTTGATGAAAGGCCTCGTAGAGAAGCCAGAATAACCTAGGTGGTTCCAGCCTACTATTCTCTTCTCTGAAAAACTAAAGATCTCTGCCAAACACAGTAATACAGAACTGGTATGGCTTGCTTACCAAATCTACACCTTTTCCTTAAAAGTTTTTTGAATAATTTTTTAAAATTTCTTGAGAGGGAAAGAACCAAGTTCTCCAAAACTGTTCTAAGAATGGCCTGTGTTCTACTGTGCATCTCCAATGCTGTGTTACCTGCCGTCAGAATTACTAATTCCCTTCACTTCCTTTGCCAAAAGTACTTTATCAAATAGACCACACAAACTTAGAACTCATAGACCATTTTCAGAGTGAAAGACACCTCCGAAGGTGGGCTTTCTTTCGTGCAAAGCTGGAGGTTTCCACAGATGGGGTCCAAGCACTGGCAGAACTGAAATAAAAACACTGAGGCAAGAAACTTCTTAATGATTCTTTATTTCATCTCCAGGATGTGACAATTTTTTCTGCTTGTCTTTTCCTGGGCCATATCACACTGGTTAATATCTGTTATGGAGACACTGCCGACTCACTGCTGGGTGGAGCTGTCTCTCCCTTACTAACCTTAGGGAACAGAGATCCTCCAAAGTGTAGGGCATTGCCCCTGAAGTCGCACTTCATCCCCTGAGTCCTTTGCTCTCTCCCTGAGTTGGGGGAATGTTGCTTCCTTGTCCCTGTGTGTTTCCTGGTAGATTCATTCTCTTATATCCAAACACCAGTAAGCATACATCCTAATCTGAAGCACATTTCAGTTCTTATTATGAGTCAGAATCGACTCAACGGCACCAGGTTTGGTTTATGTAACAAAACCTCACGCACTAGGCAACGACTGCAATCTGCCCTTTCTTTTTCCTTCCACTTTCATCTTTTTTTTCCTCCGGTTTTAAATATATATATTTATTTCGGTGTTGTTGTTAAGAATATGCACAGCAAAATATACACTGATTCAACAGTTTCTACATGTACAATTCAGTTACATCAATTACATTCTTTGAGTTGTGCAATCATTCTCACCCTCCTTTTCTGAGTTGTTCCATTTCTCCCCATTAACATAAACTCACTGACCCGTAAGGTTTCTGTCTCATCTTTTGAGTTGCTGTTGTCAATTTGATCCTATATAGTTTTTAAAAGGGCATAATATTCAAGGCAGATATTTGTTATTTTTTCCTCCAGTTTTACCCAAAGTCTTCAGTTTGTTGTATCAAACCCATTGTCTGAAACATATTTTATCCCATTTGATATTCTAAATGTTTATTATTCTCAACCTCTCTCTCTTCTTCTTCCTGTCCCTCTCTCCTTCTCTCTTTCTGTTTCTCTTTATACCTCATGTTTTTTCTTGAGAAAGGAATAGAGTTATTTATTTAGGTTTAGTCATATGAAATTGTTGATCTTCGGCTATTTCAACCTACCAAAATAACCACGCCATATTGTTTAGATTAGTAAACATGTAAAGAAATGAAGTGAGGTCCATGGAAAAGAGAAGGAGCAATAGCTAGCCAATTCTATAGGTACCAGCTCATCAAGGGGACAGGAACAAAAAAAACCCAGTGCCGTCGAGTCGATTCCGACTCATAGCGACCCTACAGAACAGAGTAGAACTGCCCCATAGAGTTTCCAAGGAGCACCTGGTGGATTCGAACTGCTGACCGTTTGGTTAGCAGCCATAGCACTTAACCACTACTTCACCAGGGTTTCAGGAACTCTGAACATGACAGTTTCAATTTCTAACCACCTTCAGCACCAGAGTGGAATTGTTAGCTTTCGCAGTGCATATTGACAGTTGGTTTCTCCTCAGGGCTCAAGACCCAGAAGATCCCAGACTGAAGAGGCCATGCATAATTTGAGCTGTTACAACCCAGGTTCCTTTATCTTTGTTGGCATACCCGGCCTGGAGAAGATCCACATCTGGATTGGAATTCCATTTTGTATCATCTACCTTGTGGCTATTGTGGGCAATTGCAGTCTTCTCTACCTCATTGCAGTTGAGCACAGCCTTCATGAGCCCATGTTTTTCTTTCTCTCTATGCTGGCCACCACAGACCTCACCTTATCCACTGCCACAGTGCCCAAACTGCTCAGTAACCTCTGGCTTGGCTCCCAGGAAATAACCTTCTCTGGTTGTCTTACTCAGATGTTCTTCCTCCACCTCAGCTTTGTAGTGGACTCTGCCATCTTGTTGGCTATGGCATTTGATCGCTATGTGGCCATCTGCTTCCCCTTGAGATATAACACCATCTTGACTCAACAGGTGATCATTAAGCTTGTGATGAGCATTGTTGTGAGGAGCTTCTCTGTCATCCTTCCAGTTGTTTTTCTGCTGAAACGGTTGCCCTTCTGTAGGACAAGGATCATCCCACACACATACTGTGAGCATATAGGGGTTGCTCGGCTTTCCTCTGCTGACATCTCCATCAACATTTGGTATGGATTTGCTGTACCACTAATGACTGTCGTCTCAGATGTGATCTTTATTGCTGTTTCCTACACCTTCATTCTCCGTGCTGTCTTCCATCTCTCATCCCAGGGTGCCCGCCAAAAGGCCCTTAGCACCTGTGGATCCCATGTGTGTGTCATTCTCATGTTTTACACGCCTGCCTTTTTCTCCATCCTTGCTCATCGCTTTGGGCACAGTGTCCCTAGGCATGTGCTCATCCTATTTGCCAACCTCTATGGCACCATCCCGCCTGCTCTAAATCCTATAGTTTATGGAGTGAAAACCAAGCAGATCCAGGAGAAATTTATTCTCTTCTTCTCTTTGAAGAAGATGCAATAAATGGGAAGGACTACCAAAGGAGAACTTTAGGTAAAATTGATTTGGTGAAACATATATAATGTAGGAAGACATAAAACAAATCATAACTATTATTAATTTGAAATGTCTTGCTCATGTGAAAAGAAAAAGAAGGAGGGATAGGAAGAATGAGAATCTTATATATTTAATGCCATCATTAAAATAGTTACATTATGCTTATGTATTTATCTATCCACGCCTACATTGTAGCTCCTAAGCAGAAACTTAGTCCTAGACATCTTCTTATAAACTGCCCTATGAAAATACCCAGCACACTATGTGTTCCCAGTAAATGTTTCATGCATGTTCCAACTTCATCAGAAACCCCTCCCTCTATGCCATTATTCCCAACTTTTCCTTTCTTCCCCCTCTATCCAGCTTAAATTTCATAATTTATTGTCTTAGTTATCTAGTGCTGCTATAACAAAAATACCATAAGTGAATGGCTTTAACAAACAGAAATTTATTTCCTCACAGTTTAAGAGGCTAGAAGTCTGAATGTAGGGCTCTCAAGGAAGGCCCTTGTCTCTTTTGAACTTCTGTTCCTTAGAATTCGCCATGTGATTTGGCATCTATCTTCCCCCATTTCTGCTTGCTTGCTTTGTTGACAACTCAATCTGTTCTTTTTATATGTCAGAAGAGATTGATTTAAGATACGCCCTACACTAAGATTCTATGAATCAGAATTGACTCAATGGCAGTGAGCTTGGTTTTACTTTGTACACTGACACTGCCTCATTAACATAACAAAAACCCATTCCCAAACGGGATTATAATCATAGGTACAGGGGTTAGGATTTATAACACATATTTTTGGGGGGCATAATTCAATCCATAACATCTATTATTTCAGTCTTTTTTTGCATATATCCTAAACTCACCTGTTGCTCCACTTCACTCACCTGGAAAAATATCCCAGGAATCTTGATGAAGTTAACTGTGTATTTCAGAGAAGTTGGAGTAAACGAACTCACAGGGAAGACATTAATGGGTTAATAATCCTGCCATACTCTCCTACTTTCATCTTCTCAAATGCACCAAGCTTCTCTTTGTCCCTCCTTCCTGTAGTGATCTTTGTTCCTCTTTGCTTGGCCAACTCCTACTTAGGCTTCAATTAAAAATTTTTTCTCAAATATTCCATCTTTGTTTCTGCATACTAGATTAGTATTTCTTCTATACATTCTTATTGTACAATGTACTTTTTTTTTAAGCACTTATCACAACTTTAACAAAGTGATTTCTTTATAATTAGTTGTTTCATATTTATGCCCACCATCCGGTCATTGAGAATCAGGTCAGTGTTTGCCTAATTTATTATTGTATTCCCACAACATGCAAAATTCCCAGCACATAATAGGCACTCGATATATATCTATGGAATAAATGAATTGAAGCAAATGAGTTTTAATTAGTGAATGAAATTATAAATAGTAGGATTTATAATACAACCTTATGGGAAGGATAATTCCAGAGAATCATGGAATCCATAGTAAGTTTATAGTTGTTATCCTCACTTATTTCTCAGAGATCTTCTTTAAAATAAAAATCTCCAAGTTATCACTCCCATTTCACAAATGTGGAAACTGATTTCCAGAGGTGTTAAATATTTTGTTAGAGCACAAAGAAAGCAGGGAGAGCAAGGAATAGATTCATCACTGAAGGAACATGGAGAAAACTGCCAATCAAGGCTGGACATTGAAGAAAGTATCTGACAAGAGAGAATTCTTCATATTTGGGGAGAAGGCAGTCACAGTGAGTGCTGCCACCAGGGTTTTATTATCTCAGGCCAGGTGGGGATTTACTTCAATCCAACAGTCATTTATTGAGCATCCATTGTGAAATAAGCTTTGCCAGGGATTCAGCAGAAGATGAAACAGTCCCTGCACAAGGAGTTTGAGGCATTCTCGACTAGGCTGGGGACACGGTAAATCTAATTCTTGCCAGGGCTTCTTTATCAAGTTGCTGATCAATCTACATCAAGACCCTGGTGAGACTTAGGTATCCTATGTTCCTGGATCCCAAAATTTCTTAGTCAACACTAATATGAGAGAAAATGTAGGCTCCTAGGCTGGGAAGGGGTTAATGTGTTTGAATTCTTGCTCATATCATACAAGGAGAGTTGGGACCTTGGGATCTGGGGCCCAGAGTTCCCCCTGGCTCAGAGGCCCTCTCTTCTAACTTGTCTCTAATTCCCAGAGAAGACTAGGGATGAACATTTACATGTAACTCCTCCAGGCTCCATTTTTGTTCCTTCTTATTGTGAGCATGATTCTATGTCTGTCTCTTTTTTCTCTGTGCCTATCCTTCCTGACCTTGGGACTGGTTCTCTTGTCCTCTGGTCCATCTTTTGCCTGCTGTGTTTCTCCACTCTCTGGTCATTACACTGCCTTTGCAAAACAGTTCCAGGACCAGAATCTCCAAGGTATAAACTGGTGGGATTCACTGTAGAACTGGTGTGGAGTAAAGCTGATGAGGAGTAGAACTGGTAAGGAGAAAAGAGAGAGATGAGAAGATGCTGGGCTCCAGGGAAAAGGAAAAACCAAGATCAGAACTTTGGGCATAGGTTCTAGAAGTAACATGTGGTGAGGAAATAGATTGAAAAGAGGGTGTCTATTAGGAAATGAACTCTGAGCCCCTCTTGCTGCTCCCCTCAAAACATTTCTTTTCCCCCCTCCCTTTTTTTTTTTTTTTTTTTGAGATAAAGGTTTCTAAGCCTACACACGTAAAAAAAATTAAAGAGAATATGTTGGTTATAATAGATTTAGGAATACCAGACTGGGAACAACCGTCTGGAGACTGAAGTTTGATAGGCTACCTTGGACTATTTTAGGTACTTTAATGTGTGCAAGCACAGTTTGTATATGTGAGTGCATTTGTAACTGAGTATCCTGTTGTTCTTTTGGGATCATGAAGGCAAGCACTAATCTATGCACTACCCCAACACCCTGGAGGCACATATATACTGAATGGATTAGAACAGTTGCTTTCTGGAATGGGTCTGTGATCCATGGACCAATGAAGGACACTTCTGTCCTTCAAAAGGGCAAAGGGGAAATCTTCACATGGACACACTCAACACAAAATGAAAAATAAAATCAAGGCATGGATTACTAGCGTACATAATGAAGATATTACTGAAATCCCTGTCCTGTGTTTAGCACCGGGGTAGACTGTGCATGGATGTGTTTTTACATTAACCATAGCCTTAATGGAGAAGAGAGAAATGCTCAGCAACCAGGCAGAGACCAGTAAATAAGGTGAGAGGAGAATGTCTGCAAAGGCAAAATACTGTTCAGATAAAAAGGAACTGTGATCAAAGACAGAGAGACAGTATTACTAGATTAAAGAGAATGCAGTTAGTCACAGATGGAAAGATTCAATAAAGAGTAGAAATGTAAAGCCAAGGATATTTTTTTTACTGTATCTAAATTTTTTTTTAAACATTTGAAGGGGAAGTGAGAGAGGTGCTACTATGTCCTTCCTTCTAGACCATCTCCCAATGTCTTTCAGTGGGTGTGACTGTGGATTCCCTGGGTTGATTGGTGAATGTCTATATCTAGTTCAGGCATATTTTAAAATGGGGAGCAAATTTTCACACTATTTCAGATCTTCTATGTCCCAGAGTCTATGTGTAGGAGCCCACCATGTACTTTTATAGTAGTCTGTGAGGGTACAGTGTTGAGGGAGAGGTAGGTGAATCAGAGGGTAAGGAACATAGGTAAAATGTAGTCACAACACTATTGAATGTTGAAGTCTATTGGTGATACACTTCCCTTCATTTGTTTATTTAATAAATATTTATTTAACAATCTGCGCCAGGCACTGTTCTAGGGAAAAAAACAATAAAGTAGGCAGACATGGATTTCTGTCCTCTTAAAGTTTACACTTCATTAAGTGATAAAGATAAGTAAAATTAAATTAAACTATTGTGATATTTCCTTTAATTGAATAATGCAGACTGACCTGAGAATACCTAGAAATGTTATTATTTTATTTTTTTTCCTGAACTTTCAAATTGTTCAAACAACATACATATGTTTGAGTTAGGAGATTTTCTGTAGAGGCCTTGGTAAGAGATGATGATGGTAGATAGAATAGTCAATGCCACGCCCCCCCCCCCAAAAAACATTGCTATCCAGTTAATTCCAACTCTTAGTGACCCTATAGGAGAGAGAAGAACTACCCCATAGAGTTTCCAAGGAGTACCTGGTGAATTCAAACTGCCAGCCTTTTGGTTAACAGCCATAGCACTTAACCACTATATCACCAGGGTTTCCAAAACCAAACCCATTGCCGTCAAGGCATTGTCTTAGTCCTCGAAGGCAATGGCCTATTTTCTTGAGGAAAGCCTAGGGTAGGCTAAGAGGCACGAAGAAAGTCAGAGTATAACTGCCGCACAGGGTTTCCGAGGACTGCCTAGTGGATTTGAACTGCTGACCTTTTGGTTAGCAGCCAAACTCTTGACCACTACACCACAAGGGCTCCTTAGTGTAAGCAGTAGCAAAAAGTGGATGTAATATAGAGAAATTTAGAGACTGAATAACCGCAATGTGGTGCTTGTTTAGAAGATGAGAAGGATGGTTATGTGTGAGGGAGTTGCAATTAGGATAGCTTCAAGGTTTCTTGAGAAACTGCCTGTGTTATACTATCATTTGCTAAGTTATGAAACACTGGAAAAAACAGGTTTAGAATCGAGGAAAGAGAAAAGGCTTTGTCTGGAACATGTTGAGCTGGATGCACCTGTGAGATTTCCGTGTGAAGATGACAGGCATAAAGACAACTAGTCCCAGAGTTGAGGAGCGAGACGTGTCCTAAGGATTATAAACTTCAGAAGCTTCAGCATAGGGGTGACAGTTGAATCTTTGGCATTTGTGGAGATAACCAGATGGAATTGTTGACTGAGAAAGCAGTGGGCATGGATAGAGCACTGCAGAATTCCAACAATCAAAGGACAAGTAGAAACAATGAGTGATCACTTTGGTTGGAGAAAAAGAGTTGTGTATCATGTCATAAAAAAAAAAAAGAAGAGTTTTGGAAGACTGGTTGAAATATTTTGTTGAAGTGTCCCAAGAATGTGTATTATGTGGGCTAGGCAGGGGCAAGAATACTATTTTGGAAAGTTTCCAGGAGATTGGGCTCCCTGTTTTGGGATTTGTCATTTATGAGGTTTGGGCAGAGGGTTCTATCTTCTTTCTATGAGACAAATCTGATACAGGAATTTATAAAGGCTTCTTTTCTTGAAAACTTTTCCAAGCTAAGAATGTCTGAAGGAGTAGGTTAACCACCTCAATCTTAGGTTTTAGTGAAGAATATTCTACATCTTTTCTTTATCTTGGTGAACTTTTCTATAACAGCGATGAGAAGCAGAACATATGTTTTAGTATGGGGAGTGGAATAAAGAAGAAAAGAGACAGCATGATCTGCTTAGATTTCTGACATTCAGCCTACCTTTGTTAGGACCTTTGTGAGCTTATGCACTTGCATTCCAGTTCATCAAGGTAGAGATTTCACACTGAACTTTCTTTCAAAGCCCCGACTACTGATAGAATGTTCCTCTGGCTAATGCTGTTTTGCTCACACAGTTTCTCAGGGGGCCTCCTGGGTTGGTGGTAACTGTAGTCCAAAGTTATATGACTTTTATTTCTAGTAAAATATTATTTCAATACTACTTCTGTTATGATTTTAAATTGTTTCTGAGCATTTGACAGATATGTATTAATAAAAAGGAGAGATGAGGGATACTTTATCATTTTCTAGAGCTGAAAGTGAGGGGATGAAATTGGAGAAGATTCAGAGGTGAATGTCTGCAGATTGTTGTAACAATCAGCCTTGAAATTTTTATTTTCACTTTACCAGTCACATCCATTCCGAGATCATGATGGCTGTATTCAACTTGAGCAGCTTCAATCCAGGCCCATTCATCCTATTGGGAATCCCAGGGTTGGAGCACTTCCACATCTGGATCGAGATTCCCTTCTTCATTATCTACCTCGTGGCCCTTGCAGGCAACAGTGTCCTTCTCTATCTTATTTCCACGGAGCGCAGCCTCCATGAGCCCATGTTCTTTTTCCTTTCTATGCTGGCTGCTACAGATCTCATTCTGTCTAATACATGTGTACCCAAAATACTCAGTATCTTCTGGCTAGGTCCTCAGGAAATCACCTTTCCTGGATGCCTTACTCAGATGTTTTTTCTCCACTACAGCTTTGCCATGGATTCTGCAATTCTGCTGGCAATGGCATTTGATCGCTATGTTGCCATTTGCTTCCCCTTAAGATACACCACTATTCTCACTTATCAGATTATTACTAAGATTGTGATGGGTATTATCAGCAGGAGCTTTTGTATCATCTTTCCATGTGTGTTCCTCTTAAAACGACTTCCCTTCTGCCGAACGCTCATTATACCTCACACATACTGTGAACACATAGGCGTTGCCCGGCTCGCCTGCGCGGACATCTCCATCAACATCTGGTATGGCCTTGCTGTGCCGGTAATGACTGTCACCTCAGACCTGATCCTCATTGGCATTTCCTACACTCTCATCCTCCGTGCTATCTTTTACCTCCCATCCCGGGATGCCCGCCAGAAGGCCCTTAGCACGTGTGGTTCCCATGTTTGTGTGATTCTTATATTCTACACGCCAGCCATGTTCTCTGTCCTCACCCACCGTTTTGGTCACAATATTCCTCACTCCTTCCACATAATGTTTGCCAACCTCTATGTAGCCATCCCATCTGTACTCAATCCAATTATCTATGGCATGAAGACCAAACAGATTCGGGATAAGATCATCCTTCTGTTCTTCCCCAAAGGGACCCAGTGATATTCGGTTAAGAGCTTGAGAAATAAAACAGGTAACCATATTGATTTTAGAGTACCTTAAAAAAAATCTGGAATCTGTTTAATATTGGCTTAAATTTTCATGAAACCCCAGAAATCTATTATATTTTGTTGAAATCAGTGAGACAAGATGAGCAGTTAGATATCAAGAGAGGCAGGCAAAAAAATAAATAAATAAATAAACAGGGGAGGGGAGAGTTGAAGACAACATGTCTGCATTAAAAGACTGACAAAAAGAAGATTTTTATCTCATTTTGACATGAGATTTCCAAGATTTATGGGATAAGATTTTGATCATATGTAATAAGAATAGATTAATATTCTTATAAACAGATTAAAGGGGAAGAGTAGAGGCCATTTTTTTTGTAGGGCACTTTCCAGATGAGAGTCAGTAAAGCTAACAGAAAATGATTACCCTCTTTTGAGAACCCCCCAGGAAAATAAACCATCTAAAACTGTGGCAATCGGACTTTGGTGGGTAGCAGAATTATCTGGGGATCTTGGTAAAATTACAAGTCCCTAAAAAAAAAAAAAAAAAAAAATTTTTTTTTTTTACTACCCTAAATACAAAGTAGTACAGTAGGCTCTATTCTACTTCAATGCACATATGTGTTCTTTACTCTTTAGATGATTCTGATACTGAAGAAATTGTGGCTCCTTTCAGATGGGAAAAGTCCTGGCCCTGTGAAAAACCCAAAGTCTTGATCTTGTAGTTATTATCTGGGTCTGGAAAAAAACCCAGTAAGGTACTGGGTCTGGGTTATCCTGTGTGCTCCATGTCCTGGAGTAATGTTATTACTCTACCCTAAAACTGTCCAACTTTAAATCAAGTATCATCAAAATACATTATCAGTTATCTCTACTTGTTGCAATTCCCTTCAGCCTGGGCATTCTTCCTTCTTTAAAGATTTTTAGCTTCTCTTTCAACATGATTTTCTCCACAATTACTTTTATCACTATTCTTTGTGATTTTAATGTCCACATAGGTCATTCTTTAACAACTCGAGTGGAAGATTGTATTTTCCAAAGACACCACAGCAATACCTTCCATTTCCCATGATTTTTTTGCAGTGTGAACTTGCCATTCCCACACTAACAGTTGAAATCTAATTCCCCTTCTCTTGAATCTAGGTTGACCTTAAGGATTGCTTGACAAATAGAATGCAGTGGATGTGACATTTGGAAGCTTCCAAGGCTCCTGTCCCATTGCCATTGAGTTGATTCTGACTCATAGCAAACATATAAGACAGAGTAGAACTGCTGTATAGGGTAAAGGCTGTGATCTTTACTGAAACAGGCTGCCACATCTTTCTTCCACAAAATCAGCTGGTAGGCACAAACCGCCAGTCTTTGGTTAGTAGCCACGTGCTTAACCACTGCACCACCAGATTTCTTCCTGGTATCTTGAAATGCTTGATTTTGGTACACGCCTTCTTGGGATCCAGCCACTATGCTGTGGTTTCAAAAATGGGCTGAAGCGTAACAACGATTGAGAGAATGGTGCAGGACTGGGCGGTGTTGTATTCTGTCGTACACAGGCTCCCTATGCGTCAGAACTGACCTGACGGCACAACAACAACATGCTATGAGGATCCCAAATGACATGGAGCGGCCATGAAATTGTTCAGTGTCTAAGCAGAATTTAGAGGCAATGCAAAGGGTCAAGGTTGGCTGGGTTCAAATATAAAATTGACTTTTATTCCCAATCTCTCCAGAAGACAAAAGACTTTCAAAGTAAGCTGTAAGATTCTTTGTTAAGAATCGAGACACATTTAAAGATGTCCTGTATAAACATTTTTAATTAGACAAAGAAGCTCCAAGAATCTTAAAGGTATTTACTATAGCACCGTAACTCTGAGTCAAAATCAATGAGACCAGTTTTGAAGATACTTGTGAGTGTGATTTTTGTCTAATGACACCCAACAACACCCATTGCCATTGAGTCTATTCCAAATCCTAGTGACCCTATAGGACAGAGTAGGACAGGCCCATAGAGTTTCCAAGGAGAGCCTGGTGGATTCGAACTGTTGACTTTTTGGTTAGCAGCCATAGCTCTTAACTACTCTGCCACCAGGGTTTCCTTGTCTAATGAAGTGAACCTAAAATATTCATAGAAAACTCACAAAGTTTTAGAAAGAAATGTACAAGCACCATCAGCTTGGACTAAAAAGGACATTTGTTAGTTGCCATTGAGTTGACTCTGACTCATGGTGAGCCATACGTGCAGAGTAGAACTGCTCCATAGAGTTTTCAATGCTATGACCTTTCAGAAACAGATCATCAGATCTTGCTTCTAAAGTGCCTTTGGATGGGTTTCAACCACCAGGCTTTCAGGTAGTAGCCTAGGACTTAACCATTAGTACCACCCAGGACTCCCAGGGCAAAAATAAAAGAGGTCTTTGGGTCTCCAACTTCCTTTAGGTAGGAAGCAGGGTGGGAAAGCCCCTCAACTATAAACACAGGTCATTTCTCGTTGAAAACCAAGGATGACATAGATTATGAGCCCAGTTGCCCAGAGCCTGAGGCCAAGAGCCATGGAGAACCATTCCCAGGGAGCAGGATCTGGTCCTTATTAAGAATCTGGTGATATATCCCTGGCTGGATTTTAGAACTATAATGGACCATTGATTGCTATATGCCTCTCCCACTGCCACAATTTTGAATATGAGGAACTGTTGCAGTTATCTTGTCTCTGTATAACCATTGCATATTGGATGTACACCCACATACACACTACTGTCAAATCGATTCTGGTTCATAACAACCCTATATGACAGGGTAGAACTGCCCCGTAGGGTTTCCAGGGCTGTAAATCTTTACAGAAGCAGACTGCCACATCTTTCTCTTGTGTCACAGCTGGTGGGCTCAAACTGTTAACCTTTGGTTAGCAGCTTAACTAGTGCACAATTAGGGCTCCTCATTGGATGCATGGGGGGCAGATAATCATCTCTTTAGTTCACAGGTCCTCAAACTGAGGGGAATTGCACTCAATGAGCTATATACAAGGAACTATACTCAAGGAACCTCATTCATACTTTGCCCTGATTTAGAGGAATAAAATCCTGTACTTTGAACTGATCCCATAATAGGAATGAAACTTGGGGGGTCTGAGGGAATGGAATGAATGCATTTGGCATGTAGGAATGGACATGCATTAATGTAGTAAGAGGATAGGTTGTTAGAAATTTCAGTTTCCAAAGATGGACAAAACGCTATCTTTCATCCCTTTTTGCAATATGGCTTTGCCACTACCCCAAGTTGTACAATCTAATCTTCCACCCCTTGGATCTGTGTTGGCCTTAGGGACTAGCTTGAAAAATAGAATGCAGTAGATATGACATTTTGGGGTGTTTGACTTTAGGTTATAAGAAACCTTACAACTTCTCCACCCATATCTTGGAATATTTGCCTTTTGGACACTTTCTCCAGAACATAGCCACCATGCTGTGAGAATCTCAAGCCACATGAAAAGGTTATGTGGTGGACAGCCCTGGCTGAACTCCTAGATAACAGCCAGAATCAAATGCACCAACTCTAGTTAGAGATGACTACAGTTCCACCAAAATGTAATTAGAGCAACTCAACAGAGAGAGAGATAGAGACACCTCAAGTGAGAACAGCCCAGCAGATTTCAGTAAATCTGCAGAACAATGGGAAATAATCACAAATTTTTACTTGAAAAGACTAATTTTCCAGTAATGTGTTACACGGCAATCGATAACTGGAATCACTGGATTCTCAGTAGTCTCACTTTTCTTCCAACCTACCTCATCTACTTCATTCCTTGGAAACATCTGAGAACATGTATCCATACAAGTATTTGCAACTTCTTTACAAACTCAGTTTTAGACATTCCAGTCCCTTCCACCCTCTCCTGTTTTTCTACTTCACTTCTCAATTCAGTAGTCCTTGAATTCCAAGGCGTTGATAATTAACTGATACAACTAAGTTTTCTCATTTCTTTCCTTAGCTTTAATTTCATGGTCCATTTTTAGAACCACTCTTTAATACACCCTCACATTTCTCTCTTTTCTCTCCCTGTCTAACACACACACACACAAATAGACGATTGTGCTTTTTCAGCAACCCTGAGGCCGTTTTTAAATGTAACTCTCCACTCACCTTGTTTGAGCCTGAAGCCATGGTTTAAAAAGTTGTAAATGTGCTGACTCAACTAGTTTTAAGATTGCTAAATTTAAAAAAAATATTTAGGAGATTCATATAATTTGAGGATGAAAGGCAGGAACTACTGGTAATTACACATAACCAAATCCATTGCCTTCAAGTCGATTTCAACTTGTAGTGACCCTATAAAAAAAAATATGTATGTATATATATATATTTATTTATTTAGTAAAACTGCCCCCATAGGGTTTCCAAGGAGAGGCTGGAATTTGAACCACCAACCTTTTGGTTAGCAGCCAAGGTCTAAATCACTACGCCACCAGGGTTCCAATTACACATAGCCAACAGACATAAATTGGAACTGTCCTGAGCAAATTGGGAGATCTGGTCACCTAACATTTTGTACTTCATGGCAATTATATTACGTTTTCCTTTCCATTTACTTGCCCACTCTTTAGAAGATAACATTATACCTTTTCTTCTCTCCTCAAACTTCAAATACTTTCTTTCCTATCATAACCCTTAGAGATAGATGGCATTGCTTTTACTTCCCTGAAAACACAGAGGGAAGAATAGAATGTCCACATGTATGTACAATCACATCCGCCCACCTGCCTACATTTGCACTTTTATTTCTACTTTCCCTCTAGTTACTACGGATGCTGCTATCCAAAACCAAATCCTCCGCTGTGCACTAAACTCCATACTCTAATGTCTACCTAAGGATTTGCCTTAGCAACTCTCTCTTCTTTGAGTTCACCATTGCAGCACAGGCCTCCTTTGTCACTGAAGCAGGAGAAAAGAGGGCATAGAGTATTCACATTTGTTCTTAAATATTTCAGCCCTGTCTCGACATATGCCACTTCTATTATTACCTCATTGTCCATAACTAGCCACGTGGCCCCATCTAAATGCATGGGGCCCTCTCTTGTATATAGAAAGGAGAGAAGAAGCCAATAGATATAAGAATGAGAAATCTCTGTTACAGAAAACAATACAAACTTGATCCTTTTTACCTCTCTAATCTCATTCACTACTACTTTTCCCCTTGCTCACTCTGCTTTTGCCATATTTGCCTTCTAGAAGCTTCTCAAGTACATCCAGTACACTCTCACCTCAGTGCCTAGATAAGCCATCAGCTTTTAAATGCCCAGATTTCATGTTATATCAATTAAATTGGCACGTCTCGGGGGCGGGATTGAGGCTTCAACATTTTTTAAAAAGCCCAGGTGGTTCCACTGTGTGGCAAAGTTTCAGAGCCACAAACTTAAGGTGTGTTAATAGCTGTATTTTGCAGAAGAGGAAATGAAGGTCTGAAAAAGGTAACAATTTATTCAAAATTTCTCAGCTAGTAAATGTCAGAGCTGGGATGGATTCAAATCTGTATCTGTCTTATTTCTGTTTGTTCTATTTCCTATATAAAATAGATTCCTCTGTGTGGTAGCAGTAGATTAAAGAAAACCACCTTTTCAGTTTGTTTATACTTACTGTCCAGTTACTTTCTAAACAACTTGAATTAACTTGCACATCAATTTGTGTGAGGGTCAGAGACAAATTGTAAATATTATTGAGGATTGAACACGTGTTTATAGCTCAATATCGATGAGCTAAGTGCTAAGGTCTGGAATGAGGTAGAAAGGAGAGTGGTGAGAGGCTAGCTAAGGTGTTTACAATTATGTGGGATCTATTTGGTGAGGGCACTTTAAAAGAGTCTGACTAGACCTTGTCTATCCTTCTTCCTTTGGAAAATTCTTTTCTAATGGTTCAGATATGCCCTGGATAGTTCCTGCTTCGAGAAGGAAATGCCATTGTCCACTTTCACATCTTTCTCTAGTATGTACTCCCTATGTCACCTTAATTTATAGGAGCCTTTCCTGACCCAATCAGTCCAGCACATGAAGTCTGATCTCCATTCCGATATTCCCAGCTTCTTGGCCTGAAAGTTTGATGGAGAAGAAGATGTCATTTTCTCAGTGGACTATGGGAAAAGTATGTGTCTTCTCACTGGCCCATAATTAACAGTAAGTTTCATTAAGTAGCTTATCATCTGGTGTAATTAGATGGAGAAAAGGCAAGGAATTACACCTAATGATGGCATCAAAATGTTAAAGAGAAATAAAGAGTCAGGTTCAAGGTCATTCTGGAGGAATTCAGATTAAACAGAATGATTCCTTTCTGAACACAGGCAGTATGAGCCACTTAGGTAATAAAAGGAAGTGTGAAAAGGCCAACTTAAGGTATTTTTCACAAATGGGGTTAAATACTTTTAATCTCAACTTTGTCTCCTCATTCTTTCATCATCTTATGTCTCCTCTCTTCTCCCTGCATTGCCCTTCCCATCAGTCTGGAACAATTTGGCTACATTTTTTGCCTAAAGTCTTGTAATTGGATTAGTGGGTACCTGGGGACATGATATAGCAGAAAATGCTTCTAGATCAACGTGAGTATGTGTAGAAGGATTGGGCAGGTATTAATCTTAAAAAATGGCCATCCCGTAAAAGAAGATGCTGATGGAACTAGTATGCCTCCCCAGAGATAATATTTGCAAATTCACCTCTGTTTGTGGCAACTGGGACCACTGGGCCTCTGAGCCACACCACAGCCTCTCTGGACCAAAAAACCTTTTCAAGTGTGAGAATAAATGAAGTGAGACCTCAGATCCAGGGACTATGCTACTTGTGCTGAATCAAGTCTTTCCCAGTGCTGCTCGCCCCAGAAGCTGGGGTGACTTTTGAATGGATGAGGGGAAAAGAGAATAGAGTTGAAGACTGTTCTGTAAATCCAGGAGCAGAAGTAGGGGAAGACAGAAAGGTAGGAAAATCCATAGGAAGATACTGAAGTTCTTGGCTACTCCAGAGGTCATCTGAGACAGTCTCCTGACTCATTAGTGAAGGTACAGCTCCTTGAATTCCTCAGGTATTTGGTTAGCTTTATTGCATACCCAAATTTATTATCAGCAAGTCCTTCTTTGCTTTCCACCCGAATCCTTCATGTTGTAATTAGAGTTTCCAGCCTCTTGCTATTTTCATTATTGGCTGAAGAAAGCAATCAGAGGGATCTCTTGGAGCAGACTTTCTTAAAGCTATAATGAGGTTAGAAGTTCCTGGCAATAACTGCATCTTGCCCTCACTTTTGTTGGTCAGGCAAGCCAGGTAAGAGTGAAGTCATATCTACTCGTTAGTGAGTGATCTTGTTCCTAAGGAGCCCTGGTGGTGCAGTGGTTAAGCACTCGACTGATAACCAAAAGGTTGGCAGTTTGAATCTAAGAGCTATTCCGCAGGAGAAAGTTGTGGCAGTCGACATCCCTAAAAATTACAGCCTCGGAAACCCTATGGGACAGTTCTACTCTGTCCTATAAGGACACTAAGAGTTGGAATTGCCTTGAATTCAGTGTGTTTAATCTCGTTCTTGAGTACATGAAACCCCCACGGCACCTCCAAGAAAATCTGAGGGATGAGCAAACATACCTGATTGCCCTCTCATTCTTCTGAGTATCTAAGTCTAGTTAGTACCATCCAAATATAATGTCCTCAGTCTAGAGAGTTCTAGGATTTCATGTGCAGAAACATTAGAAGCCCACGAAGAACCTGTTGAGCATCCTGAGGCTCTGGTTGTCTTTTCCTGGGAAAAATTAGGTGACTGCCTCATTCATCTTTACTCTCCTCTTGGGGGCAGCATAGAACACATCTGTTTCTTTCTTGTTGAAGGTTCACAAATGTCAAAATGGTTCCTTATGTGAAGGGAGAGGGACGGTGGGATCTCATTGACATTGACGTATGGATAGGATTCGGATCTTTGGGTAGCCATTTCGTCGCATATCTTGTGAAGGTCCAGCTAATCCAGCTAAATGAGAATCAGCCTTGGATATCTCTGAAGAGAGTCCTTGATTTTAAATAGAAAGTGAAACTACAGTGCCCTTGCTCTGGGATTACAGACTCAAGAAAGGCCAGTGTATCTTACTATTTGAGGAACTAAGCAGAGTTTCCTTTTTTGAGAAATAAGTGCAAAGTCAAAGTGATGGACTCAGAGATTTGCAAAATCATGAGAAGGAACAGTGAGTATTATAGTTAATGTTTATTAAATAATAGAAACTGTGTAATTTGCTTTGTATAACTCATCACATTTATTCTTCTGCAGAGCCCCATGAAATATGTATTATCTAAAGTTTACATTAAGGAACTGAGAACAGAAGGATTAAGAAAATCGTTCAAGGTATTACAGTTAACATTTAGCTGCAATAAAGTCAGATTTGAACCAAGCAATCTGAATGTAGGGCCTGATTTCTTATCTTCCAGACTTGAGCATCAAAGAAGAGCTTTAGGAAGGTGATGACACTGGGAATAGTGTTGTACAAGCAATGCTTGAAGCATTTAAGGAAGATTCAGATTTGGAGATTAAATTTCATTTCCTCAGGGAAGCTCTCCCTGTGTAGGACCTGGCTGATGTAACTTCCCTTCTTAGCAAGTATCAGGGTAGTATTCTTATATGTATATTGGAGACAGTTTGAATAATGAAGTCTCCTCATTAGACTATAAGCATAATATATCAGGAAACACGCATGTTCTTACTCTTCAATGTATATCAAACACCTGGAAGAATTCCTGGCACATAAAAAATAATAACATTTTTGACAAAAGAATGAAATTCAAGAGCAGCCTTAGAAAGATTACATGTGTTCATAAAACTGGAAACCTAAGATATGCTAAAATATGAAGAGGAATCGTGCTGGTTGTGCTTATACACACGGTCTTAGTGAAAGACAAAATATTCTCAAACACAGAAGGCTTAAAGTTGTGAACAGCAGCCTCAAGAAATCATATTTCTTATGACTAGATGTGTGCAAAAAACGGTCAGGTGACCACATTTCAGAAAGTCACATTTGAGAGACAAGAATCACAATGATTGAATTACAAATGCTTCATGATTTATATTCCAGCTGGATGACAAGATTATTTGCCACTGATTTATCTGTTGTTTAAAACTCTCAGCTAGAAGGATAGAAGCCAAAAACATTTACATTTTTCCTAGATGGGCATTGAAATGTTTATAATCACTTTTTTTGTTTGTTTTTTTTTTGGCAGTTATAACCAAACTTTTGAATGTTTAAGGACATACAAAATTATAGCAGACTTGGCAGTGAACTTTATTTTTAGGTCATTAATTCCATCAGTAATTACAAGTTGTAATAAAAATAACACTATTATGTATACAATTTATAACTACAGTGACTGTTAGCAGTAGTATATGAGAAACAGACACTACAATTACTAAAACAAAATTCCTAATGCGTTATGAATTGGCCTTTTAATAACGCAGTAGCAGGTGAACAGGGAATTAAAGGTGGGGTTTTTTTTTTTTTATTTATTCTTTATAATTGTTAGGAAATGTTTGATCCCATATTAAATGCTTCCACATCCTAAAATTCCTTTTAGATGAGAACCACTGAATGAATTTAATGTTAATGTCCCTTTGAAAAATGAGGATGTTTGAGTTCCAAAGACCAGACTTCTAGAAGGTAAGAATGATGATTCTGATTTCACCTGTAGGGGTCTCTCAAAGCAAGATGGCTCCATAATTCCTTCTTTCCCTTCTCCGATATCCTATTTTTTTGTTTTAGGATAACCACAAATGAAGGCCCAAGCACTCCAGAAAACCTTCCCTGACTTAACTCATCTATTAACTCAGGCGAGTCAACCTGCCTTTCTTCTTCCCTTCTCATGGCATACTTCTTCTCCTTGGAGATTTTCCAGAATACCACCTATGTTGGCCCATGGCCTGACTGATCCTATGGGAGCTCGTATTTTAAAGTGTACAAAGCAGACTAAGGCAGATATGATTTATAATCAAACTGAAGCATGTGGCCAATCAAGAAAAATGACAGCAATTTATTATGCTGATGCTGATGGATTAGATAAATACTAAGAAAAGATGATAAGGAACACCTCTTAGAGTATGTAGAGTGAAAAGAGCATAGAGAAGTCATAGACCTAGCTAGGAAGATCTTGTCTGATCCATGAGGAAAGCTCCCAAGAGGAGACATTATTTTTCAACAGTTGTAACTCACCCAACTCTGTTAAAAATTCAGTCTTTTAACAGAGTTCAGTCTTTTATTCATTTACTTGGTGATTTGCGTGTCTAATGTATAATGCATAGACACTGGATATCAAAGAAAAATAAGACTAAATTTTACAATGTAATGGGAAGGAGGGATACACATAGTTACAAAACAATTTGTGTATTTCCTAAGGTAGGCTATTGAAGGTATAGAAACAGTATAGTAGAAGGGGTTATAGAAGGGATTCATAGAAGAGCACATATTTAGCTGATTTTTGAATGACCATTGGGAACTTGCCAGGTGATCGAATGAGGACTGCTTTCCTGGACAGATAAAGAGCCATCTGAAAAATCATGCAAGTGTGAGAAAGTATGCTTTGAGCATTTTGCAACACTTAAATAAAGCTGGAACTTTCAGTATTTGGTGGAGTGTGGTAGTAAATAATGCTCGATAGGTATCCAAGAACAAGATCAAGAAGAGCTTTGTATATCCTTGCAGCAGAATCTCAGCAGGAAACAGGTGACACACTCAAACTGAGCAATTTGAGGGGAGCATAGCAAGGAAACCATTTACAAAGATGTGGATAAGCGTAGGGAAATCAGAAGGGCCTGTGCAGTTTCCTGAACTAGTAACAGCAGGTGCTGCCCCAACCCTTAGGCCTGCAGGCATGATGGGAGGATATGGTTACCAAAGGAAACCAGAACTAGAGGGGTCCAGCCAGCTTGCTGCTAACCAGCTGGGAGGAAGCTGAAAGAATGAATCCCTGACCTTGGTCTTCTTCCTCCATCCAGTTTCCTATTGTTGTTTACCACTGCAAAACCCAACTGTAAGTGAGAGGGAAAGGGAGTCTGTTGAAGTAGTTCACAGAGGTCAGTGTCCTAGGGCCCAGACATGCTGAAAAATGGTAAATGGTAGATCAGGTGGGGTTAATGCAAGAGATTCTACACAGCATCCACTAAACCTGAAAAACCCATTGCCGTCAAGTAGGTTCTGACCCATAGTGACCCTGTAGGACAGGGTGGAACTTCCCCATAGGGTTTCTAAGGAGAGGCTGGTGGATTTGAACTGCCACCTTTTGTTTAGCAGCCACATGCTTAGCCATTGTGCCACAAGGACTCCACAGCATCCACTAAGAAAGGTTAATTTGCATTACTGTTGACTGTATTTGCATGATAGACTATTTAGACAGCTGTGTAGAGGCTTCACTGGAAGACCAAAATGGTGCAAGTGGGCATATTAGTTACACAGCTATTTTAAAAACTTAGGCAAGAAATGAGGAAGGCATAAATTTGAGCATCTTTGGTGGGAATTAAAGAAAGCCAAGGGATTCAAAGTAAAGTACACTTAGGAGGAATAAATGGCATCTAGGATGACTCAATTTCATTTTCTAGCCACTTTTTAGGAAGATAAATCTCCTGTTTCTTGCATCGTTATGGTCTCTGCATCTGTCTGCAATGGCACTGCCTTCCACCCTTCCACATTTATTCTACTGGGAATCTCTGGGATGCAAGACCAGCATGCTTGGATTGCCATCCCCTTCTGCTCCATGTATATCCTTGCTTTGGTTGGCAATGGCACCATCCTCTACGTCATCATGACGGACAGAGCTCTGCATGAGCCAATGTACCTCTTTCTGTGCCTGCTTGGCACCACTGACTTGGTACTCTGTTCAACCACACTGCCCAAAATGCTAACAATCTTCTGGTTTAGGTCCCATGTAATTTCTTACCGTAACTGCCTCACCCAAATGTTTTTTGTTCACACTGCCTTTGCCATCGAGTCAGCTGTCCTGTTGGCCATGGCTTTTGAACGCTATGTTGCTATCTACCATCCACTTCACTATACATCCATCCTCAATGTCACTGTGATTGGGAAGATTGGTCTGGCATGTGTAGCCCGTGGTCTTCTCTTTGTTTTCCCTTTCGTCGTCCTCATTGAACGCTTGCCCTTCTGTGGACATCACATCATCCCCCACACATACTGTGAGCACATGGGTATTGCCAAGCTGGCCTGTGCCAGCATTAAGCCGAACACTATCTATGGTCTCTCCGTGGCACTTTCTGTCACTGGCATGGATGTGGTCCTCATTGCTACTTCCTATGGCCTAATCCTGCAGGCCGTGTTGCGCCTGCCCTCTAAGGATGCCCAATTCCGAGCATTTAGCACTTGTGGAGCCCACATCTGTGTGATTCTTGTCTTCTACATCCCTGCTTTTTTTTCTTTTTTCACCCACCGGTTTGGACACCATATACCTCCCCAGGTACACATTGTGCTTGCAAATCTCTGTCTTCTCTTGCCACTTGTTCTAAACCCCCTGGTCTATGGCATTAATACCAAACAGATTCGGATGAGACTGTTTGGTTTTTGTCTGGAGAGGAGGTAGCTATACTATCTACATGCTCCCATTCATCATCAGGAAATGTTATATTTAATTTCCCATCTTCCTCAGCAATCCTTATCCTTGGACCAGCGGTTGCTGCTTATGCTAGTTCCAGCAGGTCAGTAGCATGTGTTATCTGAGAGTTTTTTGAAGTATTCAGAACAATTCATCTAGTCTTGTGAAATATACAAACTACCGTTTTCCTGTGAAGCTATTATGTGGCCTGTTAATGAGCCTATAGGTCTTAAATCTTCCTAGGGATAAGTCAGGAGGCCATGCAGAACTCTGAAAGTAAAAGATATGGAAAGCTACTTTCTGGTGGATGTAGAAGAAAAGTGGTCATAAAAGAACTATTACTACATCAAATAATCAAGAATACACACACACACACACAAATTTATTTATAAATATACAGCCAGCACTTTATTTTAATTACAGTGTTTGCAGTAACATCTGCACCAGTATTCCAGGGCTGGCTATGAAAGTCTGGTATCTTCTGGATCTGGGATTAAATTTGAAATAGATGAGAATGAATGCTGAGTGCCTTATTGTGAGAAGTCTGGAAGGCATATATCCACAGGAAAGCCACAGAACAAGAGTCTCAAGGAATAAATTCAAAAGACGATGCTTTGTAACTAACATACCCACCTATGATTGATGATCTTTATATTTTTTCTGATATTCTAAGAGTGAAGAGTTTTACATGGAAAGTTTTCTTTGAGCTGCCATGGATTCTTTCTGATCTTATTCTTACCTTACTTGAGCCAGCTAGTTAACAGCCCTTTGGGTACATAAGGATTTCCAGGACAATGAAACATAACATGTAGCTAGAGTTTTCTGCTAGTGCTATCTGGGCTGATGAAGTCCGGGTTGACAAATATTTTTCTCCAAAGAGTCAACCTTCACAAGTACAGGCTTGTCTTCCACATGAGTATTTTTAAACTCATTATTATTGACGAGAAGAAACCAAAGCAAGTAGATGGTTTACCTTCCTACACAATACAGCCATCTTCTCTAGAGTCAATTCTTCATTATATGTTATTCTTCAGAAACTCACTATCTTCTAAAGCATTTGTTCCACTTTTGAACGTCAGTGTCTGTATCTCTTCATTCTTCTAAGGCCTGAGACTCACACTAAACACAGTCTTATCTGTTACAGGTCCCAGCCTAGCTGACTTAGTTTGTAAAATAGTGTTTTGAAGAATGAGGGTCATGTAAATAAACCAGAAATGTTTTGCAAGAAATTTAGAAACATTGTTCATTTATGCATTCATATACCTAGGCATTTATTCAAAATTATTTATTGAGGGTAATAGGTACACTGAATTTCCCAGGGGAATAAATGACAGTGCCAGACTTTAGGAAACATTCAATCTCGGGAGACAGGGAGTCAGGTAATTACAATAGAACAGGCATTTGCAGGGACAAGGTGCAAACGACCTCATGGAAATAAAGAGGAGACTATGCACACAATAAAATAAGCAAATTGTTGTTTAGACAGTGAAATAGTCATTATTTTATGGTCCATCTTCACTCTAAGCCCTTTTCTCTATTGGGCCGGGGCAAAAGGATGCAACTTGTCCATAATTTGAGAATATGTTCTTGATCCTCTCTTGATTTTCATGTTGAACAACTAAGTCATACCTATAGAAAAATGCTATCAAAAAGTTAATTGTTATAAAATGCTTCCTATATATTGGGAGGAAGGAAAGAAGGAAGACTTTTTCTTCTGTTAGAAACAGTTAAATATCTATCAGCATAAGAACACCAGGAACATACCTATAGTCAATAAACTTAAGTCTATTGATTTTGCTACAGCAAGAGAGAAGCATCCTGGAGGATCCATTTGGAAACTAATAATAGAGTTGGGAGGAGATTCTTATGAAATGTGGATTGTGCTGGACAATTTTTAGGAAGAATCATAGAAGTTGAAGGAGTAACTCTGGATTGGGAGCAGTCTAGAAATGGGATTAGTCTGATGATTGGTCATCCTAATACATTTCGTCTAGTTTGGGTTAGAATTGACATTGGTAAATAAGAAGAAGTTAAGTCACTGTGGAAAATGGTGTGGCAGTTCCTCAAAAAACTAAAAATAAAACTACCCTATGACCAAGCAGTTTCACTCCTAGGTATGTATACCCAAAAGACTTGAAAGCAGAGACTCAAAAAAAGACTTGTATACCAGTGTTCATTGCAAGCAGTATTCACAATAGCCAAAAGGTGGAAACAACCTAAATATCCACCAACAGATGAATGGATAAACAAAATGTGCTACATATATTCAGTGGAATTCTGCTCAGTCACTAGGAGATGTGAAGTCTTGATACAGTTTACAATATGGATGGAGCTTGAAGACATTATGTTGAGTGAAATACATCAATCACAAAAGGAAAAATAATGTATGGCCTAACATATATTTAAAAAAAAACAAGAAAAAGCAAAAGTATAGAGAGCAAAGCTTATTAGTGGTTACCAGGGAAGGGAGGGATGGGGAAAGGAGGTTAATGGTGATGTAAAAATTGCATCGCCTCAGGATATGGTTTCACAGCCAATGACTGCAACTTCTGTCAAGAAGTTGTACACCTGTAAAAAGTTGAATTGGCAAAAAATGTGTGATAGGTATACTTACAACAATGGCAAAAAAAAAAAAAGTGTAGCTGCTAAAGCTGCTATGGACGACCTCATTGGATTTGGTTCCTTGGCTTGGAGGTTGAGGGTCATGGTTTCATGGCACATCTCAGTTAACTTGCCTAACAGTGCTTTAGTGCTTCTGTTCTACCCCACAGCTTTTTGCATAGTGCCTGGGGTCTTAAAACCTTGCAAGTGGCCATCCAAGGCACAACAACTGGTCTCTATTCACCTGGAGCAACAGAGGAAGAGTCTGGAACAGGAGGAGGATATGGAATGTGTGGCTTATTGCCCCCATGAACAACTATTTCCTTTGCCATGAGATCACAGGAACTGGATGGTGCCTGGCTACCATTACTGAATTTTGATCAAAGATTCTATGTAGAAGAATCTTTGATCAAAAAGGGGAATATGTGGAACAGAATATAAAATTCTCATGTGTTAAAGACCTCCTGGAGCCATAGAAGCTGGATGAACCCTTGAAATTATTGTCCTGAGATAATCTTTAAAACTTAAACCAAAAATAGCCCATGAATTCTTCTTAAAACCAAACATTATTTTAGCTTAACTAGTAAAAAATGTCTGCCTTGAGCATTATATTCTTTTAAGAACTATCTCTATGGGACCAAATTGACAATAGCAACTCAAGAGATTAGACAGGAAACTCAGGGGGCAGTGAGTTTATGTTAATGGGGGGAACGACTCAGAAAAGGAGGGTGAGAATGGTTATACAACTCAGAATGAGATCAATGTCACTGAATTGTACATGTAAATACTGTTGAATTGGTGTATGTTTTGCTATGTATATTCTTCACAACAGCAAAAAAAAAAAAAAAAGAAGTAGTTACTTGTGTTTGCCAGAAGAGTTAATTCTGGATTGTTCTCTCCTCTCTCTTGTTCCACACATTGTTAGAGAAAGGCAGTGTCTGAATATTGTTTATATTCTTTAACTTTTGTTTCTGTTTACTTTGGAACAGCACGGCCTAACAACTGGCAGGGATATTTTCTTTTTAAAATTTTTATTTCTCACTCTCCTATTTTGGTAAAGGCAGATGCAATCAGCCTGTAAAACATTAATTTGGGTAATCCAGATCCACACCATTGTCAGAATTTTATTGATCAGAAGGTTGTCAGGAAAACACAGCCTGTAGTTCATTTTGTTGAATTATCTGATGTTCCAATGCCTGTGCAATAGCATTTAAGACTCCAGGCAATTGCCACAGCCAATTGCCAGAAGTTAAATGATTATTAGTCCATATAATAGGCTGTGGAAACAGGGGCCCTAGATTACCAAACTCAGGCCACAAAAAACTTGAACAAAATCCATCTGTGTACATTACAGAGATCCAGGAGGCTTTTTCCTTTAGCCTAATCACAGTTTACACAGGCACAGCATGAGGTCTTAGATATGACAAAAACGTGAGTAGCTAAGAGGAAAATGGTTAGTTGTTTTTACCTATTGGAAGAGAAGGCTTTGATAGTGCATAGGAAGAGGGGGTTACTTACCTCCCCTGGGAGCTTCCTGAATAACCCATACCTACTCATTTTTGGAAGTCTCTAGGTGTCCTTCTGAGGTAAATGAGGTCCACTGAAATGTTATAGGCTTTAAATATTTGAAAGTCTCCAGGAATTATTCGTTATACATAAGATAAATTAGTATGTGACAGACAGGCCAAAGCCCCTCAGTGGGACACAAACTTCATTGGGATTGTATCATTTATTACAATAGGAGTGAGCCAAATTTTGGCTCTTGGAGAGGAGCATATTTTCTCTGAAATTAAATATTTTTCTTGTTAGTTACTGTTGAGTTGATTCCAACTCCTGGTGACCCCATGTGCCACAGAGTAGAACTGTTCCATAGGGTTTTCTTGGCCATAATCTTTATGGAAGCAGATCACCAGGCCTATTCTTCCACGGCTCTGCTGGGTGAGTTTGAACTGCCAACCCTTAGATTAGGAGTCGAGTGCAAGCCGTTTGTGTCACTTAGGGGCCTGTGGGTTTACAGAATCGGCTCGATGGCAGTGGGTTTTTTTTTTTTTTTGGTATAAAGCTGACTGGATAGTATACGGAGATATTCTAGGGAGAGGGTAAAGATGAGCAGTAAGCGTAGGACTTCCTGCTTTGAATTGACGTATAAGATCCCTGAAGCTGCCATGTTGTAGATGTAAAGAAGAGGTGGAGAGAGATGACTGAGGATCCCTAGCTATTAAAGCCCCAGCTGTTTGGATCCTCCCAGCCCAGCACCAGACTCTTAAGTGTACCAGTCTTCGGATGATTCTGGCCCCAGCCTTTAAGCCATTCTATCTGATGCTGAATGGAGTTAACCCTCAAGCAGCCCCAGCCAGCATCCAATACTACAGAAACAAACCGTCCCTGCTGAGCCCTGACTAAAGTTCAGTTTTGTGAGCAAAATAAAGATGGCTGTTTTAAGCTACTAAATTTTGGAGCAGTTTATTTACACAGCAATTAATAGCCAGAATAATGTCTAATATAAATAATTTGCCTTATGATTAATAATGGTCTAACAAAACTGAGAAAATGCTTCTCGAACCAACATTTACAGTACTTCTAGAAATATTTTTATTTTGGGAGTTTTGTTGGGTTGTCTACATTTCCCCCCACTTATTTTGGTATGAAAAGTGAAAAGCAGATATTTTAAAATACAGAAGAAGCTACGTATGGTTAAAATTGCCATTATTTTTCAGCTATGACAAAAAGTTTAAATTGATATAACAGAAAAATAAAAATCTTTAAGAGTCACAAACGAAGAGCTAAAACATTATTATTAACAAAAGGATAATAGTAGGGGGTGACTGACAGAGCTTTGGGGGCCATTATGTAGGAAAAGATTATGAAGCTGTATTTAGAGAGCAGATAGGACCATGGATATAAAAATGAGGGCTAGGAGGAAAGGGTCCCTGGGTTGTACAAATGGTTGATGACATGCTTGGGTGCTAACTGAAAGGTTGAAGGATTCAGTCCACTCAGAGATGCCTTGCAAGAAAGGTCTGGTTAACTGCTTTCGAAAATCAGCCATCGAAAACCCTACGGAGCTCAGTTCTACTCTGACATACATGGGGTCACCCTGAGCTGGAGTCTACTCAGTGGCAAGTAGTTACCAACCAGTTAGAAGGAAAGGATTCTACCTGTCATTATCATCCAGCAGGACCACTTAGGGACAGAGAGGAAAGAGACGACAGAGACCAGGATTTCTGCATGTATTAGAGCCCTGGCATTCTCCAGGGCAAAGATCTAGGAAAGTCTATAGCCGGATGCATCCATGCTGGCCTATTTATTGACCTTTGCATTTTTGTGTTTATTGTCTCAGGCCATTTACTTGGCCACTCACTTTTCTCTGTCAGTGCTTCCTTCTTATTGACACCTGACTCTGAACAAAGCCTCCCAAGGGGTCTGTCTGTAGGCAGAACATTTGCTCCGACAGGATTTTGAATCTGGGTCTGTGAATCTTGCTTCTGTCACATCTTCACATGATTTTGAGACTATTTTGTTTTGGGCATTTTGCTGACTAACTTTCTGACTAACTATAATAAATTATTTGCTATGAGTTTATAAGAAGAGGAATCTGGCCACATTTTTTGGATCCAGAAATTGGAAGTACCTTGAGGCCAAAGTGGGGTTGTTGGGGGAAATGGTAGATTGTAGAAATGCCCTGGGAAATGCCTGGGGCAAAGCCACGAGACTTGATAAAAGAGAGTGAAAACAAAAAGAAGCTGGAAATAGCCAGCGATTTGAAGCTGCAAACATGATTTTGCCATGGTATACATCAACAGGAGCTGCTTTCTGATTTTTTCACAAGTGTGGCTACTCCTGACACAGAGTAAGTCACTCCCTGGCTTCCACATATCCACATGCTTGGGAGTGAGGGCTTGTGGAACGCCCATATTGCTGGGCCTTAATCTATTCCCAGACTCAGCTTTAGCTATGCTCCTCTTCTCCTCAGGCTCCTTCAGGACCGGCAAAGACTGAAACATGCCTAGAATCCCTAAGGTCAACCAGTTCCATCCCCTGGGAGCTCAGGGCAGCCTCCAGGGTCAATTTTATACATAATACTAGTGAGGCTTTGAGGGTTGGGGTGGGAATTCAAAGAGCTAATTCTGGGCACCTTAGGGGTCTTTCCTTAGGTTACTTAAAGAGCCATACTATGGATTCTGTATGCCCAAAGTTGAGGAGTGGAGAGATTCAGGGCAGTCAGTGTACTCTGCAGGAGCCATATGGATGTTTGCTGAGATATCACTATATACATGGGCACACACTCACACATACATGTTTGCAGAAGGTGTTTGAGTGCCGCTTCCCACTCTCTCACTGCCTCACATTCAGGTAAGCCATTCTGGGTGACAGTGGGTTTTATGTTTTCATCCTGGGACCCTACAATCTGAACTTCAAGTGACCAGCATCCTATTCCCTTCTTTTTTCTTAGCCAGGTTGGGCAGTTCTCATCAACAAGGTCTCCACTCCCTTAAGTCTTGACTCCTGGTGTTGTCCCTTGGAGAAACTGAAGAAGCTGTTTCTGGGGACTTATCCATGCCTGGGACCAGCTTCTCCTCCCAAAGTATGTATAGTTAAGGGAAAAGAAAGCATTGGGGTTTGGAGGACAAAGAAAGAACTCAAAATAAAAAGCAAAACCAAAAAACAAGCACTGATGATGGAATCATTGTGTTTAGCTAATAGAAGAGTGAAATTACTCCCCAAAAGTTATCACAGTGGGTACTTCTACTCTAAGAATACAACTAGCCCATTCCTCAGGACTCCTGTCCCTCAGATAAAACCATGGGGCACAAAAGAGTACAGAATCTTGCTCTGGAGAGCTCTCTCTCCACGTCAGTCTTCAGTGACATCCCACTCCAGAGGAAACTGCCCAATGGTGTTCACTGCATTCCTTTCCTAGGAATTCTCTTGCTTTTCTCTCCTATTTTGCTCTCATTTGGATAGTACTTTCAAACAGAAGGTGGCATGAAATACCTGTGATACATAGACTTAGGTTGCCATCACACATGAGCCCCATTGCATCTGGGAGGTGGCCATGATATTCTGAAGGAGGGATCTTAGATATAGGGGTTGAAGGTAACAAGGAATAAAATTACTGTGGGAAAAAATATTGTTCAGCAGCTCTGGACTATTTTAAGGATAACAGGATAGGACTGGGGAAGAACACAAATATTTGGATGTAGTATTCAATAATATCTTATGTTGAAAATGCTTAAAGGAAATATCAATTGGTTGGGAGAGTACCAAGTCCCAGACAGACTTTCCAGTATACCTAATTAGAAAGGCATCAAAACATGCAGGCAGAGCCCATTACCTTTTCATTTCCTTTACGTTCTGCCCATTGATATACTTATTTTGTTTGCAAGACAAGGTGCTTTGTTTCTCTTTTAAATAATGTCTTAGGTAGCATAGGCATCATTCCCAGGCCCACCAGTGGCTATTGCCTTTAAAGAAGTCCATTCACATATTTGTTATTGTTAGATGTTCTCCAGTCAATTCTGACTCATACTGACGCTATGTACAACAGAACAAAACAATGAGCAGTCCAGTGCCATCCTCTCAATCATTATGCTTGATCCCATTGTTGCAGCAACTGTATCAATCCATCTCATTGAGGGTCTTTTTTTTTTTTTTTGCTGACCCTCTACTTTACCAAGCATGATGTCCCTTTTCAGAGAATGATCCTTCCTGATAACATGTCCAAAGTAAGCGAGACAAAGCCTCAGCATCCTTGCTTCTAAGGAACATTCTGGTTGTACTTCTTCCAAGACAGATTTGTTCGTTCTTCTGGCAGTCCATGGTATATTCAATATTTTTTGCCAACACCATAATTCAAAGGCATCAATTCTTCTTCTATCTTCCTTCTTCATTGGTCAGCTTTCACATGCGTATGAGGCAATCGAAAACACCATGGCTTGGGTCAGGCGCATCTTAGTCCTCAAGGTGACTTCTTCGCTTTTCAACACTTTAAAGAGATCTTTTGCAGCAGATCTGCCCAATTCAATGTGTCATTTGATTTCCTGACTACTGTTCCCGTAGGCATTGACTGTGGATCTAGGTAAAATGAAATCCTTGAGAGCTTCGATATTTTCTGTTTATCATGATGTTGCTTACTGGTCCACTTGTGAGGATTTTCGTTTTCTCTGTGTTGAGATGTAATGAATACTGAAGGCTGTAGCCATTGATCTTCATCAGTAAGTGCTTCAAGTCCTCTTCACTTTCAGCAAGCAAGGTTGTGTCATCTGCATATGTTGGTTGTTAATGAGTCCTCCTCTAATCCTGATGCTGCTTTCTTCTTCATATAGTCTGGTTTCTCTGATTATTTGCTCAGCATACAGATGGAATAAGTATGGTGAAAGAATACCCCCCTGATGCACGCTTTTTCTGATTTTCAACCACACAATAACCTCTTATTCTGTTTGAACAACTGCCTCTTGGTCTATGTACAAGTTCTGCATGAGTACGATTAAGTGTTCTGGAATTCCCATTGTTATCCATAATTATGTTATCCATAATTTGTTATGATCCACATAGTCAAATGTCTTTGCATGGTCAATAAAACCCAGGTAAACATCTTTCTGGTATTCTCTGCTTTCAGCTAAGATCCGTCTAACATCAGCAATGGTATCCCTCGTTCCACATCTTATTCTGAATCCAGCTTGAAATTCTGGCAGCACCCTGTCAATGTACTGCTGTAATGTTTTCCCCAGTGGCGTTTTGACTGTCTTCCAATTTGAGGGGCTCATCTTCTGGCATTAAATCAGACAATATTCTGCTGTTGTCCATAAGGTTTTCACTGACCAATTTTTTTCGGAATCAAATTGCCAGTTTCTTCGTCCTAATCTGTGTTAGTTTGGAAGCTCTGCTGAAATCCATCTACCCTCTGGTAATTAAAATACCTGTGGCAGGGTTTCCACCATCACAGCAACACACAAGCCACCACAGTACAAAAAACTGACAGACGAGTTGTGGAATTCATATATTTATATTGTCGGAAGATAGAAGGTGAGATGATTTTGGGTGCTATGCTAATATCAGATTTCATAGGAAGAAATATTCTTCTTTTTCAATCTGTGTTCCATCAGTTTTCTTGTATCAAAGGAAACATTTCAGTTCTACCAGTCTTCACCTTTTTTTCTTTGTCTTTACTTTTTTATAGTCGTAAAAATGTAACGAACACAACATTTGCCAACTCAACACTTTTCACGTGTACAATTCAATAAAACTGATCACATCAATCATATTGTGCAGCCATCACCAACATCCGTTGTTTCTCTTTCTTTTTTTGTCCTCTTTTTATTATGGTCAGATAAGGTGAACTCTATGATATTTATTATGTGGAATGTGTTGGATGTTTTTGTAGACTAATATAATTTTAATTTTTTTGAAGTTCTGTAACTGCTACAAATGTATTCTTTAACTTTTGAATGCAAGATTCTATTATAAATATTTACTCCTATTTAAGTGGAAACAAATTAGTATTTTATATATTCTTATATATTTAAGGACATATTTTATTAATGGTTTTTTTATTAATGAATAATGAAACAATTTGTCCTTAATAAAACATTCATTATAAATACACTCTCTTGATGTTAATGTTGCTATCTTAACTTCTTTTTGGCTTGATAGTTTACACTATATATATTTTTTCCCCATCTGTTTAGTCTCAACCTTTCTTAGTCATTAGGTTAAATGTCTCTGGTAATAGCACATAGCTACATTTTATTTTATAATTTTTTTGTGAATAAACGTGGCCTGGAATAGATCTGAATTCCTGTTGCCAAGGAGTATTATTTTTCCAGGTGTTAACCATGATTTCAGAATCGTTTTTGTTATCCGAACACTATTTTCCAATTGGTTCATCTTGATTTTTTTTTTTTAATTGAAGCTCCTGTAGTTTCTTTATATTGTTCCTCTCAATAAAACCAGGTGTTACCATGACTGCTTGCAATGTCAGCCAGGGCCACCCTCCTTTCATCATTCTCCAAGGCATTCCTGGGATGGAGGACAAACATAAATGGATATCAGTTCCCTTCTCCTCCTTGTACTTCATCACCATCCTTGGGAACTGCACCATCCTCTTCATCATCTCCACAGAGTGTTCTCTGCATAAGCCCATGTTCCTGCTCCTCTGCTTGTTGGCCCTCACAGACCTGGGCAGGTCCACAACCACCATTCCCAAGGTTCTGTCCATCTTCTGGTTTGGTCAGAGTGAGATCAGCTATGAGGACTGCCTGGTCCAGCTATTCTTCATCCACTCCATCTCTGCCATGCAGTCTGTTGTCCTGATGACCATGGCCTTTGACCACTATGTGGCAATCTGTGAGCCCCTGCGCTATGCCACCATCCTTTCCAATAGTTGCATTGGGCTTATTGGCTTGATGAGTTTGGTGAGAGCCGTCCTCTTCATTCTCCCCATGCCCATCCTCCTTCAGCAGATGCCATTTCATGCCAATCATGTCATCCCCACCACCTACTGTGTGTGAGCACATGGCTGTGGTGAAGATGGTATGTGTGGATACCACAGTTAGCCAAATGTATGGGCTGGACATCTCAGCTATTAGCTCATCTTACATGTTAATCATCCGGGCTATAATGCAGCTCTCTTCTAAGGAAGCCCGCCAAAAAATGGTCAACACCTGCACCACACACATATGTGTGATGCTTATCTCTTACACACCCACACTTTTTGCTTACCCACTGCTTCGGCTGAGGCATTCCATTCCACATCCACATCATCCTTGGCAACCTCTACTTCCTTGTGGCACCAATGCTCAATCCTATTATTTACGCAGTGAAAACCAAGGAGTTTCAGGAAGAAGTAACCAAATATGGGTGTCGAAGTAAGGACCTCATTACCACTGGCCCTCGTCAGAACCTGTCTTATAATCTAGTAGTGGGTATGAGGAAGAAATGTTAAATGGATACAGTTGTTGAAGAAATTGACTAATGTTAGAAATGTGTCATATTGCCCGATTATCTGCCAAGGAGGTTTATCTTTGGGCAGAAGGCTAATACTGGAGACCTTCTCTGTCTCACTAGTTTAAAATCAGGTCAATTATACTCTACAAAATGGCGATAATGATATCTGCTCTCCATACTTGATAGAGTGGTTGGGCAAATTATATGTGATAATGTTTATAAAAGCACTTTGTACAATACATCCTGAACACATGTAAGGTGGGGTGGGGTGTTTCCATACGGAGAGCCCACAAGAACAAATGAAACTTGTCCACAAGTTAGTGAGTATACAATACTACTTACTTTGCCAAGGCTTGGCCAAGAGATATACGTGCATTTGTTTTTGTGTTTAAGGGGAGGATGTGAGGTAGGGATTATTTGGTGAGGGGGAGGAGTGAGGGAGGACAGAGAAAATTTAAAATTAAATTTAGAGTCACTATTTTATCACTACCTCTGTAGAAGCCTTACATTGGGGCAACAAGATTTGTTGTTTCCTTGTAGGTTTGAGGGAATTTGGAAAGGAAACATTACCTACAATTTTCAGAGAAACATCAAAGGAAAAGAGAGATAGGAAGCTCCTGAACTTAGAAGATAGATACACCTTTAGACTAATTTCATACTTATAAAAACTTATGGAGTCAACTCTCCTGCTGGTCTCAACTAATTTCAGTGTCTGAAAAGATTCTGTTGCAAAGAAACAATTCTGAAAATATTCTGTCTGTGGTCATAATTATAAAAGTCCATTTTATACTGGAGATCTCTGGTTACAGACCTCTTCAAGGTCATTTCCCTGGAGACTTAAAAAGGAGCCCTGGACACATACTTAGGGCAAAGTGTGCGACTCAGGTCCTATGCCCAGACATGGGAGTGCATTAACTTCAGGGGATATGGCTTATATTTTCTAAAAGTTGATTTGGGATATGGAGGCAAATATTTTAAGATGCAGGAAGTTTGAAACTAGAAAAATTCTAGGGTTTTTCATCCTATTGTAAAGATAAAATGTGAAGGCATAATTCAGTGAAAAATATGCCTACTTCAAGGCCGTATGCACTATTTAAAGGAGAATCTTAGGCTATTTAAACTACAGGGAAAGAGGAGAATCTTTTCCAGAGTGTGGTACCAGCTATAACTGTATAAATATATAAACAGAGGCATCAAATAAACTGAAAATATCAATAATTTGGGCTGAAAAAAGTTAAGATATTTCAGAGCTTGAAATAAAGGGCTCAACATACAGTAGAAATACACAGTCTTTGAGGATGGAATAGGAGGTGCTTTTTCTGTCAATAGAGGAGCACAGAACAAGGAAGATGTGGGAGCAATATGGTAGAGAACAGAGTACTGCCTACCTGAAATTAATACCAAGAATAGATACTTTACCCATCATAACATATATAGCAAAATGTTGTTGAGATTACTACTTTGACAAATAAGTAGCAGATTCAGAAAGGATTTAAGGCATTCAATCTGAAGAACTGTGGTAGCACAAAGCTAAATTTTTGTTGAGATCTGAGAGTAATTTTTTTCATCTAATTCAAATGCGACTGAACTACAGAATCATGAAGCTCACATGCTGTAAAATATTATCTACCTGCCTCCTATATATTTTTTTATTTTCCCTCTGTTTATTGGTGAGATTTTTGTAAAAATTAAAATCTATTTTTAATAAAATTAGGGGTAAAAGATTTATTTATACCTAAGCATAATATATAGAGATAATTGTGCTTGAACAGTTTGCAGGAGGAGTTTATTCTGGAAAAATTGAGGGAACTGGAGAAAATCAGAGAAAACACAAGAAGGAAAGCCTTTCTGTGTCTGTCTTTTCTTGTTTGGGTATGTTTTTTCCTCAAAAGTTTTATTAATCTATGGCTGATTATGTTTTACTGTAGAATGGGTATGAGTCTTCTCCTGTTGGCTTGTTGGAAATATAACAGAAAACTCCATTATTATCTTTTTTTCTTTTCATGACTATGGAATTGTTGCCAGCCATGTAAAGGCTGAATAATTTTTATATGTTTGATCTCTTGGTCAAACTTGATTCACTTTCTTTAGGTATTTGGAAGTCCAAACAATCCAGGGTCAGCTTCTCTATTACTATCTTTATTCTCTTCAGAGAACTTGGGTCTTAAATGTTTCCAAGCCATCAAATAAATAAAATATAAGTAATTATATAAGTCATTGTGTTTTATTGCATAATAACATCATATAAATAAATGAGATCTAATAAATAAAGTATCAGTAAAGCAGCACCTCAGACTAGAGACTGAGGAATAGGAGCCAAAGATTTTTAGCATGAGAGAGGCTAAGCCTAGGGTTCCCCCAAAAGCAGGGCCTCAGACAAAAGCTTGCCTTTTAGAAGTTTATTTGTAAATGTGATCCCAGGGAGCATGAGTGCAGGACAGGTGGGGTAAAACAGAGAATGAGGAAAATCCAGTAAAAGGACTTCTTAGTCTGTTGCACACTGCTACCAGAGACTGGTACCCAACTCTACTGGGACCATCTGAAGAGCCTTATAAAATGCATCTCAGAACTGTCTTCTAAAGGGGATGAACAGATTTCCACCAATGGCTTCTGGGCTGCCCCACAGGTGCTAACTCCCCTGCATTTCCTGGTGGTGTATGCATGAATGCAGAGCTGTTGCTGGGGGAGTCTTATGTTATGGGGTTAGGCATGAAGCTACCTCAATCTGAAGTGAGGCACTGCTTGGCTGGACCTGCAAGGGACTGGTCAAAGCATCAGTGTGTACAGAAGAGATGAGGTCAAGGGGATTATGACGTGGTGCAAAAGCAGTGCCTAATGCAAAGATGGATGGGGCTGAAGGCTTGTGGACTGTCTCAGAGATTAATATGGAGCCCACACCTTGAGCCCACTCTACAGAGTTTTTCTTTTTTAAATATTCCAACTTATAGTATCAAAATCATCTAACTTTATTAAAACCAGTTGTCCTTGAGTGGATTCCAACTTATGGCAACCACACATGTGACCGTGGAGTAGAACTGTGCTCTATAGGGTTTTCAATGGCTGATATTTCAGAAGCAGATGGCCAGGTCTTTTTCTGAGGCAGCTCTAGGTAGACTTGAACCTACAACCTTTCAGTCAACAGATGAATGTGTTAACTATTTGTACCACTCAGGCACTAGTTTTCTAAGGAAACTAAATTTCCACAAACACTAACTACAGCTAACCCGTCATACATATACGGAGGTATTCTTCGAAATTATTAAAAGAACCCCTAGAAAGGAAAGAGCTTTCAGAGATGTGCATACTTTTCCTCACTTCTTTCAGAAAGTTATTTTTTTTTAATATAGACCTAAACAAAAATGTTATCTTTTTTTTTTTTTTTTTTAAAGTAATGCATGTACTTCTTAAAGTATATCTTGTGTTTTTTTTTTTTTTTCCTTTGGAACATCTGCCCCATTTTGAACTTGTGTTCCATTCTGATAGAAGTAAAAGCACCACTCCTCACCCCTCTGCCAGCAGTCTACCGTGTATGGCCGGGGGGGTCTTTCATTCCTCAGGGCCTCAGGGGATTCTCTTCTTCATATGCGGTTGTGTCAAATAAAGCTATCCGAGTTTACTTTCTTTAGTTTGTACTTTTACAATATAGTTTACATTTCTGCTTGTGTGATATAAAAATTTGTATTAGAAGATCAAATATGTTTTTTACAACCATCAGCCATGCTTGTCATCAGTTTAAAGATAATTTTTAGGTAGAGTTTTTCTGTCTCAGCTTAAAATATTACTGCTTTGAAGTCCTCATCTCCTACCTTTAGTCACTGTGGCAGTTTCAATAGACCAGTGTACCTGAGGCTTTGCTATACATTTACAAATTCTCTACTTTGCTTTAGCTAAAATTACAAAACGACAACAAAAAAAATATTTATCTGGCCAAATATCTTTTTGCATTTTGTCTAAATTATTTTTAAAAGGTTCTCTTCTTAGTTATCTTGGATCTAGAAATCTGAGTCTTACATGCCAGCGACTATACCAAAACATTTCAATACTCAGTTCTGCGGCAAAACAAATCTCAAACATATATGTGGAATATGTGCAACTCAGAGAGGAATCGTTGTTTGGGTGGTCAGTATTTTACTTTTGACAGGCATAGCTTTATGTTTTATGATTATTATTATTTTAAGCTCATAAAGTTGAATACAAAAAACGATGCTCTGTCATCATTCTGGGAATTTTTAGGACTTTTTCTGAGTTTAAATATATTTTATAGCTCTATGGAAGAAACTACAAATTTGATTCTTCGTAAGATATGAGTGGAACACAGGACAGAAATTGAGTATTTCAATATTAATCTGAATACTTGATACCAGAAAAAGGGAAGGCAGAGTCAAGCAGAACGTGTAAAACACAACTGACTATGAGGAAGGAAACTCTATCAGAGAAGACTTTTCTTCAGTTTAGGGGGTTTTCTTATCAACTTTGGGCTGTGGATATCAGTCATAATGCAGAAAAGCTATCTCAGAAGGGGTCTGCTTTCAGGAAAGTTCCACCTGAGATTACTAACATAAACCTAGAATTTATTCAGAAAAAAAATATATATATATATATATATATGTATGTATATATATGTATATATAAGCAAGTTTGACAAGTGGATAAATGAAAAAGTTTTCAATTTGTATCAAGTCCCTTCCCCTGGCACCTCATCTTATTTCCAATTAACTTTGCTTTTAGATGCTTTTAAAAGGTTATTTTTACTTTAATAGCACAAAACATCATGACCCTCCTGCCCAGTCTACTATGGCCAGACCTGGTTGTTCAGATAACCTGAAATCAAGAAAACTGGGCCTATGATGTCTGCATCTGGGTGGATGTCATGGCTTAGAGACCACTATAAAAACCTATGGTAAAATATTCTTATTTTTAACAAATTACCAAATTTGAACTTAAGAACAAATGCATCCTCAACATAATAGAGGTGTCTTTACCTGTCTTTCAGGAAATAAATATAGTGAAAATTAAAAGAATAATAACTTTTGTGGGCAAAATTGTTCTATAGTTTGTAATTTACACAAATGGCCATGAATTATTTAAATTTTTTGTGTGTGTTCACTTGATAATTTCACAATATGTCTTAGTGATTGGCCCATATCAGCACAAATGTTAGTCTTCTCCATGGCTGTATTATATTCCTTTTTATGTTTGTCTACATTTGTTTATAAGGCCCAGGGGTGATTTAAGTTGTCAAGTATTGATGAACACAAGTCTGTTTCTAAGATTTTTGTTATTTAAAAAAATGGAACATAAGCACTTTGCTACAGTGGCTTTTTTTTTTTTTTTTTGCACATAGCAAGTGTTATTGAAGGATAAATATGTAGAAATAGAATTATTAGGGGAAAGGGTGCAAGTTTTTTTTGCTTTCTTATTGGATCACCAAAAAGCATTACACGAAATGTAAATAAATGTATAGTATAGAAAGCAAATATCCTCCCAAATAATTGGCAAGCATCTCTTTAGATCTTTTTTTAATGCAAAAAAATTCTCTAAGTATTATTACTAAAAAGCGGAATCATAGTATGCATATTGTTTTTCAATTTATTTATTTTTATAATTTATTTTATTTTTCTTATTGTTAAGGATATACACAGCAGAACATACACAAATTTGACAATTTCTGCATGTATAATTCAGTAGCATATCCTTTAAGTTATACAGCTATTCTCACCCTGCTTTTCTGTGTTGTTCCTCTCCCATTAACATAAACTCACTGCCCTCTAAGTTTCCTATCTAATCTTTCAAGTTGCTGTGGTCAATTTGATCCCATATAGATAGATCTTAAAAGAGCACAATGTTCAAGGCAGACATTCTTTATTAGTTAAGCTCAACTATTGTTTGGTTTTAAGAAGACTTCAGGGGATATTTTTTGTTTAAGGTTTAAAGATTATTTCAGGGCAATAGTTTCAAGGGCAATGATACAGACATTTAAAAAACATGAGCGAAGCAAGACAGTGGAGTTTACTGGTTACTGGTAATTTGCTTTAACGCTCTGTTGTATGATAATGAGAGACTGGGAGCCATTACCAAGTATTTAACAGCTAAGTGTGAGAAGCAGAGAGCCTCTGTGGTGGTAGAATGTGAAGAAGCCCTCATGACCTGTAGTGGAAGGTCAGGCACAATCAAATGATAGGCTGAAGACCTGGCAGTGAGAGTTGAAGGGCTCCTGTGATGTTCTAATATTTAGCTAAGGTAGTTAATTTTTTTTTTTTTTTTTGGTTGTGTATGTGTAGGTCAGGGTCTTAGAAGGGAGAATCTGAAATTCTAAAACCTGGAACAGAGACAGTAAGATCTGGATGGATGCCCCAGAGAGTGTTGACTCCGCAATACCCTTTGGAGCATTACTGTTGTGCTACACAATGCTGCAGGAGCTTCTGCCCCAAAAGAAGATAGGCACCTCCCTCAGGACATACCCCTTCCTCCTCTCCTGGCTGCTAGGCTAATAAACCCTGTTGCCATCGAGCTGATACTGAGTCAGGGTGAGTATTACAAAGTAGAGTTGCACTCTATAAGGTTTCTTGGCTGTAATATTTACAGAAGCAGATCACGGGGCCTTTCTTCCACCCTGTGCTGGGTGAGTTTGAACTGCCAAACTTTCAGTTAGTAATTGAACACAAACTGCACCAACCAGGGACCAAACTAGGGCTAAATCACTGCATAACACAGTTAAGTGCATTCTAGACCTCATAGGGAAAGGAAGAGCCTATGCATTTAAAGAATTACAAGAACTGTAGTTGTTGTTAGGTGCTGTCAAGTCAGTTCCGATTCTTCGTGACTGTACATACAACAGAAGGGAACACTGCCCAGTTCTGTGTCATCCTCACAATCGTTGTTATGCTTAAGCCATTTTTGTAGCCACTGTGTCAATCCATCTCATTGAGGGTCTTCCTCTTTTTCACTGACCCTCTACTTTACCAAGCATGATGTCCTTCATCAGGGACACATTCTTCCTGATAACAGGTCCAAAATATATGAGGTGTAGCCTCGCCATCCTTGCTTCTAAGGAGCATTCTCGTCACACTTCTTCCAAGACAGATTTGTTCTTTCTTTTGGCAGTCAGTGGTATATTCAATATTCTTCTCCAAAACCACAACTCAAGGGCATCAATTCTTCTTCAGTCTTCCTTATTCATCCTCCAGATTTTGCATGTATATGAGGGGATTGAAAACACCATGGCTTGGGTCAGGTGCATCTTAATCTTCAAGCTGACATCTTTGCTTTTTAACACTTTAAAGAGGTCTTTTGCAGCAGATTTGCCCAATGCAATATGTCCTTTGATTTCCTGACTGCTGCTTCCAAGGAAGTTGATGGCAGATGCAAGTAAAATGAAATCCTTGACAACCTCAACATTTTCTCTGTTTTTTATGATGTTGCTCATTGATCCAGTTGTCAGGGTTTTTGTTTTCTTTATGTTGAGGTGTAATCCATACTGAAATTTGTGGTCTTTGATCTCCATCAGTAAGTGCTTCAAGTCCTCTTCACTTTCAACAATCAAGGTTGTGTCATCTGCATAAAGCAGGGTGTTGATGAGACTTCCTCCAATCCTGATGGGTGTTCTTTTTCATATAGTCCAGCTTCTCAGATTATTTGCTCAGCATACAGATTGAATAGGTATGGTGAAAGAATACATACCTGAAGCACACCTTTCCTGACTTTAAAACAATCAGTATCCCCTTGTTCTGTCTGAACAACTGCCTCTTGATCTATGTAAAGGTCCCGCATGAGCACAATTAAGTGTTCTGGAATTCCCATTCTCCACAATGTCATCCATAATTTGTTATGATCCACACAGTCGAATGCATTTGGATACTCAATAAATACAGGCACACATCTTTCTGGTACTCTCTGCTTTCAGCTAAGATCCATCTGACATCAGCAATGATATCCTTGGTTCCATGTGTTCTTCTGAATACAGCTTGAATTTCTGGCAGCTCCCTGTCCATGTACTACTGCAACCGCTTTGGAATGACCTTCAACAAAAATTTACTTGCCTTTGATATTAACAATTTTGTTTGATAATTTCCACATTTGGTTGGATACTTTTCTTTGGAATAAACATAAATGAGGATCTCTTCCAGTCGATCGGCCAGTAGGTGACTTCCAAATTTCTTGGCATAGACTAGTGAATACTTCCAGGGCTACATTGTTTGTTTAAGAATTTCGATTGATATTCCATCAAATCCTGGAACCTTTTTTTTTTTTTTTTTTCCTCCAATGCCTTCAGTGTAGCTTGGACCCCTTCCTTCAGTAACACTGGTTACTGATCATATGTTACCTCCTGACATGGTTGAATGTCGACCAATTCTTTTTGGTATAACGACTCTGTGCATTCCTTCCATCTTCTTTTGATGCTCCCACTGTCATTTAATATTTTCCCATAGAATCCTTCACTATTGCAACTCTAGGCTTGAATTTTTTTCTTCAGTTCTTTCAGTTTGAAAAATGCCAAGTGTATTCTTCCCTTTTGGTTTTCTAGGTCCAGGTCTTTGCACATGTCATTATAATACTTCATTTGTCTTCTTGAGCTGCCCTTTGAAATCTTCTGTTCAGCTGTTTGACTTTATCATTTTTTCTTTTGCTTTAGCTACTCATCGTTCAAGAGTAAGTTTCAGAGTCTCTTCTGACATCCATTTTGGTCTTTTCTTTCTTTCCTGCCTTTTTAATGACCTCTTGCATTCTTCATGTATGATATCTTTGATGTCATTCCAGAACTCATCTGTTCTTTGGTCATTAATGGTCAATGAGTCAAATCTGTTCTTGAGATGGCCTCTAAATTCACATGGGGTATGCTCAAGGTAATTCTTTGGCTGTAGTGGACTTGTTCTAATTTTCTTCAGCTTCAACTTGAACTTGCACATGAACAATTGATAGTCTTGTCTGCAGTTGGCCCCTGGCCTTGTTCTGACTAATGATGTTGTTCTTTTCCATCATCTCTTTCCATACAGATGTAGTCGATTTGATTCCTGTGCATCTCATCTGGTGATGTTCACATGTACAGTCACCATTTATTTTGTTGAAAACAGGTATTTACAATGAAGAAGTTGTTGGTCTTGCAAAATTCTATCATGCCATCTTCGGCATTGTTTCTGTCATCAAGGCCATATTTTCTAACTACAGATCCTTCTTTGTTCCCAACTTTGACATTTCAATCACCAGTAATTATCAATGCATCCTGACTGCATGTTGGATCAATTTCAGACTGCCGAAGTTGGTAAAAATCTTCCGTTTCTTCATCTTCTAACTTAGTGGTTTGTGTGTATACTTGAATAATAGTCATATTAACTGGTCTTCCTTGTAGGACTCTAGATATTATCCTATTACAGACAGTGTTGTACTTCAGGATAGGTCTTGAATTGTTCTTTTTGACAATGAAATGCAACACTATTCCTCTTCAAGTTGTCATTCCTGGCATAATAGACCATATGATTGTCTGATTCAAAGTGGCCAATGCTAGTCCATTTCAGCTCACTAATCCCTGGGAACTAGCTGGAGTGTACCGGCAGGCATCAGAGGCAACTCCTGGGACTGAATTTTGAGGGCACTTGGTCAAAGGTGCTGGAGTATAGCAACATTTTTTTGACTTTCTCAGGATATGGTCTTAACATTTGTTTCAGTTTTCTATCCCTGCATAACCAATCACCACAAACTTAGTGGTAAACACTAGCTGGAATTCTTGATTAATTTTAAGTCTTAGAACTAATACTTCATGATAATTGGCTGCACCCTCTCAGGATTTGGTTATGCCTTTTGGGCTCTTGGCTTTGCCTTCTTAGGGACACCCTTCCTTGTTGTTTTTTTTTTTTTTTTATGAAACATAGCATTTGTGTGTAGCTGAGTAGTTTTATCAGCCCACTTCTTGCCAGTAGAATTTTGCAGGTTTGATAACTTTCTTTCATTGTGTGCTCTCTCTGTCCCTTTTAGTCCAAGCTGGTATCACTGTTTTTGTTAATTATAATTTTGTCAAGAACCTTGTGGGCCTTGGATGGATTTCATGGACATTCTCCCTGTTAAACAAAATCACATCCACAGATCTTTTTTGAGATAATTCCTTTTCTTACCTTGTCTCACTGATGAGGGAGTTGATGGACAGTGCCCTTAAGCTTCCTGGAGGTCTTGGTTTGATTGAGAAGATCTGTGAGGCACATCTTCACACTCTAGTGAATGAATACTCTGCCTTTTTTTTTGAGGTTTCGACAAAATGCCATATAGTAACACTCTCAGTCTTTTCTCTAGAGCAGCTTTCCTGAAAGTAAATCTCTTAATCTTAGCCATATACTACCCTTATTCTCAGTGTCATTTTCCTCTTAAGAATCTCAAGCACCACGATAGAGACTTACAGGGAACTTAAAAATTTAGGATCCTTTGTCCTGATTTAAAGTCAATAATCATATATGTCTAACTTTAAATTGTGCTAAAACTGTAATTATCCTATTTCTTTATAGTCCTTACACTTTGTAGTTTCATTTTGTTTAAATTTTATTAGCAATAGAGTAATTTCTGTCATACCATTGAGTCTTGATTTTCTCATTACATGGTACAAGTGATCGATAACTATGCACTTAAATGATAAGATAGAAATTTCATTTACTTTAATGTTTTAAACAATTTGACAAAGCAATTGTTTCATCACAACAATACAGGTTAGTATTTGTGCATGGGATATCATTTCAAAAATAGGAGTCTTCCTGCTCACATATGCTTTTTTAAAAAGATGGAATTCCTGGTCACAGAAGTATTTTGAAATATCTGGATACATGCTTACCCTTGCAACAAAATCTTTCATAACATGTTTCTCAACAGTCCCTGATTCCTGAATGAATTTCATATGTAGGTTCCTAGAAAATATGGCCTTGGTGATAGAAATGATGCTGGTGATCACATGATAGAATTTTGTAAGACCAATGAGTTCTTCATAGAAAATATTTTTTTCACCAACATAAACAGCAACTATACAATTGGACCTTGCCAGGTGAGATGGGAAAGCTCAATGTCATCAGTCAGAACAAGGCCAGAGGCTGACTGCAGAAGAGACCATCAACTGCTCATATGCAAGTTCAAATTGAAACTGAAGAGAATTAGAACAAGTCCACTAGAGCCAAAGTATGATGTTGAGTATATCCCACCTGATAAATTCAATGTCTCAAGAAGGCCGTCTCAGGAAGCAATCTGACTTGTTGAACACTAAGGATAAAAGACCAGGCGAGTTTTGGAATGACATCAATGACATGAAGAAAGCAAGAGCTCATTAAAAAGACAGGAAAGAAAGAAAAAACCAAAATGGATATCAGAAGAGACTTTCAAACTTGCTTTTGAACAATGAGTAGTTAAATTAAGAGGAAGAAATAATGAGGTCAAGGAACCGAACAGATTTCAAAGGGAGGCTCGAGAAGACGAAGTATTAAAATGATATGTGCAAAGACCTGGAGATAGTAAACCAAAAGAGAACACCACACGTGGCATTTCTCAAACTGAAAGAACTGAAGAAAAAAGTTCAAGCCTAGAGTTGCAATAGCAAAGGATTACAAGGGGAAAATATTAAATAACACAGGGAGAATCAAAAGAAGATGGAAGGAATACACAGAGTCACTCTACCAGAAAGAATTGGTCGATGTTTAACCATTTCAGGAGAAACCCTGGGAGCAGGAACCAATGGTACTGAAGGAAGAGATGCAAGCTACATGGAAGGCATTGGAAAAAACAAGGCTCCAGGAATTTATGCAATATCAACTGAGATGTTTCAACAAACGGATGCAGCACTGGAAGTGTTCTCTCTTCTATGCCAAGAAATTTGGATGACAGCTACCTGGTCAACCAACTGGAAGAGATCCGTATTTGTACCCATTCCTAAGAAAGGTGATCCAACTGAATGTGGGCACTATTGAACAATATCATTAATATAACACGCAAGTAAAATTTTGCTGAAGATCATTCAAAAGCGGCTGCACCGGTATATTGACAGGGAACTGCCAGAAATTCAAGCTGGATTCAGAAGAGGACATGGAATCGGGGATATCATTGCTGATGTCATTTGGGCCTAGGCTGAAAGCAGAGAATACCAGAAAAATGTTTACTTGTGTTTTACTGACTATGCAAATGCATTCGACTGTGTGGATCATAACAAATTATGTATAACATTGTGAAGAATGGGAATTCCAGAACACTTAATTGTGCTCATGAGGAACCTGTACATAAGACCAAGAAGCAGTCCTTCAAACAGTGTTCTGTTTGGAGAGACTGCATAGTTTCAAGTCAGGAAAAGTGTGTGTTAGGGCTGTTTTCTTTTCCCATATCTACTCAATCTGTATGGTGAACAAATAATCCGAGAAACTAGACTATATGAAGAAGAATACGACATTGGGTTTGGAGGAAGACTCATCAACACCTTGCTTTATGCAGATGACACTACCTTGCTTGCTTAAAGTGAAGAGGACTTGAAGCACTTACTGATGAAGAACAAAGACTACAGCCTTCAGTATGGATTACACCTCAATATAAAGAAAACAAAAATCTTTACAACTGGACCAGTAAGCAACAGCAGGATAAATGGAGTAAAGTTTGAAATTGTCAAGGATTCCATTTCACTTGGATCCACAATCAACACTCATGGATGCAGCAGTCAAGAAATCAAAGGACACATTGCATTGGGCAAATTTACTGCAAAAGACCTCTTTAAAGTGTTAAATGGGAAAGACGTCACCTGGAGGACTAAGTTGTGCCTCACTCAAGCCATGGTGTTTTCAATTGCCTCATATGCACACAAAAGCTGGACAATGAGTAAGGAAGACTGAAGAACGATTGATTCCTTTGAATTGTGGCATTGCAGAAGAATATTGTATATACTATGGACTGCCTAAAAAATGAACAAATCTGTCTTGGGAGAAGTGCGACCAGAATGCTCCTTAGAAGCAAGGATGGTGAGACTATGTCCCACATACTTTGGACATGTTATCAGAAGGGATCAGTCCCTGGACAAGGACATCATGCCTGGTAAAGCAGAGGGTCAGTGAGAAAGAGGAAGACCCTAACAAGATGGATTGAAGCTGTAGTTGCAGCAATGGACTTAAGCATAACAATACCAAGCGTGGTGCAGGACAGGGCAGTGTTTTCTTCTGTTGTAAATAAGGTTGCTATGAGTTGAAATGGACTCCACAGCACTTAACAACAACAACAGCAACAACTTAGGTTCCTGAGTTTCTGTCTTAAATAGCCACATCATCATCACAGTCATCCTATTATAGTAAACATACCACAATATCATTGCATTGAAAATCATGATGAAAAGACCGTAGAGTTATTTATATTAAGGTGGTATTCAGAGTAACCTTTGTCCCAATCCCCTTTCAGCAAGTAGATACTATATGGGGCAGACACAGGGAATTGGAGAATAAGAAAATACAGAGAGAACTGCAGCAAATGTAAATTTTCCACCAAAACAAAGAGAGATGATCTTGCATCATTTACAGAGCAATTTTGTGTCTAGCTGGTGATGATCACAGGCATGAGAGTCATCAGGAGCCTCGTGCCATCAGCGTGCTTTTGTTAGACAGAAAGAGATGCCTAGGCTCTCCATTTTTGAATTCTAGCTTGATGAAAGTACAAACATATTGGTCCTCCATGTAAGCTAAAAAAATAAAGATCACTGATTCATCGTCTGTTTTTTCCACAGCTTGTCTGGAGACACAACTGGGTCCTTTGAGGGTTGGACAATGGCTTTGAGTCAGTGGTACTCATTGTTCATTCATGCACAGGTTTATTGCTGGGACCCACCGTCTATGCAGTTTCTGTGCCCAGGTATTTGGCCACCTTTTCCCTTATTTCCTTCGTCTTTATACCGTAGATGATAGGGTTGAGCACAGAGGGTAAAAGAAGGTAGAGATTGGCTAGGAGAATATGGGCTTGAGGTGGGATACTGAGGCCAATTCGGTGAGTGAGAGAAGAAAGGAGTGCAGGCACATATGAAAAAAGGATGACAAATAGGTGAGCTGAGCAGGTGTTGAGGGTTTTACAGATGGCACCTCTAGAGTTGAGGTGCACCACAGCCTGCAGGATGAGGGCATAAGAGAATCCAATGAGCAGTAGGTCAAGACCTATGACGAGAAGGATCATGATGAGCCCATAGATATGATTGGATCTGGTGTGGCCACATGCCATTTTTACCACAGCCATGTGGTCACAGTAGGTGTGAGGAATGACCATGTGGCAGAAGGTCAACCTTTGAAGTAGAAGAGGCATGGGTAGGATAAGAATCATACCCTTGGCCAGAGCCATCAGTCCCAGGCGTCCAACTAGGGAATGGTTCAGGATTGTGTTGTAGCACAATGGCTTACACACAGCCACGTATCAGTCAAAAGCCATTGCCACAAGTAAGGCTGATCGCACCACAGACGTACCGTAGATAAAAAACATCTGGGTGAAACACACATTAGCAGTAATGTCCTGATCATTGGACCAGAAGAGGAAGAGGAGTTTGGGCACCAGAGCCAGAGTGGATACAAGGTCAGCCACCATCAGCAGGGCCAGGAGCAGATACATTGGTGTGTGAAGTGTGGGCTCTGTGGCCACCAGGAAGAGAATAGCACCATTGCCAATGAGGATAGCCAAAAATATGAAGGAGAATGGAAGAGAGAGCCACAGGTGTTGTGACTCTAAGCCAGGTATGCCAATGAGAGTGAATGTCATGAGGCTGGAATGGTTGAAGATTAGCATGGTAGAAACTGGTGGTGGTTGTTGAAAAAGTTTAGACACCTGCCAATGAGACGTAGGTGGTGAGTTGTTTTCACCAATTTTGTTTCTAATGACTTGCTAAGATGGGACCCAGGAAAGAGGGTTGAATACCTCTTCGGGATCACAGAATCTGCAGTCTGGTTTCAGCACTATCCTAAGCACCAATATTGTCTTCAAATGACTTTTTATGTCCTTGGTATTCTTTTTGTTATAAGGGATGCTGTAGTGGGCCTTTACCCTCCCCCCTCCCAGTTCAACAATTCTACACTTTAAAGAATCTTTCTGGCATTTGAGTAAGAAGAGGAGAAAATATTCTTATCTTTGATTAAAGGGTGGAAGAATTTGATAGAAGAACCATGATCTTCTTATTGAAAAGTCTCCTGTATGGTGGGGGGCGGGAATACACTTCTGCACCCCATGGTCCAGGAATGCGGAGCTGTTGGGGAAAATCTCCATTGAGTTCCTTGATTTTGTGTGTTTTCCCTCTTTCAGAGATTTATTTTCTGATGGTGAGAGTATTTTTCCCTTACCTTAATTCATTGCCATTGAGTCAATTCTGACTCATAGCGACCCTATAGAACACAGTAAAACTGCCCCATAGGGTTTCCAGGCTGTAAATCTTTACAGAAGCAGACTGCCTCATCTTTCTCCTCCAAAGTGACTTGTGGGTTCTAACCATGGACCATTCAGTTAGCAGCCAAGTGCTTAACCACAGCACCACCAGGGCTCCACTTTTATCCCCCTAGGGCCCTCTATTTTTTGGACAAAATGTGAAAGATACACCAGTAATGTACAAATATGTCATGTCTGGCTACTGCTATCTCCCAAGACTATATCACTGTATATTTGTTGGTCAGACTCTTGAGATTTCTGGCTGTTCTGACTCATGCATCTCTCTTCCAGGGCAACTGGCCCTCATGTGTGGAATGGATTACTTTTAATCAAGAGATGTTTACTTTAAATTAGTCCACTGGGATATGTAAGAGCACTCATTTATACCTCAATTTCTACCATGCATTAAGTAAAATTTCTCTCTTCTTCTACCCCCAGGACAGTGTCTATAGAAGAGCCAAGTACTTGTTACATCAAGAGCACTTTCTACTGATAATCTCCTCTGTGGTACCTACTATTTTCCATCTTCCACCAGCTGGTCATTCCGTCTATTTTTTAAGTCATAAACATTAAATTTAGGCTGGTAGCCTTTGTTCTTGGTTCCATATGTTAAAGAATATAGCATTTTAAGAGAATACCTTGAGCTGTTTTGCAGTCATGGAGATAATTAATGGTTCTTCAGGAAGTGGCTGTGCATATGTCTGAATAATGAGGGAAACCTATACTAAACTTAAACTTATAACAGGAAGCTAATCTTTTTTAATGGGGTACAGGCAACAAGGAATACAACACAGAGAGAATCATTACTTCAATAAATAATATAGCCCTGCCTCTGGCATTCTGTATAAAATACTGGAGGGTTCAATGCTCCTTGGAAAACAGTGACACAGGGTACATTTACAAGGAACTGAACTCCTGCCTAAGCAGGCACTGAGAGCAATTAGTTCTGATACAAGTAGGTGTATCCCAAATGGGATTTGCTGAAGAGGATCTGTAGATCCCATAAATACCAACAGAAGAGCTTAAGATGAAAACAGAGACATTTATTAAATCATATGGATAAGCAGCCCTTAGCTATGTTAGAATTCCCCTATAGAGAATATACACGACATTTTTAGGGAACACATCCTGAGAACTTTTGAATCACTAAATTTATAAACGATATCACAGGATATTATTTTCTCCATAAAATGAAGGGTAAATACTTGAAGACTGAATTTACTCCTTTAGAACATAATGATTCCAGGAATACTTATTTCAAAGACTATAGAGTAGTTCTACTCGGTCCTATAGGGTTGCCATGAGTCAGAATTCTCTCTGTGGCAAAGGGTTTGTTTGTTTGTTTGTTTTGATACAGCTATCAGCAGATCTGGTGGCACAGTGGTTAAGAGTTCAGCTGCTAACTAAAATGTTGGCAGATTGAATCCACCAGGTGCTTTTTGGAAACCCTATAAGGCAGTTCTACTCTGCCCTATAGGGTCACTATGAGTGGGAATTGATTCGACAGCAATGAGTTTGATTTTTGGTTTTTATAGGGCTATTAAGGCAAATTCTTCATTTTAACAGACAAATAAATAAACTGCACCACATCCCAGAATCCTTGAGAGTTGTCTGAGTGTAGTAGGAACTTTAGGGTTAAATCTACTTATAGTAAGTATTTTTTGTCTTTTAAAAGTATATAGCCGACATACAAGGAGGCGGAGCCAAGATGGCGGACTAGGCAGATGCTACCTCGGATCCCTCTTACAACAAAGACACGGAAAAACAAGTGAATTGATCACATACATAACAATCTATGAACCCTGAACAACAATCACAGATTTAGAGACGGAGAACGAACTAATACAGGGAAGCAGCGATTGTTTCCAGAGCCTGGAGCCAGTGTACCAGTCAGGTACGGCACAAGCACAGTGAGCTGCTCCACCCCCCTGAACTAACCCTGGGAGGGGGACCAGCCGGTTCACGGGCAGCGTGGGACGCAGCCGGTAGGAGAAGTCCCCGGGAGGCAGTGACTGGTCTTGGAACGGGAAGAGCAGCGTCCCAGCCGGGGAACCGTCCCGCCGGGATTTGGACTGGATGCAGATTTTCTGGAAAAACTAGTTTCCCAGTGATGGCTCGGAGACAACAACCCATATCAAACCACTTAAAGAAGCAGACCATGACAGCTTCTCCAACCCCCCAAACAAAAGAATCAAAATCTTTCCCAAATGAAGATACTATCCTGGAATTATCAGATACAGAATATAAAAAACTAATTGACAGAATGCTTCAAGACATCACAAATGAAATTAGGCTAACTGCAGAAAAAGACAAGGAACACACCGATAAAACTGTTGAAGAACTCAAAAAGATTATTCAAGAACATAGTGGAAAAATTAATAAGTTGCAAGAATCCATAGAGAGACAGCATGTAGAAATCCAAAAGATTAACAATAAAATTTCAGAATTAGACAATGCAATAGGAAGTCAGAGGAGCAGACTCGAGCAATTAGAATGCAGACTGGGACATCTGGAGGACCAAGGAATCAACACCAACATAGCCGAAAAAAAATCAGATAAAAGAATTAAAAAAAATGAAGAAACCCTAAGAATCATGTGGGACTCTTTCAAGAAGGATAACCTGCGGGTGATTGGAGTCCCAGAACAGGGAGGGGGGACAGAGAACACAGAGAAAATAGTTGAAGAACTCCTGACAGAAAACTTCCCTGACATCATGAAAGACGAAAGGATATCTATCCAAGATGCTCGTCGAACCCCATTTAAGATTGATCCAAAAAGAAAAACACCAAGACATATTATCATCAAACTCGCCAAAACCAAAGATAAACAGAAAATTTTAAAAGCAGCCAGGAAGAAAAGAAAGGTTTCCTTCAAGGGAGAATCAATAAGAATAAGTTCAGACTACTCAGCAGAAACCACACAGGCAAGAAGGGAATGGGACGACATATACAGAACACTGAAGGAGAAAAACTGCCAGCCAAGGATCATATATCCAGCAAAACTCTCTCTGAAATATGAAGGCGAAATTAAGATATTTACAGATAAACACAAGTTTAGAGAATTGGCAAAAACCAAACCAAAGCTACAAGAAATACTAAAGGAAATTTTTTGATCAGAGAACCAATAATATCAGATATCAGCACAATACAAGGTCACAAAACAGAACGTCCTGATATCAAGTCAAATAGGGAACTCACAAAAACAAACAAATTAAGATTAATTAAAAAAAAATACACATAACAGGGAATCATAGAAGTCAATAGGTAAAAGATCACAATAATCAAAAAGAGGGACTAAATACAAGAGGCATTGAACTGCCATATGGAGAGTGATACAAGGCAATATAGAACAATACAAGTTAGGTTTTTACTTAGAAAAATAGGGGTAAATAATAAGGTAACCACAAAAAGGTATAACAACTCTATAACTCAAGATAAAAGCCAAGAAAAACGTAACGACTCAACTAACATAAAGTCAAACACTATGAAAAAGAGGATCTAACAATTTACTAAGAAAAACGCCTCAGCACAAAAAAGTATGTGGAAAAATGAAATTGTCAACCACACACAAAAAAAGGCATCAAAAAGACAGCACTAAAAACTTATATATCTATAATTACACTGAATGTAAATGGACTAAATGCACCAATAAAGAGACAGAGAGTCACAGACTGGTTAAAGAAACACGATCCATCTATATGATGCCTACAAGAGACACACCTTAGACTTAGAGACACAAACAAACTAAAACTCAAAGGATGGAAAAAAGTATATCAAGCAAACAATAAGCAAAAAAGAAGAGGAGTAGCAATATTAATTTCTGACAAAATAGACTTTAGACTTAAATCCACCACAAAGGACAAAGAAGGACACTATATAATGATAAAAGGGACAATTGATCAGGAAGACATAACCATATTAAAGATTTATGCACCCAATGGCAGGGCTGCAAGATACATAAATCAAATTTTAACAGAATTGAAAAGTGAGATAGATACCTCCACAATTATAGTAGGCGACTTCAACACACCACTTTCGGAGAAGGACAGGACATCCAGTAAGAAGCTCAATAGAGACACGGAAGATCTACTTACAACAATCAACCAACTTGACCTCATTGACTTATACAGAACTCTCCACCCAACTGCTACAAAATATACTTTTTTTTCTAGCGCACATGGAACATTCTCTAGAATAAACCACATATTAGGTCATAAAACAAACCTTTGCAGAGTCCAAAACATCGAAATATTACAAAGCATCTTCTCAGACCACAAGGCAATAAAACTAGAGATCAATAACAGAAAAACTAAGGAAAAGAAATCAAATACTTGGAAAATGAACAATACCCTCCTGAAAAAAGACTGGGTTATAGAAGACATCAAGGAGGGAATAAGGAAATTCATAGAAAGCAATGAGAATGAAAATACTTCCTATCAAAACCTCTGGGACACAGCAAAAGCAGTGCTCAGAGGCCAATTTATATCGATAAATGCACACATACAAAAAGAAGAAAGAGCCAAAATCAGAGAACTGTCCCTACAGCTTGAACAAATAGAAAGTGAGCAACAAAAGAATCCATCAGGCACCAGAAGAAAACAAATAATAAAAATTAGAGCTGAACTAAATGAATTAGAGAACAGAAAAACAATTGAAAGAATTAACAAAGCCAAAAGCTGGTTCTTTGAAAAAATTAACAAAATTGATAAACCATTGGCTAGACTGACTAAAGAAATACAGGAAAGGAAACAGATAACCCAAATAAGAAATGAGAAGGACCACATCACAACAGAACCAAATGAAATTAAAAGAATCATTTCAGATTATTATGAAAAATTGTACTCTAACAAACAAATTTGAAAACCTAGAAGAAATGGATGAATTCTTGGAAAAACACTACCTACCTAAACTAACACATTCAGAAGTAGAACAACTAAATTGACCCATAACAAAAAAAGAGATTGAAACGGTAATCAAAAAACTCCCAACAAAAAAAAGCCCTGGCCCGGACGGCTTCACTGCAGAGTTCTACCAAACTTTCAGAGAAGAGTTAACACCACTACTTCTGAAGGTATTCCAAAGCATAGAAAATGAAGGAATACTACCCAACTCATTCTATGAAGCCACCATCTCCCTGATACCAAAACCAGGTAAAGACATTACAAAAAAAGAAAATTATAGACTTATATCCCTCATGAACATTGATGCAAAAATCTTCAACAAAATTCTAGCCAATAGAATCCAACAACACATCACAAAAATAATCCACCCTGATCAAGTGGGATTTATACCAGGTATGCAAGGCTGGTTTAATATCAGAAAAACCATTAATGTAATCCATCACATAAATAAAACAAAAGACAAAAACCACATGATCTTATCAATTGATGCAGAAAAGGCATTTGACAAAGTCCAACACCCATTTCTGATAAAAACTCTTACCAAAATAGGAATTGAAGGAAAATTCCTCAACATAATAAAGGGCAGCTATGCAAAGCCAACAGCCAATATCACTCTAAATGGAGAGAACCTGAAAGCATTTCCCTTGAGAACGGAAACCAGACAAGGATGCCCTTTATCACCGCTCTTATTCAACACCGTACTTGAAGTCCTAGCCAGGGCAATTAGGCTAGACAAAGAAATAAAGGGTATCCGGATTGGTAAGGAGGAAGTAAAGTTATCCCTATTTGCAGATGACATGATCTTATACACAGAAAACCCTAAGGAATCCTCCAGAAAACTACTGAAACTAGTAGAAGAGTTTGGCAGAGTCTCAGGTTATAAAATAAACATACAAAAATCACTTGGATTCCTCTACATCAACAAAAAGAACACCGAAGAGGAAATAACCAAATCAATACCATTCACAGTAGTCCCCAAGAAGATAAAATACTTGGGAATAAATCTTACCAAGGATGTAAAAGACCTATACAAAGAAAACTACAAAGCTCTACTACAAGAAATTCAAAAGGACATACTTAAGTGGAAAAACATACCTTGCTCATGGATAGGAAGACTTAACATAGTAAAAATGTCTATTCTACCAAAAGCCATCTATACATTTAACGCACTTCCGATTCAAATTCCAACGTCATATTTTAAGGGGATAGAGAAACAAATCACCAATTTCATATGGAAGGGAAAGAAGCCCCGGATAAGCAAAGCACTACTGAAAAAGAAGAAGAAAGTGGGAGGCCTCACTTTACCTGATTTCAGAACCTATTATACAGCCACAGTAGTCAAAACAGCCTGGTACTGGTACAACAACAGGCACATAGACCAATGGAACAGAATTGAGAACCCAGACATAGATCCATCCACGTATGAGCAGCTGATATTTGACAAAGGACCAGTGTCAATTAATTGGGGAAAAGATAGTCTTTTTAATAAATGGTGCTGGCATAACTGGATATCCATTTGCAAAAAAATGAAACAGGACCCATACCTCACACCATGCACAAAAACTAACTCCAAGTGGATCAAAGACCTAAACATAAAGACTAAAACGATAAAGATCATGGAAGAAAAAATTGGGACAACCCTAGGAGCCCTAATACAAGGCATAAACAGAATACAAAACATTACCAAAAATGATGAAGAGAAACCCGATAACTGGGAGCTCCTAAAAATCAAACACCTATGCTCATCTAAAGACTTCTCCAAAAGAGTAAAAAGACCACCTACAGACTGGGAAAGAATTTTCAGCTATGACATCTCTGACCAGCGCCTGATCTCTAAAATCTACATGATTCTGTCAAAACTCAACCACAAAAAGACAAACAACCCAATCAAAAAGTGGGCAAAGGATATGAACACACACTTCACTAAAGAAGATATTCAGGCAGCCAACAGATACATGAGAAAATGCTCTCGATCATTAGCCATTAGAGAAATGCAAATTAAAACTATGATGAGATTCCATCTCACACCAACGAGGCTGGCATTAATCCAAAAAACACAAAATAATAAATGTTGGAGAGGCTGCGGAGAGATTGGAACTCTTATACACTGCTGGTGGGATTGTAAAATGGTACAACCACTTTGGAAATCTATCTGGCGTTATCTTAAACAGTAAGAAATAGAACTACCATAAAAAAACTACCATACAACCCAGAAATCCCACTCCTGGGAATATACCCTAGAGATACAAGAGCCTTCATACAAACAGATATATGCACACCCATGTTTATTGCAGCTCTGTTTACAATAGCAAAAAGTTGGAAGCAACCAAGGTGTCCATCAATGGATGAATGGGTAAATAAATTGTGGTATATTCACACAATGGAATACTACGCATCGATAAAGAACAGTGACGAATCTCTGAAACATTTCATAACATGGAGGAACCTGGAAGGCATTATGCTGAGCGAAATTAGTCAGAGGCAAAAGGACAAATATTGTATAAGACCACTATTATAACATCTTGAGAAATAGTAAACCTGAGAAGAACACAGACTTTTGTGGTTACGAGGGGGGGAGGGAGGGAGGGTGGGAGAGGGTTTTTTATTGATTAATCAGTAGATAAGAACTGCTTTAGGTGAAGGGAAAGACAACACTCAGTACATGGAAGGTCAGCTCAATTGGACTGGACCAAAAGCAAAGAGGTTTCCGGGATAAAATGAATGCTTCAAAGGTCAGCGAAGCAAGGGCGGGCGTCTGGGGAACATGGTTTGTGGGGACTTCTAAGTCAATTGGCAATATCATTCTATTATGAAATCACTCTGCATCCTACTTTGAAATGTGGCGTCTGGGGTCTTAAATGCTAACAAGCGGCCATCTAAGATGCATCAATTGGTCTCAACCCACCTGGAGCAAAGGAAAATGAAGAACACCAAGGCCACACGAGAACTAAGAGCCCAAGAGGCAGAAAGGGCCACATGAACCAGAGACCTACATCATCCTGAGACCAGAAGAACTAGTTGGTGCCCGGCCACAATCGATGACTGCCCTGACAGGGAGCACAGCAGAGGACCCCTGAGGGAGCAGGAGATCAGTGGGATACAGACCCCAAATTCTCATAAAAAGACCAAACTTAATGGTCTGACTGAGATTAGAGGAATCCCGGCGGCCATGGTCCCCAGACCTTCTGTTGGCACAGGACAGGAACCGTCCCCGAAGACAACTCATCAGACATGAAAGGGACTGGTCAGCGCGTGGGAGAGAGATGCTGATAAAGAGTGAGCGAATTATATCAGGTGGACACTTGAGAGTGGGTTGGCAACTCTTGTCTGGAGGGGGGATGGGAGGATAGAGAGAGAGGGAAGCTGGCAAAATTGTCACGAAAGGAGAGACTGAAAGGGCTGACTCAAGAAGGGGAGAGCAAGTGGGAGTAGGGAGTGAGATGTATGTAAACTTAAATGTGACAGACTGGATTTGTAAACGTTCACTTGAAGCTTAATAAAAGTTTTTTTATAAAAGTTAATTAAAAAAAAAAAAAAACTAGACACATAAAAAAAAGAAAAGTATATAGCCATGCCTCATTCCTGTTCTCATCGTAGAGTCTGAGTTTATTCATTACTAATTATTACTCTTGTTGTTTTTATTCAGTCCCCCGTTAAAGATCTTCTTCACCTTTTTTTAGGTACCTTACCCTAACTGAATATTACAACTAAAATTTCTGTGATCGGAGAGGAAAAAACTTGGAGAGCAGCACTATTTAGAGATTACCCTCAGTCATGCTTTAAGTTGATAAAGACAGTACATTCATGAAATCGATTTCTTGAAGTTCCTACAAGAGATCACATAAAATTTAAGTTGATGGATTCTTCCACAATCTTTTTTTTTTTAGATTAATTTTATTTTTATTTATTTATTTTAGTACACATATTGTTTTATGACATTGGTTAACAAGCCCATGACGTGTCAACACTCTCCCTTCTCAAACTTGGGTTCCTTATTATCAGCTTTCCTGCTCCCTCCTTCTTTCTAGTCCTTGCCCCTGGGCTGGTGTGGCCCCTTTAGTCTCATTTAAAAAAATTTTTTTTTTAATGGAGCTGTCCAGTCTTTGGCTGAAGGGTGAAACCCAGAAGTGACCTCATTACTGAGCTGAAAGAGTGTTCGGAGGCCATACTCTCAGTGTTTCTCCAGTCTCTTTCAGGCCAGCAAGTCTGATCTCTCTTTTTGAGTTATAATTTTCTTCTATATTTTTCTCCAGCTCTGTCCTGGACCCTCTATTGTCATCCTTGTCAGAGCAGTCGGTGGTGGTAGCCAGGCACCATCTAGTTCTGCTGGACTCGGTCTGGTGGAGGCCAGGGTAGATGTGGTCCATTAGTCCTTTGGACTAATCTTTCCCTTGTATCTTTAGTTTTCTTCGTTCTTCCTTGCTCCCAAAGGGGTGAGCCCAGTGGAGTATCCTAGATGGCTGCTCACAGGCTTTTAAAACCCCAGACACTACTCAGCAAAGTAGAATGCAGAATATTTTCTTTATAAACTATGTTATGCCAGTTGAGCTAGATCTTTCCCGAGATTCCACATTCTTAAAACTTGGTCTTCATTCATATAGCACCTGGGTTAGATTTGAGTTAAGCATTGAAAGAGGAAATAATTGGCAGGGGATTGACTAATCTCTTTATTGATTCTGGAGTCCCAGGGCAAGTAGCTATGTATTATGCTTTCAATCACCTTCCCTCATCAAGTTACCATTTTGATACTTTTCTTACTTCTTTTCTCTCCATCACTACTTCAGTCATAATTACCAAAAAAAAAAAAAAAAGTTAACAGTTGCTATTGAGTTGATTCCAACTCATGGCAACCCTATGTGTGTCAGAGTAAAACCGTACTTCACAGGGATTTCAATGGTTGTGACCTTTCTTTGAAGTGCCTAGGTCTTTCTTTGAAGTGCCCCTGGGTAGATTGGAACTGTTAACCTTTCAGTTAGTAGCCGAGCGCTTAACCACTTGTGCCCCCAGTGACTCTTCAGTCACAATTATTCATGACTTAATTCATATAAGTAATCAAATAAAAAGCTTAGTTTTTCATTTCTTTGCCTCCTCACTTCCAATGTTCTTTACTTTTACCCTACTTCAGTCACTGAAAATATTATAAATAATATACTAGAATAACCTTTAGAATCTTGTTTTTAAGGATTCATTCTTGTATATCTAAGCTTGAGTTTTTCCAGTTAACTTTCCCTAGCATCCTCAGCTTCAACAATTCTTTGACATTAGGCCCTCTAATTCATCAACTTTTTTACCTTTTTCTGTATATTATCACCCTATCAACCAGGTTAGAAAATACGTTCCATCATTGTAATCACTCCTTCAATTTTACATTCCACTTTTGTGCTTCTCTCTTGATTGCACTAATGTAGTAAAGGTCCAATTCTTGTTAAATCCCACTCTATCTGCTTTGCATCTATACCTGAGCAACTGAACAAGACTTCCAAGAAACACACAACAATTTTCCTTGATCTTAGTTTAACCACGATCCTCAGGTGGGTTCTCAGCACATACTTCTATTCTGTGACGTATTTTTTTATCTTTCTTTTCCCAACACTTCTACCTCCTAAAATCAGAAGATCATTTTTCTTCCTATTTCATAGGAAGACAAAAGATGATTTCCACATTTTCCCACCACCAGAAATAACACTCACTGTCTTGGTCCCCACACGTTGTTCCCTCCCATTAGATTGGATGCTCTGCCATCACTCCAATTAAAATCAAATCCTCTGTTTCTGAACTGAGTCATATTTCCTTCCACTTACACAGTACCTTACTCTTGCAATTATATCCCTCTCTTCTGCCTCAAATAACTTTACCTCATCTGGTGGGATTTCCCACTGTTCTCACCATTTCCACCACCATCATCACAGCACTTGCACTACAGAAATAACCTCCTCACTGGTATTTCTGCGTCTCTCTTGCCTATTTAGTGCCTATTGCCCACAGAGCAGCCAGAATCATCGCCTTAAAAATATAAATCACATGATATCACAACTCTCAATGAATTCCTATTGTATAAGGAATACAATCAAAAGTCTTTACCACTGTATTATCTAGCTTTGAACCACTTCTTCAACTTCATCTTCTGCCTCTCACCCCTCTGGTTCATTTCATGCTAAATTTTTTAGTTCTTCTTTAATCATGAGTCTGTTTCTGCCTCAGAGTATTGTCCTTTGCTCTTTGGCCTCCCCCCAAACCATCACCTGGCTCACTCTCTGTAAAGATCTGTGCATGTTCAACTCCTACTTAAGTTGTACTAAACCATATATCTTTTTGAGCAAAGCCTTCATACTTCATGAGCCAAAAGAGTGGTTCACAGTTCTGGCTGCATATTAGAAACATCCAAGGATTTAAAAAAATTACTAATAACCAGGACCACCAACTGAACCAAAATTTATCAAATTGGAGCCTGGGAACTTGTATTTTTCAAAGCTCTTGGGGGACTTTTCATGTGAAGCCATGGCCAAGAGCTGTGTTAGAAATGGTGGATGTAGAAATGCTTAAGCCTAGGTTTCCTGTTTTTTTTTTTTTTCCTCCACTTCTTTTTTTTCCCCTTGCTTCAAATCCTCCTCTGATATTTTTTGTCTAGTAGGGAAGTAGTCATATGAACAAATAATAGCAACACAGTGCAGTAAATGCTACAACTGAAATAAAAACTGTTAATGGAAGATGAAGGCACTCTTCCTTATACAAAGGGAAGGAAAGATTTTAGAGAAATAAAATTTGCCATAGCCTGAAAATAATAACGAGTTTAGTCAAATGAAGAAGTGAGGGGAGAGCACTCTGGATAGAGAGGAAACAGCAATGGAAAAGACACAACCTTAGAAAAAATAGGCATATTTATGGAATAGTGAGAAATTCAATGTGAACTTCCTGTTATGAAGTCCTGGAGACGAGTTTGGGAAGTGGACCCTTGACTGACAGTTTGTCTAGAATGCTTTCCACATTCCTTTCTTCTTTTCTTAACAAACTTATATTCAGCTTAATATTATGCTCACTTCCCCTTTGTCACTCACATTGTGGCTCTGCCCATATCTGCGCTCTGTTGCATAGCAATATAAGTTCTTTTTTTTTTTCTTTAAACAATTCTTTTCAATTAAGTTGTACTTATTAAGTTCCTGCTTAAAAAAAAAAAATTTTTTTTTTTATGAACCAGGATCTGTAAACACACTTCATTTTATCATTTGTGCTAATATTTCTGAGTTATTTTAAAACTCCCAGACTCTTAAATCTTTCACTAACTCACCCTACAAATCCACTGTAAACTCTCTGAATTTTCAAAAGTGAGGCAGTACTTTCAGGTGCCTGAGGCAAAGGCTGCTGGGTGACAAACAAATACATGCCAGTTAAATATAAACAGTGGGGCTAAAGATGGAAGGAGCTTAGGGAAACCAATCTGTTCGAAAAGAAGGGAGGCTGGCATAGTTGTTTTAATGATTTAAATAAGAACTTACCTGGAAATATTCTGTTACATCCTTTCTAACTGCTCTTTACCTTCTTTTCTATTTGTAAGTCACAATTTGAGTCCACCTGTCTTATGTTTCATGGAGCACTATTTTTCTATTTTGCTGGACTTATTCTCTGGGAAAGACCTCCCTTTCTACCCTGTCTCTCCTTCTTTGCTTCTTCCCTGAGATACAACACATAAGTTTCCCTGTTACAGTGGGCTCTCAGACAAAAAAAAAAGTAAGGGAAATTCTGAACTCTATGGTTATATCTTCCAGGAACTTTGGGTACAGCCATGACTCTCAAGAGGTCTAGGAAGGAGGGAGGGTGAAAAAGTAGTTCATTAGGGGATCCCATTGGGCCTTTTATTCAGAGGAGAACAACATGATCTCAGAAATGGTTCTCAGAGGGAAAGGGATAATTTTGACCATTCCAGGTTTTCTTGTAATGATATAATGATGGTGCTGTGGGACTTGTGTTCTTGGTTTGGTGGATGCCTGTAGAAATAGCTTTAACCCTTTAATAGAGGCATTTTAATAAGGACATGCTTCAATAGACGATAGTCTATAGTCCTTATGGAAAACAATTATTGCAGCTTGTGAAGAAATTCAAATACTTTTGTGCCATGTAATGGGTTTCTCATTATATTTGGCCTTTCTAGCTCTGAGTTTGTACTTCTGTGAAGATGACTTGCTAGGCCACCCTCTTGGAAAGGGATTGAGCAGTTTACTACGAAAATAAGGTGGGTAAAAAATTGCAAGGATTGGACAGTTTACTTTGCAAATAAGATGCCTGTGGCCTACCTAGAGGATTGGTCAGTTTGTGGTCTGGATGGGAGGAGTAGATTTATAAGAGGACCGATCCCACAGAGGTTAAGGGGGACTTCACTAATATTAAGAAGAAGAGCCTAGAGCAGAGTGTGTCCTCTGGGCCCAGGGTACTTGTGTTGAGAACTGCCTAAACCCAGGAAACAGAGAGCTATAACCCTGGAGACAGCACGAAACAGCACAAGATAACATGAGCAGCAAGAACCAGGAGACTGGTGCAAGACTGCTGTAAGGAGCTTCCTGGCCCCTCAAGCAAGGTGCCTCCAGTGGGCTTGCTGACCCACAGAGCAAGAAAGCTGACTGCCTTCAGGTAGGAGGCTTGCTAGTGGAGTGGGATGCCTCTAGGCACTTGACAATGAAGCCGAAGAGCTAAAACTTTTGCCCAAGTAGCTGAGAGCTGCCTTGGTTGGAAACTGTCCTGACTGACAAATTATATCCTATCTCCTGAGTTGTTCCTGTTACTTTCGAGTTGATCCTGATCCTGAATTGTAACTTAGCAGTTCCCTAATATACCCCATAATTGTGAGTATGGTCTGTGAGTTCTATGTGGCCATTGCAACAAATTATTAAACCAAGCAAAGAAGTAGAGAGTGCTGTGGGAGTGACAGCTAGTGTCAGAATTGATAAAAAGTTTGGAGAGTGGAGCTATGTCTTATTTCCACATCATAGGAATCAGCTTTGGGCTGAATTAGATGGGTTCTGGTGCCACTAAGTTATATTCTGTGCCGTTATAAGAAGAGTAAAAAGAGATTGATTTGGCAAATGGTGATTAATACAAAGTCAATTTTTTTACACCCAAATATCTTCATAATGAATCTATCTGCATAATGATTGTTGAAAAGAGTAGAGCAATTGTTCTTTCTTAAACTTTAGTATGAATCAGAATTACCTTGAGGGTTTGTTAAAACTCAGATTGCTGAGCCCCACCCCCAGCATTTCTGATTCAGTGGGTGAGGCTCAAGAACTTATATTTCTAACAAGTTCCCAGAGCCCTGGTGGCAAAGTGGTTGTGAGCACAGCTGCAAACCAAAAAGGCCCCCAGTTTGAATCCTTGGGCACCCTATGGGGCAGTTCTACTCTGTCCTATAGAGTCCATGAGTCAGAATTAACTCAGTGGCAACAGGTAACAAGTTCCCAGATGATGCTGATGCTGCTGGTCGGAGAGCCCCACTTTGAGAAGCATTGGACTAAATCACTGCCAGTTGTGTCCTGGGCACTGCCTATGGGAAGTATTTTCAAGTTTTAGATGATAACACATTTATGGTTACTTGCAGCTAGAATGTTGATGAAAACTCTCAAGACTCTCAAGTCTCCATTTCTAATTTGAAGTTTTTTTTTTTTTGCTGTTTGTGTGATTGCATTCTTTCCCACTCTTGTCAGTATAGGAACAGCTTTCTGGTGCTGCCTCTACCCTATAACACCAGTGGTTCCTTAGGGAATTCTGGATTTTGCTGTTAAACACCCTTCCTTTTTGATAAAGATGGTAAATAATTTTGTTGTTCTTTATTTTGAGATGAAGGAGATAGTGATAACTCTCTGGGGAAATCTGCTTGGTTGTATTAGCTTTGTAGAGCTGCTGTAACAAATCTTCACAAACTGGGTGACTTAAAACCAGGGCTTTAAACCAGTTTGAAATAGTTCAGTCATAGCAGATAGAAACAAGGGCAGCATACTCATTGCATAGCAACCAAATCTCTCACCCCTTGGAGTAGCAAACAGGTAGCTGTGCCCCCTAATCAAAGATGGCAGCTGAGGGCATCCACATTTGAAGCCCTCCTTAAAACAAAAGAAGTTTATCCTCTCACAGTTTCAGAGGCCAGAAATCTGAATCAAGGTGTTGGCAGAGTCACATTACCTTTTGAGGCCCTGGGAGGCTTTGGTGGTTGTCAACATTCCTTGCTTTGAAAGTGGATTACTCCAATCTTTGCCTCCATGGGCACATTGCCTCCTCCTCCTTTCTTTTTCGTTTGCTCTCTGTCTTAAATATTCCTTTGTCTTTGTCTCATAAGGGTACTGCCATTGGACTCAGGGCCTGCCTGAATAATCCAGAATAGTCTCCTCATCTCTAGATCCTCAAATTAATTACAGCTGCAAAGACCCCCTTTTGAAATCAGGTAACATTCATAGGTTCCAGAGATTAGGACATTGGGCATATCTTTTTGGGAGCCACCATTCAACCCACCGCAACAGTATTAAGAAATTTTTATTATTTTGTGCTGTTACTGTTGGGTAATATTTGTACCCCTCTCAACCAAGAATTACCTTTAACAAATTCTTAATTGCATAATTAAATGCACGATATACTTACGAGTCATAAAATAAATCTAATGTCCTAAGTGCAATAGGAAAGATTCCTTGTGGTGCAGTGGTTAAATCCTCAGCTGCTAACCAGAAGGTCCATGGCTCTAACCGCCCAGCCACTCAGCAGGAGAAAGATGTGGCAGTCTGCTTTCATAAAGATGACAGTCTCGGGAACCCTACAGGGCAGTTCTACACTGTCCTACAGTGTCACTATGAGTCAGAATCAACTCAATGGAAAGAGGTCTGTGGGGTAAGTGCAATAGAGAGAAGAAATACAAGAAAAAATACAATAAGCCATATGTCTTTCAATATGTAATACTCAGGTGCTACAATAATAGACCAAAAAAAAAATAATAGAAGACCTAATAAATAAGTCAGGAAGTTGGTCTCTATAAATAGGACAATTACAAACGCAAACTGATGTTGGAGACGCAAATATAACATGCTGCATTGCCATCATGCTGCTTTAGCATCTCTTGGTAATGTTCTGAACAAAATAAGGTAGATTTAATCCTCAATTTAAGCTAGTGTCATAGGACACAGGTTTGCCATGAGTCAGAATCAACTCAGTGACAATTAGTTTTTTGCTTTGGTCATAGGAAATTTCAGTGAATATTAAAACCACACAGGACTGTATGGGTTATTGTTTAGCAAGTATTACTCTCCCTTCCAACCTGGGTGGCAGGAGTTCTAGTGGCACACTGGTAAAGTGCTTGGCTGCTAGCCTAGGTGTTAGCAGTTCAAAGTCACCAGCCACTCTGTGGGAAGAAGGTATGGCAGTCTGATTCCATAAGGATTACAGCCTAGTAAACCCTATGGGGCAATTCTACTCTGTTCTATAGGGTCGCTGTGAGTCAGAATCGACTCCATGGCAACAGTTTTTGGTTTTGGTTCAAACTGGATGGAATGTACTTCCCTACCCCATTATATGGGGCTTGACCCTGCTCCTCAAGGTTAAGGCTAAAGACCTCCAGGCTGCCATTCTGTCTAAAACTTCTGACACCAACTGTGATAAATTTGTCAAACTGCAAAGTGTGAGAGAACAGTCCCCACAAAACTGTTTTCACTTCATACATCATCTCCAAGTTTGAGATCCTCAGGGTTATAAATCTGTGGGTTCCCATGACTACCCTCAGTTTAGGTAATTCACTAGAATGATTTATAGAATTCAAGAAAATGTGATACTTATTATTATGAGTTGAATTGTGTCCCCCCAAAATATGTGCTGAAGTTCTAACCTCTGGTTCCTTTGAATGGAAACAGGGTCTTTGCAGGTGTAATTGGTTAACATGAGGTCTCTCTGAAGTAAGATAGGTCAAAATTCAATATGACTAGTGTCCTGATAAGAAGAGGAGAAGAGACACAGACACAGAGAGATGCAGAGGGAAGAGATTCATGTGAAGATAGAGGCAGAGATTGGAGTTATGGTCTCAAAAGGCAAGGAATAACTCAGTCTGCCAAAGCTAATGGGAACACGAAAAAAAGTCTTCCCCGAAAGCTTTCAGAGAAAGATGGCCCTGTTAACATCTTGATTTCAGTCTCCTGTCTTCATGAGACAATGAATTTCTGTTTTTTCAACACAACCAATTTGTGGTATTTTGTTATGGCAGCCCTAGAAAACAAATACACTATGATTACAGTTTTATATAGCAAAAAGGATACAAATAAGAACCAGTTAAAGGAAGAGATGCATACAGCAGAATCTGGGAGGGTTCCAAATGCAAAACTTCTGTCATCTTCAGGGATGCATCAATGTGTAGCCTAGGTGAGCCTCACCTGCATTTTTATTGGAGTTTTGTTACATAGGCAAATGAATTATTTCTTTAATAAGAATTAGCAAAAAAGCTGGTTCCTATGAGGTGGAGGTTAAATATCCACTTGTCCAAGCTGCTAAACCATTCTATCATCTCTAACGCCAACTACTCCCTCAACTCGGAAGTAACAGGAGCAACTCAGGAGAAGGATATAGTTCATCCATCAGGACCTCTTCCAACCAAGAAAGCTTTCAGCTCCTTCTCACGTGTGCCCTCAGGCAGTCCCTTTGCTTGGGCTTACTGCCACTGGGCCCCACTTTGGCCTACTGCTGCTGGGCTCTGCCTTCTCTTAGCCACCTCTCGCCACCTTGTGCTATTTCGTGCCACCTGCAGTGTTACAGATCCTTTTTCTCTTTCTCTTTCTGTCTGTCTCTCTCTCTAAAAACCTCTGTCAGGCAAGCTGCTTATAACATCTTCCTTATCAATTTCAAGATGTGGTCCCCAGCAAGAGCACAAACTAACCAATCCCCTAGGTATACCACAGTTACTTACTTTGCATAGTAATTGACCAATCCCTGCAAGGGTTTTACACACCTTTTTTGCAGAGTAAACTGTTCAATCCCTTTGCAAGATTGTGGCCTAGCAAACCATCTTGGCAGAACTGGAAACCCAGAGCCAGAAAAAACATATATAAAGAGAAATCCACTGCCTTGCAATAGTCATGGTTGACTGGATCATTACCCATGTGGTTGAACTCAGTCTACAGCTTCCTTCCATCCCTGTGGCTCAAAGTCCCCGCCATCAAGTGACTGGTCTTTCTGGTATGGCCAATCCCCACCCTAAAACTATCTCTGTGGCTAGACCTTCACTGAGTCATCTTGTTAGCACAAATTATCAGGTGCCCACCAAGAGGCACCTCTTTAGTATAAGCTATCAGGTGTGATCTGAGGGGCCCACCATGAGTAATAAAGATATTTCTTTCACTTAGGAAAGTCCGAGGGTTTAGAGGTTATTCCCAGGGCTGGGGACAAAGGTCAGACCTCTCTTTGGGCTGAGGCCAAATTCCTTATTACACACCTTGAATTGTATTGAGCCTGTTGGCAGACATGACAGAAGCAGAGGCCTTAAATGTGCTTGCGTGGTTGTGTAGCAGAGATCTTGTGCACCAGAGACCTGCTATTAGAAGAGTATGCACCAGGTAGGTTCTGCTTCTTCAGCTAGGGGCCCAGAGTGAAAATACATTAGCTTACACTAATTCAACTCAAGTACTGGAGCCAAACCCAGACAATCTGCCTCATGTAGCAGAATCATCCAGCTAAGCCCAGAATATTGCTCTTATTGAGAGCTTCTGTTGCAGAAAAATACCAAATATTTTAAACATGAGGTAACTATTTTGCAAATATCACAGATCATTCATTAATTCATTTAACAAATATTTACTTATAATTACCCATAAGTTCAGTACTGGGCTTAGCATTAAATATAGAGTGGCGAAGAAAATAGACCTCCTTCTTTTCATTTGTCATTGCAGTTGTTAGGTACCATCGAATCAGTTCCAACTCATAGCCACCCCATGTACAACAGAAGAGAACACTGCCCGGTCCTGCACTATCCTCACAATAGTTGCTGCGCTTGACTCCACTGTTGCAGCTACTGTGTCAATCCATCTCATCGAAGGTCTTCCTATTTTTTTTTGATCTTCTACCTTATCAAGCATGATGTCCTTCTCCAGGGACTGGTCCCTCCTGATAACATCCTCTCTTCTAAGGAGCACTCTGGTTGTACTTCTTCCAAGACAGACTTGTCAATTAGTTGTATATTCTTTATTCTTCACCAACACCATAATTCAAAGGCATCAATCCTTCCTTGGTCTTCCCTATTTATTGTCCAGCTTTCACATTTATATAAGGCTATTGAAAATACCACGGCTTGGGCCAGGAGCACCTTAGTCCTCAAAATGACATCTTTCCTTTTCAACACTTTAAAGGGGCCTTTTGCAGCAGATTTGCCCAGTGCAGTATGCCCTTTAATTACTTCACTGCTGCTTTCATGGGTGTTGATTTTGGATTCAAGTAAAACAAAGTCTTTGACCACTTCAATATTTTCTGCATGTATCATGATGTTTCTTATTGGTACAGTTGTGAGGATTTTTGCTTTCTTTGTCTTGAGGTTTCATCCATACCGAAGGCTATAGTCTTTGAACTTCATCAGTAAGTGCTTCAAGTCCTCTTCACTTTTAGCAAGCAAAGTTGTGTCATTTGCATATAGCAGATTGTTGATAAGTCTTCCTCTAATCCTGATACCCCATTCTTCTTATAGTCCAAATTCTTGGATTATTTGCTCAGCATACAGACTTTGTTATGCTCAGCATAACAAAAAAGATAGAATCCTTATGCATACCTTTCCTGATTTTAAACCGCACAGTTCTGCTTGAACAATTGCCTCTTGGTCTATGTACAGGTTCCTCATGAGTGCAATTAAGTATTCTGGAATTCCCATTCTTTGCAATGTTATCCATAATTTGTTATAATTTGCACAGTCAAATGCCTTTGCATAGTCAATAAAACGTAAGTTAACATCTTTCTGGTATTCTCTTCTTTCAACCAAGATCCATCTGACACCAGCAGTGATATCCCTGTTCCATGTACTCTTCTGAATCTGACTGGAATATTTTGGCAGTTCCCTGTTGATGTACTACTGCAAACGCTTTTGAATGATCTTCAGCAAAATTTTACTTATGTCTGATATTAATGATAGTGTTCAATAATTTTCACATTCAGTTGAATGACCTTTCTTTGGAATGGGCGCAAATATGGATCTCTTCCTGTAGGTTGGCCTGGTAACTGTCTTCCAAATTTCTTGGTATAGATGAGTGGTCACCTCCAGCACTGTATCCATTTATTGAAATGGCTCAATTGGTATTCTGTCAGTTCCTGGATCTTTGTTTTTCATCAATGCCTTCAGTGAAGCTTGGACTTCTTCCTTCAATACCATCGGTTCGTGAGCACATGCCACCTCCTGAAATGGCTGAACATGGACTGATTTTTTTTTGGTAGAGTGACTCTGTGTATTCGTTCTGTCTTCTTTTGATGCTTCCTGAGTCGTTAAATATTTTGACCATAGAATCCTTGAAAATTGTAACTCGATGCTTGACTTTTTTCTTCAGTTCTTTCAACTTTAGAAATCTCTGTCACAGTGTAATATATTTTCTGAATTGAACATCAGATAATGATTTGACTCCATCCTTCCAGGATATATGATATATATGTGTGTGTGCGTGCATGTGTGTGTCTGTATCCTTTTGCTATATATACAACAACATATATGTTTAAAATAAAGTTTGTCTTTCTGAAATTTTTCTCTGCTCTGTATTTGTTGTTTTTCTTTGGATCCTTATCTCTCTATGTATAACATAAAGACATTTTATGAAACGTTTATGCCTCCAGGCTATCCTACTTTTCCAGAAAACTTTGGGCAGGTAGATTTTTGGTGGGGAATCAAAATATGGAATACAATGGTATATGATTTTTAATGCTTAGTTACACTAGTTAAAAAAATTACAATATCTCTAGTAGCCTGCAATATCCAGAAACGTACTAAAAATGCAGATATAGTAAATGCAGTTTAGCCTACCCACGTTGACACACCACAAAGCTATTATATCATCCATGAAATGTGCCATCCAGGACTTTTCCCAGAACTTGTTGAAAGGTAGACTTGATTTGGGGGATGGATAAAGGAATTACAGAATTTATTTCCTCCTTGTTTTATTTGTGTATTTCTCTTTTAATTAATAGAAGAAAGGTGACTTAGAAGTTTTTTTGGATACACTTTTATCTCTAGACAGCTAAGAAGTTTCAGGGTGGGGTTCTGGGAAAGATATCTCATTTCAGACCTGCTGTGCTCTATGTTTTAAAGTTGACTTATTAAAAATGTTTGCGTTAGCTACGTTGTCCAATAGAATTCAACAGAGTGCAGACTAGATAGCAATTTGGGAAGAAAATCCAAAAATTATATATATTTGTTGTTGTTATGTGCCATTGAGTTGGTTCCAACTCATAACGATCATATAGGACTGAGTAGAACTGCTCCATAGGGTTTCTAAGGAGTGACTGGTGGATTTGAACTGCTGACCTTTTGGTCAGCAGTCAAGCTCTTAGCCACTATACTACCAGAGCTGGGTAGTAGTGGCATAGTGGTTAAGTGCTAAGGCTGCTAACCAAAAGGTTGGCAGTTCAAATCCATCAGGCATTCCTTGGGAAGTTTATGGGACAGTCCTACTCTGTCCTATAGGGTCACTATGAGTTTGAATCGACTCAGTGGTCATATATACATATAATGTATAATATACATATATATATATTATTCATTTGCTTACAGCAGTGGTTCTTAAAGTATGACCCCTTGGCCAGTAGCATCAATATCACTTGGGAACTTATTAGAAAGGCAGATTTTAAGGCCCTGCTTCAAATTTACTGAATCACAGTCTCTGGGGTTGGAGACTAGGAATTTATGTTTAACAACTGCTACAGGTAATTTTGAAGCATGCTAAAGTTTGAGATCACTAACTTACAGAGTCTCTCAGGAGCTAAAATCAAAAGTATACAGCTGACCAGAAATCAGATCTGGTTCAGGTGCTGGGGACTCCTCACAGTCAGGAGAGATGTTTCAAAATGTGGTATGCTCACCAGAGAAGCATTTGAAAAGGTTGTGCAAGACCAGGTCCTGAGGTGAGTGATGGAAGAAGCCACAGCACTGCACAGACAGTTCTTGAAAGTGACTGTGCATAATGTGGGGTTCTAGATGGTGGGAAAGGATGGTTTTCTGTGACTAGGTGTTTAAGACACTTGTTCATGATCGGAAGAAGGCTCGGGACATGTGTTGGAGTAAACTATATGATTGGTGAGGTTATACAAAATACATGTTGTGTGTATGGAGATATCAGTCCCAAAGTGAGTTAGTCATATAGAAAGCTAGGTTGTGGGTTTCAGGCAAAGGAGCTGTCTGACCATACAGTTTAGCAAGATAAGCACAATGGATAGGTTCTCAGTAAAGGACACCAGGAGATGGAAGGTTTGGCAGTGTTTAGTGCATACATCTCAGGTTTTCTTGGTTCCCAAAATAATGACCTCATATGGCGAGAAACTGCCTTTAGCAAGTTATGTTTCCTAGACCTTACACATGGGTACAATTTTCTATTGAGTTCCTTTACCATCTTGGCACATCTTGTGCAGGTAACACATATTTTTGAATAAATGGAAAGTCATCTTGCAAAGCCAACCATGCTGCAGCTAAGAAAAAATGGTCAGTCTAAGACATTTGATGTAAACACTCTGTGATAGCAGATTCCCAGGAACTGGGAATAGCAGAACTTGCCAGGGATTACCACGAGGGTATTTATGTTGTGGAATCTTTGAGAAAAGGTGTCGCATTGGAAACAGAGAGCAATACAGATGAGGGACCTAAGCATTTGGAGTCTGAGTGGCCCCAACACGTTAGGATCTCTAGCTTAACCTCTTTGTCTTTATATATTATATACATATACAGAATATGTATTTCCTTATTATAGCTATACCTAATACACACACACACACACACACGCACACACACGTATACACGTCCTTTATCTTGTTATTTGGTCAACCAGAAGAGACAAGCTTGGATGCCCAGTTTCCTGGGGAACACAGAATCTCCCTAGGAGGAGATGTTGAAAGCTGGATGCCCTAGCCTTAAACCCAGTACAACCCACTAAACTCCCAAGAGGGGCTGTAAGACAGGCTTCATCTATATAACAGCCTGTTGGTCCAGTGTTCATATAGTTGAGAGTGGGCAGAGACTAGTGATGCAAGACTTGCAATCTTCTGAAGGTGCTTTCACAATTATGTGTCTTTTTGTTTCTGCAGTCCTGGAGTCATGTGAGTTTGGGCTATGGGGAGTCCCTGAAATAGGCATTTCTTAGTCTTTAAGAGAAGTGTATCTGTGAAACTGGAAGTGGGAAGGCTGCTGTAAAGCTGGGCGGATGAGACTTAGAGGCCAGGAAAGGGAATTTCACTGAATAAATCTCTGAGTAGTCTGGTTTGGAGTTTTAGTTAGCAATCCTCCTAACACAGGAGTGTTAGTTTGGCATTAGGCTGAGTGGTTGAAAGAGATGCAGAGTGGGGAGTTAAGAATAATGGAAAAATCAAGTGACATGTCAACCATATCAGGGAAATGAAAGGCATTGTAAAGAAATTTTGAGTCACTTTTTATGATATTCCTGAAATTACTTACAACAAATACATATGCACCAAGCATCTAAAAGAAATTTGCATCCCTAGTGACATATATAGACATTGCAGAGATCAGTAGTGGGGAACTGGGTAGGAGAAATCAGCAGAAACTTCATAAGTACCTTGAGCTCTTTCATGGTCTAGTGTTCTCCCAAAGGGCAGAGGCAGACCAAACCCAGCTCTCCTTTTGGACAGAGAGTTAAAGCCTTTGATTTTGGTGTGGGGTCAGGAAAAAAAAAGTCTTCTCCATCACCACTCCTTCTCCAAATTGTGGTGCTGGAGCTTCCATCTTTCTGAGGGCCTTAGTTTTAATGTCACAATAAAAATCAGTTAGAGATTTAATCAAAAGGGACAGGCTCAAACAGAGGTGTGAGTGAGAATTGTCACAACTATTTTTCAAGGAGTTATTTATGTATAAGTGATGGTGTGAGAAGGCAGACTCATTCCTGTAGTGGGGTGGGATGGTGGTGGGAATGAGTGAGGGGAAGAGTGCATGGCCTTGCGAAAGGGGCTGGTGTGTATACAGGGTAGGTTGCTTAGGAAGAAAAGACTGTAGAAACTGCAAGTAATTTTCACTTAAAAAGAAATTAGAGGCTAAGCTAGCCAAGTAATATGTGGTAATCTATGCTCAGTACAGTTACCAAAGGAAAAAGAAGTCATAAAGCATAGAGTCCGAGACCTAAAGAGCAAGATGTTACTTCAAAGAGAATCAATAAGTTAAACCTCCTGGGTATGGGTAAGTGAATTTATGAGAAGACTGAAAAGTGTAGGCAGGTGTGATATAAGCTTACATGTGAGGGGGAGAATGGAGTGGTTTAGTGAGAGAGACTTCCCTGCTTTTGCATTCTGACTCCAGCTCCATTGTCCCTGTTGAGCCACTCAGCTGAACGATAGTCCGTATTATTTCAGTGAGCAAACACAGGTCATAAAAACCAGAGGTGAGCACAGCTAGTGTGGTAAAGAGGAGCCAGGAAACTGTTTTCAAGTCTCCAAATGATTTTCATGTGACCCTGAGGATATGCAGAAAATATATATATATATAACCCACTACACATATATATCAAGAACATTTCTTTTATGCATTTGGTACTACAGTGGAACAAATTACATTGGGCAGAAACTAGTTACTCATAATATAAATATTTTAACTAAGATTAGATTCTAATTGTTAAGCAAATTGCAGTGATAATTTTGCATGAGACATTAAATTATTTTCTATTAAAATCATGGTAATGATAATAGTAAATGACATTTATTAGCATCTTTATGGACTAAAAGCTGTACTAGCTATATTCTTTGAATTCCTCAAACCTGAAAAAGTATTATTATTTCTATTTACAGTGCAAGAAACTTGAGGATTCGAGAAGAAATTAATCCAGGTAACAGTTCAATCAAGAAGCTGTTGTTGTTACTAAGTGCTGTTGAGTTGATTCTGACTCATAGCAACCCTATGTACAACAGGACGGAACAGTGCCTGGTCCTGCACCATCCTCACAATCCTTGCTATGTTTGAGCCTGTCATCGTAGCCACTGTGTTAATCCGTCCTGTTGATGGCCTTCCTCTTTTTTGCTGACCTTCTACTGTACCATCACCAAGAAGTAAATACAGCGTTTTGTTTTTTTCCCAAATTTTTGGTTCCAATAACTACACTTGTTTTATCACCATACTTTGATGCTCTAGAAGAGCCAAAACTTACCGTCTCTAATATACCCTACTTCATCAAAGAATATGTGAAGGCAAACATAAAAGTTGGAGTATGCTGTTTCCTGTATATTAGTTGGAGGTCTAGAGAGTTCAAATCACATCAATAATGGTCATGGTTAAATTCCCCAAGCCTTGTTGGCCAAATTCAAATTTTCATCTTGATGTGATTGTCCTTAGAGAAGATGATATTCTAGGTCAATTGATTTAAATCCTAGATTTTTGTTGTTTTTGTCCTCCCATGAATAAGCTAACAGAGCAATGTGTCTAAAAAGACCGTTCATATGCACCCCCAGATACCAGCCAGATCTATCCATCTCTTCTCTAGCGATCATGCAGTTTATCGCCCGTGAGCTGTGATTAGGATAGCACTTTTAACCAAGCTCCTCTACTTCTGTTAGTCCCTATGTCTGTGAGAGCAACAGCAATAATTGATTTTGGTAATAAATGTATTTGGGCTGTCTAGGACAGTCTCTGGAGAAGGACATCATGCATGGTAAAGTAGAGGGTTAATGTAAAAGAAGAAGACCCTCGGTGAGATGAATAGACACAGTGGCTGGAAAATTAGCTCAAACATAGCAAGGGTTGTGAGGATGGCACAAGACCAGGCAGTGTTTTATTCTATTGTACCTAAGGTCGCTATGAGTCAGAACAGACTCGGTGGCACTAACAGCAGCAACAACAACAATATTGTTCTCTTAAGCACAGCTACACAAGAAGTAAGGAACTTCTGTGTGGTCCAAAAATGGAGGGACAAGCTCTTAATTTTTTTTTTTTTTCCCAGTGATTATAGACACAGTATCTGGGCCAGTAAGGAATAGAAGAGTTTCTTTCTCTTCCCAGATGATATATACACACCTAGAGTAGAAAGAACTGTGGCAAGGAGTTGATTCTTCTTCGATACCTATTTTCTACTTCCCATATTTCCCGGAATCGGTGGTCATTTTGTACTGCTCATTCATCTAGAATAGGGTTAGCTAGAAAGAAGGTGCACATGAAATATGGTTAAATAAATGGATATGAACTTCTCAGCAGTGAAGTTGTCATTCCCATTATGAAAACTTCCAGTTAAAATGATTTCTCAGTTTTTATTCTACCCCATCATGGTTCACATGCTCTACATAATTCCTTTAACCTTAAGTATTCTTTGTTGTGGCCTGTGTCCACTTAGGAACTGTGGGTATGGGAAACGAGGGATAAATGAGAGGGAAGAATAAAGGTCTCTCCACAAATGATTCATTACTGTCCTGGAACAAATGAAGGTTGATCTATAAAATCACTTCTTGATGTTAAGGAAGCGTAAGATGGAGAAGAATTTGTCTGCATCCTTTCTTTGAAATCATCAAGCACTAGAGACAGAAAATGAATGAATGATTGACCCAGGAGTGGGATGGGAAAGGGAGGAATTTTCTGTTTCACAGATGGAATTAAGTCCTAAAAGAGGAAACTTCAACAACTTGGGGAAAGGTAACTGGATGTGAGAGTGAAATGCGTCTTAAGCCATTTTGGATGAGGGTTGAGCAAGGACATGTGAAAATATCTGTTGATTAGCAAAAGGGTAGCTGCTTCTAAGGTAGTCTTAAGATCAGGAATAACTACCAAGCACTGAGCCCCAAAACAGAACCCATTCCAAATGGAAAGACAAGAACAACATCCAACTTCATCCAGTGAACTGTGCTTGCAGTTTATGTTCTGCAGTGGTGGTCTCACCTAATCTCTTTCCTTTTACCACACTCTATAAAAGTGTGTATGTGTGTGTGTTCAGGTATATTCCTGGAAAAGAATAAGATGAACAGGTTTGGTTCCTTTCTTTGAGGACAATTGGCCTTAACCAGGAGACAATTCTAGTTTATTTAAATGATGATTTGCACAATTGCTCACATTTATTTATTTAACAAGCATTATGCGTCAGGTACTGTTCAAAATCTTTTACAAATATTAACCCATTTGATCCTTTCAACAACTCTAGGGAATTGTTGTTGGGTGCGGCCAAATCGATTCCGACTCATAGTGACCCCATGTGACAGAGCAATACTGCCTTATAGGGTATTCTTGAATGTAATTTTTTTTTTTTAATTTTTATTGTGCTTTAAGTGACATGACAGTTTACAAATTAAGTCAGTCTCTTACACAAACGCTTATATACACCTTGCTATATACTCCCCAATTGCTCTCCCCCTAGTGAGACAGCTCACTCCTTCCCTCCACTCTCCCTTTTCGTGTCCATTTCACCAGCTTCTAACCCCCTGTACCCTCTCATCTCCCCTCCAGGGAGGAGATGCTAACTTAGTCTCAAGTGTCCCCCTGATCTAAGAAGCTCACTCCTCACCAGCATCCCTCTCCAACTCATTGTCCGGTCCAATCCATGCCTGAAGAGTTGGCTTTGTGAATGGTCCCTGTCCTGGGCCAACAGAAGGTCTGGGGGCCATGACCACCGGGGTCCCTCTAGTCTCAGTCAGACCATTAAGTCTGGTCTTTTGACGAGGATTTGGGGTCTGCATCACAGTGCTCTCCCGCTCCCTCAGGGGTTCTCTGTTGCATTCCCTGTCAAGCAGTCATTGGTTGTAGCCAGATAGCATCTAGTTCTTCTGGTCTCAGACTGATGTAGTCCCTGGTTTATGTGGCCCTTTCTGTCTCTTGGGCTCATAATTACCTTGTGTCCTTGGTATTCTTCATTCTCCTTTGATCCAGGTGGGTTGAGACAAATTGATGCATCTTAGATGGCCGCTTGCTAGTGTTTAAGACCCCAGATGCCACTCTCCAAAGTGGGATGCAGAATGTTTTCTTAATAGATTTTATTATGCCAATTGACTTAGATGTTCCCTGAAACCATGGTCCCCAGCCCCCATCCCTGCTACGCTGGTCTTCGAAGCATTCAGTTTATTCAGGAAACTTCTTTGCTTTTAGTTTAGTACAGTTGTGCTGACCTCACCTGTATTGTGTGTTGTCTTTCCCGTAACTTAAAGTAGTTCTTATCTACTATCTAATTAATGAATACCCCTCCTCCCCTCACAACCATCAAAGAATATTTTCTTCTCTGTTTAAACTATTTCTCAAGTTCTTATAATAGTGGTCTTATACAATATTTGTCCTTTTGGAACTGGCTAACTTTACTCAGCATAATGCCTTCCAGATTCCTCCATGTTATGAAACGTTTTAGATTCATCACTGTTCTTTATAGATGGGAAGCATTCCATTGTGTGAATATACCATAATTTATTTATCAATTCATCCGTTGTTGGGCACCTTGGTTGCTTCCATCTTTTTGCTATTGTGTACAGTGCTGCAGTGAACATGGGTGTGCATAAAGGCTCTTATTTCTCTAGGGTATAGTGGGATTACTGGGTCATATGGTAGTTCTATTTCTAGTTTTTTAAGGAAGCGCCAAATCAATTTCCAAAGTGGTTGTACCATTTTAGACTCCCACCAGTAGTGTATAAGTGTTCCAATTTCTCCACAGCCTCTCCAACATTTATTGACAATGTATTGATATGGATATAACCTAAAGTCTCTGGCTGGGATTGGAAACATTTTTCTAGGCCATTTTTGGTGTGTCATTATGACTTGTATTTGACCTTGGTGGCTGAGGGCTGGGGGCTGAGGAGGCCTGATTTTGTCTCTCCCTACCTACCTTTTAACTCAAGGTAGATGAAAAGATTAGCCCAATCTGATTTATTTATATATGTTTAAATTGACAGAGGCATTTTGAAAGGCTATCTACTCAATAAATACCAAAGCTCTGTAGCAATTTTATAAATGAATCCATCAATTCTTAGCTAGGGAGACTGAGGGCTGGAGAGAGTCATCTCAATTCCTTTACACGTGTTTAACTGTACCTAGACATTTTGAAAGACAAAAGATAACTAATTTCTTTCTCTTTTGTTGTTCTGAAACTTCTACTTAAGACAAAACTATCATTTTTCTTTAAATAAAACACAGTTTATATAATACCTAGCTTAAGTTACTTAGAAAGATTTTGCTTTTAAGACTGACATACAGAACACAAAGATCTTGGTGTACTTTTCAAATAGAACAATTTATATCAAAATTCCTCTATGTAGCTACCAAAAGCCTAAATCATAAGATGGACACAAGATGCAGTTTTTCTAGACAAGGAAAGAACTGAGGTTCTAAGACAGACTTAAAAAAAACAAAAAACAACAATTCTAAGCCATAGCCTCTAACCTGATGTAAGTCAGAAACTTAAGACACAATGCTCTAGACCAGAAGCAAGTTTGTAGAACAAAAGCAGACAGAAAGATCACATAAACTCACTAAACAATACCACACAAAACACGGATATGGGGATCCTAGTTTCTAGAAGTATGTATAGTAATTTTTGGTAAGATCTACTCAATTCAATGGAAAAAAATAGGTTCTAGATAAAACTTATTAACTTGCCAGAGCTTCAGGTGGAGGAATATTAAACCTTTTGACAAAACCTAAGCATCAAGCATAAGTTCTCTATAAAAACCAAGGAAAAAAAGAACAACACAAATCAGAGCCCATTTTCCCAAAATGGTCACTGAAATTTCAAATTGCTTCGGGTATACTCAGTTTATCACATTTTTCAATATGAATCTCAAACCAGTGTCAGTAGCGGGAAAATCCAAGCTCATTTATCAAAAAGATATTAAGCTCTAAGGTTTAAGTTTTTGGTTTCCTTCTTTTTGAACTTAATTCATTCTGCTGGCTAGAGAACTGTTCTCTTATTTCCGGCCTTAAATATACTAGTTCTTCTAGCTGGAAAGTACTTTAAAGCTACTGATGATTTTAATTTTAACATTGTGATTCTTCACTGAGAAACTATCTCATAAAAAAGGTACAGAACTACCACTTCTCCCTTCAAATTTCACGACACAAGTCAGGAGCTGCCACCTCCCCCCGCAAGTTTGGCAAAACAGAGCACTATTTTTGAGATTTTCTCTGAGTCACAGAAGACCCAAAATTTGTGGCTTATGGTGATCCAGAGCTCTTTGAAAATACAATTACCTCTTTAATGTTTCAAAACCCCAAATCCGGACCTAAACTGCAGTTGACCTAAAGAGTTGCTAGCTATCATTCTTAACCAAATGATCAAGCAAAAACCTAAGAAAGATTCTCCTTAATCAACTAACCAGTTTTCCAAACAAATATGCTGAACGAAGCTTAAGAAAACATGAGAAAGAGAACAAAAAAGAATAAGCAAAGGCTCGTTTTCTGAGAGCACTCACCTGGAGTGGGAACACGTGGGTCCAGAGGATAGGACCTCTTTTGTTAGCTTCTGCTCCATAGTCCGGGTCTTCTCGAGTTCGACTGGATGCGTAGCATCAGCAATCTTTGATGACTACGCCATTTACTGTTGTAGGGGGAAAACATCACAAAGTTTAGTAAAGCAAAAAGAAAGTTTTATTAGACATATATTCAAAAAGACAAAAGTGGGAAGTGGACAAGCATGTTGCTAGAGCCATGTCTGCCCGAGTCTAAAGAAATATTAACGGAATAAACAGAAGTGGGAAAATGGACAAACACACTGCCACAGCCATGGCTTTCTGAGTTCCTTGGCTGTAATTTCTGTGGAAGCAGATTGCCAGGTCTTTCTCACACAGAGCCACTGAGTGAGTGGCTGAGCTCACTCAGTTAGGAGCTGAGCGCTTAATTGTGTGCACCACCGGGGCTCCTTACTCTATGGAATAGGTATATTATTATTCCCATTTTATAGATGATGAAGCTTACCTAACATTTTATAGCTAGCGTTTCTTTAACCTAACTCATATCCCTGTTCTGTATCTCTCCAGGTAGTATGACACCGTGTAGGGGCTTCTGACAAGAGAAGAGGCCCAGCACTCTTGGCAAGACCATGGAGACTCCTAATCACACTGGCCTGGATCCTTCTGTCTTCTTTCTCCTGGGCATTCCAGGTCTGGAACAGTTCCATCTGTGGCTCTCACTCCCTGTATGTTGCCTGGGCACAGCCACAATTGTGGGCAACATAACCATTCTCGTTGTTGTTGCCACTGAACCAGCCCTGCACAAGCCTGTGTATCTTTTCCTCTGTATGCTCTCGACCATTGACTTGGCTGCTTCCTTCTCCACTGTTCCCAAGCTACTTGCCATCCTCTGGTGTGGAGCAGGACATATCTCTGCCTCCGCCTGCCTGGCACAAATGTTCTTCATTCATGCCTTCTGCATGATGGAGTCCACTGTGCTGCTGGCCATGGCCTTTGACCGCTATGTGGCCATCTGCCACCCACTTCGCTATGTCACTATTCTCACTGACACCATTATTGCCCACATAGGGGTGGTAGCAATGGTGCAGGGCTCCCTGCTCATGCTCCCATGTCCCTTCCTCATTGGGCGTTTGAGCTTCTGCCAAAGCCATGTCATCCCACACACATACTGTGAGCATATGGCTGTGGTGAAACTGGCCTGTGGAGGCACCAGACCTAACCGAGTGTATGGGCTGACCGCAGCACTGTGGGTCATTGGGGTTGACTTGTTCTGCATTGGTCTCTCCTATGCCTTCATCGCACAAGCTGTCTTTCACCTCTCATCTGCTGAAGCTCGGTCCAAGGCCCTAGGGACCTGTGGCTCCCATGTATGTGTCATCCTCATCTCTTACATACCAGCCCTCTTCTCCTTTTTTACCCACCGCTTTGGCCATCATGTTCCACTTCATATTTACATTCTTTTGGCCAATGTCTATCTACTCTTCCCACCAGCCCTTAACCCTGTAGTATATGGAGTTAAGACCAAGGAAATTCGAGAAAGCGTTGTCAGTGTGTTTCAGAGGGGGCAGGGAAATCTGAATGATCCAGAAGTATAGAAGGAGTTTAGTCCAAAAGAAAAGAAGTTTTTCAAGTTTAGGAAATTCTCAGTATTTCAGGCTGGAAAGGGGTTTTAATGTGGGCATGATATCCTCTACAGAGCGTTCTAGAATTTCCAAGAATAATAAATCACAGAAGAGTTCAGTGAGGTAAAGTATTCTTCCTTTCCAATCAAGAAATGTGAACATGAGAAGATTCTTCCAACCTGGATAGTTCTCAGACATTGAAAACAACCACCTATGCCCCGAGGAGTTTCTGCCCTGCCCCCAGTTTAGAAGAGCCTTTGGGTAGCCACTGTCCTCTGCCAATACTCCAGGCATAGATTTATAATCTAACACAGTTGCTATAGCTGCTGTCTGGCTATCTGCAAGAATCAGAAGATAGCCCCATAAGCACTTCTCGTATATCTCCATTAGAGCTCACTGGTGACCAGGTATATTGTCAATGAGCAGTAATATTTTGAAAGGAATTTTTTTTTCTGAGCTGGTTGTCTCAACAGTGGGCTCAAAATATTCAGTAAACCATGTTGTAAACAGATGTGCTGTCATTCAATTTTGTTGTTCCGTTTATACAGCACAGGCACAGTAGATTCAGCATAATTCTTAAGGGCCCTAGCATTTTCAGAATGGTCAATGAGTAGTGGCTTCAACTTAAAGTTGCTGCTAACAAGAGAGTCAGCCTGCCCTTTGAAGCTTCGAAGCCAGGCATTGACTTCTCTCTAGCTATGAAAATCCTAGACGGCATTCTTCCAATATAAGGCTGTTCAGTCTACACTGAAAATGTGTTTAGTTTAGTCTCCTTCATCTCCTTCATCTAGCCACCTTAGCTAGATCTTCTGGATACCTTGCTATAGCTCCTAACTCAGCACTTGCTGCGACACCTTGCACTTTTATAGAGACGGCTTCCTTCCTAAAACCTCATGAACCAACCTCTGCTAGCTTCAAACATTTCTTCTGCAACTTCCTCACCTCTTTCAGCCTTCGGGAAATTGAAGAGAGTTAGGACCTTGCTCTGGGTTTGCATTGGCTGGTTTGTGGCTGGTTTGATCTTCTGTCTAGACCACTAAAACTTTCTCCATATCAGGAATAAGGCTGTTTTGCTTCTTTATCATTTGTATGGTCACTGGATTAGCACTTTTAATTTCCTTCAAGAGCTTTTCCTTTTCATTCACAACTTGGCTAACTGGTGCAGAAGGCCGAGCTTTTGGCCTACCTTGGCTTTTGGCATGCTTTCCACACTAAACTTAATCATTTCCAGCTTTTGATTTAAAGTGAGAGACATGTGATTCTTCCTTTCACCTGAACACTTAGAGGCCATTGTAGCATTATGAATTGGCCTAGCTTCAATATCATCATGTCTCAGGGAATAGGGAGGCCCGAGGAGAGGGAGAGAGTGAGGGAACGGTTGGTCAGTGGAACAGTCAGAACACACACAGTTATGGATTAAGGTCACTGTCTTATAATGGGCGTGGTTCACAGTGTCCCCAAAACAATTACAATAGTAATATCAAAGATCACTGGTCACAGGTCACAATAACAGATATAATAATACTGAGAAAGTTTAAAATATTGCGAGAGTTGCCAACATGAAGTTAGCACATGCTGTGGGAAAATGGCTCCAATAGACTTGCTCTTTGCAGGGTTGCCACAAGCCTTCAATTTGTAAAAAAAAAAAAAAAAAAACTGTAATATCTGAGAAGAACAATAAAGCAAAGCACAATCAAATGAGGTGCACTTGTACATTCATTTATTCATTAATCTAGCTATTTATAAGAAAAAAATGGCCCAGTTGTTCTTAGTCCCTCAATTCTAGTTAATCCCATGGGGTGGAAAGTCCTTATTGTATCTGTGAAACTGATAAATTATGAACAAAGAGTGCTTGCAAATCTGCATGATTGGGTACTTTGCCCAGCAGTGCTCCACACTATGAGCATAGGGAAACACAATGCAGAGTACAGAATTATTCCAGAGTTGGGGTTGTAGGGCTTGTGTGCTAGCAAGAGGGTCAATACGGGGTGTAAATTCAGTTGATGAACTGTGGTGTGCAGAATTGTATATAATTTTAACAATATGTTAAAAATAACCTAATTTGAGGATTAACAAGAATAATTAAAGTTAATGCCAGCCCATGCACTGAAAATCTTCCTATAGAACTATGTTATGATTGTCTTTCCTTTGAAGAGACAGTGTTCAGTATACTTCATTGAATTCTAATTATCTGTAAACTGGTTATCCTTATCTATGCGAATTTTCTCAATCAAAATATTTATATTCCTGAAATTGGAAGCTTTAAAATTTGAACCATGGTTTACTGGCCTCAGAACTGATACTCTCCAAGGATGGGAGGGTATGTAAATTTCCAGCAGGGGGTTTTGTATTCCCTTCACCTAACGGTAGGAAGGAGCATACTGAGAGGATGACAAACAGAAAATCTATCATCAATAAATTCAAAATTAAAAGTGCTCATTCATGAACAGAATGTATTAGATCAATTGTCTGAAACTATTCTTCCTAGAGAACAGAAGACTTAGTATATACAATAACCAGTTTCCAATCCCAGTTTCACAGATACATTTAAAAACTTTCCACCACATGGGGCTAACTAGAATTGAGGGACTAAGAACAACTGGGCCCTCTTTTTCTTATAAATAAATAGGATTGGAACCTACCTCCTAAATCTACCTACCTCTTTCAGTCTTCAGTGTCACTGCCCTAATTTAAAATATAGTCTTCCCTCCCTTGAATTACCACAGTAGTTACCTATCTGATTTACTCTGAATTCCTACCACATTTAATCAGGTCTTCACGTGGCTTCTGTGTTATTTCTCCTTAAAAACTTTCTGTGAACCCTTATTATTTTAGCATAAATTTGCTTATAATTATCTGACCTTTGTTACTTTGACAGTCTCATCTTTCAGCATAATTACATTTTCCACCACATCTTGGGAACAATGGCCACAGGTTTCCTTTTGTATGACCTTGAATATGCCACAATTCTTGTCATTTCAGCAGCTGCAATTTCCTAGAATCTTGAACCCCTCCTCATACGCCATATTTAACTCCTACTCAAACATCTGAATTCAGCATAAACTGATGTTTCTTTAGGAAATCCTCCTCTATCATAAAGACTAAATCAATTTTCCCAGTTTTTTTCTTGCTCTCATAGCTTTACAGCACTTTCCCCAGTCCATAGGTATGTGTCTGCTTAATGATTTATTTAGTATTTCACACACACCACTTCTGCCAGGAGACTACGATTTGCATGAGGACAGGGACCATGACTATTTTACTTATCATTTTATACCCACAGTTAAGATGTCAATACATAGTTTTAATGAATGAACACTTCTTTAAGAATATTTCAAGAACTCTCTTAACCATAGAATTTAGAATCCTTTACATTTTGTACTAATGAACATTTCAAACACTGTAATATAATTGCACACACATTATACACCCATCTTGATTTCATAAATAAAGACATTTTTTCTGCTTATGTAAATTCCTAAGCTACATTATAGCAAATATCCAGTTGACATTGAGTCAGCTCTGACCCTTGGAGGCTGCATGTATGTCAGAGTAGAGCTGTGCTCCATAGGATTTTCAATGGCTGATTTCTCAGAAGTAGATTGCTAGACCTTTCTTCCAAGGGACCTCTGGGTGGAGTCTTGAATCTCCAACTTTTGGTTAGCAGCTGAATACATTTACTGTTTGCACCAACCAGGAACTCCATACAGGCAACACGCTTCTAAATAAATCTTTGTTCTAACCTTTTGGGATTTGACATCCTGAAAATCGAGCTTTCTCTATGGGACTTTCTCTCTTCAGGTCTCTGGACGAGATCTATTATCTTTAGATCACTGAGCTGCTTACTACATCCCATAAATTCCAGGAGCTCATGATTTCCATGCTCTGTTCAAGCTGAGAACACATCTTCATATCTTCATTGCATGTGAAAGCTCCTTTCTAGAAAGTTTTGTTTTCGGCTAATAAGAAAACCCTGCCATTGCCAGGACCTCAAACTGTGAGTATCTGCTCATAACCACAGTAAGTACTAAAACCTTGGCATTATCACATTGGCGACATCACACAGCATTCAATGGTTCATCCTAAATTTATTCTAATGTTGGTTTGGTAACATCCTGCAAGAAACATTGACCCTAACCTCTGCCATAGCTGGGTATACAGGTTTGGAGAGCCGTTTGCAAAGACTGTTGGAGCTAGCATTAGAAATTACCAGGGTCATATGGCACTCTAGAAGTTACCCAGTCTATAAAGTACCTGATCATTGGTTATTTAGCTCTGCTGGATTATCTCCAAGATTAATATATTAGCTGCCTAATTATTAAAAAAAGTATTGAAAATAAATATTTTCATTCTGTGAACTCAAACCAATTCCTCCTCTTAACAGTATCACACAAATATTAATCCAGGAATAACACTTAAAAGAAAATGGAGAAAACATCAAAGATATAAGGCTGTGTGTTTGATACAAAGGTGTGTCGAAATTAGTGAGGGTTTGGGAAAAGTACCAGGGCTTGTGCAGTAAAATGGGTTACACATTTCTAAGATTTCAAGATGGAACTATTATGCTGAACTGCTTCAGAACACCCATCTAAAGGACCAAAGTAACAGTAATTTTATCTCTAAGACAGTGCCGGTCATTCAGTAAATTTTGCCATGGATATGTTTAGATGATCTTACTTTCCCACAAATCATATCCATCATTAAAGAAGCACAACTTATCCCATCATTAGGAGGTATATGTTTATTCAAACACAGAGGCAGCAAAAAATATCTGAAAGGAAATGTATCTAGCTGTTAAATAAATGTCTTATTGGTTATATTACAGGAGAATCGTAACTTTCCTTGATGTTTTTTAAATGTATTTAAAAGTAATTATACCAACAATAAGGCCATAACAAGTATAATTAAAACTGATAAAATCCTACTTTTAAGATGTCATTTAGAAACTTTGGTACATACTTTCCAGGCTTTTTTATTTTTTCTTGCTCATAAACCTTAATAACTTCCACCATGGGAAAAATATTGACAAAGAAATACCTAAAAAAATCAATAACTTTTGCAAATAGCAAGACTTATGTGTATCTGAAGTGTAGAATGCAAGGAGGTTTAAAGCAAGAGATGATGATGCAAGGAGGTTTAAAGCAAGAGATGAGCTTGTATACCTGAGAGTGCCTTAGATGGTATAAGGGAGTCTGAATTTTATCTGAAGGAAAATATGAAGACGTGAATGCATTTTAAGCAAGAGAGTGACAGTTTTAGAATAATCAGACTGTTGGCAAAAAGAAAGACCTATGGGGATGTGAAAGACAAGTATAACAGGTAAGATTAGGGATGTTAAAGGTTTGAATTCCATCAGAAGAAGTACTACTGAAGAGGGGTGTATATGAATGAAGTAAAGGAAAGAAATTAACAGACTAAGGAAAAGCAAAGACCGCAGTGAAACCAGCCGCACTGCGTTAACTCTGACTTATGGTGGCCCCATGTGTGCGGAGTAGACCTGTACTCCCTAGGGTTTTCAAGGCTGTGACCTTTTGGGAGCAGATTGTCAGGCCTTTCTTCTTAGGCACTTCTGGGTGGGTTCAAACCATCAAACTTTTTGCTAGTAGTCAATTGCTTAAATGTTTGCACCACTCAGGGCCTCCCAGGCTAAAGATGCAATTGTTTATGAGGGGTGAGAAAAGGGTTGGTGGTTGGTTTGCTGATATCAGGATTGGCTGGCTGAGTGGCTGGTTGGGCCTGTATACAAGATAACAAAGTATATGAAAACCAGTAGAGTTTGAGGCAAGATAATGAGTCTAGTTTTGAATGTGATTCTGATCATGCCATGGCAGTTACTTCAAAATCATGCAAAAGTAATCATTTTTTAAAGTAAGATAAAAAGCATTGTATTACTTGTACCTAAATTCAGTATTTGTATGTCTTTCTAGGCTCCCTAAGATTCAACCAGGAAAAACAAAACTTCCTAAGGTATTTATCTAATACATGACTCCTTAAATTTATAAATTCGGCCAGGATCATACTTCTTTCTAGCTATTCTTTTGAGACTTCCTAGAAGTCCACACCAAGAAGAATACCAAAGAAAAAATAGCCCTCTGCTAATCTGCAACAAGCTTCATGCTTGCAACTCTTTAAAAGGCTGTGATATCAAAGTTTTGGAAGTCTACATAAAACATGAATGGACGTCTATATCTATTTGGAATGGTGCCGCTATAAAATTTAATCTCCAGTAATACTGCGTTTTAAAAATCTAGATATCATTAATTAATAAAAATCTGAGTCAAGTACGATTGAGACAAATATGAAAAAAACAAACACCCAAATGACTCCACAAAATTTCTCATGGGACTGAAGAAAGGTTTAGGAAAAAAAAAAAAATAGAATCATATTTATGTCGCTGCACTGACCTGGGATAACTGAGAACAATGCAAATAGAGATTTAAAATTCATGCTGAAATTTCCTTGCATAGTAAACATTGATAATTACTAATCTTAAATCTACCTCCTACTAATAAAATCCTAGAACTTCCTGGAATGATCTGAAATTATTATAAGAGAGGGACTACAGAATTTTTTTGGGGGGGGGCAGAACCACATTACACTAAGTGGAGAGAGTTTTAAAGTGATATTTGATGATGTTTATGCTCAGAGGCAGCAGCTGAAAATAATTTTTTTCCTGGAAAAATATGTCTGCAACTCTCAAATTCTCCAACAGCACCAAATTCCAGGTCTCTGAGTTCATCCTGATGGGATTCCCAGGCATTCACAGCTGGCAACATTGGCTCTCCTTGCCGTTGGCACTACTCTACCTCTCAGCAATTGGTGCTAACACACTCATCCTCATCACCATTTGCCAAAACTCTACTCTGCAGCAGCCTATGTACTATTTCCTAGGCATCCTCTCTGTTGTGGACATGGGCTTGGCCACCACCATCATGCCCAAGATCCTGGCCATCTTCTGGTTTAATGCCAAGGTCATTAGCCTCCCTGAGTGTTTTGCTCAGATATATGCCATTCACTGCTTTGTTGGCATGGAGTCTGGTATCTTCCTCTGCATGGCTGTTGATAGATATGTGGCTATTTGTCGTCCTCTTCGCTACCCATCAATTGTCACCAATGCCTTAATAGTAAAAGCCACCCTGTTCATGGTGCTTAGAAATGGCTTGTTTGTTATTCCGGTGCCTGTGCTTGCAGCCCACCGTATTTATTGCTCTAAGAATGAGATTGACCATTGCTTGTGCTCTAACCTTGGGGTCACAAGCTTGGCTTGTGATGACAGGAGGCCAAATAGCATTTGTCAGTTAGTTCTGGCATGGCTTGGTATGGGGAGTGACCTAAGTCTTATCATATTGTCATATACTTTGATCCTGCGCTCTGTATTTAGACTGAACTCAGCTGAAGCTGCATCCAAGGCTTTAAGCACTTGTACCTCCCACCTCATCCTCATCCTCTTCTTCTACACCGTTGTTGTAGTGATTTCAGTAACTCACCTGGCAGAGAGTAAGGCCACTTTGACTTCAGTTCTTCTCAATGTGCTACACAACATCATCCCCCCTGCCTTAAACCCTATGGTTTATGCACTCAGGACAAAAGAGCTAAGGGCAGTTTTCCAAAAGGTGCTTTGTTTAGGCCTAGAAAAGAAATGATACTAGAGACATTGTCCATGAAGTACATGGACTTCCGCTTCCTCGAAAGTGGATAATAGAACTTCAGTGAGGATGGAGAAGTAAGTAAATTCCTTTGTGATCACTTTTCACATTTTTTAAATATATGATTGTGAAAGCATCTGAGGAAAAAATAAATTCTCGGTGGCTCTAAAATATTGACAAGAACTAAATATGTTTGAGAGCACGGGAGAGCCTTCTACCTAACCAATAAAGGGGATAAACAACCAGCATTAATGATTGATATCTATCCTCTAAAACCAAAAGTAAGGGTAAAAACAAAATACGTATGCATGCATACACACTCACCCACACAACCAAAGAAAGGAATGATTGGGACATGAATTACAGGTCATGCTTGCTAGCTGATAAGTACACTTGCAAAAAAAGAAGCCAGTCTGCCTGAACCAGCATCATTCCAGTAGCATGGAATGCAGAGGCAGGAATAGAAAACATTTCAAATGAGCAGTGCCAAACCAAACTACAATTGGGATCTAGGCAGAACAAGGAGAGATGCCTCAACCTGGACAAAACCAAACCAAAAACCAAACCCACTGCCGTCGAGTCGATTCTGACTCATAGTGACCCTATAGGACAGAGTAGAACTGCCCCATGGAGTTTCCAAGGAGCGCCTGGCGGATTTGAACTGCCAACCCTTTGGTTAGCAGATGTAGCACTTAACCACTACACCACCAGGGTTTCCCAACCTGGACAAGAGAACTCAAAATATATAGATAGCTATAAGGATCTACATCTTGCTTCATTTGCATCTCTGGATCCTTCCTCTGCCCTTTTTGCACTGATCTGTAGCCTGGAGGACTGAACCACATGTACTGTTTGATCCAGGCTCCTAATGATATTCACTTGGATTGAATCAATAAGCAAGGTACACACTTAATTGTCCTTACTTACTAATCTAAGGTGAAACTGTGCACTTCAGGTTAGTAAAACCCAAAACCAAACCCAGTGCCATCAAGTCGATTCCAACTCATAGCAACCCTATGGACAGAGTAGAACTGCCCCATAGAGTTTCCAAGGAGCACCTGGTGGATTCGACCTGCCGACCCTTTGGTTGGCAGCCGTAGCACTTAACGACTACACCACCAGGGTTTCCTTCAGGTTCATAAGCACAATTAAATCCGTGTGTATCTTGCTTGGAAACTCAGGTGGTGCAGCAGTTAATAGCCACAGCTGCTAACCAAAATGTCAGCAGTTCAAATCCACCAGGTGCTCCTTGGAAACCCTATGGGGTAGTTCTACTCTCTCCTTTAGGGTCGCTATGACTCGGAATCGATTCCATGGCAACTTTTTTTTCGTACCTTGCTTACTGTAAGCAGGTACATAACATGCTTAGTGGTTAATTCATCCCTAGGAGACACTGATAGGAAATTAGAGTTCGAGAGGAGAGAGAGTTGGAGTTATTTATTCTCCACTCCCAGCCTTCTTTGACATTAGAGTTCTGACCGCTGTGTCTTTTATAGCACTTGTCAGGCAGCCCTTCCTCTGCAGTTCCAGAACTTACACCTTTACAGTAACATTTTTTTTCCCTCTCTTTTCCCTTCAGGCCAAGGGGCTTATCAATAAAGTCTTTCTGATACTATTTTCAAGGACAACTATTATATTTCCCCCAATATTCATTATATTTTCAACTTCCGTTTTATTTCCTTAACCTAACTCACAACTCCATTATAAACGACTTCATTAAACTCTCTTCAGGCTCAAATTTGTGTGTTCCTTTTGTTTCTTGCTGGGACCCTGTCTGATTCACCAACTTTATCTGTACTACCACCGCCTCTACTACAACTGCTTCTACGACTACAGCCACACCAGTTATAGGCATGGTGAGCAGGGAACAAGGAGATCTTTAGGCAAACAAAATTAAAAAATCTTGTAAGGCAGGAGCAGATAAAGAGTTTTTGTCCCAGTGAAAAACTTCCCCCTGAAAACTGTCTTCTTGTATTCATGATTGTAAAACCAATGAAAAACAGAAATAAGGTTAGTCTATTATAACCCTGTATGGCCATGTATCTCATTCTGAAATGGTCTCATTTCCATTGGGCCCATACTCACAGTATGTCATTAACTAGCTGAAATATTTTAGGGGTTATCTCTTGCACATTGAAAATTATGTGAGATATAGGCTTATCAGATGCTAGTCACTGTGTCATACATTGTGAAAATGTCAGCAATCTATACAAAGACTCCCTGAATGGGAATTTTCAAAGTGGAAAGGAAAGGAAGAGGAGCAAATTAATCGAAGAGATAGGGAATATAGACCATGCAGTTCCAAATTAAGCCAGTATGTGCTATCAGAAGGGGTATATAAGTTTTTGTATGAGAGACTGACTTGATTTGTAAACTTTCACTTAAAGCACAATAAAAATTTAATTAAAAAAAGGAACAGATATGCTCATTGAAGATATAATTTGTGGAGCATGTATTACATCCAAATATAGAGTCTTGAGTCTGAAAATCAAAAGAAATATGATTTTAAGCCATACAATCCCACTTAAACCAGTATCAGCCAAAGTGTGTAGGAAATACATGAATATAAAGCCATTTCTTATTTCAGGAAGCTCAATTTCGCTTCCACCCTGGATATTCGAATTCCATAAAGTACTGCATTTTTCCTGTCACTTTAATCATGGTCTTTAATCTCGTGTGTGTGTGTGTGTGTGTGAATTGGCATAATTTTTCTCTCTTCATGTAGGCCATTTTTCTCTACTTCTCTAAGCATGTGGCCACGTGTAGATCCAGGTTTTCTAGGGCCTGAAGCCCATGAAATTTTAAGGGTATTTTTTAAAGAAAAAAATAAAAGCAAAGTAAACAATCAAATACTTATTTAGCATGAACAAAGAACTAATAACACAGCTGTAAAAGCTGACAAAAATCACAAACATCACAAAATCCTGAAAAAAATAATATGTTAATTGATGTAGTGCCTGGTATACATTTGTAATAAATTGTGAAGTAAAGGATTATTCTGATAGAATTTCAAGCTTACGGAAAAGTTGCAAGGCTAGTAAAATAAATTCTATAAGCTCTTTATACAGATTCACCAATTGTCGACATTTGCCCTCATTTCTCATTTTTCTCTTTCTATAGGTATGTTTCCATGTATGTGTATGTATATAATTTTTTTTTGAACTATTTGAGAATGATTTGGAGATACTGTGTATCTTTACCCCTAAATACTTCAGTGTGGTTTTTCTAAAAATAGAGTCATTGATTTACAAAACCACAAAAGAGTCATCAATATCAGGGAAATATTTTCTTGTTCTATTGCAGTCTAATCTACAATCTATACTCGATTTTTTTTCTCTGTATAGAAACTCTGTATATAGAGTTATAATGACCTTGCTTGATCCCTGGCAATGACTGAGCACAGCCAGGGCGGTACAATTAGGCTATTCTTGCAAGAAATGGGATGCATTTAATGGAAAACCTTTGCTTTGGAACTCTCCATTGGCTTGACTGAGACTCTCTCAGAACTGTACTGAAGGCTGATGTGTTCCCTATGCAATTCTTCCTTCCCTCTGTTGTTTCCCAAATGTCACAACTGCATCATGTCCAAAAGGCTCTCCTCACCTCCCCTGCTTCCTTACTCTTTTCGCTTCACAGGTGTTTCCCCAATAAATCTACTGATTGTTTAATCCCATCTTGGTGACTGCTTCTTGGAGGACTAGAACCAACAAGGGTGGTAATGGGAGTGGAGTGGTCTAGAAAACATGTGGTAAGAGAAGGTTTAAGACTGATCACTCACATCACAGCTCACAAGGAGAATCCTATCCTGACTGGAATGTGGGACACACTTAGGCCTTAGATTGAGGTTTGGCACAATTGCTAAAGATTTCAGCAGCGGTGATGTGGGACAACGTCCCTGTGGAGAAAAATATTCTAGCTAGTGTAATGGTTTCAGGCATATGAAAGATATGGGGAGACAAGGATTAGAAGGACAGTGGAGTTGGCTGGTTATTACTCTGTCGTATTGACACCCTGCACAGGGGTATTAAGAAACTGAAGGTAATAAACAAATAGCAAAAACTAAGTGTGATAGATTGCAGAAAGACCCTTATATCCTGCAGTATGAAACAATATGGGAATAAAAGAGTCAATAAGCAATACGTAAATGGAGGAAACATTCTCTACTTAGAAGCTTTCAATCTATTTTCCACAGGCCAGTGGGAAAGAAAGGAAAAAATTCTGCAATAAATATTAAAATCACTAGTTTTCTTTAAAAAAGCTTGTGTTCATTCTCATCCCCTTTATACATGTGCTAACATACAGACACGCACATGTACGCACACATGTACGAAATTATTCACTTATATCCGTATCATCATCTGAGCATTAAGAATGGAAATTTCTCACTCTTTTCCTCCTTCCATAGTGGTTAGCTTGATTTCCATACCAGCAGCTGTGTCTCTGATGCTCTGAAATATCCCCTTGGGATATATAACAAACGTTTTCATTTAAAGGTCCAGGTCAGTTGTATACAGATCAAGGAATTTAGAGGTTGAACATTGTTCGTTGATTCTAAGATTGTGATTTCTTTCAACCAAGGGCCTGGAAACTGGACCATATTCTGTTCATCTCACTGTTTTGCTACCCAGAAACAAAGGTATTAAAGGACGTATGAAAGAGTCTAGTGACTAAATCTATTTATTTATTTATGGGCAGTAAGATAAAGTGGAGAGAGGCATTGAATGTGTACAAATTTCTTCTGATATTCTCAGAAATACAATCTTGATTTCACCCACCCAGTTTGAAGGAAGAAGTGCTGTGTGAGGTTGGTTTCCTTGGAAAATGTTTATTTCCCAAGCCTTCAGATTACAATTCAGTGTAATTTTTCATGATAATTGGGGACATTTGTTATTTGTCTAGCCAAATAAGAATACTTAGGTCAATAGTGGTAAAAGTCAGATATGAATCACCCTCATGACCAGGGAAAATGGGTGACTAGCTAGAAAATAATTTGTGACCAGGAGATTAAGGGTCAGATTACTCTGGATGTTTACATAGCCTCCTCTCTAGTTCTCAAAAGGAGAGTCTAATTTCTCTTGGTTCATTTCTAGCAAGACTTAATTATCACTGCAGTTTGTCAATTGTGGGTGGTAACACCTACAATGAGGAAACCGTTCACATATGAGGAGAAGAACATGAGTCTAAAGGATTGATGATGGTTTGGGAAAAAATTAATTTATTGACTAGAGGGCTAAAGAATGCGGATGAACAACAAATGATATCAAAGCTGTACATAAGTACTTTATAAATTCTGTTTCAATATTACTACTCTAGCAACCCCACTCACACCCCAGCACAACAGAAGTCAAATTCTCTTGCAGGAAAAATTAAATCACAATGTATTGAAATCAGTTTAAATGTACTTTGATAAATAAAACTGCTTAAATTTGTAGTTAACATTTTGATTTCTAGTTTAGATCTTTGAGCTCTTTGCAAACATATTGAAGATGGGACTGAAACTGTATAATACTGAAGTAAGTTTTAGTGATTAAAGCTATAAGTATAAAAAGTATAAAAAAGGAAATATGAATATATAAAAAGGAGGTTTATCTGGTATTTTAAAAACTATCCTACAAAACACTGTACATTTGATCCCAGAAAAAAATTTCTCCCTTTTCAATTTATGGGCATGTATGCTTAAACCCTGGTGTCGTACTGGTTAAGTGCTACAGCTACTAACCAAAAGGATGGCAGTTCAAAACCACCAGGCGCGCCTCGAAAACTCTATGGGGCAGTTCTGCTCTGTCTTATAGGGTCACTATGAGTTGGAATCAACAGGACGGCAATGGGTTTGGGTTTTGAATTTTTCTTTGGGGCCCTGTTGGCACAGTAGGGAAGAGTTCAGGGTGCTAACCAAAAGTTCAGGAGTTTGAATCCACCAGCTGCTCCTTGGAAACCCTATGGTGGTACAGTGGTTAAGCGCTCAGCTGCTAAATGAAAGGTCGGTGGTTTGAATCCACCAGATGTTCCAGCTGCAGAAAAATGTGGCAGTTACTTTCATAAAGATTTCAGCCTTGGAAACCCTAAGGGGCAATTCTACTCTGCCCTATAGTGTCGCTATGAGTTGGAATCAACCCAACAGCAGTGGGTTTTTCATTAGAACTCCCTTAACTTGCCTACCTGATTCTGATACACAGATACATGGCTAAGATGTAGTAGAAATATGAAGATAAAACAAACCCATTGCTGTCGAGTTGATTCCAACTCATAGGACCCTATAAGATAGAGTAGAACTGCACCCCAGGGTTCCAAGGCTGTAAATCTTTAAGCAAGCAGATTGCCACATCTTTCTCCCTTGGAGCAGCTGATGGGTTTGAATCACCAATTTTTAGGTTAGCAGCTGAGTGCTTAGCCACTGTCACACCAGGGGATATACTTGGATAAAAAAAAAAAAAAAAACAGCATATTTATCTGCACGGCTGGTAGTTCTTTCTGTGCAGAAATAATTAAGACACTGAACTAACATTGCTCACTCTTGTCATGATATACTTTAACTCCATTAAAAGCTGAAAAACTTCATTCTGTACCGTGATTTATCATGTAACATACAGACGAAATCAGGGAGTTGAATATCACACAATTGTGAGGAGCTCTTCAGTGTATTAAAGGAAGATATAGAGAGAAAAGAATAGTGACCCCATTTGTCTCATTTATACTAAATTGTCACAAATTATTGAAAGAAATATAAATATCTTATTGTAACAATAATTAATTTTTTATGTATATATACATATACACACATATACTTCTAAATTTATGTTTCTGTTAGTGACTTGTAAAAGCAACCAAAAATCATAATGTTCCCTGCACACATAAATTATGAATTTAGCAAACCGGAAAACTTGCTAAAACTTGATGGCAATTTTAGTCTTCAAAAAAAAAAAGTCTTGTACAGCAAATACCATATTTTATGCATTTATCCAAAATGAAAATTAATGCACTTCTTGAAATTCCAAAGCCAAAATGTTAGGTTATGTACAAGCCACTTCCCTTTACTAGAAAACTGATGGTCAGCTATCAGCTGCCAAGTGATTAACATGTTTGAAGTCATCATTTTAAAACCTCCACGCTGTGGTAACAAAGTGAGGAAGTGAATTTCAATGCTTTTCATAACGTGGATTGTGGCGAAACCATATCAAATTTGTAATTAGATAATTTGTTTTAATTAGCTGTAATTGCACACCATCAAGTCCTACATTTCCCCAAAAGTGATCCCGACCTAAATGATTTTGCTTTGAATTTCTTTGTCTCACATTGATATGTACTTCCCAATTTTTTGGTATTCCTTCTGTTTACCTAATTATTTTTGTGTGGGTGCACCTTTTTGACCTTTGTGTGTAGTTTTTGTTCTAATGCGCTGTTTTGTACTGCATATGCAATTTTAAAAATTTACTTGGATTATGTCTAAGTTCGTGGACAGTTTAAATGATTTGCTTTTTTTGCCAGAACTGATGTATCTGTCCTGCCTCTGTCATCTTCATTTTTTCCTGTGTTACGTGTAGCATCTTTCTCTATTTTATGAGGGGGATGTTGCACTTATTGATTTTTCCTAGTAATCTTGAGGAAGATATTCTGCATTTTTTCCTCTAGCGGTTTCGTCAGTGCTTTCAGAGTAATAACACTTAAACTATAATTTAATAATTCTGAATATCAAGTATGAAATGTGACTCACTGATTTTATTTATTCAAATATTTATTGAGTGTCCTATACGTACCAGGTGCCAGGCTAGAAACCAAGCCAAAAATCAAACCCACTGTTGTTGAGTCAGTTCCGACTCCTAGCGACAGGGCGGAGCTGCCCCACGGGGTGGCCAAGGTGCTCCGTGCGAATTTGAACTGCGGCTGGTAGTTTGGTTAGTAGTCACGGCTCTTAACCACTGTGCCACCAGGGTATCCATGCTAGAGACATTGGGATGTAAATATCAATACAAACTGTCCCTGATATCAATGATTTGATTGAATTGTGGAGGATTCACAAACATGAACTGACTGTTATAGTACCATGAGATAAATACAATGAAAGAGAATAATTCTTTCAGCAAATCAATTGTCTACCTATAAACCTAGCTCTTTGTAGCTACAATATTTTAAGAGGATTTAGAGGTTGGGTCACTATCGCATCCAAGGGACAGACAGATTAGTCTTCCCAAAAAAAGTGTTGCTGAAAGAAATAACAAGTGAGAATTAGATATATTTGACAAGGTAGGGGTTGGGGGAGGGAGAGAGATCAGTGAAAAGACAGAGACCACTTATCACAAAACCAGGAATATCAGTATGGTGTGAGTATGAGACAACATACAGCATCAAGCAACAGGTGATGATAGGTCCTCTCATTCTGACCTGTCTTTATCATGCTTCAGGTTTAAGAGCATATGTTCTTTCCTCATAAAAGCTCTTTGTGATTTTCTAGGTTAGGTACACAGGTGTTTCTGAGGTATCCTGTGTTTCTCTAAAATTTGGTGATGACATGAAGGTCACAGTTATTAACATATTCAACCTATGTTTCTTTACTATTTCCAAAACAAGGTGCCTTGTGATATATCTGATTTGTCCTCTTTTGTTGTCACTTTATAATGTACGGAGCCCTGGTGGTGCAGTGGTGAAAAGCTCAGCTGCTAACCAAAATGCTGTCGGTTTGAATCCTCCAGCCACCCCATTGGGCAGTTCTACTCTGTCCTATAGGTTCGCTATTATTCAGAATTGACTCGATGGCATGGGGTTTATAATATACAATTTCTATGGAACTATATGCCCTCTCAGATAATGATCTTAAAATATCGATTTTATATTGGATGCCAGGATGAATATTTCTTCTGATGGGACACAGGAGAACATTCATTTGGTGGTACTTACTTGCTTTCTACTGCATTTATTTTTGTAAATATTGTCAGAGTAGCTGTCAGCCTGAGAAGAAAACAAAAGTATGAATATTGAGCACTTAAAGGGGTACAGTGTTTTACATGCTATCTCATTCAATCTTCTCAGAAATAAAATTAAAAAAAAATTATACATGTAAAATGAGCACAGTTAAGCAAATTACAACTTATGAATTCTTACATCCTGAAACCACACGCTTCACAACTAGATCAAGAAAGAGAATATAACCAACACTCCACAAGACCCCTGTACCTCAGGCTTCCTTCCAATTATCACTCCCTCCCATCTAGAGAAATAACTGCTCTGTTTCTAACAGCACAGATGAATTTGACCCTTTCTGTATTTTATAAAAATGGAATCACACATTACATGCTCTTTCGTGTCGAGCTTTTTAAATGTAACGCTGTGTTTCTGAGATTCATCCATATCATTGCAAGTAGTTGCAGATTGTTTATGCTCCTTGCTGTGTCAAATCCCATTGTGGAACGTTACCAGAATATATTCACCCATTCTAATATTGATGGGCATTTAGGTATTTTCCAGATTTAGACTGCAAAAAATGGTCTAAATGCTGCGATAAGCCCTCTAGTCCACTGTTCTGGTGAATGTATGTACATATTTTCATTAGGGATGGAAACTGTTGCATATGAATATGTTCATTGTTACAAGATATGCCAAAAATAGTTGCCTCAGTTTACACGCCAACAGTGATGTATGAAAATTCCAGTTGTTTCATATTCTCTATGTCCTTGGTATTTTAGGTCTGTTTTCATTTTAGCTATGCTGTTTGGTACGTAGCACTATATCATGCGACAATCAGTTTGCGTTTATTTCCCTGATAAGGACAAAGTCGGTGCCTATTTACATTTTTACTGGCACTTTCATTCCTCTTTTGTGAAGTGTGTGTTTAAGTCTTTTGCTCCCACTCTACTATTTATATTAATATTGTATGAATATTTTGTATAATTTGGTACTTTTTTTTGGTTGGATATATGCGTTATGAATATCTTTTACTTTGTAGCTTAGAGTCCATGGGTGGTGCAAAAAGTTAACATGCTTGGCTGCTAACCTAAAGGTTGGAGGTTCAGGTCCATCCAGAGGTGCCCCAGAAGAAAGGCCTGGCAATCTGCTTCTGAAAAATCAGCCATGAAAACTCTGTGGAGGACAGTTCTACTCTAACACACACCGAATTGCCGTGGGCTAGAGTCACCCGGCAACTGGTTCCTCTGTGGCTTCTGTTTTCATGCTTTTAATGGTGTATTTCATTAAAAATTTAGTTTTCTTTTTCTTACGGTTAGAAATTTTTGTGTACTGTTTTCAAGTCATTGCATATCCCAGATATTAGAGGATGTGTGTTTTGCCTTTCACATTTAAATCTAGTGTGTTTGTCTGAAATTTACGTTATAATGATGCGATTAAGGTCAAGATTTTCCCCCTACACGTGTATCTAATTGACCTAGAAATATTTATTGGAAATATATATATTTTTCCTCTACAACCTGCAGTTTCTCCTTCGTCATAAATTAGGGGACTGGCCGTGCATTTCAGAACTTAGTTTCTGGACTCTGCATTTCTCTCAGTCGAATTTTTATTCATATGTAAAAAGCAATAGGAAATCCGAGTTTTAAGGAAGTTACATAATTTGTAACCTGGTTTCTTAGAGAGATTGAGAGGTCAAAAAGTCTGAGAGGGTTCAGGTGAAGTGACACCTAGAAATCAGCTGTTCTGCCTAACAAATTGGTGCAATTTCCATGATTTCATTTGACAATGTTCCTATGGAAAATATGATACACCATTTTCTATTTCTAGTAATTATTCAGCTGTTAGGGAAGGTGGTTAATGGAGCCAACTGGAATTTTGGGAGCATTTGGTCACAAAGGGTTGCATTCACTCTAGTAAGTAAAAAGCTTACATAAATTTTCTGTTGCCTTGGAGCCTACTAACTAAATGGCAGTCTGGTATTGTAAACCTCTGCCTCATGGCAAGCCCATGTGTTACAGAGTAAAAACGTGTTCTATAGGATTTTCTCGGCTGTTATCCTTACAGAAGCAGTTCACTACACCTTTCTTCTGCCGTGCTACTGAGTGGGGTGGAAGCATCAACATTTAGCTTAGTAGTAAAATACGACCACTTGTGCCACCTAGGGACCTATCTGGTACTGTAATCAGCCTCAATTCCTGTCTCCTATTGATTCTCATTTTGCTTACCCATTGGGCAGACTGACTACATCTCACAAAGTTTGTCATTTTTTTCCTTCCTTCTTCTGCCTTTACTCCATGGGGAGAAGGTGGGTCCTGACTTCTACATTGCCTGATAAGGTTTCCAAGTGTCACAGAATTAATACATAAGCCTAAAGGATGTTCGTGAATTTTAAATCATTTACCCTCCAATCTGGGCTAGGGGTTTATTCTAAGGAGAAATTCAGATGATCTTATAAATGCATATATACTAGGCCAGAACAAGGGCCAGGATGAGGCATTAGAAAATGGAACCCAGGTCTTTACACTGAATTTTAGATTCCCAGATCAATTAAAAAATAAATAATTTAATATTTCCAAAATGCTTATAACAAATCCTGGTTATAGTAAGAAAAAATACATGCCAGTCATTAATCATGAATAAGAATAAAACATCATCAGCATTTCTGTTGGTTCTGTGATTAGAAATGGTACATTGTAAGTGATCAGTAAGAATGTGTTGAATGAATTGATGAATTAATCAATGAATAACACCACATAAGCAAAAAACTATTTCCTGGCACACAAAATATTTGATTGTTTGATCATAAAAAGTACTATGGAAATAAAAAGCAGGGGGAGATGGAAACAATGATCATACCTCCATTTTGTCTTCCCCTTTTCTTACTCTAGGAAAACACTCATAAATTTTAAGGTATTTAATGATCATATGAGACTGGTCATGCTAATGCTGAATCAAACAGACTTGTCCCCAGCCTTATTCATTCTGAATGGAGTCCCAGGACTAGAAGACATGCACATCTGGATTTCCTTCCCATTCTGCTCTATGTATGTTGTGGCTATGGTAGGCAATTGTGGACTCCTCTATCTCATTCGCTGTGAAGACTCTCTGCACAGGCCTATGTACTACTTTTTGGCAATGCTTTCTCTAACTGACCTTGTCATGTGCTCCAGTACAATTCCTAAGGCCCTCAGCATTTTCTGGTTTCATCTCAAGGAAATCAGCTTTGATGAATGCCTAGTCCAGATGTTCTTCATCCACACCTTCACAGGGATGGAATCTGGGGTGCTCATGCTTATGGCCCTGGACCGCTATGTGGCCATCTGCTACCCTCTGCACTACTCAGCAATCCTCACTAATCCTGTCATTGCAAAAGTTGGGCTTACCACATTTCTGAGAGCTGTGATTCTCATCATTCCCTTCACTTTCCTCACCAAGAATCTACCCTATTGCAAAGGCAATATCATTCCCCATACCTACTGTGACCACATGTCTGTGGCCAAATTATCCTGTGGAAATGTCAAGGTCAATGCTATCTATGGCCTGATGGTGGCCCTCCTGATTGGGGGTTTTGACATCTTGTGCATCACAATCTCCTATACCATGATCCTTCGGGCAGTGGTCAAGCTCTCATCGGCAGATGCTCGGCAGAAGGCCTTTAGCACCTGCACTGCCCACATCTGTGCCATTATTTTCTCCTACAGTCCAGCTTTCTTCTCTTTCTTTTCCCATCGTTTTGGGGGCCACATGATCCCTCCATCTTGCCACATCATTGTGGCCAATATTTATCTGCTCCTGCCTCCCACTATGAACCCTGTTGTCTATGGGGTGAAAACCAAGCAGATACGAGACTGTGTCCTAAGAATACTTTCAGGTTCTGAGGACACAAAACCCCAGAGCATATGAATGGATACTTGCCAGAAATAAGAAGAATTAAAGGAAGAGAGAAGGGTTATTGCTGTCTGTTTAGACAGGAACAGAAAAACATTTCTGAGAATACTCTTGGCCATGACAAGAGAGTGTGTTAAATGGTGCATTCAAATAAGTTTATTGAGAATCCTAACATCACTGAAATGTCTAATATACTTTGAGTTGTCACCTCTTTGGCCCTATGACGGTCTGGTCTCATCATTATCCAAAGTTTCCTTGAAAAAATATCTAATCAATCAATTTTCTGGGAAAAACTGAATGAAGTTGAAGGAGATGATCTGGAGCCTGATTCTTGTGTTCTAGGTCCTGTGTGCAATTAATGATTGCAATTTCCAGATTGCAAAGAATGGGAATTCCAGAATACTTAATTGTGCGCATGCAGAACCTGTACATAGACCAAGAAGCAGCCATTTGAACAGAGCAAAGGAATACTGCTTGGTTTAAAATCAGAAAAGAGTTGTATTTTTTCACCATACTTATTCAGTCTGTATACTGAGCAAATAACTGGACAACAAGTTGGAATCTATGAAGAAGAGCACAGCATCAGGACTGGAGGTAGGCTAATTAACAACCTGTGATGTGAAGATGACACAATCTTGCTTGTTGAAAGAAAACAGGACTTGAAGCACTTAACGATGAAGATCAAAGACTAGCCTTCCGTATGGATTGCACCTCAACAAAAAGGACACAAAAATCATCACAACTGGACCAATATTAGTCATGATAAATACAGAAAAATGAAGTTTTCAAGGATTTTGTTTTACCTGGATACACAGTCATCGCCCGTGCAGCACCAGTCAAGAAAACAAATGACATTTTGCCTGGGTAAGTCTTCTACAAAAGACCTCTTTCAATATTAAAAAGCAAATATGTCACTTTGAGGACTTAGGTGAGCCTGACCTAAGCCATGATATTTTCAATCACCTCATACGCATGTGAAAGCTGGACAATAAATAAGACCAAGGAATTGGTGCCTTTGAATTAAGGTGATGGTCAAGAATATTGAATGTACCCTAAACTGCCAGAAGAACAAACAAATCTGTCTTGGAAGAAGTACACACAGAATACTCTTTAGAGGGAGGATGGTGAGACTTTGTCTCACGTACTTTGGACATGTTACCAGGAAGGGCCAGTCTCTGGAGAAGGACATCATGCTTGGTAAAGTAGAGGGTCAGCGAAAAAGAGGAAGAGCCTCAAGGAGGTGGACTGACACAGTACCAGCAACAATGGAATCAAACACAGCCAAGATTGTGACTGTGGGACAGAAGGGGGCAGTGTTTTATTCTGTTGTGTATAGGGTCACTATGAGTGGGAACTGACTCAACAGCACCTAACAATGACAACAACAGCTACAATTTCTAGACTGATCACAAGTTGTTACTATATACTGGAAAATATGTGATATATTTTTCTCATTGTTACCAAAATACCTGTTTTCTCAATGACTTCTGAAGGAGAAAGTGTCCCATGAGGTCATCAGTACAATGAAGTCTAAATCTCTGAATATCTCACTAGAATTATGTTATCTGGTTGAACAGGTCTGCCCTAGCTGCACAATCTTTTTGGGATTCTCTGCTTCCAGCCAGCATCCATCTGACATCAGCAATGATGTCCCTCATTCCATGTTCTCTTCTCAATCTGCCTTGAATATTTGGCAGCTCCCTGTTGGTATACTGCTGCTCCACCTTTGAATGCTCTTCAGCCAAATTTTACCTGTGTGTGATATTAATGATATTGTTCCATAATGTAAATATTCAGTTGGATCACCTTTCTTTGCAAGAGATGTAAATATGAATCTCTTCCAGTCAGTTGGCCAGGTAGCTGTCCTCCAAATGTATTGGGATAGATGAATGAGCACTTCAGAGCTGTATCCATTTGTTGAAACATTTCAGTTAGTATTCTATCAATTCCTGGAGCCTTGTTTTATACCAATATCTTCAGTGCAGCTTGGACTTTTCCTTCAGTAACATTGGTTCTTGATCACATGCTACCTCCTGAAATGATTGAAGATGACTTGAAGTACTTACAGGTGAAGATCAAAGCCTACGGCCTTGAATGTGGATTAACCTGAACATAAAGAAAACAGTAATCCTCAGAACTGGATCAATAAGCAACATCATGATAAATGGAGAAAAGACTGAATTTGATAAGAACTTCCTTTTTCTTGGAGCCACAATGAACACCCATGGAAGTAGCATTTAAGAAATCAAATGACTTATGGTTTTGGGCAAATCTGCTGCAAAAGACCTCTTTAAAATGCTAAAAACAAAGATGTTGCTTTAAGGACTAATGTGTGCCTGACCCAAGCCAAGGTGATTCAGCTGCCTCATATGCATTCAAAAGCTGGACAATGAATAAGAAAGACCGAAGGAGAATTGATTCCTTTGAATTACCCTGTTGGTGAAGAATGTTGAATATAGCTTGGACTGCCAAAAGAAGGAACAAATCTGTCTTGAAAGAAGTACAGCCAGAATGTTCCTCACTGGCAAGGATGGTGAAACTTTGTCTCACAAACTTTGGATATGCTATCAGGAGGGATCAGTCCCTGGAGAAGGATATAATTCTTCGTAAAATAGAGGGTCAACGAAAAAGAGGAAGACCCTCAATGAGATGGATTGACACAGTGGCTCTCACCTTGGGCTCAAGCATAACAACAATCACGAGGATGGCCCAGGGCCAGGCAGTTTTTTTTTTTTTTTTCTGTTGTACATAGGGTTACTATGAGTCATAACCAACTCGAAGGCACCTAACAACAACAAAAACAGCTGCAAAGTACACATCATTATTTTTCACTACAAAGTAATTGAATATTCAATTTCCTTCAACAAGGCCTTTAAAAGCACTCAATATGGACCAATAGGCAATATGATGTGGATGGTACAGCACCAAGCAGTGTTTTGTTCTGTTGTATATAGGGTCACTACGAGTTGGGAGTGAAACGTTGGCGCCTAACAACCACCACAAAATAGAGAGTAGCGATCTCTTAACTAAATGTAAGAAAAGGCACACGTATATATACATACGTGTGTGTATGTATCAGAATAGCACCAGAGGAGAGCAAATCGTGCTATTTTCATCTTATTTCCAATTGTGAAAATAAAAAAGAAAATTAAATATATCTCTCTAACATTTAAGGTTTTTCTAAATTAATAAGCAGACGATAGACTGAATAAAATAATAGTTTTATATTAATATCTCATAAACTAACCCAATTATATAGAAATATAAACTCAATATTTTGTTCTTATCTCTCCCTGCCCAACTGATGAAAATACACATTACTTCTCCCCAATTTAGTTATACTATTCTCATTGAATGGAATTTTTTCATGAGTCACCCTTTACTATCTCCCATTTTTAAGTACTAGAAAAATGACCCCACCACCTAAAATATAATTACCGTTTATGTATACTCCATTTCTCTGCTCACTTTGACACAAAACTTGTAGGGAAAGTTGTCAACATTCTCTCCCTCTACTTTCTCAGTGAGAAATCCCTCTTCCTCTAGTTTCTTTTTCTCCTATCCCACCAATCACCTAAAATTGTTTTTGTCAATTTCACCGTTGCCTCTGTGATAAACAAGTCAAATAGGTCTCCTTCGGTGCTCATCTAATACTGCCTCCTTTACATCCCATTCAATATCCTTGATATCTTGAAATACTCTCATTTTTTACTTCAGAAACAGCCCACAGTTTTATAATTTTCCTCAGTCCTGCTGAACACTTCTTCACAGCCTCATTTCCTTTTTTTTCCCAAAGATTTTTACATGTATGTCATGCCATTGGTCTTAAACTTTTTTTTTTTTTCCCCTCTTATATTCTTTTCATGGGTATTCTCCTTCGGTATCATGGTATCAAATATTTTCTGTTTACTAATGATTCCCAAAAGGAAGTTTAGATTCAGAGAGCTGCTTTCTACATACTCAATTTCGTGTAACACTATCTTCTTCTGAAAGTGCATAGTCTCTTTTTTTTTGCCCTTCATCCTCCAACTCCATCTATTTTCATCCCCTGCTTCTCCAGTCTTTTTTGATACATAAATGTCTTTAAGAACATGTTATTATTTAGAGTTTTTGTACATTTTAATCTATATGCATTTTATTGTGTGAAAGAACTCAATCTGTTGCTTCCTTTCTCACTCAATACTTTATTTTATTTTTATGTTGAATTTATATTTCATATTTATTGATTTTTAACTAATTTATATCACTTGTCTCAAAACACAAAACTTGCAGTTTTGACAGAAAAACTATGTATCCTGGATACACAATTAGGATTATGGAGTTTTGATAGAAAAACTATGGATCCTGGATACACAATTAGGATTATTTCTACTTTACAATCCTTCTAATAACAGTAGAATCAAGCTTTCTGCTTGTAACACTAGAATAAAACTTTGCCTGAATTGAGTTTTTTTGTTTGTTTGTTTTTGTTTTTTTAACATATCTACTTTTCTGCCACCAAGACTGAAACAATTATTTGAAGTGTTCTAGCCAGTTCCTCCCCCACGTGTCTGTCAGTTTGTCATACTGTGGGGGCTTGCGTGTTGCTGTGATTCCGGAAGCTATGCTACAGGTATTCAAATACCAGCAGGGTCACCCATGGTGGTCAGGTTCCAGCCGAGCTTCCAGACAAAGACAAATGAGGAAGAAGGATGCAGCAGTCTACTTTTGAAAAGATTTAGCCAGTGAAAACCTTATGAATAGCATTGGAACATTGTTTAATATAGTGCCAGAAGGTGAGCCACTAAGGTTGGAACACACTCAAGAGACAACTGGGGAAGAGCTGCCTCCTCAAAGTAGAGGCAACTTTAATGACATGGAAGCAGTCAAGCTTTTGGGACCTTCATCTGTTGATGTGGCACAACTCAAGATGTGAATAAGCAGCTGCAAACATCCATTAATAATCAGAACATGGAATGTATGAAGTATGAATCTAGGAAAATTGGAAGTCCTCAAAAATAAAATGGAACACATAAACATTGATATCCTAGGCCTTAGTGACTAAAATGAATTGGTATTGGCCTTTTTGACTCAGACAATCATGTGGCCTACTATGCTGAAAATGACATTTTAAAGAGGAATGGCGCAGCATTAATCGTCAAAAAGAACATTTCATGATCTATCCTGAAGTACAATGCTGCCAATGATAAGAAAATATCCATATGCTTACAAGGAAAACCAGTTAAGATGACTATTATTCAAATTTATGTATCAAGCACCAAGGCCTAAGATGAAGAAATTGGAGATTTTTACCAGTTTCTGCAGTCTGAAATTGATCAAACATGCACTCAAGATGCATTGATAATTACTGGTGGTTGGAATGGGGAACTTGGAAACAAAGAAGGACTGGTAGTTGAAAAATATGGTCTTGGTGATAGAAACAATGCCAGAGATCGCACGATTGAATTTTGCAAGACCAATGACTTCTTCACTGCAAATCCTTTTTTTCACCAATATAGATGGTGACTATATACATGGACCTCACCAGATGGAATACACAGGAATCAGACTGACTACATCTGTGGATGGAGACGATGGAAAAGCTCAATATCATCAGTCATAACAAGGCCAGGGACTGACTGCCGAACAGGCCATCACTTGCTCACGTGCAAGTTCAAGTTGAAACTGAAGAAAATTTGAAAAAGTCTACAAGAGCCAAAGTATGACATTGAGTATATCCCACTTGAATTTAGAGACCATCTCAAGAATAGATTTGACGTGTTGAACACTAATGACCAAAGACCAGAGGAGTTGTAGAATGACATCAAGCACATCATGCATGAAGAAAGCAAGAGGTCATTAAAAAAACAAGAGAGAAAGAAAAGATCAAAATGCATGTCAGAAGAGACTCTGAAACTTGCTCTTGAACGTCAAATGGCTACTGTGAAATGGAATGATGAAGTAAAAGAGTTGAACAGAACATTTCAAAAGGTGGTTCAAGAAGACAAAGTAAAGTATTATAATGACATGTTGAAAGACCTGGAGACGGAAAACCAAAAGGGAAGAGCACACTCTGCATTTCTCAAGCTGAAAGAACTGAAGAAAAAATTCAAGCCTCAATTTGCAATAGTGAAGAAATCTTTGGGGGGAAATATTAAATGACTCAGGAAGCATCAAAAGAAGAAGGAAGGGATACACAGAGTCACTATACAAAAAAGAATTGGTCAATGTTCGACATTCTAAGGTGATACCGTATGAGTAGGAGCCAACGGTACTGAAGGAAGAAGTCCAAGGTGCCCTGAAGGCATTGGCAAAAAACAAGGCTCCAGGAACTGACGTAATACCAATAGAGATGTTTCAACAGACAGACACAGTGTTAGAAGCACTCACTTGTCTATGCCAAGAAATTTGGAACGCAGCCACCTGGCCAACTGACTGGAAGAAATCCATATTTATGCCTATTTGCAAGAAAGGTGATCCCACCAAATTTGGGAATTATTGAACAATACCATTAATATTACATGCAAGTAAAATTGTGCTGAAGATCATTCAAAAGGAGCTGCAGCAGAATATTGACAGTGACTGCCAGAAATTCAAGCCTGATTCACAAGAGGATGTGGAACCAAAGATATCATTACTGATATCAGATGGATCCTAGCTGAAAGCAGAGAATATAAGATGTTTACCTGTGTTTTATTGACTTTGCAAAGGAATTAGACTATGAGGATCATGACAAATTATGGATAATTTTACAAGGAATGAGAATTTCAGAGCAGTTAACTGTGCTCATGAGGAGCCTGTACATAGATCAAGAGACAGTGTTCCAATAGAACAAGTGGACACTGCGTGGTTTAAAGTCAGGAAAGGTGTGCGTCAGAGTAGTATCCTTTCACCATACCTATTCAATCTGTATGCTGAAGAAGAACGGGACATCAGGATTGAAGGGAGACTCATTAACAGCCTACATTATGCAGATAACACAACCTTGCTTTTTAAAAGTGAAGAGGACTTGAAGACATACTGATGAAGATCAAAGACCACACAGCCTTCAGTATGGATTATACCTCAACATAAAGAAAACAAAAATCATCATAACTGGACCTATAAGCAAAAAAAAAAAAATCATAATAAATGGGGAAGAGATTGAAGTTGTCAAAGATTTAATTTCACTTGGACCCACAATCAACACCTATGGAAGCTGCAGTCTAGAAATCAAAAGATGCGTTGTACTTGGAAAAATTGTTCCTCTTTTACGTGTTGAAGAGCAAAGATGTCACCTTGAAGACTAAAGTGAGCTTGACTCAAGCCATGGTGTTTTCCATTGCCTTCTATGTGTGTGAAAGCCGGACAATGACTAAGATCAAAGAAGAATTGATGCCTTAGAATTGTGGCGTTGGAAAAGAATACTGAATATACCAGGGACTGCCAAAGAATGAATAAATGTGATTTGGAAGAAGTGCGACCAGAATGCTCCTTAGGAGCAAGGATGGGAAGACTATGCCTTACATACTTTGGATGTGTGTTGTCAGGAGCAATCAGTCCCTGAAGAAGGAAAATCATGCTTAGTGAAGTAGAGGATCAGTGAAAAATAGGAAGAGCCTCAATGAGACAGATGACACAGTGGCTGCAACAACGGGCTTAAGCATAACAACGACTGTGAGGATGGCACAGGATGGGGCAGTATTTCCTTCTGTTGTAAATAGGGTCACAATGAGTTGAAACCAACTCGATGGCACCTAACAACAACAACAACAATCCAGTTCCTCAACAGCACAATTAATTCGCCGAGAATAAGGTTAGCTGTAGTACCTTTAAGGAGCCCTGGTGGTGTGGTGGTTAAGCACTAGGCTGGTTACCAAAAGGTCTTCAGTTTGAACCCACGATTCACTCCTCTGCAGAAGAAAGATGTGACAGTCAACTTCTGTCAATGGGTTACCCATTTCTAAGCTCTCAAGTTGGAACTATTGCACTGAACTCCTTCAGAGCCTTCATCTAAATGCCCAAAGTAACACTAGTTTCATGTCAAAGACTGTGCCAGTCCTTCAATAAAATTTGCCATGAATATGTTTAGATGATCTTACTTTCCCTCAAATTATATCCATCATTATAGAAGGACAATTTATCCCATCATTAGGAGGTATATGTTTATTCAAACTTAGATGCTGTAAAAAATATCTGAAATGAAATATACCTAGTTGTTAGTAAGAGTCACATTGGTTATATTACAGGGGAACTGTGCCTTTTCTTGAGGCTTTTTATGTATTTAAAAATAATCATATCAACAATAAGCCCATAACAAATATAATTAAAATTGATAATAATCCTGCCTTTAAGATATCACTTAAAAGCTTTTGTACATACTTTCTGTCTTTTTGTATTTTTTCTTGCTTGTAAATCTCAACAGCTTTAACCATAGCAAAAATACTGACAAAGAAATGCTTAAAAAAAATCAATAACTTCTGCAAAGAGCAAGAATTAAGTGTATCTGAAGTGTAGAATGCAAGGAGGTTTGTAGCAAGAGGTGATACTTCATGGGTTTGTACACCTGAGAGTGCCTTAGATGGTATAAGGGAGTTTGAACTTTATTCGAAGGGAAGCATGGAGACTTGGAAGCATTTTTAGCAAGGTAGTGACAGTTTTAGAACAAATCAGACTGCTGGCAAAAAGAAAGACCCACGGGAAAAGAAAGACCCACGGGAAAATGAGAGACAAGTATAGCCAGGCAAGATTAGAGATGTTAAAGGTTTGAATTCCCCAGAAGTAGTAGCACTGAAGAAAGTGTATATGAATGAAGTAAAGGAAAGAAATCAACAGAGTAAGCAAAACCAAAGACCAAACCAAACCAGATGCCGTCAAGTCATCTCTGACTCATGCTCACCCCATGTGTGCAGAGTAGAATTGCAGTCCCTGAGGCTTTCAAGGTTGTGACCTTTCAGAAGGAGATTGTCAGGCCTTTCTTCTGAAGCATTTCTGGCTGGGTTCAAATCAGCAAGCTTTTGGTTAGTAGTCAGCTGCTTAACCATTTGCAATACCCAGGGACTCCCAGGCTAACGAAGCAATTGTTTATGAGGGGTGAGGAAAGGGCTGATTGGTTTGCTGGTGTCAGGACTGGCTGGCTGAGTGGCTGGTTGGGCCATTATAAAAAAAAAAAAAAACATTATACAAGATAAGAAAGAATATGGAAATCCAACAGCATTTGAGTCAAGATAATGAATCTAGTTTTGAACGTGACTCTGATCATATCCTGGTAGTTACTTTAAAACTCTGCAAAAATAATTTTTTTAATACAATAAAAAGTATCACATTTCTTGTACCTAAGTTCTATATTTGTATGTATTTCTATGTTCTCTAAGATTAAACTCAGGGAAATAAAGATAAAACTTCCTAAGATATGCCTCTAATATATTACTCCTTAAATTTACAAATTCAACCAAGATCGTTCCTTTCAAGCTATTCTTTTGAGGCTTCTCAGGATTCCACGCAAAGAACATGAAAGAAAAAGTATCCCTCTGCTAATCTGCAACAAGCTTGGTGTTTGAAGCTCTTTAAAAGGTTATGATAACAAAGTTTTGGAAGTCTACATAAAACATGAATCTACATCTATATCACCTAGGAATTTACATAATTTCATCTCCCGTAATTTCACATTTAAAAAATCTAGATATCTTTAGTTAATAAAAATCTGAGTCAAGTACGACTGAGACACATATGAAAAACCAAACATCCAAATGATTCCACAAAATTTCTCAAGGGACTGAAGAAAGGCTTAGGAAATAAAAAAGAATTATGTTTATCTCCTGGCACTGACCTGTGATAACTAAAAACAATACAAATAGAGATTTGAAATTCATGCTGAAATTTCCCTGCATAGTAAATATTGATAATTAGTACTTTTAAGTTTACCTTTTACTAATAAAATCCTAGAACTTCCTCGATCTATCTTAAATTATTATGAGAGATGGCATATAGGTTTAATTTTTTACAGCGCCAAACTACAGAGTGGAGACAGTTTTAAAATATTTGATGATGTTTATGCTCAGAGGCAGCAACTGAAAATAATTTTTCCCCAGGAAAATATGTGTGCAGCTCTCAAATTTTCCAACAGCACCAAATTCCAGGTCTCTGAGTTCATCCTGGTTGGATTCCCAGGCATTCACAGCTGGCAACATTGGCTCTCCTTGCCATTGGCACTACTCTACCTCTCAGCAATTGGTGCTAACACACTCATCCTCATCACCATCTGCCACGACTCTACTCTGCAGCAGCCTATGGGCTATTTCCTAGGCATCCTCTCTGTTGTGGACACGGGCTTGGCCACCACCATCATGCCCAAGATCCTGGCCATCTTCTGGTTTAATGCCAAGGTCATTAGCCTCCCTGAGTGTTTTGCTCAGATATATGCCATTCGCTGCTTTTGTCAGCATGGAGTCTGGTATCTTCCTCTGCATAGCTGTTAATAGATAATTGTCATGGTTTGAATTTTGTCCCCTCAAAAATGTATCAACTTGGTTACACCATGATTCCCAATACTGTGTGGTTGTCCTCCATTTTATGATTGTAGCTATGTGTCAGAATCGACTCGACGGCACTGGGTTAATTTTAAGTTAAAGAGCATTAGGGTGGGATTGTAGCATCATCCTTACTCAGATCACCTCCCTGATCCAATGTAAAGGGAGTTTCCCTGGGGTGTGGCCTTCACCACCTTTTATCTCTCAAGAGATAAAAGGAAAGGGGAGTAAGCAGAGAGTTGGGGACCTCATACCACCAAGAAAGCAGTACCAGAAGCAGACAGCATCCTTTGTTCCTGGGGTCCCTGTGCCTGAGAAGTTCCTGGACCAGGAGAAGTTTGAGGACCAGGAATCTTCCTCCAGTGCCGGCAGAGAGAGAAAGCCATCCCTGGAGCTGACACCCTGATTTTGGACTTTTTAGCCTACTTTACTGTGAGGAAACAAATTTTTCTTTATTAAAGACATCCACTTGGTGTTATTTCTGTTATAGCAGCACTAGATAACTAAGACAGATACGTAGCTATTTGTCATCCTCTTCACTACCCATCAGCTCTCACCAATCCCTTAATCGTAAAAACCACTCTGTTCATGGTACTTAGAAATGGCTTTTCAATTACTCCTGTAATTGCAGCCCAGTGCAATTATTGCTCCAGGAATGAGACTGACCATTGCCTGGGCTCCAACCTTGGGGTCACAAGCCTGGTTTGTGATGACAGGAGACCAAAGAGCATTTGTCATTTAGTTCTGGCATGGCTTGGCATGGGAAGTGACCTAAGTCTTATCATATTGTCATATACTTTGATCCTGCGCTCTGTATTTAGACTGAACTCAGCTGAAGCTGCGTCCAAGGCTTTAAGCACTTGTACCTCCCACCTCATCCTCACCCTCTTCTTCTACACCGTTGTTGTAGTGATTTCAGTAACTCACTTGGCAGAGAGTAAGGACACTTTTACTCCAGTTCTACTCAATGTGCTACCCAACAACATCCCTCCTGCCCTAAACCCTATGGTCTATGCACTCAGGACAAAAGAACTAAGGGCAGTTTTCTGGAAGGTGCTTTATTTAGGTCTAGAAAAAAATGATGCTAGAGACTTTGTCCGTGAAGTACATGGACTTCAGCTTCTTCTAATGTGGGAAAAAAAAAGTAGACCTTAAATGAGGATGGAGGAGTAAGTAAATGCCTTTGAGATCACTTTTCACATTTTTAAAATAAATGATTGTGGAAGCATCTAAGGAAAGAAAAAAAAAATTCTTGGTACCTCCAAAGTACTGAAAAGAACTAAATATATTTGAGAACATGGAAGAAACTTCTATCAACCAATAAAAAAGGGATAAACAACCAGCATTTATGATTGATATCAATGCTCTAAAAACAAAAGTAAAGGTAAAAACAAAATACATATGCATGCATGCACACTCACCCACACAACCAAAGAAAGGCATGTTTGGGACGTGAATTACGGGTCATGCTTGTTGGCTGATGGGTACACTTGCAAACAAAGAAGAAAGTCTACCTGAACCAGCATCATTCCAGTAGCATGGAATGCAGAGGCAGGAACAGAAAACATTTCAAATGAGCAGTGCCAGACCAAACTACAGTGGGGATCTAGGCTGAACAAGGAGAGATGCCTGGGCTTGGACAAGCAGAACCCAAAAGATATGGATAGTTACAAGGATCTGCATTCATGTGCCTCTCCAGATCCTTCCTCTGTCCTTTCTGCTTTGATCTGTAGCCTGGAGGACTGAATGAACCACATGTGCTGTGCGACTCAGACTCTTTTATCTACTGGAATTCACTTGGATTGAGTCAATAAGCAAGGTATGAACTTAATTATGCTTACTTACCAATCTGAAGTGATATTGTGCACTTCAGATGAGTAAGTAAGTGTAAATAAACCTGAACATACCTTGCTTACTGTAAGGAGATGCATATTGTGCTTACTGGTTTATCTGACCCTGGGAGACACCGATAGGCAGATAGAGTGAAAGAAGAGAGAGGGTTTGAGTTATTTACTCTCCACTCCCAGGCTTCCTTGACATTGTGCACAGGCAGAGTTCTGACTGGTGTGTCTTTCATAGCACTTGCCAGGCAGCGCTGCCTCTACAGCTCTAGATCTTAGAGCTTTCCAGTAACATTTTTTCCCTGCCTTTTCCCATCAGGCCAAGGGGTTTATCAAGAAAGTCTTTCTGCTGTTATTCTCAACCACTATATTTTCCTCAATATCCATTATATTTTCAACATCCATTGTATTTCCTTAACCTCTCTCACAACTCCATTATTCACAACTTCATGAAATTATCTTCAGACTCAGATTTGCATGTGTTTTTTTCTAAGAATAAAGGCACCAATTTACATAACCAGAAAGCAGTCACCAATAGCAGGGAAATACATTGTTCTACAAAAATCTAATTCATTATCTGTACTCAAAATTCCTTTCTATATATAGAGTCACAATGGCCTTAATAGCAATTATTTACAGGTTTGAGATCCAATCCATGATCAAATGTGCATTGTTGCTGTGTCTCTTTATTGTACTTTAATATGTGATAGCTCCTCATTTTGCATGGACTATCTTTTTTTTAAGGTTGTATGTCAGTTAATTTTTCTAAATGTTTCTCAATCTGGGCTTACCTGATGTTTCTTCATTAGTAGTGTGGTGGCCATGTACCTCTCACAGGTCCCTTCATGAGAACCTGATGTGAGTATCACAGTTGACTGAGACACTCTGGTTGCTGCACTTTTGGGTGTGCTATGATATTTGCGGAAACCCTGGTGGCGCAGTGGTTAAGTGCTACGGCTGCTAACCAAAGGTCCGCAGTTGAATCCACCAGGTGCTCCTTGGAAACTCTATAGGGCAGTTCTAGTCTGTCTTATAGGGTTGCTATGAGTTGGAATTGACTTGATGGCACTGGGTTTCATTTTGTTTTTGATGATATTCACACCAATGTCACACTTTCCTTGATTGATCCCTGGCAATGACTGAGCACAGAAAGGAAGTCAGAATTAAGCTATTCCTACAAGAAATGTGACTCCTGTAGTGGACAACCTTTGCTTGGGAACTCTCCAGTGGCCTGGCTGAGACTATCTCAGAGCTATACTGAGGGCTGGTGTGTTCCCTAAGCAATTCTTCCTTCCCTCTGTCATTTCACAGGTGTCAGAACTGCATCATGGCCTAACAGCTCCTCCCACCTCTCCTGCTTCCTTACTCTTCATACTTCACAGGTGTCTCCCAAAAAATCTATTGAATGTCTAATCCCATCTTGGTGTCTGCTTCTTGGAGGACTAGAACCAACAGAGGTGGCAATGGCAGTGGAGTGGTCTAGAAAACACGTGGTAAGAGAAGGTTTAAGATATGATCACTCATATCACAGCTCACAAGAAGAATCTAATCCTGAGTGGGATGTGGGCACACTTAGGCCTTAGTTTGGGTTTTGGCTCAATTGCTAAAGATTTCAGCAGTGGTGATGTGGGAGAATGTCCCTAAGGAGAAAAATACTCTAGCTAGTGCAATGATTTGGGACGTGGGGATACAAGGACTAGAAGGACAGTGGAGTTGGCTGGTTACTACTGTGTTATATTGACATCCTGCAAAGGGTATTAAGAAATTGAAGGGAAATAAGAAATAGCAAAAACTAAGTGTGATAGCTTGCAGAGAGGCCCTAATATTCTGCACTATGAAACAATACATGCATTTAAAAAATTAAAAAAAAAAAGACTAAGTGAATGGAAGAAACATTCTCTACTTAAAAGCTTTCAACCTCTTTTCCACAGGAACGTGGGAAAGAAAGAAAAAAAATCTGTAATAAATGTTAAAATCACCAGTTTTTTTTTAAGATAGCTTGCGTTTATTCTCATCCGCCTAATACATATCCCAACATATAGACACACACGTAGCTACACACATATGAAATTATTCACTCATTTCTGTAGCATCATCTGAGCATTATGAATGGAAAGTTCTCACTCTTTTCTTTTGTGCATGGAGGTTAGCATGATATACACACCAGGTGTCTCTGACACTCTGAAATGTCCCCTTGGGATATATAACAAACATTTTTCTTTAAAGGCTCAGGTCAGTAGTACAGAGATCAAGGAATTCAGATGTGGAGCATTGTACATTGATTCTAAGATTGTGATTTCTTTCAACCAAGGGCCTGGGCACTGGACCATATTGCATTCATCTCACTGGTCTGCTACCCAGAAACTAAGGTATTAAAGGACATACTAAAGAGCCAAGTGACTAAATTTATTTATTTATGGGCAGTAGGATGAAGTGGAGAGAGGCTTTGAATGTATATGAGTTGCTGATGATACTCTTAGAAATACAGGTTTGATTTCATCTACCTAGTTTGAAGACAGAAGTATAAGATTGGTTTCCTTGGAAAATGTTTATTTCCTAGCTTTCAGATCATAATTCAGCGTAATTTATCATGATGATTGGGGACATCTGGTATTTCTCCAACCAAATAGGAACACTTAGTTGAGTTGTCGTGGAAGTCAGATGTGAATTGCCCTCATAACATGGGAAAATGGGTGGCTAGCTAGAGAATAATTTGCTATTATGAGATCAATGGTCAGGTTACGCTTGATAATTACATAACCTTCCTTTTAGTCCTCAAAATGAGAGTCTAATTTTTCCTGGTTCATTTCTAGCGAGACTTAATTATCACTGCATTTTGTCCATCTCGGGTAGCAACGCCTGCAGTGAGCAAACTGTTCTTATATGGGAAGAAGAACATGAGTCTAAAGGGTTGACAGTCTAGGGAAAAAGAAAAAAATTATTGGCTAGAGGGCTAAAGAATGAGGTTAAACAACAGATGATATCAAAGCTGTATTTTATAAATGTACTTTCTGTGTTGTGTTTCAATTTTCCTGTTCTAGTAACCCCATTCACACCCCAGTGTAACATAAGTCAAATTCCCTTGCAGGAAAAATTAAATCATGTCTTGAAATCAATTTAAATGTACTTTGATAAAGAAAACTGATTAAATTTTTAGTTAATATTTTGATTTCTAACTTATATCTTTGAGATCTTTGCAAATATATTGAAGATGGGATTTAAATTGTATAACAATGAGGTGCATTTTATTGATTAAAACTACAAGAATAAAAAGGAATATGAATATATAAATAGGATGTTTATGTAGTATTTTAAAAAATATTTTTCAGAATACTACATATTTAATCCCAGAAAAATATTTCTTCCTTTTCAATTTAGGGGTATCGATGCTTCCTTTGGGGCCCTGGGGTTGCAGTGGTTAAGAGCTCAGGCTGCTAACCAAAAGGTCTACCTTTTGAAGCCACTAGCCACTGGCTGGAAACCCTATGGTCACACAGTGGTTAAGTGGTTAATTTGTCTACCTGATTCTGATACACAGATGCATGGCTAAAATGTAGTAGACAAAGGAAGATTAAAAAAAAAAAAAATTGCCCTGGAGTTGATTCCAACTCCTAGGGCCCTGTAGGTCAGAGTAGAACTACCCCACAGGGTTCCAAGGTTGTAAATCTTTACAGAAGTAGATTGCCACGTCTTTCTCTAAAGTAGCTGTTGATGGTTCGAACCACTGGGGTTTAGGTTAGCAGTTGAGTGTTTAACTACTGCACCACTAGGAGATATACTTGGATAAAAAAGAACATCTTTGTCTCCACCACAGGTACTTCTCTCTGCGCAGAAATAATTAAGACACTGACTGACATTGCTCTTTCTTGTCATGATATCCTTTAACTCCAAGAGAACCTGTGAAACTTCGTTCTGTACTGTGATAAATAATGTAACATACAGAGCAAAACAGGTAGCCGAACATCACACAATTATGAGAAACTGTTCAACGTATAAAGGAAGATAGAGGGAGAAATGAATAGGGATCCCGTTTGACTCATTTATACTAAATTGTCACAGATTATTGAAAGAAATATATCTTATTGTAACAATAGTAATTTTTTTGTATATTAATGTATATATACCTATACTTCTAAATTCATGTTTCTGTTAATGATATTTGTAAAAGCAATACAAAAATATAATGATCATTGCACACCTAAATTATGAATTCAGCAAGTTTGAAAGACAGAACCTTGATGGTAATTTTGGTCTTCAAGTAAAAAACATTTCTTACACTGCAAATACCGTATGTTATGCTTCTATCCAAAATGAAAATTGGTACACTCTTGAAATTCCAAAGCAAAAATGTTAGGTTATGCAGAAACCACGTCCCTTTAATAGAAAACTGAAGTCTGCTCTCAGTTGCCAGGTGACTAAAACGTTTGAAGTCCTCGTTTTAAAACCTCCACTCTGCAGTAAGAAAGTGAGGGAGTGAATTTCAGTGCTTTTCATGATTCGGGTTGTGAAGAAACCGTATCAAATTTGTAATTAGACAATTTGGTGCCGTAAACTCTAATCGCACACCATCGAGTCCTACATTTCTCGAAAAGTGATTTTAACCTCAATGATTTTGCTTTGAATTTCTTTGTGTCACGTTAATACGTACTTCCCAATTCTTGGCATTCTTTATGTTTACCTAATTATTTTTACGTACGTACACCGTTTTTAACCTTTGTGTGTCATTTTTATTCTAAGGCACTCTTTTGTACTGCATAAGTGGTTTTTAAAAATTAATTAGGATTATGTCTAAGTTAATGGATAATTCATCTTTATTGCCAAACCCAATATATTTGTTCTGCCTCTGTCATCTTAACTTTTTCCTACTGTATTTTTATTATCTTTCTTTCTCTATTTTATGATAGGGACATTTTGTTTATTTTTCCTAGTAATCTTGAGGAAGATAGTCTGCATTTTTTCTTCTAGTGGTTTCCTCAATGCTTTCCAAGTAATAACACTTAAACTATAATTTAATAATTCTAAAATTCAAGTATGAAGTGTGACTCATTCATTCAAAAAATATTTGAGTCTTATAAGTACCAGGAGCCTTGCTAGAGACACTGGAATGTAAGTATAAATACAAACTCTCCTTAGCATCAATGATTCATTGAATTTTGAGGATTTGCAAATATGTACTGACTTTTATAGTACCTTGAGGTAAATATAATGAAAGAGAATAATTCTTTCAGCAAATCGATTTCTACATATAAACCCAGCTCTTTGTAGCTACAATATTTTAAGAGGATTTAGAGGAAGGGTCACTATCACATCCAAATGACAGACCGCTTACTCTTCCTAAAAAAGGTTTTGCTGTAAAAAATAACTACATTTGACAGGCGTTGGGGGAAGAATAGAGACCAATAGAAAAATACAGAACCTTATCGCAAAGCCAAGAATATCACCGAGACGTGACTATGAAATAACAAACAGCAACAAGCAACAGGAGAGCATGTTTTTCCTCCCATTTTGAGCTGTCAGAGTCCTGATCATGCTTCAGGTTTAAGGGCATTTTGTCCTTCCCTCATGAAAGCTTTTCCTGATTTACTAGCTTAGGTACACAGGTGCTTTTGTAGTACCCTGCGTAACTCTCCGATTTGGTAACTACATGGGGAGAGGTCCTTGAAGGTCATGGTTATCAACATGGTCAACCTGGGTTGCTTTAGTATTTCCAAAACAAAGTGCCTTTTGATAAATCGGATTTGTCCTCTTTTTTGTCACTTTTTATTACACAATTTCCATGGAACTATATTCCCTATCAGAAAATGGTCTTAAAGTATCCACTTTGCTTTGGATGCCAGGATGAATAGTTTCTTCTGATGGGACACAGGAGAGCATTCATTTGGTGGCACTTACTTGTTTTCTACTGCATTAATTTTTGTAAGCATTGCCAAAGTGACTGTCAGCCTAAGAAGAAAACAAAAATAGAAATATCGAGCACTTAAAATGTGGTAGGGTGTTTCCCATGCTACCTCATTCAATCCTCTCAGAAATACAATTATTTTGTTTTCTTAAAATATAAATTATAATACACATATAAAATGTGCACAATTAAGTAAACTACATCTTGATGAATTCTTACAACCTGAAACCCATACACTCCACAACTAGATCAAGAAAGAGAATTTAACCAGCATTCCACAAGACCCCTGTACCTCAGCTTCCTTCCAATCATCACTCCCTCCCACCTCTAGAAGCCACTGTTCTGTTTCTAATAGCACAAATGAGTTTGACGCATTTTTGTGTTTTATAGAAATGAAATCACCCATTACATACTCTTTTGTGTCAAGCTTTTTAAATATAACACTCTGTTTCTGAGATTCATCCTTATAGTTGCATGTAGTGGTAGGTTGTTTATTCTTGTTATATAAAATTCCATGGTGGAGTGTTATCAGAATGTATTCATCCATTCTAATACTCATGGGCATTTAGGTATCTTCCAGTTTTAGACTATGAAAAATCGTCTAAATGCTGCCATAAGCATTCTAGTCCATGTGGTCTGGTGAATGTATGTACATATTTTTATTAGGAATGAAAAATACTGGTTGTGGATATAGTCATTGTTACAAGATATGCCAAAAATAGTTGATTCAGTTTACACTCCTACTAGCAGTGTACGAAAATTCCAGTTGTTACACTTTGCCTATGTCTTTGGTCTTTTTCATTTTAGCTATCCTGTTTGATATGTAGGGCTATGTAATGAGAGAATCAGTTTGCATTTATTTCCCTGGTAACTACAAAGTCAGTGCCTATTTACATGCTTATTAGCATTTCATTCCTCTTTTGTGAAGTGTGCATTTAAGTCTTTTGCTCCTACACTCTGTTTGTATTTATGTTTTATGAGTAATGTATACACACTGGGTTCAATTTTTTTGGTTAAATATATGCACTGTGAATATCTTCTACTCTGTGGCTTAGAGTCTGTGTGTGGTGCAAAAAGTTAACACACTTGGCTACTAACCTAAAGGTTGGAGGTTAGGTACCTCCCGAGGTGCTCCAGAAGAAAGGCCTGGGAATCTATATCTGAAAATCAGCCAATGAAAACCCTAAGGAGTATAATTCTACCCTGACATACACATAGCCACCATGATTTAGAATCAACTCCATAGAAAGTAGCTTCACTGTGGATTAACTTTTCATACTTTTAAAGCTGTATTTTCATTAAAAATTTTAATATAATTCTATTTGTCTTTTTTTATGGCTAGTACTTTTTGTGTACTGTTTTCAAATCTTTGTGTACTCCAGCTATCACAGGATGTGTGTTTTGCCTCTCATGTTTTATTGAAAATACATTTTTTTTTTTTCTTATTCTACAATCTGCAGTGTTTCCTGTGGCTGACTGTGTTTCACAGTTGGTTTCTGGACTCTGCATTTCTCTCAGTCATATTTTTATCCATACTTAAAAAACAATGGGTAATCTGAGTTTTAAGGAAGTTATATAATTTGTAACTTAGATGTTTCTTAGTTACAAATTATGTAACTTCTGTAACATGAGAAAATAGAATCAAGATCTTTGCACTGAATTTTGAGATTCCCAGATTCATTAAAAAATAAATATTTCCTAAATGCTTATAATATATCCTAGATGTAGTAAGTAAAAATAAATATCACCTATTAATTATGAATAAGAACAAAAACATCATTGTTTCTGTTGAGTCTGTGATGAGATATGGGGCATAGTAGGTGATCAATAAAAATGTGTTTTATTGATGAAGTAGTCAAAGAATAACACCACATAAGCAAAAAAGCTATTCCCCGGCACTCGAATATTTCCTTGTTTGATCGTAAAATGTATTACAGAATTAAATGTGGAGGTTGGGGGAACGTGAAGACAATAATCTTACCTATATTTTATCTTCCCTTTTTCTTACTCTATGAAAACACACAAATTTTAAGCTATTTAATGATCATACGAGACTGGTCATGCTAATGTTGAACCAAACAGACTTGACCCCAGCCTTATTCATTCTGAATGGAGTCCCAGGACTAGAAGACATGCACATCTGGATTTCCTTCCCATTCTGCTCTATGTATGTTGTAGCTATGGTAGGCAATTGTGGACTCCTCTATCTCATTTGCTGTGAAGACTCCCTGCACAGGCCTATGTATTACTTCTTGGCAATGCTTTCTTTAACTGACCTTGTCATTTGCTCCAGTACAATCCCTAAGGCTCTCAGCATTTTTTGGTTTCATCTCAAGGAAATTGGCTTTGATGAATGCCTGGTCCAGATGTTCTTCACCTGCACCTTCACAGGGATGGAATCTGGGGTGCTCATGCTTATGGCCCTGGACCGCTATGTGGCTATCTGCTACCCTCTGCGCTACTCAACAATCCTCACCAATTCTGTCATTGCAAAGGTTGGGTTGACCACTTTTCTGAGAGGTGTGATACTCATCATTCCCTTCACTTTTCTCACCAAGCGCCTACCCTATTGCAAAGGCAACATCATTCCCCATACCTACTGTGACCACATGTCTGTGGCCAAGTTATCCTGTGGAAATGTCAAGGTCAATGCCATCTATGGCCTGATAGTGGCCCTCCTGATTGGGGGTTTTGACATCTTGTGCATCACAATCTCCTATACCATGATCCTTCGGGCAGTGGTCAGCCTCTCTTCAGCAGATGCTCAACAGAAGGCCTTTAGCATCTGTACTGCCCACATCTTTGCCATTGTTTTCTCCTACAGTCCAGCTTTCTTCTCTTTCTTTTCCCATCGTTTTGGGGGCCACATAATCCCTCCATCTTGCCACATCATTGTGGCCAATATTTATCTGCTCCTGCCTCCTACTATGAACCCTATTGTCTACGGGGTGAAAACCAAGCAGATACGAGACTGTGTCCTAAGGATTCTTTCAGGTTCTAAGGACACAAAACCCCAGAGCATATGAGTGGATACTTGCCAGAAATAAGAAGAATTGAAGGAAGAGAGAAGGGTTATTGCTATATGTTTAGACAGGAACAGAAAAACATTTCTGAGAATACTCTTGGCCATGACAAGAGAGTGTGTTAAATGGTGCATTCAAATAAGTTTATTGAGAATCCTAGCATCACTGAAATGTCTAATATACTGTGAGTTTTCACCTCTTTGGCCCTGTGAAGGTCTGGTCTCATCATTATCCAAAGTTTCCTTGAAAAACAAATCCAATGAATCAATTTTCTGGGAAAAAGTGAATAAAGTTGAAGGAGATGATCTGGGGCCTGATTATTCTGTTCTAGGTCCCGTTTTCAATTAATGTTTGCAATTTCCAGATTGCAACGAATGGGAATTCCAGAACACTTAATTGTGCACATGCAGAATCTGTACATAGACCAAGAAGCAGTTGTTTGAACAGAACAAGGGGTTACTGCTTGGTTTAAAATCAGAAAAGATATGCATCAGAGTTGTATTTTTTCACCATGCTTATCCAATTTGTATACTGAGCAAATAATCAGATGACAAGTTGGAATATATGAAGAAGAACACAGCATCAGGATTGGAGGAAGGCTAATTAACAACCTGTGATATGAAGATGACACTATCTTGCTTGCTGAAAGCAAAGAGGACTTGAAGCACTTACTGGTGAAGATCAAAGACTATAGGCTTCAGTATAGTTTACACCTGAACATAAAAAAAAAAAAAAAAAACCTCACAATCGGACCAATAAGCAACATCATGAATAATGGAGAAAATATTGAAGTTATCAACTATTTCATTTTATTTGGATCTACAATCAACACTCATGGGATCAGCCATCAAAAAATCAAATGACATATTGCATTGGCAAATCTGCTGCAAAAGACCTCCTTAAAGTGTTGAAAGCAAAGAAGTTGTTTGAGGGCTGTGGTATGTCTGACCCAAATCATGGTATTTTTAATCACCTCATACACATATGAAAGCTGGACAATGAATAAAGAAGACCAAAGAATAATTGATGCCTCTGCGTTACAGTGTTGGCGAAGAATATTGAATATACCCTGGACTGTCAGAAGAATGAACAAAACTGTCTTGGAAGAAGAACAGCCCACATGCTCCTTAGAAGCGAGGACGGTGAGACTTCCTCTCATGTACTTTGGACATTTTATCAGGGGGACCAGTCCCCGAAGAAGGACAGAGGGTCTCTATGAGTCGGAAAGGACTTGATGGCACCTACCAACAACAGCTGCAATTTTCAGATTGATCACAAATTGTTACTTTCCTCTAGAAAATATGTGCTATATTTTTCTCATTGTTACCAAAATACCTCTATTTTCTCAATGACTTCTGAAGGAGAAACTAGAAAGTATCCCATGAGTCATCTGTATAAAAAATAATGCTGTCTAAATCTCTGAATATCTTACTAGAATCATGGTATGTGCTTGAATAGGTCTCCCCTAGCTGCACAATACACATAATTTTTTTTTCATTATAGACTAATTGAATATGCAATTTCCTTCAAGAGGGCTGTGAAAAGCTCCCAATACTGATCAATAAGCAACATCATGATGATGGTGCAGGATCGGGCAGTGTTTCGTTCTCTTCTACATAGGATCGCTGTGAGTCATAAACAACTTTACCGGCACCTAACAACGACATGGAGAAGAGAGATAGACCTCTTAACTACATGTAAGAAATGTTTAGCAGCTGTAGCGCTAAGCCACCAGCGTTTCCCCATTCCACCAATCACCTAAAATTGCTTTTATCAATTCCACCATTGCCTCTGCATTAAAAAAATCAAACAGACCTCTTTTTCCACTCACCTAATACTGCCTCCTTTGCATTTCATTCAATATTCCTCATATCTTGAAACTCTCTATTCTCACTCTCTCTATATATTTATATACATACATACCCAAATAGCATAAGATGAGAGCAAATAGTACTAGTTTTATCTCATTTCAGATTGTGAAAATAAAAAAGAAAATTAAATCTTTTTCTCACTACTATTCAAGGTTTTCCTAAATTAAAAAGCAAATGAGAGACTGAATAAAATAATTGTTGTTGTTGTTAGGTGTCGTCGAGTCGGTTCCGACTCATAGTGACCCTATGCACAACAGAATGAAACATCGTTATTAATATCTCATAAACCAAGCCAGTTATATAGAAATGTAGAGTAAACTCAATTTTGTTCTTTTCTTTCCCTACCCAGCTGCTGAGAATACACGGTACTTCTTCTCAATTTAGTTATATTATTCTCAGTGAACTGAATTTTTTCATGAGTCATTCTTTAATATCTCCCATTTTAAAGTTCTAGAAGAATTACTCCATGACCTAAAATATAATTACCCTTTATGTATCACCCTATTTCTCTCTTCACTTTGACCCCAGACTTGTAGGACAAATTGTTAATATTCTGTCCCTCTATTCTTCCTCTACTCTCTCATTCTCCTATCCCACCAAAAACCTGTTGCCGTTCGGTCGATTACAACTCACAGCAACCCTATAGGACAGAGTAGAACTGCCCCATAGAGTTTCCAAGGAGCTCCTGGTGGATTTGAACTGTCAATTACAACCCACAGCAACCCTATAGGACAGAGTAGAACTGCCCCTAGAGTTTCCAAGGAGCTCCTGGTAGATTTCAACTGTCAACTTTTTGGTTAGCAGCTGTAGCACTTAACCACTATGGCACCAGGGTTTCTCCTATCCTATCAATCACCTAAAATTGCTTTGGTCAATTTCACCATTGCCTCTGCATTAAAAAAATCAAATAGGCCTCTTTCTGCGCTCATCTAATACTGCCTTCTTTGCGTTTCATTCTATATTCCTCAAATCTTGAAACACTGTGATTTTTTACTTTAGAAACTCTCCACATTTTTATAATTTTCTTGTCTTGCTGAACACTTCTTCAGACGCTCATTTCCTTTTTTTTTGTAGAGTTTTACATATATGTCATGCCGTTGGGCTTAGACTTTTTTTCTTTGTTATTCTTTTCCTGGGCATTGTAATTCTGTATCATGGTATCAAGTATTTCCTGTTCACTAAGTGTTCACAAAAGGAAGTTTAGATTCAGAGAGCTGCTTTCTACATACTCACTTCTGTGACACACTGTCTTCTTCTGACAGTGCATGTTCTCATTTTTTTGCCCTTTATCCTCCAACTTCACTTGTTTTCAATCCCTGCTCCTCCAGTGTTTTTCGATATATAAATGTCTTCGAGAGCATATGTTATTATTTAGTGTTTTTATGTATTTCGATCTACATACATTTTATTGTGTGAAAGAACTCAGTCTGTTGCTTCCTTTTTCACTCAACACTTTAAGATGATTTTATGTTGAATTTAGATCTCGTATTTACTGATTTTAAGTAATTTATATCACTTGTTTCAAAACATGTAGTTTGGAGACACACAGCTATGATTGAAAAATTATGTATCTGGATATATGATTAGGGTTATTTATAATCTACAAACCTTATAGCAATGGTAGAACCAAACTTCTTACTTCTAACACTGGAATAAAACTTTGCCTGAATTGTGTAATAAATAATATGCCTCATATTGGCATCAGTTAGTTCCTCTGTTTTCTTAACATGGCTTTAGCATAAGATAGAGTCAGTGACTCATGGGTATAAACCAGAGAGACTAGGTTGAAATACACCTCACTTATTTAATAGCTGTATGTTTGTATTGCTAGCCATCAGCTTCCCTATCATAGAAATGGAAATAATATACATTTCTTGTAGGGTCTTTTTGTAAGTAAATCTAAGTAACTTTTTTTTTTTTAACATGATAGCTACTTAATAATAGTAGCTATTATTATAACAAGGAGCCCTGGTGATACAGTGGTTAAGCGCCCAGCTCCTAACTGAAAGGCCTGTGGTTCAAACTCATCAGTAATGTTTAGCTAAGAAAATGGGAAAAGAAAACATCTGGTAGACCATTGCTGCTTATTCCTTAGTTTATCACACAAGGTCAAGAATAGATTCGAGCCCTTAAAGAATTAGCTGCTTTTTGTTTGTTTGTTTTTTAAGAGACTGAGAATAGAGTGAACTATGTAGATATATTACCCTTAGAGCACCTTATTGGTTAAAAAGGACTTTTAGGTATATTTAATAAAAAGAAAAAAAAATTATTCACTAACAATTCTAAAATGTTAGCAAAAAAAACAAAAATACAAGAATTATGTATATGATTATCTCTATCCCCAGACTGCCACCTCGCCTGCTTAGTGATGAGTTCCTAACAGGTATTTTCCTGCTGCATTTTATGTGTCTTCCGTCTTAGTACCTCTTATGTTGTATCGCAATTTTATAACCACCTTTCATCTGTCTTCTCCCATGAGATTTTAAGGACACTGAAAATATCTGAATTATGAACTCGGATACCCAGACCTTAACCCAAGACTAGGGAAACCCACTTAAGATGTCTCTAAATGCATGAAATTTATATGTGAATAAACCTAGGTATGGAAACAAAAATGATTTTTCTAATAAAAACAGCTTAAAATAAATAGCAGCTCTGGGACTTAGGTCTGGTCTTCTGATTCAAGTTTAGCTTTCAATGTTCAGGAAACCCTGGTGACGTAGTGGTTAAGTGCTACGGCTGCTAAACAAAGGGTCGGCAGTTCAAATCCGCCAGGTGCTCCTTGGAAACTCTGTGGGGCAGTTCTACTCTGTCCTATAGGGTTGCTATGAGTCGGAATCGACCCAACCGCACTGGGTTTGGTTTTTTGGTTTTTTCAGTGTTCAATTACCTCACCTCATAACATTTTCCTACCTTTTGAATATCAATCAGCTACACATTTTTTTTTTTTTTCTGTTACTTCGACCTCCTGTTCTTTACCCATGCTACACTATCTTCCTTCACTTTTCCCCTAGGACGACTCTACCCTCTACGTATTGTTTAGTTAATCTACTGATCTTCTGTCATAACTCAGGTCAGATGTCATTTCCTCAGAGAAAGCATCCTAAACCTGTGTTGCAATGGAAATTGCATCATTCCGTTATTATCCCTTATAGAACATAGTTCATTACTTAAAAAATTTTCACATGCTGCAAATGAAATATTAGATAGGTTTGTTTAATGTCTGTCTTCACAAATAATATTGTGAGCTCATGGGGAGGGAGCTTCCAGCTATGGCAGAGGGATTGTTGTTGTTAGATGTCATCAAGTTGGCTTCAACTCATAGCAACCCCATATATAATAGTACAAAACTCTGTCCTGTCCCGCACCACCCTCCTCACAATATGTTTGAGCCCATTGTTGCAGCCACGATGTCAATCCATTTCACCGAGAGTCTTCTTTTTGGCTAACCCTGTATTTTACCAAGCATGATGTCCCTCTCCAGTGACTTGTCCCCCTTGATAACATATTCAGGGTAAGCAAGACAAAGTTTCACCATCCTGACTCCTAAGGAGAATTCTGGGTGTACTTCATCCAAGACACATCTGCTCATTCTTCTAGCAGTCCCTGGTATATTCAATATTCTTTGTCAACATCATTATTCGTATTTGTCAATTCTTTTTCTGTCTTCCTTATTCATTGTTCAGCTTTCACACGCATATGAGGCAATTGAAAATACCATGGCTTGGGTCAGGTCCACTTTAGTGATCAAAGTAGCACCTTTGTTTTTTAAGATTTTTAAAAAAAGATCTTTTGCAGAAGATTTGCCTTATGCAAAATGTCATTTGGGCATTGATTATCAATCCAAGTAAAATGGCAGAGGGAAGAGATTGGCAGATCTCTTCCCCCAAAATCATGTATATAATTAAAAAAATATTGTCAACCTTTTCAAGACTCTGGAATGTTATCAAAGCAAACAATAATTAACTAGTGTTTCTTCACGAAAAGTTGCTAGACCTCCTCAAAAGAACAGCAGGAGTCTGTGCCATGTGCTATTCTTGCACAGACTATTTAGGTTGCACACAACTCCCACCCTTGCCAGCTCAATTGGCATGGTAGTTCTACCAGGGTGGGAATGACCTGAAATACCAATGCCCTTGCTGCCAGAGAGAACTGATTTGATTGGTGCAGTTACTAAAAACCTGCAGCAGAGTTGGTATGAAACTTGATCAGAAATTAGAGGGGAAAATCCACAGCACTGCGGGCCCAAGGTTTTTGTCCTTGTTAGGCTGGTCAGAAATTTAATGGGGCAATCTTGTAAATAAGAGAGGCATAAAAGGACCAGATAAGATCTCCACAAACACCAGGCTGACTGGAAGATTATGTGTGTGTGCAGAAGATCTCCAAGGAGACCCAGAGGAAAGTAAAAGCCCAAGCAGATTGAGGAACTGGCTGAACTTGGAATGAGTTCCCCAACCCATATATAGATTCATCAGTAGAAGATGGAAGTCTTATGGATTTGAGATGTTTAAGCATAATCTGCCCAAGTCATTGGTAGACCACTAATCTATATAGACACAAGTGCAATCTTTAGCCAGGAAGGCTAAAAAGTAATATGAATAAAAATACTGAATATAAACATCAGTGACTGCACACCACAGGGAGGACAGATTTAAGTCTAGCTAAATTACTGAAAAGTAAATGAACAAAACTCATGAAAAATTCCTACAATACATTTTTCAACAAAAGTTAGAAGACGCACCTGTAAGCTTATAAGACATCATATATGTAGGGGGAAAAAAAGTCAGTCAGTAGAAAGTGACTCTGAAACAGACTAAATGATAAATTTAGCGGCAAAAGGATGCAAAGCAGCTGTTACAAACATGTCACAGTTATTAAGGAAAACAATGTTTAGATAATAAATTTAAACATGATGACAGTGACTTATTAAACAGGGATTCTCAACAGAGAAATAAAAACTATAAAAGTGAATCAAATAACATAACAGTCATCATCTACCTCACTTGAAATACACTTCCTGAAAACCAGGGACCATGTTCTCTAACACTTTTTATGTTGCTCCTAGCCTGGCTTGGGCAGTAGTAAGTACTCAGTGATGTTATTTAAGTAGAGACATGTAAAAATACATGAATAAAAGAAGAAATGAATGGGTGTAGGAAGACTGGAACATTCTCTACTGAAGTGTTTTCAATTTGTTTCCCACAGGGCCTTAGAAAGAAAGCTCTGCAATAAATATTAAAATCACCAGTATTAATTAAAAATAGCTCTTATTTGGACATTCACTCTCATCCTCCCCAATATAAACATGCTCACACACACTCACATGCACACAGAGAGCTCTACACACGTATGAGAGTATTCATTTAGTTATTTCTATAACATCATCTCAGCATTAAAAATGGAAAGCTCTCTCTTTTCCATAGAGGTTAACTTGGTTCCCCCATCAGCAGCGGTGTCCCTGATGCTCTGAAATGTCCCATGGGAATATATAACAAACGTTTGCCTTTAAAGGCCCAGGTCAATGGTACAGCGATCAAGGAATTTAGAGGTTGACCATTGCGCATGTACATTTATCCTAGGATTGTGATGTTTTTCGGACAAAGCCCTGGACATTGGAGCCGATTGCACCCAGGTAGCTGTTTTTCTGTCCAGAAACTCAGGTATTAAAGAACATGCAAAAGAGGGCTAGAGAAAGGATTTTTTTTTTTTTTGTAGGTTGTAAGATAAAGTGAATAGAGGCTTTGAATGTACATGAAGTGCTCAAAATATTCTTAATAATACAGATTTGATTTATCCACTCAGTTTGAAAGACAGAAGTACTGTGTAGGGTTGGGTTTTCTTGGTAAATGTTTATTTCTCCAATTCTCATATTATAATCAGCATAACTTATCATGATGCTTATGAAAATTTATGTTATTTTCCTAACCAGATAGGAATCATTAGTTCTGCAGTGGCGCAAGTCAGGTATGAGTCAAACCTATGAGAAAATGGAAAGATGGCTAGAGAATAGTTCTGGATCGTGAGACCAATGGTCAGATTACTCTTGCTGCTTACTTGGCTTCCATTTGTTCCTCAAAATGAGAAATATTTTTCCCTGGTTAATATCTAGAAAGACTTAATTATCAGTATGTTTTGTCCATTTTAGACAGCAACACCTACCTGGAGTGATCCACTCTCATATGGCGAGAAGAATGTGGACCTTAAGGATTGAGAATGTCCAGCGAGGAAAGAAATTTATTGTCTCTGTGCTTAGAAGCTGAGGATAGACAACAGATGATATAAAAGTTATATTTTATGAACGGTGATATTTATGTATTGATGTAACTATTTCATTATCTCTGTCCATACCCACAGCATAGTATCAACCAATTTTTCTTACAAGTGAAATTAAATTATGATTCATTGAGATCATTTCAAAGTTGTTTTAGAAAAAAAAATTAATTTAATTTGTGGTTCATACAATATTATTTTGATATAACCTTGCATCTAACTGAGAATATTACAAATGTATTGAGTTGGAATCTAAAATTATTGTAAAACAATAAAGCCAGTTTTAGTAATTAAATCTATAGCTTTAAAAAGCTCTCATGATTGCTTTTCTTGCTTCTAAGGAGAATTCTTCTTCTTGAATGTACTTCAAGGAGCTGTACTTCTTCCAACACAGATTTGTTTGTCCTTGTGTTAGTCCGTGGTATATTCAATATTCTTTGCCAGCACCATAATTGAAAGGCATCAATTCTTTTTTGGTCTTCCTTATTCATTGTTCAGCTTTTGCATGCATATAAGACAAATGAAAATATCATGGCTTGGGTCACATGCACCTTAGTCCTCATAGTGACTTCCTTGCTTTTTAACACTTTAAAGAGGTCTTTTGTAGCAGATTTGCCCAATGCAATACATCCTTTGATTTCCTGACTGCTGCTTCAATGGGTCTTGTGGATTCAAGTAAAATGAAATCCTTCACAACTTCAACCTTTTTTCCATTTATTATAATGTTGTTTATTGGTTCAGCTATGAGGATTTTTGTTTTCTTTATGTTCAAGTATAATCCACACTGAAGGTATAGCCTTTGATCTTCATCAGTAAATGTTTTAAGTCCTCTTCACTTTCAACAAGCAAGGTTATGTATGGTATCTGCATATCACAGGTTGTTAATAAGTCTTCCTCCAATTTTGATGCCATGTTCTTCTGTCGTCTGGCTTCTGGAATTACTTGCTAAGCATACAGATTGAATATGTATGGTAAAAGATATAACCCTGACCCACACCTTTCCTGACTTGAAACCACACAGTAACCTGTTGTTATGTTTTTATGACTGCATCTTGGTCTATGTACAGGTTCCTCTTGAGTACAATTAAGTGTTCTAAAATTCCCATTCTTTGCAATGTTACCTGTCATTTGTTATGATACATACAGTAGAGTGCGTTTGCATACTCAGTTAAACACAGGTAAACACCTTTTCTGGTATTCTCTGCTTTCATCCAGGATTCATCTGACATCAGCAATAATGTCCCTTGTTTCAGGCCCACTTCTGAATCTGGCTTGAATTTCTAGCAGCTCCCTGTTGATGTACTGCTGCAACTGCTTTTTAATTATCTTCAGCAAAATTTTTCTTGCATGTAATATTAATGATACTGTTCAATAATTTCTGCATTCCGTTGGATCACCTTTCTTTGGAATAGGCGCAAGTATGGATCTCTTCCACTAGGTTGGCAAGGTAGCTGCCTTCCAAATGCCTTGGCATAGAGGAAGGCGTACTTGCAGCATTGCATCTGTTCGTTGAAACGTCTAAGTTGGTATTCCACCAATTCCTGGAGCTTTGTTTTTTGTCCATGCTTTCAGTGCAGCTTGGACTTCTTCCTTCAGCATTGGTTCCTGGTCATATGTTACGTCCTGAAATGATTGAACGTCAACCAATTCTTCTTGGTATAGTAATTCTGTGTAATCCTTACATCTTTTTTTTTTTTTTTCTCATGCTCCTTGAGTTTTTCAATATTTTTGTCCATAAAATTCTTCAACATTGAAACATGAGGCTTGAGTTTTTTTTCTTCAGTTATTTCAGCTTGAGAAAAGCTGAGCTTGTTCTTCTATTTTGGTTTTCTAACTCTAGGCTTTTACACAATTCATTATAATACTATACTTTGCCTTCTTGAGCTGCTCTTTGAAATCTTCTGTTCAATTCTTTTACTTCATCGTTTCTTCCTTTCACTTTAGCTACTAAATACTTAAGAGCAAGTTTCAGAGTCTCTACTGACACCTATTTTTTTTTCCTGTCTTTTTAATAGCCTTTTCCTTTCTTCATGTATGATGTTCTTGATGTCATCCTACACCATTTGTGTTCAGTCTCATCTTTGTCTTTGGTAATTAGTGTTCAATGGGTCAAATCTATTCTTGAAATGGTTTCTAAATTCAGGTGGAATATACTCAAGGTACTACTTTGGCTCTTTTGGACTTGTGTTAATTTTCTTCAGCTTCGACTTGAACTTGCATATTAGCAATTAATGGCCTGTTCCACAGTTGGCCCCTGGCCTTGTTCTGAATAATGATATTGAGCTCCTCCATCATTTTTTTGCACAGATATAGTCGACTGATTCCTGTGTGTTCCATCCTGTGAGTTCCATGTGTATAGTCACCATTTATGTTGTTGAAAAGAGCTATTTCAAGAAATAAGGATTTGGTCTTACAAAATTATATGTGATTTCTAGAGTTGTTTCTATCACCAAGGCCATATTTTCCATCTACTGATGCTTCTTCTTTGTTTCCAAGGCTCACGTTCCAATCATCAGGAATCATCAGTGTATCTTGATTACATGTTTGATCAGTTTCAGGCTATTGAAATTGGTAAAAATCTTCAATTTTTTCAACTTCAGTATTAGTCGTTGGTGTGTAAATTTTATTAATAATCTTATTAACTGGTCTTCCTTGTAGGTATATCCATATTGGTTTATCTCTGACAGTGTTGTATTTCAAGATAGATCTTGACATGTTCTTTTTGATGATGAATGTGACTTCATTCTTCTTCAGTTTTTCATTCCTGGTGTAGTAGATTATATGATTATCTGATTTAAAATGGCCAATACCAGTCTATTTTAGCATATTAATGCCTAGAATTTTGATCTTCAAACGTTCATTTTATTTTGACAATTTCCAATTTTTCTTGATTCATTTTTCCTACATTCCCCACTCCAATTATTAATGGATGTTTGCAGCTGTTTCTACTTATTTTGAGTCATGCCACATCAGGAAATGAAGGTCCCGAATGCTTTACTCCATCCATGTCATTAAGGTTGATTCGACTTTGAGGAGGTAGCTCTTCCCCAGTCGTATTTTCAGTGCTTTCCAACTTTCTTTTTTCCAACTTAAGTGGTTCATCTTCTGGCACTGTATCAGACAATCTTCTGCTGCTGTCTATAAGATTCCCATTGGCCAATAAGAAGTAAAAAGTAAGCACAGTGAATACAAATAGGATATTTTTCTCATATTTAGGGAAGATGGTTTCCAGAATAAAGCATAAGTGATCTCAGAAATATATTCCTTTTTATGAATAGACTCAATGGCAACAGGTTTGTTTTGTTCATGCTTCCCTTAAGGAGCCTTGGTGGTGCAGTGATTAAGTGCTCAGCTGCCCACAGAAAAGTTGTTTGTTCAATCCTACTGGTGACTCCATGAGAGAAAGGTGTGGCATTCTGCATCTGTAAAGACTTATAGCCTTGGAAACCCTTGTGGGCTGTTCTCCTCTGTCCTACCAGGTCACTATGAGTCAGAATCGACTTGATAGCAATTTTTCTCCTTTTTTTTTTTTTTCTTTTAATGTTGCTTCCCTTAATTTCTCTACTTGCTTCTGTTGCATGGGTACACAGAGCTTAGAGTTGATTGCTTGGATGTATTGAGAAGGAAATAGAGTAGTGACCGTATTTTTCAGCAACTTGTGACAATTTGGTATACACTAACGAAATATTTATCAAAAATTAATTTAAAAGGTGATCTTACTTTTTTAGTAATCAATGTGTGTGTATATATAGTTTTTAAAATTTCTTTTAATGATATCTTTGAAAGTAGTCTGAAAAATATGATGTTGTATGAAAACATGCACTATGCATATATGAGCCTGATAGAAAGAACCTTGATGGTAATTTTGATCTTCAAGGAAACACTACTCTTACGTAGAAAACCCCTATCATTCTTTTAACCATAATGCAGATTTCTAGAATTGTTTTAGCCTTGCAATTATTAGCTTCAGATCACAATTAATAGGTTAACTAATACAAAGCTAATAAGCTTCTGTATGATTAAATGAATTTACAAATTTTAAAAATATCTAAGTAATACATAACAAAGGGGGAAAAAGTATTTCAGTATTTTTTATTATTTTGGTTTATTTTAATAAACTTTATTAAACCTGAAGAAAAAAAACATTTTGATACAATCAGCTTTAACTGCACTGAGTCAAGCCTTTCATGTACTATTTCTCAAAGTGATCTCGATCAACGTTTTCTTGCTTTGATTTCTACTTTACCTTACATTAATATCTTCTCTCAAAATCTTAGGTATATTCTTGATGTGTTTGATATGTTTTCTGTTTAGTCAGAAAACATTTGTCCATACTTTGAGTGTGGTTTTCTATCTTATCTTTGTCTTCTTTTACCTCAAAAAACATATTTTACGTGAACTCATGGTAATATTGAAAGGGGAAGACACCAGATCCACAAAAGGTGATTTAACACAATGAATAGGTGAAGGGGAATTTTTGCATCAAAATTATGCAACAGCTAAGGGAGTAGTATTTTTCAGAGAAGCAGGAGGACAGAAGCTCCCCAGAAGGAAGATAGATGGTATCGGTGAGGACAAGAATCGATGTGTTTAACTGTCAAGTAAATAACAGTAAGAAAACGTTTCACAATTTTGACAGAGAGTTAAAATATTTTGAGATAAGTACATAAAATACTAAGCATAAATAAAAGAAATTATTAATCAAAATGAAATATATTGAATGAGGAAAAAATGTTTTGTGACTCAGCAAGGGACAATACCTATATGATTATAAAATGTAAACATTAATGTAAACAAAAATATTTCAACTGACATACCAAGAAAAAGCATCATAGGCATATTATTTAGAAATACAGATGTAAGAGCTGGCCTTCAGTTGCTGTCAGGTCAATTCCAACTCAAGGTGACCCCATGTATGTGAGAGCAGAACTGTGCTTCACAGGGTTTTCAATGGCTGATTGTTTTATGAAGTGATCTCTAGGACTTTCTTCTGAGACAGTTCTGGGTAGACTTGAACCACTAACTCTTCAGTTAGCAGCCGAGCTCATTAATCATTTGCACTACCAAGAGACTCCAAAAGGTAGTAGGGAGCTAAAATATCTGGAAGTAACTGACTGTGGGGAGCTGGACTTTAAAAGCTGTAGTATGGGAGCAGATTTTCGCTTTTATTACTATCCTTTTGGAACTTTTTGACTTTTAAAAATAAACGTACATTTCTTTGATAAGAATTTGAAAAAATAATTTTAAAAAGTTTAAAAAATGGTACAGTTTTGTGTTGAATGCACAACTGAGAAATTAAGAAGCCTCTTCCCTACAGTGCCTCCATTTACTCAATTGTAAAGTGCCTGATTAATAATAATACTCCCTGGGCTTGTAGTGATGATTAAATGAATTAATGTCTGTAAAACGCTTAGTACAATGCCTGTTATATATTAAGCTGAAATACAAACCATAGGAACCCTGGTGGTGCAGTGGTTAGAGCCCAGGCTGCTAACCAAAATGTGGGCAGTTCAAATCCACCAGCTGCTCCTTGGAAACTGTATGGGGCAGTTCTACTCTGTCCTACAGGGTCACTATGAGTTGGAATCGACTTGATGGTAGCAGGTTTTTTTTTTTTAAGTATGATGCATTAAGAAAAATAAAAATATCCGTATCATTATCTGTTGGGTTACCGATGAGATGATCAATGAGCTTTTCCTCAAGAAAACTACCAAAGGGAGAAGTGTTTATTTATTAACATTTAAATTAGACATCACAACAACATCATCAGAAAGAACATAACATTATACTTGATTACAAATCTATGAAGATTGAATCTATGTTTTTGTGTTAAAAATAATGTAGATATAATATGATTGAAACTGTGACATTGTTATCATCATTATTGGATGCTCTCAAGTTGATTTCCAACTCATACTGACCCCACAGGGTTTTCTGGCTGTTTTTTTCTTTATATTATGTAACCCTAGTGGCACAGTGGCTTAGCATTTCCTGCTAACTGAAAGGTTGGTGGTTCCAACCCACAAATCACTCCACAGGAGAAACATGTCAGTTTGTTTCCATAAGGATATGCTACCTTGGAACCCTATGAGGCAGTCCTACTCTGTACTGTAGAGTCACTATCAGTAGGAATCACTTTGATAGCAATGGGTTTGATTTTTTTTAATCATCCTGAGAGCAGATCCTCAGGTCTTTTCCAGAGGAGCCGCTAGGTGGGTTTGAACAGACAACCTTTTGATTAGCAGCCAAACACTTAACTGTTGTGTTACCAGGGCTCCTTATCTGTGACATAACCACCAACAACTAAACCCGTTGCCATCGAATAAATTCCTGTGGCATAAAAACCTGTTGCCGTCAGGTTGATTTGACTCTGTTAAATATGTATTTGTGGAATAAATTGATAAATTAATGAATTAACAAAGAACACATACTTCATTTAAACTATGGTTAAGTAAATATTCCGACATTAAAAATATGGTTATTTTTATATCAAAATGCAACATTTAACAGAGAGACAGAAACAGATGGGGAGAGAGAGAGACTACAAATTGATTTTTTTTTCTTCTTTTCCTAATCTAGAAGGATTAAAAATACAAAAACAAAAACTGATAAACTGCTTAATGATCATACCAGCCTGATCGTGTTAATGCTGAACCAAACAGACGCGACCCTAACTTCATTCATTTTCAGAGGGATCCCAGGACTAGAGGACATGCACATCTGGATTTCCTTCCCATTCTGCTCCATGTATGTTGTGGCTATTGTAGGGAATTGTGGACTCCTCTACCTCATCCGCTACGAGGACTCCCTGCACAGGTCCATGTACTACTTCTTGGCCATGCTTTCCCTCACTGACATTGTCATGTGCACTAGTTCAATCCCTAAAGCTCTCTGCATCTTCTGGTTCCATCTCCAGGAGATCAGCTTTAATGAATGTCTGGTTCAGATGTTCTTCACTCACACCTTCACAGGGATGGAATCTGGGGTGCTCATGCTTATGGCCTTGGACCTCTATGTGGCCATCTGCTACCCGCTGCACTATGCAACCATCCTCACCAATCCTGTCATTGTAAAGGGTGGGCTTGCCACTTTTCTGAGAGCAGTGTTTCTCATCATTCCCTTGATTTTCCTCACTAAGCGCCTACCCTATTGCAGAGGCAACATAATACACCATACCTACTGTGACCAGTTGTCTGTAGCCAAGTTATCCTGTGGGAATATCAAGGCCAATGTTGTCTATGGTTTAATGGCTGCTTTCCTGATTGGAGGCTTTGATATTTTGTGCATCACAATTTCCTACACCATGATCCTTTCATCAGCAGATGCTCGGCAGAAGGCCTTTAGCACCTGCACTGCCCATATCTGTGCTATTGTTTTCTCCTACAGTCCAGCTTTCTTCTGCTTCTTTTTTAACCGCTTTGGAAGCCACAGAATCCCTCCATCTTGCCACGTCATTGTGGCCAATCTGTACCTTCTCCTGCCTCCCACAATGAACCCTATTGTCTATGGGGTGAAAACCAAGCAGATACGAGACTGTGTTCTAAGGAGTCTTTCTGGTTCTAAGGACACCAATCCCCTCAGTACATGAAAGAGACAATTTTCAGGGAAGAGAAGGGAAGGAAAGGAAATATAATTAATGCAATGCTTCTGTCTGCTGTTTAGCCAGGAGTCAATGATGCCTTCTCAAGACTACAGTTTGTCCTTGACGATGGAATGTGTTGAGTGGTGCACTTTTCTTATGTGTCTTCAGAATTCCAACATTGCTGGAATGCCCACCACCCTCACTATGCAGGTTTACTTCCTCACTCCTGTGAAGGACTAATCTTATTATTAACCCAAGTTTCCATGAACAAAAACCTAATGTGAAGTTGAGAAAATTGTGAAGAGAAATGAATAAAGTAGGAGATAATCTGCAGCCAGATGCCACTTCGTTTTGTTTTCAGATAGCGATGGGATCTTAAAAGTTGGAATGTGGCCATCGACCACAATGATTGGTCTCTATACACCTGGAACAACAGAGGAATAAAGGGAACCAGGAATAGGAGGAGGATATGGAAGTGTGGCTAATTGCTTCCATGAAAATGTGTATCCTCTGCCATGAGACCAGAACTGGATGGGGCCCAGATATCATTACTGAACATTTTGATGAAAGATTCTATAGACGAATCCTGATCAGGGAAAATTCAAAACAGAATTTTAAATTCTCATGGAATTCAGGTTTTCTGGAGCTATGGAGGTTGGATGAACCTCTGAGGCCATTGCCCTGAGATATTCTTTAAACCTGGGACTGAAAAATATCCCCTGAAGTCTTCTTAAAACCAAGCAATTAAAAAAAAATTACCATCAAGTCGATTCTGACTCATAGCAACCCTATAGGACACAGTAGAACTGCTCCACAGGGTGTCCAAGGAGCGCCTGTTAGATTCAGACTGCAGACCTTTTGGTTAGCAGCTGCAGCTCTTAACAGTTAAGCCACCAGGGTTTCCTAAAAGCCAAACAATAGTTTAGCTTAACAATTAAAGAATGCCTAGCTTGAGTATTATGCTCTTTTAAGATCTATCTACCCTCCCCCTACAAGGTATTTTTGTAAGCGCCACTATGCCAACTTCTTTAAAAAACTTCTTTACGTTACTGCAAAAAAAATTAGCACAGAGATTATAAAAATACCTGGGGAGGGGGGAGGGAGTGGTTGGCAAAGAAACATATTAAGCATGCGTTATTTGTGTAAAAATACAGTATATGGAATCAAGTTGACAACAGCAACTCAAAAGATTTGATAGAAACCTTAAGAGGCAGTGAGTTTATGTTAATGGGGGAAGAACAACTCAGAAAAGGGGGATGAGAAGGGTTGCACAACTCCATATAATCAATATCACTGAAGCTCTAATTGTTCCTTTTCTATTATTACATCTTGTTTACCAATATGGTTTTGTGTTAATCTATACCTATATCTCGCTATATATTTATTATTGACAATTACATATATTTCTATCTGTGCTTTTTGTATTGACTAGGCTATTTGTAAATCTTTTCTATTCTAAATAAACCTTACAGAAAGTTAAAAATGAGGTTGATATTTATCTGAATTTATGAATTCACCATAATTTGTGGAAATTTGACATCTATGTAATGTTATAATCTTACCCATGAATATATGTCGACAGGCACTGTACCATGAGAATTAAGAGCAAGTCCTCTAGTAGCAGATTGCTACTTCTTAATTAAGTGACTTTGGGCAAAGTGCTTGAATTTTCCATGCTTAACTTATCCATAGTTTTTTCATATATATAGTGGAGACCATTATGGTACTTCCCACAAGCAGTTGTTATTTGATAGATATAGAGATGAATACGGATGTTGATGGATAAAAATTTTAGTGCCTGAAACGAGTGCTCAGTAGTCTACGATACTATTTCTATATTGATTCATGTCTTCCTGTGTTTTTTTAAAGTTTTTAAAATTTTATAGATAAATATATTTACATTCATCTTTCTATTCATTTCTATATGCTATATACAGTATTTTTTGCTACACAGTATTTTTTGCTATTGTAACTGTGATTTTTTTCCTGTTATCTCTTCTACTAGATCAGTGCAGAGGAGAGTAAAATTACTGCTTATTCTAAACTGATGTGCTATCCAACAACTCTGTTCCCCTTTTTTATTTCAACTGTCTGTCCCAGTGCTGTTTATACATCACACATTATTAGAAAATAGTGACAGTTTTATCTCTCTCTTTCCTAATGGTATACCACTGGTGTATTGTTTTTCTCTCTTTTGTCTTTGTTAAATCCACTAGTATATGGTGATAATGAATATAGTTGTTTTGCTCTTCATGTTAAAAGGATTGAGTTTAAACTGTTTTATTCGAGTATTATGCAAGCTGTGTCTTTTTGGTATATGTGTTTTATCAAACTAAAAATATTCATTTTTTGTTTCATGAGTGTTTTTTAGTTGTAAATAGTTATAATAGAACACTACAAAATTCTACAAATAATAAGATAGTTTGTTGCTTCATTGTTTAAAATTTATAGCAAATGAATAAGTCTAAACATAGTAAATGTTCACCAAATATTCACTGATTGTGTGTTTTTGTGTGACTAATGAATGGATAGGCCTTTTATATTGACCTTTTATATGTGAATTAAACTAACTGAAAGAGTGGAAAGAAAGTTCACTATTTGTGAAGAGTGTATTTTGAAAGCCTATATTTGCTGACAAAGATCAAAGACTGCAGCCTTCAGTATGGATTGCCCCTTAACATAAAGAAAACTGGACCAATAAGCAACTTCATGATAAGTGGAGAAAAGACTGAAGTTGTCAAGGATTTCATTTTACTTGGATCTACAATCAATGCCCATGGAAGCAGCAATCAAGAGATCAGATGATATATTATATTGGGAAAATCTGCTGAAAGAGACCTCTTTAAAGTGTTGAAAAGTAATGATGTCAATTTGAGGAGAAAGGTGCACCTGACCTAAGTCATGGTATTTTTAATTGCTGCATACGCTTGAGAAGGCTTAACAATGAATAAAGAAGGCCAAAGAGGAATTGATGTCTTTGAATTTTGGTGTTGACAAAGAATATTGAATGGGCTGCCAGAAAAACAAATAAATCTGTCCCAAAAGAAGTACAGCCAGAATGTTACTTAGAAGAAAGGGTGGTGAGGTTTTGTCTCACATACTTTGGACATGTTATCGGGGAGGATCAGTTCTTGGAGAAGGACATCAGGCTTGGTAAAGTGGATGGTTATTGAAAAAGAGGAAGACCATCAAAGAGATAGATTGACACAGTGGCTGCAACAATGGGCTCAAGATAGCAACAATTGTGAGGATGGTGCAGGACTGGGCAATGTTTTGTTCTGTCACTAAGGTCGCTATGAGTCAGAACCGACTTGACAGCACTTAACAACCATTTATTGACATCTATGAAGTATGAAACATTTTGCTAGACACTCAAAACACAGATTTGAATAAGGTTTACCCCTCTACTCAGAGATTTTACAACTGTGCAGGGGCAGGGAGGGGGGTAAAGGTGAAATGAAAAAAACGGGAAAGGCTTAAATAGTTAGGCAGTATTAATATTGCTAGCAGTGAGAAATGTATAAACAGAAGGTTTGTTATAGAAATGGAATTTGAGATAGGCCTCAAAACAAGGCAAAATATGACCAGTAGAAATTTTAATCTAGTCAGAGAAATCACAAAACCTTGGGGTTTTTGGTACAGTTGGAGTCAATGGGAAATAGTGAGTACATGAATTCAAAGTGCAGTACTACCACTTACTAACTCTGTGACATCACACAAACTTCTTAACTTTTATGTGCCTCAGTTTCCCCATCTATAAATTAGAATAAATAATTGTACCTAACACAATGGGAGTTATAATGAGGATAATTTAAAAAAAAAATATGTAACACCCTTAAAATAATTTATGGTATGTAGGAAGTACTGCATAAGTGTTCGCTATTTTTATTATGGAATGAGTAAAATACTTCTAAATCTTACTAGCATAAAGTGAGTTTATCTGTCATTTGTGACAAGTGGTTTGGAAAGGTGTGTTGTGGATACTTTACGCTATTAAAATATGTATGTGTAGTGATAAGTTTAAAAAATGAAATATTGTAAAATCACATGGTTTTCTGGGATGGTGTTTATTTGTGTGAGGTGGAGGATAAGACTAGGATGGTTGATTAAACTCTTCCCAAAGACCACTCCTGGGCTTATCCACAAAGAATCAAGTCACCCTGAAGCCTACCACAGAGCTAAGAGCATCTTTTCTTCCCTCTCTATAACGGAGCTCAGTCTTCCCAAACAAAAGGCAACATGATGCAAGAATCACAAGTTTCTTTTCTCTGGTGGTTTATCAATCACTTAATATCATTTGATATCTAGAGCTCACCGAACCAATTATTTTTTGAGTGTCTTCTGTTACTCAAAATTAGACAGGTTCTAGAGACACAAGTTCTAAGAGAACACAGGTTCTAAGACACAAGAAAAAGTGATTATGAAATTTCTGCATTTGCATTTGCAAAAATGGTAAGTATAGAGAGAAGTCATATATATATATTTTTTTCTTCAAAATATTTTCCAAAAGATTCTCCTTAAAGAGAAGGCTACTTAGATATTTGCACCCATGTATACCTACATTTAATAAGATCTAGCTTAACCATTTTTTTTTTTTTAGCTTAACCATTGGCAAATTAGGATGTTAGCTTAATAATATGATCTGAGTATTTGTCCCTAATTATGTCCACCCCTGGGTTTGACTGTCCTCAGGCTGACACAGGTTTTGTGGCTTTGGGGAGTTCACTTTATCTCCAGCACAGCTGATCCCTGAATTTCTCTGCGCTGGTCATAAAAAGCTAGAGTCCATCTGCAGTAGGTGTCAACCAGCTCCTGGTATGCGAAGATCCCTACTCAAGACTGGATGACCTTGCTCCCTGACAGGCTGCAGTAAGTACACAGCTGGGCTGAGGCCAGTCTTTTCAACCTTCTGCAGAGATTTGGAGAAGCCTTACAGAGCTCTGCTGCTAATGTAAAGGTCTGCAGTTTGAATCCACCAGATGCTCCTTGGAAACCCTATGTGGCAGTTCTACTCTGTCCTACATGGTCATTTTGAGTGGAAATTGACTTGATAGAAACAGTTTTTTTTTTTTTTTTTTTTTTTTGGTACAGAAGATTAGGACTCAGCTGTGATAAGAGCATGTGCACTAGTTATTGTTCCTACTAAAAAAAAAAAAAAAAAAACTAAAGCAGCCTGTTTTTTCACAATTGTCACCTCTTGTGTTTTTTTTAAATACCTGTCGCCTCCAATTGATTGATCCTGGACAATGCTTTAGGAATCCTCCTGCACAACTAAGCCAGCTGGTGATATTTAAAACAAAAACAGTTTCAGAGCTAATTTTGCTTCAGGTCCAAAACGCTTATTCGCAAGCAGACACAGGTTCTTAAGACTCAGTCTTTAAATGGTGGATTTCCTTGGTCTCTGCCTTTTTAGGAGCTCCACTAGGACAGTGATGGAATAATACTAGAGGGACAGAATAATCCTCCAATGACTCTTTCGAGTGAAGCACACTCTGAGCCAAATTAACCTGAGTACTGAAAATTTTATAGGAACTTGACATGACTTAATATTAAATGTTCCATATCCACTATGGCCCAATACATAAATATATTAAATTATAGTGAAGTATATTAGCACCAATATTCTTCGGAATCATTCTCATTGTTCTGTGAGATTTTATTAGATTTTTTGAATCTTTATAATTCTTCAGAAAGCTTTCCGAGCCCAGTGTTCAGCAGGCCGTATAGTTTGTACGAATATTCTTCCTAGTTTTTTGTTAGCTCTCTGGCTTCTAATAAACAGGTTCCTGGCGTCAGGTCTTGATGGCTGCTGTCCTGTCTGAGGGAATACTCATCTAGACTTCATTAAATTGAATATATAAATACTAATTTTCATTGTATCTGGAAAGGATCTTAATTAAGAACTTTCATAAATTTAATTCTCATTTAAGGAGCTAGAAATGAATAATCGTTTTTTTTTAGAATTGATGCCTTTGTATTATGGTGTTGGAGCCCTGGTTTTGAAGTGGTTAAGAGCTATGACTGCTAACCAAAAAGCCAGCAGTTTTGAATCCACCCGCTGCTCCTTGGAAACCCTATGGGGCAGTTCTGCTCTGTCCTATAGGGTCTCTGTGAGTCAGAAAATATCGAATATATCATGGACTGCCAGAAGAATGAATAAATCTGTCTTGGAAGAAGTACAGCCAGAGCGCTCCTTAGAAGCAAGGATGGTGAGAGTTCATCTCACGTACTTGAACATGTTATCAGGAGGGACCAGTCACTGGAGAAGGACATCATGCTTGGTAAAGGTCAGCAAAAAAGAGGAAAACCCTCAGTGAGATGGATTAACACAGTGGGTGCAACAATGGGCTCAAACATAGCAATAATTGTGACCATGGCACAGGACCGGGCAGTGTTTTATTCTGTAGTATATGGGGTCACTATGAGTTGGAACCAACTCCTTGACACCTAACAACAACAACTTATAGATTACAGCCATGGATTCTAGGGGTTAAGGAAAAATTTCAAGTTCACAGGGCCACATATAGCACATTTTTATCTAAAATATTTGAACATTTGTAAGAATGACACAGTTTTTCACATTTCTAAAGGGCTGTCTACAGAATTTCTTGGTGTTTCAGTCTAGATCTTTATGTTTTCTAAGGTAAATGCCAGGTGTACTTCTTTCTTACTAATACCCTAGCATCTTGCACTAATGCAATATAGCATACTAGGCTACAGCAATGAGTAGAAATTGAGATTGTGGGTGCCCCTGACTTGTTCATTCAATAAGCAGTTATCTTTGAATTTTCACTAGATAATACATATTATAAAAGTCCTCCTTTTTCCTGGTTTAAGTTAGTTTAAAAAGTTATAAATGGATATAATCATATACTTCTCTGATCCATCTGAGCTGTTGTTATTGTTTCCATTCAATTTCTTAATGTAGTGAATTACAATTAAAATATTTCCAGTGTTAAACCTTACTTCATCATGCGTGAAATGTGTTTTTATATGTTGCATAATTAGATTTGCTGATATTGGGTAATCGTAATTGAAATAGTCTAATTTTTTTTCTCTTATAATGTCTTTTCCAATTGGAAATTGTCTTAGTTGAGCTTAGTCTTACGACTCCTTGACAACATACACAGGGTAGTAATTATATAATGGAAGATTTATTAAAATTCTTTGGCATATTTTTCTGGTGTTTTTAAATTTCCAATTTATGTTTTAGTTTCATCTATTATTTTTACTCAGTTTTAGTGAATTATGTATTCTCTGAAAATTATACTGGAATTCTAAATTTTTAATTTTGAATGGTAAAGTGATTTACTGTATTCTTTAAACCAAACCAAATCCACTGGATTCCAATTCATAGCGACCCTATAGGACAAAGTAGAACTGCCCCGTAGGGTTTCCCAGGAGTGGCTGGTGAATTCAAGCTACTGGCCTTTTGGTTATCAGCTGAGCTTTTAATATGCCCTTTAGTATTTTTAAAATTATATTTTCTGCGTGGCGTTTCCCGATTTCTTAATTATTGTTTTTGTGTCTTATCTTTGTTTTCCCTTACACAATTATTTAGATTTGTCTATGTTATGACTGTCTTTAAATAAGGCTTTCATTTTGAAAGAATTCTAATTATTTTCTAATTCCAGTAATCTGTTTTTTTCTTTCTTTATGTTTACTCTATAATTAGTTACTACAATTCCTTGAGTTAACTGATTAGTCCACTAATTTCTAAGCAATTTTTTGCTTGTAATATATGCATTTAAAGTTATAGATTTATCAAATAAAATTTTAACCATATTCCTAAAATTTTTAAGTTCTCATTGTTCTTTACTTTTTGTCATTTCTATTATTACTTTATATTGGAGTCATGTACTATTTCATAGAGTTGTTAATTTTTTTCAAAGCTTATGCATTCACTTTATTTCATTTATATCAGTTATGTTGATTTTGCATTTTGCTTTATGATATTAATGGTATTAGTTCTTTGTTATTTCTTGCTTATGACCTAGAATATGGTAGATACTCATAAATATTCTGTATGCTTAAAATAACCTGTAATCTCTTATCCTTTGCATATAGGTTTATAGGGTAATTTGATTTTAAAGGGACTTCTGTTTTTTTCACTTCTACTCTCTTCATTGTGTGGCTGTGCTGACTGCTCCAAGAAGCATGAATATTCCCAAGTAGGGGGAAGTTAGGAAACCCTGGTGACATAATGGTTAAGATCTATGGCTGACTAAACAAAAGGTCAGCAGTTGAAATCCATCAGACGCTCGTTGGAAACCATATGGGACAGCTCTACTCTTTCCGATAGGGTCACTATGAGTCAGAATCGACTCGACAGCAATGGGTTTGGCTTGGTTGTTTTTTTAGGGGGAAGTTAAAGAATACTGGGATTTCCAGTCTGTATTTCTCTCTTTTATAGTTGGTTGACTTTAGTCAATTCATTAGCATTTCTGTATATCAGTTATCACCCTACGATATTGGTATACTAAGCTATTTCATATATTTTAAATGAAAATTAAATAATACCCATTTGTGTTTCACAAACTCTCAAGTATTGAAATAACAAGAAGGTTTTTATGCTATTGTATATAATTATATGTTGTCTGAAAGTCCCCATGCATGTGTACTTCTACTGTGAGTCTATGTATTCACTCTAAAATTAAACCAACCCATTAACAAACCCAAACTGAGGGGTCCAGGCTGTGGTATCAGCTCATTTTCGTCTTGTCCTGTTTTTGGGACTTACTAGATGGAAGATCACGAGGAAGGTCTTGATTTTCTCCAAAGTTCTATTTTCTGTTATAAAAAATAAATATTTTCTGTTATAAGAAGGTAGAAATGATATGACCTGTCTTACAGAGTTTTTGTGATGATTAACTGAATTAGCTCATAGAATGTATTATCACAGTTCCTGTTTCATAAGAAATGCCCAACAAATGTTTAGTGGGATAATGAGAATAATGAAGATGATGGTGATCCCTCTTTTAATATCATGATTGGGAATAAAAGCTTAAAAAAAAAAAAACTGTGATAGACATAACCAAGAATAATAACCTTGAATAATTTCCCTCTTAGGGAAGGATGTTCCAGTCTCTCAGAAGTTCCAATAGTTCTAAGTTCCAGGTCTCTGAGTTTGTCCTGATGGGATTCCCAGGCATTCATGAGTGGCAACACTGGCTCTCCCTGCCCTTGGCTCTGCTCTACCTCTTAGCTCTTGGTGCAAATATCCTTATCCTGATCACCATCAACCAAGAGGCTACACTGCACCAGCCTATGTACCATTTTCTGGGCATCCTGGCTGTGGTAGACGTGGGCTTGGCTACCACTATCATGCCCAAGATTTTGGCCATCTTGTGGTTCAATGCTAAGGCCATCAGTCTCCCTGAGTGCTTTTCTCAGATGTATGTCATACATTGTTTTGTGGCCATGGAGTCAGGCATCTTCCTCTGCATGGCTATTGATAGATATGTAGCCATTTGCCGACCTCTACGATATTCATCAGTAATTACTGAATCTTTTGTGGTCAAAGCAACTGTATTAATGATACTCAGAAACAGCCTGTTAACCATCCCAGTACCAGTGTTGGCTTCTCAGAGGCACTACTGCTTCCAGAATCAAATTGAGCATTGTCTGTGCTCTAACCTTGGAGTGACTAGACTCTCCTGTGATGACAGGACAATCAACAGCATCTACCAGCTACTTCTGGCTTGGACACTCATGGGCAGTGACCTGGGTATGATTATTTTATCATATGCTTTGATACTGCAGTCTGTGCTAAGCTTGAATTCAGAAGAAGCTGCATCTAAGGCCTTGAGTACCTGCACTTCCCATCTCATTCTAATTCTTTTCTTTTACACAGTTGTTGTTGTCATTTCTGTCACTCACAGTGTAACAATGACAGTTCCCCTCTTCCCAGTTCTACTCAACGTATTACATAATGTCCTTCCTCCCTCCCTCAACCCCGTGGTCTATGCACTCAAGAACAAGGAGCTCAGGCAGGGCTTGAGGAAGGTACTTAGACTGGGCATCAAGAATAACAAAAGAGGAGATGGTGCTCATGCTTGTTAATTTCCCCATATACTTATCAATATATTCTCTGAAGATTGCCGAGTGCAGAAGACATAAGGAAAAGGGATACTATGCCACATTTTCATTAGTATAAGGAATCAGTGACAACTACTGAAATTTAAAAAAAGGGGAGAGGGGTCACTAATATTTGAAATCTTTGTCAGTCAAGCAAAAATCTTATTAGAGTAACATAATGATGTTGATTGTCTCAAAGAATCCAAGAAAAGAACAATTGGGATATGTGGATATGTTGCCTGAACTTCCTCAGGCCTCTCTCATATATCTTCCTATGCATTTTTTACATTCTTTATTCTTGTTGCAAAATATCTTTCTTCACTTCTCAGTAGACAAGGAAAAAAAAAAAAAAAACCTATTGCCCAAATGGATCATATTCATTAGTTCAAGAAATTTCAGAATAATTTGGAATATACTATCTCTATGTCAGTTATCCAGGGAACCATTCTCATCATCCCAGTTTGGATTGGGTAGTCCATTCTGGAATAACTGAGTCCAAGAGTCATATCCTTGATGGATCACTGAATAGAGTAAATAAATAGCCCTTACAGTACCAACAAAACAAGAACTCCTAAAATCATGAGCATATTACCCTTTCACTGAACTTAATGAAAACTATTACAACCTGAATGTCTAGAAGAAAAAACTGTATGTACTTTTATACTTTGGTTATTTTTTAATTTATATGGTTTAAACACTCCCATATTTTCATATTTTGAACACTCAGGACTTCTAAATTTAATAAATATATTTTGGCCTATTGTACTGCAAGATGGCTTCCAAGGTTTCATGCTGATAGATTGGCGAGAGATGAAAGGGCAGTCCCAGAGAGAGGAGGAATGTTACTGAGCAAGCAGGCAAAACAAAATAAGATAAAACAAATAACACTTGATATATTTTGTATTGGGGTGGGGAAACATTCTCATAACTTCACTGTTTATAAAATACACAGAGAGCATTAAAAATGAAAAACCTCAGAACTGGATTTCATACTGCCAGTGCCATGGTTTCATTATCCTTAAAATACTTCACAGATGATTATAACCAAAAGACCACGGTCTAGTTCAAGACAATTTTTTTTTTTCGTTTTTCATTTATTCTTCTATCTCAGATCATCCATCATGTCACGGATGCTTCATTTACTCAAAGTCACCCCCCTATTCAACTCAAGCTTATTTGGGGGACTCCTCTAAGTCATCTAATTGCCAAATCAAGTCATCCTGTGTTTTATTTACAGTGCATTATTTATATAAAATGTAATTTATTTAACTAGTGAATTGACATGGATTACAAACTGCATGTGATAAACAAGAAAAAATTGAAATTAATGGAAATAAGACCTAAGGGATATATGAACAGGGAAATATAATCTAGCTACACCATTATTAAACCTTTACACATCTTGGCTACAAAAACCAACAATTCTGGTAAATTATAAAATTTGTAAAAGCCTAATTAAAACCAGTCATTCTGAGGAAGCCCATTATTTCTAATTCTGAGATGTGAGTGGTATTATTTTAAATGGTACCAAATCAAGATTACAGAGCCCCGGCACTGTAGTGGTTAAGAGTTCCCCTGCTAACCAAAGGCTGGCAGTCAGCTGTTGCTTGGAAACCCTCTGAAGCAGTTTTACTCTGTCCTATTGGAAATGCTGGTGGTATAATGGTTAAGTGCTCAGGCTGCTAACCAGAAGTTCAGCAGTTCGAATCCATCAGGTGCTCCTTGGAAACTCTATGGGGCAGTTCTTCTCAGACCTGTAGGGTCACTATGAGTCGGACAGGAACTGGGTTTTTTTTTTATAGGATTGCTGTGAGTCAGAATTGACTCCATGGCAATGGGTTTGGTTTTGGTTAACAGGTTATAGGGCCACATGAGTGGAAATTGACTCGTTGGCAACGGGTTTTTTTTTTTTTTTTTTGGTTTTAATTAAGATCCAGTTGGGCCCTGGAAGTGCAGTTGTTAAGAGCTTGGCTGCTAACCCAAAGTAGTTCAGATCCACCAGCTGCTCCTTAGAAACCCTATGGGGCAGTTCTACTATGTCCAATAATGTCCTTGTGAGTTGGAATTGACTCCATGGCAACAGGTTTTTTTTTTTTTTTTTTTTTAAATCAAGGTACTAGTGGTATAATTTATGGCATTTCTAATAATAGCATTTGTACAATAAATACAATTGGACATTTCTTATTGTTGTCTAATATAGTGCACCTAGCAAGGCTAAGGAAACAACAAGAAAAGGAGATTCAGTAAGAACAGTTTTAAAAGGGTACAACATTGTGGTTTTGGTATAAAGCTCTCTATTATTGTTTCTCATTTAAGTGTAAAATTTAGAATATATAGATGAATGCAGAAATTGCATTTTCTTCAGCCAATTCTTTATAAACATCACTTTTATCTGAGTTTTTCATATAAATTCAAGACTACCAATGCTAGTAGGATTTGGGAGTATAGCTAGAATAATGCGTTGCTGATTAAGAATTAAACCATATTTTTTACAATCACCTGGTTAAAAGGTAGGTACAGGCTTGCCATAGACTGCATTTAAATGCTCCCTCAACAGCATAATCATAGAACCTTCTTAGTTCTTCCAATAATGCAATTTATATCATAGCATATGTATCTGTTATATATCTATCCGGGCCTCTGGACCAATTATCTTATAAAAGGAGCAACGACTAACTAACAGCCAGCTATTAACCACTATGCTACTAGGGCTCCATACTTATAATAGTTGTTTTGAAGTTCTTAAATGCTAATTCCATCAACGTATAATTCTGGATCTGATTCTATAGGTAGATATTTATACAAGTCATTGCTCATGTTTTCTACCGCTTAATATATCAAGGAAAAATTCGTATTGCATTCCAGACCTTGTAATTTTTATGCGCTCAGTGTTTTCCTTAAAGAGTGTTCTGGCCAGCAGTTATTTGTGGATCAGCTTCATCATTCTGAAGTTTGTTTTTATTATTCACTGGGCAAGCCTAGAGTCGCACTTATGCGAGGGCTCATTTTGCCCTACAGCTAGGATGTGTCCTTGTTGGGGTCTGCAAAGAATTCTCTGCACCTTCAACAAGGTCTCCTAATTCTGAGTCAGAGCTCAGTTCCTCTTGCTATGACAATTGTTCAGTCTACAGCTTTCCAGTTCTTTATCCAACCTCACTCACAGAGTTCCACCTATGGTTAGTATCCAGCAACAGACTCAAACATTCACTTATGAAGATTTATGGAATTTTCTCTGCATAGCTCTCTCCAGTATTCTCTTCCCAAACTTCCAGCCTCCTCAGTCTTCCTGAATTCCAAGTCTTTCTTCTCTGCTCAGTGATAATGTCATGCTCTGTTTGGGCTTCCCTCCCCTATACTGTGGCCTAGAAAGTCCTTCAAGGCAGAAAGCCATAGCAATAATAGATCTCACTTCATTTTTTTTCCTTTCTTTCTTTTAGGGATTATACTCCTTCACTGCAAGTTGTCCAACGTCTTAATAAATTTCTCTCGTATATTTTGTCCAATTTTCTAGTTGTTTACATTGATAGTACAAGTTTAGTCCCAGTTACTCTCTTGTTTCTAGAAGCAGAAATCTCTTATGATTTATTTGACTTTGAAAAAAATACTTAGTGTCTCTAAAACAAGTTCTAATATTATATCAAATGTGAATAATCCTATGAAGATTACATTAGAGAACGCAGGGTTTGCAACATCACCACGACAGTTATCTTCTTGCTAGACGACACTAACTATATTTAAACATAGAAACTTATAAAACATACTTTTTTTTCCAAAAGGGAGGAGGAAATCCTTTTGAAAAGAAATGTACATGAAAATAAGCTAGAGGTTATATCACAGAGAAAATGTACCTGATTTTGCAAATAGAGAGAAATAAAAAAGCAAGGCCCTGAAGTTCAGGTAGAAAAGAATATGTCTTTCCCTGAAACAAAATCAAAATGGTTCAGCAAGAGCTTATGATTGGCAAGTGTTCTAGACTTCTAGAATTAGAATACCTAAGCACAGAGGATCCTGAAATTTTGAGGTGGAGAAACCAGGAATCTGAGTCACAGATACAGGCAATTTTGTCCTCCAAAGAAATCGCAGAGGAGTCCGATTTACTCCATTATGTTTTGCCACAACTGTATTTTGAAACCCTCTGTTTTACAAATCAAGGTAGATATTTACGTGAATTATGGAATTTCCTATATTCTTTAGGTAGGGACACTGATGGTGAGTAAATCTCTCAGCTTTGTTCATGTCCCTGCCCCCAAACACAAACATGAGTAAACACAAGATTTACTTGATACTTCAGAAGTGCAGCCTTGGGGAATTCCTGCTTGCTTTTTCCCCCTCCACCTTTTCATATTTTAGATTACACGCCCTGATCCATATCCTGCACCACCTCAGGCTCCTCTGTTAATCCCAACCTCTGAGAAAATCCCACAAGTGGCACGTTGTAGGTGTAAACAAAAAGGTCATCGGAGGAAATGGATATTGTGAAGAAAGGTCCTAGACAAAGCCCTGAGGTGATTAGACTTACAGGCTTAATATCCTCTGTGGAATTAAATGCAGCTACTTCTTCTTTTTTTTTTTTTTTTTTTTTACTTAAAGACTGTACAGATGTGACACTGAATTACTCTAAAGAAATTTTGAAAAAAAAAATGAAGAGCATGTGAAAAGCTAAATGACTGTGGATAGGCAAATGCTGTTCTCATTTCCAAATATAGGGAGAAAGCAGATGTCATGAACTGGTAAGCTTATATAAATATAGATAATGAAAAATATAAGTTGAAGGCTTAGTCTCTTCATAGAAGAAAAGAAAATATGGAAATGAGGACAGAAAATTCTCAGGGATTAATATCAAGGAATTATTCTCAGAGAGAATAAACAAACCAGTATGAAATATCAAAAAATAAGAAAAGAATAACTTTTCAAAAAGTAGACTGTGCTCAGAGGTGTCAAACTCTGCAGAGTAAATAAATGAAATGAGGCTGAGCAGTACCTCCTGGATTTATACTATCACTGCTAACATTAGCAAGAAGCAAGCTCTCATTCCACTGAACTGAGCAATAAATGTGGGCAAGGGAAGGGAAGGTAGAAAATATTGTTTCTTGTGCAGAAGTTTGTTTTTTAAATGATGGACACAGATGAGTTGAGGGAATATTCTGGGGGAATCTAAAAGACTTTGTAAGCAAGGGAAAACTGAAAGAAACTTTAATATGTTTATTGCTTTCAAGAAATAAGCCACAGGAATGTATTCAATCATTCATGCAATAAATATGTATTGAATGCCTATTTTCAGTCACATTCTTAGACGCTAGTGACTTACACTGAGCACAATATGCATGACCGGGAACAAAGCAGACAAAAGTCCCTTCATCATGTACTTTTCAGGTCTTTATATTGACGAACATCTCCAGTGGAAGTGAGACAATACATAAAGCTCTGTTCAGAAACCGGTATTCAGTGTTTAAGATTTCAGAGGTAACGCATTGTGAAGGCGGCAAGTTGATTGCACTGAAGTTGCTGTGAATATTACCGGCTTGAGATAGTCTTTAGTTCTCTTTTCCTTTCCTTCAAGATTGAAACAATTATTTGAAGTGTTCTAGCCCGTTCTGCAACAGCACAATTAATTTGCTGAAAGTAAGTTTAGCTGTGGTACCTTTAAGGAATCCTGGTGGCGCAGTGGTTAAGCACTCAGCTGCTAACTGAAAGGTCTATAGTTTGAACCGACCAGATGCTCGCTCTGAGGGAGGTAGATGTGGCAGTCAGCTTCTGTAAAGGTTACAGCCTTGGAAACACTATGGGGCAGTTCTACTCCGTCCTACTCGGAATTAACTCTATTGCAATGGATTTTTGTGTACTTTTTAGTGGTTCACTCATCTGTATATAACTAAAAACCCACTGCCGTCAGGTCTATTCTGACTCATGGTGACCCTGTAAGACAGAGTAGAACTGCCTCGTAGACTTTCCAAGGCGCGCCTGGCGGATTTGAACTGCCAACCTCTTGGTTAACAGCTGTAGCACTTAACCACTATGCCACCAGGGTTTCCATATATATATGTATATTTAGTACATATACGTACTGTTTTGCCTTGGTATATATAGCAGCAAACACATAAAAATGAAAATAAAAAAATGGGTAAGAATCCTTGATCTGAATGAGCTCTTTTTGGAAGGTAAGTACACAAAAGAAATTAGAAAAATATATACTACATGTCAGATGCTAATAAGTTCTATGATAAAGGATAAAGCAAGGAAATGGGTAAAAATGCAAAGGATAATTTAAAATACAAGTGTCAGGAAACCATTTATAGTTGTGATATTTGAGCTAAGCCTGAAGGAAAGGAGAGAACAAGTCCTTAGGCTCTCAAGCAAATGAGCTCTCCAGGAAAAAGGAAAAAACAAAAAAATCCTAAGGGCAGAATGTGCCTGGATAGAATGAGAAGCAATCAGAAGGCCAGTATGCCTACACGGTATGAGAAAGGGGAAGATTATAGAAGATGAGGTCAGATAGCAGTAGAATACCAGGATTTTGTGGATCCTTAAAAGCTGTTGGAGCCCTGGTGGTATAGTGGTTAAGGGCTTGGCTGCCAACCAAAAAGCCGACAGTTTGAATCCACCAGCCACCCCTTGGAAACCCTATGAGGCAGTTCTACTCTGTCCTATAGGGTCACCATGAGTCGATAGCAAAGGAGTTTTAAGAGCTATTGTGAGGACTTTGGCTTTTATTCTGGGTTAGGTGGAGTAGAGTGCAACGAATTGATCTTTATTGTTTAAAAGGGCTTCCTTGAAAACCATTTTGAAAATAAATGAATTCATATGAACTCTTCATGTTATCACTCTTTAAACAATGGTCACATGCTCTACCAAAGCCACTTCCTCTCCTTTTTTCCTCAGACACCAAAACCTGTGAATTGAAAACTAAATCAAGCTGATCTTCTATAGTAAGTTAGGGCAGCAATTAAATATGCTTGTGAGGTTAGAAAAGTATTTTTCAAATAGTAGGGAATTGAACATGTTTAGATGTTATTTAGAAGGAACAAGTTGAAGGTAGAGAGAATAACGAATATAGTGAGATCTCTCAAAAAGTGGGAGTGATGTAGTCTGGGGTATGAGTGGAGAGCCTTAATGAGTAAAAAAGAATCACTTTTTCATTGTAATAGAAGGAAAGAAAGTTGGATGCAGATTTAGTTATGTGTGGTTTTATTCAGGGCATTGGTGGCTCAGTGGTAGAATTCTCATCTTCCATGCACGAGACCAGGGTTTGATTTCTGGGCAATGCACCTCATGTGCAGCCACCATCCATCCCTCAGTGGAGGCTCACAGAGCCCCCAGACTAAGACAGACTAGGAAGAAAGGCCTGGTGATCTACTTTTGAAAATCAGCTAATGAAAATCCTATGGAGCACAACATTCAGGACCAGTTATGCGTAGGCTCCCCATGACTTGAGGGCTGATTCCATGACACCTAACAACAACACATTTATTCAGGAGATACTAAGGGAGAATTTTTGTATAAATAACTAAGTGTCCATCTTAGATTTCAGCCAAACTTGATTGCTCATTCTTGTCTGAGCAGGAAAATAATTTTTTCTTTGCTCTGTTAAAATTTTAGATTTTATACTGGGAAAGCATTCCAATTTGTCCAAGGCAAGGTCATGGAAACTCCATAGACACATCCAAACACCCTGAGGGACTAAATTACTTGGCTGGGAGCTGTGGGGACTATGGGCTCAGGGAACATTTAGCTCAGTTGGCATATTACAGTTTATAAAGAAAATGTTCTACTTTCTACTTTGGTGAGTAGAGTCTGGGGTCTGAAAAGCTTGTGAGTAGCCATCTAAGATACTCCACTGGTCTCACCCTGTCTGGAGCAAGGCAGAATGAAGAAGACCAAAGACACAAGGGACTAACGGACTACAACTACCACGGCCTCCACCAGACTTAGTCCAGTATAACTAGATGGTGCCTGGCTACCACCACTGACTGCTCTGACAAGGATCGTAATAGAGGGCCCTGGGCAGAGATGGAGAAAAAGGTAGAACAAAATTCTAACTCACAAAAAAAAAAGACCAGACTTACTGGTCTGACAGAAACTGGAGAAACCCTGAGAGCATGGCCCCTGGATACCTTTTTAGCTCAATAATGAAGTCACTCCTGAGGTTCACACTTCAGCCAAAGATTAGACAGGTCCATAAAACAAAACTAGACTAAAGAGGCACACCAGCCCAGAGGCAAGGACTAGAAAGCAGGATGAGACAGGAAAGCTGATAATAGGGAACCGAAGTTGAGAAGGGAGGGTGTTGACATGTTGTGGGCCTGGTAATCAATGTCACAAAACAATACGTGTATGAATTGTTTAATGAGAAGTTAATTTGTTCCATAAATATTCATCTAAAGTACATTAAAAAAAATTAGATTTTGTATTTCTTAAGAAATGAATGTAATTATACTTGTAAAATGCTGGACACAAGCTTATACAAACAGGTAGCTAATGATTTTTATTTTCTTATGCTTTATGATATTCTAAGTGTGAATACTTTTTCTTTATAGAAGAATGCCTATATACTCCAGGGTTACCAACAGTTCTCAAGGGCATGTTTCACAGTTTCTCCTGATGGGACTCCCAGGCATTCATAGCTGGCAACACTGGCTCTGGCAATGCTCTATCTCTTAGCACTTGGTGCCAGCCTCTTCACTCTTCTTACCATCTACCAAGTGACTGCTCTGCAACCTATGTACTATTTTCTTGGTATCTTGGCTGTGGTAGATATAGGTTTAGCCAGTACCATCATGCCTAAGATCCTGGCCATCTTCTGGTTCAATAACAAATTCATTAGTCTTCCTGAATGTTTTGTTCAAACTTATGCCATCCACTGTTTTCTGGGCATGGAATCTGATATCTTTCTATGTATGGCTGTGGATAGATATGTGGCCATTTACCACCCATTGAGATACCCATCTGTCATCCCTGAATCCTTCATAACCAAAGCCACCATGGTCATGGTGCTCAGGAGTGGTCTCTTGGTAATCCAAATGCCTGTGTTGGGATCCCAGAGAAATTATTGCTCTGGGAATGAAATTGATCACGGTGCTCCAACCTGGGTGTCACCAACCTGGCCTGTGATGATATAAGTCCAAACAGAACCTGCCAGTTGATTCTGGCTTGGTTTGGTATGGGCGGTGACCTGGCCTTGATCATCTTGTCATACACTTTTATCTTAAGATCTGTGCTGAGACTGAGCTCTAAAAAAGCATCATCTAAAGCCCTAAGCACATGCTCTTCCCATCTCATTCTCATCCTCTTCTATACAACCATTGTTGTAGTGTCTGTCACACACCTGGCTGAGAGGAGGGTGACCCTCATACCCGTGCTTCTCAATGTGCGACACAATATCATCCCACCAGCCCTGAATCCTGTGGTGTATGCACTCAGGACCCAGGAGCTCAGGGTCAGTTTCTTGAAGCTTCTAAAGTGCAACAGAAAGAGCAAATGATATTATTTATGTTTAAAGTGTCTCTACCCTCCCTAGTAAGCAGTAGAGTTTGTGTATGCTAACATCAAACTGCATTGAAAACTATAACATTCATTGATTAAGGAGTGTATTAGGAAATGAAGTAAGCTTATTTCAACCCCATTCAATTAACTCCATGTTTGGTAGCAGTTTATCAAACAGATTCACTGGAACCGAGACTTCATGTAATAACATTCTGGGTGATGTGCCTTGAAGCTTAACTTGTAAACAGGTTCTTTAGAATTTTGACTATAAGAGAACTGGATTTTATTCTATGTATAAAGCAGAGTAATTAATACTATTTGAACAGGAGAATATATGATGAAATCAATATTTTTTTATAAGATTTTAGAAGTTGGGTGCGAAGTGAGTTTGATTATAGTCATAGAGACCAATTGTTTTGGATAATTTTATATTAAATAGGAAAATCTTATAATAAGGCCCTAAAATAGGGCTATATCAATGAAAGATATAAGAAAAAAAAAAAAAGCAATATTGTGAAAGAAAAAGTACATTTCATAATCTGATGGTTTGGAGTAAAAAATGGTTCTCGAGATTTTATTCTTGGTGACTGGTTGAACTGTGGTTCTGTTAAGAGAGAAAAATCATAGGAGAGTGCTTCAGGTGGAAAAACCATTGAACTAAAATTTTAGTAACTCTCTCAAATTAACACAAATATTGGCAGATCCAAATTACCATTTATAGGTTGATGTATGGTCACATGATATGATTTTGAGGAGTTTCCCAAGAACTAAATGGAGACATCAAGGACTCAAAACCATGTAGATTGACCTGTAAAAGACTAAAGGATTAGACATTAGGGTGATTTAGAAATTACAACTATTTCCTTGTCTTAGCTGTTTAGCTTTTATAGTTGTATGATTGTGTAGACAAGTTTGAATATTTACTCTTATAGTTTTTGGAAGAACCAAGGGTGATCACAAGAAAAATTTTCCTTTGTTTATGGTTCTGCTGAAGAACTTAAAAATAAATGTAGGAGGTAGAAATGTAAGGATGTAGAAAAGTGTAAAAAAAAAAAAAAAAAGAAACCACACTTAGAAAATCTAGTTAGGACTCAAAGAATATTCCAGGGTTCGTGGTCATAAAAGTCTAATAATAACGGTAGGTGACCGGAAATAGATATTGGGAAAAGCTGGTAATTCCTTTGATCCCAGTTGTATTAGCATAGGGTTTACCTGTCTATCTTTATATCTACATTCCACTTACCTCTGAAATCCCTTAACTTTCATCCATGTATGTTATAACATTAATTCTCTCCAAACTTGTCTATCACAAATGACGAACTTCTCAAGAGCAAGGACTCTGCCTTGCATCCACCTCTCTGAACAGGGAAGTGCAGCACTCTTGTGACATCCTTGGTTTAGAATTATAACTACTAAATAACTTTTCTCCCACAACTTTGCCAAGAGACAGTGGGTTAAAATATTAACAAGCTTCAGATCGAATTCTGCCACAGATTTAAACATCTATTAACAAGCAAGCACAGAGTCAAAAACTTATTGTTTATCTTCAGTGACTTCCTAAATTTGTGTCCTTTTAGATAACTCTACCACCGTGTGGGAAACCCTGGTGGTGTAGTGGTTAAGTGGCACAGCTGCTAACTAAAAGGTCGGCAGTTCGAATCCACCAGGCGCTCCTTGGAAACTCTACAGGGCAGTTCTACTCTGTCCTATAGGGTCGCTATGAGTCGGAATTGACTCAACGCCAGTGGGTTTGGTTTGGTTTTGGTTACCACCTTGTATGAGACAAATAGGACAATATTCTGAAACCAAGATAAGTCACCATCTCAAGCTAACTAGCCATTCTTAGAACTTGGATTTCTGATAAGAGTATTTCTTATATGAGCAACTTGCCCTAGGTTATTAAGGAAAATAAACCACACTGTCTCTAATGAAATGTTGTAAGGGAAATTAAGCACAATGAATCAACGGTTCTTTCTGTCTTACTAGTATTGATATGAATAAACCTTCTTAAAAATGTAAGTCCTCTTGACCTTCAGTCATTAAATAAAATGTTATAGCATGGTTCATTTAAAGATACCCAAATTGCAGTGGAAATTTTGAAAAGGTACTATGGAAAGAATGTAATTGAATTAATTCTACAAGTGTCTTCAATTACATTGGCTGAAAGGGTAAGATATAAGACTGCCACCTAGAACAGATAAATTTAAACTAAGAGAGAAGAAGAGAATAAAATTTAGACTAAGAGAGAGAATGTATTAGTGTTTCTCTGCTTTGAAAGAAAAGCAAGTACAACATACAAAAAGATAGAAAAAAGAAGGAAGATGAGAGAGAGAAAGAGACAGAGATTCAGCTAAAAGATTAAAGATTCATTTAAAAGGAGCATTGAAGGCTTTCAAGGGAAGAACAAAAAGTACTCAGAGGCCAAATCTCTTCATGCATCATAACCTCTGGAGAAGGGTGAAAAATTTTCTCAATCAGATCAAACATAGGAGGAAGTTGTGCTGTGGTCTTGTATACGAAAAATATTACTCATATAAATTCAGAGAAAGGAATAAGGTGCTGTGGGCAAATTAAAGGCTTCAATTGAGTTTAGGATCCATTGATCTCAATATAGGAAAAGTGACTGACAAAAGTATTATCATATCCCCTGTACCCTAGTGTATGGAGAATGGATTATTTTGTAGTCAAGTACTAGCAAGAATATTAGCTTTTTTTTTTTTTTTTTTGCAGATATTTGATTCAATATATTACCTCCCATGGCTTTCACAATCTACTTTTTTCTGGTTATTAGAACTCCACACCTTCTAGTTTCCTTGAACTTCTATTCCAAATCCATACCAAAGCTTTTTCTTAGCTTCTAGTTTATTCTCTTATTTTACTGAAATTTTTTACATTAACGTATTTTCCTAATTACTTAAATGCACAGACCATATAAAAAAAGTCCAAGTAAATTCTAATATATGGATTTATATATATATACTTAAATTTTATTTTTAAAAAAGAGATAGATAATAACCCAATCAAAATATGTGTAGTAAAAATCAAAATTATCCTGACTGACAGATGTACAATGCTTTAAACCCCAAAGTCCTACTCAAGGAGTGTTCAATTTAGATGAGTCTTCTCTCCAAGCTCAGCCTTTTTACATACATGTACATAAAACTAAGGAGGTTCTGCACCCAGCTAGCCTGGCTGTCTGCTACGACCACCTCACTGAGCCTGCTGCCTCTCTTCAACTCAGGCTTATACACTTCTCAACAAAACTATGGAGCAGGTATGGTATAGTACACAGTGGCATGAACAGAGCTCTCACTTATTCTTAGTCCCCTTAAACATATAAATATAGAGCTCACTTACTTTTTTTACTTTTGGACAAGTCATCGGGAAAAACCAATTGCTGGAGAAGGGTATCATGTTTGATAAAGTAGAGGATCAGTGAAAACAAGGAAAACGCCCAATGACATGAATTGACACAATAGTCTCAACAAAGGGCTCAAATGCATCAAAGATCATGGAGATAGCACAGGACTGGGCAACATTTCATTCTTTTATACGTAAGGTTGCCATGAGTTGGAGCCAACTCAACGGGAACTAACAATAACAACAACAACACAGGGCCTAAGAAATATGGACTCATTCATTTAACGACTTAATATATACTAGCTTTAGTCATGCCTTGTGCCTTACAATATGTGGGACTTGGAAATACAAAGATAAATATATATCTAGTGCTTTCAAAGATAACACGTTCTAGTAATAAACAAACTAACATGTAATAAACAAACTAAACAAACATAATAATAAACTAAACTAAACTAAACAAACATGTAAATAAATAAATACATTATTATGTGTATTAAGATAATACAGTGTATGTGGTAACCAGGAAGATGGAGAGATTAGTTCTATTTTAAGCTTTAGTTGGGCTGTTAGAAATATATCACTGCTATGAAAAATAAAATAATGAAAAAAGTAATGAATCAATCAATTATCTCACCAATTGGCTAACATTCAATTGAGAAACTCATGCTGTATATCAAATAGCAGCTGTATCTTCATTCCTGGAGTATTCAAGCCTTCAGATAAGTAAGTCTTCCATGTCAGTGTTAGAAATTATGGTGACACTGGATACCTTCTGAATTGAATACACAAAGGAAAATCTGGAATTAATCTATAAACAAAATTTTACCTTTAGGGACATCCCAGGCTAGAAAATGTCATTTATTATGTATGTAGATGATTACCACCATAGCCAAGAAACATGCAGATGCTCTGACATAGTTAAGAAAAAATCTTAGACAGATATAAAAGAGGAAAGTAGTTGTTAGCCCATATCAAAGACTTGGTTAAAACAAGCGATGGATAAAAAATAATGGAAGGCACCAAGCTAAGTAAAAATTCAGAATTAGCTATAAATTTCTCCACTATCTTTGCAGAAAACATACTCTGGGCAAGGTAATGGGAAATACATAAAACTGCACATATAAGTGAACAACCAGTTTCTTCTTTGCTGTTTTTCATTTGTATTTCTTCTATCTAATTTCAGTTGTCCTGGATCAATTTGCACATTTCTCCCCATGGAAGAGATGTACGACACTGTCTCAAATCTGTTTTGTCTTTACTCCAGAAACAATAGGGTTCAGAGTTGGGAGGAGAAGCAAATATAGATTAGCCACAATGATGTGAAGCGAAGGAGGAACAGTGTGTCCCCCAAAACGATGAGTAAAGAAAGTGAAGAATGCTGGAACATAGGTGATAATGATGGCAGATATATGAGCAGTGCAGGTGCTGAAGGCCTTCTGACGAGCATCTGCTGATGAGAGGCTGACCACAGCCCAGAGGATCATAGTGTAAGACACAGAGATACAGCAGATGTCAAATACTCCAACCAAAAGAGCAGCCATCAGACCATAGATGACATTGACCTTGATGCTGGCACACGATAACTTTACCACAGACATGTGGTCACAATATGTATGGGAGATAATATTGCTCTGGTAGAAGGGCAAACGTTTGACCAAGAGTAGGAAAGGAATCATCAACATCACACTGCTTAGTAAGGTGGCAAGCCCAGCTTTGGCAATGACAAGGTTAGTGAGTATAGTAGCATAACACAATGGGTAGCAAATGGCCACATAGTGGAACAGAGCCATGAGCCTGAGGACACCAGACTCCACACCTGTGAACCCATGGACAAAGAACATCTGGACTAAGCAGCCATTGAAGTTAATTTCCTTGAGATTGAACCAGAAGTTGCAGAGTCTATTGGGTAGAGTGGTGGTGCAGTTGAAGAGGTCAATGAGGAAGGGCATGGCCAGAAAAAGGTACATTGGATGATGTGGGGCTTCCTCAGAGAGTTCGAGGTACACAAGGCCAAGGTTATCCACAAGGGATATAACATACATTGCACAGAGAGGAAGGGAGATCCATTTGTGTACTCTCTCCAGACCAGGAATGCCATAACAATAAAAGATTCTGGTGCCCCGTATGAATTGTTAGAGATCAGCATAATAAATAGAAGACCTCTTTATTTTTCCTGAAGCCTCTACCCTGAGAAGGAATTAAGATGTAGAGAGTTTGATTAAGAGCTTCCTTGTGAATTCAAACTTAAATTTTGAATAAAATTACATTCATAATAGTACAAAAAATTCAAATAATAATGAATACATTGTATATCTCAATATTTAAAGTTTTGCAGTGTAAGTATAATTTTTAAAGCCCAATTACAAAGTTGTTGTTGTTTTCAGCCATTAAATAGAAGAAGAAACTGAGACCCAGAGAGATTGCATAAATATCAAATGTCACGCAACTAAATTTGGGGCCAGAAATGGTATTCATATATGATTCAAATCTCATACAGGATGTTTAATTCACTTTCCCAAAGTTATTAGTGATTAATTGAAAGTCAAATCCAGGTTTTCCTAGATTTCCTCATCTGTTACCCTAAACCAAGTCCTTCACAAAGGCAATTAATAGAGAAATTTTGAGCTGTCAAGCAGTAGATCAATTATTTATAGTTTATTTGCTTTTACATTTGTTTGGTTGATTTCTCTGGAGGAATAAGGGGCTTCATTTTTCCAACTTGGGTCCTCTATGGCTTCTGCTGCTTACAATTTCTTCCCTGCACAGCATTATAGAAAAGAGCAAGGGAATAGTGTTCGATAATTCATACTTTCTCTTTCAAAGAATTGAAGATCTGGTTACAAGTACCATTTACACTTACCCTGAGCCCCTGCCCCCTTTTTATACTTGTGGTTCTGGGGGAGTAAAAAAGAGACAGGGTTTAGGAATATGACAAAATAAAATCATGACAAAACCACAGGGAAAGATAGCCCCCTGGCTGAGGGTCTTGCCTTAGTGTTACATCAAGCCTTTTTCAATGAAAAAGACGAACAACATGCTGTAACTAGAAAACAGCACACCACATCTGGACATGATGCATCATCCCAATACATATCAGTCACAATTTCTCTTCCCTCCTCAATGACAGTAGGTTCCATTACCTGATCCAGGTGTCTGAGCCCCCAGGACCTGATGGAAGGGATAGAGGTTGATGCTATCACTGCCAGCTCTTTTGCTGTTTCCTCATCCCACACTGGGCATCCGTTTGACACAAAGGGTGTGCCGCACCTACGATTGCCTCTGACTGTTGAAAACAGAAAAGAGATCCCTCTGGATTATCACTTAATCTCAGTCTTCAGAAAAATCAGGATGAAGCAGGCACTGCTTAAGAGCTAGGAAAGCCTAGGAGTCTTGCTTTTTAACTTCTTTCATTTCCACGTTATGCTTCTCTAGTGATGGCCTGGATGAGCATATTTTCTTTTTTTAGAAAAAGTCAGGAACTGGACCACAAAATGAAATCCTACTACCTATCTGAACAATCTTTTCCTGAATTCCCTTGAAAGGAATGTCAGGAAAGAGCTGAATACCGAAAAGAGGGTTCTAGATTCCCTGCTATTGCTTCATCTTCATCTTTTTTTAGAAAAATTATATCCAGCCCTTTGACAATATGAAGTGCAATCACTGAGCCTGAATATCTTAAGTGTATGGACTCTACATTAAGTTAAACAAAATCCCATTAAGCATCTGCATTTTCCAGGAAATGCACTTTTGGCACTTAGCAGAAGCCTTCTTGTGCCTCCACTCTAGTACTTTGAGATTTACCTTGAATATAAATAATCAACCTGCATACAAATTCATACATTTACCCACATGCCTAGGGGAAAACCACCAGTAGTACCACCTGAGTGTCTGTACTTACTAGTTACTATTTAGTTTATGAACTCACTCATGTTCTTATAATGAGTCTACCAATTCATAACCATTTATCTGAGACTCAGTACGTTCAATGGTTTGTCAAAGGTACACAATATTTGTGATCTTTACACAAAACACTGGTGAAACACTTGCCCATCTCTCTGTTTGAAAGTCACCTTTCTTCTCTATGCTGCCCTCATTCCTTCTCCTTCTTTCATGATGATTATAACTTGGTGGACTGGGCCAGAACTATTTGGGTGTTTAACATGTCTCTTTACTGACTTGTGAACTGTTTTAGTGTATGGTTCAAAAAATCTTTCTCCTGTTTTACTCCAAGAATGAGGGAAGTACCTGAATAAAAAACAAAACAAACAAACAAAACAGCACATTAGGTAAGTTGGAGTTGGATCAGCCGACTGCAAGTTGTGTGACCTAATTGAAGAAGTAAAAAGATGTGGGGAAGGGTGGGCTAGTGACTTGGAGAGAAGAGAATGTATGTATTCATCTTTCCTTGATTTGGGGGTGCTCAAATTTTTACTACCTAATTCTCTGTCTCTGACATTGCACCCTGTATTTGAAAAACAACGAATAAACACGAAGAGTTCTGTATACTCTGAAGGAAATTTTGTGTGCATCTGACTTGTCCCTTGCCCACACAAGAACACACATCTGTTGCCAGTCCTATCTTTGCTTTTAATGTGAAGTGATCATGATTTTCTTAATTGTTCACACACAGAGGCTAGTGAGACATGAAATGCAAAATCCTCTGTACAGCAGTCCTTCTAATCTCTGTGATAATACTGACAGACTGGGACAATTCTAGGACCACTGGTGGTTCAGTGTTTAAGAGCTACGGCAAGCTATTGCAGCTAATCAAAATGTCAGCAGTTCATATCTACCAGCTGCTCCTTGGAAACCCCATGGGGCAGTTCTTCTCAGTCCTATAGGGTTGCTATGAGTCAGAAATGACTTGACAGAAATGGGTTTGGTTTTGGGTTTTGGGACAATTCTAAACTTTGTCATACAATAAATGTCAGGAAGGTAGAAAATGTTCCTTACCCACAATGGAGCTCCAAAGAAGAAAGAATGTGAAGAGTGGTCATGCCAGAGCGAGGGCCCAGAACTCATGCTATGCCAGGTGCACCCTGGCTTCACCTTATAGACCTTGAATCAGAAGTGTTTAGCCCAGCTGTCTTTCCACAGGAAATAGGCATAACCTCTGAAATCCTCAGGAGTCCTGAGTTCTCTCAGTGTGAACAGAGTTTAGGCGCCCCCAGAGAGCACACGGCCCTAAAAGAATGCAGGATGCCAAGTTTCATAGATTTGGGGGCAGGCGGAGATGCGTCTACCATAGTTGGGCTCCAAAAGATGGCAATCCAGAAAGGAACTCCCATGCCAGACAGCCATTTGGAGTAGAAATTGGAAATTTGTCCTTATGCAATTAAAAGTAAAGCAAAGATACATAGATGTGTAGGATTTTAAAAAAAGAAGTTTTTAGTTGTTTACCATTCTGACTTCTGAAATAGTAAACGGTCATTGATTAAAATAACAGGTACTACTTTACACTCAGAAATACCTGCTATTAGGATTTTGTTATCTTTGTTGTAACAATTGAAAAAAACTAGGATCGTAATTTACAGACTATTTCATAACTGTTTGCTTCCACTAATAATACATCATGAATATTTCAACAGTAACTCTTCCTCGACATGAATTCCTCAATATGAATTCCAAAGTTAGCATAATAGTCAACTGATGGCTAAAACTTTCCTTTAAACACTTAGTCCTCTAATTTAGGACACTGAGTTCATTTTCAACATGTTATTCAACAATAATATTATAATAAATAGAAACATATTCATAATTAATTCCATAGGAAAATGTTGCAACAAAAATTAACTCATTTTAAAGGATTTCTACTGCAAAATTTTCCTCCAGGAATTTTATACCAAAACTTTCTACTCCATGCCCTTAAACAAGAGCAATTGTATATTTCATCTCTTTCAGTGAGGTTTCCTAAGGTAACTGGTCTCCTTTACCTCTGGGAGTATTTTTCTTGCATTGTTTTCATGCTATTTTAAAATTTCCTAAAAATTGTTTTCACCAAATTATTATTGTTAGTTGTCATTGAGTTGGCTCCAGTTCATGGTGACATGTACAACAGAACAAATTCTTACCTGGTCCTGCACGATTCTACCGATCATTGGCATCCTTGAGTTCATTGTTTTGACCACAGTGTATTTTGAGTTCCTTTTGATCCAGGGGGCTGGTCTTCCAGCACTACATTGGGCAATATTCTATTGTGATACAGATACTTTTTCATTGGCTAATTGTTGGAAGTAGATCACTAGGCTTTTCTTCCCAGTCTGTCTTAATCTCGAAATTCCACTAAATCCTGTCCACCATGGGTGACCCTGCTGGTATTTGAAATACTAGTGGCATAGTTTTCAGCATCATAAAAAACTCGCCATTGAGTAGATTCCGACTCATAGCGACCCCATAGGACAATATAGAACTGGCCCTCGGGGTTTCCAAGGAACAGCCGATGGATTCAAACTGCAGATCTTTTTGGTTAGCAGCTGAGGCCTTAACCACTGTGCCATCAGGGTTCCGAGCAACACGCAAACCACCACAGTATGACAAACTGACTGGTGGTGCTTCTCTTTTTTCCTGTTCTTAGCCTTCTCTGATCAGGCTTATTGTACTCTTGCAGTATCTTCAGAGCTGTGGGCATTCTTTCTTTCTTTTCCTAGACTGATGCCACTAACTCTTGAATCCCATATTTCCATCTACTTTGCTTCATTCTCTAATTTCTCCTGAGTGCATCATTGCATAACTTACTAAGAAAAGTTGCTATCCATGTCAATTTTCTTCATTTTTTTCAAATTGGAATATCTTGACTGCTTTCATAGTTGATTGATTATTAAGTTGGGTGCAGAATTTTGGTCTGATGATGTTCATTATTGTAAGTAAAAAACACTGCTCCTTTGTATTCCAGCATTAATATTTAGCAGATGCTGGTAGATATCTTTTTTCATATGCTTAAATGTACTTTGCTTTTTTTTCATACTTGAACCTCCACCTATATCAATTTCGCAGGGGTGGGTCCAGGTTTGAGTCTTTTGTAAATAATTTATCTGGGTATTTTGTGGACTACTTCAATTAAAAAATTTGAATTTAGTTCTAGGAAATATTATTTTATAATTGTCTGAGTAATCTATTCACTTTGTTTAGTACGTCTCTCATTTTAGGGTAATCCTAAGATATTTGACATCCTGGAATTAAACTTTGTTCTTGGGTGTAATCTTAACAACCAAAAATCAAAGGCATAGCTGACTAATACTGAGGTTGGAAGTTTTAGGTAAAGGAAACTTTATATAACATTTTGTAGGCACAAGTAATTGATAGATAATGTAATTAAGTTAAATCCTTCTTGTCTAAAACAGAGAGTCAGGTAAACTAACTGAAGTTCAAACATAGCTTGAAGTAAAAGAAGTAGTCACCAGAAAAACAGCATCAACGTGCGCACACACACGCACACACAGAGCGAATATTTTAAGAACCTGACTCTCGAAAGGAAGTAGATAGAAACATTTTAAAGATGGAGGCTTTATATATATATATATATATATATATATATACACACAATTGTATTGTGTTATCATAATGTTTACAAATATTCACATATTATTTGCACTAAATTGTTTACCTCTCACAGAAACTAAAATACACATATTTTGTAAACCAGAGACAGGCAGTATAGGAGGCAGGGCAGAATCATGTTGCACAATTTAGAGAGGTCCGAGTATGTGCTCCAGACATATTCTTTCAAAGAAGTATTTTACTGGAGTACAGAATGCATGCAGAAAAGTGAGTCCATCATACAACTACAGCTTGACGAAATATCACCAACTGGACACACCCTGAACTGCCATACAGGTGAAGGACTAAAGCATTGGCAGACCCGCAGAGGCACACCTCATATTCTGTTCAATCACCACCTGTTCTCTCGTTCTGAAACGTAAACATTATTCTAATTTTTAACACCCTATGTTACTTTTTTGCCTGATTTTGAACTTTATACAGATGGAATCATATAGTATACATATTTACCTCTATGTTATATTTGATTATACCTCAATTATTTTATACACTCTGCTGCTGATGAACATTTCAGTTATTTCTATGTTCTAGATATTCCAAATATTCTGCTATTAACATCTTTTACAAGACTTTTTGGTGAACACAGGTATGATTTGCTACTGGGTACACAGCTGGAGAGACTGTTACAGAAAGCAGATCAGAACTTCAGAAATAAGAATGAACTCAAAATGGTTTTGGCAGGAGATTCCTGAAATAAATTAGCACAGACCTTGATGAAAATGGCTTAATTTTGCTAGGGAATTAAAAAAAAAAAAGGTTCAGTTACAGTCCTAGTGATCCAGCCATTGGGCTGCAAACTCATACAGGTTGTCATTCAAGGTAGAGTTCTCTGTCCTCGATAATTAAATGCAATGAACTTTGAGGTCCCCTACAAGTAAAGAGACTTTGGAGAACATGGGGTTTCAGAAGAGTGGATCTTTGCCTACATGACCATGCTGATACCCTTTTAAAAGAAGTTGAAATATCTGAGTCATGTGAAAATATTTTGAGTGACTAAATATCTCATTTCCTTTGCTTGGTTCCTTATTGACTTGGTGATCTCAACCTGGCTAAGAAATCTCCAACTTCACAGAAGGTTCTCTAAATGTTATAAGGAGAAATGTCCGTTCCCTTAAACAGAAACCTAATGACACATTCACGTATCTGCTTGGTTTTCACTCCGTACACAATAGGGTTCATTGTGGGAGGCATGAGTAGATAGAGATTAGCCATGATAATGTGTATGTGGGGTGGAATGGTATGTCCCCCAAAACGGTGTGTAAAGAAGGTGAAGAAGGCTGGAACATAGGTGATGACGATGACACAAATGTGGGCAGTGCAGGTGCTAAAGGCCTTCCGTTGAGCATCTGCTGATGACAGACTCACCACTGCTCGAAGAATCATGGTGTAGGAAATTGTGATGCACAAGATATCAAAACCCCCAATCAGAAGGGCAACCATCAAACCATAGACAGCATTGACCTTGACATTACCTTACCACAGGATATCTTCGCCACAGACATGTGGTCACAGTACGTGTGGGGTATGACATTGCCTCTGCAGTATGGTAGGCGCTTAGTGAGGAAAGTGAAAAGGATAACAAACGTTACACCTCTAAGAAAAGTGATGAGCCCAGCCTTGGCAATGACTGAATTAGTGAGAATAGTGGCATACTGCAGGGGGTAGCAGATGGCCACAAAGCGGTCCAGGGCCATGAGCATGAGCACCCCAGACTCCATCCCAGTGAACGTGTGGACAAAGAACATCTGGGACAGGCAGGCATTAAAATCAATCTCCTTGAGGTTGAACCACAATATGCAGAGGGTGTTGGGAAGTGTGCTGGTGCACACGAGCACATCTGTGAAGGACAGAAGAGCTAGGAAGATGTACATAGGTCTGTGTAAGGCCTCTTCAGAGTAGATGAGGTACATAAGGCCAAAGTTCCCTGTAATGGCAATGCTGTACATGGTACAGAGGGGAAAGGAGATCCACAAATGCACTTCTTCCAGCCCAGGGATGCCATTAAGGATGAATGAAGCTGGGATTAGGCTGGTATCATTTAGCAATGACATAACAACTGTTGGAAGTTCATAGTACGAAAGTTACAGAATTGCATCTGTAAGCAGAAAATAAAATAAAATAGATCAGAGTAACTGACAAGCAAAATTTTCCCCATGATACCTAACTTAACTTTCTTATAGATCCATAAGCATATATGCTCTCCTATGTTGAATATGTGGCATATACTCTGTTTGGCTCCATGTCTTTAGCATTAGACTTTCACAATATGAATTAGCTTGAGCCTAGCTGATATATCTGCATAGGGCCTTTTCTTATAATGTAGTTCATTCCCCAGGCTGAAGTTGGCCACCACCTGAACAACTGGATGACCAAGGATTGATTAAATATTTACTGTCTTCTAGGTGCTCACCACCATAGAGATGTCTATTTTATTCTGAAATGTTAACATTCTTCATTGTATGCCTTTTACATTTAATCAGTCTTACATCGTAGACAGGCTGACTATGACATTTTAGCCCAAGTGTCTACCTTCTGGCATCCGGAAAATTATGAATTAGTTCCTTTGTGCCAATACCTTTCTTTAAGCAGAATCATAGAATTATCCTAAATGTGAAAAAAATAATCACCTTCCCAGTATCATCAAAAGGCCATCTATTGGCATTCTTGCACCATAGCCTGATCTTCAGCACTGGAGACAGGTGTGACTCGCAGGCAGTTGGTTATTACTATTATTATTATTAATTGGGTAAACACTTTTTAAGGAGCCCTGGTGGCACAATGGGGATTGCAGCCTAGGGAACCCTGTGGGGCAGTTCTGCTCTGTTGAGTGGGGTCACTAGGAGTCAGAATCCACCGAACAGGACCTAACCACAACAACAACAAGCACTTTATTAAAGAATAAAAACCAAAGAATAGTCTAGCTTAACTGGTAAAGAACAGTTGAGCATTATGCACTTTTAAGAACTGTCTGTATTGGATAGAACTCACAAAAGCAACTCAAAAGATTAGACAGAAACCTTCAGGGAGAGTGAATTTAGGTTAATGGACGAGAAACAACTCAGAAAAGGAAGAAGAGAATGACTGCACACCTAGAAGAATGTAATTAATGTCACTGAATTCTACATGTAGAAACTGTTGAATTTGTATGTTTTCCTGTGTATGTATTCTCAACAACAAAAGACAAATAAAACAAATTTAAAACACATGAAAAAAAAGGTTATCCATTAGTCCCTTTGATTTTTAAATCAGTATTACATTAAATAGATTGTGAAGAATCACTGGAAATGCAATAAATCATGAGATGCTAATGTTTTTCTGAAGTTAGAGACAAATATGTAATCCAATAAGAATAATATTTATCATTTTAAAGTAAATCGATTGAAACTCTATTTAGAACATGGTCTGTATTTTTTACTCATATCAAAAATCTAAAGAGCCATAGAGTCGAATATTTTTCAGGCTACATAATACGCAAAGATAATTTATTCTAGCAAAGAAAGAAATGCTCAATATATATTTTTTCAGTCCACAGCAAAAAAAGGTCTGGGAAAACAAAGAAGGACAAACACAAGCAGTGAGGCAAAGAAGGCTCGGTGTGATGATATGTTGTGAGGAAAAAAGAGGAGCTGAGGACAAAGTGGTGACCGAAGGATGGAAGCACCTATGATGCACAAGTGTGAAGAGCAGCCTATGTTGTGCTGGCATGTGCTGCTTTAGGAAAACATGTACAAGGAGAATGACAAGGAGTGCAGCCCTAGGGAGGGGGCTATTGAAGGAAAGATAAATAAAAAAAAAAAGGAAAGATAAATAGGCTCTTTAAATACAAAATGATCAAAGTCGTTAGTGCTTCCTGGGCACATGGGAGGTGGGCTGCCTATTGTTTCAGAAGTGTCTCTCTTGGAAATTAAAGGTGGGGTGGGGTTGGTTCTCCTTTCTTCACATGCGTCTTGAAAAAAATATTAACTCTTCGTGTATTTATTTATTTTAAGGGCGTGAACCGAGTAGATGAGCTCTAGGGTCATAGGAATTGACAAGTAACTCAAGTATCATAACTATAATGCAAAATGCGGGTAACAGCAGGAATAATAGACAAGTAATAGAGAAATTACGGAAAAGGCAGTCATCACTCTGATCTTGTTTCCCACCACAGGAGAAATTCCTTTTTCTCTAAAATCCTGTTTTTAGCTTTCACAGTCGGTGGAACTGATTACCTCTCATAAGAACATGCCCACAAGTTTGTACTGCCGGCGTTGAAACAAGAATGTTTTATCCAAATTGAAAATGGGTCAAAGAAACCAGCATTTAAAGCAGCCATATAGTACTGTCATTGCACCTTTTCCAAAGTTTACAGAATAACTCTATCTGACGACTCTCATATTCATTCTCCACCACCCCCTCAGCTATTAACATCTGCACTCACCCCTTTATGTTAAGAATGCAGCCCAATTTAGAAATGTGCTCACCCTGAAAGCTCCTGGAGTTCCTTCAGAAACTATAAAGCCGTATTCACAAGGTAAGTCATATTCACAACTATGGAATGCTCTTGGTCCTGAAGGAGGGATTCAAGACCTGTATTAAAACCACGGGGGGAAGGTGGAATGGGGGACATTTCCACTATGTGTGTGTGCCTGTGATGTTTGTGTGTGAATGAATATATATTGTGAAGTGGAGTCAGGAAAGCTTAGTCGTTACTGTCTCATCTACTCTAGTCTCAAAGGAGAAATATTTCCCAAGTGTTATTTTTTTATAATACAGAAAATACAGAGAGAGTGGGGAATGAGATATATCTGTGCCCTAAGATCGTTGGCTGAGCCATTGGGAATTGTCTTAGGAGCTAAAACATCATAGTCTAGGATTCCTACCTAGGAATGACATAGTCTAGTCCCACATTCTAGTCTAGAATTCCTAAGGACATAATATTTTATAGGTACAACCGAGAAGATGTGGGCCTGAAACCATTTTCAAATTTCAGAATTAGATCCTTTTGGAACACAGGCCTATCTTCTACCTTTTTCAAAGCTCAGCACAGAGTCATATGCAAAATGGGTATTGAAAAATACTTTTTTTTGGAGAAAAACTAAATAATACTGGTATAAAAATAATCCACTTTTATCTGTGATCTTATATTCATCAAATCTGATAAATTTACTTATAGATTATAACAATTTTTCTATAGGTTAGTTTGGATTATCTAACATTAGATGGCAATGGTATATCAGATCTCCAGGAAAAACCAATATCCAGAATCCCCCAAATCCTGCTTATTTTCCTTTCCCCAATGCACATTCACCTGATAAATGGTTCCAGGTCCTTAGGAGGAAGCAAAACCAAACCTGTTGCCATCCAATCGATTCTGACTCATAATGACCCTATAGGACAGAGTAGAAAGGCCCTATAAGGTTTCCAAGGAGTGGCTAGCAGATTCAAACTGCCAGCCTTTTGGTTTGCAGCCAAGCTCTTAACCACTATGCCAACAGGGCTCCTTATTGGGAACACTGGAAAAAAATTATATAGTGGAATTTCTTGGCTATTTAACAGTGTCTTTCTTGAAAGGGCCATGACTTTCCCATTTACTCAAGGGACTTAGAATTTGGAGAAAAAATAACAAACAATTTCAAAGATTAGAGAAAGATGAAAGACTTATATCTTGTTTAATGAGGCCATATGACTTCAATATGAAAACCTTACAAAGACACTACAAGAAAAAAAATTTACAGGCCAAAATGTCTTTTAAGTACAGATACAAAAAAATTCCAAAGTGTGAATATTAAAAATTAATTCTAGAAATATATTACAATGATCATTTCTCATAATTATTTGGGGTTTATTACAGAAATATAAGGATGGATAATATCAAAATATCAATTGATTTTTTTTTTTTATATTAACAGGAGTAAAGAGGAAAGCCATATATGTATCTTTTAAAACTCAAAACACAACTTTGAGATGTTGTTGTTGTTAGGTGCCATCAAGTTGTTTCCAAATCATACCGATCCTACATACAACAAAACGAAACACTGCCTGGTCCTGAGCCATCCTCACAATTGTTGTTATGCTTGAACCCATTGTTGCAGCCACTGTGACAATACGTATTGTTGAGGTTCTTCCTGTTTTTCACTAGCCCTCTACTTTACCAAGCCTGATGTCCTTCTCTGGAAATTGATCCCTCCTGATAACACGTCCAAAGTATGTGAGACGTAGTCTCACCATCGTTGCTCCTAAGGAGCATCCTGGCTGTATTTCTTCCAAGAAGGCCTTGTTTGTTCCTTTGAGAGTCCACCGTATATTCAATATTCTTCACCAACACCACCATTTCAAGGTGTCAATCCTTCTTCCATCTTCCTTATTCATCATTCAGCTTCTGCATGCATATGAAGCAAATGAAAACACCATGGCTTGGGTCAGGCACACCTTAGTCTTCAAGGTGACATTTTCACTTTTATTTTGAGATTGATACCATTATTGTAGTGGATTAGTCTCTATCGAAGCCTGCAGATGATAAGAAACCTAAATGAGTCCATACAGGCACTGAGGAGAATTTTTAAAAACTCATTGTAATTGAGTCCATTTTGATTCATGATGATCCCTTGATACAGAGTAGAACTTCTCCATAAGGTAATCTTACAGAAGGTTGGTTATAATCTTTATGCCCAGCCTTTTTCTTGTGGCGCTGCTGGATGGATTTGAACTACCACCCTTTAGGTTAGTAGCTGAGTGCAAACCATTTGTGCTACTCCAGGAACACTGAGTAGAATAAAATGTTTCAAATTCAGGTCTATCTTTTGCTAAAGACTGTGTTATACACATCCTGCAATGCATAGCCTTTACACACCGACTTTCTGCCTGCCGAAGCCAAATGTGTTATAACTAATACTGAACACCCACCATCAAGCCTGCAAACCATGGCTCAGGAGTCATATTTCAGGGCACTTTTGGCTTACAGAATTTTAGGAGACTCTCTTGGATATTTGACATATCTCAGACAAAGTCATCAGGAAATAATTTACGCCAAATTTGACTTAGAGAGTCTTTCTCAAAGAAAGCAATATTAACGTAAATTCCCAAGCACTTATATACTCATTTTATCCCATCTACTTAATACTGGAACTGTTGCTATTCATATAATTGGATAAACAGAGAAATTTCTAATACCATTCTGTCAATTGGAACTCTTGCTTATTTATTATTCACCAAAGAAACCAAAACTCGTCATAACTGGACCAATAAGCAACATCATGAAAAACAGAGAAAAGATTGGAGTTGTTAAGGGCTTCATTTTGCTTGGGTCCACAATCAACATCCATGGAAGCAGCAGTCGGGAAATCAAACGATGTATTGCATTGGGCAAATCTGCTGCAAAAAAAAAAACACTTTAAAGTGTTAAAAAAAAAAAAAAAAGTAAAGATGTCACTTTGTGATCTAAGGTACACCTGGTGCAAGCCATGATATTTTCCGTTATCCCTCCCACCCCTGCTCTAGTACTCCAATACCTTGTAGGTTATTCCTCTTGATAAAGTCCCACATAATTATTAGGGGTTCTACATTTTTTAAAATTCTTTTATCTTATTTTCCCTCAAATAAATTGGTCTCGAGTGCTTTATCTTCCATCTCACTAATTCTCACTCCCATTTCCTCAATTCTGCTCATATGACTTTCTATTGACTTGTCTAATTCTGAAATTGTATTTTTAATCTTTTGGATTTCTATTTGCTCTTTCTCTAGGGATTCTTGCAGCCTGTTAAATTTGTGATTTTGCTCTGGTATAACCTTCTTAAATTCCTCTGTTGCTCTACCTGTGTGTTCTTTGGGTTGGTCTGTGTTTTGCCTGATCTTTTGAAGAGCTCTGTATATTAATCTTTTGAATTTTACCTCCAGTAATTGCACTTTTTTTTGTTGTTGTTGTTTTTAATTGCAAGATCTTATTTTCCTCCAGGAGGTTTCCTGGTTCTTTGTTTTGGTTGCTTGGTGAAGCCATCATGATCTGCTTCTTTATGTGATTTGCTATTGACCTTTGTCTCCAAGCCGTCAATAATTTATTATATTTATTTATATGTTTGCTTACTATGTTCTAGCTTCTTGTTTTGATATACCCAAACAGGTTGATCATGTGAGCTACTTTGATTATTGGCATCTCTGAAGCTCTAACATCCTGTCACCATGTGATTAGAGCTGCTATTAGGTATGTGAGCCCTGGAGTCTGTTTACTTTTTTGTTTGTTTGTTTTGGTTAGCAGCTGAGCTCTTAACCACTACTCCACTAGGGCCCCAACCTACTCAGAGGTTCCTCGAAATACAGGCCTGGTGATCTGCTTCCAAAAGATCACAGCCTTGAAAACCACAAGGGGCTGTTCTACTCTGCATACAGGGGTCTCCATGAATAGGACTGGACAGCAAGTTAACAACAATCTTATAAGCAAGTGTGTTTGATTAATATAGTCTTTTTTTTTTTTGTACTTTAGGTGAAAGTTTATAAAACAGTTCATACACAAATTGTTTTTGACATTGGTTACCAACACCGCAATGTATCAACATTCTTCCCTCATTCATCCAGGATTCCCTGTTTCCATTTGGCCTGTTTTCCTGTGCCTTCCTGCCTTCTTGTCTTTGACTTTGGGCTGGTTTACCGATTAATCTCATAGGCATGATTGAACTATGAAGCACGTTCCTCATGTGTGTTATTTTTGGCCCTTTAGGCCGGCCTAGTTTTTGACTGAATGATGAACCTCAGGAGTGACTTCAGTACTGAATTAAAAGCGTGTCCCGGGGCCAAACTCTCAGGGTTTCCCCAGTCTCTGTCAGACCAGCACGCCTGGTCTTTTGTGTGTGTGTGTGCGTGTGCGTGTGAATTTGAATTTTGTTCTACATTTTTCTCCTGCTCTGTCCAGGGCCCTCTATTTTGATCCCTGCCAGAGTAGTCAATAGTGGGAACCAGGCACCATCGGGTTGTTCTGGGTTCAGTCTGTTGGAGACTGTGGCACTTGTGGCCCATTAGTCCTTTTTCCCTTGTGTCTTTGGTTTTCTTCATTCTCCTTTGCTCCAGCCAGGGTGGGACTAGTAGATGTATTTTTGATGACAGCTTGGAAGCTTTTAAGACCCCAGATGATACTCATCACAGTTGGTTGTAGACAATGTTATGCCAACCGAGCAAGATGTCTTCTGAGACCATGGTCCCCAGCCCTCAACCCAGTAGCTCCATACCTTAGAACATTTGGATGTGTCTGAGAAGCTTCTGTGACTCTGCTCTGGTCAAGTTGTGCTGACTTCTCTGTATTGTGTACTGTCTTACCCTTTACCAAAGTTACCACTTATTCACTATCTAGTGAGTATTTTTCCCTCCCTACCTGCCCCCCTCCCCATAACCATCAACAATTTTATCTTTCTGTGTGGAAACATTTTCATGTGTAGTGGTATTATACAGTATTTTTCCTTTTCTGATTGACTTATTTCACTCAGCATAATGCTTTCCAGATTTATCCATTTTGTGAGATGTTTCACAGATTCATCATTGTGCTTTATCATTGCCTAGTATTCCATCGTGTGTATATACCATACTTTGTTTATCCATTCATCTGTTGATGGGCACTTAGGTTGTTTCCATCCTTTTGCTCTTGTGAATAATGCTGCACTGAACATGGGTGTGCATATTTATATTTGTGTGACAGCCCTTATTTCTCTAGGACACATTCCTAGGAGTGGAATTGCTCAGTCATATGGTATTTCTTTTCTAGTTTTTTAAGGACGTTCCATATCGTTTTCCAAAATTGTTTTAACATTTTGCATTCCCACCAGCAGTGCACAAGAGTTCCAATGTTCCTGCAACCTCCGCAACATTTGTTATTTTCTGTTTCTTTGATTCATGCCAGCCTTGTTGGGGTGAGATGACATCTCACCATAGTTTTGATTTGCATTTCTCTAATTGCTAGTGATCACGAACACTTCCTTATGTGTCTGTTAGCTGCCTGAATGTCGTCTTTGATGAAGTGCCTGTTCATATGTTTTGCCCATTTTTTAATTGGGATTATCTGTCTTTTTGTTGTAGAGGTGTTGGATTTTTACATAGATTTTAGAGGTAAGAACTTTGTCAGTCATGTCATAGACAAAAATTTTTTCCTCGTCTGTAGGTTCTCTATTTACTCTTTTGAAGAAGTCTTTTGATGAGCATAAGTGCTTAATTTTTAGACAAACCCATTTATATTGCTTATCTTCTGGTGTTTCTGTATTATTAATTATGATATGTATCTTGTTTCTGGAATATATACGGGCCCTAGTGTTGACCCTATTATTTTCTTCCATGATTTTCGTAGTTTCTGGTTTTATATTTAGGCCTTTGATCCATTTTGTATTAGTTTTTGTGTATGGCATGAGGTATGGGCCCTGTTTCATTTTTTGGAAATGAACATCTGGTTTTTCCAGCAGCATTTGTTAAAAAGACTGTCTTTTCCCTATTTAATGGACTTTGCACCATTGTCAAAGATCAGGTGGCCATAGGTAGATGAGTTTACATCTGGGTTCTCAATTCTGTTCCATTGGCCAATATATCTGTCATTGTATCAGCACTAGGCTGTTTTGACTACCATAGCTGTATAGTAGGTTCTGAGGTCAGGTTTCGAGAGGTTATTCTTCTTCAATAATGCTTTACTTATCCAGGGCCTTCTTCCTTTTCATAAAAAGTTAATGATTAGTTTTTCCGTCTCCTTGAAGAATGCTGTTGGTATTTGGATTGGAATTGCTTTGTGTTTGTAGATTGCTTGGGGTAGAATTGACATTTTCACAATGTTGAGTCTACTTATCCATGATCATGATTTGTTCTTCCGTTTATGTAGATCTCTTTTTATTTACTTAATATAGTTTTTAATTAGAAACACAAAGATGCAAAAAAAAAAAAAAAACTTCAGGCAAGTATATTGCCATTCAAATTTTCATAACTTAGGGAAATTTCTAGCAGAGCCTAGGTCTTGGCGCACATATCTTCCCTTTGCTAGTTTACTATTTATTTTATTTAGATATTACTTTACCCAATGCTATTACCTGGGTTTTTCATTTATGTATTTAGCTGTCTGCTCTCAAGTGAGATTTCTCATTATTGGTGATTCTCACCCTTCCTGTGGTGTAGAGCTTGTTTTGTTTTGTGTGGTGTGCTTTGGCAAGTGGGTTGGTTCTCCACAAGAAAAAAATCCAGATTTTCTGGGTTCCTGCTCACTGTAGCTGCCTGTTCTAGGAGAAAGATGGGCTACTGCACCAGATTTCTCCTTACTGTTTTCACTTTCCCATAGACTGCATTCACTTCCACCAACTACCTACTACTAATAGTTGTAGTAGAGTCATTCTTATGGTAACCCCTAAATATCATGGAGGAGTACCTGGGGGCACAAACAGTTAAGTGCTTGACAACTAACTGGAAGGTTAGCAGTTCAAACCCACTGAAAGATGTCTCAAAAGAAAGACCTGGAGATTTGCTCCTGAAAGGTCACAGCCTTGAAAGCCCATTGGAGCACACTTCTGGAGCCAACAAACTAGTGAGTGTTCGTAATTCTGGTCACAATGTTTTCTGTTTCCTTCCAAGAAATCTTTTCATATTGGGACAGTTTCATTTCATCCTTCCATGTTTCTTGGCAGAAGAATGAAAAAATCTGTTTTGGAAGATGTACAGCCAGAAGGTTCCTTAGAAGGGAGGATGGGGAGATTTTGTCTCAAGTACTTTGGACATGTTATCAGGAGGGACCAGTCCTTGGAGAAGGGCATCATGCTTGGTAAAGTAGACAGTCAGTGAAAAAGAGGAAGATCCTCAACAAGATGGATTGACGCAGTGGCTACAACAACGGGCTCAAGCATAGCAACGATTGTGAGGATGCTGCAGGATTAGGCATTGCTTCACTGTGTTGTGCGTAGTGTCGCTATGCGTTAGAACTGACTCAATGACACCTGACAACAACGATGTTTCCTTACATTTGATTAGGATCTAGTAAAGTAATGTCACTTAAAGAACGTTAGATTTCTTCTGAGACAGAGGTGAGCAGGAAGGGATAAACAAGGCATTTAATACTGCATTATTTCACATGAACAATAAAACCCTGCTTTATTACACAAAATATATTTGAATGAATTTCCATGGTAGAAGATTCTGAAACTGTTTATTCTTAATATTTTTCAGAAAGCTTTGAAACCCATTCATGCCATGTGGATAATGCTAGGTCAAAAGTTATAAAGCTGGAATTGAAGTCCTCTGGGAAGTTAGATATAATCCCATGTTTATAATTCAGTAGATGCCTCTTCCCTACAGGGAAAAGATTTTAAAGTTTGAGGTTTATATATATATTTTCCTCCTGCTCAAATATAATCTAAACATGGGCAAAACTAAAATTTAACTCCTCTCCTAACAGAGACCTATGAGACATTTGTCTGTGAAGCCCCAAACGATTTTTTCTCCTTTTGCTTGGAAACTCCCCAGAGAACCGGGTAATTGTTGTTATTTAAGGTAACTAACGCATTGCAATTGTCTCTGACTAAGATCAGTCATGAACGTGGTGATATCTGGCAACATGGTGAGTTTGGATGATATAGAAGGAAAAAGAAAGGAAAAAAAATTTCATAAGATGAATAAGCAATCCTGCTACTAAATAGGGGGGATTTGAATCAACATGGTTGAATAAGGAACACTCTGAATAATCTTGCTTTTTAGACTTCTGAAACCAAAGAGAATTTCAAACTGCCTTTAGGAAAGGGAAAAATAAGTGGGAAAAATTAAACATTGTTTAGGCACTGGAAGGAGCCTTGGTGGCACAGTGGTTAACTGCTTGGCTGCTAACCAACAGGTTGGTGGTTCAAACCCACCATTCCCTCCATGGGACAAAGATGTAGCAGTCTACTTCAGTAAAGATTACATCCTTGGAGATCCTATGGGGCAGTTCTACTCTGTTTTATAGGGTTACTATGAGTTGGAATTGACTTGATGGCAATGGGTTTTAGCCACTGGAGGAAGGAGACTCCATGATGTTAACGTGACAACAGGGACCAAAGAGATAATTTTACAGACAAGCACTTTGCTGTACAATATTAGAGTAAATGTTTCTACTCTCCATAGATGGAGAATGTTTCCTTAGAAAGTAGTAAGATCTCTGTTGCTGAAAATTAATTAGTGAAAGAATTCGAAGGAATTCCAGTGTAGCCCTACTTCCTGACAAGAAAGCTCATGAAACATGCCATTCTCCCATTGCTTGGATACATCTGATGACAGTAATCTCATTATCTTACTAGGAATTTCTAACTGCATGAATAGATTCAATATTACTTGAAACTGAATCTACTTTTCTGTAACTTTTTGCCTTCATCATATACTTGCCCTTAGGGCATGCAAAATGACACAAGAGGCAATTGCTTACATCTACTCCATATATTCTGCTGGTTTGTGCTGTTGAGTCAATTCTGACTCATAGTGACTACATATGACAGAGTAGAGCTGTTCCATATGGTTTCCTAGGCTGTAATCTTTATGGAAGCGGATTGCCACATCTCTCCTAAGAAGCTGCTGGTGGATTGGAACTGCTGACCCTTCTGTTAGCAGCTGAGCGCTTAACCACTGTGTCACCAGGGCTCCCCATATACTCTAGCCAATTGTATAATCTACAAGTTCATTAAAAGCTATATTTAAGCCCCAGATGTCATAAAATCATGTTTGCCTTCTTCCAGATGCAATCTTAGTTTTTAATATGTACATTAACTTATTAACATATTTATGAACAAACAGAACAAAAAAAATGGTCTGAAATGTATTCATCTCTTTAATCATTCATTCATTCTACACATATTTATTGTGCCAGTAACTACTTTATGTGCAAGAAATACACCAGTGAAGAAAATAGACAAAAATCACTGTGCATATAAATTTTACATTCATAGGGAACAACAGACAATACTAATTTCTGTGGAGTAAAGAAAAACTGGAAAGTAAGATGTGTAATGTCAATATTGGCAAGAGTGGTGCACTTTTAAATTTGGAGGCAAAGAAAAACTTCACTTTTATCTTGACACTGAATAGAGAGACCTGAAGTCATCAAAACACGCATCATGGTAATGCCTGGGGATGAACTTACCAGACAATGAAGTACAAAGGCTAGTGCAAAGGCCCTAAGTTGTACACATGCTTGTTGAGTTTGAGAAACCTCGGGTAGGTATGGATAGGCTAAGACAGTCAGAGTTAGAGTAGCGGGACACATAATCAGAGATAAAAAAGGGTCCTAATCATATAAGGTTTTGCCAACAATAATAAGGACTTTGGTTTTTGCTCTGAGATGAAAGAACACTAGAGGTTTTGAGGAACAGCTAGACATGTTTTTAATTAAATTACATGTATTTTATTAGCAAAATAATGAAAATAAAAGCTACCAAAATTAATTGTGATAGTATTATATATGTTGATTATTATATTCCAGGCTGTGCCGAAAATTTCCATGGTTTACTCAAGTTAATGGTTAAAGTATTTCAGAGCGAAGCAAATTGAAGTTTAGAGTTACTGCGTTCACAGGGCTGGTAATTGACCAAGAATTTAACCTCAGCGTGTTTCATTCCAAACAAAACACAAAACTAACCCATTGCTGTCAAGTCAATTCCAACTTATAGAGACACCCTCATTTTTATTCCTTATTCCAGGTGAAAAGAATGCTGTCTGCTCAAAATTTCTGTATCTGGAATTACAACATTTCCCTTCTCCCTGAGGTACAGCTAGTTCAGCACAAAAGTTTCCCCCACTGAAATCTATGGAAAGGAGGGAGGTATTTCCTTAGGAGATTGTTAGAGGGGATACAGCATGTGCTGTGTTCCTGTGTCCTTTCTGTCTTTGTCTCTTTTTCTTGCCCTGATTCTCTTATGTCCTCTGAGTAGAGAAAATGATAGCTTTATGAGCAGCATCACATCTTAGGAGAGGAAGAGGCTGGCCTTCCCAAAATACCACATAAATCTGTGCTCTGTGGAACCTCACAAACATGTTCTATTTGGTTAACGCATCATCATAAAGAGCTCCTGATTAAAAGGGGAGGGGGAAAGAAAGAAAGAGAGATAGAGAGAATGAAAGAGACAGAGAGAGAAAGAAAGAAAAGAAAGAAAGAAAATTATCATTTTAGAAACCGTAAAAATAAGACTACCAAGACTGGATATGGCATAGATGCAAGGCTCTTTTCAGAGGTAGAATAAACTTACAATCATGGTCATGTTTTTGAAATGAAAGTAAGTCAATTATTTAGCCTAAGATGTTCTACAAAACAATAATGAAGAAATAATGGAAAGGAAAAAGAAAATTGTGTCAGCAAAATGTTTACTAAATACCTAAAAAAGAGGAAAAGACTAGAGCCGATGATTTTTTAAAGCAATTTTTGGCATGAAAAAGGGCAAAACTCAAGATAAAATGCAGGCCAATGGTATTCAACCTTTGGCTATCAAGCAGAGGCAAAGTTGGCACTTTTCAGAACCTCTCCATGCTTCAACTAGAAGTATTTGCTTTTGTCTTTTTTATACATTGAGAATGTTTATATGATGTCATTTTAAAAATCTTTTATGATTAAAACCAATGGTTAAAAAATAACACCTACAGAATAGAAAACTCTAGGATAAATCCTTTCAAAAAAGAGAAAATAGAAGCACCAAAATGAAAAGTGCAGTACAGACTGCTTATGGCTTATATTAAAATATAACAAAAGGTGATTTATAATAATTTGTGAAAACGTAATAAAATGTACAGTGCTTTGGGAAAATGAATAACTCAAGTTAATAGTCTAAAACCAGCAATAACTAAGGAAGAAATTTAAAAAATATAAAGTAAAGAAGAATTTTCTACAAAAATAAATATAAGTCCCTAGAGTCTTATGATTTTAATCAGGAAAGATTTTTCAATTTAGATCTGTGTTCCAAAACATAGAAGAAGGGTGGAAAGCTAATAGTTCTCAAAAAACAAACCAAGAAATTAATAAGGATTGCATCTTTTCCAATATAATTTGTCATAGTCATTTGGGGGCTAGAAATAATACACCAAAAAAAACCATAAAATATAATTATAGATTTTGTACTGATCTACATAGAAATTTGATAAGAATCATTAGAAAGCATGAGAATTAATTAAGAGTTTAACAATGTTATTGGTTAAATGTAAATACTACAAAAATTTTTCATGTTTACCAGCAATGAACAATTCGAGATTGAATTCAAATGCACTAGCAACACTTTATAAGTTGTATCTTAGTATATAACTATCTGGTCTTCTGTTTTTGATAGTTCTGACGTGAAAAATCTAGACTTGCCAGGTTTTAGACTTGTAGGTAGATTAGGCTGAGTCCCATAATATATTTGTGTAATACGTAGGTGCTCAAATACTTCATTGACTCTAGTCCACTGGGCACATATAAAAAACTTCTTGGAAGAAGGAAAACTATATGTGTGCGGTGGCAGGGGAGAAGAGAATCACTATTATTTAAACAGGGTTGATAATTTGGAAATTGTTGAGGGAAAAAAAACAAGTATTAGTCACTGGGCTGGGAATAAGAGCAGGTGCATATAGACAAAAGAAACTGGGTGGCACATGCTGTTTGTCAACAGCTATTAACCTGAAGTTTGGTGGTTTCAACTCACTTTAGAGGCTCTGAGGAAGAAAGGCCTGGTGAACTGCTTCACCAAAAATTAAAACCAAGAAAACCCTACGAAGCAGTTCTACTTTGTATCACGTGATTACATAAGTCAGAATGGACTCAATAGCAATGGGTTTGTTGGGGTTTTTTTTGTTGTTGTTTTTAGACGTTGCCTTTTTTTTTTGCTTGTTTTTTGTTCTTTTTTTAGACATACATGTAGACAGAGTTCACAGTATAAAATCAAGCCAGGCTAAGGCTTTGTTACTATGCTTTCATTCTGTTAGATCCTTCGGTGGCACAAACAGCTTGTGCTCATCTGCTGACCCAGGGGATTGAGGGTTCAAACCCACCCAGCAGTGCCACTGAAGAAACGTCTGAAAACCTGCTTTCATAAAGACCACAGTCAGGAAAACACTATGAAGCAATTCTAACCTGTAACATGTGGGGCCAGTGTAAGTTGGAATTGGCTGCATGGTAATTGGTTTTTTTATTCTCTTGATTCGGTAACAGGATCAGGACACTCAGTAGAATCAAAGAATATTAGTCTGGATACAAAGAGATGAATTTTGTTCTTAAATCCATTATTTATATGGTGCAAAATACTTGTTCATCTTTTGTCTCTGGCTGAAAATAACAACGTTGCTCTCTTCTTCTATAAAACAGTGCAGAGAGTAGTGTGCCCTCCAGTCGATCACCATGCATGGAGCCAACACCTCCAGCCTGACACCAAAGTACTTCATTCTCAATGGAATTCCTGGGCTGGAAGCTGCACACATCTGGATCTCCCTGCCATTCTGCTTCATGTACATCATTGCTGTAGTGGGAAACTGTGGGCTCATTTACCTCATCAGCCATGAGGAGAACCTTCATCGGCCCATATATTACTTTCTAGCCCTGTTGTCCTTTACAGATGTTAGTGGGTGCACTTCATTTGTCCCCAATATGTTATGCATCTTTTGGTTCAGTCTCAAAGAGATTGACTTTAATGCTTGTCTTGTACAGATGTTTTTCATACATATGCTGACAGGCATGGAGTCTGGGGTGCTTATGCTCACGGCTCTGGACAGCTATGTGGCCATTTGCTACCCTATATGCTATTCCACCATCCTCACCCACACTGTAACTATCAAGGTTGGGCTTGCCACCTTCATGTGAAGTGTGTTGCTCATGATCCCATTCACTCTTCTGATCAAGTGTCTTCCCTACTGCAAGGGCAACCTTATCCATCACACTTACTGTGACCATATGTCTGTGGCCAAATTATCCTGTGGCAATGTTAAGATTAATGCTATCTATGGTCTCATAGCTGCCATATTGATTGGGGGATTTGACATGTTCTGTATCTCTCTGTCTTACATCATGATCATTCGTGCTGTACTGAATCTGTCATCTGCAGATGCTGGCCACAAAGCCTTCAGCACCTGTACATCACACATATGTGCTATTGTCATTACCTATGTTCCAGCTTTCTTTAACTTCTTCACTCACCGCTTTGGGGGAGGCACCATACCTTACCATATCCACATCTTTATTGCCAACCTCTATCGCTGCCTCCCACCTTGAATCCAGTTGTCTATGGAGTGAAGACAAAGCAGATGCGAACAGGAACTGGATGCAAATAGGTGCACAGAGAGAGAGATTAATTATATTGGTAAAAGTTAAATCTCTCTTACCTTTTAATGTAAAGGGTATATTTTGATATTATGTATATAGGGTGAGATGACTGTGAAATATATTAATCAATTATGTATTTTTACAGTGTGATTTTCACATATTTGGAAGCAAAATCTGACATTTAAAAAAATTCTACCATTATAAAAGTGCCCACATCTGACATAAATTGTAAGATGCTGAGTAGCTTGCCATTAATAAATTTATTATATCTTGGGATTATGTTTTCGGTTTCGGAAATTTTGTTCATCAGAGTATTTTCATTGCAACCATACCAAAACAGTATCAAAGTGATTAAGGAATTACTTTTCCTAAAATGTCATTTATTAAACATTTAGAATTTGTCAGGAACTATAATGTTTTATATATTTTATTTCATTGAAATTTTACATCAGAACTATGGGATAAGTTTAATTATCTCCATTTTATAGAAGAGGAATATGAGCTATACGAACAGGAAACCCAAAAAACCAAACCAAACCCAGTGCCGTCGAGTTGATTCTGAGTCATAGCGACTCTGTAGGACAGAGTAGAACTGCCCCATAGAGTTTCCAAGGAGCACCTGGTGGATTCGAACTGCCAACCCTTTGGTTAGCAGCCATAGCACTTAACCACTATGCCACCAGGGTTTCCATATGAACAGTAAGACTAGGTAAATCTCAGAACATTAAGATTGAATATTAATAAAAAATAACAATATGTAATTGGGTGGGAATTGGGGGCAGCAGGTGCAACAACAGTGTCTACTGAGAGTTATGTTTTATGTTTTACTGAACTAGCAATGCTCAGGCAAAATTAAAAGTGGAATCTTATCTTTTTCCCTGATTTCTGCTTCTCAGTATCAATAAATGAAAAATTTAACTTTTCTTGCATGAAAAAGCACCATAGATGTGGATTATCTCTAAAGAAAGCTTAAAGCTAATTTGAAAGCTGTTTTATAGAAAAACTGAAAAACGATCAATACTGCACAAAAACATGGCTTAATTATTTTGTGGAATGACTAAAGATGAGAAGTTTGAATTTAAGACTTTTATATCTGGCATATATTTGAAGAATGATCAGTAGTTGGAAAATATGGCCTTGGTGATAAAAACAAAGCTGGAGATCACGTGATAGAATTTTGTAAGACCAACAGCTTTTTTGCAAATACCTTTTTTCAACAACATGAACAGCGACTATACATGTTGATCTCAGCAGATGGAATACACAGGAACCAAATCGACTACCTTTGTGGAACGAGACTATGGAAAGCTCAATATCATCAGTCAGAACAATGTCAACGGCCACTTGTGGAACAGATCATCAATTTCTCATATGAAAGTTCAAGTTGAAGCTGAAGAAACTAGAATCAGTCCACTAGAGTAAAAGTATGACCCTGAGTGTATCCTACCTGAATTTAGAGACCATTTCAAGCATAGATTTGAACCTTTGAACACTAAAGACTGAAGATCAGACATGTGGGATGACATCAAGGACATCATACATGAAGAAAGCAAAAGATCATTGAAAAGACAAGAATGGAAGAAAAGACAAAAAGGGATGTCAGAAGAGAATCTGAAACTTACTCTTGAATGTCAAGTAGTTAAATCAAATGGGAGAAATGATGACTTAAAAGAGCTGAACAGAAGATTTCAAAAGGCAGCTCTAGCAGAAGTTAAGTATTATAATGACATGTCCAAAGAGTTGGAATTAGAAAACCAAAAGGGAAGAACACACTTGGCATTTCTCAAGCTGAAAGAACTGAAGAAAAAATTCAAGCCCTGAGCTCCAATAGTGAAGTAATCAATGTGCAAAATACTGGAAGATGCAGGAAGCATCAAAAGAAGATGGAAGGAATACACAGAGTCACTGTACTAAAAAGAATTGGCAGACATTAAGTCATTTAAAGAGGTAGCATATGATCAAGAACTGATGGTACTGAAGGAAGAAGTCCAAGCTGCTCTGAAGACACTGGTGAAAAACGAGCCTTCAGGAACTGATGGACTACCAACTGAGATGTTTCAATAAAGGGATAAAGCACTGGAAGTGCTCACTTGATATGACAAGATATTTGGAAGAGAGCTACTTGGCCAACTGACTGGAAGAGATCATATTTATGCCTATTCCCAAGAAAGGTGATCCAAGGAAATGTAGAAATTATTGGGAAATATCATTAATATCACATGAAAGTAAAATTTTTCTGAAGATCATTCAAAAGTGATTGCAGCAGTACACTGACAGGGAACTGCCAGAAATTGAAGCCAGATTCAGAAGAACACATGGAACAAGGGATATCATTGCTGATGCTAGATGAATACTGGCTGAAAGTAGAGAATACCAGGAGGATGTTTACCTGTGTTTTATTGAATATGCAAAGGCATTTGACTGTGTGGATCATAACAAATTATGGATAACATTGTAAAGAATGGGAATTCCAGAACACTCAATTGTACTCATGAGGAACCTATGCATAGATCAAGAGGCAGTAGTTCAAACAGAGTGAGAGAATACAACGGGGTTTAAAGTCGGGAAAGATGTGTGTCAGGGTTGTATCCTTTCACAATATTTATTCAATCATGATGCTGAGCAAATAATCTGAGAAGCTAGATTATACGAAGAAGAACAAGACATCAGGATTGGAAGAAGACTCATTAACAACCCATATTATGAAGGTGACACAACTTTGCTTGCTGAAAATGAAGAGGACTTGAAGCACTTACTGATGAAGATCAAAGACTATAGCCTTCAGCATGGAATCCAGCTCAACATAAAGAACAAATCAGCCACATGAGGATAAATGGAGAAAAGATTGAAGTCATCAAGTATTTCATTTCACTTGGATCCACAATCAACAACCATGGAAGCAGCTGCCAGGAAATCAAATGATGCATTGCATTGGGCAAATCTGCTGAAGAGGACCCCCTTTAAAGTGTTAAAAAGCAAAGATGGCACTTTAAGGACTAAGGTGGGCCTGACCCAAGCCATGGTGTTTTCAATTGCCTCATATGCATGTGAAAGCTGGACAATGAATAAGGAAGAATGAAGAAGAGTTGATGCCAGTGAGTTGTGTTGGTGCAAAATATTGAATATACCAGGGACTGCCAAAAGAAAGAACAAATCTGTCTTGGAAGAAGTGCTGCCAGAATGCTCCTTAGAAGTGAGGATCACCAGACTTCATCTCACATACTTTGGACATGTTATCAGGAGGGACCAGTCCCTGGAGAAGGACATCATGCTTGGTAAAGTGGAGGGTCTGTGAAAAAGAGGAAGACCCTCAAAGAGATGGACTGACACAGTGGCTGCACCAGTGAGGTCAAACATAACAATGATAATGACCATGACACAGGACCGGCCAGTGTTTCATTCTGTGGTACATAGGGTTGTTATGAATCTGAATCAACTGGACAGCACCTAACAACAACTCATTTGACATAAGAAGTCACAGGTATTTTACTGAAGAGAAAAGACGTTTGATATTGGTCTGTGTTAAAAATTTTTATAGAGACAAGAGTTTAAATAGCTCCCATGGGTCAAGATCTAAACAAAAATTAGTCCCAAGGCCATTACAAGAAACAAGAACTATTTGAAGAACTGAAACTAGACAAGTTTTTCATATCAGCATGAGTTAGCCAGTTAGCCATATTATCAGTAGGAGTTAGCAACATTCATCCAACCAAGACAAGTCAGTTTAGCATTCAGTGAACAACTTCCACAAAACAAAAGGAAAATTAGGTGTTATTAACCAATCAAAGCAAAGAGCAAGACACTTATCTAAGCTTTTAAAGGGCATTGTAATAGCGTAAACTCAAGCCTGTCATTATTTTCAGTTTCGTTGCACCCTGTTGGAAACAGTTCCTCACTCAATACATCCTATTAACTTTAATTGATTCATTGATCAAATTTTTCTTTTTGACATCTGAGATTTCCCCCTGATTCCTTTGGAATGATTAATCTCTGCAGAAACCAGATAATTGAGCAGGCAGTTTGCATCCATAAAGACTACAGCTTTGGAAACCCTATGGGGCAGTTCTACTTTGTCCAGATAATGGTATCTATGAGAAAGAAGAAATAATAATTTTAAGGGAAGGAAAAGGGGAGATGTTGGGGGAGGGGTAAAATTATTCTTCTCTTCTTATTACTTCAAGTATAGGGACTTCATTTAGATTAACATCCTTAGCTGCTCATCCTAACCCTCGTTCCACTGAATAGGAGAGATGTTTCTTATCTTCAGTTGGAACACTGCCCCTCGCACCAGTCAATCTCCCTGTCTGAACAAACCACACATTCTGATCTTCCCACATTCACGCCATTAGAGGCCAGCACGTCGTGGGGAGGCTTGCATTTGTCTACGAAAGAAACATGTAAAGCTTTATTCTCCCAGATGTATGTCATAAAATTGTTGATATTTTGCATCAACTTCCTTCCTCCTGCATGTCTCAGCTCTGAACTGCAGAAGAAAGGATAGGTGTACTATGAAGAGGCCCTAAAAACTCCCCACAAGTATTAAGGTAAAACAAGGAAAAGATAGATAAATGAATGAGATAAGGGAGAGAGAAAAAGCAAGAACACAGTTGCATAATTAATTGACATAAGTACAGTGAACTTGTATCATAGTACAAATTACAACTGTCAGAAAAGGCTTTCAGAGGAATTTAGTACTTAAGCTGATATTGAAAGATGAGTTGGTGTTATTTAGGTAGAAGAAAGATGGAAGACAAAAATTATTTTAGGGAGAGGAAATGGCCTGTACTGAGGACTGGAGGAAGAACATGCTACATTAAGGTACGGAGAACCAGTTCTTGCTGGGTTTATATGTCATTTTTCAACTCTATTGTAGAAATACCATTTTTGCTATAGTACAGAAAATTGAAAAAATAGTGTTTCAAAGTAAACAGTGGGAAAATATGGGTAAACATGTGGAATATACATGAAGTTAAACCTTGGCCTCATATCATATACTTCTGATATACATGGTTAAATAAAACAATGAAATTCATGAAAACTGGAAATTAAAAAAAAAAAAACAACTCAAGAATGGGTCAAGTTCTGTCAATGCTAATCTTAATACAAACATTTATAAGCAAAAGTGATAAATTATAGGGTCCCACCAAGACCTACTGCACCCTATCACCTCTCTTTCTAAAAAGTTACCTAAACGATTCTGATGCAGTTGAAGATAACTCGTTAGGGGCCATGGACCCCAAGTTAAGAACCCCCGATCTATATTTAATCAACAGTTCATGCCAATTTTCATTTTCCTAAATTTTTATATCTAAAAGGAAAGGGTTTATGCAGAGAGACACATATTTTTGGAATACAGTTGCACTGATTTAGTTATTATCAAAATAATTTTAAATGCATTCTATTGTGTTTTTTAAACAAAGTCAAGTTTCTATATTCAAATGAAAGTAGCCTTTCCAACTAGTCACTTTGAACACAACTGGATTATTGCCAGTAGGCCAGAATCTATGAGAAATTTTTAAATAATTATAAGGTCAGTGACCATGAAGAAACTCCTACTCAGTATTAATGGGAAGACATACACACTTTAAGGGGGGAGGGAAGGAGTAGGGTGTACTCCTTTCTAGTAACATTAATAATGCTAAAAAACTAAAGGATAACAAAAAAAGTGATATATACTTTAGAAAATACTTACATGGGAAACTCCTGGAAGTATACAAGCCAGAATTTATTCTTTAATAACATTTACCTCTGAGAAGTGAGGTGAGAAGTCAGTGTACCGGGTGCTAAAACTTTATTTTCTACTTTATATCATTTCCCACATAAGGTTTAAGTATCAAAAGATTTTGCTTTGTGTTTTATTTTTCAATAAAAAGGAAGAAAGATAATACCAACTCTGTACCATAAAATAAAATCTAAAGTATAATACTAACTTGAAAAAATGTTTGCAAACTATGACTGAAAATGGGCTCAAATATTTAGTATTAAAAAGTGCCTTGAAATTCAGTAAAATAAACAGTAAAACCCCCACCGAAAATGGGAAAGGAGGTGAATGAATAATCACAGGATGAGAAAATAATTGACCAAAAACATTAAAAAAAATTGTGATTATGAAATCACTACTAACGAAGTTAATGCGAATTCAAGACCAAACACCAGAAGACAGCATTCTCCCTGTCCTGCTGGGGTGACAAGTACATACAGTAATGAGGGCTTACAGAGCGACGGTCCACTCCCTGATGGAAGTAAAATTCAGAACAAACGTTCTAGAGATGATTTGTCCCAGGATTTATCAACATAATTAAAATTGCCCATGCCTTTTGACCCCATAAACTTTGATCCTACTTCCAGTTATCTGAAGAGAGGAAAGGATCAGTGTTATAAACAGAATGGATAAGGATATTAATGAAAGAAAAATTTTGATAGAAAAAATAATAAATAATTCAAATATTTAATAATGAAATGCTTAATTAAATTTAGTACAGCAATAGCATGGAAGGGCTCTCCAGGTGGTAGAAACAGTTAATGTGTTTTGCTGCTAATATAAAAGTTGGAGGTTCAAGCCCATCCAGAGAAGCTTTGGAAGAAAGTCCTGGCAATCTACTTCTGAAAAATCAGCTGCTGAAAACCCTACGGAGCAAAGTTTTACTCTGACACATATGGGTGGACATGAGTCAGAGTCAACTTGAGGGCAGCTGGTCAGTAAATATAATGGTATGAAAAAATGGTCACAAAATAATATTAGGGAGAGAAAGTAATAGTGTACAAAACCCCATATAGTCTGAAATTTGTTTAAAAAAACACTAAAATATTATACATAATAGCTATAAAATCACTAAAGGAAATGCTCAACACTTTTTACTATAACGATTCCTCTGTGTTGGGATTGAGAGTGATTTACCAACTCTTTGTTACACGTTCCTGCAGTTTTCAGATTTTCCTCACTGAAGACCTATTTCTTTCATAATTAGAGGAAAAACATTTAGAAAATGTTTGGTGGCTTGGTGGCTATGTTTTCCACTTGGGAAAATGAGTTAAATGTTGATGCATTTTTTCTTTCTATACTTCAAAGCCTCTAAATACAGATCTGTTACTCAAAGTTCATTCCCTTTCCAAAAGATTCCTCTGAAACTTCTAATTGAAAAAAACTCAATGAGCCTGGAGACATCTTGCTGGCAATTCCCCAAGGAAACTGAAAACCCTATGTAAGGAGACATCAACCCAGGTTTTGAAGAACCCCCAAAGATTCTCAGCCATGCATAGGGATTTAATTGTGCCTATCACAGAGGTGAGTTTAGGCAAGTTCAAAATAATACCTATCTTAGGAAAACGCAAATTGCTCGCCAAGAACGCAACAGCTTAAAATATGGGGACAGTTAACAAGAGGCAATGTTAGCAAAAGGCAACATTGTTCTCATTTCCTTCTACTTCTTCCCACTCATTTCATCATGGCACATACACAAAAGACTGGGGACCCTGTATATTTTGATTCTCAATTACTCTGGTGTAGGACTATGAAATAATTATTTCTCCACGTGGTGACATTTCTGGAGAGAGATTGTGAGACTTCCATTATGGGAAGGGATCGTTTATTTGAGATAGTTTGGCTTGGGAACCAGAGACCATCAAACTCTAAAACTTGTAGTTCCTTTGTTTTTCATCGCTTCCGTGGCAGCTTCTGTACACTCTGGGGGGTAGGATCAGCCATATCTCCAGAAGCAATTTCCAGAACGTTTAGGTTGCAGGAATATATTCCATGTGTCTTTATAGTCATGTGATCCATGCTATCGCACTGCAAGTGTCTATTTAGTTCTGGATGGCAGGGGTGTCTGGCATTAACTCTGTGCTGCATGGGCTATTTCAGAGGTTAAGGACCATTTTCTCATTAACTTTTTATTTGTGGTAAATACATAGGGAACAAAACATTTTCCTTTTCACAAACCTTTACATGTACAGTTCAGTCCCATTAAATATGTTCATCCTATCATTTTCTTTTTTCATGTAACAGAAATACTTTAACCACTAGGAACCTTCAAATTTTCCTTATAACACATGAGTCTTATCACTGAAATCACATGGGTAGAGGATCACTTTATTCTCACCTGTCCTTATTAGGAGCTTAACTTTCCAGTTTTAACAGAGCTAAAAATTAGCACTTTCGTCCTACCTTAAATTTGATATTCCATATGAAATTTGCCAATAATTACCCACATAACTTGCTCAAGATCATACATTGTTGATGCTCAATAACATATGGGTATGAATAGATGTTTGAATTAGTAAACTTGTGGTATATTTGGTATGTTTGCTACTCCTGAATCCGTAAATGCCTTAAAATACCACTCAACCCTTTCTGCCGCCTCAACAAGAAAGAGCATGCAAAGACGTGATAGTATCTATTGTAGTGATAGCTTGTCCATTTAGAACAGAAGAGATATTATCTAAATTAAATAAGAAAAGGCAGTCAGTGTTCCTTAGGACTCCAAGAAACTTCTGGCTATAATTCTGGTATTGAGGATGGGTTGTTGTGAGTTGCCACTGAATCTGTTCTGACTCATGGCAACCTCACGTATAACAGAAAATGTTGACAGATTTTATCTGTGACATCTTTATGGTCATTGATATGTTTGAATCCGTTGAAGATGGATAGAGAACTTAAAAAAAAAAAAGCCAGGTAGGGAAACCAGAAGGAAATGATGCTGTATCTGACAAAATAAAAAAAAAATTAATAGAATCTTTACTAAGATGTCATAAAACTTACTAATGATGTAGAAATGTAATTTTTTTCTTCTTTTCAAGAATGTCCTATGCATGATATAAGATAAACAGAGTTTGAGTACTAAAAATACCAAATCTTTATTAAATCAAGCATGCATTACTTTCAGTTATTTTACTGAGCATCGCGAATGTATGATCTTTGTGTCTGTGTGGATGTTTGGGTGGTATTACACAATATTTGTCCTTTTTTGTGATTGCCTTATTTCACTTGGCACGATGCCCTCCAGATTCATCTATGTTGTAAGATGTTTCACAGATTCATCATTGCCCTTTATCTTTGAGTAGTGTGTCATTGTGTGTGTATGTACCATAGTTTGTTTATCCATTCATCTGTTGATGGGCCAGGTTGTTTCCAACTTTTCGCTATTGTGAATAATGCTGCAATGAACATGGGTATGCATATGTTTATTCATGTTATGGCTCTTATTTCTCTAGAATATATTCCTAGGTGTGGGATTGCTGGATCATATGGTGTGTCTATTTCTAGCTTTTTAAGGAAGTACCATATCATTTTCCACAGTGATTGTACCATTTTACATTCCCACCAGTACTGCATAAATTCCCAATGTTCCTGCAATCTCTTCAAGATTTGTTATTTTTTTTTTTTATTCGTGCCAGTAATGTTGGGGTGTGATGGTATCTCACAGTGGTTTTGATTTGCATTTCTCTAATTACTAATTGCTAGAGATCTCGAGTATTTCCTCATGTGGCTGTTAGCCACCTGAATGTCTTCTTTGGTAAAATATCTGTTCATATGCTTTGCCCGTTTTTAAGTTGGTTTGTCTTTTGGTTGTTCAGGTGTTGAAGTATTTTATAGATTTTAAAGATTAGACTCTTGTCAGATATGTCATAGCCAAATTTGTTTTCACGGTCTATAGGTTCTTTTTTTTACTCTTTTGGTGAAGTCTTTCGATGAGCATAAGTGTTTAATTTTTGGGACCTCCCAGTTATTTAGTTTCCCTTCTGGTGTTTGTGCATTGTTAGTTATGGCTTATATACTATTTATGCCATGTATTAAGGCCCTAGCATTGTCCCTATTTTTTCTTCCATGATCTATATCATTTTAGATTTTATATTCAGGTCTTTGATACATATTGAGTTAGTTTTTGCATACGTTGTGAGGTAAGGATCGTGTTTCATTTTTTTACAGATGGACATCCAGCACCATTTGTTAAACAGACTGTCTTTTGCCCATTTAACAGACTTTGGGCCTTTGTCATATATCAACTGCCCATAGATGGATGGGTTTAGGTCTGGGTTCTCAGTTCCGTTCCCTTTGTGGATATGTCTGTTGTTGTACCAGTACCAGACTGTTTTGACAACTGTGGCTGTAAAATAGGTTCTACGATCAGGTGCTGTGAGGCCTCCTACTTTGTTTTGCTTCTTCAATAATACTTTATTCACCTGGGACCTCTTCCCTTTCCATGCAAGTTGATTTTTTTCTCCATCTCGTTAAAGAAGGCCATTAATATTTGGACCAGGATTGCATTGTATCTGTAGATTGCTTTGGATAGAATTGATATTTTTCACAATGTTGAGTCCTCCTATCCGTGAGCATGGCATGTTTTTCCACTTTGTAGGTCTCTTTTGGTTTCTTGCAGCAGTGTTTTGTAGTTTTCTTTGTATAGGTCTTTTATGTCTCTTGTTAGATTTATTTCTAAGTACTTTATTTCTTGGGGGGTCTACTGTAAATGGTACTGATTTGCTGATTTCCTTTTCACAGTTCTTACTGTCGATGTAGAGGAATCCTACTAATTTTTGTATGTTAGTATTATATCCTTCTAATTGCTGAAATCTTCTATTAGTTCCAGTAGCTTTTATATGGTTGCTTTGGGGTTTTCTGTGTATAAGATCATGTCTGCAAATACAGATAGTTTAACCTCTTCATTAGCAATTTGGATGCTGTTTATTTCTTTTTCTTGCCTTATTGTTCTAGCTAAGACTTATAGCACAAAGTTGAATAAGAGTAGTGGTAGAGGGCATCCTTGTCTGGTACACATTCTCAAGGGAAATGTTTTCAGTCTCTCTCCACTGAGAATGATGTTAGCTATTGGTTTTGTATAAATGCCATTAATTATGGCAAGGGATTTCCCATCTATTCCTAGTTTGCTGGGAGTTTTTATCAGGAATGGATGTTGGACTTTTTCAAATGCCTTTTCTGTGTTGAGATGATCACGTGATGATTCTTTTGTTTTATCTGTGTGGTGGATTACACTGATTGATTTGGTAGTCTTGAACTATCCTTGCATACTCAATTGGTCATGATGTATTAATCTTTGATATGCTGTTGAATTCTACTGGCTAGAATTTTGCTGAAATTTTTTGTATCTACATTCATGAGGGATATTGGTCTGTAGTTATATTTTTTGGGGTGTCTTTTCCTGGTTTTGGTGCCAGGGTTATGGTGGCTTCAGAGAATGAACTTGGGAGTATTTCTTCCTTTTCTATGCTCTGAAATAGTTTGAGTAGCATTGGTGAAGCTCTTATCTGAAAGATTGATAGAATTCTCCCGTGAAGCCATCTGGACCAGAGCTTTTTTGTTGTTGGTGTTGGGAGTTTTTATTTCCTCTTAAATCTCATTATTTATTATGGGTCTGTTTAGTTTTTCTACCTCAATTTGTATTAGTTTAGGTAGGTAGTGTGTTTCTAGAAACTTTTCCATTTCTGCTAGGTTTTCATATTTGTTAGAGTACAATCTTTTATAATATTCTGTTATGATCCTTTTTATCTCAGTTGGATCTGTTGTGATATCACCCATCTCATTTCTTATTCATGTTATTTGCTTCTTCTCCAGTTTTTCTTTTTCATTGATCAATGGTTTGTTGATTTTTGTTTTGTTTTATTTTCAAAGAACCAACCTTTGGTCTTGTTGATTCAATTGTTTTTCTGATCTCTATTTCATTTATTTCTGCTCAATAGTCTTTATTTTGTCCTTTCTTCTGGTGGTTGTGGGCGTCTTTCACTGCTCTCTTTGTATTTGTTCGAGTTGTAGGATTAATGTTTTGATTTTGGCCCTTTCTTCTTTTTTGATGTGTGCATTTATTGCTACAAATTGACATTTAAGGACTGCTTTTGCTGCCCCAAATGTTTTGGTAAGACGTGTATGCATTCTTATTTGATTCTGTGAATTTCTTTACTCCATCCTTGATTTCTTTTATTACCCAGCAGTTTTTAAGCAAGGTGTTGTTTAGTTTCCATGTATTTGCATTTTTTCTCTGCTATTTCTGTTATTGAGTTCTACTTTTATCGTATTATGATCAGAGAAGATACTTTCCATTATTTCAGTGTTTTGGATTTTGTTAAGGCTTGCTTTGTGGCCTAAAATGTGGTCTATTCTGGAGACTGTTCCGTGTATGTTGGAAATAAATGTATACTTTGCTGTTGTTGGGTGGAGTGTTCTGTATATGTCTATGAGGCTGTGTTGGTTGATTGTGGCATTTAGATCTTCTGTATCTTTATTTTCTTTCCAGATATTCTTTCCTTCACTGAAAGTGATGTGTTGAAGTCTCCTACTACTATTGTGGAGCTGTCTATTTCTCTTTTCAATGCTGTTAGAGTGTGTTTTATGTATTTTGGAATCCTGTCATTGGATGCATATATATTTATCATGGTTATGTCCTCCTGTGGTATTGACCCTTTAATTATTATATAGTGTCCTTCCATATTCTTTTTAGTGTAGTTTGCACTAAAGTCTATTTTACTAGAGATTAATATTGCCACTCCTCTTTTTTGGTTATTGTTTGCTTGATATATAACTTTTCCATCCTTTGGGTTTCAGTTTTTTTATGTCTTTGTGTCTAAAGTGTGTCTTCTGTAGATAGCATATACGTAGATCAAGATTTTTTATCGATTCTCCTACTCTCTGTCTCTTTACTGGTACATTTAGGCCATTTATATTCAGTGTAATTATTGATAGGTATGAGTTTACTGCTGTCATTTGTGTGTGTGTGTGGTGTTAACAGGTTTTTTGTTCTGCTTAATCTTCTGTACTGAGTTCTTTTTTGTTTATGTATTTTCTTTTCATCTCTTTCATTATCCTTGATTTTGTGTTTGCTGAATGTTTATCTTTTTCTTTTTTTCCTTTTTTTGATGGGTAGGTTTATTAGGTTCCTTTGTGGTTACCTTAAAATTTACATTTATTTTTCTAAGTTTAAAACAGGCTTTTATTTGTTTGGTATCAACTTGACTTTCTCTCCATACAGAAGCTCTATCTGTACACCATTTATTCCCTCTTTTTTGTTGTGACATTTTCATTTACATATTGACATCTCCAGTTCCCTATTTTCAGTCTTTTAGCTTTGTTTTGTTTTTGTGAATTCCGTATCTGGGTTGCTATCTGGTTGATCTGTCATGTGTCCTAGTCTTGGATTTTTGTTTGATGTTCGCTGTTTGTCCAGAGGACTCCCTTTAATATTTCTTTTAATTTTGGTTTTTACATATTTTTTTTAATTTCTGTTCATCTGGAAATGACCTAATTTCATCATCATATCTGATTTTTGACTGTAAGGTTCCCCCGCCCCATAAGGGTTTTATATATGTCATCCAATTGCCATCTTGCCTGTATGGTTTCTGCTGAGTAATCATAGCTGAGTCTTTTTGGTTCTCCTTCGTAGGTGACTTTTTGTTTATCCCTAGCTGCTCCTAGATTTTTTGCCTTTGATTTTGACTAGTTTGATTATAACATGTCTTGGCGACTTTCTTTTGGAGTCTATCCTGCATGGAGTTTGTTGAGCTTCTTGGATAGATATCTTCTCATTTTTCCTGATATTAAGGAAGTTTTCTGCCAGCAAATCTTCAACAACTCTCTTTGTGTTTTCCATTATCCTCCCCTGTTCTGGAACTCTAATCACATGTAGGTTTTTCCTCTTGATAGTATCCCACATAATTCTTAGGATTTCTTCTTTCTTTTTTCTGATTTTTCCTCAGGAAGATTGGTGTCAAGGGATTTATCTTCAATCTCACTAATTTTGACTTCCCTTGTCTCAATTTTGCCCCTATGACCTTCTACTGAATTGTCTAATTCTGAAATTTTATTGTTTGGATTTCTAGTTGTTACTTTCAATTGGTTTCTAGTAGCCTATTTATTCTGTCATTTTTTTCTTGTATTGTTTTCCTGAATTCTTCTATTGCTTTGTCTATGTGTTTCTGGGTTTTATCTGTGTTGTCCCTGATTGCCTTCTTGAACTCTTGGAAGGTTCTGTATAGCTTTTCAAGTTCTTTATCAGGAAACTCTACTGCCTTATCTTCCTCTGGAAAGTTTTCTGATTCTTTATTTTGGCCACTGGCTAGAATCATCTTGTCCTGCTTCTTTATGTGATTTGATATTGACTGTTGTCTCCAAGGCATCAAGAAGTTATTGCATTTATTTATTTTATTTTGTTTATTTCATCCTGGATTTTTGTTTTGTTTTGATATGTCCAAGTAGGCTCGGTGTGTTTGCTACTCTGGTTGTTAATCTGGCCACATTGAAGCTCTCACTTCCTGTCTCCAGGTGTGGGGAGCAATTACTAGGTGTGTGAGCCCAGGACTCTGTTCACTGTTCTTATGGGGCTGCTGAGGATGTAGGTGATGTTGTTGGTGAGGTGATGTATGTGTCCTGCTGATCACCTGGCTGTGGGTTCCAGGGGTATTCTCCCTGGCCATTCATTGGTTGCTATGTACACTCTCCCACTTGCTGAATGGTTGTGATGAGGGTGCCTGGGTCATTGCTCACCAAGTGCATGATGTGGAGGCTCTCAACCTGGGTGGGCAGGGCTATGTAGGGGTGTTTGGAGCAGATACAGGTCTCTGGTTGCAGTCTGGTATAATTTGGGGGTGAGACCCTGTACTGTTGGCTGCCTCCATGTGCCCAGAACAAGTCATGCTCCTGTCTGCTACAGCACAAAGAAGGGTTAGTGCAGCTAGTCCTTGGACACCCAGTGCTATTGGCTGGAGGGATTGGGGAGCACCACTGGTTCCTAGGCCCCCACTGTGGGCAACTGGATGGACTGAGTGGTGACACTGCCCCCTAGGCCCATGGTGTGGGTGATCAAGTTCTGTTCTTTGGGGGCCGGTTGGTGTCAAATGCCACAGATCTGCAGCTTCCACTTGTCTGCTACAGGTGAAAATGAGTTTAAACTGGAATTCCTGCCCACTTTGTCCTAAGGGTATGCTGTTCCAGGTCGGCAAGCAAAGCACTGGTACAGGTGATCAGCAGAGGTGAAGGGCACTGCAAGTCTGTGAGCCCTTGCACCAGTGGCAGAGCTAAAGGACAGGCACCTCAGACCAGGATGAGAGCTACAGGCTTAGGGGATGGGGCGGTGTCAAATGTCAAAGATCAGAAGCTCCTACTTGGTTGCTGATGGTGAAAATGGGCTTCAGCTGGAAACTCTGCCTGCCTAATGCCAGTGTGGGTGTGCTGTGTGCAGAAATGGCCAGCAAGGCACTGGCGGGTGTGATCAGAATGGTGGAGGGTGCTTCAAGACCATGGACCCCTGTGCCAGCGTCTGGGTGAAGGGGCATGCACCTCAAGACCAGGGCTGTGAGTTCCTGACTTAGGGGATGTGGAGGTGTTCGATGCCACTGAACTGAGCTGGAGGGAGAGGGAGGTGAATGAGAGAGAGAGAGAGAGCTCCTTAGCCTGTGGAGCTCTGTTGGAGGTGTGGGGCTGTGGTACACAAGATGGGTTGGCAGCATGCACTTAATCTTCATAGGTCTGGTATCGTTCCTGTTTGATTCTGGAGTTGAGTGTTGAGTTGCTCCTTGCTTAGCTGCACCAGGTGGGGTGGGTTTCTGCTTGGGATGCTACTGCTTGTGTCAATATGTCTGCACTGTACAGGTTCGGCTAGCAGGACGCCAGTGATTCAGCAACCTGTAATTCTCCATTTCTGCTGTTTTTGAATTGTCTCTCCTTCCACCTATCACTCAGTCCAATTCTTCAGATTTGTCTTTGTTGCTTAGAGTTTCTAGATTGTCATGTGTATGCAATTCTCATTTTTTATTTTTACGTTCTTTGTGGTAAGGGGGACTACAGGAAGCATTAGACTATTCCACCATCTTGGCCCTCTCTCATAGAATATATGATCTTGAGCAAGTTATATGAGATATTATTGTCATAGTTTATATGAAACATAAGCTTTCTTCATAATCTTTAAAGCAGTACAAAAGTATTAATTTGTGGGTTGCTACTTAAACCATAAAGTTAAACTGCTGATAATGAGTGGTCATATTTTGGCAATACTCTAATCATATTCATGTGATTTTAGTGAGAAGACTTGGGTACAAATATCTGGGGAAAACCTGAGAGGAGAGAGTAGGATTGGCTTATTGGAAGGAAGAAGAAAATTGCAGCCCCAGGCATGTCTTGTTATTGGGATGTGGTGAGTATAAGAGGAATGCTGGGTAGAGGTGTGAAAAGTGAGGATAGTTACTTAGACAAAGTATAAAACGAGACAACTAGTAGTGTAAAACTATACTGCTTACTTAATTTTAGAGATTATAGATCAAAGACTCACTTGCTAAAGCTGGAAAAAATCTTAATATCAAAATAAGATGAAAGTTCATGACATTTATGAATCCTAATGTCTAAACCAATCCCTTTTACCTGGACTCTACTCTTATCTCTCTCTTTCCCTTCTATGCAGAAAAAAAATTGCTGTTAAAGAATGTAAAATGCCCTTTTATCGGTCATTATGTCTGGTGCCAACAGCTCCAGCCTGACCCCAGGGTTCTTTATCTTGAATGGCATCCCTGGACTGGAAACTGCACACATCTGGATCTCCCTGCCATTCTACTTCATGTACATCATCGCTGTGGTGGGGAACTGTGGGCTCATCTACCTCATCAGCCATGAGGAGGCTCTGCACAGGCCTATGTACTATTTTTTAGTCCTGCTGTCCTTTACTGATGTTACTTCATGCACTACCACTGTACCCAATATGCTCTGCATATTCTGGTTCAACCTCAAGGAGATTGACTTTAAAGCCTGCTTGGCCCAGATGTTTTTTGTGCACATGTTGACTGCAATGGAATCTGGGGTGCTCATGCTCATGGCACTGGACCACTACATGGCCATCTGTTACCCCTTGCGTTATGCCACCATCCTTACCAACCCTGTCATCGCCAAGGCTGGTCTTGCCACCTTTTTGAGAAGTGTGATATTCTTTATGCCGTTCACCTTCCTCACCAAGAGCCTGCAATACTGCCAAGGCAACTTCATTCCTCACACTTACTGTGACCACATGTCTGTGGCCAAAGTGTCCTGTGGCAATTTCAAGGCCAATGCTATTTATGGCCTCTTGGCAGCTCTCCTGATTGGGGGCTTTGATATGTTTTGCATCTCAGTGTCTTACACGATGATCCTGAAGACAGTGGTGATCTTGTCATCAGCAGATGCTCGTCACAAGGCCTTCAGCACCTGTACCTCTCACATATGTGCTATTGTCATCACATATGTTCCAGCCTTATTCACTATTTTTACTCACCGTTTTGGGGGACAAAACATTCCCCACCATGTCCATATCATTATTGCTAATCTCTATTTGATGTTGCCTCCTACCCTGAACCCCATTGTTTATGGAGTCAAGACCAAGCAGATCCGGGAAGGAGTTGTCAAATTATTATTTAGGGAAAAAGACGTCTTAACAATGAAATAAATTGATGAATTAATATCAAAATACAAGAGAAGACAAAGAACACTTTAGAGAAATCTCTTGAGTGTAAAATTAAGTGAAAGTGTTGTCATTCCAGAAAGCAAGGTTCATTTGAATATTTTATATAATATTAACCCACTGCCTTTAACTGAACTATTTTTTGTGGCACACTATCAATGATAATAAATAAATAAATAAGTAAAACCAAACTAAAGTCACTGCCATTGGGTCAATTCTGACTCATAGAGACCTTTTAGGTTTGCCTTCCGAGTTAGAGGAGTTCTTTCTTAAAAGGAATTCCACATCAGCGTAATTTCTAAGTTGCTTAGAAGCAGTTGTATTGCTTAGACTCCTAATATATTTTACATGTTAAACAAATCTGAAATGTCATGTACCTTGGGGGACAAAATTAAAGGATACCCTGATCATTTGAAGACCTATTCTTGGAGGAAAGTAATAATAATTTAAAGGATCTTAGAGTCTGTGTAAAAAAGTGTCTTTAAAAACTTGTTTTAGTGACTCCATTTACCACCACTATTCCTCTTTCTGTACAAATTTGTGCACTTGTTTTAGTTATGCAGCAAAAAGATGAAGCAGCTAAGAACTACATTTGAGTCACTGCTGGACTCCTAATTAGCCTGAACACTGTGTGCATTCTGATTTCCATGCCCTATATTTTTCTATTGAATTAAGTAAATCTCATTCTGGATTAAAACTTAATGAGTTTTGTGAACTTTATTGCTAAAACCAAACTCCATACCACTATTGATAGTTATAAAATGTACATTTATAAATATTTAAGTATATCATTGAAAGTAGTTAGAAAAATATGCTATTTTTCTACTAGAAATGTTGAAAACTATGATGTGTAATGTAGATTTTTCTGAAATTATGCTGTGATAAAATTGCTAGCATAATTTAGAGTATCATTTTCCAGTTGCCATTGAGTCCATTTTGACTCCTGGTGACCCCATGTAGGTCAGACTAGAACTCTGCTCCACAAAGCTTTCAATGGCTTATTATTTTGTAGTAAATTGCCAGGCCTTTCTTCCAAGGTGTTTGGGTGGACTCAAACCACCAACCTTCAGTTAAATGGCTGAACATTTACCTGTTTCTGAGACCCAAGTACCCCAAGTTGTTATTAGATACTTCTAAAATGGTATTTTGGGGCTTCCAATTAGAATGGCAATTTAAATAAAAACAGAAATGTGTACACCCCTGTACCCTAAATGCATAGAAAAAAGTGGTTAAATATATTTTTGAAACTATAGGAAGAAAAAATTAAGCAAGAATATAATCTCAAGATTCTGGAAATAGAGGGGAAAATCATAGAGAAAAGTAGGAGATGAGAACTCACTGTCCATATAAACACCCTACTTAGTCATATGTTTTCAACATTGGGAATTTATTGTCTAGGTGAAATGGTGAGGCATAACATGAAGCCTAGAATCTGGACTCACTGAACAGTTTTTGAATGGGAACTAAAATATGCCCATCAGCTCAAAGACATAGATAGAATTATACTGCTATGATAATTTGAGGAAAGACCAATGTAATACATATAGCAAAACCCAAATCAAACCCAAACACTAAACACATTGCCATCGAGTCAATTCTAACTCACTATGACCTCGTGTTACAAAGTAGCACTACAACATAGGATCTTCTTGGCTGTAATAAAGAAATGGTTAAACATTCGACTACTATCCAAAAGGTTGGCAGTCGAACAACCCAAAAGTGCCTTAGAAGACAGGCCTGGCAATTTGCTTCCAAAAAATCACAATCTTGAAAACCCTGTGCATTCGACTCCGTACACATGGGGTCAACTTGGTTCCAGCAAGTAACAACAACATCATGGCCTCATTAACATAAAAAAAATTCTTATTTCCAAACAGGGTCGCATTCACGAGTACAGGTATTAAGATTTCCACATATGTTCTGGGGGGTACACAATTTAATCCATAACGAATAGTATGTGTATCATTAAAAATTACAAGATATTTTCTGAATGTTTCAGCTGCTACTTCTCATTTTGAGTCACGTCACGTCAACAAGTGAAAGTCTCAGAAGCTTTACTCCATCCATTTCACTTTGAGAAGACCGCACTTAGTCCGCTGCATTTTGAGTGCCTTCCAACCCGAGGAGCTCATCTTACAGCACTATATCAAACAACTTTCTGCTGCCATTCACAAGGTTTTCGCTGGCCAACGTTTTTTGAAACTAGATTCCCAGATATTTCTTCCTATTCTTTCTTAGTCTGAAAGCTCTGTGGAAGCCAGTCCACCTGAGGTAACCCTGTTGGAATTTGAAATACCTATGACACATTTTTTTTTTTTTTTTTTTTTATGACACATAGCTTCTGGTGTAGTGGTTAAGTGCTCCGGCTGCTAACCAAAAAGTCGGCAGTTCGAATCCGCCAGGCTCTCCTTGGGAACTCTATCGGGCAATTCTACTCTGTCCTATAGGGTCACTATGAGTGGAATCCACTTGATGGCAGTGGGTTTATGACATAGCTTCCAGCATTACAGCAACACACAAGCCACCACAGCATGACAAACCGACAGACGAGTGGAAGTAACAAATAGTATGTGTATCATTAAGATTACAAGATGTTTTCTAAATGTTTATACCAATTTGTTAATGTAGAAACAAAGAAAAATATTAGAAATATAAACACTCTCAGCTTTTGTGTCTTTTTAACACATTTTAGTACTGAATATATATATTTTCAATATTATCTCAATATATATATTAATAAGCTCAATATATATTTTAATAAGCTGCTTTTTCATTGTAATTGAAAGATACAATGCACATTATTTTGATTCTTGAGTAGGTTAGGAGTCAGAAGTCAAAATTTATTTTTCTCATGTGGATATCCAGTTGACCAACACCGCTAACTAAAATAAATGGTATTTCTTCACTGAGTAACAGTGCCACTTTTGCATACCTTGAATGGATTTATTTCTGGTCACTCCATTCTGTTCCACTGGTCTATTTTCTTCCAGAGTTATACTCTCTTTACTACTATAATTTTATAATGAACTTTAATATTTTAAAGTTATCAAATTTTTTTTTCCTTTTCAAAAAACACCACCAAAATATATGGACTAGAACACATAAAGAGAGCCATTACATGCTTATCAATAAAAAAATGGCTAAACTGGTATTCTTCTACCGTCGTCTGCCCTACAGCCATGATCTTTTGTTCTTGTTGCTCTAAAAGTATCGTGTAAGCTATTGATGGTGAGTTGCATTTCCAAATAAATTATAGTATCAGCTTTTTATTTAAAATAATAATTTCTGGGAGTTTTGTTGTCATTTCATTGAATTTAGAAATCTTTTTGGTATGCAATTATCTCTGTACAATGCCTAGGCTTCCAATCCCTGAATGTATAAAGTTTTAAAGTTGGCCCTGGAGGCTTTCACATCTTTGGTTAAATTAATTCCTAGGTATTTGAAACTGTTGCAAAGGACAGCATTTTTCTTTCTTTCTTTTCTTTTATTGTGCTTTAAGTGAAAGTTTATAATTCAAGTCAGTTTTTCATACAAAAACTTGTGCACACATTGTTATATGACCCTAGTTCCTCTCCTTACAATGTGACAGCACACTCTTTCTCTTCACCCTGTATTTCCCATGTTCATTCAACCAGCCCCTGTCTCCCTCTGCCTTCTCATCTCGCCTCCAGACAGGAGCTGCTCATATAAGCTCACATGTCTACTTGAGCTAAGAGCATATTCCTCATCAGCATCATTTTGTCTTATACTTCACTACGAGTCAGAATCGACTCGACAGCACTGAGTTTCTGGGTTGGTTGGTCCAGTCTAATCTTTGTCTGAAGAGCTGGCTTTGAGAATGGTTTTAGTTTTGGGCTAGCAGAGAGTCTGGGGGCCATGACCTCTGGGGTCCCTCCAGGCTCAGTCAGACCATTAAGTCTGGTCTTTTTACTAGAACTTGAGGTATGCATCCCATTTTTCTCCTGCTCCATCAGGGATTCTCTGTTGTGTTCCCTGTCAGCGTAGTCATTGGTGGTAACCAGGCACCATCTAGTTCTTCCAGTCTCAGTCTGATGTAGTCCCTGGTTTATGTGGCCCTTTCTTTCTCTAGGGCTCATATTTTTCCTTGTGTCTTTGGTGTTCTTCTTTGCTCCAGGTGGGCTGAGACTAATTGATGCCTCTTAGGTGGCCACTTGTTAGATTTTAAGACCCCAGATTCCACTCACAAAACTGGGATGCAGAATGTTTTCATAATATACTTTGTTATGCCAGTTGACCTACATGCCCCCTGAAGCCATGATCCCCAGACCCCCAGCCCCTGCTACTCTGTCCCTGGAAGAGTTTGGTTGTATTCAGGAAACTTCTTAGCTTTTGTATTAGAGGACAGCATTTTTAAATCTTTGTTTTTTACTTCATGTTACAGATTATTAATAAAATTTTTGTTTACCAACACTGTCTTCAGTGGCATTCTTAAATTAATGTATAAATTCTAATAATCCATCTTTAGATTCAATTAGCTTTTCCGTATACCAAAAAATTTGTTACTGTCAAGTCAATTCCAATTCATAGCAATCCTGCACAACAGAGTAGGGTTCCCGAGGAGCAAAGGTGGATTTGAACTGCAGACATATTGGATACCACCCAAGCTCTTAAGCACTGTGCCACCAGGGCTCTGCTTTTCTACATTGTAGTCGATAATCACAGTATTAATTATTCATGTTCAATTCTTTACATACTTAGCCTCATTTCACTGGATGGAATTTCAACACAGCGTTGAATAGGAAAAAAAAGTAAGAGTTAAATCTTAGGTTTGTTCTGATCTCAGAAAGGATGTTTTCAATATTTTACTAAGTTTAATGCTTCTTGTAGGTTTTTATATACCCTTTACTAAGCCAGGAAACCCCAGTGGGGTAGTGGTTAAGTGCTACAGCTACTAACCAAAAAGGTCGGCAGTTCGAATCCACCAGGCACTGCTTGGAAACCCTACTCTGTCCTATCAGGTCACTATGAGTCACAATCAACTCAAGGCAGAGGGTTTGGGTTTTTTTTTGTTTGTTTTTATTAGGCCAGTACTTTTTGTTGCTGTTGTTATTGGGGTATAATTTACATACAATACAATGCACAGCTTTCAAGTATTCACTTTAATAAGGTCTGACAACTGCATATGCCTATATAATGCCCCATAAGATAAAGAACATTTCTATCACTACATAAATTCTCCTAGTGCTCCTATAAGTCGTACCCTCCCAGAGGCTGTCATTTTATCATGTCTATCACCTTTTTTTTTATCACCTTAGATTAGAATGGCCTATTTTTGGACTTCATATAAATGGAATCATAAAATATGTACGTTTTGTTTCTAGGTTCTTTGACTAATATAATATTTTTATATCCATTCATGTTGTTGCATATATAAATAGTTTGTTCCTTATTACTTATGAGTCATAAAGCATTGTATGAATATACCACATATCTTGTTCCATTCTTTGGTTCATTGATAGGTTATATAAGCAATCACATACAAGTCTTTGTGTGGACAAATATTTTCATTTTTCTTTGCTAAAAACCTAAGAATGGAATTGTGGGTCATAGAGTTGGAGCACGTATAACCTAATAGGAAACTGTTCTACAAAGTGCTCAGACCATTTTATACTCCCAGTAACAAAGTGTTAGAGTTACAGTTCCTGGGGTGTTTGATAATACACTTTCAGTGACTATGTAAAGAATTCTTTTAACATTTGTTCTAAGTTTAGGAGAAATACTCCCAAGTTTGCTATCTGAAATAGCAGAAGCATTTCAAGTGTTCCCCCCCCCCCAAATCGTTTCTGTATCACACTTCACAGCAATATATTAAGAAGGGAATATCAGGTAATAAAATATTTGTAAAAATCTATACAAAACTGCTTTGCCACCATCCCCAAACTATAAATAAAAATGTGTTTGTATGTGTGTGTGTGTGTGTGTTCTTTATTCACACCTGGGAGAAGACATGTAACATTGTTACTACTACTGCTTTTCTCAAAAGGACCAAAGAATATTTATCCTCTAACCTGAGCCCTCTGGGATATCCATCTGTGGAGGCCCAATCAGCTGTAAGCACTCAAGCCTGGAGAATCCTCAAAGGGTACAGAAATGCTAGGTAGAGTTGAGACTCAATTGTTGTAGAAATCTTGGTGCTACAGAGTCTCAGTCATGCACAGCAGTCTGGTCTTTGCTGATACTGAGGTAAGGGTGGGCAATTCCCAAAGACTCTTACTTTCCTAAAATGCAAAGCTTTTCTTACAAGAAATACAAGTGCTTGGGATGTAGTTGATGGGAAGCTCAGTATTTCTTTTCTTAACTCCAACCAGAAAAGTGGCCCATTTGTTTGGGGACTAAGAAGGGAAACAGAGTTTCCTTAATAGTGAAATAAATTTAAAACTACCTCATGCTTCACTGGAGATGAAGGAGTCCAGGCAAGAATGGGTGCCAGAGGGAGGATTACAAAAGTTTTTGCTGTAATTAAGGGAGCAGTGGTGGCACAGTGGTTAAAAGCAACAGTGAGTTATGGCTGCTAACCAAAAAGTCAGCAGTTCATAATCCACCAACCACTCCCTGGAAACTCTACGGGGCACTTCTGCTCAGTTCAGTAGGTTCGCTGTGAGTCAGAATCAACTCGACAGCAATCAGTTGACTGGTTTGCTTAATCAGAGCTGGTTCCAGTAGGATTGTTCTTTGTGGGGAAGTGGAAATTAAGCCAAGGTTAGACCTCAATCCTAGAAGGTGTTGGAAAAAATTCCCAGAAAGAACTTTCCTATAGAAATCCTTCCATACAACTCCCCTGTTGTTGTTGTGTGCCCTAGAGTAGGTTCCTACTCAGAGAAACTCTATATGGCAGAGAATAGAACTGTTCCACAGGGTTTCCCAGGCTGTAATCTTTAGGGTAGCAGATCTCCAGGTCTTTTCTCATGTGTAGCATACAGGTGGGTTCAAACTGCTAAGCTTTCAGTTAGCAGCTGAATATTTAACCACTGTGTCACCAGGGCTCCTCAAAACTTTCCTACTAGCTGCCATACAGCACCTGTGTGAGCGAGTTCAGGGATAGTAATATGGCTGTCTCTATAGATGTCTCTTGCTATATAAGGGCTCCCTTATATAAAGCTAAAGGTGGACTTTCCTTAACTTTACTCATTTGTCCTATTTTGTTCCTCAGATACTCTTAAGAATAAGCTGTCTCTCTACTTCTTGAAAATTAGATTCTTCCTGTCGCATTGAGACTTGTTTAAGCTATTTATGCAACTATTCCTCAGGGTTAGGGTCCGTGAATGAGAACAACAGATATAGCTTGTGCATATGGATTTGAAGTCAAAGAAACATGGATTTAAATGTTGGCTCTTGGATCTATCAATTTTTAATTTTTGTGGCCTTATGCATTTTATTGAGTGTTCCTGGGTTTTGATTTCCTCATGTATAAAATGAGGAAAATAACATATACCCAGAATGTCACTGTAAACTTCAGTACATAAATCAATCCCCAATGAAATATTAGGTTAACGAGTGGAGACAATTTTGCCTGTTTTGTTCACTATTTTATCCTAGAAACTGGAATGGTTCCCAGCACAGGAAAAACCATTAAGAAATACCTGTTAAGTAAATAATATATTATAATATATAACATGCATTGATTACTTAATAGATGGCAGGCATCACTTGAGGGAATTACTTCACATTTAACCATTCTAGCACCTCTAGGTGATATGCAGTATTGTTACTCCCCACTTGAAAGGTGACGAAAATTGTACCAAGAAAGTTTGATACTTGCACAAGCTCATCCAGCTACGTTAGCATTAGAAACAAGATTTAACCCATAAAGTCAGACTTCCCGATAAAACTCTGCTACTATATTTTCAGAGAGAAGGCACTTAGTCATCTAGTTTTCCTTCTTTTGAATAAAATAAGGAAAGTTTACAAATAGCTTACCCAGTAGCAGAATATATTTGCATCCTTGAGGACCATCTGGGAGGAAGGGTGTGAAGAGAAATATTTTACTGAGGAGGTGGAGGAAAAACTAGTTTTGAGTTTGTTTCTAATTTAATGAGTGTGAATTGATCCTTCAGTTATGTGGTATCACTCTTTGGCCATCCTGAGAGTTTTCTGTAGTGGATGGCCAGATTTAGTTTTATAAGTCAGCTGGGCAGAACCAAGAATTCCTACACCTCATGATATCCTCAAATTCTGGTCCCTTCCTTCCAGTTTTGTAGTTTGAGTACCCTCTGGGACCTTAGGAGGAGCAGAACATTAGAAATGTCAGTCCATAGAAACCTGTTGTCTGTGTAGAAGTCAAAAAGCTTAGTTACCTAGAGTTGGAAGGAGGCTTGGAGGGATTAGCAGGATGAGATTTCCCTGAAATTCCTTCTGGAATTAAAGGACTTATACATTTTTTTTTCTCTAAAAAAATTAGAACATATTTTAACCTTAAAGGAGTCCTAGTGACTAGCATTTACATTCTAAAGTTGACTTGTACATTCTCTCAGTCTGATTAGCATCTTCAAATATCATACTAGATTTCCCACCTGAAAGTACACAATAGGACTTGAGTGAGAGCATTGCCGAGCAGCTCCATTTGAAATTACACAAACTACCCAAGAGAAGTTTGGTGTCATGGGATGCTTTATATTGAAACAGGGTGTGATAGTAATAGCAATAGCAAACAACCACAGCAATAATTTCTAATATTTATCAAGTATTCAGTGAATGCTATGCACAGTTCTAGAACTTTATATAATTACCTTATGAATAATTTGGACAACTTACTGAGGTTCACACAATTATTATCCTCACTTTAGATTGAGGAAGCTGAGGTATAAGAGGTTAAATGTCTTGCCAATTTCACAAACTAGGTAAGAAGCGGTGGCATATGCAGCTAGCAATCTGACTCCAATGACTTAGCCACTGCTCCTCATTTCAAAAGTCTTATGAGATGCACTTTCTCATAGATGGTTTCCAAGCTTTCTACTTATCTTTGAATAATTTTCCTGTCTAGAGATCCACCACTTTTAAAGAATGTAATATGCTCTCCTCCTGTCTGCTATTATGTCTGGGGCCAACAGCTCCAGCCTGACCCCAGGGTTTTTTATCTTGAATGGTGTCCCTGGACTGGAAGCTGCACACATCTGGATCTCCCTGCCATTTTGCTTCATGTACATCATCGCTGTGGTGGGGAACTGTGGGCTCATCTACCTCATCAGCCATGAGGAGGCTCTGCACAGGCCCATGTACTATTTCCTAGCCCTGCTGTCCTTCACTGATGTTGCCTTGTGCACCACCACTGTACCCAATATGCTCTGCATATTCTGGTTCGACCTCAAGGAGATTGACTTTAATGCCTGCCTAGTCCAGATGTTTTTTGTACACATGTTGACTGGGATGGAGTCTGGGGTGCTCATGCTCATGGCACTGGACCGCTATGTGGCCATCTGTTACCCCTTGCATTATGCCACCATCCTCACCAACCCTGTCATCACCAAGGCTGGTCTTGCCACCTTTCTGAGGAGTGTGATGCTCATCATGCCATTTACCTTCCTCACCAAGCACCTACCCTACTGCCGGGGCAACTTCATTCCTCACACTTATTGTGACCACATGTCTGTGGCCAAACTGTCTTGTGGCAATTACAAGGCCAATGCTATTTATGGTCTCTTGGCAGCTCTCCTGATTGGGGGTTTTGATATGTTTTGTATCTCAGTGTCTTACACGATGATCCTGAGGACGGTGGTGAGTTTGTCATCTGCAGATGCTCGTCACAAGGCCTTCAGCACCTGTACCTCCCACATATGTGCTATTGTCATCACATATGTTCCAGCCTTATTCACTATTTTTACTCACCGTTTTGGGGGACAAAACATTCCCCACCATGTCCATATCATTATTGCTAATCTCTATTTGATGTTGCCTCCTACCCTGAACCCCATTGTTTATGGAGTCAAGACCAAGCAGATCCAGGAAGGAGTTATGAAATTATTTTTTACGGAGGAAAATGTCTTGATGAAATAATACCAAAATACAAGGGAAGACAAAAAATACTTTAGAGAAAACTCATGAGTGTGAAATTAAACCAAAGATGTCTCATTCCAGAAAGCAAGATTTATTGAATATTTTATATTAACTGGATTTTTTTAGTGGCACTCTATCAATGATAAGAAACAATTAAATAAAAGATGTGCCACCTGTATTAAAGGAGTTCTCTCTTAAAAAGAATTCCACATTAGTGTAATTTCTAGGTTGTTAGGAAGCAATTGTATTGCTTAGGCTGCTAATATATTTTGCATGTCAAACAAATCTCAAACGTGATGTACATTAGAAAGAAAGTTAAGGATATCCTGATCCTTTGAAAACGTATTCTTGGAGTTAAGTAATAATAAATTAAGGCATCTCAGAGTCTATGTAAAAAGGTCTTACACCTTTGTTTTAGTGACTCCATTTACCACCACTATTCCTTTTGCTGCACAATTTTGTGCACCTTGTTTTAGTTACGTCTACAAAAAAAAAAAAAAAATTTTTTTTTTATCTAAGTTTCCTTGGCTTTTCAAAATCAAGAAGAATTATATTCATATATTTATATCAGTGTGATCTAAACGAAGAATAGTGGTAAATAGAGTAATGAAAAATTTTTAACAAGTAATTATTCAAAGTTAATTCTGAGAGATTTTTTAAGGAGATATGGAATATGTCTTATAAATCTTTGCTAAGTGGTGGTAAAAAAATAGAAGACATTCACCAGTAAAATCTATGAACATTTTGGTTTGGCTGGCTTTACAGAATTAACCAATTGCTATCCCACTCTGGACAGGTGTAAGGGAAGTATATACTCAGTAAGAGAAGATGACCGAGGAATAAGAACTCAGTGTCATCGGCAGGGAAAGAGGAAAAAAAGGTGATGAACGTATTACCATGGAGTCAATTCCTTCGTAGGAACCCTATAGGACAGAGTCGAACTTCCCCATAGGGTTTCCAAGGTACTCTTTATGGAGGCAGATTGGCATATCTTTCTCCCACAGATCAGTTGGTAGGTTTCCAAAGCCCACCTTTCAGTTAGCAGTCCAGCATTTAACTACTGCCCCACAAAGTTCCAAAGTGATAGGAATGGTGGATACATGAGGGAGGATAAGCTGTAGCAAAAGAGAAAGAACAGTTTACTAAGCAAAGCTTTGTGCTCTTGCACTGGTTTTAGTAGGAACAGGTCTTCCGTTTCTTGGCTAGGTAGCTGAAGTTCTGTGTTAGATGCTTTATAAAGCCTTTCAGAGGACTTATTATCAGTGAGTAGTCCCTCTCCATCTTAAAAAAAAAAAAAAAAAAAACACTTACTTATGGGTGGAATTTGCTCTTTGTCCAGGGAGAGACTGCACGTTTCATTTCCTCCACCAGGAATGTCCCATCATTCACCATTCTTTCTTCTTCATCTTAATAATCTTTCTTATCCTTTAGTTGTTAGTTTAAAAGTCGTTCATCTCCCCTTGTATTTTTACTTCAGATGATTGTCCTTCACAATTCATGTAATGTCTGACTCCTATCTCATCTGAGAGCAGGAAACAATACTTTTTTGTCTTTTGTTTTGTTTTACTCTAATTCCAATACCCACAATAGGACCTGGGACTTAGTAGCTATACAATATGTGTTTGATACATGAATGAATGGATGAATAATCTGCTTTTGTGCTTAGTCAATATGATCTTTAAAATTATTTCAGAAAAAAAATGCTAGATACAGTTGACAAAATTTCTCAACCACACCCCCAAATGCTAAGGCAGTCTTATTTATTTCATTGTCCATTAAATCTTAGTTCAATTGTAGAGAAGAGATATTCTCTCCAAAAATACATCTTTTGCTGTTAAGTAAGTGAAATGTTTATTTTTAAATTACATATTCCTTATTATACTTCTTTTACACTCAAATCTACTCCAACCTTTTGACCATAATTAATCAGTGCAGTAAAATGATACTTTCTACAATAGCTAAAATAAAATAGGATATCTTACCAGCTTTGACAAATTTAGAAACAGAACAACTGGGTAGTCACTGGTAAAAATGTAATTCATATATACTGAAATGAATTAGCCTGTATTTTCAAAGTAAGGCAGCCTCACATCACTATCAAAGGTGTCAACTTTTAATCCCCACAACAAAGGTTCGGAGAAGGACATCATGCTTGGTAAAGTAGACGGTCAGCAAAAAAGAGGAAGACCCTCAATGAGATGGATTGACACAGTGGCTGCAGCAATGGGCTCAAGCATAACAAGGATCATAAGGGTGCTGCAGAACTGGGCAGTGTGTCGTTTTGTGGTACATAGGGTAGCTTAGTTGGAACCGGCTCGACAGCACCAAACGACAACAGCACAAAGCTTCGGTTCTCAAATTTGCCATTTCTTAACCATATGACCATTGGCATATTATTTAACCTCTTTGTCCCTCTGGTCCCTAATCTATAAATCGGAGAAGATAATGGTATTTCTCTCATAAGGTGGTTGTGAGAATTACATGAGTAATCCATCTAAAGTTTTTAAAACAATGCCTGGCACATACCGGAACCCCCCCTCCAAAAAAAAAAAAACTTACAACAACTACTAAAAAAAAAAAATAGGTACTGTTATTCTATAAACACAAATTAGAGTTGTGAGTTGTCTAAGCCTCACCAGAAAACCCTGACGGCCTAGTGGTTAAGAGCTCTGGCTGCTAACAAAATGTCGTAGTTTTGAATCCACCAGGAGCTCCTTGAAAGCTCTATGGGACAGTTCTTCTCTGTCCTGTAGGGTTGCTATGAGTCAGCAGCAATGGTTTTTTTTTTTTTTTTTTTGAAGGCTCATCAAATAATTGCCAGAAACACTGTATAGAACTGACTGCCCATTTTTTTCACAGACAACTTTGGGTTTAGTATCATATGCCAACATTCAAGTCTTCTGTTGCATTCTTTATATTGCATCTTTCCCATTCTTACACTCCAGTCAAACACCAAGTGTGTGCTGAACGTCCCAATATCGTTACACCCTGAGCTACAGTACAGAGATTTTAGCAGCGCTGTGGAGGATAATCATCTCCAAACTACGTGCTGCTCTTTCTTTCATGAGCCCAGAATCAACTCTATTATATGCAGAATATAGCATATCTTATAGCAATCACAATCTTATAGCAATATTTGAAATTAAAGCCATTTAGAAAGTAAAAGGCCAGAGCTGACGAATAAGCAAAACAGTTCTACCTTTACTGGTAAACTCTTTTGCAGCTATCCGAGTTTAACTGTTCCTTCTTCTAAGCCTCTCTTCCCTTTCCCTGCCAAATGCAAACTCTTCCTCTCTCATGATAACAAAAATGTAAAATCTCTATCAATTGGTTTGAAAAGTTTTTTAAAACAGAAGTGAAACAACTTGGGGAAGTGCATGCTGAGGTATTTTACATAATAGCAATAATATCTTTTTTTTGAAGCACAGTGGAAAATTCCTTCCTATAATTTGACTCCAAAGAGATGTTGATGGCTCAGAGCTAATTTACATTACCCCCAAGTCAGGCACAAGTATTGACCTTGTCCTCTGTAACCAGGCCCTGTTCCCATGCAGCAAAACATGAAGCAGCTAAGAAGCTACATTTGGATCTCTGCTGGGTCCCTATGTAGCCTGAATACTCTGTGCATGCTGATTTCCTATGCAACCCTATAGGACAGAGTAGGATTAAGTAAATCTCATTCTGGATTAACACCTATGCAGTTTTGTGAATTTTTTTGCTAATCAAAACTTCATACCACTGTTGATAGTTATAAAATGTACATTTATAAATACTTAAGTAAATCATTGAAAGACATTAGAAAAGTATGCAATTTTTTTCTCCTAGAAATGTTGAAGACTGATATATAATGCAGAGCTTTCTGAAATTATGTTGTGATAAAGGTGCTAGCATAACTTAGAGGATCATTTTCTGGTTGCTACTGAGTTGATTTTGACTCCTGGTGACCCCTGTAGGTTGGGCTAGAACTGTGCTGCATAGAATTTTCAATGCCTGATTATTTGAAAGCATATTGCCAGGCCTTTCTTCCAAGGTGCTTTTGAGAGGATTCCAACCACCCACCTTTCAGTTAATGGTTGAGTGCTTATCTGTTTGCTCCACCCAGGGACTCCAAGTTATTATTAGATCCTACTCAACTGGTGATTTAGGGCTTTCAATCAGAATGTCAGCTTGAATATGTGTGTATACCCTTATACTCTAAACACATAGAAACGCTGGTTAAGTGTATTTTTGAAACTATAGAGAGCAAAACTAAAAGCAAGAATAGAATCTTGAGATTCTGGGAATAAAAGAGGGAAATCACAGAGGAAAGCAGGAGATGAAAATTCACTGTCCATATGAAGACCCTACTTAATCATATGCTTTCAGCATTGGGAATTTATGTGAAATGCTGAGGCATAACATGAAACCTAGAATCTGGACTCATTGCATAGGTTTTGAATGAGAACGAAAATACGTACGTCCATCAGCTCAAAGACACAGATAAAATTATTCTATTATGATGATTTAAGAAAAGACCAATGTAACACATCTTGCAAAACCAAAAACCAAACAAACAAAACCAAATGCTAAACTCATTGCCGTTGAGTCAACTCTGGCTTATGATGACGTCATGTGTCACAAAGTAGAACCACACCATAAGGTTTTCTTGGCTGTAATCTTTAGAGAGGAAACCTTGGTTGCGTAGTGGTTGAACTACAGCTGCTAACCAAAAGGTCAGCAGTTCAAATACACCAAGTGCTCCTTGGAAACCCTATGGGGCAGTTCTACTCTCTCCTGTAGGATTGCTATGAGTTGGAATCAACTCGATGGCAATGGGTGAGGTAAGGTAATCTTTAGGCAAGTCCCTGGGTGGTGCAAAGAGTTAAATTTTCAACTACTAGCCATAAGGTTGGCAGTTGAAACCCCCCAAAAGTGCCTCAGAAAACAGTCCTGGTGATCTGCTTCCAAAAAATCACAGCCTTGAAAACCTTATGCGTTCTACTCTGGGTCAACTCGGTTCCAGTAACTAACAAAAACAGCACTGCGTCATTAACATAACAAGACAAAAGTTCTTGTTTCCAGACAGGGTCATCATATTCACAGGCACAGGCGTAAAGACTTCAAGATGTGTTTTTAGGGTACACAATTCAACCCATAACAAATACTTGGTACACCATTAAGATTACAAAATATTTTCTGAATGTTTCAGCTGTTTTTCTCATTTTGTGTGGTACCACCTCAACAAGTGAAGATTCCAGAAGCCTTACTCCACCCACGTCATTAAGGTCAACTTTACTGTGAGGAGGCAGTACTTCCACTGCTGTATTTTGAGTGTCTTTTAACCCAGGGGCTTATTTTCTGGCACTGTATCAAACAATGTTCCACTGCAATTCACAACGTTTTCACTGGCCAATTTTCTTTTTTGGAAGTAGTTTGCCAGGTGCTTATTTCTAGTCTGTCTTAGTCTGGAAGCTCTGTTGAAACCTGTCTACCATAGGTGACCCTGCTGGTATTTGAAATACCTGTGTCATAGCTTCCAGCAACACAGCAACACACAAGCCGCCACAGTATGACAAACTGACAGACAAGTGGAAGTAACAAATAGTATGTATGTCATTAAGATTACAAGATGCTTTCTAAATGTTTATACCAATTTGCTAATACAGAAACTAAGAAAAGTATTAGAAAAATAGACATTCTCAACTTCTGTGTCTTTTTAAGACCATTTTGGTACTGAAGTCTTCAGCGTATATTTTATATATTATCTCCTGAAATAAGTTGCTTTTTCATTGTAATGAAAAGCTACAATATACATTATTTTGATTCTTGTGTATGTTAGGAGTCAGGAATCAAAATTTGTTTCTCTCATATGATATCCAGTTGACACAACACCAACTAACTGAAATAAATGGTATTTCTTCACTGAATAACAGTGCCACTTTTGCATATTTTCAATGGATTTATTTCTGGTCACTCCATCCTGTTCCATGTGTTTATTTTCTTCCAGACTTATACTGTCTTTATTACTATAATTTTATAACCAATGTTAATATTATAAAGTTATAAAATTTTGTTTTTCCTTTTCAAAAAACAACACCAAAATATGTGGAATAAAACACATAAACAAGAGAAGCATTACTTTTATCCATAAAAGAATGGCTAAATTGTGGTATTCTCCTGCCATTGTCTGGCCTATAGCCATGATCTTGTGTTTGTTTGCATTGCTCTAAAAGCATTGTATAGGCTATTGGTAGTGTGTTGCATTTCCAAATAAATTATAGTATCAGCTTTTTATTTTTAAAAACCAAAATAATAACAATAATTTCTGAGAATTTGGTTGTCATTTCATTGAATTTAGAAATCATTTTGGTATAAAATTACCTCTGTACTGTGTTTAGTCTTCCAGTCCCTGAACGTAGAAAGTTTTAAGGTTTACAGTGGAGACTTTCACATCTTTGGTTAAATTAATTCCTAGGTATTTGAAATAGTTGCAAAGGACAGCATTTTTAAATCTTCGTTTTCTAGTGTATGTTGTTGTTAAGTGCCATCGAGTTGGTTCAGACTCAGGGAAACCCTGTGTACGACAAAAGGAAACACTGCCTGGTCCTGAGCCATCCACACAATCGTTGTTATGCTTGAGCCTGTTATTGCAGCCACTGTGTCCATCCATCTCCTTGAGGGTCTTCCTCCTTTTTGCTGACCCTCCATTTTACCAAGCATTATGTCCCTCTCCAGGGACTGATCCCTCCTGATAAAATGTCCTTTTATAAAAGTAAGATATAGTCTCACTATCCTCACTTCTAAGGAGCATCCTGGTTGTACTTCTTCCAAGACAGATTGGTTCATTTTTTTGGCAGTCCATAGTATATTCAGTATTCTTCACCGACACTGTAATTAAGGCATCAGTTCTTCTTCAGTCTTCCTTATTCATAACCAAGTGTTCACATGTATATGAGGCAATCGAAAATGCCATGGCTTGGGTCAGGCACACCTTAGTCTTCAAAGTGACGTCTTTGTTCTTTAACACTTTAAAGAGGTCTTTGGAGGCAGATTTGCCCAGTACAATGCATCCTTTGATTTCTTGACCGCTGCTTCCCTGGGTATTGTTTGTGGATCCAAGTAAAACGCAATCCTTGACAACTTCAGTCTTTTCTCTGTTTACCCTGATGTTGCTCATTGGTCCAGTTGTGAGGATTTTTGTTTTCTTTATGTTTCTTTATGTTGTGTGGTTTTTGATCTTCATTAGTAAGTCCTTCAAGTCCTCTTCACTTTTAGCAAGCAAGATTGTATCATCTGCATATCCCAGGATGTTTATGAGTCTTCCTTCAATCCTAATGCCTCGTTCTTCTTATAGTCCAATATCCCAGGTTGTTAATGAGTCTTCCTCCAATCTTAATGCCCTGTTCTTCATATAGTTCAGCTTCTCAGATTATTTGTTCAGTACAGATTGAATAAGTACAGTGAAAGGATACAACCGTGATGTATGCCTTTCTTGACTTTAAACCAGACAGTATCCCCTTGTTCTATAAGATGACTGCCTCTTGATCTATGTACAGTTTCCTCATGAGCATGTTTTTCTGTATAGTTGTCCATAATTACAGTTTTAATTAGTTATGTTCAATTCTTAACATTTTTGGCTTCATTTCATTAGATGGGACTTCAGTACAATGCTGAATAAAATAGTTGAATCTTAGGTTTGTTCTCATCTCAGAAAGTATGTTTTTAATATTTTACTTAGTATATGCTTATTGTATGTTTTTAGATACCATTTATTAGGCCAGTACTTTTTCTTGTGGCTGTTATTGAGATAAAATTTACATACAATAAAATGCACAGCTTTCAAGTACCCAGTTTAATAAGTTTTGACAATCGTATATCTATATAATGCCCTATAAAACAAGATAAAGAATATTTCCATCACTACATAAATTCTCCCAGTGCTGCTGTGAGTCATTGCCCTTCCCAGAGGCTATCACTTTCTCATGGCTGTCACCTCAGATTAGTGTTGCCTATTTTTGGACTTCCTATAAATGGAAGCATAAAATATGTGTGCTTTGTGTCTAGGCTCTTTGGCTACTGTAATATTTTTGATGCTCATTTTCGTCATTGCATGTAGAAATAGTTTGTTTCTTATTACTCATAAGCCATAAATCATTGAATGAATATACCACACATCCTTGTTCCATTCTTTGTTTTATTGGTAGTGAGGTTGTATGAGCATTCGTGCACAAGTCTTTGTGTGGACAAATGTTTTCATTTATCTTCATTAAAAATCTAGTAATAGAATTGGTGGGTCACAGGTGTGGAGCATATATAACTTAATAAGAAACTCTTCTGCAAGATGGTCAGGCCATTTTACACTCCCATTAACAATATGTTAGAATTACAGTTTCTGGGGTGTTTTGTGATACACTCTCAGTGACTAGTTTAAGAGCTCTTTTAACATTTGTTCTAAGTTTAGGAGAAATGTTTCTAAGTTCACCATCTGAAATAACAAAAAGTATTTTGATTTTTTTTTCCAGTTCTTTCAGGATCAGCCTTCATAGTAAAATATTAAGGAGGGAATAGCAGGTAACAAAATATTTGTAAAAACCTATGCAAGGCAGTTTTGCCATCACCCCCAAACTACAAATAAACACATAAGTGTTTGCATGCACGTGTGTGTGGTTTATCCATTCATTTATCCAGTAAACTCAGGACTAACCATAAGCCAAATTCTCACTCTCTGTTCTGAGAGAGAGAAAGATTTCATATATTATCATCTATGGTGACATTGGTATTGTGGATGTTTTCACAGAATTTAATGTTTTTTTTGAACTTTCTGATTACATATTTAGACAATTATTTTATAAATCAGTATAAAGGAAAAAACAAGTAATTTTTTATGACTATCAGACCTCTTGGTTAGAATCCACACTTGGGAGAAGATATTTAACCTTAATATCTTAGTATTTTTCTCAAAAGGCCCAAAGGATCTTTTTCCTCTAACCAGAGCCCTCTGGGATATCCAACTGTGGGGACCCAAACAGCTATAAATACTCAAGTCTGGAGAATGCTGAAAGGGTGCAGAAATGCTAGGTACAGTTGAGACTCAATTGTTGTAGAACTCTTGGTACTACAGAGTCTCAGTCATGCATAGAAGTCTGGTCTTTGCTGATACTGAGGTAAGGGTGAGCAATTCCCAAAGACTCTTACTTTCCTAAAATGCAAAGCTTTTCTTACAAGAAACACAAGAACTTGGGATGTAGTTGATGGGAAGTTCAGTATTTCTCTTCTTAACTCCGGCCAGAAAAGAGGTCCATTTGTTTGAGGACTAAGAAGGGAAGCAGAGTTTCCATAATAGCGAAATAAATTTAAAACTACCTCATACTTCACTGGAGATGAAGGAGTCCAGGCAAGAGTGGGTTCAATGAGAGGATTACGAAATTTTTGCCTTAATTAAGGGAGACATATAGTCAATCAGAGCTGCTTCCAGTACGAATGTTCTTTGTGGGGAAGTGGAAATTAAGCCAACATTAGACTTCAATTCTAAAGAAAAAAGTTACCAGAAGGAACTATAGAAATCCTTCCATACAACGCCCCTGTTATTGTTATTGTTGTGTGTTCTGGCTTTGATTCCGACTCATATCAATCCTGTATGACAGAGAGTAGAACTGACTCACAGGGTTTCTTAGGCTGTAATCTTTATAGGAGCAGATCACCAGCTCTTTTCTCCTCTGAAGCATATAGGTGGGTTCGAACTGCTAACCTTTTATGTAACAGTTGAGCACTTAACCATTGCATCACCAGGGCTCCTTATAAGTTCCCTACCAAGTGCCTACACCATCTGTCTGAGCACTTCCAGGAACAGGGATTTGGCTGTCTTCACAGATGGCTGTTGCTATGTGGAAGGCTCCTTTATACAAAACTAAAGACGACTTTCTTTAAATGTATACATTTGTCTTATTTTCTTCCTCAGATACTATTTAAGAATAAGGTTTCTCTCTACCTCTTGAAAATTAGATACTTCCCGTCTCATCGTGACTTGCTTAAGCTATTTATGCAACTATTCCTAGGGGTTGGGGTCAGTGAATAAGGAGAACAGATACAGATTGAGCACGTGGATTTGAAGTCAAACAAACATGGTTTTAAATGTTGGCTCTTGCTTCTATCAATTTTTAATTTTTGTGGCCTTAGGCATTTTATTAAGTCTTCCTGGGCTTCCATTTCCTCAACTATAAAATGAGGAATATAATTTACCCATAATATTACTGTAAACTTTAATACATAAATCAACCCCCAGTGTAATATTAGCTTCATAAATGGAGAAAATTTTGTCTGTTTTGCTCACTAAAACGTATCCCTAGAAACTGAAATGGTACCTAACATAGGAAGAACCACTAATAAATATCTGTGAAGTAAATAATATATTATAATAGATAACATACAGTGATTGCTTAATAGATGGCAGGCGTCACTTAGGGGGGGAATTACTTCTCATTTAACCATTCTAGCACCTCCAGGTGGTACGCAGTATTATTACTCCCGACTTTAAAGGTAATGAAAATTGTATCAAGAAAGTTTGTTACTTGCACAAGCTCATCCAGCTAAATTAGCATTAGAAACAAGATTTGACCCTTGCAGTCTGACTGCCCAGTAAAACTGCTATTTTTTAGCATATATGCTTAGTCATCTAGTTTTTCTTCTTTTGAATAAAATAAGGAAAGTTTATAAATAGCTCACCCAGTAGCAGAATATATTTGCATCCTTGAGGATCCTCTGGAAGGAAGGGTGTACAGAGAATTGTTTTACTGAGCAGGTGGAAGAAAAAACTGGTTCTAAGTTTGTTTCTGTTTTAATGAATGTGGATTGATTGTTTATTCACCTAGCATCAATCTTAGATGATCCTGCGAGTTTTCTGTAGTGGGTGACCAGTGTTAGTTCTACGAGCTAGTTGGGCAGAACCAATATAATTCCTACTCCTCCCGATATCCTCAAATTCTGGTCCCCTCCTTCCAGTTTTGTGGTTTGGGAGCCCTCTGGCTACCTTAGAAGGAAAAAAGCATTGGAAATGGCATCCCATAGAGAACAGTTCTCTGTGCAAAAGTCAAAATGCTTAATAACCTAGAGTTGGTAGGAGGCTTGGAAGGATTTAGCAGGATGAGACTTCCCTGAATTTCATTCCAGAATTAAGGGACTTTTACCATTTTTTCTCTCTAAAACATTAGAACATTATCTTAACCTTATAGGAGTCCTAGTAAGTAGCATTTACATTCTAAAGTTCACTTCACACTCTCTCAATATGATTTTTTTCCCACCCAAAAGTACACAATAGAACTTGAGTGAGAGCATTGCTGAGTAGCTCCATTTGAAATTACCCAAACGACCCCAGATAAATATGATGTACAGGAACGCTTTACCTTGAAACAGGGAATGATAGCAACAGCAAACAACCACAGCAATTATTTCTGGTATTTACCAAGTACTCACTGGCTACTATGCGCAGTTTTAGCACTTTATGTACATTATCTTACTGAATAATTTGGACAACTTACTGAGGATAAAAAATAATTTTCCTCACATTAGATTGAGGAAATTGAGGAATAAGAGATTAAATAACTTGCCAATATCACAAGCTAGGTAAGAAGTGGTGGACTATACAGCTGGCCAATCTGACTCCAATGACTTAGTCACTACTCCTCATTTTAAATGTCTTATGAAAACCACTTTCTCATATTTGGTTTCCAAGCTTTCTACTCATCTTTGAATTATTTTCCTGTCTAGAGATCCACCACTTTTAAAGAATGCAATATGCTCTCCTCCTGTCAGCTATTATGTCTGGGGCCGACAGCTCCAGCCTGACCCCAGGGTTCTTTTTCTTGAATGGTGTCCCTGGACTGGAAGCTGCACACATCTGGATCTCCCTGCCATTTTGCTTCATGTACATCATCGCTGTGGTGGGGAACTGTGGGCTCATCTACCTCATCAGCCATGAGGAAGCTCTGCACAGGCCCATGTACTATTTTCTGGCCCTGCTGTCCTTCACTGACGTCACTTTGTGCACCACCACTGTACCCAATATATTCTGGTTCGACCTCAAGGAGATTGACTTTAATGCCTGCCTAGTCCAGATGTTTTTTGTGCACAAGTTGACTGGGATGGAGTCTGGGGTGCTCATGCTCATGGCACTGGACTGCTATGTGGCCATCTGTTACCCCTTGCATTATGTCAGCATCCTCACCAACCGTGTCATCGTCAAGGCTGGTCTTGCCACCTTTCTGAGGAGTGTGATGTTCATCATGCCATTTACCTTCCTCACCAAGCACCTGCCCTACTGCCAGGGTGACTTCATTCCTCACACTTACTGTGACCACATGTCTGTGGCCAAAGTGTCCTGTGGAAGTTTCAAGGTTAATGCTATTTATGGTTTGATGGTCTCTCTCCTAATCGGTGTATTTGATATCTGCTGTATCTCAGTGTTTTACACAATGATCTTGCAGGCTGTAATGAGCTTGTCATCAGCAGATGCTCTTCACAAAGCCTTCAGCACCTGTACATCTCATATCTGTGCCATTGTCATCACGTATGTCCCTGCCTTTTTTACTTTTTTCACCCACCGCTTTGGGGGGCACCTTATCCCCCACCACGTACACATCATTGTGGCCAACCTTTATCTGCTACTGCCCCCTACAATGAACCCAATGGTTTATGGAGTAAAGACCAAGCAGATTCGGGAAGGTGTGATCAAATTTTTACTTGGAGACAAAATTGTCTTTACCTAAGACAAATGAATAATAAAATACATTTATTTCTTAGGGGAAAAAAAAAGAAAAGTTAAGAAGAAATTTGTCAAAGGTGTGGAAGAAATGGTATTAAAACCAATTGTTCTTACACATAGATTTTCTGAAGGCTTCGAAAGTATGATTCAAAGCCTTCGCAGGCATTTCTCTCATGAAATGTTTCTTGTCATCAAAAATCTGATAGAGACAAGAACATAGAATAAAAAAGTAACATACCTATTCCTTCTATAACTTACGTTTTACATTAAAGCTTTTAGATTCACATGTCTAGTGAGACAAGACAGGAAAGATAATAAGGAAACCTGGCCTGGCATTGATGTATATGTTCACTGTGTAAGAAGAGGAGGCTGTGGTGACATGGAGCAAGCATATCCTTTCCATAAAGGACAGATTCTATTCAGATCAAGCATGTTCTTGCCCTAGGGTAGTGTGGGCCCAGTATTGCAATACAGTCCAGTATTTTTCAGGCAATTATATTTAGATGTTTTATGAAATCTCCCAATTTTTATCGTTGGCTAGATGTCTTCAAAAATATGGTTCATACAAGACACGTCTGAGAGTTCTGTTTTTCCATATCATCAGTTTTTGACCTCTATTTAAAATGGACCCAAAAAACATAATTGTCATGTTATCAGCCAAACCAGCAAAAACATTAAGTTACAACTGTATGTCATAATCCATTCATTTATTCACCCATTTATTTACCCATTCATTCTTTCTTTTCTGGGCACTTATTTAAGTCTTATTATTAGCCTCACTAGAGTTAACCTCTGGAAAGATGCTGAGGTTGAATTCATGACAAAGAAAGATAATTTCATAGAAATGTATACATAGCCTGCTATACTAAACATGAGGAGCTTACTAGGCTAAAAAGTCAAACCCATGGTAAATCTTTTAGCCTTTAATTTTCACTGACAACTGTGTTATGTAGCTTTAAGACTGTCCCAGTGGAAAACCTTTTTCTACCCTGCCTGATGTGCAAAGAAGTTTCTAAAAATATGTTTTTTTCTGAACTCTCCTCATTCACTCAAGCTGCTCTGTTTTTCCTTGTTGCCAAGCTGGGACTACAGAATCTTGCTTCACCAGCCTCTGCAACCCATCTCCCTTTCCAGTGCAAGGAATTGTTGTTTTCTCTTCTCATGTTGTTGCTAAATTTTTTCCGTGATTCTTTTCCAATCTCCCTATTTATGGGCATATTCTCTCCTGGTCTACCTGTACCATTTTTTGATCTTTAGCAAATTTTGTAAGCCTTCCTCTTGTTATTTGACTTGTGACTACCAATGCTTCTGCTGTTTGCGATTAGAGATGCTTTGTACTTTTTGTATGGATATATTTCACATCTCTATTTCTTATTTTTCTAGCTATTTTTTTTTTTTTGTGACTCAAAACCTTCAATGGTATTTAAATCAGATATCTAAGGCATAATTTCAAGGTTTAGAATTTTAAAAGTAATAAATACTTGTTTTAAAAGTCATCAAAATGTATAGATTCAAATGAAAATATTATTACATGCTACCCCTTCTACTTTACAGGAGTCATTGATTGACCCTTCCAAATACATTCAGTGACTATGCTCCTGTTAAGGGTCTCTAGGTGGTGCAAAGGCTTTGCTCTCAACTGCTAGCTGAAAGGTTAGTGGTTAGAACGCATCCAGAGGTACTGTGGAAGAAAAGGCCTGGCAATCTGATTATGTTAAGATTACAGCCAGGAAAAGCCCATGGAACAGTCTTACTCTGCAACACATAGCTCTGCCCTGAGCCCCAATCCACTCAACAACAACTAAGGACATTAATAAATGCTTCTGTGAATAAATTATTCATAGCCAAGTCAAAGCACTCCCTCCAATGGTGTGGTACATTTCATACATTCTTGACTACATATATTTTTGAAAACATTAAACTAGTATCTCCCTCCTGCATCTATTTCCCCTTGTTCCAGATCATTCTCTTCAACATATAATATTCCTGCAATCAAACCCAAACCTGTTGCTGTCCAATCAATTCCGACTCATAATGACCCTATAGGATAGAGTAGAACTGCCTCATAGGGTTTCCAAGGACTGGCTGGTGGATTTGAACTGCTGACCATTTGGTTAGCAGGCATAGCCCTCAACCACTGCACCGCCAGGACACCTTTGCTGCAATAAAAAAAAAAAAAAAAAATAGCTCCTATTAAAATAAAAACAACAAAAGAAACAATAATAAAATCTAAATCTCACTTCCTCCTCCAGATTGACATATAACTCTGTTTCCTTTTGACAAAATTTCACAAAAAAGATTTTCACTACTTAAAATCTGTACTTACTCTCCACTCATTTTTTCTGAGCCCACTCTACTCAGGCTCTGATCCCACACTTCTCCAAAACGTCTAAGTCACTGTCACCTCCAAGCTATTGAAGATGGTCAAATTGCATTTTTTATCCAATGGCAGCATTCGATGGAGTTAATTTCTTCATCCTTACTAAATAATTATTTTCATTTAGATGCTGAGGTCTTTTAAAACTCCTACCTCACTGGCCACTATTGATCATCATGTTTTGCATTTTTCTACTCCTCTCTTTGTTTTTTGAGTACCCCGTGCTCAAAGGACTTCTCTTCTGTATATACCTGCCTGCTCCTTATGTGATTTCATCCAATCCCATCACCTTAAATATCATCTGTAACTCTTTCATATCTCCAGCATGCAGCCTTCCTCAGAACTCACGACTTGCATGTAGAGCTACTTACTCCATGGGTCTATTTATCTGTTGATTTAACTCTTGGCATATTTAAAATTAACTCCTATTTTCCACCAAAACTGCTCTTTGTGTTGTTCCTCATCTCAGTAAAATGTAACTCCAAATTTCTTGTTGACAGGTCAAAATCGTGGAGTCGTTTTTGATTTTTTTTGTTTGTTTCTCATACTCACAATCATTCAACAAATTGTGTTAGCTCTATCTTCAGTATATACAGATTCTGACCAGTTCTCAACACCTGCACCATGGCCATTACAGGCTATCAGAACTTGTTATTGCAATACCTTCTAACTGGTCTTGCTTCCCCACCTTTTCTTGCAAAGCAGCTAAAATGATTCTTTTAAAGTATGAGTCAGATATGTCGCTCTTCAGCCCCAATTGCTCCAATGCTTTCTCATTTTATTTAGAATGAAAGGAAAATCCTTACCATGTGCCACAGGATCTAAACCCTGGTTTTCTCTCTGATATTATCTACTACTGCTCTCCGTTTTCCTTACTCTATCAAGTCACTTGGATGTGAATTTTATTTTTCAAACATGACAAGTATGTTCTTTCTTTGGTAATTTTCATTAGGCATTCCCATCTGTCTACCTGAAATGGACTTCTCTTTATCTCTTCCTCAACAGTTTCTTTCAAGGCTTTACTCAAAATACCACTTATTGCGGAGATCTTCCCTGAGTCTACAGCTTTCAATAACAATTAATAACTACAAGTCCTATTCCTCTCATCCAGTTTATTTTCTTCATAATTAATGCCATTGAACTGCACATGTGATTTTTCTTAAATCGGTACAGATATTAACTTTTTAAAAATAGTTAAAATATCATTGTAGTTCATAATGTAATATATTAATTATCTGTGGTTGAGCAAAAAATTACTCCAGAGACCATGGTCTCAGGGAACAACTAGCTCAATTGGCATAACATAGTTTATAAAGAAAATGTTCTACATCCTACTTTAATGAGTAGTGTCTGGGGTCTTAAAATCTTGTGAGTGGCCATCTAAGATATTCCACAGGTCTCACCCTGTTGAGAGCAAGGGAGAATGAAAACCGAAAACACAAGGGAAAGATTAGTTCAAAGGACTAATGGACCACAACTACCACAGCCTCCACCAGACTGAGTCCAGTACAACTAGATGGTACCTGGCTACCACCTCTGATTGTTTTGACAGGGATCACAATAAAGGGTCCTGGATAGAGATAGAGAAAAATGTAGAACAAAATTCTAACTCAAAAAAAGACCAGACTTACTGGCCTCATAGAGACTGGTCTGGCCAGAGTGTGTGGCCCCTGGATACCCTTTTAACTCAGTAATGAAGTCACTTCTGAGGTTTACCCTTCAGCCAAAGATTGGACAGACCCATAAAACAAAATGAGACTAAAGGGGCACACCAGCCGAGGGACAAGGACTAGAAGGCAGGAGGGGTCAGGACAGCTGGCAATTGGGAACCCAATATCTAGAAAGGAGAGTGTTGACATGTTGTGGGGTTGGTAACCAATTTCACAAACACAATACTTGTACTAATTGTTTATTCAAAAGTTAGTTTGTTCTGTAAACCTTCATCTAAAATACAATTAAAAAAAAATACCTGGAATTTAACAGCTTAAAACAGCAAACATTTATTGGCATGCACAGACAAAGTCTAGGCCTGAATAAGGAGGCTGGTCAACAAATGTTCATAGTGACTTATATTTTTTTCCATTGGTGGGTCTTGCATAAACAGGAAGAGTATCCCATAGTTGTTGTTAATGGCCTTAGAAGGAGTTGGCCAGGAGGGAATAAATTCCACTGAAGACACTCTTGAAATGGGGTTGGAGCTTAAAGGGAGGCTAAATCAGCACCTCAATGTTAAAGAAGGAGATAGACTCCATTATGCATACGGCTCAACTGGTACTGTAGAAGAAAATATAATTTAAAATTTCAAATGCACAAGAAAGACCCTTGATGAAATGTACCCATATCTGTGTCATACTGTCTTAGTTGTATAGTGCTTCTCTAACAGAAATATCACAAGTGGGTGGCTTTAACAAACAGAAATTTATTTTCTAACAGGTAGGAGGCTAGAAGTCCTAATTCAGGATCCCAGCTCTAGGGGAAGGGTTTCTCTCTCTGTCAGCTTTGGAACAAGGTCCTTGTCTCTTTTGAGCTTCTGTTCCTCAGTGGTCTTCTTATAGTTTAGCATCTATCTTCCCCCATCTGTCCTTGCTTGCTTGGTTGCTTGCTCAATCTGCTCTTTTATATCTCAAAAGAGATTTATCTAAGACATACTCTGCACTAATACTGCCTCATTAACACAATAAAGAGAACCTAGTCGTACTGGCTTTCTTCCCAAATGGGGTTATAACCACAGATATGGGGGTTAGGACTGACAACACATATTTTAGGGGGGCTCATTTTAATTCACAACATATAGCAATGTGGAACAAATAAGTGAATTCCCTGACTCTCATTCTGAGCTGGGAAGGATCACTTTTAGCTGGCACACTATTGCTAGGATGATATTCGACCTTGTTAAGTGGGAGTGAAGGGGGGAGGCTTAAATTGTAGGGTACATGTGACACCTGATTGTGACCTCCCAGCCTTCCCTCCCTCATCATAAAGTTAATAAGTTCAAGGTGGACCAAGCAAGATCACTGAACTAACGGGGGGGGGGGGGGGTTCCCTGATTAAGGGAACAAATGTGATGAGATTTATTGTATTCCAAACCTATTTTTATGAGACAAAACACTGGGATGCAGAGACTCTCCCCATAATTGTTGAAGGGTTTGACGCTCATGTACTGATCACTTAATATCTTACATAAATCCGATATTAAGGAAGATGGGGACAATGAGGATTCCACAATTGTACTCCTTCCTCCCTATGAGATTAGGATAGCCAAGTAGTTACTCCACAGGCATAAGCCAAGGGACCCCTGGCACCCTGAAGTCATCTGATGACTTGTATGCCAAGTCAGAGACTTTGAATTCCAATTGTAGTCATCCTTGCATACCAATTTGAGCATTAGAAAGATAATTCTTTACTGTTAGGATATAAAAAAAAAAAATTTTTTTTTTTTTTTTAATAAATATTAAATTCATGCTTTATATCTTCCACAGATACTGGGAACAAGAGAACACTGGAAAAGCTGACACAAAGACAAATTTTATGTGCCTAGCACCTGCTTTCATTGAAAGTTTGAATGACCAACTTGCCTAATGATACACACACCCTGACTAAAACTATCCCTTCTATATTTTACCATGGAAGTGTCCACCATTCCATTCTTAAGCACCCACTAGTGTCATCTCTAATGATGTCCATGATATGGCTCTTAGGCTTATGAGTTTCAAAGGTCTGGGTTCCTGTTGGAGGCCACTCCTTGGGATAATGGTGAGACTGATAAATAAGGGTTAACCTTTAAGATTTCCTGCAGGTTGGACACTTAGAGAAGTAGTTGGTTTCCTACAGAATACCATCAAAACTGGCTATAGATAAGTAATAAGTCCAATCAACACTGGAAGAATGCTGAGAAAGTGGACCATGATACCAGTTGTTCATATCACATATGTTAGTAAATGGTTAAGTTCTCTGCTATTTCTTCCCTTTGTTTTGTTCTCCTACTTCTCACTGACTTCTCAAGTTTCTATATTATATTTAATAACCTGTGTCAACTACATATGGAAGGATTTCCAGCCTCTTTATACCCATCACTCTGTTGCGCTGCTTTGGTATACCTGCTCATCTGTGGTGTTCTCTAGACCACAAAAACCTAATCTATGTTGGTCTGAACAAAAAGTACATGAGAAGAAATATCTAAGCTCTGAATATTGACACGGTAGAGTAGGGCTGTTTCTGCCAGGTCACATTGCTGTTGGATCTTAGAAGAGAGGATACTAGACTCTCTGTATGGTTTCAGAATGCAGTACATAGTAGAGACTGGAAAATCTGCTACTTCTCCAGTCTCTGTGAATTTGTACTAATTAGCAGGTTCTAGAAGCCTCAACATGTGTGATATCTGGCCATTCCCCCTTATTTAACCCAGAGTGGTAATGTCTTGGAGTCCTTAAACTCACTGCTATTCAGCACTGCTTACATATGCCATTAATCTTATACTCGTTATTTTATATTCATTTTTTCTCTAGACTATATCACACGATTCCAATTATACTCTCTTGCTTCTCTTGTTATTACTCAAGTCCAACATCTTCTTGAGAGCTTGATTCTATTGGGCAAAATTGAAGCTCAGGGGTAGGTCTGTGGGGATGATCAGAAGAGGTTAGTGGAAGATGGTAGCCATAGATCCATCCCATAGTTCAGAATATAGTCACAGGAGGATTAACAATTTTCTTCCAGGAAGAGGAACCTGCCAGACCCTAGAGATTAATGGTCCTGTGGGAGCTGGGCTGGAGGTGGAAAGCCTGCTGCAGTACAAGTATAAACTTTCCTTTGTAGGGCTGACAAATAGAATGAAGTCAGAAGGGGAGATGTTGCAGTAGTCTGATCATGACTAAGTCTAGCGATACTGTTCAAGACTGGGCTCTGGAATGGAGGCACCAGAAATGAATGATAGGAGATCTGAGACATTGTGACATATCCAGACACCCCTAGAATAAAGCTGGAGCTGAAATGTGCAGAAGAGTTTTAGACCATGTAGCAGAAGCATAAGGTAGGTGTTTGAATGTTTTTGGTAGAGATAAAGTCTCCTGTTGTGTTGCTTCTTAATTTCAGGTGTATTAAAATCACAGATCAAAGAGGGTATTTACTACAGTGTACATTTTTTCCTAGGGAGAATTTTTAAAGTAAATGTCTATGGAAATTTCAATCAATACCTCTACAAAGCCTTTGAAAATGAGTAATTCCCTGATTTGTCTACCTTACCCAAGTCTCTCTTAGTCTAGGTGCTCAGGGCACCTCCTGAGCAGAGAGCTGCAACTTACCATACCAGCCAATTAGTAGGAAAGAAGGAGAAAATAACATAAGGACGAAGAGTTCCATAGCTTCCTGTACTCCTTCTCACGATCCTGCTTTCTGATTCCCCAGAGAGAGGGTGACTGACTTCTCTAAAGCCCTGTTCCATAGCCTTAATAAATCTACTACCATTGAGTCAATTCTGACTCGTAGCAACCCCATAGGGTTTCCTAGGCTGTAAATTTCTACAGAGACAGACTGCCACATTCTTCTCCTCTGGAGTAGCTGAGTTTCAAACCTGACTTTTCAGTTAGCAGTCGATCACTTTAACCACTGCACCACAAGGGCTTCTTACTAGAGAATAGCAATTGTCACTACTTTCAGTTCATGTTGGAATGAAAGAGTATTCTTTCAAGAATGTAAACCTAAGTGTCATTCTATATCTTAAACATATTTAATTTTCATTATTAAGTTTAACACAAATCATCTCCATGCTGCATTCATGTTTCTGCTTAAATATCACTTTGTTAGAAACGAATTCCCTCATGACCGTATTTAAAATGGCACCGATTCCAGAATCATTATCCAATTGTCATGATTTATTTTACTTCAAAGCACAAAGAATATATATAAATGTATATATGTATACTTTTTTTGTTTATTTAGTTTGTCTCACCCCAAAATAATACCATGAAATTAAATCAGAAACTTTACCTGATTTATCTGACGTACTTTAGAAGAACTAAATTAATATTTTTTAATGTTTGAATAAATCTATCACTCAAATACTGACATATAACCTTCTTCACGATTTCTTGCTGATTGCTGCTATAAATTTATTGTACTTTCTTTATTTGATGTCATTTGAATTTTTAAATTGTTTGTTAACCTGTTTGTTGTCTCTCAGATTCCAAAAGAACAGAGAGAGGATGTCCCGCTCAAATGATACCGAATTCCACCCCTCGTCTTTCCTCCTGCTGGGTGTTCCAGGTCTTGAAGAGATGCACATTTGGATCGGGTTCCCTTTTTGCTCTGTATATTTGGTTTCCCTTGTAGGGAACATCACTATCTTGTTTGTAATCCAGACTGAAAGCAGCCTTCATCAGCCCATGTTTTATTTTTTGGCCATGTTAGCCTCCATTGATCTGGGCCTGTCCACATCCACTATCCCCAAGATGCTGGGCATCTTCTGGTTTAACTTGAGAGAGATTAGCTTTGGGAGCTGTGTCACACAGATGTTCTTCATTCATATGCTGACTGCTATGGAGACTGTTGTGTTGGTTGCTATGGCCTTCAATCGCTATGTAGCCATCTGCAACCCTCTCCAGTACAGCCTGATTCTCACAAGCAGAACCATTGGTCTCATCCTGGTGGTGGTATTTGTTGTCAATTTCATTTTGGTTATCCCCTTGGTGTTTCTCATCTTGAGGCTTCCCTTCTCTGGACACCATATAATCCCCTACACATACTGTGAGCACATGAGAATCGCTCAGCTGGCCTGTGCCAACATAAAGGTAAACATGATATTTGGATTAACTCTTATATCACTGGTGCTTGTTGATGTGATTCTGATTGTCATCTCCTATGTGAGAATACTCCGGGCTGTCTTCTGCCTTCCTTCTCGAGACGCCAGACTCAAGGCACTTAATACGTGTGGCTCCCGCATCTGTGTAATCCTAGTCTTCTTCACACCAGCTTTTTTTTCCTTCATGACCCACCGGTTTGGCAGGAATGTTCCCGGATACATTCACATCCTTCTGGCCAATTTGTATGTTGTTGTTCCACCTGCCCTTAATCCTGTGATCTATGGGGTCAGGACTAAGCAAATTCGGGAGAGGATTTCAAGCACCTTTTTGAAAAAAGACTAACATAAACCTTCTCAAAAATATGCATTTCAACCAAGGGAAAACAGGTTGCGTTTCTCCAGTACAGACTCTTGGCAACAGCGAAAAAGACCCTGACCTTAGTATTATGCCATTCATAATTTCTTCAGACACCCACTACAAAGCACATAATGTAATTAATGTCAGAAAAATCACTGTGAACATTTCTAGAATTCCAAAGGTCTAGGGTAACTTATTTACAAGGTTTTTATTACTATTATTATTCTGTTTAACCTCTACAGAGCAAAGTCTGGTAGAAAGGATTACGTGGAACAAAATGCTTCTTTTCCTTTGCAGATTGTTGACTCTGTTGGCCACATTTTTAAATTGATATATATCCCTGCATCAAAGAGTACAGGTCTTGTGACAGATTCTTTCATTCCTTTCTTAATTGCTTACTTATTCTTATCCATACATTTTTTATTAATACTTTATTACATGCCAGAAACTGATAGGTCCTAAAGATATAAGAAGGAGAGAAGAATTTGGAGAAATTTCCCCATGATGATGTAGCACTGTATGGAGTGTTTCTAGGCTCATCATATCTATGCAGATCTTCCCATAAGTGAATTTGTTTGTCTGTAGATGTGTGTGTGTGTGTGGAGAGAGAGGCTGAAAAATTCATAGAAACATCAATAACACAGGGAACTTAAAGTGCCGAAGACACCCCCAAATGGGTGAATTACTGTACGTGTCAATCACATTCTCAAAGGCCAACTGTAAAGTTCTAGCATTGCTCTCAGGCTCACATACTACTTATCTGTTCACTCATTCACCATATATTAAACATCTTGTAATGTCCAGCCTTTTCTCAACTTGCTCTTCTTCCTTGTGACTTATCAGATGAAAGTCAACATCATATCCACTTTGTTATATTTTTTTAATCAATGGTAGATATTTAGTTAGTGTTTACCTCATGGTATCTTGTTACTCACAGTGTAGGTGCTTAATAATTGATTATTTTTCCTTTCTTAAAATTCAAATATAGGACATATAGAGAAGTAAAAGAATCTTTCATATACCACTCAATAAACTTACAAATGTATAAGCCTATGCAATACCAGCAAGCAGGATCCTGCATGTTGGAACACCTTTTTTGAAATTTTCTAATTTTATTTTTCACAGTGGCTGGGACTGGCTCATGAAGTCAGTGCTAACTTAAACTTGAAAGCAGGGTGCTCTGAGCCCAGGCAGAGACTTGCTTGGTCCTTGTCCCTGTCTGTTCCCTTTAGAATTCTCCTTGGGATGCTCCCCACCCCTCTACCCTGCATTCATGTGGTTGAACAGATACCCCAAAGAGCTCTAGGACTTGCATTTATGGAGTTATCCAGGGCCTTTTGGCTGGTCCCAATTCTAGGATAGTAGCCTGAAAAGCTGAGTGCTCCACTGGCTAGTACAGTATTTATTTCATGGACTTGTTAAAGATAAAGATTGGGCTGTCAGATAGTGCTGGCATGCTCATTTTGCGTGACTAAAATTTATATAGACAAAGATCCCACAAAGAATATTTGCCTGGGGACCTGCACACTTTATGGACAGCCCTGAACCTATGTAATCATCACCCAGACAAAATATGTGGCACTACAAAAGAAGAGTTGATGCGTTTGAATTGTGGTGTTGGTGAAGAATATTGAATATACCATGGACTGCCAAAAGAACAAACAAATCTGTCTTAGAAGAAGTACAACCAGAATGCCCCTTAGAAGCAAGGATGCCAAGACTGCGTCTTGCACACTTTGGACATGTTGTCAGGAGGGATGAGTCCCTGGAGAAGGACATCATGCTTGGCAGAGTACAGGGTCAGCAGAAAAGAGGAAGACCCTCAATGAGGTGCATTGACACAGTGGCTGCAACAATGAGCTCAAGCATAACAACGATTGTAAGGATGGCCCAGGACCGGGCAGTGTTTCGTCCTGTTGTGCATAGGGTCACTATGAGTCGGAACTGACTCGACGGCACCTAACAACAACAACACCAACAATCCAGAAGAGCCCTCCATGCCTCTAAGATCAATACCTCCCCAAATTCATCACTTTCCTGATTTTATTACTGTAGATTAGTTAGTTTGTGTGTTTCATATAAATTAAATTATGTAATATGTACCTTTTGTGACTGATTTCTTTCACTCGAAATTAACACCTTTGAGAATTACTCATGTGATTGTATAAGGAGCAGTTTGTTACTTTTTTTTTGCCCAGTATTTCATTGTATAGATATACCAAATTTGATTATCTATTCTGGATGAGAATTTAGGTTTTATCCAATATTTGGCTATTATGAATAAAGCTGTTGTAAATATTCTTGTACATGTCATCTGGAAGACATTTGTAGTCAGTCATAACCCTTAAGGACAAAATTGCTGGGTGATAGCAAGGGTGCATTTTAAAGCTTTACTAGAAAGTGCCAAACAGTTTTCCAAAACTATATACTTTTCTCCATTTCTACCAGTTACATACAAGCATTCCAATTGCTGTACAACCTCACTAGCACTATCAGTTCTGTGTATATGTTGTGTGTGTTTGCTTGTGTTGGGATGTGTGTGTTTGATTATTTGTTTCCATTATGGCTGGAATGTCATGCTAGCTTGCTGTGGTTTTAATATGTAGTTCCCTGATACTAATGATGTTGTGAACCTATCAGCCACCTGGATGTCATCTTTAGTAGAGCGCAAATTTCTTCAAAATTGTGTTATCTGTCTTTTTTTTTTTTTTTTTTACCAAGCTGTAAAAGTTATTTTGTAGTCTGTGTATGAGTCCTTTCTCAGATACATGGCTTGCAAATATCATCTTCCACAATGTGGATTGCATTTTCGCTCTTTTAATGGTGCCTTCTAATGAATTCAAGCTCCTACTTTTAATGAAATCCATTTTATTAATATTTCTCATTAAAGTTAATATTCTTTGTGTCCTATTGAAGAAATCTATGCCTAACACAATAGCATGAAAACATTCTCCTATATTACCGTCAACGTTTTTTTATTATTTCATTTTCTTTATTTGGGTCTCTGTTCTACTCAGAATTGATTTTTTTGTCTGATATGAAATAGGGTAAACTTTCATATGTGAACATTCAATTGATCTAGTGCCATTTATTGCATGACACCTTTTTGTAAATCAAATATTGGTATATAAGTAGTCTGTTTCTAGATTCACTCTTCTGTTCCACTCATTTCTTTTTCTATCCATATGCCAATACTATGCCATCCTAATTAGCATAGCTTTATAATAATGAATATTGATATCTGGTAGGGCCTACAAATCATATCCAAGAGTTAATACAACATATAGATGAAGATTCCAGATCTATGATGCATGACCAGATCTATCAAAGCAGCAAAAGAAGAGATCAATGGAGAGAAATGAGAAATCATTCTGGATGTTTATGGACATATGTGAGCAGATCCACTGAAGGAGCATGAAAGAGAATGAGAAAGAGGAGACTGGGGCAAGAGAAAGACTGGACAGCAGTCTAAATGCCTTGCTGTCTGATCAAGGGTCTAATTCTTGGAGCTCTTTAAGGCAGGAATTTGGTTCCCAATTCTGTTTCATGGCCTCAGGATTCAGCGATGGAGGGACCTCACCTCCTCCCTGCCAGAAGTCCAAACAAATCACTTACAGTTTGAGATGATAAATCAGTGGCTTGATCCACCATTTCATCATCTTACCAAAACCAATTGCCTTCAGCATTTATCGATATCCAGTTCTTATAGATCTGTGCTGGAGACCAACTCCATTTCTTGGAGGACACCCTGAAGGGATCAGTCAAATTGACACTACCTTCGTACCCATAATACATTTGAGAAGGTTTCTCAAGCTTCCATTAGGAACTTATTTTAGAATCTATGATACAACAAATCTGTCCTTCAATGCCTTCAAAATTTTCAATCTGAACCACACATTTTGTTGACCCTTTACCATCCACTCACTCATCCATACACCCATTTGTCATTGCTAAATGTGCCAGACAATGTTCCAGGCACTGAATAAACAGTTCTCCTACACTTGTTGGCTGCTTGCTGTGGACCAGGTTCAGCGCTAGGTGCTGAAATTCCCGTGCTCAGTGACTCTCAAATGTCTTCTTAAGGATACTAAGTTACCTGTTTGAACCTGGATGCCTTTATTTTATCATGTTTATTAGCAAAAACTAGACATAGCTTAGAAGCCTGGATTTGGGGGAAAAATCAACAATATTATTATAAGTCAATAAAATGTAAAAATAAACAACTGTTGAAAGGAATGAAGGAATATGCCTTAAATAGCTCTAGAAGGAAATAAAAGCAGCAAGTGTCAGAGTTGGTCTTTGAGGAGAAGAACCAGAGAAACTGAAGTCAGTGGGATGAGGTTTTTTTTTGTTTTAAATCTCTATACTCTCCCATGAAATTTTTTAAGTGGTGCACAAATTCTTTTCAAACATAGTTAAAAATATTTATAGTAGTTGTTTTTGTCTCCTCTCATTAAGTAGGACAAGTGCCATTTTTATTTATTTGGAATCGTTTTATTTTTTGTTTGTTTTATTCAGATGGTACTACAAAAAGGAGACAACCAAGTAAATATATATGGTAAAATTCCAACCTATAGGCCCAACTTCTAAGTAAAGATTCGTATTAATGACCTAGAATAGGACATTGTCGCTCTCCAAACACCTAGAAAAATACAGCGTTACATACTAAATATAAACTTCCAAGTCATATTCAGTGGATAAATGTATATTTAAATATCTTTAGATTATAATATTCCACATACCCATTTAGAATATTTTAGGAATTATAGTTAATGATCTAACAAAGTGACACTTATTTTTACTTAAATGAGATTATCGATTTGCTTTAGTACTCACTTCTTTTGCACCATCTTGCCTTCTGCTTTTAGTTCATTTCTTGAGAAGTTGTATCAGATAACACATGTAGTATATTGAAGGATGCATTGCGTATTAAAAGATGTTTTCTCTTGTGTTATTGCGTTAAAAATCTGGGACCTAGAATTTTCTGTAAGTATAGATTTTTCTTCCTAGCATTTAATGTTTAATGTTGGAAAGTAGAACGTTTGAGGGCCACTTAATATTTTTAGACATGGAAAAAATCATGAAGGACAAACAGTAAACACCATCATCCTACCACATAATGTAGAATTAAACATGACTCTGTTGTCCACACTCAGCTTCAGAATGGTTATTTGGGAAGTAATTTGTGGGTCCTATTATTCTTCATAGGGTTGTAAGTGCTGGGATATGTATAAATGTAGAATATTTATTAAAAAACAAAAAACGACCTACTGCTATCGAGTCGACTTCCACTCATAGTGACCCCATGGGTTTCTAAGACTATACATCTCTACGGAAGCAGACTGCCACATCTTCCTCCTGGGAGCAGCTGCTAGTTTTGGACCACCAACTTTTAGTTAGCAGTCGGTTGCTTTAACCACTGTACCACCAGGGCTCCTTAGAATACTTATAATATATTTTATATATGTTGTGGCAGAGAGACCTTTGGTTGTTCTCCATGTTAACACCTTGCAACATCTCTTTCTCTTGATTGTAGGTGGGACCAGTGACTTCCCTCTAACAGTAGAATATGGCAAAGGTGATAAAATGTCACTTCCATAATTATTCTATGAGATATGTATGTATGTGTTAAATGTCCTTGCCTAGACATATTTAAGTTTTTAATAAGTAAGCTAATAATAGCATTATTACTAATACTACCATGTATTGTGTATATTGTGTGTGTATATATGTTTCTGTGTGCATGTGTGTGACTGTGCATGTATCTCTGTGTGTTAAAACATATATATAACATGTCCCTGGTTGGCACAAATGATTTGTGTTCAGCTGATAAGCAAAAGGTTCACAGTCTTAACTCACCCATCAGCACAACAGAAGAAAATGCATAGTGAGCCACTTCCATAAAGAGTTACAGCAAAAAATAGAAAAACCTATGAAGCAAGTCTACTTTGTAACACATCAGAATCAACTCTATGACACAAGACAGCAACAACATGTATATAACATTTTATATATATGTACATATGTATAACATTATATATGACATATATACATATACACACACACACATACATATACTATTAGCACTTGGTAGCATGCACTAGAGATCCTCCCTGCTGGCTTGAAGTAAATAGTCACATTAAGGAATTCAATGACAAGAAAATGTAGATGGAACTATGGTAGGTCTCTAGGACCTGGGAGGGGCCTCCAGTCTACAACTTGTAAATATCTGGGATACTAATTAATACAGACAAAAGTAAATGAGTTCTGACAACAATCAGAATGAGCATGGAAGCAGATTCTTCCCCAGTCAAGCCTCCAGATGAAAATGCAGCCCATGTGATACATTGTTTACAGCCTTTGAGTTCCTGAGCAGAAGACATAGTTAAGATGTACATGAAATCCTGACCCATACGAACTCTGAGATAATAAATCTTGCTGTTTCAGTCCAGTAAGTTGTCACAATGAAATATATAACTAATATCTCGCTATAAATGATATAAAAAAGAAACGGTCCATTTCTTAAGAAAAAAATATTTAGCTACATCTCAAATGATGTGGCTGATACTTTCAAATAACTCCAGAAAAGGACAGGGCATAAAATAATAAAGAAAGCATTGTGGCAAAAACGTCATAATTATTGAAATAATATAATGATATAAAAAGGGTTTTTCACAGTTGGGAATGATTTATAAAATTAACATTTATGTAAGAGAGGTGTTCTTAACATCTCTACTAATAGGATAAAGTAGCTTGTGGCCCCACCAATTGTCAGTTTGTTGTACTATGGTGGCTTGCATGTTGCTGTAATGCTGGAAGCTATGCGACCAGTATTTCAAATACCAGTACTACCTTGAGTATATCCCACCTGAATTTAGAGACCATCTCAAGAACAAATTTGATGCATTGAGCCTAATGATTGATGGCCATGGGATGACACCAAAGACATCACGCATGAAGAAAGCAAAAGGTCATTAAAAAGACAGAAAAGAAAAAAGACCAAAATGGATGTCAGCAGGGACTCTGAAACATGCTTTTGAATGCAGCTTAGCTAAAGCAAACAGAAGAAATGATGAAATAAAAGAGCTGAACAGAAGATTTCAAAGAGTGGCTCGAGAAGACCAAGAGAAGTGTTATAATGAAATGTCCAAAGACCTGGAGTTAGAAAATCGGAAGGGAAGACCACTCTTGGAATTTCTCAAGTTGAAAGAAGTGAAGAGAACAATCAAGCCTCGAGCTGCAATATTGAAGGATTCTATGGACAAAATATTGAATAATGCAGGAAGAATCAAAAGAATATGGAAGGAATGCACAGAGCCACTATATCAAAAAAGAATTAGTCAGTGTTCAACATTTTCAGGAGGTAACAAGAACAGATGGTACTGAAGGAAGAAGTCCAAGATGCATTGAAGGCATTGGTAAGAAAATAAGGATCCAGGAATTCACAGAATACCAATTGTGATGTTTCAACAAATGGATGCAACACTGGAAGTGCTCCCTTGTTTTATACCAAGAAATTTGGAAGGCAGCTACCTGGGTAATGAGCTAGAAGAGTTCTATATTTGTGTCCTTCTGAAAGAAAGGTGGTCAAGCCGACTGTGGAAATTATTGAACAGTATAATTAACATCACATAGAAGTAAAATTATGCTGAAGATAATTCAAAAATCGTTGCAACAGTACATCCACAGGAAACTGCCAGAAATTCAAGCAAGATTCAGAAGAGGACATGGAACAACAAATATCATTTTGGATGTCAGATGGATCTTGGCTGAAAGCAGAGAATACCAGAAAGATGTTTACCTTTGTTTTATTGACTCTGCAAAGGCATTCAACCCTGTAGATCATAACAAATTATGGATAACATTGAGAATGGGAATCCCATAACACTTAATTGTGCTCATGTGGAACTTGTACATAGACCAAAAGGCAGTTGTCTGAACACAAGGGGATATAGCATGGTTTAAAATCAGGAAAGGTGTGTGTCAGTGTTGAATTCTTTCACCATACTTTTTCAATCTACATGCTGAGCAAATAATTCGAGAAGGTGGACCATAAGAAGAAGAATGCACCATCAGGATTGGCAGAAGACTCATTAACATCCTGTGATACATAAATGACACAAGTTTCCTCGCTGAGAGCAAAGAAGACTTGAAGCACTTACTGTTGAAGATCAAAGACTACAGACTTAAGTATGGATTACACCATCACATAAAGAAAGCAAAAATCCTCACAACTGGACTAATGAGCAACAACGCTATAAATGGAGAAAAGAGTGATGTTGTCAAGTATTTCATTTTACTTCGGTCCACAGTCAACACCCATGGAAGAAGCTGTCAAGAAATCAAACAATGGAGAGGCAGGGAGAAAACCCTAAGAATCTCATTATTTCCACTCCTGCAGCTATTATTATTATTATTTTTTTTAGCTATTGTGAAGGAGTACTCATGCTGAGATGACCATGTGCCAAGGGTACAGCAGACTGCATGGAGAAGAGCTGTCCTTGAGAGTTTCCCAGACTTTCGTAATTTAAGAATAATATACCAGGAGACAAAGTCAACATGGCGTAATAGACAGAAGCACCACACCATCTCTCTACAGAGAAGGCCCTAAAAAAAGTAAAATAGTTACAATCAACAATCCTGGAACCCTAAGCAGCAAATGAGGGAATAAAGAATTCAACCAAGCACCAAATGGAACAGGAGACTGACAGAGAAAAGACAGCTGCAGAATGGAGGTCCCCTGCCAGCTGGCACAGCATGGCCACACCATCTTGGACCTCTCAGCCATCAAGAGCGGTAGACAGGGAATAGGGGGAGGCAACCTCACGGAGCTCTCAGCAGGAGACAGAGCACCCGTTAACCAGGTATACACACATTCCCAGCTCCCACCCTTCTTCCTTCTGCACAGCCTCCAATGCTTTGCGGTGTGCCAAGGGTGGCTCATCCAGAGAGACGCTGGCTCCTTGCTGCTTGGATTTGCCCTGTACCCACCAGCCAGTTCCTTCAGTGCCATTTTGTTACTGTTGTTTGGCTTCTTTTTTGTTTTCTCTCTCTCGCTCACCTCCTTCCTTTCCTTTCTCTCATCTAACTGGCGCTGTGTGCCATCTCCACCACTTTTTGACAGGCTGTGCCTTCTTCCCCATCTGTGTTACCATGCTGGTGGACTCCCTCAGGGCATTTTCTTTTTCTTGGTTTCTTGACTCTCTCTAACTTCCTTCCTTTCCTTTTGCCATGTGCTGTCTCCACCACTTTTCGAAGGACTGTGCCACACCACTGGGCTAGGGAACCTCCAGCACTTGGTTTACTCAGTCTCCACTGCCACACCAGTGGGCACTCTGAAGGCATTTTTTTTTTCATGGTTTCTTATCTCTCTCTACCTTTCTTCCCTTCTTTTGTCCCAATAATCTGTTCGTATGTGCTGTCTCTGCTAGGCTGTGCCACACTGCTAGGCTGGGGAGCTGCAGGCACCTGGCTTCACAAGTCCCTGCTGCCACACCAGTGGGCTCCCTCAGGACATTTATGTATGTGTGTGTGTATATATATACGTGTATATATATACATATATATATACATCTTTCTTAGTTTCTTGTCTCTCTCTACCTTCCTTACTTTCCCTTCTCCCAACCAACAGGCCACATGTGCCATCCCCACTACTTTGTGGCAGGCTGTGCCACACCACTTGGCTGGAAAACCGCTGGTACACAGCTGCTCCAGTTCACGCCAACATTCCGGTGAGCTCCCATAGGGCATTTATTTATTTACTTTTCCTCCTAGTTTGTTATACCTTCTTTCCTTTCCTTTCTTCTGAATACCTGGCCTCGTGTGCCATCTTTGCCACTTTTTTTTTTAATCGTGCCTTAAGCAAAAGTTTAAAATTTAACAATACACATATTGTTATGTGACCGTAGTTGCTCTCCCCACAATGTGACGGCACACTCCATCTTTCCACCCTGTATTTTCCGTGTCCATTCAATCAGGTCCTGTCCTCCTCTGCCTTCTCTTCTCGCCTCCAGACAGGAGCTGCCCACGTAGCCTCATGTGTCTACTTCGGCTAAAAAGCACACTCCTTACCAGTATTATTTTATGTCTTATAGTCCAGTCTAATATTTGTCTGAAGAGTTGGCTTTGGGAATGGTTTTAGTTTTGGGCTAACAGAGAGTCCAGGGGCCATGACCTCTGGGGTCTCTCTAGTCTCAGTCATACCATTAATGACCAAGGTGCTGTTCAGTTTCAGTTTCCATGTGTTTGATTTTTTTTTTCCTTGCTTTTTCCGTTATTGATTTCTACTTTTATGGCTTTATGGTCAGAAAATATGCTTTGTAATATTACAATATTTTTGATTCTGTTAAGGCGTGCTTTATGACCTAATATGTGGTCTCTTCTGGAGAATGTTCCATGTGTATTGGAAAAGAAAGTATATTTAGCTGCTGTTGGGTAGAGGGTTCTGTATATGTCTATGAGAACAAGTTGGTTGATTGTGCAATTAGATCTTCTGTGTTTTTATTGAGCTTCTTTCTGAATGTTCTGTCCTTCACCAAAGGGTGTGTTGAAGTCTCCTACTATTATTGTGGAGCCTTCCATCTCACCTTTCAATGCTGTTAGAGTTTGTTTTATGGATTTTGGAGACCTGTCATTGGGTGCATTAATATTTTGTATGGTTATATCCTCCTGGTATACTGGCAGTTTCATCATTATATAGTGTCCTTCCTTACCCTTTGTGGTGGATTTTACTTTAAAGTCTATTTTGTCAGAATTTAATATTGTCATTCCTGCTCTTTTTTGATTTTTTTTTTCCATTCTTTGAGTTTTAGTTTGTATTTTTAAGTCTAAGGTGTGTCTCTTGTAGGCAGCATATAGACAGATTGTGTTTTTTTGTCCATCTACCACTCTCTGTCTCTTTATTGATGCATTTAGTCCATCTACATTCAGTGTAATTATTGATAGGTATGAGTTCAGTGCTGTCATTTTGATCTCTTTTTTTGTGTGTGTTGTTGACAGTTTCTTCCACTTAATTTTCTGTGCTGTGCCATTTTTCTTTATATATTTTCTTTTCCTCTTTTTCATTGTTGTTGCTTTCGTATTTGCTGAGTCTTTATGTTTTTCTTGTTTTTTATTTTGATGTGTAGGGGTCTTACTTTCCAATGTGGTTACCTTATTATTTACCCCTATTTTGCTAAATCTAAAACTTTTATTTTTTTATATCTCCTTAATTTCCTCTCCATATGAAAGTTCTATGACTACATTTTTTAGTCCCTCTTTTTTGTTTTAATGTTGTCATCTTTTACATAATGACATCTCTGTTTCCCTGTTCTGAGCATTTTAGCTTTGATTTATTTTTGTGATTTCCCTATCTGAGTTCATATCTGGTTGCTGTGTCCTGTGTTCTAGTCTTGGGTTATCTAATGTTATTGACTTTCTAAGTAGGCAACTCCTTTTAGTATTTCTTGTAATTTTGGTCTGGCTTTTGCAAATTTCCTAAACTTCTGTTTATCTGGAAAAGTCTTAACTTCACCTTCATATTTGAGAGACAGTTTTGCTGTATATGTAATTCTTGGCTGGCATTTTTTTTTTCCTTCAAGGCTTTATGTATGTCACCCCATTGCCTTCTTTCCTGCATGGTTTGTGCTGAATAGTCCGAAATTAGTCTTCTTGACTTTCCTTTGTAGGTGATTTTTCATTTATCTGTAGCCACTCTTAAAAGTCTCTTTGTCTTTCGTTTTGGCAAGTTTGATTATAATATGTCTTGGTGACTTTCTTTTGGGATCAACCTTGTGTAGAGTTCGAAAAGCATCTTGGATAGATATGTCCTCATCTTTCATGATATCAGGGAACTTTTCTGCCAACAAATCTTCAACAATTTTCTCTGTATTTTCTGTTAAACCTTCCTGTTCTGTTACTCGAAACACTCATGTGTTATTTCCCTTGATAGAGTCCCACATAGTTCTTAGGGTTTCTTTGTTTTTTTTTTTTTTTAATTTTTTGTATGATTTTTCCTCAAATATGTTATTGTCAAGTGCTTTACCTTCAATCTCACTAACTCTGACTTCGATTTCCTCAATTCTCCTATGACTTTCTATTGAGTTGTCTAATTCTGACATTTTATTGTTAATCTTTTGAATTTCTGTTTGGTGTCTCTTTATAGATTCTTGCAGCCTATGAAATTAGTCAATACGCTCTTCTCTAATCTTCTTAAATTCCTCTAATACTATGTCTGTGTGTTCCTTGGCTTATCTTGCATTTTGCCTGATCTCTTTCCCGATCTCTTTGAAGTTCTGTATATTAACCTTTTGTATTCTACCTCTGTTAGTTCCAGGAAGTCATCTTCATCCAGAAGATTTCCTGATTCTTTGTTTTGGGAGCTTGCTGAAGCCATCAGGGTGTGCCTCTTTATGTGATTTGATATTGACTGTTGTCTCTGAGCCATCAATAAGCTATTGTATTTATTTTATGCCTGCTTACTGTGCCCTGGCTTTTTGTTTTGTTGTGCTGTGATATGCCTAAATAGCTGCTCAAGAGAGCTAGTTTGATTATTGGTGCCTTTGAAACTCTAATATCCTGTTACCAGGTGGTTAAAGCCATTACTAAGTATATGAGCCCAGGGGTCCATTTACATTTCTTGTATGGATTCAGCTCAGGTGTCCAGGTAGTCCATCACCAAGTGTGTAGTGCAGGCTCTCACCTACATCTTAGATGAGCAGGGGTGATTGGTGTAAGCACAGGTATATGGCTGCAGTAGGGGGTCATGCGCTGAGCAAGGCAGGGGACTGACAACCGCCCCTGAGTTTTTGTGAGAAAAGTGTGTCCCTGTTCCCAAGGGCACCTAGGTGGGTGAGTTTTGCAGCCAGACTATGCATACCCAATGCTGTTTGCTGCAAGGACTGGGAAGCATCACTTATGCTTGGACCCCTGTCACAGGTGGCTAGGTGGTATGGGTGAAATCACCAGTCCTCAGGCCCTTGATGTGGGTGAGGACCCTACTTAATAGGCAGAGTGGCATCACATGTCACAAACCTACCTCTCCACTATATAGGTGAAAGTGTTGAAGTTAGAATTCAGGTATATACCCTGTAGTACTGTGCTAATGAGGGCCTAGGCTGTTGAAATGGGCTCACAAGTCTATGCAGGGCTGAAAGGCATTCAAAGTCCATGAACTGCTTATGCCTGTGCCTAGGCACAGGAGCTGTTTCTGCTCTGAGTTCCAGCTTAGGGGAACCAGGAGGCTACTTTTCCCCTTGTTTGTTAATTTGTTCCTTCTCCAAGGCTGGGAGGATAGCTCAGGGTGCATGATGGCTCTGCCTTCCAGGCCAGGGAAAGTGATTACCACTGAAGCCAGCTCAGGACTCAGTGCAGAGCATGGAGGGGTCAGTTAAATGGGAGAGAGGGTTTTTTTCCCCCCAAAAGGGTGTTTTTTTGTCCGTATGGTAGATTATACACAAAGACTTATCTTTTGCCGAGAGCTCCTACCACTTTTTGCTGATCTGGGAGGCGTGAGTGAACTTTTCACTGCTCGGTCACTCTCGATGTGAAAAACGCATCCCAAATGCCACTGCTTGCCTCACCGCACTAGAGCCAGCTGAGCTGGCCTGCAGGGTGCTGGTTCCCACTGGGTCATGTCTGCAACTCCTCACTGCTTCTGGACCATCTCTTCCTCCCCCTGTCATTGAGATCAGTTCCTCAACTTTGTCTTTGATGTTCAGGGCTCCTAGATTGCATATATAATCAATTCACCTGGCTTTTTGGGTCATTGTTGTTAGGGGGACCATCAGAAAAGTCTGACTGCTCTGCAATCTTGGCCGGCCTCTCCCTGCCACTTTTTGATGGGCTGTGCTACACTACTTGGCTGGGGAACCACCAGCACATGGCTTCCCTGGTCCACACCACTGCACCAGTGGCCTCTCTTGGGGCACTTTTTTTCTTTCTTTCTCAGTTTCTTGTCTCTCTCTACCTTCCTTCCTTTCCTTTCTCCTTGCCACTTGGCTGCATATGCCATCTCTGTCACTTTTTGATGGAATGTGCCTCACACTTGTCTATGAAGTCATTGGTACACTGCTTATCCTGTCTGTGCTGCCATGCCAATGGGCTCCCTTGGGGCATTTATATATTTATTTTTTCCTTAATTTTTTGTCCTCTGTTTCTCCTCTGTCTTCTTTCCCACACCCACTTGGCTCCACACATCACATCCTCCTCATTTCCTCTTGCCTAACTGCACTGCATGCTGAGTGCCACATCCTCTGTGACACAGGTATGCCCTGAACTTCCCCTTGCCCTACCCTTTAGACTTCAGTATGTGCCACTAACGACCCACCCCTATCCTTTTTACTCTGCTGGCCCTGTCCTGCTGCACCATATAAGAGCGATCACCCCTGCCCACCTGGACAAAGTTATCAGAAGTATCGTGCCTACTGACGAGCAAGCAACAAAGAGTGCCCAGCCCACCTGCCCAGACATAACCAAATAAAAGGGAAAAAAAAGCAGGAATGAGCAAACATATCTACAGTCAATAAAACAAGAAAATAATTCCTGAATGTCTCAAAGACAGCAGAGAGCATCAAAGCAAATTAAAAAAAAGAAGAAAGAAAAAGGACAGGGTAACTCTAGAAAGTGTCTAAAATAAAACACCAGATGACCTTCCAGTAGAAGAAGAGATACTGGAACTTCCTGATAGGGAACTCAAAACTCATATTGAGCACTCTCCAAGAGATAAAGGAAAACACAGACAAAAATTAAGAAAAAATAGACAAAATCATGGAAAATACAGACAAAATCATGGAAAAGACAGGCAAAACAATAAAAGAATTCAAGAAAATAATACAGGAACAAAACATCAAAATAAACAAACAACTAGAAATCATACGAAAACAGCAATTACAAAACCAAAAGATAACAAGATTTCTGAAGTGGACACTGTCATAGATGATATAGGAGCAATCTAAAACAATGGAAGACAGGATCAGTGAAACTGAAGACAAATCCTTGTAAACTACTTTGAGGAAAAATCAGAAAAATGATAAAACTCTGAAAACAATGTGGGGTACAATCAAAAGCAAAAGTTTGCATGTGATTGGAGTTTGAGAACAGGGAAAGAGAACAGAAAACTTAGAGAGGATCATTGAAGATTTACTGACAGAAAATTTCCTTTATGTCATGAAAGACAAAAAACTGAACTTCCAAGAAGCTGAACGAACCAAATATAGGAGAGGCCCCAATAGAAAATCACCAAGACATATCATAATCACATGTGTCAAATCAAAGACAAAGAAAGAATCCTGAGAGCAGTTTGAGAAAGACAAAAAGCCACATACAGAGGGGAAGTGTGATGGTTAAGATTGTGTGTCACCTTGGCTGTTCAGTGATTCTCAGCGTTTATATGTGATCACTCCCATGACTGCATCTGCGGTGAGTAGCCAATCAGTTGAAAGGGAGTTTCCCTGGGGAGTGGCCTGTATCCAAATATAATCAGATGTTCTGGCTTTTTTGCTCACTCTGGATCCTGCACTGCCTCCTGTTTTTCTGACATACGGCTTTTGGGACTTGAGCTATCAGTTCATCTGTAGATCTTGGAATTCACTGATCTTCACAGCCTGAGAGCTGAAGCCCTGCTGTCTGACCTGCCAATCCTGAGTTTGCAAGCCCCTGCAGCTACATGAACAGAGAGAAGCCTCTATCCTGATACACATACTTGGGACATTTCAGCCTCTACAATCACGTGAGCCTTTTCCTTGACAGAAATCTTTCTCTATATATACGTTTATATGCTTTACTTCTCTAGAGAGCCCAGCCTAAGATATAAAGTAATAAGATCAAGCTCCGATTATTCTGCAGAAACCATGCAGGCAAGAAGGCAAAGAAATTACATATATAAAGCCTTGAAAGAAAAAAAAAAATGCCAAACAAGAATAATATACTCTCTCTCAAATACCATAGCAAAATTAAGACATTTCCAGATAAACGGAAATTAAGAGAATATGTAAAAACCAAATGAAACTTACCTGAATTTTTAAGGGAGCTCTGTGGTTAAAGAACCACCCAACATCACACGTTTTCTAGATATCAACCTAGGTAATGAACTCTCAAGGACAAAATAAAACTAAAATTTTACAATAGGGAAACAAAAAGGGCAACGTGTAAATGACAACAAAGTCAGAAAAATAAAAGATGGAAAAGACAGTGTAGGTCTACAACTTTCAAATGGAAAGGAAGTCAAGGTGATATCAAGCAATAAATGACGGGCTCAAACTTTGGAAGACAGGGGTAAATTTCAAGGTAACCACAAAGAAAGTTAATAAACCTACCCATCAAAATAAAGAAAAACATAAAGTCTCAGTAAACACAAAATCTACAAAAATGAAAGAAATGGAAAAAAAAACCCACAAAAAAAAGAAATTCAGCACAGGAGAGTAAGAAGAACAAAGACAACATCAGAGCCACAAAAAAAAAAAAAAAAAGAACTACAAAATGACAGCAATAAACTCACATCTATCAGTAATCACACGGAATGTAAATGGATTAAATGCACCCATGAAGCAACAGAAAGTGACAGAATGGATTAAAAAAAAAAAAAAAGGATCCATCAATATGGTGTCTACTAGAGACAAACGTTACAAACAAAGGCATAAATATATTAAAAATCAAAGGGTGTAAAAAAATATACCAAACAAACAGCAACCAAAAAAGAGCAGGAGTGGAAATTAATCTCAGACAAAATGTACTTTAAAACAAAATCCACATGAAAGACAAAGAAAGACATTATATGATGATTAAAGGGACAGCTCACCATGAAGACATAACCATAATATCTACACGTCAAATAACAGAGCTCCAAAATACATAAAACAAACTCTAACAGCACTTAAAAGAGAAATTGACAGTTCCATAATAATAGTAGGAGACTTCAACACACCACTCTCCATAAAGGGCAGAACATCTAGAAAGAAGCTCAACGAAGATACAGAAGATCAAAAGGCCACAGTCAATCAACTTGACCTCGTAGACATCTATAGAACAATCCATTCAACAGCAGCAAAGTACTTATTCTTTTCCAATGCACTTGGACCGTTTTTCGGAATAGACCACGTCTTAGACCACAAAGCAACCCTCATCAAAATCTAAGACACTGAGAGAATATAAAGTATCTTCTCTGATCACAATGCCATAAAAGTAGGAATTAATAACAGGAAGAGCAAGGAGAAAAAAAAAATCAAATACTTGGAAACTGAATAACATCTTGCTTAAAAACCACTGGGTAACAGAAGAAATCAAAGATGGAATAAAAAAAATTCCTAAAATCAAATGAGAATTAAAACACATACCAAAACCTATGGGACATAGCAAAGGCAGTGCTCAGAGGTCAACTTATAGCAATAGATGCGCACATCGAAAGGAAGAAAAGGACAAAGTCAAAACATTAGCTACACAACTTGCACAAACAGAAGCCCATAGCCACCAAAAGAAAGGAAATAATAAATATCAGAGCAGAAATAAATGAAACAGAGAACACAAAAGCAATAGAAGGAATCAACAAAATCAAAAGTTGGCTCTTTGAAAATGTCAACAAAATCAACAAACCCTTGGCCAAATTGACAAAAGAAAAACTGGAGAGGATGCACATAACCCAAATAAGAAATGAAATGAGGGACATTATAACAGACCCAACTGAAATAAAAAGGATCATAACAGAGTATTATGAAAAACTATACTCCAACAATTTGAAAACCTAGAGGCAATGGATAAATTTCTAGAAACACACTACCTACCCAAACTAACACAAACTGAAGTTGAAAATGAAAAGATCCATAACAAGAGAAGAGATTGAAAAGGTAATTAAAAAAAAAAAAACTCCCTAGAATAAAAGAGCCCTGACCCAGATGCCTTTGCTGAAAAATTTTACCAAACATTTAAAGAAGAGCTTACACCAGTACTATTCAAAATATTTCAGGATATGGAAAATGAAGGGATAATTCCAAATTTGTTCTATGAAGTGAGCATAATCCTGATACCAAAGCCAGGCAAAGGCACTACAAAAAAAGAAAAGAATCACATGGTCATATCAATCAATGCAAAAAAGGCCTTTGACAAAGTACAACCCGCATTCCTGGTAAAAACTCTCAATGAAATAAGTATAGAAGGGAAATTCCTCAACATAATAAAGGGCATCTATTAAAAAAAAAAAAAAAAAATTCTTTTTTTTTTTTTTTATACAGCCAACATCATTCTTAATGGTAAGAGACTGAAAACATTCCCCTTGAGAATTGTCTTTTATCACTACTCCTGTTTAACATTGCCGTGGAAATCCTAGCTAGAGCAATAAGGCAAAATAAAAGAAATAAAGAGCATCCAAAATGATAAGGAAGAAGCAAAACTCCCTATTTATGGATAATATGATATTATACATAGAAAACCCAAAAGACTCCATGAGAAAATTACTGAACTAATAGAAAGATTCAGCAGCATAGTAAGATACAAGATAAACATATATAAATCAACTGAATTCCTATAAGCTAATAAACAGAACTAAAAAAAGGAAATCAGGAAAACAATATCATTTATAATAGTCCCTAAAAAAAATAAAATACTTAGGAATAAATCTAACCAGGGACATAAAAGTCCTATACAAAGATAGCCACAAAACACTACTGCAAGAGACATACATAAATGGAAAAATATATCATCCTCATGGATAGGTAGACTCAACATTGTGAAAGTGTCAATTCTACTCAAAGTAATCTACAAATGCAATACAATCTCAATCCAAATATCAACAGCATTCTTTAAAGACATGGAAAGACTAACCCTTAACTGTGTATGGAAAGTGAAGAAAACATGGGTAAGTAAAGCACCATTGAAGAAGAATAAAGTAGGAGGACACTCACTACCTGACCTCAGATGATACTATACAGCCACTGTAGTCAAAACAGCTTGTTACTGGTACAACGAAAGACACATTGGTCAATGGGACAAATTTAGAACCCTGATGTAAATCCATTCATCTATGGTCACCTGATCTTTAAAAAAGGCCCAAAATCCACCAAATGAGGAAAAGACTGTCTTTTTAACATAATACTGGCAAAACTGGATGTCCATCTGTAAAAGAATGAAACAAGACTCATACCTCACACCATACACAAAAACTGACTCAAAATGGATCAATGACCTAAATATAAGCCAAAACCAACAAAGATGATGGAAGAAAAGAATAGGGTCAATGTTAGAGGTCCTAACACATGGCATAAATAGGATGTAAATCATAACTAGCAACACACAAACACCAGAGTTAAGCTAGATTACTGAGATCTTACAAAAAATTAAATACTTATGCTTCACCAAAAGAGTAAAAAGAGAACCTGCAGACTGGAAAAGAACAGGCATTTCACCAAAGGAAACATTCAGGTGGCTAACAGACACATGAGGAAACGCTTGAGATCACTAGACATTGGAGAAATGCAAATCAAAACCACAGTGAGATACCATCTCACCCCAACATTACTGGCAAGAATCAAGAAACAAAGACAATAACAGATGTTGAAGAGCCTGCTGGGAGATTGGAACTCTTATGCACTGCTGGTGGGAATATAAAATGGTACAATCATTCTGGAAAACGACATGGCACCTCCTTAAAAAGCTAGAAATAGAAATACCATATGATCCAGCAAACCCACTCCTGGGAATGTATGCTAGAGAAATAAGAGTCATCACAGGAACAGAAATATGCACACCCATATTCATTGCAGCATTATTCCCAATACCAAAGAGATGGAAAAAAACCTAAGTGCCCATCAGTAGATGAATGGCTAAGCAAACTATGGTACAAATACACAATGGAATACTAGGAAATGATAAAGAACAATGACGAATCTGTGAAACATCTCATAAAATGGATGAATCTGGAGGGCTTATGCTGAGTGAAATAAGTCAATCGCAAGACAACACATATTGTATGAGACCACTATTATGAAAATTTCTCCACACAGAAAGAAACAATCTTTGATGGTTATGAGGGAGGGAACGAGTGAGGAGGGAAAAACACTAAGTAGACAATAGTTAAGTGGTAACTATGGTGAAGGGTGAGACAGTATATAATATTGGGAAGCCAGCACAACTTGTCCAAGTCAAGGTCATGGAAGCTCTGTAGACATATCCAAACTTCCTGGGGGACCAAATTACTGGGCTGAAGTCTAGAGATCATGGTCTTGGGTAACATCTAGCTGAAGTGGCATAACATATTTTATAAAGAAAATGTTCTACATCCTACTTTGGTGAGTAGTGTCTGGATCTTAAAAGCTTGTGAGTGGCCATCTAAGAAACTCCACTGGTATCATCCTGCCTGGAGAAAAAGAGAATGAAGAAACCAAAGACACAAGAGAAAGATTAGTACAAAAGACTAATGGACAACTACCACAGCCTCCACAAGACTGAGTCCAGCACAACTAGATGGTACGCAGCTACTGCCACCGACTGCTCTGACAGGAATCATAATAGAAGGTCCCAAGCAGAGATGAAGAAAAACAGAACAAAATTCTAACTTACCAAAAAAAAAAAAGACATACTCGTCTGACAGAGACTGGAGAAACCCCAAGAGTTTGGGCCCCAGAGATCCTTTTAACTCAGTACTGAAGTCACGCCTGAGGTTTACCTTTCAGGCAAAGACTACACAGGTCGATAAAACAAAATGAGACTAAATGGGCACACCAGCACAGAGGCAAGGACAAGAAGGCAGGAGGGGACAGAAAAGCTGGTAACGGGAACCCAATGTTGAGAAGGGGAGAATGTTGATATGTCGTGGGAGTGGCAACCAATGTCACAAAACAATATGTGTATTAATTGTTTAATGATAAACTAATTTGCTCTGTAAACAGTTATCTAAAATACAATTTTTTTTAATTGCTAAGAAAAAAAGCAATACACCAAATTGTACTTAATAGATAAATAACCACAAGAGTGTCTATTTAAGAAATAAACTCATATCTAAGTCAAAAAGGAAAGAATACTGTACTGCATTGGGAAAATCTGCTGCAAAAGACCTCTTTAAAATGTTAAAAAGCAAAAATGTCACCTTGAGGGCTAAGGTGTGCCTGACCCAAGCCATGAAATTTTCAATCCTCTCATATGCATGTGAATGCTGGACAATGAGTAAAGAAGAATGAAGGAGAATTGATGCCTTTGAATTGCGATGTTGGTGAAGAATAGTGACTATACCATGGACTGCCAGAAGAGCTAACAAAGCAGTCTTGGAAAAAGTACAGCCAGAATGCTCCTTAGAAGCAAGGATGGTGAGACTTCATCTCACATACTTTGGACATGTTATCAGGAGGGACTAGTCCCTGTAGGAGGACATCACGCTTGGTAAAGTAGAGGGTCAGTGAAAAACAGGAAGACACTCAACAAGGTGGATAGACGTAGTGGCTGCAACAATGGGCTCAAACATAGCAACGATTGTGAGGATGTTGCAAAACCGATCAGTATTTTGTTTCCTTGTACATAGGGTCACTATGAGTTGGAACCGACTCAGTTTGTGGCACACCTACAGTTCCATAGGAAATAGCAAGAAAATTTGAATAAAATGTAAAGTAACTATTTTGATGCATCTCAAAGTTGCTGAATCAACAAAGACTTGAAGAGCAATATTTCACCATACAGGGACATTTTGCATGGTGAATTGGCCTTCTAAAACTCTTTGTCACCTGATGGTATTGCTCATTTGAGACTTCAACAAAATAGTTAGAATCCAAGTTTTGCCTGAGCACATGGCTGCTACAACAAGAAGACAAATAAACCAGATACCAACAGAGTTTTCAATCTTATGGGTCAAGATACTGTTGAAAATAGGAAAACAGTAAATATGACTGTTTTGCCATTCTTTCTTCCATCTCGGTTCTTTTCTACTTTGTACCTGTGTGGGACACGAGAGTATAACAGTAAGCAAAAACCCTCTAAAAATCAGTAGATAGTTCTCAGCAATCTGGAAGTACTAAAGGGACAAGCATTAGAGTTATGAACGTGCCAGCGAGAGAATCCTAAAGATCACAACTGTGTTTTAGTTGAAAGTTTTGGAATACTAAACACTAGTCATGGGAAGACACCAGAGGTAAACAAATTCTTTCAAAACTGAAACCAAGACTTGAGTTTTCATCAATTCTAATTCCATAAATGTGATAAGTTTCCACTATATCTGATTAGCAGAGAAAAATGTAAAATTGTAAAACCTCTATGTAGGAAGAATTCTAAAATTTGAATAAACAAATTCAACCAAAAATAACCAGACATGCCAGCAAATAGCCAAAGCTGTACTTATGTCAACCTGGTGACAAAGCAGTTAATCTTAGCTATAATTTTTTTTTTTTTTATATATACTCATGGGAACACTGGTGGCACAGTGGTTAAGTGTTCAGCTGCTAACTAAAAGGTCGGTAGTTCAGATCCACTAGGCGCTCCTTGGAAACTCTATGGGTAGTTCTACTCTGTACCATAGAGTCACTATGAGTTGGACTCAACTCAACAGCAATGGGTTTTTTGGTTTTATATACTCAAAGAAATATGTACATATTACCAATAATAAAATACACATCTTTAAAGTGCACAATTTGATGAGTTTGGTAAAAAAAAAAAAAAAAAAGAGTTTGGTACATATGTATAATTCTGAAACTATCTCCATAATCAAGATAATGAACATTTTTACCCCAAAATAAGTTCCTTAATGACTCTTTGTAACCTCTCCCTCCCTCAACACAGGCAACCATTAATTTTCTTTCTGACTTTGAATATCCATGTACAAGTCTGCGTATGAAGAAGTGTTTTTCATTTCTTTTGGGTAAATACCTAGAACTGCATAGATTGGGTCATATGGTAACCCATCATTCCTTTTTGGTGAAATGTCTATTCAATTCCTTTGCATATTTTTTCTTTAAATTGGGTTATTTGTGTTTTTGTTGTTGTCAAAGTTTTACATATGTTTTGGTTGTAAGTGCTTTTATTTTTGTGAAGTCCGTTTTATAAATGTTTGTTATATGGTTCATGCTTTTTTCATTCTATCTAAAAAATATCCCCTCCAAGTTTACAATAAGCATCTCCTATGTTTTCTTTGAGAGATTTTATAGTTTTAAATTTTACATTTAGGACCCTGACCCAAAATTTTGAATTATTTCTTCTACTGCTTATTTATTTATTTGCTGCAAATTATTTATTTGGTATGGTATGAAGTAGGACCCCTGGTGGCACAACTGTTAAGCACTTGGCTGCTAACTGAAAAGTTGGTGCTTCAAACCCACTCAGCAATTCCATGGAAGAAAGACACATCAATCTGTTCCCATAAAGATCACAGCCTAGAAAACCCTATGGGACAGTTCTACTTTCTCACATGGATTCACTATGAGTCAAAAGTCAACTCAACGGGACCTCACAACAACATGGCAAGAAGTAAGATTTGACATTTCAATTGAGGTTCAAGATAATGAACATTTCTACCCCAAAATAAGTTGCTAGAAATGTTCTAGCAACTTTTCTAGAAAACACTCTCCTTCCTCATTGAACTGCTTTAGGACTTTTCTTGAAAATCAGGTAAGAAGTGAGGATTTTTTTTTTTTGTACTTTAGATGAAGGTTTACAGAACAAACTAGCTTTTTATTAAACAGTTAGTACATATATTGTTTTATGACAGTGATTAACAACCCCATGAAATGTCAACGCTCTCCTTTCTTGACGTTGGTTTCCCTATTGCCAGCTTTCATGACCCCTCCTGCCTCCTAGTCCTTGCCCCTGGACTGGTGTACCCCTTTAGTCTTGTTTTGTTTCATGGGCCTATCTAATCTGTGGATTTTCACCATACCTATTCAATCTGTATGCTGAGCAAATAATCCGAGAAGCTGGATTATATGAAGAAGAGCAGGGCATCAGGACTGAAGGAAGACTCATTAACAACCTGTGTTATGCAGATGACATGAACTTGCTTGCTGAAAGTGAAGAAGACTTAAGCACTTACTGATGAAGATCGAAGACCACAGCCTTCAGTACGGATTACACCTCAACATAAAGAAAACAAAAATCCTCACAAGTGGACCAATAAGCAACATCATGAAAAATGGAGAAAAGTTTGAGGCTGTCAAGGATTTCCTTTTACTTGGATCCATAATCCACACCCATGGAAGCAGCAGTTAAGAAATAAAAAGAGGCATTGCATTGGACAAATCTGCTGCAAAAGACCTCTTTAAAGTGTTGAAAAGCAAAGATGTCACCTTGAGGACCAAGATGCACCTGACTCAAGCCATGGCATTTTCAATCACCTCATATGCATGCGAGAGCTTGACAATGAATCAGGAAGACTGAAGAAGAATTGATGACTTTGAATTGTGGTATTGTCTAAGAATGTTGAATATACCATGGACTACCAAAAAAAGGAACAAATCTGTCTTAGAAGAAGAACAACCAGAATGTTCCTTAGAAGCAAGGATGGCTAGATTTTATCTCACATACTTTGGACATGTTGCCAGGGGGGACCAGCCCCTGGAGAAAGACATCATGCTTGGTAAAGTAGAGGGTCAGTGAAAAAGAGGAATATCCTCAATGAGATGGATTGACACAGTGGCTGCAACGATGGGCTAAAGCATAGCAATAATTGTGAGGATGGCACAGGACCAGGCAGAATTTCATTCTATTGTGCATAGGGTCACTATGAGTCAGAACTAACTCGACAGCACCTAACAACAAGAAGGATAATCTTTGGATGAAGGGTGAACCGCAGGAATGACTTCATTACTGAGCTAAAAGGGTGTCTGAGGGCCATAGAAGTAAGAATTTTTTTTTTAACACTGTTTCATTGTTCCTTGACATTCTGAATACAGGAAATACTTGAGAATCTACTTATTATGCATAGGTATCAGGGCACTTTACTTCTCACCACTCCTTAGTAAACACCTATCTTGTGGCAATACGCTTCCTTTAGTCTGATGTTATACCATAACATTCCCTTTTCTTCCTGTCACATCATTTTCTGAGTATTGCCATAACCCAAGTAATGTTTAAACAAACTGCTTACATCCGTAAGAGGACAATAAAATATGTTTCTCTGTCAGAGCACGAAAGCTGTAGTAGAAAGACAAAGATTGATGCAGATAGGTAATGAATGGTATGAAAAGTTCCAAGCCAGTATCTTTTCTGAAATTTATAGAGCTACACATGGGTTGGCCATAAGTTGTATTTCCTTATCTACTCTTTTGATCCAGTAATTAGTTGAAATTCTTCCCACTTCTCAGGGGAAAAATATTATCTCTTTTAAAGTATTAAACCCAGTGGGGCAGTTCTACATTGTCACATGGGGCCACTATAAGTTGAAAATCAACTTAATTTACATGGAAGTTTAAATCTCTTTCTCTTTTTTTGCTCTGTAAAATACTATGACATGGGTCATGTAGCTATTTACTGATTTTTTATTTGTTAGAAATCTTTTTGTTTTAAGGGCTAACAACCGAACTTTAACTAGTTTAAAATAGAGGTAATATGTTGGTTTATGTGACTTCACAGGTCGAGGAATAGATATGACTAGACACTGTGGTTCAAAAGTATTGTCTTGCTTCTGACTTTTTCTACTTCTGTAAGTTTTGTTCTCCTCTCTACATTGGATTACTTACTTAGGAAAAACCTCTTTACTCGTGACAATAGGATGTTAGCATTACCAAACCTTAAATCTTATAGATTATAATCCAAAAAACCTGACTACCAAAGGTCTATAAGGAGCCTTGGTGGCACAGTGGTTAAGTGCTTGGCTACTAACTGGAAAGTCAGTGGTTCTAACCCACCAGCCACTCCTAGAGAGAAAGATGTGGCAATCTGCATCAGCAAAGATTATAAGCTGGAGGCGGGGCCAAGATGGCGGACTAGGTGGACGCTACCTCGGATCCCTCTCGCAACAAAGACTCGGAAAAACAAGTGAATCGATCACATACATAACAATCTACGAACTCTGAACAACAAACACAGACTTAGAGACGAAGAATGAACAAATATGGGCAGACAGCGATCGTTTTCAGAACTAGGAGCTAGCGTACCAGGCAGGTGACATTTGGAGCCCGAGCTGGGGCAGAGCCCAGGGGGGCAGACAGCACAGACAAGGGGCCCAGCCCTACCCCCCCGAACCCATCCCTGGAGGGAGTCTAGCTGGTTCGCGTGGGCAGCGTAGCGGCGCAGCCGGTGGGAGAAGCACCCGGGAGGCAGTGGCTGAGCTTGGAGCGGGGAGAGCAGCGTCCCAGCTGGGGAGCCGTCCCGCCGGGAGTTTGGCAGGAAGCGGGTGTGACACGAGCGTGGGGATCAGCTATATTTCCCTAAAGCGACCCCGGGGGGGGGGCCAGACGATCGTGCGGGGGACGCCCACCAAATTCGCGCTTGCGGCGCAGCGCACCGGAGAGAGAAATCCCCGGGAGGAAGTGACAGGTCTCGGAGCGGGGAGAGTACCGTCCCAGATGGGGAGCAGTCCCGCTGGGATCTTGGCAGAAGGGGGAGGAGCGTGAACGCGGGGATCAGCTCTATATTCTGTGGTGCTACACTCCTAGCTCTCTGATCCCTCCCCCACCCTCCCCAGGTGGCTCCATTAACATCCGAATACCCTGAGCCAGAGGGAGAATTCAGATAGGGATCTGACTGCATTCTTTTTTAGCTGATTACCTGGAAAATCTAGTTTCCCAGTGATGGCTAGGAGACAGCAGTCCATATCAAACCACATAAAGAAACAGACCATGACAGCTTCTCCAACCCCCCAAACAAAAGAATCAAAATCTTTCCCAAATGAAGATACAATCCTGGAATTATCAGATACAGAATATAAAAAACTAATTTACAGAATGCTTAAAGATATCACAAATGAAATTAGGGTAACTGCAGAAAAAGCCAAGGAACACACTGATAAAACTGTTGAAGAACTCAAAAAGATTATTCAAGAACATAGTGGAAAAATTAATAAGTTGCAAGAATCCATAGAGAGACAGCATGTAGAAATCCAAAAGATTAACAGTAAAATTACAGAATTAGACAATGCAATAAGAAGTCAGAGGAGCAGACTCGAGCAATTAGAATGTAGACTGGGACTTCTGGAGGACCAGGGAATCAACACCAACATAGCTGAAAAAAAATCAGATAAAAGAATTAAAAAAAATGAAGAAACCCTAAGAATCATGTGGGACTCTATCAAGAAGGATAACTTGCGAGTGATTGGAGTCCCAGAACAGGGAGGGGGGACAGAAAACACAGAAAATAGTTGAAGAACTCCTGACACAAAACTTCCCTGACATCATGAAAGACGAAAGGATATCTATCCAAGATGCTCATCGAACCCCATTTAAGATTGATCCAAAAAGAAAAACACCAAGACATATTATCATCAAACTTGCCAAAACCAAAGACAAACAGAAAATTTTAAAAGCAGCCAGGGAGAAAAGAAAGGTTTCCTTCAAGGGAGAATCAAAAAGAATAAGTTCAGACTACTCAGCAGAAACCATGCAGGCAAGAAGGGAATGGGACGACATATACAGAACACTGAAGGAGAAAAACTGCCAGCCAAGGATCATATATCCAGCAAAACTCTTTCTGAAATATGAAGGAGAAATTAAGATATTTACAGATAAACACAAGTTTAGAGAATTGGCAAAAACTAAATCAAGACTGCAAGAAATGCTAAAGGAGATTGTTTGGCCTGATGACCAATAATATCAGATACCAGCACAATACAAGGTCACAAAACAGAACGTCCTGATATCAACGCAACTCAAATAGGGAAAGCACAAAAACAAAGTAAGATTAATTCTAAAAAATAAATAAATAAACAAAATAATGCACATAACAGGAAATCATGGAAATCAATAGATAAACGATCACAATAATCAAAAAGAGGGACTAAATATAGGAGGCATTGAACTGCCAGATGGAGAGTGATACAAGGCGATATAGAACGATACAAGTTAGGTTTTTACTTAGAAAAATAGGGGTAAATAATAAGGTAACCAAAAAAAGGAATATCAATTCCATAACTCAAGAAAAAAGCCAAGAAAAACGTAACGACTCAACAAACATAAAGTTAAACATTATGAAAATGAGGATCTCACAATCTACTAAGAAAAACGTCTCAGCACAAAAAAGTATGTGGAAAAATGAAAAGGCCAACAACACACATGAAAAGGCATCAAAGTGACAGCACTAAAAACTTATTTATAATTATGCTGAATGTAAATGGACTAAATGCACCAATAAAGAGACAAAGAGTCACGGACTAGATAAAGAAACACGATCCATCTATATGCTGCCTACAAGAGACACACCTTAGACTTAGAGACACAAACAAACTAAAACTCAAAGGATGGAAAAAAATATATCAAGCAAATAATAAGCAAAAAAGAAGAGAAGTAGCAATATTGATTTCTGACAAAATAGACTTTAGACTTAAATCCGCCACAAAGGATAAAGAAGGACACTATATAATGATAAAAGGGACAATTGATCAGGAAGACATAACCATATTAAATATTTATGCACCCAATGACAGGGCTGCAAGATACATAAATCAAATTTTAACAGAATTGAAAAGTGACATAGACACCTCCACATTTATAGTAGGAGACTTCAACACACCACTTTCGGAGAAGGATAGGACATCCAGTAAGAAGCTCAATAGAGACACGGAAGACCTACTTACAACAATCCACCAACTTGACCTCATAGACTTATACAGAACTCTCCACCCAACTGCTGCAAAATATACTTTTTTTTCTAGTGCACATGGAACATTCTCTAGAATAGACCACATATTAGGTCACAAAACAAATCTTTGCAGAGTCCAAAACATCGAAATATTACAAAGCATCTTCTCAGACCACAAGGCAATGAAGCTAGAAATCAATAACAGAAAAACTAGGGAAAGGAAATCAAATACTTGGAAAATGAACAATACCCTCCTGAAAAAAGACTGGGTTATAGAAGACATCAAGGAGGGAATAAGGAAATTCTTAGAAAGCAACGAGAATGAAAATACTTCCTATCAAAACCTCTGGGACACAGCAAAAGCAGTGCTCAGAGACCCATTTATATCGATAAATGCAACACATACAAAAAGAAGAAAGAGCCAAAATCAGAGAACTGTCCCTACAACTTGAACACATAGAAAGGGAGCAACAAAAGAACCCATCAGGCACCAGAAGAAAACAAATAATAAAAATTAGAGCTGAACTAAATGAATTAAAAAAAAAAAAAAGAGAACAGAAAAACAATTGAAAGAATTAACAAAGCCAAAAGCTGATTCTTTGAAAAAATTAGCAAAATTGATAAACCATTGGCTAGACTGACTAAAGAAAAACAGGAAAGGAAACAACTAACCTGAATAAGAAATGAGAAGGACCACATCACAACAGAACCAAATGAAATTAAAAGAATCATTTCAGATTCCTATGAAAAATTGTACTCTAACAAATTTGAAAACCTAGAAGAAATGGATAAATTCTTGGAAAAATACTACCTACAAACTAACACATTCAGAAGTAGAACAACTAAATAGACCCATAACAAAAAAAGAGATTGAAACGGTAATCAAAAAACTCCCAACAAAAAAAAGCCCTGGCCCGGACGGCTTCACTGCAGAGTTCTACGAAACCTTCAGAGAAGACTTAACACCACTACTACTGAAGGTATTTCAAAGCATAGAAAAAGACGGAATACTACCCAACTCATTCTATGAAGCTACCATCTCCCTGATACCAAAACCACGTAAAGACATTACAAAAAAAAGAAAATTTTAGACCTATATCCCTCATGAACATAGATGCAAAAATCCTCAACAAAATTCTAGCCAATAGAATCCAACAACACATCAAAAAAATAATTCACCATGATCAAGTGGGATTTATACCAGGTATGCAAGGCTGGTTTAATATCAGAAAAACCATTAATGTAATCCATCACATAAATAAAACAAAAGATAAAAACCACATGATCTTATCAATAGATGCAGAAAAGGCATTTGACAAAGCTCAACACCCATTTATGATAAAAACTCTTACCAAAATAGGAATTGAAGAAAAATTCCTCAACATAATAAAGGGCATCTATGCAAAGCCAACAGCCAATATCACTCTAAATGGAGAGAGCCTGAAAGCATTTCCCTTGACAATGGGAACCAGACAAGGATGCCCTTTATCACCGCTCTTATTCAACATCGTACTTGAAGTCCTAGCCAGGACAATTAGGCTAGTCAAAGAAATAAAGGGTATCTGGGTTGGCAAGGAGGAAGTAAAGCTATCACTATTTGCAGATGACATGATCGTATACATGGAAAACCCTAAGGAATCCTCCAGAAAACTACTGAAACTAATAGAAGAGTTTGGCAGAGTCTCAGGTTATAAAATAAACATACAAAAATCACTTGGATTCCTCTACATCAACAAAAAGAACACCGAAGAGGAAATAACCAAATCAATACCATTCAAAGTAGCCCCCAAGAAGATAAAATACTTAGGAATAAATCTTACCAAGGATGTAAAAGACCTATACAAAGAAAACTATAAAACTCTGCTACAAGAAATTCAAAAGGACATACTTAAGTGGAAAAACATACCCTGCTCATGGATAGGAAGACTTATAATAAAAATGTCTATTCTACCAAAAGCCATCTATACATGTAACGCACTTCCAATCCAAATACCAATGTCATATTTTAAGGGGATAGAGAAACTAATCACTAATTTCATATGGGAGGGAAAGAACCTCCGGATAAGCAAAGCATTACTGAAAAAGAAGAAGAAAGTGGGAGGTCTCACTCTACCTGATTTCAGAACCTATTGTACAGCTACAGTAGTCAAAACAGCCTGGTACTGGTACAACAACAGGCACATAGACCGATGGAACAGAATTGAGAACCCAGATCTAAATCCATCCATGTATGAGCGGCTGATATTTGACAAAGGACCAGTGTCAATTAATTGGGGAAATGATGGCCTTTTTAACAAATGGTGCTGGCATACCTGGATATCCACTTGCAAAGGAATGAAACAGGACCCATACCTCACACCATGCACAAAAACTAACTCCAAGTGGATCAAAGACCTAAACATAAAGACTAAAACGATAAAGATCATGGAAGAAAAAATTGGGACAACCCTAGGAGCCCTAATACAGGGCATAAACAGAATACAAAACATTACCAAAAATGAGGAAGAGAAACCAGATAACTGGGAGCTCCTAAAAATCAAACACCTATGCTCATCTAAAGATTTCACCAAAAGAGTAAAAAGACCACCTACAGACTGGGAAAGAATATTCAGCTATGACATCTCAGACCAGCGCCTGATCTCTAAAATCTACATGATTCTGTCAAAACTCAACCACAGAAAGACAAACAACCCAATCAAGAAGTGGGCAAAGGATATGAACACACATTTCACTAAAGAAGATATTCAGGCAGCCAACAGATACATGAGAAAATGCTCCCGATCATTAGCCATTAGAGAAATGCAAATTAAAACTACGATGAGATTCCATCTCACACCAACTAGACTGGCATTAATCCAAAAAACACAAAATAATAAATGTTGGAGAGGCTGCGGAGAGATTGGAACTCTCATACACTGCTGGTGGGATTGTAAAATGGTACAACCACTTTGGAAATCCATCTGGCGTTATCTTAAACAGTTAGAAATAGAACTACCATACAACCCAGAAATCCCACTCCTCGGAATATACCCTAAAGATACAAGAGCCTTCACACAAACAGATATATGCACACCCATGTTTATTGCAGCTCTGTTTACAATAGCAAAAAGCTGGAAGCAACCAAGATGTCTGTCAACGGATGAATGGGTAAATAAATTGTGGTATAGTCACACAATGGGATACTACACATCGATAAAGAACAGTGACGAATCTCTGAAACATTTCATAACATGGAGGAATCTGGAAGGCATTATGCTGAGCGAAATTAGTCAGAGGCAAAAGGACAAATATTGTATAAGACCACTATTATAAGATCTTGAGGAATAGAAAAAACGGAGAAGAACACATACTTTTGTGGTTACAAAGGGGGGAGGGAGGGAGGGAGGGAGAGGGTTTTTTATTGATTAATCAGTAGATAAGAACTGCTTTGGGTGAAGGGAAAGACAACACTCAATACAAGGAAGGTCAGCCTAATTGGACTGGATTAAGAGCAAAGAGGTTTCCGGGATAAAATGAAAGCTTCAAAGGTCAGCGGAGCAGGGGCTGGGGTCTGGGGAACATGGTTTGAGGGGACTTCTAAGTCAATGGGCAAAATAATTCTATTATGAAAACATTCTGCATCCCACTTTGAATTGTGGCGCCTGGGGTCCTAAATGCCAACAAGCAGCCATCTGAGGTACATCAATTGGTCTCAACCCACCTGGAGCAAAGGCAAAGGAAGAACACCAAGGTCACATGACAACTAAGAACCCAAGAGACAGAAAGGGCCACATGAACCAGAGACCTACATTATCCTGAGACCGGAAGAACTAGTTGGTGCCCCGCCACAATCGATGTCTGCCCTGTTAGGGAGCACAAGAGACAACTCCTGAGGGAGCAGGAGACCAATGGGATACAGACCCCAAATTCTCATGAAAAGACCATACCTAATGGTATGATTGCGACTAGAGGAATCCCAGAGACAATTCTCCCCAGAACTTCTGATGCACAGGACAGGAACCATCCCCGAAGACAACTCATCAGGCATTAAAAAGACTGGTCAGGGGATGGGAGAGAGATGCTGATGAAGAGTGAGCTAATTAAATCAGGTGGACACTGGAGAGTGTGTTGGCAACTCTTGACTGGAGGGGGGATGGGAAGATAGAGAGAGAGGGAAGATGGCAAAATTGTCACGAAAGGAGAGACTGAAAGGGCTGACTCAATCGGGTGAGAGCAAGTGGGAAAAGGAAGTAAGATGTATGTAAACCTACATGTGACAGACTGATTGGAATGGTAAATGTTCACTTGAAGCTTAATAAAAATTAATTAAAAAAAAAAAAGATTATAAGCTAGGAAATCCTATGGGGCAGTTCTACTCTCTCCTGTAGGGTCCTATGAGTTGGAATCGACACAGTGGAAAAGGGTGCGGTACGGCACCAAGGGTTCAAAAGGCAAATTTAAGATCAGACTCTGTCTAGCTTGGATCATGCTTCAACTCCTAATAGGAGAAAGAGATGGAGTGATATTCCATGATTAACAACCTCACCAGGACCAAACTGAATACAAGTATTGTGCTTCATCCAAAAGGGATGCCAGAGAAAAACAATGTATCTGCTACAGTGATCTCATCCCATCCCCGCCAACCACACACTTCTTAGATGGACTGATAAATGGAGAGAAAGAATACAAGTGCTTTTTATCCCAGAGCCTGTATTAAGTAATTTACCTGTTATGTAAGGAATCATAAACAAAAAACTCTAGTGTCAAAAAATTTTATGTCTCTTCTGCTAAATTAGGAACCAGTAGTAAATTATTCTTTATTTAAGAGAACATATTAATGAGCTTTGATTCTGAATAAAAGGGTCCATAGAAAGGCTGGCATAGAAGAACTGGAAGGGAGGAAATTCTAAATTTATCTCTGCAATAAATTATTGGGAATTTGGAGTTTTGCTGCTGACAGCTTCAAGACATTGTTTTGAGGTCCTCAACTCAAGAAATGTGATGATTAGTAGAAAGGAATCTCTAGAATAAAATCTCTCAAGAATTGTTCCAAGGACCATCTACGTCAAATTTACCCAGATTACTAAAAACCAAAAAATCAAACCCATTGCCGTCAAGTTGATTCTGATTTATAATGATTCTGTAGGACAGAGTAGAACTGCCCCAGAGGGTTCCCAAGGCTGTAAATCCTTACTGAAGCCGACTACCACATCTTTTTTTCTGCAGAGCTGCTGGTTAGTTTGAACTGCCAGCCTTTTGGTTAGCGGCTGAGCTCTTAACCACTATACCACCAGGGTGCCTATCCTGGATTACCAGTTATAACCAAAAAAAAAAAAAAAAGTGTCTTAATGCCAGACCTTCTGATTTAGAATCTCAGTATGCAAGACTTGTGGTATTTTATTGATTATTTTCTTTCTTGTGATTACATGATTATGGGAGCTAACTCTGTCATGGGTTATTAGATATACTCACCCTGGAAGAGATAAAAGCTGAGCTTGATTTCTTTGAGGGAATACACACACCTGAAGCGATGTCTAGTTACACCATTAAAATTATGATAGTTCTTGACACTATTGCATCCCTCAACAATAATAAATGAATTCTGTTTAAAGAGACTATACAGTAGTTAATGAGTTACATTAAGACTTTATCTCCAAATATTGATTTTAATATTTTTACCAAAAGAAAATTTTAATCTCCTTTACAGAAATAAATGATACCTATTTATTTAGGAATGCTATTTATGTTTAGCCTAGATACAAATATTTCCTAAGCAAATTTATCTTCAATTTTATATTACATACCAGAAAGGAAACACTAGATTTAACAACATAGTCTGCAAAGCATTTAGTCCAGAAAAACTTGATGGCTTTTAGATTCTCCACTTTTAAGGAAACAGAGAAAAAAAGAGTAAGTTGGAGAATCCCTCCAAATCAAATAGTTAAAGTCAGACTTCTTTGGAAAGGAGGCTCATCACCACCAGATCTTGGATCTGCTTGGTCCTCACTCCATAAACAATGGGGCTAAGAGAAGGGGGGATGATCACATATAAATTAACCAAGTGGATGTGAATATAATGGGTGACATTGCAACCAAATCGACGGGTCATAAAGGAGAAAAATTCTGGAGTGAAGAAAGCTAAAATGACACACACATGGGAGCCACAGGTATTGAGAGCCTTATGCCTGGCATCCAAGAAAGGGAGCTTGAAGACAATGTGCAGAGTCTTCACATAGGAGATCCAAAAAAAAAAAAAAAACCCACTGCCGTGGAGTATATTCTGACTCATAGCGACCCTATAGGACAGAGTAGAACTGCCCCATAGAGTTTCCAAGTGCTCTCTATGGGATTCTATTGGTGGATTCGAACTGCCAGCCTTTTGGTTAGCAGTGGTAGCACTTACCCACTACACCACCAGAGTTTGATAGAAATAAAAATAACACTAAAAGGAATCATAGGAATAAGGATTAATCCAAATAATATGTCGATTCTTATACTGACACAAGCCAAATGGGTAATTTCCATGTGCTCACAATAGGTGTGGGGGATAATATAATGTCCACAGAATGAAAGCCTCAGAAGGAGAAATATCAGTGGAATAAACAAAACGACATTTGTCAGAATCCCTGCTACACCAATGGTATCAATCATTTTGTTGTTGAGGATTGTGCTGTACCGGAGAGGGTGGCAGATGGCAACACAGTGGTCAAACATGGCTGCAAGCAGGAATGCTTCAATACCTGTAAACGTGTATAAAGAACATTTGAGCTAAGCAGCCACCAAAGGCAATCTTGCTTAGGCCAAACCAGAAGATGCCCAGCATTTTGGGAATGGTGGCAGTGGACAGGCCCAGGTCAGTCATAGACAACATGGCCAATAAATGGAACATAGGCTGGTGGAGGCTCTGCCCAGTCTAGATCACAAAAGATGATTGTATTTCCCAGAAGAGCAATCAGATACAGTGCACCAAATGGAAAGCCAAGTCAGAGATGTATATTTTCCAGTCCTGGGATTCCAATGGCAGGAAGGATAAGGGGTGAATCCGTGAACTACTGGCTGGGTCCATTCTGGCAGTAGTCTCTCTTGATCACACTCATTTGAAGGAATCTTTAGTTTCATATAAGGCTCCCCAATACCTCATCAATCCTGTCAGTTCAGAATAAGAACAAAAAAGATATAATTAGTGTATTTTTCTTAGAGTCCAGAAGAGAGATGAAATTTCCTCCTATTTCCCTTCTTCTCTTTACTTCTCATCGATATACATGGCAAATTAAGGAGAATATTACTTAAGGAATGAAAGGATATTTAAACATTGGACCAAGTTACCTAAGTTAATTGTAATGAAAACATAGGCCAAGAGTTTGATACAGCGTTCTATGTTAGGCCTTAATTTTTTTGAAATGTTTAGTTACAAATTAGGAGAAGACGCTGTATCCCGCTGATACTTGATTATAGGCTGAAATCTTAGTCACATATTGTAGATTTCAGAAGCATCCTTTAAACATTATGTGCTTGACTAGAAATATGAGTCAAATATATGTCTCTCACCATTTCTACTTATGTCAATTAGGCCTTTTTTTTTTTTTTTTTTTGCATTGCTCAATATGGCCTACCCCTTTTCCTTCACCTACTTGTAATAACTTTTTTTTTAATCTAAGTATTTTGTTATTTTCCTTAACTTTAATTTTTTGGATGTTTTTCATCAATAAGTCAAGATATTTGCCTTTTCCATTGAAGCAAGAACTCATCCCTTATCAGATCACTGAATTCACAAAATTCTATACAATGTAATCTATCTTAGCTCCGAAATAACCATTATTTGGATATATTGCCAAACACTTAAAGTGCTGATGGAATCCTTCAGGCCCCACATTTTTCTCCCTATTCCTGGCAACAAGGAATGCTTGTAGCGCAGTAGCTAAATTGCTTGACTGTTACCTGAAAGGTCAGCGGTTCCAGCATTCTCCTTCTGTAAAGATAACAGCCTTGGAAACCTTATGGGGTTGTTCTACCCTGTCCTCTGGGATCACTATGAGTCAGCATTGACTAGACGGTGGTGGGTATTCCTGGCAACAGACACCATAGACTTACTTTATTTTTAAACAATTCAAATTATTTAGTATTTTGTTCCTAATCTGAAAACCATGATTATTATTATTTCTCCTTCCATCATCCTTGTCATCTGTTGTTGTTAGGTGTCGTCGAGTCAGTTCCAACTCATAGTGACCCTAGGTACAACAGGTCCTAGGTACAACACTGCCCGGTCCTATACCATTCTCACAATTGTTGTTATGCTTGAGCCTATTGTTGCAACCTCTGTTTCAATCCATCTCATTTTCACTGACCCTCTACTTTACCAAGCATGATGTCCTTCTCCAGGGACTGGTCCCTCCTGATAACACGTCCAAAGTATGTGAGTCAAAGTCTAGTCATCCTTGCTTCTAATGAGCATTGTGGTTGTACTTCGTCCAACACAGGTTTGTTTGTTCTGCTGGTAGTCCATGGTATATTCACTATTCTTCACCAACACCATAATTTAAAGGCATCGATTCTTTGGTCTTCCTTATTCATTGTCCAGGTCTCACATGTATACAAGGTGGTTGAAAACATAATGGCTTGGGTCAAACACACCTTAGTTCTTGAAGTGACATCTTTGCTTTTTAACACTTTGAAGAGGTATTTTGAAGCAGATTTGCCCAATGCAATATGTCATCTGATTTCTTGACTGCTGCTTCCTTGTCACTTAGAAGATAACAATTTTAAAAGAAATAATAGAGCTGTATAATTTTAAATATTATTTATTTTACAAGAAAATTCCAGGTATATTATATATATTGCTACTCATTTAAACACTGTCTTAGTCATCTAGTGCTGCTATAACAGAAATACCACAAGTGGATGGGTTTAATAAAGAGAAATTTATTTTCTCAGTCTAGTAGGCTAGAAGTCCAAATTTAGGGCATTAGCTCCAGGGAAAGGCTTCCTCTCTGTGTTGGCTCTGGAGGAAGGTCCTTCTCGTCAATCTTCCCCTGGACTAGGAGCTTCTCCATGCAGGAACCCTGGGTCCAAAGGAGACAATCTGCTCCTGGTGCTTCTTTCTTGGTAGTATGAGTTCCCTCACTCACTCTCTGCTCACTTCCCTTTCCTTTTATCTCTTGTAAGATAAAGGGTGATGCAGACCACAGTCCAGGGAAACTCCCTTTATATTTGATCAGGGATGTGGCCTTAGTAAGGTGTTATAATGCCACTCTAATCCTCTTTAACATAAAATTACAATCACAAAATAGAGGACAACCACACAATACTGAAAATCATGACCTGACCAAGTTGACACATATTTTGGGGGGATACAATTCAATCCATGACAAACACCATGAGAAAACAGGACAGATTCTGATTCCTAAATAAATGAGCTTCATTTGCCTGGGTCATATGTGCATGTCTCCATCCTCAAAATGAAGCTGCCCTGTCAGTCACCCAGTTCTCTGAACACCTGATATTGCTAGGATTCTGTCACTGGACTTCTGTTTAATCTCAAGTGTTTAGCCTTTTATTCAGTTCCTTGAGCTGAATTACCATCATGATTAGCACCTCTATGTTTCCTCTAAATTCACTGTTTCTCATTTTCTATTTCTTCTTGCATATTTTACTAACTTAGTCAGTCTGGATTCACCTATCTAGGAGGTGGGACCAAAATGGCAGAATAGATAGATACTTCCTGTCATCCCCCTTAAAACAAAGACCTGAAAAATCAAGTGAATCAATTATATATGACAATCTAGGAATGCTAATCATCAAAGATACAGCTGAAGAATCGGCCTGAGTGGCAGGTGAAAGGACAGACAACTGTAGTGGAGAAGTACAGATAGCAAGATCTCCAGGGTCCTTCTAGCTGAGTCTGCACAATGCAAGCACAACATCCAAAGACAAACCCCATCACATTGGATGGATCCAAGCAGCAATGAATCTGCAAGCACCACCATAACCAAGTAGGAGCAATATCAGACCTACAAAAGTTAAGTGCAAACTTCTAACCTACCACACATAGGAGCAAAATAGCTATCCTCCTCCCAGAGTTTCACAGCACATGAGTGCTTCCTTCCCTCCACCCACCCTCCACCCTTCTCCATTCTGACACCAGTTCAGCAGGTGTCTTGCCCCTAAGTCAGGAATGCAGGACTCTCTATGCCCATACCAGTCTCGTGGCTTTTTTAAAATGCCACACTTCCTAAGCCAGGAACTCAGGGCAGGTCAGGAGGCCCTGCCCTTTTGCCCAGCCATTGATATAAGGGGTCCACAGGCTTCCAGTGCCTTTTACCCCTGCCCAGACCTGCGTGGGCTGAGTTAACAATCATGCACTCATTAGCATAAAACAGCAGGTATTACACCTGAAGCCCATTTGCAATGGCAGCATCCAAGGAGAAGCTGCAGATTCATGGCTTTTTGACATCACCCTGCCCTTTAAGCAGGGGACTTATCCACTCACACCAGGGGCCTGAGGGCTGGTGGTAACATCCACTCCATCTAGCCACCCATGACAGGGATCTGAAAATAAGTGGTGCTTCCCAGTTCCTCCAGCCAACAGCACTGGGTGTCCAAGGACTGGCTGCAATACCCCCTCACTACGTGCTGTAGGGAACAGTGACACATCCTCCGCTAAGGCATCCAGGGCAGCCACTAGCCCCCTGCCCTACTCCACACATAACCCCATACTGCAGCCTGATACCTATGCCTGCTCTGACCACCCCTCACAGCCATGCCTGTCTAAGGTTTTAGGTGAGAGTCTGCACCATACATTTGGTGACCAATGACCTGGACACCTGTGCTGCACAAGAAAAGTGAACAGACTCCTGAGCTCACACACCTAGCAACTGCTCTGACCACCTGGTGACAGGACCTGAGATCTCCAAAGACACCAATAGCCAAAGTAGCTCACTTGCCCAGCCTACTTGGTCATATCAAATCAAATCAAATCAAAACAAAACAAAAAGTTTCAATGCAGTAAGCAAACAAACAATAAATAAATATAATAACTTCTTGATGCCTTGTAGACAACAGTCAATGTCACATCACATAAAGAAGCAGGACAAGATGACTCCAGCAAACGACCAAAATAAAGAAGCAGGAAACCTTCATGAGGAAGATAAGGCAATGGAACTATCTAAGATAGAATTCAAAAGACTAGTATACAGAGCTCTCCATGAAACGTGGAAGGAGATCAGGCAAAACTCAGACCAAGCCAAGAAACACACAGACAAAGTAAGAGAGGAAAGTGGGAAAATAATACAAGAACAAAAGGGCAAAATTAACAGACTGATAGAATCTACACAGAGACAGCAAGTACAAATCCAAAAAACTTACAATATAATTTCAGAATTTGACAACTCAATAGAAGGTCATAGGGAAAGAACTGAGGCAATGAAAGTCATAATTAATGAGATTAAAGCTAAATCCCTTGACACCAATTTATTTGAGGAAAAATCAGGAAAAAAGAATTAAAAAAATGATGAAAAAGTAAGAATTATGTGGGACACTATCAAGAGGAAAAATCTATGAGTGATTGGAATACCAGACCAAGGGGAAAAAACACAAAACACAGACAGAATTGCTAAAGATTTGCTGGCAGAAAACTTCCCTGATATCATGAAAGACAAGAAGATATCTATCAAAAGCTTAACAAACCCCATACAGGGTAGGCTCCATAAGGAAGTCACCAAGACAGATCATAATCAAACTTGCCAAAACCAAAGACAAAGATAGAGTCTTGAAAGCAGCTACAGATAAACAAAACGTCACCTACAAAGGAGAGTCATTAATCAATTGGCAGAAACCATTCAGGCAAGAAAGCAATGGGATGACATATATAAAGCCTTGAAGGAAAAAAATTGCCTGCCAAGAATTATATACCCAGAAAAACTGTCTCTCAAATACAATGGTTCGCCATTGTATTAGGTCATTTCCAGATAAATGAAGTTAACAGAATTTGTAAAAACCAAATCAAACTTACTAGAAATATTAAAGGGAGTCATTCAGGTAGAAAACCAACAATTTCAGCCAACCATCCAGACTAGAACACAGGACAGATCAACCAGTTATCAACCCAGATAGAGAATTTGCAAAAACAAACCAAAGCTAAAAGACTGAAAATAGGGAACCAGAGATGTCAATAAGTAAATGATGACAAAGTCAAACAAACAAGAGACAATAAAAAGTGTACTTAGGGAATTTCCATATTGAAAGGAAGTTAAGGTGATATCAAGAAATAAAAGATTGGTTTAAACTTAGAAAAATAAAGGCAAATTTCAAGAATACCAAAAAGGAAGCTAAGAAACCTACCCATCAAAATAAAAAAGAGTAAAAACATAGAGACTCAGCAATTGCAAAATTAGCAATAATGAAAAAGATGAAGAGAAAATACATAAAGAATAAGAACTTAGCATAGAAAATTAAGGGGAACAAAGAAAGTGTTAACACTACAAAAAAAAATGACAGCAGTAAATTCACACCCATCAATAACTACACTGAATGAAAATGGCTTCAGTATACCAATAAAGACACGGAGAGAAGCAGAATGGATTAAAAAAAAAAAAAAAAACGCCATTTGTGTATATGCTATCTATAAGAGACACACCTTAGACACAAAGACAAAAACAAACTAAAACTCAAAGGATGGGGGAAAAAATGCATTAAGCAAACAATTGAAAAGGAGCAGAAGTGCCAATATTAATGTCCAACAAAATAGATTTTAAAGAAAAATCCATGAAAAAGTATATGAAATGACACTATATAATGATTAAAGGGTCAACACACCACAATAACATAACCATAATATATATATGTGCACCCATTGACAGGGCACAAAATACATAAATCAAACTCTAAGAGCATGGAAGAGAGAAATAGACAGCTAGACAATAAAAGTAGGAGACTTCAAGGCACCACTTTCAATGAAGGACAGAACATCTAGAAAGGTACTCAATAAAGATATGGATGATCTAAATGCCACAATCCATCAATTTGACCTCATAGACATATACAGAATACTCCACCCAACAGCAGCAAAGAATACATTCTTTTCCAATGCACATGTAACATGCTTCAGAAAAGACCACATTTTAGACCACAAAGCAAGCCTTACCAGAATCCAAAGCATAAAAATGTAACAAAGGATCTTTTCTGTCTACAATGTCATACAAGTAGAAATCAATAACAGAAACAGCAAAGAAAAAAAAAATCAAATACATGGCAACTGAACGACAGCTTGTTTAAAAACTATTGGGTTATAGAAGAAATTAAGAATGGAATAAAGAATCAAATGAGAATGAAAATACATTACCAAAACCTTTGGAAAACAGCAAAAGCAGTGCTTAGAGGTCAATTTATAGCAATTAATGCTCATGTCAAAAAAAGAAGAAAGGACCAAAATCAAAACATTAACCTTACAACTTGAACAAATAGAGAGCAGCAAAAGAAGCCTTCAGGCACCAGAAGAAAGGAAATAATAAAGATTAGAGCAGAAATAAATGAAATAGAGAATAGAAAAAAATTGAAAGAGTCAACAAGACCAAAAGTTGATTCTTTGAAAAGATCAACAAAATCAACAAACCACTGGTCAAAGTGACAAAAGAAAAGTAGAAGAGGAAGCAAATTACCTGAATAAGAAATGAGACAGGTGATATCACAAAAGACCCAACTGAAATAAAAATGATAGTAACAGAATGCTATGAAAAACTGCACTCTGACAAATTTGAAAACATGGAGGATTTGGACAAATTCTAGAAAAACGCTACCTACTTAAACTAACAGAAACCAAGGTAAAAAAAAAAAAAAACTAAATAAACCCATAACAAAAGAAGAGATTAAAGAGCTAATAAAAAAACTTGCAACAAAGAAAAAAGTCCTGGCCTGTATGGCTTCACAGGAGAATTCTACCAAATAGTCAGAGAAGGGTTAACACTAATACCACCAAAGGTACTTCACACCACATAAAAGGAAGGAATACTCATGAACTCATTCTTTGAAGCAAGCATAACCCTGACACCAAAGCCAGCCAAAGACACCACAAAAAAAAAAGAAAGAAAATTACAGACCAATGTCCCTCATGAACATAGACAAAAAAATCCTCAACAAAATTCTAGCCAGTAGAATTCAACAGCATATCAAAAAAAATAATTCATCACGACCAAGTGGGATTCATGCCAGCTTTTTATGCAGGGATGGCGCTACATTAGAAAATCAATCAACGTAATCCATCACATAAATAAAACAAAAGATAAGATCCACTCGATCTTATCAATCAATACAGAAAAGGCATTTGACAATATTCAATACCCATTCCTGATAAAAAATTCTCAGCATAATAGGAATAGAAGGGAAATTCCTTGCCATAATAAAAGTCATTTATACAAAGCCAACAGAAACATCATTCTAAATGGACAGGGACTGAAAGCATTTCCCCTGAGAAAGGGAACCAGATAAGGATGGTGTTTATCACCACTTATTCAGCATTGTGCTGGAGGTCCTAGCCAGATCAATAAGGCAAGAAAAAGAAAAAAAGGGCATCCAGATTGATAAGAAAGAAGTAAAAGTAATCCTATTCACAGATTATACAATCTTATTACACAGAAAACCCCAAAGACTCCACAAGAAAACTACTGAAAGTATAGAAGATTTCAGCAAAGTAGTGGGATACAAGATAAACACATAGAAATCAGTCGGATTCCTCTATGCCAACAAAGAGAGCTTTGAAAAGGAAATCACCAAATCAACACCATTTACAATAGGCCCCAAGAAGATAAAGTACTTAGGAACAAATCTAACCAGAGATATAAAAGACTTATACAAAGGAAACTACAAAACACTACTGCGAGAAACCAAATGAGACCTACATATGTGGAAAAACATACCATGCTCGTGGATATGAAGACTCAACATTGTGAAAATGTCAGTTCTACCCAAAAAGATCTACGGATACGATGTAATCCCAAGTCAAATTTCAAAGGCATTTTTTAAAGAGATGAAGAATCAAATCACCAACTTTATATGGAAAGGGAAGAGGTCTCAGACAACTAAAGCTTTACGGAAGAAGAATAAAGTGTGAGGCCTCACACTACCCGATTTTAGAGACTATTATACTGCCACAGTAGTCAAAACAGCCTGGTACTGGTACAACAACAGACACATTGATCAATGGAACAGAATTGAGAATCCAGATGCAAATCCAACCACCCATGAGCAGCTGATATTTGGCAAAGGCCCAAAGTCCATTAAATGGGGAAAAGACAGTCTCTTTAACAAATGGTGCTGGCATAACCGGATATCTATCTGCAAAAAAATGAAACAGGACCCATGCGTCACACCGCATACAAAAGCTAACACAAAATTGATCAAAGAACTAAATTAAAAATCTAAAACGATAAAGATCATGGAAGAAAAAATAGAGACTCTCTAGGGGCCCTAATACATGGCATAAATAGTATATAAACCATAACTAACAATGCGCAAACACCAGAAAAGAAACTAGACAACTGGGAGCCGCCCAAAATCAAAACTTGTGCTCATCAGAAAACTTCACCAAAAGAGTAAAAAGAGAACCTACAAACTGGGAAAAAATAATTTTGGCTACAACATATCCTATCAGGCACTAATCTCTAAAATCTACAAGATACAGCAACACCTCAACAACAAAAAGACAAACAATCCAATTAAAAAAAAAATAGGCAAAGGATATGAACAAACTTCATCGAAGAAGACATTCAGGTGGCTAACAGACACATGAGGAAATATTTATGATCATTAGATATTAGAGAAATACAAATCAAAACTACAATGAGATACGATCTCACCCTAACAAGGCTGGCAGTAATCCAAAGAACACAAAATAACAAATGTTGGGGATGTTGTGGGGAGACTGGAACTCTTACCTGCTTCTGGTGGGAATGTAAAATGTTACAGCCACTTTGGAAAATGATGTGTCACTTTCTTAAAAAGCTAGAAATAGAAACGCCATATGAACCAGCAATCTCGCTCTTAAGAATATAAAAAGCTGTCCCACAAATAGACATATGCACACCCATGTTCATTGCAGCACTATTCACAACAGTAAAAAATGGAAGCAACCTAAATGCCCATCAACAGATGAATGGACATACAAATTATGGTACATACACAAAATGGAATATTATGCAATGTTTAAGAACAGTGATGAGTCTGTGAAACACTTCACAACATGGATGAACCTGGATGGCATTATGCTGAGTGAAATGTCAGTCATAAAATGACAAATATTTACGAGACCATTATTATAAGAATTCAAGAAAAGTTTTAAACACAGGAAAAAGCATTCTTTGATGGCTATGAGGGTGGGGAGGAAGGGAGAGGGGAAATCGCTAACTAGAAAGTAGACAAGGATCAACTTTGGTGAAGGGAAGGACCACACACAATACAGGGGAAGTCAGCACAACTGGATCAAAGTAAAAGCAAAGAAGTTTCCTAGACACATCCAAACACTTTGAGGGACAGTGTAGCTGAGACTGGGCCCTGGGAACCATAGTTTTGGGGGACATCTAGGTAAACCGGCATAACACAGTTTATAAAGAAAATGTTCTACATTCCACCTTGGTGAGTGGCGTCTGGGATATTAAAAGCTTATGAGGAGCCATCTAAGATACATCTACTGGTCCCATCCCACTTGGAGCAAAGGAGAATGAAGAAAACCAAAGACACAAGGAAAGTACTAGCCCAAAGGACTAAAGGACCAAATGAACCGGAGACTTCACCAGCCTGAAACCTGAAGAACTAGACGATGTCCGGCTACCACAAATGAGTGCCCTGACAGGGAACACAACAGAGAGTAATGGACAGAGCAGGAGAAAAATAAAGAACAGAATTCAAATTCACGTAAAAACCAAACTCAATGGTCTGACAGAGACTGGAGGAACCCCTGAAACTACAGGCGCTGGACTCTGTTTACCCAGAACTGAAACCATTCCTGAAGCCCACTCTTCAGATAAAGATTAAACAGGACTATAAAACAAAAAATAATACACGCGTGGAACATGCTTCTTAGTTCAGTCAAATATATGAGACCAAATGAGTAGTTCCTGTCCAAAAGCAGGATGAGAAGGCAGGAAGGGAAAGGAATGGGACGAATGGACACAGGGAATGGAGGGGTGAAAGAGGGAATGCTGTCACATTGTGGGGACTGCAACCAATGTCACAAAACAGTATGTGTGTAAATTTTTGAATGAGAAATTAACTTGAGCTGTAAACTTTCAACTAAAGCACAATGATAAAAATCTAAAAAATTTTTTTAAAAAGCATCTAGAAAAAGCATGACATCAAAAGGTCAAAGAACATACACATACGAAAACCAGCTGTTCAAGGACTTTTACATACTCTGACTTTTTGTGTAACAAACAATTGCATAGGAATAGTTTGTTGAATAGTAATTTTCCTTAAAGCTTTGTAAATATTAATTCATTTAATTCTCATAACAATCCTAATATTATACTCAGGATGCAGGAATGGGAAGGAAGGCATATAATTTTAGATGTGGCTCCTTTATCAGCAAGAACACACTTGCCCCAAATGCTAAATTAATATATTATTTGTACCAGGTCTTTACATGATTGGTTGACTAAAACATGGACTCTAAAATGTCCTTCCCTAATGAAGCTGAGTTATCAAACATTACTTATTGTTATGTGGAGAAATGAATCAAATGACATAGAGTTATCATATTATACTCTGACACACCCTTAAATATATCCCCAAAGATGACTTGAATCATAGAATTGGGTAGCACTAGTATCATGGAAAAGCATTGAAATTTCTGTCTACAAAAGGCTGGGATTAAGGTAGAAGATATTACCGTTGATACGCCACCCCAGATTCTTGTTGTTGTTGGAAATGATGTTTTATCACACTGGCAGAAGCCGAATAGAATTTTATAAAGCCAGAGGTAGATTAGGCGTGATTACAATAATATGCATCAGGTTTAAAGAACAGTGATTTGAGACCTGGTGGTGCAATGGTTGCCAAAAGGTTCGTGGTCCGAACCCACCAGCTGCTTGGCAGGAGAGAGATGTGGCAGTCTGCTTCTATGGAGATTCACAGCCTTGGAAGTCCTGTGGGGCAGTTCTGCCCTGTTCTTTAGGGTCAGTATGAGTCGGAATCGACTCCACGGCAATTGGGGTATTTTTTTATACCTAAAATAAGTGGATTGCTTGCTAAGGGACTACTTGATTTATAGTGTTAAAACTAGAGATTTTTCAAACAGACACGGTTTTGATTGTAATAAAAATTAATGGTTCTTCCTCCAATTCCCTGACATGAATTAGTTCAGAGATGCAGCACCTTTTAAGCGAAAGGGACGCGAGGTGATCTTGAGAAAGGCTTCTTCAACCACAAGGTAAATATGAGCATATTACAAATCTTAACGCCTATCTTTTCCCTGAAAGAACCATAGGCTCTTTACCAGATTGCCAGTTGGGGGCTCTAGGAAAAGAGAAATGCCCAAACAATTTCAGAAACTTTTAGACATTGCTATGAACTAATAACTTCTCCTCAGAATACAGAAAGGTAATGAAACCTACTGGGTGGGTTTAGAGTTTATGGGGATTAGGTAATAAATGAGGTTTGTCCCAAGACTTTCTGTTGTGAGCCCAGCATATACAAATCCCTTATACACACACACAAACACGTGTTTTTATTCAGAGGCAGTAAATGCGTGATTATATTAATGAAATATGGAGTAATTGGGTAATTATTCATTTGAACCCTTGCTCAGAAGATCCCAAGAAGAGAAGGGAATAGAAATCACACAATATTTCTGGGTATAAAGGATGGAGGAACGAGCACGGAATCCATAATTCTTATAAGGAAGATGACTCTTCGATCAGAGGTTTTCCTGACAAGGGAGACTATCAGTGGGTCTGTGATGTAACAAAGGAAGAAAAAAGGGCGGGCATTCAGAAAAGAGTTTAGTAAAAGTAGGTGATAATTACAACCTATCAGAAATGTGAAATAAAATATTATAGGTATATTTATTTATCTATAATTTATTCTTTTTATAGAAAAACCTACCTATTGGGCTGCCCCTTGGCATCAAGGAAATAGACTTAAATTTTTCTGGTGCTAGTCCATTTGCCAAAGTCTAAGCAATTCAATCTTTTATAAGGTCACCTTGATTTCAGTATATAGATAGAACTGATATCTATACATATATTAAAGTGCCTAAATAAATAGAATTGTTCATGGGGCAAAATAATTGATAGAGACTCTGAAACCTGTAATCAAAGCCTCAGGCCAGAGAACAAATTCTGGAGGTCTTCAAGAACATGAGCCAGTAGGATAGGAATTGCTGTAAAACAACCTCATTCTGCGTAATACCACCTAGAAGATTCTTATCCTTATAGAGAATGAACAACTACTGTTTTGGAACCAGAAATAGTATTCATTTTATATTCAGAAATATTTGGCAAGGAGGTGCCTCTCAATAAGATTAGAATTCTTTCCAGAGCCCCGAGCAAGTCTAGTTCAGGAATGGATGCTTACTCCTTTCATAGACTCAAGAATTTGTCTCTGAGGAAAATTTTGGAGAGAGTGTATTAAAAATCCCCAGATCACATGTTATTCAAGAGTTTTCATTGTGATAATTATATGCTGGAATATACCAACCCATTTAAGATCCATTCTCTGAACCTATACCATAGAGAAAGATAAAGAAAGAAAAAAAAAAAAAAGACAGAGAGAGAAATGGAGAGGGAGAGAGAGAAAGAAAGTCTAATCATCTGGAATAGAGAGAAATAGAGGATTATCTTCCTTTTTCCAAAAGAGGCCCTAATGTTACCAGGATACTAAAAGAATGACTGACCAGGAGAGTAAGTAAATGATAGAAAGATTTCTTCCGATAAGAATTGGAATTAATATAATGAAAGAAAGTGTATATCTTTTTATAAAACTCAATCTTTTTTAACTGCTGGGTGTTTTTATCCACAGTTTATATACTTAATGGTAAAATATTTTGGTCATATCAAAGATTGTAAACATGTATTAAACATGTGGCCATACTTGCACACTTCAGAATATAAAAAATTTCATTGTGTGTTATTAAGAAGATACATAAAACTATTTGTGTGCTGGATGTTTTCAACTATTTTTGCTATCCATCATTAATAACCATGAAATGAGAAATAGAAAAATATTTGATTTGGAGGGATTTTGAGAATGTAAATTTTTTAAGATCTTAATTACAAAAATCACTTCAAAATAACAAGTAACAAAGTACCATGATAAAATTCAGTGAATTAAGCTAAAAGAGAAAATTGAGAAAAACTCAGCAAAATGTAAAAAAAAAAAAAAATTGGGTGCTTATTAAACAATTCAGTTTTTTTTTAATTGTATAAAAGGAAGGTATGATTATTGAAAAGGAAAACTGATAAAACACTAAAATATGCAGAATCACCTGAAATTCTACCAGTACAGGTTAAATTCTACAAATCTACCAATTCATTTTAAGGAATTTAAAAAAAAAAAAAAACATAAATGGACAGGTACTGGGATTAGCTGACAGACTTTAATATTTTTTAAAAATTAATTCCATGACATGACATCTTAATTAAAGTCTATGAGGAATACAATAGCAGAGGAAGAGAACGTGAAGAAACACATAATCGCTCTTAAATGTTTTCTCCTAGAAGTTATACGCGTCACTTTACGAACATTTCATTTGCCAAAAGGGCTTCAAGGGACTGGAGATGTGCAACCCAACTTCATGACTTAGTGGTCTGAAAGAATATAACTCTTGATGTGCAGCTCCATTGTCATGGAAACTTGAAATGGCCAGTTCAGATGCTCTGTATCTAACATAAAAAAAAAAAAAACCATTGCGGTTGAGTCCATTCCAACTCATAGAGACCCTATAGGACAGAGTAGAAATCCCCCATAGAGTTTCCAAGGAATGGCTGGTAGATACAAACTGCCAACCTTTTTGTTAGCAGCCGTAGCTCTTAATTACTGTGCAACCAGGGCTCCATCTGTATCTAATTGTTGTTGTTGTTGTTAGGTGCTGTTGAGTCAGTTCCGACTCATAGTGACCCTATATGCACAACAACGAATCACTGCCTGATCCTGCACCATCCTTACAATCCTTGTTATGCTTGAACTCATAGTTGCAGCCACTGTGTCAATCCACAGTGTTGTTGCGGGTCTTCCTCTTTTCTGCTGACCCTGTACTTTGCCAAGCATGATGTCCTTCTCCAAGGACTGATCCCTCCTGATAGCATGTCTAAAGTATGTAAGAGGCAGTCTCACCACCCTTGCTTCTGAGGAGCATTCTGGTTGTACTTCCTTGCAAGATAGATTTGTTTGTTCTTTTGGCAGTCCATGGTACATTTATTATTCCTCACCAACACCGTAATGCAAAGGTGTCAACTCTTCTTCAGTCTTCCTTATTCATTGTCCAGCTTTCACATGCATATGATGAAACTGAAAATACCACGGCTTGGGTCAGGCACACCTTAGCCTTCAAGGTGACATATTTACTCTTCAACACTTTAAAGAGGTCCTTTGCAGCAGATTTACCCAATGCAATGTGTTTTTTGATTTCTTGACTGCTGCTTCCATGGCTGTTGATTGTGGATCCAAGTAAAATGAAATCCTTGACAACTTCAATCTTTTCTCTGTTTCTCATGATGTTGCTCATTGGTCCAGTTGTGAGGATTTTTGTTTTCTTTATGTTGAGGTGCAATCCATACTGAAGGCTGTGGTCCTTGATCTTCATTTGTAAGTCTTGTCTTTTCAGTGACCTCTTGCTTTCTTTATGTATGATGTCCTTGATGTCATTCCACAACTCGTCTGGTCTTCAGTCACTAGTGTTCAATGCATCAAATCTATTCTTGAGATGGTCTCTAAATTCAGATAGGATGTACTCAAGGTCATATTTTGGCTCTTGTGGACTTGCTCTGATTTTCTTCAGTTTCAGCTTGAGCTTGCATATGAGCAATTGATGGTCTGTTCCACAGTTGGCCCCTGGCCTTGTTCTGACTGATGATATTGAGCTTTTCCCTTGTCTCTTTCCACAGATGTAGTCAGTTTGATTTCAGTGTGTTCCATCTGGTGAGGTCCATGTGTACAGTCGCCGTTTATGTTGGTGAAAGAAGGTATTTGCAATGAAGAAGTAGTTGGTCTTGCAAAATTCTATCACTCGATCTCCGGCATTGTTTCTATCCCCAAGGCCATATTTTCCAACTACCGATCCTTCTTCTTTGTTCCCAACTTTTGCATTCCAATCGCCAGTAATTATCAATGCATATTGATTACATGTTTGATCAATTTCAGACTGCAGAAGCTGATAAAAATTTCTATTTCTTCATCTTTGGCCCTAGTGGTTGGTGCATAAATTTGAATAATAGTCCTATTAACTGGTCTTCCTTGTAGGCATATGGATATTATCCTATCACTGACAGCGTTGTACTTCAGGATAGATCTCGAAACGTTCTTTTTGAAGATGAATGCAACAGCATTGCTCTTCAAGTTGTCATTCCCAGCAGAGTAGACTATATGATTGTCCAATTCAAAATGGCTAATACCAGTCCATTTCAGCTCACTAATGCCTAGGATATCGATGTTTATGCGTTGCATTCCATTTTTGATGATTTCCAGTTTTCCTGGATTCATACTTTGTACTTTCTAAGTTCCAATCATTAATGGATATTTTCAGCTTCTTCTCATTTTGAGTCATGCCAGATCAGCAAATGAAGGTCCCGAAAGCTGTACTCCATCCAGGTCATTAAGGTCAACTCTACTTTGAGGAGACAGCTCCTCCCCAGTCATCTTTTGAGTGCCTTCCAACCTGGGGTGCTCATCTTCCAGCACTATATCAGACAGTGTTCTGCTGCTATTCATAAGATTTTTCACTGGCTAATGTTTCTCAGAAGTAGACTGTCAGGTCCTTCTTCCTAGTCTGTCTTAGCTGAAAGCTGTCCTCCGTGGGTGTCCCTGCTGGTATCTGAATACCGGTGTCATAACTTCCAGCATCACAGCAACACGCAAGCCCCCACAGTACGACAAACTGACAGACACATCGGGGTAGGAGTATATAGCAAGTTTTATATAAATTTTTATATGACAGGCTGATGTGTAAAATTTCACTTAATGCACACACACACACAAAAATTAAAAGCACTTAAAAAGAAATCAAAGACAAATTGCATTGGGCATGTGCTGTAATAGAACCTTTTCAGGTGTTAAAAAGCAAAGTTGTCACTTTGAGGACCAAAGGGAGCTTGACCCAAAAACCCATCGCTGTCGAGTAGATTCAGACTCATAGTTACCTTATAGGACAGAGTAGAACCACTCCATACGGTTTCCAAGGAATAGCTGGTGGATTTGAACTGCTGACTTTTTGGTTAGCAGCCGAATGCTTAACCACTGCGACACCAGGGCTCCATAATTTAGAAGTATTAGCCTCTTGTAATTTTTTTATGTCTCCTTGAGTTCATAATCAATATAAAATAATTGTGACTCCATAGAACTTCAATTTGTTGCTTAAATTTAATGGAAATTCAGGTAGAACTCAAGTATGATTTTTTTTGTTTTTAAAGTTATATGCGTTTTGTCAAATGTAAGGAAGTTTTCTTTTGTGTTTAAAAGTTTTAGTTGATACCAATGATTTTTATGTAAATTAAATATATATTTGTGTCAAATATATATGCTTGTCATTCTAATCTTCCTACCTCATAATTAATTCTTCTTTTATATTTTCTCCTTTCCTCTCATTGTTTCACCTTCGGTAGTTTTTTAACTCCCAGTTCCCCAATTAATTCTCTCTTCATCTGTGCCGTATTGGTTACCAATGATTCTCGAAGTTACTTTTTTTGTTTTGGGAATCTTGGATCTAGAATCTATTATTCTTGACCCTTTGACTTAATGTTTATTCAACGAACCTTTACCAAGAGTCTCTTAGGTATCATTATGAAATGCACGTTTTTGTCTCTGTTTTGTGAATGATTTTGCTTTGTTTTGCTATGTTTTATTTGCAAAGTTTTCTGACTGGAAAATTCCATCTTCTCAAGTGTGACCACCTTAGAGCTCAGAGCTTATTTCTTTCCTGTTTCCTGATCACAGACCTTAGGCCCTACAAATGTGAAGAGCCTGAGAAAAAAGAGGCACTCAATGTGTAGGATCAAACAAGAAAAGCCAACCATAGAAGCTAAAGATAAGGCACAGAATCAAATTCAGAGATCAGGACGGAATTCTAGGAACATAAACCACATGCATTCTCCCACCTCTCAGGAGGCATGTCATCTGTTTACTCACTACGTCAGCAGTTGCTATGAAGAGGCTTTCTCTGGCACTTCCTTCTCTACTTCTGCTCCTCTGGACCAACTGCCTGTATCCAGGTTTTTGTTGTTCAGAGAGATCCTTGCCTTTGCTTGCCATCCCTGGAGTCTGGGTGTCTTAGTCATCTAGTGCTGCTATAACAGAAATACCACAAGTAGTTCGCTTTAACAAAGAGAAATTTATTTTCTCACAGTTTATTAGGCTAGAAGCCCAAATTTAGGGCATGAACTCCAGGGGAAGGCTTTCTCTGTCGGCTCTGGAGGAAGGTCCAATCTTCCCCTGGACTAGGAGCTTCTCCATGCAGAAACCCCAGGTCTAAAGGACGTGCTCTGCTCCTGGAGCTGGTATGAGGTTCCCAACTCTCTGCTCGCCTCCCTTTCTTTTATCTCTTGTATGATGAAAGGTTACCTGAGCAAGGGGATTACCTTCCACCCTCATCCTCTTTAACCACAAGCAGAATTATGATTCAAAACACATAGGAAAATCACAAAATGGAGGACAACCACATAATATTGGGAATCATGGCCTAACCAAGTTGGCACATATTTTGGGGGGACACAATTCAATCCATGACAATGAGTTTTAGAAAATTAGATCCTTTAGATACCCTGGTTATGTGCTGCTCTTGAGGCCCTCCCCAGTCTATTCCAAGAATCCTCCAGGGCCTAATTTTTACACTGCAATGAGGAAAGGGCCCCATTGCTCTCAGGATTTATCCAAATCATTTCTGGGAGCAGATCCATTCAGACTGGGTCCCAGAGAATCCCCACCAGATAGACAGCTTTCCAATCAGGCTCCCCAGTGTAATACATTCCTCTTTGTTGAATAATATTCATAATTATAGGAAGATTCTAAAGTCTATCCCACTCAAAATATATCTTTTCTTTCCAGAGTTTGCCTGTGTCTTAGAATCTCTGAAAACATCTTTAAGCAGCAAAATCTAGTGTTCTAGTTCCATATAACCATAAGCCCTAAACATAATGACATAAAACAACTCTTTTATTGCTTTCATAGATTCTTTGGGTCAAAAATTGAAAAAGGGCACAGTATGGATGGCTTGCTTTTACTGCACAATATTTGTAGCCTCAGCTTGGAGGACTCAAACAGTTGAGGCTGATCAAATGGGTGGAGGCTGGAATATTTTAAATGTCTCATCTTGGGTGGCATCAACAGTCAGGGACATTTTGATTTTCTGCCTTACCTAGTCACTTATTTCCTAGGAAATTTCATTGTAGTTTTAATATGCATATTTTGATTAGTGAGGTTGACAATTTCACAATTTTCTTGATCTTTTTTTTTTTTTTTTCCTAGTGAGAGGTGAAAGCAGAATCACAGCTCAGGAGTATTGAGAACAAAACCCCTGTGCTTTCCTAAAGTCTTCATGGTCTCCTACTGCTGGAGTTACTTGGTTGACCTATCTTCACCCAGGCTAAGTAGTCTCTGGAAGCCCAGTCTGAGCTCCTGCATCCTGAGTGCATAGACCATGGGGTTGAGTGCAGGAGGGATGACATTGTGCAGCACGTTGAGGAGCACAGGGATGAGGAGAACTTTTTTCTCTGATAGATGTGTGACAGACAGCACGATGATACCTGAGTAGAAGAAGAGGATGAGGATGAGGTGAGAGCTGCAGGTGTTCAGAGCTTTGGACATTGCTTCTGCTGAGTTTAGCCTCAGCACAGAGCGGAGGATTAGAGCATAGGAAGAAAACACCAGAGCCATATCACTCCCAACCAGGATCCATGCTAAGACCAGTTGATAAAATTTGTTCACAGTAATGTCATCACAAGCTAGGCTGATAACTCTCAAGTTAGAGCAGAGGCAGTGCTCAATCTCATTCCTGGAGCAGTAGTGTCGCCGAGCGGCCAGGACAGGCACTGGGATGGTCAACAGGGCACTCCTGAGCACCATGAACCCTGTGACTTTGACCACAAAAGCTTCAGTAACTATGGAGGGGTATCGAAGCGGGTGACAGATGGCTACATATCTGTCCACTGCCATGCAGAGAAAGATGCCAGATTCCATGCAGAAGAAGCAGTGGATGGCATAGATTTGAGCAAAACACTCAGGGAAGCTGATGGCCTTGGAGTCAAACCAGAAGATGGCTAGAATCTTGGGCATGACAGTGGTGGCCAGACCAATATCTACTGTTGCCAATATTCCCAGAAAATAGTACATGGGCTCATGTAGTGTGGGCTCATGTTGGATGGTGATCATGATGAGGAGATTGGCACCAAGAGCTAAGAGGTAGAGCAGAGCCAGGGGCAGGGCGAGCCAGTGCTGCCGATTGTGAATGCCTGGGAGACCCATCAGGATGAACTGGGAAACCTGAGGGCCGGAACTGTTGGTGGAGGTGAACATGGCACAGGTGCTCTACTCTCAGTTTCTGTCCTTAAAACTGAAAGAGGAAGAAAGTTGTGTTTGAAAGCACAGCTTAAGACCCTGATTAGAGACCATCCTCTAATGACCCAGTTCCTTTTGTTCGTGACTGACTCTAAAATTTTCTTTGAGACATTCCACAGAGAAGCAGCAAAGAAAGCCCATATAAGTTTTAAATAGAAAGGTAGAAATAGGTATTTGTCATCTTCACCCATATGTCTAATAAACCAAACCAAAACCAAACCCACTGCCATTGAGTCAATTCCGACTCATAGTGACCCTATAGAACAGAGTAGAACTGCCCCATAGAGTTTCCAAGGAGCACCTGGTGGATTCGAACTGCAGACCTCTTGGTTAGCAGCCATAGCACTTAACCACTACAGCACCAGGGTTTCCATATGTCTAATAAGCAGGTCCAAATCTATCAACAATAATTTTACTACTAACAGATAGCAAATACTAATATTTGGTTTATACTTCTGTTTTTCTGGTTTATTTTTAAGCAGTTTATGTCATTATATAGAGATACATTTGTATTTTACCTTTGTATCTAAACAGTATGTTCTAAGATAGAAAGTAAGTACTCAGCAAAAAATTGTTGAATGGACGAGTAAATGAATGGAAGACTTACCAATATCATTAAAAATTAGTTGTAATCTTAATTTTAATGGCTGTCTTATATTTTTATTTCTTTATTCTATAATTTACTGACCAATATGATGCTATTATTTTTGCCAGCTATTCACATTATTTACTTTGAATAGAATTTCAAGTGATACAAAACTCATATATATAGATGGCATAACCATATTTAACTTTTATTTTTAATAGTATTTCAATTGTAAGATGTAATATATACACATGGTAAAAATTCAAATAAAATGAAAAATTACAAACAATGGAAAGATCGCCCACGCTTGAACCTCCTAAGTCCTTTTTCTTTTCACCAGAAGCATCCAGTAATATCAGTTTTTTGAGGATCCTTCCAGAGATAGCTTTTGCATGGACAAGAATATATGTGTATATTTCCCCATACAAGACAAAAACAAATGTTAGCATATTAATTATATCCTTGTTTTCTTTCCTTTCCTTTCTTTTTTAACTGAATTATCTTAGAGTGGGTTCCACATTATCATGTATAGGTATGCCTGATTGTTGTGTTGCAAGATTTTCTACATATGGTAGGGGAGATTCTTACTAATAACTTCAAATAATTGTTTTTTAAATAAAAAAGACTGGTTGCAGTTTTTTTGGATATTATGTTAAACATATAAACCAATTATGGTCTTTACACTATTGACTCTTTCCATTACACCATTATCTCCATTTAGAAATCTCATGCATTTTCCTTGACATCATATGAGTCTTACAATTAAAAAATATATATATATATTATTTCTAGATATTTAAAACATTTTTTCCATTGTTACTTTTCCCCTCTTTATATTTTCTAGCTAGTTATTGTTGCTTAAGAAATTCTCTGATAATTATTTTTAAAGCATACTCCAAAATATAGTTTTTTATAGTACTACTTGCCAAAGCTAAGAGCTTTTCAGTAAGTTCTCCTTGGATTTTTTCTTTTTTTAGTAAAACATCTTACTTACCATTACAATAACTTTGAGTCCTTATTTTACATCTTCTTAAAATGTTTAGAATTTTCAAAACAATATAAAAGAACTGTGAGAGTCAGCATCCTTATTTGGCTCTGAACTTTAAGGAGGCTCTAAAGTTCTGTCTTAAGTGTGGTATTGGCTACTGCTTTTTTGATAAATCATCTTTATGAATTTAGGTAATTTGACATGAACGTCTAGCTCCCAATTGAAAATAAAATCAGAAATGAGTAAGTTCGATGAGTATTTCTTTTCAGGAGTCTTGGGTCCACAATGTAAAATGAAAGCTCTTCTGATTTCCTCAGTCCCTTGGAGCCCTGGTGGTGCAGTGGTTAGGAGCCCGACTGTTAACCAGAAGGTTGACAGTTCGAATTCGCCAGCCCCTACTTGGAAACTTTTCGGGGCAGTTCTACTCTTGTCTATAGGGTCACTGTGAGTCAGAATCCACTGGATGTCAACGGTTTTGGTTTGGTTTTTAGTTCAGCATTTACAGCGCCTCCTCTGGGTCAGATCTCATGAGTTGGGGGTTTAGCTGCACTTTCCGATGGTAGGGACTTCCATTCTTAAATGTCCAGAGAAGAGGTCATTCTCTTTCTTATCATTTGTTCTCCAGTCCTCAGGTCTTTGTCTCTGCACAGGTGAAGATCTTGAGGGAAAATAGAGCCGGAGTAGGAAGAATCAAACAAAGGAAGCACACTGAGAAAACCAAGGATGGAGGAGAGAGGCAAAGACAATCAGGACAGAGATCTAGAAACACAGAACAAGGAAACTGCCTCCTCCCCCTCACCTTTGGCCCCTTGGTTACTCCCCACAGAAATGTCCAGGAGAGATCCTTTCCAAACGGAACCGTCTTCTGTAGCTGCTTCTGTTCTATTGGCTATAACTCTTTTATGTTTTTGTTGCTGAGAGAACATGTCCGCCTCTCCCCTGGGGCCTGGGCTATTGTACAAATTGGAGCCCTGAGATGACCTGGACCTTCTTTGCTACTTCCTAGATCCTCCATGAGCCTCTCTCTAATCTTTCTCCTGAATGCACAAGCCTTGGTGATTTTACACTGCAGCCCCAAATGGATTCCATTGATCTTAGAGGTGCACCAAGCTCAGCTTAGGCAACAGAGTACTCAGCCCCCAGTCTCATGGGAAGCACTGTTAGATGGGCAGCTCTGTGGTGCTGAAGGTTTAGGAAGAGGTGTCCCTCCTCCTGTTTTAGTCCCTGAATGCCTGCCCTTCCCACTCTAACACCCAGGCTTCCCTTCAGCCTCTTTAGGGAATATAATGCAGCAGTTGTACCTCTTCTGCTTTATGTTTTTCTCATCTATATAAAAAATGCAGAAGCCTCCTTGGCTAAATATCTTCTGTTTGCTCCTCCAGATCTATTTCTCAGAGATGTTAAAGTCTATGAGCTCTCCTGCCCTCTGGGAGGTAGAAAGGCTGGTGGTCTGGGGAGAGGCACCTCAAATGAAAGCCTAGTGATCTGCTTCTAAAAGGTCACATCCTTGAAAACCTGATGGAGTGCAGTTCCATTCTGCACACTAGAAGTCACCATGAGTCACAGCTGATTTGACGGCAACAACAGCAGATTCCAATGAAAATGTCAGCAGTTCTAATTCACCATCTGCTCCTTGGATACCCTATGGGGTAGTTGTACTCTGTCCTATAGGGTCGCTATGCGTTGGAATTGATTCGTTGGCAATTGGTTTCATTTTTTTTGGAATAACAACAACAGGATATAACAAAGTTACAAACCAAAAATACAGTCAAATTGGCATTTTTTTTTATTTAATAACTTTTATTAAGCTTCAAGTGAACGTTTACAAATCCAATCAGTCTGTCACATATAAGTTTACATACATCTCACTCCCTACTCCCGCTTGTTCTCCCCCTCTTGAGTCAGCCCTTCCAGTCTCTCCTTTCTTCACAATTTTGCCGGCTTCCCTCTCTCTCTATCCTCCCATCCCCCCTCCAGACAAGAGTTGCCAACACAATCTCAAGTGTCCACCTGATATAATTAGCTCACTCTTCATCAGCGTCTCTCTCCCACCCGCTGACCAGTCCCTTTCATTTCTGATGAGTTGTCTTCAGGGATGGTTCCTGTCCTGTGTCAACTGAAGGTCTGGGGAGCATTGCCGCCAGGATTCCTCCAGTCTCAGTCAGACCATTAAGTTTGGTCTTTTTATGAGAATTTGGGGTCTGTATCCCACTGATCTCCTGCTCCCTCAGGGGTCCTCTGCTGTGCTCACTGTCAGGGCAGTCATCGATTGTGGCCGGGCACCAACTAGTTCTTCTGGTCTCAGGATGATGTAGGTCTCTGGTTCATGTGGCCCTTTCTGTCTCTTGGGCTCTTAGTTGTCGTGTGGCCTTGGTGTTCTTCATTTTCCTTTCCTCCAGGTGGGTTGAGAACAGTTGCTGCATCTTAGATGGCCGCTTGTTAGCATTTAAGACCCCAGACCCCACATTTCAAAGTGGTATACAGAATGATTTCATCATAGAATTATTTTGCCAATTGACTTACAAGTCCCCGCAAACCATGTTCCCCAGACCCCCGCACTTGCTCCGCTGACCTTTGAAGCATTCATTTTATCCCGGAAACTTCTTTGCTTTTGGTCCAGTCCAATTGAGCTGACCTTCCATGCACGGAGTGTTGTCTTTCCCTTCACCTAAAGCAGTTCTTATCTACTGATTAATCAATAAAAAACCCTCTCCCACCCTCCCTCCCTCCCCGCCTCGTAACCACAAAAGTATGTGTTCTTCTCAGGTTTACTATTTCTCAAGATCTTATAATAGTGGTCTTATACAATATTTGTCCTTTTGCCTCTGACTAATTTCGCTCAGCATAATGCCTTCCAGGTTCCTCCATGTTATGAAATGTTTCAGAGATTCGTCACCGTTCTTTATCGATGGGTAGTATTCCATTGTGTGAATATACCACAATTTATTTACCCATTCATCCATTGATGGACACCTTGGTTGCTTCCAACTTTTTGCTATTGTAAACGGAGCTGCAATAAACATGGGTGTGCATATATCTGTTTGTATGAAGGCTCTTGTATCTCTAGGGTATATTCCTAGGAGTGGGATTTCTGGGTTGTATGGTAGTTCTATTTCTAACTGTTTAAGATAACTCCAGATGGATTTCCAAAGTGGTTGTACCATTTGACATTCCCACCAGCAGTGTATAAGAGTTCCAATCTCTCCGCAGCCTCTCCAACATTTATTATTTTGTGTTTTTTGGATTAATGCCAGCCTTGCTGGTGTGAGATGGAATCTCATCGTAGTTTTAATTTGCATTTCTCTAATGGCTAATGATCGAGAGCATTTTCTCATGTATCTGTTGGCTGCCTGAATATCTTCTTTAGTGAAATGTGTGTTCATATCCTTTGCCCACTTCTTGATTGGGTTGTTTGTCTTCTTGTGGTTGAGTTTTGACAGAATCATGTAGATTTTAGAGATCAGGCGCTGGTCGGAGATGTCATAGCTGAAAATTCTTTCCCAGTCTGTAGGTGGTCTTTTTACTCTTTTGGAGAAGTCTTTAGATGAGCATAGGTGTTTGATTTTTAGGAGCTCCCAGTTATCGGGTTTCTCTTCATCATTTTTGGTAATGTTTTGTATTCTGTTTATACCTTGTATTAGGGCTCCTAGGGTTGTCCCTATTTTTTCTTCCATGATCTTTATCGTTTTAGTCTTCACGTTTAGGTCTTTGATCCACTTGGAGTTAGTTTTTGTGCATGGTGTGAGGTATGGGTCCTGTTTCATTTTTTTGCAAATGGATATCCAGTTATGCCAGCACAATTTGTTAAAAAGGCTATCTTTTCCCCAGTTAATTGACACTGGTCCTTTGTCAAATATCAACTGCTCATACGTGGATGGATCTATGTCTGGGTTCTCAATTCTGTTCCATTGGTCTATGTGTCTGTTGTTGTACCAATACCAGGCTGTTTTGACTACTTTGGCTGTATAATAGGTTCTGAAGTCAGGTAAGGTGAGGCCTCCCACTTTTTTCTTCTTTTTCAGTAGTGCTTTGCTTATCCGGGGCTTCTTTCCCTTCCATATGAAATTGGTGATTTGTTTCTCTATCCCCTTAAAATATGACATTGGAATTTGGATCGGAAGTGCGTTAAATGTATAGATGGCTTTTGGTAGAATAGACATTTTTTCTATGTTAAGTCTTCCCATCCATGAGCAGGGTAAGTTTTTCCACTTAACTATATCCTTTTGAATTTCTTGTAGTAGAGCTTTGTAGTTTTCTTTGTATAGGTCTTTTACATCCTTGGTAAGATTTATTCCTAAGTATCTAATCTTCTTGGGGGCTACTGTGAATGGTATTGATTTGGTTATTTCCTCTTCGGTGTTCTTTTTGTTGATGTAGAGGAATCCAAGTGATTTTTGTATGTTTATTTTATAACCTGAGACTCTGCCAAACTCTTCTATTAGTTTCAGTAGTTTTCTGGAGGATTCCTTAGGGTTTTCTGTGTATATAATCATGTCATCTGCAAATAGTGATAACTTTACTTCTTCCTTGCCAATCCGGATACCGTTTATTTCTTTGTCTAGCCTCATTGCCCTGGCTAGGACTTCCAACACGATGTCGAATAAGAGCGGTGATAAAGGGCATCCTTGTCTGGTTGCCGTTCTCAAGGGAAATGCTTTCAGATTCTCTCCATTTAGAGTGATATTGGCTGTTGGCTTTGCATAGATGCCCTTTACTATGTTGAGGAATTTTCCTTCAATTCCTATTTTGGTAAGAATTTTTATCATGAATGAGTGTTGGACTTTGTCAAATGCCTTTTCTGCATCAATTGATAAGATCATGTGGTTTTTGTCTTTTGTTTTATTTATGTGATGGATTACATTAATGGTTTTTCTGATATTAAACCAGCCTTGCATACCTGGTATAAGTCCCACTTGATCAGGGTGAATTATTTTTTTGATGTGATGTTGGATTCTATTGGCTAGAATTTTGTTGAGGATTTTTGCATCAATGTTCATGAGGGATATAGGTCTATAATTTCCTTTTTTTCTAATGTCTTTACCTGGTTTTGGTATCAGGGAGATGGTGGCTTCATAGAATGAGTTGGGTAGTATTCTGTCATTTTCTATGCTTTGGAATACCTTTAGTAGTAGTGGTGTTAACTCTTCTCTGAAAGTTTGGTAGAACTCTGCAGTGAAGCCGTCCGGGCCAGGGCTTTTTTTTGTTGGGAGTTTTTTGATGACCGTTTCAATCTCTTTTTTTGTTATGGGTCTATTTAGTTGTTCTACTTCTGAATGTTTTAGTTTAGGTAGGTAGTGTTTTTCTAGGAATTCATCCATTTCTTCTAGGTTTTCAAATTTGTTAGAGTACAATTTTTCATAATAATCTGAAATGATTCTTTTAATTTCATTTGGTTCTGTTGTGATGTGGTCCTTCTCATTTCTTCTTTGGGTTAGTTGTTTCCTTTCCTGTATTTCTTTAGTCAGTCTAGCCAAAGTTTATCAATTTTGTTAATTTTTTCGAAGAACCAGCTTTTGGCTTTGTTAATTCTTTCAATTGTTTTTCTGTTCTCTAATTCATTTAGTTCAGCTCTAATTTTTATTATTTGTTTTCTTCTGGAGCCTGATGGATTCTTTTGTTGCTCAGTTTCTATTTGTTCAAGTTGTCGGGACAGTTCTCTGATTTTGGCTCTTTATTCCTTTGTATGTGTGCATTTATTGATATAAATTGGCCTCTGAGCACTGCTTTTGCTGTGTCCCAGAGGTTTTCATAGGAAGTATTTTCATTCTCGTTGCTTTCTATGAATTTCCTTATTCCCTCCTTGATGTCTTCTATAACCCAGTCTTTTTTCAGGAGGGTATTGTTCATTTTCCAAGTATTTGATTTCTTTTCCCTAGTTTTTCTGTTATTGATCTCTAGTTTTATTGCCTTGTGGTCTGAGAAGATGCTTTGTAATATTTCGATGTTTTGGACTCTGCAAAGGTTTGTTTTATGACCTAATATGTGGTCTATTCTAGAGAATGTTCCATGTGCGCTAGAAAAAAAAGTATATTTTGCAGCAGTTGGGTGGAGAGTTCTGTATAAGTCAATGAGGTCAAGTTGGTTGATTGTTGTAATTAGATCTTCCGTGTCTCTGTTGAGCTTCTTACTGGATGTCCTGTCCTTCTCCGAAAGTGGTGTGTTGAAGTTTCCTACTATAATTGTGGAGGTATCTATCTCACTTTTCAATTCTGTTAAAACTTGATTTATGTATCTTGCAGCCCTGTCATTGGGTGCATAAATATTTAATATGGTTATGTCTTCCTGATCAATTGTCCCTTTTATCATTATATAGTGTCCTTCTTTATCCTTTGTGGTGGATTTAAGTCTAAAGTCTATTTTGTCAGAAATTAATATTGCTACTCCTCTTCTTTTTTGCTTATTGTTTGCTTGATATACTTTTTTCCATCCTTTGAGTTTTAGTTTGTTTGTGTCTCTAAGTCTAAGGTGTGTCTCTTGTAGGCAGCTTATAGATGGATCGTGTTTCTTTATCCAGTCTGTGACTCTCTGTCTCTTTATTGGTGCATTTAGTCCATTTACATTCAGGGTAATTATAGATAAATAAGTTTTTAGTGCTGTCATTTTGATGCCTTTTTATGTGTGTTGTTGACAATTTCATTTTTCCACATACTTTTTTGTGCTGAAGCGTTTTTCTTAGTAAATTGTGAGATCCTCATTTTCGTAGTGCTTGACTTTATGTTAGTTGAGTTGTTACGTTTTTTTTGGTTTTTATCTTGAGTTATAGATTTGTTTTACCTTTTTGTGGTTACCTTATATTTACCCCTATTTTTCTAAGTAAAAACCTAACTTGTATTGTTCTATATCGCCTTGTATCACTCTCCATATGGCAATTCAATGCCTCCTGTATTTAGTCCCTCTTTTTGATTATTGTGATCTTTTACCTATTGACTTCCATGATTCCCTGTTATGTGTATTTTTTTTTAATTAATCTTAATTTGTTTGTTTTTGTGATTTCCCTATTTGAGTTGATATCAGGACGTTCTGTTTTGTGACCTTGTGTTGTGCTGATATCTGATATTATTGGTTCTCTGACCAAACAATATCCTTTAGTATTTCTTATAGCTTTGGTTTGGTTTTTGCAAATTCTCTAAACTTGTGTTTGTCTGTAAATATCTTAATTTCGCCTTCATATTTCAGAGAGAGTTTTGCTGGATATATGATCCTTGGCTGGCAGTTTTTCTCGTTCAGTGTTCTGTATATGTCGTCCCATTCCCTTCTTGCCTGCATGGTTTCTGCTGAGTAGTCAGAACATATTCTTATTGATTCTCCCTTGAAGGAAACCTTTCTTTTCTCCCTGGCTGCTTTTAAAATTTTCTGTTTATCTTTGGTTTTGGTGAGTTTGATGATAATATGTCTCGGTGTTTTTCTTTTTGGATCAATCTTAAATGGGGTTCGATGAGCATCTTGGATAGATATCCTTTCGTCTTTCATGATGTCAGGGAAGTTTTCTGTCAGGAGATCTTCAACTATTTTCTCTGTGTTTTCTGTCCCCCCTCCCTGTTCTGGGACTCCAATCACCCGCAGGTTATCTTTCTTGATAGAGTCCCACATGATTTTTAGGGTTTCTTCATTTTTTTTTAATTCTTTTATCTGATTTTTTTTCAGCTATGTTGGTGTTGATTCCCTGGTCCTCCAGATGTCCCAGTCTGCATTCTAATTGCTCGAGTCTGCTCCTCTGACTTCCTAGTGCGTTGTCTAATTCTGTTATTTTATTGTTAATCTTTTGGATTTCTACATGTTGTCTCTCTATGGATTCTTGCAACTTATTAATTTTTCCACTATGTTCTTGAATAATCTTTTTGAGTTCTTCAACAGTTTTATCAGTGTGTTCCTTGCCTTTTCTGCAGTTATCCTAATTTCATTTGTGATATCATTAAGCATTCTGTAAATTAGTTTTTTATATTCTGTATCTGATAATTCCAAGATTGTATCTTCATTTGGGAAAGATTTTGATTCTTTTGTTTGGGGGGTTGGAGAAGCTGTCATGGTCTGCTTCTTGAAGTGGTTTGATATGGATTGTTGTCTCCGAGCCATCACTGGGAAACAAGTTTTTCAAGAAAATCCGCTGCGTCCAGTCCAAATCCCTGCGGGACGGTTCCCTGGCTCGGACGCTGCTCTTTCGGCTCCACGACCAGTCACTGCCTCCCGGGGACTTCTCCTACCGGCTGCGTCCCACGCCGCCCAGGGAACCGGCTGGTCCCCCTCCCGGGGTTAGTTCAGGGGGGTGGAGCCGCTCTCTGTGCTTGTGCCGTACCTGACTGGTATGCTGGCTCCAGGCTCTGGAAACAATCGCTGCTTCCCCGTATTAGTTCGTTCTCCGTCTCTAAATCTGTGTTTGTTGTTCAGGGTTCGTAGATTGTTATGTACGTGATCGATTCACTTGTTTTTCTGTGTCTTCGTTGTAAGAGGGATCCGAGGTAGCGTCTGCCTAGTCCACCATCTTGGCTCCGCCACGTCTCCAAATTGGCTTTTATATGTGCCCATGAATTTATCTTTACTGGACATCTTTATTTCTTCATATGGCTTCAAGTTGCTGTCTAGTGTCCTTCTATTACAACTAAAGGAACTCCCTTTAGCATTTCTTGTAGAGTAATAGAAGGAAAAACAATAGAAAAAACTCCACCTCTTGCAGTCTTTGTGGATTGGTCCTGCACTGGGGCACTCCTTCAACACTTAGGCTTACAAAGAACCTAGACATCAGGTTGAGGTGAAAGTTTAGGATTTCCTCAGGTCTTTTCTGGACATAGATCGTCACTGGTTGACGCAAATGTTTGCAATAAAATACTAACCTCAAAGCTGGCTGTTTGAACACACCCAGCAGAGTTGTAGGAGAAAGCCTGGCAGTCTACTTCCATAAAGATTACAGCTAAGAAAACCCTATGGAGCAGTCCTACTTTTTTTTTTTTCACAATCTCATTACCATGGTTTTACTACTCGTAATATTTGGTGTATTTTCAATATTATTACATTTATATATGCTTATAAAAATACAAAAACGATATGTAGTGGTATCTAACTTACCTTTCTCACTTAACAGTATTGTGTAACTGTTACCGAAAGAAGGTTCTTGCCTCTCATTGGTCAAGAATGAACAGGTAAGGCCCGTAGTTTTCCACACAAGCAAAGCTTTATTGAGTGGTTTGCAAGCAGAGACAGGAGGGCCTAGAGCAACGCTTACCCTCGTCTCCCAGGACAAAAGAGGGCCTGAGTTTTCAGAAGTTCTTTGGAGGGAAAAGAGTCGTGTTTATTCATAGGCACAGGCGGGGATATGTTAACTATGGTGCACACACAGCAGCTTTCCAAGATGGCTCCTGTCCTGGAGGCCTCTGGGATTCGTAGCAGGATTTATTATAGGGTGTTGCGCCTGCACAGTCTCTCGTTCCCCGGGTTCAATTCCCCGGCTGGGGCTGCAGTCCCTCACTGCACCTGGCGGAAGGTCACACAGTGGTCATGGGTGGATGTTCTGTGCATGTCCCTCAGCCTGGTTTTCTCCAGCTGCTTCTGAAAGTCAACTTTAAAGCAGTTTGCAGACTATTTTTAGATACCCTGCCCCATCATTCTGGGGAATGGATTTCTGTGCCCTGGCCCATTTCTCTTACTTTGTTTGCAGATTTGGGTGCCCCTCTGCTCTCTGTCTTACTCTCTAGGTTCCACACTCAACCCCCTATTACCTCCCTGATACTATAGTCTATTTCTCTTTTACTTGCTTCTCCTCTAACCACAGCAGTCTCTTCGCTATTTCTCAGACAGGCACCCTTCGATCTCAGGGACTTTGCTCCCTGTCTTATAACCATGCGTTTGTGTTAATAAATATAGATCCACAATGTAATTTTTAGTGGCTGCATAAAATGAGTGTATTACAATTTATTTAACCAGATTCTTAATTTTTTAATGTTGAAATTATTTCCAGTTTTTCAGTAATAATAATGAGTAGAACTTATTGAATGCTTGGAGGGGGAATGGTGGTTCAGTGGTAAAATTTTTGCTTTCCATGTGGGAGACCCAGGTTTAATTCCCAGCCAATGCACCTCAAGCGTATCCACGCCAGTCTGCCCGCGGAAATTTGTGTGTGGCCATGATGCTAAACAGGTTTCAGCAGGGCTTGCAGACTACAAAGGACTAAGAAGAAAGGTCTGGTGATCTGAAAGATCAGCCAGTGAAAACACCATGGATCACAAGGGTCCAATCACTTGTGTATGGGGTCCCCATGTGTCAGGGGCCAACTTGACAGCAGCTAACAGCAACCTTAATATTTTGATTCTTTTTTCTAGAAGTTGTATCTTTCTTTTGGTTTTCTTTAGCATGTTTAGACTTATGATAAACAATTGGTAGTGTTTCACTTATAAGAATTAAGCTTATAAAATGTTAAAATATTAAATTTGCTAGACTTGCTTTATGTTTGTTTATTGTTATTTTTGTAAGTATTTTTTTATTAATTTTTATTGAGCTTCAAGTGAACGTTTACAAATCAAGTCAAACTGTCACATATAAGTTTATATACACCTTACTCCGTACTCCCACTTGCTCTCCCCCTAATGAGTCAGCCCTTCCAGTCTCTCATTTCATGACAATTTTGCCAGCTTCCAACTCTCTCTATCCTCCCATCGCCCCTCCAGACAGGAGATGCCAACACAGTCTCAAGTGTCCACCTGATACAAATAGCTCACTCTTCATCAGCATCTCTCTCCTACCCACTGTCCAGTCCCTTTCATGTCTGATGAGTTGTCTTTGGGAATGATTCCTGTCCTGGGCAAAGAGAAGGTTTGGGGACCATGACCGCCAGGATTCCTCTAGTCTCAGTCAGACCATTAAGTATGGTCTTTTTGTGAGAATTTGGGGTCTGCTTCCCATTGATCTCCTGCTCCCTCAGGGGTTCTCTGTTGTGCTCCCTGTCAGGGCAGTCATCCATTGTGGCCAGGCACCAACTAGTTCTTCTGGTCTCAGGATGATGTAGGTCTCTGGTTCACGTGGCCCTTTCTGTCTCTTGGGCTCTTAGTTACCGTGTGACCTTGGTGTTCTTCATTCTCCTTTGGTCCAGGTGGGTTCAGATGAATTGATGCATCCTAGATGGCCGCTTGTTAGCATTTAAGATGCCACATTTCAAAGTGGGATGCAGAATGTTTTCATAATAGAATTATTTTGCCAATTGACTTAGAAGTCCCCTCAAACCATGGTCCCTAAACCCCCGCCCTTGCTCTGCTGACCTTTGAAGCATTCATTTCATCCCAGAAACTTCTTAGCTTTTGGTCCAGTCCAATTGAGCTGACCTTCCATGTATTGAGTATTGTCCTTCCCTTCACCTAAAAGTAAAAAACCCCTCTCCCACCCTCCCTCCCTCCCCCCCTCGTAACCACAAAAGTATGTGTTCTTCTCAGTTTATACTATTTCTCAAGATCTTATAATAGTGGTCTTATACAATATTTGTCTTTTTGCCTCTGACAAATTTCGCTCAGCATAATGCCTTCCAGGTTCCTCCACGTTATGAAATGTTTCACAGATTCGTCACTGTTCTTTATCGATGCGTAGTATTCCATTGTGTGAACATACCACAATTTATTTATCCATTCTTCCGTTGATGGACCCCTTGGTTGCTTCCAGCTTTTTGCTATTGTAAACAGAGCTGCAATAAACATGGGTGTGCATATATCTGTTTGTGTGAAGGCTCTTATTTCTCTAGGGTATATTCCTAGGAGTGGGATTTCTGGGTTGTATGGTAGTTCTATTTCTAACTGTTTAACGCCAGATAGATTTCCAAAGTGGTTGTACCATTTTACACTCCCACCAGCAGTGTATAAGAGTTCCAATCTCTCCGCAGCCTCTCCAACATTTACTATTTTGTGTTTTTTGGATTAATGCCAGCCTTGTTGGAGTGAGATGGAATCTCAGCATAGTTTTAATTTGCATTTCTCTAATGGCTAATGATTGAGAGCATTTCCTCATGTATCTGTTGGCTGCCTGAATATCTTCTTTCGTGAAGTGCGTGTTCATATCTTTTGCCCACTTCTTGTTTGGGTTGTTTGTCTTTTTGTGGTTGAGTTTTGACAGAATCATGTAGATTTTAGAGATCAGGCGCTGGTCGGAGATGTCATAGCTGAAAATTCTTTCCCAGTCTGTAGGTGGTCTTTTTACTCTTTTGGAGAAGTCTTTAGATGAGCATAGGTGTTTGATTTTTAGGAGCTCCCAGTTATCTGGTTTCTCTTCGTCATTTTTGGTAATGTTTTGTATTCTGTCTATGCCTTGTATTAGGGCTCCTAAGCTGGTCCCTATTTTTTCTTCCATGACCTTTATCATTTTAGTCTTTAGGTCTTTGATCCACTTGGAGTTAGTTTTTGTGCATGGTGTGAGGTATGGGTCCTGTTTCATTTTTTTGCAAATGAATATCCAGTTATGCCAGCCCCATTTGTTAAAAAGACTATCTTTTCCCCAATTAACTGACACTGGGCCTTTGTCAAATATCAGCTGCTCATATGTGGATGGATTTATATCTGGGTTCTCAATTCTGTTCCACTGGTCTATGTGCCTGTTGTACCAATACCAGGCTGTTTTGACTACTGTGGCTGTATAATAGGTTCTGAAATCAGGTAGAGTGAGGCCTCCCACTTTCTTCTTCTTTTTCAGTAATGCTTTGCTTATCCGAGGCTTCTTTCCCTTCCATATGAAGTTGGTGATTTGTTTCTCTATCATCTTAAAAAATGACATTGGAATTTGGATCGGAATTGCATTGTATGTATAGATGGCTTTTGGTAGAATAGACATTTTTACTATGTTAAGTCTTCCTATCCATGAGCAAGATATGTTTTTCCACTTAAGTAGGTCCTTTTTAGTTTCTTGTTGTAGTACTTTGTAGTTTTCTTTGTATAGGTCTTTTACATCTTTGGTAAGATTTATTCCTAAGTATTTTATCTTCTTGGGGGCTACTGTGAATGGTATTGATTTGGTTATTTCCTCTTCGGTGTTCTTTTTGTTGATGTAGAGGAATCCAAGTGATTTTTGTATGTTTATCTCATAACCTGAGACTCTGCCAAACTCTTCGATTAGTTTCAGTAGTTTTCTGGAGGATTCCGTAGGATTTTCTGTGTATAAGATCATGTCATCCGCAAATAGAGATAATTTCACTTCCTCCTTGCCAATCTGGATGCCCTTTATTTCTTTGTCTAGCCTAATTGCTCTGGCTAGGACCTCTAGCACTGTGTTGAATAAGAGCAGTGATAAAGGGCATCCTTGTCTGCTTCCCGTTCTCAAGGGAAATGCTTTCAGGCTCTCTCCATTTAGAGTGATGTTGGCTGTTGGCTTTGTATAGATGCCCTTTATTATGCTGAGGAATTTTCCTTCAATTCCTATTTTGGTGAGAGTTTTTATCATAAATGGGTGTTGGCCTTTGTCAAATGCCTTTTCTGCATCAATTGATAAGATCATGTGGTTTTTGTCTTTTGTTTTATTTATGTGGTGTATTACATAAATGGTTTTTCTAATATTAAACCAGCCCAGCCTTACATACCTGGTATAAATCCCACTAGGTCATGGTGGATGAATTTTTTGATATGTTGTTGAATTCTATTGGCTAGAATTTTGTTGAGGATTTTTGCATCTATGTTCATGAGGGATATAGGTCTGTAATTTTCTTTTTTTGTAATGTCTTTACCTGGTTTTGGTATCAGAGAGATGGTGGCTTCATAGAATGAGTTAGGTAGTATTCCGTCATTTTCTATGATGCTTTGAAATACCTTTAGTAGTAGTGGTGTTAACTCTTCTCTGAAAGTTTGGTAGAACTCTGCAGTAAAGCCTTCCGGGCCAGGACTTTTTTTTGTCTGGAGTTTTTTGATGACCGTTTCTATCTCTTTTTTTGTTATGGGTCTATTTAGTTGTTCTACTTCTGATTGTGTTAGTTTAGGTAGGTAGTGTTTTTCCAGGAATTCATCCATTTCTTCTAGGTTTGCAAATTTGTTAGAGTACAATTTTTCATAATAATCTAATATGATTCTTTTAATTTCTGTTGGGTCTGTTGTGATGTGAACCATCTCGTTTCTTATTCGGGTTATTTGTTTCCTTTCCTGTATTTCTTTAGTCCGTCTGGCCAATGGTTTATCAATTTTGTTAATTTTTTCGAAGAACCAGCTTTTGGCTTTGTTAATTCTTTCAATTGTTTTTCTGTTCTCTAATTCATTTAGTTCAGCTCTAATTTTTATTATTTGTTTTCTTCTGGTGCCTGATGGGTTCTTTTGTTGCTCACTTACTATTTGTTCAAGTTGTAGGGACAGTTCTCTGATTTTGGCTCTTTCTTCTTTTTGTGTGTGTGCATTTATTGATATAAATTGACCTCTGAGCACTGCTTTTGCTGTATCCCAGAGGTTTAGATAGGAAGTATTTTCATTCTCATTGCATTCTATGAATTTCCTTATTCCCTCCTTGATGTCTTCTCTAACCCAGTCTTTTTTCAGGAGGGTATTGTTCATTTTCCAAGTATTTGATTTCTTTTCCCTAATTTTTCTGTTACTGATTTCCACTTTTATGACCTTGTGGTCTGAGAAGATGCTTTGTAAAATTTCGATATTTTGGATTCTGTAAAGGTTTGTTTTATGACCTAATATGTGGTCTATTCTAGAGAATGTTCCATGTGGGCTAGAAAAAAAAAGTATACTTTGCAGCAGTTGGGTGGAGAGTTCTGTATAAGTCAATGAGGTCAAGTTGGTTGATTGTTGTAATTAGGTCTTCCGTGTCTCTATTGAGCTTCTTACTGGATGTCCTGTCCTTCTCCGAAAGTGGTGTGTTGAAGTTTCCTACTATAATTGTGGAGGTGTCTATCTCACTTTTCAGTTCTGTTAAAATGTGATTTATGTATCTTGCAGCCCTGTCATTGGCTGCATAAATATTTTATTTGGTTATATCTTCCTGGTCAATTGTCCCTTTTATCATTATGTAGTGTCCTTCTTTATCCTTTGTGGTGGATTTAAGTTTAAAGTCTATTTTGTCAGAAATTAATATTGCTACTTCTGCTCTTTTTTGCTTATTGTTTGCTTAATATATTTTTTTCCATCCTTTGAGTTTTAGTTTGTTTGTGTCTCTAAGTCTAAGGTGTGTCTCTTGTAGGCAGCATATAGACGGATCGTGTTTCTTTATCCAGTCTGTGACTCTCTGTCTTTTTATTGGTGCATTTAGTCCATTTACATTCAGCGTAATTATAGATAAGTGTGTGTTTAGTGCTGTCATTTTGATGCTTTTTTATGTGTGCTGATGACAATTTCATTTTTCCACTTACTTTTTTGTGCTGAGCCATTTTTCTTTGTAAAGTGTGTGTTCCTCGTTTTCATAGTATTTGACTTTATGTTTGTTAAGTCGTTACGTTTTTCTTGGTTTTTATTTTGATTTATGGAGTTGTTATACCTCTTTGTGGTTACCTTAATACTTACCCCTTTTTTCTAAGTAAAAACCTAACTTGTATTGTCCTGTATCGCCTGTATCCCTCTCCATATGGCAGTTCTATGCCACCTATATTTAGTCCCTCTTTTTGATTATTGTCATCTTTTACATATTGACTTCAATGATTCCCTGTTTTGAGCATTTTTTTTTAATTAATCTTAATTTGTTTTTGTGATTTCTCTATTTGATTTGATATCAGGATGTTCTGTTCTGTGACCTTGTGTTGTGCTGGTATCTGATATTATTGGTCATCAGGCCAAACAATTTCCTTTAGTATTTCTTGTAGCTTTGGTTTGGTTTTTGCAAATTCTCTAAGCTTGTGTTTATCTGTAAATATCTTAATTTCACCTTCATATTTCAGAGAGAGTTTTGCTGGATATATGATCCTTGGCTGGCAGTTTTTCTCCTTCAGTGCTCTGTATATGTCATCCCATTGCCTTCTTGCCTGCATGGTTTCTGCTGTGTAGTCTGAACTTATTCTTATTGATTCTCCCTTGTAGGAGACCTTTCTTTTATCCCTGGCTTCTTTCAAAATTTTCTGTTTATCTTTGGTTTTGGCAAGTTTGATGATAATATGTCTTGGTGATTTTCTTTTTGGATCAATCTTAAATGGGGTTCGATGAGCATCTTGGATAGATATCCTTTCGTCTTTCATGATGTCAGGGAAGTTTTCTGTCAGGAGATCTTCAACTATTTTCTCTGTGTTTTCTGTCCCCCCTCCCTGTTCTGGGACTCCAATCACCCGCAGGTTATCCTTCTTGATAGAGTCCCACGTGATTCTTAGGGTTTCTTCATTTTTTTTAATTCTTTTATCTGATTTTTTTTCAGCTATGTTGGTGTTAATTCCCTGGTCCTCCAGATGTCCCACTCTGCATTCTAATTGCTCGAGTCCGCTCCTCTGACTTCCTATTGCATTGTCTAATTCTGTAATTTTGTTGTTAATCTTTTGGATTTCTGCATGCTGTCTCTCTATGGATTCTTGCAACTTATTAATTTTTCCACTATGTTCTTGAATAATCTTTTTGAGTTCTTCAACAGTTTTATCAGTGTGTTCCTTGGCTTTTTCTGCAGTTTGTCTTATTTCATTTCTGAGGTCATCCCTGATGTCTTGAAGCATTGTGTAAATTAGTTTTTTATATTCTGCATCTGATAATTTCAGGATTGTATCTTCATTTGGGAAAGATTTTGATTCTTTTGTTTGGGGGGTTGTAGAAGCTGTCATGGTCTGTTTCTTTATGTGGTTTGATATCGACTGCTGTCTCCGAGCCATCACTAAGATATTGTAGTGATTTATTCTATATTTGCTCACTGAGTCTTATCTTGTTTTGTTTTCTTTCAATATACGTGGATGGACTACTAGATTGTGCTGTCTTGATTGTTGTAACCCTTGACTTACTTATGACCTATTACCAGCTGGTTTCGGCTGTTGCCAGATATGTATGCCTGAGTCTATTCACTCTTCTTGAGTAGAATTTGATTTTGGATCATCAAGTGTGTGCTGCACCCTAACACCTATCGACCTTGAGAAGTAGTGGTGATAGCTGTGTGCACCAGATTCTAGTAGCAGCTGGGGTTCACACTCCAGGGGGGACAGGATGCTGACAGTCTTCCCCCAAGTGTCAGTGAGGTAGGTGTGTCTCTATTCCTAAAGCACCTTGGTGGGAGGGGTCTGCAGCTGTACCTTAGGCCCCGAATGCAAGCACCTCTACAGATTGGTAGGTGTCACCCTCCTTAGACCCCTAAGGCAGAAGGCTAGGTGGTCTGGGGGGAGCTTCAGCCCTCAGTTCCCTGTTGTGGGCCAGTGAGGGCTCTGTTGAATAAGCAGAGATATCAGACCTGGGAAACTTGTTTTTCCAGTAAATCCACTAAAAAAAGAGTGCAGTCAGATCCCTATCAGAAATGCGTTTGCATTATAATAGCCATCTTGTTCCCTGTAGGGATGAATGCCCGAGATATGGATCACATATGCTTGGCTGGAGCTGGTTCTGTGTTTTTAGTCCAATTAGGGAAAGCTTTTTGGTCCCTGGGTTTTTTGTGGTTGCTTCTCTCAGGCCAGAAGAATGGTTTAGGAAAAGACCAAAAAAAAAAAGGGAAAAGAAAAGCCACGGAGCCATTCTCCCTCTGGCTCAGGAAATTCCAATGTTAATGAAGCTGCCTGGGAAGGGGAGGGGAGGGTTCAGAAAAACAGGAGAGAGTAGCACCCCAGAATATAGACAAAGTTGCTTTTCTTGCTTGGGTTGACTATTTTATCTGAGATTCCCCAGGGGCGTGTGGCCTATGTGTGCTGGCTGGGTGGAGATTGCCCCCGAGGGTCTGGCCCGTAGAAGCCATGGTCAGTTCCGCCACTGCCAATCCAAAGCCCAGTGTCAAGGTTCCCTGGCTGGGACACTGCACTCCCGGCTCCAAAATCAGTCACTGCCTCCCTGGGAATTCTCCTCCCGCCAGCTGCGTCACCACGCTGCCTGCGTGGACCTGCTGGGCCCCCTCCCAAGGACAGTTCAGGGGGGTAGGGCTGAGCTCCGTGTTTGTGCTGTGACAGGATGTCCTGCTCAGCTCCCCTGCGTCCAGTCCAAAGCCTCACGCCAAGGTTCCCATGCTGGGGCGCTGGCTCCAGGCTCCGAAAACAGTCTCTGCTTCCCAGTAGTTGTTTGTTCTACGTCTCTGTCACTCAGGTCAACTCTTTAAATCTGTGTTTGTTGTTCAGGGATTGTAGATTGTCATGTATGTGATTGATTCACTTGTTTTTCCGAGTCTTTGTTGCAAGAGGGATCTGAGGTAGCGTCTACCTAGTCAGCCATCTTGGCCCCCTGCTCCTATTTCTAGCTTTTTAAGGAAGCCCCAAATCGATTTCCAAAGTGGTTGTACCATTTTACATTCCACCAGCAGTGTATAAGTGTTCCAGTCTCTCCACAACCTCTCCAACATTGATTATATTGTGTTTTTTTGGATCAATGCCAGCCTTGTTGGACTGAGATGAAATCTCATTGTAGTTTTGATGGCTAAAGATCATGAGCATTTCCTCATGTATCTGTTAGCTACCTGAATGTCTTCTTTAGTGAAGTGTCTGTTCATATCTTTTGCCCATTTTTTAATTGGGTTGTCTTTTTGTTTTTTTTGTAGTTGAGTTTTTGCAGTATCATATAGATTTTAGAGACCAGACACTGATCGGAAATGTCATAGCTAAAAACTTTTTCCTAAAAAAAAAAAAACCTTTTTCCTAGTCTGTAGGTAATCTTTTTCCTCTTTTGGTGAAGTCTTTGGAAGAGCATAGGTGTTTGATTTTTAGGAGCTCCCAGTTATCTGGTTTCTCTTCTGCATTGTTAGTAATGTTTCGTATGCTGTTTATGCCATCTATTAGGGCTGTTAGCATTTTCCTTGTTTTATTTTCCACGATCTTTATTGTTTTAGATTTTATGTTTAGGTTTTTGATCAATTTTGAGTTAGTTTTTATGGATGGTGTGAGGTATGGGTCTTGTTTCTTTTTTTGCAGTTGGATATACAGTTGTGCCAGCACCATTTTTTAAAAAGACTGTCTTTTCCCCATTTAACTGATTTGAACCTTTGTCAAATATCAGCTGCTTATATGTGGATGGATTTATGTCTGGATTCACAATTCTGTTCCAATGGTCTATGTATCTGTTGTTGTCCCAGTACCAGGCTTTTTTGACTACAGTGGCAGTATAAGAAGTTCTAAAATCAGGTAGAGTGAGGCCTCCCACTTTGTTCTTCTTTTTCAGTAGTGCTCTACTTATCCGGGGCATCTTTCTCTTCCATATGAACTTGTTTAATTATTTCTCCATCTCATTAATTGAATTATCTTCATCAAAATTTTATTTATTAATTATATTGATTGGTAATTTCTGCATTCTGTTGCATCACCTTGTTTTGGAATGGGCACAGCTATTGATCTCTTCCTGTCAGTTGGCCAGATGACTGCCTTCGAAATTTCTTGGCATAGACAAGTGAGTAATTCCAGCATTTCGTCTGTTTGTGGAAATATCTCAAATGGTATTCCATGCATTCCTGGAGCCTTGTTTGTACACCAATGTCTTCAGTGTAGCTTGGTCTTCATCCTCAGTACCATGAGTTCTTGATCATATGCTGCCTCTTGAAATGATAGAATATCAATCAGTTCTTTCTGGTATGGTGACTCTGTGTATTCCTTTTATATTCGTTTGATGCTTCCTGCTTTGTTCAACATTTTGCCCATTGAATCTGGCCATATTGTAACTCACCACTTTAATTTTTTCTCCTGTTCTCTCAGCTTGGCTTTCTAATTCCAGGTCTTTACAAATTTTGTGATAATACTTTACTTTGTCTTCTCCAGCCACCCTTTGAATTCTTCTCTTCAGCTCTTTTACTTCATCATAATAGGTGAGTTAATTCAATTTTGAATTTGTTGAGTATGTAGTATAGATGACAAATGAAAAGAGAGACTCGTGTTTCAGCAACATCTTTTATTTATAAACAAGATCTGGAAGAAATGAAAGTATACAAATAGTTAAAATCATGAAAAAGAATGAACTAAATCGTAGACCACGTACAGAATTGGGAAGAGAGAAGAGGATGGAGCTCTGGAATAGAGAACAAGCAGATGGAGAAGCCCTAAGGGACTGAGATTGGGCACTGGGAATGTAGAAAGAATAATTGTAGAGTACTGTGTCATAGAAAGTGCAGAGACTAATTTAAAAAGTAACACATTTATTTATTGTGGTCAGTAATACTAAGATGTCAATAAAGAGAATTTTTTAGTGTTGACATTTCCAAGATATAAGTAATTGAATGGTAGAGTTTAAAAGGAACATCTGTTTACTCTTAACTCTAGATAAAACTAGAGATATCTTAATTTAGACATATGATGTCTCCCCTTTAAAAATATTATCTTAATAACAGGAGATTCCTTTTCTTTTTTCCATCTTTATTCTCCGTGTTGCAGTTTAAGCATTTTTATTCTTCTCAAGATGGTATCCAGCTCTGGACAATGTGAGAACTCATCAGGAGTGGAGAAATCACGATTTTTGTTTCTTTTCTGTCTTCTCTAAGTCATTGATGATGGCCCTTAGCAATTCCAGCTGGAGGCTACCTCAACTTCCTTTTTTCCTGGTAGGTATACCAGGTTTGGAGGAAAGCCAACACTGGATAGCCTTGCCCCTAGGTGTCCTTTATATCCTTGCTCTGGTGGGAAATGTCACCATTCTTTTCATCATCTGGACTAACCCACCCTGCACCAGCCCATGTACATTTTCTTGGCCATGCTTGCTACCATTGACCTGATCCTGGCCTCCGCCACTGCACCGAAAACCCTTGCAGTACTCCTGGTTCAGGCCCATGATATTGGGTATACTGTATCCTTGATCCAGATGTTCTTCATTCATACATTCTCTTCCATGGAGTCAGGTGTGCTTGTGGCCATGGCTCTAGATTGTTATGTAGCCATCTGTCACCCTCTGCACCATTGCACCATTCTGCATCCAGAGGTCATACGGTGCATTGGAGTGGCAGTATTGGTGCAGGGATTACTCCTTCTCACCCCTTTCCCCAACCTGCTGCAGTGCTTCATCTTCTGTGAGGACATTATCATAGGCCATGCCTACTGTGAACATATGGCTGTGGTAAAACTTGCCTGCTCCGACACCACAGTGAACCGAGCCTACAGGCTGGCAGTGGCACTGCTTGTGGTTGGACTAGACGTTCTGGTCATTGCTATTTCCTATGCTCTCATTCTTCAGGCAGTTCTGAAGGTACCAGGAGGCGAGGCCCGACTTAAGGCCTTTAGCACATGTGGGTCCCATATTTGAATTATTCTGGTCTTCTATGCTCCTGGAATGTTCTCCTTCCTCACTCACTGCTTTGGCCACCATGTGCCTCATCACATCCATGTTCTTTTGGCTACACTTTACCTCTTTGTGCCACCTGCCCTCAATCCTCTTGTCTATGGGGTGAAGACTAGACAGATTAGTCAGCGGGTACTCAGGATATTCTACATAAAAGCATAGATCTAAACACACCCTAATTATCTTCTTCTGAGCCTCCTTTCAAGAACACTACCAGAAGCCCACAGCTGGTCTAGGCCATATAGATAGAGGCCATTTCACAGTGAGTGGTCCTTCCAGTTCTAGTAGTCCCATGTTAAAGAACATCCATGGGCTCCTGGCTCCGTAGGCTACTGGGATGTACCTGGTTAGCCGAATATGTGAATACTTTCCCCATACTTTTTTTTTTGCTCCTGACCCCAATATTTCCTCACTTACAGTGTCAGAGGGTCTTGGATATGGGAAAAATAGATGACAGCTTTGGATGTGTTATCTTTCCTGCCCTTACCCAGAACTGACAATGCAGAACCACCTGGAATGGAAATGAAAACTTCAAATTTTGCCTGGCTTCAAAAAAAAAAAAAAAAAATTTTTTTTTTTTTTTTTCAGTCTTAGAGTATCTTTAAACTCTCTATTTCTGTGAGCTCTACATCAGTGGGCTCCTGGGTAGAAGTCAGGTCTCTCTCAAAGTACCTGAGAGAGTTACAAAGTGAGAGATCAATTTTCATTGCAATATGGGTGTTTCTCATTTATTAAAAAAAAAAGTTAAGTCGTATAAGATCTTTAATAGACTCTAAAAAACACATGCTTGCAGGGAATTTCTTTAAAAGAATGTATGTGTGGATTTACAAAAATTATATTTTTGCTTAGGGTAAAGAGGGAGTAAGACCAAGTATTGAACCTGTGTATGTTTTATGAGTATGAATTTAATACAACAAATTAAGCATGCATTTATCGTATTTAATAAACTCTATAATGTGCTAGATTCTAGTGTTACTAAACATTGCTTTATTAAGTCTTGCTAATTGGAAAATTAGTTTCTGTTTCTGAAATGTTGAATATGAAGATATGTCAGTCAGATTCCCAATTCTGATAACAGGAACTGGATTCAACTTTGCAAGGGGACTGTATCTATCGGCAGATTATATCTGGTTTGTTGAATGTTCCCTTAAGACCTGGTGTAACTCTTTTGTGTTCCTGAAAAGTAACACTTTTTTTCAGTCTCAGATGTCAAGTCTTTGCTACCTTGAGATAGAATGCTGAGGTGATGAGAGTAACATCTTGAGATTCCATATTTATAGAAGGGTTAAGTACTTGGCTGATGTTTCTACTCTTTCCTTTTTTTTTTTTTTTTGGAAATTTTACCCCTAATAAATAGTTTTCTGTTACAGAACCTGGGTGTTATATCTTTAATTTGCCTGGCACATGGAGTGGGTTACAGAGGATGGATATAAGCTGTTTCCATTGCTGAATGAGTTACAAATTCCCATGACCTTATGCACTTGTAAGTTTTCCTGAGAGATATTTGAAAACAACTTTCTAGACCCTAGAGGTACTCTGTTTTGGTATGATATATATTTTTATTTTTAGTAATTGTTCCATTTTACCTAAATTTTCAAATAATTTTTAATACACTTATTACATTTTAATATCTGTAGCATTTATTAATATCCCCTCTTTATCATTTCTAATTTTTTTATTTGTTCTCTCCTATCTCTTTTTATTTGGTAAATCTTGCCAGAGTTTATCATTTTGTTAGTTTTTTTCTCAAAGAACTATATTTTGAGTTTATTGATCTATAATATGCTTCTGGATTTTGATGCATTAATTTCTACCTGTTGTTATTTCATTCTTTCTGTCTTTATATTTCTCTTTTTCTAAATTTACAGTTGGATATTTTCTTATAGTCTAAGCTTTCAAGTGCATGGTTTTTATTTTAAATACAAACAACATTGATTCATTAAATAGGTGTTGATATTTAGTGTTTTATTATCACTTGTTTTATTTTAACTCAAGAATTATTTAGAAAATGTATGAGATTTTTCTATGTATAATTTCATTACAGATTTTTAACTTAATAGCATTACGAATAAAGAACACTGCCTAAAAGATACCAAATGTTTTGTTTAAACTTGGTTTATAGTCCAGACAGTTATAATCAGACAGTTCAGGTCTGTCTGATTCTGGATCCGTTCCGTGATGCAGCACTTCTTCTGCTGAGTAAACTTCAAACTTCTTCAAATTAAAGGCATTTGAAATTTAGAGGGTACTAATCCCTGCTTATGTCAAATGGATTCTGACTGAAAGCAGAGAAATCGGAAAGACTTTTTACCTGTTTCATCTACTATGCAAAGGCCTTCGACTGTGTGGATCATAACAAATGATGGATAACATTGTGAAGAATGGGAATTCCAGAAAACTTAACTGTGCTCATCAGAGCCTGTGCAGAGGTCGAGGCAGATGTTCGGATGGAACAAGGGAATACTGCTTGGTTTAAAGTGAGGAAAGTTATGCATCAGGGCTGTGTCCTTTCATCATACCTTATCAATATGTGTGCTGAGCAAATAGTCCCAGAAGCTGGACTATATGAAGAAAAAAGGGGCATCAGGATTGGAGGAAGGCTCATTAACAACCTGTGTTATCAGATGACACAATCTAGCTTGCTGAAAATGAAGAGGACTTGAAGCACTTACTGATGAAGATCAAAGACCACAGCCTTCAGTAGGGATTACATCTCAACATAAAGAAAACAAAAATCCTCTCAAATGGACCAATAAGCAACATCACAATAATTGAAGAAAAGATTGAAGTTGTCAAATATTTCATTTTACTTCAATCCACAATCAATACACATGGAAGCAGCAGTCGAGAACTTAAACGATGCATTGCACTGGGCAAATCTGCTGCAAAAGACCTCTTTAAAGTGTTGAAAAGCAAAGATGTCACCTTGAAGACTGAGGTGCACCTGACCCAATCCATGTTTTTTTTCAATAACCTCATAATCTTGGGAAATGTTGATGATGAATAAGGAAAATCGAAGAAGAATTGATGACTTTGAATTGTAGTATTGGTGAAGAATATCGAATATACAGTGGACTGCCAAAAGAACGAACAAATCTGGGAAGAAATACAACCAGAATGCTCCTTAGAAGCAAGGGTGGCAAGACTACGTCTCACACTCTTTAGACATGTTATCGGGAAGGATCAGTCCCCGAAGGAGGATATTGTGCTTGGTAAAATAGAAAAAAATAAATAAATAAAGTAGAGGATCAGTGAAAAAGAGGAAGTCCCTCAATGAGATGGATTGACACAGTGGTTGCAACAGTGGGCTTAAGAATAACGATTGTCAGGATGGCCCAGGACCTGGCAATTTCTTGTTCTGTTGTACATAAGATCACCATGAGGAGGAACTGATTCGAAGACACCTAACAGCAACACAAGAAGTCCCTGGGTGGTGGAGCACAGGCGGTGCTGTGGTTAAGTGTTTGGCTTCTAACCAAAGGTCTATAGTTTGAATCCACCAGCCACTCCTTGGAAACCCTATGGGACAGTTTTATTTAGTCCTTTAGGGTGCTCTAAGTCTGAATCAACTCAACAGCAATGGGTTTTAGTCCGTGGTGGTGTAGTGGTTCAGAGTTCAGCTGCTAGCCAAAAGCTTGGCAGTTGGAATCCATCAGCTGCTCCTTGGAAATCCTATGGACCAGTTCAACCATGTTCTATAGGGTCATTATGAGTTGCAATTGACTCGACAGCAACAAGTTTGGATAGTTTCTTGTTTTCATCAAATGCAATCTAATTCTATGAAATGTTTCATAAATTGCAAATATTAGAAAATAGGTATATATTATACAGAGTTGAAGTATTACAAGAACTTAGTGAAAGGTGGGGAGATTGTAATTTGCTTGATTCCTGTACCTCCAAAGGGTATAAAAAGTGGTTAGAAAAGAATTTTTTAAAGGAAATTCTTTGAAAAAAAGAGCAGAATTTGATTGCCAGTAGAACGCACACAGTAGGGGAGTGTGAGGAGTCAAAGATGACTACATTTTCGAGCTTGTATGATGAGAAGTCTGTGTAATAGGACTTTGGTTGTTAAGGATTTTGGTTCTTAAGGAATATTCAGCTTCTACTCTTGCAGATGAGAGCAGAGATTTGGCCTCCTAGAGTCAAACACAATTAGCCTGGAGGGCTGGTCATGCTGCTCTCCTTGCTTACCTGTGTGAGAAAAGGCTCACATTCATAAGTTCTTCCCTGAAACACTCATATTAACTCTGAGTACATATCCAATTGTCTTCATACCGAAGGTAGAAAGTTTTGGTGGCTTTAAAAACAAATCTAAATGCTATTCTTAATTTGGAAGGTTCTGAATTAGTCACATTCCACTTGATTTCCCATTTCTGTCCACTACTCTCCTTTTCCTAATTCTAAAATCTATTTTTTTCCCAAATATTTTAGGCATCTTTTGGCTTCCCCAAGTAACTGTGACCTTGGGTTTCCTCAGAGATGCATTCCCCTTCATTATGATGAATAGTTTGCCTATAAATCTAAGGCTTTAGCTGTGACACAGAGATCTCCTGACTGTGGGGAGAAGATGAGGCTTTATGCAGCCATAAGACAAGCCCTTTGCACAGAGAAGAGTCAGGAGTTGGACAGTGCTTTCAGCTGCTTGTTCAGCATGGGTTTATTTAGTCAAGAGAGACTTTAGCTTTCTAAGATGAAGTAACACTGACAGGGATCACAATACAGGGTCCAGGACAAAGCTGGAGAAAACTGTAGAACAAAATCCTAACTCATACACACACACACACACACAAGACCAGACTTACTGGTTTGAAAGAGACTGGAGAAACCCTGAGAGTATGGCCCCTATGACACTCTTTTAGCTCAGTAATGAAGTCCCTCCTGAGGTTCACCGTTCATCCGAAAATTACACCAGCCCATAAAAAAAAAAAAAAAAAAAAAACAGGACTAAATGGGCATACCAGTCCAGGGGCAAGATGAGAAGGCAGGAGGGGACAGGAAAACTGCTAAAGGGGAATCCAAGGTGGAGAAGGCGAGAGTGTTGGCATGTTGTGGGGTTGGCAATTAGTGTCACAAAACGATATGTGTATTAATTTTTAATGAGAAATTAGTTTGTTCTGTATACCTTTATCTAAAGTGTAATAAAAAATGGACAAAGATGGAGTAACAGGGACTGGATTTACCCTCTCATTTTAAATAACAAAAACAAAAAAACCTGGACATAATATAGAGACAAGGGCTCTCAAGGCATTGGACATCAGGCAATAAAGGACAGTGATCCCTGAGAGATGGGAAAGAAATGAGGTAGTCCTATTTACCAGAGAGAGATCCCACTGCCTACAGGAGAGAGATTCCAGGCCATATCAGAGGCAGCATGAGCTCTCATGGATCCTGATGATCTTTCAGTATTGAAAAAAAGAAGTTGAAATTCAGGAAAGGCCAAAACAGCTAGAACTGGCAGAGCAGTGTATTGGAGAAGAGAGAGCTACACAGGGAGAGAACTTGAAAGACCTGCAGAGGGTCCTCTCAGTATTCAGCAGAGTACTGGTCCACACATCCATATGAGGAAACTACCCAAGACTAGGGAAAAACTCATCCCAAAATATTTGAGGAAATGAAACAAAAACAAGAACTCACACAACCTAGATGGTCTTAAAGTTTTGTAAATTGAAACATGTATGCTAGCCTTTTTCTTCTCTCATCAACTAGTCATTGGATTGGAGTCCCCTCAGGAAAGAAGCGTAATCATGGAGGAGGCAGCTTCCTTTTGCCAAGGCCTATGTCTTGATAGGAACAGGGCTGAGACTGTCAGCAGCCAGCTGTGTGGTACCTGGGGGAAAGAGTGACAAGACCTGAAAGGGGATTCCAAATGTCACACAGTCTCCACTACAGAATTGGATTTATCATGTTTTGGGTTGAGAGGAAACTTTTTCTATAAGCTCATGAGAGGATACATACTTGAAATTAATCAGATTTTTTTTTTTTTCCATCGAGAAAGAAATTGAGGGGGATAATAGAGAGATGGGAATAAATGTTGAATAGGCAGCTATCAGGTTCTGCCAAAAAAGAAGATAATAAAATTTATATAATGACCTAAATAATTTTTATGGTAACAGATTTGAAAATGTGGAAGAAAGGGAAATTTGGTTTCTGTAAACATATAAAAATATCAGTAACTGAAAGTAATAGAATACCTAAGTATAGTAATAACAATTAAAAAGGTAAAATATTAATCAGACCTCTTCCAAAGCAAAGCTCCAGGAGACTATAGGTTTATAAGTGAGTTCTACTAAAATTTCAAGTAATAGATTATGTTTACCTTGTACATATTCTTTAAGACAGTAGAAAAAGAGGGAAACTTGCACCAACTCATTTTATGAGGCTAGTATAATCTTGTCTCCAAAATCATATGACAGCTGAAAAATACTTTTATTTATGAATATGAAAATCCTAACAAAATATTCATAGATGGAACTCAACAGTAGAGTGAAAAAAATGATATATTTTTATCTATTAACTTTGATCTTTTGTCCTAGGAAGGCAATAATAATTTTAACAGTAGATAATTTACCAATATAATTTACCACATTAATGCACTAATGCATCAAATTGTACAACTAACTCTAAAGATGGAGAAAAACTGATAAAATTCAATACCTGTTTATTGCATGATAGAATTTTGAAAGGCCAATGACTTATTCATTGCAAGTATCTTTTTTCAACAACACAAAGAGTGATTATACACATGGACTTCACTGGGTGGAATACAGAGAAATCCAATCGACTACATCTGTGGAAAGAGATGATGCAGAAGCTCCATTTCACTAGTCAGAACAAGGGCAGGGCCCGAATGTGGAACAGACCCCCAGTTACTCCTTTGCAAGTTCAAGGTGAAGCTGAAGAAAATTAAAACAAGTCCTCGAGAAGCAAAGTATGACCTTGAGTATATCCCACCTGAATTTAGACACCATCCGAAGAATGGATTCAACACATTAAACACGAATGACTGAAGACCAGACAAGTTGTGGAATGACATCAAGGACACTACACTATACAAGAGGAAAGTAAAAAGTCATTAAAAAGATCTTTTGCAGAGAAAGAAAAGACCAAAACGGATATCAGAAGAGACTCTGAAACTTGCTCTTGCATGTAGAGTAGCTAAAGTGAATGGAAGAAATGATAAAGTAAAAGAGCTGAACAGAAGATTGCAAAGGGCAGCTGGAGAACACAAAGTAAAGTGTTACAATGAAATGTCCAAAGACCTGCAGTTAGAATAACAAAAGGCAAGAAATGCTCGACATTTCTCAAGCTGAAAGACCTGAAGAAAAAATTCAAGCCTTGAGTTGCAATTTTGAAGGATTTTGTGGGCAAAATGTTGAAAGAAGCAGGAATATGGAAGGAATACACAGAATCACTGTGCCAAAAAGAATTGACTGATGTTCAGCCATTTCAGGAGGCAGCATATGATCAAGAACCGATGGTACAGAAGGAAGAAGTCCAACCTGCACCGAAGGCATTGGTGAAAAACACAGCTCTAGGAATTGACAGAATACCAATTGTGATATTCCAACAAATGGTGCAATGCTTGAAGCACTCACTCATCTATTCCAAGAAATTTGGAAGACAGTTACCTGGCAACTGACTGGAAGAGACCCATATTTGTTGCATTCTTAATAAAGGTGATCCAAAAGAATGTGGAAATTATCAAACGACATCATTAATATCACACACAAGTAAACAATTCATACAAAAGCAAATGCAGCAGTACTTTGACAGGGTACTGCCAGAAATTCAAGCCAGATTCAGAAGTGGGTATGGAATGAAGGATATCATTGCAGATGTCGGATGGATCTTGGCTGGAAGCAGAGACTACCAGAAAGATGTTTACCTGTGCTTTATTGACTATGCAAAGGGACTCAACTGTGTGGATCATAATAAATTATGGATAACATTGTGAAGAACGGGAATTCCAGAACACTTAATCGTGCTCGTGAGGAGCCTGAACATAGACCAAGAGGCAGTCATTCAAACAGAACAAGGGAATACTGCATGGCTTAAAATCAGAAAAGGTGTGTGTCAGAGCTCTGTATCTTCCACTACACTTATTCAATCTGTGTGCTAAGCAAATAACCTGAGAAACTGGGTTATATGATGAAGAATGGGACATCAGAATTGGAGGAAGGTTCATTAACAACCTACACTATGCAGATGACTCAACCACTCTTGCTGAAAGTGAAGAGGACTTGAAGCACTTACTGATGAAGATGGATTACACCTCAACATAAAGAAAATAAAAACTCTTACAACTGGACCAATAAGCAACATCATGATATATGGAGAAAAGATTCAAGTTGTCAAGGATTTTGTTTCACTTGAATCCACAACCAACACCCATGGAAGCAGCAGTCAAGAAATCAAAAGACGCATTCCATTGGGAAAATCTGCTCTAAAGGACCTCTTTAAGGTGTTGAAAAGCAAAGATGTCACCTTGAAGACTAAGGTGGGCCTGACCTAAACCATGGTATTTTCAGTGCCTCATGTGTGTGTGAAAGCTGGCCAATGAATAAAGAGGACTGAAGAAGAATTGATGCCTTTGAATTATGGTGTTGGTGAGGAATATTATTAGATATACCAAGGACTTCCAAAAGGATGAATGTCTGTCACTGAAGATGTATAGCCAGAATGCTTCCTAGAAGTGAGGATGTCAAAACTTCGTCTCACATATTTTGGACATGTTATCAGGAGGGACCAGTCCCTGGGGAAGGACATCATGCTTGGTAGATAGAGTAAAAGAGGTAGACCCTCAATGAGATAGATTGACACAGTGGCTGCAACAATGGGCTCAAACATAACAATATTTGTAATAATAGGGCTGGGCTGGGCAGTGTTTATTTCTGTTGTGCATAGGGTCACTAAGAGTCTGAACAGACTCAATGGCACCTAATAACAACAGATAGGCTTGCCTATATCAAAATAAAGATTTCTTTTTAACAGAATTCATTGTATTAAAAAATAGACAAATGTGTAGTAATTGGAAGACGATATCAGCAATATCTAAATTAAAATAAAAATGGTCAAAAGCTTCAATTCTAGGACATACAAGGAGCTTCTGTGAGCCATCAGTGTACAAGAAGACCAGGAATGGGAAAGAGCAGAAATGAATAATTCACAGAAATGAAAACCACAATGATTAAAGAGTTTATTTTTTAAAAACATTATTGGGCAATCAAAAAAAATAATAAATTAAAGTAATGAGAAATATTTTCAACCACTATATCCATAAAAATGTTTCCATAAAATCTTTCGCAGCTGAAGATACAAGAAATCAAGAAAATTCCTGCAATTCTGGTTAGAATGCATAGATGTTTTAGAGATATCCTAGTCAAAAATGTTTGCATCTTATGTTTCAACAACTCCACTCCTATGTCTATACCATAAAAAAAAAATTGACAGATTCATAAAAAATTGTAAATGAGAATGTTCCTCATAATATCATTTGTTAACAACATGGTCTCAAGTGTTGCCTACATAAGTAAAAAATTGTACATACCATGCAATACACTCAGAGTTCAAGAAATGAACTAGATTTGTATATATGTAGTACCTTGGGCAGATTTTTTTTTTAAGAGTGTGTTGAGTAAAATATTAAAAATAAAATGATATTTATAATAGATATCATCTCTAAAAATGAAACACCCACATTGAGAAAAACGCTTTATTATAGATATAGCTATAGATGAATAATTAAAGGCAAATTAGGAAAGATCAGTATTAAATAAAATAAAGTGTGTGCTTACGGAAGAGGAGGAGATAGGGATTGAGAATGAGGGATAGAAATAAAAGAATAATAATATTTAATTATTAACATTAATAAATAAAACTATTAGCAAAAAGCTTAAGAGAGGTCATGATGTTAGTGTACCATGATGCTAGGAGTGTGAGTACCTCAACTCTCAGCAAAAGGAAAATGAATAAATAAAGGAACAAACCATTTCCCATAACAACTATCAAGTTCAAATCAAATCACATTTTTTATTGTTTCACTGGATCAAAAGTACCTTTATACGAATATCCTCTGTGGAAAAACACTTTATATCTCAATAAGTACTTATTTTTGTTTTATGTTGTTTCATTTCATTTTTATCACAATAATGTCATGGTTAAAATCATGATAAGTTATCATCTATCCATTCAACAGCACGGATGGAGTATACCTATCCTCCACTGAGTATGTGCCTGAAGCCCACAAGAACTTGTGGATAAACTTAACTGTATCCATGGAGGGGGCTGAGAGTATACCTGCACATATGGATGAGAATGTGGGGGGGGGGGGTGTATATGTAAGTGCTTGATATTCAGGGAAAATACTCACTGCCTGCAGTTCACACAGACCATGTAGCATCTCCTAGGGCTGGGCACTAAAGGCTCTTTTCTAAGGCTAAGAGATAACCATTCTCTTCCCGAACCTTTCTATCCCAGGAGGCCCTTGTGGGCTGGCTGTTCCTAATTTCCACCTCCTTCCCAAGGGAACAGGAATGGATAGTTTCCCCCATGGGAGGGTTCCGGAGGCCACTGAGGTTGAAACAGTCTCAGCTATAGTGGTATCTGGTCAGAGCTCCAACATCAGTGGAGCCAGACCCCATGCTTCTATATCTTTCCAAAGTGAGTCTGGGAAGGGAAACCTGGAGAGGAACCTGAGAAGCACGGGCATCAAGATTAGCCAGAATGCAGATAGGCTCCATCTCTTCCATCCAGATGTGTATCCCTGTCCTTTTATGATCAGGAGTGCTTGAGTAGTCTGAACAGAGGCAGCAGAGACTGTGTCCTATGTGACAAGAGGACTTTTCTTAACCGCTTGGCTTCCTCTGGGAGCTCGATGTACGAGGAAAGTAGATAAACAGAAGTTTGTCCCTGGTAATTTAACTATTGTGTGGAAAAAAAAAAAATGGAACCCAGTTGAAGGACTTGAGTGTAGAAACCTAGAAGCCCTTGAAGAGAAAATCTGTGTATAAATATTGATTTGTTGGGAATTTGAGTGAGGAGAGGAGGAATAACATATCTAAGTTGGAGCTAAAGAAGTTCTAAAAGCTGAAATGCTAATACTAGAAAGCTCTGCCAGAAAAAGTATTCCAGAATAAGTCAATAAAGATTTGAAGGATAAACTGATGAAATATTTTTCAAGTTCTTATGAATAGGATTAGACTAAAAGGAAAAAAAAAAAAAAACCCTAAACCCACTGTCGTCAAGTCTATTCTGACTCAGAGCCACCCTGTGTTGTTGTCATTGCTAGGTGCCGTTGGGTCGGTTCCAACTCATAGCGACCTTGTGCACAACAGAACGAAACTCTGCCTGGTCCTGTGCCATCCTTAAAATCATTCTTATGCTTGAGCCCATTGTTGCAGCCACTGTGTCAAATCCACCTCCTTGAGGGTCTTCCTCTTTTCCGCTGACCCTGCACTCTGCCAAGCATGATGTCGTTCTCCAGGGACTGATCCTTCCTGACAAAATGTCCAAAGTATGTAAGACGCAGCCTCACCATCCTTGCCTCTAAGGAGCATTCTGGCCGCATTTCTTCCAAGACAGATTTGTTTGTTCTTTTGGCAGTCCATGGTATATTCAGTATTCTTCTCCAACACCACAATTCAAAGGCGTCAATTCTTCTTTGGCCTTCCTTATTCACTGTCCAGCTTTCACGTGCATATGATGAAATTAAGAATACCACAGCTTGGGTCAGGCACACCTTAGTCTTCAAGGTGACATCTTTGCTCTCCAACACTTTAAAGAGGTCCTTTGCAGCAGATTTACCCAATGCAATGTGTTTTTTGATTTCTTGACTGCTGCTTCCATGGCTGTTGATTGTGGATCCAAGTAAAATGAAATCCTTGACAACTTCAATCTTTTCTCTGTTTCTCATGATGTTGCTCATTGGTCCAGTTGTGAGGATTTTTGTTTTCTTTATGTTGAGGTGCAATCCATAAAGAAGGCTATGGTCTTTGATCTTCATCAGTAAGTGCTTCAAGTCCTCTTCACTTTCAGTAAGCAAGATTGTGTCATCTGCATAACGCAGGTTATTAATGAGCCTTCCTCCAATCCTGATGCCCTGTTCTTCTTCACATAGTCCAGCTTCTCATATTATTTGCTCAGCATACAGATTGAATAGGTATGGTGAAAGAATACAACCCTGAAGCACACCTTTCCTGACTTTAAACCAATCAGTATCCCCTTGTTCTGTCTGAACAACTGCCTTTTGATCTATGTAAAGGTTCTTCATGAGCACAATTAAGTGTTCTGGAATTCCCATTCTTCACAATGTTATCCATAATTTGTTACGATCCACTCAGGTGAATCCTTTGCATAGTCACTAAAACATAGGTAAACATCTTTCTAGTATTCTCTGCTTTCTGCCAGGATCCATCTGACATCAGCAATGATATCCCTGGTTCCAAGTCTTCTTCTGAAACCGGCCTGAATTTCTGGCAGTTCCCTGTCGATATACTGCTGCAGCCGTTTCTGAATGACCTTCATCAAAATTTTGCTTGCTTGTGAAATTATTGTTATTATTTTATAATTTCCATTTGGTTGGATCATGTTTCTTGGGAATAGCCATAAAATTGGACCTTTTCCAGTCAGTTGACCAGAAAGCTGTCTTCCATATTTCTTGGCTTAGACGAGTGAGCACCTCAATTCTGCATCTGTTTGTTGAAATATCTCAATTATATTCCATCAATTTCTGGAGCCATGTTTTTCTCCAATTCCTTCAGAGTAGCTTGGACTTCTTCCTTCAGTACCATCAGCTCCTGATCATATGCTACCTCTTGAAATGGTTGAATGCCGACTAATTCTTTTTGGTATAATGACTCTGTGTATTCCTTCCACCTTCTTTTGATGCTTCCTGCATTGTTTAATATTTTCCCCATAGAATCCTTCACTATTGCAACTCGAGGCTTGAATTTTTTCTTCAGTTCTTTCAGCTTGAGAAACGCCGAGCTTGTTCTTCCCTTTTGGTTTTCCAACTCCAGCTCTTTGCACATGTCATTATAATACTTTACTTTGTCTTCTCGAGCTGCCCTTTGAAATCTTCTGTTCAGTTCTTTTACTTCATCAATTCTTCCTTTTGCTTTAGCTGGTGGATGTTCAAGAACAAGTTTCAGAGTCTCCTCTGACATCCATCTTGGTCTTTCTTTCTTGTCTTTTCAATGACCTCTTGCTTTCTTCATATATGATGTCCTTGACGTCATTCCACAACTTGGCTGGTCTTTGGTCATTAGTGTTCAATGCATCAAATCTATTCGTCATATGGTTTCTAAATTCAGGGGGGTATACTCAAAGTCGTATTTTGGCTCTTGTGGACTTGCTCTGATTTTCTTCAGTTTCAGCTTGAACTTGCATATGAGCAATTGATGGTCTGTTCCATAGTCGGCCCCTGGTCTTGTTCTGACTGATGATATTTAGCTTTTCCATTGTCTCTTTCCACAGATATAGTCTATTTGATTTCTTTTTGTTCCATCTGGCAATGTCCATGTGTATAGTCACTGTTTATGTTGGTGGAAGAAGGTATTTGCAATGAAGAAGCAGTTGGTCTCACAAAATTCTATCATATTTATCTCTGTCATTGTTTCTATCACCAAGGCCATATTTTTCAACTACTGATCCTTCTTTGTTTCCAACTTTTGCATTCCAATCACCAGTAATTATCAATGCATCTCGATTGCACGTTCAATCAGTTTCAGACTGCAGCAGCTGATAAAAATATTCTATTTCTTCATCTTTGGCCCTAGTGGTTGGTGCGTAAATTTGAATAATGGTCATATTAACTGGTCTTCCTTGTAGGGGGTATGGATATTATCCTATTACTGACAGTGTTGTACTTCAGGATAGATGTTGTAATAGTGTGGGAAAAATGGCTACTAGCCATTTGTTAAGGGCTGTGTTAATTTGCTCTAGCAAAGATACCACATCAGCACTGCAGGTAAAATTTGGGCTTCTACTTGAGTTTTGGAGTGGTGCATTTTATAGGCCATGTTCCATCCAATTTTGGGGGAGGTCAGGCATCATTAAAATGGGAATATGATAGAGACAACCATGCCTGAATTCTTTGTTGATGAGAGGGCCACTAAATTTTTTAAAATTATTTCCAGGATGCAGTGTTTTGTTTCTTTCTTTCTTTTTTTTTTTTTAATTTACTGTCTCATCTAGGAGGGAGGGAGGATTTCAGAGGCTTAAACCTGACCTTTTCCTCTACAATATTTTTTTCCTTTACCTGTCAAGGGACTAAATGAGTGTTTTGACACTGACCAAGAATTTATAATCTAATTATATATCCGTGGACTACAAAAATGACAAGCAAGTGGGTCAATGGAATTGTCCAATGGATCATAGCTAATGCTCTCTATTTTTTTTTTATAACTTTTATTAAGCTTCAAGTGAACGTTGACAAATCCAATCAGTCTGTCACATATAAGTTTACATACATCTCACTCCCGCTTGTTCTCCCCCTCTTGAGTCAGCCCTTTCAGTCTCTCCTTTCTTGACAATTTTGCCGGCTTCCCTCTCTCTCTATCCTCCCATCCCCCCACCAGACAAGAGTTGCCAACCCACTCTCAAGGTTCCACCTGATATAATTAGCTCACTCTTCATCAGCGTCTCTCTCCCACCCGCTGACCAGTCCCTTTCATGTCTGATGAGTTCTCTTCGGGGATGGTTCCTGTCCTGTGCCAAGAGAAGGTCTGGGGAGCATGGCCACCGGGATTCCTCCAGTCTCAGTCAGACCATTAAGTTTGGTCTTTTTATGAGAATTTGGGGTCTGTATCCCACTGATCTCCTGCTCCCTCAGGGGTCCTCTGCTGTGCTCCCTGTCAGGGCAGTCATCGATTGTGGCCGGGCACCAACTAGTTCTTCTGGTCTCAGGATGATGTAGGTCTCTGGTTCATGTGGCCCTTTCTGTCTCTTGGGCTCTTAGTTGTCGTGTGGCCTTGGTGTTCTTCATTTTCCTTTGCTCCAGGTGGGTTGAGACCAATTGACGCATTTTAGATGGCCGCTTGTTAGCATTTAAGACCCCAGATGCCACATTTCAAAGTGGGATGCAGAATGATTTCATAATAGAATTATTTTGCCAATTGACTTAGAAGTCCCCGCAAACCATGTTCCCCAGACCCCCGTGCTTGCTCCGCTGACCTTTGAAGCATTCATTTTCTCCAGGAAACTTCTTTGTTTTTGGTCCAGTCCAATTGAGCTGACCTTCCATGTATTGAGTGTTGTCTTTCCCTTCACCTAAAGCAGGTCTTATCTACTGATTAATCAATAAAAAACCCTCTCCCATCCTCCCTCCCTCCCCACCTCGTAACCACAAAAGTATGTGTTCTTCTCAGGTTTACTATTTCTCAAGATTTTATAATAGTGGTCTTATACAATATTTGGCCTTTTGCCTCTGACTAATTTCACTCAGCATAATGCCTTCCAGGTTCCTCCATGTTATGAAATGTTTCACAGATTCGTCACTGTTCTTTATCGATGCGTAGTATTCCATTGTGTGAATATACCACAATTTATTTACCCATTCATCCGTTGATAGACACCTTGGTTGCTTCCAACTTTTTGCTATTGTAAACAGAGCTGCAATAAACATGGGTGTGCATATATCTGTTTGTATGAAGGCTCTTGTATCTCTAAGGTATATTCCCAGGAGTGGGATTTCTGGGTTGTATGGTAGTTCTATTTCTAACTGTTTAAGATAATGCCAGATGGATTTCCAAAGTGGTTGTACCATTTGACATTCCCACCAGCAGTGTATGAGAGTTCCAATCTCTCCGCAGCCTCTCCAACATTTATTATTTTGTGTTTTTTGGATTAATGCCAGTCTGGTTGATGTGAGATGAAATCTCATCGTAGTATTAATTTGCATTTCTCTAATGGCTAATGATCGAGAGCATTTTCTCATGTATCTGTTGGCTGCCTGAATATCTTCTTTAGTGAAATGTGTGTTTATATCCTTTGCCCACTTCTTGATTAGGTTGTTTGTCTTTTTGTGGTTGAGTTTTGACAGAATCATGTAGATTTTAGAGATCAGGTGCTGGTCGGAGATGTCATAGCTGGAAATTCTTTCCCAGTCTGTAGGTGGTCTTTTTAGTCTTTTGGTGAAGTCTTTAGATGAGCATAGGTGTTTGATTTTTAGGAGCTCCCAGTTATCTGGTTTCTCTTCATCATTTTTGGTAATGTTTTGTATTCTGTTTATGCCCTGTATTAGGGCTCCTAGGGTTGTCCCAATTTTTTCTTCCATGATCTTTATCGTTTTAGTCTTTATGTTTAGGTCTTTGATCCACTTGGAGTTAGTTTTTGTGCATGGTGTGAGGTATGGGTCCTGTTTCATTTTTTTGCAAATGGATATCCAGTTATGCCAGCACCATTTGTTAAAAAGGCTATCTTTTCCCCAATTAATTGACACTGGGCCTTTGTCAAATATCAGCTACTCATACGTGGATGGATCTATGTCTGGGTTCTCAATTCTGTTCCATTGGTCTATGTGTCTGTTGTTGTACCCATACCAGGCTGTTTTGACTACTGTGGCTGTATAATAGGTTCTGAAGTCAGGTAAGGTGAGGCCTCCCACTTTCTTCTTCTTTTTCAGTAGTGCTTTGCTTATCCGGGGCTTCTTTCCCTTCCATATGAAATTGGTGATTTGTTTCTCTATCCCCTTCAAATATGACATTGGAATTTGGATCGGAAGTGCGTTAAATGTATAGATGGCTTTTGGTAGAATAGACATTTTTACTATGTTAAGTCTTCCTATCCATGAGCAGGGTATGTTTTTCCACTTAAGTATGTCCTTTTGAATTTCTTGTAGTAGAGCTTTGTAGTTTTCTTTGTATAGTTCTTTTACATCCTTGGTAAGATTTATTCCTAAGTATCTAATCCTCTTGGGGGCTACTGTGAATGGTATTGATTTGGTTATTTCCTCTTCGGTGTTCTTTTTGTTGATGTAGAGGAATCCAAGTGATTTTTGTATGTTTATTTTATAACCTGAGACTCTGCCATACTCTTCTATTAGTTTCAGTAGTTTTCTGGAGGATTCCTTAGGGTTTTCTGTGTATATAATCATGTCATCTGCAAATAGTGATAACTTTACTTCTTCCTTGCCAACCCGGATACCGTTTATTTCTTTGTCTAGCCTAATTGCCCTGGCTAGGACTTCCAGCACGATGTTGAATAAGAGCGGTGATAAAGGGCATCCTTGTCTGGTTCCTGTTCTCAAGGGAAATGCTTTCAGATTCTCTCCATTTAGAGTGATATTGGCTGTTGGCTTTGCATAAAAAAAAATGCCCTTTATTATGTTGAGGAATTTTCCTTCAATTCCTATATTGGTAAGAGTTTTTATCATGAATGGGTGTTGGACTTTGTCGAATGCCTTTTCCGCATCAATTGATAAGATCATGTGGTTTTTGCCTTTTGTTTTATTTATGTGATGGATTACATTAATGGTTTTTCTGATATTAAACCAGCCTTGCATACCTGGTATAAATCCCACTTGATCATGGTGAATTATTTTTTTGATGTGTTGTTGGATTCTATTGGCTAGAATTTTGTTGAGGATTTTTGCATCAATGTTCATGAGGGATATAGGTCTAAAATTTTCTTTTTTTGTAATGTCTTTACTTGGTTTTGGTATCAGGGAGATGGTGGCTTCATAGAATGAGTTGGGTAGTATTCCATCATTTTCTATGCTTTGGAATACCTTCAGAAGTAGTGGTGTTAACTCTTCTCTAAAAGTTTGGTAGAACTCTGCAGTGAAGCCGTCTGGGCCAGGGCTTTTTTTTGTTGGGAGTTTTTTGATTACCGTTTCAATCTCTTTTTTTGTTATGGGTCTATTTAGTTGTTCTACTTCTGAATGTGTTAGTTTAGGTAGGTAGTGTTTTTCCAGGAATTCATCCATTTCTTCTAGGTTTTCAAATTTGTTAGAGTACAATTTTTCATAATAATCTGAAATGATTCTTTTAATTTCATTTGGTTCTGTTGTGATGTGGTCCTTCTCATTTCTTATTCGGGTTATTTCTTTCCTTTCCTGTATTTCTTTAGTCAGTCTAGCCAATGGTTTATCAATTTTGTTAATTTTTTCAAAGAACCAGCTTTTGGCTTTGTTAATTCTTTCAATTGTTTTTCTGTTCTCTCTTTTTTTTTTTTAATTCCTTTAGTTCAGCTCTAATTTTTATTATTTGTTTTCTTCTGGAGCCTGATGGATTCTTTTGTTGCTCACTTTCTATTTGTTCAAGTTGTAGGGACAGTTCTCTGATTTTGGCTGTTTCTTCTTTTTGTATGTGTGCATTTATCGATATAAATTGGCCTCTGAGCACTGCTTTTGCTGTGTCCCAGAGGTTTTGATAGGAAGTATTTTCATTCTCGTTGCTTTCTATGAATTTCCTTATTCCCTCCTTGATGTCTTCTCTAACCCAGTCTTTTTTCAGGAGGGTATTGTTCATTTGCCAAGTATTTGATTTCTTTTCCCTAGTTTTTCTGTTATTGATCTCTAGTTTTATTGCCTTGTGATCTGAGAAGATGCTTTTTAATATTTCAATCTTTTGGACTCTGCAAAGGTTTGTTTTATGACCTGATACATGGTCTATTCTAGAGAATGTTCCATGTGCGCTAGAAAAGAAAGTATATTTTGCAGCAGTTGGGTGGAGAGTTCTGTATAAGTCAATGAGGTCAAGTTGGTTGATTGTTGTAATTAGATCTTCCGTGTCTCTATTGAGCTTCTTACTGGATGTCCTGTCCTTCTCCGAAAGTGGTGTGTTGAAGTCTCCTACTATAATTGTGGAGGTATCTATCTCACTTTTCAATTCTGTTAAAATTTGATTTATGTATCTTGCAGCCCTGTCATTGGGTGCATAAATATTTAATATGGTTATGTCTTCGTGATCAATTGTCCCTTTTATCATTATATAGTGTCCTTCTTTATCCTTTGTGGTGGATTTGAGTCTAAAGTCTATTTTGTCAGAAATTAATATTGCTACTCCTCTTCTTTTTTGCTTATTGTTTGCTTGATATACTTTTTTCCATCCTTTGAGTTTTAGTTCGTTTGTGTCTCTAAGTCTAAGGTGTGTCTCTTGTAGGCAGCATATAGATGGATCGTGTTTCTTTATCCAGTCTGTGACTCTCTGTCTCTTTATTGGTGCATTTAGTCCATTTACATTCAGGGTAATTATAGATAAATAAGTTTTTAGTGCTGTCATTTTGATGCCTTTTCATGTGTGTTGTTGACAATTTCATTTTTCCTCATATTTTTTTTGTGCTGAGGCGTTTTTCTTAGTAAATTGTGAAATCCTCATTTTCATAGTGTTTGACTTTATGTTAGTTGAGTCGTTACATTTTTCTTGGCTTTTATCTTGAGTTATAGAGTTGTTATACCTTTTTGTGGTTACCTTATTATTTACCGCTATTTTTCTAAGTAAAAACCTAATTTGTATTGTTCTATATCGCCTTGTATCACTCTCCATATGGCAGTTCAATGCCTCCTGTATTTAGTCCCTCTTTTTGATTATTGTGATCTTTTAGCTATTGACTTCCATGATTCCCTGTTATGTGTATTTTTTTTAATTAATCTTAATTTGTTGGTTTTTGTGATTTCCCTATTTGAGTTGATATCTGGACTTTCTGTTTTGTGACCTTGTGTTGTGCTGATATCTGATATTATTGGTTCTCTGACCAAACAATATCCTTTAGTATTTCTTGTAGCTTTGGTTTGGCTTTTGTAAATTCTCTAAACTTGTGTTTGTCTGTTTGCCCCAGGGGTGTCTGGCCTGCTGGAGTCACGGTCAGATCCTCCGCTTCCAGCCCCACGCCCAGAGTCAAGGCTGCCCTACTGGGATGGTGCACTCTCGACTCCAAAATCAGTCGCTGCCTCCCGGGGACTTCTCGTCCCTCCAGCCGCGTTGCCATGCCACCTCCGCGAACCAGTTGGGCCGCCTCCCGGGGTTAGTTCAGATGGGTGGAGCAGCTCCCCGTGCTTGTGCCGTGACCGAGTGTCCCGGCTGGGACGCTGTTCTCCCCGCTCCAATACCAGTCACTGCCTCCCGGGGACTTCTCCTATCGGCTGCGTCCCACGCCACCCGCGACCAAGCTGGGCCCCTTCCCGGGGTTAGTTCAGGGGGGTGGAGTAGCTCTCCATGTTTATGCCGTACCTGCATCCAGTCCAAATCCTGGTGGGATAGTTCCCTGGCTGGGACGCTGCTCTTCCTGCTCCAAGACCAGTCACTGCCTCCCAGGGACTTCTCCTACCGGCTGCGTCCCACGCCACCCGCGGAACCAGCTGGTCCCCCTCCCGGGGTTAGTTCAGGGGGGTGGAGCAGCTCTCTGTGCTTGTGCTGTGCCTGACTGGTATGCTGGCTCCAGGCTCTGGAAACAATCGCTTCTTCCCTGTATTAGTTCGTTCTCCGTCTCTAAATCTGTGTTTGTTGTTCAAGGTTCATAGATTGTTATGCATGTGATCGATTCACTTGTTTTTCCGTGTCTTTGTTGTAAGAGGGATCCGAGGTAGCGTCTGCCTAGTCCGCCATCTTGGCTCTGCCTTAATGCTCTCTTTATTATAGGGATCTCATATGTTCCTACTTTAACAGGAGGCCCATAATATCAATTTGTCCCTCAGATAGTAATGTAAAGTAAAAACCTGTGTCCAAAAATCTTTCGAAAATCTGAATGTTCTCCTTTACCCAATATATATTTACCAACAAAAATAGTCATAAATTCTTTTTGATGAGGACTGAAAGAATAACCAGTGAATATAGTTTGCATGGTATTGCAGGGTCTGAAAACTGAGTAAGTCCACATACTGGGAAAGGTGTCTTGACATTTTATTGAAATCATTGATTAGTTTTGATTGTAAAAATTGAGAAATACTCATGTTGGCTGCGCCACTACCTTCTCTCTATAACCTCAGTCCTACATTCTGTCAGCTTCTCTATAGCTCTCTTTAGATTGGGCCCTCCTAGATGCCATCTGGTCTTGCTGCTCATTACAATAACTGTTTTCAACTTGCTTCTGACCATGATAAGTTTTGTCTTAATATCAAGCCTTGTAATTTAGAATATCTGTATGTAGGGCATTTTGTAAAAATCCTTTAAGATCAAATGCTAAAGTTTATGTGAACAAGGGCCGATGCCATTCAGAGAGGGTTGGCTGATATTTATGTGAAAACTTTTCTTTTTCTTCCTATTCAGACCCCTCAAAACTTCAATAAAGTTCTCTCGGATATAACCAAAATAGTTTCACTAGGAAATGATAGAAATGGGGGACTATGTTCACACTTAAGAACAAGATAAATAAAAAAAAGACTAGAACGGGTTGAATATGTAATAATTAGGTAGAAAGATAAAAAGTAGAGAAACTATCTTATGTCACAGTTTTGGGCAAGAATTAACAGTAATATGTTAAGGGAATGTTTTCATTTTCTTATGATTATGTGACATTAGAATATGAACTATTTTATTTTCATATGAATGAGTATTAATTTAGAAAGCTGGATGATTTAGTGACTTAATTTAAAATGAAATACAAGGAGGCGGGGCCAAGATGGCAGACTAGGTGGATGCTACCGCGGATCCCTCTTGCAACAAAGACTTGGAAAAACAAGTGAATCGATCACATATATAACAACCTACGAACTCTGAACAACAAACACAGACTTAGAGATGGAGAACGAACAAATACGGGCAGACAGCGATCGTTTTCAGAACTAAGAGCCAGCGTACCAGGCAGGTGACATTCGGAGCATGGGCTGGGGCAGAGCCCAGGGGGGCAGATGGCACAGACAAGGGTCCCAGACTTACTCCCCCCGAACCCATCCAGGGAGGAAGTCTAGCTGGTTGGCGCGGGCGGCGTAGCAGCGCAGCTGGTGGGAGAAAGACCTGGGAGGCAGTGACTGATCTTGGAGCGGGGAGAGCAGCGTCCCAGCCGGGGAGTCGTCCCGCTGGGAGTTTGGCAGGAGGCGGGGGAGGCGCGAGCATGGGGATCACATATATTTCCCTAAAGCGACCCCGGGGGGGGGTGCCCAATGTTCGTGAGGGCCACCTCCACCCAGTTCGCGCGAGCGGTGCGGTGCACCGGAGGGAGAAATCCCTCGGAGGAAGTGACAGGTCTCAGAGCAGGGAGAGCAGCTTCCCAGCCGGGGAGCCATCCCACTGGGATCTTGGCGAGAGCGGGCGGGGTGTGAGCGCATTCCTCTGAATAGACCCCGGGGGCGGGCCCAGTTGTTCGTGAGGGCCATGCCCACTCAGTTCGCGCGAGCGGTGTGGCGCACAGGAGGAAGAAATACCCGGGAGGAAGTGACTGATCTTGGAACGGGAAGAGTAGCATCCCAGCCGGGGAGCCGTCCTGCCGGGATTCTGGCGGAGGGGAGCGGAGCGTGAACGCGGGGATCAGCTCTATATTCTGTGGTGCTACACACCTAGCTCTCTGATCCCTCCCCCACCCTCCCCAGGCAGCTCCATTAACATCCGAATACCTTGAGCCAGAAGGAGAATTCAGATAGGGATCTGACAGCATTTTTTTTTAGCTGATTACCTGGAAAATCTAGTTTCCCAGTGATGGCTCGGAGACAGCAGTCCATATCAAACCACATAAAGAAACAGACCATGACAGCTTCTCCAACCCCCCAAACAAAAGAATCAAAATCTTTCCCAAATGAAGATACAATCCTGGAATTATCAGATACAGAATATAAAAAACTAATTTAGAGAATGCTTAAAGATATCACAAATGAAATTAGGATAACTGCAGAAAAAGACAAGGAACACACCGATAAAACTGTTGAAGAACTCAAAAAGGTTATTCAAGAACATAGTGGAAAAATTAATAAGTTGCAAGAATCCATAGAGAGACAGCATGTAGAAATCCAAAAGATTAACAATAAAATTACAGAATTAGACAACGCAATAGAAAGTCAGAGGAGCAGACTCGAGCAATTAGAATGTAGACTGGGCCTTCTGGAGGACCAGGGAATCAACTCCAACATAGCTGAAAAAAAATCAGATAAAAGAATTAAAAAAAATGAAGAAACCCTAAGAATCATGTGGGACTCTATCAAGAAAGATAACTTGTGAGTGATTGGAGTCCCAGAACAGGGAGGGGGGACAGAAAACACAGAGAAAATAGTTGAAGAACTCCTGACAGAAAACTTCCCTGACATCATGAAAGACGAAAGGATATCTATCCAAGATGCTCATCGAACCCCATTTAAGATTGATCCAAAAAGAAAAACACCAAGACATACTATCATCAAACTCACCAAAACCAAAGATAAACAGAAAATTTTAAAAGCAGCCAGGGAGAAAAGAAAGGTTTCCTTCAAGGGAGAATCAATAAGAATAAGTTCAGACTACTCAGCAGAAACCATGCAGGCAAGAAGGGAATGGGACGACATATACAGAGCACTGAAGGAGAAAAACTGCCAACCAAGAATCGTATATCCAGCAAAACTTTCTCTGAAATAAGAAGGCGAAATTAAGATATTTACAGATAAACACTAGTTTAGAGAATTTGCAAAAACTAAACCAAGACTGCAAGAAATGCTTAAGGAGATTGTTTGGCCTGATGACCAATAATATCAGGTACCAGCACAATACAAGGTCACAAAACAGAACGTCCTGATATCAACACAACTCAAATAGGGAAAGCACAAAAACAACCAAAGTAAGATTAATTCTAATAAATAAATAAATAAACAAAATAATACACATAACAGGAAATCATGGAAATCAATAGATAAATGATCACAATAATCGAAAAGAGGGACTAAATATAGGAGGCATTGAACTGCCAGATGGAGAGTGATACAAGGCGATATAGAACAATACAAGTTAGGTTTTTACTTAGAAAAATAGGGGTAAATAATAAGGTAACCACAAAAAGGAATATCAATTCCGTAACTCAAGAAAAACGTAATGACTCAACAAACATAAAGTTAAACATTAAGAAAATGAGGATCTCACAATCTACTAAGAAAAACGTCTCAGCACAAAAAAGTATGTGGAAAAATGAAAAGGCCAACAACACACATGAAAAGGCATCAAAATGACAGCACTAAAAACTTATTTATCTATAATTACCCTGAGTGTAAATGGACTAAATGCACCAATAAAGAGACAGAGAGTCACAGACTGGATAAAGAAACACGATCCATCTATATGCTGCCTACAAGAGACACACCTTAGACTTAGAGACACAAACAAACTAAAACTCAAAGGATGGAAAAAAACATATCAAGCAAATAATAAGCAAGAAAGAAGAGGAGTAGCAATATTAATTTCCGACAAAATAGACTTTAGACTTAAATCCACTACAAAGGATAAAGAAGGACACTATATAATGATAAAAGGGACAATTGCTCAGGAAGACATAACCATATTAAATATTTACGCACCCAGTGACAGGGCTGCAAGATACATAAATCAAATTTTAACAGAATTGAAAAGTGAGAGAGACACCACCCCATTTATAGCAGGGGACTTCAACACACCACTTTCGGAGAAGGACAGGGCATCCAGTAAGAAGCTCAATAGAGACACGGAAGACCTACTTACAACAATCAACCAACTTGACCTCATTGACTTATACAGAACTCTTCACCCAACTGCTGCAAAATATACTTTTTTTCCTAGTGCACATGGAACATTCTCTAGAATAGACCACATATTAGGTCACAAAACAAATCTTGGTAGAATCCAAAACATCAAAATATTACAAAGCATCTTCTCAGACCACAAGGCAATGAAGCTAGAAATCAATAACAGAAAAACTAGGGAAAGGAAATCAAATACTTGGAAACTGAACAATACCCTCCTGAAAAAAGACTGGGTTATAGAAGACATCAAGGAGGGAATAAGAAAATTCTTAGAAAGCAATGAGAATGAAAATACTTCCTATCAAAACCTCTGGGACACAGCAAAAGCAGTGCTCAGAGGCCAATTTATATCGATAAATGCACACATACAAAAGGAAGAAAGAGCCAAAATCAGAGAACTGTCCCGCCAACTTCAACAAATAGAAACTGAGCAACAAAAGAACCCATCAGGCACCAGAAGAAAACAAATAATAAAAATTAGAGCTGAACTAAATGAATTAGAGAACAGAAAAACAATTGAAAGAATTAACAAAGCCAAAAGCTGGTTCTTTGAAAAAATTAACAAAATTGATAAACCATTGGCTAGACTGACTAAAGAAATACAGGAAAGGAAACAACTAACCCGAATAAGAAACGAGAAGGACCACATCACAACAGAACCAAATGAAATTAAAAGAATCATTTCAGATTACTATGTAAAATTGTACTCTAACAAATTTGAAAACCTAGAAGAAATGGATGAATTCCTGGAAAAACACTACCTACCTAAACTAACACATTCAGAAGTAGAACAACTAAATAGACCCATAACAAAAAAAGAGATTGAAACGGTAATCAAAAAACTTCCAACAAAAAATTCCTGGCCCAGACGGCTTCACTGCAGAGTTCTACGAAACCTTCAGAGAAGAATTAACACCACTACTACTGAAGGTATTTCAAAGCATAGAACAAGATGGAATACTACCCAACTCATTCTATGAAGGTACCATCTCCCTGATACCAAGACCAGGAAAAGACACTACAAAAAAAGAAAATTTTAGACCTATATCCCTCATGAACATAGATGCAAAAATCCTCAACAAAATTCTAGCCAATAGAATCCAACAACACATCAAAAAAATAATTCACCCTGATCAAGTGAGATTTATACCAGGTATGCAAGGCTGGTTTAATATCAGAAAAACCATTAATGTAATCCATCACATAAATAAAACAAAAGATAAAAACCACATGATTTTATCAATAGATGCAGAAAAGGCATTTGACAAACTTCAACACCCATTTATGATAAAAACTCTTACCAAAATAGGAATTGAAGGAAAATTCCTCAACATAATAAAGGGCATCTATGCAAAGCCAACAGCCAATATCACACTAAATGGAGAGAACCTGAAAGCATTTCCCCTGAGAACGGGAACCAGACAAGGATGCCCTTTATCACCATTCTTATTCAACGTCGTGCTTGAAGTCCTAGCCAGGGCAATTAGGCTAGACAAAGAAATAAAGGGTATCCAGATTGTCAAGGAGGAAGTAAAGCTATCACTATTTGCAGATGACATGATCGTATACATGGAAAACCCTAAGGAATCCTCCAGAAAACTACTGAAACTAATAGAAGAGTTTGACAGAGTCTCAGGTTATAAAATAAACATACAAAAATCACTTGGATTCCTCTACATCAACAAAAAGAACACCGAAGAGGAAATCACCAAATCAATACCATTCAAAGTAGCCCCCAAGAAGATAAAATGCTTAGGAATAAATCTTACCAAGGATGTAAAAGACCTATACAAAGAAAACTACAAAGCTCTGCTACAAGAAATTCAAAACGACATACTTAAGTGGAAGAACATACCCTGCTCATGGATAGGAAGACTTAACATAGTAAAAATGTCTATTCTACCAAAAGCCATCTATACATTTAACGCACTTCCAATCCAAATTCCAATGTCATATTTGAAGGGGATAGAGAAACAAATCACCAATTTCATATGGAAGGGAAAGAAGCCCCGGATAAGCAAAGCATTACTGAAAAAGAAGAAGAAAGTGGGAGGCCTCACTCTACCTGATTTCAGAACCTATTATACAGCTACAGTAGTCAAAACAGCCTGGTACTGGTACAACAACAGGCACATAGACCAATGGAACAGAATTGAGAACCCAGATATAAGTCCATCCATGTATGAGCAGCTGATATTTGACAAAGGACCAGTGTCAGTCAATTGGGGCAATGATAGCCTTTTTAACAAATGGTGCTGGCATAACTGGATATCCATTTGCAAAAGAATGAAACAGGACCCATACCTCACACCATGCACAAAAACTAACTCCAAGTGGATCAAAGACCTAAACATAAAGACTAAAACGATAAAGATCATGGAAGAAAAAATTGGGACAACCCTAGGAGCCCTAATACAGGGCATAAACAGAATACAAAACATTACCAAAAATGAGGAAGAGAAACCAGGTAACTGGGAGCTCCTAAAAATCAAACACCTATGCTCATCTAAAGACTTCACCAAAAGAGTAAAAAGACCACCTACAGACTGGGAAAGAATATTCAGCTATGACATCTCAGACCAGCGCCTGATCTCTGAAATCTACATGATTCTGTCAAAACTCAACTACAAAAAGACAAGCAACCCAATCATGAAGTGGGCAAAGGATATGAACACACATTTCACTAAAGAAGATATTCAGGCAGCCAACAGATACATGAGAAAATGCTCCCGATCATTAGCCATTAGAGAAATGCAAATTAAAACTACGATGAGATTCCATCTCACTCTAACTAGACTGGCATTAATCCAAAAAACACAAAATAATAAATGTTGGAGAGGCTGCGGAGAGATTGGAACTCTCATACACTGCTGGTGGGAATGTAAAATGGTACAACCACTTTGGAAATCTATCTGGTGTTATCTTAAACAGTTAGAAATAGAACTACCATACAACCCAGAAATCCCACTCCTGGGAATATACCCTAGAGATACAAGAGCCTTCACACAAACAGATATATGCACACCCATGTTTATTGCAGCTCTGTTTACAATAGCAAACAGCTGGAAGCAACCAAGATGTCAGTCAATGGATGAATGGGTAAATAAATTGTGGTATATTCACACAATGGAATACTACGCATCGGTAAAGAACAGTGACGAATCTCTGAAACATTTCATAACATGGAGGAATCTGGAAGGCATTATGCTGAGCGAAATTAGTCAGAGGCAAAAGGACAAATATTGTATAAGACCAGTATTATAAGATCTTGAGAAATAGAAAAAACGGAGAAGAACACATACTTTTGTGGTTACAAAGGGGGGAGGGAGGGAGGGAGGGAGAGGGTTTTTTACTGATCAATCAGTAGATAAGAACTGCTTTGGGTGAAGGGAAAGACAACACTCAATACAAGGAAGGTCAGCCTAATTGGACTGGACTAAAAGCAAAGAAGTTTCCGAGATAAAATGAAAGCTTCAAAGGTCAGCGGAGCAGGGGCTGGGGTCTGGGGAACAGGGTTTGAGGGGACTTCTAAGTCAATGGGCAAAATAATTCTATTATGAAAACATTCTGCATCCCACTTTGAATTGTGGCACCTGGGGTCCTAAATGCCAACAAGCGGCCATCTAAGATACATCAATTGGTCTCAACCCACCTGGAGCAAAGGCAAAGGAAGAACACCAAGGCCACACGACAACTAAGAACCCAAGAGACAGAAAGGGCCACATGAACCAGAGACCTACATTATCCTGAGACCAGAAGAACTAGTTGGTGCCCAGCCACAATCGATGTCTGCCCTGCTAGGGAGCACAAGAGACAACTCCTGAGGGAGCAGGAGGCCAATGGGGTACAGACCCCAAATTCTCATAAAAAGACCATACCTAATGATATGAATGCGACTAGAGGAATCCCAGAGACAATGCTCCCCAGAACTTCTGATGGCACAGGACAGGAACCATCCCCGAAGACAACTCATCAGGCATGAAAAGGACTGGTCAGCGGGTGGGAGAGAGATACTGATGAAGAGTGAGCCAATTAAATTAGGTGGACACTGGAGAGTGTGTTGGCAGCTCTTGACTGGAGGGGGGATGGGGAGATAGAGAGAGAGGGAAGATGGCAAAATTGGCACGAAACGAGAGACTGAGAGGGCTGACTCAATAGGGTGAGAGCAAGTGGGAGAAGGGAGTATGATGTATGTAAACCTACATGTGACAGACTGATTGGAATGGTAAATGTTCACTTGAAGCTTAATAAAAATTAATTAAAAAAAAAATGAAATACAAGACGAATAGTCAGATAAGTTGCTTCTTATTTTACTTCCTTGTTATTGCTAATGGAACCCTGGTGGCACAGTGGTTAAGCTTTTGGCAGCTAACCAAAAGATCTGCAGTTTAAATCTGCCAGCCACTCCTTGGAAACATTATGGGGAAGTTCTGTGCTGTTCTATAGGGTCTCTATGAGTCAGAATTACTCGATGGCAATGCATGAGTGGGTTACTGCTAGTGGAAACGCTTCTAATATTCAGGTAAAAATATTTTGATCAATTATCATGTTCATCATTTCACCTCGTTTTTGCCTGATTGGGGGGAAGGGGCAAGATTTTTCTACGGTATATTAGTGAGAAATTAGAAGAAGTTGTGCAACAAATAATTAACTATATTTTGTTTCTTATCATATGTCTAGTACACCACTAAATTTCAGCCCATTTCCATAAAGATTTCTTCCAAACCCAACATACTATGTAAATGCACATAAATGTATTTATCACATCATGGCTGCTGTGAAAGGACAGGGTTGACTTGCAGCCAGTCTGTGACAGCTCCAGGCTTATCTGCAGCATTGTCTGGTTGTCTGATACTGTCCCTTGGTCAAGATAAACATGAAATGTATTAACTATTGATTTATAACGCGCAGTCTAAAGTCTGAAACTCCCCTGCAGGCATCCTATACTAGCTAGCCCACATTGTTAACTGAAAATATATACATTATACATGTTTTAAAAGGTTATATAGCCCAATTTTAGCTATGCAACCAGGAGAGGCTAAAAGACCTTGCAGTAAACTTGTACCTTGGTTTCCCTGAGGCCAAGTTACCTCTGCATATAGTTTGGTAATTTACAATCCAAAGATAAAGTGCATCCTCTGGTACTGAGAAAAAGTTCTGGGAGTCGCACTTGGGTTTTCAGAATTCTCTGTTTGCCTGCACTTTCCTTTTCCAGCAGCACCTTACCTTGACTTTTATTAAAGCCTTAAATGAGTAGACCATGAGGAGTCTGAAGAGTCCTTTGAAATACCTGACCCTGTGTAATTGATGCAGCTGCTATTCCAAAATTTATAAAATACAGCATGAGATGCAGCGATGACTATTTTGTTATATTGACTATTTCCTGCCCTGTGGTAGTCGGATAAGTCTGGGAACCCACTATGCCACAAATTGTTGATCTCGCTTAGACAGCTAATACTGAAAATTAGTAACATAGTTATTTTGGGTCAAGGCAGAGTGAAAGCTGTGGTTGATACCTTTTATCAAGACTCTGGAAACCTATACCCCTGCAGCATTGCCTTGTCAGTCCTACTGCAGCAATAGTCACAGTTCTTTGGCAAAGAACTCTGATAGCAAGAGAGTGCTAGTAGAGCTTTAGAAAAAGGAAATCTTCCCAGACTTGGATGTCTAAGTTAGTTTGAGAATCTAAAGAGCTCTTGCTCCAGCTATGGCCGAGGCTTCATGCTCTCTCTCTTCTTTCTGTCTTTCTCTCTCGCACACACACACACACACACTTCCAATTTGGGAAAGGGCAACTTTTGAGTCATACAAGTTTCATAGTTATTGATAAAGCACTGGAAATGGTTTTGCAAATCTTAACCTCACACGAAAAAACACAATATCATTTTCTCTAGGATTTTCTTGGAAAGGAGTTATTAAAGTTCTCAACACCATAACACTCCTTGATCATAAACAGTGAATTCTGTTTAATGAGGCTGTATTTTAGTACTTGAGTTGCATTAACGTGTTATTCACAAATCTTGGTTAAATACCCTTTACAGCAACACGAAGATACCAATTTATTTACATAAGAAAATGTACATTTAGTCTAGGAACAAATATTTTCTAAAGAAATAAAACATGTTTAACTTTATATTCCATAAAGCACTTGATCCACTAAAGGTTGATGACACTTAAATTTCCATTTTTTAAGAACACAAAGGAAAGATATTTGAAACTATTTCCAAATCAAGTGTTCAGATCAAACTTCCTTAAAAAGGAAGATCCTCACCACCCGATCTCGGATCTGCTTGGTTCGGACTCCGTAAATAATGGGGTTAAGGGCAGGGGGAATGATTACATACAAGTTAGCCAGGAGGATGTGGATATAACGTGGAATATTGTGGCCAAATCTATGAGTCATGAAGGAGAAAAAGGCTGGAATGAAGAAAGCTAAGATGACACACACATGGGAACCACAGGTATTGAGAGCTTTGAGCCTGGCCTCCCAAGATGGGAGCTTGAAGACAGCATGCAGAATCTGCATATAGGAAAGAGCAATCCAAATAACATCCAAAAGAATCATAGAAATAAGGATTAATCCAAACAATATATTGACTTTTATACTGACACAGGCCAGACGGGCAATGCCCATGTGCTCACAGTAGGTGTGGGGGATAATGTAATGTCCACCGAATGACAGCCTCAGAAGGAGAAATATCAGTGGGAAAACCAAAACAAAATTTTTCACCATTCCTACCCCAGCAATAATACAAATTGTTTTGTTGGTGAGGATTGTGTTGTACCGGAGAGGGTGGCAGATGGCAACGTAGCGGTCAAAGGCCATGGCTACAAGCATGAATGTTTCAATGCCTGTAAACAGGTGTATGAAGAACATTTGAGCTAAGCAGCCACCAAAAGCAATCTTGCTGAAGCCAAACCAGAAGATGCCCAGCATTTTGGGGATGGTGGCAGTGGACAGGCCCAGGTCAGTCATAGCCAACATGGCCAATAAGTAGAACATGGGCTGGTGAAGGCTGCGCTCAGTCGGGATCACAAAGAGTGTGATGATATTCCCCAGAAGGGCACGCAGATACACTGTACCAAATGGGAAGCCAAGCCAGAGCTGCATAGTTTCTATTCCTGGGATTCCCAGCAGGATGAAGGATGAGGGGTGAATCCATGAGCTATTGACTGAGGACATACTGCGAAGGGCCTCTGATGATCATACTCATTTGGAGGAATCTTTAGTTTCATATAACGCTTTCTAATGCCTCATCAATACTGCTAATGCAGAATAAGAAAAAAGATGTAATTAGTGCATTTCTCTTCGAGTCCAGAAAAGATATGTTTTCCCCTATACTATGTTTCCTTACTTTTACTTTTCATTGATACAAAAGGCAAATGAAAAATATTCCCTAAGGAGTGAGTGGATATTTGCACATTGGATCAGATTATCTATGTTAAGATAAGGTAGAACATAGACCAAGCTGCTTGATACAGCGTTCTAAGTTAGGTCTTAACTTTTTGAAATATTTAATTATAAATTAGGAAGAGATGTACACATTGGTATTCCACTGATAAATGATTGTAAGCTGGAAGCATAGACAATATTATAGATTTCAGAAGCATCCTTTAAGGGTGCTTTATTTGACTAGAATTATGAGCTCAATATATGCCTCTGGACATTTCCGCTTATGATTAATGGGCCTTTATTTCTGCTACTTAATATGGCCTATCTTTCTACCTCGACCTGCTTATAAATAACTTTCATCAAATCTAATCATTTTTTCTGTTTCTTCTAATTTCTGTTGTTACTTTATACTTATGTCATCAGTGGGTAGAGACATTTTCTTTGCCCTTTGAAACAAAGGCTTTGTCCTTTGAGGCCACTGGTTTCACAAAATTTAAGACAATGTAATGGATATTACGTGTAAAACAATCATTTTTTTTAGAGAAATTGACCAGGGTTAAAGCAGTGACTAAATCCTTCAGGTTCTCCATTTCCCATATTCTTTGCAGCACACAGCTTGGGCTCATCAATTTTAAGTGATCTGTTTTATCTCCAACTTCATTCCTAAATGGAAATCATGGCTATTCTTATTATTATCATTGCTATTACAAGTAAGAGAATAACTATAAAAATAATACTGCCATATAATTGTTTAATACTAGTTTAACAAGGATGTATCAGCTATATTATATCACTTGCTATTCACATCAGCCATGTGAGAAAAGCTGAAAGTTTCTGATTTCTGAATAAATGGATTTCTTCTTTTTTAAATGTCTGGATCACAGGTGCATATATCCATATTCAAAACAAAGGTACTCTGTCATAGTCAGATCTCTCACCACCTAGTGTTCCTAAGACTCTGTCCAAATGTATCTCTATTCATAGGACTTGTTTCGTCTCAAGCATTTAACCCTTCATTTAGCACTTTGAACTACATTACCCACCCTGATCAGCACACCCTTGTGTCTTTCCAATTTACTCTTCCTTATTCTCTGTTCCCTCTTGCATATTTTACTACCTTAGTCAGTCTACGCTGGTGGTGTAGTGGTTAAGAGCTAAGGCTGCTAACCAAAAGGTCAGCAGTTTGAATCTACCAGGTGCTTCTTGGAAACCTTATGGGGCAATTCTACTCTGTTCTTTAAGGCCTCTATGAGAGAATCAACTCGACTGCAATGAGTTTGGTTTTTTAGTCACTCTAAAGACACGTTTCTATAGAAGAAAGATAAAGGTTGAGTACGTTCCTAATTACAAGAAATAACCCTCTGAAAATGATGAAATAGTCTTTAAAGTGGAAGACATGGCCTCTTCCTAAGAGCCAAGGAAGTCAGGATCTTGCACAACACACAGTGAACTCAAGAGTTTAGGAAATCAAAGTAGAAGATTTGAGCAGTAATGGACGCCTGACTCTGTGATCAGGAAATCTGTGAGAGAAAAGAGGAAAAGAAAGGAGGATAAAATCTTTAAATATGGAAAATAACTGATGAAGAGATCCCTCTAGCTAAGTGAGAGCCGAAGAAAAGAAGAACCTGCATCGTTCTTCTATTGAGCCTCCAGGACTGCACATTAATGAGATATTCTCAGAAAGGCATGTCAGTGCGATTGCTTGTAATATTCTCTCTCAGGGACCCAGCTGACATAGCTCTAATCAAAATGATGGGTATACCTTTATATGTGTGCTTAATTAATCAGTATCTGAGAGTTCCCATTAATTTGCAAACTTCATGTGGGCAGGTGGTTTTGTTCTTTGTTATTTACCTACTATAGCATCTGGCAGATAGCCACTACTCAAAACATATTTAATAATAACAAACAAGCAGATGGCTATTAAGTTGAAGTTCTGGTCAGAAGATCCCATGTTAAGAGGGATGGGAATAGAAATCACAAACCATTCCCGAGTATAAAAGTTGGCTAAATGAGAAGGAAAGCTGTAATTTCATAAGAGGACACTTTGGGTATATAAGAAAGATAGTTCTTAGATGCTTTCCTGACAAAGGAGCCATTGAAGGTCTTGTGATATAATAAAGAGAGAATAAAGGGTAGACATCCTGAGAAGGGTTTAATAAAAGTAAATGATATGTCAACAAGAAATGGGAACTAAAATAATTGAAGTATTTATTTATGTATTACATTCTTTTCATTAAAAATCCTGCCTATTGTGCTACTCTATAGCATTATGGAACCTCAACAAAATAGCTTCATGGTAGTACATTTTCCAAAATCTGAGTTATTTAATGTTTCACAATGTCAACATATTTTCAGCCTATAAAATAATTATTCACTATATATGAGAATGCCTAAGCAAGGGCAAAAGGATGGCGACAGAGACTTGTGAAATCTGTAATCAAAGCCTTAGCCTTTAGAGAGAATTAGAGGAATAGACTATGAGAGGAGTTGCTGCAAAATAGCCTCATTCTGCGTATACACACCTAAAAAAAAAGAAACAAACTTGTTGCCATCAAGTTGACTCCGACTCATAATAGCTCTTAAAACTCAGTCTCTGACCCTATAAGACAGAGTAGAACTGCCTCGTAGGGTTTCCAAGGAGCAGCTGGTGGATTCAAACTGCTGACTCTTTGGTTACCAGCTATAGGTCTTAACCACTGCACCATCAGGGCTTTAATACCTACCTAAGAGATCCTTATTACACCTATCTAGGAGATTTTTATCCTTATATAGAATGAGCAACAAAAACTCAAAAACTGAGTGACAACCAGAAATGTGTTCTGTCAGCAATACCACAGTGATGGATAAAAGGGAGCTTCTCTCTGAGACCAGAATTGTTCCTCTGTGTGACACTAAGCAGGCCTAGTTCAGGAAGATCTGCTTGTCTCTCAGGAGTCTGTCTTTATGTGAGGGAGGGTAATGTTTAAAATAACCAGGTCATATGTTACCCAAGGAAATGTTCACTGTGAGAGCTATATGCCAGAGCATATCAACTCAAATAAGACCTACTCTCCCAATCCATACCAGAGAAATAGATAGATGAAGAGATAGATAAATGTTGTTGTTAGTTGCCATTAAGCTCCTGGGTGGTGCAAATAGTTAGTCAACTACTAGCAAAAAGGCTGGCAGTTTGAACTCGCCTCAGAAGACAAAGTTAATGATCTGCTTCCGAAAATTCACAGCCTTGAAAACCCTATGGAACAGTTCTATTCTGCACACATGGGGTCATCATCAGTCATGAGGTAGACAGACAGACAGATAGATAGATGGATGGATAGGTGGATGGATGGATAGATAGATAGGTAGATAGATGATATAGATAGATAGGTACCATCAAGTCCACTCTGACTCATGGTGACCTTAATAAAACAAAAAGAAATGTTGCCTAGTCCAAGGTCATCCTCATGATCACTGGCACTTTCGAGACCATTGTTGAGGCTATTATGCCAATCCAGCTAACCAAAGGTTTCCCTCGCATTTGCTGGGTCTCTACTTAACCAAACACAATGTCCTTCAGGGATTGATCTCTCCTGATGATGTGTTCAAAGCAAGTGAGTCAGACAACGTTCTGGTGTGATCCATAGATTTTCACTGGCCATTTTTTGGAAGTATATCTCCAGGCCTTTCTTCCTAGTCTGTCTTAGTCTGGACGCTCCATTGAAACCTGTCCACTGTTGGTGACCCTGCTGGTATTTGAAATGCTAGTGGCATATCTACCAGCATCACAGCAACATGCAAGCCACCACAGCATTACAAACTGACAGACAGGTGATGGAGACAGATGAATAACTAAATAAACAAACTCTCATTACAGAAAAGGGAGAGAGAACTGTCTTGCCTTTTCCAAATGAAGCCCAAATATATATATAAAAGGATAAATTGGGAGTGTGAATGAGTAAGTGAATGAGTGAGTTCTGCTAATAACAGGAATTTTTATAATGAAAAGAAAGGGATGTCATAAAATATTATTTTTCAATTTCTGAGTATTTTTCTCTGAAATTTATATATTTGGTGCTAAAATGACTTGGTAATATGCAAGGCTGTAAAGCAATAGTAAGCGCGTATGTAAACATGAAGCTATATATGCACACATCAGAATGGAAAAAAATCATATGTGCAACTATTTGGAATCTGGAAGCATTCAACTACTGCTGTTCTTCATCATTAGTGACTACGAAATAAAAACAAATGTTTTTGATTTGGAAAAATTTTGAGGTGTCATTTTTGGAGGATAATTACAAAAAAAGAAATTCCAAAATAACCAGAAACACCATACAGTTCCATAAATTAAGCTAAATGAGAAAGTTAGGAGAGAGGAAAAGAGCTGACTGTTTAATTTTTTCTTTTCCTTATCATAAAATGTAGGCATACTTATTAAAAAAAAATAAATAAACACTAAAGTATGCAGAATCACCTAAAATTCTGCCAACTAGAAATAAGCTTGTAAAATATTTTGGTTTATTCTTCCAAATTAATATTTTTATCATAACTAAAGTGAATGAAGGTATTAAATCAATAGATTGAAGTTCAAACCTTCCCAATATTTATGATCAAATAGAGATAACAGGCCAGGCTCTACCCAACTCACCAACCTCAGGGACAGCCACTACTGTGGGAATCTACAATCCTGACTAATGCCTGCTCAAAGTGTCTCAGCGTCATAACTGTGATCCAAGGAAGGCAATTTGTACTTAGATTGAAAATGCTCTTCCTGAACAGGAATAGTTGTTCTTCTGGGACTCCATGGGATGACAGCATGAGAAACAAAGCATTAACAGGTTGTGCTCACAGGTTAATGGGCATAAAAAAGCATATATGCAAAGGAATCCCTTGAGACCATCAAGTTTCTGCATTTGAATCCCCAACTTGCTAGAAATTCTTATTCTCTAATTGTCTCATTATTTCTAATTACTCTCTTGCCATCATACTCACAGGAATAATATCTGAGGCACCCTGTAATTTCCACATCTAGTTACCCATGACTATTGTCTTCTCCAAAGACTTTTTGTTCAAAAAGTATCATTTACTTGACCTAGAAATTAGTTAAGCCATTGAGTCATTATTGAAGATTAAATGTGTCCTCAGAGATGTCTTGCATCCATAATTCTTTCCCCCAAGAAGGTTATATTCCAGTTATATAGATAATATTAACCACTTATAATCCCCACCTGTCTGTCAGTTTGTTGTACTGTGAGGGCTTGTGTGTTGCTGTGATGCTGGAAGCTTTGCCAGTGATATTCAGATACCAGCAGGGTCACCTATGGCGGACAGGTTTCAGCTAAGCTTTCAGACTAAGACAGACTAGGAAGAAGGACCCAGAAGTCTACTTCTGAAAATAATTAGTCAGTGAAAACCTTATGAATAGCAGTGGAACATTGTGTGATATAGTGCTAGAATAGGAGCTCCCAAGGTTAGAAGGCACTCAAAAGATTGCTGGGAAAGAGCTGCCTCCTCAAAGTAGAGTTGACCTTAATGACATAGATGGAGTCAAGGTTTCGAGATCTTCATTTACCTGTGTAGCACGACTCAAAATGAGAAGAAACAGCTGCAAGCATCCATTAATGATTGGAACTTGGAATGTGCAAAGTACAAATCTAGGAAAATTGGAAATCGTCATACATGAAATAGAACACACAAACATTGATATCCTAGGAATTAGTGAGCTGAAATGGACTGGTATTGGCCATTTTGAGTTGGACAATCATGTGGTCTACTATGCCAGGAATGACAACTTGAAGAGGAATGGCGTTGTCAAAAAGAACATTTCAAGATCTATCCTGAAGTACAACGCTGTTGGTGATAGGATAATATCCACACACCTACAAGGAAGACCAGTTAGTATGACCATTATTCAAATTTACACACCAACAACTAAGGCCAAAGATGAAGAAACCGAAGGCTTTTATCAGCTGCTGCAGTCTGAAATTGATCGAACATGCAATCAGGATACATTGGTAATTACTGATGATTGGATTGAGAAAGTTGAAAACAAAGAGAAGGATCAGTAGTTGGAAAATATGGCTTTGGTGACATAAACAAAGCCAGTGGTCACATAACAGAATTTTGCAAGACCAAAGATTTCTTCATTGCAAATACCTTTTTTCATCAACATAAATAGCTACTATACACTTTTTTTTTTACACACTTGGACCTCGCCAGACAGAATGCACAGGAATCAAATAGACTATATCTGTGGAAAGAGACAATGGAAAAGCTCAATATCATCGGTCAGAACAAGGCCAGGGGCCGACTGTGGAACAGACCATCAATTGCTCATATGCAAGTTCAAGCTGAAACTCAAGAAAATTAGAACAAGCCCGTGAGAGCCTAAGTATGACCTTGAGTACATCCCACCTGAATTTAGAGACTACCTCAAGAATAGATTTGATGTGTTGAACACTAATACAGAAGACCAGACAAGTTGTGGAATGACATCAAGGCCATCACATATGGACAGAGCAAGAGGTTATTAAAAAGAGAGGAAAGAAAGAAAAGACCAAAATGGATGCCAGAAGAGACTCTGAAACTTGCTCTTGAATGTTGAGCAGCTAAAGCAAAAGGAAGATGTAATAAAGTAAAAGCTGAACAGATTTCAAAGGACAGTCCAGAAGACAAAGTAAGGTATTGTAATGACATGTGCAAAGAGCTAGAGGTAGAAAATCAAAAGGGAAGAACATGCTCGGCATTTCTCAAGCTGAAAGAACTGAAGAAAAAGTTTAAGGCTCGAGTTGCAATAGTGAAGGATTCTATGCGGAAAATATTAAACAATGCAGGAAGCATCAAAAGAAGATGGGAGGAATACACAGAGTCATTATATCAAAAAGATTAGTTGACGTTCAACCACTTCAGGAGGTAGCATATGATCAGGGACCAATGGTACCAAAGGAAGAAGTCCAAGCTGCACTGAAGGTACTGGCAAAAAATAAGGATCCGGGAATTGATGGAATATCAATTGAGGTGTTTCAACAAACTGATACAGCACTGAAAGTGTTCAGTCGTCTATGCCAAGAAATTTGGAACATGGCTACCTAGCCAGCCAACTGAAAGAGTTCCATATTTATGCCTATTCCCAGGAAAACTGATCTGACTGAATGCAAAAATTATTGAACAATATCATTAATATCACACGCAAGCAAAATTTTGTTGAAGATCATTCAAAAGTGGCTGCAGCTGTATATCGACAGGGAACTGCCAGAAATTCAGGCTAATTTCAGAAGAGGACGTGGAACCAGGGATATCATCGCTGATGTCAGATGGATCCTGGCGGAAAGCAGAGAATGCCAGAAGGATGTTTACCTGTGTTTTATTGACTATGCAAAGGCATTCGACTGTGTGGATCATAACAAATTATGGATAACTTTGGGCAGAATGGGAATTCCAGAACACTTAATTGTGCTCATGAGGAGCCTGTACATAGATCGAGAGGCAGTCGTTCAGACAGAACTAGGGAATACGGTGTGGTTTAAAGTCAGGAAACGTGTGCATCAGGGTTGTATCCCTTCACCATACCTATTCAATCTGTATGCTGAGCATGATGTGGAATCATTTCTTAATCTATTTTTAGATTTCTAGACAAAAAAATTAACTGTAACCTCTGGATATTCTTTTTAAAAATTTGGAACTTAAGCATCTATGCTCTCCTGTTTACAATATTTTTGCCAGAATCAACTACCACATTTAAAAGAAAATTCTAAAATTCTTTATTTCTTTATGACCTATTTTGGTCATGCAGTAGAAGTTCTATACACATGAATTGATAATGAACCAGTGTTAATTAAAGTAAGAGAGAACATAACTTTGACAGACTCGTTTGAAAGTATTTTTAAATGAATCCCTCCCTTACAGGTCAGTGCTTTGCCCTGTGACTATTATTACAAGAATGGAAATAAGTTGCTTCTTCCCACTCTTGTAATAATCATAGGATAAAGTACATTTGTGTGACTGTGTTCAATATCTTGTCCCCGGCTTCTGGGATATTTATTATATATTATTCCAAAGATTCTAACACCCCCATATCAATTGATATGTAATCCCTTAGCGTAATATTTGTAGCCTTATAACCTATATGTCATCAACCATGGGTTCCTCAAGACATAGAATTCTGCTCTTCCTTTTTTCTATCAGTAAGTAGCCATATACAACTAGGCACTTGTAGATGTTCATAAATAAATGTATCTGCCATAGCCAGGCACCATTATTGTCTGCATTCTGTATTCCATTTCTAAATGCATGACTCCTTCTGTTGTCCTGGGTTCTAGGTTCTAAACTCTCAACCATGATCTGTTATGGAGAACTTTCTGGCTGAACCACAGTTTAGTCAAATGAAAAGGGAAACAATAAAAGGAACTACATCATAGCATTCTGGTAAGAAACACATGTATTAATGTAAGTTCGTTGTTTTGAATAACAAATACTAAATAAAATGAGTTATATATTATCATTATTTTTATTTCTAAAATATTATTACCAAAATGTCTATAATCTCTGAGCAAATCTCATTCTGTTGCTTTCATATTCCATATGATACCCCCAAAACTGCTACAATTTAAAAGCAATCTGGCTTAATTACTTACCTCGGACTCAGTGGAATTTTGAGATGAGTTGTTTAACAAGTCAACATATGAAACTAGTCATCTGTAAACTAGAGAAACTAGTTTCTATAGGGCTACCTTGATGATTAAACAAGGTACCTGAGAGGACTTTGTAACCATACAATCCTTACAGAATCCAAAACACTTATTAATATCCTTAAACTCAAAGGCTTCAACTTGTCATACACACCTTTGCGCCACTGACTAGAAGTAAACGTATTCGTAAGAGTATATGGAGGAAATATGATTTCTAAGACAGAGCCTCCATGGTTAGCTATCTTGCTTGAAGAAAATCCTCAGCGCTTGCTCCCTAATCTGCTTGGTCGTGACCCCGTAGATTACAGGATCGAGGACTGGGGACACAGCCACATACAAATTGGCCAAGAAGATGTAGATATAACTGGGGACATTGTGGTCAAAACGGTGTGTCAAAAAAGAGAAAAATGCTGGTGTGAAAACGGCTAAGATAACACCAATGTGGGAGCCTCAAGAGTTGAGGGCTTTGACTTGAGCCTCCTATGAGGGCAGGCAGAAAACAGCATGGAGATTCCTGACATAGGACAGAACAATAAGGAGCACATCCAGTAATAAAATAGACATATCCCCAAGGCCAAACATTATGTTGACTTTGATGTTAGCACAGGCCAGACGGGTAATGCCCATGTGGTCACAGTAGCTATGAGGGATGATATAGTGCCCACAGAAGGGCAACCTCAGAAGAAGAATCACTAGTGCAACAACCACACACAGGCTCCACAGGATAGCAATGCCTGCAACGATGCTGATGATTTTGCTGGTGAGGATCATGGTGTACAAAAGAGGTTTGGTGCAGAGCAAATGGCAATGTAGTGGTCAACAGCCATGGCCACAAGCACAATGCTCTGCATGGCAGTGAAGAAGTGGATGAAGAGCATCTGGGAAAGGCAACCTCCAAAAGATATATCCCTGAGGATAATCCAGAAGACGCACAGCATTTTGGGGAAGGTGACTGTGTACAGGCCCAGGCTGACGAAGTCCAATGTGGCCAGGAAGTAGTTCATGGGCTCATGGAGACAGCTCTCAGTCTGGATCACAAACAGGATAACAGCATTCCCCAGGAGTGCAACAAGAAAATGGGAATCCAATCCAGATGTGCACATCTTCTAGGCCTGGGGTGCCCACTAGGAGGAATGAAGAAGGGTGGAACTGGGTGTCATTAGGAATAGACATTCTTCCTGCCACTGTTAGCTCCTGTGCTCATCAGAGTTAGATGTTGACTTCTCATTAGCGATTCTTGCTCTGCTTCCTTCCTTTTCCAGATTCCTGATAAAATGCAAAATAACACTTAATATTCCTTTTCTCCCATTCAATGTTATCCAAGATTTTCTGCCATCTTTACCTGAGCATCAGATGGCTCCAGAATAGAACCAACATCATTCTTCCCCAGGCCATTTCCACCCATAAAATGTTGAACAAGAAAAGAGTGGTAAGGAATATAGAATAAAACAAATGAGAATAGCAAAGGTCTTTGTTCTTTGCATCTGGTGGTGTTATAAACATTGCATTTAATGTGCATGAATAATACATGTAACCCAGCCCATTCTCTTAGGGAGCTACTTGAGGACCTTTAAAATATATATGTTCCAGTGTGTGTGTGTGTGCGTGTGTATTCTTCAGACTATCTGATTCTGAAAGCAGAGACCACCAATTCCCTTCTGTTTATTCATGTACCTAAAATAATACTTGAGACATATAAACTCTCAAATAAAATGTTTCTTAAGTGAATGGGAGGTAGAGGGAAGGCAGAATAACAACCAGTTATGCCCCAAATGATTAGCAGCACAATTTCCATCTTAAACAGGTCTTCCAAAAGCCATCTTCATCTGGAATATTTTGGATCATGAATAAAGACAAGGAAATAGAAGTATTTTAAACAGGATTTTCAAAGTTAGGATGAAATTTGTATTTATGAAATAATTTAAATTGGGGTGGTAATGGTTCTATAATTCATCGAATCCACAAAATCTCAAATTCATTTAAAAAGTTGTCTTTCTAAGGTCAATTGAGGGTACTAAAAAGTTTCCAATTCCCTGAACAATACCTTGTTTAAATCCTACCTAAACTAATCCTACTTACATACAGAAAAGGGTTATCATTTGAGATTCTCTTGAGATTAGAGTCCAACAAAGCAGCCCTCTGTCCCAGATCTTTGTGTCTTTCTGGATATTCTCTTTTCAATACTAAATAAACAGTAATTTACTAAGTGATTTTTTTTTTTTTAATATGGCAACTAGCTTGAGTGTCAAATGTTGAATATATTTATTGTGAATTAATATCTTGAGGCAATCAAGATAGAAGTTCATTATTGGGTAACTATACCTCAGATGAAATCATTTTACAAACTGTGTAGAAGTGATAGGCTCTGAAGATGCCTGGAAATCGGGGTAGTTCATATTTGAATGGCACTCATTGGAGATGGATGCACAGAGAAGAAATCATATCCTTCTTTAACTCTGGATAAGATCAGCTCCTAGCAAAGAATGTGGTACATCTGGGGCCTGTGAAGCATGGCAGAAATGAGAAATAATTTGGGACAGTATATCAAAAAAAGTGAAGCTATATAAATAACTTGGGTTGCTGAGGCAGAGAAAGAGATATTTGAAGAAAAAAATGATTTCTCTTCTCAGTTCTGTACTTGAAAACTGTCAGATATAAAAGGATCAATAAGAGAAGTAGAGATGTACCATTCACAGTTTAATTTTAGCAAATATTTATTGACTTCCTGCTATGTACTAGGCCTTGGATTAAGGAATTTGGACAGAAAATTTGGATAAAACTTTGCACATCTTCTCACAATATAATGAGGGAGACATAAATGAAATGATGAAATTTGAATAAAATATTGTGTTGTGATAGAAAAATACAGAAAAAATTGTGGGTATGGGTTAGGACAAAAACAAAAAGCTTCATGGAGGAGGTAATGTAAATCAAAGACCTAACTGTGTTTTTCTAGAGAAAGAAGTATGGCCGTACTCTGTGGGGTAAGCTCATTGTTTTGCCATCCAGGACTTGGACTCCATGGCCCTCTATACAACTGGACATTGAACAGTATCTGAATCACTCTCAATACCTGCCTAGAGCATGATCTCATAGAAATATTACTACTTTTTCCAAAGTTCCAAAGCAAGAAAGACCATCCAATTTTCCCTGATCATTTTCCAGAAAGAGTCTCCAGAATTGGTTCCCTTCTGAGCACCGAAATAGTCATATTTCCAACTTGATCCACAATGTGCAAAGCAGCCAATCACTTAGTCATTCCGCAAGTATATACAGATCTATTCTAGCAAGATATATTCATATATCCTCCAATATTGCCAGGTATAGTGATGAGCCTGAGACAGCTTCTTCTCTTTGAGACCACAAATTCTAACATCCTGAAAAGAACTTACACCAAATAGTTATTTTTTTCAATTCTTCATCCTGTTACTCTACCATATTCTGGAGCATCCCACCACACACATCCTTTCACCTAAGTACATAAACACCATCTTATGTGCTGTAACTGATGAGGATAAGAAGAGATTCTCAAATTAGCAATTTTGCCCCTGGGGAATATTTGGCAGTGACTGGGGATATTTATGGCTGTCAAAACTTGGGGGAAGTACTACTAGAATCTACTAGGTAGAGTCAGGGATGCTGCTAGACATGTGACAATTCATAGGACAGCCCTCCAAGGCAAAGAACTATCTAGCCCAAAAATGTCTGTAGTGGTATGCTGAGGATGTGGAACCCTGGTATACACCTTTTTATCTGATGTTTTCCTAATTCCTAATCTCATGATTTATGTTGTTATTAAGCTATCTTAAACATTCACACATTATTCTATTCCTCAGCTGCCTTCTTACCTTAGTCTTGGCTTCTACCAAAAACAGACAAGCAACAACAAAAGCAAGAAATAAAGAAAACAAACCTTTACCAGCATTCATAGCCATGCTCCACAATTCATTCATTCATGAACTCCTTTGTTTAAAACATACTTATTGATCTCTTATATGAGGCCAGGCAATGTGCTAAGTACAGAGAAAACATAGTCCTTGACCTCTTGATGGTCACATTTGCTCCTTAGTATATACAGGGTCACTAAGAGTCAGAATCTACTCGATGGTAGTGGGTTTGTTATAAGGAGAGAAACAATAGTTGATGTGGTACATAATTTTCTTCTGCATCTCACCTACGGCTGCATGTGTTAGACTACTGATACAAAGAAATATATGCATATGTAGGAACTCGTGTGTACCCATGGTAGTTTGTGGGTTTAAAATTTGCTATGCCCAAATCTTGCCTTTGCTTTTCCTTTTTTTCCCCCCAACTCTCTATTATACACTTACTGTCCACCTTCTCTCTATTCTAGCTTAGCATGGACTCATTCTCCATCCCTCAAGCGATTTCCCACCACTCAAACCAGAATAACACAGCCTTACCTTGATTTCCAAATTTCTCAGAGAGGATGGACTTTGAAAATATCATCTGGAATCTCTCTGAGATTGCACCTTCTTTCTTAAGTAAAGAATAGGCATTTATATTGCTGCTGCAGCCTTGCACCCACTAGGATGGGGACTGTAGTCTCCCTGAATTTCTGGCATAGACTAAGTGATGTTCACTGGAGAGCTCTCCTAAGAAGCGTCCCTCTATACACTGGAACTGAGGATCACCTTAGCAAGAATCATCTACTGTTTGCCTTCCAAAGGAAAACTATGCATTTTCTGCTTTCCAAATTGAAAGCCTCAGATTCTGCTTAACACCTGGGCTGTTAAAATAATTCTCTGTCATCTTCTTCAATGACCCACTCTATCAATCTTCCCTTGCTCTTTTTTTCTATATCATCTTTGTCATAGCTTATATCTTGATATAGCTATAATCCTTTTGCCCTACTCCTTATGAACTATTTAGGTGAAAGACTTGCTAAAGCAACAAAGATGGGAGGAGCCAACATCCTAGAGAGAAGGAAACTCACTAAGAGGAGCGTAACTTTATACTTAGCATTTTTCCTCCAGGTATTTAGTGATTGTAGGAGCAAAGAAAAAGGCTGAGGACCAGGGCAGTGGGCAACCACTCAGAAGCAAGGAAACCTGCAATTTTGTCAAATTATCAGTGCTAGGGTGGTTTTTTTAGATGAAAAAATGCATTTATGGGCTTTTTTAGCCAGGACTTGAGGAACCAAGATCCAAGAGTGAAAACAAATGCAAAGAAGTAAACTCAGATATCTATACCACTCTTCTCCTAGAGCCATTTCCTGATTCTTAAACTGCATAGGGCACATGGAGAAAGCAGATGAAAAGCAGAGCATAGTTATGGCTGTCTTAAGGTGCTAACAAGACAAAGGTTAGTGTTCAGGACATACCAAGGATGATGGAGCATAGTAAAAACCCCAGGAAAGTTACATTAACAACAGATTTCTTATCAGAAACTATGGAGGTCAGAAGGGAGTGGAATGACATTTTTAAAGTACTGGAAGAAAAAAAAAAAAACACCCAGAAAGCAATATCCAGCAAAACTATCTTTTGAAAATCAAGAAGAAATTATGGCATTCTCAAATAAACAAAGGTGGAGGGAATTCTTTGCTAATAGATAGGCCCCCATAAGAAATACTAAAGGGAGTGAAAAGAGAGGATGAAATGAGAGGATGTTAGAGAGTAACCCAAAGCCACACGAAGAAATAAAAAACCAGTAAAAGTGGTTACATAGGTAAATATGAAAGTCAGTAATATTTTATTTTGATTTCTAAATTTTCTTTTTATTTCCTATATAATCTTAAAAACAAATGCATACAATAATTATAAATCTATGTTAATGGGTATACAATGTACGTATACATGTGTATGCACTTTGTGACAGGAACAACATAAAGCAGATAGAGCTATGCAAGAGCAGAGATTTCATATGATACTGAAACCAAATTGGTATCAATTCCAACTGAATTGTGGTAGATTTAGGATGATATTATGAGTTCCCTAAAAAAAAAAAACAAACAAACCCAGTGCCATCAAGTTCCCTAGTAACCACTAATTAATATCATGAAACTATATGGGTTAGGTTTGGTTTTGGTTTGATATACACAAAAGGATAACTGTTTCACCTCCTAGCGTGGAAGTGGTTGATAAGTTTCTTTGCATGAGGGTGACATACTGGAACCTCATTGTCTTTGTTAGTGGCAGGTGGCAAAACAAAGACCTTGATATTTAATGTCCACTCCTGTAGGTTCATCCACCTGACTCTTCCCCAGACTTTCTTGCCCAGACCTTCTTGCCCAGACCTTGTCCAATATATCTTCTTTGAAGCCCTTATCAAACAATTAGGCAATTCTTTTCTGTCCCTGAGTTCATAAGTATTGTTACATACAGCCATTTATCTTTCCACAATTGAAGTTATTTGATTAGATTTTCAGGAGTCCTCTATAATTGATTAATATCCACTTAGACTTTTTAGGGTCAAACCAGTGAATTAAATGGTCATATGACAGGGAACACCATCCCTACAATGTAGTATTGTTTTGATTTACTGTTTTGGACAGTGCAGGAGAAGGTGCAGGCCAGAGGCTTCTACAGTTTATATGCCTTTAAAGTAGCCCTGGTGGTAACAGCACTTGGCTGCTAGGCTAAAGGTGGGTGGTTCGAACTCACCAGCCCCTCCTCAAAAGAATGATGTGGCAATCTACTCCTGTAAAAAACACAGCCTTGGAAACCCAGTGATTGTTGTCATGTCAGTGAAATCTTTGCCTGACTCAAGGTTGTGCAGATTTTCTTCCATGTTTCCTTTCAAATTTTTTAAATAATTTTAGCCCTTATATTTAAGTCTACGATACATTTTGAGTTAAATTTCCTCTATGGCATGAAGTAATGATCTAAATTTATCTTTTTAAATGTGGATATCTCACTATGCCAACTCCTAAAAAGCACACACAAAAAAATGTTATCAGTCTCAATATTCTTCAATGCTTTCCTGCTTTCCTTTGTATTACACAGTAGAAAATGTTACTTTTAACATGTAAAAAAAAAAGTGTGAATTTTAATACAAACCCATCTGTGGCCTCTGACTATTTATCTGTCTTTCTTGAAGAAAATCCTCAGCACTTCCTCTCAAATCTGCTTGGTCCTGACCCCATAGATTACAGGATTGAGAGCTGGGGGTACAGCCACAAATGAACTGGCCAGGATGATGTGGATATACCAGGGGACATTGTGGCCAAAACGGTGTGTCAAAAAAAAGTACAATGCTGGTGTGAAAAGGCAAGATAACATCAGTGTGGGAGCCACAGGTCTTAAGAGCTTTGAGCCGGGACTCCCAGGATGGCAGGTGGAAAACAGCATGGAGAATCTTGACATAGGACAGAGCAATAAGGAACACATCCAATAATAGGAGAGAAATGTTGCCAAGGCCAAATGTGATATTCACTTTGGTGCTGGCATAGGCCAGACGGGCAATGCCCATGTGCTCACAGCAGCTATGAGGGATGATACAGTGCCCACAGAAGGGCAGCCTAAGGAGGAGAAACACTAGTGGAAGCACCATGTACAGGCTCCTCAGGATAGCAACGCCTGCAGTGATGCTGATGATTTTGCTGGTGAAGATCAGGTGTACCAAAGGGGTTTGCAAATGGCAACGCAGTGGTCAAAAGCCATGGCCACAAGAACAATGCTCTCCATAACTGTAAAAAAGTGGATGAAGAACATCTGGGAAAGGCAGCCTCCAAAAGATGTATCCCTGAGGCTAAATCAGAAGATGCACAGCATTTTGGGGATGGTGGCTGTGGAGAAGCCCAGGTCGATGTACATCGATGCCAGGAAGTAGTATGTGGGCTCAAGGAGACTATTCTGTCTGGATCACAAACAGGACAACAGCATTCCCCAAGAGCGCAACAAGATACACATATAAAAAGTGAATCCAATCAAGATGTGCACATCTTCCAGCCCTGGGATGCCCACTAGCCCACTAGGAGGAATAAGGAAGGATGGAGCTGGGTGTCATTAGGCATTGATATTCTTCCTGCCAAAATGAGACGTTTTATGTGTCAGAGATAGTTATCGACTTCCCATTAGTGATTCTTGCTCCATTTTTCCCTTTATCTAGATTTCTGGTAAAAAGAAAAATAACATTATAATCTGCCTTTGTTCCCATTCAGAAAGGAGTTATAGTACTCTCCGCACATTCTGCTAGTCTTACCTGAGCTTCAAAAGGTACCAGGGTTAGAATTAGCTTTACTCTGCTGTTTTTTCTTCTAGGAAAGATTGGAGATGAGGAAAGGAGCAGAGAAGAACACGTGCCTTCCAGATTTAAATTCATAATCTGAATAAGAGCTAGAAATAAATGGGAAAAATAACTCTCTAGAACATGTGTATCCAGTAGCTTTAAACTCACTTTTGCTTCATGTGCATGATAATTTCTTGGATATTTACATTTCCCTATTTGGGAACCTGATAACCTTGAAATGTCATGTATTTAACACTTGTGTGTGTGTGTGTATTCTGAGTGTGTGTAACTGAATATTGGATACTCTGACCCCGAAGAGCAAAGACAACTTAATCTTTGTTTATTCATATGTGTAAAAAAGGTTGGCTACATAAACATTTTCAATTTTAAAAAAGTTTATTAAATTAATAAATAGGAGGAGGCAGGATAGCAATTAATTTCAGAGTCAGGGTTCAGAAAATAAACAATTCAGTTCCACTCATAACAGTTTTTTGTAAAATAAAAAGCAAATTTATCCATCAGTTATGAAAAACAAAAACAGGGAGAGTGAGATATTTGACAAAAAATAGAGTTATGAAGAAACAAGGTTTGAGAAATTATTTTACTCTAGATAAGCCTAGGTTTTAGATGCCTCATAAGGAAACATCTCTAGTGAAGAACCTGTCCAGGCATGGTCTAGCTGTGAAAGGAGGAAACACTACATTTTCTGAGCTAGACGGTCTTTTTTTTTTTTTTTTTTTTTAATTTTTGTTGTGCTTTAAGTGAAAGTTTACAAATCAAGTCAGTGTCTCATACAAAAATTTATATACACCTTGCTATGTACTCCTAGTTGTTCTCCCCCTAGTGAGACAGCACACTCCTTCTCTCCAGCCTCTATTTTTGTGTCCATTCAACCAGCTTCTGACCCCCTCTGCCTTTTTATCTCCCCTCCACACAGGAGATGCCTACATAGTCTCATGTGTCTACTTGATCCAAGAAGCTCACTCCTCACCAGTATCATTTTCCATCCTATGGTCCAGTCCAGTCCCTGTCTGAAGAGTTGGCTTTGGGAATGTTTCCAGTCTTGGGCTAACAGAAGGTCTGGGGACTATGGCCTCCGGGATCCTTCTAGCCTCAGACAGATCATTAAGTCTGGTCTTTTTATAAGAATTTGAGGCCTGCATCCTAGTGCTCACCTGTTCCGTCAGGGCTTCTCTGTTGTGTTCCTTGTCAGGGCAGTCATCGATTATAGCCAGGCACCATCCAGTTCTGGTCTTAGGCTGATGTAGTCTCTGGTTTATGTGGTTCTTTCTGTCTCTTGGACTCATAATTACCTTATGTCTTTGGTTTCTTCATTCTCCTTTTGAGTAAACCATTTTTAAATAGTATCTCAGCCTTGTATGATGGGGAGAAGGCAGAAGCACTTTAGATACTCTATGGTTTAGTTCCTACTAAGATTACTTCCCAGCTCTAATGGCACAGTGGTTAAGAGCTGTGGCTGCGAACCAAAAGGTCAGCAGTTCCAATCCACCAATGGCTCCTTGGAAACCCTATGGGCAAATACTACTCTGTCCTATAGGGTCGCTATGAGTTGGAATCAACTCAATAGCAACAGATTTGGAAACTGTCTTTATGAATGTCTGTCCTTCAGTAACAGAGAAAAAAGGACTATTAAGTGATTTTATTTTATAGTAGTGACCTGGACTATAGAAATTTCTGAACTTGTTTATAACCCACGCCACCAGGTTTCCTTGTTTATAGTGAATTTAAAATTTTGTTTTTATTATTGGGCAATTTGGGTAAAATTAACTGTACAAAAAAATGTAGAAGTGATTGAATGCAATCTTTGCAATTGCACAAAAACTTTAAATTTAGAAATAGTTGGTTGTCAAGGTAAGTCAGGCTTGAGTGACATCCATCAGAGATAAGTGTGTATGAAGACAAGTGCCTGGCAAACAACTGTGCCCATTTTAACACTAGGAAGGGTAATAAAAATGAAAGACAGTTTGGGAAATTCTCTCAGAAAGGAAAAAAAAATACATATTCACACATACATATATATAGCCCACTGCTGTCAAGTCGATTCCGACTCATAGCGACCCTATAGGACAGAGTAGAACTTCCCCATAGGGTTTCCAAGGAGCAGCTGGTGGATTGGAACTGCCAACCTTTTGGTTAGCAGCTGAGCTCTAAGCCACTATGCCATCAAGGCTCCATAATTTGAGTTAAATTCTGTAATCTCTTTCATTAGTGGAGAATACGCAAAGGATGTGGAGGTGTCCCTTTCGCAATTCATTTTATCAACTATTTAAGAGGTCCTCTATATAAAAAGTCCCTAAGTGGTGTAAACAATTAAGTGCTTGACTACTACCTGAAAGGTTAGTGGTTCAAAACCACTGAGAGGTGCTTTAGAAGAAAGGTCTGGCAATCTGCTTAGGAAAGGTCACAGCCTCGAAAACCCTATGAAGCACGGTTCTGCTGTGCATACTTGAGTTTGCCAGGAGTCAGAATTAACTCAACAGCTACTGTTTTTTTTTTTTTTTTTTTAATGTGCCAGCCATGGTTAGGCAATCTGAATACAAATTTAAATCAGACCTGTCACATATTCTCAAGAAGACTCCTGTGTAGTGAGGGAAACGAAATTGCAAGAAAGAAATTTGAAAACTTCCTGCATAAAGTGCTGTAAATATAGGGATGTGTCAAGATAAATTCCATGGAGGTGGTTAGGTTTATGCTAAAACCTAAGCAATTATTTAGAAAAAGAAGAAAAGGAATTTTATTTCAGGTAGAGAGAGGAGCAAGGAAAAAGTGAAAAAAGGAATCACAGTGGTCACCCAGGACAGAATTCTGGAACTGTTGTCCTCTCTATGACCTTTTCCAGCATCAATAGGTTCATGAACAGACTCATAAGTGTCTGGTATTTCAGTCACTTTTAGAGGCTACATACAACAGGAGCTCAGAAAAATAAGATGTCTACGTCCTAAGGAAATCAATTTCTCCCACTTACCCTTGTGTATTTATCAGGAGAGTTTACAAAAGTGAGACTTTCCCCATCTATCGGACAACATAATTTCCAAGCCCACAAATATTCTCAAAGCAACCAGCTGCTCAGTCATTCTATGTGGGTGTACCACGACCACCATCAGTTGCCATCAAGTCCATTCTGACTCGTGACGACTCCATGTGTATCAAAGTAGAGCTGTGCTCCACAGCGCTTTCAATAGCGAATTTTTTAGAAGTAGATTGCCAGGCCTTTCTTCTGAGGTGTCCCTGGGTGAACTTGAACCTCCAACATTTTGAGTAAGCAGCCAAGTGCATTAACTACTTGTACCACCCAGGGACTTACATATGTATTCCATTGCTGTCAAGTCGATTCCAACTAACAGCGACCCTGTAAAACAGATAAGAACTGCCCCATAGGGTTTGCAAGGCTATAAATTTTTCCAGAAACAGATTGCTGTATGTTTCTCCCATGGGTTCCATCCACCAACTTTATGGCTAGCAGCCCAGTGCTTAACCATATGCTACCAGGGCTCTTCTAAATACTTATTTAAAAAAAAAAAAAAAACCTTGTCATCAAGTGGATTCTGACTCGCAGCAACCCCTGGGACAGAGCAGAACTGCCGCATAGCATTTCCAAGGCTGTAAGCTCCACAGGGAAAACCCTGGTGACTAGTGGTTCAGACCCATAGCTGCTACCCAAAAGGTCAGCAGCTCAAATCCACCAAGTGCTCCCTGTAGGATAGTTCTACTCTGTCCTACAGGGTTGCTACGAGTTGGAATCGACTCGACAGCAATGGGTTTGGGTTTTTTTTTTTTTTATCTTTACAGAAGCAAACTGCCACCTCTTCTTCATCTCTGGAGCTAGATAGTGGTGATGGCTGCACAGCATTGTGAATATACTAAATGTCACTAAATTGTACATGATTAGTACATTTTGTGTGTATTTTCGCACATTAAAAAAAAGAGTTGTGTACTGGCTATCTAGAGGCCCAACAGAGCTTTAGGGTTTAACCCAAGCAATTCATAGACTAAAGGAAAGAAGGATAAGGAAGACAGAAGGAGAGAAAAAGGACATATAGAATGTGTTATGAATATTATGTGAAATAACAAGAACTGACAGTTGACCAAGTTGCTAGCAGCAAGCTCTGACTCCCCCAGAGCTTCTCTTCGGCTGGTGCAGTGACCCAAGGGAATCCCTAGGCACTTTAATCTAGATGTGCCCAACTCTCTGGTTCCTGCAGACTCCACTACAAGTCCCACAAACAGAGGCATTGTGGTGATATCTCTTAGGGCTATTGAGGCTCTGTTCTAAACCATACAAATACTTTAACAGGCAGGTGCACAGTTACTCCAAGAGTCCCTAGGACAGAAGGCAGAGATCTTGGTGAGTGCCGGTGATCAGTGAGGAGTTTGTGCTATGCATCCTTGAGATTGGCATTTGGATTCAAAGAACTGAATCAAGGCCTACGCTATTGGGAGAGAGAACAAAATGGCACAGATCAGTGGTGCTGTGCTTTTTTTCCAAATGAAACTGAAGAGCAGAAAATGATGTAATTATTCCAAGGTTATAAAACCAGTAAGAATAAAATCAGTACTTCATTCCATGTCACAATGGCAAAATTATTAAATTCCCTTTACTTTCACTTCTTTTTCCTACGCATAATACCTTGACAGGAAGTGAGACACAAAGTGGGGAAAAAACAGAAAAACATAGTAGGCAAAGGAGGATCAAGTAACGAGCTTGAACCTCCTTATGCATAAAAGTGACTACATATACCTGATACAGAAAATCATTCAATACTGTGATCAGCTATCAGTCTTTCACTACGCTTCATGTTTCAAAAAGATTGAACTAAATTCAAACTTGATTTTGGGGGAACATAACTTCAAGATGGAGGCCAGGACCCAAGATGAGGAGTGAGATGAAAGAATATCTTGGAATTAAATGAATGGATCAGGAGGTCTGATGTCTTTCTCAACTTACAAGAGCCAACACAGTCTAGAAAAAAAGAAACTTCATATGGGAAAAAATCTTTATGGATAAATCTTCCTCTTCGACAATTTACTTTACCTCTCACCTGGTAAGACCTTGCTTTTAGATATCTGAACCCTAAGGAATGTGTAGATTCGCTTCCAGACTCTCAATTCTCTTCTGTTGTCTCTTTTCCTTTTGGCTTATTTGTTTGTCTGTTTTGCCAGTAACACACTGTCATAACCATCATAGCTTTACAGAAAGTCTTAGTATCTGCTAGTGTAAATGCTCCAGACCTATTCATCTTCAAGATAGCTCTGGTATTCTTGGTTTTTTACTCTTCTCCCTTCCTTTCTTTTCTTTCACTTCTCCCACTAGCAAGTATTGCCAAGACAGATCCAGATTTATTTCACATAGCCTAGTTTCAAACCTCGACTCTTCGGTTAATTAGTGTTTCAAGCAATAGGAAGTTAATTAACTCTCCAAAACCTTTCTCTTGCATAAAACCAGATGACAGCAGAGCTTGTGCCATGAAATTGTGGAAGAACTAAACAAGGTAATTCATGTAAATATTGGTGGGCACTGTGCCTAGAAAACAGTGGGTACACAATTAATGATAGTTATTATTTCTATTATTATTATTATGGTTAAAATTATCATGATTTTTAATATTTCCTAATAATGTCTATTTCATGAAGAAAAGAAGAAGAATTGTATTTACTTACTCTGAAGACACAGTGTTAGCTTCTGCTTGGCACCTCAGCCTTTCACACTTATGGTGCAGGTGAGAAGTGATACTAGGTTTATATCTGGAGAGCTCAAGAAGGGAAAAGAACCAAAGATTTTTAAAGAAATTTAATCCTAATATTAATACTTTATCTTGAACTTTTTTATTTTTCATTTTTATAGATCTCAGTTACATGTGGACGAATTGCTCAATGGGAACAGACAATGACTTTAAAGATTATGGCCACCGTTAGTCTGCAGAAGAATGGCTTTTCTCAATGTCATTGAGTCCCATCCCTCTTCATTCCTGTTGCTGGGGATTCCAGGACTGGAGGCTGCACAAACCTGGCTTGGCTTTCCCTTCTGTGTTTTGTATCTAACTGCTCTTGTGGGAAATGTTATTCTGTTTTTGATTTGGGTTGATCATCGCCTGTACCAACCCATGTTCTACTTTCTGGCTATGTTATCAGGGATCGACCAGAGCCTCTCTACTGCTACCATACCCAAGATGCTGGGCATCTTCTGGTTCAGCCTCCGGGAACTGCGCTTTGGGTGCTGTGTTGCACAAGTCTTTTTTATCCACTTTTTCACAGTCATGGAGAGCATTGTACTTCTTGCCATGAGCTTTGATCGTTATGTGGCTGTTTGCAACCCCCTCAGGTACACCATGATCCTCACTAACAGAACTGTTGGTGTGATTGGTGTGCTTGTAGTCCTAAGAAGTTTAGTCATGATTGCTCCCACTGTTTTTCTCCTCCTGAGACTGCCTTACCGTGGACATAGAATCATCCCTCACACCTATTGTGAGCACATGGGAGTTGCGCGCCTGGCTTGTGCCAGCATCAATATCAATGTCTGCTATGGTCTTGGGAACATTTCTGTCTTGCTTCTGGATATGCTGCTTATTGTTATCTCCTATGCTAAGATCTTATACACTGTCTGCCTGCTTCCTTCCCAAGATGCCCACCTGAAGGCTCTCAATACTTGTAGTTCTCATATCTGTGTCATCATAGCTTTGTTTGGCCCAGCTCTGTTCTCCTTCCTCACTCATCGCTTTGGTCATGGTATCCCTCAGTATATCCATATCCTCCTAGCTAATCTGCGTGTGGTTATCCCCCCTGCCCTCCATCCAGTCATTTATGGGATCAGGACCAAGCAGATCCAGGAGCAGGTACAGAATCTCTTCATTAAGAAAAGCCTGAATAACAGGTAATAAATTCAGGCTGTGAAGGCATAAAGCCTGAGAAGTCCTCTAATTGTGATAAAATGAGTAAAGAAATTGGTATCACTAATTATGAATTACTTATTTATGTATATGAAAAATAAATGGTGGCAACATGGATTAAGGACCCAAATGTTCAAGCTAAAACTGTAAAATTCTTATAAAAACTAGCAGGACCAAGCTCTCAGGGCTAACTTTCAACAATTATCCAATATAATAAAAAAGTACAAACAGCAAAAGACAAAAGTAAATGGGACCTCATAAAAATTAAAAAATTTATTCATCAAAAGACCTTACCAAAGAATTAAAAATACAAGCTACCAATTGGGGGAATATCTTTGGAGACCATATATCTGATAAGAATGTAATAGAACATATATAAAACTCAACAACTTAACAACAGACAAGTAATCCAATCATAAATAGGCAAAGGACTTGAATAGGCATTTCATCAAAGAGGACATTCAGACGGCTAACAGACACATGAAAAGATCCTCAACATCATTAGCCATCAGAGAGATGCAAATCAAAACCACTGCGAGGTACCATTTCACCCCCACTAAGACGGCTAAGATACAACAAAAACAGAAAATAACAAATGTTGGTGAGGATGTGTGGAAATTGGAACCTTTATCCACTACTGGTAGGAATGCAAAATGGTGCATCCATTGTGGAAACAGTGTGGCAATTCCAAAAAGACTAAAAATAGAACTACCATATGACCCTGCAATTCCACTCCTAGGTGTATACCCAAAAGACTTGAAAGCAGAGACTCCAAAAGAGACTTGTACACCAGTGCTCATTGCAGCAGTGTTTATAATAGCCAAAGGTGGAAACAACCTAAATGTCCATCAACAGATGAATGGATAAACAAAATGTGGTACGTACATACAATGGAATACTACTCAGCCAGCAGGGGAAATGAAGTCTTGATACATGCTGCAGTACAGTATGGATGGAGCTTGAAGATATTATGCTGAGCAAAGTAAGCCAATCACAAAAGGAAAAATATTATATGACCTCACTTATATAAAAAAGATAAGAAAAGACAAGTTTATACAGACAAACTGTTTATTAGTGGTAACCAGAGGCAGGAGAGAGAGGGAAAAAGGGGATTAATGGTGACAGAAAAATGAAATTAAGTGCAGTTGATAATTGTAATTGCTGTCAACAAGTTGTACACCTGTAATAAGTGGAATTGGCAAAAGTTGTGTGATAGATATATTTACAACAATAACAAAAAAAAAAAAGAAAAAAGGAGTAACTGCTGAGGTTGTTTATGTACAACCAAATACCTCATGGGATTCAGCTCCTTGGTTTGGAGGTTTAGGGTCACAGTTTCATGGGACATCACAGTTAACCGGCCTAATAACATACTTAGTGTTTCTGTTCTACCTCCTAGTTTGTTGCATAGTGCCCTGTATCTTAAAAGCTGGCAAGCAGCCATCCAGTGCACAGCAATTGGTCTCTATTCACCTGAAGCAACAGGAATAAGGAGAGTCAGGAATAGGAGGAGGATATGGAATGTGTGGCTAATTGTGTTCATAAACAACTTCCTCCTTTTCCATGAAACCAGAAGAACTGGAAGATGCCCTGCTACGGTTACTGAACACTTTGATCCAAGATTCCATGAAAGAATCCTGATTAAAAGAGGGAAAATGCAGAACAAGATATAGAATTATCATACAGTCTAGACTTCCTGGAGCCATGGAGGCTGGATGAACCCCTGAAACTGTTTCCCTAAGATAATCTTTAAACCTTAAACCAAAAATATCCCCTGAAGTCATTTTAAAACCTAACAATAAAAAAAATTAATTAGTAAAAGAGGTCTGCCTTGAGCATTATACTCATTTAGAACTATCTGTATTGGGATGAAATTGACAACAGCAACCCGAAGATCAGATAGGAACTTTAGGGGACAGTGAGTTTATGTTAATAAGGGAGGAACAACTCAGAAAAGGAGGGTGAGAATGGTTGCACAACCAAGAATGTAATCAATGTCATGGAATTGTGCCTGTACAAACTACTGAATTGTTGTATGCTTTGTTGTGTATATTCTCAGCAACAACAAAATAAATCAAATTTAGAAAAATAAATAAATAGTGGCAGAAATTGTTGGAGGCAAGCGTTTTTTTGTGTTTCTGGATGTGTACTTGCATTACCATTCTCCGTTGACCCCTGTATCCTCACTGGAACATAATTTGACATACAAGAGTAAATTTCAAGGATAACTGTTTGGATTCACTGGAGCAAGAACTTTCTGTTACAACTATCTGGTGTTCTAGATATCTTTAAGGTGACAATAATACTTTTTTCATAGAATTTTTCAAATAGAGATAATTTGGCCACTTACAGGTATTGACAAAAATGCAAAAATTTTCTGTAAATAATAAGATATTTCCTGAAAATAATTAGTATATTTTTTATTGAAGGATATACAAGCAAAGGATAGAGTTTAAATTAGATTTTTTTTTTTTTTACCCTTTTTTAAACTTTAAGTTTCTGATACCTTGAAGTTTTACAGAAGTTAGCCCCATACCATATATTCCTGTTCTTGGACTGGATATTTAGCACTATGTCATCTGTGATGACTCTTTCTTCTTGGAATTTAAGCGTGCTCGTGGAATGAGTGAAAATCATCATAAAGCATTTTTTTTAAAACAAAATGGAAAAAAAGTAATTTGGTTAGAAGATAGAGATAATAAAAATATGGAATATTACTTCACAATTGGGGCCATATTTTAGAAAGATTAAAATATATATATTGTAGCCTTGAGTTTTTTAGTCTATGATTAAATTAATGAGATGTTAATATAGAAAGTTTTATCTTACTCCAGTTAGAATGGGTAGGAAGTAGACAATTAGTGGGGCAAAAAGTTAATTCAGGTAATTTTATAATTCAAGGAGAACTGGAATCTGGGTTGTCATAATGCAAATAAAGAGAAGGCATACCAGGTATGAGATACAGGGAGAGGCATAATGGACAAGATTTAACCACAAATTAGAGAGGGATAACAAGGTGACCATTTATTTTGTGTGTGTGTGTGTTTGCTTTGAAGCTGGATGACTTTGGTTGATCATTGAAATGTTTCAGAAGAAAATTATTTATGGATTTTAAAAAAGCAAACAGAATTGTAGAAAAGGGGTGTAGAAGAAGAAATCAGATTGTAAGGAAACGTAGAAAATGAGGATGTAAGTGAGTATGACAGGGGTATAAAAAATAAGTGGGGAAGGTTTAAACAATGTGTTCACGGTTATCAAAAATGGCAATAAAAAAGAAAGAATGGAACTTAAAGGAAATTTCAAAAAATTAAATGTCCTAAGTAGAAAAATGTTCAGACAGAGATTGGTTCATATTTGACTTTACATGTGACTACAGTAATTAATAACCCAATTCTATGACATTCCTAGTGAGCTTCATTAATTTAACAAATACAATCAATATTTTCAAAATGTATTATCTGGTGATGATCATTTAACCTCAGTAAAAAGAGTTAATATTGAGGTAACAGTAAAAAAAGAAATACCCTACGAACTACATATCCACAAGTTTTGACAAGCATCAGTGTACACTATCTAGTTTATTTTCCTTAAAGTGATGGAGTGCCAAACACTCAAATGATGACGCCATTTTTTAATTGGAAATATATTTTAAATTCTGACTAAATTTCCATGTCATTTTATGGGAACGAGTACTTATCTCTGATCTCTTACAAATACATATTTAAATAAGAGATAAGCTAGAGGTAAAACAATAACTATATAACAGTATTGGGAAAGAGTACGTCAACAATAGATGAGATATTTTGGTTAAAAAAATGAAGAAAAGAGAAAAAATATGGGTGGAAAAAGTAGGAAATATACAAAACAATCTAAAGCAAGTGAAATATCAGGCTACCCACAGCAAAGAGTGATACTTTTTTTCCAAACAAGACAAAATCAATTTCAAACTCAGTTCAACCAGTGAGCAGACCTTTAGAACATCACCAGGGTACTTAATTTATGGTTGTATTCATAGAGGACATGGGCCAATAATCTTTCTTCCCCTTGTGCACAAGGTGAAGGCCAACTTGGAATTATTCCAAAATATGCCAGGTGGCTTAACATTCAATAAGCAATTAATGAAAATAAAAATATTGACAGAACGGAGCAGAAAAATAAATGTGATCAGTTCAATAGATAAAGTAGCAGATAAAATCTAGTACCTATTAATTATTTTCAAAAACCTCTTAAACAAACTAAGCATGAAGTAGTCTTCCTAAACCTGAGAAAATGCGCAGACCTCAAAAAATGAAAAGTTATGTGCATTAACGTAATGTATAAAAATATTTGCTCTGATATCAGAAACAAGATAAGGATGTCATTAACAACATTTCTATCCAACATAGACCTGGAAGGCTTTGCATTACAATAAAATAATAATTAATTAGAATTGATGTTGTTGTTAGGTGCCGTTGAGTCAGTTTCGACTCATAGCGACCCTATGCTCAACAGAATGAAACACGGCCAGTCCTGCGCCATCCTTACACTCTTTGTTATGCTTGAGCTCATTGTTGCAGCCACTGTGTCAATCCACCTCGTTGAGGGTCTTCCTCTTTTCTGCTGACCCTGTACTCTGCCAAGCATGATGTTCTTCTCCAGAGACTCATCCCTCCTGACAACATGTCCAAAGTATGTAAGACACAGTCTCGCCATCCTTGCTTCTAAGGAGCATTTTGGCCGCACTTCTTCTAAGACAGATTTGTTCATTCTTTTGGCAGTCCATGGTATATTCAATATTCTTTTCTAACACCACAATTCAAAGGCATCAATTCTTCTTCGGTCTTCCTTATTCATTGTCCAGCTTTCACATGCATATGATGTGATTGAAAAACCATGGCTTAGGTCAGACTGACCTTAGTCTTCAGGGTGACATCTTTGTTCTTCAACACTTTGAAGAGGTCCTTTGCAGCAGATTTCCCAATGCAATGCATCTTTTGATTTCTTGACTGCTGCTTCCATGGCTGTTGATTGTGGATCCAAGTAAAATGAAATCCTTGACAACTTCAATCTTTTCTCCGTTTATCATGATGTTGCTCATTGGTCCAGTTGTGAGGATTTTTGTTTTCTTTATGTTGAGGTGTAATCCATACTGAAGGCTGTGGTCTTTGATCTTCATTAGTAAGTGCCTCAAGTCCTCTTCACTTTCAACAAGCAAGGTTGTGTCAACTGCACGACGCAGGTTGTTAATGAGTCCTCCTCAAATCCTGATGCCCCATTCCTCTTCATATAGTCCAGCTTCTCATATTATTTGCTCAGCATACAGGTTGAATAGGTATGGTGAAAGAATACAACCCTGACGCACACCTTTCCTGACTTTAAACCAATCAGTATCCCCTTGTTCTGTCCAAACAACTGCCTCTTGATCTATGTAAAGATTCCTCATGAGCACAATTAACTGTTCTGGAATTCTCATTCTTCGCAGTGTTATCCATAGTTTGTTATGATCCACACAGTCGAATGCCTTTGCATAATCAATAAAACACAGGTAAACATCCTTCTGGTATTCTCTGCTTTCAGCCAGGATCCATCTGACATCAGCAATGATATCCCTGGTTCCACGGCCTCTTCTGAAACTGGTCTGATTTTCTGGCAGTTCCCTGTTGATATACTGCTGCAGCTGTTTTTGAATGATCTTTAGCAAAATTTTGCTTGTGTGATATTAATGATATTGTTCTATAATTTCCACATTTGGTTGGGTCACCCTTCTTGGGAATAGGCATAAATATGGATCTCTTCCACTCAGTTGGCCAGGAAGCTTTCTTCCATATTTCTTGGCATATCCAACTCATAGCAACTCTATGTACAAGAGAAAGAAAGCTGGCCTGTCCTGCCGCCATCCTCACAGTCATTGTTATGTTTGAGCCCGTTGTTGCAGCCACTGTGTCAATCCACCTAACTGAAGGTCTTCCTCTTTTTTGCTGACCTTCTACTTTACCAAGCATGGTGTCCTTCTCCAGGGACTGATCCCTCCTGATAACATGCCCAAAGTATGTGAGACTAGTCTTGCCATTCCTGCTTAGTCAGAATCGACTCAATGACAGTGGGTGTTGGGATGGGGAGAGGCATTGCAAAGACAAAGACAGCACTGCAGAACAGTGAAGAAGGGATTGTTGTTGTTAGGTGCTGTCGAGAAGATTCTGACTCATGGCAACGGTATGTACAACAGAACTAAACGCTGCCCAGTTCTGTGCCATCCGCACAATTGTTGCTACGCTTGAGCCCATTATTGCAGCCACTTTGTCAATACATCTCATTGAAGGTCTTCCTCTTTTTTGCTGACCCTCTGCTTTACCAAGCATGACATCATTCTCCAGGGACTGATCCTTCCTGATAACATGTCCAAAGCATGTGAGACATAGTCTCACCATCCTTGCTTCTAAGGAGCATTCTGGTTGTACTTCTTCCACAGATTTGTTCATTCTTTTGGTAGTCCATGGTATGTTCAATGTTCTTCGTCAACACCACAATTCAAGGCATCAATCCTTCTTTGATCTTCCTTATTCATTGTCCAGCTTTCATATGCATATGAGGTGATTGAACATACCATGGCTTGGTTCTGGGGCACCTTAGTCCTCAAGGTGACATCTTTGCTTTTCAACACTTTAAAGAGGTCTTTTGCAGCCAATTTGCCCAATGCAATGTGTCTTTGGACGTCTTCACTTCTGTTTCCATGGCTGTTGATTGTGGATTTAAGTAAAATGAAATCCTGAACAACCTCAGTCTTTTCTCTTTTCATCATGATGTTGCTTATTGGTCCAGTTGTGAGAATTTTTTTTAATGCTGAGGTGCAATCCATACTGAAGCCTGTGGTCTTTGATCTTCATCAGTAAGTGCTTCGAGTCCTCTTCACTTCCAGCAAGCAAGATTGTGTCATCTGCATAACTCAGGTTGTTAATGGGTCTTCCTCCAATCCTGATGCCCCATTCTCCATATAGCACAGTTTCTCAGATTATTTGCTCAGCATACAGATTGAATAGGTGCAGCGAAAAGATACGACCCTGACGCACACCTTTCCTGACTTTAAATCATGCAGTATCCCGTTGTTCTCTTCCAACGACTGCCTCTTGATCCACGTACAGATTCCTCATTAGCACAATTAAGTGTTTCGGAATTCTCATTCTCCACGATCTTATCCATATTTGTTATGATTCACACAGTCGAATGCCTTTACATAGTCAATAAAACACAGGTAAACATCTTTCTGGTAGTCTCTGCATTCAGCCAGGATCCATCTGACATCAGCAATGATGTCCCTGGTTTCATGTCATCTTCTGAATCCAGCTTGAATTTCTGGCAATTCCCTGTCAATATACTGCTGCAGCCACTTTTGAATGATTTTCAGCAAAATTTTACTTGCATGTGATATTGAAGATACTGTTCAATAATTCCTGTAATTAGTTGGATCACCTTTCTTGGAAATAGGCATAAATATGGATCTTTTCCAGTTGGTTCGCCAGGTAGCTGTCTTCCCAATTTCTTGGCATAGACGAGTAAACACTTCAGCGCTGCTGTTGAAACATTGCTATTGGTATTCCATTAATTCCTGGAGCCTTGTTTTCACCAATGCCTTCAGTGCAACTTGGACCATTGGTTCCTGCTCATGTGGTACCTCCTGAAATGGTGGAACATTGATCAGTACTTTTTGGTGTAGTGACTCTGTGTAATCCTTCCACCTTCTTTTGATGCTTCCTGCGTCACTTAATATTTTTTCCTGTAGAATCCTTCAGTATTGCAACTAAAAGCTTGAATTTTTTCTTCATTTATTTCAGCTTGAGAAATGCTGAGCATATTCTTCCCTTTTGGTTTTCTATCTCCTGGTCTTTGCTCATGTCATTATAATACTTTACCTTGTCTTCTCAAGCAGCACTTTGAAATCTCCTATTCAGCTGTTTTACTTCATCATTTTTTTTTTTTTCATTTTGCTTTAGCTGCTCTACGTTCAAGAGCAAGTTTCAGAGTCTCTTCTGACATCCATTTAGGTCTTTTCTTTCTCTCCTGTCTTTTTAATGATCTCTTACTTCCTTTATGTATGATGTTCTTGAGGTCATTCCACAACTCGTCTGGTCTTCGGTCACTAGTGTTCAATGCGTCAAAGCTATTCTTGAGATGGTCTCTAATTTCAGGTGGGATATACTCAAGGTTCAACTTGGGCTCTCGTGGGCTTGTTCTAATTTTCTTCAGTTTCAACTTGAATTTGCGTATGAGTAATTGATGGTCTGATCTGCAGTCACCCCCTGGCCTTGTTCTGACTGATGATATAGAGCTTTTCCATCATCTCTTTCCACAAAAGTAGTCAATTTGATTCCTGTATTCCATATGGTGAGGGCCACGTGTATAGTGGCTATTTATGTTGGTGAAAAAAAGCATTTGTAATGAAGAAGCTGTTGGTCTTGCAAAATTCAATCAAGCGATCTCTGGCATGGTTTCTATCACCAAGGCCGTATTTTTCCACTACTGATCCTTCTTTGTTTTCAACTTTCACGTTCCAAGCACCAGTAATTATCAGTGTACCTTGATTGCGTGTTTGAATAATTTCAGACTTCAGAAATTGGTAAAAATCTTCAATTGCTTTGCCTTTGGCCTTAGTAGTTGGTGTGTAAATTTGAATAATAGTCATATTAACTGGTCTTCCTTGTAGATGTGTGGATATTATCCTATCACTTTTTTTTTTTTTGACAAAGCTGTACTTCAGGATAGAATTTAAAATGTTCTTTCTGACAATGAATGCAACGCCATGCCTCCTTAAGTTGTCATTCCCAGCATAGCAGACCATATGATCGTCTGATTCCAAATGGCCAATACTAGTCCATTTCAGTTCACTAATGCCTAGGATATAGATCTTTATGCATTCCATTTCATTTTTGGTGATTTCCAATTTTTCTAGATTCATACTTCACACATTTCACTTCTCTATTATTATTAATAGATGTTTGCACCTGTTTCTTCCCATTATGAATCGTGCCACATCAGCAAATGAAGGTTACAAAAGCTTGACTCCATCCATGTCATAAAGTCAACTGTACTTTGAGGAGGCAACTCTTCCTCAGTCGTATTTTGAGTATCTTCCAACCTGGGGGACCCATCTTTCAGCACTATATCAGACAATGTTCCACTGCTTTTCATAAGGTTTTCACTGGCTAATTCATTTTGGGAGAAGACTGACGGGTCCTTCTTCCTAGTCTGCCTTAATCTGGAAGCTCAGCTGAAACCTGTCTGCCATGGATGACTCTGGTTTTATCTGAATACCAGTGGCATAACTTCCAGCATCACAGCAACACACAAACTGACAGACCCATGGGAGGGAGAAGGGATAGACTTTGAGATAAATGGGAAGGGCCAATTGAATAGCCAATATGGATCAATCGGATATTTAAAAATAACACTTGACCTCATTTCATGCAATAAAAAAATTAATTAAAAAGGAAATGTGGATAAAAATATGAAATATATAGAAACAAAGGTTCTGAAATAAAACATAGTAGAATATCTTCATGATCTTGGTGTAGGTGAATATTTTCTAACAAGTGTACTAATTATAAAAATGATCTTAAATTCTTGCTTTCCCTAAGATGTGCCCTTTCAATATGATGTTTAATATCCTCTCAACAAGAGATGGAGCCATTTTTCCTACGGCTTGGGTTTGACTGTGTATGTGATGTGTCCTTTTACATTAGTAAATACAGTCTAACTAGAACATTCTGGACAAGATTTTGAGGGGGGAAGACCTGTTGGTTTTGGACTATACTCTCAGAGATCAGCACCTTCTGCCACTCCTCTGAAAAATTTCCCTCCAGAAGGGTGGTGGTTGAACAACCTGATGAACATAATTCAAGTCATTGAACTGTACATGTAAAGACTGTTGAAGTGTCAAATGTTTTGTTACATTTCTATTTACATCAATAAAAAAAGTTAACGTGTAAATAATATTCCTGATCATTAAAAAAAAAAATGTTTCCAGAAGACACAGTGGAAGAATTTTGAATAGCAGAGGTATAGAACATAGGATTGGATTAGGGGATATAATGAGACCCTAACAGAAATGTAATTTTTATGTCCCAAAATAACATAATTCAGCAATGACTGAGCACCTGCTATATTCAAGACACTTTGCTTGGTGAGAATCAAAGAACACAATTGAGTTAAACTTCATTGTTAATATCAGTCTATTAAAAAAATGGGAAATGCATGTAACAACTATTCCTAAAAAGATATATATATATATAGCCAGTTGCTGTCAAATCCAACTCATTGTAATAGCACTCCATAGGGTCTTCAAGGCAGTAAGCTTCCAGCATAGATTGCCAGGCCTTTCTCTGATATGCCTCCAGGTGAGTTCAAATAGCCAACTGTTTGTTTAGCAGTTAAGAGCTTAACCATTTGTGCCACACATGACTTTCTTTCTTTCTATATATATACTGTTTCCATTTTTTTGTTTGCGGTTGTGTGTGTATCTCTCTCTCTCTCTATCTCTCTACCTACCTATCTACCTACCTACCTATCATCTATCTATCTACCTACCTACCTACCTACCTATCATCTATCTATCTATCTATCTATCTATCTATCTATCTATCTATCTATCTATCTATCTATCTATCTATCTATCTATCTATCTATCTATCTATCTATCATCTATCATCTATCATCTATCATCTATCATCTATCTATCTATCTATCTATCTATCTATCTATCTATCTATCTATCTATCTATCTATCTATCTATCTATCTATCTATCTATCTATCTATCTATCTATCTATCTATCATCTATCTATCTATCGTCTGTCTACTTGTTGCTGTAAAGTCGATTCTGACTCATAATGACCCTGTAAGACAGAGTAGAACTGCCCCACATGATTTCCAAGGAGTGGCTGGTAGATTCAACCTGCTGATCTCTCTGTTTGCAGCCCAGGTCTTAACCACTGCACCAACGGGGTTTTCTCTCTATGTATATACATATTCACATACATATATGTACATATACACACGCTGATGTCCTATGTTCTAGTGCTCATAACTTCTCTATTTGATTAGTTAAAAGCCTACTCCCTAGTCTTCCAGTTTCTCCCTCATGGTATCCATCCTCCCCATTATCCTCAAATTTATCTTCCCAAATCACATCTGATTCTATGCAGTCTCTGCTTAAAAATCCTTCCAAAGATCCCCCACTTTCTGCATTGTGTACTGTGGGCATTATATGATAAAGCACAGACACCATAATGATCGAAGTCCTTCACTTATTGCCCAATCTACTTTTTAACATTCAATTTCACTTCATGACTCCCCAATCCATATCCTGGTCTTTGGTCAACAAGTCATGTCCACAAAAGTTATCACCTCTCATTTCGATTTGCCTTCAACTCTTCCCTCAATTACTACTTCCTCCATGATAATTTTCCATGTGAACCAACCAGGTATGATCTCTCTGTCCTTTGTATTTGCATAAGAGTTGTTACTACTATTTTAACATTATACCAGTGTATGTGTGTGTATATACATACATATATGTGTATATGCATATGTATATATACACATATACTGTTATAATATGTGTGTGTGTATATATATGTCATACATATATATTATAGAAAACAGAATGAGTTGCTGAGGACAGTTTCTTAATAAGTCACACTATGAAGAGTTCATGGCATAAACTTAATGTTTTCATGGCTTCTGAGAGAGACACAATCAATATCATTCCCCATCCAGCCTTCAACTCCCTGAAGGATATTTCCCTCAATAGTAGCTACCTCACACACTCTCATGAGCTAAAGAGTTGTATCTGGCATGGTGTTTCTCTGCAGCCATATCTATCCCCAGAGGATTCTGAACACTAAGCTCAGGGATTCTGGGATATACCTAGACTTAGGAACACCATCACTGACTATAAAGGTTTTCTCCATGTGACTGGGCAGACTTGGGGCCCAGGAGTTTGAAAGTGCTCCCCATCACCATCTTTAAGCACCTGCTCCCATGCTCATGATTCAGCTTCAGATGAGAACAAGGAGTAGAAATATTACACAGGTAAATCTCTGTCACGCACATACACACACACAAACACACACACATGCACACATACACAGCACACTGCTTACAAGTATAGCACCCCCAAAACAGTCTCATAGTAGCATGGGTCTACTTGCTGTAACCCAAAAGTTTAGATTTTTCCAGCCAGCAAATTAATTGTTGGCAGGGAACCAGGTCCTTTGACTGGACTTCTTGTGGTTCATCTGAAGTAGAAGAATGTTTGTTGCAGGCCACTGTTGTATGTGTGTGTTTGGGGAGGGGAGTGGAGGTTTGACCAGTGTCAATATTCAAATAAAACGATCTAGGTGTTATCCATGTGGTCTTCACTATTTTCTTCTTTCCTCTACCTCTTAACCCTAGAGAACTTAGAGATTGTCAATTGTGACTTGGACCTCTAGTGCACCCACTATTTTATGAGACCTATCAAGCCTTTTTTATTCTAAGGCCAATATCCTTACTAGATCACACAGAACCAGCTCCTCCTCTGGCTCCTGCTTCATGGCCTAGTCATGAAAGTACCTGAATGAAGGTTGTTATCTACTCCTACAATTGCTTTGTTCCCCCCAGGTTGAAGAAAGAGGGAAATAAATAGTTCCCTTTCAAACAGAGAAGCATTAGGTTATATATGTATTCTTAGAAATTTAGGGAAACATAGGTCTGAGTGGCCCTCTGCTACTCCTTCACTCCCACTTCTGTGCCATTCTTCCCTCTACACCTCCTTCTCCTCACCTTATGGCTCATTGATTACAAAGTTTGGACTTTTTTATAGTGAAGTGTTATTTCTTCCATTAGGTGAATGTGTTTTAGCTATCTGTAGTGAAAATAAAAATAAAATACTGGACAGCATTAATAATTTAAATAACTGCCTTTTATTAAGGTTATGCTATAAGCCAGTCTTTTTACGTATATTGGTTTTATTTATGTTTAAAATAAGCCACATTAGTTTGCATTTATAATTCCAATTTTACAAAAGAAGAAACTGATGTAGTCAGTTAAGGAATTTTTCCAAGGGTCTCCTCTAGTAAACGGCATCACAGAATTTCAACCCATGTCTGAAAGATTTCCAAGTGCACACAAACCACCTGTAATATATTGCTATTAGAGTCAACAGGAAAAAGAGTCAGAGGGTAGAAAATCACAAGCTCAAAGAACTGGGCACTAAAGGGGAAAGATCTCTAAATAAAAGATAGTATAATGCATATAACATATATATATACATATATGTATATATATATGTATATATAACTAAAGCTGTTACCATTTAGCTTTGGAAATGAACTTTCAGGCTGGGCTTTTTGTCAGCGTGAACATCTATGAAAGGGTGGACTTAGCACTTTGCCTGCCAGGAGTGATCTTTGGGCTTATTAGTCACACAGGGTCTGCCATTGTCTATGGCACACAGCCGTGGAGAAGCGTTCTTGTCAAAACTGTGAGAGGGTGAAAGTCCTATTGGTTTTGAACTATACTGTCAAAGATTAGTCTCTCTGACCATAGCCTGAATACTTTTCTTGATGTGGGAAAGTGTCATATTGAGAAACAGCAGCACTGAAGAAAAGACTGACTCTAGACTGTAAATCTCATGACGTGTCACCCTACACATTTCTGAGGAAACATCTCTTCCAAGTCAAGACCCACAAATCACTGCCCTCTGATTTCCCAGCCTAGAATTTTCCCCTTAGCACTGGCAAGCTTGGTGCTCTGTCTACACATGGACAATTTTCTCTCCAGCTCCTCTAGAGAGATTCTGCTTTCCTTCTCATAGAAAACAGAATATTAACTCACTTGCTTTGGTATTTCTACTACACAATCGCTATCTGCAAATTTGCTGGACAAATTATATGTGCATCACATACATACTAAAAAATATTCTTTCTCTTTCTTATTGTCTCTCACTCTCTCTGAACACACACACAAACACTTACATGAACCTTGTTTCAATTCAACAACTAAATACTGAACAACTGGAAGCAAAGCTCATACAGCAGTGTTGGGAACATTAAAATCAATGCCTCCTGGTTCTTTACCCCTAGTACCAGTGTTTTGTTGATAGAGATAAGGAAAATACATAGTGAATATTATATAATATTACACAGTTCAGGTTATGTTAGTTGCTACAGAGTTGTAGGGGCACGAAGAGTTTTTTTAAGACAGGTAATTTCATATACAGGAATTGAAGATACAAATATTTTAGTTGTCATGTCAATAAAATTTGCCATATATTTAATCTGTTCATAAACTACTCACAAATTTAGATTGGTATAATTTTGTACGTCCTTATTCATGTTATAGGTTGTAAGGAAGATGAACTTAATTTGGCTGACAAGCCCAAGGTATTTGTTGGAAGGACATCAGGATCGCAGAAAGAACAGGAGGCTGGAGAAACGGGGTTTGAAACAAAGCAAATTTAAGAAGATTAGGAAGCATCAAAAACAGCAATGGTCTCATAATTGAACGAGTCTGCTCATGAAGGCAGAGTTAGAACAAGAAAAAAATCTAAAAACATCTGAGTGAACTCCCTTGTGCCATGTGAATGCCTAAGCATTAGTGAGGCAAATGCCGAGATCTACCTCGTATCAAAACATAGAAAATGGTGTAAGGCAGCAGTGCTCATTTGGACTTAGGATTCTTTAACACTTCTAAAAACTATTAAAGAACCCAAAGGGCTTTAGTCTATGTGAATTATATCTACCAATATTTACCACATTAGGATGAAAACCTGAGAATTCAAAAACATTTTATTTCTTAATTAAAAATAGCACTAATAAAACCATTATATGTAAACATAAATTAAATTTTCCCTTTTAAAGTAATTGTATTTTCAGAAATAGTGAGAATATCATTGTTTTACATTTTGCAAATTTCATTAAAGTTTGGTTTAATAGAAGAGAGCTGCAATCTCCTGTTTACATTAGCATTTTATCTGTTATGATATTACATCCCATATACCGTCTGGAAAACTCCCCGGTGAACTCATGATAGAATGAGAGTAAAATGGGAATATAATGTCCTTCATGAAAATAGTTTTGAACTTGTGGAGTCCTTGAAAGAGTCTTGGGAATGCCCAGATATCACAAGACCACGCTTTAGAATCATTGGATAAGGTAATTTTCTAAAAGTACTAAAGGGTTACTTACAAAAGGAATAAAAAGGAATGTCCCCCCAAAAAACATGTAAATATCCCCCCATTATATTCATTGTGAAATATTGCCAGTTCTTTCAAAGATCTCAAATTTTAAAATAAGTAAATAAAACCTGGGACTATACTGTCTATGATGGATCTCATAGAACAAAAACAGGTGCTGAGATGTTTGTTCAGTTATCATCCAGAAAGAAAAGACCCTCTGATGTTGGTAAGTTAACTACCTCTACCATTACCTCTAGTACACTGATTAGAGATCTTTCCATTTCTCTAGGACCTTGATAACAGAAGACATTTTAAAAAGTGAGGTCCCTCCTTCATAACAGGATTTCAATGACACTTGCTAGAAGAATGCCTTCTATCAATGACACCCAGTTCCATCCCCCCGTCTTTCTCCTGCTGGGAATACCAGGCCTGGAAACTGTACACACCTGGATTGCTTTCCCATTCTGTATTGTGTACCTGATTGTACTTGTGGGAAACATTACCATCCTTTTTGTGATCAAGATTGAACACAGTCTCCACCAGCCCATGTTCTACTTTCTGGCCATGTTGTCTATGATTGATCTGGGTCTGTCCACATCCACGATCCCGAAAGTGCTGGGAATCTTCTGGTTCAATCTCCAGGAGATCAGCTTTGGGGGATGCCTTACTCAGATGTTCTTTATCCACATGTTTTCAGGCATGGAAACTATTCTACTGGTGGTCATGGCCTATGACCGTTTTGTTGCTATCTGCAAACCTCTCCAGTACACCATGATTTTCACCAATAAAACCATCATCATTCTAGGCTCTGTTGTTGTTGGAAGGAATTTAGTTCTTGTGACCCCATTTGTGTTTCTCATCCTGCGGCTGCCCTTTTGTGGGCATCACATCATCCCTCACACTTACTGTGAGCACATGGGTCTTGCCCGAATGGCCTGTGCTCCCATCAAGGTCAACATCATCTATGGGCTTATGGTGATTTCTAATATTATTGTGGATGTGATCCTGATTGCCTCTTCCTACGTGCTCATCCTCCGAGCTGTTTTTCGCCTTCCCTCTCAGGATGCCCGACTAAAGGCTCTCAATACCTGTGGTTCCCATGTTTTTGTCATGCTGTGCTTCTACACACCAGCATTTTTTTCTTTTATGACCCATCGTTTTGGTCAGAACATTCCCCGCTACATCCACATTCTTTTGGCTAATCTGTATGTGGTTGTTCCACCTGCCCTTAACCCAGTCATCTATGGAGTCAGGACCAAGCAGATCCGGGAACAGGTTGTGAAGATATTTGTACAGAAAAAACAATTCCAAAGAGGTGGAAAAATATATCCATATACTACCCAAAATATGATAATCTGAGCTCTATTTTACATCTTCTGTAACGTGGAGTAATGGTGGCCAAATTTTTCATTTTGATTGGCAGTGGTTTAGAGTGGGCAGATAAAAGAAAGTTATCTCTACTAGTACTCCTCTTTCCACATGTATCTGGTCAAAAGACAGTAATGGAGAAAACAGATATCCTGAGAGCAGTGGTTTTAGAGCAGAATTGCAGGCAAAGAAGAGTGCAAATTGTCCCCATTTCTTTGTATGTCTTCTCTTATAAAAAAAAAAAAATTTTTTTTTTCTCTTATAGGTAAGATTAAAACTTGAAGGAACTCTCATCTAATGAGCTCACTTTTTTTAAATTTATTGTGCTTTAAGTGAAAGTTTACAAATCAACGAGTCTCTCATACAAAATCTTATACATACCTTGGTATGTACTCCTAGTTGCTGTTCTCCTAATGAGACAGCACACTCCTTCTCTCCACCCTGTATTCCCATGTCCACTCAGCCAGTTTCTGTCTCACTCTGCCTTCTCCTCTCCACTTTAGACAGGAGCTGCACACATAGTGTCATGTGTCTGCTTGAGCCACAAAGCTCACTCCTCACCAATATCATTTTCTATCATATAGACCAGTCCAATCCCTCTCTGAAGAGTTGGCTTTGAGAATAGTTCCAGCCCTGGGCTAACAGAAGGTCTGAGGACCACGACCTCCCATTTCCTTCCAGTCTCAGTCAGACCATTAAGTCTGCTTTTTTTTTTTCTTTTAAACAAGAATTTGATGTCTGCATTCCACTGCTCCCCTGCTCCACCAGGGATTCTCTGTTGTGTTCCCCATTGGGGCATAAACTCATTTTTATAGATAAAGAAAATAAGGCTTATGTATTGTTTTCTGGCAATGTCTGAATCCGAACATCTCCTGATCCATAGTTTCACATTATTTACATCTCTTCAAATTTCTCCTTCCTTCTTTAAAATAATTGACTCATTTATATTTTTATGTCCTCTAGTCTTGTTATCATTGCCATTCTTGCTCTGTCCTCTTTCTTCTTCCCCTGTCCCTCTCCTTTATTCATTCTTTTTCCAATAAACTAAGTTTTTGTGAATTGGGGAATATGAAAGACTAAGGTATGGACATTAAGAAGACATGCTATTATTTCCTTGCTTGAAGTGAAGTCATCTTAGATATAAATAAGTTTATGTGTGCCCAGGTGTAAGTCTAATTGTCTCCTACCTTACAATTTCCCTTCCCTTCTATACCAATTTACACAGGACTTTAGAAAAATCATAAAATGACATCATAGTCATTCCACAGTTTAAGCACAAGGCCAGGCTAGACATCAAGATCAGAATAGTCTGACTATAATTTATTAATCCTGTAAAAACACACAAAAAAAAAACCCAAACCTGTAGATACTCAATATTTAGTTCCATTTACAAACTCCAGATATGCCTGGAGAATATGATTTTCTTAAATCAATTGAAAGAGGTACTCAGCTGACATTTGTGACTGACCAGAGCACTCTTCTTAGAAATGAGAAGTCTCCATCATCTTCTATGATTTAGATCTACTCTCTATGATGACAAACAATTAGCAGCACACTACAATATGGTACTGAAAAATAGGGGGTATGTGCAACCAAGTAGACAAGGATAACATTACCTGTGTAATTTCTGTGAATCTGGTCAGCTCTTCATCTGAAATTTGACACTGGCAAACGCACAATTCCTGCATGCTAGAGCATCTTGTAGGATGTCCTCATGCCTGTGACCATTGGTTATTTTTTTTCACCCTCTACCTCTTGCCCCTAAAATTTTATCAGAACACAGAATATTAAAGATGGAAAAAATGTTGACACTCAACTGATCTATCCCCTTCATTTTACAAATAAGAAACCTGAGTTCCAAAGAAAAGCAGGAACTTATTTTCATAAAATATATAAATTGCACCCATCCTTATCATCATTTTCATGTAACAAGAGGTCGACAATCACACAGATAAATTCTTTTGACCACACACTCAAAACTCTTACAGGAGATTTGGAGCAGAAAATATTTTATGTATGTATGTGAGGCTCCACCATTGGGCCCAGGTAGAAAGATCTAGAAAAGCAGGAGATAAAGCAAGTAGCCTGGGACTGGAGTTAGTAATGAGAAAAGGGAAGTTATGAAAACTCTGAGTATAAGCGCCAGTAGGCTAGTACCAAAGAGTGATGAAAATTGGTATAGCCCTCATCACTATGTCCATAGGTGCTGAGTGGTAAGAAATGACCAACTCCCTGGTTAGCAATACCTGGACCACACATACCAAAAAAAAACAAAAACAAACCCATTGCCGTCAAATCAATTCCAACTCATAAAGACCCTATAGGACAGAGTAGAACTGCCTCATAGAGTTTCCAAGGAGTGCCTCGTGGATTTGATCGGCCAACCTTTTGGTTAGCAGCCATAGCACTTAACCACCACACCACCAGGGTTTCCATAGCACACATAAGCATGCTAAATTAAGCCTATGATTTTTTTCTACTGGCAATGATATGAAGGGGTCTGTGGCATGTAAAAAGCAATCTTCTGGTTAAATCTGTTACTGGGAGTTGGAAAAGATTTAATAGCAGCATAACACTGTGCACAATGTGGATTGGAGTATACAATAATGCTGGCCCTGAAAAAGTTTACAAACAAATTGCAGTATCATGCTTAGACCTGGGTAAGCAGAGCCCCTGTCCTGGGCACCCATCTCAAGAACCTCTGTACTTTGGAGAAGTAGATTACTAAAAAACAGTTAAGTCCCCTTCTGGTGCTTTGGACCGTCTGGGGTCAGCAGTACCATCTGGGTAAACACCCATAGGTCAGTCTCAATTTCTCCTCTTTAGAGAACTCTATGACACTCTTCCACCAAAGCCTACCAGCTTGTGGTGTTGACCATTTGCCCTAAGGATTTTCCAGGGGCCCTGTGTCTGGGACCTGATTTCAAGAGGCTGGGCTGGTGGACAGGTAACTCGCACTGGACACCATAGGTCTTTCATGAAGTAAATATAAAATGGAACTGACAGAATTGTGCTGACATGTTGATTTAGGGTGAGCCTTACTCATGTCGAGGAGCCCTGGTGGCGTGGTGGTGGCATAGTGGTTAAAGTGATTGATTGCTAAACAAAAGGTTGGCAGTTTGAAATCATCAGTGGCTCTGCAGGAGAAAGATGTGGCAGTCTGCTTCTGTAGAGATTTATAGCCTTGGAAACCCTATACGGTCGCTATGAGTCAGAATCAACTCCAAGGCAGTAGGTTTGTTTTTTTTGGTCTCACTCATGTCAGGCATGAGTTCAGGCCCCTGGGCTACCCATGATCTACTGCTAACCTTTGGGCTTAAGCCACATGCATAGAGCTGTACACTGGCTCTCACCTCTCTGCATTCTGACCAGCCGACATCCTTTACCCTATCTCCTCACTACCACTTGGCACTGGTTACCTGGGATCATCCCATAGGTTCAAGCCAACTCTCAGGCAGTCCTCCAGAAGAGGCTACTCCAAGGATTTTCAAGACTACTGCTCTACAATACCACCAGGTACTTCCAATCTTTGAACTGATGTGGGAGCATGATGCTTCCCTGCTGTTAAGTAATGGTAGAAGAGGCAGGGGTATTCCTGTATGAATAGGAGCAGTTGTCTCACCCTACCCACAGACCCATCACCTATACTTCACACTGATGGCACCAGGGGAAAGTAAACAGTCATCCAAAATTGAAAGAGCTCACATTCTAGAAATGCAGTGATTAAGGCCTAAGGATTTCAGATGGTTAGAAGATATGTTTTTGCTATAAAATTTCAGATGGTAAATTTACATGAACAGAAGAAGAGCTATAATTCACATTTTTCTGATTGCTCTGCTTAAGATTGGTGTTTGTGGACATTATCAATGAAACACAGAAACAACCTCTGAGACAGTCATTGGAAGGCTTTATTCACGGGCAGCACAATGAATGAAGCAGTGTCATAAGCAATGGAGCAAATCAGCATTAAATAAATTAAATTCTTGGTAGAGGCAAGGTCTGTTTTGTTCTAAAGAGCCATGACATTGTAAGTAATAACACTGTTGCTAACTTTTGCTTGTGGCAGAAACATTGAAATGGCCAGGAACGGCGTGTTTGACAATAAGAAGCACGAATAGATAATCCTTGGGCCTGAATAGAAAGAGAAGTACTTGGACACTGTAGAGCCTTCATGTGTGGTGATTTGACGACAACGAAACATATGAGCACTTCTTCTCTACCCATTATTCTAAATCTTCAGTGATAAATCACGGTATATCATATGGGTCCACAAATTAGTAATACATTTTTAGTCAAAGAGTTTATATAGTAAAGGACTCACACACACAAAAAAAATTTGTCCTGGACACCACATACCTTAGGGAAGGCCCTGCATACTTTTTTACATTTAGCCTCTGAATGTCCAGTATCTAGCTTCAGGCTTCACTCACTTGTGTGATCTGTTTCAAAGTATTACTGCCCCAGACTGGAACCCTGGTGGTGTAGTGGTTAAGAGCTACAGGGGCTAACTAGAAGGTTGGCAGTTCAAATCCACCAGGCACTCTTTGGAAACCCTATGTGGCAGTTCTGCTCTGTCCTATTGGGTTGCTATGAGTCAGAATCAACTCAATGGCAAAGAGTTTTACGGGACTGGAACATTGCCCTAGAGTTCTGGAAATAATCTGTATGCAGTTTGAGTACTCATTTCCTTGTCAAGCTGTGTGCATGAGTATGTATGCACACAGGCTAATGTTTATGCATTAAATATGGCATGGACATGCCAGTGCTAAGAATACTACATGCACTTACACACAGCTTAATAAAAATATAGATGATATCATAAGAAGAAAAAAGATACAAAACATAAAAATAGATTAAGAAATAGTGACAAGAGATGAGATGAAGTTAGAGTTAATTATATTCTACTAGGATTAAATGTTCTAATATAATGTCACTTTTCCATAAACCTCTCTTACTCTCCCAAATACTTCCTTCTCCTTGGGAGAGCTTTATGTATTATTTCGTGATACTTTACAGAACATAGAAACAAGTAGAACTCACATAATATTAGTGCATTTTTTTGGTACTTCATTATCCAACAGCACCTTGGGAACAGACATAAGAAGAAGAAAAAAAAAGAAAAACCCTTGCTGCCAAGTTGATTCCAACTCATAGAAACAGACATAGCTCGCTCTAATTTAAAGAAGTAAACTTCTCTGAAGTTTAACTCAGGTGCAATATTTTCTCAAATCCCTTCTAAGTTGATCTACTCAATCAACTTATCAACCCACAACTTACAATATCCAGCCAGAGCCTTGATATTGTTCTATTTCATAAAAGTTTATAAAAAATTTCAGATGCTTTGAGACCTTCCATTTTCCAGGTGCCAAGCTTGAATAAAATCCTCAACAGTTTTCCAAGGTGATTTCCCCATTTTACACTCCTACCAACAAGATGTAAGTATTCTGGTTGCTATACATTCTCACCAGCATTTGCTCTTTCTAGTCTTTTGAATTTTAGCTGCTCTAGTGAGAGGGAACTGCTTGCTGATTTTCATTTCTCTGATGATGACTAAGGTTGAGCAAATTTTCAATACTTACCTGCCATCCTTAAATCTTCTTTTCTGAAGTTTGTGTTAGTCTTCTCCGAAGCTGCAAAATTAACTACTTGAGATATATTTGCATTTAGTCCCAATACCTTTGAGAAATTAAAGTTCAGAGATAAAACTTCTGTGGCAAAAGTAAACATTAACACCAGTAAAATAAAATATATGTGCAATTGTTGTTAGGTGCAATCGAGCTAATTGCAACTCACAGCGACCTTATGTATAAGAGAAAAAAATGTTGCCCCATCCTGTGCCATTCTCACCATCTTTGCTATGTTTGAGCCATTGTTGCAACCACTGTGACAATCCATCTCATCAAGGGTCTTCCTTTTTTTTCGCTGACCCCCTACTCAACCAAGCATGATTTCTTCTCCAGGGATTGGTCCTTTCTGATAACATGTCCTAAGCAAGCAAGAAAAAGTCTTGCCATTCTTACTTCTAAGGAGCATTGTGGCTATACTTCTTCCAAGACAGATTTGTTCCTTCTTCTGGTAGTTCATGGTATATTCGATATTCTTCACCAACACCATAATTCAAATGCCCAAACTCTTCTTCAGTTGTCCTTATTCATTGTCCAGCTTTCACATGCATATGAGGCAATTGAAAATACTATGGCTTCAATCAGGCGCACCTTAGTCCTCAAAGCACATAGAGTTGCTGTCCAAATAGCAATCAAACTTTCATTGATTCAACTAAAGTTTACTGAACCCCTAATTAATATGTTGTCTAGCTAATAGCAGATGATCAATAAACATGGGTGGAAAAACCAAACCTTTGCCTATCACTTGAGCATTACTGACATCTAGTGGTCAAGCCAAATACATTTCTTAAACAAATAAGCCAAAGCAAAAACCCATTGTCATGGAGTCGATTTCAACTCGTATGGACCCTAAAGGGCAGAATAGAACTGCCCCATATGGTTTCCAAGGAGTGTCTGGTAAATTCCAACTGTCAACATTTTGGTTAGCAGCTGTAGCTCTAAACCACTACACCACCAGGGTTTCCTGGACAAAGAGTAGTTAATATGAGCAATCTCTTTAGATTGAAGTTGTCCAGGATTTCATCTTACTTGGATCCACAGTCAACACCCATGGAAGCAGCTGTTAAGGAATCAAAAGACCCATTGCACTGGGCAAATCTGCTGCAAAGGAGCTCTTCAAAAGTCTTGAAAAGCAAGGATGTCACCTTGAAGACTAAGGTGTGCCTGACCCAAGCCATCATATGCATGTGAAAACTGGACAATGAATAAGGAAGACCAAAGAAGAATTGACGCCTTTGAGTTGTGATGTTGGCGAAGAATATTGAATATATCACGGACTGCCAAAAGAACAAACAAATCTGTCCTGGAAGAAGTACAACCACAACGCACCTTAGAAGCAAGGATGGCAAGACTACGTCTCACATACTTTGGACATATTGTCACGAGGGATCCGTCCCTGGAGAAGGACATCATATTTGGTAGAGTAGAGGGTCAGAGGAAAAGGGGAAGACCCTCAGCGAGATGGATTGACACAGTGGCTGCAACAATGGGCTCAAGCATAACAAAGATTGTAAGGATAGCATAGCACTGGGCAGTGTTTCATTCTGTGGTACACAGGGTTGCTATGAGTCGGAACCGACTTGACAGCACCTAACAACAACAGTTAACTAAAAAGTACCTGCACATTTTCTATTCAAATTCAACACCAAATATATATATATTTCAAATACCTCAACGTCCCTTTTAATAAACTGTCAAACATTCTTTCATTTTAGTCAAATGCATTATCATATTTAATTCTGAGAAAAACACATTACCCATTGTTCTGTAGTTGATTCTGACTTTTAGCTACTCCACAGACCCTACAGAGTAGACCTGCCCTGCAGGGTTTCCAAGGAGCAGCTGGTGAATTACAACTGCAATTTTTTTCATCAGCAGCCAAGCTCTTAACCACTGTACCACCAGCACTCCAGTTATGAGAAATGCCATGTGAAAGGTGAATTGTTATTTTCATCATCTTTGTGAATTTATGAGGAGGAACATGAGGTTCACAGAGGTAAAGAAATGTGTTCAATGTATCCCAGCTGTGAATGGCAGAAAAGGGATTTAAATTTAAGCTGCCTGATTCCATAAAGATGACTAATAACAGCCAGTGTTTGTTTATCAACTCATCTCTGGTAAACAGTGCCCTGAGCATTTTCTAGGCATTATCTTATCATATCATTACAACAGTTCTACAAGTAGATACAATTTTACTCATTTTATATGTGAAAAACACCAAGGCTTAGAACAGCAAATAACATTGACCAAGATCACAGAATATGTAAGTGGACAAAGAGCCATATTCTTAATTAGTACGTTTCTAAAAGTAAATATCTCCTTTACATAAATACATTTATGCACATATTTATATAAATATATTTTTATATGTTAATATTAGTAATTATATGTATAGCATAAGAGGTACTGTACTATATTTTCACAGAAAATGTATTCTTTTCTAAACAGATATGGCTCAAGATTTAGAATTCTTAAGTTAGAATTCTGGCTCTGCCACTTAATAAATGTCCGAAGCTGACTTTGAAGAAATTCTGGTTTGTTTTCTGTAGTGATCTTTTCCTAAATTCACTGCCTATGTGCCAAAAACAACTGTTCACTTGGTACTACAATGAGATTTAAAGCGTTGGTGTGAGGCCATTACGCCTCTGAAGGACTGGACTCCTGGGACTTGATTGGGGAAAGTACTGCCTGAGAGGATGCACACAGGTCATCTGAAACCAGATGGTACCTGTGACCAGAAAGCACAGAGCTCTGTCCTCAGGGATATGGGCGTCTCCAGGTACAGAGACGTCCCACTGTTCAGATGCTTTTGCCAAGAATCTAGAGCTCTGAAATAACTCTTTGGCCCTGACTATTGAAAATCTGGTCACATAGAGGTTTCCATCTGTGGCATCCAGTTCCTGACAAATTATTTCTTGATGCTGGGCAGAGATAGGTGAGTCAGCTCCTGGCTATGCTGGAAGAGGGCTCACGTGGCAGTAACTAAAGAGATTCTTCGAATTGTGGTGCTCCAGTGACTCAGCCAGAGTCTCTGTTAGATAGGGCCATCTTCAAGGGAAGTAGCAATAGAGAAAGGAGCCCTGGTGGCACAACAGTTAACCACTCAGCTGCTTTTCAAAAGTTGACAATTCAAACCCACCCAGCAAGTGGCTCCATGGGAGAAAGACTTTGGCAATCTGCTCCCATAAAGATTACAACCTAGAAAACCATATGGGGAAGTTCCACTCTGTCACAGGGGGGCATTGTGAGTTGACAATCAGTTCGACAGCACAAAACAATGACTAGACTAGGAAGAGAGAGAGATAGAAGGTGGGCTGAGAAGAACCTGGATTCATATCAACACAGCAGGCACTAACACAAAAGTACGTGGCAAAGCATACACAGTGATAAACAAACAAACCGGTGTCAATAAACACAGGAACACAGAGAGACACAAGCACCTGAAGGAGGAGCACTGTATGCAAACATGAGGGAACTATCAATGCTAATGCTCGTCAGCTAGAACAAATGAAGCCTTTCCTTCTATATTCTCATCTCAGAAAGGAAACTTTTACTCTGAGTAATCAGTCACTTAGTGGGAGAAGGTTGTAGCATATCTGAAATGAGGCACAAAAGAGGTTGGGAGATGGAGGCCTTGGAGCCTGGTTATGAAGTAGAGAAAAATATATATATACGTATATATTTTTTTTTCTTTAGTGTTTTAGTATTGAAATAGTGAGAATATATTTCCTAGTGTTTTAGTACAGCTGTATAAACTGTGATTAATCTCTAGTCTTTGAAACATACTTAGTTGCTCTGAAATCTGTCTCACGATTGTTCCTTTAAAGAAAAATAAAAGTAATCCATTTTTTTGTTGTTGATTAAACTATGTTCCTCTTCCAAGAGGCAAAACACACAGGACTGACGTAGCTGAACAAAACTCAGATCCACCTTGTGAATGAAACCAGGATGGCGTGAAGATCCTTGCAAGATTCCAAGATGGTGTGAAAAGACTTGAAGGGCTTCAATAATAGATCACTTTATCATGTCCACCTCAAACGAGAAACAACATTCCTGGAAATCTCTAAACGCTGACCTTCTCCCTATAGAACCCTCCAGTTAGCCCTTTAGTGTTAGACAGAATTTGGGAGGAACTTAACCCTTCTCTGTCTTGGACACCGGTGTTCAGTAAAGCCCTCTTGCTGCTTGCCTCCTCCTGTCTCAGTATTGGCTTTGCAGCACGTGGCTTGAACCCACAATTCGCAGTAACGGGTAAAGATATAATTACATTCTGCTGCAAAGAATGGAAATCAGTCCCTGGGAGAAGCTCATCAGAGCTTACCAAGGACATTAAGTATATGAAAGGAGAGAGAGATTCAGGAAGGGGCAAAGAGAGCCTCCGAAAATTACGGCGAAGATATACTTAGATAACATACATGGAAGTCCTCGTTAAACAGAAAAAGCCATTGTACACCTAAAAGGCGAAGATGACAGCCAAGTAATGGTAGCAGCGTTTGAAGCACAGACAATGAGTTTTGCCGATGGTAACCTTGTGACCTGGAGCATTTGGAATCTACTACATTTTCAGAATACCAAAGGGCCTTCTATAAAGTTTCCCTACAAAGTATTAAAAAAAAAAAGAATTATGACAGTAGAGACGAAGAAAGAAAATACTAGCATTATTATAATCTAAGTTTCATTACTTAGAACAACTGAATCTCTGCTGTACTGTATATGTATAGCACTACTTAAGCACACTGTAAGTATTTGTGAGATGAACTCAACAATTAATAACTGAAAATTCCTATAATGGAACAGATCAGAGCAGAGGCTGGTGGTAAATAGTGGTAAGTAAACCCAAGTCATTAAGAGCAATTGTAAGACTGTGTCACAGTCTATAAAATCCCAATGTGTTGATACATGCAGACTATTTTATTTTGCAAGAACGATGTAACAAACCCAAACAGGTGAAATAAGGTTCACCTTCTTGCCCACCCTACATGCTACCCTAGGAATCAGTGGAGTACTTTTTCAAATGACATCCCTGTCTCCCGACATATAACCCCTTAATATCTCTCCCTTACTCCCCGACATAGCTCCCTGCCCTCTCCTCTTAAGGTATAAGTCAGTGCTTCTCAATCGTGCTTTATTAATGGGACTGCACCGATCCCTCGGGCATTTTCAAAATGAAAAATATCAAGGGCCATCGGTAAAGAAAGATGAATTAGAGAAACCAGTTAAAAGATTATAGATGCATTAACTAACCCAGCAATTGTGAAAGAAAATTGGATTAGGCAGCTATTTCTGAGAACTAACCCTACTAAAAAAAAAACCTACTAAACCATCTTAAAATTTACCTGCTCCAATTCATGAGACTGTCACTATCACCATGGTCCAAGATAACGACATCTTTAACCTGGACTTCTGTGACAACCTCCTGACTCATTTGCCTACAAAGGCTCTAGCTGCTTTTAATGTGTTCTTGATTGCAGTCAGATGCTATTTTTGAAATGTAAATTGGATTTTGTTAAACCACTGCTACAGATCCTACAGCTTCTTTTCATTGCTTCTAGGATAAAGTTTCTTAAAGTTAACCTCTGGAGCCTACATGATCTTTCCTTACCTCTCTTTCATCTCACCTACGCTGTGCCTTCCAAGCCCTAGTCATGCTGATTTTTCACTTCCTCATAAGTGCCATGCCATCTCCCATCACTCAGCCTGTGCATATCCTGTTCTTGTTAACTACAATACTTTTCTCTGCTCTGCTTCCACTTATTAATGGATTCTCATCCTTCAGTTATCAATTCTATCAGCATTTCCTCAGGAAATCATCCCCTATTAACCCTGATTTTGTTATATAAGCTCTTACTGTATAGTACGTCTTCTTTGTAGCCCAGTTGTTACTTACCATCTATTTGAGCAATTATTTGATCAATGTTGGGTCTCCCTAACTAGGCTATATGATCCATGACAGCAGACCCTGGGCTTAATTTTTATCACCCAGCAGCTTGAACACTGTCAGTTGGCACCTAGTGGTTATCTAGTAATATTTGTTTGTTGTGTGAATGAAGAATCGACAATAATTAATGATGAGAGTTTGGATCTGAAGTTCGAGGGATATGGAGGAAAATATTGAGGATGTTTCCAAGATTTCTTTTCTGGGACAATGTATGTAACACCATTAACTAGGATTGAGGGAAGTGGAGAAGAATGGCGTCAGAGTAGAGATGATGAGCTTGGTACAGAGCTTATTAAATGAGATGTGCCTTGATTATAACTGATGAAGATATTCTGTAAGCAGCTGGAAATAGAGAGAGAGAGAGTCCAGGGAAAAAGTATACTAGAAAAATACTGTCAAAATCAACAGAAGAAAAAAAAGCAGCACTTGAAGTCATGAAAATGAATGGAATCACCTTATGAAGGTAAGACAATCTGATAATAATAGATCAGGTTAACAATGTTGCTCATTTGAAGTATATTAGTGAAAAGAAGAATAGGTATAAGAATAGATGAAACTAGATACAAATTTCAAAACAGAACCAAAAGGGCTTAATAGCTGATTATAAAGGAAGGCATAAGTTATAATTAATAAAAAAAAAAATTTCTAACATTTTAAATCTTTGTGGCTAGAACGAAGTTACACATTATTAGTAGAGAAACGAAATACACTGCATGAAAAATAATAAATTTAAATGCAGGAAGAGGCAGGTAAGATGAAAAGGGATGGTCTGGGGAAATATTTCTCTTTCTTCTCATCATCAGTAATAGTAATAATAATGGTTACATTTATTTAGAGACATGCAGGGCAGAGGAGGCACATCCCATGTCAATAAATTTTAATTCTCAGGACAGCTCCACATGATCAGCATTATGAGCCCAGTTTTACATATTAATAAGACAATGCTACTTAAAAGCCGTAGCCATTGAGTCAGACGGACACAGTTTTGAATTTCTTGGGGATGTCACTTAACCGCTGTAAGCTGGATATGACTTCTCCGTAAACGGGGGCAATAGAAACCAGTTGCTGTCAAGTCAGTTCTAACTCCTGGCAAGAACTGTACTCTGGAGTTTTCAAGGTAGAAGCTTTTGGAAGCAGATTGCCCCGACTTTCTTCCAATGCACCTCTGGACGTGTTTGAATCTCCAACCTTTAGGTTAGTAATCAAGCGCTCAGCTGTTTGTGCCACCCAGGGACCAAATGGGGACAATGTTGTTGTTGTGTATCGTTGAGTAGATTCCAAGTCGTAGCGACCTTATAGGACAGAGTAAAACTTCTCCATGGGGTTTCCTAGGCTGTAATCTTATGGCAGCAGATCACCAGGTCTCTTTTCCCACGGAGCTGCTAGCTGTGTTCTAACAGCTGACCTTCACTTAGCAGCTGAACACTTAGCCATTGTGCCACCAGAGCTCCATAGTAGGGACAACAGTAGTACCAATTTTAGGCTTGTTATTAACTTCAATAAAATAATACTTGCAAAACACTGAGCAAATGCCTGCAACATAATGTTAGGTGGACTTTTTTATTAGAAAGTGAAATTAAAGGAATCTCTGGCAGATTGAAAGTTAGGTCAGGGGAAGACGAGAATAAAAAGGTAAATCTAATCAAAGCTCGTTAGTGGGTGAAAAGGTGCTGACCTTGACTTTCATAGGATCGGAACCCATCAGAGAAAAAGATTTGACTAATGCAATTTAGGGAGTGAAAGAGTCATAAATTATCTTCCTTTTCTACAGCAGGATCACGACATTTTTGAAACAATTCCACAGAATATTATTACAGAAAATTGGAGAAAGCAAAGAGTTCAAATGGCACATGCCAGTATACCTCCTAAACAGCTCCTGGAGCCTCTAAGAGTCAAGGCAAGAGATTTTTTTTTTTTTAATTGTTGCCACCACATCAGATCTCATTGCACTCAAGGCAACACATAGGTGTGCTCTAGACACTGCGCTTCCCAGATCCCAGCTTCCCAGATCCCACAAGCTCAATACTATAGGTGTTTTACCCATGCCCAGAGTCTACCCAAGAGCACATCAGCAATGACAAAGTTTCTCCCACTCTCATTTACACACACCCAAGCGCTGTACAGATCCAGTCTTGTTACAGATAACACTCATGGCACAGGACCAGTTACAACTCAGAATCAGTCGCAAGGCACACGAGAGGTTCAATTGTTTCAGTTCAACAAGTCTCCTGCCAACTTAAACATATTCTCACCCATCACTGTATCGGCGAAACTGACTACAGCATTAATAAACACAAACTATACAACTTTTCCATGTTAAGGCATGCTCTGACTTTGCTATTACTCTAACTTTAAAAAGGACAGAGATATTAACAGTGCCACTGTTGAGGTGGCATGATAGGACTGTCCATATTTATAATTCAACAAGAAAAAGGCAGAAAAGACGTTCACAAATCATAGATCACAATAGGTTCTTAAAATAGCTGGGAACAACCAATGTTAATCTTTTCTGGAAAGGGAATGTAATATAGTGAGTAATGGTACATTGTAGTTCTAGAAGAGAGCACTGTATTGCTGGAATTATGTAAAAGTCTCCTAATATGTGTGAGTTTGTTAATTTCATTCCTCAGCTCAGATCCAAACACCAGCTGTCTCATCCTTCACCTTCATCACAATACCTCCCACATAGCATCTTCCTAACTTCTCAGGTCTGCTTTTCTAAAATGCATTGTGTTCCTCAACCATCATACTGACTGTGTCACCTCCACCTCAATCCTAGTTCAGCGATACAGTGGTATTTTACATACACACACACACACACACACACTTCATCTTGTTTCTTCTTTATATCCTGATTAACAGATACCCTGAGACATATCTCCAACATACTTTTTGGGAAACAGGAGCATACTGTAACCAAAATGTCTACAGTAGTATTTTGCAAGAATGTTTCCTGAAGTGAGTAAAGAAAAATAGTTCAAGGAGAAATCTAGAGAAGGAAATATCTTCAGGAAAAGCAACTCTGGCTCTATTTCCAAAAGGTGGCTCTTTGGACTAGTTGAAGTTAATTCAACAAATTTTTTGCTAATTTAATGTCATGTGCAGGTTTGCCTTTAAGGATTGAAGGGAAGAGAAACACAGGAAGTGCATGACTGCTGCTATTTAGAAATTTTCTGCACAGTTATATATATAGGTGAGGCAAAGATTTCAAAGTCCAAGTGTCTCTTTAACTGTGCCTCATATTCCCTCTCCAGGTCTCTTCTGTTGTATTATGGAATTAAAGAATGGATTTTATGTTTCTCCAAGAAATAGGCAATGTGTTATGAAAGAGGTTGGGGTCTGTTCCTGGAAGCAAGATAACTACTGCAAGAAATGTGGCAATAACCAATTCCCTTCAATATGCTTCATCACAACAATACACAGTTCCACCCCTCTTCCTTCCTTCTGATGGGAATTCCAGGACTTGAAGATGCACATATCTGGATTGGCTTCCCCTTCCTCACAGTGTATCTGACAGCCCTCCTGGGGAACATCACTATCCTGTTTGTGATCCAGACTGAAAGCAGCCTCCACCAGCCCATGTTTTACTTCCTGGCCATGCAGGCTGGCATTGATCTGGGTCTATCCACAGCCACCATCCCCAAGATGCTGGGCATTTTCTGGTTCAATCTCAGGGAGATTGTATTTGGTGCCTGCATCACACAGATGTACACCATCCATGTATGCACTGGCCTGGAGTCTGTGGTGCTGACAGTCATGGCCGTAGACCACTATGTTGCCATCTGCAACCCCCTAAGATATAGCATGATCCTCACCAACAAGGTGATAGCAATTCTGGGCATAGTCATCATTGTCAGGACTTTGGTCTTTGCGACTCCATTCATATTCCTCATCTTGAGGTTGCCTTTCTGTGGTGTCCGGATTATCCCCCATACCTATTGTGAACACATGGGCTTAGCAAAGTTAGCTTGTGACAGTATTAGGGTCAATGTTATCTATGGCTTCATTGCTTTCTCAGTGGGATACATCGACCTTTCTGTGATTGGATTTTCCTATGTCCAAATCCTCAGAGCAGTCTTCCATCTCCCATCCTGGGATGCCCGGCTTAAGGCACTCAGTACCTGTGGCTCCCATGCCTGTGTCATATTGGCCTTCTATCTGCCAGCTCTCTTCTCCTTCATGACACATCGCTTTGGACACAACATTACATCCACATCCTTCTGGCCAATTTGTATGTGGTTGTTCCCCCTGCCCTTAATCTTCTTATCTATGGGGTCAGGACAAAACAGATAAGAGAACATGTATTAAGGATGGTTAACCCTAAAAGCCAGTGATGTTTATGTAAGAGATCTCCAACAATAATTCAGTAAGACAATAATGAGATCAAACAGAAGTAAATGCTGAAAACTGTTTCACTAGACACATTGTCATGTCCACATAAGCCAAACACTTCAAATCTTCCCCCAGGAAAAAGGGTAGATCTACCCCTTGACCATTATATACCTAGAAAAAGTAACCCAGAGCAATAAACTCAGACACATCCTATTAAATCTATTAGGATTAAATAAAATAAAAATAAATTGTCATTGCCTCAAGTACAAAAGGACAAGGTAATTATTAGGGGAAGAAAGCTAGACTGACATAACTTTCAAGAAAGTTTTAAGGCAACTGTGGAGTAGCATTTTCAGGAAACTCAAGGGAATATGTGTGAGCCAGGGATCGTGAATCTACTGTTCCTTATCAAAACTCCAAGTTAGAGAAAAGCAGTTTTAAACATTTATGAACTGAGGGAACATATTTATGAGCTCTTCTTTTTAGGTCATCTTGGGCGAGATCCATGTCTGTGAAGCATCAAACCAACCTGAAAGGATTTAACTTGGTAATGATGTCAAAATTTTAGGTCTACTGAAAGCAGAAGCTTTGCACTTAGTCACTATTTTGGTTTCTAGCTGAGTAGTTTCCTCAGCAAAAACTTTATTGCTAAGTATTATGAATGAGAATCAGATATTCAACAATTTCATTCAGATCATAGATAGACAAGCAGAAACCACATCAGCATTAAATGGAGTATGTCTTTAGGACAAAGAAAATACCCTCTCAAATGGCTACCTTTAAATAAAAATGCAGATGGGTCTCCTTGGAGAAGGCTATTTGTTTGAACAAACTGTTACCGAGCTCCGGTACCTAGCACTCAGATGTGCAAGAATGGTATACTAGCACACTTAAACAAGATCGATTTCTCAGCATACTTTCAATAAATTAGTTTACAGAAACAAATGTGGAAAGCTAGTTTGTCAATCTACTCATTAACTATTAAAAACCCAACTGCTGAGGAGAAAATACAGTCACAACAGTATCTCTCCCTCGTGTCAAGTTGTGTGAAAGACCACAATACAATCAGATGATTGTTTAGCTAACCTGGATCTCTGAACAATGGAAAGGGTTTTTATTATTTGAGGGTTTCATTGCATGAAAGTAGGAGAACCCAGAAAAGCTGAGTCCTTGTGTCAGTGTACTTTCTCACTACCAATTCCAGGTATGAGCTGATATATTATCTGCTGTTCTCTTTTCTGTGTGATTTGTGTGTGTGCTATTTGTAGCTAGTTTTTATCAAATTTCAGTCAAGTTCCATTTTACCTGAGGGTTGTGACATCCCTTTTAGGTGTCCTTGAATATCTCTGTGTTAAGCATGGCAATCACTGAATTAATTAACTCTTGGATGGCAGGCTTATTTACACTTTTCAAACGTTGTGATTGACAACAGCTTGTATAAGAGATTTCTTAAAGTTAATTTTGGGTTCCGTTCATGCTAAGAGTGAGGAAATAAGAGCAAATGCCGCTGTTTATGGACAGAAAATAAACACTGCAAAAACAAAGTGAAATGAACAAATTTGTCTCAATCACTAATGTTCACCTAAATAGTTCAAATCTTAGTGAAATTAAATTTTACTTTAGCACACAAAACAATTAGGTCTTCTGAAATAAATTCATTTTAGAGGTATGAATGCTAATGAGATATAAACTCCCACTTCTGATGTAGAAATCTTGGGGGAGCTGAGGTAGTAAGAAACAAGTGCCCATCCACAGTGGCAGGAGAGCACGAAAAGGATTATAAGAAGATTGACGTTGTTGTGTATTGTGTCCTGTTTGCTTACATGACACTTTGGGACTCAGTTTGATTTCTCAGATTTTCCATTCGCCAAGCACCTGAACTGCTGAGGAGGAGGTACTTGGGCATAGTCTAAGAGGAGACATCACCATCTTCCCCACTGCAATGACATCCATCCCAGAGAGAATACACAGACATGAGATTAAGGGAGGGATTTGGGGAATGTGAGTGGAAAGGTGGTTGCTATCATTATGTCTTCTTTGTACTGTGTAGGCCCGATAAAGTCAGTCTCCTTTTTAGGAGATAATGTTGAGTGCTTATTCAGATCTCAGCCTATAGTTGCAGCTTAGAGCGGAAAGTAATATATCTTTTGTTTGGCAAAATAATGCCTTCTGAAATTGATCTACCCTAATTCCATAGACAATGTCCAACCTGCTTCACTATTTTATTTGAACTACTTAATATTTTAAAATAGAATTTAATGCAGTTGGACAAGTAGGAGCATGAATATATAGAGAATCTACCACTCCCCAAAGACATTTGATTTGTCATCTCTGAAATAGTCTGTTTTCTCCATTTCTTGCTTCATTAGTTAGCTAAGACCCTTTCGGAACACAAAGAGGTTCATCCACTTTTGTGATATCTGTTCCAATGCAGCCCTCCAAATATTTGAACATGGAAAAGAGCAAAATTTAATACTGTCTTACACACAATAAGGATTCTTTGGTTTCTGTAGTCAAGTTGTTGTTATTGTTCTTGTGAAGTGCCATTGAGTTGCTTCCGACTCATAGCAACCCTATGCACAACAGAAATAAACACTGCACCATCCTTACAATCCTTGTTATCCTTGAGCTCGTTGCTGCAGCCACTGTGTCAATCCACCTCGTTGAGGGTCTTCCTCTTTTCCACTGACCTTGTCCTTTGCCAAGCATGATGTCCTTCTCCAGGAACTGACCCCTCCTGACAACATGTCCAAAGTATGTAAGGCCCAGTCTCACCATACTTGCTTTAAAGAGCGTTCTGGTTGTACTTCTTCCAAGACAGATTTGTTCTTTCTTTTGGCAGTCCATGGTACATTGAATACTCTATGCGAACACCACAATTCAAAGGCCTCAATTCTTCTTCGGTCTTCCTTATTCATTGCTCAGCTTTCACATGTATATTTGCACCCAATGTTACAGCTATTGTGTCAATCTATCTCACAGAAGGATAATTCAAAAAAGGTTGCAGCAGTGCCTCCACAGAGAACTGCCAGAAATTCAAGCTTGATTCAGAAGAGGACATGAAATGAGGGGTGTCATTGCTGATGTCAGATGGATCTTGGCTGGAAGCAGAGAATACCAGAAAGATGTTTACCTGTGTTTTATTGACTATGAAAAGGCATTCATCTGTGTGGATCATAGCAAATTACAGATAACTTTGCAAAGAATGAGTATTCCAGAACACTTAATTGTGCTCACGTGGAACCTGAGCATAGACCAAGATGCAGCTGCAAACACAAGAGCGTACTGCATGGTTTAAATTCAGGAAAGGTGTGTGTCGGTGTTGTATTCTTTCACCATACTTACTCAATCTGTGTGCTGAGCAAATAATCAGAGAAACTAGATTATATGAAGAAGATTACAGCATCAAGACTGGAGGAAGAATCGTTAACAATCTTCAATACACAGATGACACAAGTTTGCTTGCTGAAAGTGAAGAAGACTTGAAGCACTTACTGATGAAAGTCAAAGACTACAGCCTTTAGTATGGATTACATCTTTACATAAAGAAAACAAAAATCCTCACAACTGGACCAGTAGGCAACATCATGATAAATGGAGAAAAGATTGACATTGTCAAGGATTTCATTTTACTTGGGTCCACAATCAGTACCCATGGAAGCAGTCAAGAACTCAGATAATGGAGAAGCAGGGAAAAAATCCTGAGAGTCTCACTACTTTTACTCAGGCAATTATTGTGAAGGAGTACTCATGCTGAGATGGCCCAGTCTCAGCATGCTCCTGGATGGAGAAGAGCCATCCCTGAGAGTTTCCTAGACCCAAGATATTTTCATAATTTAACAATAATATACCAGGAGGCAGAGCCAACATTTTGCTATAGACAGAAGCACCACACCATTCCTTTATAGCAAAGACTCTAAAAACTAAATAAAACAGTTACAGTCGTCAATCCTGGAGCCCTAAGTTGCAAGTGAGGGAATAAAGAATTCAACCAAGCACTGAATGGAATAGAAGGCTGACAGAGAATGAGAAAAGCTGCAAAGTGGATGTCCCCTGCCAGCTGGCAAGCATGGACACACCATCTTGGATCTCTCAGCCACCAAGAGCTGAGGATAGGGGGTAGGGGAAGGCAACTTCACGGAGCTCTCAGCATGAGACGGAGCACCCGTTAACCAGGGGTACATGCCTTTTCACCCCCCACACTGCTACTGTCTGCACTGCCTCTGCCACTTTCTGGCTGTTTGCCACTTGGATTCACCTTGCCCCCACCAGCAGTTTAATTCAGTGCCATTTCGTTATTGTTTGCTTATTTTTGTTTTGTCTTTCTCTCTCTCAACTAGCTGGTGCTGTGTTCCATTTCTGTAGCATTTTGACTGGCTGTGCTGGGCCACTTGGCTGAGCAGCCCTTTCCCCATATGTGCAGCCATGTTGGTGGGCACTCACTGGAAGTTTATATATATATATATATATAATTTTTTTCTTTCTCATTTTCTTGTCTCTCTCTACCTTCCTTCCATTTTTTCCTCCTGACCACTTGGCTGCATGTGCCACCCACTGCTTTTTGACAGGCTGTGACCACCCTTCAGCCAGGGAGCCACTGGAATATGGCTTCCCCAGTCCAGGCCACTATGTTCCCTTGAGGCATTTTCTAAATTATTTTATTTATCTTTTTCTTTTCTTTTTTGTTTTTGGATTCTGCTCTCTCTTCTTTCCCACATGCATTTAAGTCCAGACATCACATACTGCACCAGAAGTTAGTGCACCCCTGAGTGGCACAACATTGTGAAAATATCAATTCTACCTAAAGCAATATACAAATAAAACACATCCCAATCCAAATACCAATGACATTCTTTAAAGAGATGGAAAAACTAATCATTAACTAATCATTAGCGGAAGGAAAGGAAAAAGGCTTCAAATAAGTAAAGCACTACTGAAGAAAAATAGAGTAGGAGGACTTGCACTACCTCACCATAGAACCTTCTATACAGCCACTGTAGTCAAAACAGCCAGGGATTGATGCAATGACAGACACATTGACCAATGAAACAGAGTTGAGAACCCAGATGTAACCCATCCACCTATGGTCACCTGATCTGCCATAAGTGCCCAAGGCCCATTAAGTAGAGAAAACACAGTCTTTTTAAACAAATGGTCCTGGCAAAACCAGACGTCCATCTGCAAAAAAATGAAACAGGACCCATACTTCACACCATGCGCAAAAACTAACTCAAAATGGATCAGACCTAAATATAAAATCAAAACCAATAAAGATCAGAGGAGAAAAAATAGGATCAATGTTATAGGCCCTAATACATGGTATAAATAGAATACAAACCATAACTAGCAATACAAAACACCAGAAGTTAAGCTTGATATCCTGGATCTTCTAAAAATTAAACACTTATTCTCGTCAAATGACTTCACCAAAAGAGTAAAAACAGAACCTACAGATTGGGAAAAAAAAATTTGGCTATGATAATTCCACAAAGCCTAATACCTAAAATACATACAAAAATCCAACACCTCTACAAGAAAAAGACAAATAATCCAATTAAAAAATGGACAAAGGATATGAACAGACACTTCACCAAAGAAAACATTCAGGAGACTAATAGACACATGAGGAAATGCTTGAGATCGGTAGCCATTAGAAAGATACAAATCAAAACCACAACGAGATACCATCTCACCCTGACGTTACTGGCAAGAACCAAAATAACAGAAAACGACAAAAGCTGGAGAGGCTTTGGAGAGACTGAAACTCTTATGCATAGCTGGCAGTACAACCGTTTTGGAAAATGATACAGGGCTTCCTTGAAAACCTAGAAATAGAAATACCATATGAGCCAGCAATCCCAATCCTAGGAATACGTTGTTAGTTGACAGGTGCCCTTGAGTCTGCACAACAGAACGAAACACCGCCCACAATCGTTGTTATACTTGAGCCCACTGTTTCAGCCACTGTGTCAATCCATCTTGTTGAGGGCCTTCCCCTTTTTCACACACCCACTTCTTTAGTAAGCATGATGTCCTTCTCCAAAGGCTGATCTGTCCTGATAGCCTGTCCAAAGTGTGTGAGATGTAATCTCACCATCCTGGCTTCTAAGGAACATTCTGGCTGTACTTCTTCCAAGACAGACTTGTTTGTTCCTTTGTTATACTCAATATTCTTCACCAACACCATCATTCAAAGGCATCAGTTCTTCGGTTTTCCTTAATCATTTGCCAGTCTTTGAATGCATTTGAGGTGACTGAGAACACCATGGCTTGGGTCAGGTGCACCTTAGTCTTTAAGGTGTCATCTTTGCTTTTTAACACTTTAAGAGGTATTCTGTGCAGATTTGCCCAATGCAATGCATCATTTGATTTCTTGACTGCTGCTTCTGTGGGTGTTGATTATAGATCCAAGTAAAATGCAATCCTTGATAACTTTAGTCTTTTCTCCATTTATCATGATTTTGCTTATTGGTCCAGTTGTGAGGATTTTTTTTTTCTTTATGTTGAGGGGCAATCCATACTGAAGGCTGTGGTCTTCGACCTTTTTCAGTAAGTGCTTCGAGTCCTCTTCACTTTCAGCAAGAAAGGTTGTGTCACCTGCATAATGCAAACTGTTAATGAACCTTCCTCCAATCCTCATGCCCTGTTCTTCTTCATATAGTCCTGCTTCATGGATAATTTGCTCATCATAGAGATTGAATAAGTATGGTGAAAGGATACAACCCTGACACACACCTTCCCTGATTTTAAACCATGCAGTATCCCCTTTTTCTGACTGAATGACTGCATCTTGATGTATGCACCTGTTCCTCATGAGCACAATTAAGTGTTCTGGATTCCCAATTCTTCACAATGTTATTCATTATTTGTTATGATCCACACAGTTGAATGCCTTTGCATAGTCAATTAACACAGATAAACATCTTTCTGGTATTCTCTGCTTTCAGCAAGGATCCATATGACATCGGCAATGATATTCTTTGTTTCACGTCCTCTTCTGAATCTGGCTTGAATTTCTTGCAATTCCTTGTCTATGTACTACTGGGGTCACTTTTGAATGATCTTTAGCAAAATTTTACTTTTGTGTGATATTAATGATAGTGTTGGATAATTTCCAAATTCGGTTGGTTCACCATCTTTGGAATAGGCATAAATATAGATCTCTTCCAGTCAGTTGGCCAGGTAGCTGTCTTTCAAATTTCTTAGCATAGATGAGTGAGGCCTTCCAGTGCTGCATCCATTTGTTGAAACATCTCAATTGGTATTCTGTCAATTCCTGGAGCCTTGTTTTTCAACAAGGGCTTCAGTGCGGCTTGGACCTCTTCCTTCATCAACATCTGTTCCTGGTCTTATGCTACCTCCTGAAATGACTGAATATCAACCAATTATTTTTGTATAGTGTATTCCTCCCATCTTCTTTTGATGCTTCCTGTGTCATTTAATATTTTCCCCATAGAATTCTTCAATATTACAACTTGAGGCTTGAATTTTTTCTTCAGTTCTTTAGCTTGAGAATACTGAGCATGTTCTTTCCTTTTGGTATTTGAACTCCAGGACTTTGGAAGTGTATATCCTAGAGAAATAAGTGCAGCCAGAATGCTCATTAGAATCAAGTATGGCGAGACTTCATCTCAGTACTTTGGACGTTTTATCAGGAGGGACTAGTCTCTGGAGAAGGACATCATGCTTAGTAAAGTAGAGGGTCAGCAAAAAAGAGGAAGACCTTCAAAGAGATGAATTGACACAATAGCTATACCTATGGACTCAAACATAGCAAGGATTGTGAGGATGGTGCAAAAATGGGCAGTGTTTTGTTTTGTTGTACATAGGGTGGTCTTGAGTTAGAACCAACACTTTGGCACGTAACCACAACAGTTTATGGCAGATCCATTCAAAATAGCTAGAAAGCTTGAATATAATGCAAAAAATAATCGTTTTGATGCATCCCAAAGTTGCTGAAGCACCAAAGACTTGAAAGGCAATATTATACCACATAGGAATACTTAACCTATTGAATTGTTACCAGATGGCATTGTTGATTTGAAACTTCAACAAAGTAGTTAGAATCCAAGTTTTGCCTGAGTGCATGGCTGTTATAAGAGGATGAAGAAACTGGAAACCAACAGAGTTTCAATCTTATATGTCAAGATACTGTTGAAATTAGGAAAGCAGTAAATATGACTGTTTTTCCTTTCTTCCAATTTATTTCTCTTTTACTTTTGTACCTGTGTGGGACACGAGAGTAAAACAATAAGCAAAAACCCTCTGAAAATCAGCTGCTAGTTCTCAGCAGTCTGGAAGTACTAAAGGGACAAGCATTAGAGTTATGGATGTGCCATGAAGGAATCCTAATGATCACACCTGCGTTTTAGTTGAAAGTTCTATAATACTAAACATTAGCCATGGGAAGAGATCGGAGGGAAACAAATTCTTTCAAAACTGAAACCAAGATTTGAGTTTTCATCAATCCAAGTTCCATAAAAAAAAAAAAAAAGGTGATCAATTCCCACTTCATCTGAATAGCAGAGGGAAGTGTAAAACTGTAATACCTCTATGTAGGAAGAATTCTAAAATTTGAATAAACAAAGTCAGATGTTCAACTGAAAGTAACCACACATGCCAGCACATAGGCAAAGGTGACTTATGTCAACTTGTTGACACAGCATTCAGCCTTAATGGTTAAGAATTCAAACGGCTATCCAAAATGTCAGCCGTTCGAATCCACCAGCCACTCCTGGGAAGCCCTATGGGGTAGTTCCACTCTGTCCTAAAGGGTTGCTATGAGTTGAAATCAACTCGAAGGCAGCTACTTTGTTTATATATATGTATACACACACATACTCAAAAGAAATAAGTACATATTACCAATAATAGAGTACACATATTTAGGGCATACAATTTGTGAGTTTGGGATATACACATTCTCATGGATTGAATTGTGACCCCCAAAATGTGTGTCAACTTCAAGAGTCCATGATTACCAGTATTGCATGACTATTCACCATTTTGGTATCTGATGTAATTTCCCTAAGCATTGTAAATCCTACCTCTGTGATGGTAATGAAGTGGAATTAGCAACAGTTACGTTAATGACACAGGACTCAATCTATAAGATTAGTTTGCACCTTAAGTCAATCCCTTTTGAGATACAGAAAAGACAAAGAAGCAGAGAGACATGGGGACCTCATACCACCAAGAAAGTAGAGCCAGGAGCACATGTCCTTTGGGGTCCCTGCGATGAGAAGTTCCTAGAGCAGGGGAAGATTGCTGACAAGGACCTTCCTCCAGGAATCACAGAGAGAGAAACCCTTCCCCTGGAGCCTGACCCCTAGTTTGAATTTCCAGCCTCCTAACTGTTTTTAACTGTGAGAGAATAAATTTCTCTTCCTTAAAGCCACCCACTTGTGCTATTTCTGTTACAGCAGTACTAGATAACCAAGACAACTCTGAAACTGTTACCATAATCAGGATAATGAACATTTCTACCCCACAAAAAGTTCCTTAATGACTTTTTGTAACCCCTCCCTCCCTCAACCCTGACCAAAGGCAACCACTGGTCTTCTTTCTGACTTTGGAGGTTGATTTGCCTTTTTATAGAATTTTGGAAGTCACAGAGTATAAATTGTTTCGAGTCTTTTTACTTAGCACAATTATCTTAAGATTCCTCCCTTTGTGTATATCAATAGATTGTTTTATTTTATGGCTGAATGTTATGAAATTGTATGTATATACCACAATTTTTTTTTTTTTTTTTTAGCTGTTCACCTTCTGGTAAGCATTCAGGTTATTTCTAGTTTGGGCCTATTACGCATAAACCTTCTACGAATACCCATGTACAAGTCTTTGTATGAAAAGGGTTTTTCATTTCTTTTGGGTAAATACTTAGAACTGCATTGGTTGGGTCATAGGACAAATGTATATTTAAATTTTTAAGAAACTGCCAAACCATTCCCCAAAATCTTTGTGTCATTTTGCCTTTCTACTAGTTTTTTTTTACTAGCAATGTTTGAGAGTACAGTTTCTCCACATCTTTGTAACACTTAATATGGCTAATCTTGTTAGCTTAACCAATTTTAAAGAGCATGTATTTCTATCTAATTGTGGTTTCAGTTTGCGTTTCCCTGATGGCTAGTGATATCAAACACATTTTCACAAGTTTATTGGCCATTTGTCTTTCTTTGTGAAGTATCCATTTAAACATTTAAATCTTTTTTTTTTTATTGTACTTTAGATGAAGGTTTACAGAGAAAACTAGCTTTTCATTAAATAATTAATACACATATCGTTTTGTGACATTCGTTGCTAATCCCTCAACACATCAGCACTCTCCCCTTCTCAAATTTAGATTATCCATTATCAGCTTTCCTGTCCCCTTCTGCCTTCTCGCCCTTGCCCTTGGGCTCGTGTGCCCATTTAGTCTCATTTTGTTGTTTATAGGCCTGCCTAATCTTTGACTGAAGGATGAATGTCAGGAGTGATTTCATTAAAAAAAAAAAAAAAAAATGGTGTCCGGGGGCCATACTCTTGGGATTTCTCCTGTCTCTGTCAGACCAGTAAGTCTGGTCTTTTTTTTTTTTTTTTGAGTTAGAATTTTATTCTACATTTTCTCCAGCTCTGTCCAGGACCGTCGATTGTGATCCCTGTCAGAGCAGTCAGTGGTGCCAGTGAAGCCGTCAACTAACAGGTTCTTGCCAAGCAGGCTGGCAAACTGAAGTCCGCCAGATGCAGGGTTGGAAGAGGAGAAAGGTTTATTCACAGTTTGCAAACTGGGAGACAGGCAGGGTCTTGTGACCTAAGGCTGCCAGCTCCCTGAACCAGGGCAAATTTGCTCCTTTTATAGGGAGTGAACTACATATGCATGAACAGTGAGGAGAGGATCTTTAGTCTTGTGATGCACACATAGTCTGCATAATTTTAGCCCTAAAAAAATGGCTACAGCTTGCTACTACCACCCGAGGAAGCTCATATAGTGGATAAATTCAGAGTCAGTATGGATGCACCTCAGCCTTCTGCCAGGAGAAGAGAAGAAACCTGAGGATTTGACCAATCATGGCAAAAGGCTGTAACAAAAGTTTTAACAAAAATGTAGCAAGAGTGGATTTTCTGAAAACAACTATTATGGCATGGTTCATAACCCTTTCATGACTGCCTGCTTCAGTAGCTGGGCATCATCTAGCTGTGCTGGACCCAGTCTGGTAGAAGCTGTGGTAGTTGTGATCCATTAGTCCTTTGGATTAATCTTTCCTTGGTGTCTTTGATTTTCTTCATTCTTCCTTGCTGTGGGTGGGGTGATGCCAGTGAAGTATCTTAGATGGCCACTCACAAGTTTGTAAGACCCCAGATGCTACTCACCAAAGCAGAATATAGAGCATTTTCTTTATAAACTGTTATGCCAACTGAGCTAGATGTTACCTGAGACCATGGTCCCCACAGCCCTCAGCCCAGTAATTCAGTCCCACAGAGTGTTTGGATGTATCTATGAAGCTTCCATGACTTTGTCTTCATCAAGTTTTGCTGGCTTCCACAGTACTGTGTACCGTCTTACCCTTCACCAAAGTTACCACTAATCTATTGTCTGTTTAGTGTTTTTCCATCTCCACCTCTTCCCTCCCTTGTAACCATCAAAAGTTGTTTCTATTTGTGTGTAAATCCTTTCATGAATTTTTATAGTAGTAGAGTCCATACAGTCTCCTTTTGTGATTGACTTTTTTCACTCAGCATAATGCCCTCCAGATACATCCAAGATCTGAGATGCTTTGCAGATTCATCATTGTTCTTTATCGTTGCATAGTATTCCATTTTAAGTATGTGCCACAGTTTGTTTATCCATTTGTCTGCTGATGGGCACCTAGGTTGCTTCCGTCTTCTTGCTATTGTGCATAATGCTGCAATGAGCATGGATGTGCATATGTCTATTTGTGTGACGGCTTTTATTTCTCTAGGATATATTTCTAGGAGTAGAATTGCTGGATCATATGGTATTTCTAACTCTTTAAGGAAGCACCATATCATTTTCCAAAACGGTTGTACCATTTGCATTCCCACCAGCAGAGCGTAAAAGTTCTGATCTCCCGGCAGCCTCTCCAACATTTGTTATTTCCTGGGGTTTTTTTTTTGTTTTTGTTTTTGTGCGTGTGTGTGTGCCAGTAATGCCAGGGTGAGATGGTATCTCATTGTGGTTTTGACTTACATTTCTGTAATGGCTAATGATCAAGAGAATTTCCTCATGTGTCTGTTGGCTGCTTGAATGTCTTCTTTGGTGAAGTCTCTGTTCATATTCTTGTCCCATTTTTTAATTGGATTATTTGTCTTTTTGTTGTAGAGGTGTTGGATTTTCCTGTAAATTTTAGAGATTAGGCCTTTGTCATAGCCAAAAATTGTTTCCCAGTCTGTAGTTTCTCTTTTTACTCTTTTGGTGAAGTATTTTGATGAGCATGTGTTTAATTTTTAAAAGGTCCCAGTTATCTAGCTTATCTTCTGGAGTTTGTGTGTTATTAGTTATGGTTTGTATCCTGTTAGTGTCGTATATTAGGGCCGCTAGCATTGATCACATTTTTTCTTCCATGATCTTTAGAGTTTTTGACTTTATATTTAGGTCTTTGATCCATTTTGAATTAGTTTTTGTGTATGGTGAGAGGTACGGGTCCTGTTTCTTTTTTTATTTTTTTTGCAAATGGACATCCAGTTTTGACAGAACCATTTGCTAAAAAGACTGTCTTTTCCCCACTTGATGGGCTTTAGGCACTTGCGGAAGATCAGGTGACTGTAGGTGGGTGGATTTATAACTGAGTTCTCAATTCTGTTCCACTGGACAATGTATCCATCATTGTATCAGTACCAGGCTATTTTGATTACCACAGCTGTATAGTAGGTTTCGAGGTCAAGTAGTGTAAGTCCTCCTCCTTTATCCTTCTTCAGTAGTGCTTTACTTGTGTGAGGTCTCTTCCCTTTCCATATAAAGTTAATGATTAGTTTTTCCATCTCTTTAAAGAATATTGTTGGTATTTGGATTGGGAATGTGCTGTATCTGTAGATCACTTTTGGTATAATTGAAATTTTCACAATGTTGACTCTACCTACCCATGAGCATGGTATGTTTTTTTTCCCTTAATGTAGATTTAGTCTCTTGCAGTAGTGTCTTGTAGTTTTCTTTGTAAGGGGGTTTTACATCCCTGGTAAGTTTTATTCCTAAGTATTTTATTTTGGGGGAGCAATTATAAATGGTATTGTTTTCTTGATTTCCTTTTTGTTATTCTCTTTTTTGGTGTATAGGAATCCAGTTGATGCCAATGGGCAGGAAGGGGGAGGTTGTGATGTATGGAGCTAAGTGTGTGTAGGAAAGAAGAGAAAGAGGAGAGAGAAACAGGGGCTAAAAAAAAGAAATTTCTTAGGAAGCCTGCAGTTGAAGTGGCACAGACCTGGGGAAGTCATGTTCCGGTGGCTTTCTAGCTGGGTGGTGAGGCACAGTCAGTCAAGAAGGGCCAGGTATGGCACACACAGCTCAGTGAGGTGAGAAAGGAAAGGAAGGAAGGGAGAGGGAGATAAGAAACTAGATTAAGAAAAGATAGAAAGACACACACAACCAGGTGGTCAGGAAAAAGGATTGGAAGGAATGTAGAGAGACAAGAAGCTAAGAAAGAGAAAAAAAAAAAAAAAGATGCCATGTGGTTGGGTGGAAGGAAATGAAAGAAGATAGAAAGAGACAAGAAACTGAGAGGAAAAAAAAGAAGAGAAAAAATGCCCCAAGGGAGCCCACCAGAAATGGGTTCCTAGCTGAGTGGCACTGCACAGCTGGTCAAGAAGGAGTGCAGACATCACACAGCACCAAGTGTTTGGGGGAAGGGTAAGGAAAGAAGGTAGAAAGAGACAAGAAACCAAGAAAAGAAAAGAAACAAAAAGCCCCGAGGGAGTCAACAAGTGTGGTGGCACAGACCAGGGAAGTGGCTTCCCAGCCCTGAGGTACTGCACATCCTGTCTAGAAGAAGCAGAGATGGCACACGGTGCCAGGTATTCAGGAGACAGGAAAAGAAGGAAAGTAGAGAGAGATGAGAAATGAAGAAAAACAAAAAGGAAAAAAGAAAAAAAAATGTCCCCAGGGAGACCACCAGCATGGCAGCTTGGACTGGGGAAGTGGTTCCCATCTGAGTGGTGATTCACAGCTTGTTAAGAAGTAGTGGAGATGGCACACAGAGCCAGATGTTCAAAAGAATGGAAAAGAAGAAGATGAGAGAGAGAGAAGAAACAAACAAAAGCCAAAAAAAAACAACTGCAGGGAAAAAAAAATGGCGCTGAAGGAGCCAGCTGATGTGGGCAGGGTGAATCTAAGTGGCAAGAAAGAAGAACGGTGGGAGGTGGGAAAGCATGTATCACTGGTTACTGTGTGCTCTGTCTCCGCAGGTAGCTCCATGAAGCTGCCTTCCTGTAGTCTCTGTCCACTGTTCTTGGTGGCTGAAGAGTCCAAGATGGTGAATAAGTGCCATGTTAGCTGATAGGGAACCTCCACTCCATATCTCTCCTCACTCTCTGTTCTCTGTCAGTTTCTTATTGCATTCAGTGCTTGGCTGAGTTCTTTACCCCATCATTGGATGCTTAGGGTTCCAGAATCAATGTTAGTCTCTGTTTTACTTAGTTTTTTGGGTCTTTGCTGCAGAGGGTGGCGTGGTGCTTCTGTCTATAGCACTGTGTTGGCTCCCACCATCTCTCTTTAAATATTTTCTCCACTTTTTATTTGAGTTTTTTGTCCTTTTATTATTGACTTGTAAAAGGTTTATTCTGGATAAAAATTCATTGTCAAATATTTGTGCTACAAACATTTCCTTAGAGACTATGACTTGCATTTTTATCATTTTTCATTAGTCCCTTTTGAAAAGCAAAAATTTTTTATTGTATTTTATAATTTATTTAATTTTTTGTTGTTGCTGAGAATATACATAGCAGAACATGCACCAGTTCAACACTTTCTACATGTACACTTCAGTGACATTGATAACATTCTTTAAGTTGTGCAACCATTCTCACCCTCCTTATCTGAACTCTTCCTCTCCCATCAACATAAACTCCCTATCCTCTAAGTTTCCTATGGAATCTTTCAAATTGCTGTTGTCAGTTTGATTCCCTATAGACAGTTCTTAAAAGAGTAGAGTGCCCAAGGCAGACATTTTTTTACTAGTTAAGCTAAACTATTGTTTGAGTTAAAGAAGACTTCAGGGATTATTTTTGGTTTAAGATTTAAAAATTATCTCAGAGCAATAGTTTCAGGAGTTTATTCAGCCCTCCATGGCTCCAGAAAATTTGGATTCCATGAGAGTTTGAAATTCCGTTCTGCATTTTCTCCCTTTTGTTCAGGATTCTTCCATAAAATCTTTGATCAAAATACTCAGTAATGTTAGCTGGGCACCATCCAATTCTTTTGGTCTAATGGAAAAGGAGGCAGTTGTTTCTGGAGAAAATTAGCCACACATTCCATATCCTCCTCCTATCCCTGACTCTCCTTCCTCTGCTGTTCCAGCAAATAGAGACCAATTGTTGTACCTTGGATGGCTGCTTGCAAGCTTTTAAGACCCCAGGCACTGTGAAACAAACTAGGAGGTAGAACAGAACCACCAAACATGGCATTAGGCTAAGTAACTGGGACGTCCCATGAAACCAAAAAACTAAACCTCCAAATCAAGGAACCCATGAGGTGTTTGGTTGTGCTCAAGCAGCCTCAGCAGCTGTTTTTTTGTTGTTGTAAATATATCTATCACACAACTTTTGCCAGTTCAACTCTTTATAGGTACACACTTATTGACAGCAATTGTATTAATCATCTCTGCAACACTATCCTCAATCAATGCAATTTTTCCATCACCATACACTGAAACTCATTGCTCCAAAAGCAATAATCCTACTTTTTCCACCCCAGTAAACATTAATAAATTTTGTTCTTTGTACATTTGCCTGTTCTTGTCTTTTTATATAAGTGATGTCATACAATATTCGTCCTTTTGAGATTGATTTATTTCAAGCAGCATAATTTCTTCAAGCTACAGCCATACTGTAGCACGTACCAAGACTTCATTTCCTCACTGGCTGAGTAGTATTCCAGTGTACGTACGTATTACATTTTGTTCATCCATTTATGCGTCGATTGGCATTTAGGTTGTTTCCACATTTTGCTATCATGAATTATGCTGTAATGAACACTGGCGTGCATATGTCTGTTTGCACCACTGCTTTCAAGTCCCTTGGGTATAGTACTAGCAGTGAAATTGCTGGGTCATGCTGTAGTTCTACTTTTATATTTTTGAGGAACCACTACACTGTTTTCCACAAGGGCTATACTATTTTGCCTTCCCACCAGCAAAGAACAATGTCCCAGTGTTCCCATATCCCCACCAACATTTGTTATTATTATTATTATTTTAATTTTAACTATCCCAGTTGGATCTACAATCAACACCCCTGGAAGCAGCAGTCAAGAAATCAAAAGATGCATTGCATTGGGTAAATCTGCTGCGAAGGACTTCTTTAAAGTGTTAAAGAGCAAAGATGTCACCTTGAAGACTAAAACTTACCTGACTGAAGCCATGGTATTTTCAATCGCATCATATGCATATGAAAGCTGGACAATGAATAAGGAGACCAAAGAAAAATCGATGCCTTTCAGCTGTGGTGTTGGTGAAGAATATTGAATATACCATGGACTGCCAAAAGAACGAACAAATCTGTCTTAGAAGAAGTACAACCAGAATGCTCCTTAGAAGCAAGATGGCAAGGCTGCTTTTTACATACTTTGGACATGTTGTCAGGAGGGATCCGTCCCTGGAGAAGGCCATCATGCTTGGCGGAGTGCAAAGTCAGCGGAAAGGAAGAAGACCCTCAACGAGGTGGACTGATGCAGTGGCTGCAACAATGAGTTCAAGCATAACAACGATAGTAAGGATGGCACAGGACCCGGCAGTGTTTCCTTCTGTTGTGCATAGGGTCGCTATGAGTTCGAACCTATTCGATGGCACCTAATAACAACGACAACAACATCCCAGTGGGAGAGAAATGGCATCTCATTGTTTTCTATTTTACATCTTTTTATTGTGTTTGGTGGCCATTTGAATGCCCTCTTTGGTAAAATGTCTATTCAGTTCCTTTGCCGTTTTTTGTATTTCTGTTGGTAAGTTGCCAAAGTTTTACATAAATATTTGGTTATAAGTGCTTTTATTTTTTAGTCCATTTTATATATATATATATATATATTTTTTTAATGCAGTTCGTGTTTTTTGTTTTTTGTTTTTTTGCATACTATCTAAACAATAACTCCTTCTCCAGGGTTAGAATAAGTTTCTTCTAGAGATTTTATAGTTTTAGATTTTATGTTTAGGACTCTGACCAATCATTCTGAGTTAATTTGTCTTCTTCTTCTTCTGCTTCTTTTTATTTATTGATTTATTTGGTATGGTGTGAAGTAGGTGCCCTGGTGGCACAACTGTTAAGCACTTTGCTGCTAACTGAAAGGTGGGTGGTTCAAACCCACTCAGACACTCCCCAGAAGAAAGACCTGTCAATCTGTTCACATAAAAGATTAAAAAATTACAGCCTAGAAAACCTTTTGGGACAGAGTTCTACTAGGTCACATGGGTCAAAAATCAACTCAGCAGCACCTAACAACAACGTGGTGTGAAGTAAGATTTAACGTTTCAGTTGATGTTCAGTTATTTTAGCACCTTCTCTTGAAAACACTCTCCTCATTGAATTTCTTTTGTTGAAAATGAGGTAAGAAGTAAGGATTTTTAACACCGTTTCCTTGTTCCTTGACATTTTTAATACATGAAGTACTTGAGAACATATTTACGCATAGGTATCAGGGCACTTTATTTCTCAGCACTCCTCAATAAAAACCTTTTGGGGGAAATACGCTTCCTATAGTCTGATTTGTACCAAAACTTTCCCTTTTTTTCCTGTCACATTATGTTCTGATTGCTGCCATAACCCAAGTAATGTTTAAAGAAGGTGCAAATATCAATGAGAGGGAGATAAAATATATTTCTATGTTAGAAAGCAATAAATGTATAGTAGAAAGATAAAGATAGATGCAGGTAGGTAATGAATCGTATGATAAGTTCCAAGCCAGTATCTTTTCTCTATTTCAAGGCACTACATGTAGGTTGGCCATAAGTTTTATTTCCTTATCCACTCTTTTGACGTAGTCATTAGTTGCAATTCTGCCCAATTCTCAGGGGAAAAATATTATCTCTTTTATTGTATTAAACCCTATACGTCAGGTCTACTTTGTTACATGGAGTCACTATGAGTCGAAAATCAACTCAATTTAAATGGAAGTTTAAAGCTCTTTCTCTTCTTTTTTTGCTCTGTAATATACTATGACATGGGTCTTGTAGCTCTTTACTGACTTTTTATTTGTTAGAGATATTTTGGTTTTGATGCTTAACAACCCAATTTTAACTAGTTTAAAATAGCGGTAATATGTTTCTTTATGTGACTTCACAGGTCAGGGAATAGATATGACTAGATGCTGTGGTTCAAAAGTATTGTCGTGCTCCTGACCTTTTCTCCTTCTATAAGCTTTGTTTCCCTCTCTACACTGGATTAATTCCTCAGGAAAAATCTCTTTACTTGTGACAGTGAGATGTTAGCATTACCAAATCTTACAACTTATGATCCAAAAACTCTGTCTCCCAAGGGTCTAAAGGAGCCTTGGTGGCTCTCTGGTTAAGCTCTTGGCTGCTAACTGGAAAGTCGGTGGTTCTAACCCACCAGCTGCTCCATGAGAGAAGGATGTAGCAGTCTGCATCCATAAAGATTACAGCTTAGGAAACCCTATGGGACAGTTCCACTCTGTTCTGTAGGGTTGCTATGAGTTGGAATTGACTCAATGACAATGGGTGTCATACGGTATGCTACCAAGGTCCAAAAATCAAATCTAAGGTCAGAGACTGTGTCTAACTTGGATAATATTTCAACTCTTAATAGGAGAAACAGATGGGGTGAGATTCTCTGATTAACATCCTAACCAGGATCAAATTGAATACCAGTATTGTGCTTTGTCCAAGAGGGATGCTAGACAAAAAACTGTATATCTACTACAGTGACCTCTTCCTCCCCTCCTACCCCCGCTCCGGACACACACACACACACACACACACACACACACACACGTCTTACAGGGACTGATAATGGGAGAGAAAGACTACAAGTGCTTTTAACCCAGAGTCTTCATTAAATATTTACCTGTTATTTAAGAAATTGTTACCAAAAATCTGGATTGTCAAAATTTTTTATGTCTCTTCTACTGCTAAATTAGGAACCATAGTAAATTATTCTTTATTTAAGAGACCATATTAATGAGCTTTGATTCTGAATAAAAGGGTCCATAGAAAGGCTGGCATAGAAGAACTGGAAGGGGGGAAATTCTAAATTTATCTCTGCAATAAATTACTGGGAGTTTGGAGTATTGCTGCTAACAGCTTGAAGATACTCTTTTGGGTTCCTCAACTCAAGAAATGGGAGGATTAGTAGAAATGAATTCCTAGAATAAAATTTCTCAAATATTTTTCCAAGGATTGTCTTCATCAAATTTACCCAAATTACTAAAAACAAAGAAACCAAATCAATTGCCACCAAGTTGATTCTGACTCATAGTGACCCTGTGGAACAAAGTACAACTGCCTCATAGAGTTTCCAAGGCTGTAAATCTTTACGGAAGTGGACTGCCACATCATTTTCCTGTGAGGCGGCTGGTGAGTTTGAACAACCAGCGTTTCAATTAGCAGCCGCACTCTTAACCAATGCACTACCAGGCTCCTATCCTAGATTACTAGTTATGAGAAGAAAAGTCTTAATACCAGACTGTCTAATTTAGTATCTCAGTATGCAAGGCCAAGGATATTTTATTGATTATTTTCTTTTCTGTGATTACACAATTACAAGAACCAGCCCTGTCTGTCATGGGTTATTAGATATTTTTACCCTGGAAGAGATAAAAGCTGTGCTTGATTCCTTTAATTAGTGCTCCTGGAATCCCCACTCCTGCAGCATTATCTATTTATCCCATTAAAATTAGGATAGTTCTTGACACCATAGCATCCTTCAATCATAAGAAATGAATTCTGTTTAAAGAGACTATGAGTTGCATTAAGACTTTATCCCCAAATACTGATTTTAATATTTTTTACAGAAAGAATATTTTAATACCTTTCACAAAAATAAATGACACCTATTTATTTAAGAATGTTATTTACGTTTAGTCTAAATACAAGTATTTCCTATGCAAATTTATCTTCAATGTTATATTGCACGCCAGAAAGGAAACATTGTGTTTAACAACATAGCATACAAAGCATTTAGGCCAGAAAAACTTGATGGCTCTTAAATTCCCCATTTTGAAGGAAGACAAGAAATAAAGAGTAAAACGTAAAGAATTTCTCCAAATCAAGTACTTAGAATCAGATTTCTTTAGAAAGGAAGATCATCACCACCCGATCTCGGATCTGCTTGGTTCTCACTCCATAAATAATGGGGTTAAGAGAAGGCGGAATGATCACATATAAATTAGCCAGGAGGATGTGGATATAATGGGGGACATTGTGACCAAATCGATGGGTCATAAAGGAGAAAAATGCTGGAGTGAAGAAAGCTAAAATGACACACACATGGGACCCACAAGTATTGAGAGCCTTATGCCTGGCATCCAAGGAAGGGAGCTTGAAAACAATATGCAGAATCTTCACATAGGAGATAGCAATCAAAATAACACCAAAAAGAATCATAGAAATAAGAATTAATCCAAATAATATGTTGATTCTTATACTGACACAAGCCAAACGGGCAATGCCCATGTGTTCACAATAGGTGTGGGGGATAATATAATGTCCACAGAATGAAAGCCTCAGAAGGAGAAATACTAGTGGAATAAGCAAAACGACATTTGTCAGAATCCCTGCTACACCAATGATACCAATCCTTCTGCTGGTGAGAATTGCGTTGTACCGGAGAGGGTGGCAGATGGCCATATAGCGGTCAAAAGACATGGCCACAAGCATGAATGCTTCAGTGCCTGTAAACATGTGTATAAAGAACATTTGAGCTAAGCAGCCACCAAAGGCAATCTTGCTCAGGCCAAACCAGAAGATGCCCAGCATTTTGGGAATGGTGGCAGTGGACAGGCCCAGGTCAGTCATAGCCAACATGGCCAATAGATAGAACATGGGCTGGTGGAGGCTCTGCTCAGTCTGGATCACAAACAGGATGATAATATTCCCCAGAAGGGCAATCAGATACACTGCACCAAATGGGAGGCCAAGCCAGAGCTGTATGTTTTCCAGTCCTGGGATTCCCAATAGCAGGAACGATGAGGGGTGAATCCATGAGCTATTGACTGGGGACATTCTGGCAAGTCTCACTTGATCACACTCATTTGAAGCAATGTGCGGTTTCATATAAGGCTCCCCAATACCTAATCAATCCTGTCAATATAGAATAAGAACAAAAAAGATATAATTAGTGTATTTTCCTAGAGTCCAGAAGAGAGATGAGATTTCCTCCCACTTCAATTTTTCTCTTATACTTCTCATTAATATACATGGCAAATGAAGGAGAATATTCCTTAAGAGACCATATTAATGAGCTTTGATTCTGAATCAAAGGGTCCATAGAAAGGCTGGTATAGAAGTACTGGAAGGGGGAAATTTTTTAGTTTATCTCTGCAATAAGTTACTGGGAGTTTGGAGTTTTGCTGCCAACAGCTTGAAGATATTCTTGAACATCGGACCAGGTTACCTAAGTTAACTTTAATGAAAACATAGGCCAAGAGTTTGATATAGCATTCTATGTCAGACGCTAATTTTTGAAATTTTTAATTATAAATTAGGAGAAAATGCAGACATTGGTGTCGCACTGATAGATGATTATAGGCTGGGATCTTAATCACATATTGTATATTTCAGAAGAACCCTTTAAAGGTTATGTATTTGACAAGAAATATGAGTTAATTATATGTCTCTGAGCATTTCCACTTATGTCGAGTAGACCTTTTATTGTATTGCTCCGTATCGCCTATCCCTTTCTTTCACCTACTCGCTAATGCCTCATAATTTTATAAATCTGTTTTGTTCTTTTGCCTTAATTTTTATGTTTTTGTATGCTTTTCATCAATAAGTTAAGATATGTGCCTTTTCGTTTGAGGTAAGAACTCATCCTCTATCAAACCATTGAATTCACAAATTCAATACAATGTAGTCTATCTTAGCTCAGGAATGTCCACTATTCAAATACACTGCCAAACACTTAAAGCAATGACAGAATCCTAAAGAGCTGATGGAATCCTTCAGGCTCCACATTTTTTCTCCCTATTCCTGGCGACAAGGAGCCCTTGCTGTTAACCAAAAGATCAGTGGTTTGACATTCTGCTTCCATAAAGATAACAGCTTTGGAAACCCTGTGGGGCAGTTCTACCCTGTCCTATGGGATTGCTATGAACCAGAATTGACTAGACAGCAATGGATATTCCTGCAACAGACACTGTGTAGACCATTTTATTTTTAAACAATTCAAATTACTTAGCACTTTGTGACTAATCTGAAAATCATGGTTATTATGATTTCTTCTACTATCATCCTTGTTACTTGTTGCTGTTGTTAGATACCGTAGATTCAGTTCCAACTCTTTGTGACACTAGATACAACAGAATGAAATGATGTCCGGTCCTACACCATACTCATAATCATTGTTATGCTTGAGCCCATTGTTGCAGCCCCTGTGTCAATCCACCTCATTGAGGATCTTCCTCTTTTTCACTGACCCTCCACTTTACCAAACATGATGTCCTTCTCCAGGGACAGGTTCCTCCTGATAACATGTCCAAAGGATGTGAGGCAAAGTCTTGCCATTCTTGCTTCTAATGGGCATTCTGACTGTACTTCTTTCAGACAGATTTGTTCTTCTGGCAGTCCATTGTATATTCACTATTCTTCACCAACAAAGTAGCTCAAAGGTTTCAATTCTTCTTTGGTCTTCCTTATTCATTGTCTAGCTGTCACATGCATATGAGGTGATTGAAAACATCATGGCTTTGGTCAGGTTCACCTTAGTCCTTAAAGTGACATCTTTGCTTTTTAACACCCTAAAGAGGTCTTTTGCAGCAGATTTGCCCAATGTAATACGTTGTTTGATTTCTTGACCGCTGCTTGCTTGTCACATAGAAGAGAACAACTTTAAAAGAAATAATAACCTAGTGCCGTCGATATAGAACCATATAATTTTAAATATTATTTATCTTACAAGGAAATGTCAGAGCTATTATACATCTTGCAACTCACATAAACACCATGAGAAAATAGGACAGATTCTGATTCCTAAATAAGTTTCACATGCCTGGATCACAGGTGCATGTCTCCATCCTCAAAATGAAGCTGCCCTGTCAGTAGTCCAGTTCTCTGACCATCTGCTATCCCTAGGATTCTGTCCAAATGCAACATCCTTTATTCACTGGACTTCTGCATGATCTCAAGTGTTTAGACTTTTATTCAGTTCCTTGAGCTGCATTACTCATCATGATCAGCATCTGTATGTTTCCTCTCAATTTATTGTGTCTTATTTTCTATTTTCTCTTGCATATTTTACTAACCTATTGGGTCTAAATTCACATATCTGAAGAAGAGAGAACCAAGAATGAGTATGTTCTTAATCACAATCCACAAAGACTAACCTTTTTAAGATGATGAGACAGGATTTAAAATGGGAGACATGTCCTCTTCCTAGGAGCCATGGAAGCCAGGACTCTGCATAACACAGTGCACTCCAGACCAATTTTAGGAACAAGAGAAGCATAACTCTGTGACCATGTGATCTGTGAGAGAATATAGAATGGATATTTGATGAAATCTCTAAATATGGAAATGTACCTGTTGGAAATACCTCCCAAAAGAGGTGTGAGCAAAAAAAAAAAAAAAAAAAGTCAGCATCATCCTCCTATTGGGCCTCCAAGTCTGCCTTTAACGAAACACTCTCAGTAAGGCCTTTACTGATCTCAGTACAATGGCTTATAATATTCTCTCTCAGGACTCTATTATTCTACTAACTCTAATCAAGGTGGTGGGTACACCTTCATATGTGTGTTTGTTTAATCAATATTTGAGTTCCTATTTAATTCTAAGCTTGATATGGGGCTTATTTTTTTCAGCATTATTTCTCCAGGATAGCGTCTGGCAGATAGTTGCCACTTAAAACATATGTGTTAACGACAGGTTAATAATTAGGTAATTATTAGTTCGACCTCCTGCTCAGAAGATCTTAAGAAGAGACGGAAACAGAAATCACACAATATTTCTGGGTATAAATAATGGAGAAATGAGCAGGGTATCCATAATTCTTATATATCCAAAGATGACTCTTTGATCAGAGACTTTCCTGTCAAGATGGACTATGAGTGGGTCTGTGATGTAATAAAGGGAGAATAAAGGGCAGATATTTTGAAATGATTTTAGTAAAAGTAGGTGACTATTACAACCAATCAGAAGAGGGAAGTAAAATGATAGCTGTATTTATTTATGTATAACTTACTCTTTTGATAGAACAACCTGCCTACCAGACTGCCCCTTGGCATCAATGATATAGCCATAAATTTTCCTGGTGTTGATCCATTTGCCAAAGTCTAAGTAATTCAATCTTTTATAAGGTGACCTTGATTTCAGTATATAAATAGAATTAATATCTATACATATATTAAAACACCTAACTAAATAGAATTGTGCATGAGACAGAATAATTGTGACAGAAACTCTGAAATCTGTAATCAAAGCCTTAGGCTGGAGAATTAATTCAGGAGGTCTTCAACCCTGGTGGAGTAGTGGTTAAGTCCTATGGCTGCTAACCAAAAGGACGTCAGTTCGAATCCACCAGTTGCTCCTTGGAAACTCTATGGGGCAGTTCTACTCTGCCCTATAGGGTCGCTATGAGTCACAATCAACTCAACTGCAATGGGTTTGGTTTGGTTTTGGTTTTCAAGAACATGAGCAAGTAGGATAAGAATTGCTGCAAAACAACCTCATTCTGTATTATGTCATCCTTATATAAAATGAACAACAACTGTTTGGAGCCAAAAATGCTATTCATTTTATATTCAGAAATACTTAGCAAAGTAGGGCCTCTCAATGAGACTAGAATTATCTTTCCACAACTCTGAGCAAGCCTAGTTCAGGAACAGATGCATATTTCTTTCATAGACTCATTTGTCTCTCTCCCGGAAAATTTTGGAGAGGGTATGTTAAAAATACACAGGTTACATGTTATTCAAGAGAGTTATCACTGTGAGAATTATATGCTGGAATATAGCAGCTCCTTTAAGATTCACTCTCTCAACCTATACCATAGAGAAAAAAAAGAGGTGGAGAAAGAGAGGAAGAGAAACTCTTACATTCTGGAATAGAGAAAAATAGAAGATTATCTTTCTTTTTCCAAAAAAGGCCCTGATATTAGCAGGGTACTAAAAGAACAATTGGCCAGGAGAGCAAATAAATGACAGACTAAGAGATTTCTTCTGATAAGAATTGAAATTATTATAATGAAGGAAAGGGTATGTCATTTTACAAAACTCATATACTTTTTTAAGTTGATGGGTGGTTTTACCCACAGTTTATATACTTAATGTTAAAGCATCTTGATCCTATCAAAGATTGTAAATGTGTATGAAAACAGGTGGCCACACTCGCACACTTCAGAATGTAAAAAATTTCATTGTGTGTTATTAAGAAGATACATAAAAATATTTGGGTGCTGGATGTTTTTAACTATTGTTGCTATTTACCATTAAATGCTTTGCTATGTCTTCTCCTAGTTAATATTTCTATAATAGATGAAGTTAATGAAGGATTAAAATACAGTCAAGTCCTCATGCTCCCAGCGATGGTGTCTCCCCAATATCTGTTATAACATATAGTGCAGCTGAGCTAATACCCACTTACCAGCCTGCAGTACAGCCAATATTGAGGGAATCTGAAATCCCTGATTAATGACTTCCCCAAGTGTTAACTCCATAACTGTGATCAGAGGAGGAAGGTTTACCTGGGACTGAAAATATTTCTCCTGATTATGAGTACCTGCTGTACTGGGGCTTCACAGGACCAGAATGTGAGAAACAAAGAATTCATGAGTTCTGACTACAGTTTTATGAGCCTCTTAAAAGGTACACATTCAAGTGAACCCCCTGTGACATTCATGTTTCTCCACATAGATTCCCCCACTGTTAGGTTTCCCCCCTGTAACTGCCCTACTATTTCTAATTACTCCCTTGCCTTCTGTCCCACGGGACGAAAATCAAAGTGTAAGTTTCTGCTTCATCAGGTATGTTGTTTTCCTTAATGACAATGCCACTTTTTTTCAGCAAATATCAGTTACTTGATCTAGAAATCACTTAAACCACTGAGCACTTACTGGAGGCTTATTGTGTTCTCAGTTCTGTTCTGTATCCATGATTTTTTGCCCAAGAATATTATATTTGAATTGCATAGATAATATTAACCACTTATGATACACAAATAATTAAGTTTTAAGTTACATGGTGCTAACTACAAAGGAACAGACATTCAGAGAAGCATAAAATCTTCTAGGGTTTCTAACCACTGTTTCTAGTAGTAAGGGGTTGGAGGAGGTCTAATAAAAAGTTCAAGGAAAAGGAAATAAGATATACTTGAGTATATCACAGAGAAATAATATACCGTGTCTGGCCTAAGAAATCACAGAGAACAAGTACACCCTAAGATGCAAGAGTTAGTCTGTCACATATAAGCTTATATACACCTTACACCATACTCCCATTTACTCTCCCCCAATGAGTCAGCCTGCTCCCTCCTTCCAGTCTCTCCTTTCATGACAGTTTTGCCAGTTTCTAACCGTCTCTACCCTCCCATCTCCCCTCCAGACAGGAGATGCCAACACAGTCTCAAGTGTCCACCTGATACAAGTAGCTCTCTCTTCATCAGCATCTCTCTCCAACCCATTGTCCAGTCCCTTCCATGTCCCATGAGTTGTCTTCGGCAACGGTTCCTGTCCTGGGCCAGCAGAAGGTTTGGGGACCATGACTGCCGGGATTCCTCTAGTCTAAGTCAGACCATTAAGTCTGGTCTTTTTATGAGAATTTGGGGTCTGCATCCCACTGTTCTTCTGTTCCCTCAGGGGTTCTCTGTGGTGCTCCCTGTCAGGGCAGTCATCGGTTGTGGCCGGGCACCATCTAGTTCTTCTGGTCTCAGGATGATGTAAATCTCTAGTTCCTGTGGCCCTTTCTGTCTCTTGGGCTCATAGTTATCGTGTGACCTTGGTGTTCTTCATTCACCTTTGATCCAGGTGGGTTGAGACCAATTGATGCATCTTAGATGGCCGTTTGTTAGCGTTTTAGACCCAGACGCCACACTTCAATGTGGGATGCAGAATGTTTTCTTAAATAGAATTTATTTTGCCAATTGACTTAGAAGTCCCCTTCAGCCATAGACCCCAAACCCCCTCCCTTGCTCCGCTGACTTTTGAAGCATTCAGTTTATCCCGGAAACTTCTTTGCTTTTGGTCCAGTCCAGTTGAGCTGACCTTCCCTGTGTTGAGTATTGTCCTTCCCTTGACCTAAAATAGTTCTTATCTACTAACTAATCAGTAAATAACCCTCTCCCACCCTCCCTCCCTCCCCCCCTTGTAACCACAAAAGAATGTGGTCTTCTCAGTTTATACTATTTCTCAAGATCTTATAATAGTGGTCTTATACAATATTTGTCCTTTTGCATCTGACTAATTTCACTCAGCATAATGCCTTCCAGGTTCCTCCATGTTATGAAATGTTTCACAGATTCGTCACTGTTCTTTATCAATGCATAGTATTCCATTGTTTCTTGGGTTGTTGGGGTCTTATATTTAGTCTTTTGTCTAATTTTATTGCCAGACAGTTGGAGTAAAAAAAAAAAAAAAAAAGGAACCGCAAGCTCCAGATAAGGTTATCTTCTTCCTGGTAGAGTCGTAGCTGACCACTTCAACCCATTTAGGGTTGCAGTCTACATAAGATACACTGTATGTCTAGATCACCCCTCTCCCATCAGGGTTTTCAACAGAGAGCCTGTTTTCACTGTGGCCCTCCCTCTGATGGGCACACTCTAATCTTTGACACATGGCATGTCTGAAAGTTCTGCTCTGCTTTTCAGTGGATTTAACATACAATTTAATCTGACTCTTGCACAGAGCGAAATTACACAAATACCATGAGCGGAAAACTACCTGCATGCTGGAAGATTCTCAGGTGTCTAATAAAGCTACCTCTTTTTTTTTTTTTAATTTTTATTGTGCATTAAGTGAAACTTTACAAATCACGTCAGTCTCATACAAAAATTTGTATACACTTTGCTATATACTAGTAGTTGATCTCCCTCTAATGAGACAGCACACTCCTTCCCTCCACTCTCTACTTCTGTGTCCATTCAGCCAGCTTCTGACCGCTTTGCCCTCTCATCTCCTCTCCAGACAGGAGCTTCCCACATAGTCTCATGTGTCTACTTGATCCAAGAAGCTCATTCTTCACCAGTATCATTTTCTATCCCTTTGTCCAGTCCAATCCCTGTCTGAAGAGTTGACTTTGGGAATGTTTCCAGTCTTGGGCTAACAGAAGGTCTGGGGGCCATGACCCCCATGGTCCTTCTAGTCTCAGTCAGACCATTAAGTGTGGTCTTTTTATGAGAATTTGAGCATCCCACTGCTCCCCTTCTCCCTCAGGGGTTCTCTGTTGTGTTCCCTGTCAGGGCAGTCATCACTTGTAGCCAGGCACCATCTAGTTCTTCTGCTCTCAGGCTGAGGTAGTCTCTGGTTTATGGGCTCTTCCTGTCTATTGGGCTCATAATTACCTTGTGTCACGTCATATGCAAATAGAGATACTTTTACTTCTTCCTACCAATCTGAATGCCCTTTATTTCTTTATCTAGCCTAATTGCTCTGGCTAGGACCTCCAGCAAAATGTTGAATAAGGTTGGTGATAAAGGGCATGCTTGTCTGGTTCCTGATCTCAAGGGGAATGCTTTCAGACTCTCCATTTAGGATGATGCTGGCTGTTGGCTTTGTATAAATGCCCTTTATCATGTTGAGGAACTTTCCTTCCATTCCTATTTTGCTAAGAGTTTTTTTTATCATGAATGGGTGTTGAACTTTGTCAAATGTCTTTTCTGCATCAATTGATAAAACCCTGTGGTTCTTGTCATTTGTTTTATTTGTATGATGGATTACATTAATTGTTTTTCATCACTGCATACCTGGTAGGAATCCTACTTGGTCATGGGGAATTATTTTTTGGCTATGTTGTTGAATTCTATTGGTTAGAATTTTATTGAGGATTTTTACTTGAGGGATATAGATCTCTAATTTTTTTTTTTTTGTGGAGTCTTTACCTGGTTTTGATGTCAGGGATATGCTGGCTTCATAGAATGAGTTTGGGATTATTCCATCCTTTTCTATGCTCTGGTATACCTTTAGTATTAGTGGTGTTAACTCTTCTATGAAAGTTGGGTAGAAGCCTGCAGTGAAGACATCCGGGACAGGGTTTTTTTTTTGTTGGGAGTTTTTGATTACCTTTTCAATCTCTTCTTTTGTTATGGGTCTGTTTAGTTGTTCTACCTCTGTTTGTGTTAGTTTAAGTAAGTAGTGTGTTTCTAGAAACTCATTCATTTCTTCTAGGTTTTCAAATTAGAGTACAATTTTTCTTAGTAATCTGATATGATTCTTTTAATTTCAGCTGGGTCTATTGTAATATCTCCCAACTCACTTCTTATTCGGGTTATTTGTTTCCTGTCCTGTTTTTCCTTTGTCAGTTTGTCCAGTGGTTTATCAATTTTGTTAATTTTTTCAAAAAATCAGCTTTTGGTGTTCTTAACTCTTTCAATTGTTTTCCTGTTTCATTTAATTCTGCTCTAATTTTTATTATTTGCTTTTTCCTGGTGCCTGAGGGTTTCTTTTGTTGCTCTGTTTCTATTTGTTCAAGTTGTAGGGATAATTCTTTGATTTGGGCCCTTTCTTCTTTTTTGTATGTGTGCATTTATTGATATAAATTGACCTCTGAGCACTGCTTTCACTGTGTCCCAAAGTCCTGATAGGAAGTGTTTCCATTCTCATTGAATTCTAGGAATTTCCTTATTGTATCCTTAATGTAGTCTATAATCCAGTTGCTTTTGAGCAGGGTATTGATTTATTTTCCCTGCTTTTTCTGCTATTGATTTCTTCTTTTATAGCCCTATGGTCAGAGAAGATGCTTTGTAATATTTCAATGTTTCGGATTCTGCTAAGGCTTGCTTTATGACCTAACATGTGGTCTATTCTAGAGAATGTTCCACGTGCACTAGAAAAGAAAGTATACTTGGTTGCTGCTGGGTGGAGTGTTCTGTACATATGTCTATAAGGTCAAGTTGGTTGATTTGGGCATTTAGATCTTCCGTGTCTTTATTGAGCTTCTTTCTAGATGTCCTGTCCTTCACTGACAGTGCTGTGTTGAAGTATCCTACTATAATTGTGGAGCTGTCTATCTCACTTTTCAGTGCTGTTAGAGCTTGTTTTATGCATCTTACAGCCCTGTCGCTAGGACCATAAATATTTAGTATTGTTATATCTTCCTGGTATATTGTCCCTTTAATCATTATATAGTGACCTTCCTTATCCTTTGTAGTGGTTTTAACTTTAAAGTCTATTTTGTCGGAAATTAATACAGCTACTCCTGCTCTTTTTTAATTGTTGTTTGCTTGATACATTTTTTTCCATCCTTTGAGTTTTAGTTTTTTTGTGTCTCTAAGTTTGTTTTTTTTTTAAATCTAAGGTATGTCTGTTTAGGCAGCATATAGGCAGATCATGTTTTTTTGTCCATTCTGCCACTGTCTGTCTCTTTATTGGTGCTTTCAGTCCATTTCCATTCAGTGTAATTATAGATAGGTATGAGTTTAGTGCTGTCATTTTTATGTCTTTTTTGTGTGTATTGCTAACAGTTTCTTCTTCCCACTTAATTTTTTGTCCTGAGTAGTTTATATATTGTCTGTTCCTCTTATTCGTTGTTGTTGATTTTGTTTCTGCTGAGTCTCTCTTTTTTTTTCTGGTATTTTATTTTGATGAGTAGGATAGTCTCCTTTGTGGTTACCTTAATATTTACCCCTATTTTTCTAAGTTTAAATCTAACTTTTATTTCTTTATATTGCCTTGTCTTCCTCTCCATATGGAAGATCTATGATTACATTTCTTAGTCCCTCTTTGTTGTTTTAATGTTGTCTTCTTTTCTATAATGACAACACTGTGTCCCTGTTTTGAGCATCTTTTTAATCTTAACTTATTTTTGTGATTTCCCTATCTGGGTTGACATCTGATTGCTCTGTCCAGTGTTCTAGTCTTGAGTTTATACCTAATATTATTGACCTTCTAACCAAAGAATTCCCTTTGGTATTTCTTGTACTTTTGATTTGGTTTTTATGAATTCTCTAAACTTCAATTTATCTGGAAATGTCCTAATTTCACCTGCATATTTGAGAGACAGTTTTGCTGGGTATATGATTCTTGGCTGGCAGTTTTTTTTTTTTTTCCTTCAATGCTTTACATGTCACCCCATTGCCTTCTTGCCTGCACGATTTCTATTGAGTAGTCCGAGCTTATTCTTATTGACTCTCCCTTGTAGGTGACTCTTTGTTTATCCCTAGCTACTCTTAAAATTCTCTCTTTATCTTTGGTTTTGGCAACTTTGATTATAATATGTTTTGGTGACTTTCTTCTAAATTCTACCTTATGTGGATTTTGTTGGGCATCTTGGATAGATGTCTTCTCACCTTTCACGATATTAGGGAAGTTTTCTGTCAAGAAATCTTCAACAATTCTCTCTGTATTTTCTGTTTTCCCTCCGTGTTCTGGTTCTCCAATCACTCGTAGGTTATTTTTCTTGTTAGAGTCCCACACGATTCTTAAGGTTGCTTCATTTTTTTTAATTCTTTTTTTCTGATTTTTCTTCAAATATATTGGTGCCACATGCTTTAGCTTCAGTCACCCCAATTCTGCCTTCCACTTGCTCAATTCTGCTCCTCTGACTTTCTATTGGGTTGTCTAATTCTGTAATTTTATTGTTAATCTTCTGAACTTCTGATTGTTCTCTCTCTATGGATTCTTACAGCTTATTAAATTTTTCATTATGTTCTTCAATAACCTTTGCAACTTTTTCAACTACTTTATCTGTGTGTTCCTTGGCTTGTTCTGTTTATTGCCTGATTTCCTTCCTAATCTTGTTCCTGATGTCTTGAAGAGTTCTATATATTAATCTTTTGTATTGTGCATCTGGTATTTCCAGGAAGGCACCTTCATGCAGAAGATCCATTAATTCTTTGTTTTGAGAGCTTGTTGAGGAGATCATGGTCTGTTTCCTTATGTGACTTGATATTGACTGTTGTCTCCAAGCCATCTATAAGTTATCGTATTAGTTTATTTTATATTTGCTTACTGTATCCTAGCTTCTTGCTTTGTTTTGTTTTAATATGCCTAAATGGGTTGCTTGAGTGAGCTAGCTTGATTAATTTTGCCTTAGAAGCTCTGACATCCTGTCACCAGATGGTTAGGGCTATTATCAGGCATATCAGTCTCAAAGTCCATTTGCTTTTCTTGTATGAATTCAGCTCAGGAGTCCAGGTAACTGATCTTCAAGTGTGTGATACAGGTTCTCTCCTTCAGTCTTAGAGGGGCAAGGGTGATTGGTGTAGGTACCAGTATTTGGTTGCAGCAGGGGGTCATGCTCTAAACAAGGCAGGGAGCTGACAACCATCCCCCAAATGTCTGTGAGGAAAGCATGTCCCTGTTACCTAGAGTGCACAGGTGGGTGGGCTCTGCAGACAGACCATGCACACCCAATGCTTTTGGTTTTAAGGACTGGGAGGTACCAGTTATCCTTGGACCCCTGTGATGAGTGGCTGGGTGACCTGAGTGGAGCCACCAGTCCTTAGGCCCCTGATGTGGGGAGGTGAGGACTCTATTTAATATTCAAAGCAGTGTCAAATAGCAAACACGCACCTCTCCACCACACAGCTGAAATCATTGCAGTCTGCCAACAAGGTCCTATTCTCCTGAAATAGGCCCACACAGGTCCATGCAGCGGGGAAAGGTATTCAAAGTCCATGGACCATTTATGCCTGGACAGGAGCCACTTCTGTCCTGAGCTTCCTCCGGTTAGTGGAGCCAGCAAATTATCTTTTCCCACAGTTGTGAATTTTTTCCTACTCCAAGGCCAGAAGCATGGTTTATGGCGCTAAACAGAGCCTATCTCAGGCTCAGGGGACTCAACAGTCACTAAAGCCAGCTTGGGGCCTGGGGCACAATAAAATATACACAAGCACTTAGCTTTTGCTGAGAGCACCGTTCTTCTCTGGTTTTGGAGGTGTGAGTAGGCTGTGCAGTTGGCTGCTTCTCCCTGAGGAAACTGAGACCAAACACTACCACCAGCCTGCCGAAGGTGCTCCCAGGAATGGGGCCTAAGGGATCCCAGTGATTCAGCTCTGTTAACTTCTCTCTACTTCTGAACCATCTCTCCCTCCCCGCTGCTGCTCAGTCTGGTTTCTAACTTTGTCTTTGATGTTCAGGGCTCCTAGCTTGTCATAAATATAATTGTTTCACTTGTTTTTTCAGGTCTTTGTTATAAGATGGATCACAGGAAGCATCTGGCTAGTCTGCCATCTTGGCCTTGCCTCCCAATAGTTGGTTGCTTTTTTGATTGTAAAAATTGAGAAATACTCATGTTGGCTGTGCCACTACCTTCTCTCTATAAACGCAATCCCACATTCTGTCAACCTTCTGTATAGCTCTCTTTAGATTGGGCCTTCCTAGATGCCATCTGGTCTAGCTGCTCATTACAGTAATTGCTTTCCACTTGCTTCTGACCATGATAAGTTTTGTCTCAATATCAAGCCTTCTGATTTAGAATCTCCGTATGCTGGGCCTTTGAACAACCTCATTCCTAAATGGGAATCATGGTTATTGTTATTATTACTATCATTGCTATTAGAAGCAAGAGAATAACTATAAAAATAATGTTGCCATGTAATTGTTTAATATTAATTTTACAAGGATATATCAGCTATATTGTCACTTGCTATTCACATCAGCCACATGAGAAAAACTGGAAAGATTCTGATTTCTGAATAAATGAATTTTTTCTTTTAATATCTGGATCACAGATGCATACATCCATACTCAGAAGAAAGCTACTCTGTCATGGGCATTCATTCCTCTCACCACTTAGTATTCCTAAGACTCTTTCCAAAAGTATCCCTTATTCATAGGACTTTTGTTTACTCTCAAGCACTTAATCCTTCATTTAGCTCTTTGAACCACATTACCCATCCCGATTAGCACACCCTGGTTTCTTTCCAATTTACTCTTCCTTATTCTCTAGTCCCCCTTACCTACTTGACTAACCTAGTCAGCCCAAAAGACATGTTTCTATAGAAGAGGGACAAAGGTTGAGTATGTTCTTAATTACAAGAAATAACCTTCTGAAGATGGATGAAATCGTCTTTAAAATGGGAGACATGGCCTTTTCCTAGGAACCAAGGAAGTCAGGATCTTGCGCAATACACTGTACTGGAGGTTTTAGGAAACCAAAGCAGAAGATTTCAGCAATAACAGAAGCACAACTCTGTAACAAAGAGATCTGTGAGAGAAAACAGAGGAGATAAAATCTTAAAATATGGAAGCATAACATACAAGAGATCCCCCAAGATAAGTGTGAGCAGAAGAAAAGAAGAACCAGCATCGTTTTCCTTTTGAGCCTCTAGGGCTGCACGTTAATGATATAGTCTCAGAAAGGCATTTGCTCATGTCAGTGCAATTGCTTGTAATATTCTCTCTCAGGGACCCATTATTCCATGACGTTGCTCTAATCAAAATGGTGGATACACCTTTATATGTGTACTTATTTAATCAGTGTCTGAGCGTTCCCATTAATTTGTAAGCTTCATGAGGGTGGGTTGTTTTGTTCTTCGTTATTTATCTACTACAGCGTCTGGCAGACAGCTACTACTTAAAACGTATTTGTTAATGAATAGCAAATAAACAGATGGTTATTAAGTTGAATTCCTAGTCACAAGATCCGATGTTAGGAGGGATGGGAATAGTAATCACAAAACATTCCCGAGTATAAAAGTTGGATAAATGAGAAGGAAAGCCATAATTCCCGTAAGAGGATACTTTGGGTATATAAGAAAGATAATGCTTAGATCAGAAGCTTTCCTAACAAAGGAGTTATCAATGGTCTTGTGATGTAATAAAGAGAGAATAAAGGGCAGACATTCTGAGAAGAGTTTAAAAAAAAGTAAATGATGTGACAATCGATAAGAAATGGGAACTAAAATAATTGATGGATTTACTTATGTACAACATTCTTTCCATCAAAAATCCTGCCTATTGTGCTGCTTTATAGCATTCGTGAAACCTCAATAAAATAGCTTCATGGTAGTTTATTTTCCAAAATCTCAGTTATTTAATGTTTTGTAATATCCACCTATTTTCAGCATATAAAATAATTATTCACTGTATATTAGAATGCCTAAGCAAGGGCAAAAGGATGGTGACAGAGACTTACAAAATCTGTAATAAAAGCCTTAGCCTTTTGAGAGAATTAGAGGAATAGACTAGGAAAGAAGTTGCTGCAAAACAGCCTCATTCTGCAAAATACACCTAAAACAAACAAACCAACCAAACTTGTTGCTGTCAAGTCCGTTCTGACTCATAGCGACCCTATAGGACAGAGTAGAACTGCTCCACAGAGTTTCAAAGGAGTGCCTGGTGGATTAGAACTGCTGACTTTTTGGTTAGCAGCCATAGCTCTTAACCACTACTACGCCACCACCTAGGAGACCTAGGAAATACTTGTCCTTCTATAGGATGAACAACAAACACTCAAAAACTGCATGACAGCCAGAAATATGTCTGTCAGCAATACCGTAGTGATGGATAAAAGGGAGCTTCTCTCTGAGACCAGAATCATTCCTCTGCAAGACACTAAGTAGGCCTAGTTCAGGAACAACTGCTTATCTCTCAGGAGTCTGTCTCTGTCTGAGGGAGGGTGTCTTAGTCATCTAGTGCTGCTATAACAGAAATATCACAAGTGGACGGCTTTAACAAAGAGAAATTTATTTTCTCACAGCCTAGTAGGCTACAAGTCCAAATTCAGGGCATCAGTAAAATGGAAAGGAACTTTGCCCAGTCCTATGTCATCCTCATGATCACTGGCATATTCGAATATTCGAGTCCATCGTTGAGTCTATTAGGCCAATCCATCTCACCAAGTTCTCCCTCACCCTTGCTGGCCCTCTAATTAAACAAACACAATGTCCTCTAGTGATTGATCCCTGCTCTATGATATGTCCAAAGCAAGTGAGTCAGGTAATATCCTGTTGTAATCCATAAGATTTCCACTGGCCATTTTTTGGAAGTAAATCACCAGGCCTTTCTTCCTAGTCTGTCTTAGCCTGGAAGCTCTATTAAAACCTGTCAACCATTGGTGACCCTGCTGGTATTCGAAGTGCTGATGGTATAGCTTCCAGCATCACAGCAAAATGCAAGCCACCACAGGATCATAAACTGACAGACAGGTGGTGGAGATAGGTGAATAGAAATAAATAAAGTCTCATGATAGAAAAGGGAGAGAGAATCATCTTACCTTTTCCAAATGAAGCCCTAATATTAAAAATATATATACAGTAAAAGATAGACTGGGAGCTTGAATGAGTAAGTGAATGAGTGAGTTCGGCTAATAACAGGAATTTTTATAATGAAAGGAAAGGGATGTCATAAAATATTATTTTTCAGCTTCTGCATGTTTTTTCTCTGAAGCATATACATTTGGTGCTAAAATAACTTGATAACATGGAAGGCTGTAAAGCAATAGTAAGTGTGCATGTAAACACGAAGCTGTAAATACACACATCAGAACGGAAAAAATCGTGTGCCATTAAGTAGCTCTATGCAACTGTTCGGAATCTGGAAGTATTCAAATACTGCTGCTCTTCGTTATTACTGACCATGAAATAAAAATAGAAAAATTTTTGATGTGGAAAAATTTTGAGGATGTCATTTTTTGGATAATAATTTTTTTTTTAAAATTCCTAAATAACCGGAACATGGTACAGTTCCATAAATTAAGCTAAATGAGGAAGTTAGGGGAGAGAGACAGATAGATGTCTGTTTAGCTGGTGATTTTTTTTTTCTTCCTTATCATAAAATGCAGGCATTCTTATTAAAAAAAAAAAAAGACAAAATACAAAGTTATGCAGAGTCACCTGTAATTCTACACGCTAGAAATACATTTGTGAAATATTTTGGTTTATTCTTCCAAATTAATATTTGTATCATAAATAGAGTGAATGAAGGGATTAAATCAATAGGTTGAAGTCCAGACCTTTCCAATATTTATGGTGAAACACACATAACAGCCCAGCCTCTACCCAACTCACCAGCTTCAGGTACAGCCACTACTGAGGGAACCTGCAATCCTAATACCTGCTTAAAGTGTCTCAGCTCCATTAACTGTGATCCAAGGAGGGCAATTTGTAGTTAGATTGAAAATCCTCTCCCTGAGCGGGAATAGTTGCTCTTCTGGGACTCCATGGCATGACAGCATGAGAAACAAAGCATCAACAGGTTGTAACCACAAGTTTATGGGCACAAAAAACACATTTGCAAAGGAATCCCTTGGAATTTTCCAGTTTCTGCCGTATGTCCCCAACTTATAAGAAGTTCTTATTCTCGAACTGTCGTATTATTTCTAACTGCTGTCTTGCCATCAGATCTGCAGGAATGATATCTGAGGCACCCTGTAATTTCACATCTTGTTACCCAAGGCTGTCATTTTCTCCAGTGACTTTGTTCAACAAACAACACTTACTTGATCTAGAAATCAGTTAAGCCATTGAATCATTACTGAAGATTAAATGTGTACTTGGATATGTCTTGTATCCTTTATTCTTTCCCCCAAGAGGCTTATATTCTAGTCGTATAGATAACATTAACCACTTATAAATATGCAAAGAATTAAATGTTAAGTTGTATGTTGCTATCTACAGAGCTACAAAGATTCAGAGAAATGTGAAATCGCCTACTCTTTCTAACTCAGTTTCCTTTAGAAAAGAAAGTTTGAAGCTGAGACAACGAAAATTACAAAGTAAAATAGAAACAGATATTATATGAGGACTCGGGGAGACTTTATAGTGTGTCTAGGCTGAAGAAATAAAGAATTGATGGAAGATTGACTTTCTTCTGAGAAAACAAAAAGCAGCCCTAACAGCTGTTTGGTGGTGGCTGGTCATGCTGATAGCCACGTAACATAAGCAATTTCACAAAACATCAACATCAGAGATGAAAATAAGAGTGTTCTATAATTATGTCTGTCTTTAATTATCTAGTGCTGCTATAACAGAAAGTGGGTGGCTTTAACAAAGACAAATTTATTTTCTCACAGTCTAGTAAGATAGAAGTCCAAATTCAGGGTGTCAGCTTCAGGGAAAACTTTCTCTCTCTATTGGCTGTGGAGGAAGGTCTTTCTCTTCAATCTTCCCCTGGTTGAGAAGCTTCTCTGCACAGGACCCTGGGTCTAAAGGATGCGCTTGACTGCTGGTACTTCTTTCTTGGTGGTATGAGGTCCCCAACTCGCTGCTTGCTTCTTTCTTTTTATCTCTCTTAAGATACACAGGGAAACTCCCTTTACATTGAATCAGTGATGTGACCTTAGTAAGGGTGTTACAATCCCATCCCAAGCCTCTTTAACATAAAATTACAATCACAAAATAGAGGACAACCACAGAATACTGGGAATCATGGCCTTATCAAGTTGATACACTAATTTTGGGGGGGGACATAATTCAATCCATGACAATGTCTGAACAGACACAAAAAGACAAAAAGACCAAATGCCTCCTTCTCCCAGATAATAACAGTAACTCTACAGCACTGATACAATTTTGTCAATGTTAGATCTACCATAATTTTCTTGAATTTGATTCTGCCAATGTACTTTTCATTTATGTGCATATTGTATTTCAGCCAGCTTTGTGTGAGTTTGTGTCATTACCTTAGCCAGTTCTTTCTCAGTTCCTACTCCTGTTTTACAGAATCCAGAGATAATACTATCCGTCAGGATAGGCTAAGGTGTGCTGAGGTAACACACCCCCACTCCTATATCTCAGCGTGCTAAAGAATCAAAGGTTTACTTCTTGTTCAGACTATGTAACTATGCAGGCTCTTGGGGTGAAGAAACACTGTATCGCAGTCAATCAGGGGCCTATTCTGATGAACGCACTAGCATTTTATGAGATGGTAGCCTAACAAAAATCTTCAGGGTACAAAAAAGGAGGAGGAGAGAACATGGAGAAGCTCTTAATCACTCTTAATTATTTTCTCCCTTAATTGACACAGGTCACTTCTACAAATATTAGACTTGCCAAAGCAAGTCATATGGTCAAGTCTAACTTCACAAGACTGGACATGTGTGGTCCTTCCATATTCTTGGAAGAAGAAAAGAATTGGAAATATTGGTAAATGCAGTAATTACTACCCCAAGAATAATAAGCAGATATTTCTAGTTTTTATTTTCTAATTACTGAAAAACATATTTTCAAGCTGTACTTTCTTTGAAAAACCTTCAGAAAAATTCTTTTTCTTCCTGTAATTATTTTTCCAAAGATTCAAGTTGCTGTAGAAGCAGTTATTAATTTTTGTATTTCTTTATATGTGAAGGGAGTAATATTATTTTAATTTCTTAATGTACTAATCTATAAGCTCCTGTTCTGTCGACCTGGGTAACTAAAGCTTTCTTAGCTTTCCTGGGTCAGAATTTTCTGAATATACAGACCAGCTTGACTTAATTAATTTTTCTGACATCCGTTTATTCAGCTGATCTGGGATCTTCTAAACAAACAAAAAAAATAACTGTAGCCTTTGGATATTCTTTTAACAAATATGGTACATAAACATCTATATGTTACCCTGTTTACAATATTTTTGAGAGAATTAACTACCAAATTTAGAAGCAAATTCTGTATTTCTCTCTGATCTATTTTGGTCATGCAATAGAAGTTCTACACATATGAATTGATAATGAACCAGTTTTAATTAAAGTAAGAGAGAGAATATAACTCTGGCAGACTCACTTGAATGTATTTTTTTTTATTAACTTTTATTGAGCTTCAAATGAATGTTTACAAATCAAGTCAGACTGTCACATATAAGTTTACATACACCTTACTCCGTACTCCCACTTGCTCTCCCCCTAATGAGTCAGCCCTTCCAGTCTCTCCTTTCGTGACAATTTTGCCAGCTTCCAACTCTCTCTATTCTCCCATCCCCCCTCCAGACAAGAGATGCCAACACAGTCTCAAGTGTCCACCTGATATAATTAGCTCACTCTTCATCAGCATCTCTCTCCTACCCACTGTCCAGTCCCTTTCATGTCTGATGAGTTGTCTTCAGGAATGGTTCCTGTCCTGTGCCAACAGAAGGTTTGGGGACCATGACCGCCGGGATTCCTCTAGTCTCAGTCAGACCATTAAGTATGGTCTTTTTATGAGAATTTGGGGTCTGCATCCCACTGATCTCCTGCTCCCTCAGGGGTCCTCTGCTGTGCTCCCTGTCAGGGCAGTCATCGATTGTGGCCGGGCACCAACTAGTTCTTCTGGTCTCAGGATGATGTAGGTCTCTGGTTCATGTGGCCCTTTCTGTCTCTTGGGCTCTTAGTTATCGTGTGACCTTGGTGTTCTTCATTCTCCTTTGATCCAGGTGAGTTGAGACCAATTGATGCCGCTTAGTTGGCAGCTTGTTATCATTTAAGACCTCAGATGCCACATTTCAAAGTGGGATGCAGAATGTATTCATATTAGAATTATTTTGCCAATTGACTTAGAAGTCCCCTTAAACCATGGTCCCCAAACCCCGCCCTTGCTCCGCTGACCTTTGAAGCATTCAGTTTATCCTGGAAACTTCTTTGCTTTTGGTCCAGTCCAGTGGAGCTGACCTTCCATGTATTGAGTATTGTCCTTCCCTTCATCTAAAGCAGTTCTTAGCTACTAATTAATCAGTAAAAAAACCTCTCCCACCCTCCCTCCCTCCCCCCCTCATAACCACCAAAGTATGTGTTCTTCTCAGTTTATACTATTTCTCAAGATCTTATAATAGTGGTCTTAGGACAAATATTGTATTTAAAAAAAAATAAATACAATATTTGTCCTTCTGCCTCTAATTTCGCTCAGCATAATGCCTTCCAGGTTCCTCCATGTTATGAAATGTTTCACAGATTCGTCACTGTTCTTTATCCATGTGTAGTATTCCATTGTGTGAATATACCACAATTTATTTACCCATTCATCCGTTGATGGACACCTTGGTTGCTTCCAGCTTTTTGTTATTGTAAACAGAGCTGCAATAAACATGGGTGTGCATATATCTGTTTGTGTTAAGGCTCTTATTTCTCTAGGGTATATTCCAAGGAGTGGGATTTCTGGGTTGTATGGTAGTTCTATTTCTAACTGTTTAAGATACCGCCAGATAGATTTCCAAACTGGTTGTACCATTTTACATTCCCACCAGCAGTGTATAAGAGTTCCAATCTCTCCGCAGCCTCTCCAACATTTATTATTTTGTGTTTTTTGGATTAATGCTTGTTGGTGTGAGATGGAATCTCATCCTAGTTTTAATTGGCATTTCTCTAATGGCTAATGGTCGAGAGCATTTTCTCATGTTTCTGTTAGCTGCCTGAATATCTTCTTTAGTGAAGTGTGTGTTCATATCCTTTGCCCACTTTTTGATTGGGTTGTTTGTCTTTTTGTGGTTGAGTTTTGACAGAATCATGTAGATTTTAGAGATCAGGCGCTGGTCGGAGATGTCATAGCTGAAAATTCTTTCCCAGTCTGTAGGTGGTCTTTTTACTCTTTTGGAGAAGTCTTCAGATGAGCATAGGTGTTTGATTTTTAGGAGCTCCCAGTTATCGGGTTTCTCTTCGTCATTTTTGGTAATGTTTTGTATTCTGTTTATGCCTTGTATTAGGGCTCCTAGGGTTGTCCCAATTTTTTCTTCCATGATCTTTATCGTTTTAGTCTTTATGTTTAGGTCTTTGATCCACTTGGAGTTAGTTTTTGTGCATGGTGTGAGGTATGGGTCCTGTTTCATTTTTTTGCAAATGGATATCCAGTTATGCCAGCACCATTTGTTAAAAAGACTATCTTTTTCCCAATTAACTGACACTGGGCCTTTGTCAAATATCAGCTGCTCATACATGGATGGATTTATATCTGGGTTCTCAATTCTGTTCCATTGGTCTATGTGCCTGTTGTTGTACCAGTACCAGGCTGTTTTGACTACTGTGGCTGTATGATAGGTTCTGAAATCAGGTAGAGTGAGGCCTCCCACTTTCTTCTTCTTTTTCAGTAGTGCTTTGCTTATCCGGGGCTTCTTTCCCTTCCATATGAAATTGGTGATTGTTTCTCTATCACCTTAAAATATGACATTGGAATTTGGATCAGAAGTGCGTTAAATGTATAGATGGCTTTTGGTAGAATAGACATTTTTACTATGTTAAGTCTTCCTATCCATGAGCAAGGTATGTTTTTCCACTTAAGTATGTCCTTTTGAATTTCTTGTAGTAGAGCTTTGTAGTTTTCTTTGTATAGGTCTTTTACATCCTTGGTAAGATTTATTCCTAAGTATTTTATCTTCTTGGGGACTACTGTGAATGGTATTGATTTGGTTATTTCCTCTTCGGTGTTCTTTTTGTTGATGTAGAGGAATCCAAGTGATTTTTGTATGTTTATTTTATAACCTGAGACTCTGCCAAACTCTTCTATTAGTTTCAGTAGTTTTCTGGAGGATTCCTTAGGGTTTTCTGTGTATAAGATCATGTCATCTGCAAATAGGGATAACTTTACTTCCTCCTTGCCAATCCGGATACCCTTTATTTCTTTGTCTAGCCTAATTGCCCTGGCTAGGACTTCAAGTACGATGTTGAATAAGAGCGGTGATAAAGGGCATCCTTGTCTGGTTCCCATTCTCAAGGGAAATGCTTTCAGGTTCTCTCCATTTAGAGTGATATTGGCTGTTGGCTTTGCATAGATGCCCTTTATTATGTTGAGGAATTTTCCTTCAATTCCTATTTTGGTGAGAGTTTTTATCATAAATGGGTGTTGGACTTTGTCAAATGCCTTTTCTGCATTAATTGATAAGATCATGTGGTTTTTGTCTTTTGTTTTGTTTGTATGGTGGATTGCATTAATGGTTTTTCTAATATTAAACCAGCCTTGCATACCTGGTATAAATCCCACTTGGTCGTGGTGAATTATTTTTTTGATACGTTGTTGAATTCTATTGGCCAGAATTTTGTTGAGGATTTTTGCATCAATGTTCATGAGGGATATAGGTCTATAATTTTCTTTTTTTGTAATGTCTTTACCTGGTTTTGGTATCAGGGAGATGGTGGCTTCATAGAATGAATTGGGTAGTATTCTGTCATTTTCTATGCTTTGAAATACCTTTAGTAGTAGTGGTGTTATCTCTTCTCTGAAAGTTGGGTAGAACTCTGCAGTATAGCCATCCGGGCCATGGCTTTTTTTTTGTTGGGAGTTTTTTGATTACCGTTTCAATCTCTTTTTTTGTTATGGGTCTATTTAGTTGTTCTACTTCTGAATGTGTTAGTTTAGGTAGGTAGTGTTTTTCCAGGAATTCATCCATTTCTTCTAGGTTTTCAAATTTGTTAGAGTACAATTTTTCATAATAATCTGATATGATTCTTTTAATTTCAGTTGGGTCTGTTGTGATGTCGCCCATCTCGTTTCTTATTCGGGTTATTTGTTTCCTTTCCTGTATTTCTTTAGTCAGTCTAGCCAATGGTTTATCAATTTTGTTAATTTTTTCAAAGAACCAGCTTTTGGCTTTGTTAATTCTTTCAATTGTTTTTCTGTTCTCTAATTCATTTAGTTCAGCTCTAATTTTTATTATTTGTTTTCTTCTGGTGCCCGATGGATTCTTTGTTGCTAACTTTCTATTTGTTCAAGTTGTAGGGACAGTTCTCTGATTTTGGCTCTTTCTTCTTTTTGTATGTGTGCATTTATTGATATAAATTGGCCTCTGAGCACTGCTTTTGCTGTGTCCCAGAGGTTTTGATAGGAAGTATTTTCATTCTCCTTGCATTCTATGAATTTCCTTATTTCCTCCTTAATGTCTTCTATGACCCAGTCTTTTTTCAGGAGGGTATTGCTCAGTTTCTAAGTATTTGATTTCTTTTCCCTAGTTTTTCTGTTATTGATTTCTAGTTTAATTGCCTTGTGGTCTGAGAAGATGCTTTGGAATATTTCGATGTTTTGGACTCTGCAAAGGTTTGTTTTATGACCTAATATGTGGTCTATTTTAGAGAATGTTCCATGTGCGCTAGAAAAAAAGGTATACTTTGCAGCAGTTGGGTGGAGAGTTCTGTATAAGTCAATGAGGTCAAGTTGGTTGATTGTTGTAATTAGGTCTTCCGTGTCTCTATTGAGCTTCTTACTGGATGTCCTGTCCTTCTCCGAAAGTGATGTGTTGAAGTCTCCTACCATAATTGTGGAGGTGTCTATCTCACTTTTCAGTTCTGTTAAAATTTGATTTATGTATCTTGCAGCCCTGTCATTGGGTGCATATATATTTAATATGGTTATATCTTCCTGATCAATTGTCCCTTTTATCATTACGTAGTGTCCCTCTTTATCCTTTGTGGTGGATTTAAGTTTAAAGTCTATTTTGTCAGAAATTAATATTGCTACTACTTTTTTGCTTATTGTTTGCTTAATATTTTTTTTCCATCTTTTGAGTTTTAGTTGTTAGTGTCTCTAAGTCTAAGGTGTGTCTCTTGTAGGCAGCATATAGACGGATCGTGTTTCTTTATCCAGTCCGAGACTCTCTGTCTCTTTATTGGTGCATTTAGTCCATTTACATTCAGCGTAATAATTGATAAGTAAGTGTTTAGTGTTGTCATTTTGATGCCTTTTTATGTGTGTTGTTGACAATTTCATTTTTCCACTTACTTTTTTGTGCTGAGATGTTTTTCTTTGTAAATTGTGAGATCCTCATTTTCATAGTATTTGACTTTATGTTTGTTGAGTGGTTACGTTTTTCTTGGCTTTTATTTTGAGTTATGGAGTTGTTCTACCTCTTTGTGGTTACCTTAATATTTACCCCTATTTTTCTAAGTAAAAACCTAACTTGTATTGTCCTATATCTCCTTGTATCCCTCTCCATATGGCAGTTCTATGCCACCTGTATTTAGTCCCTCTTTTTGATTATTGTTATCTTTTACATATTGACTTCAATGATTCCCTGTTAGGAGCATTTTTTTTTAATTAATCTTAATTTGTTTGTGTGATTTCCCTATTTGAGTTGATATCAGGATGTTCTGTTCTGTGACCTTGTGTTGTGCTGGTATCTGATATTATTGGTTTTTTGACCAAACAATTTCCTTTAGTATTTCTTGTAGCTTTTTTTTTTGGGGGGGGGGACGTTGCAAATTCTCTAAGCTTGTGTTTATCTGTAAATATCTTAATTTCACCTTCATATTTGAGAGAAAGTTTTGCTGGATATATGATCCTTGGCTGGCAGTTTTTCTCCTTCAGTGCTCTGTATATGTCATCCCATCGTCTTCTTGCCTGCATGGTTTCTGCTGAGTAGTCTGAACTTTTTCTTATTGATTCTTCCTTGAAGGAGACCTTTCTTTTATCCCTGGCTGCTTTTAAAATTTTCTCTTTATCTTTGGTTTTGGCAAGTTTGATGATAATATGTCTTGATGTTTTCCTTTTTGGATCAATGTTAAATGGGGTTCAATGAGCATCTTGGATAGATATCCTTTGGTCCTTCATGATGTCAAGGAAGTTTTCTGTCAGCAGATCTTCAACTATTCTCTCTGTATTTTCTGTCCTCCCTCCCTGTTCTGGGACTCTAATCACCTGCAAGTTATCCTTCTTGATAGAGTCCCACATGATTCTTAGGGTTTCTTCTTTTTTTTTAATTTTATCCGATTTTTTTTCGGCTATGTTGATGTTAATTCCCTGGTCCTCCAGATTTCCCAGTCTGCATTCTAATTGCTCGAGTCTGCTCTTCTGACTTCCTATTGCATTGTCTAATTCTGTACTTTTATTGTTAATCTTTTGGATTTCTGAATGCTGTCTCTCTATGGATTCTTGCAACTTAGTAGGGCTCTGTTGAATAAGCAGAGATATTAGACCTGGGGAACTTGTTTTTCCAGCAAATCCGCTAAAAAAAAAATGCAGTCAGATCCCTATCAGAGCTGCCTTTGCATTATAACAGCCACCTTGTTCCATGTAAGGATGAAAGCCCGAGATTTGGATCATATATGCTTGGCTGGAGCTGGTTCTGTGTCTTTAGTCCAATTAGGGAAGGATTTTTGGTCCCTGAGTTTTTTGTGGTTGCTTCTCTCAGGCCGGAAGAATGGGTTAGGAAAAGACCAAAAAAAAAAAAAAAAAGGAAAAGCAAAGCTGCGGAGCCAGGAGCCGTTCTCCCTTTGACTCAGGAAATTCCAATGTTAATGAAGCCGCCTGGGAAGGGGAGGGGAGGGGAGGGTTCAGAAAAACAGCAGAGAGTAGCACCTCAGAATATAGCCAAAGTTGCTTATCTTGCTCGGGATGACTATTTTATCTGAGATTCCTGAGGGGCGTGTTGCCTATGTGTGCTGGCTGTGTGGAGATTGTACCCAAGGGTCTGGCCCGCTAAGCTGCGGTCATATCCTCTGCTGCCAATCCAAAGCCCAGCATCAAGGTTCCCCTGCTGGGACGCTGCACTCCCGGCTCCAAAATCAGTTGCTTCTTCCCAGGGACTTCTCGTCCCACCAGCTGCATCGCCACGCCGCCCCGGCGGACCAGCTGGGCCCCCTCCCGGGGTTAGTTCAGGGGAGTAGGGCTGCACCCCGTGTTTGCACCGTGACCAGATTCCTCATTCACCTCCCCTGTGCCCAATCCAAAGCCCGGTGCCAAGGTTCCCTGGCTGGGACGCTGCACTTCCGGCTCCAAAACCAGTCACTGCCTCCCAGGGACTTCTCCTTCCATCAGCCGCGTGGCCGTGCCACCCGTGCGGACCGGCTGGGCCCCCTCCCGGGGTCAGTTCAGGGGCTAGGGCTGTGCCTCGTGTTTGCGCCATCACAGATGTCGTGTTCAGCTCCCCTGCGCCCAGTCCTAAGCCCAGGGCCAAGGTTACCTGACTGGGACGCTGGCTCCAGGTTCCGAAAACAGTCGCTGCTTCCCCGTAGTTGTTTGTTCTCAGTCTCTCTCACTCAGGTCAACTCTTTAAATCTGTGTTTGTAGTTCAGGGTTCGTAGATTGTCATGTATGTGATCGATTCACTTGTTTTTCCGAGTCTTTGTTGCAAGAGGGATCCGAGGTAGCATCTACCTAGTCAGCCATCTTGGCCCCCCCTTGAATGTATTTTTAAATGACTCCTTTCTTTACGGGTCAATACTTAGCCCTATGATTATTACAACAGTAGAAATAAGTTGCGTCTTTCCACTCTTACAATAATCACATGGCAAAGTAGTTTTGTGTGACTGTCTTCAATATCTTGTCCCCAGCTTCTGGAATATTTACCTTATATTATTCCAAAGTTTCTAATACCCCATATGAATTAATATGTAATCCCATAGCATAAAATTTGTAACCTTAGTAACCTATATCACCAACCATTAATTTCTTAGGACATAGGATTCTGTCCTTTCATTTTTCTGTCACTAAATAGCCACTTGTAGATGTTCATAAATATTAATTTAATGAATATGTCTTCGGTAGTCAGGCACCATTATTCTCTGCTTTCTGTATTCCATTTCTAAATGCATGGCTTCTTCTCTTCCCCTGGGTTCTAGGTTCTGAACTTTCATTTACAATCTGTTATGGAGAATTTTCTGAACCAGAGTTTACTCAAGTGGAAATAGAAACTATAATTGCAACTACATCATAACATCCTGGTAAGAAATACATGTGTTAATATAAGTTCATTGTTTAGAACAGCAAATACTAAAAACAGTTATGTACTATCATTATTTTATTTCTAAAATCTTGTCTTCAAAACTGTCTATAATCTCTGAGCAAGTTTCATTCTGTCACTTTCATATTCCCTATGATGCCCCAGAAACTGCTACAATTTAAAAATGATCTGGCTTAGTTACTTGCAATTTTGAGATGAGGCATTTAAGAATTCTACATATCAAACTATTCATCTGAAAAATAGAGAAACTAGTCTCTGCAGGGCTACTTTGATGATTAAACAATGCACGTGGGCAGATTTTGTAAACATTCAATCCTTACAGAATCCAAAACACTCATTAATATCCTTAAACTCCAAGGCTTCAATTTGTCATACTCACCTTTGCTCCGCTGATTTTGTCTAGACAGTAAACGCATTCTTATGAGTGTATGAAGGAAATATGAATTCTAAGACAGACCCTCCATGGTCTTGACTGCTTAGTTTCCTCTCTTGAAGAAAATCCTCAAAATTTGCTCCCTAATTTGCTTGGTCCTGACCCCATAGATTACAGGATTGAGGGCTGGGGGCACAACCACATACAAATTGGCCACAAAGATATGGATATATCTGGGGACATTGTGGCCAAAACGGTGTGTCAAAAAAGAGAAAAATGCTGGTGTGAAAAAAGCTAAGATAACACCAATGTGAGAGCCACAAGTGTTGAGAGCTTTGAGTCGGGCCTCCCAGGAGGGCAGGCGGAAAATGGCATGGAGAATCCTGACATAGGACAGAACAATAAGGAGCACATCCAATAATAAAATAGACATACCCCCAAGGCCAAACATTATGTTGACTGTGATGCTTGCACAGGCCAGGCGGGCAATGCCCATGTGCTCACAGTAGCTATGAGGGATGATATGGTGCCCACAGAAGGGCAGCCTCAGCAAGAGAAACAGCAGTGGAACAACCATACACAGGCTCCGCAGGATAGCTATGCCTGCAATGATGCCAATAATTTTGCTGGTGAGGATCATGGTGTACCGAAGAGGTTTACAAATGGCAATGTAGCGGTCAAAGGCCATAGCCACAAGAACGATGCTCTCCATAACTGTAAAAAAGTGGATGAAGAACATCTGGGAAAGGCAGCCTCCAAAAGATATATCCCTGAGGCTAAACCAGAAGATGCCCAGCATTTTGGGGATGGTGACTGTGGAGAGGCCCAGGTCAATGGAGTCCAACATGGCCAGGAAGTAGTACATGGGCTCATGGAGACTGTTCTCAGCCTGGATCACAAACAGGACAATAGCATTCCCCAGGAGTGCAAGAAAATACACAAATAAAAATGGAAATCCAATCCAGATGTGCACATCTTCTAGGCCTGGGATGCCCACTAGGAGGAATGAAGAAGGATGGAACTGGGTGTCATTAGGAATAGACATTCTTCCTGCCACTGTTAGCTCCTGTGCATACCAGAGTTAGATGTTGACTTCTCATTAGGAATTCTTGCTCCACTTCCTTCCTTTTCCAGATTCCTGATAAAATGCAAAATAAGATTTTAATATTCCTTTTTTCCTGTTCAGTGTTATCCAAACTTTTCTGCCATCTTTACCCGAGCATAAGATGGCTCCAGGAATAGAGCAAGCCTCACTCTTCCCCAGATCATTTCCACCCATAAAAGGTTGAACAAGAAATGAGTGGTAAGGAATCAAGAATAAAACAAATGAGAATAACAAAGGTCTTTGTTCTATGCATCTGTTGTTGTTATATACAGTGCATTTAACATACGTGAAGAGTGCATGTAACGCCACCCATTCTCTTAGGGGGCTACTTAAGGACCTTTAAAATATATATGCTTGTGTGTGTGTGTATTCTTCTATCTGATTCTGAAAGCAGAGATCACAAATTCACTTTGGTTTATTCATGTCAATACTTTGACATATACAAACTCTCAGATAAAATGTTTGTTAAGTTAATCAGTGATAGAGAGAAGGCAGAAGAACAACCAGTTATGCCTCAGATGATTAACAAAAAATTTTCATATTTTCATCTTAACTAGGTCTTCCAAAAGCCATCTTCATCTGGAATATTTTGAATCTTGAAAAAAGACAAGGATATAGAAATATTTTAAACAGGACTTTTAAAGTTAGGCTGCAACTTGTGCTTATGAACTATTTTAAATTGAGATGGTAATGGTCCTATAATTCATTGAATCCACAAAATCTCAAATTCATTTAAAAAGCTGTCTTTGAGGAATCAATTAGGGATACTTAGAAAGTTTCCAATTTCCTGAGCTACACCTTGTAAACCCCACGTGTCTGTCAACTTGTCATACTGTGGGGGCAAGAACGGTGAGACTGAGTCTTACATATTTTGGACATGTTGTCAAGAGAGATCAACCCCTGGAGAAGAATATCATGCTTGGTAAAATGGGTCAGTGGAAAAGAGGAAGCCCCTCAATGAGATGAATTGACACAGTGGCTGCCACAGTGGGCTCAAGCATAACAAGGATTGTGAGCATGGCACAGGACTGGGCAATGTTTTGTTCTGTGGTACACAGGATCGCTATAAGTAGGAACCTAATAACAACAACTTACCCTGTTTAAATCCTACCTAAACTAACCCTACTTGTATATGGGAAAGGGGTATCATTTCGAGGTTCTCTTAAGATTAGAGTCCAACAAAGTAGCCCTCTCGCCCAGATCTTTGTGTCTTTCTGGATATTCTCTCTTTGATACTAAATAAATAGGAATGTGTTAACTGATTTTTTTTATACGGCAACTAGCTTGAGTGTCAAATGTGGAATATATTTATTGTGAATTAATATCTTGAGGCATTCATTATTGGGTAGCTATGCCTTAGTTGAAATTATTTTGCAAACTGTGTAGAAGTGATAGGCTCTGAAGATCCCTGGAAATTAGGGTAGTTCATATTTGAATGCCACCCATTGGAGATGGATACATAGAAATGGCATCATGCCTTTCTTTAACTCCAGATAAGATCAACCTCTAGCAAAGAATGTGGTGTATCTGGGGCCTATGAAGCATGGCAGAAATGAGAAATAATTTGGGACAGTATATCAAAAACAGTAAAGCAGTTGCTGAGGCAGAGAAAGAGATATTATAGGAAAAATTGATTTCTCTTCTCAGTTCTGTACCAGAAAACTGTCAGATATAAAAGGATCAATAAGAGAGGTGGGGAAGGACCATTCACAGTTCATTTTAGCAAATATTTATTTACTTCCTGATATGTACTAGGCCTTTACTTAAGGAATTTGAATAGAAAATTTAAATAAGACTTTGCTCGTATTCTCACAAGTTAATTTGAATAAAATATTGTGTTATGATAAAAAAATACAGAAAAAATTGTGGGTATGGAGTTAGGACAAAAACAAAAAGCTTCATGGAGGAGGTAAAATAAATCAAAGATTTAACTATATTTTTTCTAGAGAAAGAAGTATGAGAAGTTTATTCAAGGTGGAGAGAAGAGCACGTATGAATGGAGAATAGGAAGAAAAATTATCAGTGGCCTTACTTTGTAGGGTAAGCTCATTGTTTTGCCATCTAGGACCTGAACTCTATGGCCCTCTATACAACCTTCTCCAGATTCTGGATATTGAAGAGTATCTAGATCACCCTCAATACCTGCCTAGCACCTGAGGTCATAGAAATATATATTTTTTTCTAAAATTCCAAAACAAAGAAGACCATCCTATTCTACCTGATGATTTTCTAGGAGGGGTCCCCAGAATTGGTTCCCTTCTGAGTACCAAAATAACCATATTTCCCACTTGATCAACAGTGTGTGAAGCAGCCAATTATTTATTCATTCCAAAAGTATATACACATCTATTCTAGCAACATATATTCATGTATCCTCCAGTCTCTGCCAGGTATAGTGATGAGCCTGAGACATAGCTTCTTCTCCATGAGACCACAACTTCCAATGTCCTAAAGTCCTGAAAATAACTTACTCCAAATAGTCATTTTTTCAATTCTTCATCTTGTTACTCTACCATATTCTGCAGCATCCCACCACACACACCCTTTGACCTAAGTGCAAAACACCATCTTATGTGCTGTAACTGATGAAGATAAGAAGAGACTTTCAACCAGAGCAATTTTTCCCCCGGGGGACATTTGGCAATGCCTGGGGATATTTTTAGTTGTCAAAACTGGGGGAAAGTGCTGCTAGAATCTACTGGGCAGAGGCCAGGGATGCTGCTAAACATCCTACAGTTCATAGGATAGCCATCCAGGACAAAGAACTATCTGGCCCAAAAATGTCCGTAGTGCCATGCCAAGGTTGAAAAACCCTGTTATACACCTTTATATCTGACATCTTTCTAATTCCTAGTCTCATGATAGATGCTGCTATGAAACTATCTTAACTCTTGCACATTATTCCATTTCTCAGCTGCCTCCTCACCTTAGTGTTTGCTTCTCACCTTTGTATTTGCTTCTATTAAAAACAAGCAGCAAAAGCAAAAAAAAAAAAAACCACTACGAACATTCATGAACATCCTCCACAATTCATTCATTCATGAATTCCTTTATTTAAAAACATACTTGTTGATCTCATATATTAGGCCAGGCAATGTGCTAAGTACAGAGGAAACATAGTCTTTGATCTCTCAATGGTCACATTTAGCCTCTAGTATTTTTTTTTATATATAGGGTCACTCTGAATCAAAATCAATTCAATGGCACTGAGTTTGGTATAAGAAGAGAAAAAATACCTGATTTGTACATAATTTTCTTCTGCATCTCACCTATGGCTGCATGTGTGGGATTATGGACACAAAGAAATACATGCATAGGTAGAAACTTTTATGTAGCTATGGTAGTCTGTGGGTATAAAATTTGCCATGCTTAAATCTTGCCTGTGCTCTTCCTTTTTCCCCCCCAAATCTCAATTATAGACTTACTTGTCCACCTTCTCTCTATTCTAGCTTAGTGTGAACTCGTTCTCCATCTCCAAGCTATCTCCCACCACTCAACCAGAATAACACAGCCTTACCTTGATTTCCAAATTTCTCTGAGAGGTTGGGCTTTGAAAACATCATCTGGAATCTCTCTGGGATTACACTTTCTTTCTTAACCGAGGAATAGGCATTTATATTGGTCCTGCAGCCCTGCAACCACTAGGATGGGGACTATGGTCTCCCTGGGTTTCTGGCAAAGACTGATATTCACTGGAGAGTTCTCCTAAGAAACTTCCCATCATACACTGGAGCTAAAAGGCAAGAATCATCTACTCTTTCCCACCCAAAAAGAGACTGTGCATTTTCTGCTTTCCAGATTAAAAGCCTACGATCCTGGTTAACACCTGGGCTGTTAAGATAGTTCTCTGCCATCTTCTTCAATGACCTGCTGTATCAATCTTCCCTTCCTATTTTTTTAATAAATCATCTCTATCATAGCTTAAATCTTGATATATCTATAATCCTTTTGCCCTATTCCTTTTGAACTATTTAGGTGAAAGACTTGCTAAAGCAACAAAGATGGGAGGGGCCAACCTCCTAGAGAGAAGGAAACTCACTAAGAGAAGCCTAATTTTATACTTCCCATTTTACCCCCAGATATTTAATGACTGTAAGAACAGAGAAAAAAGCTGAGGACCAGGGCAGTGGTAAATCACTCAGAAGCAGGGAAACGTGCAGAGTTTTGTCAAATTATCAGTGCTAGATGGAAAAAAATGCACTTAGGGGCTTTTTTAGCCTGTACTTGAAGAACCAAGATCCCAGAGTGAAAACAGGCACAAAGAAGTAAAACCAAACATCTATACCACTCTTCTCCTAGAGCCATTTCCTAATTCTTAATCTGTATAGGGCAAGTGGAGAAAGCAGACAAAAAGCAGAGCATAGTGATGGCTGTCTTAAGGTGCTAACAAGACAAAGATTAGTGTTCAGGACATACCAAGGAGGATGGAGCATAATAAAAACCCTTGGAAAGTTACATTAACAATAGATTTTTCATCAGAAACTATGGAGGGCAGAAGGGAGTGGGATATTTTTAAAGTGCTGGAAGAAAAAGAAAAAAAAAAAATCAAGCCAGAATGCTATACCCAGCAAAACTATCTTTCAAAAAATCAAGGAGAAGTTATGGTATTTCCAAATAAAAAAGGTAGAGGAAGTTCTTTGCTAATAGATATGCCTCCATAAGAAATGCTAAAGGGAGTGAAATGAGAGGATGAAATGAGAGGACATTACACAGTAACCCAAAACCATATAAAGAAATAAAAAACTTCAGTAAAAGTGGATATATAGGTAAATATAAAAGTCAGTATTATTTTATTTTGTTTTCTAACTCTTTTTTTCCCACATAATTCAAAAGACAAATGCATACAACAAAGATTATAAATCTATGTTAATGGGTATACAATGTGTGTGTGTGGTGTGTGTACTCTGTGACAGGAACAACATAAAGGGGGGAGATGGAGTTATGTAGGAGCAGAGATTTTATATGATATTGAAACTAAACTGGTATCAATTCCAACTAAATTGTTGTAGATTTAGGATATTATTGTGAGTCCCAGGTAACCGCTAAGAAAATATCTTAAAACTACATACACAAAAGATTAACTGTTTCCTTTTCTCCCAGGTGGAGGCGGATGATAAGTTTCTTTGCATGATGGTGACATATTGCAAGCTCATTGTCTTTGTTACTGGCAAGTTGCAAAACAAAGACCTCGAGATTTAATGTCCGCTCCTGTAGGTCTATCCATATGACTCTTCACCAGACGTTCTTGCCCAGATCTTGACTAATATTTCTCCTTTGAAGCCTTTATCAAACAATCAGGCAATTCTTTCCTGTACATGAGTTCATATGCATCATTAAATACAACCATTTGTCTTTCCACAATTGAAGTTATTTGGTTAGATTTTCAGAAGTCTTCTGTAACTGATCAATATCCATTTAGACTTTTTAAGGTCAAACTGGTGAATTAAATGGGCATATGATGGGAACCACCACCCCTACAATGTAGTATTGCTTTGATTTACTACTTTGAATGGGACAGGAGAAGGAGCAGTGTCAGAGGCTTCTACCTAGTCTTGCTTAAGACAATCCACCACAATTCAGGAAATCATATGAAGGTTTCACCAGCTACCAATATATTTATCCCAATAATAAATTTGAAATGTCAAATTTGAAAATTATTATCAGACCTGTCCCCAGATCTATTGTATCCTCTCTGAGCTGAATCAGGGCCAGACCTTCATGTATTTCCTAGGCCCCATCACTATAAATTGGAACCGACTCAATGGCAATGAGTTACATACCCCTAAAGGAGCCCTGGTGGCATAGTGGTTAAAGCACTGGGCTGCTAACCTAAAGGTGGGTGATTCGAATCCACCAGCCACTCCACAGGAGAATGATGTGGCAGTTTGTTCCTGTAAAGATTACAGCCTCGAAAACTCAATGGGATAATTAATTCAACTCTGTCCTATAGGGTTGCTATGAGTCAGAATCATCTCACTAGCAATGGTTTTTTGATTTTATATACCCCTTGGTTCCTGAGTGGTGCTCTTGATTAGTAATTTTTGGTGGTTTGAACCCATCCATAGGCACCATGAAAGAAAAGCCTGGAAATCTGCTTCCATAACGATTACAGCCAAGAAAACTCATGATGCAGTTCTACTCTGTAACACACAGGGCCACTATGAGTTGAAAATGGCTCGACAGCAATGAGTTTTGTTTTGGTTTCTTTATACACCCTTTACTCTCGTGTGGAAGAGAGAGAGTTAATACATTCAGTAGTAACATCAGTTTACACCTTGTGTCCAAAATTCTTCAAAAGTTCTTTCTATTCCTTGTTCCTTAATGCATGATTAACCAAAAAAATGGTGGTAGGTTTCTTTAGAGAAAGACTGGGAAAATCATTACTGAATATATTTGCCGTAGGGTGGCAGGGTCCGTTCACATAAGGATCCAGACTTTTCCTTAACCAATGGGTTTTAAAGCTAAAAACGGGCTTAGATAGAGAAACTGAGCAAGGAATCATGACATTTCATAGAGAGAGCAGAACTCATCTTCCTGAACATCTATTTTTAACAGTTTTATTGAGGTAAAATTCATATACCATAAAATTCAGCTATTTTAATGGTGCAATCCAATGATTTTTAGTAAAATTAAAGGTTTAGGAAATCATTGCCAAAATCGAATTTTAGAACAATTTAATCATCCCAAGGTATCTGTGGTCTCCACTTGCAGTCATTCTTAATTCCATCCACCCCAAGCCTCCGGCAACCACTGATTTACTATCTCTATAGATTTGCATTTGGAAATATTTTATAAAAAGGAAAAGATACAACATGTGGTCTTTATGTTCAGCATCTTTCACATGAATAATGTTTCTGAAGCGCAATCATTGTGTAGCATGTAACAGTAGTTTATTCCTTTTTATTGCTGTGAATTATTCCATTATATGTCTATTTATTCACCAGTTGATGGACACTTGGATTGATTACACTTTTTGGCTACTAAAAATAATGCTGCTATGACATTCATAACAAGTCTTTGGGTGGACATATATTTTCATTTCTCATAGGAAAATAGCTAGGAATGGGATTTTTGGGCCATACAGTAATTTATGTTTGACTTTTGAAAAAACTTCAAAAATGTTTTCCAAAGCAGCACTGTATGAGGGTTCCAGATACTTCACATCCACACTAATACTTGTTCTATTTTGGTTATAGTATTCCTGTTGTTGTTGTTGGGTACTGTTGAGTTGATTCAGCACTTTACTGTTGCACCACCAGGGCTTCTAGTGGGTGTAAAAACGTTTCTTATTGTGATTTTAATATACATTTCCCTAAAGACTAATTATGTGGAGTATCATTTTATGTGTTTTTCGACTAGATGTATATCCTGTTTGACGACATGAATATACAAACATTTTGTCCATTTTTCAGTCAGGTAATGTGTCACTTATAACTGAGTTGTAAGACTTTATATATTGTGGATACAAGTCCTTTATCATTTAGAGGACTTGTGAATGTGTCCTCTCAGTCTGAATATTACTTTTTCCATTTTCTTAAACGAGTGTTTTCAAACACAATATTTTTTAATTTTGATAAAGTCTATTTTATGATTTCTCTTTAATTTCCTTGCAATTGTTATTGTATCTATAAAATCTTTGCCTGATCAAAGGTTATGAATATTTTCTCCTATGTTTTCCTTTGAAATTTTTTCTTATATTTAGGTCTCTGATACATTTGGAGTTAAATTTTCTATACAGCATGAGGTAAGGATTTAAATTTACCTTTTTAAATGTGGATATCTCACTATGCCAGCTCCCAAAAAGCAAGAAAAAATAATGTTATTAGTCTCAGTATTCTTCAGTGCTTTCCTGTTTTCCTTTGTGTTACAGAGTAGAAAACATCACTTTTAACATGTAGAAAAAAAATCATGAATTTTAATACAGACCCATCCATGGCCTCTGACTGTTTATCTGTCTTTTTTTAAAGAACATCCTCAACACTCGCTCTCAAATCTGCTTGGTCCTGACCCCACAGATTACAGGATTGAGGGCTGGGGGTACAACCACATACAAGTTGGCCAAGAAAATATGGAGGTATTGGGGGACATTGTGGCCAAAACGGTGTGTCAAAAAAGAGAAAAATGCTGGTGTGAAAAATGCTAAAATAACACCAATGTGGGAGCCACAGGTGTTAAGAGCCTTGAGCCGGGACTCCCAGGATGGCAGGTGGAAAACAGTATGGAGAACCTTGACATAGGGCAGAGCAATAAGGAACACATCCAATAATAGGAGAGAAATGTTGCCAAGGCCAAATGCGATATTCACTTTGATGCTGGCACAGGCCAGACGGGCAATGCCCAAGTGCTCACAGTAGCTATGAGGGATGATATGGTGCCCACAGAAGGGCAGCCTAAGGAGGAGAAACACTAGTGGAAGCACCATGTATAGGCTCCTCAGGATAGCAACGCCTGCAGTGATGCTGATGATTTTGCTGGTGAGGATCATGGTGTACCGAAGGGGTTTGCAAATGGCAATGTAGCGGTCAAAAGCCATAGCTACAAGCACAATGCTTTCCATGGCAGTGAAGAAGTGGATGAAGAACATCTGGGAAAGGCAACATCCAAAAGATATATCCCTGAGGCTAAATCAGAAGATGCCCAGCATTTTGGGGATGGTGGTTGTGGAAAGGCCCAGGTCGATGGAGTCCAACATGGCCAGGAAATAGTACATGGGCTCATGGAGACTGTTCTCAGTCTGGATCACAAAGAGAACAACAGCATTCCCCAGGAGCGCAACAAGATACACAAATAAAAAGGGGAACCCAATCCAGATGTGCACGTCTTCTAGCCCTGGGATGCCCACTAGGATGAATGAAGAAGGATGGAACTGGGTGTCATTAGGCATTGGCATTCTTCCTGCCAAAATTAGAAGTTTTATGTGCCAGAGATAGTTACTGACTTCTCATTAGTAATTCTTGCTCCATTTTTCCCTTCATCCAGATTCCTGGTAAAATGAGAAATAACATTATAATCTTCCTTTGTTCCCATTCAGAAAACAGTTAAAATAGTCTCCTTAAGTTCTGCTAGTCTTACCTAAGCTTCAAAAGGTACCAGGGATAGAATCAGCCTTCGTCTGGTGTTTTCTCTTCTTGGAAAGATTGGACATGAAGAAAGGAGTGGAGACAAAGGTATGTCTTCCAGATTTAAATTCATAATCAGGAGTGTAACCAGAAATAAATGTGGAAAATAAATGTCTAGAATCTGTGTATCTAGTAACTTTGAAGTCATTTTTGCTAATGTGAATGGTGATATCTTGGACATTTACATTCACCTCTTTGGGTACCTGATAACCTTGTAATGTGATGTGTTTAACACTTTGTGTGTGTGTGCATGTGCGTGTATTTTGAGTGTGTGTAACTGAATACTAGATAGTCTGATTCTAAGTGCAAAGATACCTAAATCTTTGTTTATTCATATGCGTGAGAAGGGTCTACCACATAAATGTTCTCAATTTTTAAAAAGCTCATTAAATTAATATGTAGGAAGAGGCAGGACAGCAATTAATTTCAAAGTCAGGGTTCAGGAAAAAAACAAGGCAAAAAAAGCAAATTTATCAATTAGATATGAAAAATAAAGACAAGGAGAGTGAGATGTTTGACAAAGAATATTTTAAAGTTATGAAGGGACATGGGTTGAGAAATTAGTTTACTCTGTACAAGCCTAGGTTTTAGATGCCCCATAAGGAAACATCTCTAGGAGAGAAACTGTCCAGGGATGGTCCAGCTAAGGAGGAGGGAAGTACTACATTTTCTGAGCTAGACAATTTTTAAATATTATCTTAGCCTCACATGATGGGGAGAAGGCAGAAGCACTTTAGATACTCTACAGTTTAGTTCTTACTAAGATTATTTCCTGGGTCTACTGGTACAGTGGTTAAGAGCTAAGACTGCTAACCAAAAGGTTGGCAGTTCCAATTCACCAGCCACTCCTTGGAAGACCTATGGGGCAGTTCTACTCTGTCCTATACAGTGGCTATGAATTGAAATTGGTTTGTTGGCAATGGATTTTGGAATGGTATTTATGAATGTCTTTCCTTCAGTAACCCAGAAAAAAGTATTGTTAAGTGATTTTATTTTACAGCAGTCATCTGAGCTATAGAAATTTCTGAATTTGTTTAGAGTGAATTTATTTACTTTTTTTTTTTATTACTGGGCAATTTGGGGTAAAACCAATTCTACAGAAAAGTTAGAAGTGATTGAATGTGATCTTTGCAATTGTTCAAAAGCTTTAAATTTAGGAACACTTGCATGTCTCAACAGACTTAGGCGGCACCCATCAGAGACAAATGTATGTGAAGGTGAGTATACTCTACCTTAAAATCAAGGCAAGTGCCTGGCAAACAACTGTACTCATTTTTGCACTTGGGAGGGTAACAAAAATGAAAGATAATTTGGGACATCCTCTCAGAATGGATAAAAATATATACATATTCATACACATTTATATAACCTATTGGCATCCACTTGATTCTGACTCATAGCCACACTGTAGAACAGAGTAGAACTTCCTCACAGGGTTTCCAAAGAGCAGCTGGTAGATTGGAACCGCTGATCTTTTGGTTAGCAGCTGAGCTCTGAACCACTATACCACCAGGGCTTCATAATTTGGGTTAAATTCTATAGATCTTTTTGATTAGTGGAGAATACACAAGGGATGTGGAGGTTTCCCTTTCACAATTCATTTTATCGAATATTTAAGAGAAACCCTGGTGGCAGAGTAGTTAAGTGCTACGGCTGCTAACCAAAGGATCGGCAGTTCGAATCCTCCAGGCGCTCCTTGGAAACTCTATGGGGCAGTTCTACTCTGTCTATAGGGTCGCTATGAGTTGGAATTGACTTGACGGCACTGGGTTTGGGTTTTTTTTTTTTTTTGGTTTCTATGTAAGAAGTCCCTAGGTAGTGCAAACAACTAAGTGGTTGGTTACTAACCAAAAGGTTGGTTGTCCAAACCCACCCAGAGGCAGCTTGGAAGAAAGGCCTGGCAATCTGCTTATGAAAGGTCACAGCCTCAAAAACCCTATGGAACAGGGTTCTATTGTGCACACGTGGGTTTTCTAGGAGTCAGAATCCACTCAACAGCTACTGGTTTGGTTGTTCATGTGACAGCCGTGATTAGGCAATCTGAATACAAATTTGCCTAAGACCTGTCCTATCCTCAAGAAGACCACTGTGTCGTGAGGGAGATGAAGTTGCAAAGAAGAAATTTGAATACTACCTTGCATGAAATTATGTAAGGGTAGAGATGGGTCAAGATAAATTCCATGGAGGAAGTTAGACAAGCAATTATTTAGAAAAAGAAGAAAAGGAATTTTATTCCAGGTGGAGAGAGGAATAAGGAAAAAGTGAGAAAAGGAACCACAGTGGGCAGCCGGGACAGAATTCTGGAACTGTTGTCCATTCTATGACCTTTTCCAGTGTCTGTAGGTTCATGAACAGATTCATAAGTGTCTGGTATTTCAGTCACTCTTAGAGGCTGCATACAGCATAAACTCAGAAAAAGAACACATGTCTGCATCACAAGAAAATCAATTTCTCCCACTTATCCTTGAGAATTTACCAGGAGGGTTTTCAAAAGTGGGATTTTCCTCCTCTCTAGAACAACATAATTTCCGAGTCCATACACACTGCTCAAAGCAACCAGCCACTCAGTCATTCTGTATGTCTGTACCATTACCACCATCAGTTGTCATCAAGTCAATTCTGACTTACCAAAACCCCATGTGTATCAAAGTAGAGCTGTGCTCCATAAGGTTTTTAATAGTTGGATTTTTCAGAAATGGATTGCCAGGCCTTTCTTCTGAGGTGCCTCTGGGTGGACTTGAAGCTCCAATGTTTCGGGTTAGCAGCCGAGTTCATTAACCATTTGCACCACCCAGGGACTTGTATATGTATCCCGTTGCCTTCCAGTCAATTCTGACTCATAGCAACCCTATAGGACAGATTAGAACTGTCCCACAGTGTTTCCAAGGCTGTAGAATTTTCCAGAAACAAATTGTGTATATTTCTCCTGTGAGATAGATCCTCTGTCTTTAGTTATCAGCCCAGTGATTAATCATATATTACCAAGGGTAGTCTAAATATGTGTTTAAAAAAACCAAACCCAGTGTCATCAAGTGGATTCCAAATCACAGCTACTCTATAGTAGGACTGCCCCACAGGGTTTCCAAGACTGTAATCTTTACAGACACAGACTGCCACATTTTTCTCCCACAGAGCGGCTGATGGGTTAGAACCCATGATCTATGGTTAGCAGACAAGCACTTATTGCAACATGTATTCATATGTCCTCCAACATGTGCTGGATTTGGAGATATGACTGAGTCCCAGCTCCTTCCAGCCCATAAATAAGCCCTAAACAGACATATTCAGCAGCTATTTTCTCAAATTGGCATTCTCTGTCTCTACTTAAGTCTAACCACTTCAACAGAACATACATACACACCTCATCCCATATCCTGTATCTGATGAAGGTAAGGAGAAAATATAATATGCCCCTTCTCATCTCACCTCTGCCTAATCCCCAGTCCCATGGCCAGTCTGTTATTCTCACTTCCTTTGTTAGCTGCTTCATCACCCTAGTCCTGGGTCCTATTTTTACAAAAACCTATCCCTCCAGGCCATTTTCCATGATTCATTTATTGACAAATTTATTCATTTAAACACATATTTATTGATCATCTTTACTGTACCTGGTACAGTTCTAGAAAATTGGAGAAGGCAGTCATTTTGCTATTCACATTTACAAGGTTTAGAAATATGTATACAGGTTTAGAAAAGTATCTTAACTGATTGATAGAGGATCAGTTGGTTCATCTCCTTCCTCTCTCTTCATACTTTGAATTGTCCTCTCTTTTTCTTCATACTAGCTTGTCATAAGCCCTTTCCCAATCACTCCTGCTGTTTTCCACAGCTTACCCTCAATATGACTTACGTCGATCTCTAAACCTCTGGAAAGCAGTGCTTTGAAAACATGGCTTAGCTTCTGTCTCCAGCACACCATTTAATATGCTGAAGAGAATGTATTTATACTTTTGCTAAAGCCTTACTTCCCCTGGGGTGGGAGACAATAATGTCTTTGAGACCTTGACATAGTTTCATTAATTGGCACTGGAGAATTCTCTTTAGAAATCTCTCTCTCTACATTGAGACTACCGGGCAAGAATATTTTATTGATTATTTTGTACACATAATCCATTCCTTTATCAACACTAATAGAATTTTATGATTTCTCTTTTCCAAGTGAAATTTCAAAATTTCTGGTGAACACCTCATGTATTGGCTTTGATCCTAACCTATCCCATCTTCTTCATTACCTTTATCCAAGCAATGTCCCTCTCTTTCCCCCCACCCCCACAATCTCTCTCTTTCTCCCTCTTTCCCTCCCTCTCTCACTTTCAGTCCCATATCTTAAAGTATTTATCTACTTTTATAGACCATTACAGACCCTTTTCTTAATCCTTGCAAATATGTAGGACATTCAAGTTTACAATTTAAACAGAATCTCTAATACAGTTATTCAGTGGACTCAATCTCCACTCATGTATTTACCCCTTTCACTTAATCTGCACATTATCCAGTCCAAACTTCTTAAGATGGTTTGCTTGCCCTTGAAGTAGTCTTCAAAGATATTTCTTGCCACTTACTTCATCACTTATTCCACTCCAGGGACATGATATTTGGGGTTCTTTCTCAAATATTTTAAACTCATTCTTGTCCCAGGGATTATGTTTTTGCCAGTCACACACCTAGAACACAATTGTCCAATTCATGCTAAAGCCTTGCTCCCTCACTTTATTCAGGTCCTCCTCAAATTCCTCTGCTGCAAAGAAACCTTCCCTGACCTCTCCATTTAAAATGGCCATCCTCCCAACTCTCTTCCCTTAGCCAGCTTTATTTTGCTTCATAACATTCCCACCTACCTAAAATTATATCTGTATTCATTTCTTTTTTCTCTCGTTTCTATGTGCATATTAGGTGCATGGGAGCAGGGACTGTGACTACCTTTTTCAAGGTTGTATTCCCAGTTGTTAGAACAGTCTGAAAAATAACAATTGCATGATTAATATTTCTTTAATGAATAAATAATAAAATTAATCCAGAGGGAGGGATCTAACCACAACAGAAAATATTTCTTACCACCTGCTCTCTCCTCAATACCTATTTATGGGCAATATGTTTTCATAACTCAATGCACACTGACTCTTTAAAGAAATTTTTTTCACTTTTTCCTGGACATCACAATATTAATCACTATCCCCTTCTTAACATGGTGTCCTCATCAGGTTTATGTGAAAGAAAAGTTTACTTATACCTCACTGGTGAGAGTTCAAGTATAAGGTATTCAGAAAGTATTTGTCCCAAAAATCTTGCGTGATACAGCCACAGCTATTCATATATTAAAAAAAAAAAAATAGTATACCTTTCAGTGCAAACATTAGGATAGAAAAAATGATGAAAATAAGTTATCTAAGTAGCCGTTCTAGTTAATAGGAAAAAACAGTAAACTAAAACACAAAAGGTAGTAAGAATAACAAAGAGAATCAAATTGCTTAATGAAGTAAAGAGCAAACGTAATAGAAATACTCAACGAGACACAATACCAGGTTCCAGAAAAACTTTTTAAAACTTAGCAATATCAATCCTGAAGAGATGAATAATTAATGCTATCATACATTAAAAAATAGTAAGTTTCTACAAATCACTGATTTTAAGTGTATTTGCAATTTGACATAAAACAACTAATTTTTAGGGAAGTGAGCTCAACCAAATGACACAGGAAGAAACAGAAAACCTGTGTAGGACCAATGCCCCTAAAACAGCTACAGCAAGCATCATGGCTGCTAATTCTTTGAAATATTCTCTCTGAAGAGGAGAAACAAGATACAGACAGTAATTACAACCATTTGCACTCTTAATTTTACTAGACATCATAGCTCTTTTTAAAGATGAGGAATAAATCAAAAAGTAAGAGGAATAAAGATTTGAAAGGAAGAAATAATACTGTCATTTTTCACATAGGAGGTAATTAATATATATAATCAGCAGAGAAATTATTAGAATTTGTAAGGTCCCTAGATATAAAGTCAAAATACAAGAATCCATTGAATTTCTATGTAGAAATAAAAAATTAGAATATAAACATTTTCAAATGATACAATTTAGAATAAAGAGAAAAACATCAAATATCTAAAGGAAATATGCAAGAGCTCCAAGTAACATCAAAACTCTACTACACTGCATTTTTTCTTTGCCTTTAAAAAATGTGTATGTGTATATATATATATTTTTCTTTTTAAATAATAGCCTCGTTTTTTAGAACAGTTTTGGTTTACAGAAAAACCGAGGAGAAAGTATAGAGAGTTCCTGTATACCCTTTCTCCCACTACAGTTTCCCCTGTACATCTTGGGTCAGTGTGGTTAATTTTATAAATAGATGAACCAGTGCCGATAAATTCTTATTAACTAAAGTCTATAGTTTACATTAGTGTTCACTCTGTTGTCCAGTCCTATGGATTTTGACAGGTGCATAATCATACAGAACAGTTTCGCTGTCTTAAAATCCCTTGTGCTCCACCTATTCGTTTTTCCTCCCTCCCCCAGAACCCCCTGGAAACCACTGATCTTTTTACTCTCTGTATATTTTTGCCTTTTCCAAGATGTCATATAGTTGGAATCATAACAGTATGTAGCCTTCTCAACTGGCTTCTTTCACTTAGCAATAAAGGTCTTCATCTGTTTTGGTGCTTGATGTCTCATCTCTTATTTATCACTGAATGGTATTCCATTGAATGGGTGTACCACAGTGTGTTTATTCATTTACCTATTGAAGGGCATCTTAGTTGCTTCCAATTTTTGGCAATTACGAATAAAGCTTGCATATACATTCATGAACCAACTTTTTCAACTTGTTGGGGGTAAATACCTAGTAGCACAATTGTTGCATGTATGGTAAGCCTATGTTTAGCTTTGTAAGAAATTGCCAGGCTGCCTTCCAAGTGGCTGTACCATTTTGCAATCTCACCAACAATGAATGAGACTTCCTATTCCTCCACATCCTCACCAGCATTTGGTGTTATCAGCATTTTGGATTTTAGCCATTAGTTGGAATCGACTCAATGGCAATGGGTTTGGATTTTTGTTATTGCTGTTATTTTGGTAATAGGTGTGTAGTGGTATCTCATCGTTGTTTTAATTCACAATCCCCAAGGACTTATGGGAAACCCTGGTGGAGTAGTAGTTAAGAGCTATGGCTGCTAGCCAAAAGGTTGGCAGTTCCAATCCACCAGGAACTCCTTGGAAACTCTATGGGGCTGTTCTACTCTTTCCTATAGGGTCCCTATGAGTTGGAATCATCTCTACGGCAATGGGTTTGTTTTTTTCTTGTTTGTTTGTTCTTGGTTTAAGGACTTATGATGTTGAGCGTCTTTTGATATGTTTATTTACCATCTATACACCTTCTTTTAACATGTTTATTTACCCTCTATAGATCTGCCTATTCAGATCTTTTGCCCACTTTTTAATTGTTTAAGAGCTCATACATACGTATTTTTTTCTTGTTCTTTTTTTGGATACGAGTCCTTTATCAGATATGTGTCTTGCAAATATTTTCTCTCAGTCTGTGATTTGTTTTTTCACTCTCTTAACGTGTCTTTTACAGAACAGAAGGTTTTAATCTTAATGAAGTACAACTGATCAATTTTTTTATTCTTCTCATGAATTGTGCTTTAGGGTTGTATCTTAAAAGTTATCATCAAACCAAGATCACTCAGATTTTGTCCTATGTTCTAGAAGTTGCATAGTTTTGCATTTTACGTTTACATCATAATCCATTTTGAATTAATTTTTGTGAGAGGTATAAAAGTCAGTGTCTACATTTAGTTTTCGTGCATGTTGATGTCCAGTTTTTTCAAAACCATTTGTTGAAAAGACTATCCTTGCTCCATTGGATTATCTTTGCTCCCTTTTCAAATATCAGGTGATTTATTAATCCTTTTTAAAGGAGACTTAATGAAATAAAGATTTTCCTTATTTAGGGATTTGAAAGCTAAACATAGTATGAAGGTTAATTATATCAATAGGTTCAAACAAACCCTATCAAAATATCAGCAAGCTGTGTGCATGTGTGTGTATATGCACTATGTATGCCCTGTCGAGCTGACTCTATAATTCGTACTTAGAAAATCAAAGAACTAAGAAGATCCAGTAAAGATAATATTGAAAAAGAAAAGAAAGATTGTAGGATTTACATGACCATATGTCAACACATATTGTAAAGGTACACAATTTCTAATTGTATAGTATTGCTGAGTAGACAAATAATATAAATGACTAGAGAATCAAGGAACAGACCTTTTCATAAAAGGTCAGTTGACTTATTATGAAAGTGCCACAGGAGTGCATTTGCATAAGGAAGCTCTTTCCAATAAATGCTGGGATAATTTAACATTTAAATCATGACTTCTACTGTCCACCTTATCCAAAATATCTATTACAGATATATTGTATATGTATATTGGAAATAGGCACAGATTTCTTAAACGGGATGAAAAAGCAATTAACCAAAAAATAAATAAATGTTAAAATAACACACTGCTGTTCATGAAAAGACAGCACAAAGAGAGTAAAGTTTATAGTGGGGGAATACATACATATTGTGTGTGTGTATCCATACATCTATTCAAATAAACATATATATACAACTTTCAAATTCCTAAAAATCAATAGAAAAAACACAATATTGAATAAGCCCTTCAAAAGGAAAAAAAAGAACAGCCCCATTGCCAATAGGCATATGAAATGGTATTAAATTTCTTTGTTTATCAGGAAAATGCAAATTAAAACCATGAGCTACTATTACTACTACTATACACATACCCACACATGCACACACTCCAAGACTTTCCAAATTAAATAGAATAATAATACAAGTGTTGGTGAGAATATGAAGCAACTAGAACTGTCACACCTGCTGATGGCAGTATAAATTGAGATAAACAACTTGGAACACCATTTTACAGTATCTACCAAAGATGAGCTCATGCATAGTACATGACCTAATTTCCACTTTAGGGAATCTACTCAATTAGAAACTCATATATGTGTACACACACATAACAGCAAAGAAATTTAATATTTGGCTTAAATTTCCCTTTGTTACTAATAATGGAATTTGAAGAAATAATTTAACTTGTCTAAATATGAATATATATAGACATACATATATCTAAAAAGTGGGGAAAATAGTGTATACTTCATAGAACTACAGTGCTTGTAAAAATAGTGTCTTTTTTTAAGATAAATTATAAAATCAACACTAACCAGCCCAGGGGACGAGGACGAGAAGGCAGAAAGGCACAGAAAACTGGTAGTGGGGAACTGAAGGTAGAGAAGAGGATGGTGTTGACATGTCGTAGGGTTGGCAACCCTTGTCACAAAAAAGATGTGTATTAATTGTTAATGAGACGTTAGTTTGCTCTGTAAATATTCATCTAAAGTATAGTATAAAAAAGAAAAAAATCAACACTAATATTCTTGTTATTAAACTTAAAGACAAAAGTTTAAATTGATGGATAAATAATATTATTAGTCCCATTATTCCCCTTTGTCTTCCTACTTTTTAATACGTTCCAAAAAAAAAAAAAAAACCAAACCCGTTGCCATCTCATGGATTCTGACTCAGTGACCCCCATAGGAGAGAGCAGAACTGCCCCATAGAGTTTCCCAGGAGCACCTGGTGGATTTGAACTGCCGACCTTTTGGTTAGCAGCCACAGCTTATGCAGTAGATAATTCTACCTTTAATAATGGAAGAAATATGAGTTCTAAGATAGACCCTCCATTGCGTTGTCTGGTTAGCTCTCTTTCTTGAAGAAAATCCGGAGCACTCGCTTCCTAATCTGTTTAGTCCTGACCCCATAGATTACAGGGTTGAGGGCTGGGGGCACAACCACATACAAACTGGCTGAGAAGATGTGGATATATTGGGGAACATTGTGGCCAAAACGATGTGTTAAAAAAGAGAAAAATGCTGGCATAAAAAAGGCTAAGATAACAACAATATGCGAGCCACAGGTATTAAGAGCTTTAAGCCTGGCTTCCCAAGAAGACAAGTGGAAAACAGCATAGAGGATCCTGACATAGGACAGGACAATAAGAAGCACATCCAATATTAAGAGGGTAATGTTGCCTAGGCCAAACATAATGTTCATTTTGATGCTGGCACAGGCCAGATGGGCAATGCCCATGTGCTCACAGTAGCTATGAGGGATGATATGGTGCCCACAGAAGGGCAGCCTAAGGAGGAGAAACACTAGTGGAAGCACCATGTACAGGCTTCTCAGGATAGCAATGCCTGCAAAGATGCTGATGATTTTGCTGGTGAGGATCATGGTGTACCGAAGAGGTTTACAAATGGCAATGTAGCGGTCAAAGGCCATAGCTACAAGCACAATGCTTTCCATGGCAGTGAAGAAGTGGATGAAGAACATCTGGGAAAGGCAACATCCAAAAGATATATCCCTGAGGCTAAACCAGAAGATGCCCAGCATTTTGGGGATGGTGGCTGTGGAGAGGCCCAGGTCAATGGAGTCCAACATGGCCAGGAAATAGTACATGGGCTCATGGAGACTGTTCTCAGTCTGGATCACAAACAGAACAACAGCATTCCCCAGGAGCGCAACGAAATACACAAATAAAAATGGGAATCCAATCCAGATGTGCACATCTTCTAGCCCTGGGATCCCCACTAGGAGGAATGAAGACGGATAAAACTGGGTGTCATTAAGCACTGACATTCTTCCTGCCCAAATTAGATGTTCTGGCATGCCAGAGACAGTTCTTGGCTTCCAATTAGTGATTCTTGCTCCACTTCCTTCTTTTTTCCAGATTCCTTTTAAAATACAAAATAACATGGTCACGTTCCATCATTCCCATTCAAAAAGGAGTTAAAATACTCTTGTTATGCTAGCCCCACCTGATCATTACTCAGCACCAAGAATAGAGTCAGTCTCACTCTACTGCCACTTTCCCTACTAGCAAGATTGGGCATGAAGAGACCAGAGAAGAATATCTATCAGCCAGATGGAAATTTATAGTCAGGAGTGTAGCCAGAAATAAATGAGAAATAAAGATACAGAGTCTGTATTTTTGATATTTTTAAACACATTTTTGGTTAATAAGCATGATAATTTCTTGGGTATTTATAATGCCAACGATCCCTCTATCTGAGAATGTAAAATCCTAAAAATTTAATGTGTTTAACACTTTCTGTGTGTGTGTTTATTGTGTGTGTGTTATTGAATACTAGATGGTCTGCCACATAAATGTTCTCAATTTTAAAAGTTCCATAAATAAAGGATTTCAGTAAGAGAAGGCAAGACAACAACTAATTTCGATGTTGTGTTTCAGACATTAAACAATTTAGGTCTCATCATAACTGGTTTTTGAAAAAAAATCATATCCATTAGATATGAAAAATGGATAAAGACAAGGAAAGTGAGATGCTTGACAAAGAGTATTTTGCTGTTATGATGAAATATATGTTGGGAGATTATTTTAATCCAGATAAGTCTATGTCTTAGACACGCCACAGGAAACACATCTAGTAAAGATAGAGTCCAAAGAAGGACAAGCTACAGAGGGAGGGGTTAAATTTTCTGAGCTAATTTTTAAATAGTATGTTAGCCTTGTATGATGAGAGGAGGAAGCACTTTAGATACCCTACAATTTACTTTCTACAAAGACTCTATCCCAGATCTTAGTGTCTTTATGGATGCTCCCTCTTTAGCAACACAGAAAGAACTATTAAGTGATTTTGTTTTACAACACTTATCCAGACTCTATGGAAATTCTGAATTTACAGTAAATTAGAAACAAACTTGGGAGAAATCATTACTGGAAAACTTTGTGGGTAAAACTAGTTTTACAGAAAATACAAAAGAGGTCAAATGTGATGTGTGCAGCTGCACAGAGAGTTTGATTCAAATTTAATGGAATGCTTGGAGGTTGGAGTAAGTCAGAGTTGAGAGGTAACCATAAGAGATAAACGAAGATTAGTACACACTGCTTTAAATCCACGACAAGTGCCTGGCCAAAAAAAAAAAAAAAAAACTGAGCTGATTTGAAGCATATGAAAAAATAGAAGAAATGATAGATAATTTGGGAAATTTTCTCAGGGAGGATATATACATAGGACTTAGAATATATACATGAGCTCTGGTGGTGCAGAGGCTAAAGCACTTGGCTGTTAACCAAAAGGTGGGCTGTTCGAACCCACCAGCTGCTTCGGGGGAAAAAGACGTGGCTGTATGCTTCCGTAAAGATTACAGCCTTGGAAACATGATGGGGCAGATCTACTCTATCCTATAGTGTTGCTATGACTAGGAATGTATTGGACTATTTGAGGTCAAGGGGTTTTCTTTGGATATATATATAAACTTCGGTTACTGGATTGTTACTGGGGCTTAGAAGGGAATAGCTGAAGTTTTTAGTGCTTTTTTAATTGTAAAAATACAGAGAACACATTTGCCAATTCAACATTTTTTGTGCTTACAATTCATTAAAACCAGTTACATCAATCATGTTGCTTAATCAACTGCCAGAGATAAGGGTACAATTCTCCTATTTCTCTTTAGTAGAAAATACAATGAAAGTGGAGGGGTATCTGTCGTAATGGTTTCCATCAAATGTTAATGAACTCTTCTATGTGCCAGCCTTGATGGGCAAAGGATACAAATTTGAATAAGATCCACCATGTACCCTCTAGAGGATTACTTGTAGTGAAGAAGATGATATTCCAAAGCTGAAATTTGAAAACTGGATTTCAAGCATTATGGTCAGAGTATGCATAGAACGTTATAGAGTTGGGTTAATAAAAATTACATGGAAGAGGTTAGGCTTATACTAAGACTTTTTTAAACTATGAAAAACAAGAAAAGAAATTTCATGCCACTTGGAGAGAATAGCAAGGAAAAGAAAGCAAAATGACCAGTAAGAATATAAAAAAGGAATTTGTTGTCATTTCTATGATCTTGTCCAAAGATTCAGTAGATTAATGACCAAACTCTTAAGGGCTCAAGGCCTAATCAGCCATAAGGGCCACATACAGCAGAAACTCAGGGGGAAAAAAAAAAAGTATATATATATATATATCCCAAAAAACTCAAGTACTCACTTAACCCTGTGGAATTTCCAGGAAGGTTCTCAAAACTGATGCTTTCCTTCTCTCTGTGAAAACACTATTTCAAAAGTCAATAATCTTTGCTCTTGCTTAATCATTACATAAATGTATACTGATATCTTATTTCAAAATATATCCATATACCATCCCATCTGTGCTGGGTTTGCCAATAAGACTGTCCTAGCTCCTCCCAGCCCCCCTAAAAAATAAATAAATAGATGATTAAAAAAAAAAAAAAACCCGAGGGCTTTTGGGGAAAACAAGACTAGAACATAACTCTGAAACACTTTGTCAGGAGGGATCAGTCCCTGGAGAAGGACATGATGCTTGGCAGAGTACAGGGTCAGCGGAAAAGAGGAAGACCCTCAATGAGGGGGATTGACACAGTGGCTGCAACAATGAGCTCAAGCATAACAACGATCATAAGGATTGCTCAGGACTGGGCAGTGTGTTTCATTCTGTTGTGCATAGGGTCGTTATGAGTCGGAACTGACTCAGTGGCACCTAACAACAACAACATATATGTATAAATCACATCTATACCTGGTACAATTCTAGAAATTAGGGAAACAATAGCCAAACATACAGGATATAGAGGTACCTCTCCATCATCAGTTCACTGTCCCTATGGCTGTGTGTGTGAAACTTTGCAGAGGTATAAAACCCACCACCCACTGCCAGAGGTATATGCATATATAAAAAAACAAGAGTAGACTTGAGGGGTTATCATTAAAAGAATGTGCTTTCTTCATCGTTTTTTTCATATTTTCACTCATCTAATCCTCCATTTCTCCATGCTAGCTTGGCATAAACCCTTTCCTCATCTCTCTTACTATTTTTCACAGCCCAACCATAAGATGACTTACCTTGATCACCAAATTTCTAAGAGCAGAACTTTGAACAAAACCCTTGACACCTTTCTGGGGCACCCAATTTCCAATGCTTAAGAGAAGTACCTATATACATTGTTATTGCAGCCCTAGTTCCCTTGGGATGGGAACTATAGTATCTTTGAGAACTGGACATTTAATTATAGGCACTGGAGAATTCTCTTTGCAATCTCCTTCTCCCTACATTAAGCCTGTTGGTGTTGTTGTCACATGCCTTTGAGTAGATTCTGACTACTAATGACCCTATAGGACAGAGTAGAAATGCCCCAAAAGTTTTCCTAGGCTGTAATCGTTATGGGAACAGATCTCCAGGTCTTTTTCCTCACAGACCCACTGCTGTGTTCGAATAGCTTTCAATTAACAGTCGAGGGCTTTAACCATTGCACTGTGGTCCTAATACTAAGGCTTGTTGTTGTCGTTAGGTGCTGTGGAGTTGGTTCTGATTTATAACAGCCTTCTGTACAATAGAAGGAAACACTGCCTGGTGCTTCACCATCCTCACGATCATTGATATGTTTGAGCTCATTGTTGCAGCCATTGTGTCTTTCTACCTAGTTGAAAGTCTTCCTCCTTTTCCCTGACCCTCTAATTTACCTAGCTAAGACTAATTTTTTTTTTCTAAGACTAAAAGGCAAAATTTTTCATTACTTCTTTACTTTTACCAAATAATCCATTCCTTTACCAACACTGATAGAATTTGTGATATGATTTCTCCTTTCAAGATTAAATTTTAAAGTTCTTGCTTTTTGGCCCTGGCTCTATCATATCCTCATTACCTTATCCATTACTTCTCTCTCTCTCATTTATCTGGAAACTCTTTTCCCTAATCATAATAAAATATTCAAGTTGCCTCGACTAAACCAAAAGCAAAGAAGTTTCCAGAATAAACTGAATGCTTTGAAGGCCAGCTTGATATAAGAACTATATCCAAAATCAACTATATTTCTTTACGGCAAAAATAAACAAGAAAAACTCTTTAAATTATAAAATCTAAAATAACACAAAATATCACTTACTTTGGGCTAAATCTAGCAAACAATTTGCAATATTTCTATAATAAAATTATAAAAATTATTGAGCATAATTTTTTAAAAATAAATGCTTAAGACATACACTATGTACATGGTTTGCAAAAACAGGTAATTTTTTAAATTATCCTCTATACTGAGCTATGTATTCAATGTACTAAATATTCTTGAGGGCTTGTTTGTCCATTTGTTTTCAAACTGTAATATATATTAAAAAGCAGTAGGTCTCATGGTCTCGGGGAACATCCATCTCAATTGGCATAACATAGTTCATAAAGAAAATGTTCTACATTCTACTTTGGTGAGTAGTATCTGGGGTCTCAAAAGCCTGTGAGCAGCCATCTAAGATACTCCACTGGTCTTGCCCCTTTGGGAGCAAGGGAGAAAGAAGAAAACTAAAGATAAAAGGGAAAGATTAGCCCAAAGGACTAATGGACCATGTCTACCACGTCCTCCACCAGACTGAGTACACTGGAACTGGATGGTGCCCAGCTACCACCTGTGACTGCTCTGATGGGGATCACAATAGAGGGTCATGGACAGAGCTGAAAAAAAACATAGAACAAAAATCTTGCTCACAAAAAAAAGATCAGAGAAACCCCGAGAGTATGGCCCCTGGACACCCTTTTAACTCAATAATGAAGTCACTCCCAAAGTTCACCCTTCAGCCAAAGATTAGACAGGCCCATAAAACAAAATGAGACTAAAGGGGCACACCAGCCCAGGGGCAAGGACTAGAAGGCTGGAGGGGAAAGGAAAGCTGGTAACAGGGAACCCAAGGTCAAGAAGGGAGAGTGTTGACATGTCATGGGTTTGTTACACAACGTCATAAAACAATGTGTGTACTAACTGTTTAATGAGAAACTAGTTTGTTCTGTAAACTTTCATCTAAAGTACAATTAAAAAAAGAATTGAAACAAACAAAAAGTAATAGGTCACAAATTACCAGACAATCTTGACGAATTTAGCTTCATTAATTAAAATTGTTGGATATTGGTTCAAGAATAGGTAAATGGGCAGCACAATAGTCTAGAAACAGAACCACATATACATGAATGCATGATTTATCACAAAGATAGCACTGAAGAACAGTGAAGAAGGAATAGACTTTTAGACAAATGGGAAGAGTCAATTTAATAGCCAATATGAATCAATTGAATATTTAAACATAATAAAATTTGACCTCACTTCCTTCCATAAAGAAAATTTAATTCAAAATGGAATGTTGATAAAAAGATGAAATATATAGAAATAAAGTTTCTAGAATAAACCATAGAAGAATGTCTTTATGATCTCAGTGTAGGTGAATATTTCCTAATAGGTGTACAAGTTGTAAAAACGACCTTAAATTCTTGCTTCCCTGAGGAGTGCCCTTTCAATATGATGTTTAATATCCTCTCATCAAGAGATGGAGCCATTTTTCCTGCCTCTTTAGTTTGGTTGGGTATGTGATGTGTCCTTTGGTATTAGTAAACACAGTGTAACTAGAACATTCTGGATAAGATCGTGAGGGAAGAAGGCCTGTTGGCTTTGGACTATACTGTCAGAGATTAGCACCCTCTTCCACACCCCTGGAAAACTTCCCTCCAAAATGGTGGTGGTTGAACAACTTGATGAACGTAATTCATGTCATCGAACTGTAAATGTGAAGACAGTTGAAGAGTCAAATGCTTTGTTACATTTATATTTACATCAATAAAAAAAATGTTTCCAGAAGACACAGTAGAAGAATTTTGAATAGCAGAAGTATAGAATATAGGATCAGATTAGAGAACATAATGACAGCCTAGCAGAAATGCAGTTTTCATGTCCCAAAATAATGTAATTTGGCAATGCCTGAGCACCTCCTACATTCAAGTCATTTTGCTTGGTGAGAATCAAAGGATAGAACTGAGTTAAACTTCATTATAATATCAGTCTATTAAAAGAATGGGAATGTATATGACAACTATTCCTAAAAAGATATGCATATAACCAGTTGTTGTCAATTCCAACTCATGGTGGCCCATGTGTTGCAGACTATAATAGAGCTCCATAGGGTATTCAAGGCAGTGACCTTTCAGAACAGATTAGCAGGCCTTTCTTCTGAGATGCCTCCAGGTGGGTTCGAATAGCCAACCTTTTATTTAGTGGTTAGGCACTTAACCATTTGTGCCATGCAAGACTTCTTCTCTGTATGTATATACACTGTTTCCATTTTTTTGGTTGTGTGTGTGTGTGTGTGTGTGTATATATACATACATACATACATATATATATATATATATATATATATATATATATATATATATATACACCCATGTTTGTCAAGTTGACTTCAACTCATAGCGACTTTATAGGACAGAGTAGAACTGCCCCATAGGGTTTCCAGGTAGTGGCTGGTGGACTCAAACTGCTGATCTTTTAATTTGTAGCCCAGCTCTTAACCACTGTGCCCACAGGGATCTCTTTTCTATATGTACATATACACATGTGTATACGTACACACACACATGCACACTGATGTCCTATGTCCTAGCATTCACAACTTGTCTGTTAGATTAATGCAGAGCCTACTCCCTTGTCTCCAGTCTGTTCCTCATGGTACTCATCCTCCCCATTATCCTCAAATTTATGTTCCCAAATCAAGTCTGATTCTATGCAATCTCTGCTTAAAAATCTTTCCAGAGACTCCCATTTTCTGCATCGTATACTGTATGTAGGCATTATATGATAAAAATACAAACACCAAAATAATCGAAGTCCTTCACTTATTGCCCAATCAACTTTTTAACCTTTACTTGCACTTCATGACTCCTCAATCCATATCCTGGTCTTTGGTCACCAAGTGACCTCCATAAAAGTTATCACCTCTCATTTCGATTTGCCTTCAACTCTTCCCTCAATTACTGCTTTCTCCACGATAATTTTCCATGTGAACCAACCAGGTGTGATCTCTCTGTCCTTTGTATCTTCATAAGAGTTGTTACCACTATTTTAACATTATAACAGTGTATGTGTGAATACAGACATATATATATATATACACGCATATGAATATACACACACATACACACACACACACACACATATATATATATATGGAAACCCTGATGGCTTAGTGGTTAAGTGCTATGGCTGCTAACCAAGAGGTCGGCAGTTCGAATCCACCAGACTCTCCTTGGAAACTCTATCAGGCAGTTCTACTCTGTCTTACAGGGTCACTATGAGTCGGAATCGACTCAACGGCAGTGGGTTTGGTTTGGATATATATATATATAATACAAAACACAAAACAGAAAGATTTGCTAATGACAGTTTCTTAAGTCACACCATGAAGACTTCATGCCATAAATTTAATGCTTTAATGGCTCTTGAGGAAGACGCAATCAATATCATCCCCCATCCAGGCTTCAACTCCCTAAAGGATAGTCCCCTTGCTAGCAGCTAACCTTACACTTTCTCATGAGCTAAAGAGTTATATTTGGCATGGTGTTTCTCTGCAGCCATATTTATCCCCAGAGGATTCTGAAGACTAAGCTCAGGGATTCTGGGATATACCTAGACTTAGGAACACCATCACTGACTATAAAGGTTTTCTCCATGTGACTGGATAGACACTTGGAAGTGTTCCCCATCACCATTTTTAAGCATCTGCTCCCATGCTCATGATTCAGCTTCAGGTGAGAACAAGGAATAGAAGTATTACAGGGGTAAATCTCTCTCTCTCTGTCACACACACACACACACACATACAGGTTCACACACTCACACACACACGTGCATGTGTACACACATACTCACACAGCACACTGCTCACAACTAGACCATGACAAATACAGTCTCGTAGTAACATGAGTCTACTTGCTGTCACACAATAGTTTAGATTTTTTCTGGCCAGCAAATTAATTGTTGGCAGGGAACCAGTTCCTTTAACTGGACTTCCTGTGGTTCATCTGAAGGAAAAGAATGTTTGTTGCAGACCACTGTTGTATGTCTGTGTTTGGGGAGGGGAGTGGAGGTTTGACCAGTGTCAATATTCAAAGAAAATGATCTAGGTGTTATCCATGTGGTCTTCACTATTTTCTTCTTTCCTCTCCCTCACAACCTTAGTGAATTTAGAGATTGTCAATTGTGGCTTGGACCCTGAGTGCCCATATTGTTTTATGAAGACCTATCCAAGCCTTTTTATTGTAAGACCAATATACCTATTAGATCACACAGAACTCAGGGATTCTGGGTCATCCCTACATTTAGGAACACCATCTCTGGCTATAAAGTTATCTCCATGTGACCGCTCGAGCAGACTTGGGCGCCAGCAAATTGAAAGTTCTGACTCTGCTTCATGGCCCAATCATGAAAGTACCTGAATGGAGGATGTTATTTACTCCTACAATTGCCGCTGCAGCAGCATATTGACAGGGAACTGCCAGAAATTCAGGCAGGATTCAGAAGAGGACGTGGGACCAGGAACATCATTGCTGATGTCAGATGGATCCTGGCTGAAAGCAGAGAATACCAGAAGGATGTTTACCTGTGTTTTATTGACTATGCAAGGGCTTTCGACTTTGTGTATCATAACAAATTATGGATAATATTGTGAAGGATGGGAATTCCAGAACACTTAATTGTGCTCATGAGGGACCTTTACATAGATCAAGAGGTAGTTGCTCGGACAGAATAAGGGGATACTGAGTCAGGAAAGATGTGCATCAGAGTTGAATCCTTTCACCTTACCTATTCAATCTGTATGCTGAGCAAATAATCTGAGAAGCTAGATTGTATGAAGAAGAATGGAGCATCAGGATTGGAGGAAGACTCATTAACAACCTGCATTATGCAGATGACACAACCTTGCTTGCTGAAAGTGAAGAGTGCTTGAAGCACTTACTAACGAATATCAAAGACCACAGCCTTCAGTATGGATTGCACCTCAACATAAAGAAAACACAAATCCTCACAACTGGACCAATAAGCAACATCATGAGAAACAGAGAAAAGATTAAAGTTGTCAAGGATTTCATTTTACTTGGATCCACAATCCACACCCATGGAAGCAGCAGTGAAGAAATCAAAAGATGCGTTGCATTGGGCAAATCTGCTGCAACGGACCTCTTTACAGTGTTGAACAGCAAAGATGTCATCTTGAAGACTAAGGTGTGCCTGACCCAAGCCATGGTATGTTCAATAGCATCATATGCATGTGAAAGCTGGACCAAAAAAGAATTGATGCCTTTGAATTGTGCTGTTGGTAAAGAATATTGAATATACCAGCTACTGCCAAAAGAATGAACAAATCTGTCTTAAAAGAAGTACAGCCAGAATGCTCTTTAGAAGCAAGGATTGTGAGACTGGGTCTTACATACTTTGGACATGTTGTCGGGAAGGATCAAGGCCTGCGTTGCTGATGCCTATGCCTTTAATTGAAGAAGGTTCTTGCCTCTCACTGGTTAAGAATGAACAGGTAAGGCTCTGAGAATTTTTCCACACAAGCAAAGCTTTATTAAAAGAGGCTTGCAAGCAGAGACAAGGAGGGCCTAGGCAATGCTTACCCCCGTCTCCCAGAACAAAGAGCTTACATGGATTTTTAAAGGTTTTTGAGGGGGAAAAGGTTTATGTTTACTCATAAGTAAAGGCACGGTTTTCCAGAAAGTGGCTCTTGTGGGCAGGGATATGTTAAGTATGGTACTTGAGCAGCAGTTTTCTAGGATGGCTTCAAGATAGTTCCAGTCCTGGGATTCATAGCAGGACTTATTTTAGGGTGCTGGAGCTGAACAGTCTTTTGGTCCCAGAGTTCGATTCCGTGGATCTGACTGTAGCTCTCTGTTCCCCTGGTAGAAGGTCACATAGCGGTCAGAGGTGGATGTCCTGTTCATGTCCCTGGGACTGGTTCCATCCATTTGCTCCTGAAAAAAGAAAAAAATAGCTTTGAGGAAACCTGTGAGTGTTATGATTAGGTCTCCTTGACTCGTTCCAGGATGTGTTTGGTCTGTTGGTGATTGTCTGTCCCTTATCATCTATTTGCAACTCTGGTTACATACAAGGCTAGAGTCGACCTCAGGAGCCTCCAGATTCCCTGTCTTACCTGGAGAAGGACATCATGCTTGGTAAAGTACAGGGTCAGTGGAAAAGAGGAAGACCCTCAATGAGATGGATTGACACAGTGGCTGCAACAATGGGCTCAAGCAAAACAATGATTGTAAGGATGGTGCAGGACCATGCAGTGTTTCGTTCTGTTAGGCATGGGGTCGCTATGAGTTGGAACCAACTTGACAGCACCTAATGACAACAAGAATTGCTCTGGTCCCACCCAGCTTGAGAAACCTGTGAAGAAAGAAGGGAATAAATTGTTTCTTTTCAAACCAAGAAGCATTAGGTTATATACATGTTCTTAGGAATCTCGAGAAACATAGATCTGAGTGGCTGTGTGCTACTCCTTCACTCTGACTTCTTCTGTGCCATCCCTCCCTCTACACCTCCTTCTCCTTACTTGATGGTTCATTGAATATAAAGTGTGGACTCTTTGTAGTGAATTGATATTTCATCCTTTAGATAAATGAGTTTTAGCTATCTGCAGCTAAAATAAAAATAAAATATTGGAGAGCATTAATAATTTAAATAACTAGCTTTTATTGAGGCTATGCTATGAGCCAGTCTCTTTACATATTTTGGTTTCATTTATGTTTAAAACGAAACACGTTAGTTAGCATTTATTATCCTAATTTTACAAGAGAAGAAACTGTGCAGTCAGTTAAGGACGTTTTCCAAGATCTCCATCTAGTAAATGGCATCACAAAATTTCAAGCCTTGTCTTACTTCCAAGTCCACATAAACCACCTGTAATACATTGCCATTAGAGTAAACAGGAAAAACGGTCAGAGGGTAAAAACAAATCGCAAGCTCATAGAATTGAGAGATGTTGGGCGCTAAAGGGGGAGGATCTCTAGCTAAAAGATCTTATGGCATATAATGTATATATATAACTAAAGCTATTATCAATTTAGCTTTGGAAATGAACTTTCAGGCTGGGCTCTTTGTCAGTGTGAACATCTAGGAAAGGGTGGCCTTATTACTTTGCCTGCCAGGAGTGATCTTTGGGCTTATTAGTCACACAGGGTCTGCCATTGTCTATGGCACACAGCCGTGGAGAGACATTCTTGTCAAAAATCTGAGAGGGTGGAAGTCTCGTTGGTTTTGAACTCTACTGTAACAGATTGGTCCCTCTGACACTAGTCTGAATATTTTTCTTGATGTGGGAAAGTGTCACATTGAGAAAAAGCAGCACTGAAGAAAGGACTGACTCTAGACTGTAAATCTCATGATGTGTCATCCTACATAATTTCTGAGGAAACATCTCTTCAAGTCAAGACCCAGAAAGCACTGCCCTCTGATTTCCCAGCCTAGAAATTTTCCCCTTAGCACTGGCAAACTCGGTGCTCTGCTCTACACAGGGACAACTTTCTCTCCAGCTCCTCTAGAGAGATTCTGCTTTCCTTCTCATAGAAAACAGAATACTAACTCACTTGCCTTGGTATTTCTACTACTCAATCACTATCTGTAAATTTGCAGACCAACTTATATGTGCATCTAATGCATACTAAAAAATATTCTCTCTCTTTCGTATTCTCTCTCACTCTCTCTCTCCAAACACACACACAGATACAAACACACAACACTTGATTCAATTCAACAGCTGAATACCGAAGAACTAGAAGCAAACACTCATATGGCTGTGTTGGGAACATTAAAATCAATACCTCCTGGTTTTTTGCCCCTAGTAACACTGTTTTGTTGATAAAGATAAGGAAAATACATAATGAATATTATATAATAGTATACAATTCAGGTTACATTAGTTGCTACAGAGTTGTAGGGGTAAAAAGAGTTTTTATAAAAAAGTAATTTCATTTACAGGAATCTAAGATTCCTTAAAAACTTTTTACTTTCTGTATCACCAAAATTTGCTATATTTTTAATCTGCTCATAAACTATGTGCAAATTTAGGCTGGTATAATTTTGTATGTGATTATTTGTGTTAGAGATTGTGAGGAAGTTTAACTTGATTTGGCTGACAAGCTGAAGACAATCTATTGGAAGGACATCAGGCTCACAGAATGAACAGGAGGCTGGAGAAATGGGATTAGAAACTAAAGCAATTTCAGAAGATGGTTGTTGTTGTTATTGTTGTTGTTGTGTGCCTTTGACTCACTTATGACTCATAGCAACCCTATAGAACAGAGTAGAACTACGCACAGGGTTTCCAAGCAGTGGCTGGTAGATTTGAACTGCCAACGTTTTGGTTAGCCTGAACAATTAACCACTTTGCGACCAGGCTCCAACAGGAGATTAGTAAGCATCAAAAACAACATTGGTCTCAGAAAGAGTCTGCTCAGAATAACAGAATTAGAATAAGAAAATGACTAAAGGAGACCATCTGAGTGAATTTCCTTATCCACTTCACTGTCTAAACATTAGCGAGGCAAATGCCTAGATCTACATCATATCAAAACATAGACAATGGTATAAGGCAGCAGTGCTCATTTGGACTTAGTATTCTTTAATACTTCTACAAATTATTATAAAACTCAAAGAGCTTTAGTTCATTTGAACTATATCTATCAAAATATTTACCACATTGGAATGTAAAACTGAAAATTCAAAAACATTTTATGTATTATTTAAAAATAGCACTGATAAACCCATTATATAAACATAAATTACACTTTTTTCTTTTAAAGCAAATCTATTTTCAAAAATAGTGAGAAGAATGATATTGTTTTACATTTTTCAAATTGCCGTAAAGTCTGATTTAATAGAAGAGAGCTGGAATCTCTTTTTTACATCTGCATTTTGTCTATTATGATGTCACATTTCACATAGGCTCTGAAAATCTCCAGGGTGCGCTAATGACAGTATGATAGTAAAAAGGGAATATAATGTCTTATTATGAAATATAATGTCTTATTGTGAAAACAGCTTTGACCTTACAGACTCCTTGAAAGGGTTACCAAGACCGCACTTTGAGAACCACTGGGTAAGAAAATTTTCCAAAAGTACAAAGGGGTTATTTGCAAAAGGAATAAGAGAGTGCCGAAAAAAAAAGTAAACATCCACTTTTATATTCCTCTTGAATATTGCCAGTTCTTTCAAAGATATCAAATATTAAAATAAATAAAGCCTGGGGACAATATTTCCTATGATGGATCTTTAAAACAATAATGGGTGTTGAAGGCTTTGCTCAGTTATCTAAAAAAGAAGAAATCTCCAATGTTCGTAAGTTAACTATTTCTACCATTACCTCCAGCATGCTGATTAGAGGTCTTCCCATCCCTCCAGGACCTTGACAACAGAAAATATTAAAGTAAGTGAGATCCTTCCTTCATAACAGGATTTCAATGACATTTGCTAGGAGAATGCCTTCAATCAATGACACCCAGTTCCATCCTCCCTCCTTTCTCCTACTGGGAATACCAGGCCTGGAAGCTGTGCATATCTGGATTTCTTTGCCAGTCTGTATTGTGTACCTGGTCACCCTTCTGGGGAACATCACCATCCTCTTTGTGATCAAGACAGAACACAGTCTCCACCAGCCCATGTTCTACTTTCTGGCCATGTTGTCTATGATTGATCTGGGTCTGTCCACATCCACGATCCCCAAAATGCTGGGGATCCTCTGGTTCAATCTCCAGGAGATCAGCTTTGGGGGATGCCTTACTCAGATGTTCTTTATCCACATATTTACAGGCATGGAGACTGTTCTACTGGTGGTCATGGCCTATGACCGCTTTGTTGCCATCTGCAAACCTCTCCAGTACACCATGATCCTCACCAATAAAGCCATCACCATTCTAGGCTCCGTTGTTGTTGGAAGGAATTTAGTTCTTGTGACCCCATTTGTGTTTCTCATCCTGCGGCTGCCCTTCTGTGGGCATCACATCATCCCTCACACTTACTGTGAGCACATGGGTCTTGCCCGATTGGCCTGTGCTCCCATCAAGGTCAACATCATCTATGGGCTCATGGTGATTTCTAATATTATTGTGGATGTGATCCTGATTGCCTCTTCCTATGTGCTCATCCTCCGAGCCGTTTTTCGCCTTCCCTCTCAGGATGCCCGACTAAAGGCTCTCAATACCTGTGGTTCCCATGTTTGTGTCATGCTGTGCTTCTACACACCAGCATTTTTTTCTTTTATGACCCATCGTTTTGGTCAGAACATTCCCCGCTACATCCACATTCTTTTGGCTAATCTATATGTTGTTGTCCCACCTGCCCTTAACCCAGTCATCTATGGAGTCAGGACCAGGCAGATCCGGGGACAGGTTGTAAAGACATTTGTACAGAAAAAATAGTTCTAAAGAGTGAAAACATATATGCATACCCTACCCAAAATAAATAATCTGAGCTCTCTTTTACATCTTCTCTAACACAGGGTAGTGCTGGCCAAACTTTTCATTTTGTTTGGCAGTAGTTTAGGGTTGGCAGACAAAGGAAAGCTATTTTACTCCTTCCGTGTGTAACTGGGCAAAGGACAGAGAGTAATGGAGAAAACCAATGTCGTGAGAGCAGTGGTTTTGAAGTAGAACAACAGATGGAGAAGAGTGCAATGTCTTCATTTCTTCATATGTCTTCTCTTATACGTAAGATTAAAACTTGAAGGAACTCTCAACTAATAAACTAATTTTTATAGATAAAATAAGCTTATCCATCAGTTTGTGACAATGTCTGAATTAGAACATCTCCTGATCCACACCTTTTACATTATTTATAGTATTCCTCAAATTTCTTCCCCCTTCTTTAGAATAATTGACTCATTTATATTTTTATATTCTCTAGTCGTGTTCTCATTGCCATTCTTGCTCTCTTTCCTCTTTTTTCTTTCCCTTCAATCTCTGTCCCTTTCCTTTATTCACTCTTTTTCCAATAAACTAGTTTTTGTGAATTGAGGACTATGAGAGACTAAGGTATGGGCATTAAGGAGACACGATATTGTTTCCTCACTCTAAGCAAAGTTGTTTTAGATGTAAGTAATTGTATGTGTGCCCAGGTCTAAGTCTAATTGACTTTTGTCTTACAATTTTCCTTCTCTTCTATACCATTTACACAGGACTTTAGAAAAATCATAAAATGAAATCATAGTTTCTTAGGTTCAAGCGTAAGTATCAGTGTGATACCAAAATCAGAATAATCTAAGTATATTTATTAATCTTGTAGATACTCAATATTTAGTTCCATTTCCAAACTGCAGATATACCTGGATAATAAGATGTCCTTAAGTAAATTGAAAGAGGTATTCAGCTGAGATTTGTAACTGACCAGAGCACTCTTGCTGAGAAATGAGAAGCCTCCATATTGTTCCGTGATTTAGCTCCACTCTTTAGACCTGCATGATGATAACAAGCAATTAGCAGCACACCACGGTAGGGTACTAAGAAATGGGGGCATATGCAGCCAAGTAGACAAGGATAGCAACATTATCTGTGCAATTTCTGTGAACCTGGTCAGGCCTTCATCTGAACTTCGATACTGGCTAAAGCACAATTCCAGCACTGAAAAGCACCTTGTGAGATTTTGTTATGTCTGTGAGCATGGGTTAAAATTTGTTTGTGTTTTTGTTTTTTCTTCTCTCTACCTCCTGCCCCTAAATTTTATCAGAACACAGAATATTAAAGATGGAAAAAATGTTGAGGCTCAACTGATCTATCCTCTTCATTCTACAAATGAGAAAACTGAGTTGCAAAGAAAGACAGGAACTTATTTTCACAAAATATATAAACTGCACCCATCCTTAATATCATTTTCATGTAACAAGAGGTGGACAATCATGCAGATAAATTCTTTTGACCACACACTCATAACTATTTGGAGCAGAAAATATTTTATGTATGTATGTGAGGCTCCACTATTGGGTCCAGGTGGGGATATCTAGAAAAGCAGGAGATAAAGCAAGTAGCCTGGGCCCGGGGTTAGTAATGAGAAAATGGAAGTTACAAAAGTTCTGAGTGCAAGTGCAAGTAGGGTAGTACCAAAGAGTGGCAGAAATTGGTATAGCCTTCATTACTGCATTTGTAAGTACTGAGTGGCAAGAAATGACCAATTCCCTGGTCTGCAACATATGTACCACACATAACATGCTAAATAAAGGCTATGTTTTTTCTACTGGCAATGATAAGAAGGGGTCTGTGGCATGTATAAAGCAATCTTCTGGTTAAATCTGTAACTGGGAGTAGGAAAAGATTCAATATAAACATAACAATGTGCACAATGTGGATTAGAGTGCACAATAATGGTGACCATGAAGAAGTTCACAAATTGCAGTATCATGCTTAGTCCTGGGTGAGCAGAGCCCCTGACCTGGACGCCCATCTTAGGGATCCTCTGTGCTTTGGAGTAGATTACTCAAAAACAGTTAAGTCCCCTTCTGGTGCTTCGCAGTAGCTGGTGTCATCAATGCCATCTGGGTGGGGTACCCGAAGCCCAGAATAAACATGCATAGGTCAGTCCCCATTTCTCCTCTTCCGAGAACTCTATAACTCTCTTTCCCCAATGTCTACTAGCTCATGGGGTTGATCATTTGTCTTAAGATGCTCTGCAACCCACATCTATAGGTTTTTCCAAGGGCTTTGTGTCTGGGACCTGATTTCAAGGGGGCGGCCTGGAGAGCAGAAAACTCCCTCTGGACACCATAGTTCTTTCATGAAATCTATATAAAATGGGACTGCCAGAATTGTGCTGACATGTTGATTTAGGGTGAGTCTCACTCGTGTCAAGGAGCCCTGGTGACGCAGTAGTAAAAGTGATCGACTGCTAACCAAAACGTCAGCACTTTGAAACCACCACTGGCTTCATGGTAGAAAGATGTGGCTGTCTGCTTCTGTGGAGATTTATAGCCTCAGAAACCCTATGGGGTTGCTATGAGTTGGAATCAGGTCCACAGCAGTGGGTTTGGTTTTCTTCATCCCACTCATGTCAGGCATAAGATGAGTTCAGGCCTCTGGGCAACCCATGATCCACTACTCATCTCTAGCCTTTAGCCATGAGCATAGAGCTGTATATTGGCTCTCACCTACCTGCATTCTGACTCTGGTGCTGTCTCCTATCTACAGCATCCAACAATAGCAGTTACAACAGCAGAGATTGTTTACCCTATCTCCTCACCACCACTTGGCTCTGGTTACCAGGGATCATCCATAGGCTCACGCCAACTCTTAGGCAGCCCTTCAGAAGTGGCTACTCCAAGGATTTTCAAGGCTATCACTCTGAAATGCCATCAAATACTTTCAATCTTTGAATTGATGTGGTAGCATCACGCTTTCCTGATCTTAAGTAATACTAGCTGCGGCAGGGGTATTCCTGTATGAATGGGAACAGTCCTTTCACCCTGCCCACAGACCCATTGCCTATACTTCATACTGATGGCACTGGGTGAAAGTAAACAGTCAGCCAGAATTGAAAGAGCTTACATTCTAGAAATGCAGTGATTAAAGACCTAAAGATTTCAGATGGTTGGAAGGTGTATTTTTGCTATAAAGTTTCAGGCAGTAAATTTACGTGAACAGGAAAAAAATTATCAGGGGGTAGAGCCAAATGGAACTACAGACAGAAGCATCACACTTTCCTTCCAAACAAACACCTCAGAAACTAAGTAAAACAGAGACAAGTGTCAATCCTGGAACCCTAAGTGTCAAATAAAGAAATAAAAAAACTCGACCAAACACCAAATGGAGTAAGAAACTGACAGAGAGCAGACAGCAATGAGAGATATGCAGTGGGGGTCACCTATGAGTTAACATGGCTCAGATTCACCATCTTGAACTCCTCAGCCACCAAGATTAGCAGACAGGGAGTATGGAAGGCAGTCCACAGAGCTCTCAGCAAGAGTCAGGGCACCCTGTACCCAGGGATACAGGCTTTCCCACCCATACCCTTCTTCCCCCTGCTCAACCTCCACTGTATCCCAGCAGGCAATGGTCACTCAGCTGGGGAGGCACCAGCTCTGTGCCTCTTGGATTCACTCTGCCCACACTGGCCCATTCTTTCAGTGCCGTTTTTTTATGCTGTTGTTGCTTTGGAAACCCTGGTGGTGTAGTGATTAAGTGCTATGGCTGCTAACCAAAGGATCAACAGTTCGAATCTGTCAGTCACTCCTTGGAAACTCTCTGGGGCAGTTCCACTCTGTCCTATAGGGTCACTATGAGTAAGAATCGACTCGACAGCACTGGGTTTGGTTTTTTTTTTTTTTTCTTTTTTGGCTGTTGCTTTTTTTGGTTTCTTCTCTCTCTCACATTTTTCCCTTCCTTTCTCTAATACCTGGCTGGATGTGCCATCTCCACTTCTTCTTGACAGGCTGTGCAGCACTGCTTATCTGGGGAACTGCCTCCCAGTCCATGCTGCCAGTGGGATTCCTGGAAACATTTTCTTTTTCTCTTTCTTTTTTCCTTTTTGTTCTTCTTCATTTCTCAGTTTCTTTTCTCTTTCTACTTTCCTTCTTTTCCTATCTCCTGAACACCTGACACTGTGTGTCATCTCTGCCTCTTCTAGACAGGCAGGGTGTGCCTCATGGCTTGGGAGCCACTTTGAAGGTTCACTCCGCCATCCCAGAGGGGTCCCTGGGGGCATTTTTTTTATTTTTATTTTTTTTGTTTCTCGGTTTCTCATCTCTCTTTCTACTTTCTTTCTTTTCCTGTCTCCTGAATACCTGGCACTGTGTGCCATCTCTGCCCCTTCTAGACAGGCTGTGCAGTGCCTAGTGACTTCTGAGCCACTTGCCCAGTTCATGCTGCCAAGCCGGTGGGATCCCTTGGGTTTTTTTTTCTTTTTCTTTTCTTTTCTCAATTTCTCATCTCTCTCTACCTTCCATCCTTACCATTCTCCTGAACAACTGGAGATGTGTGTCATCTCTGCTCCTTTTTTTTTTTATAAACTTTTATTAAGCCTCAAGTGAACGTTTACATATCCAATCAGTCTGTCACATATAAGTTTACATACATCTTTCTCCGTACTCCCACTTGCTCTTCCCCTATTGAGTCAGCCCTTTCAGTCTCTCCTTTCGTGACAATTTTGCCAGCTTCCCTCTCTCTCTATCCTCCCATCCCCCCTCCAGACAGGAGATGCCAACACACTCTCAAGTGTTTACCTGATATAATTAGCTCACTCTTCATCAGCATCTCTCTCCCACCCGCTGACCAGTCCCCTTCATGTCTGATGAGTTGTCTTCGGGAATGGTTCCTGTCCTGTGCCGACAGAAGGTCTGGGGAGGATGGCCACCGGGATTCCTCTAGTCTCAGTCAGACCATTAAGTCTGGTCTTTTTATGAGAATTTGGGGTCTGCATCCCACTGATCTCCTGCTCCCTCAGGAGTTCTCTGTTGTGCTCCCTGTCAGGCAGTCATCGATTGTGGCCGGGCACCAACTAGTTCTTCTGGTCTCAGGATGATGTAGGTCTCTGGTTCATGTGGCCCTTTCTGTCTCTTGGGCTCTTAGTTGTCGTGTGACCTTGGTGTTCTTCATTTTCCTTTGCTCCAGGTGGGTTGGGACCAATTGATGCATCTTAGATGGCCGCTTGTTAGCATTTAAGACCCCAGATGCCACATTTCAAAGTGGGATGCAGAACGTTTTCATAATAGAATTATTTTGCCAATTGACTTAGAAGTCCCCTCAAACCATCTTCCCCAGACCCCCGCCCCTGCTCCACTGACCTTTGAAGCATTCTTTTTATCCCGAAAACTTCTTTGCTTTTGGTCCAGTCCACTTGAGCTGACCTTCCATGTATTGAGTGTTGTCTTTCCCTTCACCCAAAGCAGTTCTTATCTACTGATTAATCAATAAAAAACCCTCTCCCTCCCTCCCTCCCTCCCCCCTTCGTAACCACAAAAGTATGTGTTCTTCTCAGTTTTTACTATTTCTCAAGATCTTATAATAGTGGTCTTATACAATATTTGTCCTTTTGCCTCTGACTAATTTCGCTCAGCATAATGCCTTCCAGGTTCCTCCATGTTATGAAATGTTTCACAGATTCGTCACTGTTCTTTATCGATACGTAGTATTCCATTGTGTGAATATACCACAATTTATTTACCCATTCATCCGTTGAAGGACACCTTGGTTGCTTCCAGCTTTTTGCTATTGTAAACAGAGCTGCAATAAACATGGGTGTGCATATATCTGTTTGTGTAAAGGCTCTTGTATCTCTAGGGTATATTCCCAGGAGTGGGATTTCTGGGTTGTATGGTGGTTCTATTTCTAACTGTTTAAGATAACGCCAGATAGATTTCCAAAGTGGTTGTACCATTTTACATTCCCACCAGCAGTGTATAAGAGTTCCAATCTCTTCGCAGCCTCTCCAACATTTATTATTTTGTGTTTTTTGGACTAATGCCAGCCTCCTTAGTGTGAGATGGAATCTAATCGTAGTTTTAATTTGCATTTCTCTAATGGCTAATGATCGAGAGCATTTTCTCATGTATCTGTTGGCTGCCTGAATATCTTCTTTAGTGAAATGTGTGTTCATATCCTTTGCCCACTTCTTGATTGGGTTGTTTGTCTTTTTGTGGTTGAGTTTTGACAGAATCATGTAGATTTTAGAGATCAGGTGCTGGTCTGAGATGTCATAGCTGAAAATGCTTTCCCAGTCTGTAGGTGGTCTTTTTACTCTTTTGGTGAAGTCTTTAGATGAGCATAGGTGTTTGATTTTTAGGATCTCCCAGTTATCTGGTTTCTCTTCATCATTTTTGGTAATGTTTTGTATTCTGTTTATGCCTTGTATTAGGGCTCCTAGGGTTGTCCCTATTTTTTCTTCCATGATCTTTATCGTTTTAGTCTTTATGTTTAGGTCTTTGATCCACTTGGAGTTAGTTTTTGTGCATGGTGTGAGGTATGGGTCCTGTTTCATTCTTTTGCAAATGGATATCCAGTTATGCCAGCACTATTGGTTAAAAAGCCTATATTTTCCCCAATTAACTGACACTGGTCCTTTGTCAAATATCAGCTGCTCATACGTGGATGGATTTATATCTGGGTTCTCAATTCTGTTCCATTGGTCTATGTGCCTGTTGTTGTACCAGTACCAGGCTGTTTTGACTACTGTGGCTGGATAATAGCTTCTGAAACCAGGTAGAGTGAGGCCTCCCACTTTCTTCTTCTTTTTCAGTAATGCTTTGCTTATCCGAGGCTTCTTTCCCTTCCATATGAAATTGGTGATTTGTTTCTCTATCCCCTTAAAATATGACATTGGAATTTGGATCGGAAGTGCGTTATATGTATAGATGGCTTTTGGTAGAATAGACATTTTTACTATGTTAAGTCTTCCTATCCATGAGCAAGGTATGTTTTTCCACTTAAGTATGTCCTTTTGAATTTCTTGTAGTAGAGCTTTGTAGTTTTCTTTGTATAGGTCTTTTACATCCCTGGTAAGATTTATTCCTAAGTATTTTATCTCCTTGGGGGCTACTGTGAATGGTATTGATTTGGTGATTTCCTCTTCGGTGTTCTTTATGTTGATGTAGAGGAATCCAAGTGATTTTTGTATGTTTATTTTATAACCTGAGACTCTGCCAAAGTCTTCTATTAGTTTCAGTAGTTTTCTGGAGGATTCCTCAGGGTTTTCTGTGTATAAGATCACGTCATCTGCAAATAGTGATAACTTTATTTCCTCCTTGCCAATCCGGATGGCCTTTATTTCTTTGTCTAGCCTAATTGCCCTGGCTAGGGCTTCAAGTATGATGTTGAATAAGAGTGGTGATAAAGGGCACCTTTGTCTGGTTCCCGTTCTCAAGGGAAATGCTTTCAGGTTCTCTCCATTTAGAGTGATATTGGCTGTTGGCTTTGCATAGATGCCCTTTATTATGTTGAGGAATTTTCCTTCAATTCCTATTTTGGTAAGAGTTTTTATCATAAATGGGTGTTGGACTTTGTCAAATGCCTTTTCTGCATCAATTGATAAGATCATGTGGTTTTTATCTTTTGTTTTATTTATGTGATGGATTACATTAATGGTTTTTCTGATATTAAACCAGCCTTGCATACCTGGTAAAAATCCCACTTGATCATGGTGAATTATTTTTTTGATGTGTTGTTGGATTCTATTGGCTAGAATTTTGTTGAGGATTTTTACATCTATGTTCATGAGGGATATAGGTCTATAATTTTCTTTTTTTGTGATGTCTTTACCTGGTTTTGGTATCAGGGAGATGGTGGCTTCATAGAATGAGTTGGGTAGTATTCCATCATGTTCCATGCTTTGAAATATCTTCAGTAGTAGTGGTGTTAACTCTTCCCTGAAAGTTTGGTAGAACTCTGCAGTGAAGCTGTCCGGGCCAGAGCTTTTTTTTGTCGGAAGTTTTTTGATTACCGTTTCAATCTCTTTTTTTGTTATGGGTCTATTTAGTTGTTCTACTTCTGAATGTGTTAGTTTAGGTAGGTAGTGTTTTTCCAAGAATTCATCCATTTCTTTTGGTTTCCAAATTTGTTAGAGTACAATTTTTCGTAGTAATCTGAAATGATTCTTTTAATTTCATTTGGTTCTGTTGTGATGTGGTCCTTCTCGTTTCTTATTCAGGTTATTTGTTTCCTTTCCTGTATTTCTTTAGTCAGTCTAGCCAATGGTTTATCAATTTTGGTAATTTTCTCGAAGAACCAGCTTTTGGCTTTGTTAATTCTTTCAATTGTTTTTCTGTTCTCTAATTCATTTAGTTCAGCTCTAATTTTTATTATTTGTTTTCTTCTGGTGCCCGATGGACTCTTTTGTTGCTCACTTTCTATTTGTTCAAGTTGTAGGGACAGTTCTCTGAATTTGGCTCTTTCTTCTTTTTGTATGTGTGCATTTATCGATATAAATTGGCCTCTGAGCACTGCTTTTGCTGTGTCCCAGAGGTTTTGATAGGAAGTATTTTCATTCTCCTTGCATTCTATGAATTTCCTTATTCCCTCCTTGATGTCTTCTATAACCCAGTCTTTTTTCAGGAGGGTATTGTTCATTTTCCAAGTATTTGATTTCTTTTCCCTAGTTTTTCTGTTATTGATTTCTAGTTTTATTGCCTTGTGGTCTGAGAAGATGCTTTGTAATATTTCGATGTTTTGGACTCTGCAAAGGTTTGTTTTATGACCTAATATGTGGTCTCTTCTAGAGAATGTTCCATGTGGGCTAGAAAAAAAAGTATCCTTTGCAGCAGTTAGGTGGAGAGTTCTGTATAAGTCAATGAGGTCAAGTTGGTTGATTGTTGTAATTAGGTCTTCCGTGTCTCTATTGAGCTTCTTACTGGATGTCCTGTCCTTCTCCAAAAGTGGTGTGTTGAAGTCTCCTACTATAATTGTGGAGGTGTCTATCTCACTTTTGAATTCTGTTAAAATTCGATTTATGTATCTTGCAGCCCTGTCATTGGGTGCATAAATATTTAATATGGTTATGTCTTCCTGATCAATTGTCCCTTTTATCATTATATAGTGTCCTTCTTTATCCTTTGTGGTGGATTTAAGTCTAAAGTCTATTTTGTCAGAAATTAATATTGCTACTCCTCTTCTTTTTTGCTTATTGTTTGCTTGATATATTTTTTTCCATCCTTTGAGTTTTAGTTTGTTTGTGTCTCTAAGTCTACGGTGTGTCTCTTGGAGGCAGCATATAGATGGATCGTGTTTCTTTATCCAGTCCGAGACTCTCTGTCTCTTTATTGGTGCGTTTAGTCTATTTACATTCAGCATAATTATAGATAAATAAGTTTTTAGTGCTGTCATTTTGATGCCTTTTCATGTCTGTTGTTGACAATTTCATTCTTCCACATACTTTTTTGTGCTAAGACGTTTTTCTTAGTAAATTGTGAGATCCTCATTTTCATAGTGTTTGACTTTATGTTAGTTGAGTCGTTACGTTTTTCTTGGCTTTTATCTTGAGTTATGGAGTTGTTATACCTTTTTGTGGTTACCTTATTATTTACCCCTATTTTTCTAAGTAAAAACCTAACTTGTATCGTTCTATATCGCCTTGTATCACTCTCCATCTGGCAGTTCAATGCCTCCTATATTTAGTCCCTCTTTTTGATTATTGTGATCTTTTACCTATTGACTTCCATGATTCCCTGTTATGTGTATTATTATTTTTTTTAATTAATCTTAATTTGTTTGTTTTTGTGATTTCCCTATTTGACTTGATATCAGGACGTTCTGTTTTGTGACCTTGTATTGTGCTGGTATCTGGTATTATTGGTTTTCTGACCAAACAATATCCTTTAGTATTTCTTGTAGCTTTGGTTTGGTTTTTGCAAATTCTCTAAACTTGTGTTTATCTGTAAATATCTTAATTTCGCCTTCATATTTCAGAGAGAGTTTTGCTGGATATATGATCCTTGGCTGGCAGTTTTTCTCCTTCAGTGTTCTGTATATATCGTCCCATTCCCTTCTTGCCTGCATGGTTTCTGCTGAGTAGTCTGAACTTTTTCTTATTGATTCTCCCTTGAAGGAAACCTTTCTTTTCTCCCTGGCTGCTTTTAAAATTTTCTCTTTATCTTTGGTTTTGGCAAGTTTGATGATAATATGTCTTGGTGTTTTTCTTTTTGGATCAATCTTAAATGGGGTTCGATGAGCATCTTGGATAGATATCCTTTCGTCTTTCATGATGTCAGGGAAGTTTTCTGTCACGAGTTCTTCAACTATTTTCTCTGTGTTCTCTGTCCCCCCTCCCTGTTCTGGGACTCCAATCACCTGCAGGTTATCCTTCTTGATAGAGTCCCACATGATTCTTAGGGTTTCTTCATTTCTTTTAATTCTTTTATCTGATTTTTTTTCAGCTATGTTGGTATTGATTCCCTGGTCCTCCAGATGTCCCAGTCTGCATTCTAATTGCTCGAGTCTGCTCCTCTGACTTCCTGTTGCATTGTCTAATTCTGTAATTTTATTGTTAATCTTTTGGATTTCTACATGCTGTCTCTCTATGGATTCTTGCAACTTATTAATTTTTCCACTATGTTCTTGAATAATCTTTTTGAGTTCTTCAACCGTTTTATCAGTGTGTTCCTTGGCTTTTTCTGCAGTTTGCCTTATTTCATTTGTGATGTCTTGAAGCATTCTGTAAATTAGTTTTTTATATTCTGTATCTGATAATTCCAGGATTGTATCTTCATTTGGGAAAGATTTGATTTTTTTGGGGGGGGGTTGGAGAAGCTGTCATGGTCTGCTTCTTTTTGTGGTTTGATATGGTCTGCTGTCTCCGAGCCATCGCTGGGCAACTAGTTTTTCCAGAAAATCTCTAAAAGAAAAATGCTGTCAGATCTCTATCAGAGTTCTCCCGCTGGCTCAGGCTATTCGGATGTTAATGAAGCCGCCTGGGGAGGGTGGGGAAGGAATCAGAGAGATAGGAGAGTAGCACCTCAGAATATAGCCAGAGTTGCTTGTCTTGCTTGGAATGACTATTATATCTGAGATTTCCGCGGGGTGCGTCGCCTATGTGTGCTGGCTGTGTGGAGATTGCCCCCCGGGGGTCTGGTCCGCTGGAGTCATGGTCAGATCCTCCGCTGCCAGCCCCACGCCTAATGTCAAGGTTGCCCTACTGGGACGGTGCACTCCCGACTCCAAAATCAGTCGCTGCCTCCTGGGGACTGTCCTTCCCGCCAGTCGCATCGCCGCGCAGCCCCCGAAAACCGGCTGGGCCCCCCCGAGGTCAGCTCAGGTGAGTGGAGCAGCTCCCCACGCCTGCGCCCTGACCGCGCGTCCCGGCTGGGACACCGCTCTCCCCGCTCCAAGACCAGTCGCTGCCCCCGGGGGACCTCCCCCACCGGACGCGTCGCCATGCCGCCCCTGCGAACCGGCTTGGCCCCCCCCGGGGCTAGTTCAGGGGGGTGAAGCAGCTCCCGCTTCTATGCCTTGCCTGCGCTCAGTCAAAATTCCGGCGGGACGGCTCCCCGGCTGGGACGCTGCTCTCCCCGCTCCAAGACCTGTCACTGCCTTCCGGGGACTTCTCCTACCGGCTGCGCTGCCATGCCAGCAGCGCGAACTGGCTGGGCCCCCTTCTTGAATGAGTTCGGGGGTCAGGGCTGGGCCCCTTGTTTGTGCCGTCTGCCCCCCTAGGCTCTGCCCCAAATCGGGCGCCGAAGGTCACCTGAGTGGTACACTGGCTTCAGGCTCTGAAAACAATCGCTGTCTCCCCGTATTTGTTCGTTCTCCATCTCTAAATCTGTGTTTGTTGTTCAGGGTTCGTAGATTGTTATGTATGTGATCGATTCACTTGTTTTTCTGAGTCTTTGTTGCAAGAGGGATCCGTGGTAGCATCCACCTAGTCCGCCATCTTTGTCCTGCCTCTTATCTGACATTCTTTATCCTTTCCTGTGTACTTACCCACAGGACCTAGACCAAAGGGCATTAATCACCAAGAGTTTCACTTGTTGACTATCCTAACTATTCCATCCTGTGTGTTTATTCCACAAATTCTCACTAAATTTTATTTTATGTGTGAAAAGTGTCCTTGTTTCTTCTCTATTTCATGTTTTCTCTATCAAATTTGAGGTCTTAGAATAAAATATCTGTGGTTGTTTATTGCATTAATGGCAGAAAATTCAGGTATTTTATTCTGTAGTGAGCTCATTTTTGTTGAATTTTGCATTTGCTTTCTTCATTTATAACTTTTTTCCTTATCTTTATACTAAATGCAGAATTCTATATCATATATTTATCTCACACCCAAAATCTCTCTCTCTAAAGGAAGATTTGATCACTTCTTCATGGATCTGCTTGGTCTTTACTCCATAGACAATTGGATTCAAGGTGAGAAGCAGCAATAGGGAGAGGTTGGCAATAAAGGTGTGGGTATGGTGAGGTATGGTGCTTCCACCAAAGCGGTGAGTGAAGAAGTTAAAGAAAGCTGGAACATAGGTAATCACAATAGCACATTTGTGTGCTGTACAGGTGCTGAAGGCTTTGTGGTTAGCATCTGCAGATGACAGATTCAGTACAGCATGGATGATCATGATGTAAGACACAGAGATACAGAACATGTCAAATCCCGCAATCAATATGGCAGCTATGAGACCATAGATAGCATTAATCTTAACATTGCCACAGGATAATTTGGCCACAGACATATATGGTCGCAATAAGTGTGTTGGATTAGGTTGCCCCTGCAGTAGGGAAGACACTTGATCAGGAAAGTGAATGGGATCAAGAGCAACACAGTTCGCATGAATGCAGCAAGCCCAACCTTGATAATTACAGTGTTGGTGAGGATGGTAGAATAGTGTAGAGGGCAGCAAATGGCCACATAGCCGTCCAGAGCCATGAGCATGAGCACCCCAGACCCCATGCCTGTCAGCATACGTATGAGAAACATCTGTACAAGCAAGCATTAAAGTCAATCTCCTTGAGGCTGAACCAAAAGATGCATAACATATTGGGGACAAATGAAGTACAGCCAATAACATCTGTAAAGGACAACAGGGCTAGAAAGTAATACATGGGCTGATGCAGGGGCTCCTCATGGCTGATGAGGTAGATGAGCCCACAGTTTCCCAATACAGCAATAATGTATATGAAGCAGAATGGCAGGGATATCCAGCTGTGTGCATCTTCCAGCCCAGGAATTCCTTTGAGGATGAAGTATCTTGGTGTCAGAGTGGAGGTGTTGGCTCCATGCATGGTGGTCAGCTGGAGGGCATGTTACTCTCTGCACTCTTCTGTAGAGGCAGAGAGCACTGTTGCTATTTTCAGCCAGAGGAAAAAGATGAACGAGTATTTTTCACAGTATAAATAAAGGATTTGAGAAAAAAAAAATCATCTCTTTGTATTTGTATCTAGACTGTATTCTTTGATTCTACTGAGTGATCCTGATCCTGTTACTGAATCAACAGAATAAAAAAATCAATTACCATTCAGCCAATTCCAACTCATGCTGACCCCATGTGTTAGAGAATAGAATTGCTTCATAGTGTTTTCTTGGCTGTGGAAAGCAGATTTCCAGGCATTTCTTTGGTAGCATTGATGGGGGGATCTGAACCCCCAACTTCTGGGTTAGTAGATGAGCACAAACCGTTTGTGCCGCCCAAGGATCTAACAAAATGAAAGCATATTAACAAAGCCCTAGCCTGGCTTGATTTTACCCTGTAAACTCTATCTACATGTATGTCTAAAAAAAGACCAAAAAAATAAGCAAAAAAGAAGCCAACACCTAAAAACAAAAATGACAACAAAAAGCCAACAAGCCCGTCACCGTGGAGTCCACCCTGACCCATGTGAGCGTGTGTTACGGAGTAGGACTGCTTCACGGGGCGTTCTTCGTTTTAATCTTGGGAGAAGCAGTTCACCAGGCCTTTCTTCCTCAGAGCCTCTGAGTGAGTTGGAACCACCAAACTTTAGGTTAATAGCTGATGACAAACCACTTGTGCCACCCGGGCTCTTTTGTGCATATGTGCCTGCTCTTATTCCCAGGCCAGCTACTAATACTTGCTTTTGTTCCATCAACAATTTCCAAATTGTCAACACTGTTTAAGTACTACTGATTCTCTTCCCCGCCCCACCCCACCACATAATTTCCCTTCCTCTAAGAAGTTTTTTGTATGTGCCCAATGGGTTATAGTCAATTAAGTATGTGAGCACCTACTTATTATAGAAATATTATGGGACTCAGCCGAATCTACCTACAAGTCTAAAACCTGTCAAGTCTAGGTTTTTTAAGTCAGAACTATCAAAAAACAGAAGACCAGACAGTTATATAATAAGTTACAATTTATAGAGTGTGGCCATCTGCATTTGCATTAAATCTCTAATTGTTTATTGCTGGTAAATATCAAAAATTTTTGTAGCATTTATATTGAACCAATAACTTTGTTAAACTCTTAATTCTCCTAGTTTCTAATGATTCTCACCAAATTTTTATGTAGATTAGTGCAAAATTTATAATAAACATAATTTAGTGATTTGGTGTATTATTTCTAGCCCTGAAATAACTGTGAAAAATTATATTGGGAAAGGTGCAATCCTTATTAATTTATTTGTTTTTTATTTTTTGAGAACTGTTAGCTTTCCACTTTTTTCTGTGTTTTGGAACATGCATCTAACTTGAAATCTTTCCTGATTAAAATCATAAGACTCTAGGGTCTTTTATTTATCTTTTGAGAAAATTCTTCTTTATATTTTTTTAACTTCTATCTTAGTTATTGCTGGTTTTAGACCATGAACTTGAGTTATCCATTTTCCCAAAGCACTGGACATTGTACTGCATTTTCACAAATTATTATATATCACCTTCTGTTATCTTTTAATATAACACCTACCCAGTCTGTACTGCAGTTTTCATTTTGGTACTTCTTTTTTGACAGGATTTAGCCTAGAGTTTTCTACAGGAGCTATATTTTAACCATTAGTTTCAATCATAAAAGATTTTTAAAATGACATCATATAAACATTCTCAATGTATAAAAAAGATAAATTCAAATAGTTCTAATTGAAGCACAGAGAGATTCTGAAAAGTGCCAGCTTTGGCTCTGTTTGATAGCCAAAGGTTGGAAACCATTGACATGCATTTTACCTTGTGTTTTGCCCTTTTTCATTGCAAAAATTGCTTTAAAAAATCATCAGCTCTAGTCTTTTCCTGATTTCTGGTATTTAATAAAAGTTTTGCTGATACAATTTTCTTTCTCCTCTCCATTATTTCTTCATTATTGTTTTGTAGAACACCTCGGTCTAAATAATTGACTTATTTTCATTTTAAAAGCATGACATGATTGTAAATCTATTTTAGCTCTGAAAATAGCATTGCATCTATGCCATATCCAGTCTTGGTAATCTTATTTTTATGGTTTCTAAAATGATTTTTTTTTTAAATGATAATTTTCTTTCTTTCTTTCTCACTTTCTTTCTCTGTCTCCTTCACTCTCTCTTTATTTCTCCCTCTCCCTCCACCCTTCAATTAGGAGCTGTTTATGATGATGAACTAACCAAATAGAACATGCTTGTGGGGTTCCACAGACCACAGACTTAAGTGGAATTTTGGGAAGGCCAGTCTCTCCCTCTCCTAAAATAGCCCTACTTCAGGGGAAAGGAAAATGGTGTAATTCTAGATACAGAAATTCTGAGCAGACAACAATCTTTTCATCTCAACAGAGGAATAAAAATTAAGGTGCCTCTAGAAGTTGAATCTACTTGACGGAAATGGGTTTTTGTTTTTTCTTTGGAATGAAACACATCAAGGTTAAATTCTTGGTCACTTACCAGCCCTGTGAATGCAGTAACTCTAAACTTCAATTTGCTCCCCTCTAAAATACTTTTAACCATTGACTAGAGTAAACCTTGGAGATTTTCAGCGCATCCTGGAATGTAATAATACGTATAATACTATCACAATTAATTTTAGTAATTTTATTTTGCTTATAAAGTAAATGTAATTAAGATCATGTCTAGCCATTCCTCAAAACCTCCAGTGTTCTTTCATCTCACTTAGTGCAAAAACCAAAGTCCTTACTATTGTTGGCAAAACCCTACATGATTAGGACCCTTTTAAATCTCAGATTGTGCCTCCCACTACTCTAATGCTGACTCTCTTAGTCCATCCATACCTACCGGAGGTTTCTCAAACTCAACTAGCATGTGTACAACTTAGGGCCTTTGAACTTGCCTTTGCACTTCACTGTCTGATAAGTTCATCTCCAGGTATTACCATGATCGGTATTTTGATGATTTCAGGTCTCTCTACTCAGTGTCAACACAAAAGTGAAGCTTTTCTCTGCCTCCGAATTTTCAAGTGCACCACTCTCGCCAATATTGACATTACACATCTTACTTTCCAGTTTTTTTTTTTTCTCCACAGCAAGTAGTATTGTCTGTTGTTCCTTTTGAATGTAAAATTTATATGCATAGTGATTTTTGTCTTTTGTTCACTGTTGTATTTCTTGCACTTAAAATAGCTATTGGCACAATAAAAATGTGTGGAATGAATAAATAATTAAATGTGTGGAATGAATAAATGATTGACTGGATGAATAAATTTCAAACCATTTTTTTCTTTATTGTTGTTCTCTGGTTTGTACATAAATACTTTAATAAGTTAATGTACATATTAAACACTAAGAGTGCATCTAGAGTAAGGCAAACATAATTTTATGATACCTGGGATTTAAACATAATTTTAAGGAAATTGGAGATAATACAATTGGCTAGAGAATATGGGAAGCCCTGGTAACACAGTGGTTAAGTGCTTGGATACTAACGGAAGGGTCAGCCGTTCCAACCCATCAGGAGCTTCTCAGGTGAAAAGATGCAGCAATCTGCTCCCATAAAGATTACAGTCCAGAAAACCTTATGGAACAGTTCTAATCTGTCATATACAGTAACTATGAGTCAGAATGGACTCAACAGCACACAACAACAGAGTATATGGAGTAGATACAAGCACTTGCCTCTCCTGTCATTTCACATGCCCTAAGGGCAAGTGTATGATGCAGAGGAAAAGTTGCAGAAGAACAGATTTGGTTTTGAGTAATATTGAACCTATACATGCAGTTAGAAATTCCTAATAAGGTAATGAGATTACTGTCACTAGATGTATCCAAGCAATGGGAGAATGGCATGTGTCGTGAGCTTTCTTGTCAGGAAGTAGGGCTACACTGGAGTTCCTTCCAACGCTTGCACTAATTCATTTTCAGCAATAGTGATCTTACCACTGTCTAAGGAAATCTTCTCCATCTATGGAGAGTAGAAACATTTACTCTATTACCGTACAGAAGTGTGCTTGCCTGTAAAATTATCTGTTTGGTCCCTGTTGTCACATTAGTATCACGGATTCTCCATCCTCCAGTGGCTAAAAGCCACTGCCATCAAGTCAATTCCAACTCATAGCAACCGTATAAGACAGAGTAGAACTGCCCCATAGCGTCTCCAAAGATGTACTCTTTATCAAAGCAGACTGCTGCATCTCTCCTCCATGGAGTGAATGGTGGGTTTGAACAGCCAACCTTTTGGTTAGCAGCCAAGCATTTAACCACTGGACCACCAAGGCTCCTTCCAGTGTCTAAACAATGTTTCATTTTTCCCACTTCTTTTTCTCTGTCCTAAAGACAATTTGAAAATCTCTTTGGTTTCAGAAGTCTAGAAAGTGAGATAATTCAGAGTATTCCTTATTCAAACATGTTCTGATTCAAATCCCTCCTATTTAGTAGCAAGATTGCTTGTTCATCTTGTTTTATTTTTCCTTTTGTATCAACCAAACTCACCGTGTCACCAGATGCTTTAAACCCCACGTTCATGACTGGTATTACTCAGAGAAAATTGCAACGCATTAAAAAAAAAAAATAAAAATAACAGCACATACCAGGTTATCTGGGGAGTTTCTACACAGAAGGACAAATAATTGTTTGGAGCTTCACAGATAGATTTCCCAAAGTCTCTGTTACCAGAGGAGTGAAATTTTAGTTTTGCTCAAACTGGATCTATATTTAGATTATATTTGAGCGGGAGGAAAATATATATATAAACTTCAAATTTTAACATATTTTCCATAGGGGGAAAAGACATCTACTGAATTATAAGCATGGGGTTATATCTAGCTTCCCAGAGGACTTCAATTCTAGCTTTATAACTTTTGGCCTAGCTTTATCTACATGGCATGTATGGGTTTCAAAGCTTTCTCAAAAATATTAAGAATAAACACTTTCAGAATCTTCTATACTGGAGACTCATTAAAATATATTTTCTGCAATAAAGTGGGGTTCTATTGATCATTTGAAATAATGCAGTATTAAATGCATTGTTTATCCCTTCCTGATCCCCCCTGTCTTAGAAGAAATCTAACATTCTTTACGTGATGTTACTTTATCTGCTCCTAATCAAATGTAAGGAAACGTTGTTGTTGTCAGGTGCTATGGAGTCAGTTCCGACTCACAGCGACACTGTACACAACAGAACAAAACACTACCTGGTCCTGCAGCATCCTCACAATCGTTGCTATGTTTGAGCCCATTGTTGCAGCCTGTGTGTTGATCCATCTTGTTGAGGGTCTTCCTCTTTTTCACTGACCCTCTACTTTACCAAGCATGATGTCCTTCTCCAGGGACTGGTCCCTGCTAATAACATGTCCAAAGTGCTTGAGACAAAATCTCTCCATCTTCCCTTCTAAGGAACATTCTGGCTGTACATCTTCCAAAACAGATGTGTTGGTTCTTCCGGCAAGAAACAAAGAGGGCTGAAATGAAACTGTCCCAATGGTGAAAATATTTCTTGGAAGAAAATAGAAAACATTGTGACCAGAATTTAATATCACCCCCTAGTTTGTCGACTCATAGATTCTAGCCTGTTGGCCCTAATTCAGTTGTGTCTTAGTTTTCAAAGGTATCATTTGTCATGGTTATCCATAACTTTTTGTGTGTGTAATGGGAAAAATGATATAAAACGAATTGGAGGTTGTTAGGTTTCTCAAATCAGTTTTGCTTGTTGCATTTTATTTCTGCGGATTTTCAGTTTATGTTCTGGTTTTATTTTGTTGCTGTTGATGCAGCTGCTGCCTCCAAATCCCACCCCACTGCGTATTGTTATTGTTATTTTTATTAATATTCCATCTTAATGTTTTGAGATATATCTAGCCTTGCTTTTTGTATAGTTCATATTCCTTATCTATAAAATGGAGATAATTAAGCCTATCCCATAGTTTTGATGTAAAAGTTTAATGGAATAAAATATATAAACCTTTATACTTCCTGACAAATTCATCTGTTTAATAAATGACATTTTAGGAAAAGTACTTTCTTGATCAGTTTGACAGTGTTTTGGTATGGGTTCAGTGAAAACACTCTGATGAACAAAATTTCCAAAACCAAAAACATAATCCCAAGGTATAATAAATTTATTAGTGATAAGCTACTCAACATCCTACAGTTTATTTTAGGTGGGGTCACTTCTATAATTTTAGTATTTTTTAAAATGTCAGGTCTTGCTCTCAAATGTGTGAAAATTGTATTGTAAAAATACATTTGATTAATATATTTCACAATCATTTTATCCTATACAGCATAATATTAAAATATATCATTTATATTGAGATAAAAGGAAATTAATTTTTACCAATATAATTAATCTCTCTAACTGCGTATCTATTTATATCCATTTCATGATCACATTCAATTTATTACCCCCATTATCTCTTGGGCTATGCTCTTTTTCTTTCTCTTTTTCCACTCAATCTTACTATTTCTGAATACCACACTAGTCCTTCCACCTCCCTTTTCTTATTCCTCAGCTAGTTCCAGAAATCTGAGTAAGGTACTCATTTCTCCATTGTCCCTGACCACTCAACTGTTTCCCCTCTACAAAAAAAATAATAAATAAATACAGGTAAAGCAGTGAAATCAAGAAATCCTTACTTGGTAAATTACATAGATTTTCTTTAGTCTCCTTTGTCCTGCTTCTAAATACTGTCTTCAAACAGCTGGCAAATGGTACCCACTCTTTTTGAAAATTCTGCTTGATATTAATTCCAAGGAGTACTTCACAGCTCATGTTGAACTCCAGTGATGATACTTACTCCAGTTTCATTTCTGTACACACTGGTATAGTCCTATGAGTCTAAATGGGCCATAAGATATCAATGTGCAGACAAAGGGATTTTTTTTTGTAAAGTTATACAGAGTAACTATGAGTTGTAACTGACTCAATGACAATGGGGGTCAATGGGGATACAAACTGTGTATAAATATGGAATAGGAAAGATGATAGGACCCTGAAATTTAGCACAGTTGCTCTTGGGAAGAGTTTCATGCTTTCCTGCAGTGTCCCTTATGTCCCTTCCACAATTTTCTTGAGCCTTTCTAGGTAATCTGACATTCTTTATCCTTTCCTGTATTATTACAGGCAGTACCTAGACCAAGGTGCATTAATCACCAACAGTTTTAATTAAAGTTGAATATCGTAACTATATCAACCTGTGTGTATTTTCCACAAAGTCTCACTAACGTTTAGTTTATTTGTGAAAGGTATACTTCTTTTCTCTCTATCTCATTTTTTTTTCCTATCATATTAGAGGTCTTGGGTTAAAAATTTTACGTTTGTTTAGTACCTTTTATGGCAAAAATCCACAGGTATTTTATCCTGTAATGAGCTCATTTTTGTTGAATTTTGCATTTGCTCTCTACATCAATAATTTTTCTTTCTTTATCTGTATGCTAAATGCAGAATTCTGTATCATATATTTATCTCATAGTCAAAATACCTTTCTAGAGAACAATTTCATCACTTCTTCATGGATCTGCTTGGTCTTCACTCCGTAGACAATTGGATTCAAAGTGGGAGGCAGCAATACATAGAGATTGGCAATAAAGATGTGGATATGGTGAGGTATGGTGTGTCCACCAAAGCGGTGAGTGAAGAAGTTAAAGAAAGCTGGAACATAGGTAATGACAATAGCACATATGTGTGATGTACAGGTGCTGAAGGCTTTGTGGCGAGCATCTGCAGATGACAGATTCAGTACAGCACGGATGATCATGATGTAAGACAGAGAGATACAGAACATGTCAAATCCCGCAATCAATATGGCAGCTATGAGACCATAGATAGCATTAATCTTGACATTGCCACAGGATAATTTGGCCACAGACATATGGTCACAATAAGTGTGTTGGATAAGGTTGCCCCTGCAGTAGGGAAGGCGCTTGATCAGGAAAGTGATTGGGATCATGAGCAACACACTTCGCATGAAGGTGGCAAGCCCAACCTTGATAGTTACAGTGTTGGTGAGGATGGTGGAATAGCGTAGAGGGTAGCAAATGGCCACACAGTGGTCCACAGCCATGCGCATATGTATATGTATGAAAAACATCTGTACAAGGCAAGCATTAAAGTCAATCTCTTTGAGACTGAACCAAAAGATGCATAACATATTGGGGACAAATGAAGTGCACTCACTAAAATCTGTAAAGGACAACAGGGCTAGAAAGTAATACATGGGCCGGTGCAGGTTCTCCTCATGGCTGATGAGGTAGACAAGCCCACAGTTACCCACTACAGCAACAACATACATGAAGCAGAAGGCAGGGAGATCCAGATGTGTGCATCTTCCAGCCTGGGAATTCCACTGAGGATGAAGTACTTTGGTGTCAGACTGGAGGTGCTGGCTCCATGCATGGTGGTCAGCTGGACGGCATGTTACTGTCTGCACCGTTCTGCAGAAGACGAGAGCACCGTTGTGCTGAAGACATGGATTTAAGAAAAAAAAATCATCTCTTTGTATCCAGACTATAGTCTTTAATTCTACTGAGTGATCCTGATCCTGTTCCTGAATCAACAGAATAAAAAAAACCAATTACCATTCAGCCAATTCCATCTCATGCTGACCCCATGTGTTACAGAGTAGAATTGCTTCATAGTTTTTTCTTGGTTGTAGTCTTTATGGAAGCAGATTCCCAGGCATTTTTTCAGTGGCACTGCTGGGTGGGTTTGAACCCTCAACCTCTGGGTCAGTAGATGAGCACAATCCGTTTGTGCCACCGAAGGATCTAAGAAAATGAAAGCATAGTAAGAAAACCTTAGCTTGGTTTGATTTTATACTGTAAACTTTGTCTACATGTGTGTCTAAAAAAGAACAAAAAACAAGCAAAAAAAAAAAAAAACCCAACATCTAAAAACAAACAAACAAAAGCCAACAAACCCATTGCCACTGAGGACATTCTGACTTATGTAACCATATATTACAGACTAGAACTGCTTCTTAGGGGTTTCTTGGTTTTAATATTTGGAGAAGCAGTTTGTAAGGACTTTCCTCCTCAGAGCTAATAAGTGAGTTGGAACCACCAAACTTTAGGTAAACAGCTGATGACAAACAGCATGCGCCACTCAGGTTCTTTTGTCTATATGCACCTGTTGTTATTCCCAGGCCAGCTTTTGTTACCTCAACAATTTCCAAGTTATCAAATCTGTTTAAATACTACTGTTTCTCTTCTCCCCCCACCCCACACACATAATTTTCCTTCCTCCAAGAAGTTTTTTATATGTCCCCAATGGGTTATAGTCAATTAAGTATGTAAGTACCTACTTACTACACAAACATATTATGGGACTCAGCCTAACCGACCTACAAGTCTAAAACCTGTCAAGTCTAGGTTTTTTAAGTCAGAATTATCAAAAACAGAAGACCAGACAGTTATATAAAAAGTTACAACTTATAAAGTGTTGCTGTGTGCCTTTGCATTCTCTAATTGTTTGTTGCCGGTAAACATGAAAAGTTTTTGTAGTATTTACATTTAACCAATAATATTGTTAAACTCTTAATTAATTCTTATAGTTTCTAATGATTCTCATCAAATTTTTATGTAGGTTAGTGCAAGATCTATAATGATCATAATTTAATGTTTTCTTTTGGTGTATTATTTCCAGCCCCCAAATAAATATGAAAAACTGTATTGGAAAAGATCCAATCCTTATTAATGTATTGGTTTGTTTTTTTGAGAACTGGTGGCTTTCCACCTTTTTTCTATGTTTTGGAACATGGATCTAACATGAAACCTTTCCTGATTAAAATCATAAGACTCTACGGTCTTTTATTTATCTTTTGAGAAAATTCTTCTTTATATTTTTTAAATGTCTTCCTTAGTTATTGCTGGTTTTAGACCATGAACTTGAGTTATCCATTTTCCCAAAGCACTGGACATTGTATTGCATTTTCACAAATTATTATATATCACCTTCTGTTATCTTTTAATATAACACCTACCCAGTCTGTACTGCAGTTTTCATTTTGATACTTCAATTTTTTTTTCTTTTTTATTGTATAGGAGTTATGTTTTAATCATTAGTTGTAACCATAAAAGAGTTTTTAAATGACATCATATAAACATTCTCAATGTAAAAAAGGCTAAATTCATATAGTCCTAATTGAGGTACAGAGAGGCTCTGAAAAGTGCCAACTTTGGCTCTTCCTGAAAGCCAAAGGTTGAAAACCATTGACCTGCATTTTATCTTGAGTTTTGCCCTTTTTCATTGCAAAAATTGCTTTAAAAAATCATCAGCTCTAATCTTTTCCTGATTTCTGGTATTTAATAAAAATTTTGCTGACACAATTTTCTTTCTCCTCTCCATTATTTCTTCCTTACTGTTTTGTAGCACACCTTGGTGTAAATAATTGACTTATTTTCATTTTAAAAGCATGACTATGATTGTAAATCTATTTTAGCTCTAAAAATAGCATTGCATCTATGCCATATCCAGTCTTGGTAATCTTATTTTTATGGTTTCTAAAACGATAATTTTCTTCTTTCTTTCTTTTTCTCTCCCCCTGGCCCCTTTTTTCTTTCTCTTTCTCTCTTCCTTTCTCTGTCTCTTTCACTCTCTTTTTCTTGATTTCTCCCCCCTCACCCATTTTGTGATGTTTCATTAACTAAATGGAACATGTTTGTGGGGTTCCACAGAGCACAGACTTAGGTGGAATTTTGGAAGGCCAGTCTCTTCCTCTCCTAAGATAGCTCTACCTCAGGGGGAAGGAAAATGTTTTAATTCTAGATACAGAAATTCTGAGCAGACGGCATTCTTTTCATCTGGAATAAGGAGTAAAAAGTAGGGTGTCTATATAAGTTGGAATCTACTTGATGTCAATGGGCTTTTTTTGTTTGTTTGTTTGGAATGAAACAGATTGAGGTTAAATTCTTGGTCACTTACTAGCCCTGTGAATGCAGTAACTTTAAACTTCAATTTGCTCACCTCTAAAATACTTTAACCATTGACTAGAGTAAACCATGGAGATTTTCAGCACAGCCTGGAATGTAATAATACGTATAATACTATCACAATTAATTTTAGTAATTTTATTTTGCTTATGAAGTAAATGTAATTAAGATCATGTCTAGCCATTCCTCAAAACCTCCAGTGTTCTTTCATCTCACTTAGAGTAAAATCCAAAGTCCTTACTATTGCTGGCAAAACCCTACATGATTAGGAGCATTTTAAATCTCAGATTATGTCTCCCACTACTCTAACTCTGACTCTCTTAGCCCATCCATACCTTACTGGAGTTTTTTAAACCAAACAAGCATATGTACAACTTTAGACCTTTGAACTTGCCTTTGCACTTCACTGTCTGATAAGTTCATCCCCAGGTATTACCATGATGGGTATATTGATGGTTTCAGGTCTCTCTACTCAGTGTCAATACAAAAGTAAAGTTTTTCTTTGCCTCCGAATTTTAAAATGCACCACTCTTGCCAATATTGACATTACACATCTTACCTTCCAGTTTTTTTTTTTTCTCCACAGCAATTAGTATTGTCTGTTGTTCCTTGTGAATGTGAAATTTATATGCAGAGTGATTTTTGCCTCTTTTGTTTACTGTTTATTTCTTGCACTCAAAGTAGTTACTGGCATGATAAAAATGTGTGGAATGAATGAATGATTAAATGGATAAATATATTTCAAATCTTTTTTTGTTCTCCTGTTCGTACATAAATACCTTAATAAGTTAATATACATATTAAAAACTAAGAGTGCATCTGGAGGAAGGTAAACATGGTTTTATGATATCTGGGACTTAAATATATTTTTTAATGAAATTGGAGACATATAGAACTGGCTAGAGTATATGGGGAGCTCTGGTAACACAGTGATTAATCACGTGGCTGCAGCCCACCAGCAGCTTCTCAGGAGAAAAGATGTGTCGATCTGCTCCCACAAATATTACAGCCTAGGAAACCTTATGGAACAGTTCTACTCTGTCATATATAGTCACTATGAGTCAGAATTGACTCAATAGCACACAACAACAGAGTATATGCAGTAGTTCAAGCAATTGCCTCTTGTGTCATTTTGCATGTCCTAAGAGCCAGTACATGATAAAGAGGAAAAGTTACAGAAAAATAGATTTGGTTTCCAGTAATATTGAACCTATTCATGCAGTTAGAAATTCCTAGTAAGATAACGAGATTACTGTCATCAGATGTATCCAAGCAATGGGAGAATGGCACGTGTTGTGAGTTTTCTCATTGGGATGTAAAGCTACACTGAAATTCCTTCCAACTCTTGCACTAATTCATTTTCAGCAATAGAGATCTTACCACTGTCTAAGGAAACCTTCTACATTTACGGAGAGTAGAAACATTTATTTTACTATTGTACAAAAATGTCCTTGCCTATAAAGTTATCTCTTTGGTCTCTGTTATCGTATTAGCATCATGGAGTCTCCTTCCTCCAGTGGCTAAACCCATTGCCATCAAGTCAATTCCAACTCATAGTAACCCCATAAGACAGAGTAGAACTGCCCCATAGTGTCTCCAAGGATGTAATTTTTACTGAAGCAGTCTGCTACATCTTTCTCCCATGGAGTGAATGGTGGGTTTAATGACTGTGCCACCAAGGGTCCTTCCAGTGTCTAAACAACGTTTAATTTTTGCACTTATTTTTCTCTCTCCTAAAGACGGTTTGGATACCCTGGTGTCGTAGTGGTTAAGTGCTACAGCTGCTAACCAAGAGGTCGGCAGTTCAAATCTACCAGGCGCTCCTTGGAAACTCTACTGGGCAGTTCTACTCAGTCCTATAGGTTCCCTATGAATTAGAAATGACTCGATGGCAGTGGGTTTGGTTTTTTATTTTAAAGACAGTTTGAAAATCTCTTTGGTTTCAGAAGTCTAAAAAGTGAGGTAATTCAGAGTGTTTCTTATTGAACCATGTGCTGATTCAAATCCCTCCTATTTAGTAGCAAGATTGCTTGTTCATCTTATAAAATTGTTTTGCTTCTCCTTCTATATTACCCAAACTCACCCTGTCACCAGATATCGCCACGTTCATGACTGATATTACTCAGAGACAATTGCAATGCATTAGAAACCTTAAATAACAACACTTGCCAGGATCTCTGGGGAGTTTTCAAGCAAAAGCACAAAAAATTGTTTGGGGCTTCACAGATAGATGTCCCATAGGTTTCTGTTAGGAGAGGATTTAAATTTTAGTTTTGCTCGAACTAGACCTATATTTAGATTATATTTGAGCAGGAGGAAAAAAATATATAAATCTTAAGATTTAGCATATTTTTCCTGTGGGGAAAAGACACCTACTGAATTATAAACATGGGATTATACCTAACTTCCCAGCGGACTTCAATTCCAGCTTTATAACTTTTGGCCTAGCTTTATCCACATGCCATGTATGGGTTTCAAAGCTTTCTCAAAAATATTAAGAATAAACACTTTCAGAATCTTCTATGATGGAGACTCATTAAAATATATTTTCTGCAATAAAGTGGAATTCTATAGTTCATTTGAAATAATGCACTATTAAATGCATTGTTTATCCCTTCCTGCTCCCCTCTGTCTCAGAAGAAATCTAACATTCTCTACATGATGTTTTTTTACTAGCTCCTAATCAAATGTAAGGAAACGTTGTTGTTGTCAGGTGCCATCGAGTATGTTCGGACTCATAGCCACACTGTGCACAACACAGCAAAACACTGCCTGGTCCTGCAGCATCGTCACAGTCATTACTGTGTTTGAGCCTGTTGCTGCAGCCACTGTGTCAATCCATCTTGTTGAGGGACTTCCTCTTTTTCCGTGACACTCCACTTTGCCAAGTATGATGTCTTTCTCCAGGGACTGGTCCCTCCTGATAAAATGTCCAAAGTACTTGCGACAAAATTGCTTCATATTACCATCTAATCTGTACATCTTCCAAATCAGATTTGTTCATTCTGACAAGAAACCTAGAAGGCTGAAATGAAACTGTCCCAATGGTGAAAAGATTTCTAGGGAGGAAATAGAAAACATTGCGAACAGAATTTAATATCACGCCCTAGTTTGTCGACTCATGGTCACCCCATATACTTCAGAGAAATGTGCTTCAAAGGGTTTTCAAGACTGTGACCTTTCAGGAGAAAATCTAAGGATCTTTCTTTTGAGACATCTCTCATTGGGTTTGAACTACCAAACTTCCAGTTAGTAGCCAAGCATTTAACCATATGCGCCACCCAAGGACTCCTCCATGATATTTAGGGGTTGCCATGAATAGGAATGACTCTACTACAACTGTTAGTAGTAGGTAGTTGGTCAAAGTGAGTGCAGGCTACGGGAAGGCAAAAACAGTAAGGAGAAATCTGATGCAGTAGTCCATCTTTCTCTTTGAACAGGCAGCTACAGTGAGCAGGAACCCAGAAAATCTGTATTTTCTCTGGCGGTGAACCAACCTAGCCAAAGCACACAACACAAAACAAAACAAGCCATACACCACAGGAAGAGTGAGAGTCACCAATAATCAGAAATCTCATCTAGAGCAGACAGCTACATACGTAAATGAAAAAAAACAGAAGGCAAACCTGCCACTTGAAATATGCTGAATTTCAGTATTAATAGCATTGTGTAAAGTAATATTTAAATAAAATAAATAGTAAACTAGCAAGGGAAGATATGCTCCAAGTCCTAGGCTCTGTTGGAAAGTTTCCCAAGTTATGAAAACTTTGAATAACAATATACTTGCCTGAAGTCCTTTTTGTATCTTTGTGTTTCTAGTTAAAAACTGTATCAAGCAAATAAAAGGAGATCTACATAAATGGAAAAACATGCCATGATCATGGATAAGTAGACTTAACTTTGTGAAAATGTCAATTCTACCCCAAACAATCTACAAACGCAAAGCAATTTCAATACAAATAACAACGGCATTCTTTAAGGAGATAGAAAAACTACTCATTAATTTTCTATGAAAAGGAAAAAGGCCCTGGATAAATAAAGCATTGTTGAAGAAGAATGGCCTCTCGATACCTGACCTCAGAACCTACTATACAGCTATCGTAGTCAAAACAGCCTAGTGCTGATACAATGACAGATATGTTGGCCAATGGAACAGGATTGAGAACCCAGATGTAAATCCATCTACCTACGACCACCTGATCTTTAACAAAGGCCCAAAGTCCATTAAATGGGGAAAAGACAGTCTTTTTAAGAAAAGCTGCTGGAAAAACCAGATGTTCATTTTTGAAAAAAATGAGACAGGGCCCATACCTCACATCATACACAAAAACTAATTCCCAATGGATCAAAGGGCTAAATATAAAACCAAAAACTATGAAAATCATGGAATAAAAAAAATTAGGTCTACACTCAGAGCCCTTATATATTGCATAAACAAGATATAAATTATACTTGATAATATGCAAACACCAGATAATAAGCAGGATAAATGGGTTTGTCTAAAAATTAAACACACTCATCAAAGGCTTCACCAAAAGAGTAAAAAGAGAACCCACAGATGAGGAAAAAAAAAATGTCTATGACATGCCTGACAAAGGTCTTATCTCTAAAATCTATATGAAAATCCAACACCTCTACCACAAAAAAGACAAATAATCCAATTAAAAATGGACAAAGGATATGAACAGACACTTTACCAAAGAAGACATTAAGGCAGCTAAGAGACCCATAAGGAAGCGCTTGTGATCACTAGCCATTAAAAAGAGAAATGCAAATCAAAACTATAATGAGATGCCATCTAACCACGACAAAGCTGGCATGAATGAAACAGAAAATAACAAATGTCACAGAGGTTGCAGGAAGTTTGAAACTCTTACACACTCCTGGTGGGAATGAAAAATGGTAAAAACAAATTTGGAAAACAATATGAAGCTTCTTTAAAAAATTGAAAATAGAAATACCATATGATCCATCAATCACACTCCTACGAATATATCCTAGAGAAATAAGAGCCATCACATGAATAGAAATACACACACCCATGTTTGTTGCAACATTATTCACAACAGCAAAAAGATGGAAACAACCTAAGTGCCCATCAACAGATGAATGGATAAACAAACTATGGTATATACACACAATGGAATATTAGGCAGTGATAAAGAACAATGATGAATCTGTGAAACATCTCACAACATGGATGAATCTGGAAAGCATCATGCTGAGTGAAGTAAGTCAATCACAAAAGGAAAAATACTGTGTAAGACCACTGTTATAAAAAACACATGAAAATGTTTCCACACAAAAAGAAACAATTATTGATGGTTAGGAGGGTGGGGTAGGGAGAGAAAAATACTCGCTAGGCAGTAAATAAGTGGTAACTTTGGTAAAGGGTAAGACAGTACACAATACAGGAAAGTCAGCACAACTTGACCAGGGCAAAGTCACAGAAGCTTCTCAGACACATTTAAATTTCCTGAGGTACGGAGCTACTGGGTTGAGAACTGAGAACCATGGTTTCGGGAGACATCTAGCTCAACTGGCATAACACTGTCCATAAAGAAAATGTTCTACATCCAACCATGGTGAGTTTCATCTGGGGTCTTAAAAGCCTGTGAGTGGTCATCTAAAATACATCTACTAGTCCCATCCTGGCTGGAGCAAAGGAGAATGAAGAAAACCAAAGACACAAGGAAAGAAGGACTAATAGGCCGCAACTACCACAATCTCCACTGAACTGAGCCCAGAACAACTAGATAGTGCCTGATTCCCACCATTGACTGCTCTGGCAGGGATCACAGTACAGGGTCCTGTACAGAGCAGGAGAAAAATGTAGAACAAAATTCAAATTCACACACACACAAAAAAAACCAGGCTTTGTGGGTCTGACAGACTGGAGAAACCCTGAGAGTATGGCCCCAGACACCCTTTTAACTCAGTACTGAAGTCACTCTTGAGGTTCACCCTTCAGCCAAAGATTAGGCTGATCTATAGTGCCAAACTTGATGGTATTGGGTTTTGGGGATAGTGCCAAAAATAACACACATGAGGAACTTGCTTCATAGTTCAACCACGTATATGAGATTAATGGGCAGACCAGCCCAAAGTCGAAGGTAAGAAGGCAGGAAGGGACAGGAAAACTGGAGGAATGGAAACAAGTAACTCGAGAAGAAGAAGGGGAGAGTGTTGATAACATTGTGGGGTTGGCAACCAATGTCAAAAACAATTTATGTATTAACTGTTCTGTAAACTTTCTCCTAAAGTACCAAAAAAAAAAAAAAAAAGACTATATTAATCAAAGACACCTGCTTCTAAGATTGCTGTTGTTAACCTGCTGTCCAGTCCTACTCATGTGTGCAGAGTAGAACATTTCCATAGGTTTTTCAAGGCTGTGATCTTTCAGAAGATCACCAGGCCTGTATTTCGAGGATCCTCTGAGTAGGTTGGAGCCCTGGTGGAGCAGTGGTTAAGAGCTCAGCTGCTAACCAAAAAAAAAAAGTAAACAGACTCCTGGGGTCGCATACCTAGTAGCAGCTCTAACCACCTGGTGACAGGACGTTAGAGATTCAAGGATGCCAATAATCAAAGTAGCTCACATGACCAGCCTATCTGGGCATATCAAAACAAACCAAAACAAGAAGCTAGGACACAGTAAGCAAATGTAAAATAAATAAATATAATAAATTATTGATGGCTTGGAGACAACAGTCAATATCAAATCACAGAAAGAGGCAGACCAGGATGGCTTCACCAAGCAACCAGAACAAAGAATCAGGAAACCTCCTGGAGGAAGATAAGTTCTTAGAATCACTGGAGATAAAATTCAAAAAAGGTTAATAGGCAGAGCTCTTCAACAGTCCAGGAAGGAGATCAGGCAAAACACAGACTAAGCCAAGGAACACACAGGTAAAGCAACAGAGGAATTTAAGAAGGTTATATAGAGCAAAATCACAAATTACCAGGCTGCAAGAATCCATAGAGAGATAGCAAATAGAAATCCAAAAGATTAACCCATCCTTGTATTTCTGGAATAAACCCCAAATGGTTATGAGGAATTATCTTTTTAATATATTAAAAAATAATTAAAATATTGCTAGGTTTAATTTTTAATATTAACACTTTGGAATTTTTTTGTATCTGTATTTAAAAAATATTTTGACCTGTAGATTTTCTTTCTTGTAGTATCTTTGTAAGGTTTTATTTAGAAGTCTTATGGCCTAATTAAACAAGTTAGCAAGTGTTTCATCTTTCTCTAGTCTCTGAAGTTGTTTGTTAATTCTTCTTTAAATATTTGCAAGCATTCATCATTAATGTCAACTGGGTCTGGAGATTTCTTTATGGAAAGAATTTAATTACAGATTTTATTTCTTTAATACATACAGGCTTCTTTAGATATTTCCTATCTTCTGTCAGTGTTTGGTATTCAATATTGCAAATTTTTTTTATCTACCTTATCAAAATTGTTGGACTCTTCTAGTTAATTTATAAAAGTTATATCCTGAAAAACTTAAATGCAAGGGGTGGAACAAAAGCAACTCTGGTAATTGAGAGCCAGAGAAACACCTCTGATAAAAATTCTCTTTTTAAAATAAAAACAAGCAATTCCAACCTTTTAACTCACAATGTAAATAAAGCGCAAATATGTGGAGTAGTTAAAATGATAAAATATTCAATTTATTTCTAGCAAGATAATAACAAATGCAAGTAGCCTTTGAAAAATGTCTTTTTCCTAAACAAGATATACGATTTTCAGTCAGTTTCTTGAATGTAGACTCACATGAGCTTAAAAAATGGATCTTTTTTCCTTCTTTTTATTTGTCATAAACACACAGCCCTGCTCTTTAAATAAGAAATAATCAAAGCATGAGTTTTGTCACATGGAGAAATGACTTTCAACTGTGTTTGTTTTGTTAGAGAAGAAATAACTCCCTGGTGGTTTGTACGATGTTAATTTGGCTAAGATGGAACTACATTTCCTGAAATCTTCTTCTTGTATGTTGGTGCTTAGAGCTGATCAACAGAAGAATTTGAATGAGATTTGGAAGGCAGAAGTGCAGCAGCTTCTGTTGCTCTTTTATGGTTATCATGGACATATGTGGTGAAAAACAGACACAGAGGTGAAGGCTGGCTCCTGCTGGTCCTTGCACTACCCTACTCTACATCTGGTTCTTCTTCCCAACCACCACCCCTGCTGACCGAAAACAGCCCCAAAGTCACCAGCAGACTAGTTGCTCTGCAGAGCCAATCACTTATTTTTAGACTTTTCTACTTTCTCACCTTTTTGGTTCTACTCCAGCACCTGAGCACAGCTAACTTCCCAGATTCCCTTCCATGGCTTTTCTCTAATAATTTAGCTATTCTTTCGGGCTTTTATCTTTCTAGCTTCTTCCAGATTCATTACATACACCTTGCTCACCCATCCCCTAAATATGTCAACCAGGAAAGACCAGAGGACAATTTCATCACCAAATGAATAACAGTTATTTTGTTGATGAGAACATGGGTTTTTTTTGAAGAGTTCTGGCATGGTTTTACTCAAAAGAAGATGAGTAGCAGTGAGAAAATATACCATATAATTGTTCTCACTGAATTCAATGGGCATGATCGGATCTTGGGGTATCATGGGCTAAGTGGCAGCACTTAATTGCTAGACACAGATGAGAATGGTTACTCCAACGGACAGTAACAGATCCTAAGTAGTAAGCAGAATGGTTCGACCTGCAGAAATCTTTGGTGTTGCCAAATTTATCATGGTATACCTATAACCAAAAGAGATAGGCAGCACGCTGTGGTCTTTCTTAAATTACATAAGCAGAAAAGGTCTAGATCTGGCAATAGAAGTGTTATCTAAATCACCACAATGAAGGTTTATGGTCCCTCAAACAATTCTAAGTCCTTTGAGTAAATGGGAAAGTCACAGTCCTTCGAAGAAAGACACTGTTAAATAGGCAAGAAATTCCACTGTAGAATTTTCTTCCAGTATTCCCAATAAGGAGCCCTGGTTGGTGGTTCAAATCCACCAGCCATTCCTTGGAAACCCTATGGGACATTTCTACTCTATCCGATAGGGTCACTGAGTCGGAATCGACTATCAGTCAGAATTGACTGGACAGCAACAGGTTTGGTTTTGATTCCTCCTAAGGACCTGCAACCATTTACCAGGTGAATGTACTTTGGGGAAAGGAAAATGAGCAGGGTTTGGGAGATTTCTGGATATTGGCTCTGAATTGATACTTCCTGGAGATCAAATATACCATTGCCATCTAATGGTTAGATAATCCAAAATAATCTATAGGAAAATTGTTGTAATCTATAAGAAAGTTTATCATGTTTGCTGAGCATAAGATCACACATAAAACTCAATTGTTTTTATATCAGTATAATCTAGTTTTTCCCTAAAAAAATATATTTTTCCATACCCACTTTGCATATGACCTTGTGCTGAGCTTTGAAAAAGGTAGAAAATAGGTCTGTGTTCCAAAAGGATCTCGTTCTGAAATTCCAAAATGGTTTCAGGCCGACACCTTCTCATATTACGTCCCAGAATGTGGGACTAGATTATGTCTTTCCTAGGTAAGAATCCTAGACTATGATGTTTTAGCTCCTAAGGCAATTCCCAATAGCACAGCCAAAGATCTATGGCACAGATACACTTGATTCCCAAGTCTGTCTCTTTTATCCATATTATAAAAAAATAACACTTGGGGAATATTTCTCTTTCGAGACTATAGTAGATGAGACAGTAACAACTAAGCTTCCCTTACTTCACTTCAGAATATATATTCTTTTACACACAAATATCAGAGACACACACACATAGTAGAAATGTCCCCTCTTCCACCTTCCCCCCGTGGTCTCAATATAGGTCGTAAATCTGTCCTGTAGGACCAAGAGCATTCCACAGATGGGAATATGACTTACCTTGTGAATACGTCTTTATAGTTTCTGTAGGAACGCCAGTAGCTTTCAGGGTGAGCACATTTCTAAATTAACATTATATTCTTAATATAAAGGAATGAGTGCAGGTTTTAATAGCTGAGGGACTGGTGGAAAATGAATATGAGAGTTGTCAGATAGAGTTATTCTGTAAACTTTTGAAAAGGTGAAATGTACAGTACTATATGGCTGCTTTAAATGCTGGCTTCTTTGATCCATTTTTGATTTGGATAAAATATGTTTCAACTACTGTAATATACTCTTGTGGGTATGTTCTTATGAGAAGTAGTCAGTTCCACTGGCTGTGAAAGCTAAAAACAGGATTTTAGAGAAAAAGGAATTTCTCCTCCTTAGTTTCTGTTACTTGTCTATTATTCCTACTATTGCCTGCATTTTGCTTCATAGCTATGATACTTGAATTAGTTTTCAATTCATATGACCCTACATGTCATCTACTCAGTTCACACCCTTAAAATAAATAAAGAGATAAAATTTTATTAAAAACCATGAGAAGAAAGGAGAAACAACTCCACCCCACCTTTAATTTCCAACAGAGACACTTCTGAAGCAATAGGCAGCCCACCGCCCATGTGCCCAGGAAGCACTATCAAATTTGATATTTTGTATTTAAAGAGCCTATTTATCTTCCCTCCAATAGCCCCCTCCACAGGGCTGCACTCCTTGTCATTCTCCTTGTAGATGTTTTTCTAAAGCAGCACATGCCAGCAGAACATAGGCTGCTCTTCAGACTTGTGCACCGTAGGTGCTTCCATCCTTCGGTCACCACTTTGTCCTCAGCTCCTCTTTTTCCCTCACAACATATCATCGCACCAAGTCTTCTCTGCCTCACTGCTTGTAAGTGTTTTGTCCTTCTTTATTCTCCCAGATCCTCTTTTTCTATGGACTTAAAAAAATGTATTTTTTTTTTTTTTTTTTTTTTGCTAGAATGAATTGTTAGGCTATTACGTAGGCAGAGAAGCATTTGACTCTATGGCTCTCTGGATTTTTGATATGAGTAAAAAATACAGACCATGTTCTAAATAGAATTTCAATCAATTTAGTTTAAAATGATAAATATTATCCTTATTGGATTACATATTTGTCTCTAACTTTAGAAAAACATTAGCATCTCATAATTTATTGCATTTCCAATGATTCTTCACCATCTATTTAATGTGATGTTGATTTAAATATCAAAGGGGTTAATAGATAAATTTCTTTGTATGTGTTTTAAGTTTGTTTTATTTATTTTTTCTTGTTGTTGAGAACATATACACAAGAAAACATACACCAATTCAACAGTTTCTACACATGCAATTCAGTGACATTGATTACATTCTTCTAGGTGTGCAATCATTCTCACCTTCCTTTTCTGAGTTGTTTCTCTCCATTAACATAAACTCACTGCTCCCTGAGGTTCCTCTCTAACCTTTTGAGTTTCTCTTGTCAATTTAATCCAATATAGTTAGTTCTGAGAAACGTGTAGCGCTCAACAAGTTCTTTACCTGTTAAGCTAAACTATTGTTTGGTTGTTATTCTTTAATGAAAGTGCTTGTTGTTGTTGTTGTTGTTAGGTCCTGCTCAGTGGATTCAGACTCATAGTGACCCCATTCAACAGAGCAGAACTGCTCCAAAAGGTCACCCAGGCTGCAATGCCCATTAGAGCAGAGTGGCATGTGGGCTCAAATCACTAACCCCTCAGCCAGCAGCAGAACACTCAACCATTGTGCCACTGGGGCTCTTTAAAAAGTATTTACCTAACTAATAATAATAACTTAGCCTGTGAGTCACACCTGCCTCAAGTGCTGAAGTTCATCTGTGGTGCAAGGCCACCAAGAGATGGCCTTTTGATGATGTTGGGAGGGGATTATTTTTTTCACATTTAGGATAATTCTATGATTCAGCTTAAAGAAAGCTGTTGGTACAAAGTAACTAATTCATAATTTTCTACATGCCAGAAGGTGGATGCTTGGGCTAAAATGTCATAGTCAGCTTGTCTACAACATAAGACTGATCAAATGTGAAAGGCATACAATGAAGAATGTTAGCATTTCAGAAAAAAATAGACATCTCTATGGTGGTGAGCACCTAGAAGACAGTAAATATTTAATCAATCCTTGGTCATCGAGTTGTTCAAGTGGTGGCCAACTTCAGCCTGGGGAATGAACTACATTATAAGAAAAGGCCCTATCCAGGCACATCGGCTAGGCTCAAGTTAATTCATCTTGTGAAAATCTAATGCTTAAGACATGGGCCCAAACATAGTATATACCACATATTCAACATAGGAGAGCATATTAAGTTAGGTATCATGGGGAAAATCTTGGTTGTCAGTTACTCTGATCTATTTTATTTTATTTTCTGCTTACAGATGCAATTCTGTAACTTTTGTACTATGAACTTCCAACAGTTGTTATGTCATTTCTAAATGATACCAGCCTAATCCCAGCTTCATTCATCCTCAATGGCATCCCTGGGCTGGAAGAAGTGCATTTGTGGATCTCCTTTCCCCTGTGTACCATGTACAGCATTGCCATTACAGGGAACTTTGGCCTTATGTACCTCATCTACTCTGAAGAGACCTTACACAGACCTATGTACATCTTCCTAGCCCTTCTGTCCTTCACAGATGTGCTCATGTGCACCAGCACACCCCCCCACACCCTCTGCATATTGTGGTTCAACTGCAAGGAGATTGATTTTTAATGCCTGCTTGTCCCAGATGTTCTTTGTCCACACGCTTACTGGGATGGAGTCTGGGGTGCTCATGCTCATGGCCCTGGACCTTTATGTGGCCATCTACTACCCCCTGAGCTATGTCACTATTCTCACTAATTCAGTCATTGCCAAGGCCGGGCTCAACATTTTTCTTAGAAGTGTAATGCTTGCCATGCCTTTCACTTTCCTCACTAAGCGCCTACCATACTGCGGAGGCAATGTCATGCCCCACACCTACTGTGACCACATGTCTGTGGCGAAGATATCCTGTGGTAGTGTCAAGGTCAATGCTATCTATGGTCTGATTGCTGCCCTTCTGATTGGGGATTTTGATATCTTGTGCATCACAATTTCCTACACCATGATTCTTTGAGCAGTTCTGAGTCTGTCATCAGCAGATGCTCGACAGGAGACCTTTAGCACCTGCACTGCCCACATTTATGCCATCGTCATCACCTATGTTCCAGCCTTCTTCACCTTCTTTACACACCATTTTGGGGGACATACCATTCCATCCCACATACACATTATCATGGCTAACCTCTATCTACTCATGCCCCCCACAATGAACCCTTTTGTGTAGAATGAAAACCAAGCAGATACGAGAAAGAGTCATTAGGTTCCTGTTTAAGGGAAAGGACATTTCTTCTCATAACATTTAAAGAACCTTCTGTGGAGTTGGAGATTTCTTAGCCAGGTTGAGATCACCAAGTCAATAAGGAACCAAGCAAAGGAAACGAGATATTTAGTCACACAAAATATTTTCACATGACTCAGGTATTTCAACTTTTTTTGAAAGGGTACCACCATGCTCATGTAGCCAAAGATCCACTCTTCTGAAATTTCATGTTCTCCAAAGTCTCTTTACTTGTAGGGGACTTCAAAGTTCATTGTATTTAATTATCAAGGAGAGAGAACTCTATCTTGAATGACAACCTGTATGAGTTTGCAGCCCAGTGGCTGGATCACTAGGACTGGAGCTGAACTTTTTTTTTTTTTAATTCCCTAGCAGAATATAAGCCATTTTCATCTATGTCTGTGCTAATTTATTTCAGGAATCTCCTCCTAAGACCATTTTGAGTTCATTCATATTTCTGAACTTCTGATCTGCTTTCTATATCTAGTAGTAAATCATACACGTGATCACCAAAAAGTCTTGTAAAAGTTGTTAATAGCAGAATATTCAGAATATCTAGAACAGAGAAATGACCCAAATGTTCATCAGCAACAGAGTGTGTAAAATAATTGCAGTGTATTCAAATATAATATTGAGTGAAATATATATGCTATATGATTCCAGTTGTATAAAGTTCAAAATCAGGCATAACTAACATCCAAACAAACAAAAAAAAACAAACCCAGTGCCGTGGAGTCGATTCTGACTCATAGTGACCCTATAGGACAGAGTAGAACTGCCCCACAGAGTTTCCAAGGAGTGCCTGGCGGATTCGAACTGCCAACCCTTTGGTTAGCAGCCGTAGCACTTAACCACTACACCACCAGGGTTTCCATAACTAACATACGGTGTTGAAAATTAGAATAATGTATACCTTTCAGAGAAAGAGAACAGGTAGTGATTGGACAGAATGTGAGATGTGCCTCTGCGGGTCTGCCAACGCTTTAGTCCTTCACCTGTATGGCAGTTCAGGGTGTTTCCAGTTGGTGATATTTCGTCAAGCTGTGGTTGTATGGCTTGCTGTCTTTTCTGCATGCGTACTACCCTCCAATAAAATACTTCTTTAAAAGAATATGTCGGGAGCACATACTCGGACCTCTCTAAACTGTGAAACATGATTCTTCCCTGCCTCCTATACTGCCTGTCTCTGGTTTACAAAATATGTGTATTTTGGTTTCTGGGAGAAGCAAATAATTTAAGGTAAATAATATGTGAATATTTGTACACATTATCATAACACAATACAATTGTATATTTAAAAAAAAAAAAAACCTCCCTCTTTAAAATGTTTCTATCTAGCTCCTTTTGAGAGGCAGACTCTTAAATTGTTGGCTGTGTGTGCGTGTGTGTTGATGCTGTTCTTCTGGAGACTACTCTTTTTTCTTCAAGCCATGTCTGAGCTTCAATTAGCTTACCTACCCTCTGTTTTAGACAGTAAGGATTTAACTTAATTACATTACCTGTCAATTACTTATGCCTACAAAATATTTTATAAAGTTCCCTTTACCTAAAACTTCCAACCTATAATCTTGGTTGTTAAGATTATACCCAAGAACAAAGGATAATTGCAGGAGGTCAAATATTTTAGGATTACCCTAAAATGAGAAAAGTACTGAAACAAAGTGAATAGTTTACTCAAACAATTATAATATTTCCTAGAACTAAATTCAGATTTTTTAATTGAAGTAGCCCACAAAATAACCAGATAAATTCTTTATAAAAGACTGAAACCTGGACCTACCACTATGAAATTGAAGTACATAAACATAATACAAAGACTCAAAAACTTTGAAGTGGAAGTTCAAGCATGAAAAAAGCAAGTCATATTTAAGCATATGAAAAAGGATATCTACTAGCATCTGCTAAATATGAATGCTGGAATACAAAGGAGCAGTGTTTTTTACTTATGAAAATAAACATCATTAGACCAAAATTCTGTACCCAACTTGATAATCAATCAACTGTGAAAGCAGTAAAGATATTCAGATGTGAAAAAATGAAGAAAATTGACATGCATAGCAACTTTTCTTAGTAAGCTATGTGAGGACGTACTCAGGAGAAATTAGAGAATAAACCAAAGTAGACTGAAAGATGGAATTAGTGGCATCAGTCTAGGAAAAGAAAGAAAGAACCCCTACAGCTCTGCAGATGCTGCAAGAGTACAATAAGCCTGATCAGAGAAGGCTAAGAATAGGAAAAAAGAGAACCACCACCTGTCAGTTTGTCATACTGTGGTGGTTTGCATGTTGCTCGGAACACTGGTGGCACAGTGGTTAAGGCCTCAGCTGCTAACCAAAAGGATCTGCAGTTTGAATCCATCGGCTGTTCCTTGGAAACCCTGTGGGGCAGTTCTATATTGTCCTATAGGGTCGCTAGGAGTAGGAATCCACTCAACAGCGAGTTTTTTATGATGCTGAAAACTATGCCACTAGTATTTCAAATACCCACAGGGTCACCCATGGTGGACAGGCTTTAGTGGAATTTTGAGACTAAGACAGGCTGGGAAGAAAGGCCTAGTGATCTACTTCCAAAAATTAGCCAATGGAAAAATCTATGTATCACAATAGAATATTGTCCAATATAGTGGCTGGAAGACAAACCCCATAGATCGAAAGGAACTCAAAATACACTGTGGTTGAAACAATGAACTCAAGGATACCAATGATCGCGAGAATTGTGCAGGACCGTGTAAGATTTTGTTCTGTTGTACATGTTACCATGCGTTGGAGCGAAATCAATGGCAACTAACAATAATAACTGGGTAAAAATAATTTTTGGGACATTTTAAAATAATATGAAATCAATGCAAGAAAAATGCTCCCAGAGGTAAAGAAGACCAGTTACGCTTAGAAAGCCTCCCTGAAAGAGGTGAAATATATAATTGCCATTGTTCAGGGGTATGGAGTAGAGAGTTTTGGTGTAACCTTTCTGGGAGAAAATATGGCAATATAAATCCTTTAAAATTAGTTAATTTTTGTTGCAACATTTCCTTATCTATGGATTTTACTATGGAATTAATTATGAATATGTTGATATTTATTATAATATTATCGTTAAAAAACATGTTAAAAATGAACTCGAAGTCCTAAATTAGAGGACTAAATGTTTAAAAGAAAGGTTATAACCATCGGTAGAATATTATGCTAACTTTGGAATTCATGTTGAGGAAGAGTTACTGATGAAATATTCATGACGTATTTTTAGTGGAAGTAAACAGTTATGAAATAGTCTGCAAATTATGATCCTGATTTTTTTTTAATTGTTACAACAAAGACAAGAAAATCCTAATTGCAGGTATCTCTGAGTGTAAAGTAGTACATGTCATTTTAATCAATGACCGTTTACTATTTCAGAAGGTCAGAATAATAAGAAACTATTTTTTTTTTTAATCCCACACATCTATGCATCTTTGCTTTATTTTTAATTGCATAAGGACAAATTTCCAACTTCTACTCCAAATGGCTATCTGGCATAGGAGTTCCTTTCTGAGTTGTCATCTTTTTGGGCCCAACTATGGTAGAGGCAGATTCCCCTACCCTCCCCTAATATGTGAAACTTAGCATCCTGCTTTCTCTTAGGGCTGTGTGTTCTCTGGGAGCACCTAAGCTCTGTTCACACTGAGAGAACTCAGGACTCCTGAGGATTTCAGAGGTTATGCCTATTTCCTGTGGGAAGACAGCTGGGCTAAACACTTCTAACCCAAGGTCTATAAGGTGAAGCCAGGGTGCACCTGGCATAGCATGAATTCTGGGCCCTCGCTCTGGCATGACCACTCTTCACATTCTTTCTTCTTTGAAGCTGCATTGTGGGTAAGGAACACTTTCTACCTTCCTGACAATTGTTGTATGACAAAGTCTAGAATTGTCCCGAACCCAAAACCAAACCCATTGCTGTCAAGTCATTTCTGACTCATGGAAACCCTATAGCTCAGAGTAGAACTGCCCCATAAGGTTTCCAAGGAGCAGCTGGTGGATTCGAACTGCCGACATTTTATTGGCAGCAACAGCTTGCCATAGCTCTTAATCATTGCATGACAAGGGCTCCTAGAATTTCCCCAGTCTGTCTGTATTATCACAGAGATCAGAAGGACTGCTCTATAGAGGATTTTGCATTTCACTTCCCACAGGTCTCTGTGTGTGAACAATTAAGAATATCATGATTATTTCACATTAAAAGCAAAGATAGGACTGGCAACAGATGCGTGCTCTTATGTGGGCAAGGGACAAGTCAAACGCACACAAAATTTCCTTCAGAGCATAGAGAATTCTTCTTTTCAAGTTTATTCATTGTTTTTCAAAAACAGGGTGCAATGCCAGAGATAATTAGATAGCAAAATTTCTGAGCACCCCCAAATCAAGGAAAGATGTACATACATCTTCTTTTCTCCAAGTCACTAGCCCACCATTCCCCATATCCATTTCCTTCTTCAATTTAGTCACAATTTACACTCAGCCAATCTGACTCCAACTTACTGAATATGCTTTTTTATTTGTTTTGTTTTCTTTTTTATTCATGTGCTTCCCTTATTCATGAAGTAAAACAGGAGAAAGATTTTTTGACCCACACCCTAGAACAGTTTGTTGTTGTTGTTTTTAGATGCCCTTGATTCAGTTCCAACTCATAGCAACCCTATGTACAACACAAAGAAACACTAACTGGTCCTGAGCCATCCTTACAACCGTTGTTAAGCTTGAGCTCATTTTTGCAGCCACTGCGTCAATCGACAACGTTGAGGGTGTTCCTCTTTTCTGCTGACCCTGTACTCTATCAAGCATGATATCCTTCTCCAGGGACTGATCCCTCCTGACAACATGTCCAAAGTAAGTACGTAAGACGCAGTCTCACCATCCTTGCCCCTAAGGAACATTCTGGCTGTACTTCTTCCAAGACAGATTTGTTCATTCTTTTTGCAGTCCATGGTATATTCAATATTCTTTGCCAACACCACAATTCAAAAGTGTCAATTCTTCTTCAGCCTTCCCTATTCATTGTCCAGCTTTCACATACGTATGATACGGTTGAAAATACCATGGCTTCGGTCTGGCGCACTTTAGTGTTCAAGGTGACATCTTTGCTCTTCAACACTTTCAAGAGGTCCTTTGCAGCGGATTTACCCAATGCAATGCGCCTTTTGATTTCTTGACTGCTGCTTCCATGGCTGTTGATTGTGGATCCAAATAAAATGAAATCCTTGACAACTTCAATCTTTTCTCCATTTATCATGATGTTGGTCACTGGTCCAGTTGTGAGGATTTTTGTTTTCTTTATGTTGAGGTACAATCCGTACGGAAAGCTGTGGTCTTTGATCTTTATTAGTAAGTGCTTCAAGTCTTCTTCACTTTCAGCAAGCAAGGTTGTGTCATCTGCATAATGCAGGTTGTTAATGAGTCTTCCTCTAATCTTGATGCCCCGTTCTTCTTCATATAGTCCAGCTTCTGGTATTATTTGCTCAGCATACAGATTGAATAGGTACGGTGAAAGAATACAACCCTGGCACACATCTTTCCTGACTTTAAAACAATCAGTTTTCCCTTGTTCTGTCCAAACAACTGCCTTTTGATCTATGAACAGGTTCCGCATGAGCGCAATTAAGTGTTCTGGAATTCTCATTCTTCACAATGTTATCCATAATTTGTTATGATCCACACAGTTGAATGCCTTTGCGTAGTCAATAAAACACAGGTAAACATCCTTCTGGTATTCTCTGCTTTCAGCCAGGATCCATCTGACACCAGCAATGATATCCCTGGTTCCACGTCCTCTTCTGAAACTGGCCTGAATTTCTCACAGTTCGGTGTTGATATACTGCTGCAGCCATTTTTGAATGATCTTCAGCAAAATTTTGCTTGCATGTGATATTAATGATATTGTTCTATAATTTTTATATTTGGTTGGATCATCTTTCTTGGGAATAGACATAAATATGAATCTCTTCCAGTCATTTGGCCAGGAAGCTGTCTTCCATATTTCTTGGCAAAGACAAGTGAGCACCTCCAGTGCTGCATCTGTTTGTTGAAACATCTCAATTGATATTCCATCAATACCTGGAGCCTTGTTTTTAGCCAATGCCTTCAGAGCAGCTTGGACTTCTTCCTTGAGCATCATCGGTCCCTGATCATATGCCACCTCTTGAAATTGTCAAACATCGACTAATTCTTTTCAGTATAATGACTGTGGGTATTCCTTCCATCTTCTTTTGATGTTTCCTGCGTCATTTAATATTTTCCCCATAGAATCCTTCACTATTGCAACTGGAGGCTTGAACTTTTTCTTCAGTTCTTTCAGCTTGAGAAATGCTGAGCATGTTCTTCACTTTTGGTCTTCCATCTCCAGTCCATGGCACATGTCATTATAATACTTTACTTTGTCTTCTCAAGATGCCCTTTGAAATCTTCTGTTCAGTTCTTTTACTTCATCAATTCTTCCTTTTGCTTTAGCTTCTCAAAGTTCGAGAGCAAGCTTTAGAGTCTCCTCTGACATTCATCTTGGTCTTTTCTTTCTTTCCTGTCTTTTCAGTGACCTCTTGCTTTCTTCATGGATGATGCCCTTGATGTCATTCCACAACTCGTCTGGTCTTCAGTCACTAGTGTTCAATGTATCAAATCTATTCAGATGGTCTCTAAATTCAGGTGGGATATACTTAAGGTCACATTTTGGCTCTCGTGGACTTCCTCTGATTTTCTTTAGTTTCAGCTTGAACTTGCGTGTGAGCACTTGATGATTTTGTCCACAGTCAGCCCCTGGCCTTGTTCTGACTGATGATATTGAGCTTTTCCATTGTCTCTTTCCACAGATGTAGTCAATTTGATTTCTATGTGTTCCATCTGGCCAGGTCCATGTGTATAGTCACTGTTTACATTGGTGAAAGAAGGTATTTGCAATGAAGAAGTCGTTAGTCTTGCAACATTCTATCATTCTATTGCTGGCATTGTTTCTATCACCAAGGTCATATTTTCCAACTACTGATCTTTCTTCTTTGTTTCCAACTTTTGCATTCCAATTGCCAATAATTTTCAATGCATCTTGATTGCATGTTCAATCAATTTCAGACTGCAGCAGCTGTTAAAAATCTTCTATATCTTCATCTTTGGCCCCAGTGGTTGGTGCATAAGTTTGAATTACAGTCTTATTAACTGGCCTTCCTTGTAGGCGTATGGATATTAACCTATCACTGACAGCATTGTACTTCAGTATAGACCTTGAAACATTCTTTTTGACGATGAATACAACACCATTCTCCTTTGAGTTGTCATTCCCAGCATAGTAGGCTATATGACTGTCTGATTCAAAATAGCCAATACCCATCCATCTCAGCTCAGTAATGCCTAGGACATCGATAGTTCCATTTCATTTCTGATGATTTCCAATTTTCCTAGATTCATACTTCTTACATTCCAGGTTCTGATTATTAATGGATGTTTGCAGCTGTTTCTTCTCATTTTGAGCCATGCCACATCAGCAAATGAAGGTCCTGAAAGCTTTACTTCATCCACGTCATTAAGGTCAACTCTACTTTGAGGAGGCAGCTCTTCTGCAGTCGTCTTTTGAGTGCCTTCCAACTGGGGGGGCTCATGTTCCAGCACTATACCAGACAATGTTCCACTGCTATTCATAAGGTTTTCACTGGCTAATGCTTTTCAGAAGTAGACTGCCAGGTCCTTCTTCCTAGTCTGTCTTAGTCTAGAAGCTCAGCTGAAACCTGTCCTCCATGGGTGATCCTGCTGGTATCCGAATACCAGTGGCATAGCTTCCAGTATCACAGCAACGTGCAAGCCCCCACAGTATGACAAACTGACAGACACATGGGGACTAAAACAGTTTACAAGTCAGTAAAGAGACATGATAAATACCCAGATAGTTCTGGCCCGACCACCAAGTTATAACCATCATGAAGGGAGGAGAAAGAACAAGTGGAGCATAGAGAAGAAAAGTAACTGCCAAATAGAGAGATGGGCAAGTGTTTCAACAGGGTTTTATGTAAAGATCACAAATATTGCATACGTTTGGACAAACCATTGAATAAATTGAGTCTCAGTTAGATAAATGGTTATGAACTGGTAGACTCATTATAAGAACATGAATAAGTTCATAAATTAATTTAAATAGTAACTTGTAAGTACAGATGCTCAAATAGTACTATTCCTGGTTTTCTCCAGGCATGTGGGTAAATATTTGAATTTGTATGTAAGTTGATTATTTATGTTCAAGGTAAATCTAAAAGTAGTAGAGTGGAGGCACAAGAAGCCTTCTGCTAAGTGCCAAAAGTACATTGCCTAGAATATTGTAGATCCTAAATGGAATCCTAAATGGAATTTTAACTTAATTTGGAGTCCATACACTTAATACATTCAGGCTCAGTGATAGCACTTCATGTTACTAAAGGGCTAGATATGATATTTCTGAAAAAAGATGAAGATGAAGCAGTAGCAGGGAATCTAGAACCCTCTTTTCTGTATTCAGGTCTTTCCTGACATACCTCTCTAGGGAATTCAGGAAAGCAGTGTTTAGATGGGTGGTAGGATTTTATTTTGTGGTACAGTTCCTGACTTTTCCCTAAAAAAAAAAAAAAATACTTACCTAGACCATCACTAGAGAAGCATAACATGGAAACGAAAAAGAAGTTAAAAAGCAAGACTCCTAGGCTTTCCTAGCTCTTAAGCAGTGCCTGCTTCATCCTGATTTTTCTGAAGACTGAGATTAAGTGATAATCCAAAGGGATCTCTTTTAACAGTCAGAGGCAACCGTAGGTGCGGACACTCTTTGTGTCAAACGGATGCCCAGTGTGGGATGAGGAAACAGCAAAAGAGCTGGCAATGATAGCATCAACCTCTATCCCTTCCATCAGGTCCTGGGGGCTCAGACACCTGGATCAGGTAATGGAACCTACTGTCATTGAGGAGAGAAGAGGAATTGTGACTGATATGTATTGGGATGATGCATCATGTCCAGATGTGGTGTGCTGTTTTCTAGTTACAGCATGTTGTTTGTCTTTTTCATGGAAAAAGGCTTGATATAACACTAAGGCAAGACCCTCAGCCAGGGGGATGTCTTTCCCTAAGGTTTTGTCATGATTTTACTTTCGTCGTATTCCTAAATCCTGTCTCCTTTTTACTCCCCCAGAACCACAAGTATAAAAAGGGGGCAGGGGCTCAGGGTAAGTGTAAATGGTACTTGTAACCAGATCTTCAATTCTTTGAAAGAGAAAGTATGAATTATCTAACACTATCCCCTTGCTCTTTTCTATAATGCTGTGCAGGGAAGAAATTGTAAGCAGCAGGAGCCATAGAGGACCCAAGTTGGAAAAATGAAGCCCCTTATTCCTCCAGAGAAATCAACCAAACAAATGTAAAAGCAAATAAACTATAAATAATTGATCCACTGCTTGATAGCTCAAAATTTCTCTATTAATTGCCTTTATGAAGGACTTGGTTTAGGGTAACAGATGAGGAAATCTAGGAAAACCTGGATTTGACTTTCAATTAATCACTAATAACTCTGGGAAAGTGAATTAAACATCCTGTACCTGGATCAGGGAAGCTCACCTTGGACTCTAGTATACAGTTATCCTCATAGGAAGTGACTTTATATCTTAGTGTTTGAGGTGAACAGGAGTTTATCTGGATGTGTATATGGCAGGGAGATTTGCAAATAAGGGAAAGAAATGGAGCAAGATCAACATAGGCTTGAAATAAGGAAAAGTATATGTAACATGTAAAGTGTATGTATATGCAATATTTGAATTTGCAAGTAGTCAGCAAGGTTTAAACATGAAATGCTAAGATACAGTGACCATATAATTTATCCCCAAACCAGGACACTTTTGAAAGTTTAAGGAAATGGTAAGAAATAAAGTTGGAAAGGAAAGATAAAATCTTTAAAATTTACTTTCTTGAATACCATGCTGATGAAATTGAGCCCTACCCTTAAAGTAAAGAGAAGATGTTGAATATTATTAAGCAGTGGATTGAAATGTCCTCATACTTATGTTGTAGGACAAATTAGATCTGAAAAATTCAAGAAGCAAAACAAAGCAATAGGTGGATGTGACTAGGTGGTCTTTAAAAGAGATATGTGAGTATAGGAAGAAGTGGCTAATGTTAGAAATATTTCTGGATTAGAAATACAAATTCTTATTCCTTGAGGATTTACTACAGATAACAGACATGCTGAGGTGGTCTGGATGAAGTAACAATGAAGAAACTTTGAGCTATAAAGAAATTATACCCACGATAAAGTTGGGGAAGGTCAGAGAAGATTAGAAAATATAAGTTTGGATAATGTGGTGGATGATAGCACCATTATCAAAGGACAGAACTCGGAAGTGGAGCATAATTTTGGTGGAGGATAAAGGTTGAAATGATCAGCTAAGTTTTAGGCAAGATAAATTTAAAGTGTCCATGGAAATTTATGGTAGAAATATCCAGCATGTATTAGAAAGAAGACTCATCAGTTGTGCATAGCTTACTTATAGAATTAATGATCTGAAAATTTTCATTGTGTTGGTTATACTTGAGGTCATGAGAGTGGAAATATTTCCCAGAGAAAGAACAAAGGGAAAGTCCAGAGAGCCTGCTTCTCAAAAATTAAGTAAAGACAGAAGACAGAGAACGGTAATAGGGAGATTTCTTATACTACTTCTTCGTACAATCAACTAAGCTCTGCCTTCATGATCATTGTTCTGACATATCTACATGTATATCTGCATTTCTAAGGATTATTATATCCAATATTCTAGGATACAATTTTAGGAGTAAAATATACTTCTGATTATGTTTCAGAAATCGTTGAGGTAGGTATCATTAGCCTTGCTTTAAAGATAAACTGAGTTTTCAACATCAAAGTAAATATCACCAAATCACACAACTGGTATAGGAGGAGCTGAAATTTAAATGAGATTCTATTTGGCAGAACCACCCATAGTCTCCGTTTGCATATTGCTGGAAAAAAAAAAACTATTACAATAAGCAAATCTCAGACAATCCTTCACATACAATTATAACTTTCTATTATAGAACACGTGCTCTGTGCAGTTAGGATGGATAGTTAAATATACTGTATGAGATTTGAGTCATATATGAATACCATTTCTGGCCCCAAATTTAGTTGCGTGACATTTGATATTTATGCAATCTCTCTGGGTCTCAGTTTCTTCTTCTATTTAATGGCAGAAAACAACAACAACTTTGTAATTGGGCTTTAAAAATTAAACTTACACTGCAAAACTTAAATATTGAGATATACACTGTATTCATTATTATTTGAATGTTTTTGTACTATTTTTTTTATGAATGTAATTTTATTCAAAATTTAAGTTTGGATTCACAAGGAAGCTCTGAATCAAACTCTGTATGTCTTAATTCCTTCTCAGGGTAGAGGCTTCAGGAAAAATAAAGAGGTCTTCTATTTATTATGCTGATCTCTAACAATTTATACGTGGCACCAGAATCTTTTACTGTTATGGCATTCCTGGTCTGGAAAGAGTACACAAATGGATCTCCCTTCCTCTCTGTGCAATGTATGTTATATCCCTTGTGGATAACCTTGGTCTTGTGTACCTCAAACGCTCTGAGGAATCCCCACATCATCCAATGTACTTTTTTCTGGCCATGCCCTTCCTCATTGACCTCTTCAACTGCACCACCATTCTACCCAATGGACTCTGCATCTTCTGGTTCAATCTGAAGGAAATTAGCTTCAATGGCTGCTTAGTCCAGATGTTCTTTGTCCATGGGTTCACAGGTGTGGAGTCTGGTGTCCTCATGCTCATGGCTCTGTTCCACTATGTGGCCATTTGCCACCCATTGCGTTATGCTACTATACTCACTAACCCTGTCATTGCCAAAGCTGGACTTGCCACCTTCCTAAGGAGTGTGATGTTGATGATTCCTTTCCCATTCTTGGTCAAACGTTTGCCCTTCTACCAGAGCAATATTATCTCCCATACATATTGTGACCACATGTCTGTGGTAAAGTTATCTTGTGCCAGCATCAAGGTCAATGTTATCTATGGTCTGATGGCTGCTCTTTTGATTGGAGTATTTGACATCTGCTGTATCTCTGTGTCTTACACTATGATCCTCCGGCCTGTGGTCAGCCTCTTATCAGCAGATGCTCGTCAGAAGGCCTTCAGCACCTGCACTGCTCGTATATCTGCCATCATTATCACCTATGTTCCAGCATTCTTCACTTTCTTTACTCATCGTTTTGGGGGACACACTGCTCCTCCTTCTCTTCACATCATTGTGGCTAATCTATATTTACTTCCCCCCCCCAACTCTGAACCCTGTTGTTTCTGGAGTAAAGACAAAACAGATTTGAGACAGTGTCCTACATCTCTTCCATGGAGAGAAATGTGCAAGTTGATCCAGGACAACTGAAATTAGATAGAAAAAATACAAATGAAAAACAGCAAAGAAGAAACTGGTTGTTCACTTATATGTGCAGTTTTATGTATTTCCCATTATCTTGCCCAGAGTATGTTTTCTGCAAAGATAGTGGAGAAATTTATAGCTAATTCTGAATTTTTACTTAGCTTGGTGCCTTCTGTTATTTTTTTATCCATCGCTTGTTTTAACGAAGTCTTTGATATGGGCTAACAACTACTTTCCTCTTTTATATCTGTCTAAGATTTTTTCTTAACTATGTCAGAGCATCTGCATGTTTCTTGGCTATGGTGGTAATCATCTATAAAAAAAAAATATACATAATAAATGACAGTTTCTAGCCTGGGATGTCCCTAAAGGTAAAATTTTGCTTATAGATTAATTCCAGATTTTCCTTTGTGTATTCAATTCAGAAGGTATCCAGTGTCACCATAGTTTCTAGCACTGACACAGAAGACTTACTTATCTGAAGGCTTGAATACTCCAGGAATCAAGACACAGCTGCTATTTGATATACAGCGTGGGTTTCTCAATTGAATGTTAGCCAATTGGTGAGATAATTGATTGATTCATTACTTTTTTCATTATTTTATTTTTCATAGCAGTGATATATTTCTAACAGCCCAACTAAAGCTTAAAATAGAACTAATCTCTCCATCTTCCTGGTTACCACATACACTGTATTATCTTAATACACATAATAATGTATTTATTTATTTACATGTTTGTTTAGTTTAGTTTATTTATTACATGTTCAGTTTATTATTATGTTTGTTTAGTTTGTTTATTACATGTTAGTTTGTTTATTACTAGAACGTGTTATCTTTGAAAGCACTAAATATATATTTATCTTTGTATTTCCAAGTCCCACATATTGTAAGGCACAAGGCATGACTAAAACTAGTATATATTAAGTGGCTAAATGAATGAGTCCATATTTCTCAGGCCCTATGTTGTTGTTGTTATTGTAGGTTCCCACTGAGTTGGCTCCAACTCATGGAACCTTACGTATAAAAGAATGAAATGTTGCCCGGTCCTGTGCTATCTCCATGATCTTTGATGCATTTGAGCCCTTTGTTGAGACTATTGTCAATTCATGTCATTGGGTGTTTTCCTTGTTTTCACTGATCCTCTGCTTTACCAAACATGATACCCTTCTCCAGCAATTGGTTTTTCCTGATGACTTGCCCAAAAGTAAGTGAGCTCTATATTTATATGTTTAAGGGGACTAAGAATAAGTGAGAGCTCTGTTCATGCCACTGTGTACTATACCATACCTGCTCCATAGTTTTGTTGAGAAGTGTATAAGCCTGAGTTGAAGAGAGGCAGCAGGCTCAGTGAGGTGGTCGTAGCAGACAGCCAGGCTAGCTGGGTGCAGAACCTCCTTGGCTTTATGTACATGTATGTAAAAAGGCTGAGCTTGGAGAGAAGACTCATCTAAAATTGAACACTCCTTGAGGTTTGGGGTTTAAAGCATTGTACATCTGTCAGTCAGGATAATGTTGATTTTTACTACACATATTTTGATTGGGTTATTATCTATCTCTTTTTTAAAAATAAAATTTAAGTGCATATATATATAAATCCATATATTAGAATTTACTTGGACTTTTTTTATATGGTCTGTGCATTTAAGTAATTAGGAAAATACATTAATGTAAAAAATTTCAGTAAAATAAGAGAATAAACTAGAAGCTAAGAAAAAGCTTTGGTGTGGATTTGGAATAGAAGTTCAAGGAAACTAGAAGATGTGGAGTTCTAATAACCAGAAAAAAGTAGATTGTGAAAGCCATGGGAGGTAATATATTGAATCAAACATCTAAAAAAAAAGCTAATATTCTTGCTAGTAGTTGACTACAAAATAATCCATTCTCCATACACTAGGGTACAGGGGATATGATGATACTTTTGTCAGTCACTTTTCCTATATTAAGATCAATGGATCCTAAACTCAATTGAAGCCTTTAATTTGCCCACAGCGCCTTATTCCTTTCTCTGAATTTATATCAGTAATATTTTTCGTATACGAGACCATAGCACAACTTCCTCCTGTGTTTGATCTGATTGAGAAAATTTTTCACCCTTCTCCGGAGGTTATGATGCGTGAAGAGATTTGGCCTCTGAGTACTTTTTGTTCTTCCCTTGAAAGCCTTCAGTGGTCCTTTTAAATGAATCTTTAATCTTTTAACTGAATCTCTGTCTCTTTCTCTCTCTCATCTTCCTTCTTTTTTCTATCTTTTAGTATGTTGTACTTGCTTTTCTTTCAAAGCAGAGAAACACTAATACATTCTCTCTTTTAGTCTAAATTGTATTCTATTCTTCTCTCTTAGTTTAAATCTATCTGTTCTCGGTGGCAGTCTTATATCTTACCCTTTCAGCCAATTATGTGTATGTAATTGATTGAAGACACTTGTAGAATTAATTTAATTACCTTCTCTCCATAGTACCTTTTCAAAATTTCTACTGCAATTTGGGTATCTTTAAATGAACCATGCTATAACATTTTATTTAATGACTGAAGGTCAAGAGGACTTACATTTTTAAGAAGGTTTATTCATATCAATACTAGTAAGACAGAAAGAACTGTTGATTCATTGTGCTTAATTTCCCTTACAACATTTCATTATAGACAGTGTGGTTTATTTTCCTTAATAACCTAGGGCAAGTTGCTCATATAAGAAATACTCTTATCAGAAATCCATGTTCTAAGAATGGCTAGTTACCTTGAGATGGTGACTTATCCTGGTTTCAGAATATTGTCATATTTGTCTCACACAGGGTGGTAACCAAAACCAAACCAAACCCACTGGCGTTGAGTCGATTCCTACTCATAGCCACCCTATAGGACGGAGTAGAACTGCCCTGTAGAGTTTCCAAGGAGCACCTGGTGGATTCGAACTGCCGACCTTTTAGTTAGCAGCTGTGCCACTTAACCACTACACCACCAGGGTTTCCCACAAGGTGGTAGAGTTAGCTAAAAAGACACAAATTTAGGAAGTCACTGAAGATAAACAATAAATTATAAGACTCTATGCTTGCTTGTTAATAGATGTTTAAATCTGTGGCAGAATTCGATCTGAAGCTTGTTAATATTTTAACCCACTGTCTCTTGGCAAAGTTGCGGGGGAAAAGTTATTTAGTAGTTATAATTCTAAACCAAGGATGTCACAAGAGTGCTGCACTTCCCTGTTCAGAGAGGTGGATGCAAGGCAGAGTCCTTGCTCTTGAGAAGTTTCATCATTTGTGATAGACAAGTTTGGAGAGAATTAATGTTATAACATACATGGATGAAAGTTAAGAGATTTCAGAAGTAAGTGGAATGTAGATATAACGATAGACAGGTAAACCCTATGCTAATGCAACTGGGATCAAAGGAATTACCAGCTTTTCCCAATATCTATTTCCAGTCACCTACCATTATTATTAGACTTTTATGACCACGAACCCTGGAATATTCTTTGAGTCATAACTAGATTTTCTAAGTGTATTTTTTTTTCTTTTTCTTTTTTACAGTCTTCTACAACCTTACATTTCTACCTCCTACATTTATTTTTAAGTTCTTCAGCAGAACCATAAACGAAGGAAAATTTTTCTTGTGATCACCCTTGGTTCTTCCAAAATCTATAAGAGTAAATATTCAAACTTGTCTACACAATCATACAACTATAAAAGCTAAACAGCTAAGATAAGGAAATAGTTGTAATTTCTAAATCACCCTAATGTCTAATCCTTTAACCTTTTACAGGTCAATCTACGTTGTCTTTGAGTCCTTGATGTCTCCATTTAGTTCTTGGGAAACTCCTCATAATCATATCATGTGACCATACATCAACCTATAAATGATAATTTGGATCTGCCAATATTTGTGTTGATTTGAGAGTTACTAAAATTTTAGTTCAATGGCTTTTCCACCTGAAGCACTCTCCTATGATTTTTCTCTCTTAACAGAGCCACAGTTCAACCAGTCACCAAGAATAAAATCTCGAGAACCATTTTTTACTCCAAACCATCAGATTATGAAATGTACTTTTTCTTTCACAATATTGCTTTTTTTTTTCTTATATCTTTCATTGATATAGCCCTATTGTAGGGCCTTCTTATAAGATTTTCCTATTTAATATAAAATTATCCAAAACAATTGGTCTCTATGACTATAATCAAACTCACTTTGCACCCAACTTCTAAAATCTTATAAAAAAATATTGATTTCATCATATATTCTCCTGTTCAAATAGTATTAATTACTCTGCTTTATACATAGAACAAAATCCAGTCTCTTACAGTCAAAATTCTAAAGAACCTGTTTACAAGTTAAGCTTCGAGGCACATCACCCAGCATGTTATTACATGAAGTCTAGGTTCCAGTGAATCTGTTTGATAAACTGCTACCAAACATGGAGTTAATTGAATGGGGTTGAAATAAGTTTACTTCATTTCCTAATACACTCCTTAATCAATGAATGTTATAGTTTTCAATGCAGTTTGATGTTAGCATACACAAACTCTACTGCTTACTAGGGAGGGTAAAAAAAAAAAAGGTAGGGACACTTTAAACATAAATAATATCATTTGCTCTTTCTGTTGTACTTTAGGAGCTTCAAGAAACTGACCCTGAGCTCCTGGGTCCTGAGTGCATACACCACAGGATTCAGGGCTGGTGGGATGATATTGTGTCGCACACTGAGAATCACAGGTATGAGGGTCACCCTCCTCTCAGCCAGGTGTGTGACAGACACTACAACAATGGCTGTATAGAAGAAGAGGATGAGAATGAGATGGGAAGAGCATGTGCTTAGGGCTTTGGATGATGCTTCTTTAGAGCTTAATCTCAGCACAGATCTTGAGATAAAAGTGTATGACAAGATGATCATGGCCAGGTCACCGCCCATACCAAACCAAGCCAGAATCAACTGGCAGGTTCTGTTTGGACTTATATCATCACAAGCCAGGTTGGTGACACCCAGGTTGGAGCACTGTGATCAATTTCATTCCCGGAGCAATAATTTCTCTGGGATCCCAACACAGGCTTTGGGATTACCAAGAGACCACTCCTGAGCACCATGACCATGGTGGCTTTGGTTACGAAGGATTCAGGGATGACAGACGGGTATCTCAAGGGGTGGCAAATGGCCACATATCTATCCACAGCCATACATAGAAAGATATCAGATTCCATGCCCAGAAAACAGTGGATGCCATAAGTTTGAACAAAACATTCAGGAAGACTACTGGATTTGTTATCAAACCAGAAGATGGCCAGGATCTTAGGCATGATGGTACTGGCTAAACCTATATCTACCACAGCCAAGATACCAAGAAAATAGTACATAGGTTGCAGAGCAGTCACTTGGTAGATGGTAAGAAGAGTGAAGAGGCTGGCACCAAGTGCTAAGAGATAGAGCATTGCCAGAGGTAGAGAGAGTCAGTGTTGCCAGCTATGAATGCCTGGGAGTCCCATCAGGAGAAATTGTGAAACATGCCCTTGAGAACTGTTGGTAACCCTGGAGTATGTAGGCATTCTTCTATAAAGAAAAAGTATTCACGCTTAGAATATCATAAAGCATAAGAAAATAAAAGTCATTAGCTACCTGTTTGTATAAGCTTGTGTCCAGCATTTTACAAGTATAATTACATTCATTTCTTTAGAAATACAAAATCTAATTTTTTTATTGTACTTGAGATGAATATTTATGGAACAAATTAACTTCTCATTAAGCAATTCATACATGTATTGTTTTGTGACATTGGTTACCAGGCCCACAACATGTCAACACTCTCCCTTCTCAACTTGGGTTCCCTATTACCAGCTTTCTTGTCTCATCCTGCTTTCTAGTCCTTGCCTCTGGGCTGGTGTGCCTCTTTAGTCTCGTTTTGTTTTAGGGACCTGTCTAATCTTTGGCTGAAGGGTGAACCTCAGGAGTGACTTCATTATTGAGCTAAAAGGGTATCCAGGGGCCATGCTCTCAGGGTTTCTCCAGTCTCTGTCAGACCAGTAAGTCTGGTCTATTTTTTTTTTTTTTTTGTGAGTTAAAATTTTGTTCTACCTTTTTCTCCATCTCTGCCCAGGGCCCTCTATTATGATCCTTGTCAGAGCAGTCAGTGGTGGTAGCCAGGCACCATCAATTATACTGGACTAAGTCTGGTGTAGACTGTGGTAGTTGTAGTCCATTAGTCCCTTGTGTCTTTGGTCTTCTTCATTCTCCCTTGCTCCAGACAGGGTGAGACCAGTGGAGTATCTTAGATGGCTACTCACAAGCTTTTCAGACCCCAGACTCTACTCACCAAAGTGGAAAGTAGAACATTTTCTTTATAAACTGGCTCAATATGCCAATTGAGCTAGATGCTCCCTGAGACCATGGTCCCCACAGCTCCCAGCCAAGTAATTTAGTCCCTCAGGGTGTTTGGATGTGTCTATGGAGTTTCCATAACCTTGCCTTGGACAAATTGGAATGCTTTCCCAGTATAAAATCTAAAATTTTAACAGAGCAAAGAAAAAATTATTTTCCTGCTCAAACAAGAATGAGCAATCAAGTTTGGCTGAAATCTAAGATGGACACTTAGCTATTTATACAAAAATTCTCCCTTAGTATCTCCTGAATAAATGTGTTGTTGTTAGGTGTCATGGAATCAGCCCGCAAGTCATGGGGAGCCTACGCATAACTGGATCTGACCGTTATGCTCCATAGGATTTTCATCAGCTGATTTTCAAAAGTAGATCACCAGGCCTTTCTTCCTAGTCTGTCTTAGTCTGGAAGCTCTGTGAAAACTGTTTAGCGTCATAAGAACACACAAGCCTCCACTGAGAGATGGATGGTGGCTGCACAGAAATCAAACCCTGGTCTCCTGCGTGGAAGATGAGAATTCTACCACTGAGCCAGCAATGCCCTGAATAAAACCACACAGAACTAAATCTGCACCCAACTTTCTTTCCTTCTATTACAATGAAAAACTGACTCTTTTTTACTCATTAAGGCTCTCTACTCATACCCTGGACTACATCACTCCCACTTTTTGAGAGATCTCACTATATTCGTTATTCTCTCTACCTTCAACTTGTTCCTTCTAAATAACATCTAAACATGTTCAATTCCCTACTATTTGAAAAATACTCTTCTAACCTCACAAGCATATTTAATTGCTGCCCTGACTTACTGTAGAAGATCAGCTTGATTTAGTTTTAAATTCATAGGTTTTGGTGTCTGAGGAAAAAAGGAGAGGAAGTCGCTTTGGTAGAACATGTGACCATTGTTTAAAGAGTGATAACAGGAAAAATTCATATGAATTCATTTATTTTGAAAATAGTTTTCAAGGAAGCCCTTTTAAACAACACAGATCAATTCATTGCACTCTACTCCACCTTACTCAGAATAAAAGCCAACATCCTCACAATAGCTCTTAAAACTCCTTTGCTATCGACTAATGGTGACCCTATAGGACAGAGTAGAACTGCCTCATAGGGTTTCCAAGGGGTGGCTGGTGGATTCAAACTGTCGACTTTTTGGTTGGCAGCCAAGCCCTTAAACACTATACCACCAGGTTTCCAACAGCTTTTAAGGATCCACAAAATCCTGGTATCTTACTGCTATCTGACCTCATCTCCTATAATCTTCCCCTTTCTCATACCGTGTAGGCATACTGGCCTTCTGATTCCTTCTCATTCTATCCAGGCACATTCTGCCCTTAGGATTTTTTTTTCTTTTTCCTGGAGTACTCATTTGCCTGAGAGCCTAAGGACTTGTTCTCTCCTTTCCTTCAGGCTTAGCTGAAATACCACAACTAAAAATGGTTTCCTGACACTTGTATTTTAAATTATCCTTCACATTTTTACCCGTTGCCTTGCTTTATCCTTTTTCATAGAACGTATTAGCATCTGACATGTACTATATATTTTTCTAATTTCTTTTGTGTACTTACCCTCCAAAAAGAGCTCATTCAGATCAAGCATTCTTGCCTGTTTTTTATTTTCATTTTTATGTGTTTGCTGCTATATATACTAAGGTAAAACAGTACGTATATGTACTAAATATACTTACATATACGGAAACCCTGGTGGCGTAGTGGTTAAGTGCTACAGCTGTTAACCAAGAGGTTGGCAGTTCAAATCCACCAGGCGCTCCTTGGAAACTCTACGAGGCAGTTCTACTCTGTCTTACAGGGTCACCATGAGTCGGAACAGACCTGACCGCAGTGGGTTTTGGTTATATATAGATGAGTGAACCACTAAAAAGTACACAAAAATCCATTGCAATAGAGTTAATTCTGAGTAGGACGGAGTAGAACTGCCCCATAGTGTTTCCAAGGCTGTAATCTTTACAGAAGCTGACTGCCACATCTACCTCCCTCAGAGCAAGCAACTGGTGGGTTCAAACTGTAGACCTTTCAGTTAGCAGCTGAGTGCTTAACCACTGCACCACCAGGATTCCTTAAAGGTACCACAGCTAAACTTACTTTCAGCAAATTAATTGTGCTGTTGCAAAACTGGCTAGAACACTTCAAATAATTGTTTCAGTCTTGAAGGAAAGGAAAAGAGAAATAAAGATGTCCAAGTTCTTGAATATCTCAAGCCGGTAATATTCACATCAGCTTCAGTCCAATCAACTTGCCGCCTTCACAATGTGTTACCTCTGAAATCTTAAACACTGAATACCGGTTTCTGAACATAGCTGCATTTATTGTCTCACTTCCACTGGAGATATTCTTCAATATAAAGAACTGAAAATTACAAGATGAAGGGACTTTTGTCTGCATTGTTCCCTGTCATGCATATTGTGTTCACTGTAAGTTACTAGCGTCTAAGAATGTGACTGAAAATAGGCATTCAATACATGTTTATTGCATGAATGATTGAATACATTCCTGTGGCTTATTTCTTGAAAGCAATAAACATGTTAAAGTTTCTTTCAGTTTTCCCTTGCTTACATAGTCTCTCAGATTCCCCCAGAATATTCCCTCAACTCATCTGTGTCCATCATTTAAAAAACAAACTTCTGCACAAGAAACAATATTTTCTACCTTCACTTCCCTTGCCCACATTTATTGCTCAGTTCAGTGGAATGAGAGCTTGCTTCTTGCTAATGTTAGCAGTGATACTATAAATCCAGGAGGTACTGCTCAGCCTCCTGTCATTTATTTACTCTGCAGAGTTTGACACCTCTGAGCACAGTCTACTTTTTGAAAAGTTATTCTTTTCTTATTTTTTGATATTTCATACTGGTTTGTTTATTCTCTCTGAGGCTAATTCCTTGATATTAATCCCTGAGAATTCTCTGTCCTCATTTCCATATTTTCTTTTCTTCTATGAAGAGACTAAGCCTTCAACTTATATTTTTCATTATTTATATTTATATAAGCTTACCAGTTCGTGACGTCCACTTTCTCCCTATATTTGGAAATGAGGACAGCATTTGCCTATTCACAGTCATTTAGCTTTTCACATGTTCTTCATTTTTTTTCAAAATTTCTTTATAGTGCTTCAATATCACATTTGTACAGTCTTTAAGTAGCTGCATTTAATTCCACAGAGGATATTAAGCCTGTAAGTTTAATCACCTCAGGGCTTTGTGTAAGGACCTTTCTTCACAATATCCATTTCCAGGTCCAATGACCTTTTTGTTTACACCCACAGCGAGCCACTTGTGGGATTTTGTCAGAGGTTGGGATTAACAGAGGAGCCTGAGATGGTGCAGGATCTGGATCAGGGTGTGTAATCTAAAATATGAAAAGGTGGAGGAGGAAAAAGCAAGCAGAAATTCCCCAAGGCTGCACTTCTGAAGTATCAAGTAAATCTTGTGTTTACTCATGTTCTTGTCTGGGGGCAGGGGCATGAACAAAGCTGAGAGATTTACTCACCGTCAGTGTCCCTACCTAAAGAATATAGGAAATCCCATAATTCACGTAAATATCTACCTTGATTGGTAAAACAGAGGGTTGGAAAATAGCTGAAAATACAGTTGTGGCAAAACATAATGGAGTAAATCGGGCTCCTCTGCGATTTCTTTGGAGGACAAAATTGCCTGTATCTGTGACTCAAATTTCTGGTTTCTCCACCTCAAAATTTCAGGATCCTCTGTGCTTAGGTATTCTAATTCTAGAAGTCTAGAACACTTGCCAGTCATAAGCTCTTGCTGAACCATTTTGATTTTGTTTCAGGGAAAGACATATTCTTTCCTACCTGGACTTCAGGGCCTTGCTTTTTTATTTCTATTTGCAAAATCAGGTACATTTTCTCTGTAATATAACCTCTAGCTTATTTTCATGTACATTTCTTTTCAAAAGGATTTCCTCCTCCCTTTTGGAAAAAAAAGTATTTTTTTTTAAGTTTCTATGTTTAAGTATAGTTAGTGTTGTCTAGCAAGAAGATAACTGTCGTGGTGATGTTGCAATCCCTGCGTTCTCTAATGTAATCTTCATAGGATTATTCACATTTAACATAATATTAGAACTTGTTTTAAGGACACTAAGTATTTTTTTCAAAGTCAAATAAATCATAAGAGATTTCTGCTTCTAGATACAAGAGAGTAACTGGGACTAAACTTGTACTATCAATGTAAACAACTAGAAAATTGGACAAAATATACGAGAGAAATTTATAAAGACGTTGGACAACTTGCAGTGAAGGAATATATTCCCTAAAAGAAAGAAAGGAAAAAAAAAATGAAGTGAGATCTATTATTGCTATGGCTTTCTGCCTTGAAGGACTTTCTAGGCCACAGTATACGGAAGGGAAGCCCAAACAGAGCATGACATTATCACTGAGTAGAGAAGAGAGACTTGGAATTCAGGAAGACTGAGGAGGCTGGAAGTTTGGGAAGAGAATACTGGAGAGGAAAGAGCTATGCAGAGAAAATTCCATAAATCTTCATAAGTGAATGTTTAGTCTGTTGCTGGATACTAACCATAGGTGGAACTCTGTGAGTGAGGTTGGATAAAGAACAACTGGAAAGCTGTAGACTGGACAATTGTCATAGCAAGAGGAACTGAGCTCTGACTCAGAATTAGGAGACCTTGTTGAAGGTGCAGAGCATTCTCTGCAGACCCCAGCAAGGACACTTCCTAGCTGTAGGGCAAAATGAGCCCTCGCATAAGTGCGACTCTAGGCTTGCCCAATGAATAATAAAAACAAACTTCAGAAGGATGAAGCTGATCCACAAATAACTCAACTGCTGGCCGGAACACTCTTTAAGGAAAACATTGAGCGCATAAAAATTACAAGGTCTGGAATGCAATACGAATTTTTCCTTGATATATTAAGAGGTAGAAAACATGAGCAATGACTTGTATAAATATCTACCTATAGAATCAGATCCAGAATTATATGATGATGGAATTAGCATATAAGAACTTCAGAACAACTATTATAAGTATGGAGCCCTAGTAGCATAGTGGTTAATAGCTGGCTGTTAGTTAGTCGTTGCTCCTTTTATAAGATAATTGGTCCAGAGGCCCGGATAGATATATAACAGATACATATGCTATGATATAAATTGCATTATTGGGAGAACTAAGAAGGTTCTATGATTATGCTGTTGAGGGAGCATTTAAATGCAGTCTATGGCAAGCCTGTACCTACCTTTTAACCAGGTGATTGTAAAAAATATGGTTTAATTCTTAATCAGCAACGCATTATTCTAGCTATACTCCCAAATCCTACTAGCATTGGTAGTCTTGAATTTATATGAAAAACTCAGATAAAAGTGATGTTTATAAAGAATTGGCTGAAGAAAATGCAATTTCTGCATTCATCTATATATTCTAAATTTTACACTTAAATGAGAAACAATAATAGAGAGCTTTATACCAAAACCACAATGTTGTACCCTTTTAAAACTGCTCTTACTGAATTTCCTTTTCTTGTTGTTTCCTTAGCCTTGCTAGGTGCACTATATTAGACAACAATAAGAAATGTCCAATTGTATTTATTGTACAAATGCTATTATTAGAAATGCCATAAATTATACCACTAGTACCTTGATTTAAAAAAAAAAAAAAAAACCTGTTGCCATGGAGTCAATTCCAACTCACAAGGACATTATTGGACATAGTAGAACTGCCCCATAGGGTTTCTAAGGAGCAGCTGGTGGATCTGAACTACTTTGGGTTAGCAGCCAAGCTCTTAACAACTGCACTTCCAGGGCCCAACTGGATCTTAATTAAAAACAAACAAAAAAAAAAAAACCCGTCGCCAACGAGTCAATTTCCACTCATGTGGCCCTATAACCTGTTAACCAAAACTAAACCCATTGCCATGGAGTCAATTCTGACTCACAGCAATCCTATAAAAAAAAACCCAGTTCCTGTCCGACTCATAGTGACCCTACAGGTCTGAGAAGAACTGCCCCATAGAGTTTCCAAGGAGCACCTGATGGATTCGAACTGCTGAACTTCTGGTTAGCAGCCTTAGCACTTAACCATTATACCACCAGCGTTTCCAACAGGACAGAGTAAAACTGCCTCAGAGGGTTTCCAAGCAATAGCTGACTGCCAGCCTTTGGTTAGCAGGGGAACTCTTAACCACTACACCGCCGGGGCTCTGTAATCTTGATTTGGTACCATTTAAAATAATACCACTCACATCTCAGAATTAGAAATAATGGGCTTCCTCAGAATGACTGGTTTTAATTAGGCTTTTACAAATTTTATAATTTACCAGAATTGTTGGTTTTTGTAGCCAAGATGTGTAAAGGTCTAATAATGGTGTAGCTAGATTATATTTCCCTGTTCATATATCCCTTAGGTCTTATTTCCATTAATTTCAATTTTTTCTTGTTTATCACATGCAGTTTGTAATCCATGTCAATTCACTAGTTAAATAAATTACATTTTTATAAATAATGCACTGTAAATAAAACACAGGATGACTTGATTTGGCAATTAGATGACTTAGAGGAGTCCCCCAAATAAGCTTGAGTTGAATAAGGGGGTGACTTTGAGTAAACGAAGCATCCGTGACATGATGGATGATCTGAGATAGAAGAATAAATGAAAAACGAAAAAAAAAAATTGTCTTGAACTAGACCGTGGTCTTTTGGTTATAATCATCTGTGAAGTATTTTAAGGATAATGAAACCATGGCACTGGCAGTATGAAATCCAGTTCTGATGCTTTTTCATTTTTAATGCTCTCTGTGTATTTTATAAACAGTGAAGTTATGAGAATGTTTCCCCACCCCAATACAAAATATATCAAGTGTTATTTTATCTTATTTTGTTTTGCCTGAATACTCAGTAACATTCCTCCTCTCTCTGGGACTGCCCTTTCATCTCTCGCCAATCTATCAGCATGAAACTTTGGAAGCCATCTTGCAGTACAATAGGCCAAAATATATTTATTAAATTTAGAAGTCCTGAGTGTTCAAAATATGAAAATATGGCAGTGTTTAAACCATATAAATTAAAAAATAACCGAAGTATAAAAGTACATATAGTTTTTTCTTCTAGACTTTCAGGTTGTAATAGTTTTCATTAAGTTCAGTGAAAGGGTAATATGCTCGTGATTTTAGGAGTTCTTGTTTTGTTGGTACTGTAAGGGCTATTTATTTACTCTATTCAGTGATCCATCAAGGATATGACTCTTGGACTCAGTTATTCCAGAATGGACTACCCAATCCAAACTGGGATGATGAGAATGGTTCCCTGGATAACTGACATAGGGATAGTATATTCCAAATTTATTCTGAAATTTCTTGAACTAATGAATAAGATCCATTTGGGCAATAGGTTTTTTTTTTTTTTCTTGTCAACTGAGAAATGAAGAAAGATATTCTGCAACAAGAATAAAGAATGTAAAAAATGCATAGGAAGATATACGAGAGAGGCCTGAGGAAGTTCAGGCAACATATCCACATATTCTAATTGTTCTTTTCTTGGATTCTTTGAGACAATCAACATCATTATGTTACTCTAATAAGATTTTTGCTTGACTTACAAAGATTTCAAATATTAGTGACCCCTCCCCCCTTTTTTTAATTTCAGTAGTTGTCACTGATTCCTTATACTAATGAAAATGTGGCATAGTATCCCTTTTCCTTATCTCTTCTGCACTCGGCAATCTTCAGAGAATGTACTGATAAGTATATGGGGAAATTCACAAGCATGAGCACCATCTCCACGTTAGTTATTCTTGATGCCCAGTCTAAGTACCTTCCTCAAGCCCTGCCTGAGCTCCTTGTTCTTGAGTGCATAGACCACGGGGTTGAGGGCGGGAGGAAGGACGTTATGTAACACATTGAGTAGAACTGGGAAGAGAGGAACTGTCATTGTTACACTGTGAGTGACAGAAATGACAACAACAACTGTGTAGAAGAAAAGAATTAGAATGAGATGGGAAGTGCAGGTGCTCAAGGCCTTAGATGCAGCTTCTTCTGAATTCAAGCTTAGCACAGACTGCAGTATCAAAGCATATGATAAAATAATCATACCCAGGTCACTGCCCATGAGTGTCCAAGCCAGAAGTAGCTGGTAGATGCTGTTGATTGTCCTGTCATCACAGGAGAGGCTAGTCACTCCAAGGTTAGAGCACAGGCAATGCTCAATTTGATTCTGGAAGCAGTAGTGCCTCTGAGAAGCCAACACAGGTACTGGGATGGTTAACAGGCTGTTTCTGAGTATCATTAATACAGTTGCTTTGACCACAAAAGATTCAGTAATTACTGATGAATATCGTAGAGGTCGGCAAATGGCTACATATCTATCAATAGCCATGCAGAGGAAGATGCCTGACTCCATGCCCACAAAACAATGTATGACATACATCTGAGAAAAGCACTCAGGGAGACTGATGGCCTTAGCATTGAACCACAAGATGGCCAAAATCTTGGGCATGATGGTAGTAGCCAAGCCCACGTCCACCACAGCCAGGATGCCCAGAAAATGGTACATAGGCTGGTGCAGTGTAGCCTCTTGGTTGATGGTGATCAGGATAAGGATATTTGCACCAAGAGCTAAGAGGTAGAGCAGAGCCAAGGGCAGGGAGAGCCAGTGTTGCCACTCATGAATGCCTGGGAATCCCATCAGGACAAACTCAGAGACCTGGAACTTAGAACTATTGGAACTTCTGAGAGACTGGAACATCCTTCCCTAAGAGGGAAATTATTCAAGGTTATTATTCTTGGTTATGTCTATCATAGTTTTTCTTTTTTTTAAGCTTTTATTCCCAATTATATTAAAAGAGGGATCACCATCATCTTCATTATTCTCATTATCCCACTAAACATTTGTTGGGCATTTCTTATGAAACAGGAACTGTGATAATCATTCTATGAGCTAATTCAGTTAATCATCACAAAAACTCTGTAAGACAGGTCATATCATTTCTACCTTCTTATAACAGAAAATATTTATTTTTTATAACAGAAAATAGAACTTTGGAGAAAATCAAGACTTTCCTCGTGATCTTCCACCTAGTAAGTCCCAGAAACAGGACAAGATGAAAGTGAGCTGATACCACAGCCTGGACCCCTCAGTTTGGGTTTGTTAATGGGTTGGTTTAATTTTAGAGTGAATACATAGACTCACAGTAGAAGTACACATGCATGGGGACTTTCAGACAACACATAATTATATAGAATAGCATAAAAACCTTCTTGTTATTTCAATACTTGAGAGTTTGTGAAACAGAAATGAGTATTATTTAATTTTCATTTAAAATATATGAAATAGCTTAGTATACCAATATCGTAGGGTGAAAACTGATATACAGAAATGCTAATGAATTGACTAAAGTCAACCAACTATAAAAGAGAGAAATACAGACTGGAAATCCCAGTATTCTTTAACTTCCCCCTAAAAAAACAACCAAGCCAAACCCATTGCTGTCGAGTTGATTCTGACTCATAGTGACCCTATAGGAGAGAGTAGAGCTGCCCCATATGGTTTCCAATGAGCATCTGATGGATTTCAGCTGCTGACCTTTTGTTTAGTCAGCCATAGATCTTAACCATTATGTCACCAGGGTTTCCTAACTTCCCCCTACTTGGGAATATTCATGCTTCTTGGAGCAGTCAGCACAGCCACAAAACGAAGAGAGCAGAAGTGAAAAAAACAGAAGGCCCGTTAAAATCAAATTACCCTAAAAACCTATATGCAAAAGATAAGAGATTACAGGTTATTTTAAGCATACAGAATATTTATGATTATCTACCATGTTCTAGGTCATAAGCAAGAAATAACAAAGAATTAATACCATTAATATCATAAAGCAAAATGCAAAATCAACATAACTGATATAAATGAAATAAAAGAAATGCATAAGCTTTGAAAAAAATTAACAACTCTATGAAATAGTACATGACTCCAATATAAAGTAATAATAGAAATGACAAAAAGTAAAGAACAATGAGAATTTAAAAATTTTAGGAATATGGTTAAAATTTTTTTGATAAATCTATAACTTTAAATGCATATATTACAAGCAAAAAATTGCTTAGAAATTAGTGGACTAATCAGTTAACTCAAGGAATTGTAGTAACTAATTATAGAGTAAACATAAAGAAAGGAAAAAAACAGATTACTGGAATTAAAAAATAATTAGAATTCTTTAAAAATGAAAGCCTTATTTAGAAACAGTCATAACATAGACAAATCTAAATAATTATGTAAGGGAAAACAAAGATAAGACACAAAAACAATAACTAAGACAGGAATCGGGAAACGTCGTGCAGAAAATATAATTTTAAAAACACTAAAGGGCATATTAAAAGCTCAGCTGATAACCAAAAGGCCGGTAGCTTGAATGCACCAGCCACTCCTTGGAAACCCTATGGGGCAGTTCTACTCTGTCCTATAGGGTCGCTATGAACTGGAATCCAGTGGATTTGGTTTGGTTTAAAAAATATAGTAAATTACTTTACCATTCAAAATTAAAAATTTAGAATTCCAGTACAATTTTCAGAGAATACATAATTCACTAAAACTGAGTAAAAATAATAGCTGAAACTAAAACATAAATTGGAAATTTAAAAACACCAGAAAAATATGCCAAAGAATTTTAATAAATCTTCCATTATATAATTACTACCCTGTGTATGTTGTCAAGGAGTCGTAAGACTAAGCTCAACTAAGACAATTTCCAACTGGAAAAGACATTTTAAGAGAAAAAAAATTAGACTATTTCAATTACGATTACCCAATATTAGCAAATCTAATTATGCAACATATAAAAACACATTTCACGCATGATGAAGTAAGGTTTAACACTGGAAATATTTTAATTGTAATTCACTACATTAAGAAATTAAATGGAAACAATAACAACAGCTCAGATGGATCAGAGAAGTATATGATTATATCCATTTATAACTTTTTAAACTAACTTAAACCAGGAAAAAGGAGGACTTTTATAATATGTATTATCTAGTGAAAATTCAAAGATAACCGCTTATTGAATGAACAAGTCAGGGGCACCCACAATCTCAATTTCTACTGATTGCTGTAGCCTAGTATGCTATACTGCATTAGTGCAAGATGCTAGTGGATCAGTAAGAAGGAAGTACACCTGGCATCTACCTTAGAAAACATAAAGATCTAGACTGAAACACCAAGAAATTCTGTAGACAGCCCTTTAGAAATGTGAAAAACTGTGTCATTCTTACAAATGATCAAATATTTTAGATAAAAATGTGGCTATATGTGGCCCTGTGAACTTGAAATTTTTCCTTAACCCCTAGAATCCATGGCTGTAATCTATAAGTTGTTGTTGTTAGGTGTCAAGGAGTTGGTTCCAACTCATAGTGACCCCATGTACTACAGAATAAAACACTGCCCGGTCCTGTGCCATGGTCACAATTATTGCTATGTTTGAGCCCTTTGTTGCACCCACTGTGTTAATCCATCTCACTGAGGGTTTTCCTCTTTTTTGCTGACCTTTACCAAGCATGATGTCCTTCTCCAGTGACTGGTCCCTCCTGATAACATGTTCAAGTACGTGAGATGAACTCTCACCATCCTTGCTTCTGAGGAGCGCTCTGGCTGTAATTATTCCAAGACAGATTTATTCATTCTTCTGGCAGTCCATGATATATTCGATATTTTCTGACTCACAGAGACCCTATAGGACAGAGCAGAACTGCCCCATAGGGTTTCCAAGGAGCAGCGGGTGGATTCAAAACTGCTGGCTTTTTGGTTAGCAGTCATAGCTCTTACCCACTTCAAAACCAGGGCTCCAACACCATAATTCAAAGGCATCAATTCTAAAAAAAATGATTATTCATTTCTAGCTCCTTAAATAAGAATTAAATTTATGAAAGTTCTTAATTAAGATCCTTTCCAGATACAATGAAAATTAGTATTTATATATTCAATTTAACGAAGTCTAGATGAGTATTCCCTCAGACAGGACAGCAGCCATCAAGACCTGACGCCAGGAACCTGTTTATTAGAAGCCAGAGAGCTAAGAAAAAACTAGGAAGAATATTCGTACAAACTATACGGCCTGCTGAACACTGGGCTCAGAAAACTTTCTGAAGAATTATAAAGATTCAAAAAATCTAATAAAATCTCACAAAACAATGAGAATGATTCCGAAGAATATTGGTGCTAATATACTTCACTATAATTTAATATATTTATGTATTGGGACATAGTGGATATGGAACATTTAATATTAAGTCATGTCAAGTTCCTATAAAATTTTCAGTACTCAGGTTAATTTGGCTCAGAGTGTGCTTCACTCGAAAGAGTCATTGGAGGATTATTCTGTCCCTCTAGTATTATTCCATCACTGTCCTAGTGGAGCTCCTAAAAAGGCAGAGAACAAGGAAATCCACCATTTAAAGACTGAGTCTTAAGAACCTGTGTCTGCTTGCGAATAAGCGTTTTGGACCTGAAGCAAAATTAGCTCTGAAACTGTTTTTGTTTTAAATATCACCAGCTGGCTTAGTTGTGCAGGAGGATTCCTAAAGCATTGTCCAGGATCAATCAATTGGAGGCCACAAGTATTTAAAAAAAACACAAGAGGTGACAATTGTGAAAAAACAGGCTGCTTTAGTTTTTTTTTTTTTTAGTAGGAACAATAACTAGTGCACATGCTCTTATCACAGCTGAGTCCTAATCTTCTGTATAAAAAAAAAAAATCTGTTTCTATCAAGTCAATTTCCACTCAAAATGACCATGTAGGACAGAGTAGAGCTGCCACATAGGGTTTCCAAGGAGCATCTGGTGGATTCAAACTGCAGACCTTTACATTAGCAGCAGAGCTCTGTAAGCCTTCTCCAAATCTCTGCAGAAGGTTGAAAAGACTGGCCTCGGCCCAGCTGTGTACTTACTGCAGCCTGTCAGGGAGCAAGGTCATCCAGTCTTGAGTAGGGATCTTCGCATACCAGGAGCTGGTTGACAGCTACTGCAGATGGACTCTAGCATTTTATGACCAGCGCAGAGAAATTCAGGGATCAGCTGTGCTGGAGATAAAGTGAACTCCCCAAAGCCACAAAACCTGTGTCAGCCTGAGGACAGTCAAACCCAGGGGTGGACATAATTAGGGACAAATACTCAGATCATATTATTAAGCTAACATCCTAATTTGCCAATGGTTAAGCTAAAAAAAAAAAAAAAAATGGTTAAGCTAGATCTTATTAAATGTAGGTATACATGGGTGCAAATATCTAAGTAGCCTTCTCTTTAAGGAGAATCTTTTGGAAAATATTTTGAAGAAAAAAATATATATATATATGACTTCTCTCTATACTGACCATTTTTGCAAATGCAAATGCAGAAATTTCATAATCACTTTTTCTTGTGTCTTAGAACCTGTGTTCTCTTAGAACTTGTGTCTCTAGAACCTGTCTAATTTTGAGTAACAGAAGACACTCAAAAAATAATTGGTTCGGTGAGCTCTAGATATCAAATGATATTAAGTGATTGATAAACCACCAGAGAAAAGAAACTCGTGATTCTTGCATCATGTTGCATTTTGTTTGGGAAGACTGAGCTCCGTTATAGAGAGGGAAGAAAAGATGCTCTTAGCTCTGTGGTAGGCTTCAGGGTGACTTGATTCTTTGTGGATAAGCCCAGGAGTGGTCTTTGGGAAGAGTTTAATCAACCATCCTAGTCTTATCCTCCACCTCACACAAATAAACACCATCCCAGAAAACCATGTGATTTTACAATATTTCATTTTTTAAACTTATCACTACAATACATATTTTAATAGCGTAAAGTATCCACAACACACCTTTCCAAACCACTTGTCACAAATGACAGATAAACTCACTTTATGCTAGTAAGATTTAGAAGTATTTTACTCATTCCATAATAAAAATAGCGAACACTTATGCAGTACTTCCTACATACCATAAATTATTTTAAGGGTGTTACATATTTTTTTTTTAAATTATCCTCATTCTAACTCCCATTGTGTTAGGTACAATTATTTATTCTAATTTATAGATGGGGAAACTGAGGCACATAAAAGTTAAGAAGTTTGTGTGATGTCACAGAGTTAGTAAGTGGTAGTACTGCACTTTGAATTCATGTGCTCACTGTTTCCCATTGACTCCATCTGTACCAAAAACCCCAAGGTTTTGTGATTTCTCTGACTAGATTAAAATTTCTACTTGTCATATTTTGCCTTGTTTTGAGGCCTATCTCAAATTCCATTTCTATAACAAACCTTCCGTTTATACATTTCTCACTGCTAGCAATATTAATACTGCCTAATTATTTAAGCCTTTCCCGTTTTTTTCATTTTACCTTTACCCCCCTCCCTGCCCCTGCACAGTTGTAAAATCTCTGAGTAGAGGGGTAAACCTTATTCAAATCTGTGTTTTGAGTGTCTAGCAAAATGTTTCGTACTTCATAGATGTCAATAAATGGTTGTTAAGTGCTGTCAAGTCGGTTCTGACTCATGGCGACCTTAGTGACAGAACAAAACATTGCCCAGTCCTGCACCATCCTCACAATTGTTGCTATCTTGAGCCCATTGTTGCAGCCACTGTGTCAATCTATCTCTTTGATGGTCTTCCTCTTTTTCAATAACCATGCACTTTACCAAGCGTGATGTCCTTCTCCAAGAACTGATCCTCCCTGATAACATATCCAAAGTATGTGAGACAAAACCTCACCACCCTTTCTTCTAAGTAACATTCTGGCTGTACTTCTTTTGGGACAGATTTATTTGTTTTTCTGGCAGCCCGTTCAATATTCTTTGTCAACACCAAAATTCAAAGGCATCAATTCCTCTTTGGCCTTCTTTATTCATTGTTAAGCCTTCTCAAGCGTATGCAGCAATTAAAAATACCATGACTTAGGTCAAGTGCACCTTACTCCTCAAATTGACATCATTACTTTTCAACACTTTAAAGAGGTCTCTTTCAGCAGATTTTCCCAATATAATATATCATCTGGTCTCTTGATTGCTGCTTCCGTGGGCATTGATTATAGATCCAAGTAAAATGAAATCCTTGACAACTTCAGTCTTTTCTCCACTTATCATGAAGTTGCTTATTGGTCCAGTTTTCTTTATGTTAAGGGGCAATCCATACTGAAGGCTGCAGTCTTTGATCTTTGTCAGCAAATATAGGCTTTCAAAATACACTCTTCACAAATAGTGAACTTTCTTTCCACTCTTTCAGTTAGTTTAATTCACATATAAAAGGTCAATATAAAAGGCCTATCCATTCATTAGTCACACAAAAACACACAATCAGTGAATATTTGGTGAACATTTACTATGTTTAGACTTATTCATTTGCTATAAATTTTAAACAATGAAGCAACAAACTATCTTATTATTTGTAGAATTTTGTAGTGTTCTATTATAACTATTTACAACTAAAAAACACTCATGAAATAAAGAATGAATATTTTCAGTTTGATAAAACACATATACCAAAAAGACACAGCTTGCATAATACTCGAATAAAACAGTTTAAACTCAATCCTTTTAACATGAAGAGCAAAACAACTATATTCATTATCACCATATACTAGTGGATTTAACAAAGACAAAAGAGAGAAAAACAATACACCAGTGGTATACCATTAGGAAAGAGAGAGATAAAACTATCACTATTTTCTAATAATGTGTGATCTATAAACAGCACCGGGACAGACAGTTGAAATAAAAAAGGGGAACAGAGTTGTTGGATAGCACATCAGTTTAGAATAAGCAGTAATTTTACTCTCCTCTGCACTGATCTAGTAGAAGAGATAACAGGAAAAAAATCACAGTTACAATAGCAAAAAATACTGTATATAGCATATAGAAATGAATAGAAAGATGAATGTAAATATATTTATCTATAAAGTTTTAAAAACTTTAAAAAAAACACAGGAAGACATGAATCAATACAGAAATAGTATCGTAGACTACTGAGCACTCGTTTCAGGCACTAAAATTTTTATCTATCAACATCCGTATTCATCTCTATATCTATCAAATAACAACTGCTTGTGGGAAGTACCATAATGGTCTCCACTATATAGATGAAAAAACTATGGATAAGTTAAGCATGGAAAATTCAAGCACTTTGCCCAAAGTCACTTAATTAAGAAGTAGCAATCTGCTACTAGAGGGCTTGCTCTTAATTCTCATGGCACAGTGCCTGTCAACGTATATTCATGGGTAAGATTATAACATTATATAGATGTCAAATTTCCGCAAATTATGGTGAGTTCATAAATTCAGATAAATTGATTTTTAACTTTCTATAAGGTTTATTTAGAATAAAAAAGATGTACAAATAGCTTAGTCAATATAAAAAACACAGATAGAAATATATGTAATTGTCAGTAATAAATATATAGCGAGATATAGGTATAGATTAACACAAAACCATATTGGTAAACAAGATGTAATAATAGAAAAGGAACAATTAGAGCTTCAGTGATATTGATTATATGGAGTTGTGCAACCCTTCTCATCCCCCTTTTCTGAGTTGTTCTTCCCCCATTAACATAAACTCACTGCCTCTTAAGGTTTCTATCAAATCCTTTGAGGTGCTGTTGTCAATTTGATTCCATATACTGTATTTTTACGCAAATAACGCATGCCTAATATGTTTCTTTGCCAACCACTCCCTCCCCCTTCCAGGTATTTTTATAATCTCTGTGCTAATTTTTTTTGCAGTAACATGTAAAAAAGTTGGCATAGTGGCGCTTACAAAAATACCTTGTAGGGGGAGGGTAGGTAGATCTTAAGAGAGCATAATGCTCAAGCTAGGCATTCTTTCATTGTTAAGCTGAACTATTGTTTGGCTTTTAGGAAACCCTGCTGGCGTAACTGTTAAGAGCTATAGCTGCTAACCAAAGGTCTGCAGTCTGAATCTAACAGGTGCTCCTTGGACACCCTGTGGAGCAGTTCTACTGTGTCCTATAGGGTTGCTATGAGTCAGAATCGACTTGATGGTAATTTTTTTTTAATTGCTTGGTTTTAAGAAGACTTCAGGGGATATTTTTCAGTCCCAGCTTTAAAGAATATCTCAGAGCAATGGCCTCAGGGCTTCATCCAACCTCCATAGCTCCAGAAAACCTGAATTCCATGAGAATTTAAAATTCTGTTTTGAATTTTCCCTGATCAGGATTCGTCTATAGAATCTTTCATCAAAATGTTCAGTAATGATATCTGGGCACCATCCAGTTCTGGTCTCGTGGCAGAGGAGACACTTTTTCATGGAAGCAATTAGCCACAGGCCCATATCCTCCTCCTATTCCTGGTTCCCTTTATTCCTCTGTTGTTCCAGGTGTATAGAGACCAATCATTGTGCTTGATGGCCACATTCCAACTTTTAAGATCCCATCGCTATTTGAAAACAAAACAAAGCGGCATCTGGCTGCAGACTATCTCCTACTTTATTCATTTCTCTTCACAATTTTCTCAACTTCCCCTTAGGTTTTTGTTCATGGAAACTTGGGTTAATAACGAGATCAGTCCTTCACAGGAGTGAGGAAGTAAACCTGCATAGTGAGGGTGGCAGGCATTCCAGTAATGCTGGAATTCTGAAGACACATAAGAAAAGTGCACCACTCAACACCTTCCATCGTCAAGGCCAAACTGTAGTCTTGAGAAGGCATCATTGACTCCTGGCTAAACAGCAGACAGAAGCATTGCATTAATTATATTTCCTTTCCTTCCCTTCTCTTCCCTGAAAATTGTCTCTTTCATGTACTGAGGGGATTGGTGTCCTTAGAACCAGAAAGACTCCTTAGAACACAGTCTCGTATCTGCTTGGTTTTCACCCCATAGACAATAGGGTTCATTGTGGGAGGCAGGAGAAGGTACAGATTGGCCACAATGATGTGGCAAGATGGAGGGATTGTATGGCTTCCAAAGCGGTTAAAAAAGAAGCAGAAGAAAGCTGGACTGTAGGGGAAAACAATAGCACAGATATGGGCAGTGCAGGTGCTAAAGGCCTTCTGCCGAGCATCTGCTGATGAAAGGCTGATCACCACCCGGAGGATCATGGTGTAGGAAAATGTGATGCACAAAATATCAAAACCTCCAATCAGGAAAGCAGCCATTAAACCATAGACAACATTGGCCTTGATATTCCCTCAGGATAACTTGGCTACAGACAACTGGTCACAGTAGGTATGGTGTATTATGTTGCCTCTGCAATAGGGTAGGCGCTTAGTGAGGAAAATCAAAGGAATGATGAGAAACACTGCTCTCAGAAAAGTGGCAAGCCCAACCTTTACAATGACAGGATTGGTGAGGACGGTTGCATAGTGCAGCGGGTAGCAGATGGCCACATAGCGGTCCAAGGCCATAAGCATGAGCACCCCAGATTCCATACCTGTGAAGGTGTGAATGAAGAACATCTGAACCAGGCATGCATTAAAGCTGATCTCCTGGAGATGGAACCAGAAGATACAGAGAGCTTTAGGGATTGAACTAGTGCACATGACAATGTCAGTGAGGGAAAGCATGGCCAAGAAGTAGTACATGGACCTGTGCAGGGAGTCCTCAGAGCGGATGAGGTAGAGGAGTCCACAATTCCCTACAATAGCCACAACATACATGGAGCAGAATGGGAAGGAAATCCAGATGTGCATGTCCTCTAGTCCTGGGATCCCTCTGAAAATGAATGAAGTTGGGGTCACGTCTGTTTGGTTCAGCATTAACATGATCAGGCTGGTATGATCATTAAGCAGTTTATCAGTTTTTGTTTTTGTATTTTTAATCCTTCTAGATTAGGAAAAGAAGAAAAAAAAAATCAATTCGTAGTCTCTCTCTCTCCCCATCTGTTTCCGTTTCTCTGTTAAATATTGCATTTTGATATAAAAATAACCATATTTTTAATGTCGGAATATTTACTTAACCATAGTTTAAATGAAGTATGTGTTCTTTGTTAATTCATTAATTTATCAATTTATTCCACAAATACATATTTAACAGAGTCAAATCAACCTGACGGCAACAGGTTTTCATGTCACAGGAATCTATTCGATGGCAACGGGTTTAGTTGTTGGTGGTTATGTCACAGATAAGGAGCCCTGGTAACACGACAATTAAGTGTTTGGCTGCTAATCAAAAGGTTGTCTGTTCAAACCCACCTAGCGGCTCCTCTGGAAAAGACCTGAGGATCTGCTCTCGGAATGATTAAAAAAAAAATCAAACCCATTGCTATCAAACTGATTCCTACTCATAGTGACTCTACAGTACAGAGTAGAACTGCCTCATAGGGTTCCAAGGTAGCATATCCTTATGGAAACAAACTGACATGTTTCTCCTGTGGAGTGATTTGTGGGTTGGAACCACCAACCTTTCAGTTAGCAGGAAATGCTTAGCCACTGTGCCACTAGGGTTCCATAACATAAAGAAAACAGCCTAGAAAACCCTGTGGGGTCAGTATGAGTTGCAAATCAACTTGACAGCATCCAATAATGATGATAACAATGTCACAGTTTCAATCATATTATATCTACATTATTTTTAACACAAAAACATAGATTCAATCTTCACATATTAGTAATCAAGTATAATGTTTTTTTTTTTTATTATGTTCTTTCTGATGATGTTGTTGTGGTGTCTAATTTAAATGTTAATAAAGAATCACTTCTCCCTTTGGTAGTTTTCTTGAGGAAAAGCTCATTGATCATCTCATCGGTAACCCAACAGATAATGATACGGATATTTTTATTGTTCTTAATGCATCATACTTAAAAAAAAAAAACCTGCTACCATCAAGTCGATTCCAACTCATAGTGACCCTGTAGGACAGAGTAGAACTGCCCCATACAGTTTCCAAGGAGCAGCTGGTGGATTTGAACTGCCCACATTTTGGTTAGCAGCCTGGGCTCTAACCACTGCACCACCAGGGTTCCTATGGTTTGTATTTCAGGTTAACATATAACAGGCATTGTACTAAGCATTTTACAGACATTAATTCATTTAATCATCACTAAAAAAAAAAAAAAAAATTTTTTTTTTTTTTTTACAAGCCCAGGGAGTATTATTATTAATCAGGCACTTTACAATTGAGTAAATGGAGGCACTGTAGGGAAGAGGCTTCTTAATTTCCGAGTTGTGCATTCAACACAAAAGTGTACCATTTTTTAAACTTTTTAAAATTATTTTTTCAAATTCTTATCAAAGAAATGTACGTTTATTTTTAAAAGTCAAAAAAGTTCCATAAGGATAGTAATGAAAAGCAAAAATCTCCTGCTCCAATACTCCAGCTTTTAAAGTCCAGCTCCCCCCAGTTAGTTACTTTCAGATATTTTAGCTCCCTACTACCTTTTGGAGTCTCTGGGTAGTGCAAAGGATTAATGGCTGCTAACTGAAAAGTTAGTGGTTCAAGTCTACCCAGAACTGTCTCAGAAGAAAGTCCTAGAGATCACTTCATAAAACAATCAGCCGTTGAAAACCCTGTGAAGCACAGTTCTGCTGTCACGTACGTGAGGTCACCTTGAGTTGGAATTGACCTGACAGCACCTGAAGGCCACCTCTTACATCTGTATTTCTAAATAATATGCCTATTATGCTTTTTCTTGGTATGTCAGTTGAAATATTTTTGTTTACATTAATGTTTACATTTTATAATCATATAGGTATTGTCCCTTGCTGAGTCACAAAATATTTTCTTCCTCATTCAATATATTTCATTTTGATTAATAATTTCTTTTGTTTATGCTTAGTATTTTATGTACTTATCTCAAAATATTTTAACTCGAGCACCCCGGAGAAAAGTCACTGCTTAGTTTTCAGAGTGGGTGCTTGTAATGGGCCTTCTGACAGTGAACAGATGCCCAGGAAAGGGGGCAAGGCAGTCTTGGAAAGTGTCTCTAGGATATTGTTTTTGATTGTGTGACCCCCAGTGACCTTTAGCCTGGGGCACTAAAAATAAAGGGTCAGGCGGGGCCAAGATGGCGGACTAGGTAGACGCTACCTCGGATCCCTCTTGCAACAAAGACTCGGAAAAACAAGTGAATCGATCAAGTACATAACAATCTACGAACCCTGAACAACAAACACAGATTTAGAGACAGAAAACGAACAAATACGGGGAAGCAGCGATTATTTTTGGAGCCTGGAGCCAGTGTCCCAGTCAGGTAAACATTGGCGCCCGATTTAGGGCAGAGCCCAGGGGAGCTGACGGCACAAACAAGGGGCCCAGCCCTACCGCCCTGAACTCACCCCGGGAGGGGGCCCATCCGGTTTGCACAGGTGGCGTGGCAACGCAGCCGGTGGGAGAAGTCCCCGGGAGACAGTGACTGGTCTTGGAGCTGGGAGAGAAGCATCCCACCCGGGGAATCGTGCTGCCGGGATTTTGACTGGGCGCTGGCATGGAACAAGCACGGAGAGCTGCTCCACTCCCCTGAACTAACCCCGGGAGGGCGCCCAGCCGGTCCGCGAGGGCGGCGCAGCCACGCGGCTGGCGGGACAAGAAGTCCCCGGGAGGCAGCGACTGATTTTGGAGCCGGGAGTAAAGCGTCCCAGCAGGGGAACCTTGACGCTAGATTTGGACTGGCAGCGGGTGGCTTCAGAGGGCCAGACCCCCGGGGACAATCTCCACACAGCCAGCACACATAGGCGACACGCCCCGCGGGAATCTCAGATATAATAGTCACTCCAAGAAAGACAAGCAACTCTGGCTATATTCTGAGGTGCTACTCTCCTATCTCTCTGATCCCTCCCCCACCCTCCCCAGGCAGCTTCACTAACATTGGAATTGCCTGAGCCAGAGGGAGAATGGCTCCGGCTCTGCGTAGGCCTTGCTTTTCCCCCCTTTTCTTTTTCTTTTGGTCTTTTCCTAACCTACTCTTTCGGCCTGAGAGAAGGAACAAAAAAAAAAAAAAAACAAGGACCAAAAATCCACCCCTAATTGGACTGAAAACACAGAACCAGCTACAGCCAAGCATATGTAATCCAAATCTCAGACTTTCATCCTTACAGGGAACAAGGTGGTGGTTATAATCCAAAGGCAATTCTGATAGGGATCTGACTGCATTTTTTTTTTAGCGGATTTTCTGGAAAAACTAGTTTCCCAGTAATGGCTCCGAGACAGCAGTTCATATCAAACCACATAAAGAAGCAGACCATGACAGCTTCTACGACCCCCCAAACAAAAGAATCAAAATCTTTCCCAAATGAAGATACAATCCTGGAATTATCAGATACAGAATATAAAAAACTAATTTACAGAATGCTTCAAGACATCACAAACGAAATAAGGCAAACTGCAGAAAAAGCCAAGGAACACACTGATAAAACTGTTAAAGAACTCAAAAACATTATTCAAGAACATAGTGGAAAAATTAATAAGTTGCAAGAATCCATAGAGAGACAGCATGTGGAAATCCAAAGATTAACAATAAAATTACAGAATTAGACAACGTAATAGGAAGTCAGAGAAGCAGACTCGAGCAATTAGAATGCAGGCTGGGACAGCTGGAGGACCAGGGAGTTAACACCAACATAGCTGAAAAAAACTCAGATAAAAGAATTAAAAAAAATGAAGAAACCCTAAATATCATGTGGGACTCTATCAAGAAGGATAACTTGCGGGTAACTGGAGTCCCAGAACAGGGAGGGGGGACAGAAAACACAGGGAAAATAGTTGAAGAACTCCTGACAGAAAACTTCCCTGACATCATGAAAGACGAAAGGATAGCTATCCAAGATGCTCATCGAACCCCATTTAAGATTGATCCAAAAAGAAAAACACCAAGACATATTACCATCAAACTTGCCAAAACCAAAGATAAAGAGAAAATTTTAAAAGCAGTCAGGGAGAAAAGAAAGGTTTCCTTCAAGGGAGAATCAATAAGAATAAGTTCAGACTACTCAGCAGAAACCATGCAGGCAAGAAGGGAATGGGACGACATATACAGAGCACTGAAGGAGAAAAACTGCCAGCCAAGGATCATATATCCAGCAAAACTCTCTCTGAAATACGAAGGCGAAATTAAGATATTTACAGATAAACACAAGTTTAGAGAATTTGCAAAAACCAAACCAAAGCTACAAGAAATACTAAAGGATATTGTTGGGTCAGAAAACCAATAATATCAGATACCAGCACAACACAAGGTCACAAAACAGAACATCCTGATATCAACTCAAATAGGGAAATCACAAAAACAAAATAAGATTAATTAAAAAAAAAAATACTCATAACAGGGAATCACGGAAGTCAATATGTAAAAGATCACAATAATCAAAAAGAGGGACTAAATACAGGAGGCACTGAACTGCCAGATGGAGAGTGATACAAGGCAATATAGAAAAATACAAGTTAGGTTTTTACTTAGAAAAATAGGGGCAAATATTAAGGTAACCACAAAGAGGTACAATAACTCCATAACTCAAGATAAAAGCCAAAAAAAAAAAGCAACGACTCAACAAACATAAAGTCAAACACTACGAAAATGAGGATCTCACAATTTGCTAAGAAAAAAGACTCAGCACAGAAAACTAAGTGGAAAAATGAAATTGTCAACAACACACATAAAAAGGCATCAAAATGACAACACTAAACACTTATTTATCTATAATTACGCTGAATGTAAATGGACTAAATGCACCAATAAAGAGACAGAGAGTCTCGGACTGGATAAAGAAACACGATCCATATATATGCTGCCTAAAGAGACACACCTTAGAGTTAGAGACACGAACAAACTAAGACTCAAAGGATGGAAAAAAATATATCAAGCAAACAAGAAGCAAAAAAGAAGAGGAGTAGCAATATTAATCTCTGACAAAATAGACTTTAGACTTAAATCCACTACAAAGGATAAAGAAGGACACCACATAATGATAAAAGGGACAATTGATCAGGAAGACATAACCATATTAAATATTTATGCACCCAATGACAGGGCTGCAAGATACATAAATGAAATTTTAACAGAATTGAAAAGTGAGATAGACACCTCCACAATTATAGTAGGAGACTTCAACACACCACTTTCGGAGAAGGACAGGACATCCAGTAAGAAGCTCAATAGAGACATGGAAGACCTATTTACAACAATCAACCAACTTGACCTCATTGACTTATACAGAACTCTCCACCTAACTGCTGCAAAGTATACTTTTTTTTCTAGCCCACATGGGACATTCTCTAGAATAGACCACATATTAGGTCATAAAACAAACCTTTGCAGAGTCCAAAACATCGAAATATTACAAAGCATCTTCTCAGACCACAAGGCAATAAAACTAGAAATCAATAACAGAAAAACTAGGGAAAAGAAATCAAATACTTGGAAACTGAACAATACCCTCCTGAAAAAAGACTGGGTTATAGAAGACATCAAGGAGGGAATAAGGAAATTCATGGAATGCAACGAGAATGAAAATACTTCCTATCAAAACCTCTGGGACACAGCAAAAGCAGTGCTCAGAGGCCAATTTATATCAATAAATGCACACATACAAAAAGAAGAAAGAGCCAAAATCAGAGAGCTGTCCCTACAACTTGAACAAATAGAAAGTGAGCAACAAAAGAATCCATCAGGCACCAGAAGAAAACAAATAATAAAAATTAGAGCTGAACTAAATGAATTAGAGAACAGAAAAACAATTGAAAGAATTAACAAAGCCAAAAGCTGGTTCTTTGAAAAAATTAACAAAATTGATAAACCCTTGGCTTGACTGACTAAAGAAATACAGGAAAGGAAAAAAATAACCCGAATAAGAAACGAGAAGGACCACATCACAACAGAGCCAAATAAAATTAAAAGAATCATTTCAGATTACTACAAAAAATTGTACTCTAACAAATTTGAAAACCTAGAAGAAATGGATGAATTCCTGGAAAAACACTACCTACCTAAACTAACACATTCAGAAGTAGAACAACTAAATAGACCCATAACAAAAAAAGAGATTGAAACGGTAATCAAAAAACTCCCAACAAAAAAAAGCCCTGGCCCGGACGCCTTCACTGCAGAGTTCTACCAAACTTTCAGAGAAGAGTTAACCCCACTACTACTAAAGGTATTTCAAAGCATAGAAAATGACGGAATACTACCCAACTCATTCTATGAAGCCACCATCTCCCTGATACCAAAACCAGGTAAAGACATTACAAAAATAGAAAATTACAGACCTATATCCCTCATGAACATAGATGCAAATATCCTCAACAAAATCCTAGCCAATAGAATTCAACAACACATCAAAAAAGTAACTCACCACGAACAAGTGGGATTTATACCAGGTACGCAAGGCTGGTTTAATATCAGAAAAACCATTAATGTAATCCATCACATAAATAAAACAAAAGACAAAAACCACATGATCTTATCAATTGATGCAGAAAAGGCATTTGACAAAGTCCAACACCCATTTATGATAAAAACTCTTACCAAAATAGGAATTGAAGGAAAATTCCTCAACATAATAAAGGGCATCTATGCAAAGCCAACAGCCAATATCACTCTAAATGGAGAGAACCTGAAAGCATTTCCCTTGAGAACGGGAACCAGACAAGGATGCCCTTTATCACCGCTCTCATTCAACATCGTGCTAGAAGTCCCAGCCAGGGCAATTAGGCTAGACAAAAAAACAAAAGGCATCCGGATTGGCAAGGAGGAAGTAAAATTTTCTCTATTTGCACATGACAAGATCTTATACACAGAAAACCCTAAGGAATCCTCCAGAAAACTACTGAAATTAATAGAAGAGTTTGGCAGAGTCTCAGGTTATAAAATAAAAATACAAAAATCACTTGGATTCCTCTACATCAACAAAAAGAACACTGAAGAGGAAATAACCAAATCAATACCATTCACAGTAGCCCCCAAGAAGATAAAATACTTAGGAATAAATCTTACCAAGGATGTAAAAGACCTATACAAAGAAAACTGCAAAGCTCTACTACAAGAAATTCAAAAGGACATACTTAAGTGGAAAAACATACCTTGCTCATGGATAGGAAGACTTAACATAGTAAAAATGTCTATTCTACCAAAAGCCATCTATACATACAATGCACTTCCGATCCAAACTCCAATGTCATATTTGAAGGTGATAGAGAAACAAATCACCAATTTCATATGGAAGGGAAAGAAGCCTCGGATAAGCAAAGCATTACTGAAAAAGAAGAAGAAAGTTGGAGGCCTCACTCTACCTGATTTCAGAAGCTATTATCCAGCCACAGTAGTCAAAACAGCCTGGTACTGGTACAACAACAGGCACATAGACCAATGGAACAGAATTGAGAACCCAGATATAAATCCATCCACGTATGAGCAGCTGATATTTGACAAAGGCCCAGTGTCAGTTAATTGGGGAAAAGATAGTCTTTTTAACAAATGGTGCTGGCATACCTGGATAACCATTTGCAAAAAAATGAAACAGGACCCATACCTCACACCATGCACAAAAACTAACTCCAACTGGATCAAAGACCTAAACATAAAGACTAAAACGATAAAGATCATGGAAGAAAAAATAGGGACAACCCTAGGAGCCCTAATACAAGGCATAAACAGAATACAAAACATTACCAAAAATGACGAAGAGAAACCAGATAACTGGGAGCTCCTAAAAATCAAACACCTATGCTCATCTAAAGACTTCACCAAAAGAGTAAAAAGACCACCTACAGACTGGGAAAGAATATTCAGCTATGACATCTCCGACCAACGCCTGATCTCTAAAATCTACATGATTCTGTCAAAACTCAACCACAAAAAGACAAACAACTCAATCAAGAAGTGGGCAAAGGATATGAACACACACTTCACTAAAGAAGATATTCAGGCAGCTAACAGAAACATGAGAAAATGCTCTCGATCATTAGCCATTAGAGAAATGCAAATTAAAACTAGGATGAGATTCCATCTCACACCAACAAGGCTGGCATTAATCCAAAAAACACAAAATAATAAATGTTGGAGAGGCTGCGGAGAGATTGGAACTCTTATACACTGCTGGTGGGAATGTCAAATGGTACAACCACTTTGGAAATCTATCTGGCGTTATCTTAAACAGTTAGAAATAGAACTACCATACAACCCAGAAATCCCACTCCTCAGAATATACCCTAGAGAAACAAGAGCCTTCACACAAACAGATATATGCACACCCATGTTTATTGCAGCTCTGTTTACAATAGCAAAAAGCTGGAAGCAACCAAGGTATCCATCAACGGATGAATGGTTAAATAAATTGTGGTATATTCACACAATGGAATACTACGCATCGATAAAGAACAGTGACGAATCTGTGAAACATTTCATAACATGGAGGAACCTGGAAGGCATTATGCTGAGCGAAATTAGTCAGAGGCAAAAGGACAAATATTGTATAAGACCACTATTATAAGATCTTGAGAAATAGAAAAAACTGAGAAGAACACATACTTTTGTGGTTACGAGGGGGGGAGGGAGGGAGAGGGTTTTTTATTGATTAATTAGTAGATAAGAACTGCTTTAGGTGAAGGGAAGGACAATACTCAATACATGGAAGGTCAGCTCAATTGGACTGGACCAAAAGCAAAGAAGTTTCCGGGATAAAATGAATGCTTCAAAGGTCAGTGGAGCAAGGGCGGGGGTTTGGGGACCATGGTTTAAGGGGACTTCTAAGTCAATTGGCAAAATAATTCTATTATGAAAACATTCTGCATCCTACTTTGAAATGTGGCATCTGGGGTCTTAAATGCTAACAAGCGGCCATCTAAGATGCATCAATTGGTCTCAACCCCCCTGGAGCAAAGGAGAATGAAGAACACCAAGGTCACATGACAACTAAGAGCCCAAGAGACAGAAAGGGCCATATGAACCAGAGACCTACATCATCCTGAGACCAGAAGAACTAGTTGGTGCCCGGCCACAATCGATGACTGCCCTGACAGGGAGCACAACAGAGAACCCCTGAGGGAGCAGGAGATCAGTGGGATGCAGACTCCAAATTCTCATAAAAAGACCATACTTAATGGTCTGACTGAGACTAGAGGAATCCCGGCAGCCATGGTCCCCAGACCTTCTGTTGGCACAGGACAGGAACCATCCCGGAAGACAACTCATCAGACATGAAAGGGACCGGACAGTTGGTAGGAGAGAGATGCTGATGAAGAGTGAGCTAATTATATCAGGTGGACACTTGAGACTGTGTTGGCATCTCCTGTCTGGAGAGGGGATGGGAGGATAGAAAGAGTGGGAAGCTGGCAAAATTGTCACGAAAAGAGAGACTGGAAGGGCTGACTCATTAGGGGGAGAGCAAGTGGGAGTACGGAGTAAGATGTATGTAAACTTATATGTGACAGACTGACTTGATTTGTAAATGTTCACTTGAAGCTCAATAAAAGTTAATAAAAAAAAATATTTTAACTCTGTCAAAATTGTGAAACGTTTTCTTACTGTTATTTACTTGACAATTAAACACATCGATTCTTGTCCTCACCGATACCATCCATCTTCCTTCTGGGGAGCTTCTGTCCTCCTGCTTCTCTGAAAAATACTACTCCCTTAGCTGTTGCATAATTTTGATGCAAAAATTCCCCTTCAACTATTTATTGTGTTAAATCACCTTTTGTGGATCTGGTGTCTTCCCCTTTCAATATTACCATGAGTTCACGTAAAATATGTTTTTTGAGGTAAAAGAAGACAAAGATAAGACAGAAAACCACACTCAGAGTATGGACAAATGTTTTCTGACTAAAGAGAAAACATATCAAACACATCAAGAATATACCTAAGATTTTGAGAGAAAATATTAATGTAAGGTAAAGTAGAAATCAAAGCAAGAAAACGTTGATCGAGATCACTTTGAGAAACAGTACATGAAAGGCTTGACTCAGTGCAGTTAAAGCCGATTGTATCAAAATGTTTTTTTCTTCAGGTTTAATAAAGTTTATTAAAATAAACCAAAATAATAAAAAATACTGAAATACTTTTTCCCCCTTTGTTATGTATTACGTAGATGTTTTTAAAATTGGTAAATTCATTTAATCATACAGAAGCTTATTAGCTTTGTATTAGTTTCCCTATTAATTGTGATCTGAAGCTAATAAATGCAAGGCTAAAACAATTCTAGAAATCTGCGTTATGGTTAAAAGAATGATAGGGGATTTCTACATAAGAGTAGTGTTTCCTTGAAGATCAAAATTGTCATCAAGGTTCTTTCTATCAGGCTCGTATATGCATAGTGCATGTTTTCATACAACATCATATTTTTCAGACTACTTTCAAAGATATCATTAAAAGAAATTTTAAAAACTATGTATACACACACATTGATTACTAAAAAAGTAAGATCAGCTTTTAAATTAATTTTGATAAATATTTGGTTAGTGTATGCCAAATTGTCACAAGTTGCTGAAAAATAAGGTCACTACTCTATTTCCTTCTCAATACAACCAAGCAATCAACTCTAAGCTCTGTGTATCCATGCAACAGAAGCAAGAAGAGAAATTAAGGGAAGCAACATTAAAAAAAAAAAAAAAAAAAAGAAGAAGAAAAATTGCTATCAAGTCGATTCTGACTCATAGTGACCTGGTAGGACAGAGGAGAACAGCCCACAAGGGTTTCCAAGGCTATAAGTCTTTACAGATGCAGACTGCCACACCTTTCTCTCATGGAGCAGACAGTAGGATTGAACAGACAACTTTTCTGTGGGCAGCTGAGCACTTAACCACTGCACCACCAAGGCTCCTTAAGGGAAGCATGAACAAAACAAACCTGTTGCCATTGAGTCTATTCATATAAAGGAATATATTCCTGAGATCACTTATGCTTTATTCTGGAAACCGTCTTCCCTAAATATGAGAAAATATCCTATTTGTATTCACTGTGCTTACTTTTTACTTCTTATTGGCCAATGGGAATCTTACAGACAGCAGCAGAAGATTGTCTGATACAGTGCCAGAAGATGAGTCACTTAAGTTCGAAGGCACTGAAAATATGACTGGGGAAGAGCTACCTCCTCAAAGTCGAATCAACCTTAATGACATGGATGGAGTAAAGCATTCGGGACCTTCATTTCCTGATGTGGCATGACTCAAAATAAGTAGAAACAGCTGCAAACATACATTAATAATTGGAGTGGGGAATGTAGGAAAAATGAATCAAGAAAAATTGGAAATTGTCAAAATAAAATGAACGTTTGAAGATGAAAATTCTAGGCATTAATATGCTAAAATAGACTGGTATTGACCATTTTAAATCAGATAATCATATAATCTACTACACTAGAAAAGAAAAACTGAAGAGGAATGAAGTCACATTCATCATCAAAAAGAACATGTCAAGATCTATCTTGAAATACAACACTGTCAGAGATAAACCAATATGGATATACCTATAAGGAAGACCAGTTAATAAGATTATTTGTAAAATTTACACACCAATGACTAATACTGAAGATGAAAAAATTGAAGATTTTTACCAATTTCAATAGCCTGAAACTGATCAAACATGTAATCAAGATACACTGATGATTCCTGATGATTGGAACGTGAGCCTTGGAAACAAAGAAGAAGCATCAGTAGATGGAAAATATGGCCTTGGTGATAGAAACAACTCTAGAAATCACATGATATAATTTTTTAAGACCAAATGCTTATTTCTTGAAAATAGCTCTTTTCAACAACATAAATGGTGACTATACACATGGAACTCACAGGATGGAACACACAGGAATCAATCGACTATATCTGTGCAAAAAAATGATGGAGGAGCTCAATATCATTATTCAGAACAAGGCCAGGGCCAACTGTGGAACAGGCCATTAATTGCTAATATGCAAGTTCAAGTTGAAGCTGAAGAAAATTAAAACAACTCCAAAAGAGCCAAAGTAGTACCTTGAGTGTATTCCACCTGAATTTAGAAACCATCTCAAGAATAGATTTGACCCATTGAACACTAATTACCAAAGACAAAGATGAGACTGAACACAAATGATGTAGGATGACATCAAGAATATCATACATGAAGAAAGGAAAAGGTTATTAAAAAGACAGGAAAAAAAAATAGGTTTCAGTAGAGACTCTGAAACTTGCTTTTAAGCATTTAGTAGCTAAAGTGAAAGGAAGAAACGATAAAGTAAAAGAATTGAACAGAAGATTTCAAAGAGCAGCTCAAGAAGACAAAGTATAGTATTATAATGAATTGTGTAAAAGCCTAGAGTTAGAAAATCAAAATGGAAGAACAAGCTCAGCATTTCTCAAGCTGAAATAACTGAAGAAAAAAAGTTCAAGCCTCATGTTTCAATGCTGAAGAATTTTATGGACAAAAATATTGAAAGACTCAAGGAGCATCAGAAAAAAAAAAAAAAAGATGTAAGGATTACACAGAATTACTATACCAAGAAGAATTGGTTGACGTTCAATCATTTCAGGAGGTAACATATGACCAGGAACCAATGCTGAACGAAGAAGTCCAAGCTGCACTGAAAGCATGGACAGAAAACAAAATTCCAGGAATCGGTGGAATACCAACTTAGACGTTTCAACGAACAGATGCAATGCTGCAAGTACTCATGCCTCTATGCCAAGGCATTTGGAAGGCAGCTACCTGGCCAACCTAGTAGAAGAGATCCATATTTGCGCCTATTCCAAAGAAAGGTGATCCAATGGAATGCAGAAATTATTGAACAGTATCACTAATATTTAGTTTTTTTATCACTAATATTACATGCAAGAAAAATTTTGCTGAAGATAATTAAAAAGCAGTTGCAGCAGTACATCAACAGGGAGCTGCTAGAAATTCAAGCCAGATTCAGAAGTGGGCCTGAAACAAGGGACATTATTGCTGATGTCAGATGAATCCTGGATGAAAGCAGAGAATACCAGAAAAGGTGTTTACCTGTGTTTAACTGAGTATGCAAACGCACTCTACTGTATGTATCATAACAAATGACATTGCAAAGAATGGGAATTTTAGAACACTTAATTGTACTCATGAGGAACCTGTACATAGACCAAGATGCAGTCATAAAAACATAACAACAGGTTACTGTGTGGTTTAAAGTCAGGAAAGGTGTGGGTCAGGGTTATATCTTTTACCATACATATTCAATCTGTATGCTTAGCAAGTAATTCGAGAAGCCAGACGACAGAAGAACATGGCATCAAAATTGGAGGAAGACTTATTAACAACCTGTGATATGCAGATACCATACATAACCTTGTTGTTGAAAGTGAAGAGGACTTAAAACATTTACTGATGAAGATCAAAGGCTATACCTTCAGTGTGGATTATACTTGAACATAAAGAAAACAAAAAACCCTCATAGCTGAACCAATAAACAACATTCTAATAAATGGAAAAAGGTTGAAGTTGTGAAGGATTTCATTTTACTTGAATCCACAAGACCCATTGAAGCAGCAGTCAGGAAGTCAAAGGATGTATTGCATTGGGCAAATCTGCCACAAAAGACCTCTTTAAAGTGTTAAAAAGCAAGGAAGTCACTATGAGGACTAAGGTGCATGTGACCCAAGCCATGATACTTTCATTTGCCTTATATGCATGCGAAAGCTGAGCAATGAATAAGGAAGACCAAAAAAGAATTGATGCCTTTCAATTATGGTGCTGGCAAAGAATATTGAATATACCACGGACTGCCACAAGGACAAACAAATCTGTCTTGGAAGAAGTACAGCTCCTTGAAGTACATTCAACAAGAAGAATTCTCCTTAGAAGCAAGAAAAGCAATAACGATAACTTTTTATAGCTATAGATTTAATTACTAAAACTAGCTTTATTGTTTTACAATAATTTTAGATTCCAACTCAATACATTTGTAATATTCTCAGTTAGAGATGCAAGGTTATATCAAAATAATATTATACGAACCACAAATTAAATTAGTTTTTTTTTTCTAGAACAACTTTGAAATGATTTCAATGAATCATAATTTAATTTCACTTGTAAGGAAAATTGGTTGATACTATGCTGTGGGTATGGACAGAGATAATGGAATAGTTACATCAATACATAAATATCACCGTTCATAAAATATAACTTTTATATCATCTGTTGTCTATCCTCAGCTTCTAAGCACAGAGACAATAAATTTCTTTCCTCACTGGACATTCTCAATCCTTAAGGTCCACATTTTTCTCGCCATATGAGAGTGGATCACTCCAGGTAGGTGTTGCTGTCTAAAATGGATAAAACATACTGATAATTAAGTCTTTCTAGAAATTAACCAAGGAAAAATATTTCTCATTTTGAGGAACAAATGGAAGCCAAGTAAGCAGCAAAAGTAATCTGACCATTGGTCTCACGATCGAGAACTATTCTCTAGCCATCTTTCCATTTTCTCATAGGTTTGACTCATACCTGACTTGCGCCACTGCAGAACTAATGATTCCTATCTGGTTAGGAAAATAACATAAATTTTCATAATCATCATGATAAGTTATGCTGATTATAATATGAGAATTGGAGAAATAAACATTTACCAAGAAAACCCAACCCTACACAATACTTCTGTCTTTCAAACTGAGTGGATAAACCAAATCTGTATTATTAAGAATATTTTGAGCACTTCATGTACATTCAAAGCCTCTATTCACTTTATCTTACAACCTACAAAAAAAAAAAAAATCCTTTCCCTAGCCCTCCTTTGTATGTTCTTTAATACCTGAGTTTCTGGACAGAAAAACAGCTACCTGGGTACAATAGGCTCCAATGTCCAGGGCTTTGTTCAAAAAACATCACAATCATAGGATAAATGTACATGCACAATGGTCAACCTCTAAATTCCTTGATCGCTGTACTATTGACCTGGGCCTTTAAAGGAAAACGTTTGTTATATATTCCCATGGGACATTTCAGAGCATCAGGGACACCGCTGCTGATGGGGGAACCAAGTTAACCTCTATGGAAAAGAGAGAGCTTTCCATTTTTAATGCTGAGATGATGTTATAGAAATAACTAAATGAATACTCTCATACTTGTGTAGAGCTCTCTGTGTGCATGTGAGTGTGTGTGAGCATGTTTATATTGGGGAGGATGAGAGTGGATGTATAAATAAGAGCTATTTTTAATTAATACTGGTGATTTTAATATTTATTGCAGAGCTTCTTTCTTTCTAAGGCCCTGTGGGAAACAAGTTGAAAACACTTAATTAGAGAATGTTCCAGTCTTCCTACACCCATTCATTTCTTCTTTTATTCATGTATTTTTACATGTCTCTACTTAAATAACATCACTGAGTACTTACTACTCCCCAAGCCAGGCTAGGAGCAACATAAAAAGTGTTAGAGAACATGGTCCCTGGTTTTCAAGAAGTGTATTTCAAGTGAGGTAGATGATGACTGTTATGTTATTTGATTCACTTTTACAGCTTTTATTTCTCTGTTGAGAATCCCTGTTTAATAAATCACTGTCATCATGTTTAAATTTATTATCTAAACATTTGTTTCCCTTAATAACTGTGACACGTTTGTAACAGCTGCTTTGCATCCTTTTGCCGCTAAATTTATCATTTAGTCTGTTTCAGAGTCACTTTCTACTGACTGATTTTTTTTTCCCCAAGTATATGATGTCTTATAAGCTTACAGGCGCATCTTCTAAATTTTGTTGAAAAATGTATTGTAGGAATTTTTCATGAGGAGTTTTGTTCATTTACTTTTCAGTAATTTAGCTGGACTTAAATCTGTCCTCCCTGTGGTGTACAGTCAATGATGTTTATATTCAGCATTTTTATTTGTATGATTTTTTAGCCTTCCTTGTGTCTATATAGATTAGTGGTCTACCAATGACTTGGGCAGAGATTGTGCTTAAACATCTCAAATCCATAAGACTTCCATCTTCTACCGATGAATCTATATGTGGGTTGGGGAACTCATTCCAAGTTCAGCCAGTTCCTCAATCTGCTTGGGCTTTTACTTTCCTCTGGGTCTCCTTGGAGATCTTCTACACACACACATAATCTTCCAGTCAGCCTGGTGTTTGTGGAGATCTTATCTGGTCCTTTTATGCCTCTCTTATTTACAAGATTGCCTCATTAAATTTCTGACTAACCTCCCACTTGCCCTAACAAGGACAAAAACCTTGGGCCAGCAGTGCTGTGGATTTTCCCCTCTAATTTCTGATTAAGTTTCATACCAACTCTGCTGCAGGTTTTTAGTAACTGCACCAAATCAAATCAGTTCTCTCTGGCAGCAAGGGCATTGGTATTTCAGGTCATTCCCACCCTGGTAGAACTACCATGCCAATTGAGCTGGCAAGGGTGGGAGTTGGGTGTAACCTACATAGTCTGTGCAAGAATAGGACATACTCCTGCTGTTCTTTTGAGGAAGTCTAGCAACTTTTCATGAAGAAACGCTAGTTAATTATTGTTTGCTTTGATAACATTCCAGAGTCTTGAAAAGGTTGGCTTTTTTTTTTTTTAATTATATACATGATTTTTGAGGAAGGAATTTGCCAATCTCTTCCCTCTTCCATTTTACTTGGATCGATAATCAATGCCCAAACGACGTATTGCATAAGGCAAATCTTCTGCAAAAGATCTTTTTAAAAATCTTAAAAAACAAAGACGTTACTTTGATCACTAAAGTGGACCTGACCCAAGCCATGGTATTTTCAATTGCCTCATATGCACGAGAAAGCTGAGCAATGAATAAGGAAGACAGAAAAAGAAATGACAAATACGAATAATGATTTTGACAAAGAATTTTGAATATACCATGGACTGCTAGATGAGCAGATCTGTCTTAGACGAAGTACACCCAGAATTCTCCTTAGGAGTGAGGATGGTGAAACTTTGTCTTGCTTACCCTGAATATTTTATCAGCGGAAACCAGTCACTGGAGAGGGACATCATGCTTGGCAGAATAGAGGGTTAGTGAAAAAGAAGACTCTCAATGAAATGGATTGACACTGTGGCTGCAACAATGGGCTCAAACATATTGTGAGGAGGGTGGTGCGGGACAGGACAGAGTTTTGTTCTATTACATATGGGGGTGCTATGAGTTGGAGCCAACTTGATGACATCTAACAAGAACAATCCCTCTGCCATAGCTGGAAGCTCCCTCCCCACGAGCTCACAATATTATTTGTGAAGAGAGGCATTAAACAAACCAATCTAATATTTCATTTGCAGTATGCAAAAATTTTTAAAGTAATGACCTATGTTCTATAAGAGATAATAACGGAATGATGAAATTTACATTGCAACACAGGTTTAGGACGCTTTCTCTGAGGAAATGACATCTGACCTAAGTTATGACAGAAGATCAGTAGACATTAACTAAACAATACGTAGAGGGTAGAGTCGTCCAAGAGGAAAGGTGAAGGAAGACAGTGTAGCATAGGTAAAGAACAAGAGGTCAAAGTAATTGAAAACAAAAAATGTGTAGCTGATTGATATTTAAAAGGTAGGAAAATGTTATGAGGTGAGGTAATTGAACACTGAAAAAACCAAAAAACCAAACCCGGTGCCGTCGAGTCGATTCCGACTCATAGCAACCCTACAGGACAGAGTGGAACTGCCCCATAGAGTTTCCAAGGAGCACCTGGCGGATTTGAACTGCCGACCCTTTGGTTAGCAGCCGTAGCACTTAACCACTACACCACCAGGGTTTCCTGAACATTGAAAGCTAAACTTAAATCAGAAGACCAGACCTAAGTCCCAGAACTGCTATTTATTTTAAGCTGTTTTTATTAGAAAAATCATTTTTGTTTCCATACCAACGTTTATTCACATATAAATTTCATACATTTATAGACATCTTAAGTGGGTTTCCCAAGTCTTGGGTTAAGGTCCAGGTATCCGAGTTCATAATTCAGATGTTTTCAGTGTCCTTAAAATCTCATGGGAGAAGACAGATGAAAGATGGATAGAAAATTGTGATACAGCATAAGAGGTACTAAGACGGAAGACACATAGAATGCAGCAGGAAAATACCTGTTAGGAACTCATCACTAAGCAGGCGAGGTGGCAGCCTGGGATAGAGATAATCATATACATAATTCTTTTATTTTTGTTTTTTCTGCTAACATTTTAGAATTGTTAGTGAATATGAAATATACCTAAAAGTCCTTTTTAACCAATAAGGTGCTCTAAGGGTAATACATATACATAGTTCACCCTATTCTCAGTCTTTTAAAAAACAAACAAACAAAAAACAGCTAATTCTTTAAGGGCTTGAATCTATTCTTGACCTTGTGTGATAAACTAAGGAATAAGCAGCAATGGTCTACCAGATGTTTCCTTTTCCCATTTTCTTAGCTAAACATTACTGATGAGTTTGAACCACAGGCCTTTCAGTTAGGAGCTGGGCGCTTAACCACTGTATCACCAGGGCTCCTTGTTATAATAATAGCTACTATTATTAAGTACCTATCATGTTAAAAAAAAAAAAAAAGTTACTTAGATTTACTTACAAAAAGACCCTACAAGAAATGTATATTATTTCATTTCTATGATAGGGAAGCTGATGGCTAGCAATACAAACATACAGCTATTAAATAAGTGAGCTGTATTTCAACCCAATCTCTCTGGTTTATACCCATGAGTCACTGACTCTATCTTATGCTAAAGCCATGTTAAAAAAACAGAGGAACTAACTGATGCCAATATGAGGCGTATTATTTATTACACAATTCAGGCAAAGTTTTATTCCAGTGTTAGAAGTAGAAAGTTTGATTCCACCATTACTATAAGGCTTGTAGATTATAAATAACCCTAATCGTATATCCAGATACATAATTTTTCACTCAAAGCTGTGTATCTCCAAACTACATGTTTTGAAACAAGTGATTTAAATTACTTAAAATCAGTAAATATGAGATCTAAATTCAACATAAAATTATCTTAAAGTGTTGAGTGAAAAAGGAAGCAACAGACTGAGTTCTTTCACACAATAAAATGTATGTAGATCGAAATACATAAAAACACTAAATAATAACATATGCTCTTGAAGACATTTATATATCGAAAAACACTGGAGGAGCAGGGATTGAAAACAAGTGAAGTTGGAGGATGAAGGGCAAAAAAATGAGAACATGCACTGTCAGAAGAAGATAGTGTGTCACGGAAATGAGTATGTAGAAAGCAGCTCTCTGAATCTAAACTTCCTTTTGTGAACCCTTAGTGAACAGGAAATACTTGATACCATGATACAGAATTACAATGCCCAGGAAAAGAATAACAAAGAAAAAAAAGTCTAAGCCCAACAGCATGACATATATGTAAAACTCTGACAAAAAAAAAAAAGGAAATGAGCCTCTGAAGAAGTGTTCAGCAAGACAAGAAAATTATAAAAATGTGGAGTGTTTCTAAAGTAAAAAATCAGAGTGTTTCAAGATTTGAGGAATATAGAATGAAATGCAAAGAAGGCAGTATTGGACGAGCACAGAAAGAGGCCTATTTGATTTTTTTAATGCAGAGGCAATGGTGAAATTGACCAAAGCAATTTTAGGTGATTGATAGGATAGGGGAAACCCTGGTGCCATAGTGGTTAAGTGCTACAGCTGCTAACCAAAAGGTTGACAGTTCAAATCCACCAGGAGCTCCTTGGAGACTCTATGGGGCAGTTCTACTCTGTCCTATAGGGTTGCTGTGAGTTGTAATTGACCGAATGGCAACAGGTTTTTGGTGGGATAGGAGAAAGAGAGACTAGAGGAAGAACAGAGGTACAGAATATTAACAATTTGTCCTACAAGTCTGGGGTCAAAGTGAACAGAGAAATAGGGTGATACATAAAGGGTAATTATATTTTAGGTCATGGAGTAATTCTTCTAGAACTTTAAAATGGGAGATATTAAAGAATGACTCATGAAAAAATTCAGTTCACTGAGAATAATATAACTAAATTGAGGAGAAGTACCGTGTATTCTCGGCAGCTGGGTAGGGAAAGAAAAGAACAAAATTGAGTTTACTCTACATTTCTATATAACTGGCTTGGTTTATGAGATATTAATAACGATGTTTCATTCTGTTGTGCATAGGGTCGCTATGAGTCAGAACCGACTCAACGACACCTAACAACAACAACAATTATTTTATTCAGTCTCTCATTTGCTTTTTAATTTAGAAAAACCTTAAATAGTAGTGAGAAAAAGATTTAATTTTCTTTTTTATTTTCACAATCCGAAATGAGATAAAACTAGTACTATTTGCTCTCATCTTATGCTATTTGGATATGTATGTATATAAATATATAGAGTGAGAATAGAGAGTTTCAAGATATGAGGAATATTGAATGAAATGCAAAGGAGGCAGCATTAGAAGAGTGGAAAAAGAGGCCTGTTTGATTTTTTTAATGCAGAGGCAATGGTGGAATTGATAAAAGCAATTTTAGGTGATTGGTGGAATAGGGGAAACCCTGGTGGCTTAGTGCTACAGCTGCTAAACATTTCTTACATGTAGTTAAGAGGTCTATCTCTCTTCTCCATGTCATTGTTAAGTGCCGGTCAAGTTGTTTATGACTCATAGTGACCCTATGTAGAACAGAACGAAACACTGCCCGATCCTGCACCATCATCATGATGTTGCTTATTGATCCGTATTGGGAGCTTTTCACAGCCCTCTTGAAGGAAATTGCGTATTCAATTAGTCTATAATGAAAAAAAAATTATGTGTATTGTGCAGCTAGGGGAGACCTGTTCAACCACATAACATGATTCTAGTAAGATATTCAGAGATTTAGACAGCATTATACAGATGACTCATGGGATGCTTTCTAGTTTCTCCTTCAGAAGTCATTGAGAAAATAGAGGTATTTTGGTAACAATGAGAAAAACATAGCACATATTTTCTAGAGGAAAGTAAAAATTTGTGATCAGTCTGAAAATTGCAGCTGTTGTTGTTAGGTGCCATCAAGTCCTTTCCGACTCATAGAGACCCTCTGTCCTTCTTCGGGGACTGGTCCCCCTGATAAAATGTCCAAAGTACATGAGAGGAAGTCTCACCATCCTCGCTTCTAAGGAGCATGTGGGCTGTTCTTCTTCCAAGACAGTTTTGTTCATTCTTCTGACAGTCCAGGGTATATTCAATATTCTTCGCCAACACTGTAACTCAAAGGCATCAATTATTCTTTGGTCTTCTTTATTCATTGTCCAGCTTTCATATGTGTATGAGGTGATTAAAAATACCATGGTTTGGGTCAGACATACCACAGCCCTCAAACGACTTCTTTGCTTTTTAACACTTTAAAGAGGTCTTTTGCAGCAGATTTGCCAATGCAATATGTCATTTGCTTTTTTGATGGCTGATTCCATGAGTGTTGATTGTAGATCCAAATAAAATGAAATCGTTGATAACTTCAATATTTTCTCCATTATTCATGATGTTGCTTATTGGTCCGATTGTGAGGTTTTTCTTTTTTTTTTTAATGTTCAGGTGTAATCTATACTGAAGCCTATAGTCTTTGATCTTCACCAGTAAGTGCTTCAAGTCCTCTTTGCTTTCAGCAAGCAAGACAGTGTCATTGTCATATCACAGGTTGTTAATTAGCCTTCCTCCAATCCTGATGCTGTGTTCTTCTTCATATATTCCAACTTGTCGTCCGATTATTTGCTCAGTACAGATTGGATAAGTATGGTGAAAAAATACAACTCTGATGCATATCTTTTCTGATTTTAAACCAAGCAGTATCCCCTTGTTCTGTTCAAACAACTGCTTCTTGGTCTATGTACAGGTTCTGCATGTGCACAGTTAAGTGTTCTGGAATTCCCATTCGTTGCTATCTGGAAATTGCAAACATTAATTGAAAATGGGACCTAGAACAGAATAATCAGGCCCCAGATCATCTCCTTCAACTTTATTTACTTTTTCCCAGAAAATTGATTCTGGATTTGTTTTTCAAGGAAACTTTGGATAATGATGAGACCAGACCTTCACAGCGCCAAAGAGGTGAAAACTCACAGTATATTAGACATTTCGGTGATGCTAGGATTCTCAATAAACTTATTTGAATGTACCATTTAACACACTCTCTTGTCATGGCCAAGAGTATTCTCAGAAATGTTTTTCTGCTCCTGTCTAAAGAGACAGCAATAACCCTTCTCTCTTCCTTTAATTCTTCTTATTTCTGGCAAGTATCCACTCATATGCTCTGGGGTTTTGTGTCCTTAGAACTTGAAAGAATCCTTAGGACACAGTCTCGTATCTGCTTGGTTTTCACCCCATAGACAATAGGGTTCATAGTAGGAGGCAGGAGCAGATAAATATTGGCCACAATGATGTGGCAAGATGGAGGGATTATGTGGCCCCCAAAACGATGGGAAAAGAAAGAGAAGAAAGCTGGACTGTAGGAGAAAATAATGGCACAGATGTGGGCGGTGCAGGTGCTAAAGGCCTTCTGCCGAGCATCTGCCGATGAGAGCTTGACCACTGCCCGAAGGATCATGGTATAGGAGATTGTGATGCACAAGATATCAAAACCCCCAATCAGGAGGGCCACCATCAGGCCATAGATGGCATTGACCTTGACATTTCCACAGGATAATTTGGCCACAGACATATGGTCACAGTAGGTATGGGGAATGATGTTGCCTTTGCAATAGGGTAGGCGCTTGCTGAGAAAAATGAAGGGAATGATAAGTATCACAGCTCTCAGAAAAGTGGTCAACCCAACCTTTGCAATGACAGGATTGGTGAGGATTGTTGAGTAGCGCAGAGGGTAGCAGATAGCCACATAGCGGTCCAGGGCCATAAGCATGAGCACCCCAGATTCCATCCCTGTGAAGGTGTGGGTGAAGAACATCTGGGCCAGGCATTCATCAAAGCCAATTTCCTTGAGATGAAACCAAAAAATGCTGAGGGCTTTAGGGATTGTACTGGAGCAAATGACAAGGTCAGTTAAAGAAAGCATTGCCAAGAAGTAATACATAGGCCTGTGCAGGGAGTCTTCACAGCAAATGAGATAGAGGAGTCCACAATTGCCTACCATAGCTACAACATACATAGAGCAGAATGGGAAGGAAATCCAGATGTGCATGTCTTCTAGTCCTGGGACTCCATTCAGAATGAATAAGGCTGGGGTCAAGTCTGTTTGGTTCAACATTAGCATGACCAGTCTCGTATGATCATTAAATAGCTTAAAATTTGTGTGTTTTCATAGAGTAAGAAAAAGGGAAGATAAAACATAGGTAAGATTATTGTCTTCACGTTCCCCCAACCTCCACATTTAATTCTGTAATACATTTTATGATCAAACAAGGAAATATTTGAGTGCCGGGGAATAGCTTTTTTGCTTATGTGGTGTTATTCTTTGACTACTTCATCAATAAAACACATTTTTATTGATCACCTACTATGCCCCACATCTCATCACAGACTCAACAGAAATGATGATGTTTTTATTCTTATTCAGAATTAATAGCTGATATTTATTTTTACTTACTACATCTAGGATATATTATAAGCATTTAGGAAATATTTATTTTTTATTGAATCTGGGAATCTCAAAATTCAGTGCAAAGATCTTGATTCTGTTTAGTTACAAATTATATAACTTCCTTAAAACTCAGATTACCCATTGTTTTTTAAGTATGGCTAAAAATATGACTGAGAGAAACGCAGAGTCCAGAAACCAACTATGAAACACAGTCAGCCACCTAATTTATGAGAAAGGAAACACTGCAGATTATAGAAAAAGGAAAAAAAAATGTATTTTCAATAAAACATGAGAGGCAAAACACACATCCTGTGATAGCTGGAGTACACAAAGATTTGAAAACAGTACACAAAAAGTACTAACCATAAAAAAAAGACAAATAGAATTATATTAAAATTTTTAATGAAAATGCACCTTTAAAAGTATGAAAAGTTAATCCACAGTGAAGCCACTTTCTATGGAGTTGATTCTAAATCATGGTGGCTGTGTGTACGTCAGGGTAGAATTATACTCCTTAGGGTTTTCATTGGCTGATTTTCAGATATAGTTTGCCAGGCCTTTCTTCTGGGGCACCTCTGGAGGTACCTAACCTCCAACCTTTAGGTTAGTAGCCAGGTGTGTTAACTTTTTGCACCACACACAGACTCTAAGCCACAGAGTAGAAGATATTCACAGTGCATATATTTAACCAAAAAAAATGAACCCAGTGTCTATACATTACTCATAAAACATAAATATGAATAGAGTGTAGGAGCAAAAGACTTAAATGCACACTTCACAAAAGAGGAATGAAATGCTAATAAACATGTAAATAGGCACTGACTTTGTAGTTACCAGGGAAATAAATGCAAACTGATTTTCTCGTGACGTAGCACTACATGTCAAACAGGATAGCTAAAATGAAAAAGACCAAAGACATAGGTAAAATGAAACAACTGGAATTTTTGTACACTGCTGGTAGGGAGTGTAAACTGAGTCAACTATTTTTGGCATATCTTGTAACAATGATCATATCCACAACTAGCAATTTTCATCCCTAATAAAAATAAGTACATACATTCACCAGACCACATGGACTAGAATACTTATGGCAGCATTTAGACCATTTTTGATAGTCTAAAACTGGAAGATACCTAAATGCCCATGAGTATTAGAATGGATGAATACATTCTGATAACACTCCACAATGGAATTTTATATGACAAGAATAAACAACCTACCACTACTTGCAACTATAAGGATGAATCTCAGAAACAGAGTGTTATATTTAAAAAGCTTGACACAAAAGAGTATGTAATGTGTGATTTCATTTCTATAAAACACAAAAATGGATCAAACTCATCTGTGCTATTAGAAACAGAGCAGTGGTTTCTAGAGGTGGGAGGGAGTGACGATTGGAAGGAAGCTGAGGTACAGGGGTCTTGTGGAGTGCTGGTTAAATTCTCTTTCTTGATCTAGTTGTGGAGTGTATGGGTTTCAGGTTGTAAGAATTCATCAAGATGTAGTTTACTTAATTGTGCACATTTTGTATGTGTATTATAATTTATATTTTAAGAAAACAAAATAATTGTATTTCTGAGAGGATTGAATGAGGTAGCATGGGAAACACCCTACCACATTTTAAGTGCTCAATATTTCTATTTTTGTTTTCTTCTCAGGCTGACAGTCACTTTGGCAATGCTTACAAAAATTAATGCAGTAGAAAGCAAGTAAGTGCCACCAAATGAATGCTCTCCTTTGTCCCATCAGAAGAAACTATTCATCCTGGCATCCAAAGCAAAATGGATACTTTAAGACCATTTTCTGATAGGGAATATAGTTCCATGGAAATTGTATAAGAAAAAGCGACAAAAAAGAGGACAAATCAGATTTATCAAAAGGCACTTTGTTTTGGAAATACTAAAGCAACCCAGGTTGACCATGTTGATAACCATGACCTTCAAGGACCTCTCCCCGTGTCATTACCAAATCGGAGAGTTATGCAGGGCAGTACAAAAACACCTGTGTACCTAAGCTAGTAAGTCAGGAAAAGCTTTCATGAGGGAAGGACAAAATGCCCTTAAACCTGAAGCATGATCAGGACTCTGACAGCTCAAAATGGGAGGAAAAACATGCTCTCCTGTTGCTTGTTGCTGCTTGTTATTTCATAGTCACGTCTCAGTGATATTCTTGGCTTTGCAATAAGGTTCTGTATTTTTCTATTGGTCTCTATTCTTCCCCTAACCCCTGTCAAATGTAGTTATTTTTTACAGCAAAACCTTTTTTAGGAAGACTAAGTGGTCTGTCATTTGGATGTGATAGTGACCCTTCCTCTAAATCCTCTTAAAATATTGTAACTACAAAGAGCTGGGTTTATAGATAGAAATCGATTTGCTGAAAGAATTATTCTCTTTCATTATATTTACCTCATGGTACTATAAAAGTGAGTTCATATTTGCAAATCCTCAAAACTCAATGAATCATTGATACTAGGGAGAGTTTGTTATTTATACTTACATCCCAGTGTCTCTAGCAAGGCTCCTGGTACTTATCAGACTCGAATATTTTTTGAATGAATGAGTCACACTTCATACTTGACTTTTAGAATTATTAAATTATAGTTTAAGTGTTATTACTTGGAAAGCATTGAAGAAACCACTAGAAGAAAAAATGCAGAATATCTTCCTCAAGATTGCTAGGAAAAATAAACAAAATGTCCCCATCATAAAATAGAGAAAGAAAGATAATAAAAATACAGTAGGAAAAAGTTAAGATGACAGAGGCAGAACAAATATATTGGGTTTGGCAATAAAGATGAATTATTTAAACTATCCATTAACTTAGGCATAATCCTAATTAATTTTTAAAAACCACTTATGCAGTACAAAACAGTACCTTAGAATAAAAACGACACACAAAGGTTAAAAAGAGTGTAGGTACATAAAAATAATTCGGTAAACATAAAGAATGCCAAGAATCGGGAAGTATGTATCAACGTGACACAAAGAAATTCAAAGCAAAATCATTGAGGTCAAAATCACTTTTCGAGAAATGTAGGACTCGATGGTGTGCGATTAGAGTTCATGGTACCAAATTGTCTAATTACAAATTTGATACAGTTTCTTCACAACGCGAATCATGAAAAGCACTGAAATTTACTCCCTCACTTTCTTACTACAGAGTGGAGGTTTTAAAACGAGGACTTCAAACGTTTCAGTCACCTGGCAACTGAGAACTGACTTCAGCTTCCTGTTAAAGGGCCGTGGTTTGTGTATAACCTAACATTTTTGCTTTGGAATTTCAAGAGTGTATTAATTTTCATTTTGGATAGAAGCGTAAGATGTAGTATTTGCAGTGTAAGAAATGTTTTTTTTTTTTCTTGAAGACCGAAATTACCATCAAGGTTCTGTCTTTCAAGCTTGCTGAATTCATAATTTAGGTGTGCAATGAACATTATATTTTTGGGTTGCTTTTACAAATATCATTAACCGAAACATTAATTTAGAAGTGTATGTATTTATATAAATATAGAAAAATTAATTATAGTTACAATAAGATACATTTCTTTCAATAATCTGTGACAATTTAGTATAAATGAGTCAAATGGAATCCCTATTCATTTCGCCATCTATCTTCTTTGAATACATTGAACAGTTTCTCATAATTGTGTGATGTTCGGCTACCTGTTTTGGTCTGTACGTTACATCATATATCACAGTACAGAACGAAGTTTTACAGGTTCTCCTGGAGTTGAAGGATTTCATGACAAGAATGAGCAATGTCAGTCAGTGTCTTAATTATTTCTCCACAGAGGGAAGTACCTGTGGTGGAGACAAAGATGTTCTCTTTTGTATCCAATTGTATCTCCTAGTGGTGCAATAGTTAAACACACAGCTGTTAACCTAAACCCCAGTGGTTCAAACCCAACAAAAGCTACTTGGGAGAAAGACATCACAATCTGCTTCTGTAAAGATTTACAACCTTGGAACCCTGTGGCGCAGTTCTACTCTGTCCTACAAGGTCCTATGAGTTGGAATCAATTCCAGGGCAATTTTTTTTTATATATCTTCATTTTTTTTTATGTCTACTACATTTTAGCCGTGCATCTGTGTATCAGAATCAGGTAGACAAATTAACCACTTAATCACTGTGCCAGTGTAGGGTTTCCAGCCAGTGGCTAGTGGCTTTGAAAGGCAGACTGTTTGGATAGCAGCCTGAGCTCTTAATCACTGCAACCCCAGGACCCCAAGGGAAGCATAAAAAAAAGGAAGAAATATTTTTCTGGGAATCAATGTGCAGTATTTTGAAGAATATATTTTAAAATACTAGATAAACATCCTATTTATATATTCATATTTCCTTTTTATACTTATAGCTTTAATCAATAAAATGTACTTTATTGTTATGCAATTTAACTCCCATCTTTAATACATTTGAAAAGACCACAAAGATTTAAGTTAGAAATCGAAACATTAATGACAAACTTAACCAGTTTTATTTATCCAAGTACATTTAAATTGATTTCAATACATTATGATTAATTTCTCCTGAAAGGGAATTTGACTTATGTTATGCTGGGGTGTGAGTGGGGTTACTAGAATAGTACTATTGAAACACCACTTATTAAGTATATTTATTAAATATACCTTTGATATCATCTGTTGTTTAACCTCATTCTTTAGCCCTCTAGCCAATAAATTCTTTTTTTCCTTAGACTGTCAACCCTTTAGATTCATGTCCTTCTTCCCATATGAGAACAGTTTGCTCATTGTAGGTGTTGCTACCCAAGATGGACAAAATGCAGTGATAATTAAGATTTGCTAGGAATTAACCAAAAAAAAATAGACTACCTTTTTGAGAGCTAAAGGGGAGATTATGGCATCATGAAGAGTAACCTGACCATTGATCTCATGATCACAAATTATTCTCTAGCTAGCCACCCATTTCCCTTTGTGATGAGGGCAATTCACATCTGACTTCCACGACAACTGAACTAAGCATTCCTATTTGGTTAGAGAAATACCAGATTTCCCCAATCAGCATGATAAATTGCACTGAATTATGATCTAAAAGCTAGGAAATAAACATTTTCCAAAGAAACCAATCTTACACAACACTTCTGTCTTCAAACTGGGTAAATGAAATCAAACCTGTATTTCTAAGAGTATCACCAGAAATTCATATACATTCTAAGCCTCTCTCCACTTCATCTCACTGCCCATAAATAAATAAATTTAGTCACTTGGCTCTTTAGTACGTCCTTTAATACCTTAGTTTCTGGGTCGCAAAACAGTGAGAGGAATGCAATATGGTCCAGTGCCCAGGCCCTTGGTTGAAAGAAATCACAATCTTACAATCAATGTACAATGCTCAACTTCTGAATTCCTTGATCTCTGTACTATTGACCCGAACCTTTAAGGAAAAATGTTTGTTATATATCCCAAGGGGACATTTCAGGGCATCAGAGACACAGCTGCTGGTGTGTATATCATGCTAACCTCTATGGAAGAAAGAAAAGAGTGAGAACTTTCCATTCATAATGCTCAGATGATGATAGAGAAATAAGTGAATAATTTCATACGTGTGTAGCTACATGTGGGTGTCTGTATGTTGGCATATATATTAGGAGGATGAGAATAAACACAAGCTATTTTTAAGGAAAACAAGTGACTTTAATATTTATTGCACATTTTTTTTCCTTTCCCACTTTCCTGTGGAAAAGAGGTTGAAAGCTTTTAAGTAGAAAATGTTTCCTCCATTCACATATTGTTTATTTTTTAAGTTTTAAAAATTTATTTATTGTTTCATACTGCAGGATATCAGGGTCTCTCAGCATGCTGTCACACTTAGTTTTTCCTATTTCTTAATTGCCTTCAGTTTCTTAATACCCTCTGCATAATGTGGCTATGACATAGTAGCAACCACCCAACTCCGATGTCCTTCTAGTCCTTGTTTCCCCATATCTTTTGTAGGCCTGAAATCATTGCACTAGCTAGAGTATTTTTCTCCACAGGGACATTGTCCCACATCACCACTGCTGAAATCTTTAGCAATTGAGCCAAAACCCAGATAAGATCTAAGTGTACCCCACATCCCACTCAGGATTAGATTCTTCTTGTGAGCTGCGATATGAGTGATCAGTCTTAAACCTTCTCTTACCACGTGTTTTCTAGACCACTCCACGCCCATTACCACCTGTGCTGGTTCTAGTCCTCCAAGAAGCAGACACCAAGATGGACATTCAATAGATTTTTTGGGAGACACCCGTGAAGTATAAAGAGTAAGGAAGCAGAAGAGGTGGGAAGAGCTGTTAGGCCATGATGCAGTTCTGACACCTGTGAAATGATAGAGGGAAGGAAGAATTGCTTAGGGAACACATCAGCCCTCAGTAGAGCTCTGAGATAGTCTCAGCCAGGCCACTGGAGAGTTCCCAAGCAAAGGTTGTCCGCTACAGGAGTCTCATTTCTTTTAAGAATAGCCTAATTCTGGCTTCCTTGCTGTGCTCAGTCATTGCCAGGGATCAATCAAGGGAAGTATGACATTGGTGTGAATATCATAGCACACCCAAAAGTGCAGCAACCAGAGTGTCTCAGTCAACTGTGATAGTCACATCAGGTTCTCATGAAGGGACCTGTGAGAGGCACATGGCCACCATACTACTTATGAAGAAACATCAGGCAAGCCCAGACTGTGAAACATTTAGAAAAATTAACTGACATGCAATCTTAAAAAAAAAAAGATAGTCAATGAAAAATGAGGAACTATCACATATTAAAGTGCAATAAAGAGACACAACATTTAATCATAGATTGGATCTCAAACCTGTAAATAATTGCTATTAAGGTAATTGTGACTCTATATATAGAAAGAAATTTTGAGTACAGATTACGAATTAGACTACAGTAGAACAACATATTTCCCTGCTATTGGTGACTGTGTTGTGGTTATATAAATCGGTGACTTTATTCTTAGAAAAAACACATGCAAATCTGAGTCTGAAGATAATTTCATGAAGTTGTGAATAATGGAGTTGTGAGAGAGGTTAAGGAAATACAATGGATGTTGAAAATATAACGGATATTGAGGAAAATATTGTGGTTGAGAATAATAACAAAAAGACTTTCTCAATAAACCCTGTGGCCTGATGGGAAAAGGCAGGGAAAAAAATGTTACTGGAAAGATGTAAGATCTAGAGCTGTAGAGGCAACACTGCCTGGCAAGTGCTATTAAAGACACACCAGTCAGAACTCTGTTTGTACACAATGTCAAAGAAGTCTGGGAGTGGAGAGTAAATAACTCAAACCCTTTCTCTTCTTTCACTCTATCTGCCTATCAGTGTCTCCCAGGGACAGATTAACCAGTAAGCACAATATGCACCTCCTTATAGTAAGCAAGGTATGTTCAGGCTTACTTACACTTACTTACTCGTCTGAAGTGCACAATATCACTTCAGATTGGTAAGTAAGCATAATTAAGTTCATACCTTGCTTATTGACTCAATCCAAGTGAATTTCACTAGACAAAGGAGTCTGGGTCGCATAGCACATGTAATTCTGTCCTCCAGGCTACAGATCAAAGCAGAAAGGACAGAGGAAGGATCTGGAGAGGCACATGAATGCAGATCCTTGTAACTATCCATATCTTTTGGGTTCTGCTTGTCCAAGCCCAGGCATCTCTCCTTGTTCAGCCTAGATCCCCACTGTAGTTTGCTTTGGCACTGCTCATTTGAAATGGTTTCTGTTCCTGCATCTACATTCCATGATACTGGAATGATACTGGTTCAGGTAGACTTTCTTCTTTGTTTGCAAGTGTACCCATCAGCCAGCAAGCATGACCTGTAATTCACGTCCCAGTCATGCCTTTCTTTGGTTGTGTAGGTGAGTGTGTATGCATTCATATGTATTTTGTTTTTACCCTTACTTTTTAGAGCATTGATATCAATCATTAATGCTGGTTGTTTACCCCATTTTGTTGGTTGATAGAAGGTTCTCCCATGTCCTCAAACATATTTAGGTCTTGTCAATACTTTGGAGCTACCAAGATTTTTTTTTTTTTTCCCTCAAATGCATTCATAATCATTTATTTTAAAAATGTGAAAAGTAATCTCAAGATATTTACTTTTGGTTTGGTCTTTGGTTTTCCCTACTCTCTGTTGCTTTCTTTCCTTTACTTCATTATATACACTCTCTTCAGCACTACTACTTCTGGGGAATTCACCTTTAACATCTCTAATCTTGCCTGGTTATACTTGTCTTTCATTTTCCCAAGGATCTTTCTTTTTGCCAGCAGTCTGATTATTCTAAAACTGTCACTACCTTGCTTAAAGTGCATCCTTGTCTTCACACTTTCCCTCAAATAAAGTTCAAACTCCCTTATACCATCTAAGGCACTCTCGGGTGTACAAACCCATTAAGTATCATCTCTTACTGTAAACCTCCTTGCATTCTACACTTCAGATACACATAATTCTTGCTGTTTGGAAAAGATATTGCTTTTTTTAAGCATTTCTTTGTCAGTATTTTTGTCATGGTTAAAGCTATTGAGATTCATGAGCAATAATAAATATAAAAAGACTGGGAAGTATGTACAAAAGGTTTGAAATGATAAAATAGGATGATTACCAATTTTAATTTTATTTGTTATGGGCTTATTGTTGGCATAATTACTTTTAACTATATAAAAAGCCTCAAGAAAAAGCACAGTTCTCCTGTAATAATATAACCTTCCAATGTGACTAACAACTAGGTACATTTCATTTCAGATATTTTTTACAGCATCTAAGTTTGAATAAACATATACCTCCTGATGATGGGATAAATTGTGCTTCTGTAGTGATGGATATAATTTGAGGGAAAGTAAGACCATCTAAGCATGTTCAGAGCAAAATTTATTGAATGACCGGCCCAGTCTTTGTGATGAAACTAGTGTTAATTTGGGCATTTAGATGAGGGTTCTGAAGGAGTTCAGCCCAACAGTTCCATCTTGAGAGCTTAGAAATGTGTAACCCGTTAACAGAAGCTGGCTGTCACATCTTTCTCCCGCAGAGGAGTGTTTGGTGGGTTCAAACTGAAGACCTTTGGTTACTAGCTGAGAGCTTAACCACAGCACCACCAGGGCTCCTTAAAATGTACAACAGCTAACCTTAAGGAAAAACCAAAACCAAACCCGTTGCTATCGAGTCGATCCTGACTCATAGCGAATCTATAAGACAGAGTAGAACTGCCTCATAGGGTTTCCAAGGAGAGCCTGGTGGATTTGAACTGCCAGCCTTTTGGTTAGCAGCCATAGTACTTAACCACTACATCACCAGGGTTTACAATTAATTTGTTGAGAATAACAGCTAACCTTATTCTCAGCAAATTAATTGTGGAGTTGAGGAACTGGGTTATTGTTGTTGTTAGGTGCATTCAAGTTGGTTTCAACTGTAACGACCCTACATACAACAGAAGGAAACACTGCCCCATCCTGTGCCATCTGCACAATCCTTGTTATGCTTAAGCCCATTGTTGCAGCCACTGTGTTAATCCGTCTCATTGAGGTTCTCCCTGTTTTTCACTGACCCTTCTTCATGATGTCCTTCTTCAGGGACTGATTTCTTCTGACAACACGTCCAAAGTATGTGCGACATAGTCTCACCATCCTTGCTTCTAAGCAGCATTCTGGTTGCCTTCTTCCAAGTTAGGTTTATTCTTTCTTTGGCAGTCCGTGGTATATTCAGTTTTCTTCTCCAACACCACAACTCAAAGGTATCAATTCTTCTTTGATCTTCCTTATTGGTTGTCCAGCTTTTACACACATAGGAGGTGACTGAAAACACCATGGCTTGGGTCAAGCTTTTCAACAGTTAAAAGAGGAGCAGTTTTGCCCAGTGAAATGCATGTTTTGACTTCTTCACTGCTGCTTCCATGGGTGTTGATAGTGAATCCAAGTGAAATGAAATCCTTGACAACTTCAGTCTTTTCCCCGTTTATCATGATGTTGCTTATTGGTCCAGTTGTGACGATTTTTGTTTTCTTTATGTTGAGGTATAATCCATACTGAAGGCTGTGGTCTTTGACCTTAATCAGTAAGTGCTCCAAGTCCTCTTCACTTTCGACAAGCAAGGTTGTGTTATCTAAATAACGTAGGCTATGATACCCCATTCTTCATATAGCCCAGCTTCTCAGATCATTTCCTCAGCACACAGATTGAATTGGTATGGTGAAAGGACACTACTCTGACGCACACCTTTCCTGACTTTAAACCACGCAGTATCCCCTTGTTCTATTGGAACAACTGCCTCTTGATCTATGTACAGGCTCCTCATGAGCACAGTTAAGTGCTCTGAAATTCTCATTCCTTGTAAAATTATCCATAATTTGTTATGATCCTCATAGTCTAATTCCTTTGCAAAGTCAATAAAACACAGGTTAACATCTTATATTCTCCGCTTTCAGCCAGGATCCATCTGACATCAGTAACGATATCTTTGGTTCCACGTCCACTTGTGAATCAGGCTTGAATTTCTAATAGTCACTGTCAATATTCTGCTACAGCTCCTTTTGAATGATCTTCAGCACAATTTTACTTGCATGTAGTATTAATGGTATTGTTCAATAATTCCCAGATTTGGTGGGATCACCTTTCTTGCAAATAGGCATAAATATGGACTTCTTCCAGTCAGTTGGCCAGGTAGCTGTCTTCCAAATTTCTTGGCATAGACAAGTGAGCACTTGTAGCACTGCACCTGTTTGTTGAAACATCTCAGTTGGTATTCCGTCAGTTCCTGGGGCCTTGTTTTTTGCCGATGTCTTCAGTGCAGCTTGGACTTCTTTCAATACCATTGGTTCCTGCTCATACCGTATCTCCTTAGATGGTTGAACACTCATCAATTCTTTTTTTGTGCAGTGACTCTGTGTATTCCTTCCTTCTTCTTTTGATGCGTTCTGAGTCGTTTAATATTTTCCCCCATAGAATTCTTCAATATGGCAAATTGAGGCTTGAATTTTTTCTTCAGTTCTTTCAGCTTGAGAAATGCAGAGTGTGCTCTTCCCTTTTGGTTTTCCATCTCCAGGTCTTTCAACATGTCATTTTAGCACTTTACTTTGTCCTCTTGAGCCACGTTTTGAAATCTTCTATTCAACTCTTTTACTTCATCATTTCTTCATTTCACCTTAGCTACTCAACATCAAGAGAAAGTTTCATAGTCTCTTCTGACATGCATTTTGATCTTTTCATTCTTGCCTGTCTTTTTAGTGACCTCTTGCTTTCTTCATGTATGATGTCCTTGATGTCGTTCCACAACTCCTCTGGTCTTTGGTCATTAGTGTTCAACACATCAAATCTATTCTTGAGATGGTCTCTAAATTCAGGTAGCATGTACTCAAGGTCATACTTTGGCTTTTGTGGACTTGTTCTAATTTTTTTCAGTTTCAAATTGAACTTGCATGTGAGCAATTGATGGCCTGTTCTGCAATCAGTCCCTGGCCTTGTTCTGACTGATGATATTGAGATTTTCCATTGTCTCCATCCACAGATGTAGCTAATTTGTTTTCTACGTTTTCCATCTGGTGAGGTCCATGTGTATAGTCACCATTTATGTTGGTAAAAAAAGGTATTTGCAATGAAGAAGTCATTGGTCTTGTAAAATTCAATCATGCGATCTCCAGCACTGTTTCTGTCACCAAGACCATATTTTTCAACTACCAATCCTTCTTCTTTGTTTCCAACTTTCCCATTCCAATCACCGGTAATTTTCAATACATCTTGAGTGCATGTTCGATCAATTTCAGACTGCAGAAACTGGTAAAAATCTCCGATTTCTTCTTCTTTGGCTTTGGCACTTGATCCATAAATTTGAATAATAGTCATATTAACCAGTTTTCCTAGTAAGCATATGGATATTATCCTACCATTGACAGCGTTACACTTCAGGATAGATCATGAAATGTTCTTTTTGACAATGAATGCAGCACCATTCCTCTTTAAGTTGCCATTTCCAGCACAGTAGGCCATATGATTGCCTGAGTCAAAATGGCCAATACCAGTTCATTTCAGCTCACTAATGCTTAGGATATCAATGTTTATGTGTTGAATTTTATTTTTGAGGACTTCCAATTTTTTTAGATTCATACTTCATACATTCCATGTTCTGATTATTAATGTATGTTTGCAGGTGTTTCTTCTAATCTTGAGTTGTGCCACATCAACAAATGAAGGTCCTGAAAGCTTGACTCCATCCACGTCATTAAAGTTGACTTGACTTTGAGGAGGCCGCTCTTCCTCTGTCGTCTTTTTAGTGTTTTCTAACCTGAGGGGCTCACCTTCTGGCACTATATGTTCCAATGCTATTCATAAGGTTTTCACTGGCTAAAACTTTTCAGAAGTAGACTGCTAGGTCCTTCTTCTTAGTCTGTCTTTGTCTGGAAGCTCAGCTGGAACCTGTCCGCCATGGGTGACCCTGCTGGTATTTGAATACTGGTAGCATAGCTTCCAGCATCACAGCAACACGCAAGCCCCCACAGTACAACAAACTGACAGACACATAGGGGAAGAACTGACTAGAACACTTCAAATTATTGTTTCAGTCTTGGTGGCAGAAAAGTAGGCTTTATGTTAAAAAAAGAAAAACAAACAAGCAAAAAAACTCAACTTAATTGTATTTACTTAAGACCTTACAAGAAAGCTGTATTATCCCCATTTCCAAGATAGGGAAACTGAGGGTTAGCAATACAAACTTACAACTTCTAAATAATGAGCTGTATTTCAACCCAGTCTCTCTGATTTATACCCATGTGTCACTGATTCTATTTTATGCTAAAGCTACATTAACAAAACAGAAGAACTAACTGATTTTAGTATGAGGCATATTATTCACTAGGCGATTAAGGCAAAGTTTTATCCTAGTGTTACAAGTAAAAAGCTTGATTCTACTATTATTAGAAGGAATGTAAAGTAGAAATAATCCTAATTGTGTATCCAGGATACATAGTTTTTCAATCAAAACTGAGTATCTTCAAATTTCATTAAAAATCAGTAAATAAAGTCATACAACAATTCTAGAGGGTAGGTTACACGACTGTCCTGATGTCAAATGGCTTTACCTGGCCCTTTGGTACCAAAAGTTCCCCCCAGACTTAAAATAATATGCCACTTCCTTGATGACCCCACACACTGAGGCACTTCAGAAGCCTCACTGAGACCTACCCAAGCCTTGAATTAGCCATAAAACCAGTGGCCATCAAGTGGATTCTGACTCTTGGTGACACCATGTGTGTCAGGGTAGAACTGTGCTCCCCGGGGTTTTCAGTGGCTGATTTTTTGGAAGTAGATCAAGCCTTTCTTCTGAGGTGCTTCTGGGCAGACTTTAACTGCCAACCTTTTAGTCAGCAGCCAAGCGTGTTAACCGTTTGCACTGTGCAGGGTGGCATGGAGCTATTGTGATATCTTGTTATTTCACCTCACAAGATTATCTGATGTGCTTTTGAAGTATTAATTAAAGGAACAACCTCTAAATGTGATCTCCATGTTTAAATAATTGTGACCCCTTAAAAAAATAATTGTAATAGCTATAGAAACACTTTTTATAATAAGTACATTAAAATATAGACATTAACCTGACTAGCAACAAGGCTTGAAGCAGGTAAACAGGGACTATCCCTCTTGTACGACAGAGAAGGGACTGCATTTCATGGCATTTTTTGTTGTTTTTTTTTTTTTACTTACCAAGATCACAGCATTAATAAATGGCAGACACAGGATTCAAAACACTACAGAATCAATGTATCAGTATTTTTCTCTTAAGTTGTACTAAAATATTCCTAATCATAATACGGAAAGATAAGTTATGATGGAGCAAACAAAATAGCATTTTAGCCTATCCCTTGCATCATTCTTCATCGTTCTTGCTGACATAGTATTCAAATCCTGGGTTCTAGGATCAAATCTCTTCTCCATCATTTAGTAGCAGAGACTATGGCCAAGCAACTTCTGTGTTTAACATCTATTCCTTGTTCTGTAAACTGTGAAAGTTTTTCACTTTGAAAAAATTTTGTAAGGATTAAATGAGATGATGCAAAAAAAAAAAAAAAAAGTAGGACATTTCATAACTCTGGAGAAACTACTAATATTGTTGACACCTTAGATGTCAAATTCCTTAGGAGCTGGGATGGAGTTTATCTGGGTCCTGTAGGAGTTGACTCATGATATTTTTCTGAGAATTTCAAAACAAATGTTGATTGATGGTGGTTTAAAAAAATCAATAAATATGAAATATAAATTCAACATAAAAATATCTTAAAGTGTTGAGTGAAAAAGGAAGCAACAGACTGAGTTCTTTCACACAATAAAATGCATATAGATTAAAATGCACAAAATCACTAAATAATAGCATATGGCCTTAAAGATGTTTATGTATCAAAAAAGACTGGAGAAGAAGGGGATGAAAATAGGTGGAGTTGGAGGATGAAGGGGATAAAAAAAAAGAGGCCAAACACTGTCAGAAGAAGATAGTGTGACATGAAAATGAGTATGTAGAAAGGAACTCTCTGAATCTAAACTTCCTCTTGGGAACCACTAGTGAACAGAAAATATTTGATACCATGATACTGAAGGAGAATACCCAGGAAAAGAGTATAGGAGAAAAAAAAAGTTATGGCCAATGGCATGAAATACATGTAAAAACACGCCAAAAAAGAAATGAGGCTATGAAGAACTGTTCAGCAGGACTGAAGAAAATTATAAAACTCTGGAATGTTTCTGAAGTAAAAAATGAGAGTATTTCAAGATATCAAGGGCATTGAACAGAATGCAAAGGAGGCAGTAGTAGATGAGCACAGAAGAGGCCTATTTGATTTGTTTATCACAGAGGCAATAGTGAAATTGAGCAAAACAACTTTAGGTGATTGGTGGGATAGGAGAAAGAGAAATTAGAGGAAGTGGGATTTCTCACTGAGAAAGTAGAGGGAGAAAATATTCACAACTTGTCCTACAAGTTTGGTGTCAAAGTGAGCAGAGAAATGGGGTGATAGATAAAAGGGAATTATATTTTAGGTGGTGGGGTCATTTTTCTAGTATTTTAAAATGAGAGATAGTAAAAGATGAGTCATGAAAAAATTCAATTCAATGAGAATCATACAACTAAATTGGGGAGAAATAATGTGTATTTTCATCAGTTGGGCAGGGAGAGATAAGAACAAAATATTGAGTTTATATTTCTATATAATTGGGTTAGTTTTTGAGATAGTAATATAAAACTACTATTCAATCTATTATCTGCTTATTAATTTAGAAAAACCTTAAATGTTAGAGAGATATATTTAATTTTCTTTTTTGTTTTCACAATTGGAAATAAGATGAAAATAGTACAATTTGCTCTCCTTTCATGCTGTTCTAATACATACATATGCACACACACACCTATGTATATGTACGCCTTTTCTTACATTTAGTTAAGAGAGCTGTACTCTCTATTTTGTGGCTGTTGTCAAGTGCCAACGGCTTGCTGCCAACTCATAGTGACCCTATGTACAACAGACCAAAACACTGCTTGGTCCTGTGTCATCCACATCACATCGCTTATTGGTCCATATTGTGTGCTTTTAAAGGCCCTGTTGAAGGAAACCGAGTATTTAATCAGTCGGTCGTGAAAAATAATTATGTGTATTTTGTAGTTGTTGTTGTTGTTAGGTGTCTTCGAGTTGGTTCCGACTCATAGTGACCCTATGTATAACAGAAAAAAAATGCTGCTTGATCCTGGGCCATCCTCATGATTGTCGTTATATTTGAGCCCAAGGTGAGAGCCACTGTGTCAATGCATCTCATAGAGGGTCGTCCTCTTTTTCACTGACCCTCTACTTTACAAAGAATTATATCTTTCTCCAGGGACTGACCACTCCTGAAAACATACCCAAAGTATGTGAGATGAAATTTCACCATCTTTACCTTAAGGAGCATTCTGGCTATACTTCTTTCAAAACAGATATGTTCCTTCCTTTGACAGTCCATGGTATATTCAACATTCTTCACCAACAGGGTAATTCAAAGCAATCAATTCTCCTTCGGTCTTCATTATTCATTGTCCAGCTTTTGAATGCATATGAGGCAACTGAATCACCTTGGCTTGGGTCAGGCACACATTAGTTCTTAAAGCGACATCTTTGTTTTTAACATTTAAAAAGGTCTTTTCCAGCAGATTTGCCCGAAACCATAAGTCATTCAATTTCCTAAATGCCACTTCCATGGGTGTTCATTGTGGATCCAAGAAAAAGGAAATTCTTAACAACTTCAGTCTTTTCTCCGTTTATCATGATGTTGCTAATTGGTCCAGTTCTGAGGATTACTGTTATCTTTATGTTCAAGCTAATCTATATTCAAGGCTGTAGCCTTTGATCTTCATCTGTAAGTACTTCAAGTCATCTTCAGTCATTTCAGGAGGTAGCATGTGATCAAGAACCAGTGGTGCTGAAGGAAGAAGTCCAAGCTGCACTGAAGGTATTGGTACAAAACAAGGCTCTGGGGATTGATAGAATACCAATTGAAATGTTTCAACAAATGGATACAGCTCTGAAGTGCTCACTCATCCATGCCATAAGCTTGGAGGACAGCTACCTGGCCAACTGACTGAAAGAGATTCATATTTACAGCTATTCCAAAGAAAGGTGACCCAACCAAATGCGGATATTATGGAACAATATCATTAATATCACACACAAGTAAAATTTGGCTGAAGATCATTCAAAAGGTGGTGCAGCAGTACATCAACAGGGAACTACCAAATATTCAAGCCGGATTGAGAAGAGAACATGGAATGAAGGATATCATTGCTGATGGCAGATGGATCCTGGCTGAAAGCAGAGAATACCAAAAAGATTGTGTACCTAGGAGAGACTTATTCAACCGGATATCATAATTCTAGTGAGATATTCAGAGATCTAGACTTCATTTTACTGATGACTTCACAGGATACTTTCTCCTTCAGAAATCATTGAGAAAACAGAGGTATTTTGGTAACAATGAGAAAAATATAGCACATATTTTCTAGAATATAGCAAAAACTTACGATCAGTGTATAAATTGGAGCTGTTGTTGTCATTGCTAGGTACTGTCGAGTCAGTTCCCACTCATAGTGACTCTATAGGACAGAGTAGACATTACACAACAGAATAAAACACTGCCCAGTTCTGCTCCACGGGACAATCCTGGCTATGTTTGATCCCATTGTGGCAGACACTGTGTCAATCCATCCCTTGAGGATCTTACTCTTTTTCACTCACCTTCTGCTTTACCAAGTATGATGTCCTTCTCAAGACACCAGCCCTTCCTGTTTACATGGCCAAAGTACGTGAGACAAAGTCTTGCCATCCTCTCCCTAAGGAGCATTCTAGATGTACTTCTTCCAAGACAGATTTGTTTGTTCTTCTGGAAGTCCAGGGTATATTCAATAGCATAAAACATCATCATAATTCAAAGGTATCAATTCTTTGGTCTTCTTTATTGTTCAGCTTTCACATGCATATGGGGTGTTTGAAAATATCATGGCTTAGGTCAGGTGCACCTAAGTCCTCAAAGTGGTATCTTTGTTTTTTAACATTTTAAAGACATCTTTTGCAGAAGGTTTACCCAGGTGAAATGTCATTTGATTTCTTGACTGCTGCTGCATGGGCAGTGACTGTGTATCCAAGTAAAATGAAATTCTTGACAACTTCACTTATTCTCTATTTATCATGATGACTTATTGGTCCAGTTGTGAGGATTTTTGTGTTCTTTATGTTGAAGTGCAATTCATACTGAAGGCTGTAGTCTTTGAACTTCATCCTTAAATGCTTCAATTCCTCTTTTCTTTCAACAAGCAAGATTGTGTCATCTTCATATCACAGATTCTTAGTCTTCCTCCAATCCCGATGTTGTGTTCTTCTTCATATATTCCAACTTGTCCAGTTATTTGCTCAGTGTACAGATTGAATAAGTATGGTGAAAAAAATACAACTCTGATGCATACCTTTTCTGATTTGAAACCATGCAGTATCCCCTTGTTCTATTCAAACAACTGCCTCTTGGTCTACGTAACAGGTTCTCCATGTGCACAATTAAGTGTTCTGGAATTCCCATTCTTTGAAACCTGGAAATTACAATCATTATTTAAAAACAGAACCTAGAACAGAATAGTCAGGTCCCAGATCATCTCCTTAGGTTTTTTTCAAGGAAACTTTGGTTAATGAGGCCAGTCCTTCACAGGAGCAAGGAGGAGAAAACTCATAGTGTATTGGGCATTTCAGTGATGACAGTATTCTCAGGAAGCTTATTTGAATGCACCTTTTAACACACTCTCTTGTCATGGCCAAGAGTATTCTCAGAAATGTTTTTCTGCTCCTGTATAAACAGACAGTAATAATCCTTCCGCTTCTCTTTTTATTTTTATTTCTGGCAAGTATCCATTCATATGCTCTGGGATTTTGTGTCCTCAGTACCTGAAAGTACCCTTAGGACACTGTCTCGTATCTGCTTGGTTTTCACCGCATAGACAACAGGGTTCATAGCAGGAGGCAGGAGCAGATAAATATTGGCCACAATGATGTGGCAAGATGGAGGGATTGTGTGACCCCCAAAACGATGAGAAAATAAAGAGAATAAAGCTGGGCTGTAGGAGAAAACAATGGCACAGATGTGGGCAGTGCAGGTGCTAAAGGCCTTCTGCCGAGCATCTGCCGATGAGAGCTGGACCACTGCCCGAAGGATCATGGTATAGGAGATTGTGATGCACAAGATATCAAAACCCCCAATCAGGAGGGCCACCATCAGGCCATAGATGGCATTGACCTTGACATTTCCACAGGATAACCTCACCACAGACATGTGGTCACAGTAGGTATGGGGAAGGATGTTGCCTTTGCAGTAGGGGAGATGCTTGGTGAGGAAAGTGAAGGGAATGAAGAGAATCACACCTCTCAGGAAAGTGGTAAGCCCAACCTTCACAATGACAGGATTGGTGAGGATCGTTGCGTAGCTCAGAGGGTAGCAGATGGCCACATAGCGGTCCAGGGCCATAAGCATGAGCACCCCAGATTCCACCCCTGTGAAGGTGTGGATGAAGAACATCTGGACTACGCATTCATCGAAGCTGATTTCCTTGAGATGAAACCAGAAAATGCTGAGGGCCTTAGGAATTGTACTGGAGCACATGACAAGGTCAGTTAGAGAAAGCATTGCCAAAAAGTAGTACATAGGCCTGTGCAGAGAGTCTTCACAGCGAATGAGATAGAGGAGTCCACAATTGCCTACCATAGCCAGAACATACATAGAGCAGAATGGGAAGGAAATCCAGATGTGCATGTCTTCTAGTCCTGGGACTCCATTCAGAATGAATAAGGCTGGGGTCAAGTCTGTTTGGTTCAACATTAGTATCATCAGTCTTGTGTGACCATTAAATAGCTTAAAATTTATGAGTGTTTTCCTAGAATTAGAAAAGGGGAAGGTAAAATATAAGTATGATCATTGTCTCCACCTCCTTCACCTCCTTTTCAATCTACAGCACATTTTATGATCAGTCAAATATTTTGAGTGCCTGGAAATACTGTTCTTGCTTGTGTGGTGTTATTCATTGATTAATTCATCAATTCATTCAACACATTTTTATTGATTGCCTACAATGTACCGCTTCTAATCACAGAACCAATGGAAGTGCTGCTGATTTTTTTTTTCCTTATTCATAATTAATGACTGGCATTTGTTGTTGTTGTTGTTGTTGTTACCATGTCCAGGATTTGTTATAAGCATTTTGGAAACATTAAATTATTTATTTTTTAATTGATCTGGGAATCTAAAACTCAATGTAAAGACCTGGATTCCATTTTCTCATGTTTGAGGATGCCTCATGCTGGTCCTGTTCCGGCCTGGTCTATATGAATTTATAAGATCGTTTTACATTTCTCCTTAGAATAAACTCCTAGTCCAGATTGAAAGGTAAATGATTTAAGATTCACAAACATCCTGAGGGTTATGTATTAATCCTGTGACACTTGGAAACCTTATCAGGCAGTGTAGAAGCCAGGACTCTCCTTTTCCCCATGGAGTAAGGGCAGAAGGATGAAAAAAAATGACAAACTTTGCGAGGTGTAGTAAGTCTGTCCAATGGGTAAGCAAAATGAGAAGTAGTAGGAGACAGGAATTGAGGCTGATTACAGTACCAGATAGGTCCCTAGGTGGCACGAGTGGTTGTGTTTTCAACCCACTCAGTAGCACGGCAGAAGAAAGGTGTAGTGAACTGCTTCTGCAAGGATAACAGCCAAGAAAATCCTAGAAAGCACAGTTTACACTATAACATATTGCATTGCCATGAGGCAGAGTTGGCTTTTTGGCAAAGGTTTACAATAAAACCAGATTATCATTTTGCTGGCAGGCTCCAAGGCAATGGAAAATTTATGCAAGCTTTTAGCTTACTAGAATGAATGCAACACTTTGTGACCAAATGTCCCAAACATTCCAATTGGTTCCATTAACAGCCTTCCCTAACAGCCTTATAATTACTAGACGTAGAGAATAGCGTATCATATTTTCCACAGAAACATTGTCAAGTAATATAGTGGAAGTTTCACCAATTTGTTAGGAAGAAGGCTTGAATTCTAGAACTGATTCTGTCAATTCACCTGAACTCTTCCAGAATTTTTGATCTCTCAATTTCTCTAAGAAAACTCTAACTTACAAATTATGTATCTTCCTTAAAACTCAGATTACCCATTGTTTTTTGCATATAGATAAAAATACCACCGAGAGAAATGCAGAGTACAGAAACCAACGGTGAAACACACAGTCAGCCGCCTAATTTATGGCAAAGAAAACACTAGAAATTGTAGAGGAAAAAAAAAATGTGTTTCTAATACATATTGCTGGGCCAATTAGATATATGTGTAGGAGGAATATTTTGACCACTAAATCACATCATTATTAAAAAAACTTCAAAAAATATTAGATCTAAATGCGAAAGTCAAAACACACATCCTCTGATATGTGAAATACACAATCATTTGAAAACAGCATACAATAAAGTACTGAGCATAAAAAAAGACAAATAGAATTAATTTAAAATTAAACTTTTTAATGAAAATACACCATTGAAAGTATGAAAAGAGAAGCCACAGAGTAACCAGTTGTCATGGAGCCAATTCTAACTCATGGCGACCCCATGTGTGCCAGAGTGAAACTGTCTTCCATAGGGTTTTCAATGGCTGATTTTTCAGAAGTAGATTGCCAGGCCTTTCTTCTGGTGGACCTCTGGGTGGACCCAAACCTCCAACCTTTAGGTTAGTAGCCAAGCATATTAACTTTTGCCACCACCCACGGACTCTAAACCACAGAATAGAAGATATTCACTATGCAGATATCCAAGAAAAAAATTGTACCGAATGTATATAAAATACTCATACAACATAAATATGAATAGGGGAGCAGGGGCAAAAGACTTAAACACACATTTCACAAAAGAGGAAGAAAAGTGCCAATAAACATGTAACTAGGCAAAGATTTTGTCATTATCAGGGAAATAAATGCAAACTGATTGTCTCACGACACAGTGCTACGTACCAAACAGCATAGCTAAGATGAAAACAGACCTAAAATACCAAAGACATAGAGAATGTGAAACAACTGGAATTTTCATACAATGCTGGTAGGAGTATAAACTGAGGCAACTATTTTTGGCATATCTTGTAACAATGAACATATTCATAGCCAACAGTTTTCATTTGTAATAAAAATATGTACATACATTCACCAGACCACACGGACTAGAATGCTTATTGCAGCATTTAGACCATTTTTTGCAGTCTAAACCTGGAAAATACCTAAATGCCCATCAATATTAGAATGGGTGAGTATATTCTGATAACATTCCACAATGGAATTTTATATAACAATGAGAATAAATAATCTACAAGTAATTGCAACGATATTGATGAAACTCGGAAACATACTGTTACATTTAAAAAGCTTGACACAAAAGAGTATGTAAGTGATTCCATTTTTATAAAACATAAAAATGGGTCAAACTCATCTGTGCTATTAGAAACAGAACGGTGGTTTCTAGAGGTGGGAGGGAGCGATGACTGGAAGGAAGCTGAGTTAGAGGGCTCTTGTGGAGTGCTGGTTATATTCTCTTTCTGGATCTAGTTATGGAGTATATGGTTTCAGGATGTAAGAATTCATCAAGATGTACTTTGCTTAACTGTGCCCCATTTATAAGTGTATTATCATTTATTTTTTTGGAAAACAAAATAATTCTATTTCTGAGAAGATTGAATGAAGTAGTGTGTGAAACACCCTACCACTTTTTAAGTGCTCAACATTCATATTTTTGTTTTCTTCTCAGGCTGACAGCCACTTTGACAATGTCTACAAAAATTAACACAGTAGAAAGCAACTAAGGGCCACCAAATGAACGCTCTCCTGTGTCCCATCAGAAGAAATACTCATCCTGAGGTCCAATATAAAAAGGAAATTTTAAGAACATTGTCCGATAGGGAATATAGTTCCATGGAAATTGTATATTATAAAGTGATATCAAAAGAGGATAAATCAGATTTATCAAAAGGCACCCTGTTTTGGAAATACTCAAGCAACACAAGTTGACCATATTAATAACCATGACCTTCGAGAACTTCTCCTCGTGTCGTCACCAAATCCTTGTTAAGGTCCCACAGAAGCACCTGTGTGCCTAAACTAGTAAATCAGGAAAAACTTTTATGAAGGAAGGACAAATGCTCTTAAACCTAAAGCATGTCACGACTCTGACAGCTCAAGATGGGAGGAACAGCATTCTCTCCTGTCGCTTGCTGCTGCTTGTCATTTCATAGTCACTTTGTGGTGATATTCTTGGCTTGGTGATAAGGGCTCTTTTATCTTTTCATTGGTCTCTCTCCCTCCCCCACCCCCTGCCCTGCAAAAGGTAGCTCTTTTTTTCAGCAACACCTTCTTTAGGAAGACTAAGCTGTCTGTCACTTGGATGTGTTCATGATCCATCTTCTATCTAAACACTCTTAAAATATTTTTACTACAAATAGCTAGGTTTATAGGTAGATATTTGATTTGCTGAAAGAATTATTCTCTTTCATTATATCTACTTCATAGTACTATAGAAGTCAATTCATATTTGTGAATCCTCCACAATTCAGTGAAATCATTGATATTAGGGATGTGTATATTTGTATTTATATTCTGGTGTCTCTAGCAAGGCACCTGGTATATATATATAAAACACTGAATAAATATTTTTTCAATAAATGAGTGAATGAGTCGCACTTCATACTTGACTTTCAGAATTATTCAATTATATTCCTTGGAAATCATTGAAGAAACCACTAGAAGAAAAAATGCAACATATCTTCCTCAAGATTACTAGGAAAAATTAATAAATAAAATTCCTCTTCGTAAAACAGAGAAAAGAAGATAATACAAATAAAGTAGGAAAAGATTTAGATGACAGAGACAGAACAAATATATTGATTTTGGCAATAAAGACAAATTATTTAAACTATACATTAACTTTAGACATAATCCTAATTAATTTTAAAAAATCACTTATGCTGTACAAAAGAGTGCCTTAGGATAAAAACGACACACAAAGGTTAAAAACAGTGTACGTATATAAAAAACAATTAGGTAAATATAAAGAATGCCAAGAATCGGGAAGTATGTGTCAACGTGACACAAAGAAATTCAAAGCAAAATCATTGAGGTCAAAATCACTTTTCGAGAAATGTAGGACTTGATGGTGTGCAATTAGAGTTCACGGTACGAAACTGTCTAATTACAAAGTTGATACGGTTTCTTCACAACCCGAATCATGAAAAGCACTGAAATTCACTCCACTTTCTTACCACAGAGTGGAGGTTTTAAAACGAGGACTTCAAACATTTCAATCACCTGGCAACTGAGAGCAGACCAGTTTTCTATTAAAGAGACGTGGTTTGTGCATAACCAAACATTTTTGCTTTGGAATTTCAAGAGTGTATTAATTTTCATTTTGGATAGAAGCATAACATACGGTATTTGCAGTGTAAGAAATGTTTTTTACTTGAAGACCGAAATTACCATCAAGGTTCTGTCTTTCAAACTTGCTGAATTCACAATTTAGGTGTGCAATGAACATTATATTTTTGGGTTGCTTTTACAAATATCATTAACGGTAACATGAATTTAGAAGTATATGTATATATACGTTAATATACAAAAAATTACTATTGTTACAATAAGATATATTTCTTTCAATAATCTGTGACTATTTAGTATAAATGAGTCAAACAGGATCCCTATTCATTTCTCCCTCTATCTTCCTTTATACGTTGAACAGTTTCTCATAATTGTGTGATGTTCGGCTACCTGTTTTGGTCTGTACGTTACATCATATATCACAGTACAGAACGAAGTTTTACAGGTTCTCTTGGAGTTAAAGGATATCATGACAAGAATGAGCAATGTCAGTCAGCGTCTTAATTATTTCTGCACAGAGAGAAGTACCTGTGGTGGAGACAAAGGTGTTCTTTTTTATCCAGGTGTATCTCCTAGTGATGCAGTAGTTAAACACTCAACTGCTAACCTAAACCCCAGTGGTTCGAACCATCAACAGCTACTTTAGAGAAAGACGTGGCAATCTACTTCTGTAAAGATTTACATCCTTGGAACCCTGTGGGGCAGTTCTACTCTGACCTACAGGGCCCTAGGAGTTGGAATCAACTCCAGGGCAATTTTTTTTTTTTTTTAATCTTCCTTTGTCTACTACATTTTAGCCATGCATCTGTGTATCAGAATCAGGTAGACAAATTAACCACTTAACCACTGTGTGACCATAGGGTTTCCAGCCAGTGGCTAGTGGCTTCAAAAGGTAGACCTTTTGGTTAGCAGCCTGAGCTCTTAACTACTGCAACCCCAGGGCCCCAAGGGAAGCATTGATACCCCTAAATTGAAAAGGAAGAAATATTTTTCCGAGATTAAATAGGTAGTATTCTGAAAAATATTTTTTAAAATACTACATAAACATCCTATTTATATATTCATATTCCTTTTTATTATTGTAGTTTTAATCAATAAAATGCACCTCATTGTTATACAATTTAAATCCCATCTTCAATATATTTGCAAAGATCTCAAAGATATAAGTTAGAAATCAAAATATTAACTAAAAATTTAATCAGTTTTCTTTATCAAAGTACATTTAAATTGATTTCAAGACATGATTTAATTTTTCCTGCAAGGGAATTTGACTTATGTTACACTGGGGCGTGAATGGGGTTACTAGAACAGGAAAATTGAAACACAACACAGAAAGTACATCTATAAAATACAGCTTTGATATCATCTGTTGTTTAATCTCATTCTTTAGCCCTCTAGCCAATAATTTTTTTCTTTTTCCCTAGACTGTCAACCCTTTAGACTCATGTTCTTCTTCCCATATAAGAACAGTTTGCTCACTGCAGGTGTTGCTACCCGAGATGGACAAAATGCAGTGATAATTAAGTCTTGCTAGAAATGAACCAGGAAAAATTAGACTCTCATTTTGAGGACTAAAGGGGAGGTTATGTAATTATCAAGAGTAACCTGACCATTGATCTCATAATAGCAAATTATTCTCTAGCTAGCCACCCATTTTCCCATGTTATGAGGGCAATTCACATCTGACTTCCACGACAACTCAACTAAGTGTTCCTATTTGGTTGGAGAAATACCAGATGTCCCCAATCATCATGATAAATTACACTGAATTATGATCTGAAAGCTAGGAAATAAACATTTTCCAAGGAAACCAATCTTATACTTCTGTTTTCAAACTAGGTAGATGAAATCAAACCTGTATTTCTAAGAGTATCATCAGCAACTCATATACATTCAAAGCCTCTCTCCACTTCATCTTACTGCCCATAAATAAATAAATTTAGTCACTTGGCTCTTTAGTATGTCCTTTAATACCTTAGTTTCCGGGTAGCAGACCAGTGAGATGAATGCAATATGGTCCAGTGCCCAGGCCCTTGGTTGAAAGAAATCACAATCTTAGAATCAATGTACAATGCTCAACTTCTGAATTCCTTGATCTCTGTACTATTGACCTGAGCCTTTAAAGAAAAATGTTTGTTATATATCCCAAGGGGACATTTCAGAGCATCAGAGACACAGCTGCTGGTGTGTATATCATGCTAACCTGTATGGAAGAAAGAAAAGAGTGAGAAATTTCCATTCATAATGCTCAGATGATGCTACAGAAATGAGTGAATAATTTCATATGTGTGTAGCTACATGTGTGTGTCTATATGTTGGGATATGTATTAGGAGGATGAGAATAAACGCAAGCTATCTTAAAAAAAAACTGGTGATTTTAACATTTATTACAGATTTTTTTTTCTTTCTTTCCCACGTTCCTGTGGAAAAGAGGTTGAAAGCTTTTAAGTAGAGAATGTTTCTTCCATTCACTTATTCTTTATTTTTTAATTTTTTAATTTATGTATTGTTTTATAGTGCAGCATATTAGGGCCTCTCTGCAAGCTATCACACTTAGTTTTTGCTATTTCTTATTTGCCTTCAATTTCTTAATACCCTTTACAGGATGTCAATATAACACAGTAGTAACCAGCCAACTCCACTGTCCTTCTAGTCCTTGTATCCCCATGTCCCAAATCATTGCACTAGCCAGAGTATTTTTCTCCACAGGGACATTGTCCCACATCACCACTGCTGAAATCTTTAGCAATTGAGCCAAAACCCAAACTAAGGCCTAAGTGTGCCCACATCCCACTCAGGATTAGATTCATCTTGTGAGCTGTGATATGAGTGATCATATCTTAAACCTTCCCTTACCACGTGTTTTCTAGACCACTCCACTGCCATTGCCACCTGTGTTGGTTCTAGTCCTCCAAGAAGCAGACACCAAGATGGGATTAGACATTCAATAGATTTTTTGGGAGACACCTGTGAGTATGAAGAGTAAGGAAGCAGGAGAGGTGGGAGGAGCTGTTAGGCCATGATGCAGTTCTGACACCTGTGAAAAGACAGAGGGAAGGAAGAATTGCTTAGGGAACACACCAGCCCTCAGTATAGCTCTGAGATAGTCTCAGCCAGGCCACTGGAGAGTTCCCAAGCAAAGGTTGTCCACTACAGGAGTCACATTTCTTGTAGGAATAGCTTAATTCCGACTTCCTTGCTGTGCTCAGTCATTGCCAGGGATCAGTCGAGGAAAGTGTGACATTGGTGTGAATATCATCAAAAACAAAATGAAACCCAGTGCCATCGAGTCGATTCCAACTCATAGCAACCCTATAAGACAGACTAGAACTGCCCCATAGAGTTTCCAAGGAGCACCTGGTGGATTCAACTGTGGACCTTTGGTTAGCAGCCGTAGCACTTAACCACTGCACCACCAGGGTTTCCGCAAGTATCATAGCACACCCAAAAGTGCAGCAACCAGAGTGTCTCAGTTAACTGTGATACTCACATCAGGTTCTCATGAAGGGACCTGTGAGAGGCACATGGTCACCACACTACTGATGAAGAAACATCAGGTAAGCCCAGATTGAGAAACATTTAGAAAAATTAACTGACATGCAACCTTAAAAAAAAGATAGTCCATGCAAAATGAGGAACCATCACATATTAAAGTACAATAAAGAGACACAGCAACAATGCACAACGTTTGATCGTGGATTGGATATCAAACCTGTAAATAATTGCTATTAAGGCCATTGTGACTCTATATATAGAAAGGAATTTTGAGTGCAGATAATGAATTAGATTTTTGTAGAACAACATATTTCCCTGCTATTGGTGACTGCTTTCTGGTTATGTAAATTGGTGCCTTTATTCTTAGAAAAAAACACATGCAAATCTGAGTCTGAAGATAATTTCATGAAGTTGTGAATAATGGAGTTGTGAGAGAGGTTAAGGAAATACAATGGATGTTGAAAATATAATGGATATTGAGGAAAATATAGTGGTTGAGAATAACAGTGGAAAGACTTTCTTGATAAACCCCTTGGCCTGATGGGAAAAGGCAGGGAAAAAATGTTACTGGAAAGCTCTAAGATCTAGAGCTGTAGAGGCAGCGCTGCCTGGCAAGTGCTATGAAAGACACACCAGTCAGAACTCTGCCTGTACACAATGCCTGGGAGTGGAGAGTAAATAACTCAAACCCTCTCTCTTCTTTCACTCTATCTGCCTATCGGTGTCTCCCAGGGTCAGATTAACCAGTAAGCACAATATGCATCTCCTTACAGTAAGCAAGGTATGTTCAGGTTTATTTACACTTACTTACTCATCTGAAATGTACAATATCACTTCAGACTGGTAAGTAAGCATAATTAAGTTCATACCTTGCTTATTGACTCAATCCAAGTGAATTCCAGTAGATAAAAGAGTCTGAGTCGCACAGCACATGTGGTTCATTCAGTCCTCCAGGCTACAGATCAAAGCAGAAAGGACAGAGGAAGGATCTGGAGAGGCACATGAATGCAGATCCTTGTGACTATCCGTATCTTTTGGGTTCTGCTTGTCCAAGCCCAGGCATCTCTCCCTGTTCAGCCTAGATCCCCACTGTAGTTTGGTTTGGCACTGCTCATTTGAAATGTTTTCTGTTCCTGCCTCTGCATTCCATGCTACTGGAATGATGCTGGTTCAGGTAGACTTTCTTCTTTGTTTGCAAGTGTACCCATCAGCCAGCAAGCATGACCTGTAATTCACGTCCCAATCATGCCTTTCTTTGGTTGTGTGGGTGAGTGTGCATGCATGCATATGTATTTTGTTTTTACCTTTACTTTTGTTTTTAGAGCATTGATATCAATCATAAATGCTGGTTGTTTATCCCTTTTTATTGGTTGATAGAAGTTTCTTCCATGTTCTCAAATATGTTTAGTTCTTTTCAGTACTTTGGAGGTACCAAGAATTTTTTTTTTCTTTCCTTAGATGCTTCCATAATCATTTATTTTAAAAATGTGAAAAGTGATCTCAAAGGCATTTACTTACTCCTCCGTCCTCATTTAAGGTCTAATTTTTATTTCCGCATTAGAAGAAGCTGAAGTCCATGTACTTCACGGACAAAGTCTCTAGCATCATTTTTTTCTAGACCTAAATAAAGCACTTTCCAGAAAACTGCCCTTAGTTCTTTTGTCCTGAGTGCATAGACCATAGGGTTTAGGGCAGGAGGGATGTTGTTGGGTAGCACATTGAGTAGAACTGGAGTAAAAGTGGCCTTACTCTCTGCCAAGTGAGTTACTGAAATCACTACAACAACGGTGTAGAAGAAGAGGATGAGGATGAGGTGGGAGGTACAAGTGCTTAAAGCCTTGGATGCAGCTTCAGCTGAGTTCAGTCTAAGTACAGATCACAGGATCAAAGTATATGACAATACAATAAGACTTAGGTCACTCCCCACGCCAAGCCATGCCAGAACTAAATGACAAATGCTCTTTGGTCTCCTGTCATCACAAACCAGGCTTGTGACCCCAAGGTTGGAGCCCAGGCAATGGTCAGTCTCATTCCTGGAGCAATAATTGCACTGGGCTGCAAGGACAGGCACAGGAGTAATTGAAAAGCCATTTCTAAGTACCATGAACAGAGTGGTTTTTACGATTAAGGGATTGGTGAGAGCTGATGGGTAGCGAAGAGGATGACAAATAGCTACGTATCTGTCTTAGTTATCTAGTGCTGCTATAACAGAAATAACACCAAGTGTATGTCTTTAACAAAGAAAAATTTGTTTCCTCACAGTAAAGTAGGCTAAAAGTCCAAAATCAGGGTGTCAGCTCCAGGGATGGCTTTCTCTCTCTGCCGGCACTGGAGGAAGATTCCTGGTCCTCAAACTTCTCCTGGTCCAGGAACTTCTCAGGCACAGGGACCCCAGGAACAAAGGATACTGTCTGCTTCTGGTACTGCTTTCTTGGTGGTATGAGGTCCCCAACTCTCTGCTTACTTCCCTTTCCTTTTATCTCCTGAGAGATAAAAGGTGGTGAAGGCCACACTCCAGGGAAACTCCCTTTACATTGGATCAGGGAGGTGATCTGAGTAAGGATGATGCTACAATCCCACCCTAATGCTCTTTAACTTAAAATTAACCCAGTGCAGTCGAGTCGATTCTGACACATAGCTACAATCATAAAATGGAGGACAACCACACAGTATTGGGAATCATGGTGTAACCAAGTTGATACATTTTTGGGGGGACAAAATTCAAACCATGACAATTATCTATCAACAGCTATGCAGAGGAAGATACCAGACTCCATGCCGACAAAGCAGTGAATGGCATATATCTGAGCAAAACACTCAGGGAGGCTAATGACCTTGGCATTAAACCAGAAGATGGCCAGGATCTTGGGCATGATGGTGGTGGCCAAGCCCGTGTCCACAACAGAGAGGATGCCTAGGAAATAGCCCATAGGCTGCTGCAGAGTAGAGTCGTGGCAGATGGTGATGAGGATGAGTTTGTTAGCACCAATTGCTGAGAGGTAGAGTAGTGCCAACGGCAAGGAGAGCCAATGTTGCCAGCTGTGAATGCCTGGGAATCCCACCAGGATGAACTCAGAGACCTGGAATTTGGTGCTGTTGGAGAATTTGAAAGCGGCAGACATATTTTCCTGGGGAAAAATTATTTTCAGTTGCTGCCTCTGAGCATAAACATCATCAAATATTTTAAAACTGTCTCCACTCTGTAGTTTGGTGCTGTAAAAAATTAAACCTATATGCCATCTCTCATAATAATTTAAGATAGATCGAGGAAGTTCTAGGATTTTATTAGTAAAAGGTAAACTTAAAAGTACTAATTATCAATGTTTACTATGCAGGGAAATTTCAGCATGAATTTCAAATCTCTATTTGTATTGTTTTTAGTTATCACAGGTCAGTGCCAGGAGATAAATATAATTTTTTTTTTTATTTCCTAAGCCTTTCTTCAGTCCCTTGAGAAATTTTGTGGAATCATTTGGATGTTTGGTTTTTCATATGTGTCTCAATCGTACTTGACTCAGGTTTTTATTAACTAAAGATATCTAGATTTTTTAAATGTGAAATTACGGGAGATGAAATTATGTAAATTCCTAGGTGATATAGATGTGGATTCATGTTTTATGTAGACTTCCAAAACTTTGTTATCATAGCCTTTTAAAGAGCTTCAAACACCAAGCTTGTTGCAGATTAGCAGAGGGATACTTTTTCTTTCATGTTCTTTGCGTGGAATCCTGAGAAGCCTCAAAAGAATAGCTTGAAAGGAACGATCTTGGTTGAATTTGTAAATTTAAGGAGTAATATATTAGAGGCATATCTTAGGAAGTTTTATCTTTATTTCCCTGAGTTTAATCTTAGAGAACATAGAAATACATATAAATATAGAACTTAGGTACAAGTAATGTGATACTTTTTATTGTATTAAAAAAATTATTTTTGCAGAGTTTTAAAGTAACTACCAGGATATGATCAGAGTCACGTTCAAAACTAGATTCATTATCTTGACTCAAATGCTGTTGGATTTCCATATTCTTTCTTATCTTGTATAATTTTTTTTTTTTTTTTAATATAATGGCCCAACCAGCCACTCAACCAGCCAGTCCTGACACCAGCAAACCAATCAGCCCTTTCCTCACCCCTCATAAACAATTGCTTCGTTAGCCTGGGAGTCCCTGGGTATTGCAAATGGTTAAGCAGCTGACTACTAACCAAAAGCTTGCTGATTTGAACCCAGCCAGAAATGCTTCAGAAGAAAGGCCTGACAATCTCCTTCTGAAAGGTCACAACCTTGAAAGCCTCAGGGACTGCAATTCTACTCTGCACACATGGGGTCACCATGAGTCAGAGATGACTTGACGCCGTCTGGTTTGGTTTGGTCTTTGGTTTTGCTTACTCTGTTGATTTCTTTCCTTTACTTCATTCATATACACTTTCTTCAGTGCTACTACTTCTGGGGAATTCAAACCTTTAACATCTCTAATCTTGCCTGGCTATACTTGTCTCTCATTTTCCCGTGGGTCTTTCTTTTTGCCAGCGGTCTGATTTGTTCTAAAACTGTCACTACCTTGCTAAAAATGCTTCCAAGTCTCCATGCTTCCCTTCGAATAAAGTTCAAACTCCCTTATACCATCTAAGGCACTCGCAGGTGTACAAACCCATGAAGTATCACCTCTTGCTACAAACCTCCTTGCATTCTACACTTCAGATACACTTAATTCTTGTTATTTGCAGAAGTTATTGATTTTTTTTAAGCATTTCTTTGTCAGTATTTTTGCTATGGTTAAAGCTGTTGAGATTTACAAGCAAGAAAAAATACAAAAAGACAGAAAGTATGTACAAAAGCTTTTAAGTGATATCTTAAAGGCAGGATTATTATCAATTTTAATTATATTTGTTATGGGCTTATTGTTGATATGATTATTTTTAAATACATAAAAAGCCTCAAGAAAAGGCACAGTTCCCCTGTAATATAACCAATGTGACTCTTACTAACAACTAGGTATATTTCATTTCAGATATTTTTTACAGCATCTAAGTTTGAATAAACATATACCTCCTAATGATGGGATAAATTGTCCTTCTATAATGATGGATATAATTTGAGGGAAAGTAAGATCATCTAAACATATTCATGGCAAATTTTATTGAAGGACTGGCACAGTCTTTGACATGAAACTAGTGTTACTTTGGGCATTTAGATGAAGGCTCTGAAGGAGTTCAGTGCAATAGTTCCAACTTGAGAGCTTAGAAATGGGTAACCCATTGACAGAAGTTGACTGTCACATCTTTCTTCTGCAGAGGAGTGAATCGTGGGTTCAAACTGAAGACCTTTTGGTAACCAGCCTAGTGCTTAACCACCACACCACCAGGGCTCCTTAAAGGTACTACAGCTAACCTTATTCTCGGCGAATTAATTGTGCTGTTGAGGAACTGGATTGTTGTTGTTGTTGTTAGGTGCCATCGAGTTGGTTTCAACTCATTGTGACCCTATTTACAACAGAAGGAAATACTGCCCCATCCTGTGCCATCCTCACAGTCGTTGTTATGCTTAAGCCCGTTGTTGCAGCCACTGTGTCATCTGTCTCATTGAGGCTCTTCCTATTTTTCACTGATCCTCTACTTCACTAAGCATGATTTTCCTTCTTCAGGGACTGATTGCTCCTGACAACACACATCCAAAGTATGTAAGGCATAGTCTTCCCATCCTTGCTCCTAAGGAGCATTCTGGTCGCACTTCTTCCAAATCACATTTATTCATTCTTTGGCAGTCCCTGGTATATTCAGTATTCTTTTCCAACGCCACAATTCTAAGGCATCAATTCTTCTTTGATCTTAGTCATTGTCCGGCTTTCACACACATAGAAGGCAATGGAAAACACCATGGCTTGCGTCAAGCTCACTTTAGTCTTCAAGGTGACATCTTTGCTCTTCAACACGTAAAAGAGGAACAATTTTTCCAAGTACAACGCATCTTTTGATTTCTAGACTGCAGCTTCCATAGGTGTTGATTGTGGGTCCAAGTGAAATTAAATCTTTGACAACTTCAATCTCTTCCCCATTTATTATGATTTTTTTTTTTTTCTTATAGGTCCAGTTATGATGATTTTTGTTTTCTTTATGTTGAGGTATAATCCATACTGAAGGCTGTGTGGTCTTTGATCTTCCTCAGTATGTCTTCAAGTCCTCTTCACTTTTAACAAGCAAGGTTGTGTTATCTGCATAATGTAGGCTGTTAATGAGTCTCCCTTCAATCCTGATGTCCCGTTCTTCTTCAGCATACAGATTGAATAGGTATGGTGAAAGGATACTACTCTGACGCACACCTTTCCTGACTTTAAACCACGCAGTGTCCACTTGTTCTATTGGAACACTGTCTCTTGATCTATGTACAGGCTCCTCATGAGCACAGTTAACTGCTCTGAAATTCTCATTCCTTGAAAAATTATCCATAATTTGTCATGATCCTCATAATCTAATTCCTTTGCAAAGTCAATAAAACACAGGTAAACATCTTTCTTATATTCTCTGCTTTCAGCTAGGATCCATCTGATATCAGTAATGATATCTTTGGTTCCACGTCCTCTTGTGAATCAGGCTTGAATTTCTGGCAGTCACTGTCAATATTCTGCTGCAGCTCCTTTTGAATGATCTTCAGCACAATTTTACTTGCATGTAATATTAATGGTATTGTTCAATAATTCCCAAATTTGGTGGGATCACCTTTCTTGCAAATAGGCATAAATATGGATTTCTTCCAGTCAGTTGGCCAGGTGGCTGCCTTCCAAATTTCTTGGCATAGACAAGTGAGTGCTTCTAGCACTGTGTCTGTCTGTTGAAACATCTCTATTGGTATTACGTCAGTTCCTGGAGCCTTGTTTTTTGCCAATGCCTTCAGGGCACCTTGGACTTCTTCCTTCAGTACCGTTGGCTCCTACTCATACGGTATCACCTTAGAATGTCGAACATTGACCAATTCTTTTTTGTATAGTGACTCTGTGTATCCCTTCCTTCTTCTTTTGATGCTTCCTGAGTCATTTAATATTTTCCCCCAAAGATTTCTTCACTATTGCAAATTGAGGCTTGAATTTTTTCTTCAGTTCTTTCAGCTTGAGAAATGCAGAGTGTGCTCTTCCCTTTTGGTTTTCCATCTCCAGGTCTTTCAACATGTCATTATAATACTTTACTTTGTCTTCTTGAGCCACCTTTTGAAATGTTCTGTTCAACTCTTTTACTTCATCATTCCATTTCACAGTAGCTATTTGGCGTTCAAGAGCAAGTTTCAGAGTCTCTTCTGACATGCATTTTGATCTTTTCTTTCTCTCCTGTCTTTTTAATGACCTCTTGCTTTCTTCATGCATGACGTGCTTGATGTCATTCTACAGCTCCTCTGGTCTTTGGTCATTAGTGTTCAACACGTCAAATCTATTCTTGAGATGGTCTCTAAATTCAGGTGGGATATACTCAATGTCATACTTTGGCTCTTGTAGACTTGTTCAAATTTTCTTCAGTTTCAACTTGAACTTGCACGTGAGCAAGTGATGGCCTGTTCGGCAGTCAGTCCCTGGCCTTGTTATGACTGATGATATTGAGCTTTTCCATCGTCTCCATCCACAGATGTAGTCAGTCTGATTCCTGTGTATTCCATCTGGTGAGGTCCATGTATATAGTCACCATCTATATTGGTGAAAAAAAGGATTTGCAGTGAAGAAGTCATTGGTCTTGCAAAATTCAATCGTGCGATCTCTGGCATTGTTTCTATCACCAAGACCATATTTTTCAACTACCAGTCCTTCTTTGTTTCCAACTTCCCCATTCCAACCACCAGTAATTATCAATGCATCTTGAGCGCATGTTTGATCAATTTCAGACTGCAGACACTGGTAAAAATCTCCAATTTCTTCATCTTAGGCCTTGCTGCTTGATACATAAATTTGAATAATAGTCATCTTAACTGGTTTTCCTTGTAAGCATATGGATATTTTCTTATCATTGGCAGCATTGTACTTCAGGATAGATCATGAAATGTTCTTTTTGACGATTAATGCTGCGCCATTCCTCTTTAAAATGTCATTTTCAGCATAGTAGGCCACATGATTGTCTGAGTCAAAATGGCCAATACCAATTCATTTTAGTCACTAAGGCCTAGGATATCAATGGTTATGTGTTCCATTTTATTTTTGAGGACTTCCAATTTTCCTAGATTCATACTTCATACATTCCATGTTCTGATTATTAATGGATGTTTGCAGCTGCTTATTCACATCTTGAGTTGTGCCACATCAACAAATTAAGGTCCCAAAAGCTTGACTACTTCCATGTCATTAAAGTTGCCTCTACTTTGAGGAGGCAGCTCTTCCCCAGTTGTCTCTTGAATGTGTTCCAACCTTAGTGGCTCACCTTCTGGCACTATATTAAACAATGTTCCAATGCTATTCATAAGGTTTTCACTGGCTAAATCTTTTCAAAAGTAGACTGCTGCATCCTTCTTCCTCATTTGTCTTTGTCTGGAAGCTCGGCTGGAACCTGACCACCATGGGTGACCCTGCTGGTATTTGAATACCTGTAGCATAGCTTCCGGAATCACAGCAACACACAAGCCCCCACAGTATGACAAACTGACAGACACATGGGGGAGGAACTGGCTAGAACACTTTAAATAATTGTTTCAGTCTTGGTGGCAGAAAAGTAGATATGTTAAAAAAACAAAAACAAACGTACAAAACAACTCAATTCAGGCAAAGTTTTATTCTAGTGTTACAAGCAGAAAGCTTGATTCTACTGTTATTAGAAGGATTGTAAAGTAGAAATAATCCTGATTGTGTATCCAGGATCCATAGTTTTTCTATCAAAACTCCATAATCCTAATTGTGTATCCAGGATACATAGTTTTTCTGTCAAAACTGCCAAGTTTTGTGTTTTGAGACAAGTGATATAAATTAGTTAAAAATCAAGAAATATGAAATATAAATTCAACATAAAAATAAAATAAAGTATTGAGTGAGAAAGGAAGCAACAGATTGAGTTCTTTCACACAATAAAATGCATATAGATTAAAATGCACAAAAACTCTAAATAATAACATGTTCTTAAAGACATTTATGTATCAAAAAAGACTGGAGAAGCAGGGGATGAAAATAGATGGAGTTGGAGGATGAAGGGCAAAAAAAAAAAAGAGACTATGCACTTTCAGAAGAAGATAGTGTTACACGAAACTGAGTATGTAGAAAGCAGCTCTCTGAATCTAAACTTCCTTTTGGGAATCATTAGCAAACAGAAAATATTTGATACCATGATACCGAAGGAGAATACCCATGAAAAGAATATAAGAGGGGAAAAAAAAAAAAAGTTTAAGACCAATGGCATGACATACATGTAAAAATCTTTGGGAAAAAAAAGGAAATGAGGCTGTGAAGAAGTGTTCAGCAGGACTGAGGAAAATTATAAAACTGTGGGCTGTTTCTGAAGTAAAAAATGAGAGTATTTCAAGATATCAAGGATATTGAATGGGATGTAAAGGAGGCAGTATTAGATGAGCACAGAAGGAGACCTATTTGACTTGTTTATCACAGAGGCAACGGTGAAATTGACAAAAACAATTTTAGGTGATTGGTGGGATAGGAGAAAAAGAAACTAGAGGAAGAGGGATTTCTCACTGAGAAAGTAGAGGGAGAGAATGTTGACAACTTTCCCTACAAGTTTTGTGTCAAAGTGAGCAGAGAAATGGAGTATACATAAACGGTAATTATATTTTAGGTGGTGGGGTCATTTTTCTAGTACTTAAAAATGGGAGATAGTAAAGGGTGACTCATGAAAAAATTCCATTCAATGAGAATAGTATAACTAAATTGGGGAGAAGTAATGTGTATTTTCATCAGTTGGGCAGGGAGAGATAAGAACAAAATATTGAGTTTATATTTCTATATAATTGGGTTAGTTTATGAGATATTAATATAAAAATATTATTTTATTCAGTCTATCGTCTGCTTATTAATTTAGAAAAACCTTAAATGTTAGAGAGATATATTTAATTTTCTTTTTTATTTTCACAATTGGAAATAAGATGAAAATAGCACGATTTGCTCTCCTCTGGTGCTATTCTGATACATACACACACGTATGTATATATACGTGTGCCTTTTCTTACATTTAGTTAAGAGATCGCTACTCTCTATTTTGTGGTGGTTGTTAGGCGCCAACGTTTCACTCCCAACTCGTAGTGACCCTATATACAACAGAACAAAACACTGCTTGGTGCTGTACCATCCACATCATATTGCCTATTGGTCCATATTGAGTGCTTTTAAAGGCCTTGTTGAAGGAAATTGAATATTCAATTACTTTGTAGTGAAAAGTAATGATGTGTACTTTGCAGCTGTTTTTGTTGTTGTTAGGTGCCTTCGAGTTGGTTATGACTCATAGTAACCCTGTGTACAACAGAAAAAAAAAAAAAAACTGCCTGGCCCTGGGCCATCCTCATGATTGTTGTTATGCTTGAGCCCAAGGTGAGAGCCACTGTGTCAATCCATCTCATTGAGGGTCTTCCTCTTTTTCGTTGACCCTCTATTTTACGAAGAATTATATCCTTCTCCAGGGACTGATCCCTCCTGATAGCATATCCAAAGTTTGTGAGACAAAGTTTCACCATCCTTGCCAGTGAGGAACATTCTGGCTGTACTTCTTTCAAGACAGATTTGTTCCTTCTTTTGGCAGTCCAAGCTATATTCAACATTCTTCACCAACAGGGTAATTCAAAGGAATCAATTCTCCTTTGGTCTTTGTTATTCATTGTCCAGCTTTTGAATGCATATGAGGCAGCTGAATCACCTTGGCTTGGGTCAGGCACACATTAGTCCTTAAAGCAACATCTTTGTTTTTAGCATTTTAAAGAGGTCTTTTGCAGCAGATTTGACCAAAACCATAAGTCATTTGATTTCTTAAATGCTACTTCCATGGGTGTTCATTGTGGCTCCAAGAAAAAGGAAGTTCTTATCAAATTCAGTCTTTTCTCCATTTATCATGATGTTGCTTATTGATCCAGTTCTGAGGATTACTGTTTTCTTTATGTTCAGGTTAATCCACATTCAAGGCCGTAGGCTTTGATCTTCACCTGTAAGTACTTCAAGTCATCTTCAATCATTTCAGGAGGTAGCATGTGATCAAGAACCAATGTTACTGAAGGAAAAGTCCAATCTGCACTGAAGATATTGGTATAAAACAAGGCTCCAGGAATTGATAGAATACTAACTGAAATGTTTCAACAGATGGATACAGCTCTGAAGCGCTCACTCATCTATCCCAATACATTTGGAGGACAGCTACCTGGCCAACTGACTGGAAGAGATTCATATTTACACCTATTCCAAAGAAAGGTGATCCAACTGAATATGGACATTATGGAACAATATCATTAATATCACACACAAGTAAAATTTGGCTGAAGAGCATTCAAAGGTGGAGCAGCAGTATACCAACAGGGAGCTGCCAAATATTCCAGGCAGATTGAGAAGAGAACATGGAATGAGGGACATCATTGCTGATGTCAGATGGATGCTGGCTGGAAGCAGAGAATCCCAAAAAGATTGTGCAGCTAGGACAGACCGGTTCAACCAGATAACATAATTCTAGTGAGATATTCAGAGATTTAGACTTCATTGTACTGATGACTTCATGGGACACTTTCTCCTTCAGAAGTCATTGAGAAAACAGGTATTTTGGTAACAATGAGAAAAATATATCACATATTTTCCAGTATATAGTAACAACTTGTGATCAGTCTAGAAATTGTAGCTGTTGTTGTCATTGTTAGGTGCTGTTGAGTCAGTTCCCACTCATAGTGACCCTATACACAACAGAATAAAACACTGCCCCCTTCTGTCCCACAGTCACAATCTTGGCTGTGTTTGATTCCATTGTTGCTGGTACTGTGTCAGTCCACCTCCTTGAGGCTCTTCCTCTTTTTCGCTGACCCTCTACTTTACCAAGCATGATGTCCTTCTCCAGAGACTGGCCCTTCCTGGTAACATGTCCAAAGTACGTGAGACAAAGTCTCACCATCCTCCCTCTAAAGAGTATTCTGTGTGTACTTCTTCCAAGACAGATTTGTTTGTTCTTCTGGCAGTTTAGGGTATATTCAATATTCTTGACCATCACCTTAATTCAAAGGTACCAATTCCTTGGTCTTTCTTATTTATTGTCCAGCTTTCACATGCGTATGAGGTGATTGAAAATATCATGGCTTAGGTCAGGCTCACCTAAGTCCTCAAAGTGACATATTTGCTTTTTAATATTGAAAGAGGTCTTTTGTAGAAGATTTACCCAGGCAAAATGTCATTTGTTTTCTTGACTGCTGCTGCACGGGCGTTGACTGTGTATCCAGGTAAAACAAAATCCTTGAAAACTTCATTTTTCTCTATTTATCATGACTAATATTGGTCCAGTTGTGATGATTTTTGTGTCCTTTTTGTTGAGGTGCAATCCATACGGAAGGCTAGTCTTTGATCTTCATCGTTAAGTGCTTCAAGTCCTGTTTTCTTTCAACAAGCAAGATTGTGTCATCTTCGTATCACAGGTTGTTAATTAGCCTACCTCCAGTCCTGATGCTGTGCTCTTCTTCATAGATTCCAACTTGTTGTCCAGTTATTTGCTCAGTATACAGACTGAATAAGTATGGTGAAAAAATACAACTCTTTTCTGATTTTAAACCAAGCAGTATTCCTTTGCTCTGTTCAAATGGCTGCTTCTTGGTCTATGTACAGGTTCTGCATGCGCACAATTAAGTATTCTGGAATTCCCATTCTTTGCAATCTGGAAATTGCAATCATTAATTGAACACAGGACCTAGAACACAAGAATCAGGCTCCAGATCATCTCCTTCAACTTTATTCAGTTTTTCCCAGAAAATTGATTGATTAGATATTTTTTCAAGGAAACTTTGGGTAATGATGAGACCAGACCTTCATAGGGCCAAAGAGGTGAAAACTCACAGTATATTAGACATTTCAGTGATGTCAGGATTCTCAATAAACTTATTTGAATGTACCATTTAACACACTTTCTTGTCATGGCCAAGAGTATTCTCAGAAATGTTTTTCTGCTCCTGTCTAAACAGACAGCAATAACCCTTCTCTCTTCCTTTAATTCTTCTTATTTCTGGCTATTATCCATTCATATGCTCTGGGGTTTTGTGTCCTCAGAACCTGAAAGTATTCTTAGGACACAGTCTCGTATCTGCTTGGTTTTCACCCCATAGACAACAGGGTTCATAGTGGGAGGCAGGAGCAGATAAATATTGGCCACAATGATGTGGCAAGATGGAGGGATCATGTGGCCCCCAAAACGATGGGAAAAGAAAGAGAAGAAAGCTGGACTGTAGGAGAAAATAATGGCACAGATGTGGGCAGTGCAGGTGCTAAAGGCCTTCTGCCGAGCATCTGCCGATGAGAGCTTGACCACTGCCCGAAGGATCATGGTATAGGAGATTGTGATGCACAAGATGTCAAAACCCCCAATCAGGAGGGCCACCATCAGGCCATAGATAGCATTGACCTTGACATTTCCACAGGATAATTTGGCCACAGACATGTGGTCACAGTAGGTATGGAGAATGATATTGCCTTTGCAATAGGGTAGATTCTTGGTGAGGAAAGTGAAGGGAATGATGAGAATCACAGCTCTCAGAAATGTGGTAAGCCCAACTTTTGCAATGACAGGATTAGTGAGGATTGCTGAGTAGTGCAGAGGGTAGCAGATGGCCACATAGCGGTCCAGGGCCATAAGCATGAGCACCCCAGATTCCATCCCTGTGAAGGTGTGGATGAAGAACATCTGGACTAGGCATTCATCAAAGCTGATTTCCTTGAGATGAAACCAGAAAATGCTGAGGGCCTTAGGAATTGTACTGGAGCACATGACAAGGTCAGTTAGAGAAAGCATTGCCAAAAAGTAGTACATAGGCCTGTGCAGAGAGTCTTCACAGCGAATGAGATAGAGGAGTCCACAATTGCCTACCATAGCCAGAACATACATAGAGCAGAATGGGAAGGAAATCCAGATATGCATGTCTTCTAGTCCTGGGACTCCATTCAGAATGAATAAGGCTGGGGACAAGTCTGTTTGATTCAGCATTAGCATGACCAGTCTCATATGATCATTAAATACCTTAAAATTTATGAGTGTTTTCCTAGAGTAAGAAAAGGGGAAGACAAAATGGAGGTATGATCATTGTTTCCATCTCCCCCTGCTTTTTATTTCCATAGTACTTTTTATGATCAAACAATCAAATATTTTGTGTGCCAGGAAATAGTTTTTTGCTTATGTGGTGTTATTCATTGATTAATTCATCAATTCATTCAACACATTCTTACTGATCACTTACAATGTACCATTTCTAATCACAGAACCAACAGAAATGCTGATGATGTTTTATTCTTATTCATGATTAATGACTGGCATGTATTTTTTCTTACTATAACCAGGATTTGTTATAAGCATTTTGGAAATATTAAATTATTTATTTTTTAATTGATCTGGGAATCTAAAATTCAGTGTAAAGACCTGGGTTCCATTTTCTAATGCCTCATCCTGGCCCTTGTTCTGGCCTAGTATATATGCATTTATAAGATCATCTGAATTTCTCCTTAGAATAAACCCCTAGCCCAGATTGGAGGGTAAATGATTTAAAATTCACGAACATCCTTTAGGCTTATGTATTAATTCTGTGACACTTGGAAACCTTATCAGGCAATGTAGAAGTCAGGACCCACCTTCTCCCCATGGAGTAAAGGCAGAAGAAGGAAGGAAAAAAATGACAAACTTTGTGAGATGTAGTCAGTCTGCCCAATGGGTAAGCAAAATGAGAATCAATAGGAGACAGGAATTGAGGCTGATTACAGTACCAGATAGGTCCCTAGGTGGCACAAGTGGTCGTATTTTACTACTAAGCTAAATGTTGATGCTTCCACCCCACTCAGTAGCACGGCAGAAGAAAGGTGTAGTGAACTGCTTCTGTAAGGATAACAGCCGAGAAAATCCTATAGAACACGTTTTTACTCTGTAACACATGGGCTTGCCATGAGGCAGAGGTTTACAATACCAGACTGCCATTTAGTTAGTAGGCTCTGAGGCAACAGAAAATTTATGTAAGCTTTTTACTTACTAGAGTGAATGCAACTCTTTGTGACCAAATGCTCCCAAAATTCCAGTTGGCTCCATTAACCACCTTCCCTAACAGCTGAATAATTACTAGAAATAGAAAATGGTTTATCATATTTTCCATAGGAACATTGCCAAATGAAATCATGGAAATTGCACCAATTTGTTAGGCAGAACTCCTGATTTCTAGATGTCAATTCACCTGAACCCTCTCAGACTTTTTGACCTCTCAATCTCTCTAAGAAACCAGGTTACAAATTATGTAACTTCCTTAAAACTCGGATTTCCTATTGCTTTTTACATATGAATAAAAATTCGACTGAGAGAAATGCAGAGTCCAGAAACTAAGTTCTGAAATGCACGGCCAGTCCCCTAATTTATGACGAAGGAGAAACTGCAGGTTGTAGAGGAAAAATATATACAGTTCCAATAAATATTTCTAGGTCAATTAGATACACGTGTAGGGGGAAAATCTTGACCTTAATCGCATCATTATAACGTAAATTTCAGACAAACACACTAGATTTAAATGTGAAAGGCAAAACACACATCCTCTAATATCTGGGATATGCAATGACTTGAAAACAGTACACAAAAATTTCTAACCATAAGAAAAAGAAAATTAAATTTTTAATGAAATACACCATTAAAAGCATGAAAACAGAAGCCACAGAGGAACCAGTTGCCGGGTGACTCTAGCCCACGGCAATTCGGTGTGTGTTAGAGTAGAACTGTCCTCCACAGAGTTTTCATGGCTGATTTTCCAGAAGCAGATTGCCAGGCCTTTCTTCTGGGGCACCTCTGGATGGACCTGAACCTCCAACCTTTAGGTTAGTAGCCAAGCATGTTAACTTTTTGCACCACCCATGGACTCTAAGCTACAAAGTAAAAGATATTCGTAATGCATATATCCAACCAAAAAAAAGTACCTAATTATACAAAATACTCATACAATATCAATATAAATAGTGGAGTGGGAGCAAAAGACTTAAACACGCACTTCACAAAAGAGGAATGAAAGTGCCAGTAAAAATGTAAATAGGCACTGACTTTGTCCTTATCAGGGAAATAAACGCAAACTGATTGTCGCATGATATAGTGCTACGTACCAAACAGCATAGCTAAAATGAAAACAGACCTAAAATACCAAGGACATAAAGAATATGAAACAACTGGAATTTTCATACATCACTGTTGGCGTGTAAACTGAGGCAACTATTTTTGGCATATCTTGTAACAATGAACATATTCATATCCAACAGTTTTGATCCCTAATAAAAATATGTACATACATTCACCAGAACACATGGACTAGAGGGCCTATCGCAGCATTTAGACCATTTTTTGCAGTCTAAATCTGGAAAATACCTAAATGCCCATCAATATAGAATGGGCGAATATATTCTGACAATGTTCCACAATGGGATTTGACATAGCAAGGAGCATAAACAATCTGCAACTACTTGCAATGATATGGATGAATCTCAGAAACAAAGCGTTGCATTTAAAAAGCTTGACGCGAAAGAGCATGTAATGTGTGATTCCATTTTTATAAAATACAGAAAGGGTCAAATTCATCTGTGCTGTTAGAAACAGAGCAGTTATTTCTCTAAGTGGGAAGGAGTGATAATTGGAAGGAAGCCTGAGGTACAGGGGTCTTGTGGAGTGTTGGTTATATTCTCTTTCTTGATCTAGTTGTGAAGCATATGGTTTCAGGATGTAAGAATTCATAAGATGTAATTTGCTTAATTGTGCACATTTTATATGTATAATTTACTTTTTTTAAATGGTATTTCTGAGAAGATTGAATGAGGTAGCATGTAAAACACTGTACCCCTTTTTAAGTGCTCAATATTTATACTTTTGTTTTCTTCTCAGGCTGACAGCTACTCTGACAATATCTACAAAAATAAATGCAGTAGAAAGCAAGTAAGTACCACCAAATGAATGTTCTCCTGTGTCCCATCAGAAGAAATATTCATCCTGGCATCCAATATAAAATCGATATTTTTAGATCATTATCTGAGTGGGCATATAGTTCCATAGAAATTGTATATTATAAACCCCATGCCATCAAGTCAATTCTGAATAATAGCGAACCTATAGGACAGAGTAGAACTGCCCAATGGGGTGGCTGGAGGATTCAAACCGACAGTCTTTTGGTTAGCAGCTGAGCTCTTCACCACTGCACCACCAGGGCTCCGTACATTATAAAGTGACAACAAAAGAGGACAAATCAGATATATCACGAGGCATCTTGTTTTGGAAATAGTGAAGAAACATAGGTTGAATATGTTAATTACTGTGACCTTCATGTCATCACCAAATTTTAGAGAAACACAGGATACCTCAGAAACACCTGTGTACCTAACCTAGAAAATCACAAAGAGCTTTTATGAGGAAAGAACATATGCTCTTAAACCTGAAGCATGATAAGGACAGGTCAGAATGAGAGGGCCTATCATCACCTGTTGCTTGATGCTGTATGTTGTCTCATACTCACATCATAGTGATATTCTTGGCTTTGTGATAAGTGGTCTCGGTCTTTTCATTGATCTCTCTCCCTCCCCCAACCCCTGCCTTGTCAAATATACCTAATTCTCAGTCGTTATTTCTTTCAGCAACACTTTCTTTGGGAAGACTAATCTGTCTGTCCCTTGGATGTGATAGTGACCCATCCTCTAAATCCTCTTAAAATAGTGTAGCTACAAAGAGCTAGGTTTATAGGTAGACAATTGATTTGCTGAAAGAATTATTCTCTTTCATTGTATTTATCACTGGGTACTATAAAAGTCAGTTCATATTTGTGAATCCTCCACAATTCAATCAAATCATTGATATTAGGGACAGTTTGTATTGATATTTATATCCCAACTTCCCTAGCATGGATCCCCTGGTGGCACAGTGGTTAAGAGCCGTGACTACTAACTAAACTAGCAGCCGCAGTTCAAATTCGCATGGAGCACCTTGGCCACCCCGTGGGGCAGCTCCGCCCTGTCGCTATGAGTCGGAACTGACTCAACAGCAGTGGGTTTGATTTTTGGCTTGGTTTCTAGCGTGGCACCTGGTACATATAGGACACTCAATAAATATTTCAATAAATAAAATCAGTGAGTCACATTTCATACTTGACATTCAGAATTATTAAATTATAGTTTAAGTGTTATTACTCGGAAAGCACTGAAGAAACCACTGGAGGAAAAAATGCAGAATATCTTCCTCCAGATTACTAGGAAAATCAGTAAGTACAACATCCCCTTCATAAAATAGAGAAAGACGCTACACGTAACACAGGAAAAAATGAAGACGACAGAGGCAGGACAGATACATCAGTTCTGGCAATAAAAGCAAATCATTTAAACTGTCCACGAACTTAGACATAATCCAAGTAAATTTTTAAAATTGCATATGCAGTACAAAACAGCGCATTAGAACAAAAACTACACTCAAAGGTCAAAAAGGTGCACCCACACAAAAATAATTAGGTAAACAGAAGGAATACCAAAAAATTGGGAAGTGTATATCAATGAGAGACAAAGAAATTCAAAGCAAAATCATTTAGGTCGGGATCACTTTTGGGGAAATGTAGGACTTGATGGTGTGCAATTACAGCTAATTAAAACAAATTATCTAATTACAAATTCGATATAGTTTCGCCACAATCCACATTAATGGAAAGCATTGAAATTCACTTCCTCACTTTGTTACCACAGCGTGGAGGTTTTAAAATGACGACTTCAAACATTTTAATCACTTGGCAGCTGATAGCTGACCGTCAGTTTTCTAGTAAAGGGAAGTGGCTTGTACATAACCTAACATTTTTGCTTTGGAATTTCAAGAAGTGCATTGATTTTCATTTTGGATAAATGCATAAAATATGGTATTTGCTGTACAAGACTTTTTTTTTTTTTTGAAGACTAAAATTGCCATCAAGTTTTAGCAAGTTTTCCGGTTTGCTAAATTCATAATTTATGTGTGCAGGGAACATTATAATTTTGGGTTGCTTTTACATGTCATTAACAGAAACATAAATTTAGAAGTATATGTGTGTATATGTATATATACATAAAAAATTAATTATTGTTACAATAAGAGATTTATATTTCTTTCAATAATTTGTGACAATTTAGTATAAATGAGACAACTGGGGTCACTATTCTTTTCTCTCTATGTCTTCCTTTAATACACTGAAGAGCTCCTCACAATTGTGTGATATTCAACTCCCTGATTTGGTCTGTATGTTACATGATAAATCACGGTACAGAATGAAGTTTTTTAGCTTTTCATGGAGTTAAAGTATATCATGACAAGAGTGAGCAATGTTAGTTCAGTGTCTTAATTATTTCTGCACAGAAAGAACTACCAGCTGTGCAGACAAATATGCTTTTTTTTTTTTTTATCCAAGTATATCCCCCGGTGTGACAGTGGTTAAGCACTCAGCTGCTAACCTAAAAATTGGTGACTCAAACCCACCAGCTGCTCCAAGGGAGAAAGATGTGGCAATCTGCTTCCTTAAAGATTTACAGCCTTGGAACCCTGGGGTGCAGTTCTACTCTATCTTATAGGGTCCTATGAGTTGGAACCAACTCAACAGCAATGGGTTTGTTTTATCTTCATATTTCTACCACATTTTAGCCATGTATCTGTGTATCAGAATCAGGTAGGCAAATTAAGGGAGTTCTAATGAAAAACCCACTGCTGTTGGGTTGATTCAGACTCATAGCTACACTATAGGGCAGAGTAGAAGTGCCCCTTAAGGTTTCCAAGGCTGAAATCTTTACGAAAGTAACTGCCACATCTTTCTGCAGCTGGAACATCTGGTAGATTCAAACCACCGACCTTTCATTTAGCAGCTGAGCACTTAACCACTGTACCACCATAGGGTTTCCAAGGAGGAGCTGGTGGATTCAAACTCATGACCTTTTGGTTAGCACCCTGAACTCTTCCCTACTGTGCCAACAGGGCCCCAAAGAAAAATTCAAAACCCAAACCCATTGCCATCCTGTTGATTCCAACTCATAGCGACCCTATAAGACAGAGTAGAACTGCCCCATAGAGTTTTCGAGGAGCGCCTGGTGGTTTTGAACTGCCAACCTTTTGGTTAGTAGCTGTAGCACTTAACCAGTACGACACCGGGGTTTAAGCATACATAGCCATAAATTGAAAAGGGAGAAATTTTTTTTCTGGGATCAAATGTACAGTATTCTGTAGGACAGTTTTTAAAATACCAGATAAACCTTTTTTTTATATATTCATATTTCCTTTTTTATACTTTTTATACTTCTAGCTTTAATCGCTAAAACTTACTTCAGTATTATACAGTTTCAGTCCCATCTTCAATATGTTTGCAAAGAGCTCAAAGATCTAAACTAGAAATCAAAATATTAACTACAAATTTAAGCAGTTCTATTTATCAAAGTACATTTAAACTGATTTCAATACATTGTGATTTAATTTTTCCTGCAAGAGAATTTGACTTCTGTTGTGCTGGGGTGTGAGTGGGGTTGCTAGAATAGTAATATTGAAACAGAATTTATAAAGTACTTATGTACAGCTTTGATATCATTTGTTGTTCATCCTCATTCTTTAGCCCTCTAGTCAATAAATTAATTTTTTCCCAAACCATCATCAATCCTTTAGACTCATATTCTTTTCCTCATATGTGAACTGTTTCCTCATTGTAGGTGTTACCATCCACAATTGATAAACTACAGTGATAATTAAGTCTTGCTAGAAATGAACCAAGAGAAATTAATCTCTCCTTTTGAGAACTGGAGAGGAGGCTATGTAATCATCCAGAGTAATCTGACCCTTAATCTCCTGGTCACAAATTATTTTCTAGCTAGTCACCCATTTTCCCTGGTCATGAGGGTGATTCATATCTGACTTTTACCACTACTGACCTAAGTATTCTTATTTGGCTAGAAAAATAACAAGTGTCCCCAATTATCATGAAAAATTACACTGAATTGTAATCTGAAGGTTTGGGAAATAAACATTTTCCAAGGAAACCAACCTCACACACCACTTCTTCCTTCAAACTGGGTGGGTGAAATCAAGATTGTATTTCTGAGAATATCAGAAGAAATTCATATGCATTCAATGCCTCTCTCCCATCTTACTGCCCATAAATAAATAAATAGATTTAGTCACTAGACTCTTTCATACATCCTTTAATACCTTTGTTTCTGGGTAGCAAAACAGTGAGATGAACAGAATATGGTCCAGTTTCCAGGCCCTTGGTTGAAAGAAATCACAATCTTAGAATCAACGAACAATGTTCAACCTCTAAATTCCTTGATCTGTATACAACTGACCTGGACCTTTAAATGAAAACGTTTGTTATATATCCCAAGGGGATATTTCAGAGCATCAGAGACACAGCTGCTGGTATGGAAATCAAGCTAACCACTATGGAAGGAGGAAAAGAGTGAGAAATTTCCATTCTTAATGCTCAGATGATGATATGGATATAAGTGAATAATTTCGTACATGTGTGCGTACATGTGCGTGTCTGTATGTCAGCACATGTATAAAGGGGATGACAATGAACACAAACTTTTTAAAGAAAACTAGTGATTTTAATATTTATTGCAGAATTTTTTCCTTTCTTTCACACTGGCCTGTGGAAAATAGATTGAAAGCTTCTAAGTAGAGAATGTTTCCCCCATTTACATACTGCTTATTTATTCTTTTATTCCTATATTGTTTCATACTGCAGCATATAAGGGTCTTTCTGCAATCTATCACACTTAGTTTTTGCTATTTGTTTATTACGTTCAGTTTCTTAATACCCCTGTGCATGGTGTCAATACAACAGAGTAATAACCAGCCAACTCCACCGTCCTTCTAATCCTTGTCTCCCCATATCTTTCATATGCCTGAAACCATTACACTAGCTAGAATATTTTTCTCCACAGGGACATTGTCCCACATCACCGCTGCTGAAATCTTTAGCAATTGTGCCAAACCTCAATCTAAGGCCTAAGTGTGTCCCACATTCCAGTCAGGATAGGATTCTCCTTGTGAGCTGTGATGTGAGTGATCAGTCTTAAACCTTCTCTTACCACATGTTTTCTAGACCACTCCACTCCCATTACCACCCTTATTGGTTCTAGTCCTCCAAGAAGCAGTCACCAAGATGGGATTAAACAATCAGTAGACTTATTGGGGAAACACCTGTGAAGCGAAAAGAGTAAGGAAGCAGGGGAGGTGAGGAGAGCCTTTTGGACATGATGCAGTTCTGACATTTGGGAAACAACAGAGGGAAGGAAGAATTGCATAGGGAACACAGCAGCCTTCAGTACAGTTCTGAGAGAGTCTCAGTCAAGCCAATGGAGAGTTCCAAAGCAAAGGTTTTCCATTAAATGCATTCCATTTCTTGCAAGAATAGCCTAATTGTACCGCCCTGGCTGTGCTCAGTCATTGCCAGGGATCAAGCAAGGTCATTATAACTCTATATACAGAGTTTCTATACATGGAAAAAAAATTGAGTATAGATTGTAGATTAGACTGCAATAGAACAAGAAAATATTTCCCTGATATTGATGACTTTTTTGTGGTTTTGTAAATCAATGACTCTATTTTTAGAAAAACCACACTGAAGTATTTAGGGGTAAAGATACACAGTATCTCCAACTCATTCTCAAATAGTTCAAAAAAAAATTATATACATACACATACATGGAAACATACCTATAGAAAGAGAAAAATGATAAATGAGGGCAAATGTAAACAATTGGTGAATCTGTATAAAGAGCTTATAGAATTTATTTTACTAGCATTGCAACTTTTCTGTAAGCTTGAAATTCTATCAGAATAATCCTTTACTTCACATTTTATTACAAATGTATACCAGGTACTACATCAATTAACATATTATTTTTTTCAGGATTTTGTGATGTTTGTGATTTTTGTCAGCTTTTACAGCTGTGTTATTAGTTCTTTGTTCATGCTAAATAAGTATTTTATTGTTTACTTTGCTTTTATTTTTTTCTTTAAAAAATACCCTTAAAATTTCATGCGCTTCAGGCCCTAGAAAACCTGGATCTACACGTGGCCACATGCTTAGAGAAGTAGAGAAAAATGGCCTACATGAAGAGAGAAAAATGATGCCAATTCACACACACACACACACACACACACACACACACGAGATTAAAGACCATGATTAAAGTGACAGGAAAAATGTAGTACTTTATGGAATTCGAATATCCAGGGTGGAAGCAAAATTGAGCTTCCTGAAATAAGAAATGACTTTATATTCATGTATTTCCTACACACTTTGGCTGATACTGGTTTAAGTGGGATTGTATGGCTTAAAATCATATTTCTTTTGACTTTCAGACTCAAGACTCTATATTTGGATGTAATACATGCTCCACAAATTATATCTTCAATGAGCATATCTGTTCCTTTTTTTAATTAAATTTTTATTGTGCTTTAAGTGAAAGTTTACAAATCAAGTCAGTCTCTCATACAAAAACTTATATACCCCTTCTGACAGCACATACTGGCTTAATTTGGAACTGTATGGTCTATATTCCCTATCTCTTCGATTAATTTGCTTCTCTTCCTTTCCTTTCCACTTTGAAAATTCCCATTCAGTGAGTCTTTGTATAGATTGCTGACATTTTCACAATGTATGACACAGTGACTAGCATCTGATAAGCCTATATCTCATATAATTTTCAATGTGCAAGAGATAACCCCTAAAATATTTCAGCTAGTTAATGACATACTGTGAGTATGGGCCCAATGGAAATGAGACCATTTCAGAATGAGATACATGGCCATACAGGGTTATAATAGACTAACCTTATTTCTGTTTTTCATTGGTTTTACAATCATGAATACAAGAAGACAGTTTTCAGGGGGAAGTTTTTCACTGGGACAAAAACTCTCTATCTGCTCCTGCCTTACAAGATTTTTTAATTTTGTTCGTCTAAAGATCTCCTTGTTACCTGCTCGCCATGCCTATAACTGGTGTGACTGTAGTCGTAGAAGCAGTTGTAGTAGAGGCGGTGGTAGTACAGATAAAGTTGGTGAATCAGACAGGGTCCCAGCAAGAAACAAAAGGAACACACAAATTTGAGCCTGAAGAGAGTTTAATGAAGTCGTTTATAATGGAGTTGTGAGTTAGGTTAAGGAAATAAAATGGAAGTTGAAAATTTAATGAATATTGGGGGAAATATAATAGTTGTCCTTGAAAATAGTATCAGAAAGACTTTATTGATAAGCCCCTTGGCCTGAAGGGAAAAGAGAGGGAAAAAAAATGTTATTGTAAAGGTGTAGGTTCTGGAACTGCAGAGGAAGGGCTGCCTGACAAGTGCTATAAAAGACACAGCAGTCAGAACTCTAATGTCAAAGAAGGCTGGGAGTGGAGAATAAATAACTCCAACTCTCTCTCCTCTCGAACTCTAATTTCCTATCAGTGTCTCCTAGGGATGAATTAACCACTAAGCATGTTATGTACCTGCTTACTGTAAGCAAGGTACGAAAAAAAAGTTGCCATGGAATCGATTCCGAGTCATAGCGACCCTAAAGGAGAGAGTAGAACTACCCCATAGGGTTTCCAAGGAGCACCTGGTGGATTTGAACTGCTGACATTTTGGTTAGCAGCTGTGGCTATTAACTGCTGCACCACCTGAGTTTCCAAGCAAGATACACACGGATTTAATTGTGCTTATGAACCTGAAGGAAACCCTGGTGGTGTAGTCGTTAAGTGCTACGGCTGCTAACCAAAGGGTCGGCAGTTCGAATCCACCAGGTGCTCCTTGGAAACTCTATGGGGCAGTTCTACTCTGTCCATAGGGTCGCTATGAGTCAGAATCGACTCGACGGCAGTGGGTTTGGTTTTTGGCTTGGTTTTGTCCAGGTTGAGGCATCTCTCCTTGTTCCGCCTAGATCCCAATTGTAGTTTGGTTTGGCACTGCTCATTTGAAATGTTTTCTATTCCTGCCTCTGCATTCCATGCTACTGGAATGATGCTGGTTCAGGCAGACTGGCTTCTTTTTTTGCAAGTATACCTATCAGCCAGCAAGCATGACCTGTAATTCATGTCCCAATCATTCCTTTCTTTGGTTGTGTGGGTGAGTGTGTATGCATGCATACGTATTTTGTTTTTACCCTTACTTTTGGTTTTAGAGGATAGATATCAATCATTAATGCTGGTTGTTTATCCCCTTTATTGGTTAGGTAGAAGGCTCTCCCGTGCTCTCAAACATATTTAGTTCTTGTCAATATTTTAGAGCCACCGAGAATTTATTTTTTCCTCAGATGCTTTCACAATCATATATTTTAAGAATGTGAAAAGTGATCACGAAGGAATTTACTTACTTCTCCATCCTCACTGAAGTTCTATTATCCACTTTCGAGGAAGCAGAAGTCCATGTACTTCATAGACAATGTCTCTAGTATCATTTCTTTTCTAGGCCTAAACAAAGCACCTTTCGGAAAACTGCCCTTAGCTCTTTTGTCCTGAGTGCATAAACCATAGGGTTTAAGGCAGGGGGGATGATGTTGTGTAGCACATTGAGAAGAACTGAAGTCAAAGTGGCCTTACTCTCTGCCAGGTGAGTTACTGAAATCACTACAACAACAGTATAGAAGAAGAGGATGAGGATGAGGTGGGAGGTACAAGTGCTTAAAGCCTTGGATGCAGCATCAGCTGAGTTCAGTCTAAATACAGAGCGCAGGATCAAAGTATATGACAATATGATAAGACTTAGGTCACTCCCCATACCAAGCCATGCCAGAACTAACTGACAAATGCTATTTGGCCTCCTGTCATCACAAGCCAAGCTTGTGACCCCAAGGTTAGAGCACAAGCAATGGTCAATCTCATTCTTAGAGCAATAAATACGGTGGGCTGCAAGCACAGGCACCGGAATAACAAACAAGCCATTTCTAAGCACCATGAACAGGGTGGCTTTTACTATTAAGGCATTGGTGACAATTGATGGGTAGCGAAGAGGACGACAAATAGCCACCTATCTATCAACAGCCATGCAGAGGAAGATACCAGACTCCATGCCGACAAAGCAGTGAATGGCATATATCTGAGCAAAACACTCAGGGAGGCTAATGACCTTGGCATTAAACCAGAAGATGGCCAGGATCTTGGGCATGATGGTGGTGGCCAAGCCCATGTCCACAACAGAGAGGGTGCCTAGGAAATAGTACATAGGCTGCTGCAGAGTAGAGTTTTGGCAAATGGTGATGAGGATGAGTGTGTTAGCACCAATTGCTGAGAGGTAGAGTAGTGCCAACGGCAAGGAGAGCCAATGTTGCCAGCTGTGAATGCCTGGGAATCCCATCAGGATGAACTCAGAGACCTGGAATTTGGTGCTGTTGGACAATTTGAGAGTTGCAGACATATTTTTCCAGGAAAAAAATTGTTTTCAGCTGCTGCCTCTGAGCATAAACATCATCAAATATCACTTTAAAACTCTCTCCACTTAGTGTAATGTGGTTCTGCCCCCCCCAAAAAAATTCTGTAGTCCATCTCTTATAATAATTTTAGATCATTCCAGGAAGTTCTAGGATTTTATTAGTAGGAGGTAGATTTAAGATTAGTAATTATCAATGTTTACTATGCAAGGAGATTTCAGCATGAATTTTAAATCTCTGTTTGCATTGTTCTCAGTTATCCCAGGTCAGTGCAGCGACATAAATATGATTCTATTTTTTTTTTTTCCTAAACCTTTCTTCAGTCCCGTGAGAAATTTTGTGGAGTCATTTGGGTGTTTGTTTTTTTCATATTTGTCTCAATCGTACTTGACTCAGATTTTTATTAATTAATGATATCTAGATTTTTAAAACGCAGTATTATTGGAGATTAAATTTTATAGTGGCACCATTCCAAGTTGATATAGACGTCCATTCATGTTTTATGTAGACTTCCAAAAATTTGATATCACAGCCTTTTAAAGAGTTGCAAGCATGAAGCTTGTTGCAGATTAGCAGAGGGCTATTTTTCTTTGGTATTCTTCTTGGTGTGGACTTCTAGGAAGTCTCAAAAGAATAGCTAGAAAGAAGTATGATCCTGGCCGAATTTATAAATTTAAGGAGTCATGTATTAGATAAATACCTTAGGAAGTTTTGTTTTTCCTGGTTGAATCTTAGGGACCCTAGAAAGACATACAAATACTGAATTTAGGTACAAGTAATACAATGCTTTTTATCTTACTTTAAAAAATGATTGCTTTTGCATGATTTTGAAGTAACTGCCATGGCATGATCAGAATCACATTCAAAACTAGACTCATTATCTTGCCTCAAACTCTACTGGTTTTCATATACTTTGTTATCTTGTATACAGGCCCAACCAGCCACTCAGCCAGCCAATCCTGATATCAGCAAACCAAACACCAACCCTTTTCTCACCCCTCATAAACAATTGCATCTTTAGCCTGGGAGGCCCTGAGTGGTGCAAACATTTAAGCAATTGACTACTAGCAAAAAGTTTGGTGGTTTGAACCCACCCAGAAGTGCCTAAGAAGAAAGGCCTGACAATCTGCTCCCAAAAGGTCACAGCCTTAAAAACCCTAGGGAGTACAGGTCTACTCCGCACACATGGGGCCACCATAAGTCAGAGTTAACACAGTGCGGCTGGTTTCACTGTGGTCTTTGCTTTTCCTTAGTCTGTTAATTTCTTTCCTTTACTTCATTCATATACACCCCTCTTCAGTAGTACTTCTTCTGATGGAATTCAAACCTTTAACATCCCTAATCTTGCCTGTTATACTTGTCTTTCACATCCCCATAGGTCTTTCTTTTTGCCAACAGTCTGATTATTCTAAAACTGTCACTCTCTTGCTTAAAATGCATTCACGTCTTCATATTTTCCTTCAGATAAAGTTCAGACTCCCTTATACCATCTAAGGCACTCTCAGGTATACAAGCTCATCTCTTGCTTTAAACCTCCTTGCATCATCATCTCTTGCTTTAAACCTCCTTGCATTCTACACTTCAGATACACATAAGTCTTGCCATTTGCAAAAGTTATTAATTTTTTTAGGCATTTCTTTGTCAATATTTTTCCCATGGTGGAAGTTATTAAGGTTTATGAGCAAGAAAAAATAAAAAAGCCTGGAAAGTATGTACCAAAGTTTCTAAATGACATCTTAAAAGTAGGATTTTATCAGTTTTAATTATACTTGTTATGGCCTTATTGTTGGTATAATTACTTTTAAATACATTTAAAAAACATCAAGGAAAGTTAAGATTCTCCTGTAATATAACCAATAAGACATTTATTTAACAGCTAGATACATTTCCTTTCACATATTTTTTGCTGCCTCTGTGTTTGAATAAACATATACCTCCTAATGATGGGATAAGTTGTGCTTCTTTAATGATGGATATGATTTGTGGGAAAGTAAGATCATCTAAACATATCCATGGCAAAATTTACTGAATGACCGACACTGTCTTAGAGATAAAATTACTGTTACTTTGGTCCTTTAGATGAGTGTTCTGAAGCAGTTCAGCATAATAGTTCCATCTTGAAATCTTAGAAATGTGTAACCCATTTTACTGCACAAGCCCTGGTACTTTTCCCAAACCCTCACTAATTTCGACACACCCTTGTATCAAACACACAGCCTTATATCTTTGATGTTTTCTCCATTTTCTTTTAAGTGTTATTCCTGGATTAATATTTGTGTGATACTGTTAAGAGGAGGAATTGGTTTGAGTTCACAGAATGAAAATATTTGTTTTCAATACTTTTTTTAATAATTAGGCAGCTAATATATTAATCTTGGAGATAATCCAGCAGAGCTAAATAACCAATGATCAGGTACTTTATAGACTGGGTAACTTCTAGAGTGCCGTATGACCCTGATGATTTCTAATGCTAGCTCCAACAGTCTTTGCAAACGGCTCTCCAAACCTGTATACCCAGCTATGGCAGAGGTTAGGGTCAATGTTTCTTGCAGGATGTTACCAAACCAACATTAGAATAAATTTAGGATGAACCATTGAATGCTGTTTGATGTCGCCAATGTGATAATGCCAAGGTTTTAGTACTTACTGTGGTTATGAACAGATACTCACAGTTTGAGGTCCTGGCGATGGCAGGGTTTTCTTACCAGCCGAAAACAAAACTTTCTAGAAAGGAGCTTTCACATGCAATGAAGATATGAAGATGTGTTCTCAGCTTGAACAGAGCATAGAAATCATGAGCTCCTGGAATTGATGGGGTGTAGGAAGCAGCTCAGTGATCTAAAGATAATAGATCTCCTCCAGAGACCTGAAGAGAGAAAGTCCCATAGAGAAAGCTCGATTTTCAGGATGTCAAATCCCAAAAGGTTAGAACAAAGATTTATTTAGAAGCGTGTTGCCTGTATGGAGTTCCTGGTTGGTGCAAACAGTAAATGTATTCAGCTGCTAACCAAAAGTTGGAGATTCAAGACTCCCCCCAGAGGTCCCTTGGAAGAAAGGTCTAGCAATCTACTTCTGAGAAATCAGCCATTGAAAATCCTGTGGAGCACAGCTCTACTCTGACATACCTGCAGCCTCCAAGGGTCAGAGCTGACTCAATGTCAACTGGATATTTGCTATAATGTAGCTTAGGAATTTACATAAGCAGAAAAAATGTCTTTATTTATGAAATCAAGATGGGTGTATAATGTGTGGGCAATTATATTACAGTGTTTGAAATGTTCATTAGTACAAAATGTAAAGGATTCTAAATTCTATGGTTAAGAGAGTTCTTGAAATATTCTTAAAGAAGTATTCATTCATTAAAACTATGTATTGAGCTCTTAACTGTGGGTATAAAATGATAAGTAAAATAGTCATGGTCCCTGTCCTCATGCAAATCGTAGTCTCCTGGCAGAAGTGGTGTGTGTGAAATACTAAATAAATCATTAAGCAGACACATACCTATGGACTGGGGAAAGTGCTGTAAAGCTATGAGAGCAAGAAAAAACTGGGAAAATTGATTTAGTCTTTATGATAGAGGAGGATTTCCTAAAGAAACATCAGTTTATGCTGAATTCAGATGTTTGAGTAGGAGTTAAATATGGCGTATGAGGAGGGGTTCAAGATTCTAGGAAATTGCAGCTGCTGAAATGACAAGAATTGTGGCATATTCAAGGTCATACAAAAGGAAACCTGTGGCCATTGTTCCCAAGATGTGGTGGAAAATGTAATTATGCTGAAAGATGAGACTGTCAAAGTAACAAAGGTCAGATAATTATAAGCAAATTTATGCTAAAATAATAAGGGTTCACAGAAAGTTTTTAAGGAGAAATAACACAGAAGCCACGTGAAGACCTGATTAAATGTGGTAGGAATTCAGAGTAAATCAGATAGGTAACTACTGTGGTAATTCAAGGGAGGGAAGACTATATTTTAAATTAGGGCAGTGACACTGAAGACTGAAAGAAGTAGGTAGATTTAGGAGGTAGGTTCCAATCCTATTTATTTATAAGAAAAAGAGGGCCCAGTTGTTCTTAGTCCCTCAATTCTAGTTAGCCCCATGTGGTGGAAAGTTTTTAAATGTATCTGTGGAACTGGGATTGGAAACTGGTTATTGTATATACTAAGTCTTCTGTTCTCTAGGAAGAATAGTTTCAGACAATTGATCTAATACATTCTGTTCATGAATGAGCACTTTTAATTTTGAATTTATTGATGATAGATTTTCTGTTTGTCATCCTCTCAGTATGCTCCTTCCTACCGTTAGGTGAAGGGAATACAAAACCCCCTGCTGGAAATTTACATACCCTCCCATCCTTGGAGAGTATCAGTTCTGAGGCCAGTAAACCATGGTTCAAATTTTAAAGCTTCCAATTTCAGGAATATAAATATTTTGATTGAGATAATTCGCATAGATGAGGATAACCAGTTTACAGATAATTAGAATTCAATGAAGTATACTGAACACTGTCTCTTCAAAGGAAAGACAAACATAACATTGTTCTATAGGAAGATTTTCAGTGCATGGGCTGGCATTAACTTTAATTATTCTTGTTAATCCTCAAATTAGGTTATTTTTAACATATTGTTAAAATTATATACAATTCTGCACACCACAGTTCATCAACTGAATTTACACCCCGTATTGACCCTATTGCTAGCACACAAGCCCTACAACCCCAACTCTGGAATAATTCTGTACTCTGCATTGTGTTTCCCTATGCTCATAGTGTGGAGCACTGCTGGGCAAAGTACCCAATCATGCAGATTCGCAAGCACTATTTGTTCATAATTTATCAGTTTCACAGATACAATAAGGACTTTCCACCCCATGGGATTAACTAGAATTGAGGGACTAAGAACAACTGGGCCATTTTTTTCTTATAAATAACTAGATTAATGAATAAATGAATGTACAAGTGCACCTCATTTGATTGTGCTTTGCTTTATTGTTCTTCTCAGATATTACAGTTTTTTTTTTTTTTACAAATTGAAGGCTTGTGGCAACCCTGCAAAGAGCAAGTCTATTGGAGCCATTTTCCAACAGCATGTGCTAACTTCGTGTTGGCGACTCTCGCAATATTTTAAACTTTCTCGGTATTATTATATCTGTTATTGTGACCTGTGACCAGTGATCTTTGATATTACTATTGTAATTGTTTTGGGGACACTGTGAACCACGCCCATTATAAGACAGTGACCTTAATCCATAACTGTGTGTGTTCTGACTGTTCCACTGACCAACCGTTCCCTCACTCTCTCCTTCTCCTCGGACCTCCCTATTCCCTGAGACATGATGATATTGAAGCTAGGCCAATTCATAATGCTACAATGGCCTCTAAGTGTTCAGGTGAAAGGAAGAATCACATGTCTCTCACTTTAAATCAAAAGCTGGAAATGATTAAGTTTATTGTGGAAAGCATGCCAAAAGCCAAGGTAGGCCAAAAGCTCGGCCTTCTGCACCAGTTAGCCAAGTTGTGAATGAAAAGGAAAAGCTCTTGAAGGAAATTAAAAGTGCTAATCCAGTGACCATACAAATGATAAAGAAGCAAAACAGCCTTATTCCTGATATGGAGAAAGTTTTAGTGGTCTAGACAGAAGATCAAACCAGCCACAAACCAGCCAATGCAAACCCAGAGCAAGGTCCTAACTCTCTTCAATTTCCCGAAGGCTGAAAGAAGTGAGGAAGTTGCAGAAGAAATGTTTGAAGCTAGCAGAGGTTGGTTCATGAGGTTTTAGGAAGGAAGCCGTCTCTGTAAAAGTGCAAGGTGTCGCAGCAAGTGCTGAGTTAGGAGCTATAGCAAGGTATCCAGAAGATCTAGCTAAGGTGGCTAGACGAAGGAGATGAAGGAGACTAAACTAAACACATTTTCAGTGTAGACTGAACAGCCTTATATTGGAAGAATGCCGTCTAGGATTTTCATAGCTAGAGAGAAGTCAATGCCTGGCTTCGAAGCTTCAAAGGGCAGGCTGACTCTTTTGTTAGCAGCAACTTTAAGTTGAAGCCACTACTCATTGACCATTCTGAAAATGCTAGGGCCCTTAAGAATTATGCTGAATCTACTGTGCCTGTGCTGTATAAACGGAACAACAAAATTGAATGACAGCACATCCGTTTACAACATGGTTTACTGAATATTTTGAGCCCACTGTTGAGACAACCTGCTCAGAAAAAAAACATTCCTTTAAAAATATTACTGCTCATTGACAATATACCTGGTCACCAGTGAGCTCTAATGGAGATATACGAGAAGTGCTTGTGGGGCTATCTTCTGATTCTTGCAGATAGCCAGACAGCAGCTATAGCAACTGTGTTAGATTATAAATCTATGCCTGGAGTATTGGCAGAGGACAGTGGCTACCCAAAGGCTCTTCTAAACTGGGGGCAGGGCAGAAACTCCTCGGGGCATAGTTGGTTGTTTTCAATGCCTGAGAACTATCTAGGTTGGAAGAATCTTCCCATGTTCACATTTCTTGATTGGAAAGGAAGAATACTATACCTCACTGAACTCTTCTGTGATTTATTATTCTTGGAAATTCTAGAAAGCTCTGTAGAGGATATCATGCCCCCATTAAAACCCCTTTCCAGCCTGAAATACTGAGAATTTCCTAAACTTGAAAAACTTCTTTTCTTTTGGACTAAACTCCTTCTATACTTCTGGATCATTCAGATTTCTCTGCCCCCTCTGAAACACACTGACAACGCTTTCTCGAATTTCCTTGGTCTTAACTCCATATACTATAGGGTTAAGGGCTGGTGGGAAGAGTAGATAGACATTGGCCAAAAGAATGTGAATATGGAGTGGAACATGATGGCCAAAGCGGTGGGCAAAAAAGGAGAAGAGGGCTGGTGTGTAAGAGATGAAGATGACACATACATGGGAACCACAGGTCCCTAGGGCCTTGGACCGAGCTTCAGCAGATGCGAGGTGATAGACAGCTTGTGTGATGAAGGCATAGGAGAGACCAATGCAGAACAAGTCAACCCCAATGACCAACAGTGCTGCGGTCAGCCCATACACTCGGTTAGGTCTGGTGTCTCCACAGGCCAGTTTCACCACAACCATATGCTCACAGTATGTGTGTGGGATGACATGGCTTTGGCAGAAGCTCAAACGCCCAATGAGGAAGGGACATGAGAGCATGAGCAGGGAGCCCCGCACCATTGCTACCCCCCCTATGCGGGCAATAATGGTGTCAGTGAGAATAGTGACATAACGAAGTGGGTGGCAGATGGCCACATAGCGGTCAAAGGCCATGGCCAGCAGCACAGTGGACTCCATCATGCAGAAGGCGTGAATGAAGAACATTTGTGCCAGGCAGGCGGAGGCAGAGATATGTCCTGCTCCACACCAGAGGATGGCAAGTAGCTTGGGAACAGTGGAGAAGGAAGCAGCCAAGTCAATGGTCGAGAGCATACAGAGGAAAAGATACACAGGCTTGTGCAGGGCTGGTTCAGTGGCAACAACAACGAGAATGGTTATGTTGCCCACAATTGTGGCTGTGCCCAGGCAACATACAGGGAGTGAGAGCCACAGATGGAACTGTTCCAGACCTGGAATGCCCAGGAGAAAGAAGACAGAAGGATCCAGGCCAGTGTGATTAGGAGTCTCCATGGTCTTGCCAAGAGTGCTGGGCCTCTTCTCTTGTCAGAAGCCCCCACACGGTGTCATACTACCTGGAGAGATACAGAACAGGGATATGAGTTAGGTTAAAGAAACGCTAGCTATAAAATGTTAGGTAAGCTTCATCATCTATAAAATGGGAATAATAATATACCTATTCCATAGAGTAAGGAGCCCCGGTGGTGCACACAATTAAGCGCTCAGCTCCTAACTGAGTGAGCTCAGCCACTCACTCAGTGGCTCTGTGAGAGAAGGACCTGGCAATCTGCTTCCACAGAAATTACAGCCAAGGAACTCAGAAAGCCATGGCTGTGGCAGTGTGTTTGTCCATTTTCCCACTTCTGTTTATTCCGTTAATATTTCTTTAGACTCGGGCAGACATGGCTCTAGCAACGTGCTTGTCCACTTCCCACTTTTGTCTTTTTGAATATATGTCTAATAAAACTTTCTTTTTGCTTTACTAAACTTTGTGATGTTTTCCCCCTACAACAGTAAATGGCGTAGTCATCAAAGATTGCTGATTCTACGCATCCAGTCGAACTCGAGAAGACCCGGACTATGGAGCAGAAGCTAACAAAAGAGGTCCTATCCTCTGGACCCACGTGTTCCCACTCCAGGTGAGTGCTCTCAGAAAACGAGCCTTTGCTTATTCTTTTTTGTTCTCTTTCTCATGTTTTCTTAAGCTTCGTTCAGCATATTTGTTTGGAAAACCGGTTAGTTGATTAAGGAGAATCTTTCTTAGGTTTTTGCTTGATCATTTGGTTAAGAATGATAGCTAGCAACTCTTTAGGTCAACTGCAGTTTAGGTCCGGATTTGGGGTTTTGAAACATTAAAGAGGTAATTGTATTTTCAAAGAGCTCTGGATCACCATAAGCCACAAATTTTGGGTCTTCTGTGACTCAGAGAAAATCTCAAAAATAGTGCTCTGTTTTGCCAAACTTGCGGGGGGAGGTGGCAGCTCCTGACTTGTGTCGTGAAATTTGAAGGGAGAAGTGGTAGTTCTGTACCTTTTTTATGAGATAGTTTCTCAGTGAAGAATCACAATGTTCAAATTAAAATCATCAGTAGCTTTAAAGTACTTTCCAGCTAGAAGAACTAGTATATTTAAGGCCGGAAATAAGAGAACAGTTCTCTAGCCAGCAGAATGAATTAAGTTCAAAAAGAAGGAAACAAAAACTTAAACCTTAGAGCTTAATATCTTTTTGATAAATGAGCTTGGATTTTCCCACTACTGACACTGGTTTGGGATTCATATTGAAAAATGTGATAAACTGAGTATACCCGAAGCAATTTGAAATTTCAGTGACCATTTTGGGAAAATGAGCTTTGATTTGTGTTGTTCTTTTTTTCCTTGGTTTTTATAGAGAACTTATGCTTGATGCTTAGGTTTTGTCAAAAGGTTTAATATTCCTCCACCTGAAGCTCTGGCAAGTTAATAAGTTTTATCTAGAACCTGTTTTTTTTCCATTGAATTGAGTAGATCTTACCAAAAATTACTATACATACTTCTAGAAACTAGGATCCCCATATCCGTGTTTTGTGTGGTATTGTTTAGTGAGTTTATGTGATCTTTCTGTCTGCTTTTGTTCTACAAACTTGCTTCTGGTCTAGAGCATTGTGTCTTAAGTTTCTGACTTACATTAGGTTAGAGGCTATGGCTTAGAATTGTTTTTTTTTTTTTTTTTTTTTTAAGTCTGTCTTAGAACCTCAGTTCTTTCCTTGTCTAGAAAAACTGCATCTTGTGTCCATCTTATGATTTAGGCTTTTGGTAGCTACATAGAGGAATTTTGATATAAATTGTTCTATTTGAAAAGTACACCAAGATCTTTGTGTTCTGTATGTCAGTCTTAAAAGCAAAATCTTTCTAAGTAACTTAAGCTAGGTATTATATAAACTGTGTTTTATTTAAAGAAAAATGATAGTTTTGTCTTAAGTAGAAGTTTCAGAACAACAAAAGAGAAAGAAATTAGTTATCTTTTGTCTTTCAAAATGTCTAGGTACAGTTAAACACGTGTAAAGGAATTGAGATGACTCTCTCCAGCCCTCAGTCTCCCTAGCTAAGAATTAATGGATTCATTTATAAAATTGCTACAGAGCTTTGGTATTTATTGAGTAGATAGCCTTTCAAAATGCCTCTGTCAATTTAAACATATGTAAATAAATCAGATTGCGCTAATCTTTTCATCTACCTTGAGTTAAAAGGTAGGTAGGGAGAGACAAAATCAGGCCTCCTCAGCCCCCAGCCCTCAGCCACCAAGGTCAAGTACAAGTCATAATGACACACCAAAAATGGCCTAGAAAAATGTTTCCAATCCCAGCCAGAGACTTTAGGTTATATCCATATCAATACATTGTCAACAAATGTTGGAGAGGCTGTGGAGAAATTGGAACACTTATATACTACTGGTGGGAGTCTAAAATGGTACAACCACTTTGGAAATTGATTTGGCACTTCCTTAAAAAACTAGAAATAGAACTACCATATGACCCAGTAATCCCACTATATCCTAGAGAAATAAGAGCCTTTATGCACACCCATGTTCACTGCAGCACTGTATACAATAGCAAAAAGATGGAAGCAACCAAGGTGCCCAACAACAGATGAATTGATAAATAAATTATGGTATATTCACACAATGGAATACTTCCCATCTATAAAGAACAGTGATGAATCTAAAACATTTCATAACATGGAGGAATCTGGAAGGCATTATGCTGAGTAAAATTAGCCAGTTCCAAAAGGACAAATATTGTATAAGACCACTATTATAAGAACTTGAGAAATAGTTTAAACAGAGAAGAAAATATTCTTTGATGGTTGTGAGGGGAGGAGGGGTATTCATTAATTAGATAGTAGATAAGAACTACTTTAAGTTACGGGAAAGACAACACACAATACAGGTGAGGTCAGCACAACTGTACTAAACTAAAAGCAAAGAAGTTTCCTGAATAAACTGAACGCTTCGAAGACCAGCGTAGCAGGGATGGGGGCTGGGGACCATGGTTTCAGGGAACATCTAAGTCAATTGGCATAATAAAATCTATTAAGAAAACATTCTGCATCCCACTTTGGAGAGTGGCATCTGGGGTCTTAAACACTAGCAAGCGGCCATCTAAGATGCATCAATTTGTCTCAACCCACCTGGATCAAAGGAGAATGAAGAATACCAACGACACAAGGTAATTATGAGCCCAAGAGACAGAAAGGGCCACATAAAACAGAGACTACATCAGTCTGAGACCAGAAGAACTAGATGGTATCCGGCTACAACCGATGACTGCCTGACAGGGAATGCAACAGAGAACCCCTGAGGGAGCGGGAGAGCAATGTGATGCAGACCCCAAATTCTCGTAAAAAGACCAGACTTAATGGTCTGACTGAGACTAGAGGGACCCCGGTGGTCATGGCCCCCAGACCTTCTGTTGGCCCAGGACAGGGACCATTCACAAAGCCAACTCTTCAGGCATGGATTGGACCGGACAATGAGTTGGAGAGGGATGCTGGTGAGGAGTGAGCTTCTTAGATCAGGGGGACACTTGAGACTAAGTTAGCATCTCCTCCCTGGAGGGGAGATGAGAGGGTACAGGGGGTTAGAAGCTGGTGAAATGGACACGAAAAGGGAGAGTGGAGGGAAGGAGTGAGCTGTCTCACTAGGGGGAGAGCAATTGGGGAGTATATAGCAAGGTGTATATAAGCGTTTGTGTAAGAGACTGACTTAATTTGTAAACTGTCATGTCACTTAAAGCACAATAAAAATTAAAAAAAAAAATTACATTCAAGAATACCCTATAAGGCAGTATTGCTCTGTCACATGGGGTCACTATGAGTCGGAATCGATTTGGCCGCACCCAACAACAATTCCCTAGAGTTGTTGAAAGGATCAAATGTGTTAATATTTGTAAAAGATTTTGAACAGTACCTGACGAATAATGCTTGTTAAATAAATAAATGTGAGCAATTGTGCAAATCATCATTTAAATAAACTAGAATTGTCTCCTGGTTAAGGCCAATTGTCCTCAAAGAAAGGAACCAAACCTGTTCATCTTATTCTTTTCCAGGAATATACCTGAACACACACACATACACACTTTTATAGAGTGTGGTAAAAGGAAAGAGATTAGGTGAGACCACCACTGCAGAACATAAACTGCAAGCACAGTTCACTGGATGAAGTTGGATGTTGTTCTTGTCTTTCCATTTGGAATGGGTTCTGTTTTGGGGCTCAGTGCTTGGTAGTTATTCCTGATCTTAATACTACCTTAGAAGCAGCTACCCTTTTGCTAATCAACAGATATTTTCACATGTCCTTGCTCAACCCTCATCCAAAATGGCTTAAGACGCATTTCACTCTCACATCCAGTTACCTTTCCCCAAGTTGTTGAAGTTTCCTCTTTTAGGACTTAATTCCATCTGTGAAACAGAAAATTACTCCCTTTCCCATCCCACTCCTGGGTCAATCATTCATTCATTTTCTGTCTCTAGTGCTTGATGATTTCAAAGAAAGGATGCAGACAAATTCTTCTCCATCTTACGCTTTCCTTAACATCAAGAAGTGATTTTATAGATCAACCTTCATTTGTTCCAGGACAGTAATGAATCATTTGTGGAGAGACCTTTATTCTTCCCTCTCATTTATCCCTCGTTTCCCATACCCACGGTTCCTAAGTGGACACAGGCCACAACAAAGAATACTTAAGGTTAAAGGAATTACGTAGAGCATGTGAACCATGATGGGGTAGAATAAAAACTGAGAAATCATTTTAACTGGAAGTTTTCATATTGGGAATGACAACTTCACTGCTGAGAAGTTCATATCCATTTATTTAACCATATTTCATGTGCACCTTCTTTCTAGCTAACCCTATTCTAGATGAATGAGCAGTACAAAATGACCACCGATTCCGGGAAATATGGGAAGTAGAAAATAGGTATCGAAGAGGAATCAACTCCTTGCCACAGTTCTTTCTACTCTAGGTGTGTATATATCATCTGGGAAGAGAAAGAAACTCTTCTATTCCTTACTGGCCCAGATACTGTGTCTATAATCACTGGGAAAAAAAAAAAATTAAGAGCTTGTCCCTCCATTTTTGGACCACACAGAAGTTCCTTACTTCTTGTGTAGCTGTGCTTAAGAGAACAATATTGTTGTTGTTGCTGCTGTTAGTGCCACCGAGTCTGTTCTGACTCATAGCGACCTTAGGTACAATAGAATAAAACACTGCCTGGTCTTGTGCCATCCTCACAACCCTTGCTATGTTTGAGCTAATTTTCCAGCCACTGTGTCTATTCATCTCACCGAGGGTCTTCTTCTTTTACATTAACCCTCTACTTTACCATGCATGATGTCCTTCTCCAGAGACTGTCCTAGACAGCCCAAATACATTTATTACCAAAATCAATTATTGCTGTTGCTCTCACAGACATAGGGACTAACAGAAGTAGAGGAGCTTTGTTAAAAGTGCTATCCTAATCACAGCTCACGGGCGATAAACTGCATGATCGCTAGAGAAGAGATGGATAGATCTGGCTGGTATCTGGGGGTGCATATGAACGGTCTTTTTAGACACATTGCTCTGTTAGCTTATTCATGGGAGGACAAAAACAACAAAAATCTAGGATTTAAATCAATTGACCTAGAATATCATCTTCTCTAAGGACAATCACATCAAGATGAAAATTTGAATTTGGCCAACAAGGCTTGGGGAATTTAACCATGACCATTATTGATGTGATTTGAACTCTCTAGACCTCCATCTAATATACAGGAAACAGCATACTCCAACTTTTATGTTTGCCTTCACATATTCTTTGATGAAGTAGGGTATATTAGAGACGGTAAGTTTTGGCTCTTCTAGAGCATCAAAATATGGTGATAAAACAAGTGTAGTTATTGGAACCAAAAATTTGGGAAAAAAACAAAACTTTGTATTTACTTCTTGGTGATGGTAAAGTAGAGGGTCAGCAAAAAAGAGGAAGGCCATCAACAGGATGGATTAACACAGTGGCTATGATGACAGGCTCAAACATAGCAAGGATTGTGAGGATGGTGCAGGACCAGGCACTGTTCCGTCCTGTTGTACATAGGGTTGCTATGAGTCAGAATCAACTCAACAGCACTTAGTAACAACAACAGCTTCTTGATTGAACTGTTACCTGGATTAATTTCTTCTAGAATCCTCAAGTTTCTTGCACTGTAAATAGAAATAATAATACTTTTTCAGGTTTGAGGAATTCAAAGAATATAGCTAGTACAGCTTTTGGTCCATAAAGATGCTAATAAATGTCATTTACTATTATCATTACCATGATTTTAATAGAAAATAATTTAATGTCTCATGCAAAATTGTCACTGCAATTTGCTTAACAATTAGAATCTAATCTTAGTTAAAATATTTATATTATGAGTAACTAGTTTCTGCTCAATGTAATTTGTTCCACTGTAGTACCAAATGCGTAAAAGAAATGTTCTTGATATATATGTGTAGTGGGTTATATATATATATATTTTCTGTATATCCTCAGGGTCACATGAAAATCATTTGGAGATTTGAAAACAGTTTCCTGGCTCCTCTTTACCACACTAGCTGTGCTCACCTCTGGTTTTTATGACCTGTGTTTGCTCACTGAAATAATACGGACTATCGTTCAGCTGAGTGGCTCAACAGGGACAATGGAGCTGGAGTCAGAATGCAAAAGCAGGGAAGTCTCTCTCACTAAACCACTCCACTCTCCCCCTCACATGTAAGCTTATATCACACCTGCCTACACTTTTCAGTCTTCTCATAAATTCACTTACCCATACCCAGGAGGTTTAACTTATTGATTCTCTTTGAAGTAACATCTTGCTCTTTAGGTCTCGGACTCTATGCTTTATGACTTCTTTTTCCTTTGGTAACTGTACTGAGCATAGATTACCACATATTACTTGGCTAGCTTAGCCTCTAATTTCTTTTTAAGTGAAAATTACTTGCAGTTTCTACAGTCTTTTCTTCCTAAGCAACCTACCCTGTATACACACCAGCCCCTTTCGCAAGGCCATGCACTCTTACCCTCACTCATTCCCACCATCATCCCACCCCACTACAGGAATGAGTCTGCCTTCTCACACCATCACTTATACATAAATAACTCCTTGAAAAATAGTTGTGACAATTCTCACTCACACCTCTGTTTGAGCCTGTCCCTTTTGATTAAATCTCTAACTGATTTTTATTGTGACATTAAAACTAATGCCCTCAGAAAGATGGAAGTTCCAGCACCACAATTTGGAGAAGGAGTGGTGATGGAGAAGACTTTTTTTTTCCTGACCCCACACCAAAAATCAAAGGCTTTAACTCTCTGTCCAAAAGGAGAGCTGGGTTTGGGCTGCCTCTGCCCTTTGGGAGAACACTAGACCATGAAAGAGCTCAAGGTACTTATGAAGTTTCTGCTGATTTCTCCTACCCAGTTCCCCACTACTGGTCTCTGCAATGTCTATATACGTCACTAGGGATGCACATTTCTTTTAGACGCTTGGTGCATATGTATTTGTTGTAAGTAATTTCAGGAATATCATAAAAAGTGACTCAAAATTTCTTTACAATGCCTTTCATTTCCCTGATATGGTTGACATGTCACTTGATTTTTCCATTATTCTTAACTCCCCACTCTGCATCTCTTTCAACCACTCAGCCTAATGCCAAACTAACACTCCTGTGTTAGGAGGATTGCTAACTAAAACTCCAAACCAGACTACTCAGAGATTTATTCAGTGAAATTCCCTTTCCTGGCCTCTAAGTCTCATCCTCCCAGCTTTACAGCAGCCTTCCCACTTCCAGTTTCACAGATACACTTCTCTTAAAGACTAAGAAATGCCTATTTCAGGGACTCCCCATAGCCCAAACTCACATGACTCCAGGACTGCAGAAACAAAAAGGCACATAATTGTGAAAGCACCTTCAGAAGATTGCAAGTCTTGCATCACTAGTCTCTGCCCACTCTCAACTATCTGAACACTGGGCCAACAGGCTGTTATATAGATGAAGCCTGTCTTACAGCCCCTCTTGGGAGTTTAGTGGGTTGTACTGGGTTTAAGGCTAGGGCATCCAGCTTTCAACATCTCCTCCTAGGGAGATTCTGTGTTCCCCAGGAAACTGGGCATCCAAGCTTGTCTCTTCTGGTTGACCAAATAACAAGATAAAGGACGTGTATAAGTGTGTGTGTGTGTGTGTGTGTGCGTGTGTGTGTGTATTAGGTATAGCTATAATAAGGAAATACATATTCTGTATATGTATATAATATATAAAGACAAAGAGGTTAAGCTAGAGATCCTAACGTGTTGGGGCCACTCAGACTCCAAATGCTTAGGTCCCTGATCTGTATTGCTCTCTGTTTCCAATGCGACACCTTTTCTCAAAGATTCCACAACATAAATACCCTCGTGGTAATCCCTGGCAAGTTCTGCTATTCCCAGTTCCTGGGAATCTGCAATCACAGAGTGTTTACATCGAATGTCTTAGACTGACCATTTTTACTTAGCTGCAGCATGGTTGGCTTTGCAAGATGACTTTCCATTTATTCAAAAATATGTGTTACCTGCACAAGATGTGCCAAGATGGTAAAGGAACTCAACAGAAAATTGTACCCATGCGTAAGGTCTAGGAAACATAACTTGCTAAAGGCAGTTTCTCGCCATATGAGGTCATTATTTTGGGAACCAAGAAAACCTGAGATGTATGCACTAAACACTGCCAAACCTTACATCTCCTGGTGTCCTTTACTGAGAACCTATCCGTTGTGCTTATCTTGCTAAACTGTATGGTCAGAGAGCTCCTTTGCCTGAAACCCACAACCTAGCTTTCTATATGACTAACTCACTTTGGGACTGATATCTCCATACACACAGCATGTATTTTGTATAACCTCACCAATCATATAGTTTACTCCAACACATGTCCCGAGCCTTCTTCCGATCATGAACAAGTGTCTTAAACACCTAGTCACAGAAAACCATCCTTTCCCACCATCTAGAACCCCACATTATGCACAGTCACTTTCAAGAACTGTCTGTGCAGTGCTGTGGCTTCTTCCATCACTCACCTCAGGACCTGGTCTTGCACAACCTTTTCAAATGCTTCTCTGGTGAGCATACCACATTTGAAACATCTCTCCTGACTGTGAGGAGTCCCCAGCACTTGAACCAGATCTGATTTCTGGTCAGCTGTATACTTTTGATTTTAGCTCCTGAGAGACTCTGTAAGTTAGTGATCTCAAACTTTAGCATGCTTCAAAATTACCTGTAGCAGTTGTTAAACATAAATTCCTAGTCTCCAACCCCAGAGACTGTGATTCAGTAAATTTGAAGCAGGGCCTTAAAATCTGCCTTTCTAATAAGTTCCCAAGTGATATTGATGCTACTGGCCAAGGGGTCATACTTTAAGAACCACTGCTCTAAGCAAATGAATAATATATATATATATGTATATTATACATTATATGTATATATGACCACTGAGTCGATTCAAACTCATAGTGACCCTATAGGACAGAGTAGGACTGTCCCATAAACTTCCCAAGGAATGCCTGATGGATTTGAACTGCCAACCTTTTGGTTAGCAGCCTTAGCACTTAACCACTATGCCACTACTACCCAGCTCTGGTAGTATAGTGGCTAAGAGCTTGACTGCTGACCAAAAGGTCAGCAGTTCAAATCCACCAGTCACTCCTTAGAAACCCTGTGGAGCAGTTCTACTCAGTCCTATATGATCGTTATGAGTTGGAACCAACTCAATGGCACATAACAACAACAAATATATATAATTTTTGGATTTTCTTCCCAAATTGCTATCTAGTCTGCACTCTATTGAATTCTATTGGACAACGTAGCTAACGTAAACATTTTTAATAAGTCAACTTTAAAACATAGAGCACAGCAGGTCTGAAATGAGATATCTTTCCCAGAACCCCACCCTGAAACTTCTTAGCTGTCTAGAGCTAAAAGTGTATCCAAAAAAACTTCTAAGTCACCTTTCTTCTATTAATTAAAAGAGAAATACACAAATAAAACAAGGAGGAAATAAATTCTGTAATTCCTTTATCCATCCCCCAAATCAAGTCTACCTTTCAACAAGTTCTGGGAAAAGTCCTGGATGGCACATTTCATGGATGATATAATAGCTTTGTGGTGTGTCAACGTGGGTAGGCTAAACTGCATTTACTATATCTGCATTTTTAGTACGTTTCTGGATATTGCAGGCTACTAGAGATATTGTAATTTTTTTTTTAACTAGTGTAACTAAGCATTAAAAATCATATACCATTGTATTCCATATTTTGATTCCCCACCAAAAATCTACCTGCCCAAAGTTTTCTGGAAAAGTAGGATAGCCTGGAGGCATAAACGTTTCATAAAATGTCTTTATGTTATACATAGAGAGATAAGGATCCAAAGAAAAACAACAACAAATACAGAGCAGAGAAAAATTTCAGAAAGACAAACTTTATTTTAAACATATATGTTGTTGTATATATAGCAAAAGGATACAGACACACACATGCACGCACACACACATATATATCATATATCCTGGAAGGATGGAGTCAAATCATTATCTGATGTTCAATTCAGAAAATATATTATACTGTGACAGAGATTTCTAAAGTTGAAAGAACTGAAGAAAAAAGTCAAGCATCGAGTTACAATTTTCAAGGATTCTATGGTCAAAATATTGAACGACTCAGGAAGCATCAAAAGAAGACAACGAATACACAGAGTCACTCTACCAAAAAAAAAATCAGTCCATGTTCAGCCATTTCAGGAGGTGGCATGTGCTCACGAACCGATGGTATTGAAGGAAGAAGTCCAAGCTTCACTGAAGGCATTGATGAAAAACAAAGATCCAGGAACTGACAGAATACCAATTGAGCCATTTCAATAAATGGATACAGTGCTGGAGGTGACCACTCATCTATACCAAGAAATTTGGAAGACAGTTACCAGGCCAACCTACAGGAAGAGATCCATATTTGCGCCCATTCCAAAGAAAGGTCATTCAACTGAATGTGAAAATTATTGAACACTATCATTAATATCAGACATAAGTAAAATTTTGCTGAAGATCATTCAAAAGCGTTTGCAGTAGTACATCAACAGGGAACTGCCAAAATATTCCAGTCAGATTCAGAAGAGTACATGGAACAGGGATATCACTGCTGGTGTCAGATGGATCTTGGTTGAAAGAAGAGAATACCAGAAAGATGTTAACTTACGTTTTATTGACTATGCAAAGGCATTTGACTGTGCAAATTATAACAAATTATGGATAACATTGCAAAGAATGGGAATTCCAGAATACTTAATTGCACTCATGAGGAACCTGTACATAGACCAAGAGGCAATTGTTCAAGCAGAACTGTGCGGTTTAAAATCAGGAAAGGTATGCATAAGGATTCTATCTTTTTGTTATGCTGAGCATAACAAAGTCTGTATGCTGAGCAAATAATCCAAGAATTTGGACTATAAGAAGAATGGGGTATCAGGATTAGAGGAAGACTTATCAACAATCTGCTATATGCAAATGACACAACTTTGCTTGCTAAAAGTGAAGAGGACTTGAAGCACTTACTGATGAAGTTCAAAGACTATAGCCTTCGGTATGGATGAAACCTCAAGACAAAGAAAGCAAAAATCCTCACAACTGTACCAATAAGAAACATCATGATACATGCAGAAAATATTGAAGTGGTCAAAGACTTTGTTTTACTTGAATCCAAAATCAACACCCATGAAAGCAGCAGTGAAGTAATTAAAGGGCATACTGCACTGGGCAAATCTGCTGCAAAAGGCCCCTTTAAAGTGTTGAAAAGGAAAGATGTCATTTTGAGGACTAAGGTGCTCCTGGCCCAAGCCGTGGTATTTTCAATAGCCTTATGTAAATGTGAAAGCTGGACAATAAATAGGGAAGACCAAGGAAGGATTGATGCCTTTGAATTATGGTGTTGGTGAAGAATAAAGAATATACAATGAATTGACAAGTCTGTCTTGGAAGAAGTACAACCAGAGTGCTCCTTAGAAGAGAGGATGTTATCAGGAGGGACCAGTCCCTGGAGAAGGACATCATGCTTGATAAGGTAAGATCAACAAAAAATAGGAAGACCCTCGATGAGATGGATTGACACAGTAGCTGCAACAGTGGAGTCAAGCGCAGCAACTATTGTGAGGATAGTGCAGGACCGGGCAGTGTTCTCTTCTGTTGTACATGGGGTGGCTATGAGTTGGAACTGATTCGATGGTACCTAACAACTGCAATGACAAATGAAAAGAAGGAGGTCTATTTTCTTCGCCACTCTATATTTAATGCTAAGCCCAGTACTGAACTTATGGGTAATTATAAGTAAATATTTGTTAAATGAATTAATGAATGATCTGTGATATTTGCAAAATAGTTACCTCATGTTTAAAATATTTGGTATTTTTCTGCAACAGAAGCTCTCAATAAGAGCAATATTCTGGGCTTAGCTGGATGATTCTGCTACATGAGGCAGATTGTCTGGGTTTGGCTCCAGTACTTGAGTTGAATTAGTGTAAGCTAATGTATTTTCACTCTGGGCCCCTAGCTGAAGAAGCAGAACCTACCTGGTGCATACTCTTCTAATAGCAGGTCTCTGGTGCACAAGATCTCTGCTACACAACCACGCAAGCACATTTAAGGCCTCTGCTTCTGTCATGTCTGCCAACAGGCTCAATACAATTCAAGGTGTGTAATAAGGAATTTGGCCTCAGCCCAAAGAGAGGTCTGACCTTTGTCCCCAGCCCTGGGAATAACCTCTAAACCCTCGGACTTTCCTAAGTGAAAGAAATATCTTTATTACTCATGGTGGGCCCCTCAGATCACACCTGATAGCTTATACTAAAGAGGTGCCTCTTGGTGGGCACCTGATAATTTGTGCTAACAAGATGAGTCAGTGAAGGTCTAGCCACAGAGATAGTTTTAGGGTGGGGATTGGCCATACCAGAAAGACCAGTCACTTGATGGCGGGGACTTTGAGCCACAGGGAGGGAAGGAAGCTGTAGACTGAGTTCAACCACATGGGTAATGATCCAGTCAACCATGACTATTGCAAGGCAGTGGATTTCTCTTTATATATGTTTTTTCTGGCTCTGGGTTTCCAGTTCTGCCAAGATGGTTTGCTAGGCCACAATCTTGCAAAGGGATTGAACAGTTTACTCTGCAAATAAGGTGTGTAAAACCCTTGCAGGGATTGGTCAATTACTATGCAAAGTAAGTAACTGTGGTATACCTAGGGGATTGGTTAGTTTGTGCTCTTGCTGGGGACCACATCTTGAAATTGATAAGGAAGATGTTATAAGCAGCTTGCCTGACAGAGGTTTTTAGAGAGAGAGACAGACAGAAAGAGAAAGAGAAGAAGGATCTGTAACACTGCAGGTGGCACGAAATAGCACAAGGTGGTGAGAAGTGGCTAAGAGAAGGCAGAGCCCAGCAGCAGTAGGCCAAAGTGGGGCCCAGTGGCAGTAAGCCCAAGCAAAGGGACTGCCTGAGGGCACACGTGAGAAGGAGCTGAAAGTTTTCTTGGTTGGAAGAGGTCCTGATGGATGAACTATATCCTTCTCCTGAGTTGCTCCTGTTACTTCCGAGTTGAGGGAGTAGTTGGCGTTAGAGATGATAGAGTGGTTTAGCAGCTTGGACAAGTGGATATTTAACCTCCACCTCATAGGAACCAGCTTTTTTGCTAATTCTTATTAAAGAAATAATTCATTTGCCTATGTAACAAAACTCCAGTAAAAATGCAGGTGAGGCTCGCCTAGGCTACACATTGATGCATCCCTGAAGATGACAGAAGTTTTGCATTTGGAACCCTCCCAGATTCTGCTGTATGCATCTCTTCCTTTGACTGGTTCTTATTTGTATCCTTTTTGCTATATAAAACTGTAATCATAGTGTGTTTGTTTTCTAGGGCTGCCATAACAAAATACCACAAATTGGTTGTGTTGAAAAAACAGAAATTCATTGTCTCATATTTCTGGAAGATAGGAGACTGAAATCAAGATGTTAACAGGGCCATCTTTCTCTGAAAGCTTTAGGGGAAGACTTTTTTTCTTGTTCCCATTAGCTTTGGCAGACTGAGTTATTCCTTGCCTTTTGAGACCATAACTCCAATCTCTGCCTCTATCTTCACATGAATCTCTTCCCTCTGCATCTCTCTGTGTCTGTGTCTCTTCTCCTCTTCTTATTAGGACACTAGTCATATTGAATTTGAACCCATCTTACTTCAGAGAGACCTCATGTTAACCAATTACACCTGCAAAGACCCTGTTTCCATTCAAAGGAACCAGAGGTTAGAACTTCAGCACATATTTTGGGGGGACACAATTCAACTCATAATAATAAGTATCACATTTTCTTGAATTCTATAAATCATTCTAGTGAATTACCTAAACTGAGGGTAGTCATGGGAACCCACAGATTTATAACCCTGAGGTTCTCAAACTTGGAGATGATGTATGAAGTGAAAACAGTTTTGTGGGGACTGTTCTCTCACACTTTGCAGTTTGACAAATTTATTACAGTTGGAGTCAGAAGTTTTAGACAGAATGGCAGCCTGGAGGTCTTTAGCCTTAACCTTGAGGAGCAGGGTCAAGCCCCATATAATGGGGTAGGGAAGTACATTCCATCCAGTTTGAACCAAAACCAAAAACTGTTGCCATGGAGTCGATTCTGACTCACAGCGACCCTATAGAACAGAGTAGAATTGCCCCATAGGGTTTACTAGGCTGTAATCTTTATGGAATCAGACTGCCATACCTTCCTCCCACAGAGTGGCTGGTGACTTTGAACTGCTAACACCTAGGCTAGCAGCCAAGCACTTTACCAGTGTGCCACTAGAACTCCTTCCACCCAGGTTGGAAGGGAGAGTAATACTTGCTAAACAATAACCCATACAGTCCTGTGTGGTTTTAATATTCACTGAAATTTCCTATGACCAAAGCAAAAAACTAATTGTCACTGAGTTGATTCTGACTCATGGCAAACCTGTGTCCTATGACACTAGCTTAAATTGAGGATTAAATCTACCTTATTTTGTTCAGAACATTACCAAGAGATGCTAAAGCAGCATGATGGCAATGCAGCATGTTATATTTGCGTCTCCAACATCAGTTTGCATTTGTAATTGTCCTATTTATAGAGACCAACTTCCTGACTTATTTATTAGGTCTTCTATTATTTTTTTGGTCTATTATTGTAGCACCTGAGTATTACATATTGAAAGACATATGGCTTATTGTATTTTTTCTTGTATTTCTTCTCTCTATTGCACTTACCCCACAGACCTCTTTCCATTGAGTTGATTTGTTTGTTTCTTTGTTTGTTTGTTTTTATTGCACTTACCCCACAGACCTCTTTCCATTGAGTTGATTCTGACTCATAGTGACGCTGTAGGACAGCGTAGAACTGCCCTGTAGGGTTCCCAAGACTGTCATCTTTATGAAAGCAGACTGCCACATCTTTCTCCTGCTTAGTGGCTGGGCGGTTAGAGCCATGGACCTTCTGGTTAGCACCTGAGGATTTAACCACTGCACCACCAGGAATCTTTCCTATTGCACTTAGGACATTAGATTTATTTTATGCCTCATAAGTATATGGTGCATTTAATTATGCAATTAAGAATTTGTTAAAGGTAATTCTTGGTTAGAGAGGGGTACAAATATTACCCAACAGTAACAGCACAAAATAATAAAAATTTCTTAATACTGTTGCAGTGGGTTGAATGGTGGCTCCCAAAAAGATATGTCCAATGTCCTAATCTCTGGAACCTATGAATGTTACCTGATTTCAAAAAGGGGTCTTTGCAGCTGTAATTAATTTGAGGATCGAGAGATGAGGAGACTATTCTGGATTATTCAGGCAGGCCCTGAATCCAATGGCAGTACCCTTATGAGACAAAGACAAAGGAATATTTAAGACAGAGAGCAAACGAAAAAGAAAGGAGGAGGAGGCAATGTGCCCATGGAGGCAAAGATTGGAGTAATCCGCTTTCAAAGCAAGGAATGTTGACAACCACCAAAGCCTCCTAGGGCCTCGAAAGGTAATGTGACTCTGCCAACACCTTGATTCAGATTTCTGGCCTCTGAAACTGTGAGAGGATAAACTTCTTTTGTTTTAAGGAGGGCTTCAAATGTGGATGCCCTCAGCTGCCATCTTTGAGTAGGGGGCACAGCTACCTGTTCGCTACTCCAAGGGGTGAGAGATTTGGTTGCTATGCAATGAGTATGCTGCCCTTGTTTCTATCTGCTATGACTGAACTATTTTGAACTGGTTCAAAGCCCTGGTTTTAAGTCACCCAGTTTGTGAAGATTTGTTACAGCAGCTCTACAAAGCTAATACAACCAAGCAGATTTCCCCAGAGAGTTATCACTATCTCCTTCATCTCAAAATAAAGAACAACAAAATTATTTACCATCTTTATCAAAAAGGAAGGGTGTTTAACAGCAAAATCCAGAATTCCCTAAGGAACCACTGGTGTTATAGGGTAGAGGCAGCACCAGAAAGCTGTTCCTATACTGACAAGAGTGGCAAAGAATGCAATCACACAAACAGCAAAAAAAAAAAAAACTTCAGATTAGAAATGGAGAGTTGAGAGTCTTGAGAGTTTTCATCAACATTCTAGCTGCAAGTAACCATAAATGTGTTATCATCTAAAACTTGAAAATACTTCCCATAGGCAGTGCCCAGGACACAACTGGCAGTGATTTAGTCCAATGCTTCTCAAAGTGGGGCTCCCCGACCAGCAGCATCAGCATCATCTGGGAACTTGTTACCTGTTGCCACTGAGTTAATTCTGACTCATGGACTTTATAGGACAGAGTAGAACTGCCCCATAGGGCGCCCAAGGATTCAAACTGGGGGCCTTTTTGGTTTGCAGCTGTGCTCACAACCACTTTGCCACCAGGGCTCTGGGAACTTGTTAGAAATGTAAGTTCTTGAGCCTCACCCACTGAATCAGAAATGCTGGGGGTGGGGCTCAGCAGTCTGAGTTTTAACAAACCCTCAAGGTAATTCTGATTCATACTAAAGTTTAAGAAAGAACAATTGCTCTACTCTTTTCAACAATCATTATGCAGATAGATTCATTATGAAGATATTTGGGTGTAAAAAAATTGACTTTGTATTAATCACCATTTGCCAAATCAATCTCTTTGTACTCTTCTTATAACAGCACAGAATATAACTTAGTGGCACCAGAACCCGTCTAATTCAGCCCAAAGCTGATTCCTATGATGTGGAAGTCAGACATAGCTCCACTCTCCAAACTTTTTATCAATTCTGACACTAGCTGTCACTCCCACAGCACTCTCTACTTCTTTGCTTGGTTTAATAATTTGTTGCAATGGCCACATAGAACTCACAGACCATACTCACAATTATGGGGTATATTAGGGAACTGCTAAGTTACAATTCAGGATCAGGATCAACTCGAAAGTAACAGGAACAACTCAGGAGATAGGATATAATTTGTCAGTCAGGACAGTTTCCAACCAAGGCAGCTCTCAGCTACTTGGGCAAAAGTTTTAGCTCTTCGGCTTCATTGTCAAGTGCCTAGAGGCATCCCACTCCACTAGCAAGCCTCCTACCTGAAGGCAGTCAGCTTTCTTGCTCTGTGGGTCAGCAAGCCCACTGGAGCCACCTTGCTCGAGGGGCCAGGAAGCTCCTTACAGCAGTCTTGCACCAGTCTCCTGGTTCTTGCTGCTCATGTTATCTTGTGCTGTTTCGTGCTGTCTCCAGGGTTATAGCTCTCTGTTTCCTGGGTTTAGGCAGTTCTCAACACAGGTACCCTGGGCCCAGAGGACACACTCTGCTCTAGGCTCTTCTTCTTAATATTAGTGAAGTCCCCCTTAACCTCTGTGGGATCGGTCCTCTTATAAATCTACTCCTCCCATCCAGACCACAAACTGACCAATCCTCTAGGTAGGCCACAGGCATCTTATTTGCAAAGTAAACTGTTCAATCCTTGCAATTTTTTACCCACCTTATTTTCATAGTAAACTGCTCAATCCCTTTCCAAGAGGGTGGCCTAGCAAGTCATCTTCACAGAAGTACAAACTCAGAGCTAGAAAGGCCAAATATAATGAGAAACCCATTACATGGCACAAAAGTATTTGAATTTCTTCACAAGCTGCAATAATTGTTTTCCATAAGGACTATAGACTATCGTCTATTGAAGCATGTCCTTATTAAAATGCCTGTATTAAGGGGTTAAAGCTATTTCTAAAGGCATCCACCAAACCAAGAACACAAGTCCCACAGCACCATCATTATATCATTACAAGAAAACCTGGAATGGTCAAAATTATGCCTTTCCCTCTGAGAACCATTTCTGAGATCATGTTGTTCTCCTCTGAATAAAAGGCCCAATGGGATCCCCTAATGAACTACTTTTTCACCCTCCCTCCTTCCTAGACCTCTTGAGAGTCATGGCTGTACCCAACGTTCCTGGAAGGTATAACCATAGAGTTCAAAATTTCCCTTACATAGTCTGAGAGCCCACTGTAACAGGGAAACTTATGTGTTGTATCTCAGGGAAGAAGCAAAGGAGGAGAGACAGGGTAGAAAGGGAGGTCTTTCCCAGAGAATAAGTCCAGCAAAATAGAAAAATAGTGCTCCATGAAACATAAGACAGGTGGACTCAAATTGTGACTTACAAATAGAAAAGGTAAAGAGCAGTTAGAAAGGATATAACAGAATATTTCCAGGTAAGTTCTTATCTAAATCATTAAAACAACTATGCCAGTCTCCCTTCTTTTCGAACAGATTGGTTTCCCTAAGCTCCTTCCATCTTTAGCCCCACTGTTTATATTTAACTGGCATGTATTTGTTTGTCACCCAGCAGCCTTTGCCTCAGGCACCTGAAAGTACTGCCTCACTTCTGAAAATTCAGAGAGTTTACAGTGGATTTGTAGGGTGAGTTAGTGAAAGATTTAAGAGTCTGGGAGTTTTAAAATAACTCAGAAATATTAGCACAAATGATAAAATGAAGTGTGTTTACAGATCCTGGTTCATAAAAAAAATTTTTTTTTTTTTTTTAAGCAGGAACTTAATAAGTACAACTTAATTGAGAAGAATTGTTTAAAGAAAAAAAAAAAGAACTTATATTGCTATGCAACAGAGCGCAGATATGGGCAGAGCCACAATGTGAGTGACAAAGGGGAAGTGAGCATAATATTAAGCTGAATATAAGTTTGTTAAGAAAAGAAGAAAGGAATGTGGAAAGCATTCTAGACAAACTGTCAGTCAACGGTCCACTTCCCAAACTCGTCTCCAGGACTTCATAACAGGAAGTTCACACTGAATTTCTCACTCTTCCATAAATATGCCTAATTTTTCTAAGGTTGTGTCTTTTCCATTGCTGTTTCCTCTCTATCCAGAGTGCTCTCCCCTCACTTCTTCATTTGACTAAACTCGTTATTATTTTCAGGCTATGGCAAATTTTATTTCCCTAAAATCTTTCCTTCCCTTTGTATAAGGAAGAGTGCCTTCATCTTCCATTAACAGTTTTTATTTCAGTTGTAGCATTTACTGCACTGTGTTGTTATTATTTGTTCATATGACTATTTCCCTACTAGACAAAAAATATCAGAGGAGGATTTGAAGCAAGGGGAAAAAAAAGAAGAGGAGAAAAAAAAAAAAACAGGAAACCTAGGCTTAAGCATTTCTACATCCACCATTTCTAACACAGCTCTTGGCCATGGCTTCACATGAAAAGTCCCCCAAGAGCTTTGAAAAATACAAGTTCCCAGGCTCCAATTTGATAAATTTTGGTTCAGTTGGTGGTCCTGGTTATTAGTAATTTTTTTAAATCCTTGGATGTTTCTAATATGCAGCCAGAACTGTGAACCACTCTTTTGGCTCATGAAGTATGAAGGCTTTGCTCAAAAAGATAATATGGTTTAGTACAACTTAAGTAGGAGTTGAACATGCACAGATCTTTATAGAGAGTGAGCCAGGTGATGGTTTGGGGGGAGGCCAAAGAGCAAAGGACAATACTCTGAGGCAGAAACAGACTCATGATTAAAGAAGAACTAAAAAATTTAGCATGAAATGAACCAGAGGGGTGAGTGGCAGAAGATGAAGTTGAAGAAGTGGTTCAAAGCTAGATAATACAGTGGTAAAGACTTTTGATTGTATTCCTTATACAATAGGAATTCATTGAGAGTTGTGATATCATGTGATTTATATTTTTAAGGCGATGATTCTGGCTGCTCTGTGGGCAATAGGCAGTAAATAGGCAAGAGAGACGCAGAAATACCAGTGAGGAGGTTATTTCTGTAGTGCAAGTGCTGTGATGATGGTGGTGGAAATGGTGAGAACAGTGGGAAATCCCACCAGATGAGGTAAAGTTATTTGAGGCAGAAGAGAGGGATATAATTGCAAGAGTAAGGTACTGTGTAAGTGGAAGGAAATATGACTCAGTTCAGAAACAGAGGATTTGATTTTAATTGGAGTGATGGCAGAGCATCCAATCTAATGGGAGGGAACAACGTGTGGGGACCAAGACAGTGAGTGTTATTTCTGGTGGTGGGAAAATGTGGAAATCATCTTTTGTTTTCCTATGAAATAGGAAGAAAAATGATCTTCTGATTTTAGGAGGTAGAAGTGTTGGGAAAAGAAAGATAAAAAAATATGTTACAGAATAGAAGTATGTGCTGAGAACCCACCTGAGGATTGTGGTTAAACTAAGATCAAGGAAAATCGTTGTGTGTTTCTTGGAAGTCTTGTTCAGTTGCTCAGGTATAGATGCAAAGCAGATAGAGTGGGATTTAACAAGAATTGGACCTTTACTACATTAGTGCAATCAAACAAGAGAGAAGCACAAAAGTGGAATGTAAACTTGAAGGAGTGATTACAATGATGGAACGTATTTTCTAACCCGGTTGATAGGGTGATAATATACAGAAAAAGGTAAAAAAGTTGATGAATTAGAGGGCCTAATGTCAAAGAATTGTTGAAGCTGAGGATACTAGGGAAAGTTAACTGGAAAAACTCAAGCTTAGATATACAAGAATGAATCCTTAAAAACAAGATTCTAAAGGTTATTCTAGTATATTATTTATAATATTTTCAGTGACTGAAGTAGGGTAAAAGTAAAGAACATTGGAAGTGAGGAGGCAAAGAAATGAAAAACTAAGCTTTTTATTTGATTACTTATATGAATTAAGTAACGAATAATTGTGACTGAAGAGTCACTGGGGGCACAAGTGGTTAAGCGCTCGGCTACTAACTGAAAGGTTAACAGTTCCAATCTACCCAGGGGCACTTCAAAGAAAGACCTAGGCACTTCAAAGAAAGGTCACAACCATTGAAATCCCTGTGAAGTACGGTTTTACTCTGACACACATAGGGTTGCCATGAGTTGGAATCAACTCAATAGCAACTGTTGACTTTTTTTTTTTTTTTGGTAATTATGACTGAAGTAGTGATGGAGAGAAAAGAAGTAAGAAAAGTATCAAAATGGTAACTTGATGAGGGAAGGTGATTGAAAGCATAATACATAGCTACTTGCCCTGGGACTCCAGAATCAATAAAGAGATTAGTCAATCCCCTGCCAATTATTTCCTCTTTCAATGCTTAGCTCAAATCTAACCCAGGTGCTATATGAATGAAGACCAAGTTTTAAGAATGTGGAATCTCGGGAAAGATCTAGCTCAACTGGCATAACATAGTTTATAAAGAAAATATTCTGCATTCTACTTTGCTGAGTAGCGTCTGGGGTTTTAAAAGCCTGTGAGCAGCCACCTAGGATACTCCACTGGGCTCACCCCTTTGGGAGCAAGGAAGAACGAAGAAAACTAAAGATACAAGGGAAAGATTAGTCCAAAGGACTAATGGACCACATCTACCCTGGCCTCCACCAGACCGAGTCCAGCAGAACTAGATGGTGCCTGGCTACCACCACTGACTGCTCTGACAAGGATGACAATAGAGGGTCCAGGACAGAGCTGGAGAAAAATATAGAAGAAAATTATAACTCAAAAAGAGAGATCAGACTTGCTGGCCTGAAAGAGACTGGAGAAACACTGAGGGTATGGCCTCTGAACACTCTTTCAGCTCAGTAATGAGGTCACTTCTGGGTTTCACCCTTCAGCCAAAGACTGGACAAAAAAACAGCTCCATTAAAAAAAAAATTTTTTTTTAAATGAGACTAAAGGGGCCACACCAGCCCAGGGGCAAGGACTAGAAAGAAGGAGGGAGCAGGAAAGCTGATAATAAGGAACCCAAGTTTGAGAAGGGAGAGTGTTGACACGTCACGGGATTGTTAACCAATGTCATAAAACAATACGTGTACTAAAATAAATAAATAAATATAAAATTAATCTAAAAAAAAAAAGATTGTGGAAGAATCCATCAACTTAAATTTTATGTGATCTCTTGTAGGAACTTCAACAAATCGATTTCATGAATGTACTGTCTTTATCAACTTAAAGCATGACTGAGGGTAATCTCTAAATAGTGCTGCTCTCCAAGTTTTTTCCTCTCCGATCACAGAAATTTTAGTTGTAATATTCAGTTAGGGTAAGGTACCTATAAAAAAGGTGAAGAAGATCTTTAACGGGGGACTGTATAAAAACAACAAGAGTAATAATTAGTAACGAAGAAACTCAGACTCTACGATGAGAACAGGGAATGAGGCATGGCTATATACTTTTGTTTTTTTTATGTGTCTAGTTTTTTTTTTTTTTTAATTAACTTTTATAAAAAAACTTTTATTAAGCTTCAAGTAAACTTTTACAAATCCAATCAGTCTGTCACATTTAAGTTTACATACATCTCACTCCCTACTCCCACTTGCTCTCCCCTTCTTGAGTCAGCCCTTTCAGTCTCTCCTTTCCTGACAATTTTGCCAGCTTCCCTCTCTCTCTATCCTCCCATCCCCCCTCCAGACAAGAGTTGCCAACACAATCTCAAGTGTCCACCTGATATAATTCGCTCACTCTTCATCAGCATCTCTCTCCCACCCGCTGACCAGTCCCTTTCATGTCTGATGAGTTGTCTTCGGGGATGGTTCCTGTCCTGTGCCAACAGAAGGTCTGGGGACCATGGCCGCCAGGATTCCTCTAGTCTCAGTCAGACCATTAAGTTTGGTCTTTTTATGAGAATTTGGGGTCTGTATCCCACTGATCTCCTGCTCCCTCAGGGGTCCTCTGCTGTGCTCCCTGTCAGGGCAGTCATCGATTGTGGCCGGGCACCAACTAGTTCTTCTGGTCTCAGGATGATGTAGGTCTCTGGTTCATGTGGCCCTTTCTGTCTCTTGGGCTCTTAGTTGTCGTGTGGCCTTGGTGTTCTTCATTCTCCTTTGCTCCAGGTGGGTTGAGACCAATTGATGCATCTTAGATGGCCGCTTGTTAGCATTTAAGACCCCAGACGCCACATTTCAAAGTGGGATGCAGAATGATTTCATAATAGAATGATATTGCCAATTGCCTTAGAAGTCCCCGCAAACCATGTTCCCCAGACCCCCGCCCTTGCTCCGCTGACCTTTGAAGCATTCATTTTATCCCGGAAACTTCTTTGCTTTTGGTCCAGTCCAATTGAGCTGACCTTCCATGTACTGAGTGTTGTCTTTCCCTTCACCTAAAGCAGCTCTTATCTACTGATTAATCAATAAAAAACCCTCTCCCACCCTCCCTCCCTCCCCCCCTCGTAACCACAAAAGTATGTGTTCTTCTCAGGTTTACTATTTCTCAAGATCTTATAATAGTGGTCTTATACAATATTTGTCCTTTTGCCTCTGACTCATTTCGCTCAGCATAATGCCTTCCAGGTTCCTCCATGTTATGAAATGTTTCAGAGATTCGTCACTGTTCTTTATCGATGCGTAGTATTCCATTGTGTGAATATACCACAATTTATTTACCCATTCATCCGTTGATGGACACCTTGGTTGCTTCCAACTTTTTGCTATTGTAAACAGAGCTGCAATAAACATGGGTGTGCATATATCTGTTTGTATGAAGGCTCTTGTATCTCTAGGGTATATTCCGAGGAGTGGGATTTCTGGGTTGTATGGTAGTTCTATTTCTTACTGTTTAAGATAACGCCAGATAGATTTCCAAAGTGGTTGTACCATTTTACATTCCCACCAGCAGTGTATAAGAGTTCCAATCTCTCCGCAGCCTCTCCAACATTTATTATTTTGTGTTTTTTGGATTAATGCCAGCCTTGTTGGTGTGAGATGGAATCTCATCGTAGTTTTAATTTGCATTTCTCTAATGGCTAATGATCGAGAGCATTTTCTCATGTATCTGTTGGCTGCCTGAATATCTTCTTTAGTGAAATGTGTGTTCATATCCTTTGCCCACTTCTTGATCGGGTCGTTTGTCTTTTTGTGGTTGAGTTTTGACAGAATCATATAGATTTTAGAGATCAGCGCTGGTCGGAGATGTCATAGCTGAAAATTCTTTCCCAGTCTGTAGGTGGTCTTTTTACTCTTTTGGAGAAGTCTTTAGATGAGCATAGGTGTTTGATTTTTAGGAGCTCCCAGTTATCGGGTTTCTCTTCATGATTTTTGGTAATGTTTTGTATTCTGTTTATGCCTTGTATTAGGGCTCCTAGGGTTGTCCCAATTTTTTCTTCCATGATCTTTATTGTTTTAGTCTTTATGTTTAGGTCTTTGACCCACTTGGAGTTAGTTTTTGTGCATGGTGTGAGGTATGGGTCCTGTTTCATTTTTTTGCAAATGGATATCCAGTTATGCCAGCACCATTTGTTAAAAAGGCTATCTTTTCCCCAATTAATTGACACTGGTCCTTTGTCAAATATCAGCTGCTCATATGTGGATGGATCTATGTCTGGGTTCTCAATTCTGTTCCATTGGTCTATGTGTCTGTTGTTGTACCAATACCAGGCTGTTTTGACTACTGTGGCTGTATAATAGGTTCTGAAATCAGGTAAAGTGAGGCCTCCCACTTTCTTCTTCTTTTTCAGTAGTGCTTTGCTTATTCGCGGCTTCTTTCCCTTCCATATGAAATTGGTGATTTGTTTCTCTATCCCCTTAAAATATGACATTGGAATTTGGATCGGAAGTGCGTTAAATGTATAGATGGCTTTTGGTAGAATAGACATTTTTACTATGTTAAGTCTTCCTATCCATGAGCAGGGTATGTTTTTCCACTTAAGTATGTCCTTTTGAATTTCTTGTAGTAGAGCTTTGTAGTTTTCTTTGTATAGGTCTTTTACATCCTTGGTAAGATTTATTCCTAAGTATCTTATCTTCTTGGGGGTTACTGTGAATGGTATTGATTTGGTTATTTCCTCTTCGGTGTTCTTTTTGTCGATGTAGAGGAATCCAAGTGATTTTTGTATGTTTATTTTATAACCTGAGACTCTGCCAAACTCTTCTATTAGTTTCAGTAGTTTTCTGGAGGATTCCTTAGGGTTTTCTGTGTATATAATCATGTCATCTGCAAATAGTGATAACTTTACTTCCTCCTTGCCAATCCAGATACCCTTTATTTCTTTGTCTAGCCTAATTGCCCTGGCTAGGACTTCAAGTACGATGTTGGATAAGAGTGGTGATAAAGGGCATCCTTGTCTGGTTCCCGTTCTCAACGGAAATGCTTTCAGGTTCTCTCCATTTAGAGTGATATTGGCTGTTGGCTTTGCATAGATGCCCTTTATTATGTTGAGGAATTTTCCTTCAATTCCTATTTTGGTAAGAGTTTTTATCATAAATGGGTGTTGGACTTTGTCAAATGCCTTTTCTGCATCAATTGATAAGATCATGTGGTTTTTGTCTTTTGTTTTATTTATGTGATGGATTACATTAATGGTTTTTCTGATATTAAACCAGCCTGGCCTAGCTGGTATAAATCCCACTTGATCAGGGTGGATTATTTTTTTGATGTGTTGTTGGATTCTATTGGCTAGAATTTTGTTGAGGATTTTTGCATCAATGTTCATGAGGGATATAGGTCTATAATTTTCTTTTTTTGTAATGTCTTTACCTGGTTTTGGTATCAGGGAGATGGTGGCTTCATAGAATGAGTTGGGTAGTATTCCGTCATTTTCTATGCTTTGGAATACCTTCAGAAGTAGTGGTGTTAACTCTTCTCTGAAAGTTTGGTAGAACTCTGCAGTGAAGCCGTCCGGGCCAGGGCTTTTTTTGTTGGGAGTTTTTTGATTACCGTTTCAATCTCTTTTTTTGTTATGGGTTTATTTAGTTGTTCTACTTCTGAATGTGTTAGTTTAGGTAGGTAGTGTTTTTCCAAGAATTCATCCATTTCTTCTAGGTTTTCAAATTTGTTAGAGTACAATTTTTCATAATAATCTGAAATGATTCTTTTAATTTCATTTGGTTCTGTTGTGATGTGGTCCTTCTCGTTTCTTATTCGGGTTATCTGTTTCCTTTCCTGTATTTCTTTAGTCAGTCTAGCCAATGGTTTATCAATTTTGTTAATTTTTTCAAAGAACCAGCTTTTGGCTTTGTTAATTCTTTCAATTGTTTTTCTGTTCTCTAATTCATTTAGTTCAGCTCTAATTTTTATTATTTGTTTTCTTCTGGTGCCTGATGGACTCTTTTGTTGCTCACTTTCTATTTGTTCAAGTTGTAGGGACAGTTCTTTGATTTTGGCTCTTTCTTGTTTTTGTATGTGTGCATTTATTGATATAAATTGGCCTCTGAGCACTGCTTTTGCTGTGTCCCAGAGGTTTTGATAGGAAGTATTTTCATTCTCATTGCTTTGTATAAATTTCCTTATTCCCTCCTTGATGTCTTCTATAACCCAGTCTTTTTTCAGGAGGGTATTGTTCATTTTCCAAGTATTTGATTTCTTTTCCCTAGTTTTTCTGTTATTGATCTCTAGTTTTATTGCCTTGTGGTCTGAGAAGATGCTTTGTAATATTTCGATGTTTTGGACTCTGGAAAGGTTTGTTTTATGACCTAATATGTGGTCTATTCTAGAGAATGTTCCATGTGCGCTAGAAAAAAAAAGTATATTTTGCAGCTGTTGGGTGGAGAGTTTTGTAAAGTCAATGAGGTCAAGTTGGTTGATTGTTGTAATTAGATCTTCCGTGTCTCTATTGAGCTTCTTACTGGATGTCCTGTCCTTCTCCGAAAGTGGTGTGTTGAAGTCTCCTACTATAATTGTGGAGGTATCTATCTCACTTTTCAATTCTGTTAAAATTTGATTTATGTATCTTGCAGCCCTGTCATTGGGTGCATGAATATTTAATATGGTTATGTCTTCCTGATCAATTGTCCCTTTTATCATTATATAGGGTCCTTCTTTATCCTTTGTGCTGGATTTAAGTCTAAAGTCTATTTTGTCAGAAATTAATACTGCTACTCCTCTTCTTTTTTGCTTATTGTTTGCTTGATATATTTTTTTCCATCCTTTGAGTTTTAGTTTGTTTGTGTCTCTAAGTCTAAGGTGTGTCTCTTGTAGGCAGCATATAGATGGATCATGTTTCTTTATCCAGTCTGTGACTCTCTGTCTCTTTATTGGTGCATTTAGTCCATTTACATTCAGCGTAATTATAGATATATAAGTTTTTAGTGCTGTCATTTTGATGCCTTTTTATGTGTGTTGTTGACGATTTCATTTTTCCACATACTTTTTTGTGCTGAGGCGTTTTTCTTAGTAAATTGTGAGATCCTCTTTTTCATAGTGTTTGACTTTATGTTAGTTGAGTCGTTACATTTTTCTTGGATTTTATCTTGAGTTATAGAGTTGTTATACCTTTTTGTGGTTACCTTATTATTTACCCCTATTTTTCTAAGTAAAAACCTAACTTGTATTGTTCTATATTGCCTTGTATCACTCTCCATATGGCAGTTCAATGCCTCTTGTATTTAGTCCCTCTTTTTGATTATTGTGATCTGTTACCTATTGACTTCCATGATTCCCTGTTATGTGTATTTTTTTTAATTAATCTTAATTTGTCTGTTTTTGTGATTTCCCTATTTGACTTGATATCAGGACGTTCTGTTTTGTGACCTTGTATTGTGCTGATATCTGATATTATTGGTTCTCTGACCAAACAATATTCTTTAGTATTTCTTGTAGCTTTGGTTTGGTTTTTGCAAATTCTCTAAACTTGGGTTTATCTGTAAATATCTTAATTTTGCCTTCATATTTCAGAGAGAGTTTTGCTGGATATATGATCCTTGGCTGGCAGTTTTTCTCCTTCAGTGTTCTGTATATGTCATCCCATTCCCTTCTTGCCTGTATGGTTTCTGCTGAGTAGTCTGAACTTATTCTTATTGATTCTCCCTTGAAGGAAACCTTTCTTTTCTCCCTGGCTGCTTTTAAAATTTTCTGTTTATCTTTGGTTTTGGCGAGTTTGGTGATAATATGTCTTGGTGTTTTTCTTTTTGGATCAGTCTTAAACGGGGTTCGATGAGCATCTTGGATAGATATCCTTTCGTCTTTCATGATGTCAGGGAAGTTTTCTGTCAGGAGTTCTTCAACTATTTTCTCTGTGTTCTCTGTCCCCCCTCCCTGTTCTGGGACTCCAATCACCTGCAGGTTATCCTTCTTGATAGAGGCCCACATGATTCTTAGGGTTTCTTCATTTTTTTTAATTCTTTTATCTGATTTTTTTTCAGCTATGTTGGTGTTGATTCCCTGGTCCTCCAGATGTCCCAGTCTGCATTCTAATTGCTCGAGTCTGCTCCTCTGACTTCCTATTGCATTGTCTAATTCTGAAATTTTATTGTTAATCTTTTGGATTTCTACATGCTGTCTCTCTATGGATTCTTGCAACTTATTAATTTTTCCACTATGTTCTTGAATAATCTTTTTGAGTTCTTCAACAGTTTTATCGGTGTGTTCCTTGTCTTTTTCTGCAGTTATCCTAATTTCATTTGTGATGTCTTTAAGCATTCTGTAAATTAGTTTTTTATATTCTGTATCTGATAATTCCAGGATAGTATCTTCATTTGGGAAAGATTTTTATTCTTTTGTTTGGGGGGTTGGAGAAGCTGTCATGGTCTGCTTCTTTAAGTGGTTTGATATGGATTGTTGTCTCCGAGCCATCACTGGGAAACTAGTTTTTCCAGAAAATCTGCATCAAGTCCAAATCCTGGTGGGACGGTTCCCCGGCTGGGACACTGCTCTTCCCGTTCCAAGACCAGTCACTGCCTCCCGGGGACTTCTCCTACCGGCTGCGTCCCACGCTGCCCGTGAACCGGCTGGTCCCCCTCCCAGGGTTAGTTCAGGGGGGTGGACAGCTCACTGTGCTTGTGCCGTACCTGCCTGGTACACTGGCTCCAGGCTCTGGAAACAATCGCTGCTTCCCCGTATTAGTTCGTTCTCCGTCTCTAAATCTGTGATTGTTGTTCAGGGTTCATAGATTGTTATGTATGTGATCAATTCACTTGTTTTTCCGTGTCTTTGTCGTAAGAGGGATCTGAGGTAGCGTCTGCCTAGTCCGCCATCTTGGCTCCGCCTCCTTGTATGTCGGCTATATACTTTTAAAAGACAAAAAATACTTACTATAAGTAGATTTAACCCTAAAGTTCCTACTACACTCAGACAACTCTCAAGGATTCTGGGATGTGGTGCAGTTTATTTATTTGTCTGTTAAAATGAAGAATTTGCCTTCATAGCGCTATAAAAACCAAAAATCAAAGTCATTGCTGTCGAATCAATTCCCACTCATAGTGACCCTATAGGGCAGAGTAGAACTGCCTTATAGGGTTTCCAAAAAGCACCTGGTGGATTCAACCTGCCAACATTTTAGTTAGCAGCTGAACTCTTAACCACTGTGCCACCAGATCTGCTGATAACTGTATCAAAACAAACAAACAAACAAACCCTTTGCCACAGAGACAATTCTGACTCATGGCAACCCTATAGGACCGAGTAGAACTACCCTATAGTCTTTGAAATAAGTATTCCTGGAATCATTATGTTCTAAAGGAGTAAATTCAGTCTTCAAGTATTTACCCTTCATTTTACGGAGAAAATAATATCCTGTGATATCGTTTATAAATTTAGTGATTCAAAAGTTCTCAGGATGTGTTCCCTAAAAATGTCATGTATATTCTCTATAGGGGAATTCTAACATAGCTAAGGGCTGCTTATCCATATGATTTAATAAATGTCTCTGTTTTCATCTTAAGCTCTTCTGTTGGTATTTATGGGATCTACAGATCCTCTTCAGCAAACCCCATTTGGGATACACCTACTTGTATCAGAACTAATTGCTCTCAGTGCCTGCTTAGGCAGGAGTTCAGTTCCTTGTAAATGTACCCTGTGTCACTGTTTTCCAAGAAGCATTGAACCCTCCAGTATTTTATACAGAATGCCAGAGGCAGGGCTATATTATTTATTGAAGTAATGATTCTCTCTGTGTTGTATTCCTTGTTGCCTGTACCCCATTAAAAAAGATTAGCTTCCTGTTATAAGTTTAAGTTTAGTATAGGTTTCCCTCATTATTCAGACATATGCACAGCCACTTCCTGAAGAACCATTAATCATCTCCATGACTGCAAAACAGCTCAAGGTATTCTCTTAAAATGCTATATTCACTAACATATGGAACCAAGAACAAAGGCTACCAGCCTAAATTTAATGTTTATGACTTAAAAAATAGACAGAATGACCAGCTGGTGGAAGATGGAAAATAGTAGGTACCACAGAGGAGATTATCAGTAGAAAGTGCTCTTGATGTAACAAGTACTTGGCTCTTCTATAGACACTGTCCTGGGGGTAGAAGAAGAGAGAAATTTTACTTAATGCATGGTAGAAATTGAGGTATAAATGAGTGCTCTTACATATCCCAGTGGACTAATTTAAAGTAAACATCTCTTGATTAAAAGTAATCCATTCCACACATGAGGGCCAGTTGCCCTGGAAGAGAGATGCATGAGTCAGAAAAGCCAGAAATCTCAAGAGTCTGACCAACAAATATACAATGATATAGTCTTGGGAGATAGCAGTAGCCAGACATTACATATTTGTACATTACTGGTGTATCTTTCACATTTTGTCCAAAAAATAGAGGGCCCTAGGGGGATAAAAGTGGAGCCCTGGTGGTGCTGTGGTTAAGCACTTGGCTGCTAACTGAATGGTCCATGGTTAGAACCCACAAGTCACTTTGGAGGAGAAAGATGAGGCAGTCTGCTTCTGTAAAGATTTACAGCCTGGAAACCCTATGGGGCAGTTTTACTGTGTTCTATAGGGTCGCTATGAGTCAGAATTGACTCAATGGCAATGAATTAAGGTACGGGAAAAATACTCTCACCATCAGAAAATAAATCTCTGAAAGAGGGAAAACACACAAAATCAAGGAACTCAATGGAGATTTTCCCCAACAGCTCCGCATTCCTGGACCATGGGGTGCAGAAGTGTATTCCCGCCCCCCACCATACAGGAGACTTTTCAATAAGAAGATCATGGTTCTTCTATCAAATTCTTCCACCCTTTAATCAAAGATAAGAATATTTTCTCCTCTTCTTACTCAAATGCCAGAAAGATTCTTTAAAGCGTAGAATTGTTGAACTGGGAGGGGGGAGGGTAAAGGCCCACTACAGCATCCCTTATAACAAAAAGAATACCAAGGACATAAAAAGTCATTTGAAGACAATATTGGTGCTTAGGATAGTGCTGAAACCAGACTGCAGATTCTGTGATCCCAAAGAGGTATTCAACCCTCTTTCCTGGGTCCCATCTTAGCAAGTCATTAGAAACAAAATTGGTGCAAACTACTCACCACCTACGTCTCATTGGCAGGTGTCTAAACTTTTTCAACAACCACCACCAGTTTCTACCATGCTAATCTTCAACCATTCCAGCCTCATGACATTCACTCTCATTGGCATACCTGGCTTAGAGTCACAACACCTGTGGCTCTCTCTTCCTTTCTCCTTCATATTTTTGGCTATCCTCATTGGCAATGGTGCTATTCTCTTCCTGGTGGCCACAGAGCCCACACTTCACACACCAATGTATCTGCTCCTGGCCCTGCTGATGGTGGCTGACCTTGTATCTACTCTGGCTCTGGTGCCCAAACTCCTCTTCCTCTTCTGGTCCAATGATCAGGACATTACTGCTAATGTGTGTTTCACCCAGATGTTTTTTATCCACGGTACGTCTGTGGTGCGATCAGCCTTACTTGTGGCAATGGCTTTTGACCGATATGTGGCTGTGTGTAAGCCATTGTGCTACAACACAATCCTGAACCATTCCCTAGTTGGACGCCTGGGACTGATGGCTCTGGCCAAGGGTGTGATTCTTATCCTGCCCATGCCTCTTCTACTTCAAAGGTTGACCTTCTGCCACATGGTCATTCCTCACACCTACTGTGACCACATGGCTGTGGTAAAAATGGCATGTGGCCACACCAGATCCAATCATATCTATGGGCTCATTGTGATCCTTCTCGTCATAGGTCTTGACCTACTGCTCATTGGATTCTCTTATGCCCTAATCCTGCAGGCTGTGGTGCACCTCAACTCTAGAGGTGCCATCTGGAAAACCCTCAACACCTGCTCAGCTCACCTATTTGTCATCCTTTTTTCATATGTGCCTGCACTCCTTTCTTCTCTCACTCACCGAATTGGCCTCAGTATCCCACCTCAAGCCCATATTCTTCTAGCCAATCTCTACCTTCTTTTACCCTCTGTGCTCAACCCTATCATCTACGGTATAAAGACGAAGGAAATAAGGGAAAAGGTGGCCAAATACCTGGGCACAGAAACTGCATAGATGGTGGGTCCCAGCAATAAACCTGTGCAGGAATGAACAATGAGTACCACTGACTCAAAGCCATTGTCCAACCATCAAAGGCCCAGTTGTGTCTCCAGACAAGCTGTGGAAAAAACAGACGATGAATCAGTGATCTTTATTTTTTTAGCTTACATGAAGGACCAATATGTTTGTACTTTCATCAAGCTAGAATTCAAAAATGGAGAGCCTAGGCATCTCTTTCTGTCTAACAAAAGCACGCTGATGGCACGAGGCTCCTGATGACTCTCATGCCTGTGATCATCACCAGCTAGACACAAAATTGCTCTGTAAATGATGCAAGATCATCTCTCTTTGTTTTGGTGGAGAATTTACATTGGCTGCAGTTCTCTCTGTATTTCCTTATTCTCCAATTCCCTGTGTCTGTCCCATATAGTATCTACTTGCTGAAAGGGGATTGGGACAAAGGTTACTCTGAATACCACCTTAATATAAATAACTCTACGGTCTTTTCATCATGATTTTCAATGCAATGATATTGTGGTATGTTTACTATAATGGGATGACTGTGATGATGATGTGGCTATTTAAGACAGAAACTCAGGAACCTAAGTTGTTGCTGTTGTTGTTGTTAAGTGCTGTGGAGTCCATTTCAACTCATAGCAACCTTATTTACAACAGAAGGAAACACTGCCCTGTCCTGCACCATGCTTGGTATTGTTATGCTTAAGTCTATTGCTGCAACTACAGCTTCAATCCATCTTGTTAGGGTCTTCCTCTTTCTCACTGACCCTCTGCTTTACCAGGCATGATGTCCTTGTCCAGGGACTGATCCCTTCTGATAACATGTCCAAAGTATGTGGGACGTAGTCTCACCATCCTTGCTTCTAAGGAGCATTCTGGTCGCACTTCTCCCAAGACAGATTTGTTCATTTTTTAGGCAGTCCATAGTATATACAATATTCTTCTGCAATGCCACAATTCAAAGGAATCAATCGTTCTTCAGTCTTCCTTATTCATTGTCCAGCTTTTGTACGCATATGAGGCAATTGAAAACACCATGGCTTGAGTGAGGCACAACTTAGTCCTCCAGGTGACGTCTTTCCCATTTAACACTTTAAAGAGGTCTTTTGCAGTAAATTTGCCCAATGCAATGTGTCCTTTGATTTCTTGACTGCTGCATCCATGAGTGTTGATTGTGGATCCAAGTGAAATGGAATCCTTGACGATTTCAAACTTTACTCCATTTATCCTGCTGTTGCTTACTGGTCCAGTTGTAAAGATTTTTGTTTTCTTTATATTGAGGTGTAATCCATACTGAAGGCTGTAGTCTTTGTTCTTCATCAGTAAGTGCTTCAAGTCCTCTTCACTTTAAGCAAGCAAGGTAGTGTCATCTGCATAAAGCAAGGCGTTGATGAGTCTTCCTCCAAACCCAATGTCGTATTCTTCTTCATATAGTCTAGTTTCTTGGATTATTTGTTCAGCATACAGATTGAGTAGATATGGGAAAAGAAAACAGCCCTAACACACAATTTTCCTGACTTGAAACAATGCAGCCTCTCCAAACAGAACACTGTTTGAAGGACTGCCTCTTGGTCTTATGTACAGGCTCCTCATGAGCACAATTAAGTGTTCTGGAATTCCCATTCTTCACAAAGTTATACATAATTTGTTATGATCCACACAGTCGAATGCATTTGCATAGTCAGTAAAACACAAGCAAACATTTTTCTGGTATTCTCTGCTTTCAGCCTAGGCCCAAATGACATCAACAATGATATCCCCAATTCCATGTCCTCCTCTGAATCCAGCTTGAATTTCTGGCAGTTCCCTGTCAATATACCGGTGCAGCCGCTTTTGAATGATCTTCAGCAAAATTTTACTTGCATGTTATAGTAATGATATTGTTCAATAGTGCCCACATTCAGTTGGATCACCTTTCTCAGGAATGGGTACAAATACGGATCTCTTCCAGTCGGTTGACCAGGTAGCTGTCATCCAAATTTCTTGGCATAGAAGAGAGAACACTTCCAGTGCTGCATCCGTTTCTTGAAACATCTCAGGTGATATCACATAAATTCCTGGAGCCTTGTTTTTTCCAATGCCTTCCATGTAGCTTGCATCTCTTCCTTCAGTACCATTGGTTCCTGCTTACAGGGTTTCTCCTGAAATGGTTAAACATCGACCAATTCTTTCTGGTAGAGTGACTCTGTGTATTCCTTCCATCTTCTTTTGATTCTCCCTGTGTTATTTAATATTTTCCCCATGTAATCCTTTGCTATTGCAACTCTAGGCTTGAACTTTTTTCTTCAGTTCTTTCAGTTTGAGAAATGCCATGTGTGGTGTTCTCTTTTGGTTTACTATCTCCAGGTCTTTGCACATATCATTTTAATACTTCGTCTTCTCGAGCTTCCCTTTGAAATCTGTTCGGTTCCTTGACTTCATTATTTCTTCCTCTTAATTTAACTACTCATTGTTCAAAAGCAAGTTTGAAAGTCTCTTCTGATCTCCATTTTGTTTTTTTCTTTCTTTCCTGTCTTTTTAATGAGCTCTTGCTTTCTTCATGTCATTGATGTCATTCCACAACTCGTCTGGTCTTTTATCCTTAGTGTTCAACAAGTCAAATTGCTTCCTGAGACGGCCTTCTTGAGACATTGAATTTATCAGGTGGGATATACTAAACATCATACTTTGGCTCTAGTGGACTTGTTCTAATTCTCTTCAGTTTCAATTTGAAGTTGCATATGAGCAATTGATGGTCTCTTCTGCAGTCAGCCTCTGGCCTTGTTCTGACTGATGACATTGAGCTTTCCCATCTCACCTGGCAAGGTCCAATTGTATAGTTGCTGTTTATGTTGGTGAAAAAAAAAAATTTCTATGAAGAACTCATTGGTCTTACAAAATTCTATCATGTGATCACCAGCATCATTTCTATCACCAAGGCCATATTTTTCTAGGAACCTACATATGAAAAACATTCAGGAATCAGGGACTGTTGAGAAAAATATTATGAAAGATTTTGTTGCAAGGGTAAGCATGTATCCAGATATTTCAAAATACTTCTGTGACCAGGAATTCCATCTTTTTAAAAAAGCATATGTGAGCAGGAAGACTCCTATTTTTGAAATGATATCCCATGCACAAATACTAACCTGTATTGTTGTGATGAAACAATTGCTTTGTCAAATTGTTTAAAACATTAAAGTAAATGAAATTTCTATCTTATCATTTAAGTGCATAGTTATCGATCACTTGTACCGTGTAATGAGAAAATCAAGACTCAATGGTATGACAGAAATTACTCTATTGCTAATAAAATTTAAACAAAATGAAACTACAAAGTGTAAGGACTATAAAGAAATAGGATAATTACAGTTTTAGCACAATTTAAAGTTAGACATATATGATTATTGACTTTAAATCAGGACAAAGGATCCTAAATTTCTAAGTTCCCTGTAAGTCTCGATCGTGGTGCTTGAGATTCTTAAGAGGAAAATGACACTGAGAAAAAGGGTAGTATATGGCTAAGATTAAGAGATTTACTTTCAGGAAAGCTGCTCTAGAGAAAAGACTGAGAGTGTTCCTATATGGCATTTTGTCGAAACCTCAAAAAAAAGGCAGAGTATTCATTCACTAGAGTGTGAAGATGTGCCTCACAGATCTTCTCAATCAAACCAAGGCCTGCAGGAAGCTTAAGGGCACTGTCCATCAACTCCCTCATCAGTGAGCCAAGGTAAGAAAAGGAATTATCTCAAAAAAGATCTGTGGATGTGATTTTGTTTAACAGGGAGAATGTCCATGAAATCCATCCAAGGCCCACAAGGTTCTTGACAAAATTATAATTAACAAAAACAGTGATACCAGCTTGGACTAAAAGGGACAGAGAGAGCACACAATGAAAGAAAGTTATCGAACCTGCAAAATTGTACTGGCAAGAAGTGGGCTGATAAAACTCCTCAGCTACACACAAACGCTATGTTTCATAAAAAAAAAAAAAAAAACAAGGAAGGGTGTTCCTAAGAAGGCAAAGCCAAGAGCCCAAAAGGCATAACCAAATCCTGAGAGGGTAGAGCCAGTTATCATGAAGTATTAGTTCTAAGACTTAAAATTAATCAGGAATTCCAGCTAGCGTTTACCGCTAAGTTTGTGGTGATTGGTTATGCAGGGATAGAAAACTGAAACAAATGTTAAGACCATATCCTGAGAAAGTCAAAAAAATGTTGCTATACTCCAGCACCTTTGACCAAGTGCCCTCAAAATTCAGTCCCAGGAGTTGCCTCTGATGCCTGCCGGTACACTCCAGCTAGTTCCCAGGGATTAGTGAGCTGAAATGGACTAGCATTGGCCACTTTGAATCAGACAATCATATGGTCTATTATGCCAGGAATGACAACTTGAAGAGGAATAGTGTTGCATTTCATTGTCAAAAAGAACAATTCAAGACCTATCCTGAAGTACAACACTGTCTGTGATAGGATAATATCTAGAGTCCTACAAGGAAGACCAGTTAATATGACTATTATTCAAGTATACACACAACCCACTAAGTTAGAAGATGAAGAAACGGAAGATTTTTACCAACTTCGGCAGTCTGAAATTGATCCAACATGCAGTCAGGATGCATTGATAATTACTGGTGATTGAAATGCCAAAGTTGGGAACAAAGAAGGATCTGTAGTTAGAAAATATGGCCTTGGTGACAAAAACAATGCCGAAGATGGCATGATAGAATTTTGCAAGACCAACAACTTCTTCATTGTAAATACCTGTTTTCAACAAAATAAATGGTGACTGCACATGTGAACATCACCAGATGAGATGCACAGGAATCAAATCGACTACATCTGTGTGGAAAGAGATGATGGAAAAGAACAACATCATTAGTCAAAACAAGGCCAGGGGCCAACTGCAGACAAGACTATCAATTGTTCATGTGCAAGTTCAAGTTGAAGCTGAAGAAAATTAGAACAAGTCCACTACAGCCAAAGTATTACCTTGAGCATACCCCATGTGAATTTAGAGGCCATCTCAAGAACAGATTTGACTCATTGACCATTAATGACCAAAGAACAGATGAGTTCTGGAATGACATCAAAGACATCATACATGAAGAAAGCAAGAGGTCATTAAAAAGGCAGGAAAGAAAGAAAAGACCAAAATGGATGTCAGAAGAGACTCTGAAACTTACTCTTGAACGATGAGTAGCTAAAGCAAAAGAAAAAATGATAAAGTCAAAGAGCTGAACAGAAGATTTCAAAGGGCAGCTCAAGAAGACAAATGAAGTATTATAATGACATGTGCAAAGACCTGGACCTAGAAAACCAAAAGGGAAGAATACACTTGGCATTTTTCAAACTGAAAGAACTGAAGAAAAAAATTCAAGCCTAGAGTTGCAATAGTGAAGGATTCTATGGGGAAATATTAAATGACAGTGGGAGCATCAAAAGAAGATAGAAGGAATGCACAGAGTCATTATACCAAAAAGAATTGGTCGACATTCAACCATTTCAGGAGGTAACATATGATCAGTAACCAGTGGTACTGAAGGAAGGGGTCGAAGCTACACTGAAGGCATTGGAGAAAAAAAAAAAAAAAGGTTCCAGGATTTGATGGAATATCAATCGAAATTCTTAAACAAACAATGTAGCCCTGGAAGTATTCACTAGTCTATGCCAAGAAATTTGGAAGTCACCTACTGGCCAATCGACTGGAAGAGATCCTCATTTATGTTTATTCCAAAGAAAAGTATCCAACCAAATGTGGAAATTATCAAACAAAATTGTTAATATCAAAGGCAAGTAAATTTTTGTTGAAGGTCATTCCAAAGTGGTTGCAGTAGTACATGGACAGGGAGCTGCCAGAAATTCGAGTGGTATTCAGAAGAACACATGGAACCAAGGATATCATTGCTGATGTCAGATGGATCTTGGCTGAAAGCAGAGAGTACCAGAAAGATGTGTGCCTGTATTTATTGAGTATCCAAATGCATTCGACTGTGTGGATCATAACAAATTATGGATGACATTGTGGAGAATGGGAATTCCAGAACACTTAATTGTGCTCATGCGGGACCTTTACATAGATCAAGAGGCAGTTGTTCAGACAGAACAAGGGGATACTGATTGTTTTAAAGTCAGGAAAGGTGTGCTTCAGGTATGTATTCTTTCACCACACCTATTCAATCTGTATGCTGAGCAAATAATCTGAGAAGCTGGACTATATGAAAAAGAACACCCATCAGGATTGGAGGAAGTCTCATCAACACCCTGCTTTATGCAGATGACACAACCTTGATTGTTGAAAGTGAAGAGGACTTGAAGCACTTACTGATGGAGATCAAAGACCACAAATTTCAGTATGGATTACACCTCAACATAAAGAAAACAAAAACCCTGACAACTGGATCAATGAGCAACATCATAAAAAACAGAGAAAATGTTGAGGTTGTCAAGGATTTCATTTTACTTGCATCTGCCATCAACTTCCTTGGAAGCAGCAGTCAGAAAATCAAAGGACATATTGCATTGGGCAAATCTGCTGCAAAAGACCTCTTTCAAGTGTTAAAAAGCAAAGATGTCACCTTGAAGATTAAGATGCACCTGACCCAAGCCATGGTGTTTTCAATCGCCTCATATACATGCAAAATCTGGAGGATGAATAAGGAAGACTGAAGAAGAATTGATGCCCTTGAGTTGTGGTTTTGGAGAAGAATATTGAATATACCATTGACTGCCAAAAGAAAGAACAAATCTGTCTTGGAAGAAGTGTGACGAGAATGCTCCTTAGAAGCAAGGATGGCGAGGCTACACCTCATATATTTTGGACCTGTTATCAGGAAGAATGTGTCCCTGATGAAGGACATCATGCTTGGTAAAGTAGAGGGTCAGTGAAAAAGAAGAAGACCCTCAATGAGATGGATTGACACAGTGGCTACAAAAATTGGCTTAAGCATAACAACGATTGTGAGGATGACACAGAACTGGGCAGTATTCCCTTCTGTTGTATGTACAGTCACGAAGAATCAGAACTGACTTGACAGCACCTAACAACAACTACAGTTCTTGGAATTCTTTAAATGCATAGGCTCTTCCTTTCCCTATGAGGTCTAGAATGCACTTAACTGTGTTATGCAGTGATTTAGCCCTAGTTTGGTCCCTGGTTGGTGCAGTTTGTGTTCAATTACTAACTGAAAGTTTGGCAGTTCAAACTCACCCAGCACAGGGTGGAAGAAAGGCCCCGTGATCTGCTTCTGTAAATATTACAGCCAAGAAACCTTATAGAGTGCAACTCTACTTTGTAATACTCACCCTGACTCAGTATCAGCTCGATGGCAACAGGGTTTATTAGCCTAGCAGCCAGGAGAGGAGGAAGGGGTATGTCCTGAGGGAGGTGCCTATCTTCTTTTGGGGCAGAAGCTCCTGTAGCATTGTGTAGCACAACAGTAATGCTCCAAAGGGTATTGTGGAGTCAACATTCTCTGGGGCATCCATCCAGATCTTACTGTCTCTGTTCCAGGTTTTAGAATTTCAGATTCTCCCTTCTAAGACCCTGACCTACACATACACAACTAAAAAAAAAAAAAAAAAAAATTTAACTACCTTAGCTAAATATTAGAACATCACAGGAGCCCTTCAACTCTCACTGCCAGGTCTTCAGCCTATCATTTGATTGTGCCTGACCTGCCACTACAGGTCATGAGGGCTTCTTTACATTCTACCACCACAGAGGCTCTCTGCTTCTCACACTTAGCTGTTAAATACTTGGTAATGGCTCCCAGTCTCTCATTATCATACAACAGAGCATTAAAGCAAATTACCAGTAACCAGTAAACTCCACTGTCTTGCTTCGCTCATGTTTTTTAAATGTCTGTATCATTGCCCTTGAAACTATTGCCCTGAAATAATCTTTAAACCTTAAACAAAAAATATCCCCTGAAGTCTTCTTAAAACCAAACAATAGTTGAGCTTAACTAATAAAGAATGTCTGCCTTGAACATTGTGCTCTTTTAAGATCTATCTATATGGGATCAAATTGACCACAGCAACTTGAAAGATTAGATAGGAATCTTAGAGGGCAGTGAGTTTATGTTAATGGGAGAGGAACAACACAGAAAAGCAGGGTGAGAATAGCTGTATAACTTAAAGGATGTAATCAATGCTACTGAATTATACATGCAGAAATTGTCAAATTTGTGTATGTTCTGCTGTGTATATCCTTAACAATAAGAAAAATAAAATAAATTATAAAAATAAATAAATTGAAAAACAATATGCATACTATGATTCCGCTTTTTAGTAATAATACTTAGAGAATTTTTTTGCATTAAAAAAAGATCTAAAGAGATGCTTGCCAATTATTTGGGAGGATATTTGCTTTCTATACATTTATTGTTTACATTTCATGTAATGTTTTTTGGTGATCCAATAAGAAAGCAAAAAATACTTGCACCCTTTCCCCTAATAATTCTATTTCTACATATTTATCCTTCAATAACACTTGCTATGTGCAAAAAAAAAAGCCAATGTAGAAAAGTGCTTATGTTCCATTTTTTTAAATAACAAAAATCTTAGAAACAGACTTGTGTTCATCAATACCTGACAACTTAAATCACCCCTGGGCCTTATAAACAAATGTAGACAAACATAAAAAGGAATATAATACAGCCATGGAGAAGACTAACATTTGTGCTGATATGGGCCAATCACTAAGACATATTGTGAAATTATCAAGTGAACACACACAAAAAATTTAAATAATTCATGGCCATTTGTGTAAATTACAAACTATAGAACAATTTTGCCCACAAAAGTTATTATTCTTTTAATTTTCACTATATTTATTTCATGAAAGACAGGTAAAGACATCTATATTATGTTAAGGATGAATTTTTTCTTAAGTTCAAATTTGGTAATTTGTTAAAAATAAGAATATTTTACCACAGGTTTTTATAGTGGTCTCTAAGCCATGACATCCACCCAGATGCAGACATCATAGGCCCAGTTTTCTTGATTTCAGGTTATCTGAACAAGCAGGTCTGGCCATAGTAGGCTGGGCAGGAGGGTCATGATGTTTTGTGCTATTAAAGTAAAAATAACCTTTTAAAAGCATCTAAAAGCAAAGTTAATTGGAAATAAGATGAGGTGCCAGGGGAAGGGACTTGATGCAAATTGAAAACTTTTTCATTTATCCACTTGTCAAACTTGCTTATATATACATATATATATTTTTTTTTTCTGAATAAATTCTAGGTTTATGTCAGTAATCTCAGGTGGAACTTTCCTGAAAGCAGACCCCTTCTGAGATAGCTTTTCTGCATTATGACTGATATCCACAGCCCAAAGTTGATAAGAAAACCCCCTAAACTGAAGAAAAGTCTTCTCTGATAGAGTTTCCTTCCTCACAGTCAGTTGTGTTTTACACGTTCTGCTTGACTCTGCCTTCCCTTTTTCTGGTATCAACTATTCAGATTAATATTGAAATACTCAATTTCTGTCCTGTGTTCCACTCATATCTTACGAAGAATCAAATTTATAGTTTCTTCCATAGAGCTATAAAATATATTTAAACTCAGAAAAAGTCCTAAAAATTCCCAGAATGATGACAGAGCATCGTTTTTTGTATTCAACTTTATGAGCTTAAAATAATAATAATCATAAAACATAAAGCTATGCCTGTCAAAAGTAAAATACTGACCACCCAAACAACGATTCCTCTCTGAGTTGCACATATTCCACATATATGTTTGAGATTTGTTTTGCCGCAGAATTGAGTATTGAAATGTTTTGGTATAGTCGCTGGCATGTAAGACTCAGATTTCTAGATCCAAGATAACTAAGAAGAGAACCTTTTAAAAATAATTTAGACAAAATGCAAAAAGATATTTGGCCAGATAAATATTTTTTTTGTTGTCGTTTTGTAATTTTAGCTAAAGCAAACTAGAGAATTTGTAAATGTATAGCAAAGCCTCAGGTACACTGGTCTATTGAAACTGCCACAGTGACTAAAGGTAGGAGATGAGGACTTCAAAGCAGTAATATTTTAAGCTGAGACAGAAAAACTCTACCTAAAAATTATCTTTAAACTGATGAGAAGCATGGCTGATGGTTGTAAAAAACATATTCGATCTTCTAATACAAATTTTTATATCACACAAGCAGAAATGTAAAATATATTGTAAAAGTATAAACTAAACAAAGTAAACTCGGATAGCTTTATTTGACACAACCGCATATGAAGAAGAAAATCCCCTGAGGCCCTGAGGAATGAAAGAGCCCCCCTGGACATACACGGTAGACTGCTGGCAGAGGGGTGAGGAATGGTGCTTTTATTTCTATCAGAATGGAACACAAGTTCAAAATGGGGCACATGTTCCAAAGGAAAAAAAAAAACAAGATATACTTTAAGAAGTACATGCATTACTTAAAAAAAAAAAAAAGACTAGCAAAAAGATAACATTTTATTTAGGTCTATATTAAAAAAAAATAACGTTCTGAAAGAAGTGAGGAAAAGTATGCACATCTCTAAAAGCTCTTTCCTTTCTAGAGGCTCTTTTAATAATTTCGAAGAACACCTCCGTATATGTATGACGGGTTAGCTGTAGTTAGTGTTTGTGGAAATTTAGTTTCCTTAGAAAACTAGTGCCTGAGTGGTACAAATAGTTAACACATTCATCTGTTGACTGAAAGGTTGTAGGTTCAAGTCTACCTAGAGCTGCCTCAGAAAAAGACCTGGCCATCTGCTTCTAAAATATCAGCCATTGAAAACCCTATAGAGCACAGTTCTATTCTGGAGTCACACGTGTGGTTGCCATAAGTTGGAATCCACTCAAGGACAACTGGTTTTAATAAAGTTAGATGATTTTGATACTATAAGTTGGAATATTTAAAAAAGAAAAACTCTGTAGAGTGGGCTCAAGGTGTGAGCTCCATATTAATCTCTGAGACAGTCCACAAGCCTTCAACCCCATCAATCTTGGCATTAGGCACTACTTTTGCACCACGTCATAATCCCCTTGACCTCACCTCTTCTGTACACACTGATGCTTTGACCAGTCCCTTGCAGGTGCAGCCAAGCCGTGCCTCACTTCAGATTGAGGTAGCTTCATGCCTAACCCCATAACATAAGACTCCCCCAGCAACAGCTCTGCATTCATGCATACACCACCAGGAAATGCAGGGGAGTTAGCACCTGTGGGGCAGCCCGGAAGCCATTGGTGGAAATCTGTTCATCCCCTTTAGAAGACAGTTCTGAGACGCATTTTATAAGGCTCTTCAGATGGTCCCAGTAGAGTTGGGTACCAGTCTCTGGTAGCAGTGTGCAACAGGCTAAGAATTCCTTGTATTGGATTTTCCTCATTCTCTGTTTTACTCCACCTGTCCTGCACTCATGCTCCCTGGGATCACATTTCCAAATAAACTTCTAAAAGGCAAGCTTTTGTCTTAGGCCCTGCTTTTGGGGGAACCCTAGGCTTAGCCTCTGTCATGCTAAAAATCTTTGGCTCCTATTCCTCAGTCTCTAGTCTGAGGTGCTGCTTTACTGATACTCTATTTATTAGATCTCATTTATTTATATGACGTTATTATGCAATAAAATATAATGACTTATATAATTACTTATATTTTATTTATTTGATGGCTTGGAAACATTTAAGACCCAAGTTCTCTGAATAGAATAAAGATAGTAATAGAGAAGCTGACCCTGGATTATTTCGACTTCCAAATACCTAACAGAAAGTGAATCAAGTTTGACCAAGAGATCAAACATATAAAAATTATTCAGCCTTTGCATGGCTGGCCACAATTCCATAGTCATGAAAAGAAAAAAAGATAATAATGGGGTTTTCTGTTATATTTCCAACAAGCCAACAGGAGAAGACTCATACCCATTCTACAGTAAAACATAATCAGCCATAGATTAATAAAACTTTTGAGGAAAAAACATACCCAAACAAGAAAAGACAGACACAGAAAGGCTTTCCTTCTTGTGTTTTCTCTGATTTTCTCCAGTTCCCTCAGTTTTTCCAGAATAAACTGCTCCTGCAAACTGTTCAAGCACAATTATCTCTATATATTATGTAAATCTTTTACCCCTAATTTTATTAAAAATAGATTTTAATTTTTACAAAAATCTCACCAATAAACAGAGGGAAAATAAAAAAATATATAGGAGGCAGGTAGATAATATTTTACAGCATGTGAGCTTCATGATTCTGTGGTTCAGTCGCATTTGAATTAGATGAAAAAAATTACTCTCAGATCTCAACAAAAATTTAGCTTTGTGCTACCACAGCTCTTCAGATTGAATGCCTTAAATCCTTTCTGAATCTGCTACTTATTTGTCAAAGTAGTAATCTCAACAACATTTTGCTATATATGTTATGATGGGTAAAGTATCTCTTCTTGGTATTAATTTCAGGTAGGCAGTACTCTGTTCTCTACCATTATTGCTCCCACATCTTCCTTGTTCTGTGCTCCTCTATTGACAGAAAAAGCACCTCCTATTCCATCCTCAAAGACTGTGTATTTCTACTGTATGTTGAGCCCTTTATTTCAAGCTCTGAAATATCTTAACTTTTTTCAGCCCAAATTATTGATATTTTGAGTTTATTTGATGCCTCTGTTTATATATTTATACAGTTATAGCTGGTACCACACTCTAGAAAAGATTCTCCTCTTTCCCTGTAGTTTAAATAGTCTAAGATTCTCCTTTAAATAGTGCATATGGCCTTGAAGTAGGCATATTTTTCACTGAATTATGCCTTCACATTTTATCTTTACAATAGCATGAAAAACCCTAGAATTTTTCTAGTTTCAAACTTCCTGCATCTTAAAATATTTGCCTCTATATCCCAAATCAACTTTTAGAAAATATAAGCCATATCCCCTGAAGTTAATGCACTCCCATGTCTGGGCACAGGACCTGAGTCGCACACTTTGCCCTAAGTATGTGTCCAGGGCTCCTTTTTAAGTCTCTAGGGAAAAGACCTTGAAGAGGTCTGTAACCAGAGATCTCCAGTATAAAATGGACTTTTATAATTATGACCGCAGACAGAATATTTTCAGAATTGTTTCTTTGCAACAGAATCTTTTCAGACACTGAAATTAGTTGAGACCAGCAGGAGAGTTGACTCCATAAGTTTTTATAAGTATGAAATTAGTCTAAAGGTGTATCTATCTTCTAAGTTCAGGAGCTTCCTATCTCTCTTTTCCTTTGATGTTTCTCTGAAAATTGTAGGTAATGTTTCCTTTCCAAATTCCCTCAAACCTACAAGGAAACAACAAATCTTGTTGCCCCAGTGTAAGGCTTCTACAGAGGTAGTGATAAAATAGTGACTCTAAATTTAATTTTAAATTTTCTCTGTCCTCCCTCACTGCTCCCCCTCACCAAATAATCCCTACCTCACATCCTCCCCTTAAACACAAAAACAAATGCACGTGTATCTCTTGGCCAAGCCTTGGCAAAGTAAGTAGTATTGTATACTCACTAACTTGTGGACAAGTTTCATTTGTTCTTGTGGGCTCTCCATATGGAAACACCCCACCCCACCTTACATGTGTTCAGGGTGTATTGTACAAAGTGCTTTTATAAACATTATCACATATAATTTGCCCAACCACTCTATCAAGTATGGAGAGCAGATATCATTATTGCCATTTTGTAGAGTATAATTGCCCTGATTTTAAACTAGTGAGACAGAGAAGGTCTCCAGTATTAGCCTTCTGCCCAAAGATAAACCTCTTTGGCAGATAATCGGGCAATATGACACATTTCTAACATTAGTCAATTTCTTCAACAACTGTATCCATTTAACATTTCTTCCTCATACCCACTACTAGATTATAAGACAGGTTCTGACGAGGGCCAGTGGTAATGAGGTCCTTACTTCAACACCCATATTTGGTTACTTCTTCCTGAAACTCCTCGGTTTTCACTGTGTAAATAGTAGGATTGAGCATCGGTGCCACAAGGAAGTAGAGGTTGCCAAGGATGACGTGGATGCAGAGTGGAATGCCTCAGCCGAAGCAGTGGGTAAGAAAAAAGTGTGAGTGTGTAAGAGATAAGCATCACACATATGTGTGTGGTGCAAGTGTTGACTACTTTTTGGTGGGCTTCCTTAGAAGACAGCCGCATTGTAGCCCAGATGATTAACATGTAAGATGAGCTAATAGCTGAGATGTCCAGCCCATACATTTGGTTAACTGTGGTATCCACACATACCATCTTCACCACAGCCATGTGCTCACAGTAGGTGGTGGGGATGACATGATTGGCATGAAATGGCATCTGCTGCAGGAAGATGGGCATGGGGAGAATGAAGAGGATGGCTCTCATCAAACTCATCAAGCCAATAAGCCCAATGCGGCTATTGGAAAGGATGGTGGCATAGCGCAGGGGCTCACAGATTGCCACATAGTGGTCAAAGGCCATGGTCATCAGGACAACAGACTGCATGGCAGAGATGAAGTGGATGAAGAATAGTTGGACCAGGCAGTCCTCATAGCTGATCTCACTCTGACCAAACCAGAAGATGGACAGAACCTTGGGAATGGTGGTTGTGGACATGCCCAGGTCTGTGAGAGCCAACAAGCAGAGGAGCAGGAACATGGGCTTATGCAGAGAACACTCTGTGGAGATGATAAAGAGGATGGTGCAGTTCCCAAGGATGGTGATGAAGTACAAGGAGGAGAAGGGAACTGATATCCATTTATGTTTGTCCTCCATCCCAGGAATGCCTTGGAGAATGACGAAAGGAGGGTGGCCCTGGCTGACATTGCAAGCAGTCATGGTAACACCTGGTTTTATTGAGAGGAACAATATAAAGAAACTACAGGAGCTTCAATTAAAAAAAAAAAAATCAAGATGAACCAATTGGAAAATAGTGTTCGGATAACAAAAACGATTCTGAAATCATGGTTAACACCTGGAAAAATAATACTCCTTGGCAACAGGAATTCAGATCTACTCCAGGCCACGTTTATTCACAAAAAAAATTATAAAATAAAATGTAGCTATGTGCTATTACCAGAGACATTTAACCTAATGACTAAGAAAGGTTGAGACTAAACAGATTGGGAAAAAATATATATAGTGTAAACTATCAAGCCAAAAAGAAGTTAAGATAGCAACATTAACATCAAGAGAGTGTATTTATAATGAATGTTTTATTAAGGACAAATTGTTTCATTACTCATTAATAAAAAAAAATTAATAAAATATGTCATTAAATATATAAGAATATATAAAATACTAATTTGTTTCCACTTAAATAGGAGTAAATATTTATAATAGAATCTTGCATTCAAAAGTTAAAGAATACATTTGTAGCAGTTACAGAACTTCAAAAAAATTAAAATTATATTAGTCTACAAAAACATCCAACACATTCCACATAATAAATATCATAGAGTTCACCTTATCTGACCATAATAAAAAGAGGACAAAAAAAGAAAGAGAAACAACGGATGCTGGGGATGGCTGCACGATATGATTGATGTGATCAGTTTTATTGAATTGTACATGCGAAAAGTGTTGAGTTGGCAAATGTTGTGTTCGTTACATTTTTACGACTATAAAAAAGTAAAGACAAAGAAAAAAAGGTGAAGACTGATAGAACTGAAATGTTTCCTTTGATACAAGAAAACTGATGGAACACAGATTGAAAAAGAAGAATATTTCTTCCTATGAAATCTGATATTAGCATAGCACCCAAAATCATCTCACCTTCTATCTTCCGACAATAAAAATATATGAATTCCACAACTCGTCTGTCAGTTTTTTGTACTGTGGTGGCTTGTGTGTTGCTGTGATGGTGGAAACCCTGCCACAGGTATTTTAATTACCAGAGGGTAGATGGATTTCAGCAGAGCTTCCAAACTAACACAGATTAGGATGAAGAAACTGGCAATTTGATTCCGAAAAAAATTGGTCAGTGAAAACCTTATGGACAACAGCAGAATATTGTCTGATTTAATGCCAGAAGATGAGCCCCTCAAATTGGAAGACAGTCAAAACACCACTGGGGAAACATTACAGCAGTACATTGACAGGGTGCTGCCAGAATTTCAAGCTGGATTCAGAATAAGATGTGGAACGAGGGATACCATTGCTGATGTTAGATGGATCTTAGCTGAAAGCAGAGAATACCAGAAAGATGTTTACCTGGGTTTTATTGACCATGCAAAGACATTCAACTATGTGGATCATAACAAATTATGGATAACATAATTATGGATAACAATGGGAATTCCAGAACACTTAATCATACTCATGCAGAACTTGTACATAGACCAAGAGGCAGTTGTTCAAACAGAATAATAGGTTATTGTGTGGTTGAAAATCAGAAAAAGCGTGCATCAGGGGGGTATTCTTTCACCATACTTATTCCATCTGTATGCTGAGCAAATAATCAGAGAAACCAGACTACATGAAGAAGAAAGCAGCATCAGGATTAGAGGAGGACTCATTAACAACCAACATATGCAGATGACACAACCTTACTTGCTGAAAGTGAAGAGGACTTGAAGTACTTACTGATGAAGATCAATGGCTACAGCCTTCAGTATTCATTACATCTCAACACAGAGAAAACGAAAATCCTCACAAGTGGACCAGTAAGCAACATCATGATAAACAGAAAATATTGAAGCTCTCAAGGATTTCATTTTACCTAGATCCACAGTCAATGCCTACGGGAACAGTAGTCGGGAAATCAAATGACACATTGAATTGAGCAGATCTGCTGCAAAAGATCTCTTTAAAGTGTTGAAAAGCAAAGAAGTCACCTTGAGGACTAAGATGCGCCTGACCCAAGCCATGGTGTTTTCGATTGCCTCATATGCATGTGAAAGCTGACCAATGAAGAAGGAAGATAGAAGAAGAATTGATGCCTTCGAATTATGGTGTTGGCAAAAAATATTGAACATACCATGGACTGCCAGAAGAACGAACAAATCTGTCTTGGAAGAAGTACAACCAGAATGTTCCTTAGAAGCAAGGATGCTGAGGCTTTGTCTCGCTTACTTTGGACATGTTATCAGGAAGGATCATTCTTTGAAAAAGGACATCATGCTTGGTAAAGTAGAGGGTCAGCAAAAAAAAAAAAAAAGACCCTCAATGAGATGGATTGATACAGTTGCTGCAACAATGGGATCAAGCATAATGATTGAGAGGATGGCACTGGACTGCTCATTGTTTTGTTCTGTTGTACATAGCGTCAGTATGAGTCAGAATTGACTGGAGAACATCTAACAATAACAAATATGTGAATGGACTTCTTTAAAGGCAATAGCCACTGGTGGGCCTGGGAATGATGCCTATGCTACCTAAGACATTATTTAAAAGAGAAACAAAGCACCTTGTCTTGCAAACAAAGTAAGTATATCAATGGGCAGAACGTAAAGGAAATGAAAAGGTAATGGGCTCTGCCTGCATGTTTTGATGCCTTTCTAATTAGGTATACTGGAAAGTCTGTCTGGGACTTGGTACTCTCCCAACCAATTGATATTTCCTTTAAGCATTTTCAACATAAGATATTATTGAATACTGCATCCAAATATTTGTGTTCTTCCCAAGTCCTATCCTGTTATCCTTAAAATAGTCCAGAGCTGCTGAACAATATTTTTTCCCACAGTAATTTTATTCCTTGTTACCTTCAACCCCTATATCTAAGATCCCTCCTTCAGAATATCATGGCCACCTCCCAGATGCAATGGGGCTCATGTGTGATGGCAACCTAAGTCTATGTATCACAGGTATTTCATGCCACCTTCTGTTTGAAAGTACTATCCAAATGAGAGCAAAATAGGAGAGAAAAGCAAGAGAATTCCTAGGAAAGGAATGCAGTGAACACCATTGGGCAGTTTCCTCTGGAGTGGGATGTCACTGAAGACTGACGTGGAGAGAGAGCTCTCCAGAGCAAGATTCTGTACTCTTTTGTGCCCCATGGTTTTATCTGAGGGACAGGAGTCCTGAGGAATGGGCTAGTTGTATTCTTAGAGTAGAAGTACCTGCTGTGATAACTTTTGGGGGGTAATTTCACTCTTCTATTAGCTAAACACAATGATTCCATCATCAGTGCTTGTTTTTTGGTTTTGCTTTTTATTTTGAGTTCTTTCTTTGTCCTCCAAACCCCAATGCTTTCTTTTCCCTTAACTATACATACTTTGGGAGGAGAAGCTGGTCCCAGGCATGGATAAGTCCCCAGAAACAGCTTCTTCAGTTTCTCCAAGGGACAACACCAAGAGTCAAGACTTAAGGGAGTGGAGACCTTGTTGATGAGAACTGCCCAACCTGGCTAAGAAAAAAGAAGGCAATAGGATGCTGGTCACTTGAAGTTCAGATTGTAGGGTACCAGGATGAAAACATAAAACCCACTGTCACCCAGAATGGCTTACCTGAATGTGAGGCAGTGAGAGAGTGGGAAGCGGCACTCAAACACCTTCTGCAAACATGTATGTGTGAGTGTGTGCCCATGTATATAGTTATATCTCAGCAAACATCCATATGGCTCCTGCAGAGGTCACTGACTGCCCTGAATCTCTCCACTCCTCAACTTTGGGCATACAGAATCCATAGTATGGCTCTTTAAGTAACCTAAGGAAAGACCCCTAAGGTGCCCAGAATTAGCTCTTTGAATTCCCACCCCAATCCTCGAAGCCTCACCCCTAAGGTGCCCAGAATTATCTCTTTGAATTCCCACCCCAACCCTCAAAGCCTCACTAGTATTATGTATAAAATTGACCCTGGAGGCTGCCCTGAGCTCCCAGGGGATGGAACTGGTTGACCTTAGGGATTCTAGGCATGTTTCAGTCTTTGCCGGTCCTGAAGGAGCCTGAGGAGAAGAGGAGCATAGCTAAAGCTGAGTCTGGGAATAGATTAAGACCCAGCAATATGGGCGTTCCACAAGCCCTCACTCCCAAGCATGTGGATATGTGGAAGCCAGGGAGTGACTTACTCTGTGTCAGGAGTAGCCACGCTTGTGAAAAAATCAGAAAGCAACTCCTGTTGATGTATACCATGGCAAAATCATGTTTGCAGCTTCAAATCTCTGGCTATTTCCAGCTTCTTTTTGTTTTCACTCTCTTTTATCAAGTCTCGTGGCTTTGCCCCAGGCATTTCCCAGGGCATTTCTACAATGTACCATTTCCCCCAACAACCCCACTTTGGCCTCAAGGTACTTCCAATTTCTGGATCCAAAAAATGTGGCCAGATTCCTCTTCTTATAAACTCATAGCAAATAATTTATTATAGTTAGTCAGAAAGTTAGTCAGCAAAATGCCCAAAACAAAATAGTCTCAAAATCATGTGAAGATGTGACAGAAGCAAGATTCACAGACCCAGATTCAAAATCCTGTCGGAGCAAATGTTCTGCCTACAGACAGACCCCTTGGGAGGCTTTGTTCAGAGTCAGGTGTCAATAAGAAGGAAGCACTGACAGAGAAAAGTGAGTGGCCAAGTAAATGGCCTGAGACAATAAACACAAAAATGCAAAGGTCAATAAATAGGCCAGCATGGGTGCATCCGGCTATAGACTTTCCTAGAGCTTTGCCCTGGAGAATGCCAGGGCTCTAATACATGCAGAAATCCTGGTCTCTGTCGTCTCTTTCCTCTCTGTCCCTAAGTGGTCCTGCTGGATGATAATGACAGGTAGAATCCTTTCCTTCTAACTGGTTGGTAACTACTTGCCACTGAGTAGAGTCCAGCTCAGGGTGACCCCATGTATGTCAGAGTAGAACTGAGCTGCGTAGGGTTTTCGATGGCTGATTTTCGAAAGCAGTTAACCAGACCTTTCTTGCAAGGCATCTCTGAGTGGACTGAATCCTTCAACCTTTCAGTTAGCACCCAAGCATGTCATCAACCATTTGTACAACCCAGGGACCCTTTCCTCCTAGCCCTCATTTTTATATCCATGGTCCTATCTGCTCTCTAAATACAGCTTCATAATCTTTTCCTACATAATGGCCCCCAAAGCTCTGTCAGTCACCCCCTACTATTATCCTTTTGTTAATAATAATGTTTTAGCTCTTCGTTCGTGACTCTTAAAGATTTTTATTTTTCTGTTATATCAATTTAAACTTTTTGTCATAGCTGAAAAATCATGGCAATTTTAACCATACGTAGCTTCTTCTGTATTTTAAAATATCTGCTTTTCACTTTTCATACCAAAATAAGTGGGGGGAAATGTAGACAATCCAACAAAACTCCCAAAATAAAAATATTTCTAGAAGTACTGTAAATGTTGGTTAGAGAAGCATTTTCTCAGTTTTGTTAGACCATTATTAATCATAAGGCAAATTATTTATATTAGACATTATTCTGGCTATTAATTGCTGTGTAAATAAACTGCTCCAAAATTTAGTAGCTTAAAACAGCCATCTTTATTTTGCTCACAAAACTGAACTTTAGGCAGGGCTCAGCAGGGACGGTTTGTTTCTGTAGCATTCGATGCTGGCTGGGGCTGCTTGAGGGTTGACTCCATTCAGCATCAGATAGAATGGCTTAAAGGCTGGGGCCAGAATCATCCGAAGACTGGTACACTTAAGAGTCTGGTGCTGGGCTGGGAGGATCCAAACAGCTGGGGCTTTAATAGCTAGGGATCCTCAGTCATCTCTCTCCACCTCTTCTTTATATCTACAACATGGCAGCTTCAGGGATCTTATACGTCAATTCAAAGCAGGAAGTCCTACGCTTACTGCTCATCTTTACCCTCTCCCTAGAATATCTCCGTATACTATCCAGTCAGCTTTATACCAAAAAAAAAAAAAAAAAACCCACTGCCATCGAGCCGATTCTGTAAACCCACAGGCCCCTAAGTGACACAAACGGCTTGCACTCGACTCCTAACCTAAGGGTTGGCAGTTCAAACTCACCCAGCAGAGCCGTGGAAGAATAGGCCTGGTGATCTGCTTCCATAAAGATTATGGCCAAGAAAACCCTATGGAACAGTTCTACTCTGTGGCACATGGGGTCACCAGGAGTTGGAATCAACTCAACAGTAACTAACAAGAAAAATATTTAATTTCAGAGAAAATATGCTCCTCTCCAAGAGCCAAAATTTGGCTCACTCCTATTGTAATAAATGATACAATCCCAATGAAGTTTGTGTCCCACTGAGGGGCTTTGGCCTGTCTGTCACATACTAATTTATCTTATGTATAGCGAATAATTCCTGGAGACTTTCAGATATTTAAAGCCTATAACATTTCAGTGGACCTCATTTACCTCAGAAGGACACCTAGAGACTTCCAAAAATGAGTAGGTATGGGTTATTCAGGAAGCTCCCAGGGGAGGTAAGTAACCCCCTCTTCCTATGCACTATCAAAGCCTTCTCTTCCAATAGGTAAAAACAACTAACCATTTTCCTCTTAGCTACTCACGTTTTTTGTCATATCGAAGACCTCATGCTGTGCCTGTGTAAACTGTGATTAGGCTCTGGATCTCTGTAATGTACACAGATGGATTTTGTTCAAGTTTTTTGTGGCCTGAGTTTGGTAATCTAGGGCCCCTGTTTCCACAGCCTATTATATGGACTAATAATCATTTAACTTCTGGCAATTGGCTGTGGCAATTGCCTGGAGTCTTAAATGCTATTGCACAGGCATTGGAACATCAGATAATTCAACAAAATGAACTACAGGCTGTGTTTTCCTGACAACCTTCTGATCAATAAAATTCTGACAATGGTGTGGATCTGGATTACCCAAATTAATGTTTTACAGGCTGATTTCATCTGCCTTTACCAAAATAGGAGAGTGAGAAATAAAAATTTAAAAAAGAAAATATCCCTGCCAGTTGTTAGGCCGTGCTGTTCCAAAGTAAACAGAAACAAAAGTTAAAGAATATAAACAATATTCAGACACTGCCTTTCTGTAACAATGTGTGGAACAAGAGAGAGGAGAGAACAATCCAGAATTAACTCTTCTGGCAAACACAAGTAACTACTTCTTTTTTTTTTTTTTTTTTTTTTTGCTGTTGTGAAGAATATACACAGCAAAACATACACCAATTCAACAGTTTTTACATGTACAATTCAGTGACATTGATCTCATTCTGAGTTGTATAACCATTCTCACCCTCCTTTTCTGAGTCGTTCCCCCCATTAACATAAACTCACTGCCCCCTGAGTTTCCTATCTAATCTCTTGAGTTGCTATTGTCAATTTGGTCCCATAGAGATAGTTCTTAAAAGAATATAATGCTCAAGGCAGACATTTTTTACTAGTTAAGCTAAAATAATGTTTGGTTTTAAGAAGAATTCATGGGCTATTTTTGGTTTAAGGTTTAAAGATTATCTCAGGACAATAATTTCAAGGGTTCATCCAGCTTCTATGGCTCCAGGAGGTCTTTAACACATGAGAATTTTATATTCTGTTCTACATATTCCCCTTTTTGATCAAAGATTCTTCTATATAGAATCTTTGATCAAAATTCAGTAATGGTAGCCAGGCACCATCCAGTTCCTGTGATCTCGTGGCAAAGGAAATAGTTGTTCATGGGGGCAATAAGCCACACATTCCATATCCTCCTCCTATTCCAGACTCTCCCTCTGTTGCTCCAGGTGAATAGAGACCAGTTGTTGTGCCTTGGATGGCCACTTGCAAGGTTTTAAGACCCCAGGCACTATGCAAAAAGCTGTGGGGTAGAACAGAAGCACTAAAGCACTGTTAGGCAAGTTAACTGAGATGTGCCATGAAACCATGACCCTCAACCTCCAAGCCAAGGAACCAAACCCAGTGAGGTTGTCCATAGCAGCCTTAGCAGCTACACTTTTTTTTTTTTTTTTGCCATTGTTGTAAGTATACCTATCACACATTTTTTTGCCAATTCAACTTTTTACAGGTGTACAACTTCTTGACAGAAGTTGCAGTCATTGGCTGTGAAACCATATCCTGAGGCGATGCAATTTTTACATCACCATTAACCTCCTTTCCCCATCCCTCCCTTCCCTGGTAACCACCAATAAGCTTTGCTCTCTATACTTTTGCTTTTTCTTTTTTTTTTTAAATATATGTTAGGCCATACATTATTTTTCCTTTTGTGATTGATGTATTTCACTCAACATAATGTCCTCAAGCTCCATCCATATTGTAACCTGTATCAAGACTTCACATCTCCTAGTGACTGAGCAGAATTCCACTGAATATATGTACCACATTTTGTTTATCCATTCATCTGTTGATGGATATTTAGGTTGTTTCCACCTTTTGGCTATTGTGAATACTGCTTGCAATGAACACTGGTATACAAGTCTTTTTTTGAGTCTCTGCTTTCAAGTCTTTTGGGTATATATACCTAGGAGTGAAACTGCTCGGTCATAGGGTAGTTTTATTTTTAGTTTTTTGAGGAACTGCCACACCATTTTCCATAGTGACTTAACTTCTTCTTATTTACCAATGTCAATTCTAACCCAAACTAGACGAAATGTATTAGGATGACCAATCATCAGACTAACCCCATTTCTAGACCGCTCCCAATCCAGAGTTACTCCTTCAACTTCTATGATTCTTTCTAAAAATTGTCCAGCACAATCCACATTTCATAAGAATCTCCTCCCAACTCTATTATTAGTTTCCAAATGGATCCTCCAGGATGCTTCTCTCTTGCTGTAGCAAAATCAATAGACTTAAGTTTATTGACTATAGGTATGTTCCTGGTGTTCTTATGCTGATGGATATTTAACTGTTTCTAACAGAAGAAAAAGTCTTCCTTCCTTCCTTCCTCCCAATATATAGGAAGCATTTTATAACAATTAACTTTTTGATAGCATTTTTCTATAGGTATGACTTAGTTGTTCAACATGAAAATCAAGAGAGGATCAAGAACATATTCTCAAATTATGGGCAAGTTGCATCCTTTTGCCCCGGCCCAATAGAGAAAAGGGCTTAGAGTGAAGATGGACCATAAAATAATGACTATTTCACTGTCTAAACAACTATTTGCTTATTTTATTGTGTGCATAGTCTCCTCTTTATTTCCATGAGATCGTTTGCACCTTGTCGTTGCAAATGCCTGTTCTATTGTAATTACCTGACTCCCTGTCTCCCGAGATTGAATGTTTTCTAAAGTCTGGCACTGTCATTTATTCCCCTGGGAAATTCAGTGTACCTATTACCCTCAATAAATAATTTTGAATAAATGCCTAGGTATATGAATGCATAAATGAACAATGTTTCTAAATTTCTTGCAAAACATTTCTGGTTTATTTACATGACCCTCATTCTTCAAAACACTATTTTACAAACTAAGTCAGCTAGGCTGGGACCTGTAACAGATAAGACTGTGTTTAGTGTGAGTCTCAGGCCTTAGAAGAATGAAGAGATACAGACACTGACGTTCAAAAGTGGAACAAATGCTTTAGAAGATAGTGAGTTTCTGATGAATAACATATAATGAAGAATTGACTCTAGAGAAGATGGCTGTACTGTGTAGGAAGGTAAACTATCTACTTGCTTTGGTTTCTTCTCGTCAATAATAATGAGTTTAAAAATACTCATGTGGAAGACAAGCCTGTACTTGTGAAGGTTGACTCTTTGGAGAAAAATATTTGTCAACCCGGACTTCATCAGCCCAGATAGCACTAGCAGGAAACTCTAGCTACATGTTATGTTTCATTGTCCTGGAAATCCTTATGTACCCAAAGGGCTGTTAACTAGCTGGCTCAAGTAAGGTAAGAATAAGATCAGAAAGAATCCATGGCAGCTCAAAGAAAACTTTCCATGTAAAACTCTTCATTCTTAGAATATCAGAAAAAATATAAAGATCATCAATCATAGGTGGGTATGTTAGTTACAAAGCATCGTCTTTTGAATTCATTCCTTGAGACTCTTGTTCTGTGGCTTTCCTGTGGATATATGCCTTCCAGACTTCTCACAATAAGGCACTCAGCATTCATTCTCATCTATTTCAAATGTAATCCCAGATCCAGAAGATACCAGACTTTCATAGCCAGCCCTGGAATACTGGTGCAGATGTTACTGCAAACACTGTAATTAAAATAAAGTGCTGGCCGTATATTTATAAATAAATTTGTGTGTGTGTGTGTATTCTCGATTATTTGATGTATTAATAGTTCTTTTATGACCACTTTTCTTCTACATGCACCAGAAAGTAGCTTTCCATATCTTTTACTTTCAGAGTTCTGCATGGCCTCCTGACTTATCCCTAGGAAGATTTAAGACCTATAGTCTCATTAACAGGCCACATAATAGCTTCACAGGAAAACAGTAGTTTGTATATTTCACAAGACTAGATGAATTGTTCTGAATACTTCAAAAAACTCTCAGATAACACATGCTACTGACCTGCTGGAACTAGCATAAGCAGCAACCGCTAGTCCAAGGATAAGGATTGCTGAGGAAGATGGGAAATTAAATATAACATTTCCTGATGATGAATGGGAGCATATAGATAGTATAGCTACCTCCTCTCCAGACAAAAACCAAACAGTCTCATCCAAATCTGTTTGGTATTAATGCCATAGACCAGGGGGTTTAGAACAGGTGGCAAGAGAAGATAGAGATTTGCAAGTACAATGTGGACCTGGGGAGGTACATGGTATCCAAACTGGTGGGTGAAAAAAGTAAAAAAAGCAGGGATGTAGAAGACAAGAATCACACAGATGTGGGCTCCATAAGCGCTAAATGCTCGGAATTGGGCATCCTTTTTTTTTTTAGAGGGCAGGCGCAACACGGCCTGCAGGATTAGGCCATAGGAAGTAGCAATGAGGACCACACCCATGCCAGTGACAGAAAGTGCCACGGTGAGACCATAGATAGTGTTCGGCTTAACGCTGGAACAGGCCAGCTTGGCCATACCCATGTGCTCACAGTATGTGTGGGGGATGATGTGATGTCCACAGAAGGGCAAGCGTTCAGTGAGGATGACGAAAGGGAAAACAAAGAGAAGACCACGGGCTACACATGCCAGACCAATCTTCCCAATCACAGTGACATTGAGGATGGATGTATAGTGAAGTGGATGGTAGATAGCAACATAGCGATCAAAAGCCATGGCCAACAGGACAGCTGACTCAGTGGCAAAGGCAGTGTGAACAAAAAACATTTGGGTGAGGCAGTTACGGTAAGAAATTACATGGGACCTAAACCAGAAGATTGTTAGCATTTTGGGCAGTGTGGTTGAACAGAGTACCAAGTCAGTGGTGGCAAGCAGGCACAGAAAGAGGTACATTGGCTCATGCAGAGCTCTGTCCATCATGATGACGTAGAGGATGGTGCCATTGCCAACCAAAGCAAGGATATACATGGAGCAGAAGGGGATGGCAATCCAAGCATGCTGGTCTTGCATCCCAGAGATTCCCAGTAGAATAAATGTGGAAGGGTGGAAGGCAGTGCCATTGCAGACAGATGCAGAGACCATAACGATGCAAAAAACAGGAGATTTATCTTCCTAAAAAGTGGCTAGAAAATGAAATTGAGTCTTCCTAGATGCCATTTATTCCTCCTAAGTATACTTTGAATCCCTTGGCTTTCTTTAATTCCCACCAAAGTTGCTCAAATTTATGCCTTCCTCATTTCTTGCCTAAGTTTTTAAAGTAGCTGTGTAACTAATATGCCCACTTGCACCACTTTTGTCTTCCAGCGAAGCCTCTACACAGCTGTCTAAATAGTCTATCATGCAAATACAGTCAACAGTAATGCAAATGAACCTTTCTTACTGGATGCTGTGGAGTCCTTGTGGCACAATGGCTAAGCATGTGGCTGCTAAACAAAAGGTGGCAGTTCAAATCCACCAGCCTCTCCTTAGAAACCCTATGGGGAAGTTCCACCCTGTCCTACAGGGTCGCTACGAGTCAGAACCTACTTGATGGCAATGTGTTTTTCAGGTTTAGTGGATGCTGTGTAGAATCTCTTGCATTAACCCCATCTGATCTACCATCTACCATGTTTCAGCATGTCTGGGCCCTAGGACACTGACCTCTGTGAACTACTTCAACAGACTCCCTTTCCCTCTCACTTACAGTTGGGTTTTGCAGCGGTAAACAACAATAGGAAACTGGATGGAGGAAGAAGACCAAGGTCAGGGATTCATTCTTTCAGCTTCCTCCCAGCTGGTTAGCAGCAAGCTGGCTGGACCCCTCTGGTTCTGGTTTCCTTTGGTAACCATATCCTCCCATCATGCCTGCAGGCCTAAGGGTTGTAGCAGCACCTGCTGTTACTAGTTCAGGAAACTGCACAGGCCCTTCTGATTTCCCTATGCTTATCCTCATCTTTGTAAATGGTTTCCTTGCTATGCTCCCCTCAAATTGCTCAGTTTGAGTGTGTCACCTGTTTCCTGCTGAGATTCTGCTGCAAGGATATACAAAGCTCTTCTTGATCTTGTTCTTGGATACCTATCTAGCATTATTTACTACCACACTCCACCAAATACTGAAAGTTCCAGCTTTATTTAAGTGTTGCAGAATGCTCAAAGCATACTTTCTCACACTTGCATGATTTTTCAGATGACTCTTTATCTGTCCAGGAAAGCTGTCCTCATTTGATCACCTGACAAGTTCCCAATGGTCGTTCAAAAATCAGCTAAATATGTGCTCTTCTATGAATCCCTCCTATAACCCCTTCTTCTGTAGTGTTTCTATACCTTCAGTAGCCTACCTTAGGAAATACACAAATTGTTTTGTAACTATGTGTATCTCTCCTTCCCATTACATTGTAAAATTTAGTCTTATTTTTCTTTGATATCCAGTGTCTATGCATTATACATTAGACACGCAAATCACCAAGTAAATGAATAAAAGACTGAACTCTGTTAAAAGACTGAATTTTTAACAGAGTTGGGTGAGTGACAACTGTTGAAAAATAATGTCTCCTCTTGGGAGCTTTCCTCATGGATCAAACAAGATCTTCGTAGCTAGGTCTATGACTTCTCTATGCTCTTTTTACTCTACATACTCTAAGAGGTGTTCCCTATCATCTTTTCTTAGTATTTATCTAATCTATCAGCATCAGCATAATAAATTGCTGTCATTTTTCTTGATTGGCCACATGCTTCAATTTGATTATAAATCACATCTGCCTTAGTCTGCTTTGTACACTTTAGAATACGAGCTCCCATAGGATCAGTCAGGCCATGGGCCAACATATGTGGTATTCTGGAAAATCTCCAAGGAGAAGAAGTATGCCATGAGAAGGGAAGAAGAAAGGCAGGTTGACTCGCCTGAGTTAATAGATGAGTTAAGTCAGGGAAGGTTTTCTGGAGTGCTTGGGCCTTCATTTGTGGTTATCCTAATAGGATATAGGAGAAGGGAAAGAAGGAATTATGGAGCCATCTTGCCTTGAGAGACTCCTACAGGTGAAATCAGAATCATCATTCTTACCTTCTAGAAGTCTGGTCTTCGGAACTCAAAGATCCTCATTTTTCAAAGGGACATTAATGTTAAATTCATTCAGTGGTTCTCACCTAAAAGGAATTTTAGGATGTGGAAGCATTTAATATGGGATCAAACATTTCCTAACAATTATAAAGAATAAATAAAAAAAAAAAACCCTACCTTTAATTCCCTGTTCACCTGCAACTGCGTTATTAAAAGGCCAATTCATAATGCATTAGGAATTTTGTTTTAATAATTGTAGCATCTGTTTCTCATATACTACTGCTAACAGTCACTATAGTTATAAATTGTATACATAATAGTGTTATTTTTATTACAACTTGCAATTACTGATGGGATTAATGACCTAAAAATAGAGTTCACTGCCAAGTCTACTATAATTTTATATGTCCTTAAACATTCAAAAGTTTGGTTATAACTGCCAAAAAACAACAACAAAAAAGTGATTATAAACATTTCAATGCCCATCTAGGAAAAATGTAAATGTTTTTGGCTTCTATCCTTCTAGCTGAGTGTTTTAAACAATAGATAAATCAGTGGCAAATAATCTTGTCATCCACCTGCGATATAAATCATGAAGCATTTGTAATTCAATCATTGTGATTCTTGTCTCTCAAATGTGACTTTCTGAAATGTGGTCACCTGACCGTTTTTTGCACACATCTAGTCATAAGAAATATGATTTCTTGAGGCTGCTGTTCACAACTTTAGGCCTTCTGTGTTTGAGAATATTTTGTCTTTCACTAAGACCATGTGTATAAGCACAACCAGCACGATTCCTCTTCATATTTTAGCATATCTTAGGTTTCCAGTTTTATGAACACATGTAATCTTTCTACGGCTGCTCTTGAATTTCATTCTTTGGTCAAAAATGTTATTATTTTTTATGTGCCAGAAATTCTTCCAGGTGTTTGATATACATTGAAGAGTAAGAACATGCATGTTTCCTGATATATTATGCTTATAGTCTAATGAGGAGACTTCATTATTCAAACTGTCTTCAATATACATATAAGAATACTACCCTGATACTTGCTAAGAAGGGAAGTTACATCAGCCAGGTCCTACACAGGGAGAGCTTCCCTGAGGAAATGAAATTTAATCTCCAAATCTGAATCTTCCTTAAATGCTTCAAGCATTGTTTGTACCACACTATTCCCAGTGTCATCAGCTTCCTAAAGCTCTTCTTTGATGCTCAAGTCTGGAAGATAAGAAATCAGGCCCTACATTCAGATTGCATGGTTCAAATCTGACTTTATTGCAGCTAAATGTTAACTGTAATACCTTGAACGATTTTCTTAATCCTTCTGTTCTCAGTTCCCTAATGTAAACTTCAGATAATACATATTTCATGGGGCTCTGCAGAAGAATAAATGTGATGAGTTATACAAAGCAAATTACACAGTTTCTATTATTTGATAAACATTAACTATAATACTCACTGTTCTCTCTCATGATTTTGCAAATCTCTGAGTCCATCACTTTGACTTTGCACTTATTTCTCAAAAAAGGAAACTCTGCTTAGTTCCTCAAATAGTAAGATACACTGGCCTTTCTAGAGTCTGTAATCCCAGAGCAAGGGCACTGTAGTTTCACTTTCTTTTTAAAATCAAGGACTCTCTTCAGAGATATCCAAGGCTGATTCTCATTTAGCTGGATTAGCTGGACCTTCACAAGATATGAGACGAAATGGTTGCCCAAAGATCCCAATCCTATCCATACATCAATATCAATGAGTTCCCACCGTCACTCTCCCTTGACATAAGGAATCATTTTGACATTTGTGAACCATCAACAAGAAAGGAACAGATGTGTTCTACGCTGCCCCCAAGAGCAGAGTAAGGATGAATGAGGCAGTCACCTAATTTTTCCCAGGAAAAGACAACCAGAAACTCAGGATGCTCAACAGGTTCTTTGTGGGCTTGTAATGTTTCTGCACATGAAATCCTAGAATTCTCTACACTGAGGAAATTATATTTGGACAGTACTAACTAGACTGAGATACTTAGAAGAATGGGAGGGCAATCAGGTATGTTTGCTCATCCCTCAGATATTCTTGGAGGTGCCATGGAGGTTTCATGTACTCAAGAACAAGATTAAACACACTGGAGTCAAGGCAATTCCAACTCCTAGTGTCCTTATAGGACAGAGTAGAACTGTCTCATAGGGTTTCCGAGGCTGTAATTTTTAGGGACGTAGACTGCCACAACTTTCTCCTGTGGAGTAGCTCTTAGGTTGAAACTGCCAACCTTTTGGTTAGCAGCCGAGTGCTTAACCACTGCACCACCAGGGCTCCTTAGGAACAAGATCACTCACTGACAAATAGATATGGCTTCACTTTTACCTGGCTTGCCTGACCAAAAAAAAAAGTGAGGGCAAGATGCAGTTATTGCCAGGAACTTCTAACTTCATTATAGATTTAAGAAAGTCTGCTCCAAGAGATCCCTCTGATTGCTTTCTTCAGCCAATAATGAAAATAGCAAGAGGCTGGAAACTCTAATTGCAACATGAAGGATTCAGGTGGAAAGCAAAGAAGGGCTTGCTGATAATAAATTTGGGTATGCAATAAAGCTAACCAAATACCTGAGGAATTCAAGGAGCTGTACCTTCGCTAACGAGTCAGGAGACTATCTCAGATGACCTCTGGAGTAGCCAAGAACTTCAGTATCTTCGTATGGATTTTCCTACCTTTCTGTCTTCCCCTACTTCTGCTCCTGGTTTTACAAAACAGTCTTCAACTCTATTCTTTCCCCCTCATCCATTCAAAAGTCACACCAGCTTCTTGGGCGAGCAGCACTGGGAAAGACTTGATTCAGCACAAGTAGTATAGTCCCTGGATCTGAGGTCTCACTTCATTTATCCTCACACTTGAAAGGGTTTTTTGGTCCAGAGAGGCTGTGGTGTGGCTCAGAGGCCCAGTGGTCCCAGTTGCCACAAACAGAGGTGAATTTGCAAATATTATCTCTGGGAAGGCATACTAGTTCCGTCAGCATCTTCTTTTACGGGATGGCCATTTTTTAAGATTAATACCTGCCCAATCCTTCTACACATACTCACATTGATCTGGAAGCATTTTCTGCTATACCATGTCCCCAGTTACCCACTAATCCAATTACAAGACTTTAGGCAAAAAATGTAGCCTAATTGTGCCAGACTGATGGAAAGGGCAATGCAGGGAGAAGAGGGGAGACATAAGATGATGAAAAAATGAGGAGACAAAGTTGAGATTAAAAGTACTTAATCCCATTTGTGAAAAATACCTTAAGTTGGCATTTTCACACTTCCTTTTATTACCTAAGTGGCTCATATTGCCTGTGTTCAGAAAGGAATCATTCTGTTTAATCTGAATTCCTCCAGAATGACCTTGAACCTGACTCTTTATTTCCCTTTAACATTTTGATGCCATCATTAGGTGTAATTCCTTGCCTTTTCTCCATCTAATTACACCAGATGACAAGCTACTAAATGAAACTTACTGTTAATTATGGGCCAGTGAGAAGACACATACTTTTCCCATAGTCCACTGAGAAAATGACATCTTGTTCTCCATCAAACTTTCAGGCCAAGAAGCTGGGTATATCGGAATGGAGATCAGACTTTATGTGCTGGACTGATTGGGTCAGGAAAGGCTCCTATAAATTAAGGTGACATGGGGAGTACATACTAGAGAAAGATGTGAAAGTGGACAACAGCATTTCCTTCTAGAAGCAGGAACTATCCAGGGCATATCTGAACCATAAGAAGAGAATTTTCCAAAGGAAGAAGGATAGACAAGGTCTAGTCAGACTCTTTTAAAGTGCCCTCACCAAATAGATCTCACATAATTGTAAACACCTTAGCTAGCCTCTCACCACTCTCCTTTCTACCTCATTCCAGACCTTAGAACTTAGCTCATCGATATTGAGCTATAAACACGTATTCAATCCTCAATAATATTTACAATTTGTCTCTGACCCTCACACAGATTGATGTGCAAGTTAATTCAAGTTTTTAGAAAGTAACTGGACAGGAAGTATAAAGAAACTGAAAAGGTGGTTTTCTTTAATCTACTGCTACCACACAGAGGAATCTATTTTATATAGGAAATAGAACAAACAGAAATAAGACAGATACAGATTTGAATCCATCCCAGCTCTGACATTTACTAGCTGAGAAATTTTGAATAAATTGTTACATTTTTCAGACCTTCATTTCCTCTTCTGCAAAATACAGCTATTAACACACTTTAAGTTGGTGGCTCTGAAACTTTGCCACACGGTGGAACCACCTGGGCTTTTTAAAAAATGTTGAAGCCTCAATCCCGCCCCCGAGACGTGCTGATTTAATTGATATAACATGAAATCTGGGCATTTAAAAGCTGGTGGATTATCTAGGCACTGAGGTGAGAGTGTACTGGATGTACTTGAGAAGCTTCTAGAAGGCAAATATGGCAAAAGCCGAGTGAGCAAGGGGAAAAGTAGTAGTGAATGAGATTAGAGAGGTAAAAGGATTAAGTTTGTATTGTTTTCTGTAACAGAGATTTCTCATTCTTATATCTATTGGCTTCTTCTCTCCTTTCTATATATAAGAGAGGGCCCCATGCATTTAGATGGGGCCATGTGGTAATAATAGAAGTGGCATATGTCAAGACAGGGCTGAAATATTTAAGAACAAATGTGAATACTCTATGCCCTCTTTTCTCCTGCTTCAGTGACAAAGGAGGCCTGTGCTGCAATGGTGAACTCAAAGAAGAGAGAATTGCTGAGGCAAATCCTTAGGTAGACATTAGAGTATGGAGTTTAGTGCACAGCGGAGGATTTGGTTTTGGATAGCAGCATCCATAGTAACTAGAGGGAAAGTAGAAATAAAAGTGCAAATGTAGGCAGGTGGGCGGATGTGGTTGTACATACATGTGGACATTCTATTCTTCCCTCTGTGTTTTCAGGGAAGTAAAAGCAATGCCATCTATCTCTAAGGGTTATGATAGGAAAGAAAGTATTTGAAGTTTGAGGAGAGAAGAAAACGTATGATGTTATCTTCTAAAGAGTGGGCAAGTAAACGAAAAGGAAAATGTAATATAATTGCCATGAAGTACAAAATGTTAGGTGACCAGATCTCCCAATTTGCTCAGGACAGTTCCAATTTACGTCTGTTGTCTATGTGTAATTGGAGCCCTGGTGGTGCAGTGATTTAGACCTTGGCTGCTAACCAAAAGGTTGGTAGTTCAAATCCACCAGCCCCTCCTTGGAAACCCTATGGGGGCAGTTTTACTCTGTCCTATAGCGTCACTACAAGTTGAAATCGACTTGGAGGCAATGGATTTGGTTATGTGTAATTACCAGTAGTTCCAGCCTTTCATCCTCAAATTATACGAGTCTCCTAAATAATTTTTTTTAATTTAGCAACCTTACTTTTAAAACTAGGTGAGTCAGCACATTTACAACTTTTTACCCCATGGTTTCAGGCACAAGGTGGGTGGAGAGTTACATTTAAAAACGGCCTCAGCGTTGCTGAAAAAGCACAATCATGTGTTTGTGTGTGTGTGTGTGTGTGTGTTAGACAGGGAGAGAAAAGAGGGAAATGTGAGGTGAGGATGTATTAAAGAGCGGTTCTAAAAATGGACCATGAAATTAAAGCTAAGGAAAGAAATGAGAAAACTTAGTTGTATCAGTTAATTATCAACGCCTTGGAATTCAAGGACTACTGAATTGAGAAGTGAAGTAGAAAAACAGGAGAGGGTGGAAGGGACTGGAATGTCTAAAACTGAGATTATAAAGAACTTGCAAATATTTGTATACATACATATTCTAAGATGTTTCCAAGGAATGAAGTAGATGAGGTAGGTTGGAAGAAAAGTGAGACTACTGAGAATCCAGTGATTCCAGTTATCGATTGCCGTGTAACAAACTACTCGAATATTAGTCATTTAAAGTAAAATTTTATTATTATTTCTCATTGTTCTGCAGATTTATTGAAATCTGCTGGGCTGTTCTCACTTGAGGTGTCTCTATCTCTCTAATTACATTTTGATGGAGCTGTAGTCATCTCTAACTAGAGTTGGTGCATTTGATTCTGGCTGTTATCTAGGAGTTCAGCCAGGGCTGTCCACCACATAACCTTTTCATGTGGCTTGAGATTCTCACACCATGGTGACTATGTTCTGGAGAGAGTGTCCAAAAGGCAAATATTCCAAGATACGGGTGGAGAAGTTGTAAGGTTTCTTATAACCTAACGTCAAACACCCCAAAATGTCATACCTACTGCATTCTATTTTTCAAGCTCTGTCCCTAAGGCCAACACAGATCCAAGGGGTGGAAGATTAGATTGTACAACTTGGGGTAGTGGCAAAGCCAGAATGCAAAAAGGGGTGAAAGATACTGTTTTGTCCATCTTTGGAAACTAAAACCTCTAACAACCTATCCTCTTACTACATTAATGCATGTCCATTCCTACATGCTAAATGCATTCATTCCATTCCCTTAGACCCCCAAAGTTTCATTCCCATTATGCGATCAGTTCAAAGTACAGGATTTTATTCCTCTAAATCAGGGCAAAGTATGAATGAGGTTCCTTGAGTATAGTTCCTTGTATATAGCTCATTGAGTGCAATTCCCCTCAGTTTGAGGACCTGTGAACTAAAGAGATGATTATCTGCCCCCTACGCATCCAATGAGGAGCCCTAATTGGGCACTGGTTAAGCTGCTAACCAAAGGTTAGCAGTTTGAACCCACCAGCTGAGAAACAAGAGAAAGATGTGGCAGCCTGCTTCTGTAAAGATTTACAGCCCTGGAAACCCTATGGGGCAGTTCTACCCTGTCTTATAGGGTTGTTATGAGTCAGAATCGACTTGATAGTAGTGTGTATATGGGTATACATCCAATACACAATGGTTATACAGAGACAAGATAACTGCAGTAGTTCCTTATATTCAAAATAGTGGCAGTGGGAGAGGCATATAGCAATCAATGGTCCATTATAGTTCTAAAATCCAGCCAGGGATATATCACCAGATTCTTAATAAGGACCAGATCCTGCTCCCTGGGAATGGTTCTCCATGGCTCTTGGCCTCAGGCTCTGGGCAACTGGGTTCATAATCTATGTCATCCTTGGTTTTCAATGAGAAATGACCTCTGTTTATAGTTGAGGGGCTTTCCCACCCTGCTTCCTACCTAAAAGAAGTTGGAGACCCAAAGACCTCTTTTATTTTTGCCCTGGCAGTCCTGGGTGGAACTAATGGTTAAGTGCTAGGCTACTACCTGAAAGCCTGGTGGTTGAAACCCATCCAAAGGCACTTTAGAAGCAAGATCTGATGATCTGTTTCTGAAAGGTCATAGCATTGAAAACTTTATGGAGCAGTTCTACTCTGCACGTATGGCTCACCATGAGTCAGAGTCAACTCAATGGCAACTAACAAATGTCCTTTTTAGTCCAAGCTGATGGTGCTTGTACATTTCTTTCTAAAACTTTGTGAGTTTTCTATGAATATTTTAGGTTCACTTCATTAGACAAGGAAACCCTGGTGGCAGAGTAGTTAAGAGCTATGGCTGCTAACCAAAAAGTCAACAGTTCGAATCCACCAGGCTCTCCTTGGAAACTCTATGGGCCTGTCCTACTCTGTCCTATAGGGTCACTAGGATTTGGAATAGACTCAATGGCAATGGGTGTTGTTGGGTGTCATTAGACAAAAATCACACTCACAAGTATCTTCAAAACTGGTCTCATTGATTTTGACTCAGAGTTACGGTGCTATAGTAAATACCTTTAAGATTCTTGGAGCTTCTTTGTCTAATTAAAAATGTTTATACAGGACATCTTTAAATGTGTCTCGATTCTTAACAAAGAATCTTACAGCTTACTTTGAAAGTCTTTTGTCTTCTGGAGAGATTGGGAATAAAACTCAATTTTATATTTGAACCCAGCCAACCTTGACCCTTTGCATTGCCTCTAAAATCTGCTTAGACACTGAACAATTTCATGGCCTCTCCATGTCACTTGGGATCCTCATAGCATGTTTTTGTTGTGCCGTCAGGTCGGTTCTGACACATAGGGAGCCTGTGAACGACAGAATACAACACCGCCCAGTCCTGCACCATTCTCTCAATCGTTGTTACGCTTCAGCCCATTGTTGAAACCCCAGCATATTGGCTGGATCCCAAGAAGGCGTGTACCAAAATCAAGCATTTCAAGAGACCAGGAAGAAATCTGGTGGTGCAGTGGTTAAGCACGTGGCTACTAACCAAAGACTGGCAGTTTGTGCCTACCAGCTGATTTTGTGGAAGAAAGATGTGGCAGCCTGTTTCAGTAAAGATCACAGCCTTTACCCTATACAGCAGTTCTACTCTGTCTTATATGTTTGCTATGAGTCAGAATCAACTCAATGGCAATGGGACAGGAGCCTTGGAAGCTTCCAAATGTCACATCCACTGCATTCTATTTGTCAAGCAATCCTTAAGGTCAACCTAGATTCAAGAGAAGGGGAATTAGATTTCAACTGTTAGTGTGGGAATGGCAAGTTCACACTGCAGAAAAATCATGGGAAATGGAAGGTATTGCTGTGGTGTCTTTGGAAAATACAATCTTCCACTCGAGTTGTTAAAGAATGACCTATGTGGACATTAAAATCACAAAGAATAGTGACAAAAGTAATTGTGGAGAAAATCATATTGAAAGAGAAGCTAAAAATCTTTAAAGAAGGAAGAATGCCCAGGCTGAAGGGAATTGCAACAAGTAGAGATAACTGATAATGTATTTTGATGATACTTGATTTAAAGTTGGACAGTTTTAGGATAGAGTAATAACATTACTCCAGGACATGGAGCACACAGGATAATCCAGACCCAGTACCTTACTGGGTTTTTTTCCAGACCCAGATAATAACTACAAGATCAAGACTTTGGGTTTTTCACAGGGCCAGGACTTTTCCCATCTGAAAGGAGCCACAATTTCTTCAGTATCAGAATCACCTAAAGAGTAAAGAACACATATGTGCATTGAAGTAGAATAGAGCCTACTGTACTACTTTGTATTTAGAGTAGTAAAAAAAAAAAAAAAAAAAAAATTTTTTTTTTTTTTTTTTTTAGGGACTTGTAATTTTACCAAGATCCCCAGATAATTCTGCTACCCACCAAAGTCCGATTGCCACAGGTTTAGATGGTTTATTTTCCTGGGGGGTTCTCAAAAGAGGGTAATCATTTTCTGTTAGCTTTACTGACTCTCATCTGGAAAGTGCCCTACAAAAAAAATGGCCTCTACTCTTCCCCTTTAATCTGTTTATAAGAATATTAATCTATTCTTATTACATATGATCAAAATCTTATCCCATAAATCTTGGAAATCTCATGTCAAAATGAGATAAAAATCTTCTTTTTGTCAGTCTTTTAATGCAGACATGTTGTCTTCAACTCTCCCCTCCCCTGTTTATTTATTTATTTTTTTTGCCTGCCTCTCTTGATATCTAACTGCTCATCTTGTCTCACTGATTTCAACAAACTATAATAGATTCCTGGGGTTTCATGAAAATTTAAGCCAATATTAAATAGATTCCAGATTTTTTTTAAGGGAAATACTCTAAAATCAATATGGTTACCTGTTTTATTTCTCAAGCTCTTACCCAAATATCACTGGGTCCCTTTGGGGAAGAACAGAAGGATAATCTTATCCCGAATCTGTTTGGTCTTCATCCCATAGATAATTGGATTGAGTACAGATGGGATGGCTACATAGAGGTTGGCAAACATTATGTGGAAGGAGTGAGGAATATTGTGACCAAAACGGTGGGTGAGGACAGAGAACATGGCTGGCGTGTAGAATATAAGAATCACACAAACATGGGAACCACACGTGCTAAGGGCCTTCTGGCGGGCATCCCGGGATGGGAGGTAAAAGATAGCACGGAGAATGAGAGTGTAGGAAATGCCAATGAGGATCAGGTCTGAGGTGACAGTCATTACCGGCACAGCAAGGCCATACCAGATGTTGATGGAGATGTCTGCGCAGGCGAGCCGGGCAACGCCTATGTGCTCACAGTATGTGTGAGGTATAATGAACGTTCGGCAGAAGGGAAGTCGTTTTAAGAGGAACACACATGGAAAGATGATACAAAAGCTCCTGCTGATAATACCCATCACAATCTTTGTAATAATCTGATAAGTGAGAATAGTGGTGTATCTTAAGGGGAAGCAAATGGCAACATAGCGATCAAATGCCATTGCCAGCAGAATTGCAGAATCCATGGCAAAGCTGTAGTGGAGAAAAAACATCTGAGTAAGGCATCCAGGAAAGGTGATTTCCTGAGGACCTAGCCAGAAGATACTGAGTATTTTGGGTACACATGTATTAGACAGAATGAGATCTGTAGCAGCCAGCATAGAAAGGAAAAAGAACATGGGCTCATGGAGGCTGCGCTCCGTGGAAATAAGATAGAGAAGGACACTGTTGCCTGCAAGGGCCACGAGGTACATAATGAAGAAGGGAATCCCGATCCAGATGTGGAAGTGCTCCAACCCTGGGATTCCCAATAGGATGAATGGGCCTGGATTGAAGCTGCTCAAGTTGAATACAGCCATCATGATCTCGGAATGGATGTGACTGGTAAAGTGAAAATAAAAATTTCAAGGCTGATTGTTACAACGATCTGCAGACATTCACCTCTGAATCTTCTCCAGTTTTATCCCCTCACTTTCAGCTCTAGAAAATGATAAAGTATCCCTCATCTCTCCTTTTTATTAATACATATCTGTCAAATGTTCAGAAATAATTTAAAATCATAACAAAAGTAGTATTGAAATAATATTTTACTAGAAATAAAAGTCATATAACTTTGGACTACAGTTACCACCAACTCAGGAGGCCCCCTGAGAAACTGTGTGAGCAAAACAGCATTAGCCAGAGGAACATTCTATCAGTAGTAGGGGCTTTGGAAGAAAGTTCAGTGTGAAATCTCGACCTTGATGAACTGGAATCCAAGTGCATAAGCTCACAAAGGTCCTAACAAAGGTAGGCTGAATGTCAGAAATCTAAGCAGATCATGCTGTCTCTTTTCTTCTTTATTCCACTCCCCATACTAAAACATATGTTCTGCTTCTCATCGCTGTTATAGAAAAGTTCACCAAGATAAAGAAAAGATGTAGAATATTCTTCACTAAAACCTAAGATTGAGGTGGTTAACCTACTCCTTCAGACATTCTTAGCTTGGAAAAGTTTTCAAGAAAAGAAGCCTTTATAAATTCCTGTATCAGATTTGTCCCATAGAAAGAAGATAGAACCCTCTGCCCAAACCTCATAGATGACAAATCCCAAAACAGGGAGCCCCATCTCCTGGAAACTTTCCAAAATAGTATTCTTGCCCCTGCCTAGCCCACATAATACTCATTCTTGGGACACTTCAACAAAATATTTCAGCCAGTCTTCCAAAACTCTTCTTTTTTTTTTTTATGACATGATACACAACTCTTTTTCTCCAACCAAAGTGATCACTCATTGTTTCTACTTGTCCCTTGATTGTTGGAATTCTGCAGTGCTCTATCCATGCCCACTGCTTTCTCAGTCAACAATTCCATCTGGTTATCTCCACAAATGCCAAAGCTTCAACTGTCACCCCTATGCTGAAGCTTCTGAAGTTTATAAACCTTAGGACACGTCTCACTCCTCAACTCTGGGACTAGTTGTCTTTATGCCTGTCATCTTCACATGGAAATCTCACAGGTGCATCCAGCTCAACATGTTCCAGACAAAGCCTTTTCTCTTTCCTCGATTCTAAACCTGTTTTTTCCAGTGTTTCATAACTTAGCACAGGCAGTTTCTCAAGAAACCTTGAAGCTATCCTAATTGCAACTCCCTCACACATAACCATCCTTCTCATCTTCTAAACAAGCACCACATTGCGGTTATTCAGTCTCTAAATTTCTCTATATTGCATCCACTTTTTGCTACTGCTTACTCTAAGGAGCCCTTGTGGTGTAGTGGTCAAGAGTTTGGCTGCTAACCAAAAGTTCAGCAGTTCGAATCCACTAGGCACTCCTCGGAAACACTGTGCGGCAGTTATACTCTGACTTTCTTAGTGCCTCTTAGCCTACCCTAGGCTTTCCTCAAGAAAATAGGCCATTGCCTTCGAGGACTAAGACAATGCCTTGACGGCAATGGGTTTGGTTTTGGAAACCCTGGTGGTGTAGTGGTTAAGTGCTATGGCTGTTAACCAAAAGGTTGGCAGTTTGAATTCACCAGGTACTCCTTGGAAACTCTATGGGGCAGTTCTTCTCTCTCCTATAGGGTCACTACGAGTCGGAATTGACTGGATAGCAATGGTTTTTTTGGGGGGGGGGCGTGGCATTGACTATTCTATCTACCATCATCATCTCTTACCAAGGCCTCTACAGAAAATCTCCTAACTCAAACATATGTATGTTGTTTGAATAATTTGAAAGTTCAGGAAAAAAAATAAAATAATAACATTTCTAGGTATTCTCAGGTCAGTCTGCATTATTCAATTAAAGGAAATATCACACTAGTTTAATTTAATTTTACTTATCTTTATCATTTAATGAAGTGTAAACTTTAAGAGGGCAGAAATCCATGTCTGCCTATTTTATTGTTTTTTTCCCTAGAACAGTGCCTGGTGCAGATTGTTCAATAAATATTTATTAAATAAACAAATGAAGGGAAGTGTATCACCAATAGACTTCAACATTCAATAGTGTTGTGACTACATTTTACCTATGTTCCTTACCCTCTGATTCACCTACCTCTCCCTCAACACTGTACCCTCACAGACTACTATAAAAGTACATGGTGGGCTCCTACACTTAGACTCTGGGACATAGAAGATCTGAAATACTGGGAAAATTTGCTCCCCATTTTAAAATATGCCTGCACTAGATATAGACATTCACCAATCAACCCAGGGAATCCACAGTCACACCCACTGAAAGACATTGAGAGATGGTCTAGAAGGAAGGACATAGTAGCACCTCTCTCACTTCCCCTTCAAATGTTTAAAAAAAATTTTAGATACAGTAAAAAAAATGTCCTTGGCTTTACATTTCTACTCTTTATTGAATCTTTCCATCTGTGACTAACTGCATTCTCTTTAATCTACTAATACTGTCTCTCTGTCCTCGATCACAGTTCCTTTTTATCTGAACAGTATTTTGCCTTTGCAGACATTCTCCTCTCACCTTATTTACTGGTCTCCGACTGGTTGCTGAGCATTTTTCTCTTCTCCGTTAAGGCTATGGTTAATGTAAAAACACATCCATGCACAGTCTACCCCGGTGCTAAACACAGGACAGGGATTTCAGTAATATCTTCATTATGTACGCTAGTAATCCATGCCTTGATTTTATTTTTCATTTTGTGTTGAGTGTGTCCATGTGAAGATTTCCCCTTTGCCCTTTTGAAGGACAGAAGTGTCCTTCATTGGTCCATGGATCACAGACCCATTCCAGAAAGCAACTGTTCTAATCCATTCAGTATATATGTGCCTCCAGGGTGTTGGGGTAGTGCATAGATTAGTGCTTGCCTTCATGATCCCAAAAGAACAACAGGATACTCAGTTACAAATGCACTCACATATACAAACTGTGCTTGCACACATTAAAGTACCTAAAATAGTCCAAGGTAGCCTATCAAACTTCAGTCTCCAGACGGTTGTTCCCAGTCTGGTATTCCTAAATCTATTATAACCAACATATTCTCTTTAATTTTTTTTATGTGTGTAGGCTTAGAAACCTTTATCTCAAAAAAAAAAAAAAAAAAAAGGGAGGGGGAAAAGAAATGTTTTGAGGGGAGCAGCAAGAGGGGCTCAGAGTTCATTTCCTAATAGACACCCTCTTTTCAATCTATTTCCTCACCACATGTTACTTCTAGAACCTATGCCCAAAGTTCTGATCTTGGTTTTTCCTTTTTCCTGGAGCCCAGCATCTTCTCATCGCTCTCTTTTCTCCTTACCAGTTCTACTCCTCATCAGCTTTACTCCACACCAGTTCTACAGTGAATCCCACCAGTTTATACCTTGGAGATTCTGGTCCTAGAACTGTTTTGCAAAGGCAGTGTAATGACCAGAGAGTGGAGAAACACAGCAGGCAAAAGATGGACCAGAGGACAAGAGAACCAGTCCCAAGGTCAGGAAGGATAGGCACAGAGAAAAAAGAGACAGACATAGAATCATGCTCACAATAAGAAGGAACAAAAATGAAGCCTGGAGGAGTTACGTGTAAATGTTCATCCCTAGTCTTCTCTGGGAATTAGAGACAAGTTAGAAGAGAGGGCCTCTGAGCCAGGGGGAACTCTGGGCCCCAGATCCCAAGGTCCCAACTCTCATTGTATGATATGAGCAAGAATTCAAACACATTAACCCCTTCCCAGCCTAGGAGCCTACATTTTCTCTCATATTAGTGTTGACTAAGAAATTTTGGGATCCAGGAACATAGGATACCTAAGTCTCAACAGGGTCTTGATGTAGCTTGATCTGCAACTTGATAAAGAAGCCCTGGCAAGAATTAGATTTACCGTGTCCCCAGCCTAGTCGAGAATGCCTCAAACTCCTTGTGCAGGGACTGTTTCATCTTCTGCTGAATCCCTGGCAAAGCTTATTTCACAATGGATGCTCAATAAATGACTGTTGGATTGAAGTAAATCCCCACCTGGCCTGAGATAATAAAACCCTGGTGGCAGCACTCACTGTGACTGCCTTCTCCCCAAATATGAAGAATTCTCTCTTGTCAGATACTTTCTTCAATGTCCAGCCTTGATTGGCAGTTTTCTCCATGTTCCTTCAGTGATGAATCTATTCCTTGCTCTCCCTGCTTTCTTTGTGCTCTAACAAAATATTTAACACCTCTGGAAATCAGTTTCCACATTTGTGAAATGGGAGTGATAACTTGGAAATTTTTATTTTAAAGAAGATCTCTGAGAAATAAGTGAGGATAACAACTATAAACTTACTATGGATTCCATGATTCTCTGGAATTATCCTTCCCATAAGGTTGTATTATAAATCCTACTATTTATAATTTCATTCACTAATTAAAACTCATTTGCTTCAATTCATTTATTCCATAGATATATATCGAGTGCCTATTATGTGCTGGGAATTTTGCACGTTGTGGAAATACAATAATAAATTAGGCAGACACTGACCTGATTCTCAATGACCGGATGGTGGGCATAAATATGAAACAACTAATTATAAAGAAATCACTTTATTAAAGTTGTGATAAGTGCCTAAAAAAAAGTACTTTGTACAATAAGAACGTATAGAAGAAATACTAATCTAGTATGCAGAAACAAAGATGGAATATTTGAGGAAAAATTTTTAATTGAAGCCTAAGTAGGAGTTGGCCAAGCAAAGAGGAACAAAGATCACTACAGGAAGGAGGGACAAAGAGAAGCTTGGTGCATTTGAGAAGATGAAAGTAGGAGAGTATGGCAGGATTATTAACCCATTAATGTCTTCTCTGTGAGTTCGTTTACTCCAACTTCTCCGAAATACACAGTTAACTTCAGCAAGATTCCTGGGATATTTTTCCAGGTGAGTGAAGTGGAGCAACAGGTGAGTTTAGGATATATGCAAAAAATGACTGAAATAATAGATGTTATGGATTGAATTGTGCCCCCCAAAAATATGTGTTATAAATCCTAACCCCTGTACCTATGATTATAATCCTGTTTGGGAATGGGTTTTTGTTATGTTAATGAGGCAGTGTCAGTGTACAAAGTAAAACCAAGCTCACTGCCATTGAGTCAATTCAGATTCATAGAATCTTAGTGTAGAGCGTATCTTAAATCAATCTCTTCTGAGATATAAAAAGAACAGATTGAGTTGTCAACAAAGCAAGCAAGCAGAGATGGGGGAAGATAGATGCCAAATCACATGGCGAATTCTAAGGAATAGAAGTTCAAAAGAGACAAGGGCCTTCCTTGAGAGCCCTACATTCAGACTTCTAGCCTCTTAAACTGTGAGAAAATAAATTTCTGTTTGTTAAAGCCATTCACTTATGGTATTTTTGTTATAGCAGCACTAGATAACTAAGACAATAAATTATGAAATTTAAGCTGGATAGAGGGGGAAGAAAGGAAAAGTTGGGAATAATGGCATAGAGGGAGGGGTTTCTGGTGAAGTTGGAACATGCATGAAACATTTACTGGGAACACATAGCGTGCTGGGTATTTTCATAGGGCAGTTTATAAGAAGATGTCTAGGACTAAGTTTCTGCTTAGGAGCTACAATGTAGGCGTGGATAGATAAATACATAAGCATAATGTAACAATTTTAATGATGACATTAAATATATAAGATTCTCATTCTTCCTATCCCTCCTTCTTTTGCTTTGCACATGAGCAGGACATTTCAAATTAATAATAGTTACGATTTGTTTTATGTCTTCCTACATTATATATGTTTCACCAAATCAATTTTACCCAAAGTTCTCCTTTGGTAGTCCTTCCCACTTATTGCATCTTCTTCAAAGAGAAGAAGAGAATAAATTTCTCTTGGATCTGCTTGGTTTTCACTCCATAAACTATAGGATTTAGAGCAGGTGGGATGGTGACATAGAGGTTGGCAAATAGGATGAGCACATGCCTCGGGACACTGTGCCCAAAGCGATGAGCAAGGATGGAGAAAAAGGCAGGCGTGTAAAACATGAGAATGACACACACATGGGATCCACAGGTGCTAAGGGCCTTTTGGCGGGCACCCTGGGATGAGAGATGGAAGACAGCACGGAGAATGAAGGTGTAGGAAACAGCAATAAAGATCACATCTGAGACGACAGTCATTAGTGGTACAGCAAATCCATACCAAATGTTGATGGAGATGTCAGCAGAGGAAAGCCGAGCAACCCCTATATGCTCACAGTATGTGTGTGGGATGATCCTTGTCCTACAGAAGGGCAACCGTTTCAGCAGAAAAACATCTGGAAGGATGACAGAGAAGCTCCTCACAACAATGCTCATCACAAGCTTAATGATCACCTGTTGAGTCAAGATGGTGTTATATCTCAAGGGGAAGCAGATGGCCACATAGCGATCAAATGCCATAGCCAACAAGATGGCAGAGTCCACTACAAAGCTGAGGTGGAGGAAGAACATCTGAGTAAGACAACCAGAGAAGGTTATTTCCTGGGAGCCAAGCCAGAGGTTACTGAGCAGTTTGGGCACTGTGGCAGTGGATAAGATGAGGTCTGTGGTGGCCAGCATAGAGAGAAAGAAAAACATGGGCTCATGAAGGCTGTGCTCAACTGCAATGAGGTAGAGAAGACTGCAATTGCCCACAATAGCCACAAGGTAGATGATACAAAATGGAATTCCAATCCATATGTGGATCTTCTCCAGGTCAGGTATGCCAACAAAGATAAAGGAACCTGGGTTGTAACAGCTCAAGTTATGCATGGCCTCTTCAGTCTGGGATCTTCTGGGTCTTGAGCCCTGAGGAGAAACCAACTGTCAATATGCACTGCGAAAGCTAACAATTCCACTCTGGTGCTGAAGGTGGTTAGAAATTGAAACTGCCATGTTCAGAGTACCTGAAACCCTGGTGAAGTAGTGGTTAAGTGCTACGGCTGCTAACCAAACCATCAGCAGTTCGAATCCTCCAGGTGCTCCTTGGAAACTCTATGGGGCAGTTCTACTCTGTTCTGTAGGGTTGCTATGAGTCGGAATCGACTCGACGGCACTGGGTTTTTTTTGTTCCTGTCCCCTTGATGAGCTGGTACCTATAGAATTGGCTAGCTATTGCTCCTTCTCTTTTCCATGGACCTCACTTCATTTCTTTACATGTTTACTAATCTAAATAATATGGCGTGGTTATTTTGGTAGGTTGAAATAGCCGAAGATCAACAATTTCATATGACTGAACCTAAATAAATAACTCTATTCCTTTCTCAAGAAAAAACATGAGGTATAAAGAGAAACAGAAAGAGAGAAGGAGAGAGGGACAGGAAGAAGAAGAGAGAGTGGTTGAGAATAATAAACATTTAGAATATCAAATGGGATAAACTATGTTTCAGACAATGGGTTTGATACAACAAACTGAAGACTTTGGGTAAAACTGGAGGAAAAAATAACAAATGTCTGCCTTGAATATTACACCCTTTTAAAAACTATATATGATCAAATTGACAACAGCAGCTCAAAAGATGAGACAGAAACCTCAGGGGTCAGTGAGTTTATGTTAATGGGGAGAAATGGAACAACTCAGAAAAGGAGGGTGAGAATGATTGCACAACTCAAAGAATGTAATTGATGTAACTGAACTGTACGTGTAGAAATTGTGGAATCAGTGTATGTTTTGCTGTGCATATTCTTAACAACAACAACGAAATAAATACATATATTTAAAACTGGAGGAAAAAAAAGATGAAAGTGGAAGGAAAAAGAAAGAGCAGATTCCAGTCGTTGACTAGTGCATGAGGTTTTGTTACATAAACCAAACCTGGTGCCGTTGAGTCGATTCTGACTCATAATAAGAACTGAAATGTGCTTCAGATTAGGATGTATGCTTACTGGTGTTTGGATATAAGAGAATGAATCTACCAGGAAACACACAGGGACAAGGAAGCAACATTCCCCCAACTCAGGGAGAGAGCAAAGGACTCAGGGGATGAAGTGCGACTTCAGGGGCAATGCCCTACACTTTGGAGGATCTCTGTTCCCTAAGGTTAGTAAGGGAGAGACAGCTCTACCCAGCAGTGAGTCGGCAGTGCCTCCATAACAGATATTAACCAGTGTGATATGGCCCAGGAAAAGACAAGCAGAAAAAATTGTCACATCCTGGAAACGAAATAAAGAATCATTAAGAAGTTTCTTGCCTCAGTGTTTTTATTTCAGTTCTGCCAGTGCTTGGACCCCATCTGTGGAAACCTCCAGCTTTGCACGAAAGAAAGCCCACCTTTGGAGGTGTCTTTCACTCTGAAAATGGTCTATGAGTTCTAAGTTTGTGTGGTCTATTTGATAAAGTACTTTTGGCAAAGGAAGTGAAGGGAATTAGTAATTCTGATGGCGGGTAACACAGCATTGGAGATGCACAGTAGAACACAGGCCATTCTTAGAACAGTTTTGGAGAACTTGGTTCTTTCCCTCTCAGGAAATTATCAAAAATTATTCAAAAAGCTTTTAAGGAAAAGGTGTAGATTTGGTAAGCAAGCCATCCCAGTTCTGTATTACTGTGTTTGGCAGAGATCTGTAGTTTTTCAGAGAAGAGAATAGTAGGCTGGAACCACCTAGGTTATTCTGGCTTCTCTACGAGGCCTTTCATCAAAGCTTTACATAAAGCTTGCCTCACTTAGTGGACAGTTTTTATCATTGATAGAGTCCTTATTTAGCCAAGGTGGACAAGTCACATCTACCTAGAAGAACCATAACTAGTTCCCTCTGTCCAAATGCAGCCTTCCATGTGACGCATATTCTAATTTACATCTCCAAATATGATGCAGAATGAACTCCTACAAGTACTGGCAATCAAGCTTAGAGTAATAATGCATAATAACAATCTTCATGAAATCTTCCCTAAAACAATGGCCGCATAATCACCTGTGGTCTGAAAAGCAGGTAGTCTGAGAAAGCCCCAACATGCCTCTATGATTTAGGCTAGATTGCAGCTCAGTCTATGGAGCACACAGGTTCACTGTCCCCTCACAGGAAGTCTATCTCCTCAGTGTCATAGGAAATACAGGAGAGGAAAATAAACTACCAATTATCAACACTGCAAATGAAGGTTTTTAAAAAATCCAGCCTAGGTTCTGCTGCTTCACTCAAAACCTAATCTGCTATTCTGACCTCACTTCTTCTAACCAAAGAGTCCTTTCCTTCTAAATTCCCTGCTGTATCATTGGTCACTTTAGCTGGTGTGCACTTAAAATCAATAATTTCTCACCAGGATCTGGCTTCTTGTTATGGAATCATTGGTGCCAGAAGGATCCCTTCCACCTAGGGTCGTGGCCTCCAGGGCTCAGCCCTTATTTGGACACTGAGCACTGCAATGCTTCATTCTTTGATAAAATCCCAGAGCCAGTGTAGTTTTCCTCCTGCCTCAGTGACTACAGTTTTCGACTCACCAGACTGTCTTCTGTCTCTTGCTTTAGAGGATTACTGGGAAGTACCTATTTAGAAGGAAGCACATAAAATTTTACACTGTGAATAATTCCAATAAGAGGTAAAATGATAATATTTATGCATTTCCGCATGTTCCCATGAGATAAAAACCAGGTTATCCATGCACCTACATTTCTCAGTCCCAGAAAAGGGATGAAATCAACCAAATTAACTCCTTTTCCTTTGAGATGGGTTGTAGCTTTGGGGTTTTAGAAGGTTTTGGAATTGGATCCCTAGGAGATTCAGACCTAGAGAAGTCAGACACAGAGCTGAGGCAGAAATCTAAGCAGTTTTAAAATGTTCCTTTACTTGATGTATTCCTTGATTAGTCTGTTTGTATAACCCTGCACAGATACTAAATGCTTAAATTTTTTTTAATAGTTTTTAAGAAGTCTTAATACTTGGAGTCTAAGTACTACAAGTTCTTCTTCAAAAATATTTTAGTAGAGGCGGGGCCAAGATGGCCAAACTTAGACACTTCTGGTGATCCCCCTTACAACACAGACCTGAAAAAACAAGTCAAACAATTATATGTATGACAAGCTAGGAGCACTAAACATCAAAAGCAAAGTTAGGAAATCCGACTGAATGGCAGATGGGGAGAAGAAAAGTTCAGAAGTGACGAGGAGTTGCTGGACCTGACTCTGTGGGAACTGGTGCCCCTCAGGCAGGGTCCTCTGGAGTGACTGTGGCAGGGCTAGTGGTAGCACTTGGGACACGGTTTCCCCAGGAAGAAACAGTGTGCTGCACAGCCTACTCACACCTCCAGAACCAGACACAGCGAGCACTCTCACAAAAGCAAAGTACATGTGTTTATTTTACCGCGACCCCAGCCCACAAGCTGGCTTCAGTGGCTGTCAGTTTCCCTGGGCCTGAGATAAGGCCTGCTGCACACCCTGAGCCATTCTTCTTGCTTTGGAGAAGGAATAAATTCACAATAGGCAGAAAAGATACTCTGCCAGCTCCACTAAGCTTGGAAGCTCAGGACAGACGTGGCTCCTGTCCAGGCACAAACAGTCCATGAACTTTGAATACCTTTCACCCCTGCATGGACCTGTGTGGACTCATTTCATGAGAGTAGGCCCTTGTTGGTGGACTGCAACCATGTATGTGCTTGAGATCTGATCTCAACTCTTTCAGTTTTGCAGTGGAGAGGTGGATTTTTGATGTTTGACACTGCTTTGCCTATTAAACAGGTCCTCACTTACCCACATCAGGGGCCTGAGTAATGGTGGCTCCACCACATCACCTAGCCATCCATGACAGGGGTCCAAGGATAAGTGGTGCTTCCCAGTCCTAACAACCAAAAGCACTGGGTGTCCATGCTCCAGCTGCAGAACCCACTCACCTGTATACTCTAGGGAACAGGGGTGTGCTTTCCTCACAGACACTCAAGGGACAGTTGTCAGCCCCCTGCCTTATTCAGAGTGTGACCCCCTGCTGCAAACAGATACCTCTGCCTACACTAATCACCCATGCCCCTCTAAGACTGTAGGGCAGAGCCTGTACCACGCATCTGATGACCAACTACCTGGACACCTGAGCTGAATCCATACAAGAAAAGGAAATGGACTCCTAGGCTCATATACCTAGTAACAGCTCTAGCCATCTGGTGACAGACATTAGAGCTTCAAAGGTGCAAATAATCAAGCTAGCTCACTCAAGCAGCTTATTTCAGCATATCAAAACAAAACAAAGCAAGAAGCTAAGATACAGTAAGCAAACATAAAATAAATTAATATAATAACTTATAGATGGCTCAGAGACAACAGTCAATATCAAACCACATAAAGAAGCAGACTATGATCACTTCAACAAGCTCTCAGAACAAAGAATCAAAGAACCTTCCAGATGAAGATGTATCCTTGGAATTACCAGGTGTAGAATACAAAAGATTAACATACAGAACTCTTCCAGAGATCAGGAAGGAGATCATGCAAAATGCAAAACAAGCCAAGGATCACACAGATAAACCAGCTGAAAAAATTAAAAAGGTTATTCAAGAACATAATGAATAATTTAATAGGCTGCAAGAATCCATAGAGAGACAGCAATCAGATTCAGAATATTAACAATAAAATTAAAGAATTAGACAACTCGATAGAAAGTCAGAGGAGCACTTTTGAGGCAATAGAAGGCAGAATTAGTGAGATTGAAGATAAAACACTTGGAATCAATATATTCCAAGAAAAACTGAATAAAAGAATTTTTTAAACATGAAGAAACCCTAAGAATCATATGGGACTCTCTCAAGAGAAATAACCTGTAAGTGATTGGAGTACCAGAACAGGGAAGGATAATAAAAAATACAGTGAGAATTGCTGAAGATTTTTTGGCAGAAAACATCCCTGATATTGTGAAAGATGAGAAGATATCTATCCAAGATGTTCATCAAACTCCACATAAGGTAGATCTCAAATGAAAGTTATCAAGACGTGTTATAATCAAATGTGCCAAAATCAAAGACAAAGAGAGAACTTTAAGAGCAGCTAGGGATAAACAAAAAGTCACTTACAAAGGAGAGTCAATAAGAATAAGGTCAGACTATTAGGCAGAAACCATGCAGGCAAGAAGGCCATGGGATGACTTATATAAAGCATTGAAGGAAAAAATTTCCAGCCAAGAATCATATATCCAGCAAAACTGTCTCTCAAATATGAAGGTGAAGTTAGGACTTTTCCAGAAAAACAGAAGCTTAGGGAATATGTTAAAACAAAACCAAAACTATGAGAAATACTAAAGGGAGTTCTCTGGTTAGAAAATCAATGATATCAGATATCAATCCATGACTAGAATACGGGAGAGGGAAGCCAGATATCAACCTAGATAGGGAAATAACAAACCAGGGAAACAATGACGTTATTATATAAAAGATGGCAACATTAAAACAATAAAGAGGGGCTAAAAAATGTAGTCATAGATCTTTCATATGGAGAGGAAGTCAAGGTGATATAAAGAAATGAAAGTTTGTTTTAAACTTAGAAAAATTGGGGTAAATATTAAAATAACCAAAAAGGAGACTACCAATCCTACACATCAAAATAAAATACAAGGAAAACATAAAGACTCAGCAAAAACAAAATCGACAACAAAAAATAAGAGGAAAAGACAATATACAAAGATAAACTACTCAGCCCAAAAAATTAAGCGGGAAAAAGAAACTGTCAACACCACACAAAAAAGACATCAAAATGACAGCGCTAAGCTCATACCGATCCATAATTATGCTCAATGTAAATGGACTAAATGCACCAATAAAGACACATAATGCACCAATAAAGAGACAAAGAGTGACAGAATGGATAAAAAAACACAATCCGTCTATATGCTGCCTACAAGAAACACATCTTAGATTTAAAGACACAAACAAAAACTCGAAGGAAGGCAAAAATATATCAAGCAAATAACAATCAAAAAAAGGCAGGAGTGGCAATATTAATTTCTGACAAAATAGACTATAAAGTTAAATCCACAAAGGATAAGGAAGTGCACTATATAAAGATTAAAAGGACGATATACCTGGAGAATATAGCCACATTATGCACACAATGACAGGGCTTTGAAACACATAAAACAAATTCTAACAGCACTGAAAAATGAGATAGACAGCTCCACAAAAATAGTAGGAGACTTCAACACATGCTTTTGATGAAGGACAGAACATCCAAAAAGAAGCTCAGTAAAGACACAAAAATCTAAATGCCACTGTCAACAAACTTGACCTCATAGACACCTACAGAACACTCTGCCCAACAGCAGACAAATATACTTTCTTTTAAATTGCAAATGGAACATTCTCTAGAATAGACCACATAACAGGTCATAAACCAAGCCTTAACGGGATCGAAAACATCGAAATATTACAAAACACTTTGACCATAAAGCCATAAAAGTAGAATTCAATACCAGAAAAAAGAGGGAAAAAAAATCAAACACTTGGAAGCTGAAAAACACCCTGCTCAAAAAAGACGGGGTTATAGAAGAAATCAAGGACAGAAGAAAGAAATTCATAGAATCCAGTGAGAATGAAAACACTTCTTATCCGTACCTTTGTGACACAGCTAAAGCAGTGCTCGGAGGTCAATTTCTATCAATAAACGCACACATACAAAAAGAAGAAAGGGCCAAAATCAAAGAATTGTCCCTACAACTTGAACAAAGAGAAAGAGGGCAACAAAAGAAACCTGCAGGCACCAGAAGAAAGCAAATAATAAAAATTAGAGCGGAATTAACTGAAATAGAGAACAGAAAAACAATTGAAAGAGTTAACAAGAGCAAAACCTGGTTCTTTGAAAAAATTAGCAAAATTGATAAACCATTGGCCAAACTGACAAAAGAAAAACAGGAGAAGAAACAAATAACCCAAATAAGAAACGAGGTGGCTGATATTACAACAGACCCAACTGAAATTAAAAGAATCATATCAGATTAATCTATGAAAAATTGTACTCTAACAAATTTGAAAACCTAGAAGAAACGGATGAATTCATAGAAACACACTACCTACCTACACTAACACAAACAGAGGTAGAACAACTAAATAAACCCTTAACAAAAGAGGAGATTGAAAAGGTAATTAAAAAGCTCCCCCCCCCCGCCCCCCCCAAAAAAAGCCTGGGCCCTGATAGTTTCGCCTGAGAGTTTTACTAAACTTTCAGAGAAGAGTTAGCACCACCACTACTAAAGATATTTCCGAGCACAGAAAAGGATGGAATACTCCCAAACTCATTCTATGAAGCCAACATATTCCTGATGCCAAAACCAGGTAAAGACATTACAAAAAAGAAAATGACAGACCTATGTCCCTCATAAACGTAGATGCAAAAATCCTCAACAAAATTCTAGCCAATAGAATTCAACAACATATCAAGAAAGTAATTCACCATGACCAAGTGAAATTCATACCAGGTATTTTTATGCAGGGATGGTTCAACATTAGCAAAACAATCAATCTAATCCATCATATAAATAAAACAAAAGACAAGAACCAAGTACCACATGATCTCATCAATTGATGCAGAAAAGGCATTTAACAAGCCCAACACCCATGCATGACAAAAATTCTCAGCAAAATAGGAATAGGAGGAAAATTTCTCAACATAATAAAGGGCATTTATACAAAGCCAACAGCCAACATCATTCTAAATGGAGAGAGTCTGAAAGCATTTCCCTTGAGAACGGAAACCAGACAAGGATGCCCTTTATCACCATCCTTATTCAACCTTGTGCTGGAGGTCCTAGCCAGAGCAATTAGGCTAGATAAAGAAATAAAAGGCATCCAGATTGGCAAGGAAGAAGTAAAAGTATCTCTATTTGCAGATGACATGATCTTATACACAGAAGACCCTAAAGAATACTCAAATAAACTACTAGGACTAAAGAAGAGCTCAGCAGAGTATCAGGATACAAGATAAACATACAAAAATCAGTTGAATTCCTCTATACCAACAAAAATGACATCGAAGAGGAAATCACCAAATCAATACCATTTACAACAGCCTCCGAGAAGATAAGATACTTAAGAATAAATCTGACCAGAGATGTAAAAGACCTATACAAAGAAAACTACAAGACACTCCTGCAAGAAACCAAAAGAGACCTACATAAGTGGAAAAACATACCTTGCTCATGGTTAGGAAGACTCAACATTGTAAAAATGTCTATTCTACTGAAAGCAATCTACAGATAAAATGCAATTCTGATCCAAATTCCAAAGACATTTTTTAATGAGTTGGAGAAACAAATCACCAACTTCGTATGGAAGGGAAAGAGGCCCCGGATGATAAAGAAAGCATTACTGAAAAAGAAGAACAAAATGGGAGGCCCCACACTAACTGATTTTAGAACATATTATACTCCCACAGTAGTCAAAATAGCCTGGTACTGGTACAGCAACAGATACATAGATCAATGGAATGGAATTGAGAATCCAGACAAATCCATCCACTTATGAGCAGCTGATATTTTACAAAGGCCCAAAGTCAGTTAAATGGGGAAAAGACAGTCTGTTTAACACATGGTGCTGGCATAACTGGATACCCATCTGCAAAAAAATGAAACAAGACCCATGCCTCACACCATGAATAAAAACTAACCCAAAATGGGTCAAAGGCTTAAATATAAAATCTAAAACAATAACGATCATGGAAGAAAAAATAGGGACAATACTAGGAGCTCTAATACATGACATAAACAGTATACAAAACATTAGTAACAATGCACAAACACCAGAAGAGAAACTAGATAACTGAGAACACCTAAAAATCAAACACCTATGCTCATCCAAGGGCTTCACTAAAAGAGCAAAAATATTACCTACAGACAGAAAAAGTTTTTAGCTGTGATGTTTCTGATCAGCATCTGATCTCTAAAATCTGTATGACACTCCAAAAACTCAACAGCAAAAAGGTAATTAACCCAATTAAAAAATGGACAAAGGATATGAACAGGCACTTCACCAAAGACTTTCAGGCAGCTAAGAGATACTTGAGGAAATGCTCACAATCATTAGCCATTAAAAAAAAACAAAACCGCAAGGAGATACTATCTCACTCCATCAAGGCTGGCATTAATCCAAAAAACACAAAATATTAAATGTTGGAGAGGTTGTGGAGAGACTAGAACACTGGTGGGAATGTAAAATGGTACAACCACTTTGGAAATCGATTTGGTGCTTCCTTAAAAAGCTAGAAATAATGAACCAGAGACCTACATCATCCTGAGACCAGAAAAACTAGTTGGTGCCCGGCCACAATCGATGACTGCCCTGACAGGGAGCATGACAGAGAACCCCTGAGGGAGCAGGAGATCAGTGGGATGCAGACCCCAAATTCTCATAAAAAGACCATACTTAATGGTCTGACTGAGACTAGAGGAATCCCGGCGGTCATGGTCCCCAAACCTTCTGTTGGCCCAGGACAGGAACTATTCCCGAAGACAACCCATCAGACATGAAAGGGACTGGACAGTGGGTAGGAGAGAGATGCTGATGAAGAGTGAGCTAATTAAATCAGGCAGACACTTAAGACTGTGTTGGCATCTCCTGTCTGGAGGGGGGATGGGAGGATAGAGAGAGTTGGAAGCTGGCAAAAATGTCATGAAAGGAGAGACTGGAAGGGCTGACTCATTAGGGGCAGAGCAAGTGGGTGTACGGAGTAAGATGTATATAAACTTATATGTGACAGTCTGACTTGATTTGTAAACGTTCACTTGAAGCTCAATAAAAGTTAATTAAAAAAAAAAAAAGCTAGAAATAGAACTACCAGCTGATCCAGCAATACCACTCCTTGGAATATATCCTAGAGAAATAAGATCCCTTATAAGTTTACAATAGCAAAAAGATGGAAGCAACCAAGGTGCCCATCATCAGATGAATGGATAAATAAATTATGGTATGTTCACACAATGGAATACTATACATCGATAAATAACAATGATGAATCCACGAAACATTTCATAACATGGAGGAATCTGGAAGGCATTATGCTGAGTGAAATTAGTCAGTTGCAAAAGGACAATATTGTATGAGGCCACTATCATAAGAACTCAAGAAATATAAACACAGAAGAAAATGTTCTTTGATTTGTACCAAGGGTGGGGAGGGAGGAAGGGAAAGGGGTATTCACTAATTAGTAGACAAGAACTACGTTAGGTGAAGGGAAAGACAACACACAATACAGGCTCTCCTGGACTAAACCAAAAGCAAAGAAGTTTCCTGAATAAACCAAATGCTTCAAAGGCCAGAGTAGCAAGGATGGGGGTCATCTAGGTCAATTGGCATAACAAAATCTGTTAAGGAGACATTCTGCATCCCACTTTGGTGAGTGGCATCTGGGGTCTTAAACGCTAGCAAGCAGCCATCTAAAAAAAAAAAAAAATTTTTTTGCCATCTAAGATGCATCAATGGTCTCAACACACCTGGAGCAAAGGAGAAGAACACCAAAGACACAAGGTAATTATGAGCCCAAGAGACAGAAAAGGCCACATAAATCAGAGACTACATCAGCCTGAGACCAGAAAAACTAGATGGTGCCTGGCTACAACCGATGACTTCCCTGACAGGGAACACAACAGAGAATCCCTGATGGAGCAGGAGGCCAGTGGGATTCAGACCTCAAATTCTCGTAAAAAGACCAGACTTCATGGTCTGACTGAGACTGGAAGGACTCTGGAGGTCATGGTCCCCAGACCTTCTGTTAGCCCAGGACTGGAACTGTTGCCAAAGCCAACTCTTCAGACAGGGATTGGAGTGGAGTATAAGACAGAAAATGATACTGGTGAGGAGTGAGCTTCTTGGCTCAAGTAGACACATGAGACTATGTGGGCAGCTCGTAGCTGGAAGGGAGATGAGAAGGCAGAGGGGAACAGAATCTGGCCAAATGGACATGGGGAATAGCGGGTGGAGAGAAGGAGTATGCTGTCTCATTAGAGGGAGAGCAACTAGGAGTACATTGCAAGGTGTATATAAACTTTTATATAAGAGACTGACTTGATTTATAAACTTTCACTTACAGCACAATAAAAATTTTTTAAAAATTAAAAATTCAAACTATGAATTTCTTGGGCAAATCTGCAGCAAAAGAACTATAAAGTGTTGAAAAGCAAAGATGTCACTTTGAGAGCTAAGATGCACCGGATCTAAGCCATGGTATTTTCAATCACCTTATGTGCATGTTCAAGTTGAACAATGAATAAGGAATACCAAAGAAGAATTGATGCCTTTGAATTATGGTGTTCGCAAAGGATATTGACTATACCATGGACTGCCAGAAGGGCAAACAAGTCTGGCTTAGAAGAAGTATACCCAGAGTACTCCTTGGAAGCAAGGATGGCAAGACTTTGTTTCATGTACTTTGGGTATGTTATCGGGAGGGATCAGTCCCTGGAAAAGGGCATCATGCTTGATAAAGTAGAGGGTCAGCAAAAAGAGGACGACTGTCAATGAGATAGATTGACACGGTGGCTGCAACAGTGGGCTCAACTGTAACAACAATTGAGAGGAAGTCACAGGACTCAGCAGTGTTTTGTTCTGTTGTACCTAGGGTCACCACAAGTAGGAACTGACTCAATTATATAAAACATAATTGTCTTAGAATAGTTCTTTGGTTGCAAAAACGGGGAAGCAGAACCACCCTACTGCCATGGGCCAAGCCCCAGCTCATCTGGCCCCAGCTGCATAAGGAGAGATCAGGTTGGGAAGAAAGTCTGAATTGGGCTATAGCAGTCTCCTAGGGAATGCCAGGCCCTCAGGCCTGCCCCTTGCGGGTGCTCAAGGTAGCCCTGCACAAAGGTGCCACGTCTAAGAGGCTACCACTCATGTCCTGTGAGAGCAGGAAAGTGGATGCAGAGATTCCAGATGGCTTAGCCAAGTCCTCGGCCTATGGGGGAAGACCCTCTTGCTTAAATCCAAACCACCCTCCACAGCCTTGCATATGCTTGGGAGGGGCATGCACACAGTGACACATTTGCTTTCAACAGGTGCAGTTTATTATACGCAAATTATATTTCAATGAAGTTGATAAAAAGTGGGACGAGACTCCTTTGACACAAACCCTGTTTGCCTTTTGTGCTTCTTCCTGCCTGGAATGCTGCCATGATGCCTGGAACTGCAGAAGCCAACATGAGCCACTGATATATAAAGACACCCGCATAAACAAGAAACAGCATATTTCCATTACCCTCCCCCCACCCAATGTTTTTATGTCCCTTTGAAGTCTAGTCCTCCTTCTACCCCAGATTCCAAGCAAGCACTGATCTTTCTGTACTAAAGACTGGTCTGCATTTTCTGGAATTTCTATAAATGGAATCACACAATGTATACTCTTTTGTGTCTACCTTTTTTATCCTATGTTGTTGACTCAACGGCAGTGGGTTGTATGTATAAGTAGTTCATTCTTTTTTTTTTTTCTGAAGTATTCCATTGCATGACAATAACACATTTTTCTTATTAATTATCTGTGGAAGGAACCTGGATTATTTCCAGTCTGGGACTATTATAAATAAAACTGCTTGAACATTTCTCTACTATATATATATATATATCTTAGCCACTTTGCTTTGCAGTGGAAGTTTTAGAAACAGCTCAATTTACATATGCACATACAAATTGTTGGGGTTTTCATTGTGATTGTATTAAATCTATATATCACTATGGAAATATGTGGTACATTTAATTATTGTATATATTATACACATCATAGGTAAGCTGTATGTCTCTATTAATATAATCTTTTATTTTTCTCAACGATAGGTTGAGATATCTATCTATTCCATGTGTACTTAAAAATTACAAATATCCTTTCTTGTTGTATGCAGAATGTATTAGTTTTCTGTAGCTGCTGTAACAAATTACCACGTTTCATGGCTGAAAATAAAACAAATGTATTAACATACAGTTCTACAGTTTAGAAATCTGGCATGAGTCTCACTGAGATAAAATCAAGGTGTTAAGAGGGCTGTTTTCCCTTCTGAAGGATCTGGAAAGAATCTGTTTCCTTGCTTCTTTCCAGCTTCTCAAGACTCCCCCCGCCTTCCCTTCCTCCATCTTTAAAGCCAGCAATGTTATTTCTTTCTGTGCTTTTTGTCCATAATCACATTTCCCTCTGACTCTCCTCTTCTGCTTTTCTCTTCCACTTCTAAGAACCTTTGTGATTACATTGGACCCACCTAAATAATCTAGGATAATCTCCCTACTTTAAAGTCAACTAATTAGTAAATTTAATTCCATCTGAAATTTAATTCCTCTTTGCCATCTAACCTGGTGGCACAGTGGTTAAGAGCTCGGTTGCTAATGAAATGTTGGTGGTTCAAATCCACCAGCCACTCAACAGAAACCCTATGGGACAGTTCTACTCTGTCCTATAGGGTCGCTATGAGTTGGATCAGACTCAATGGCAACAGGTTTGATTTTGGTTTTGCCATCTAAGAGACTCATACTCATAGGGGCTATATAGGGTTGCTATGAGTCAGAATCCATGGTTTTGCCATCTAATCAGTGGTCCCTGAGGAGCACAACAGACTTTTGCTGGACTACTAACCTAAAGGTTGCTGGTTCAAGCCTACCCAGAAGTGCCAGAAGAAAGGCCTGGTGATCTGTTCCCATAAAGATTACAGCCAAAAAACCTCTATGGAGCAGTTCTATTCTGGAACACTTGGGCTTGCCATGAGTTGGAATCTACTTGACAGCAACATACATGGTTTGATTTGGCCATTTAACCTAACAATCACAGTTTCTGGGAATTAGGACATGCACATCTTTGGGGAGCCATCATTTTGCCTACCACACAGGGCTTCATAGTTTGTAATTATGACTGTCAAATTCACTAGTCTTGATTAATTTTAGTCTGCTAAATATATTAGTAATAACAAGTGGTTCATTTTGCTGTTTCGTTAATTTCTCTTGATTCTTAGTGAGCATTTTTTCTTTACGTATTTTGAGGCTGTATTATGCTGTGCATACACATTATCTGTTTACATATATCCTGATGGCTTACTGCATCAGTCTGAGTGGAAGATACCCTTTAACTTCTCTTTCGTGTTTATTTTCTTCTTGTGCTCATTCTTCCAGTTACCGCAGTCTATTCTCCTAGGCACATTGCCTTCAACCAAATTTTAATGTGGTGGTTTGGAATCCTGGTTCTGCAGTGACTTCATGGATATTGTGGCTATCATAGATATAGTCTCTGAGTCAGAGTTTCTGAGGGTAGAAAGTGCTTATAACGTTTTGCATCTCTAAGCAGCAGCTTTCTATAAATTCCAACTGTGGAAAATGGTTTGATAGCAAGTTTTTGGTTTTGTGCGTGTGTAAGTGTGCGCATGTACTCACATGTGTTTACGTTCTTGATCAGGAACTCTATCACTCATTCTTGGCTTCAAGCAGTGACCTCAGTTTTGTTCCCTCTTGCAGGAGCTAAACTTTCTAGATCATCACTTCTTTTTTCTACATCTGGAACGCAGAAAATTTATAGATTTGCAGACCTTCAGCCTGGCCTAGAAGCATCACAATAATTTTGTAGGAGTCTAAGGGAACCTGTGTGTGTATGTTTGGGGGTATAAAAAAAAATACAGTTCATGTTATATAGACACAGAACCTCCTAGAAATAAGAGATGAAAAGAAGAATTGAATTTATTGAGCCAAGATGAGTTCAGAGCATTGCTGGAATATTTTAGTAGCTGATAACAGCAGAAAAGCCTAAAATAACATATGAAAATGCTCTGTTCAAAAGGATGCATGGTGAGTTATGTGAGTTTTTTAAAATGCCAGTGGGGCTAATATTCAGAGAGTTACAAGGCATTTACTGCTGAAAAATTCTGATATAATAAACAGTGGTCAAAACATGCAACACTCTGAAATTGTGGGACAGTTTGCATGGTTATCCTAATAGCAATAAGAAAATTTTTCAGCAGGGGAATAACAGTATCTGATTTGCACTTTTAGAAAGATAACTCTAGATGCAGCATGAACAAGAGAAGTGTAAGAACAGATGTGGGAAAATCAATTAGGATGCAAGTACAGTTGCCTGAGGAGAAATTATGGAAGCTTGGAATAAAGGGATGATGGGATAAAATGGAGAAAACATATAGTAATGAGAGCTAATTTAGAGATAAAATGAAAAGTACCTGGGAGTTAGACTGGCTATGGGAAAGAGAAGTTAGCACTTGTCATGTGTGACTCCTAGGGATTGATTCTCTTATATGCATGGCACTGTGCTAATAAGAACTAATGTACAAAGAAAAATAAGAACTCACCCCTGCCACAAAGAAATCCAATGTCTAAAAGGGCTATGAACACTTAAATAAATTATTTTCAAAGTAAGGTGATAAACGCTAAAAAAAGAGAGAAAGAGAGAGAAGTGCAAGGACTCAACATGATCATTGAGAAGGGTTCCTTTGCCCAGTTGAGGATTTCAAGTTGACCCTAAGCATAAGTCTTACTTGAATTTTGAAAAATGTGCTAGAGTCAGAGAGAAATAAAATCACATCTTACTGCTTACTGACTTTAAAAAGCATAACATGGTGGAAAGGAATATAATCTGTGATTGGAAGTGGTGGAAAATTTAGTGGGAGGGGTAAATAAAAGATCAAGTCATGGAAGACATATCATGATGGAGAATTGACATGCTAGACGGAGATAGACATAGAGAAACCAGAGAGCAGACAGAAGATCGTAGGCCTAGGACAGTTGTTCTCTACCCTGGGTGCCCATTTGAATTGCCTAGGAACATTTTTAAATGACTAATAACTGAGTCCCACTTTAGACCAAACAAATCAGCATTCCTTACTGATTTACATTTCAACACTTAGGTATTTACTTTAGCAGAATGTTAGTGTAAGTCTACATAAAGATTTGCACAAGAATGTTCATAACAGAATTCATAATATCCAAGTGTTGAAATTCTCAGAGGCCTTCAAATATTCCTGCACTTACAGGGAAACAGATAAATACACTGTGGTATATTTATAAAATACAAAACCAATCTGTAAAAAAAGGAACAAACCACTGATATATGAACAAGATTGAATGAAAATATAAATGCCACCCATCTTTCTGAAGTATATATATTTAAGACCAACTCTGAACAACCCAACTAAAGCTACTAGAACTGAACAGATATTTTAGCTTCTGCCCACTGCAGGGAAGACAAAATATGGAATTTGAGAACAGCCAAGTGAACTGCCTGAAAGAAAAATCCTATTAATTATATTCAGAAAACTTTAACAGAATCCAGTAAACACATGAAAAGATGCTCAACGTAACTGATCATCAGGAGAATTCAAATTAAAACCACACATCTGTCAATTTGTCATACTGTGGGGGCTTGTATGTTGCTGTGATCCTAGAAGCTATGGCACCGGTATTCAAATACCAGCAGGGTCCCCCATGCTGGACAGGTTTCAGCTGAACTTTCAGACAAAGACAGGCTAGGAATAAGGATCTAGAGCTCTACTTCCAAAAAAATTATCCAATGAAAATTTTATGAATAACAAAGTGACGTATTTGGTTTTTAACGCTTCAAAAAGGTCTTTTGCAACATATTTGCCCAATGCAATGCATCCTTTGATTTCTTAACTGCTGCTCCATGGGTGTTGATTGTGCATCCAAGTAAAAGGAAATTCTTGACAACTTCCAATCTCTTCTCTGCTTATCATGATGTTGTTTTTCCATCCAGTAGGAGGATTTTTGTTTTCTTTTGTAGTCTCAGAGTCTATGTAAGTCCCAAAACGATGGAGAGGCACAGTAATGGAATGAGTCAAGATCAAAGGATAAGTGGTAGAAGAGTCTTCAAACATTATATCAAGACTGATCCTGCAACCCTTTACCCCAGTAGCCACATTGAGGTTTGAATCAAGAGTAATCATAATTTTTTTTTAATTGTGCTTTAAGTGAAAGTTTACAAATCAAGTCAGTCTCTCATACAAAAATTTATATATACCTTGCTATGTACTTGTAGTTGCTCTCCCCCTAATGAGACAGCACACTCCTTCTCTCCACACTGTATTCTCTGTGTCCATTCACCCAGTTTCTGTCCCCCCTGCCTTCTCACCTCCCCTTCAGACAGGAGCTGCCCACATAGTCTCATGTGTCTACTTGAGCCAAGAAGCTCACTCCTCACTAGCATCATTTTCTATCTTATAGTGCAGTCCAAACCCTGTCTGAAGAATTGGCTTTGTGAATGGTTCCAATCTTGGGCTAACAGAAGGTCTGGTTACCATGACCTCCAGGGTCCTTCTAGTCTCAGTCAGGCCATTAAATCTGGTCTTTTTACGTCAAAAGTAATCATTTTCATGATTTGCACTGAAGTTTTTTCTGGATCCCAGCTATAGTCACAGTATACCCCCAGGATCCAGGCAGTTTTCTGAAACATACTCACTTCCCAGTAATGCTTCCTTGATTTGATGTACACTGGACACAGAAGACATATGCTCATATCCATCTCCCCACTTACACTCTGTGTGACCGTGGGAAGGACTTCATCCTCAAATGCACCATTTCTTCCTTCCAAAATGAAATAATTAACTCTTTCCTCCCTACCTCTTAGAATTTGTATCAAGTTATATAAAATAATGGGTTTTAAAAATATTGGTGCCTCTTAAAAAATACTTAATGTGCAGACATACAAAAAGAAGAAAGAGCCAAAATCAGGGAACTGTCCCTACAACTTGAACAAATAGAAAGTGAGCAACAAAAGAATCCATCAGGCACCAGAAGAAAACAAATAATAAAAATTAGAGCTGAACTAAATGAATTAGAGAACAGAAAAACAATTGAAAGAATTAACAAAGCCAAAAGCTGGTTCTTTGAAAAAATTAACAAAAGTGATAAACCATTGGCTAGACTGACTAAAGAAATACAGGAAAGGAAACAAATAACCCGAATAAGAAACGAGATGGCCCACATCACAACAGACCCAACTGAAATTAAAAGAATCATATCAGATTATTACGAAAAATTGTACTCTAACAAATTTGCAAACCTAGAAGAAATGGATGAATTCTTGGAAAAACACTACCTACCTAAACTAACACAATCAGAAGTAGAACGACTACATAGACCCATAACAAAAAAAGAGATTGAAACGGTAATCAAAAAACTCCCAACAAAAAAAAGCCCTGGCCCGGATGGCTATACTGCAGAGTTCTACCAAACTTTCAGAGAAGAGTTAACACCTCTACTACTAAAGCTATTTCAAAGCATAGAAAATGACGGAATACTACCTAACTCATTCTATGAAGCCACCATCTCTCTGATACCAAAACCACGTAAAGACATCACAAAAAAAGAAAATTACAGACCTATATCCCTCATGAACATAGACGCAAAAATCCTCAACAAAATTCTAGCCAATAGAATTCAACAACACATCAAAAAATTAATCTACCATGACCAAGTGGGATTTATACCAGGTATGCAAGGCTGGTTTAATATTAGAAAAACCATTAATGTAATCCACCATATAAATAAAACCAAAGACAAAAACTACATGATCTTATCAATTGATGCAGAAAAGGCATTTGACAAAGTTCAACACCCATTTATGATAAAAACTCTCACCAAAATAGGAATTGAAGGAAAATTCCTCAACATAATAAAGGGCATCTATACAAAGCCAACAGCCAATATCACTCTAAATGGAGAGAGCCTGAAAGCATTTCCCTTGAGAACGGGAAGCAGACAAGGATGCCCTTTATCACCGCTCTTATTCAACATTGTTCTAGAGGTCCTAGCCAGGGCAATTAGGCTACACAAAGAAATAAAGGGCATCCAGATTGGCAAGGAGGAAGGAAAATTATCTCTATTTGCAGATGACATGATCTTATACAAAGAAAACCCTAAGGAATCCTCCAGAAAACTACTGAAACTAAGAGAAAAGTTTGGCAGAGTCAAATCACTTGGATTCCTCTACATCAACAAAAAGAACACCAAAGAGGAAATAACCAAATCAATACCATTCACAGTAACCCGCAAGAAGATAAAATACTTAGGAATAAATCTTACCAAAGATGTAAAAGACCTATACAAAGAAAACTACAAAGTACTACTACAAGAAACTAAAAAGGACATACTTAAGTGGAAAAACATACTTTGCTCATGGATAGGAAGACAACATAGTAAAAACGTCTATTCTATCAAAGCCATCTATACATACAATGCACTTCCGATCCAAATTCCAATGACATTTTTTAATGTGATGGAGAAACAAATCACCAACTTCATATGGAAGGGAAAGAAGCCTCAGATAAGTAAAGCATTACTGAAAAAGAAGAAGAAAGTGGGAGGTCTCACTCTACCTGATTTCAGAACCTATTATACAGCCACAGTAGTCAAAACAGCCTGGTACTGGTACAACAACAGACACATAGACCAGTGGAACAGAATTGAGAACCCAGATATAAATCCATCCACATATGAGCAGCTGATATTTGACAAAGGACCAGTGTCAGTTAATTGGGGAAAAGATAGCCTTTTTAACAAATGGTGCTGGCATAACTGGATATCCATTTGCAAAAAAATGAAACAGGACCGATACCTCACACCAAGCACAAAAACTAACTCCAAGTGGATCAAAGACCTAAACATAATAACTAAAACTATAAAGATCATGGAAGAAAAAATAGGGACAACCTTAGGAGCCCTAATACAAGGCATAAACAGAATACAAAACAGTACGAAAAATGACGAAGAGAAACCAGATAACTGGGAGCTCCTAAAAATCAAACACCTATGCTCATCTAAAGACTTCACCAAAAGAGTAAAAAGACCACCTACAGACTGGGAAAGAATTTTCAGCTATGACATCTCCGACCAGCGCCTGATCTCTAAAATCTATATGATTCTGTCAAAACTCAACCACAAAAAGACAAACAACCCGATCAAGAAGTGGGCAAAGGATATGAGCACACATTTCACTAAAGAAGATATTCAGGCAGCTAACAGATACATGAGAAAATGCTCTCGATCATTAGCCATTAGACAAATGCAAATTAAAACTACGATGAGATTCCATCTCACTCCAACAAGGCTGGCATTAATCCAAAAAACACAAAATAGTAAATTTTGGAGAGGCTGCGGAGAGATTGGAACTCTTATACACTGCTGGTGGGAATGTAAAATGGTACAATCACTTTGGAAATCTATCTGGAGCTATCTTAAACAGTTAAAAATAGGACTACCATAAAACCCAGAAATCTCACTCCTAGGAATATACCCTAGAGATACAAGAGCCTTCACACAAACAGATATATGCACACCCATGTTTATTGCAGCTCTGTTTACAATAGCAAAAAGCTGGAAGCAACCAAGGTGTCCGTCAACGGATGAATGGTTAAATAAATTGTGGTATAGTCACACAATGGAATACTACGCATCGATAAAGAACAGTGACGAATCTCTGAAACATTTCATAACATGGAGGAACCTGGAAGGCATTATGCTGAGCGAAATTAGTCAGAGGCAAAAGGACAATTATTGTATAAGACCACTATTATAAGATCTTGAGAAATAGTATAAACTGAGAAGAACACATACTTTTGTGGTTACGAGGGGGGGAGGGAGGGAGGGTGAGAGAGGGTTTTTTACTGATTAGTTAGTAGATAAGAACTGCTTTAGGTGAAGGGAAGGACAATACTCAATACATGGAAGGTCACCTCAACTGGACTGGACCAAAAGCAAAGAAGTTTCCAGGATAAAATGAATGCTTCAAAGGTCAGTGGAGCAAGGGCGGAGGTTTGGGGACCATGGTTTAAGGGGACTTCTAAGTCAATTGGCAAAATAATTCTATTATGAAATCATTCTGCATCCCACTTTGAAATGTGCCATCTGGGGTCTTAAATGCTAACAAGCAGCCATCTAAGATGCATCAATTGGTCTCAACCCACCTGGATCAAAGGAGAATGAAGAACACCAAAGTCACATGATAACTAAGAGCCCAAGAGACAGAAAGGGCCACATGAACCAGAGACCTACATCATCCTGAGACCAGAAGAACTAATTGGTGCCCGGCCACAACCGATGACTGCCCTGACAGGGAGCACAACAGAGAACCCCTGAGGGAGCAGGAGATCAGTGAGATGCAGACTCCAAATTCTCACAAAAAGACCATACTTAATGGTCTGACTGAGACTAGAGGAATCTCGGCGGTCATGGTCCCCAAACCTTCTGTTGGCCCAGGACAGGAACTATTCCCGAAGACAACTCATGAGACATGAAAGGGACTGGACAGTGGGTAGGAGAGAGATGCTGATGAAGCGTGAGCTATTTGTATCAGGTGGACACTTGAGACTGTGTTGGCATCTCCTGTCTGGAGGGGAGATGGGAGGATAGAGAGAGTTGGAAGCTGGCAAAATTGTCACGAAAGGAGAGACTGGAAGGGCTGACTCATTAGGGGGAGAGCAAGTGGGAGTACGGAGTAAGGTGTATATAAACTTGTGCGTGACAGTTTGACTTGATTTGTAAAAGTTCACTTGAAGCTCAATAAAAGTTAATAATAATAAAAAAAATACTTAATGTGTAGAAAAGTCACTGCCATGGATGAGGGTTCCCAGGGAGAGGGTCAGAAATTGAGGTTGCAGAACGTAGCTTCTGGGGGCTTGAGATATATCAAGTGTGGGAATCCTGTCTGCAGAGGCCCAAGAGTCTTTAAAGTTTGTTTCCACTGTAAGGAGGCCCTACTGAGTCACATCTGTTTCAGGTTCTCTGGGAAAAAGTTCCAAACACATGCCAAAGAAAAAGTTATGAAAACTATGAGCACCAAACTACTAGTAGTCTAATTTTCATGGGATTTCAAAGAGCTGGATCTTGCCAGATAAGTGTGTGGTATTAGACGAAGTATACCATCTTTCTAAACTGACTTTTAAAGTATGTAAATGAGATGAATCAATGGTTTGTGTCAATGCCAAAATATTATCCCACAAGACATGATTTTTTTTTTTTTTTAAATCTAAATAGAATCACAAAGACTTTACCACTTTAGTTTATTCCTGGGAAGAAATATAAAGGAGTTCTCCACATGTCCGACTTCAGTGGCTTGGAAAATAATGATGACAGGAATCTCCACAATAAGGCTATGAAACATTGGTACCTGAGCTCGATGCAGGGAGAAAGGGTGAATAAAATTTATGATGGCACAAGGTTCTGATACTCATCACTAATACTCCTTCTGGTCCTCACTCTGTGACCTCCCACCTCTCCCACCCTACCATAGAATCTGGTCCTTCTCAATAGTTATAGGAAACTCAAACTCTGCTTTTGTAATGAGAAAGTTAAAATAAAACCACATCTAAATAGTCCTTTTCATTATATTTGACCACCAGAAATCTTTCATGTCTACAAGCCTCCTTTCTCAACACAAAAGGACCATCCTTGGTCACCCACACATACCTTTCCATGATGCCATTAACATCCTGTGGAAAAGAGGAAAAACATGAGTCAAGGAGTAATAAATTCTCCCTACTTACAAAGCTTATCACATCTCTACCATCCTCTGATACGGTGAGAATAGAGAGACTATCCCAGTGTGAGAGCTAGTAAGTAAAGATAAGAACCATACTGACCATCCCTAAGGACCCATGTGAGTTTGTTGGGTTTCCTAAAAAGTAGAAACAGCTTCGACCCTTGTAGAAGTACGGCAAGAGACGTCCAGTATCTGGAGATAAGGTGTATTTCATTAGGAAAATAAAAAGCCCATAATTGTATTCCACAGATGTATATGGCTTCCTATGAGATTATTTCATTTATTCAACAGGTATGTAAAGTGATATATTTGTTATTCTTAGATGCCATCTAGTCGGTTCCGACTCATAGAGACCCTATAGGACAGAGCAGAATTGCCCCATAGGGTTTCCCAGGAGCAGCTGGTAGATTTGAATGACCAACCTTTTGGTTAGCAGCCAAGCTCTTAACCACTACACCACCAAATATACGACTATTTGTTAAACATTATCCCAGGACTTGGAGTTCATAGTAACAGTCCTCAAGAAGTTTACGTGGCTTTGGCTGAAGGTACAAGCAAACAAGTACATTAATATAAGTGTTTCTCAAGCCTGTCTCTTATTATTCTATATGTTAGCTAGAAGTGCCCTCATCTACTTCTTTAATAACAACAAACACGTATGTGGTTTTGACTTCCAACTCTCAGATTATCTTACTCAGATTTTCTCTTAAATTCAGGTTAATATATTCAGTAATGAGGAAGCCAGAGAACAGCAAATCAGGATGTATAAAACATCACTTACAGTTCATCAACCAAGTTGTTTCTTCTCTTATACCACACAGACACTGTTCTAAAAGCTGGAATATCTTACCCTGAACTCTAATCTCTACCAAGCCAGGTAATTCCATATCCTTAACTCCTTTTAGCCATCTGTTCTTCATCATCACGTATTGTTTTATTTGTTTGAACAGATATATAACAATATATTTGGTCTAAATTCTTCTAGCCTTACTCTTCCACGTCACCAAAGACTAGGCCAAAAACTGGACCTACACACACAAAAATGGTTTTGTTCTCAGTCTTAGGTCTTTTGTTGTTGTTGTATATTACATAAACCAAACAAAACTGGATTAACAGAAATGATAATTTTGTGGGAAGTAATAACTTCAGTCACAGCTGAATTTTGAAGTTCAAAACTTATCATCAGGATCTGGTCTATGCTCTTCTCCAAATTCTATTTATTCCTTTATATTGATTTTATTCTCATATTCTACATGAAGACAACTTCTACCTCCTGATATAAATCCCAGCAGAAAAGAGAACTTCTCTTTCCAGTTGTAACGATACAATTCTGAGTCCTGCATGTTCATCTTAAAAGAATCACTGTGTTTTTGACGGAAACAGGAATTTCATTCTCCTTGAATCTCAAAGTCAGGAAATCCTTCCTCTTACCTGCACCATCTCCATTGTTGATCCCTGCAACTAATGCTCCAGATCTGAGATGCTCTCTCTCATCAGCTGGCTCTCCTACACTAGCTTATTCTCAGTCTCTGCCAAATTATTCATAACACTCTTCTCCTCTTCAGCTTTTGCAGTTACTTTTTCTCCTCATTCTTCAGGATACCTATCAGTTTGCTGATCAAACTTTCCGTTGACACTTTGTTTCTCATTCTGAATCTGATTTTTCAAGGATGAAAAAGAGAGACAGTCATTATATCAGGCAGAGGGCTTATTCTGCAAGGGGCTGGGAGCCAGGAAGAAAACTATTTTCTTTGGGAAGTTATCACAGGGAAGGAAGATAGAAGCAGGGGAGCAATTCATGGGGAAATTGTTTTTTCTTATTATTTTCTCTTGATCACATCCAAAAAAAATGGCCTCAAGTGTGCCTCATCAAGGTCCACCATGAGCCAAAATGGGATTCCTGGGTGAGGATTCATTTTCCACACTACCCAATATACTCCTCACCTCCACACCCTCATATCCACTACCCATGCCAGAACCCTGATCATGCCAAATGTCTTCCCCTTGAAGAATCAAAGCCTCAAATATCATGACAAGAACGGAACACAGGATTCCAGTCTGCCTCACTAAATAATCCCTCTGTGTGTTCACCTCCTAGTGTCTGTGTTCATTGTGACAAATTAACTCTTCAGCATCCATCCCCCATCAGGGAAGGAAGAAATGACTTCTAGGTTCATTAACTGTGAGGAAAAAAAGAGAAAAGAGGCTTCCTTGTGACTAGGAATAAAGGCCCTAGGCAGATTCTGGTCCCAGCACTCCCTTAGAAAGAGATTCCTCCTAACTTCCAGGAAGCCCTCTATACTCTAATGTTAATTTTCCACTTCTCAGCTTCCTGCTATTCCTTCCTCAGCCTCTCAAGAGATTCTTGGAGCATCTCCTGTGAGAAAGAATCATATCAGAGTCAAGCTACAAGCTTTCCTAGCACCTGAACAAAGGATAAATATGGACTGAAATAATGCTGGTTTCAGAGCAGACCAGAGTTTACAGAAACTGTGAGGCTGGCTATTAGAATCTATGCTTCAGCAAGTGACCAAAACAAAAAACTAAGAAACCTCCCAGAGGAGGAGAAGGTCTTGGGATTACTGGAGGTAGAATTCAAAAGATTAATATACACAGCTCTTCAAGAGATCAGGAAGGAGATTAGGCAAAACACAGAGCAAGCCAAGGAACACTCAGGCAAAGCAACAGAGAAACTAAAGAAGGTTATACAGGTACATACTGACACATTTAACAAGCTGTAAGAATCCATAGAGAGACAGCAAACAGAAATCCAGAAGATTAGCAATAAAATTTCAGAATTAGACAACTCAGTAGAAAGTCATAGGAGCAGAATTGAGGCAATGGAAGTCAGAATTAGTGAGACTTAAGATAAAGCACTTGACACCAAATTATTTGAGGAAAATCGGATAAAGGAATTTCAAAAAATGAAGGCCTAAGAATTATGTGGAACTCTATCTCTATCAAGAAGAATAATTTATGAACGATTGGAGTGCCAGAACCGGGGGGATAACAGAAAACACAGGGAGAATTGTTGAAGGCTTATTGGCAGAAAACTTCCCTGATATCATGAAAGATGAGAACATATCTATCCAAGAAGCTCATCCTCGTCAAAACCCACACACGGTAAATCCCAAAAGAAAGTCACCAAGACATATTATAATCAAACTTGCCAAAACTAAAGATAAAGAGAAAATTTTAAGAGAAGCTAGGAATACACCAAAAGTCATCTACAAAGGAGAGTCAATAAGACTAAACTCTGACTAATCAGCAGAAACCCTGCAGGAAGGAAGGCAATGGAATGACATATATAAAGCCTTGAAGGAAAAAAAAAAAAAATTACCAGCCAAAAATTATATATCCAGCAAAACTGTCTCTCAAATACAATTGAGAAATTAGGGCATTTCCAGATAAACATATGAGATGATAGGTATAATCCTTCTCTCACCAAAAGTAGCCTGATTCGCTCTTCTCCTACAATAAGGATCTAAACCTGCAGCAAGGAAAACTTTTTACTCTTGACCCACTAAGATTCCCAGCTGTCCTCTTGCTCAGAGGAGCAATCAGAGTTTGTCACCTGCTCTCCATTCATCTAGCACAAGGTACAAAATTATCTATTCCTGTCCAAGAGCTTGTACTCTAGGCTTATTCTTTACTTAACTGGGTAGAATGAACAGAAATGTCTTTTATACCTTAGAAGGTGAGCATATGTTGAGGAAGAAATAACAGTCTTCAGGTTTATGGTGACAAAGTAAAGTAGGATGAAAGTTATCTCTCATCAGGTAATATTTTCTGTCCTGTCTCCCTCCGCCATGGTCTCTCAACTGGTACCCCTGGGCAACCTCCTTCATGAGGGACATGGGGTGATCATGATGCTCCTGAGGCTGCTCACAAAACTGGCAAATAATCTTTCCATCATTCTCACAGAAAAACAGGAGTTTGTCTCCATGAAGTTCACAGAAATTACTCTTTTTCTTCTCATCTCAGCTCACTTTTACATCCCTGAGTCACTCTACTATGTTAGCCAGATACCAGTTATGCTGGAGGTTCCTAAGCCGGTATCTTATCTGGCACACAGGATATCTGTTCTTCCCTTTTTGTTTACTCGTGGACTCCTTGTACTTCACAGTGATGCAGATATGGCAGAAGCTGTGGCCACAGTCTATGTCAGGTGTTCATCAGAAGCTCCAGGCTGATGGGGCAGGTCACTTCCTCCTGTAGGCTCACCCAGATTGCTAAAGCCATAGCAGCTGCTCCTCTTGCTCACAGATTCCTACATGACTGGGATGGTTAAAAAGGAGCAGAGTAAGAAAGGCAGGAATAAAAAGAATACTGACTAAGCAGAAATCAAGGACAAGTCATGCCTAAAATACTGAAAGACAAAAAAGAGGAAGAAGAAAAACAAGGTAAAGAGTTATTGACCAAGTAAAGAAAATTTCTGATAATTCTAAATACTTCACTCCCAGTTGATGTCACATGACAAAGTCCAACCTTATCTGTGCAGTAACTGCTACTTTCCTTTATTCCTATGGGATAGAAAGACAACATGAGGCCCTTTTTAGCAAGATCCTTGTATGACCCACCATCTCTAGCATCTTTTCTTTCCAAAGCCAAAAGTGCATCCTCAGTATTTGAAGCAGTACACCCACTGATGCCTCAGGGCTTTTTCACTTGTTCTTCTCTCAGCATGAAATGTTCCTCCTGATATCAGTATGACTCACTATTATACATGAGCCAACTCTCTCCTTACATGATCCTTTATCAAAAAGGCCTACTCTACTTTATCTACAGCATAGTCAATTCCATACAAATGTGCAAGATACTCTATAAATTTGCAGTGATTTCTCTTAGTATCACTACACAAAATATTACAGTGTTTCTGTGTACATAGTAAGAATAAATTTGTTTTCATTAATGGGGACATAGAGACAGTAAATGATTTAAAAGGATTATTTATGTTCAATACATAAAGGTTAGATGAGTTTAACATATTCAGGGTCCTCCTTTAGAGGCCTGTCTGCTACCCCACAGAGTTAAACACAGACAAGCAGAGATAAACTGATTAATACACTAAGCTACGGGGATGAGGAAATGGAGAGGTCCAGACCAGCTGGGAAGTTCTGGGGGGAAGTGGAGGAGCTTGTGTTTATAGATGGTGCAATTTCAGCTTGCCTTGGGAATATGCCTAAGACAACAAAAGGAGCCTAAAGGTGTGTAGATATGTGGAAGGTGAGGAGGTGGTTCACATAAACTCACAGAATCACAAATGAAAGAGATCAGAGAAATAGAAACATAGATGAGATGGGACATGATCTTGGGAGAGAAGTTTAAAAATATTAAGCCAGATCATTAAACAAATTATCATTGAAGATGGATATACTAGCAACTGGCTGGACTAAAATCCATAAATACTAAGATGAGTTTTAACAGAGTGTTTAAATTATTACAAAGTTGACTGTCATCTGGACAGTCATAGTAAATTAAAGAATCAGCCACACATGTACAAAAGACCAGAGGTGATAAGACTACTAGAGTGGTGTACATATTGTTGGAAAATGAAATAATGGGGTAAGCAAGAAGTTACCAAGAATTCTGACTTTAAAACATTAGAGCTGAACTGAAAACTGAATAGTATGGGGAGATATGAGTGAGCAAGAGGAGGAATGTTTTAGGTAGAAGGATTTGCATACAAGAATGCCCTATTTGTGGAGAACACAGAGTCTTGGGGTCAGAATATGTGACACTTCCTAAATAATGTAAAAGTACTCTTCCCTAAGAACAGAGAAGGGCCAGGCATGACTCTCTTCTCTGTTGTACCTGGTGCAAAACTGACCAAGAATCCTGGCCTATGGATGTTGAAGTCTCCATAGGTTCCCCGTCCAGTCTTTCTGAAGCTATCATTGGCCTCCTATGGTCAGTTCTCATCGCTATTCACACATCAGTCAGAATGACATTTTTTAAAGAAGACAAAAAATCTTATCACTCCTCTGCTCAAATCTATGCAATCCAGAATGAAGCTCATCTTTATACTGTCCTAGATTGGCCTGCTTTACACATCACTCCTACTGCCTCATCCCTCTGAGCCCACCTCCTACTCCTCTCCCTCAACTCCTCTCCAACCCAGACTGGTCTCCTGTACATTCCTTGATCACTCCAGTCAAAAACCCATCTTAAAGCCTTTGAATACCTCTTCCCTTAAAGAGTCTTCTCAAATTCATCTTTGCACAACAATACCTAATATGAAACTTTAAAATTACAAAGCACTTTACCATAACACTACAGGTTCCTTACCCTGAATCAGCCCTTTTGGCTTTCTTTGATACTGGTTGTTTTAATTACCAGATTTCTGGAAATTACCACATTTTTGGAAATTGTGTTAATTATTTGTTGTTTGTTCATTTTCTCTATCTCACCACAGAATATAACCTCTGGTAGGTACTAAATATTTACTGTATATTGAATGGATGTTAATTACACTTTTTCACCCAAGCAGCATAATATCGGTATTATAAATTAAAACGAAAATACTTCAAAAATAACTAAGTCGATGGTGTTGGCAAAACTGGATGTCCATCTGTAAAAAAATGAACCCAGGACCCATACCTCACACCATACACAAAAACTAACTCAAAATGGATCCAAAACCTAAATATAAAACCTGAAAGGATAAAGATTATGGAAGAAAAAAATAGAGACAACACTAGGGACCTTAATATATGGTATAAATATAATACAAACTATAATTAAGATGTACAAACACTAGAAAATAAACTAGGTAATGAGGTGCTCCTAAAATTAAACATTTATGCTCACCAGGGGACTTCACCAAAAGAGTAAAAAGAGAACCTATACACTGGGAAAACATTTCTGGCTACAACATATCCAACAAGGATCCAATCTCTAAAGCCTATAGAATACTTCAACACTTCAATCACAAAAAGGCAAATAATCCAATTGAAAAACAGGTAAAGTATATGAACAGACACCACCAAAGAAGACATTCAGGCAGCTAAAAGGCTTATGAGGAAATGCTTGCTCTCATTAGCCATTCCACCCATATACCCATTGACTTCAAGTTGATTCCAATTCATAATGACCCTATAGGACAGAGTAGGACTGCCCCATAGGGTTTCCAAGGAGTGGCTGGTGGACTTGAAATGCTGACCTTTTGGTTTGCAGCTGTAGCTCTTAATCACTGCACCACCAGGGCTCCCATTAGCCATTAAAGCAATACAAATCAAAACTACAACGACATACCATCTCACTTTGACATTACTGGTACTAATCAAACTTAAATAAATAAAACAGAAAATACCAAATGTAGAAGAGACTACAGAGAGATTGGAACCCTTGTGTACTGCCAGTGGGAACGTAAAAGGTATAACCACTATGGAAAACTATATGGCACCTCTCTAAAAAGCTAGAAATAGAAATACCATACAATCCAGTAATCTCACTCCTAGGAAGATATCCTAGAGAAGTAAGAGCTGTCACATGAATAGTCATATACACACCCATGTTCATTGCAGCATTATTCACAATAGGAAAAAGATGGAAACAACCTAAGTGCCCATTTACAGATAAATGTATGAACAAATTACGATACAAACACACAGTGGAATACTACACAATGATAAAGAACAATGAGGAATCCATGAAACATCTCACAACATGGATGAATCTGGAGGGCATTATACCGAGTGAAATAAATCAGTCACAAAAGGACAAATATTGTATGAGACTACTACTATAAAAAACTAAGAAAAGGTTTGCACAACGACCAAAAAAAAAATCTTTGATGGTTAGAAAGGAAGAGAAGAGTGGGAAGGTGAAATCACTAACCAGATAGTAGACAAGTGTTAACTTTGGTTAAAGTAAAGACAACACACAAATATAGGGGAAGTTAATACAATTTGACCAAGGCTAGGCCATGGAAGCATCCTAGACACATCCAAACACCTGGAGAGACCAAGTTACTAGGGCTGACGACTGGAGACCATAGTCTCGGAGGATATCTAAGTCAATTGGCATAACAAAGAAAATGTTCTACATCCTACTTTGGTGAGTAATGTCTCCAGTATCAAAAGCTCCCAAGTAGCCATTCTAAGATACATCTACTGGTCCCATCACGTTTGGAGTAGAGGAGAATGAAGAAAATCAAAGACACAAAGAATTTATTAGCCCAAAGGACTAACTGACCACATGAACCACAGCCTCCACCAGCCTGAGCCCAGAAGAACTAGATAGTGCCAGGCTACCACCACCAACTGCTCTGACAGGGATCACAATAGAGGGACCCAGACAGGGTGGGAGAAAAATGTAGAACAAAATTCAAACTCTCGAAAAAAGACCAGACTTACTGATCTGATAGTAAATGAGGAACCCCCAAGACTATGGCCCTTGGACATTCTGGTAACTCAGAACTGAAGCCGCTCCCAAAGTCTACCTTTCAGCCAAAGATTAGACAGGCCTATAAAACAATAACACATGTGAGGAATATACTTCTTGTATATAATACCAAATGGGCAACACCTGCCAAAAAGCAAAGAGAAGGAAGGAAAGTACAAGAAAACTGGTCAAATGGGCATGGGGAACCCAGGATGTAAAGGAAAAGGGAGAGAGTACTGACACATGGCAGGGTTTGCAACCAATGTCACAAAACTATGTTTTCAAAATTTTGAATGAGAAACTAATATGTGCTGTAAACTTTCACCTAAAGCACAATAAAATTTGAAGGGAAAAAAAAAACAATTCCCTCCTTTGTTTGTGTTCTGTGTTAGCCCCCAAGGAGACAATTAATATCCAGCAAACATGAGTGTTATCCAAGTGTAAGGCACAGACTCACGGGAAGACAGTCACCTTGACCTCACAAAAGTGGAGAAGAAAGTACACAGGAGAATACAGGTAACAAAGGGGTCAAGATGCGCAATATATTTACAGGTGAGATTCAGACTGGGCTCTTTCTGAAAGATACCAACTCTTCTCCTTAACTATGATCAAGAGAAAATGAGTAAGGAATTAAGGTAATAAGCAACGCAAAGGTGATCTAAGAATAACGAAGAACAAGCTCTAAAACAGGAGAGAACACTGCTGAAGTAACAGTCAGGAGGGTACTCAGGGAGGAGCAAGTTTCCTGTGCCTGGACCTCCTAAAGGTCAAGTGACCACAAGAAAGACTGCAGAGAAGTGAAGTGATCAGTTCATCCAGCCTGCTGTCCTCAGACAGGCCAGGGGGCTGGGAAATTATTAAGAAGGCTGTAGACGACTGCCCAGAGGTAGAGCTTAGTATGGGGTGAGGACGGAAGTAAAAGGATCAGATTCAAGAGGATCTTATTTTTGGCAGTGACGCTAAGACTCCCTTCCCTACCACATGGGGCCAGATGGGGCCCTTGCCTCTGTTGGCTGTCAGCAGGAGCCTGAGCTTACATTCGGAAAGGAAACAGGGGCTCCGCCTCACAGGCTTCTCTGGGGAAGCGAGGAGGGAGGGGCTTCCTGCTAACTCCTGAAAAAGGAGATTCTTGCTCCCCTGGGCAAGGTGCAAAAACAAAACTGTAGAATAAGACTAGGATGGAGATGTACTTGGCCTGGAAAAATAATTACCTCTCCAGGAAACAAACAAGATCTTTGGCTTTTTCAAACTTCCCTTCTTTCAAGGTTGCCCCTCCCACCAGGTTCAAGAACAGCCACAGCAGGAAGCTGGCAAGCTGACTTTCTTCCCCTTCAGAGCAGCTTCCAGACCTCATACTAAATTCACCCAATCACTTGCAGCATTTTCCTCCTCAAGTGTCCGACCTATGCTCCCACAAACTGGTTCTCATACCTTCAGGCCCAAGCAGAGAAGTGGTGATTCAGGAGAGAAGTGTGAAGACAGACCAGGGGAAGGTGTGGTCAGAATTCACTCACCAAACCAGGGGCCTGATCTCCTCAAGGATGTTTCCCTAGAGGAGGTGAGAGATAAAATTTAAATTCTGTGGTGTTAACCTGACTGTACTAGGCCCAAGAAGGAAACACTCATGCTAAGCTCTATGTCAGCAAACCAAAACTTAACTTTCTATTTAAGTGTCAACTCTCCCAGAAAAGGAAACCTAACCCAGCCCATTAGGACTTGTCTGCTCAGCTTAACCTAGTTCAAAATTTCCCCTCGATCCCAAATAAGGAAAGAAAATATAGTTTCTGTGTTTCTGTGTCTCCGCCGTCCTTCAACTTTGTACAACTCTTCAGAACTCCCTTCTACTGTTAGAATGGATGCTTCCCAGTTCATGTTCAATGCAAGATTCCTTAAGACAATGTCCAACGAAGCTAATTTAAAAGGTCTATATGATAAATTGGAGCCCTGTGGCACTGTGGTTAAGCATTCGGCTGCTGACCAAAAGGTCGGCAGTTCAAATCCAGCAGCAGCTCCTTGGAAACCCTATGGGGCTGTTCTACTCTGTCCTATAGGGTCGCTGTGAATTGGAATCAACTAGACGGCAATGGGTTTGGTTTTTGGTATATGATAAATTATCATTCTTGCTGCACCTGTGCAAATAATGATGCCAAGCCTTATTTTAAGATTAAAAATACCTTTGCTTTGTTTGGGATTGTCTTTGGTCAGAAGGCGGGTGAATATAGAGAAATTTTATGTTTCAATAGAAAATTATGGTCAGCCTTTGTGGCCTATCAGATTCTGGTCCTGTTTATTATCTTTGGGGCATTTTACGCCTCTTTGCAAGATACAGAGAACTAATGATTTTGTTTACTACCTATAAATTGAGCTAGTTCTTGTTACATAGCTCATGCTTTTCCCAATATGTCTATACTCAGTCAATTAAAAAAAAACTAAAAATTACCCAAAGGCAAATTAGAAATATGAGAGACACTGTGGTTAGACTTTGACCGAGATGGCCACATAAAATAATTAGGTTTATTTAATATGCTATAAGTTGTATGAGAAGTGTTATCAAATCAGAAAAGTTATCAAATCAGAAAAGTATATTGGACCAAAAATGATTGCAAACTTAACAGATAATCAGGACTCTGAGAGAGTCCGGATGGCCACGTGGTTCTCCCCAACTCCCTGAAGACTTGTCTATTTACATTTTTATATTCATTCATTCACCGTGGTTGATAAAATGATCCAAATTGTAAATAAATATTGGTGGGATAATTTCCATAAAGTTGCTAAACTGTTTCAAAACTATTCCTGTTTCCAGAGGGAATCTGGCTCCCTCTTCTGGATCTTCTGGACATTTACAGTTGGATTTCTTGAAATTACCACCTCAAACCCAAACCAAATACGCTGCGTTCAAGCGGATTCTGACTCATAGGGCCCCTATAGGACAGAGTAGAACTGCGCCATAGAGTTTCTAAGGAGCGCCTAGTGGACTCAAACTGCCAACCTCTTGATTAGCAGCCGTAGCACTGAACCACTAGGCAACCTAGCATGGGCTGTAATTCGAAACCCTGGTGGAGTAGTGGTTGAGGAAAGTTGGCATTTTGAACCCAACAGGTGCTCCTTGGAAACTCTACGGGGTAGTTCTGCTCTGTCCTATAGGGTCACTATGAGTTGGACTGGATGGCAGCATTTTTGGTTTTGATGGACTTTAATTACATTCTTGGGATTTTACCTATATTCTCTGGATAGACAGAAGCTTTCCCCTGTTGGAAGGTCGATGCCCTGACAGTTGCCACAAGGTTAGAAAAAAAAAAACTTTTTCACTACTTGAAGTGTTCCAGGTATGGTATTCAGTGACCACGGTATGTATTTTTCATGTAAATAATGTGTGCATTATAGGTTTCTCCAACCATGCAACTCCCACATGTCATTTTCGTAAGTGCACTTTGCCAATTTTTTTTTACATGTTGCTTACTTCGATTTCAATTTCTGATCACATGGAAACTTCACTTAAGGTAGGTATTGATTTTATATTACTTGAAATTTAAGCCAAAAGGATTTACCGGTAAATTAGAAACTGACAAATTCTTAACCATGTGTTCATTAGTGCTGACTCCTAGCCATAGTAAAAGGGATCCTCCAAAAGAAGCAGTGCCAGGATCAGGAATGCTTCCCAGTAATTCTCAGTTAGTTCTAAGGTGATGATTAAGAAAGACAGTCCAATGGACCATTTCTGATTGATTATGGACAAAGGAGTTGTCGATATTGCAAGAGTACATTGTCTCCTAAAAAGCCAGCCTTTAAAGCATATTAACACACATGCATACAACTTGTCAGGGTTTCGAGCAGAAAAATGGGTTAACAGATTCATTTCCTAGATAATTTATGCTTTCAGGCCATGATTCTATGAGGCTGTTATCACATATGGAAAGCTGTTGAGCTAATGTGCTGTAATTACCAACTGAAATTCATAGAAGCTTGCAGTTTTGATTGTTTTCCAATATCTGGATACTACCAAAACTTGATCCGTGATGACTTTTTGACCATGGCTTATACCTTTATTATACAACTATAATCAAAAGTAACATTTTGGGGCTATTTTTATACAAATAAGCAGACTATTAAAGAAAATGAGCCAAACAAAAGAAAATGAATAGAAGGATATGATTTATCTATAATATAAGAGAATGGTGAATGAGGCCAAAATTCACTTCTGGAAATGACCTATGTGTTGTATATGTATGGGCCCACTATGCCAGAACTGTTTCACTTAATTTCATCATTTCTGCACATCTAATGCATGTGCACATTAATTACGTGGGGATGTTATTTGCTAAAAATATGGTATTCACTTTACCGGACAAGTCAGCAAGGCTTACTTACTGAGACAAAATTTTACAATAGTAAATTGGCCCTATCATTGTCATTATCATCCTCAATCTTAAGGCAAAGTTGGAAGGACCAATGAGATCTTCAAATGCATTAGTTGAAGTTACTGCACTTCCTTGGCTCAAGGCTTTGCCATTAGCCCTAATGTATACCCACATTACCTCCTTTGGGAATGATAAACTAACTCCTTATGAGATAATCACAGGTACACTGACCTATGTCTCTCTGGACAACCCTACAGCTGGTCCGTAATTATCTCGTGCTGAAATAGCTCAATATTGTAGGTCCTTCATGCATTATGCCAAAAGCTATTCAAATTTATGCACCAACCACTGAGGGCAAAGATGAAGAAAGTGAAGATTTTTATCAGCTGCTGCAGTCTGAAATTGATCAAACATGTAATCAGGATGCATTGATAATTACTGGTGATTGGGATGCCAAAGTTGGAAACAAAGAAGAAGGATCAGTAGTTGGAAAATATGGCCTTGGTGATAGAAAAATTGCCGGGGATAGAATGATAGAATTTTGCAAGACCAATGACTTCTTCATTGCAAATACATTCTTTCACCAACATAAACGGTAACTACACACACGGACCTCACCAGATGGAACACACAGGAATCAAATTGACTACATCTGTGGAAAGAGACAATGGAAAAGCTCAATATCATCGGTCAGAACGAGGCCAGGGGCTGACTCTGGAACAGACCATCAATTGCTCATACGCAAGTTCAAGCTAAAACTGAAGAAAATCAGAGCAAGTCCATGAGAGCCAAAATATGACCTTGAGTATATCCCACCTGAATTTAGAGACCATCTCAAGAATAGATTGGACACGTTGGACACTAGCGATCGAAGGCCAGCACCTAACAACAACAACAGGAAGAGAAGCTGATGATATCATGAGGTAGAGAGCTTCCTCCCAAGATTACCATTCAAGAACCTATAGGCTTTCCTTTCCTTATTCTACGCTTACTCTTCTATGCTGTCTTCGTTTACTCTTACATTATTTACTTTTAAGACCCTTATTTTTCTCTTATTTTTATTCTTTTTACTGGTCTGGAAGGACAATTCCATGATTTGCATCTCCCAGGTCATTGCAAAAGAGGGGAAAATCACTGACTGCAAGATTTGCCATCCTAAACCTCATTCTATTCATGACTCCTGAGGCTCACTGGCCTTTCCCATAACTGATTTTTCCAGAGTTCCTAATAACACTATAGATAGCAATAGGACTGCTACTTCAGTGATCACTGGGGTTCAACCCTCATAGCCTAATTAGCATGTGACTTGCTTCAATCTTTTGACCACTGTTGTCCAAATGGCACAGTTAGCATCAAAACAATTGGGCAACCCAAAAGACATTTTTATAAATACCACTACTCATGATGTCCTGTGGTCTTATACTTACTGGGACAAAATTTGCCCCCGTCAAACATATACTATAAAAAAAAAACACACCTAGTTTCACAACTATGCTGCGTATTCAGCAAAAAGACAATCTTACTTGGTTCCCTTTCTGTATGCGGTAATAGCCTTATAGAATCATGGCTTGAAAGCATAAATTAAAGTATTCCAGGAAATGAATCTGTTAACCCATTTTTCTGCTCAAAACCCTGACAAGTTGTATATATGTGTATTAATATGCCTTAATGGCTGGCTTTTTAGGAGACAATGCACTCTTGCAATATTGACAACTCCTTTGCCCATTCATTATCAATCAGAAATGACCCATTGGACTGTCCCTCTTAATCTTCACCTTAGAACTAAATGGGAATAACTGGGAAGTGTTCATGATTCTGGCATTGCTTCTGTTGGAGGATCCCTTTTACTATGGCTAAGGGTCAGCACAAATGAACATATGATTAGAAATTTGTCAGTGATGTTAGAAAATATTGCAAAGTCTACTGCTGAGGCAATAGCACCCCAAGAAAAGTCTTTAGACTTCTTAGCTAAAGTTGTCCTAGGTAACAAGACATGCCTCATTGCCAAGCAAGGAGAAGTCTATGTGGTGACTAATACCACTTGTTGTTCTTGGATTAACGCTTCTAGGGATGTCGAGACACAATTACATAAACTAGCAAAGCAAACCAACTGGCTCAAGGAAGAGAAATCTTCCTCAGTTCATTTTTGAACTATTTGATTTCAACTGGTTTGTTTCACGGGGGCCTTAGCTTCAAAGTGCATCCCAAACATTGGGCATTGTTCTCTTTATAATTATAATTAGTCTCCTTGGTGTGCTCTAACCTCCTCAATACCTTAAATGTGTATTCATAACTGCTAACAAAGCAACAGATGATCTCACTGAGACTGGAGCAACAAAAGAAAAATGAAGCACAGGTTGACTCTTAAGAATACAACCCTGACATTGTGACCTCTGGATATTACGCATACACCCTCTCCTGAATGACTATGTGTAACTAAGAGTAGCACCTTACCTTAAGTTTTGATCACACCTCTCAATAAACTTGGAGTATGGTCAAAAGTGGGGAGTTGTTATCCCAACTACACCAGGCCTCAGAAGTTATGCTAAGCTCTAGGTCGGCAATCCAAAATTTGACCAAGATTCTTTTAGTTAAAAGAGTTTAACTCTTCCAGAAATGGAAACCTAAGCTAACCAATTAGGACTTACCTACTGACCTAAATTTAGTTCTAAATTTCCCCTCAATCCCAAATTGGAAAGAAAATGTCTGTCAACCAGTCTAAAAATTCCCAGTTCCTGTGTATCTGTTGCCTATAAAACTCTTCTGTTTGCAGAAAAGAAGAGTGAGAATGGTTCTACAAGTTGAAGAATATAATTATTGTCACTGAATTGTATATGTAGAAATTGTTCAATTGATGTGTTTCTGCAGTGTATATTCTCAACAATAAGGAAAAATAAAATAAATTATGTATTCAAAAAAAAAAAAACTTACCTCTTTGTACTGCTCTCCAGAGCTCCCATCTACCTTTTTTTTAACAGCTCTTTTTATTTTGTATCATCTCCAAACAGTTTCAAAATTTTTTTTTTTAATAGAAGTTTTCAGTAAATATATATTTTACCCATGGCTAGTTGGTGATTCTGTTTTTCCTTTTTTTTTTTTCAATTTTATTGTGCTTTAGGTGAAAGCTTACAGTGTAAATTAGTTTCTTATTAAAAAATGTACACACAAATTGTTCTGTGACATGGGTTGCAATCCCTGAAGTGTGTCAGCACTCTCCCTTTTTCCACCCCAAGTTCCCTGTGTCCATTTATCCAGTTTTCCTGTGCCTTCTCATCTTGCTTTTGGGCAAGAGTTTCCCATTTGGTCTCAAATGCTTGATTGAACTAGGAAGTGCATTCCTCATGTACGTTATTGTTTGTTTTATAGGCATGTCTAATCTTTGGTTGAAAGGCAGACTTCGGGAGTGGTTTCAGTTCTGAATTAGCAGAGTGTTCAGGGCCCATAGTCTTAGGGGTTCCTTCAGTGTCTGTCAGACCAGTAAATCTGGTTTTCTTTCATGAGTTTGAATTTTGTTCTACATTTTTCTCCCACTCTTTCCGGGACTCTCTATTGCGATCCCTCTAAGAGCTGTTGGTGGTGGTAGCCAGACACCATCTACTACTTCTGGGCTCAGGCTGGTAGAGGCAGTGGTTCATGTGGTCCTTTAACCCTCTGGGCTAATATTTTCCTTGTGTCTTTGATTTTCCTTTCCCTTCTACTTGTGCAATGAACACTCCCCAATTCATGAATTGATAAGTAAAGTCAGTTAGCTCAAGCAAAAAGTAATGTTTTATTGAAAGTTTCTTTTAACGGGGGCAGGCAAGAAAGAAGGAGAGAAACTTTGTGACCAATGGAGCTGCCATGTAATGCCTCTGGGAGGAGGGTAATGTTTCAGTATGTTCTAGTGCCTGATTCAGGTGAGTAGTGTTGGCTGAAAGTTGCTAAAAATCTACTGCCAACCCAAAAAAACCTCTCCCTAATTGTAGAAAAGAAAGAAAAGTTTTATTATTGGATATGCATTAAATCAAAAAAATAAACAAATAAAAATTTTAAAAAATTCAAAGAGAAAAAAAGAATGGGAGTACGTGCAGCACAATTACACCTATATAAATTTCAAAAACAGGCAAAACTAATCTATGGCATTAGAAGTCAGGAGAGCACGTTCCTTTGTGGGGAGTTAGTGACTGGGAAGGGACATGAGGGGGACTTCTGGGCACTGGTAATCTATTTCTTGATCCAGGTACTGATTAATGAAATGTTCTCACTTCGTGAAAACTCAAGCTATATGTTTATTATTTGTTCACTTACTTGTTACATATACTTCAATAAAAAAATAAACTTCTGAAAAAAAAAAGTGATGCATCACTGGCAATCTGCTAAAGAAATTGCAAAGACAGAAAGAAATCTTACCCTTTATGTAGCTAAGTGGATACAACCTATACCTTCACATTTTCTAGATAAAATTGCTGATTTTCCGGTATCTTTACTATGGCAGGATACCTGAAGTTGTTAATCTCCTTGCAGAAAACTGGGAGGTAAGGGTGTGATCTTCCTCTAGTCCTTACATTTGAAAAGAGGTGGTTCTCAGATCCTTGAGGAAGCATCTTTGATTTACACACTTTTCAAGGAGACCAAGGAAGAATTTACAATTCCAAGTTATCTAAAGTTAATTAAAAAAAAAAAAATGGGGAAGAGAGACTCTTCCCTTATTTTCTACGCTTGTTGTTAGCTGCCATCAAGTCGATTCTGACTCTTGGCAACCGCACGTGTGCAGAGTAGAACTGCTCCGTAGAGTTTTCAAGACTGTGACGTTTCAAAAGCAGATCGCCAGGTCTATTTTCTGAGATGTTTTAGCTGTTGGCATCACCCAGCAACTTATGGGGCAGATGAGAACATAGAGGCTAACAGATGGTAATACACAATGTAACATTTCACTGAGTCACACCCAAGTTGTCACAGCTCTCCCCGCCCCCGCCCCGTTTCCCCTTCATCCTTAGGGAAAATGTGGTAATTTTACTTTCACTCAAAAAGTAAAACTGCATCATTTTATATTTCCTGAACATGCTTTCATGCGCTGTTCTCCAACTGTTTTGACTGCATGTTCCGATAATGCAGCTATAAGGTGGAAGATCCTCCATAGCATGGTTCCTTGGCTGATACAGTGGGGCCCAGTGAGCTTCACCCATGAACCAATCTGAGACACGTAAGATGACTGGTATGTCAACTTTTGTGCAGTTAAAGCAGAGGTATTTTATTATTGTTTGTTACTCACAGAATAATAAGCTACTCCTTGGTTATAAATTTTTATTGACTGACATGCAATCTCTGGGTAGTGCAAACAGTTAAACACGAGACTACTAATGGAAAGATTAGTGGTTTGAACCCACCCAGAGGTGCCTTGGAAAAAAGGCCTGGCAATCTGCTTCCAAAAGGTCATAGCCTTGAAAAAACTATGGAGCACCGTTCTACTCTGCAACACAAGAGGTTGCCATAAGTCGGAATTGACTCAAAAGCAACTAGTGTGGCTTTTTGACATTGACTCACATATCTATGAGACAAGATCTGACAATGAGGCATATTGACAGTTTCAGTTTCTCATGTATAAGAGAAGTTTGTTCTATCAAACAAAAAACTTATGTTTTAAAAGTTTAATAATATTCATATCAATTTTGTACAATTTTATTCATTGAGATGTCAGTTTCTCCATTACATCATTATTGGTTAATGGAGTCCCTGGCTGGTACAGATGGTTAACATGCTTGGCTGCTAACCCAATGGTTGGAGAGAGATTTGATTCCACCCAGAGGCACATTGGAAGAAAGGCCTGGCAATCTATTTCCCCAAAATCAGCCATTGAAAACACTATGAACTCTGGAGAAGCAAAGCATTATTGAAGAAAAAGAACAAAGTAGGAGGTCTCACACTACCTGACCTCAGCACCTACTGTAGAGCCACAGTAGCCAGAACAGCCTGGTACTGGATGTCCATCTGTAAAAAAAATTAAACAGACCCATACCTCACACTGTACACAAAAACTAATGTAAAATCGATCAAAGACCTAAATATAAAACCTAAAACAATAAAGATCATGAAAGAAAAAATGGAGACACTAGAGGTCCTACTACATCACATGAAAACCACACATAAAGGGAATATAAACCTTAACAAACAGTGCACAAACACCAGATGACAAACTACATAACTGGGAGCTCCTAAAAATTAAACACTTATGCCCATTAAAAGGCTCCACCAAAAGAGTAAAAACAGAACCTACAGACTGGGAAAAAATTTGGGGCTGTGACATATCCTACAAGGGCCTAATGTCTAAAATCTATAGAGTAAAACAACACCTCAATAACAAAAAGACAAATAATCCAATCAAAAATGGGCAAAGGATATGAACAGACACTTCACTAAAGAAGACAGGCAGCTAACAGACACATGAGGAAATGATTGCAATCATTAGCCAATGGAGAAATGCAAATCAAAACTACAATGAGATATCATCTCACCCCAACATTACTGGCACTAATCAACAATACAGAAAATAACAAATGTTGGAGTGCTTGCAAAGAGACTGGAACTCTTATGTACTGCTAGTAGGAATGTAAATGGTACAACCACTATGGAAAATGATACAGTACTTCCTTAAAAAGCTAGAAACAGAAATACCACATGATCCAACAATCCCACTCCTAGGAATATATCCTAGAGAATTAAGAGCCATCACATGAATAAACATTTGCATACCCCTATTCTTTGCAGCATTATTCACGACAGCAAAAAGATGAAAACAACCTAAGTGCCCAGTAACAGGTGAATGGATAAACAAATTATGGTACACATGTAATGGAATACTACACAACAACAAAGAACAATGTTGAATCCATGAAACATCTCACAACATGGATGAATCTAGAGGTCATTATGCTTAGTGAAATAAGTCAATCACAAGAGGACAAATATTGTACGAGACCACTACTATAAGAACTCAAGAAAAGGTTTACTCACAGAAAAAAATATATATATATATTTGATGGCTATGAAGGAGGGGAATGGTGGGGAGGTGAATACACTAACCAGACAATAGATAAGTGGTAACTTTGGTGAAGGGAAAGATGACACACAATATAGGGGAAGTCAGTACAGCTTGACAAAGGCAAAGTCATAGGAGCTTCCTAGATGCATCCAAACACCTTGAGTGACTGAGTTACTGGGGCTAAGAGTTGGGGACCATGGTCTTGGGGAACATCTAGGTGAATTGCCACAACAAAGTTTATAATGAAAATATTCTACATCTTACCTTGGTAAGTAGTGTCTGGGGTCTTAAAATCTTGTGAGGGGCTATCTGTGTCTACTGGTCCCACCTCACCTGGAGCAAGGGAGAATGAAGAAAACCCAAGACACAAGGGAAACACTAATCCAAAGGACTAATAGACCACAACTACCACAAACTCTACCAGACTGAATCCAGCACAACTAGATGGTGCCCAACTACCACCACTGACTTCTCTGACAGAGATCACAATAGAAGATCCTGGACAGAGCAGGAGAAAAATGTAGAACAAAATTCAAACTCACAAAAAAAGACCAGACTTACTGGTTTGACAGAGGCTGGAGAAATCCCAATAGTATGGCCCCCAGACACCCTTTTAACTCAGTACTGAAGTCACCCCTGAATTTCACCATTTAGCCAAAGATTAAACAGGCCTGTAAAACAAACAATAACACACGTAGTTCAGTCATGTATACGAGACTAAGTAGGCACACCAGCTCAAGAGCAAAGATAAGGAGGCAGGAAGGGACAGGAAAGCTGGACGAATGCAAATGGGCCGAGAGGGGGAGAGTGTTGACACATCGCATGATTGGCAACTGATGTCACAAAACAGCATGTGTATTAATTGTTTAATGAGAAACTAATTTGCTCTGTAAACTCTCATCTAAAGCACAATTTAAAAAAATTTTGCCAAATCAAAAAGTAAAAAAAAAAATGTGTATAAATTTTCAAATGAAAAACTAATTTGTGCTGTAAATTTTCACCTAAAATACAATTACTTAAAAAAATAAATAAGAAAATCCTATGGAGCACAGTTCTATTCTGACCCACATGGGGTCGCTTTGAGTCAGAATTGGCTTAAGGCAACAGTTTTTTTGTTTTTAAATTTTAATCTCATAATCTTATCATTGAGCATTGAAGCTACCAACAGTAAATTTCCTAAAGGCAAGCAGGGGACTTGTCAACCTTGTTCCTTATTATCTCAGATCTATTACAAGCTGTTGTATATTGGGAGTGGCAGTTAGATAGATATGCAGGTATTTAGCTATAGTTACTGTATTATTGAATATCGACTTGAGCCTACTGAGATACTCATGCTTCTACATTCTATTGTTGTTGTGGAACATAATCTCTATAATACATAAGAAAATTCTGCTTTTGATCTGGTATTGCTAACATTTATATAAACCCCTTTGACAAATTTTAACCAACAAGTTTTCAAATCTTCTTTTTCTTCCTAAAATTTACACAGTTTCTTTAATGCCTGGTGTTTGATCCATCTACACCCCCACACTCTAACCGCATTAAGTCTTACTTTGCCCCCAGGGTCTGCAAAATCAGGCTTATTTGTAAAATATGACTAGTTGGTTATGAAGAAGATGAGAACAAATATTTTTACAATGATGTAACATTTATTTTATACTTAGACTTTTTCTTAATCCATGAGTACATAATCAAATTATTCTATTTCTTGAAACAAAGTTAACCATTTTTCAAGTAAATTATTACATATTCTTAAAATCATTTGTCTCAAGTAAGAGAGAAGAAGCCAATGAAAAAAACAGACACCACTCTGGATCAGTCCTTTTGTGTAGGAAATGGTAGATGTTATTACAAACATTCTATTATTTAATTTCCACAATATCTCCTTCAGGTAAGTTTTATTATTTTTATCTATTTTACAAATGAGAAACTCAGTCCCAAAGAAAGCAAGTGCTTAATTTGATAAGGGCCACTATGACATAGCCATATAAAAAAAAAATAACCAAACCTAGTGCTGTCCAGTCAGTTCTGACTGAGAGCGACCCAAGGGTTTCCAAGGCGGTAAATCTCTACAGAAATAGACTGCCAAGTTTTCGCCCCACAGAGCTGCTGACTAGTAGTCAAGGGCTTTAACCATCAAGTGCTATATCATAACTATACAAAATTTGATCTGGTTTCAGAGGCGGGGATTTTAACCGTCCAATTACAATGTTTACCCTCTAAAGTAAGGGGACATTTTATTCATGTCAACTGCAATAGCATCCTGGTAACAAAGTGGCTTGGCCCCTGGATGGCACAAGCAGTTTGCACCTGACTGCTAATTTAAAAGGTTGGTGGTTCAAATTCACCCAGCAGCTCCATGGAAGAAAGGCCTGGCGATCTGCTTCTGTAAAGGCTATAGCTCAGAAAACCCTATGGAGTAGTTATACTCTGTATCACATGGGATTGCCACAAGCCAGAATTGACACCACTGTAATGGGGTTTTTGTTTGTTTGTTTTTAATGGAGTGACTTAATAAATCATTATGATTTGGTTATCTACTCTTGCATCCTTTATGGCTTCATGAATTCGGCATATCAGTCTACATTTTGTGGCATCTAAGGTTTTCTCTAAGATGCTCCAGGTTCCTTCTGCAGCTCAGCATCTCCTGGGCTCTCACTTCCACCCCACATCCTTGAGAGTCAGGCTGCTGCCTTCTCCCTGGGGACGTGGTGCAGATAATACAGACTGGCACTAATCTTGGCCCGGCCACTCATTATAAGCTTTGGGACCACGGGGAAAAACTCAGTTTATAAACTCTTTTAGCCTCCTGATGGAACCCTGGTGGCGCAGTGGTTAAAGCAAAAGGTCAGTGGTTCAAAACCATCCGCGGCTCCATGGAAGAAAGATGTGGCAGTCTGCTTTCATAAAGATTTATAGCCTTGGAAACCCTATGAGGTCGCTAAGAGTCGCAATCGACTCAATGGCAGTGGGTTTGGTTTAGCCTCCTGATATAAATTCTCTTTTTTATACTTGTAAATGTTACCTGGAATAATGTTTATGTATGTGTGTCTTAGTCATCTAGTGCTGCTATAACAGAAATACCACAAGTGGATGGCTCTAACAAACAAGTTTATGTCCTCACAGTAAAGCAGGCTAAAAGTCCAAATTCAGGGCACCAGCTCCAGGGGAAGGCTTTCTCTCTCTGTTGACCCTCTCATCAATCTTCCCCTGGACTAGGAGCTTCTTGGTGCAGGGAACCCAGGTACAAAGGATGCACTCTGCTTCTGGCACTGCTTTCTTGGTGGTATGCGGTCCCCCCTCTCCGCTGACTTCCCTTTCCTTTTTATCTTTTGAAAGATAAAAGGTGGTGCAGGCCACACCCCAGGAAAAGCCCCTTGACATTGGGTCAGGGATGTGACCTTAGTAAGGGTGTTACAATCCCATCCTAATCCTCTTTAACATAAAATTACAATTACAAAATGAAGGACAACCACACAATACTGGGAATCATGGCCTAACCAAGTCGACACATATTTTGGGGGGACACAATTCAATCCATGGGAGTGTGCTAGGTTTATACCCATGATTATATATTATATATACTTTTTTATCTGTGTGTATATATGCATATATGTGAGTGTGTATATGTATACAGTGAAACCTGAGAGCTGGAACTCGACGGGATTGTCTCATTTTTCCAGGTCTCCCAAGTTTTCTGCTTTGACAGGTGCAGACTTCCTACTTTCCTATTGCTCATTTCAGTGGAAAATATTTGAGTTTTCCTTCTCTGACAGGTTTTTGCTTCACACAGATTCCACCTTCCACAGGTTTTACTGTAAATCAGTCCCAAGCCAGGCACTTTCATTTTCATCCAGTGTGGCCAAGAGACTACCCCTTTCTCTGCAGCTCTGCGAATCTTGATGCGGGCTCTGTGTAGTCATAGTGCCTGTGCTACTTTATAATGCATACTTCTCCAAAAACAGTTTGTCTTTTTTTTTTTTTATCCTAAGTAGGTCTATTCCTCATCCTGAGTTTGAAATGATAAAAAAGAATAGAAGTGCATGGGATGGCAAATGGAGTGATATACTCACATGTTTCACCTCAAGGAAAAGGCCTGAACAGCAAAAAGCTATCCCTCAGAAGGACTGCTGAGCCTCATCAGGGCCCTGGCTATTGGACAGAGTATGGAAACTCATACTATCTGCATCAGGGTTTTTCATCTTTGGACCTGGAAAATTAGACTTCATAGAGCCAGCTCTTGCTCTCTTGAAGTGAAAATACTTGTTCTCCAGGACATTGGGACAGCTTACATTTTTTCAGAAAAATGAGAACAAATATTTATTCTTATAAACAAGACTTTCAGATAAATGCTTTACATTTAATAAAATTTAGCTTTCTTAAAATGATCCTAAGAATTAGGTAAAACTTTTAACACCAAATTTTATTTTAGGAAAATGAGACCAAGAGATGTTAAGTAACTCATTCAAAGTTACACAGCTTGTAAGTGAAGAGACAAGACTTGGACCCAGAAGCTCTGGGTGTCAAGAATCCACTCTTGGTAAATACATTATTTATGTGCTTCCTGCTTAGCTCCCTGATGAATACGGTGTGTCACTGGGAAACCTACAGACTCCGAAGGGTTCATTGTTTAGGACAGATGTACTGTCCTAGATAATATGAACAAGAGTTGACAGGTTTTCTTTGTCAATTGTGTTAAGTGGCAGGGGGAATGAGGCAGAAAAGAGATGGTAGAGAAATTACAGGAATACGGCTCTTTCTCTAGGAGGGATTAGATGTCTTTCTCTCAGAAACGCAACAAATGAGTGTTCTCTGCAAATGATATTAGGACGAATATGGTACAAGGCATCATTACACGCTGTGAAGACTGAAAGATATCCTGTAGAAAAGAACGGAAGAGACACTCAGAATGCCGGAGATGAGCTCAGGTGCAGGAGCTGAGCCCCTGAACAAGGAACTGTGCAGAAGTGTGTGAGGGAATAAGGAGGTTCAGGAGCTCGGGGGGCACAGGGTCATGGGGGCTGGGCAGTTACAAGGATTGAAATATGGAGAAACACGCCGAGAAAAGCAACACTGAGAAAACTTGTAGATGAGTGACCCATGGTTTGTGACATTGAAAAATGACACAGTACCTGCCTCATAGTCTAGGAAAACCCCAACCCGATGAGGAGGCGCAGCCATGAAGAGAGTCCGAACCTGGGGATCCAAGGAGGAAGAGTCCTCAAAGGCATTATATTCAAATTGATTCCGTAACCCTATAACCCAGAAGCCATGTTGAGGTCTGTATCTGGAGTACACATCTTGAAGATTTGCATTTGAGCCTAAATGAAACCAAGAACCCCAATTTTCCCTGGGGTCACTTGTCCTACAGCATACCCCCAGTATCCAGGCTGTCTTCCTGGACACATCCACCTCCCAGTAATGTTTACCTGAGAAGAAATATTGGCAGCCCAAGACACCAAAAGCAGAAAAATCACACTGATAGGAATTGTTAAAGTTCAAAATGTGCACAACTCGCACTTGTCTCTGATCCGCAGAAATGACAACATTCGAAGAAGCACGGACTGGATTCAGTGTCACATCCACTGTAGGAAAAATTACAGGGTCAGGTGAAGGACATGGGGTAGATGAGTCTTTGAAATATCGTAAGGAATACTGGGAATTAACTGGGAGGAGCTTGTGTTGGTGGCTCAGAGACAGGCAGAACACTTAAAAACGTATGTTTGGGGATGCGTGTGTGGGGAAAAACACATGGGGCTCAGATCATGGGACTTAATTGTAACCACAGCTTCTCAAAAGGGATAAGAACATGGTGATTTGAAGACCCTGTAAATTCTTCTTACCCCAATAGCACTGGACATCTGTCAGCTCTGAAATGACAAAAGTTTCAAGGATGTTGATTAGAAGTATAGGAGTCAGTGCTGATACCTATCTCCTCTCTAGAGCAGTGGCAGGGAAGGGGAGTAATGTGAGGCTGTAAACTGGTGAATGAGAGGATGAGCCAGTCACCTCGCCATTCACCCTTAGATATGACCACATTTTCTTTAGCACAGGATATGCCTCCTTCTCTGGCCTTCTTCCCCCCAGCCCATCCTCTCCTAGAAACTGTACCCTTTCCCTTAGGTAGCCCCTGACATCACAAAAGTCCCACACTACACCCTTACCCAAGTTCTGCTCACTTCTAAATGTTTGCAGGATGCCCTTCAGATCTGGCGCTCGGAACACATTCTTCGGTTTCTTGGAAGCGATGTTCGGCTTCTTCAAGGTCCAGATCTCACTTCTAAGGATGATAAAAATTGACCCCCAACTCCTCTGACCTTCTGTCTCTACAGCACCACTGCATCCCTCACCTTTCACCCCACTGATGCATTTTAACCCCCTTCCTGAGGAGCCAGAGAATGGGAGAGGGGAGACTACTAACACTAGAGCCAAAAGACTTGTGCTCATGTCTACTTTCCCACTTACCCTCTGTGCGACTATGGGAAGGTCTTCACTTCAAAGAGGCTCTCATTCCTTCCTCTAAAATGGAACAACTAACCCTCCACTCTCTACCTCTTAAAAACAGTATAAAATTAGGTGAAATAATGGTGCCTATTTTTTTTTTTTAAGAAAAGGTATTTGATGCCTCTAAAGTATAGGATATGTGCAAAAGAGGTGGCCATTTCAGTGGGCCCACCAGGGAGAGTCCAGAGATGTGGATTTCCAGGCAGATGATCAGTAGGGAGGCTGAAGAATCTGATTACGGGGAGGTTGAGAAATATCAAGTTTGAGGTTCCTATATTGAAAGGCTCAAGGGTCTCCAAAGCCTGTTACTCCAATATGGAGGCCCAGGGAAAAACATCTGAGGTCTCAAATTCTCTGATGAACCATTACAAACATTTGGAAAAGGAGAAATTATGACCACTAAATTCATTGCTGTTGTTAGTTGCCATTGAGTTGGCTCCAATTCATGGTGACCTCATGCACAATGTAAAAAAAAAAAAAAAAACCCTGCCTGGTCCTGTACCACCCCGTGATTGTTTGCGGATCAGAAGGGTTTTCACTGACTGGGTTTTGGCAGTAGACCACCAGGCCTCTCCTCCTAGTCTGTCTTAGTCTGAAAGCTCCTCTGAAACCTCCCCAGCATCATAGCAACATGCACGCCTCCAATGTCACACAGGTGGTGGCTGCCCGTGAGGATCATTGGCCGGGATCACACATGGGAGGCAAGGATTCTACCACTAAGTCATCAATGGCTTATCTCTGAATTTCACATATTTGGGAAGACCTTGATCCTGCCAGGTAGGTGGGCAACTTTAGACACAAGAACACCATTTTTCATATCGGATGCTGAAGTGTTTGAATAAGAAGAAATTAATTATTGGCACCAACGCCAAACCCACTATTCTCCAAGACTTTAGTTTTTTGAAACCTAAAGAAAACACCTATAAAGACCTTGCTTCTTCTATCCTCAGGGATATAATAGTCCCTTTGGACAATCTGGGGACCTGGCAGAGAAGAAGACAGAACCTATGAAATACAGAAATCAGAGCTAAGGAGAGACAAAGGTGTGAATGAAATTAGTGCAGCTGTGGGGCTCTGATACTGCAACCTCTTATCCTTAACGTCCCTCTTGGGCCTAACTCTATGACCTCCACCACCCAAATTTCCTACCATGGGAAATCCCCATCTGTGGTCAACAATTTGAGACAATGCAATACTCAAATTCTCCAGCTCTGTGATTTTTTTTTTTTTTTTAATTCTGATTGACCTCAAGGTAGCTCTCATGGCTACTATCCACTCTCCACACAAAAAAGGATCATCCCTGGTCTCCCACACATACCTTTTCACGAAGTCAATCATAACCTGGGGAGAAGAAGGAAAACATGAATCAAGGATAGGGTTGCAATATTTAGCAAATAAAAATACCGAATGGCTAGTTAAATTTGAATTTTGGATAAAAACAGCTTTTTCTTTTATCAGTGCGAGTATGACCCCTAGTGGTGTAGTGGTTAAGAGTTAATCAGCAGTTCAAATCCACCAGGTGCTGCTTGGAAACTATGGGGCAGTTCTACTATGTCCTATAGGGTCACTATGAGTGGGAATTGACCCAACAATGGGTCCCCCCTCAGAGATAATTCAATGACAATTAACAACAACAACAACAGGACCCCTGCAATATTTAAGATACACTTATGCTAAAAAAGTACACGCTGTTGAATCTGAAATTCAAATGTAACTGTGTACCCTTTATCTGGCAACCCTAGATGGAGTGATAGGCACTCCATCTTACAATGTTTTACCCACCTTCTACATCAAACACCCACCAGCCCTTGATATGGTGAGAATAGATAGATAGTCACAGTGTACTGGGAAAAATGTAAGAATAAAACCCAGGCAGAACTTCCCAGAGAACTCATGTGAGTGTGTTAAAAAAAAAAAAAAAATTGTGTTAGGTCCCCTAAAATATATATATAAATAAATAAACATACAAAAACAGCTTTAACCCTCAGAAGAATAGGAAGATGCTTCAAGTATCTGGAGATGAGATCTATTTAAAAGGAAGAGAAGAGGCCTCCTATTTGTTTTTTGAAAATGCATATGGTTCCCCAGAAGCTTAACCTCATTAATTCATTGTACTTTCATTTATTCTATAGGCATTTAAAGGGAAAATGTGCCATAATGTGATATATCCAGATAATGGAAAGGTACTCAGCAATAAAAGGAAAAAAAGGAAAAAACTGCCGATACATGCTACAATATGAATCAACCTCAAAATATTATGCTAAGTGAAATCCAGATGCAAAGGACCACATGTTTATACTAAAACGTGTGGAAATGGTAAATCTATATAGACAGAAAGCAGCTGGGTGGATACCAGGGGGTAGGGGTAGGAACAAGTATTGACTGCAAACGGGCATGAGGAATGCTTCTGAAGTGATGGAAATATTCTAAAGAAGAATTTGTTCATAGTTTAATAATACATTTACTAAGAATCCTTAAATTGTACACTCACAATAAGTGAATTTTATGGTATGTAAATTATACCTCAAAAAATCTGCTTAAAAAAAAGCTAAGGAAAAGATCCATTAGATGGAAATGAAATTATTGTTCAATTAGCAATAGAAGGAACAGAGAGTGGCAAAAGACAAGCAAACAAAATCTGAAGTTTCCTGAATTTCTAAACACATTTCCTGGCTGTAAATCATAGTCATAATATTAATGCCACAAAAAAAAAAAAATTTAACTTTCACACTGTCTAGTTCCTCCATTAAGTTTTATAAGTTTGTCCATATATTTTTCTCCCCCCAGAAAAAACCCAGTGGCGTCGAGTCGATTCCAACTCATACATTCTTCCCCAGCCAACACAAACACATGAACACACACACACATGCACATACGCACATATACAAATTGCTTGCTCAGGTATTATACAGCCTAGCCTTACATTTGCCACTCCTCAGAGGGAAAAAAATTAAACATATTAAAAATTATGTGTATGCATACCTATGCATATATATAACAGGTTTTATTGTAATATGAATATATATAAAATCATACCATTGTGACAACTGTACTAAAAATGAGGCAAGGTGGGCAAGACCTACCTTTTTCTCCAACTGCAGAGCAAGGATCCTAACTGGAAAGGGATCCAGGTTTCATGTCCCCACATTTCCATTCCTTGTCACCAGCCACTTTCATGACGCTTCCTCTCTCTGACCCTAACCCCCTGCCAGTACCCTGGCATTAGGACACAAGCTAGAAGGCAGCTATCCTTCTTCATCGACTGCCCATGCAGACTTTCCCTGGCCACCAGTCACCCCGAGCTGCATCTACACAAATCAGCTGTCCTGCCAGCCCTTGCTGGCTCATTGCCTCCTGTGGCCTCATTAATTCTCTAGAATGGCTCACAAAATTCACAGAAACTATTACCTATACTTAAGGGAGCCCTGATGGTGCAGTGGTTAAGTGCTCAGCTGCTAACTGAAAGGTCAGGGGTTCAAACCCACCAGCTGCACCACTGGAGAAAGATGTGGCAGTCTGCTTCAGTAAAGATTGCAACCTTGGAAACCCTATGTGGTAGTCCTAGTTTGTCCTACAGGGCTGCTATGAGTCAGATTGATTCAACGGTACACAACAATTACCTATACCTACAGTTGCCTATTTATTGTAACTAGAAAGGACATAAGGAAAGAAGCGCTCGGGGAAGGTCAGGAAGAAGTCATAACACAAGGCTTCCATTGTCCCAGGGATGTGCCAGACACTCTCTCTTGCATGCTGTTCTCGCCTATCCCGGACACCTCAAAAAGAGGAAGCTCCAAGGTCCAAGGTGCTTTAGTTATTGGGACATCATGCATATCAATCCAATTAATGAATATGCATGACTGACTACATCATGCCCCTCCCTTCCTGAGTGGGCTTGTGTAGCCCCCTACTTACTTATACACATTTAAGTGTAGCCCGGTGGACCAGTTAAGAGCTTGCTACTAACCCAAAGGTTGGAGGTTTGAACCCACCCAACTATCTGCTCCCAGAAAGATTGCTGTTGTTGTTGTTAAGTGCCATTGAGTTGGTTCTAACTCATAGCAACACTATGTACAAAAGAATGAAATATCGCCAGGTCCTGTGCCATCCTCACAATCATTGCTATGTTTGAGCCCATTGTTGTAGCCATCTCATTGAAGCTCTTTCTCTTTTTTACTGATCCTCTACTTTACCAAGTGTAGAGGATTTCATTTTACTTGGATCCATGATCAACACCCATGTAAGCATCAATCGAGAAATCAAACGACATACTGCATTGGTCAAATCTGCTGCAAAAGATCTCTTTAAAGTGTTAAAAAAGCAGAGATGTCACTTTGAGGATGAAGGTGCTCCTGACCCCAGCCATGGTATTTTTAATCACCTCATATGCGTGTGAAAGCTGGACAATAAATAAGGAAGACCAAAGAACTGATGCCTTTGAATAGTGGTGTTGGTGAAGAGTACTGAATACATACCACAGACTGCCAGAGGAACAAACCAATTTGTCTTGGAAGAAGTACAGCCAAAATGGTCCTTAGGCGTGAGGATGGCAAGACTTTGTCTCACATGCTTTGAACCCATAAAGATTTCAGCCTAGAAAAACCTGTGGGGCAATTCTACTCTGTCGCATAGGGTCACTATGAGTCCGAATCGACTTTGCAACCCGTAGCAACAAGTGTAGACTGTCTATTTTAGAAGGACAAAGAGCACCTTAAGTGCTCAAGCTATTTTCAGAAACTATATACAAAACGTCAAACTGAATTCTTTGTCCCACAATTATCAAAGAAGTTATGTTTTTCTTTCTAAAATTTTCCCAAAACTAATGTGTACGTGTTTGCCTGTGACTAAGCCTAGTGAAGAGAAGTCTGACAAACACTCAACACTAGGTCACAGATAACAGCAACATATAGAATAAATCTATATGAGGTATGGATACAGTGAAACTCCAGGATCAAATTTTTACTCTGCCCTTCAAAAATTAACAATAATGGATACTTTTCCTTGCCATTCATACACTGAATTACCCCCATCACACCTGAAATGAATGACAAGGAAGGGATACTGCAGGGCCAAAGGAATTTCTTAATGCCACTACCAGGAAGAAAGCCCAGGGACCCAGTAAGGAAGGAAACTTGGTCTCTGTTTTTCCCGAATCTCACATGTAGGAGCTCCATTCCAAGTCTTACTTGCAGCATCTCTACTGATGACCCCTGCATCCGACGACGCTCCACATCTGAGATGAGCTCCCTCAGTTCCTGGTCCTGCTGGATCAGCTGGTATTTAGCTGCTGCCAGGCTATCCAGAACTTTCACGTCTTCTTCCTCCAGCTTGTGCAGCTCCCTCTTCTTCTCATTGTCCAGGATGGCATGCAAGTCATTAAAACCTGCCAGAATCCTTTGTCTCTCAGCCTGTGTCTGATGCTTTGGCAACAGGGAAGAGAAAGAGGCAGTCAGTTGTCAGTTTGGTTGAGGATCTACTTTGCAAGGTGCTGGGAGCCAGGATAAGAACTATTTTCCTCAGGGAGTTCTCACAAGGAGGGGAGGTGAAAGCCACAGAGCAATTCTAGGGGAAGCTGTTTGTTTCTACAATTTTTTCTTGACCTCGTTCCAAAACAATATCCTCGAGCCTGCTTTATTAAGGTACACCGAGAGCCAAAATGTAACACTTTGATGAGGCTTGAATTGCAGATACCTGTCCTGGACACTCATGCTTATCTATGCATTAAAACACTCTTCCCCAACCCCCATGTTTAATCCCAAAGCTGGGAACCTGGACCTTTGCCCAACATCTTTCCTGCACATATCAGAGCCTCAAACCTGATGAAGGAATGGGACAGAAGATTCATAAGCCATTTTCACAATTGTTTCCCTCATAGTCTTCATCTCCAAATATTTTATTTCACTTGTGATATGTCCACTCTCCAGCCCCCCACTTCCAACAGGGGAGGAATGAAGGACTAATCAAATAGCTTCTGTACTCATTAATTCTAAACGAGCAAAAAGGAAGGAGCCTCTTGTGACTAGAACTCAAGCTGCTGCCCAGATTCATGTCTCAGAACTCCCTCAGAAAGCGTTTCCTCTTACCTTCCAAGAAGCTCTCTCTTCTGTAATCTGAGCTTCCAAATTCTTGGCTTCCTGCTGCTCCTTCCTCACTCAGCCTTATGAGAGTCTCCTGGAGCTTCTCCTGTGAGAACAGAATCACACCACTGCTTTCTCAGCACCTGAACAGATGATACATTGGTGCAGAAATCAGGCTGATCTCAGAAGAGACCAGAGTTTACAGAAACTGTGAGACTGGCCATTAGAATCTATGACTCAGACAAAAATCTGAGGAGGTGAACGTGTTCTTTATTCCTGAGTAGTGGAAGTCACTATCTCCTCATCGAGAGTAGCCCTGATTCTCCACTGAGTTTATGTTAATGGTGGTGGGATGACTTGGAAAAGGATAACAAGACCGGTGGCACAACTTAAAGAATGTAATCGCTGTCATTGAATTATACATGAGAAATTGCTGAGATGGCATGTTTTGTTATGTATATTTTCAGTTATTTAAAAAAAAAAGAGTAATCTGATTCTCTTTTGTCCTAGAGGAAGAATTAATCCTGCAGCAAGGAAAATCCTTTCTTCTCATTGACTTCCTTCCCCACATCTGATCAACCATGTCCTCTAGTAGTTCTTCTGCTCAGAAAGGCAAGAAGAATTTATTTTGGGAAGCAATTCTCTACTCATTCAACAAAAAGAAAACAAAACAAAGCAAAACAAGTTTCTCTTCTCTTGGCTAAGTGTCTCCAGTCTAGGCTAATCTTTTATGTAAATAGAAGGCATGCACAGAAATGTCCTCCAGGCCTTGATTAGAGTATGGGAAGCTATCACAGGACTTAATTCTATGGTGAAAAAGTGAGGAAAGAAGAAAGTGGAGATTTCTGAGTGCTACCTTCCTCCCTGTCTTTCTCTACCCTGAGCCCTACCTGACATTTCTTGGCCATCTCCTCTACAAGGAGCATTTGGTGACCACAGTGCTCCTGAGACCTCACACAAAGCCAGCAGATGGCCTTCTCATCATTTTTACAGAACAACAGAAGTTTTCTCCATGGTACACACAGAGACCACTTGTTTGCCCCTCCTGTGAGCTCAACTTGGCCTCCCTGAATCTCTTCACTATGTTGGCCAGATGATGATTAGGCCATAGATTCCCAGGCTGGTAGCTGGCATGGCACACAGGACAGCTTTTTTCCCCTCCTGGCCTGATGGTCAGTGACTCCTCATTCTTCGCAGTGATGCAGGCTTGGCAAAAGCTATGTCCACAGCCTAGGCTCAGGGGTTCCGTGAGGAGCTCCAGGCAGATGGGGCAGGTCACCTCCTTCTGTATGTCTGCCCGGACTGAAGCCATTTCGCTGCTTTCCTAGCCTCTCCCAGTCCTGGCTCCTGAGTCTCTTCTTGCTCACAAACACCTGCAGGGCTGGGAATGTAAAAGTGGGCACTGTAGGGAATGTAGGGATTAAAAGGATACTGATTGTACAGAGATTTAGGACAGGACAAAATAATATAATGAAGAAACATAAAGAGACAAAAAGAGTAGGACAGTGACAGAATGAAAGGGCTTCTTCTAATAATTTCAAACACTTTACTCTCAGTTTATGTCACATGACAAATTCCACCCTTATCAGGGCAATGATTGCTATTTTCTCTTCCACTGGACAGAAGGGCAAACTGAGGCCCTACAGATCAGGAGCCTTGTGTAAGCCACTTGCCTTTTCTTCCTGATCTCAAAACACTGGTTTTATGTTATATACACTAAACCCACCACTACCTCCTGCTCCTTTTGCACTTGCTCTTCTCTCTGCAGGAAGTGATCCAACCCCTGATATGCGTATGATTCATTTTTTTTTTTTTAAGAGCTTTACTGAATTGTAATTCACATCCCATCCAATGGACTTATTTTAAGTGTACAATTCAATTAGTAAATTTATGGAGCTGCATAACCATCACCACAATCCAAAGGTAGAATGTTTCTATCACCAGAACACAAAACTGGTGCCAATTAGCAGTTCACTCCCCATTCTGACCTCTGGCCCCAGACAATCATTAATTTCCTTTGCATCTTTATAGATTTAAATTTTATAGAATTTTTGATCAATTCATAAAAATAGAATCATAATATGTGGTCTTTTGCATCTGCTTTCTTTCACTTAGCCTACTGTTTCTGAGGCTCATCCAGCCTGTCTTTCTTTCCTATACCAAAAAACCATGCTCAGGGTTAAAAGCACCAAACCCACAGCTGCCTGTAGGTTTTTGCACTTAGCTTTTCTCTCTTCATGGAATGATCCACCACCCAATACTTGCACAACTCGTGTTTATACTTCATTCAACTTTCTCCTCACACGACCTGTGGTGGCTAACTTACACCCACAACCAACCACCACTCATTATACATTTGCCATCGTCCACCACTCATTATACATTTGCCATCGTCCTCTTACTTTCACTATGTAACATATGACACCTTTGGTTCAAGTTGTGCCCCCTCCCCTTAAAACGTAATCCACTCATAGACCAGGCACTTTAGTTCGCTGGGAAGAGATTTTCTGCTGGCCTCTGACAAAAAAGACTATTCTGGCTCCCTTTGGCTTGGAAAGAAAAGGAAGGAGATGGGTGTGGTTTCAGCCTGGAGAAATAATGGTCCCTACAAGGAGCCCTAGGTGGCGCAGTGATTAAGAAGTATGGGTTGCTTACCAAAAATTTGACAGTTTGAATCTAACAGCTACTGCTTGGAAACCCTATAGAGCAGTTCTACTCTGACCTGTGGGGTCACTATGAGTCAGAATTGACTCAATGGCAATGGAAACAGGAAACAAACAAGCCCCTTTGCTTTTCCAAACCCCTCTTCATTAAAGGCTGCCCATCCCCCAGATTCGACCCCTGCAGGAAGCCAGCAAACTGGCTCTATTTTTTCAATTCAGAGCAGCTTCCGGACCCTAAATCAAACTCGGCCAAGCATAATCAACCTTTTTCCCTTGAAGTCTCCCAATCTCTGCCCCTACAAACTACCTCACACACCTTCAGGTTCAAGCAGAAAAGCTGTGACTCCATGTGGAAGAATGGAGGCAGGTCAGGGACAGGATGGTCTAGATTTACTCACCAAACCAGGGGTTTAATGTTCACAAAGTAGAGAAATGAAAGTTAAATTACTGAAAACAGGAAGCTGAAGTGAAACTTTAGAGGGAAGCCACTCCCCAGGGGCCTGAAGGAGGGGTTAGACTTTAACACTTTCTGGTACATGGGCAGCTAGGAGCCCAGTCGCTACATTTTTTATTCCTATCTGAGCTGTGGGGAAAACCTGGTGGCATGGTGGTTAAGTGCTACGGCTGCTAACCAAAGGGTCGGCAGTTTGAATCCGCCAGGCGCTCCTTGGAAACCCTATGGGGCAGTTCTACTCAGTCCTATAGGGTCGCTATGAGTCGGAGTCGACTCTATGGCACTGGGCTTTATCCTAGCTGTACTCTGGCAAAAATATTTGAATAAGAACAATGTAAATCACAATTATATCATCCCCACAGTTTGCCTGAGAACTCAGAATGTCAATTCTTTGTATTCTTAGATATTCTATATTCAGGCTGTCCAAGTCACTGAGGGTAAAATATTGATCCAGAAAGGCTTGGCACCTGACCACTTATAACACAGTCTCCCGGAGAAGATAATCAATTAAAAAAAAAAAAAAAATTAGTCCATAATATCTATGAATCTTACAAGTCCATCTGTTAATTAACAAGTTTCTGTTCCTTATTTAGGCAGGTTGGAAGAGGAAGCATTTCATAGACTACTAGAGGTTCAATTTAATCTTTGTCATGCAAGCCAGCAACTCATAATGCAGGTAAGGACATAGCAGTTAATAGACGGTGCTGTTTAAGTGTAATTTTTCACTGAGTCACACTCACACCTACAAGGCTTTTTTTTTTTTTCTTTTCATCCTTAGGAAAAAGTTTGGTATGTACACCATCATTCAAAAAATAGAAGTGAATCACTTTACATTGTTTGCACATGTTTTTGTGCCCTGAGTCTACCTTGCTCTTGCTCTGACTGCATACGCCAATGGTGCAGCTACAAGATGGAAGAGGCTCCATAACATGGGTCTCTGACTGACAGGGTGGGACCAGGAATCCTCCCACTTTAACTGACATGAGAGCGATAGAAGGTACTGAGAAATCAATTTTTATAATATTAAAGCATTATAATATTTTGGTATTGTTTATTACCCACAGAAAAACCAGCTAATCCTAGCTTAAAGAATTTTTTGACTCATATCTATGAGTCATGAACTTATAACCATATTGGAATAATTGCTATTGTTTTATTTTGTATAGGTGAGGTTCATTCTACCAGTTAAGAAACTCATGTTGTTCAAGTTTAGTGATCTTCATCTCAATGTTGTTCAAACTGTTTTTGTTGTTATTGTTGTACTTTAGATGAAGTTTTCTGAGAAAATTAGTTTCTCATTAAACAATTAATACACATATTGATTTATGACATTGGTTGCCAACTCTACGATGTGTCCACACTTCCCCCTCTTGACCCTGGGTCCCCCATTACCACATTTCCTGTCCCCTCCTGCCTTCTAGTCCTTGCCCCTGGGCTGGTGTGCCCTTTTGGTATTGTTTTATTTTATGAGCCTGTCTAATCTTTGAATGAAGGGTGAACCTCAGAAGTGACTTCATTACTGAGCTAAAAGGGTATCTGGGAGCCATACTTTAGGGGTTTCTCCAGTCTCTGTCAGGCCAGTGAGTCTGGTCTTTTTGGGGGGCAGGGGCAGGGAGTTAGAATTTTGTTCTACATTTTTCTCCAGCTGTGTCCGGGACCCTGTATTGCGATCCCTGTCAAAGCAGTCAGTGGTGGTGGGGTAGACAAGCAACATCTAGTTTTTTTGGACTCAGTCTAGTGGAGGCTGTGGTGCTTGAGGTCCATTAGTCCTTTGGACTAATCTTTCCCTTGTGTCTTTGGTTTTCTTCTAGAATATAGAACATTTTCTTCATAAACTGTGTTATGCCAATTGAGCTAGATGTTCCCTGAGACCATAAAACCCAAAATTATAGCTGGAACAAAACATAAACCCAAATAAAAAAAAATGTTTTTCTGAATCTCCTCCAAAATAAAAAACCATTATTTTCTTAGCTCTGCTGTTTTTCATTCAACAATAATTTTTAAGTTGTAAACAAGACCATTGGACCATTTGTTTGATTTGCATCTGGCACCCATGTATGCCGAATGTTTCTCTGGCATATGGCTGGTAAGGGCACAGTTCACTGATTCAGCAAGCAACGTTGTGCAGTTGCAGCTATAGGCGATGACTGCTGCTACCCAGGATATGATTCACAGGACAGTCAGAGCTCACGGTTTCCACTCCGTGCTTGACCCCTCTCACAGTAATGCAAGCTGTGCCTACCAAGACTGTGAGAAACACTCAGCAGTTGAGAACACTTGCAGTTAGAAATCTGAAGAAGCTGGTTAAACTGCATCGAGTTCTGAACAGAGTTTCACGTGAATCGAAGTTTGCCAAGTGAGCAAACATTTAAATACACATTATTCACATTTTTTAAGTGTGATATTTAAATTCAAGAAATAAAAAATACTGTCATTGATGGTTCTAACAGGGATCACAATAGAGGGTCCCAGACAGAGTTGGGGAAAAATGTAGAACAAAATTCCAACATACAAAAAAAAAAAAGAAGACCAGGCTTACTGGTCTGACAGAGACCAGAGAAATCCTGAGAGTATGGCCCCTGTACACCCTTTTAGCTCAGTAATGAAGTCGCTCCTGAGGTTCACCCTTCAGCCAAACGTTAGACAGGCCCCTAAACCAAAGCAAGACTAAAGGTGCACACCAGCCCAGGGGCAAGGACAAGAAGGCAGGAGGGAACAGGAAAGCTGGTAATAGGGAACCCAAGGTCCAGAAGGGAGAGTTTTTGACATGCAGTGGGGTTGTTAACCAATATCACAAAATAATATGTGAGCTCTTTAATGAGAAGCTATTTTGTTCTGTAAATCTTCATCTAAAGTACAATAAAAAAGAAAAAATGGTGTATAATTTTTTGATGATTCCATTCTCTTTTTTTTTAATTGTGCTTTAAGCGAAAGTCTACAATTCACATCAATTTCTCATACGAAAACCTACACACGCATGGCTATGTGGCCCTAGTTGCTCTTCCTATAATGTGACAGCACATTCCTCCTCTCCACCCTGTATTTCCTGTGTCCATTCAACCAGCTCCTGTCCCTCTCTTCCTTCTCATCTTGCCTCCGGACAGGAGCTGCCCACATAGTCTCATATGTCTACTTGAGCTAAGAAGCACACTCCTCACCAGTGTCATTTTATGTCTTACAGTCCAGTCTAATCTTTGAAGATTGGCTTTGGAAATGGTTTTATTTTTGGGCTAACAGAGAGTCCTGGGGCCATGTCCTCTGGGGTCCCTCCAATCTCAGTCAGACCATTAAGTCTGGTCTTTTGACTAGAATTTGAGGTTTGCATCCCACTTTTCTCCTGCACCATCAGGGACTCTCTATTATGTTTCCTGTCAGGGCAGTTATTGGTGGTAGCCAGGCACCATCTAGTTCTTCCGGTCTCAGGCTGATGGAGTCTCTGTAGTTTATATGGCCCTTTCTGTCTCTTGGGCTCATATTTTCCTTGTCTCTTTAATGTTCTTCATTCTCCTTTGCTCCAGGTGGGTTGGGAGCAATTGATGTATCTTAGATGGCTGCTTGCTAGCTTTTAAGATCCCAGACACCACTCACCGAAGTCAGATGCAGAACATTTTCTTAATAAACTTTGTTATGCCTATTGACCTAAATGTCACCTGAAACCATGGTCCCCAGACCCCTGTCCCTGCCACTCTGTCCCTCAAAGTGTTTGGTTGTATTCAAGAAACTTCTTAGCTTCTGGTTTAGTCCAGTTTTGCTGACTTCTCCTGTATTGTGAGTTGTCCTCCCCTTCACCTAAAATAATTCTTGTCTACTATGGGAAACCCTGGTGGTGTAGAGGTTAATTGCTGCAGCTGCTAACCAAATCCAGTTCAAATCCACCAGGCAATCCTTGGAAACTCTATGGGGCAGCTCTACTCTGCCCTATAGGATCACTATGAGTCGGAATCAACTTGACAGCAATGGGTTATGAGTTATCCACTTAGTGAATACTCCTCACCCTCCCTCCCCACCCTTGTAACCATCAAAGAATGTTTTCTTTTGTGTTTAAACCTTTTCTTGGGTTCTTATAATAGTGGTCTCATACAATATTTGTCCTTTTGTGACTAACTTCATTCGCGTAATGCCTTCCAGATTCATCCATGTTATGAGATGTTTCACAGATTCATCGTTGTTCTTTATGCTTGCATAGTATTACATTGTGTGAATATAGCATGATTTGTTTATGATGATTCCATTCTTGTATTAAATTTTGATTTAAATGTACTATTGCATATTCTTTGTCCATACAGGTTTAAATTTGGTATTTATATCACAAATCGAAATGTTAACAAGTATCAGTAAATGGTGGAAAGGAAATTAATGTTTCAATTGTGACATGCCATTATTTCACTGAAAGCAATTTGATGGCATCACTATGAAATAAGATTTTTCTTCAAAAGGTGTGGAATAAATTTACAAGTATGTTGTAAAGCGGGGCTTCCAATGAGATAAATCAGCACACCCAAAATTAGTAGTGATCTGGAAAAATGAACATTCTCTTTGAAGGTGGATGTTGCCAGTAGATTGAGTTGGTTAATTCTAGGAATTAATGCCCAGTTTGCACAAGACAGTAAGATACATCTGTTGAGACACTGGGAAAGAATTAAAAGACACAGAGCTCTGTCCATAAAAAACACACTGTATCAAATTTTTAGAGAAGTACATTGATTTACAACAGATTTATTCTGTAATCATGGATAACAGCTCTAATATGATTGAATTTGTTGATTTGCTCAGAAATGATAGTGAAATCGAATGGCAAATTTCAGGCAAAAATGACAGTTTCAAAGATTCTGACTTTGTGCACTCTGACCTGCAGACATTAACCACTGTAGAGTGAAGTGAAAGCAACAAGGTTTATAAGATTATAGTATGGTATTATGGTATAAAGTGTGATGAACACACACTTTGCTTAGTTATTAAATAAGCAAAGGAAGATGCTCAGCTGGGAGAATTTTTAAGAGTAGGCTGCAAACTCATTTGGATAATGCATATTCTGACATTGTCTACCAAATTTTCAAAACATAATTTAAAGAAACCTGTACGGGATTGCCCAACAAGGTGCAACGGTATGAACCCTGTGTTAGAAATATTACCAGGATGCAATATTTTTTGCAATATATTATTGTCAGGTGCTGTAGAATTGGTTCCAACTCATAGCAACCCTATGTACAACAGAAGGAAACAATGCCTGGTCCTGCACCATCCTCACAATTGTTATTATGCTTGAACCCACTGTGGCAGCCACTCTGTCAATCCATCATGTTAAAGGTCTTCCTCTTTTTTTGCTGACTCTCTACTTTACCAAGCATGGTATCCTTCTCCAGGGACTAGTTCCTCTTGATAACATGTCCAAAGTATATGAGACGTAGTTTCGCCATTCTTATTTCTAAGGAGCATTCTGGTTGTACTTCTTCCAAAGCAGATTTGTTCATTCTTTTGGCAGTCCATGGTATACTCAATATTCTTTGCCAACACCATAATTCAAAGGCATCAGTAATTCTTTGATCTCCCTCATTCTTCAAAGTGTTAGCTGAGAATAATATGAAATATTACTTTTCTAATGATGAGTGGGCATAAGAAATTAATTTTGGAAATTTTAAAACCTTTAAAGAAAGTTATGGTAAGATTGCAAAGTGAACAATTAACTGTGAGGGATGTTTTTGGCATGCGGGTGGAAACTAAGCTAAAATTAAGAACTCCTAATAATACATTTGGAAACACATTGATTGACAAATTTAATGTCAAGGAAAAAGTTATTGAAAATGACACCACATTAGGAGCAGATTATCGAGATTCTTGTTATCAAATTCTAATTAGTTCTGAACTTAAGGTAAAGGCCATATTACATTTAAAAAGCATTTAGGAAATGATAGAAAATCTGAAAAGGAGCAATACTGAAAGTGTAATAAATGAAAGCAATTCAGGAAATGCTCTCTTCAAACAATGGTGTTGATGATAGAATTATTCACAAAATTAAAGAAAAAACTTATATTGAAATCAGCCTTTTTTTTTTTTATTGTACTTTAGACGAAGGTTTACAGAACAAACTAGCTTCTTATTAAACAACTGGTACGCATATTGTTTTGTGACACTGGTTGTAACCCCACGACATGTCAACACTCTCCCCTTCTCGACCTTTGGTTCCCTGTTACCAGCTTTCCTGTTCTCTCCTGCCTTCCCATCCTTGCCCATGGGCTGGTGTGCCTCTTTAGTCTCGTTTTGTTTTATGGGCCTGTCTAATCTTTGGCTGAAGGGTGAACCTCAGGAGCGACTTCATTACTGAGCTAAAAGAGTGTCCAGGGACCATACTCTTGGGGTTTCTCCAGACTCTGTCAGACCAGTAAGTCTGTTTTTTTTTTTTTTTTTATATGTTAGAATTTTGTTCTACATTTTCCCCAGCTCTGTCCAGGACCCTCTATTGTGATCCTTGTCAAAGCAGCCAGTGGTGGTAGCCAGGCAACATCCAGTTGTGCTGGACCCAGTCTGGTGGAATGTGCTATTAATATTGACTCTATATTAACAAGCTTTGATGATGTACAAAGGGTTGAGAGAAAGAAAAGTATTCTTGAATTTTGGGAAGAAAACACTTCACAACATCCCCAGTTATATGAAATTGCTATGGTAGTTTTGGGGGCACAAGCTACTCAGATCAGTGTTGAGAGAGCTTTCTCAGGTTTGAAATTCATCTTGTGAGACAACAGAGCTAGCTTATATGAAAAAATATTAGAGGACATTCTCGTAATTAGATATAATTATGGTTTATTGCAACCACATTTTCTAAATGAACTGTGTAACTTCATATGAATTAAATATATATTTGTAAAAAAAGTTTATTTCATGTAATGTTATGCCAATAGTTCAGCTTAGGACTGGGGTGAATATTAAAGTATAAAAGATTTTATTGCACTTTGCCTTTATGTACTGATGCGTTAGGTAGGATAGCACACTTTGTATTTCTAGTATTTCATGAATAAGTTCTTATCAATTTTACATGACTATTAAGTGTTTTTTTTTTTTTTAGTGGTGAAATGCTGCCCACATCAAAATCAAGTTTGTTTCCAGTGCATTTTATACTGTTGAGAATTTCCTACCAAAAACAGTATTTGGATCTTCAATTTAATATTTACACAATGTTAGCAGTATTTTATCACAATACTAATGTCACTCAGTGCTGCAGCGAATTCCAGTATACTTAAAAATATGTAGCCTTTAAAAAATAATATATTTTACAACATGGTTTTTTTGTATTGAAATATTTTGAGACAGTGACTAAAACTGAACATCATCGTTACTTTAGATTTAATTATTAATAAATGTGCAGAAATAGTTTAATATTTCTACTTTCAAAACTAATTATAAAATCTTAGAATGAATAAAACTCAAGTTAATGTAAAAATGCAATATTATTTGCAATATAAGGAACCAACTTGGTAGCCATATTTCTTCAAGTGAAATTCCTCCAGGTTATCCACTTGCAGAATATAAAGTTGAGATTGAAGAAGGAAAAACCGGTTCGAACAGATTCAGTCATGATCAACAAAGCAAAAGCAGAGCAGAACAAAATTTTTTAAATTTTGGTGAAGTGGAACAATAACCAGAATGGAAAAAAATTACCGTTCGAAGGCTGGACAGCCATACGCCATTTCAATAATTTCTACATGTACAACTGAGTAACATTATGTTCTTCAAATAGTCTCATCTTCTCTGAATTTTTCCAGCACATTTGACTTAGACTCACTGCTCACTAAGCTTCTCATCTAACCTTTTGTGTTGCTATTGTTAATTGGATCTCACACGGATAATTCTTTAAAAGAGCGCAATGCTCAAGGTAGATATACTTTATTGAGATAAGCTTCAGTTCAAAGAAGACTTCAGGGGATAGTTTTGGTTTAAGTTTTAAAGTTTAAACATTATCTCAAGGAGATAGTTCCAGGGGTTTATCCAGCCTCAATGGCTCAGGAAGTCTTACATTGAGAATTGAAAAATCTGTTCCACATTCTTACCCCTTTTGATCAGGATTCTTCCACAGACTCTTTGATCAAAAAAAAACAGTAATTGTAGCTGGGCATCATCCAGTTCTCCTGGTCTCATGGCAAAGGAAGCAGTTCATGGAGATAACCAGACAGGTAATCCATTTCTTCCTTCAATTCCTGACTCTCCTTTTGCCCTGTTGCTCCTGTAGCCTGGATGGCTGCTTGCTAGCTTTTAAGACCCTAGGTACTACCTCACAAACTAGGAGGCAGAACAGAAGCACTGAAAAATAATATTAGGCCAATCGATTGGAATGTTCCTCAAAACCATGACCCTAAGTTTCTAGACCAAGAAAACAAATTCCATGAGGTGTTTGGTTGTACTTAAGCAGCTTCAACAGCTGCTTTTTTTTTTTTTTGTAAAAATTTATAACATTTGGACACTTGGCAATTTTTAACAATTTTTCAAATCTTTTCTGTTGAGTTCCTAAAGTATACTCAGAAAATTACTTCAATGCCTGGTGTTTAATCCATCTGTACTGCCACACTCTGTTATCACATTCTTACTTTATTCCCCAGTGTTAAAAATCCATATACACAAAGGGAGCTATCTTTGTCAGATTCCTCTTCAACAGGAGTTTAGGGAGTGGAGTGGGGATGTGGAGCCCTAAGGAAGATTTATTATTCCTGGGTTCCTCAGAACATGGTAAACTGGTGGAGTATACCACTGGGCTCAGCACTGGAGATAAATTGAGAGTGGTAGAAAAGCAGCATGGTGCATTTGGGTTGCCTACTGGCCCAGACTATATGGTGCCTTGCTATGCCCTGATTTCCCCCACTGGTTTGTCTCAAATCAAATGCATCAGAGGATATTCCCAGAGCATCACCTCTTCCCAACCCATTTATCAGTAATGAACCAGTTTTCATTTATAATTTTTTGTGCTATCTTTGTCTTTAGATTTGTGCAGAATGATCACATTCTTTCTACCATAATTTTTTTATTTGCTATTATATTCTTTCAAAGAGCAAGTTCTCTTTGTATGAGGAGAGACAAGAAGGGTTTGGGATAACTCCCCAAACCTGAAATCCTTGGACCGACTGCAAAGTACACATGCTACTGCAGCTGCCTCCACCTCTAAAACCACCCTATGGTACTTTGATAGCGAAAGACTTAGAGGGAAGGAGCAGGCTCAGGGGAGCTGAGAAACTACTGAAATGGCCAAATAATCTATCAATCACAGCCTAGAGGCTTTCAGTTTCCAAGCCCCATAGATGTCAGTGCAGACTAAGATATTTTGAACTCAGCTGTGTAAAGCAGAATCAATGGTTTAATGAGCAGGAAGACATGAGGACTCCGAAAATGTGAGGGCACAGACACCAACTATTAAAGCAACTCTTTAGCTTTTTTTTTTACAACATACTAAACACGAAAAAGGCAGTCTTATCCCATAGTAAATACAAATATTCTAAATTGTATGAGTTTATTAACAATGACTGTTTGGTATAATAGCATCTTTGACAAAAAGATAACTTGAAGACGATAAGTTTTGTTATTATGTCTCCAATATTCTCAGGACCAACTGAGATCACTTACCAAACCAAACCCACTGCCGTCAGTTCAGTTCTGACTCATAGCAACCCTATAGGACAAGGTAGAACTTCCCCACAGGGTTTCTAAAGCTGTAAATCTTTGTAAAACAGACTGCCACATCTCCCACAGAGCAACTGGTGGATTGGAACTGCCGTCCTTTCAGTTACTAGCCAAGCGATTTAATCACAGTGTATGAGTAGGCCACAGTGAAAAACCAATGCTGAGCAGAAAAATTTATGCTGTACTTCCCACCCCAGAAGGAATTGATGAGAGTCACCAGGAATCAGAGGGTGCACTGATCAAGAGAGGAACAGTGGAAGTGAGAACAGGTTTTCCGTACTGAGATACAAAAGATCTGATATGGAGAAAAGAGGAGACCAGGATGAAGAGACTGCCCAACTGTCCACAGGCAAAATGGAAGGTCACTGGAATCCCAAACCAGTACAGATCCTGTGTCACTATTCAGTGAGGATGTCAGATCCCCAGATTGAGACACTTCTGATCACCATCTGGTGATGACTCTAAGAACCTCGCCTGTATGTTTCCATGGATGATCCTGCAGGGAGAAGACTCCTTACTACCTGGGATTCTCCTGAGCCCACCCAAATATCTCACTGTGGACATGCACCTAATTAACATTTCATCGCAGTCCTTTTGTTGTTGTTAGTTGTCATCAAGTCAGTTCCAACTCATGGTGACCTTCTGTACAACAGGGTGAAACATTACCCGGTCCTGTGCTGTCTCCATGAGTGTTGGTATGTTTGAGCCCATTGTTAGGGCTATTGCGCCAATCTTTCTCACTGAGGGTCTCCCTCATTTTTGCTCAGGAATATAAGATAATGTAATTGCTACTAAGAGCTTATAAGGATATGGGGAGGAGAAAGCACTAGTGCTGATAACTGGGTGGAGCAAACCTACACATGGTACCTACTGGACTTTTGAGTCCAGGACCCTTTCTTTCACCTCTGAGAAGAGGGATGTAACTGAAACCAACTTATAGGCTTCATACTCTTTTTAGCAGAGAGCTTCACTTCTTGAGCCAGAAGACACTATTAAAAATAGGATGCCCGTCAGTGTGTAGATCTCTTCTGTTGTGTATATAACCTATGTATATACATACATACACTTTCAGGTCTTTACATCCTGTAACCAGCTTTCATCCTTAGGTGGGAATTGGGCATTCCAGTAAATGAAAAAAATACGAATATCCCTGGAGAATCACTTGTCAATAATTCAAGGCAGCACAGATTGTGCCTCGTGAGTAGTGTCTCTGTCACTGTAGTAATGCAGTGGCCAGAATGCAGGGGCTAAATGGAAAATGTATAGGAATAGATTGCCCCCAATTTCCTCAGATGAGTGCTGATACAGGAGAGCTTGTGTATACACACAGAAAGAGACTGGAAATATCCAACATGGAATCCCTTCTTTTCTGAAATGTCACACAAAGATAGGCAAGTTGAGAATTCCTGTAGCCACCCAGGGGCCAGATTAGAACCACCTGGCTAAGCATCATCGATAATTCTTTGGGAAAGAATTCAAATAAAAATGCCAAAAGACAAGGGGATACCACCAAGCCATGCATCAACATCCCCTGCAGAAACAATTCCCCGCCTGTCTCACTGAAGGAGAGAACAGGTTTTCTTCATTCCTAGGAACTACCATAGCACTCAATTAAAAGCAGAGCTGGCTTAGTCTTGGCAGTAGTGTCAGGGACCTGAAAAATATGTTTTCAGAAGAACCAACTATGGTTTCCCTGAAGGCACAAACCTGTTCAGTGTGACATTGCTCTTGCTGACAGAGCTTATATTTTTCAGTAATAAGTAGGGCAAAACTTTATCGAAAGTTAAGAAACTTATATAAGTGCTTTACATTTAATGATATTTAATTTTTCACAATGATATTACATATTAGATGAGCTTTTATACCAAAATTATTTTGAGAAAATAAACAGAGCCATTTAGTAACATTTTCAAGGTTACACCACTACTGAATGAAGAGACAGGATTTAAACTCAGTCTGGACACCAAAAAAAAAACCTCTACTCTTGGTGCGTATACTATTTATGGTCTTTTTCCTTGGCTCCTTTATGTGTACGGAATCATGCGTAAACTGACAGAATGCTAGAGACTTCTTACTTAGTGAATGACTACTATATGCTGTTGCCGTCAAGTCGATTCTAATTCACAGCAACCCCATAGAACAGAGTAGAACTGCCCCATAGAGTTTCCAAGGCTGTTGTCTTTATGGAAGAAAACTGCGACATCTCTCTCCTGTGAAGCCACTGGTGGGTACGAACCACTGACCTTTTGGTTAACAGCCAAGTACTTTAACCATTGTGCCACCAGCATTCCTTAATGACTCCCATGCATGGTCTTTAATAATACAGAAAAGTTGTTGAAAATCTTTGCCTCATCTTTTCAGGTCAGTGGCAGAGGGAATGAAGAAACAATGAGTGGGTGGGTGTGTTACCCAAATGATAGCAGTCATTTTTCCTAGGGAATGTGGAAAATGATAAATACGCACTCTCTGCTAATGCTAGCAAGATATTGGAAATAATAATACACAATGAAAATTGTATATTTTATTGATGCGTGAATGATGTTTGAAAGGAAGGAATAGAGGCAAGGAAGAGAGAGTCGGAGTGGAACAGACGAGCTCAGGTTCAGGAGATGCACGGCAGGGCAAGGGCAGTGCACAGAAATAGGTGAGGGTATAAGATAGTTCAGGAGTCTGGTAAACAAAGAGACACGGGTAACGTACATTTCATAGGATTGAAATATGGACAAGTAGGCTTAGAAAAGCAACACTTAGAGAATTTGTAGATGAGAAACCCGTGGTTTGTGACATTAAAAAAAGACAAAGAGCCAGCCTCATAATCTAGGAAAATGCCAACATGATTGGGAGGAACAGCCAGAGAGAGGGTTAAGATTGAAGGATTATTCAAAGATGAATTCTCAAATGTATTATACCATATAACCATATAACCCAAAAGCCACATTCTGTAACTATATAACCCAAAAGCCACATTGAGGACTGTAGCTAGAATAAAGAGTTTGATGATCAGCATATATAGCACGTGTACGGCAATGTCTAAAACATACCCCCAAGATCCATTCAGTTTTGTTAGACACATCTACCTCCCAGTAATGTTTCCCTGACTCCATATACGGGAAGCCCAGGACACCATAGTTATCGTAAATACCAATATTAAATGATTCGAATGGCATCCAGTACAGCACCGATCTCACTTGTCGCCAATCATCAGTAATCGTCACGTTGGCATTAGGCATCATTGGTCTCAGTGTTAAGTAAACCGTAGGAAAATAACAGGGTCAGATGAGGGATATGAGTTAGGATTATTTGTGACATTAAGAGAGGGATTTTGAGGAAAACATGAGAGGGAATTAAACAGAACCTTGTTCAGGGGTCATAGGGAAAGGTAGAACACTCAGGAAATGTAATATGTAGGTGGGCATTGGATGAGGACACATGGGCATCAAAGACTGTGACCTACTAGAGAACGTACAGTTATGAATGGTAGTAAGAATAGGTGGCTTGAAGACACTGTGATTCCTCCTCACCCCCGTAGTATTGGGTATCTGTCGGCTCTGAAATGACAAAAGGTACCATGATATTGAATATAAGCAATAGAGTCAGCACTGACATCTGTCTCTCTCCAGATTAAGACAGGGGACTATGATGAGACAATGAACTTATGACTGACAGCAATAGACATCTGATCATTCCCCTTCAAATATGACTACATCATGAGCAAACATTATCTCTCCTCCTGCATCTCCTCTGTACCTTGTCTCCCACTTAGCCCTTGTCACCAAGAATCCCACATCCACACCCTTCTCCCAACTCTCCTCACCTCTAAACATCTGCAGTATACCCCTCAGATCTGGAGCTTGGAATGTTCTCCTTGGTTTCTTGGGAAAAGTTTTTGGCCTCTTCACGGTGAAGGTCTCACTCCTAGGGAAGACAAAAGTTGATTCCCTCACCTCTGACCTTATCTCCTTCCGACACTGCTGTCTTCCTTTCTTTCCACCGTATTGATGCTCTTGAAGAACCCTTGATTCCTTAAGAGCCTGAGAGGGGAGAAAGGAGACAATTGACACTAGGCTAGAAGACTTGTGCTCATGTCTACATTATCATTTACTCTTTGTAAGACCTTGGGAAGGTTGACCTCTCAGTTGTATAGTGTCTTCCTTCTAAAATGAAATTATTAACTCTTCTCTCTCTACCTCCTAGAAATCATATGAAGTTATATGAGGCAATGGATCAAAATTAAAAAACAAAAAACACTTTGGTACCTCTACAAAATAAAATTTAATATGTGGAAAAGTCAAAGCCATGGATGTGAGTTCCCAGGGAAACGGTCAGAAAGTGAGGTTTACACAACCTGGCTCCTTGGGATTTGGGACATATGAAGTGTGGCAATCCTATCTGATGAGGCCCAAGAGTCTTCAAAGTCTGTTCCTCCAGTAGGAAGACCCTCACAATAACATTTGAGGTTTCAGGTTCTCTGGGGAAAAGTTACAAACACTTGGGAAGGAAGAAATTATGAACACCAGCCAAACTAATAGTGGTCTGAATATAATTTGCAATAAGCTTGATGCCTTCAAGTAGCTGTACTTTATTGGACACGAGGGGGCTACCTTGCCATACAGACTTCTAAGGTAGGTGACCAAGATTGATCAATTGCTCATATCAAGCCAAAATAATATTTCCCTAGTCTGGCATCTGTTTTTGAAAATCTAAAGGAAAAATATGAATGAAGTGTCGGCATGGACATTTCTGGGGACTTGGTAGGTAAGGAGGATAGGAACCTACTGTGAAAAGGCAAGCACCAACGAAATATGGGAACTTGAGCTGGATGCAGAGACAGAGGTGATAAAAATGAGTGAAGTCACAGGGGTCTAATATTGCAACATCTTACCCCTATTAAAAAAAAAAAAAATTTTTTTATCCCTATTACCCTTACCAGCTCAACTCTATGACCCCCGTATCACACAAATTCTTTACCATAGAATCTAGTCCATTCTCAATAGTTATGGAACACTCAAACCTGATTTGTGACTGGAAATTTAAGATAAAACTACATCCAATTTTTCCTGTTTGGAGATTTTTCATTCTTCTTGACATCACACAACTTTCATGGTTACAAGGCTTTCTTCACAGCACAAAAGGATCACTCCTGGTCACCCAAACATACCTTTTTATAATGTCATTCACACCCTAGGGAGAGGGGAGAAAACTTTGAGTCAAGGAGTGATGGGTACTCCCCATTTATAACACTTCATCTCACCCCCAACAACCCCTGATGTGACAGAAATAGAGAAACGGTTCCAGAATGAGGGCTAATACCTATAAGTAAGACCATGAATGAAGATTCACGGAGATTGTCAGATTCCTTAAACTGTAGAAATAGCTTTAACTCTTGTAGAAATACTGGAGGACGTTTCCAATACGAAGTGGAATACAGTATGAAAAAAAAACAAAAGGCCCATCATTCTTTTTTCATCCCAAATGCTTATGGTAGGTACCTCACACGAAATGACTAGAATAATACTTTGTTCTCTCATTTATTGTATACACATACAAAATGAAACACTATGATTTGCTACATATTATACTAGGCTTTAGGAGCACTGGTGACACAACGGTAAAGCAATCAGCTACTAACTGAAAGGTTGGTGGTTTGAACGTACCAGGTGCTTCATGGGAGGAAAGACCTGGCAATCTGCTCCCATAAAAATAACAACCTAGGAAACCAGTTCTATTCCACAGGGTTGCTATGAGTCGGAATTGACTCAGTAGCACAAAACATAACAACATACTAGGCTTTGGAGAATCAAAGATGAGTAATTAATAACAACGGTCCTATAAAGCTTTCATGGTTCTTGCTGAGGGCACAAGCAAACTTGTATATTTACACAGCTATTTCTCAAGCCTTGTTCTTCTCATTCTGTACGCTAACTGTAAGTAACCTCATCTATTCCTCTAAATTCATCACACACATGTGCTGTTAATTCCAATTCTCTATCTTATTCTCAGATTTGTCTCTTAAATGCAAGCCAATGGATTTAGTAGTGAAGAAGCTAAAGACCAGAAAATTCAGGGTGTCTAACACCAAAATTACTGACTGCCAGCCATGTTGTTTCCTCTCTTAAACCCGTAACGTTACCAAATCCACTTATTTACAGTCCTAAAAACAATATCTTACCCTAAACTCCAGTCTCTACCAACTCAGATCAGTCAACATCCTTAATTGCTTTTAGCCATCTGCTCTTCGTCACTGTCATACTGTTTAATTTGTTTGAAGAGATATACGCCAATATATTTAATCTCCTTTACTCTATTTTCCCCCTTTCATGTATCCAAAGACTAGGCCAACAAGGTCTTTCACAGAGCATACGTTTTTAATTTTAACTAAGTCCAACTTAGATCATTTTTTTCTTTCATAAATCACAGTTTTTGTCTTGTATCTAAAAATTCATCACCTACAATTTATCCTGTTATTTCATAGAAGGTTTAGAGCTTGGAGTTTTACATTAAGGTGTGTGATTCAATATTGAGTTAACTTCTGCGAAAGGTGTAAGGTCAGTATCTAGATTTATTCATTTATTTAGCCATAGACTTAAGAAAATATTTGTAAAAACACAAATCTGATAAAGGACTTGTACCCAAAATATACAAGGAACTCCTAAAACTCAACAATAAACTCCCCCCCGCCAAAAAAAAGAAAAACTAAACCTATTGCCGTTTTGTCAATTCTGATGCATAGCAACCTCAGAGGACAGAGTAGGACTGCCATATAGGGTTTCCAAGGAGTTCCTGGTGGATGTGAACTGCTTGCTGACCTTTTGGTTAGCACCACAGCGCTTAACACTACGCCACCAGGGTTTCCAATAAAAAAAAAACAGATAACCCAATTTAAAAAATGGGCAAAAGATCTGAACAGATACTTCACCAAAGAAGAGATACACATGGCAAATAAGTATATGAAAAGAAGCTCCACATCACATATCCTTAGGGAACTGCAAATTAAAACAACAACAAATGCCACTACATACCTACTAAAATGGCTAACATCCAAAACACTGACAATACCAAATGCTGGTGAGGATATGGAGCAACAGGGACTATCACTCACTGCAGGTGGAAATGCAAAATATTATAGCCACTCTCAAAGAGAGTTTCTTACGAAGCTAAACACAACCTTACTATACAATTCAGCAATCATATTCCTATGTATTTACCCAAATGAGTTGAATATGTACACCTACACAAAAACATGAACACAATTTTTATAGCAGTTTTATTCATAATTTATTCATAATTGCTGCTGTTCACAACTGTTTGGTTGGAAATAACCAAGATGCTCTTCAGCGGGTGAATGAATAAACAAACAAAAGTATACCACATGTTGTTGAGTTGTTGTGTGCCGTCAAGTCATTTTGGACACATAGCCACCCTACAGGACAGAGTAGAACTGCCTCAACTGCCCAGTAGTGTCTTCTAGGCTGAAATCTTATGGAAGCAGATCACCAGGTCTTTTCTCCCGTGGAGCGGCTAGTGGGTTCAAACCACTGACCTTTCAATTAGCAGTTCAGTGCTTAAGCATTATGCCTCTAGAGCTCCATGATACATCATATAATGGAATACTATTCAGTGATAAAAAGCTACTAACCTTAACTACATATTGGTAAGTGAAAGAAGCCTGAATGAAAAGGCTAAACACCATATAATTCCAACTACATGACACTCTGGAAAAGACAAAACTATAGAGAATGTAAAAAGATAAACGGTATCTAGGGGCCCATTAGAGAGAGAGAGGAATAAAAAAGAAAATATACCAAATTGTACATTTAAACATGTGTTGTTTATTGTGCGTCAATTATACTTCAATAAAGTGGTTTAAAAGAAAAAAATGGAAAGTTCTAAATAGGCCTAGGTCTCAGAGTGCCTTATTAGTACTTCAGATGATTCTGATATTATACAACAAATCTAAGGATATCTTTTTTAGGGTAAAAGGAGCTCTGGTGGTAGAGTGGTTAATTGCTTGACTGCTAATCAAAAGGTCGAGGTTTGAACCCACCAGCTGCTCTGTGAGAGAAAGATGTGGCAACCTGCTTCCATAAAGATGTATAGCCTTGGAAACCTATGAGGATGTTCTACTCTTTTAGGGTCACTATGAGTCAAAAGTCAACTCAACAGTAATGGGTTTGGTTTGGTTTTCTAGGGTAGTCTGACAAAAAATAAAAAGAAGACAACCAATGGGGCTAAAAAAAAAAAGCTGACAGGACAGGAATTCCAGCTTTGGCTGAGTAAGATCAGTAGGCTGTTGACCAATAAAGTAACTATAAAGTTAGACAAAGCTGACATCAGCAACCATTTCAACATCTGAGGCATATATAATTTAAGTATCATTAAATCTTGAAAAATTGCTGAACTTCTGATAAGATCAGTGAGAATATCTGGTATTTTGACTTGAGGTTGCTCCCATCAGCCCATCAGCCCCCCTTCCCACTTAGATGATGCAGAGATTCTCTTAGGATAGGGAAGGCAATGAGGATGAGCAGCTTCTCCCCAACAGTCAAAGGGAACTCTTTCAAGTTGGAGCACTGAAAAAATCCACACAGTAGTGTTGTTGCTAGCAATCTCAGAGGCATGTGAATGGGATGGGTCAATAACTCTACTAGCCTATTGCTGCAGTCATGGTTGGGACAAGTATATTCCTGTCTGAGCTTGCATGCATACTCAGTGGTGACTATAGAAGGGTCGAACCACCCATACAATACTGGTCAATGCTAATAATGTACATACGTGCATATAAACATGCATAGGAGATTGAAATTACCCAGCAGAGATCAAAAGCCATGGCGTATTTAAAGATGGCCTGAACTTTGAATGTGCTCCTTTACCCAAAGACAGATCCATCAGGGTAGAACAGGAGCCTTACTGCCTCATTGTGGTTGAGCATAACTACTATTTGAGTTGAATGTGCAGCCAATGGTACACTGATGCCAGACTTTAAAAAGGTACTGAATCCATGCTTAAAAAGTACACTTGATTTTTTTTTTCTTAAATTGAGCAGAGACATCATTAGTTATGCCTCCTGGAGAGGTCAGATACCACAAATTTAGCCCTGAGAATAAACAAGGAAGTCAACTGAATTTTAAAGAAGAAATAATACTAATCCTTCACAATTTTTTTTTTTAAATAGTGGAGAGGACGAATCCCAACCAGGTTTATGTGTATAAAAGGGAGGGAGAAAAAGCAAACAAACAAACAACTCTTGAAACTCAAAGAGCTTTTGTTTATCTGTGACTAAGCAGCATGAACAGGTGTCTGACAAATACTCAACACAAGATCACAGATAATGGGCTCAGTGAATAACACTAGATACAATGGATCTTCTCTCCAAGGTCAAATTTTGCACTGCCCTTCAAAATTTAATGATAATTGAGTTTTTGCTCAATATTCATGCATTCAGTTTTTCCTACTACCTCTGCAATCGAAATAGGGAAAGGGCACTGCAAGGCCAATGAAACCTTAGTGTTGTTACCAGAGGGAGCCCAATAACGGAGAAGTCTTCATTTTTCCTGAATCTCAGATGTGGGAGGGGCACCTTCCCAAGTCTTACCTGCAGCATCTCTACTGAGGACGCCTGCAGTCGATGCTCCAGATCTGAGACGAGCTCTTCTGCCAATTGGCTCTGCTGGGCCAGTTCATTCTCACCCTCTGCCAGGTTATCCATAATATTCTCCTCCTCTTTCTGCAGCTTTTGTAGTTCGCACTGCTCCTCACTGTCCAGAATATCTCTCAGCTGATTAAACTGTGCTTGGACATTTTGTCTCTCAGTCTCTATCTGATTCTTCAGGGATGAGAAAGAGAAGCAGTCAGTTGATCTGGCAGAGGGCTTACTTTGCAAGGGGCTGGGAGCCAGGAAGAGAACTATTTTCTTTGGGGAGATCTCACAGGGAGCAGAGACAGAAGCAGGGGAGCAATTCTTGAGGAAACTGCTTTACTTTTTCCCTTCCTCGTATCCTAAAACAAAGGCCACAAGCCAGCCTGACTGAGGCCCACCCTGAGCCAAAGTGAAGTACCTGGATGAGGCTCAGCTTTCACACAGCTGTCCAAAACACTCATGCCTCCCCACAGCCCCACCCCAACACAATGTTTTACTCTGAGGTTGGAATCATGGCCCATGCCCCATAACTTCCCTCAGAAGACTCAGCCTCAAACAGCATGACACTGATGGACACAGGATTCACCAAGCTTCCTTACCAGAGACTCCCTCTATATCTCAAGCTCCAAATATCTGTATTCATACAACCATTTTGAAAAACAGCATGGCACTTCCTTAAAAAGCTAGGAATAGAAATACCATACCATCCAGCAATCCCATTCCTAGGATTAAATCCTAGAGAAATGAGAGCTGTCACATGAATAGACATAGGCACAATCTTGTCCATTACAGCATTATTCACAATAGCAAAAAAGATGGAAACAACCTAAGTTCCCATCAACAAATGAATGGATAAACAAGCTATGGTACATACGCACAATGAAGTACTACACAATGATAAAGAACAATGATGAATCTGTGAAACATCTCACAACATGGATGAATCTGGAAGGCATTATGCTGAGTGAAATAAGTCAGTCACAAAAGGACAAATACTGTATGAGACCATTATTATAAAAACATATGAAAATATTTCCACACAGAAAGCAACAATCTTTGATGGTTACGAGGGAGGGGAGGGGTGGGATGAGAAAAACGTTAACTAGATAGTAGATAACTGGTAATTTTGGTGAAGGGTAAGACAGTATACAATACTGGGGAAGTCAGCACAACCTGACCAAGGCAAAGTCATAGAAGCTTCACAGACACATCCAAGTGTCCTGAGGGACCAAGCTATTGGGCTGAGGGCTGGGGACAATGGTCTTAGGGGACATCTAGCTTCAATGGCATAACAGTCTATAAAGAAATGTTCTACATCATACTGTGGTGAGTAGCATCTGGGGTCTTAAAAACTTGCAAGTAGCCATCTAAGATACTGGTCCCATCCCTGCAGGAGAATGAAGAAAACTGAAGATACAAGGGAAAGATTAGTCCAAAGGACTAATGTACCTCCACCAGACTGAGCCTAGAACAACTAGATGGTACCTGGTTACTGTTACTGCGATTTTGCAAGTTAGAGCCGCCTGCTGCAAACAGCTAATTCTTGAGACAGGGGTGAGGTGGGTAGCAGGAGCTTTATCACATATACCGATATATGGAAACAGAGGGGAATGATCTCCTCCTAAAGCTGTCTGTCTCGAGGAACTGTAGTCTAGCTGGAGTTTTATAGGGAAAGGGGGACATGGGTTTTAGGAGCTTGTGGAATGTCCATTCCCTTTCTCTTTGGTTTCGGTGGTCATATTTCAAACATGTTGAGTTTTTTCTTGCCATTATCCCATCAGCCCAGGGGGTGGCTGGCACCATCCTTGTCTTGTTTGACAGGCTTAGATTGATATCACTTGTTTTTCAAAGTCCTAGGGGAAACATTAGTTAACATTTAACTTTTAGGGATATTAACACCAGACTCATACTTAGAAAGAGACGGGTTAGGGAAAGGAAAAATGGCTCAGGTTTTGTTCAAGATATGGCTGAGCAGCCTTTTTCATTACTACCACTGACTGCTCTGGCAGGGATCACAATAAAGGGTCCTGGACAGAGCAAGAGAAAAATGTAGAACAAAATTCAAATTCACAAAAAAAGAAAAAAAGACCAGGCTTGCTGGTCTGACAGAGACTGAAGAAACCCTGAGAGTATGGCCCCCGGATACCCTTTTAACTCAGTACTGAAATCACTTCTAAGCTTCATCCTTCAGCCAAACATTAAACAGGTGTACAGGGCCAACAAAAACTCTCGTGGTGTAGTGGTTAAGAGCTACGGCTGCTAACAAAAAGGCTGGCAGTTCAACTCTACCAGGTGCTCCTTGGAAACTCTACGGGGCAGTTCTGCCCTGTCCTATAAGGTTGCTATGAGTTGGAATCAACTGGATGGCAATGGTTCTTTTTTTTTTTTTTAATAAGGCCAACAATAACACACGTGAAGAACATGCTTCGTACTTCAATCATGTATATGACACTAATGGACACATCAACCACAAAGTAAAGATGAAAAGGCAAGAAAGGACAGGAAAACTGGAACGAACAGGAACAGGGAACCCGGGGTGCAGAAAGAGAGTGTTAACACATCGCAGCATTGGCAACCAAAACAATTTGTGTATTAACTGTTTGATGAGAAACTAATTTGCTCTGTAAACTTTCACCTAAAGCACAATTAAAAACTGTATGTATATATATATGTTTTCATTTGTGACATATTCACTCTCCTGCCCCACCCATGATCAGGGGAGAGATGAAGAAGTTGTTGTTGTATGTCATTGAGTCGATTCTGACTCAAAGAAACCCTATAGGACAGAGAAGAACTGCTCCATAGGGTTTCCTAAGCTGTAATCTTTATGGGAACTGATGGTGAGGTCTTTGCTCAAAGAAGCGGCTGGTGGGTTTGAACCGCTGATGTTTCAGTTAGCAGCTAAGCACTTAACCACTGCACCACAAGGGTTCCTAAATGAAGAACAGGACTAATCGAATGCTTTCCATCCAGACTTGTTTACTGTCAGGGAATAAAGAAGAAAAACTCTGCCCAGACAGAACTCCCTCGAGAGGAATCTCCTCCTACCTTCCAGGAAGCCCTCTCTTCTCTGATGTCAGCTCCCAGCTTCTCAGCTTTCTTCTGCTTCATTCTCAGCCTTTCAAGAGCTGCCTTGAGTTTTGCCTGTAAAAAACATAATCATATCAGAGTCAAGCGATGAGTTTTCTTTGTGCTTGGATAGAAGATAAATTGAGGCAGATAGCTGGCTGCTCTCAGAAGAGGCTAGAGTTTGCAGAAGCTGCGAGGCTGGCAATTAGAATCTATGGCTTAGAAGAAAAACTGAGGATGTAAATATATTCTTTAAGCCCCAGGTGATAGAAGTCAGCTACGTCTCATCAAAAGTAGCCTGATTCTCTCTAATCCTAGAAAAAGAGCCCTAATCCTGCAGCAACGAAAGTCCTTTTCTCTTGACCCAGCAAGCCCCCAGCTGCCCTCTAGCTGGGCAATCAGAGTTTAATCTGGCCACCAAATCTCCACCCACCCAGCAAGCGATATAAAATTATCTACTTCTGGCCAAGGGTCTATACTCTGGACTTATTCATTATTTAAATGATTGTAATACACAAAAATATCCTTCAAGCCTCAGAAGGTGAGCATAGCATATGGAAAGAAACTGCAAGTCTCAGCTCTATGATGACAAAGTAATTAAAGTAGGGTGGAAAGTAGAAGTTCCCATTAGGTATCATGTTCTGCCTTGTCTTCTTCCATTCTGGTCTCTCACCTGGTTCTCCTGGGCAACCTCCTCCACAAGGAACGTATGATGACCACGGTGTTCCTGAGTTCGCTCACAAAGCCAGCAAATAACCTTCCCGTCCTCCTTACAAAAGAGCAATAGTTTTTCTCCATGGCGCTCACAGACATCTCCCGTTTGCCCCTTCTCCTCCAGGCTCACTTTGACCTCCCTCAGTTTCTCCACTATGTTGGCCAAATGCCAATTAGGCCGTAGGTTGTCAGCCTGGTATTTGATCCGGCACATAGGACAGGTGCTCTCCCCTTCTGAGCTAACCATGGATGTCTTACTGTTCACAGTGATACAGGCTTGGCAGAAGCTGTGGCCACAGTCTAGGCTCAGGGGTTCTCTCAGAAGCTCTAAGCAAATGGGGCAGGTCACCTCTTCCTGCAGGTTCACTAAGATTGCAGATGCCATTGATACTCTTTTCTGGCTTCTTTCTGTTCTGACTCTGGAGGCTCTCCTTGCTCACAGAGTCCTGGGTAGCTGGGCTGCTTGATGGGGGCAAGTTAAGAAACAAACACAGGAATAAGAAGGATACGGCTGTGCAGAAATCAAGGGCAGGTCAAGACCAAATACCAAAATACAAAAAACAGAAGAGAAACACAGAAAGGAGTTCAGTCCCCTGGGTTAAAAGGGCCTTCAACAATAATTTCAAACACTTTACTCCCAGTTCATGTCACATAGCAAATTCCAACCTTTCTGTGCAAGGATTATTTTCCTGTACTTCCACCAAAGAGAAGAAAAACCTGAGGTCCTTCCTATGAAGATCCTTGTGTGATCCACTACCAATCCTTCGATATTTCACACGTCAAACAAATCTATAATAAGAAAATCACCAAACCCACTGCTGTTTCAGGGTTTTTACACTTGCTGATCTTTGCTCAGCATGGCATGTTTCGCCTAATATCAGTATTATTCTTATACTACAGTCTGGAGCCCTGGCGGCTCAGTGGTTAAGAGATCAGCTGCTAACCAAAAAGTCGGCAGTTCAAATCTACCAGCTGCTTCTTGGAAACCCTATGGGGTAGTTCTACTCTGTCATATAGGATTGCTATGACTGACTCGGCAAAATGGGTTTGGTTTTGCTCTTTATATTACAGTCCACTCTGGGAATTTAACAGAGGGATTGTGGAGAGCAGGGCATATATGAGCAAGAGAGGAGTGAAAGGACTAAGACTCTGTTCTCTCTCTCATGGGCTGTCATGTCTGCTGGCCTGACTAGGAGCCTGGGCTTTCACACAGGGGAACACAGGGGCTCCACCTCACAAGGCTTCTCTGGGGGGAGCGGGAAAAGGACTTTCTGCCTCTGAAAAAAGAAGATTCTAGCTGCACTCAGCAAGGTGCAATATCCTAACTATAGAATAAGAAGAGGATGGGGAAGATTCAGCCTGGAGACATAACAGCCCCTCCAGGAAAAAACAAGGTCCTTCACTTCTTCAAACCTCCCTTCTTTCAGGCCCGCCCCTCCCCCAGGCTTAATGGGCCCATCTATCGGCCCGAGGAGCAGGAAGCCTGGAAATACCCTTTTGTTCCCTTCAAAGCAGCTTCAGGACCATAAATAAAACTCACCAAGCAAATTCAATTATTTTTTCGAGAAGTTTCCGACCCTTTGCCTCCACAAACCGCCCCATGCACCTTCAGTCCCCAGTGCAGAAGTCCAGATTCAGGATAGAAGAGAGAAAGCAGGCCAGGGGCAGCTGTGGTTGGAAGTCACACGGCAAGGGAGGAGCCAGAGCTTCACAAAGAGAGGAGCTGAGGGAGAAACGAAAGTTAAAATCTTACTGACAGGAAAGAAAACAAAGCGGAAGTGAAACGTGCGACCAATGAGAGGCTGCCACTAGGACTCCTGGGGCTAGGGTAATGCTTTAAGGTGTTCTGGTGCCTGGCCCAGACAAGTGCCCAGTGACTACACTCTTTTTGTTGTGGTTGTTTATTTAGACTTAATGAAATGAAGCTGATAAAAAGAGAAAACGCTAGAACGTAGGATTCTGGGCTCAAATCTTCACTTAATCTTCTGATCTATTCCAATACAGCAAGATCTAAAATTCTAGGAAATAAGTTGGGTATTATACTCCTAGTTGGCAAAAAGAAAAGAAAAATGAAACACTAGAGGCTATGTGGTTCAATCATGGCAGAATCTGACTAGAACCCAGACATGGTGATTTTCAAGTCAGAGTTTTTAAATATATCAAACTATAGCGATCCAACGTGGCCACTTTCTCCGATTGAAAGGATAGACATTAACCTGCTCAAAAATAGATATATTTAGGTGCAGTAAATGTCCTAGAAGGTCCAACCTGAATCTTCTGTCATTTCTTGTTTTTTATGTGTATTACCTTAAAAAAAAAAAAAGAAAAAAAATTTTTTTGTTGTTTTCGCCCTACTTTATTTCAGTTTGAGCTTAATTCTGGGTTTTGTTTGTTTTGTTTTCTACCATCTTGAGACAGATATTTAGAGCATTTATTTTCAGCCTTTCTCCTCTTAGATTTGCATCTAATGGTGTAAATTTATCTCTAATCCTAATTTTAGCTGTACCCCCCAAGTTTTTTTTTTTTTTTGAGGTATGTGATTATTATTTTTTTAATTTTATTGTGCTTTAAGTGAAAGTTTACTACAAATCAAGTCAGTCATACAAAAATTTATATACACCTTGCTATATATTCCTAGTTGCTTTCCCCCTAATGAGACAGCACACTCCTCTCCACCCTCTATTTCCGTGTCCGTTCAGCCAGCTTCCGTCCCGCTCTGCCTTCTCATCTCCCCCTCCGCACAGGAGCTGCCCACAGAGCCTCATGTGTCTACTTGATCCAAGAAGCTCACTCCTCACCAGTATCATTTTCTATCCCATAGTCCAGTCCAATCCCTGTCTGAAGAGTTGGCTTTGGGATGTTTCCTGTCTTGGGCTAACAGAAGGTCTGGGGACCACGACCTCTGGGGTCCTTTTAGTCTCAGTCAGACCATTAAGTCTGGTCTTTTTGTGAGAATTTAAGGTCTGCCTCCCACTGCTCTCCTGCTCCCTCAGGGGTTCTCTGTTGTGTTCCCTGTCAGGGCAGTCATCTGTTGTAGCCAAGCACCATCTACTTCTTCTGGTCTCAGGCTGATGTAGTCTCTGGTTTATGTGGCCCTTTCTGTCTCTTGGGCTCATAAATACTTTATGTCTTTGGTGTTCTTCCTTCTCCTTTGCTCCAGGTGGATTGAGACCAATTGATGCATCTTAGATGGTTGCTTGCTAGTGTTTAAGACCCCAGGCGGCACTCTCCAAAGTGAGATGCAGAACGTTCTCTTAATAGATTTTATTATGCCAATTGACTTAGATGTCCCCTGAAACCATGGTCCCCAGACTCCCGCCCCTGCTACTCTGGCCTTTGAAGTGTTGGGTTTATTCAGGAAACTTCTTTGCTTTTAATTTAGTCCAGTTGTGCTGACCTTTTCTATATTGTGTGTTGTCTTTCCCTTCACCTAAAAGAGTTCTTGTCTACTATCTAATTAGTGAATACCCCTCTCTCTCCCCCCCTCCTACATTCTTATTCCTATCCAGTTGTATTATATCCCCAATTTTGTCTCTACAAACTCCAAACTCTCCTCAGGCCCTGAGTTCCATCTGCCCCCTACCATGGCCTAGGAGTTCTTCAGATAATCTTTTCAACAACAGTTATTTTTAATAAGACCAGAATAATTTTTTCCTCTTTTCCCTGCATCCCTAGAAAAAAGCTTGGTAATTGTACATCATCATTCAAAAGTATAACTGGAACATTTTACATTTCCTGCACAAGCTTTCTTGCCGTTTCCCATCTTGTTCTTGCTCTCGTTCTGACTGAATGTTCTGATGGTGCAGTTACAAGATGACGAAGCCTCCATAACATGGGTCCCTGACTGACACTGTGGGGCCATCAATCTTCACACTGTGATGTGAGAGATAGGAAGGGCTGAGAAATCAATTTTTATAGCAATGAAGTAGAGATATTTTGGTATTGTTTGAGGCCCACAGAGTATTAATCAACCCTAGCTTAAAAACTTCTTTTTTTTTTTTTACCTTACCTATCTCTGAGGCAGGAACTGATAATATATTGGCGTAATTGCTACAGTTTCATTTTCTTGATATGAATAAAGTTTGCTCTATTAATCGGGAAATTCACGGTGCTTTTCAAGTTTAATGAGGTTGTTGTTGTTGTGTGCTGTAGACTCCATTCTGACTCATAGTGAGACCCTACAGCACAGAGTAGAACTGCCCCATAGGGTTTCCTAGGAGCCCTGGTGGCACAGTGGTTAAGAACTTGGCAGCTAACCAAAAGGTTGGCAATTCAAATCCACCGTCTACTCCTTGGGAACCCTATGGAAATCCTAAAGGGTCGCTATGAGTCAGTATTGACTTGACAGCAAAGGATTTGGTCTTTGGTTTTGGTTAGTCTTTACAGGAACAGATGGCTGGGTCTTTGGCCGTGCTGCTGGTGAGTTCCAATCCTTTTTGGTTAGCAGTCAAGCCCTTTAACCATTGTGCCACCAGGGCTCATCTCAACTTTATACACATTGTATTATGAAAAGTGGCAGTTTTTCCTTTACCGTCTTGTTGTCACATAATATTATTGAGTACCCCCTCTCCTGATCTTGAACTTCATTCATCCTCTGAATATAAGTTTTATAAAGAAAAGAAGGAATCATTTCTATTTGATTCCTTATTCTCTCAGATCTATTACAAGGTGTTCTATATAGGAAGTGATAAACAGATATAATTTTAACTGAATATAGTGATGATAATCGTGCTTCTAGACTATTGTTGTTGGCAGTGAATATAATTACCATGGTACATAATAAGATTCCGCTATTATTAACACCTGACAATTTTTAACCAACAGCTTTTCAAGTTCTGTTTTCTCCTAAGGTTTACTCAGAGACAATCCCCCATGCCTGGTGTTTAACCCATTTACACCTCTAAGCACACTCTTACATTGCCCAAGAATTCCTCAAACAGGAAAATGTAAAAATCCACCGGCCCAAAGGAGAAGAATTTTCCTTAGATGATGCTTCAACAGGAGTTGTAGGGAATGAATGGGGAGTATAGAACTCTAAGCATTTATTTTTCCCTGTTATTGTTGTTGTTCATTGCCATGGAGTCAATCTCAACTCATACAACTCCATGTGATGCAGAGTAGAACTGCTTCATAGGGTTTTCAAAAACTGATCACCAGGCCTTAATTCCGAGGTGTCTCTGGGTGGGTTTGAACTACCAACCTTTCAGTTAGTAGTCCAAAGCTTAACGATTTGCACCACCCAGGGACTCCTTATTATTCTCTAACCAAAATAACCAAACTCATTGCTGTCAAGTTGATTTCCAACTCATAGCGACCTTACAGGATGGGGTAGAACTGCCCCGTGGGGTTTCCAAAGAGTGGCTGGTGGATTTGAACTGCTGACTTTTTGGTTAGCAGCCAAACTCTTAACCACTGCACCACCAGGGCTCCATTCTCTAGTCCCTTACAATGTCTTAAAGTAGAATATGGAACATGCCAACAGCCTTAGCTCTTGAGATAAATTGTGTGTAGTGATGTTCTAGGCTTCCTACTGGCCCAAGTTTTCTGGTGCTTTGATAGGCCCTTATTTCCTCACTGATTTCTCTCTGCCTCAAATCTAATCCATCAGAGGAGGTTTCTAGGACATGAGCACCCTCTCACCCTGGACCTCTGACTCCCTCCCACATTTTCCAGATGATTTTTTTTTTTTATAATCTCTTACCAGATAAGCCAAAAACTTCACACCCTCCGCTAGCCTCAATTTTCCAACTGTAAAGCTATTCCTAAAACCCAAAGCTGTCCTATCTCTATCTACCAGAAATATATGATGTATACAGGGGTTTGAGGTTTGCCACAACTTGGGGAAGAGGAGACAGAAAATGCTGCTGTTTAGCAAAGGAGGAGCTGTGAAAAGCAGGGAGCACCTAAAGATTTTCCTGCAGGTAACCGAGTAAGGAAAGAGAGTAAGAAAAATGAGGAAAAAAAGGGAGTTCTAGAAGGAAACAATTGGAAAATAAAGTTTAAACATCCCTTTATAATACTTTACAAAAACAAACTACTTAGGAATATATTTAACAATGCAAGAACTCTACACTGAATACTGTCAAAAGAAGAGGAAATCGGAAGAGTCTTATATGTACTGAAGAAACTCAATTTGTATCATGCATCTTCCCACAAAGAAAACTCTAGGTGCAGGTGACAGCAACAGCAAATTCTCTGAATTATTTAAAGAAGAAAAAAACACAAATCTTACCCAAAAAACTCTTATTAAACATAGGAGGAAGGGAATGCTTCCCAAGTTATTTTATGAGGTCAGTGTAACTTACACACAGAAAACAGACAAACACATTACAAGAAACTTGGCAAACAAGGTCCCTTATTAATTTATATGCGAAGAGATCTTTAAAAATTTTAGTAAATCTAAATCCAGCAATAGAAAAAAGTATATGCATCATAGAAAAGTAAAGATTATCCGAAGAATTCAAAGTGCATATTTAGATAAATGTAATTCACCATTTTAACAGGAAAAAGAGAGAAACAGATGGTCGCTTGAACACCTATTCAAAAAAAAAATTGACAATTCAACATTCATTCTTAATAAAACAAAGAAAATTAATCTATGATGAATGAATTCAGAAGAGTGATTTCCTCTTGGGTGAATGAGGTGGGAATGAACAAAGACATGGTATCAGAGAAGCTTCTGTGTTGGTGGTAATATTCTATGAGAGTGCTCTGAGTTACAAGGTTGTATGCATTTGTCAAAACTCCATGAATTCTGCTCCTAACCTTTGTGCATTTTGTTCTTACCTCATGGAAAGAAAGATGGACTACAAATAGACTGAGGACTCTTCTTGGGGTGTTGAAACTGTTCTAAATCTTAACTGGGGTGGTCGTTACACATGTGTGAAAATTTTCAAAGCTCATCAAACTGTACACCAAAAATGAGTAAATCTTATTACATGTAAACTGTGCTTCCAAATAGTAATCTTAAAAGAGAATTAAAAAGCTTTTTAAGTAATTCTAATATGCATCTCTGGTTGAGAGTCACTGGCCTTAAGTAGGGTATACTGGGCCTTATGGACCTTGGACTGGAAGAGCTGCTGTGAAAATAAGATAACCTTGAAACCATACCTAATAGAGAAAAACTTGGTATAGAGGAGTCCCTAGCAGAAGTCATCGCCTTCTTGAGCACGTGATGATGGCCCCCAGGATACGTAGCGCCTCCCTAAACAGCAGGTATCTGTTTTCACGAGGCAGATAAGACTATAGATTCATTTTCTGTACTATCTTCATCCATTTTGGAAGCCAGTATACTAACTCTACAAAATGCCTGGGAAACTTCTAGTCTCCTCCTATGTGCTGTAGAGCATGTAATTAAAAAAAAAAAAAGAAAGAAAAAGTGGCACTTTTGGAAAATGTTCTCCAAGGTAAAATTGTTCCTCACGCCATATTCCATCACTGGACCCATGATTCTGGATTGAGGCCAGTTTCTGGCAGAAGATTGTTTAGAAGTTTAACAACTTTCACATAAAAATACTTACATATAAAGCCCTTTGGGCACATACTTTTACCACTTTTTAGTTTTCAGTTATAACTTCCCTTTTGAGGTCTGGCTTCTCTCCTTAATTCAATGTTGGTAAATTATATGATTCAGAGGGTAAACCATTAAACGTTTTTGTTAGAACATGTGTTCCTATATTACTTTAGCATTATTCATTTTTAGATATGACATAAATTTTCATGATCCCGCCCCTTTTTTTTCCTTTAAGTTCTTTCTCTGTGGGTCTCATGCAATTACTATCAAGTCATTTAATGTATTTTATTATACACACATATATACACAAATGAGTACAAGTAAAACTGGGGAAATCTAAGTAAGATTGAGGTATTGTATCAATATCAACATCCTGGTGATATTATACTATAGTCTTACAAAATGTTACCTTGGGGGAAACTGGGCCAAGTGTACAAGGCATCTCTTTGTACCATTTCTTACAAATGCATGTTAATCTACAATTATCTCAAATTTTTAAGAAATAGAAAAATTGCCAATTGGGAAGACTCTTGGGTACAAATGTTTCTCTGATTTTGCATCCTCTGCTGAGCTGTGCTTCTGTGTGACCGACACAGCCTAGGCAGAAGGCATGAGTAAGTGTGGTGCATTCAGGGACCTGTATATTATTTTCAAGGGACTGGACTTGGAGCTCAAGGAAGATGAACGAACAGAGAAGAGGAAGCAGAGATAGGCAGGGGTTCTATCATCAAGACCCCTTTCTACAGACAAAAAGGAAGCTGAGGATTTCTCTCTAGGTTCATGAAGTCACTACACATACATAAGTATAGAGTGAATATCAGCTTTCCCAAATCCCTCTGGCTTTAAGCTCATCATGCTTCCTCTGTCCCGAAGAAGCAAGGCAGACAGGACTGTCTTCTCCACTGGCCTCCATTACACAACTCACCCAGAAGCCTGCACCTCCAAAATATCATTGCCTTATGCATTTTGGACACTTATAATTTTGTACATCCTTTCATGTTACTATAAAGTTGGTTTGTTTCTTCCTGAGTGTGAGGCATTTTCATATTTCACAGAACTATTTTAGCAGTTCTATAGCTTATTAGTATAGAGCTGTATAACAATAAAAATTAGTTATCAGTGATGAACCACTTTTCATTCACAATCTTATTAGTCATTTGTGCTATCTTTTGTCTTTAGATTTATATAAAATGATCACATTCTCTTTCTACCATAATTTATTTTAGCATCTTTTATTTGCTATCATCATCATTCAAAGAGCAACTCTACACTACATGTAAGGAGACAAGTTGAAGACAAGAAGGGTCTGGGAAAACTCCCCAAACCTCCTTTGCCCAGGTTTGCAGAAGATCAACTTTGCAGTAGCCTCAGCCAATGACACCAGCTAGTGGTAGTTTGAAAGTGAAAGACTCAGAGGGAAGGAGCAGGTTCACAGTAGAAAGGAAAACACTGATATGGCTAACATATCCATCACAACCTTAGGATTTTCACACTCAAGGCTCCATAAATGCAGTTCCAGCCTCATCAATAAGGGAAGGCAACTAAGGTATTTTGAAATCAGCAGTGCAGTGTCATCAGTTCCTTAAAGAACAGAAGGGTCTGAGGCTTCTGAGAACAAGTGAGGGCACAGATGCCATGTGTAAACCCTCCTCAGTTTGCTTTACCTTTTTTATAACACTTTAAACACCAAAAATGCACTCACGTTCCACATTAAATATTCTAAAATTGTCTGAGTTTGTTAAAGATGACAACTTGGCATAACAACATGTTTGGTAGAAAGATAATTAACCTTTAGTTTTCTACTATGGGGGATCCCCTCTCCCCCTGCCAATAATCAGAAGACAATATGAACTTTATTTTTTAAGTTTCCAATATTGTCTGCAACAACGGAAAACATTTAGGGCCTATGAACATACCTGCAGGCCCTCAGTGGCAAAGTAAGCCTGAGAAGAAAAATATGCTCCACTTTTCCACCCCAGGAAGACTAGAAAAGACTCACCTGAGCTGGGAGGGTTCCTCCCTTAGGAGAGGTATGGTGGGGAGGAAAGGGTCTGTGGACGCTGAGTTAAAAAACAGACTTGAGGCTGGACAACATGGAGAGAATAAGTCAGGATCAAGAGATTATCCGGCATCATTCTCAGGGAAAACGGAAGTACAGATTTTGTGTCACTATTCCAATGTGGATCTCAGGTTCCCAGATGATAAATTTCTGATCACCATATGGTGACAGCTCTTTTTAAAGCTGCCTACACAGGGTCCATGGATAATTCTGCAGGTTGAAGGCCCCCTGTGTGCTGAGATACTCCTGAACTCACTCAAATTTCCCACTGTGGACACACATCTGCTTATTTAATGACCCAGCACAATCTAAGACCCCAGGAATACAAGACAGCATGATTGCTACAGAGGTTCAGAGGCGACTTGGGTGCGGGTGAGGGACTAGAATTGATACCTAAATAAAAAGTCAATCCACATTTGACATCCACTGGTATTAGTCCAGGACCCCTTCTTGGCCTTTACTTGAGAAGGGGGAGTGTAACTGGAATCAACTTAGAGGTTTCATATTCTTCTCAGGAGAGGGCTTCATTTCTGGGGCCAGGAGGCACTAATAAAAAAAAGGATGTTCCTCAATGTGTAGATCTTATATGTTGTATATACAAATTCAGGTCTGATTTTCTTGGGACCAGTTACTTATCCTGGATTGGGGGACTAGACAGTCATGTAAATGAGAGATGTGACAGTCCTTGGAGGGTCATTCATCAATAATGCAATAGAGTGCAGATTGCTCACATGGAATCAGATCCTCAGTCAGTGTGGCAATTGGTCACCAGCATGCAGGGGGTCAAAGAAAAAATATATAGGAATGTATTTCACTCAGTTTTCCTGGATGAGTGCTGGAGATAGGGGTGTGGGTATATAGATAGTGAGGGATACCAGAAATAGCCAACACAGAATCCCTTGCCTCACCAAAAATCACCCACATGAGGAAGACGGGAATTCCTGTGACCAAAGGTATCAAAACAGGTACTACTCGACCAAATGGTTCATTACTGGTGAAGAGTTAGAAATAAAAATACCAAAAGACATGAGGACACCACCAAGCCCTCAATGGACATCCACTACAGGAACGTTTCCCTTCCTGTCTCAATGAAGGAGGATAAAAGGCTTTCTTCATTCACATGAACCACTGCCACGTCACTGCAAAAGGTGAGGCTGACCAAGGCAAATGAAACACTGAGCTACACCATTGTTGGGAAAGCTCGCAGAGTACTCCTTACACTTCCTGTATTTCCTGTAAATAATATAAAAGAAAAAAATTGGTGAAAAAATACAATTTCCAGTGAAACAGAATTACTGCAGAAAGAGGAAAGAATGTCAAATCAACTTTTAATTAGTATGTTCAGCTAAAGAGGCTATTACAATTATAAAATAAGACTAATTAGCTATGAAGACAATAAGAACAAAGATGTTTTACAATACTGAAATATTTATTTTATAATTTGATAATTTTAAAAATATCTTTTTTTAATCAAGCAATACTATTTCTTAGCAAAGGCAGTAATTTTAAAAGTAATTTAATAGTATTCTTAAAATCATTTCTTTAGTCACAGAGAAAGGGAGTCATAAAAATATTAATAGACATCATTCTGGATCACTCTTATATGTTAGGAAGCAGAGGAACTTATTTAAAACATTCTATTGTTTAATTTTCACAACACTCATCAAATTAGTTTCATTATCTTTTTTTTTTTTTACAAATGAGAAAGTGATTTCCACAGGATTATGTTTCCTTGAAAATGACCAGTATATGGCAACAGAATTATAATGAAATTCTAACTATGGTTTCATATATATATATATATATATATATATATATATATATATATATATATATGCCCAACCCAAACCAAACCCATTGCTGTTGAGTCGATTCTGACTCAGCAGCTCTAGAGGGCAGAGTAGAATTACCCCATAGGGTTTCCAAGAAGCAGCTGGTGGATTCCAACTACCCACCTTTTGGTCAGCAGCCAAGCTCTTAACCACTGCCCCACCAGAGCTCCATGTATGTATATATGTATGCATACCTATGTTTATATACATATATACACACACATACACCTACTCCTCACTTATCCACTATCTCATTATTCGACATTTCACACTTACAATAGTAAAAAATCTCCTTACATCATCTTAAAGCCAGGTAAGTACCCATGTGTTTTGAGTGAGAGTGCCTCCCTCCTGAGCCCAATTCCTTGATCTCTCTCATCCCACCCTTCTCCCCAGTCTTGGATGCAAATAAAGCTAAAAGAAGGATTTAAAAAAAGGCCAGTGGTTAGGGCCTCAGGCCATCAGCATGTAGGAATGCTCTGGGCCTTGCCAGATCCCAGCTGGGCCTGCTGTCTGCTTTGGGAGCAAGTCTGCAAAAACCCAGCAAAGGGGTACAGACAGTGTGTGCAGTGGTTTTGTGCACTTGGGGCACTGGGGCCAGCAGGCAGCAGTCCCAGGTGGGTGGGTGTTTCAGTTGACAGCAGGAACTCCCTTCTGGCTGCAAATCCTGAGCCAATCAGCTCTGCCTGTGGTTTGAAAGGACACTTGCCTGCCCAAAGTGTTTAAATCACAACACAGGCTGGAGACAAGAGAGCTGAGGATGGAGGCTGCAGAGGGAGTGGCCTGGGGAGCCCCCTCCAAAATGACTCCTGGAGACTGAGGAGCATTTGGTTGCTGAAGTTTCACATTGAGTCAATTCGCACTCACAGCAACCCTATAAGACAGAGTAGAACTGCCCCCCATAGGGTTTCCAAGACAGTAACCTTTATGGAAGCAGAATGCGGCGTCTTTCTCCCCGGGCGCAGGGAGTGGCTGGTGGGTTCGAACCCCTGACATACATACATATATAGAAAGTGTAAAACAGAGCTGGAGTATTGAAAATGGTGTCTGGGACCACAAAAAAATGAGACTTCATTAGTCATCTATAGTCCTCTTGTAGGCATGCACCAGTTGCAGGGGACACTGACACAGATTATATTTTTCAGTAGTAAGAAAAACAAAACAAAACAAAATTTTTCAGTAGTAAGTACAGCAAATATTTATTATGACATTGAGACAGACAGGTGTTTTACATTTAATGGTATTTAGATTTGCACAACAATTTTAAGTATTAGGTACAGCTTTTATTATAAAATGGTTTTAGAAAATAAGCATGGCCATTTAAGCATCTTAACGACTTGACGGCACTGGGTAGTCAAGGTTACACAGCTAATATGCAGAAAGAGTTTGAACTCAGACAGTATGAACAAAAAACTTCCACTCTTGGTAAATATATTATTTATGCTCTTTTCTCCTTAACTCTTTGGTGAATATGAGTGTCATGGGTAAACTGACAGAGTCCTAAGGAGTCTTTCTTTAGGGAATGACTTTTATACACAGTCTATAATAACATAGAAGGATGGTTGACAAGTTTTGCCTTATCTCAGGTCAGTGACAGAGGAAATTAGGGGCTTTAGAGTTGGCAGAGGTATTACCCAATCCTGGTCTTACCTTAGGAGGGATTCATCATTTTTGCTTGTGACTATGAAATGTGATTAGGATTCTTTCCTAATCAAACAAGATATGGGGAAGAATAAGGCACAAGGCAAATTGGACATCCCATTGATGAATAAAGGACATTTAAAAGGGAAGAAGGGAGACAGCGAGGAGATGGTCAGAATGGTGGCAAAGAGCTCAGGTGCAGGAAATTAGCACAGGAAAAGGGGCACAATCCAGAAGTGGTGAGGCTGTAAGATAGTTCAGAAGCTTGGTAAGCACAGGGACATGGGAACTTCACATTTCATTGGATTGAAATAAGGATAGACAGTCCCAGAAAAGCAACAGTTAGAGAATTTGTAGATGAGGAACCCATAGTTTGTGACCTTGAAAAATGAGACAGTGCATACTCATAGTCTAAGAAAATTCCAACACGACAGGAAGGTACAGCTAGAGAAAAGATCAAATTCTGGGATCCAAGGCAAAGGTTCTCAAAAACTTTATACGCAGATTGATTCTCTAACCCTATAACCCAGTAGCCATACTTGGGTTGATATCTGAAGTAATCATTTTGAAGATACACACTTGGTTAGCACCTAACATACTGAATTTAGGGCATCAGTCAGAGCATACCCCCAGGATCCAAGAAGTTTTCCCAGATACCTCCACCTCCCAGTAATGTTTCCCTGATTCAATATACGGGCAGCCCACGATACCATCATCATCATTACTGCCACTCCGATAAAAGTTTCTTGACTTTGAATTGGGCACAATTCTTGCTTGTCTTCCACCTTCAGAAATGACGACATTTGAAATAGAGTTGATTGGATTCAGTGTCATGTTTACTGTAAAACAATTACAAGGTAGAGGGATATGAGGTAGATTTATCTGTGACATTAAGAGAGGAATCATGAGAAGAACCTGAGAGGGAACTGGGAATAATTTTGCTCGGGAGTCACAGGGAGAGGTAAAACACTGGGAACTTGAATATGCAGGTGTGTGTTGGAAGGGGACACATGGGGCTCAAAGAGTGAGGCCTACTAGAGAACAGAAAATTGTGAAAGGTGATGAGAACAGTATGGCTTGAGGATACTGTGATTTCTCCTTACCCCAGTAGCGTTGGACATCTTCCAGTTCTGAAATGATGAAAGGTTCCATGATATTGAATACAAGCAAGAGAGTCAGCACTGGTATCTGTTTTCTCTTCTGATTAGGGGAAGAAGGGGAATCTATGACAAACAGTGAACAGGTGAATGAGAGGAACAGATACCGGACCATTCCCTCTTAACATGACATCATCAGCACACAGTAATCCAATACCCTCATCTCTACTCTCTCCCCTATTTAGCCCCCCCCCCACAAAAATCCCAGAGTCACACACTTCCTCGGGTCTTACCTCTCATCACATGCAAAATCAAACTCATATCTGGAACTTGGAATATTCTCCTTGGTTTCTGGGGCAATGTTTTTGGCTTCTCCAGGATTGTGTTCTTACTCCTGGAGATAAAAATTGACTCCACACTTCTGACCTTATTTCCCTCCAACACCACTGATTTTTTTCCTTTTCACCACACTGATGCAACATCGACCACAGACCCTCTGAGAGCCTGAGAGAGAGAAGGGAGAGTCCTGACATTGAAGCCAGAGGATGATGTGCTCATATACACCTCCCTGGAGCCCTAGTGGCAAAGTGGTTAAGAGCTTGGCTCCTAACCAAAAGGTTGGCAGTTTGAATCCATCAGCTGCTCCTTGGAAACCCTTTTCTGTCCTATAGTTGAGTCAGAATGAACTTGATGGCAACAGGTTTTTGGTTTTTATACACCTCCGCACTTTCCCTCTAGGGGACCGGGGAAAGGTCTTGACCTCTCAAAAACACAGTTTCTTCTTTGTAAGAGGAAATCACCTTTTACTCTCTACCTCCTGGAAATCGTATGCAATAATATAAAATAATGAATTTTTTAAAAAAATCAGTACTTATAAAAAAATTGAGAGTAAAATCACTGCCATGGATGTGGCTTCCCAGGCAGAAAGGTTGTAGAACCTGGCTGCTGGGACTTGACAGATATTAAGTATGGGAATTCTGTGTGGAGAGACCCAAGGGTATTCAAAGACAGTTGACCCAAGGGAGGCTTTCAGAACATCTAAGGTTTTGGGTTCTCTGTGATAAAAATTACTAACATTTTCCAACAAGAAGTTATGAATACTAAAGTAATAGTGGTCTGAATTTCACGTGTTTCTAAAGAACTTGCTGTCAGGTAAGGGTATAATTTTAGCCATAAGGACACCACATTTTCATACAGGCTTCTAATGTGTGGGACCTAATTATCAACTGTGTGGATTAGAGCCAAAATATTATTCCCAAAGACTCAAGTCCGCTTTGGAAATAGACCTGCATAGAAAGACATCATTTCTTTTACTCCCAGGGGAGAAACATAAATATAAAGGATTTATCCTCATAAGATATTCTGGCTACTTGACAGATGAAGACGACGGGACCCTCCTGCAATAAGGCAAATACCTATGAAACACAACAAGCAGAGCTGGATGCAGTCACATGTGGTGAACAAAATCCATGAATTCACAGGATTCTGATCTCTAATCTTCCTACAGGCCCTAACTCTATGGCCTACCACCACCCCCACCATCAGTACCAAAGAATCTGGTCTATTCTCAATAGTTATGGAATACACAAATGCTGATTTGTGATCAGAATTTTAAGATAAAACTACATACAGTATTCCTTTCTTTGGAGATTTTCATTTTGATTGACCATCAGACAGCCCTCACAGCTACAAACCTCTTTTCACAGCACAAAAGGACCACCCCTGGTTTCTTGCACATACCGTTGAATGACATCATTCACATCCTAGTGAGAAGGGAGAAAACAAGAATCAAGGAGTGATAGGCCATTCCCACTTACAAAGCTTATCACATCCCTACCACTCCCAGATGCGGTAGGAATAAACAGTCCCAAAGTGAGGGACAAAGGGAAATATAAGACCCAGGCTGACCATCCCTGAGGTTTCATGTGATATTTTCACATTCCCTAAAAGGTTGAAACAGCTTTGACATTTGTAGAAGTACAGCAAGAGACTTCCAGTAACTGGAGAAGAGATTTATTTATGAGGAAAAGAAGAGGCTCATGATACTTCTTCCAAATGCATTTGGCTTCCCATGAAATGATTTGAATAATTCATGGATCTTTAATTTCTTCAAAAGATATGTAAAGTAACATACTATTATCATGCCAGGCTTTGCATAAGCAAAGGTGAATTATTAGTAATAACAGTCCTCAAGAAGTTTACATGTTTTTTGCTGAGGATACAAGCAAACAAGTATGTATATTAATGTAGGTGTTTCTCAAACCTATTTCTTCTTATTCTAGACATTAACTATAAGTGGCCTCATTCATTCCCTTAGTTCAACACACATGCATGTAGTGTTGATCTCCAGTTCTCTACTTTTCTCAGACTTTGTCTAAAATGAAGAATAAAATACATTCCGTAGTGAAGAAACCACAGGAATCAGCAACTCAAGATGTCTAGATGTTAAATTACTGTTCACCAAACCTACTCTGTCTCCCTCTTTTACCCCACTGTCCAAAATTTACCAATATCCACTCAGTCACTGTTGTAAAAAACTACAATATTTTATCCTAAACTCCAGACTCTACCAAGCCAGGTTAGTTCATATTCTTCATTTCTTTTATCCATACTCTCTTCTTTTTTTTGTTGCAGGTACCACTTTATTTGTTTGAATAGATAATTACAAAAATGTTTGCTCTCCTTTACTCTGACTTACCATTCCATGTCACCAAGACTAGGGCAATGGTTAGATCTAGACATAGATATACACACACATGCACATGCACACACACACACACAATTTTTTTTCTTCGTGTATTAGGGCTTTTTATTGTATATGACATGAATTCAATAAAAACTGCTTCAAGGGGAAAAACGGATTTGCGGACAGTTGTAACTTTAGTCAGAGCTGAATTTTGAAGTTCCAACTTTGTCATAAGGGTCTGGTCTATATTCTTCTCCAAATTTCACTGATTCCTCTACATTGACTTTATTCTCAGACAGTATATGAAGGAAGCGTGAATCTCCTGATATAAATTCCAGCAGAAAAGAGAACTTCTTTTCCAAGTTCCAATAAGATTCTGATGTTATATTTGCAATAAAATGTAGCATCAAACTGAATTGGATCAGGCACCTAACTTAAAACAATCACAGTGTTGATGATGATTAACACTGGATGTGCATAAACTAATTTAACTAGAACTGAGCGACACACCCATCCTTGATGCTACTGATTTTATTAGCCCAAACCATCCACATGCACTGAAGTGAGATGTGTGTGGTTCTTCAAAGGGTATTCCAGGAGTAGGGATGTCAGTTAGGTGGTGGTATAAGCAGCTCCATGCTACTGTTCCCCCCACAGAAACATCAAAAACAAACAAAAAGCTGGACATATTGTGCCTCAGTAGGAATTAAGGCAAATCCATCTTTAGTGTGAAGTTTTTAATTTATCTGCTTAGCAGCTAGGCTGAGTTTAATGTTTACTATAACTACAAGTTAGAGGCTTACATTTCCTCTAGTGTTCTTGCTTTTGTCTCTCCTGTTTTTTGTTTTGTTTTTTTTCCCCTTAGAAATTCTTTCTTAAACAGTCTGTTTCTTGCAGCTCTCTCAATTGTAATTCACTGTTACTATACTGGAGCCCTGTTTACATAGTGGTTAGGTATTGGGGAGGAGAAGAGTTTCATATTCTTATAATTAAATCTCAGCTTTGTTCTGTTTTCAGTGAGCCTGAGTGCCTGGGTTATAACATTCAGAATAGTTTCTTGGTCTTTTTTTTTTTTTTCTCCCCTTATATGAGACCAGAAGGCTAAAGTTGGTTAAAAAAAAAAAAAAAACAAACCCCTTGCAGTCCAGTTGATTCTGACTCATAGCGACCCTATAGGACAGAGTAGAACTGCCCCACAGGGTTTCTGAGGGGCACCTGGTGGATTCTAGATTTATATAATTACCTTTCCCCTAGACCAGATAAAGCTCTGGAAAAGTAGTTTTCCTTGAAGGCAGTCCCAAGAATGAAATACTCTGGGTATATTTCAAAATGGTTATTCCCCCCACCCTGGCATATTCCAGCTTCCAATAACAACAGCAACAAAATGAAAAGTCATGCTAAAAGGTAAAGAATAGCACAGCCTGAAGAGACAAGGCAAACATCAGAACCAGAATCAGATATGACAGAAATTTCAGAATTATCAGGCCCCTAATTTAAAATATAGGAGCCCTGGTGATATAGTGGTTAAAGCACTCGGCTGCTAACTGAAAGGTCAGTGGTTCAAACTCACCAGCTGCTTCACGGGAGAAAGACACGGCAGTCAGCTTCCATAAAAATTACAGTGTTGGACACCCTAGGGGGGTGTTCTACTTGGTCCTAAGATTCAGAATTGATTTGATGGCAACTGGTTTGGTTTTGGCTTATGCTTAATATTATTATACAAAAGGCCACTATAAGTAGGAGCCAATTTGATGGCACCAAAGGACAACATGCTTAATATACTAAGCTCTCTAATAGAAAACTTAAAAGGGGAAGAGGTTCTGTAAGTAGAGAGATGGAAACTCTAATTAGGATCAAAAGAAATACTAGAAATAAAAAACACTATAACAGAAATAAATGAAGAAAGCCTTTAATAGGCTCAATCTTAGGCTGGACAGGGCTAAGGAAATAACCATTAATTTTGAAGGTATGTTACTAGAAACTTCCAGCATTTCTAAAACTGAAATGCAAAGAGAAAACAAAATAAAACAAAAATGGAACAGAATTTCAAGAACTGTGAGGCAATAACAAAAGGTACAACACATGTGTAATGGCTGCACAAAAAGAAGAGAGGAGAAAAGAAGCAAACGAAATATTTGAAGTAATAATAGCTGAGAATTTTCTAGAATTAAAGACAGACACCAAACTACAGACTCAGGAAGCTCAGAGAACACCAAGCAAAACAAATCCCAACAAATTTACACCAAGGCATATCATATTCAAACTACAGAAAAAAAAAAAAAGAGAAAATCTCGAAAGAATCCAAGGGTAAAGGGGAAACACCTTACCTACAGAAGAACAAGGACATATACTACAATGGAATTTTATTCAGAGCTATACAAGCAAGAAGACAGTGGAGCAAAATATTTAAAGTATTGAAAGAAAAAAAAAAATCACCAACATTAGATTTTGTACCCCGTAAAACTGGCTTTGAAAAATGAAGGAAAAATAAAGACTTTTTCAGACAAAAACTGAGAGGATTTGTTACCAGTAGACCTGCACTGCAAGAAATGTTAGGATAAGTTCTTCAGATAGAAGGAAATGATGTATGTCAGAAACCTGTATCTACGTAAAGATAGGAAGAGAGTTAGAGAAGGAGTAAAGGAAGGTAAAACAAATCTTTCTTGAGCTAAGAATAGTGGGCATATCTGGCATTTTGGCTTGAGGCTGCTCCCATCACCACTTTTGCAAATGAGATGATACATAGATTCTCTGAGAATGGGGCATGCAATGAGTTTGCACCACTTTGCTGTCATAGCTGAAGGGGGCTCACTAGATTTGGAGCACTGGGTAATACTCACACAGTGACATTGTTGGCAGAGGTGGCATTCTCAGAGACAGGTGATTGAGACAGGCCAGTAACTCTACTAGCCTAAGGTTGCAGTCGTGATTGCGGAAACTATATTCTTGTCTAAAGTTGGATGTATCCACAGTGGAGAACAGAGAAGGGTCAAGCCAACCACAAAATCCTGGCCAATCTGAATGATGCAGACATATGCATAGGAGGTATGAAATTACCTAACAGAAACTAAAAAACATACCAGACCATAAAATGGCCTGAACTTTGAACATGCTCCCCTAACAAAACATAGATCCATTAGATGAGAACAGCAACTTTATTGCCTCAAGTGGCTGGCCCTAACTTCTCTGTTCATGCTTAGTGATCAGACAAGCACTGGCACACAGGGCAACCCTTGGATGATATGTTATACTTTTTTTTTTTTTCTCTGAAACTGAGACAACAGCAGCGATGCACCAAAGGGAGGACAGGTTTTATAAATGTGTCCCAGGCAAGTAACTAAAAGAAAGAAACAAAAACAGCCTTCAGGGAGGGGTTCAGAATCCAGCAATGCAATGACATAGTATTAAAATGACTATTTTTCAATAAGATTTATGAACTACACAAAGAAACAAGTAAATACGACCCATACTCACGGGGAAAAATACCAGTCAATATAAAATGCCTCTGAATGACCCCAGATGTGAGAGTTAGGTGACAACACACTTCAAAGCAGCTATTGTAAAAAGATTTAAAATCTAAAGGAGTCAATGCTTGAAGAATTAAAGTAGGATAAAAATGAATTGACAATTAGAGATTCCCAAGAGGGACATAAAGTTATATTTAAACATGTAAATTCTGTAATTTGTAAATCAAATGACAAAAATGAAATATTTACTTGAGAAGCTCAACAGCAGATTAAGATGGCAGAAGAATATCACTGAACCTGAAGGTCCACCAACAGAAATTTTCGAATCTAAAAAGCCCCCGCAAAAATAAAAATTGCTGTTGAGTCGATTCTGACTCATAGCGATCCTATAGAACTGAATAGAACTGCCCCACAGGCTTTCCAAGGAGCAGCTGGTGAATTTAAACTGCCAACCTTTTGGTTAGCAGCCTTAGAATCTAAAGCACAGGGAGAAAAAAGAAAAAAGCCTCAGAGAACTGCAGTATAGCGATAAATGTACCAACATTTTTATAAATGGAGTCCCAAAAGGAGAGAAGAGGAAAAAAAAAAATTGAAGAAGTAATAGGATAAATTCAAATTCTATAAATATAATATACTCATCTAAGTAAGAAGCTCAATGACCACAAACTAGATATATACAATGAAATCTACACCTATGCGCATCATTGAAAACAATGACATAGGGGAAACATTTAATACAGAAAGAGGTAAAAAAAAAAAAAAATTACCACACACAGGACACCAACAATATGATTGCTTGCTGAGTCATCATCTGAAAGCAATGGAGGCTAGAAGACACTAGATTGGCAGATTCAAAGTGCTGAAAAAAAATTAAAAAACCAACAATAGAGAATTCTATATAAAGCAAAATTTGCTTCAAAAATGAAGAAGAATAAACACATTCCCTGATAAAGACAGAGAGAGTCTATTGTTGGCAGAGCAGCATTATAGAAGAAGTTAAAGAAAGTCCTTCAGCCAGAAAGAAAATTCCTACTCAAATCCATAAGGAGAATTGAAGACTAGAAGAAATGGTATAAAATCTAGATTAACATAAAAGATGATAGCAATGAGTTTCCGTTTATGGGGATGGAAAATGTCAATGGATGTTGGTAACGCCTGCATTTGAACTGTACATGAGAAGTGTTGAATTGGTAAATGTTGTGTTACCTCTGTTTTTACAAGAATAAAAAAGACTATAAATATTTTTCTCATTTCTTTTGTTAGCCACTTAAAAAAACCTAAGATTATTAAAGCAATAATTAAAAATACAATTGATAATTATACATATACATGTAATATATGGATCCTTGGTGGCAGAGTAGCTGCCAACCAAAAGGTTGGTAGTTCGAACTCACCGTTCCTTGGAAATCCTATGGGGCAGTCCTACTTTGCCCTATAGGGCTGCTATGGGTCGGAATCAACTCAATGGCACCGAGTTTACATGACATATATATATGATAATAATGTCACAAAGAACAGAGAGGAAATGAAACGATACTGGAGTCAAGTCTCTATATTTTATTGGAATTAACTTTATTGATCTGAACTATACTGTGATAGGATAAGATGCATACTGCAATTACTAGAGCAATCACTAGGAAAACAACTCAAAGAAACAAGAGTTTAAAAATCAGAGAAATCATAATAGTACCATTAAAAATATATATATATTTAATATAAGGGAAACCAGCTAAAGAGAAAGGGAAGAAACTTCCAGGAAGACGGAAATAAGAGCAGAAGTAAGTTCCCGATCTTTCCACAAGAATATCAAGAAATCTAAACTTTGTGTCTGAATCAGCAGAACCCTGTACAGGTGAGCAGGGAACTGCTTCAAAGACATCCAGAGAGGCGTATGCCAAAGATGAGAACAAAGAGGTAGGAGAAGCATTTCCTACATGGTCCTTACACTTTCCCTTCCTAGTGCCACATACCCACAGCTCCAGCATCCCCTCCCCAAGTGCCTCCTTTGCAGAAATGGAAAAGCCAACCCTCAGAAACAGCAAAGGACCCCAAACAGCCAAAGCAACCTTGAAAGAAAAAAAAAAAAAAAAAAAAACAGAGTAGGAGGACTCATACTTCTCAACCTGAAAATATAAAGCTACAGTAATCAAAATAGTCTAATACTGGTATCACGATAGACATATACGCAAATGGAATAGAATTGAGAGTCCAGATATAACCACATGCAACTATGGTCAACTGGTCTTAGACAAGGGGGCTAAAAATCCATCCAATGGTAAAAAATAGTCTCCCTTAATAAACTGTGCCAGGACAATTACATTTCCACAGGCAAAAGAATAAGCCTGGATCTATACCTCATGCCACATACGAAAACTAACTCAAAATGGATCAAAGATCTAAAAGTAAGACCTAAAACTCTTAAAAGAAAACATAGGGACCTAGTCTTCAACAATGGATCCTCAGATATGACACTGAAAGCACAAGCAACAAAAGGCAAAATAGATAAACATGATCTCTTCAAAACTGAAAACTTTTGTATATCAAAGGATTTATTTTATCAACAAAATGAAGAAAACAACCTACAGACTGAGGTAAAACTTTTGGGAACCATATATCAGATAAGGGTTTAATAGCTACAATATATAAGCTCTTACAACTTAACAACAAAAAAACAGCCCAATCAAAATATAGGCAGAGGATTTGAACAGACATTTCACCAAGGATATTCGAATGACTATCAAACACTTGAAAAGATGCTCAACTTCTACACTGTCCTGTAGGGTCAATATGAGTCAGAATTGACTCAACGGCAATGAGCTTGGTTTTTTGGCGGGGGGGTTTAGGCTTAAAAAAGAGCCAATTCGAGAGCAGAGAGGGGATCTCACTACCACCAAGAAAGAAGAGCTAGTAGTGAAGCGTGTCCTCTGGACCCGGGATCCCTGCACTGAGAACATTCTAGACCCAGGAGACAGAAAGCTGTAACACTGGAGGCAGCGTAAGATGGTGAAAAACAGTGGCAGGGAAACAGGCAGCAGGACCAGAAGATCAGGAGGAGACAGCACGGTGGGCTTTCCGGCCCACAGAGCGAGAAAGATGAGCTCTCTCAGGCTGAGGCTTACTAGCAGACTGGGGTCCTTTTTGGCATTTATTGGCAGAGCTAAAGAGCTGTGTAATACTTGCCCAAGCAGGGCAGAGGCCAAGCTGGGGGCTAAGGGGTCAAGGGTCGGAGAGGCCAAGGGCCACAGAGAAGCTTGCCTGCAGGCATGGCTGAAAAGAAGCTGTCCTGACTGAAGAACTGTATCCTGAGTCATGCCTGATCCTGAAATGTAGCCTGTTACTTCCCTACTAAACCCCGTAACTGTATTGTCTGTTAGGTTCTGTGTGGTCACTGCAACAAATTATCGAACCCAGCAGAGAAGGAGAGAGTACCGTGGGAGGGACTGATGGCTGGTGTCAGAATTTGGTAAAAAAGTTGGAAGATGGAGACATGTCTGACCTCTGCCTCACAGGAACCAGCCTGGGGCTGTTGATCTTGATCGTGCCTTCTTCCTTTCCTTGTGAAGTTAGAGGAAGTAAGATCTGCCAGTCATGCCATTTTTACATACAGAAAGGTTAAAAAATAGACAAAATCAATGAAACAAAAAAAGTTCTTTGATAAGATCAACAAAATTGACCAAAAAACTGAGCGAGAAAAAAAATTACTAAAATCAGTAATGAAAGAGAGGACATCACTAAGGGAGTTACAGAAATGAAAAGGAATATAAGGAAATACTGTGCCCAATATTATGTCAACAAATTAGACAACTTAGATGAAATGGAAAACTCTTAGAAAGACATGCATTACCAAAAGCTGATATAAGAAGAAATAAAGAGAGGGAAAAAAATTGAAATAAACCTTTACAAGTAAAGAAATTTTAAATCTTTCCAAAAAGAAAAGCTTGGACTAATATAGATTCACTGACAAATTCTGTTGAATATTTGAAGGAGAAATAATACCAACCCTTCACAAATTTTATTTCAGAAAACAGAGGAGGGGACAGATCCCAACTTATCCTACAAGGACAGAAGAGGAAAAAATATCTTTGGAATCCAAAGAGTATTTGTTTGCCTGCGATTAAACTGAGTGAACAGGTGTTGGACAAATGTTCAACATTAGATCACAGATAACAGGGGCTCAGAGAACGTCACTGGATACAACGGATCTTTTCTCCAATTTCTCCAAATTTTTTCACTGCACTTCATAAATCAATAAAAAGGAGATTTTCCTTTGGTATTCATGCAATTACTCCTATAATCTCTGGAATACATGCTGGGAACTGGTACCATAGGACCAAATGAACTTTAGCGGCACCACAAGAAAAAGTTCAGTGACGCAGAAAAGAAGACATTTAGTCTTAATTTTCTCAAATCTCAAATACAGAGGTTCTCTCCCAAGTCGTACCTGCAGCATCTCCATTGTTGTCCCTTGTAGCCGATGCTGCAGATCTGACATGAGTTTTTTCACATCATCACTCTGCTGGCCCAGCTCATTTTCAGCCTCTGACAGGTTCTGCATAACACTCTCCTCCTCGCTCTTCAGCTCCTCCAGCTCCTTCTGCTCCTCATTGTCCAGGATACTTCTCAGCTGACTGAAGTTTTCCCGGACACTCTGTCTCTCAGTCTGTATGTATTTCTTCAGAGATGAGAAGGCGGGAGGAGGGGGGAGGCGTGTAGTCTATATTAGCAGAGGGCTTATTTTGCAATTGGCTAGAACCCAGGAAGGGAACTATTTTCTTTGGTAAATTCTCAAAGGAGTGGAATATAGAATCAGGAAAGCAACTGGGGAGAAGCTGTTATTTTTTTCCTATTATTTTCCCTCCCTCACTTCCCAAAACAATGGCTACAAGTCAGCCATATCAAAGCCTATCCTGAGCCAAAGTGAAATACCAAGATGAGGCTTACCTTTCACAGAGCTTCCCAGGGCACTCATGTCTCCTTGCATGACTCACCACTTCCCCACACCCCCACCACCAGCTCAATGTTTAACACTGAGGTCAAAACCCTGGGCCATGTCAAATGTCTTCCATCAGAGGACTCACAGCATTAGATACTATGACAGGACTGGGACACAAGATTCACCAGCCTTCCTCACCAGAAAGTAACCTCTGTATCTTTGGCTATAAATATCTGCATTCATTTCTAACAGATTCACTCTCCACCCTCTAACCTTCCATCAGGGAAGGGACAGAGAACAGCACTAATCAAGTGTTTAATGAACTCGTTAACTATCAGCAAACAAAGAGGTCAAGGCGTTCTTGTGACTAGGACCCTGCCAATGAACCTCTCAGAACTTCCTCAGAAAGAGACTTTTCCTACCTTCCAGGAGTCCCTCTCTTCTCTGAGGTCAGCTTTCCACTTCTCAGCTTTCTTCTGCTCCTTGCTAAGACTCTCAAGGGCTGCCTGAAGGTTCTTCTGTGAAAATTGAATCACATAACAATCAAACTATGAGCTTTCTTAGCACCTGGATAGAGGTTAAATTGAGGGAGAAATCAGGCTAATCAGAGAAGAGACAAGAGTTTACAAAAGCTGTGAGACTGGCTTCAGTATCTATGACTTGGAAAAAAAAATCTAAGAAGATGAATGTACTCTTTATATCTCAGATGACAGAAGTCATTTTTACCTCATCAAGAATAGCATTATTCTATCTTGTCCTAGAAAAAGAACCTGAAAAGTCCTTTCCTTTTGACCTATCAAGTTCCGCAGCTGCCCTCTAGCTGGGGCAATGAGAGTTTCATTTGGCCACCAAATATCCACCCAACTAGCAGAAGGTACAACATTATCTACCCCTGGCCAAGAGTCTGTATTCAAGGTGTATTATTTAAAAGGGGGAAATACACAGGAATGTCCTTCAGGCCTCGGAGTGTAGGGTATGGAAATAAGTAACAGACCTCAGGTCTATGGTGACAAAGTAATTAAAGAACAATGGAAAGTGGTGATTTCCATGAGGTTCTATTTTCTACCTTGTTTCCCTCCACCCTGGTCTCACCTGGTACTCCGGGACAACCTCCTCCACAAGGAATGTGGGGTGACCATGGTGCTCCTGAGACCTCTCACAAAGCCAGCAAATGAACTTCCCATCCAGTTTACAAAAAAGCCTGAGTTTCTCTCCATGGTGGACACAGTAATTTTCCTTCTCTTCTTTTTCTAGACTCATCTTCACCTCCTTAAGTCTCTCTACCATGCTGGCTAGACGCTGATTAGACCGTAGGTTTCCAGGCTGGTATTTGATCCGGCAGACAGGACAGCTGCTCTCCTTTTCTTGGCTGGCCATGGACTTCTTGTTATCTGCAGTGATACAGGCTTGGCAGAAGCTGTGGCCACAATCTAGGCTTATGGTTCCATCAGGAGCTCCAAGCAGATGGAGCAGGTTGCTTCCTCCTCTAGGTTCACCAGGATTTTTGAAGCCATTGCACTGCTTCCCTGGATTCTTCCTGTTCTGACTTCTGAGGCTCTTCTTGCTCAGACTCTTAGGCTGCTTTACAAATTCATAGAAATATAGGGGGAAAAAAAAAAAGGAACCTGTGCAGAAATCGAGGACAGCCCAAGAAGACTGAAATACTGAAGGACAAAAAAGAAGAGGGAGAGAAACAGGAAAGTTCAATCACCTGGCAAAAAAGGCTTTCAATAATAATTTCAAACACCTTATTCTTACTTCATGTCACATAATAATTTCCATCCTTATCTGTGCTAAGGATTATTTTCCTTTATACCTACTGGGCATAAGAACAAACTTGTGAGATCCTTGTGTGGTCCATCGTCTATCATGTCTTTATTTCCCATGCCCAAGACACATCTTCAATGTTAAAAGAACCGAATCCACTGATGCCTCAGGGCTTTTACATTTGCTCTTTGCTCAGTATGAAATGTTCCCGATATCAGTATGACTCACTCCTATACTTCAGTCAACTCTCCCCTTACAAGTCCTGTTATCCAAAGGGCTCACTCTGACTAGCTCATTTGCAGTGTAACCAGTCCCAACATTTGCTGTACATTTGCAATTTCTTTTATTATCACTATACAATAAATGATACAGTATGTGCATGTTTCCTCAGAAATTATGGAGGATGACACATCATGAGATTTACAGTCTAGAGTCAGTCCTTTCTTCAGTGCTGCTTTTTCTCAATGCGACACTTTCCCACATCAAGAAAAGTATTCAGACTAGTGTCAGAGGGACCAATCTGTTACAGTAGAGTTCAAAACCAACGAGACTTCCACTCTCTCAGAATTTTGACAAGAATGTTTCTCCACGGCTGTGTGCCATAGACAATGGCAGACCCTGTGTGACTAACAAGCCCAAAGATCACTCCTGGCAGGCAAAGTGCTAAGTCCACCCTTTCCTAGATGTTCATGCTGACAAAGAGCCCAGCCTGAACGTTCATTTCCAAAGCTAAATGATAACAGCTTTAGTTATATATATACATTATATGCTATAAGATCTTTTAGTTAGAGATCCTCCCCCTTTAGTGCCCAACATCTCTCAATTCTATGAGCTTGCGATTTGTTTTTACCCTCTGACCGTTTTTCCTGTTTGCTCTAATGGCAATATATTACAGGTGGTTTATGTGGACTTGGGAGTAAGACATGGCTTGAAATTTTGTGATGCCATTTACTAGATGGAGATCTTGGAAAAAGCCCTTAACTGACTGCATCAGTTTCTTCTCTTGTAAAATTAGGATAATAAATGCTAACTAACATATTTTGTTTTAAACATAAATAAAACCAATATATGTAAAGAGACTGGCTCATAGCACAGCCTCAGTAAAAGCTAGTTATTTAAATTATTAATGCTCTCCAATATTTTATTTTTATTTTAGCTGCAGATAGCTAAAACTCATTCATCTAATGGATGAAATATCACTTCACTACAAAGAGTCCACACTTTATATTCAATGAACCATCAAGTAAGGAGAAGGGGGTGTAGAGGGAGGGATGGCACAGAAGAAGTCAGAGTGAAGGAGTAGCACAGAGCCACTCAGATCTATGTTTCTCGAGATTCCTAAGAACATGTATATAACCTAATGCTTCTTGGTTTGAAAAGAAACAATTTATTCCCTTTCTTCACAGGTTTCTCAAGCTGGGTGAATAAGAAACAATTTATTCCCTTTCTTCACAGGTTTCTCAAGCTGGGTGGGACCAGAGCAATTCTTGTTGTCATTAGGTGCTGTCAAGTTGGTTCCAACGCATAGCAACCCCATGCATAACAGAACAAAACACTGCATGGTCCTGCACCATCCTTACAATCATTATTTTCCTTGAGCCCAGTGTTGCAGCCACTGTGTCAATCCATCTCATTGAGGCTCTTCCTCTTTTCCACTGACCCTGTACTTTACCAAGCATGATGTCCTTCCCCAGGTAAGACAGGGAATCTGGAGGCTCCTGAGGTCGACTCTAGCCTTGTATGTAACCAGAGTTGCAAATAGATGATAAGGGACAATCACCAACAGACCAAACGCATCCTGGAACAAGTCAAGGAGACCTAATGATAACACTCACAGGTTTCCTCAAAGCTATTTTTTTCTTTTTTCAGGAGCAAACGGATGGAACCAGTCCCAGGGACATGAACAGGACATCCACCTCTGACCGCTATGTGACCTTCCACCAGGGGAACAGAGAGCTACAGTCAGATCCGTGGAATCGAACTCAGGGACCAAAAGATTGTTCAGGTCCAGCACCCCAAAATAAGTCCTGCTATGAATCCCAGAAGCCCCCAGGACTGGAGCTGTCTTGAAGCCATCCTAGAAAACTGCTGCTCAAGCACCATACTTAACATATCCCTGCCCACAAGAGCCATTTTCTGGGAAACCCTGCCTTTACTTATGAATAAACATAAATCTTTTCCCCCTCAAAAACCTTTAAAAACCCATGTAAGCTCTTTGTTCTGGGAGACAGGGGAAAGCGTTGCCTAGGCCCTCCTTGTCTCTGCTTGCAAGCTTCTTTTAATAAAGCTTTGCTTGTGTGGAAAAATTCTCAGAGCCTTACCTGTTCATTCTTAACCAGTGAGAGGCAAGAACCTTCTTCAATTAAAGGCATAGGCATCGGCAGGGCAGGGATTGATCCTTCCTGACAACATGTCCAAAGTATGTAAGACCCAGTCTCACAATCCTTACTTCTAAAGAGCATTCTGGCTGTACTTCTTTTAAAACAGATTTGTTCATTCTTTTGGCAGTAGCTGGTATATTCAATATTCTTCACCAACAGCACAATTCAAAGGCGTCAATTCTTTTTTGGTCCAGCTTTCACATGCATATGATGCTATTGAAAATACCATGGCTTGGGTCAGGCACACCTTAGTCTTCAAGGTGACATCTTTGCTGTTCAACACTGTAAAGAGGTCCTTTGCAGCAGATTTGCCCAATGCAATGCATCTTTTGATTTCTCGACTACTGCTTCCATGGGTGTGGATTGTGGATCCAAGTAAAATGAAATCCTTGACAACTTTAACCTTTTCTCTGTTTCTCATGATGTTGCTTATTGGTCCAGTTGTGAGGATTTGTGTTTTCTTTATGTTGAGGTGCAATCCATACTGAAGGCTGTGGTCTTTGATATTCATTAGTAAGTGCTTCAAGCACTCTTCATTTTCAGCAAGCAAGGTTGTGTCATCTGCATAGTGCAGGTTGTTAATGAGTCTTCCTCCAATCCTGATGCTCCATTCTTCTTCATATAATCTAGCTTCTCAGATTATTTGCTCAGCATACAGATTGAGTAGGTATGGTGAAAGGATTCAACTCTGATGCACACCTTTCCTGACTTTAAGTCACTCAGTATCCCCTTGTTCTGTCTGAACAACTACCTCTTGATCTATGTAAAGGTTCCTCACGAGCACAATTAAGTGTTCTGGAATTCTCATCCTTCACAATATTATCCATAATTTGTTATGATACACAAAGTCGAAAGCCCTTGCATAGTCAATAAAACACAGGTAAACATCCTTCTGGTATTCTCTGCTTTCAGCCAGGATCCATCTGACATCAGCAATGATGTTCCTGGTTCCATGTCCTCTTCTGAATCCTGCCTGAATTTCTGGCAGTTCCCTGTCAATATACTGCTGCAGCGGTAATCGTAGGAGTAAATAACATCCTCCATTCAGGTACTTTCATGATTGGGCCATGAAGCAGAGTCAGAACTTTCAATTTGCTGGGGCCCAAGTCTGCTCGGGTGGTCACGTGGAGAAAACTTTATAGCCAGAGATGGTGTTCCTAAATTTAGGGATGTCCCAGAATCCCTGAGTTCTGTGTGATCTAGTAGGTATATTGGTCGTACAATAAAAAGGCTTGGATAGGTCTTCATAAAACAATATGGGTACTCAGGGTCCAAGCCACAATTGACAATCTCTAAATTCACTAAGGTTGTGAGGGAGAGGAGAGAAGAAAATAGTGAAGACCACATGGATAACACCTAGATCATTTTCTTTGAATACTGTCACTGGTCAAACCTCCACTCCACTCCCCAAACACAGACATACAACAGTGGTCTGCAACAAACATTCTTCTCCTTCAGATGAACCACAGAAAGTCCAGTTAAAGGAACTGGTTCCCTGCCAACAATTAATTTGCTGGCCAGAAAAATCTAAACTATAGTGTGACAGCAAGTAGACTCATGTTACTACGAGACTGTATTTGTCATGGTCTAGTTGTGAGCAGTGTGCTGTGTGAGCATGTGTGTACACGTGCATGTGTGTGTGTGTGTGTGAACCTGTGTGTGTGTGTGACAGAGAGAGAGAGATTTACCCCTGTAATACTTCTATACCTTGTTCTCACCTGAAGCTGAATCATGAGCATGGGAGCAGATGCTTAAAAATGGTGATGGGGAACACTTCCAAGTTGCTAGGCCCCAAGTGTCTATCCAGTCACATGGAGAAAAACTTTAAAGCCAGTGAGGGTGTTCCTAAGTGTGGGTATGCCCCAGAATCCCTGAGCTTAGTCTTCAGAATCCTCTGGGGATAAATATGGCTGCAGAGAAACACCATGCCAAATATAACTCTTTAGCTCATGAGAAAGTGTAAGGTTAGGTGCTAGCAAGGGGACTATGCTTTAGGGAGTTGAAGCCTGGATGGGGGATGATATCGATTGCGTCTTCCTCAAGAGCCATTAAAGCATTATATTTATGCCATGAAGTCATCATGGTGTGACTTAAGAAACTGTCATTAGCAAATCTTTCTGTTTTGTGTTTTGTATTTTATATATATATATATATATATATATATATATATATGTGTGTGTATATATATCCAAACCAAACCCACTGCTGTTGAGTCGATTTCGAGTCATAGTGACCCTGTAAGACAGAGTAGAACTGCCTGATAGAGTTTCCAAGGAGAGTCTGGTGGATTCGAACTGCCAACCTCTTGGTTAGCAGCCATAGCACTTAACCACTAAGCCATCAGGGTTTCCATATATATACATATGTGTGTGTGTGTTTATGTGTGTGTATATTCATATGCGTGTATATGTATATATGTATGTATTCACACATACACTGTTATAATGTTAAAATAGTGGTAACAACTCTTATGAAGATACAAAGGACAGAGAGATCATACCTGGTTGTTTCACATGGAAAATTATCGTGGAGAAAGCAGTAATTGAGGGAAGAGTTGAAGGTAAATCGAAATGAGAGGTGGTAACTTTTATGGAGGTCACTTGGTGACCAAGGACCAGGATATGGATTGAGGAGCCATGAAGTGCAAGTAAAGGTTAAAAAGTTGATTGGGCAATAAGTGAAGGACTTCGATTATTTTGGTGTTTGTATTTTTATCATATAATGCCTACATACAGTATACGATGCAGAAAATGGGAGTCTCTGGAAAGATATTTAAGCAGAGATTGCATAGAATCAGACTTGATTTGGGAACATAAATTTGAGGATAATGGGGAGGATGAGTACCATGAGGAACAGACTGGAGGCAAGGGAGTAAGCTCTGCATTAATCTAACAGACAAGTTGTGAATGCTAGGACATAGGACATCAGTGTGCATGTGTGTGTGTACATATACGCATGTGTATACGTACATATAGAAAAGAGATCCCTGTGGGCACAGTGGTTAAGAGCTGGGCTACAAATAAAAAGATCAGCAGTTTGAGTACACCAGCCACTACCTGGAAACCCTATGGGGCAGTTCTACTCTGTCCTATAAAGTCGCTATGAGTTGAAGTCAACTTGACAAACATGGGTATATATACATATATATACACACACACACACAACCAAAAAAATGGGAACAGTATATATACATACAGAGAGGAAGTCTTACATGGCACAAATGGTTAAGTGCCTAACCACTAAATAAAAGGTTGGCTATTCGAACCCACCTGGAGGCATCTCAGAAGAAAGGCCTGCTAATCTATTCTGAAAGGTCACTGCCTTGAATACCCTATGGAGCTCTATTATAGTCTGCAACACATGGGCCACCATGAGTTGGAATTGACAACAACTGGTTATATGCATATCTTTTTAGGAATAGTTGTCATATACATTCCCATTCTTTTAATAGACTGATATTATAATGAAGTTTAACTCAGTTCTATCCTTTGATTCTCACCAAGCAAAATGACTTGAATGTAGGAGGTGCTCAGGCATTGCCAAATTACATTATTTTGGGACATGAAAACTGCATTTCTGCTAGGCTGTCATTATGTTCTCTAATCTGATCCTATATTCTATACTTCTGCTATTCAAAATTCTTCTACTGTGTCTTCTGGAAACATTTTTTTTTTTTATTGATGTAAATATAAATGTAACAAAGCATTTGACTCTTCAACTGTCTTCACATTTGCAGTTCAATGACATGAATTACATTCATCAAGTTGTTCAACCACCACCATTTTGGAGGGAAGTTTTCCAGGGGAGTGGCAGAGGGTGCTAATCTCTGACAGTGTAGTCCAAAGCCAACAGGCCTTCTTCCCTCACAATCTTATCCAGAATGTTCTAGTTACACTGTGTTTACTAATATCAAAGGACACATCACATACCCAACCAAACTAAAGAGGCAGGAAAAATGGCTCCATCTCTTGATGAGAGGATATTAAACATCTTTAGGGAAGCAAGAATTTAATGTCGTTTTTACAACTTGTACACCTATTAGGAAATATTCACCTACAGTGAGATCATAAAGACATTCTTATATGGTTTATTCTAGAAACTTTATTTCTATATATTTCATCTTTTTATCAACATTCCATTTTGAATTAAATTTTCTTTATGGAAGGAAGTGAGGTCAAGTTTTATTATGTTTAAATATCCAATTGATTCATATTGGCTATTAAATTGACTCTTCCCGTTTGCCTAAAAGTCTATTCCTTCTCCACTGTTCTTCAGTGCTATCTTTGTTATAAATCATGCATTCATGTATATGTGGTTCTGTTTCTAGACTATTGTGCTGCCCATTTACCTATTCTTGGACCAATATCCAACAATTTTAATTATTGAAGCTAAATTCTTCAAGATTGTCTGGTAATTTTTGACCTATTACTTTTTGTTTGTTTCAATTCTTTTTTTAATTGTACTTTAGATGAAAGTTTACAGAACAAACTAGTTTCTCATTAAACATTTAGTACACACATTGTTTTATGACGTTGTGTAACAAACCCATGACATGTCAACACTCTCCCTTCTTGACCTTGGGTTCCCTGTTACCAGCTTTCCTTTCCCCTCCAGCCTTCTAGTCCTTGCCCCTGGGCTGGTGTGCCCCTTTAGTCTCATTTTGTTTTATGGGCCTGTCTAATCTTTGGCTGAAGGGTGAACTTTGGGAGTGACTTCATTATTGAGTTAAAAGGGTGTCCAGAGGCCATACTCTCGGGGTTTCTCTGATCTTTTTTTTGTGAGCTAGATTTTTGTTCTATGTTTTTCTTCAGCTCTGTCCATGACCCTCTATTGTGATCCCCATCAGAGCAGTCAGGGGTGCTAGCTGGGCACCATCCCGTTGTACTGTACTCAGTCTGGTGGAGGCCGTGGTAGACATGGTCCATTAGTCCTTTGGGCTAATCTTTCCCTTTTATCTTTAGTTTTCTTCTTTCTCCCTTGCTCCCAAAGGGCAAGACCAGTGCAGTATCTTAGATGGCTGCTCACAGGCTTTTGAGACCCCAGATACTACTCACCAAAGTAGGATGTAGAACATTTTCTTTATGAACTATGTTATGCCAATTGAGATGGATGTTCCCCGAGACCATGAGACCTACTGCTTTTTAATATATATTACAGTTTGAAAACAAATGGACAAACAAGCCCTCAAGAATATTTAGTACATTGAATACATAGCTCAGTATAGAGGATAATTAAAAAAATTGTCTGTTTTTGCAAACCATGTACATAGTGTATGTCTTAAGCATTTATTTTTAAAAAATTATGCTCACTAATTTTTATAATTTTATTATAGAAATATTGCAAATTTTTGCTAGATTTAGCCCAAAGTAAGTGATATTTTGTGTTATTTTAGATTTTATAATTTAAAGAGTTTTTCTTGTTTATTTTTGCCGTAAAGAAATATAGTTGATTTTGGATATAGTTCTTATATCAAGTTGGCCTTCAAAGCATTCAGTTCATTCTGGAAACTTCTTTGCTTTTGGTTTAGTCGAGGCAACTTGAATATTTTATTATGATTAGGGAAAAGAGTTTCCAGATAAATGAGAGAGAGACAATTAATGGATAAGGTAATGAGGATATGATAGAGCCAGGGCCAAAAAAGCAAGAACTTTAAAATTCAATCTTGAAAGGAGAAATCATATCGCAAATTCTATCAGTGTTGGTAAAGGAATGGATTATTTGGTAAAAGTAAAGAAGTAATGAAAAATTTTGCATTTTAGTCTTAGAAAAAAAAAATTAGTCTCAGCTAGGTAAATTAGAGGGTCAGGGAAAAGGAGGAAGACTTTCAACTAGGTAGAAAGACACAATGGCTGCAACAATGAGCTCAAACATATCAATGATCGTGAGGATGGCGCAGCACCAGGCAGTGTTTCCTTCTGTTGTACAGAAGGCTGTTATAAATCAGAACCAACTCCACAGCACCTAACAACAACAACAAGCCTTAATATTAGGACCACAATGCAATGGTTAAAGCCCTCGACTGTTAATTGAAAGTCAGCTATTCAAACACAGCAGTGGGTCTGTGAGGAAAAAGACCTGGAGATCTGTTCCCATAACGATTACAGCCTAGGAAACCCTTTGGGGCATTTCTACTCTGTCCTATAGGGTCATTAGTAGTCAGAATCTACTCAAAGGCACGTGACAACAACACCAACAGGCTTAATGTAGGGAGAAGGAGATTGCAAAGAGAATTCTCCAGTGCCTTTAATTATATGTCCAGTTCTCAAAGATACTGTAGTTCCCATCCCAAGGGAACTAGGGCTGCAATAACAATGTATATAGGTACTTCTCTCAAGCATTGGAAATTGGGTGCCCCAGAAAGGTGTCAAGGGTTTTGTTCAAAGTTCTGCTCTTAGAGATTTGGTGATCAAGGTAAGTCATCTTATGGTTGGGCTGTGAAAAATAGCAAGAGAGATGAGGAAAGGGTTTATGCCAAGCTAGCATGGAGAAATGCAGGATTAGATGAGTGAAAATATGAAAAAACGATGAAGAAAGCACATTCTTTTAATGATAACCCCTCAAGTCTACTCTTGTTTTTTTGTATATGCATATACCTCTGGCAGTGGGTGGTGGGTTTTATACCTCTGCAAAGTTTCACACACAGTCACAGGGACAGTGAACTGATGATGGAGAGGTACCTCTATATCCTGTATGTTTGGCCATTGTTTCCCTAATTTCTAGAATTGTACCAGGTATAGATGTGATTTATACATATATGTTGTTGTTGTTAGGTGCCATTGAGTCAGTTCCGACTCATAGCGACCCTATGCACAACAGAATGAAACACACTGCCCAGTCCTGAGCAATCCTTATGATCGTTGTTATGCTTGAGCTCATTGTTGCAGCCACTGTGTCAATCCCCCTCACTGAGGGTCTTCCTCTTTTCCGCTGACCCTATACTCTGCCAAGCATCATGTCCTTCTCCAGGGACTGATCCCTCCTGACAAAGTGTTTCAGAGTTATGTTCTAGTCTTGTTTTCCCCAAAAGCCCTCGGGTTTTTTTTTTTTTTAATCATCTATTTATTTATTTTTTAGGGGGGCTGGGAGGAGCTAGGACAGTCTTATTGCCAAACCCAGCACAGATGGGATGGTATATGGATATATTTTGCAATAAGATATCAGTATACATTTATGTAATGATTAAGCAAGAGCAAAGATTATTGACTTTTGAAATAGTGTTTTCACAGAGAGAAGGAAAGCATCAGTTTTGAGAACCTTCCTGGAAATTCCACAGGGTTAAGTGAGTAGTTGAGTTTTTTGGGATATATATATACTTTTTTTTTTTTCCCCTGAGTTTCTGCTGTATGTGGCCCCTATGGCTGATTAGGCCTTGAGCCCTTAAGAGTTTGGTCATTAATCTACTGAATCTTTGGACAAGATCATAGAAATGACAACAAATTCCTTTTTTATATTCTTACTGGTCATTTTGCTTTCTTTTCCTTGCTATTCTCTCCAAGTGGCATGAAATTTCTTTTCTTGTTTTTCGTAGTTTAAAAAAGTCTTAGTATAAGCCTAACCTCTTCCATGTAATTTTTATTAACCCAACTCTATAACATTCTATGCATACTCTGACCATAATGCTTGAAATCCAGTTTTCAAATTTCAGCTTTGGAGTATCATCTTCTTCACTACAAGTAATCCTCTAGAGGGTACATGGTGGATCTTATTCAAATTTGTATCCTTTGCCCATCAAGGCTGGCACATAGAAGAGTTCATTAACATCTGATGGAAACCATTACGACAGATACCCCTCCACTTTCATTGTTTTTCTACTAAAGAGAAATAGGAGAATTGTACCCTTATCTCTGGCAGTTGATTGAGGAACATGATTGATGTAATTGGTTTTAATGAATTGTACACACAAAAAATGTTGAATTGGCAAATGTGTTCTCTGTATTTTTACAATTAAAAAAGCACTAAAAGCTTCAGCTATTCCCTTCTAAGCCCCAGTAACAATCCAGTAACCGAAGTTTATATATATATCCAAAGAAAACCCCTTGACCTCAAATAGTCCAATAGATTCCTAGTCATAGCAACACTATAGGATAGAGTAGATCTGCCCCATCATGTTTCCAAGGCTGTAAATCTTTACGGAAGCATACAGCCACGTCTTTTTCCCCGAAGCAGCTGGTGGGTTCGAACAGCCCACCTTTTGGTTAACAGCCAAGTGCTTTAGCCTCTGCACCACCAGAGCTCATGTATATATTCTAAGTCCTATGTATATATCCTCCCTGAGAAAATTTCCCAAATTATCATTTCTTCTATTTTTTCATATGCATCAAATCAGCTCAGTTTTTTTTTTTTTTTTTTTTTTTTTTTTTTTTGGCCAGGCACTTGTCGTGGATTTAAAGCAGTGTATACTAATCTTCGTTTATCTCTTATGGTTACCTCTCAACTCTGACTTACTCCAACCTCCAAGCATTCCATTAAATTTGAATCAAACTCTCTGTGCAGCTGCACACATAACATTTGACCCCTTTTATATTTTCTGTAGAACTAGTTTTACCCACAAAGTTTTCCAGTAATGATTTCCCCCAAGTTTGTTTCTAATTTACTGTAAATTCAGAATTTCCATAGAGTCTGGATAAGTGTTATAAAACAAAATCACTTAATAGTTCTTTCTGTGTTGCTAAAGAGAGAGCATCCATAAAGACACTAAGATCTGGGATAGAGTCTTTGTAGGAAGTAAATTGTAGGGTATCTAAAGTGCTTCCTCCTCTCATCATACAAGGCTAACATACTATTTAAAAATTATCTAGCTCAGAAAATTTAACCCCTCCCTCTGTAGCTTGTCCTTCTTTGGACACTATCTTTACTAGATGTGTTTCCTGTGGTGTGTCTAAGAGATAGACTTATCTGGATTAAAATAATCTCCCAACATATGTTTCATCATAACAGCAAAATACTCTTTGTCAAGCATCTCACTTTCCTTGTCTTTATCCATTTTTCATATCTAATGGATATGATTTTTTTTTCAAAAACCAGTTATGATGAGACCTAAATTGTTTAATGTCTGAAACACAACTTCGAAATTAGTTGTTGTCTTGCCTTCTCTTACTGAAATCCTTTATTTATGGAACTTTTAAAATTGAGAACATTTATGTGGCATACCATCTAGTATTCAATAACACACATACAATAAACACACACACAGAAAGTGTTAAACACATTAAATTTTTAGGATTTTACATTCTCAGATAGAGGGATCATTGGCATTATAAATACCCAAGAAATTATCATGCTTATTAACCAAAAACGTGTTTAAAAATATCAAAAATACAGACTCTGTATCTTTATTTCTCATTTGTTTCTGGCTACACTCCTGACTGTAAATTTCCATCTGGCTGATAGATATTCTTCTCTGGTCTCTTCATGCCCAATCTTGCTAGTAGGGAAAGTGGCAGTAGAGTGAGACTGACTCTATTCTTGGTGCTGAGTAATGATCAGGTGGGGCTAGCATAACAAGAGTATTTTAACTCCTTTTTGAATGGGAATGATGGAACGTGACCATGTTATTTTGTATTTTAAAAGGAATCTGGAAAAAAGAAGGAAGTGGAGCAAGAATCACTAATTGGAAGCCAAGAACTGTCTCTGGCATGCCAGAACATCTAATTTTGGCAGGAAGAATGTCAGTGCTTAATGACACCCAGTTTTATCCTTCTTCATTCCTCCTAGTGGGGATCCCAGGGCTAGAAGATGTGCACATCTGGATTGGATTCCCATTTTTATTTGTGTATCTCGTTGCGCTCCTGGGGAATGCTGTTGTTCTGTTTGTGCTCCAGACTGAGAACAGTCTCCATGAGCCCATGTACTATTTCCTGGCCATGCTGGATTCCATTGACCTGGGCCTCTCCACAGCCACCATCCCCAAAATGCTGGGCATCTTCTGGTTTAGCCTCAGGGAGATATCTTTTGGATGTTGCCTTTCCCAGATGTTCTTCAACCACTTCTTCACTGCCATGGAAAGCATTGTGCTTGTAGCTATGGCCTTTGACCGCTACATTGCCATTTGTAAATCCCTTCTGTACACCATGATCCTCACCAGCAAAATCATCAGCATCATTGCAGGCATTGCTATCCTGAGAAGCCTGTACATGGTGCTTCCACTAGTGTTTCTCCTCCTTAGGCTGCCCTTCTGCGGGCACCATATCATCCCTCATAGCTACTGTGAGCACATGGGCATTGCCCGTCTGGCCTGTGCCAGCATCAAAATGAACATTATGTTTGGCCTAGGCAACATTACCCTCTTAATATTGGATGTGCTTCTTATTGTCCTGTCCTATGTCAGGATCCTCTATGCTGTTTTCCACTTGTCTTCTTGGGAAGCCAGGCTTAAAGCTCTTAATACCTGTGGCTGGCATATTGTTGTTATCTTAGCCTTTTTTATGCCAGCATTTTTCTCTTTTTTAACACATCGTTTTGGCCACAATGTTCCCCAATATATCCACATCTTCTCAGCCAGTTTGTATGTGGTTGTGCCCCCAGCCCTCAACCCTGTAATCTATGGGGTCAGGACTAAACAGATTAGGAAGCGAGTGCTCAGGATTTTCTTCAAGAAAGAGAGCTAACCAGACAACGCAATGGAGGGTCTATCTTAGAATTCATATTTCTTCCATTATTAAAGGTAGAATTATCTACTGCATAAGCTGTGGCTGCTAACCAAAAGGTCGGCAGTTCAAATCCACCAGGTGCTCCTGGGAAACTCTATGGGGCAGTTCTGCTCTCTCCTATGGGGGTCACTGAGTCAGAATCCATGCGATGGCAACGGGTTTGGTTTTTTTTTTTTTGGAACGTATTAAAAAGTAGGAAGACGAAGGGGAATAATGGGACTAATAATATTATTTATCCATCAATTTAAACTTTTGTCTTTAAGTTTAATAACAAGAATATTAGTGTTGATTTTTTCTTTTTTATACTATACTTTAAATGAATATTTACAGAGCAAACTAACGTCTCATTAACAATTAATACACATCTTTTTTGTGACAAGGGTTGCCAACCCTACGACATGTCAACACCGTCCTCTTCTCTACCTTCAGGTCCCCACTACCAGTTTTCTGTGCCTTTCTGCCTTCTCGTCCTCGTCCCTTGGGCTGGTTAAAAATTAGTGTTGATTTTATAATTTATCTTAAAAAAAGACACTATTTTTACAAGCACTGTATTTCTATGAAGTATATACTATTTTCCCCTCTTTTTAGATATATGTATGTCTATATATATTCATATTTAGACAAGTTAAATTATTTCTTCAAATTCCATTATTAGTAAGAAAGGGAAATTTAAGCCAAATATTAAATTTCTTTGCTGTTATGTGTGTGTACACATATATGAGTTTCTAACTGAGTAGATTCCCTAAAGTGGAAATTAGGTCATGTACTATGCATGAGCTCATCTTTGGTAGATACTGTCAAATGGTGTTCCAAGTTGTTTATCTCAATTTATACTGCCATCAGCAGGTGTGACAGTTCTAGTTGCTTCCTAATCTCACCAACACTTGTATTATTATTCTATTTAATTTGGAAAGTCTTGGAGTGTGTGCATGTGTGGGTATGTGTATAGTAGTAGTAGTAGTAGCTCATGGTTTTAATTTGCGTTTTCCTGATAAACAAAGAAATTTAATACCATTTCATATGCCTATTGGCAATGGGGCTGTTCTTTTTTTTTCCTTTTGAAGGGCTTATTCAATATTGTGTTTTTTCTATTGATTTTTAGGAATTTGAAAGTTGTATATATATGTTTATTTGAATATATGTATGGATACACACACACAATATGTATGTATTCCCCCACTATGAACTTGACTTTTTACTCTCTTTGTGCTGTCTTTTCATGAACAGTAGTGTGTTATTTTAACATTTATTTATTTTTTGGTTAATTGCTTTTTCATCCCGTTTAAGAAATCTGTGCCTATTTCCAATATACATATACAATATATCTGTAATAGATATTTTGGATAAGGTGGACAGTAGAAGTCATGATTTAAATGTTAAATTATCCCAGCATTTATTGGAAAGAGCTCCCTTATACAAATGCACTCCTGTGGCACTTTCATAATAAGTCAACTGACCTTTTATGAAAAGGTCTGTTCCTTGATTCTCTAGTCATTTATATTATTTGTCTACTCAGCAATACTATACAATTAGAAATTGTGTACCTTTACAATATGTGTTGACATATGGTCATGTAAATCCTACAGTCTTTCTTTTCTTTTTCAATATTATCTTTACTAGATCTTCTTAGTTCTTTGATTTTCTAAGTACGAATTATGGAGTCAGCTCGACAGGGCATACATAGTGCATATACACACACATGCACACAGCTTGCGGATATTTTGATAGGGTTTGTTTGAACCTATTGATATAATTAACCTTTATACTATGTTTAGCTTTCAAATCCCTAAATAAGGAAAATCTTTATTTCATGAAGTCTCCTTTAAAAAGGATTAATAAATCACGTGATATTTGAACAGGGAGCAAAGATAATCCAATGGAGCAAGGATAGTCTTTTCAACAAATGATTTTGAAAAAACTGGACATCAACATGCACGAAAACTAAATGTAGACACTGACTTTTATACCTCGCACAAAAATTAATTCAAAATGGATTATGATGTAAATGTAAAATGCAAAACTATGCAACTTCTAGAAGATAGGACAAAATCTGAGTGATCTTCGTTCAATGATAACTTTTAAGGTACAACCCTAAAGCACAATTCATGAGAAGAATAAAAACATTGATAAGTTGTACTTCATTAAAATTAAAACCTTCTGTTCTGTAAAAGACACTGTTAAGAGAGTGAAAAAACAAATCACAGACTGAGAGAAAATATTTGCAAGACACATATCTGATAAAGGACTTGTATCCAAAAAAAGAACAAGAAAAAAATACGTATGTATAAGCTCTTAAACAATTAAAAAGTGGGCAAAAGATCTGAATAAGCAAATCTATAGAGGGTAAATAAACATGTTAAAAGAAGGTATATAGATGGTAAATAAACATATCAAAAGATGCTCAACATCATAAGTACTTAAACCAAAAACAAACAAGAAAAAGACAAACCCATTGCGGTAGAGACGATTCCGACTCATAGGGACCCTATAGGAAAGAGTAGAACTGCCCCATAGAGTTTCCAAGGAGCTCCTGGTGGATTGGAACTGCCAGCCTTTTGGCTAGCAGCCATAGCTCTTAACTACTACTCCACCAGGGTTTCCCATAAGTCCTTGGGGATTGTGAATTAAAACAACGATGAGATACCACTACACACCTATTACCAAAATAACAACAATAACAAAAATCCAAACCTATTGCCATTGAGTCGATTCCAACTAATGGCTAAAATCCAAAATGCTGATAACACCAAATGCTGGTGAGGATGTGGAGGAATAGGAAGTCTCATTCATTGTTGGTGAGATTGCAAAATGGTACAGCCACTTGAAAGGCAGCCTGGCAATTTCTTACAAAGCTAAACATAGGCTTACCATACATGCAACAATTGTGCTACTAGGTATTTACCCCCAACAAGTTGAAAAAGTTGGTTCATGAATGTATATGCAAGCTTTATTCGTAATTGCCAAAAATTGGAAGCAACTAAGATGCCCTTCAATAGGTAATTGAATAAACACACTGTGGTACACCCATTCAATGGAATACCATTCAGTGATAAATAAGAGATGAGACATCAAGCATCAAAAACAGATGAAGACCTTTATCGCTAAGTGAAAAAAGCCAGTTGAGAAGGCTACATACTGTTATGATTCCAACTATATGACATCTTGGAAAAGGCAAAAATATACAGAGAGTAAAAAGATCAGTGGTTTCCAGGGGGTTCTGGGGGAGGGAGGAAAAACGAATAGGTGGAGCACAAGGGATTTTAAGACAGCGAAACTGTTCTGTATGATTATGCACCTGTCAAAATCCATAGGACTGTACAACAGAGTGAACACTAATGTAAACTATAGACTTTAGTTGATAAGAATTTATCAGCACTGGTTCATCTATTTATAAAATTAACCACACTGACCCAAGATGTACAGGGGAAACTGTAGTGGGCGAAAGGGTATATGGGAACTCTCTATACTTTCTCCTCAGTTTTTCTGTAAACCAAAACCATTCTAAAAAACGAGGCTATTATTTAAAAAGAAGAAAAGTATATATATACACATACACATTTTTTAAAGGCAAAGAAAAAATGCATTGTAGTAGAGTTTTGATGTTACTCAGAGCTCTTGCATATTTCCTTCAGATATTTGATGTTTTTCTCTTTATTCTAAATTGTATCATTTGAAAATGTTTATATTCTAATTTTTTGTTATTTCTCCATAGAAATTCAAAGGATTCTTGTATTTTGACCTTATATCTAGGGACCTTACAAATTCTAATAATTTATCTGCTGATTATATATATTAATTATCTCTTATGTGAAAAATGACAGTTTTATTTCTTCCTTTCAAATTTTTATTCCTCTTACTTTTTGATTTATTCATATTGTCTTTAAAAAGAGCTATGATCTCTAGTACAATTAAGAATACAAATGGTTGTAATTACTATCTGTATCTTGTTTCTCCTCTTCAGAGAGAATATTTCAAAGAATTAGCAGCCATGATGCTTGCTGTAGCTGTTTTAGGCGCATTGGTCCTACACAGGTTTTCTGTTTCTTCCTGTGTCATTTGGTTGAGCTCACTTCCCCAAAAATTAGTTGTTTTATGTCAAATTGCAAATACACTTAAAATCAGTGATTTGTAGAAACTTACTATTTTTTAATGTATGATAGCATTAATTATTCATCTCTTTTCTTCAGGATTGATATTGCTAAGTTTTAAAAATTTTATTAGTTTTTCTGGAACCCGGTATTGTGTCTCATTGAGTATTTCTATTACGTTTGCTCTTTACTTCATTAAGCAATTTGATTCTCTTTGTTATTCTTACTACCTTTTGTGTTTTAGTTTACTGTTTTTTCCTATTAGCTAGAATGGCTACTTAGATAACTTATTTTCATCATTTTTTCTATCCTAATGTTTGCACTGAAAGGTATACTATTTTTTTTTTTTTTAATATATGAATAGCTGTGGCTGTATCACACAAGGTTTTGGGGACAAATACTTTCTGAATACCTTATACTTGAACTCTCAACAGTGAGGTATAAGTAAACTTTTCTTTCACATAAACCTGATGAGGACACCATGTTAAGAAGGGGATAGTGATTAATATTGTGATGTCCAATAAAAAGTGAAAAAAAGTTCTTTAAGGAATCAGTGTGCATTGAGTTATGAAAACATATGGCCCATAAATAGGTATTGAGGAGAGGGCAGGTGGTAAGAAATATTTTCTATTGTGGTTAGATCCCTCCCTCTGGATTTATTTTATTATTTATTCATTAAAGAAATATTAATCATGCAATTGTTATTTTTCAGACTGTTCTAACGACTGGGAATACAACCTTGAAAAAGGTAGTCACAGTCCCTGCTCCCATGCACCTAATATGCACATAGAAATGAGAGAAAAAAGAAATGAATATAGATATAATTTTAGGTAGGTGGGAATGTTATGAAGCAAAATAAAGCTGGCTAAGGGAAGGGAGTTGGGAGGATGACCATTTTAAATGGGGAGGTCAGGGAAGGTTTCTTTGCAGCAGAGGAATTTGAGGAGGACCTGAATAAAGTGAGGGAGCAAGGCTTTAGCATGAATTGGACAATTGTGTTCTAGGTGTGTGACTGGCAAAAGCATAATCCCTGGGACAAGAATGAGTTTAAAATATTTGAAAAAGAACCCCAAATATCATGTGCCTGGAGTGGAATAAATGATGAAGTAAGTGGCAAGAAATATCTTTGAAGACTACTTAAAGGGCAAGCAAACCATCTTAAGAAGTTTGGACTGGATAATGTACAGATTAAGTGAAAGGGGTAAATACATGAGTGGAGATTGAGTCCACTGAATAACTGTATTAGAGATTTTGTTTAAATTGTGAACTTGAATGTCCTACATATTTGCAAGGATTAAGAAAAGGGTCTGTAATGGTCTATAAAAGTAGATAAATACTTTAAGATATGGGACTGAAAGTGAGAGAGGGAGGGAAAGAGGGAGAAAGAGAGAGATTGTGGGGGTGGGGGGGAAAGAAAGAGGGACATTGCTTGGATAAAGGTAATGAAGAAGATGGGATAGGTTAGGATCAAAGCCAATACATCAGGTGTTCACCAGAAACTTTGAAATTTCACTTGGAAAAGAGAAATCAAAAAATTCTATTAGTGTTGATAAAGGAATGGATTATGTGTACAAAATAATCAATAAAATACTCTTGCCCAGTAGTCTCAATGTAGAGAGAGAGATTTCTAAAGAGAATTCTCCAGTGCCAATTAATGAAACTATGTCAAGGTCTCAGACATTATTGTCTCCCACCCCAGGGGAAATAAGGCTTTAGCAAAAGTATAAATACATTCTCTTCAGCATATTAAATGGTGTGCTGGAGACAGAAGCTAAGCCATGTTTTCAAAGCACTGCTTTCCAGAGGTTTAGAGATCAACGTAAGTCATATTGAGGGTAAACTGTGGAAAACAGCAGGAGTGATTGGGAAAGGGCTTATGACAAGCTAGTATGAAGAAAAAGAGAGGACAATTCAAAGTATGAAGAGAGAGGAAGGAGATGAACCAACTGATCCTCTATCAATCAGTAAAGATACTTTTCTAAGCCTGTATACATATTTCTAAACCTTGTAAATGGGTGAATAGCAAAATGACTGCCTTCTCCAATTTTCTAGAACTGTACCAGGTACAGTAAAGATGATCAATAAATATGTTTTTAAATGAATAAATTTGTCAATAAATGAATCATGGAAAATGGCCTGGAGGGATAGGCTTTTGTAAAAATAGGACCCAGGACTAGGGTGATGAAGCAGCTAACAAAGGAAGTGAGAATAACAGACTGGCCATGGGACTGGGGATTAGGCAGAGGTGAGATGAGAAGGGGCATATTATATTTTCTCCTTACCTTCATCAGATACAGGATATGGGATGAGGTGTGTATGTATGCTCTGCTGAAGTGGTCAGACTTAAGTAGAGACAGAGAATGCCAATTTGAGAAAATAGCTGCTGGATATGTCTGTTTAGGGCTTATTTATGGGCTGGAAGGAGCTGGAACTCAGCCATATCTCCAAATGCAGCACATGCTGGAGGACATATGAATACATGTTGCAATAAGTGCTTGTCTGCTAACCATAGATCATGGGTTCTAACCCATCAGCTGCTCTGTGGGAGAAAAATGTGGCAGTCTGTGTCTGTAAAGATTACCGTCTTGGAAACCCTGTGGGGCAGTCCTACTATAGAGTAGCTGTGATTTGGAATCCACTTGATGACAATGGGTTTGGTTTTTTTAAACACATATTTAGACTACCCTTGGTAATATATGATTAATCACTGGGCTGATAACTAAAGACAGAGGATCTATCTCACAGGAGAAATATACACAATTTGTTTCTGGAAAATTCTACAGCCTTGGAAACACTGTGGGACAGTTCTAAGCTGTCCTATAGGGTTGCTATGAGTCAGAATTGACTGGAAGGCAACGGGATACATATACAAGTCCCTGGGTGGTGCAAATGGTTAATGAACTCGGCTGCTAACCCGAAACATTGGAGCTTCAAGTCCACCCAGAGGCACCTCAGAAGAAAGGCCTGGCAATCCATTTCTGAAAAATCCAACTATTAAAAACCTTATGGAGCACAGCTCTACTTTGATACACATGGGGTTTTGGTAAGTCAGAATTGACTTGATGACAACTGATGGTGGTAATGGTACAGACATACAGAATGATTGAGTGGCTGGTTGCTTTGAGCAGTGTGTATGGACTCGGAAATTATGTTGTTCTAGAGAGGAGGAAAATCCCACTTTTGAAAACCCTCCTGGTAAATTCTCAAGGATAAGTGGGAGAAATTGATTTTCTTGTGATGTAGACATGTGTTCTTTTTCTGACTTTATGCTGTATGCAGCCGCTAAGAGTGACTGAAATACCAGACACTTATGAATCTGTTCATGAACCTATTGACACTGGAAAAGGTCACAGAACAGACAACAGTTCCAGAATTCTGTCCTGGCTGCCCAGTGTGGTTCCTTTTCTCACTTTTCCCTTGCTCCTCTCTCCACCTTGAATAAAATTCCTTTTCCTCTTTTTCTAAATAATTGCTTGTCTAACCTCCTCCATGGAATTTATCTTGACCCATCTCTACCCTTACATAATTTCATGCAAGGTAGTATTCAGATTTCTTCTTTGCAACTTCATCTCCCTCACTACACAGTGGTCTTCTTGAGGATAGGACAGGTCTTATGCAAATTTGTATTCAGATTGCCTAATCACGGCTGTCACATGAACAACCAAACCAGTAGCTGTTGAGTGGATTCTGACTCCTAGCAAACCCATGTGTGCACAATAGAACCCTGTTCCATAGGGTTTTTGAGGCTGTGACCTTTTATAAGCAGATTGCAAGGCCTTTCTTCCAAACTACCTCTGGGTGGGTTTGGACCACCAACCTTTTGGTTAGTAGCCAACCACTTAGTTGTTTGCACTACCTAGGGACTTCTTACATAGAAACAAACAAAAAAAAAAACCCAAACCCAGTGCCGTCAAGTCAATTCCAACTCATAGCGACCCTATAGACAGAGTAGAACTGCCCCATAGAGTTTCCAAGGAGCGCCTGGAGGATTAGAACTGCCAATCCTTTGGTTAGCAGCCGTAGCACTTAACCACTAAATCACCAGGGTTTCTGTTAAATATTCGATAAAATGAATTGTGAAAGGGAAACCTCCACATCCCTTGTGTATTCTCCACTAATCAAAAAGATCTATAGAATTTAACCCAAATTATGGAGCCCTGGTGGTATAGTGGTTCAGAGCTCAGCTGCTAACCAAAAGATCAACCATTCCAATCTACCAGCTGCTCTTTGGAAACCCTGTGAGGAAGTTCTACTCTATTCTACAGTGTGGCTATGAGTCAGAATCAAGTGGACGCCAATAGGTTATATAAATGTGTATGAATATGTATATATTTTTATCCGTTCTGAGACAATGTCCCAAATTGTCTTTCATTTTTGTTACCCTCCCAAGTGCTAAAATGAGTACAGTTGTTTGCCAGGCACTTGCCTTGCTTTTAAGGTAGAGTATACTCACCTTCATATACATTTGTCTCTGATGGGTGCCGCCTAAGTCTGTTGAGACATCTAAGTGTTTCTAAATTTAAAGCTTTTGAACAATTGCAAAGATCACATTCAATCACTTCTACCTTTTCTGTAGAATTAGTTTTACCCCAAATTGCCCAGTAATAAAAAAATAAGTAAATAAATTCACTCTAAACAAATTCAGAAATTTCTATAGCTCAGATGAGTGCTATAAAATAAAATCACTTAACAATACTTTTTTCTGTGTTACTGAATGAAAGACATTCATAAATACCATTTCAAAATCCACTGCCAACAAACCAATTTCAATTCATAGCCACTCTATAGGACAGAGTAGAACTGCCCCATAGGTCTTCCAAGGAGTGGCTGGTGAATTGGAACTGCCAACCTTTTGGTTAGCAGTCTTAGCTCTTAACCACCGTGCCAGTAGACCCAGGAAATAATCTTGGTAAGAACTAAACTGTAGAGTATCTAAAGTGCTTCTGCCTTCTCCCCATCATATGAGGCTGAGATAATATTTAAAAATTGTCTAGCTCAGAAAATGTAGTACTTCCCTCCTCCTTAGCTGGACCATCCCTGGACAATTTCTCTACTAGAGGTGTTTCCTTATGGGGCATCTAAAACCTAGGCTTGTATAGAGTAAACTAATTTCTCAACCCCTGTCCCTTCATAACTTTAAAATATTCTTTGTCAAACGTCTCACTCTCCTTGTCTTTATCTATTTTTCATATCTAATTGATAAATTTGCTTCTTTTTTGCCTTGTTTTTTTCTGAACCCTGACTTTGAAATTAATTGCTGTCCTGCCTCTTCCTACATATTAATTTAATGAGCTTTTTAAAAATTGAGAACATTTATGTGGTAGACCCTTCTCACGCATATGAATAAACAAAGATTTAGCTATCTTTGCACTTAGAATCAGACTATCTAGTATTCAGTTACACACACTCAAAATATACACACATGCACACACACGCAAAGTGTTAAACACATCACATTTTAAGGTTATCAGGTACTCAAATAGGTGAACGTAAATGTCCAAGGTATCACCATTCACATTAGCAAAAATGACTTCAAAGTTACTAGATACACAGATTCTAGACATTTATTTTTCCCATTTATTTCTGGTTATACTCCTGATTATGAATTTAAATCTGGAAGACATACCTTTGTCTCCACTCCTTTTTTCATGTCCAATCTTTCCAAGAAGAGAAAACACCAGAAGGAGGCTGATTCTATCCCTGGTACCGTTTGAAGCTTAGGTAAGACTAGCAGAACTTAAGGAGACTATTTTAACTCTTTTCTGAATGGGAACAAAGGAAGATTATAATGTTATTTCTTATTTTACCAGGAATCTGGAGGAAGGGAAAAATGGAGCAAGAATTACTAATGAGAAGTCAGTAACTATCTCTGGCACATAAAACTTCTAATTTTAGCAGGAAGAATGTCAATGCCTAATGACACCCAGTTCCATCCTTCTTCATTCATCCTAGTGGGCATCCCAGGGCTAGAAGACGTGCACATCTGGATTGGATTCCCATTTTTATTTGTGTATCTTGTTGCGCTCCTGCGGAATGCCGTTGTTCTGTTCGTGATCCAGGCTGAGAACAGTCTTCATGAACCCATGTACTACTTCCTGGCCATGTTGGACTCCATCGACCTGGGCCTTTCCACGACCACCATCCCCAAAACGCTGGGCATCTTCTGGTTTAGCCTCAGGGATATATCTTTTAGAGGCTGCCTTTCCCAGATGTTCTTCATCCACTTTTTTACAGTTATGGAGAGTGGTGTTCTTGCGGCTATGGCTTTTGACCGCTACATTGCCATTTGCAAACCCCTTCGGTACACCATGATCCTCACCAGCAAAATCATCAGCATCATTGCAGGCGTTGCTATCCTGAGGAGCCTGTACATGGTGCTTCCACTAGTGTTTCTCCTCCTTAGGCTGCCCTTCTGTGGGCACCATATCATCCCTCATAGCTACTGTGAGCACATGGGCATTGCCCGTCTGGCCTGTGCCAGCATCAAAGTGAATATTGCATTTGGCCTTGGCAACATTTCTCTCCTATTATTGGATGTGTTCCTTATTGCTCTGTCCTATGTCAAGATTCTGCATACTATTTTCCACCTGCCATCCTGGGAGTCTTGGCTCAAAGCTCTTAACACCTGTGGCTCCCACACTGGTGTTATCTTAGCGTTTTTCACACCAGCATTTTTCTCTTTTTTGGCACACCGTTTTGGCCACAATGTCCCCCGATACATCCATATCTTCTTGGCCAACTTGTATGTGGTTGTACCCCCAGCCCTCAATCCTGTAATCTATGGGGTCAGGACCAAGCAGATTCGAGAGCGAGTGTTGAGGATTTTCTTTAAAAAAAGACAGATAAACAGTCAGAGGCCATGGGTGGGTCTGTATTAAAATTCATGATTTTTTTTTCTACATGTTAAAAGTGGTGTTTTCTACTCTGTAACACAAAGGAGAACAGGAAAGCGTTGAAGAATACTGAGACTAATAACATTATTTTTTCTTGCTTTTTGGGAGCTGGCATAGTGAGATATCCACATTTAAAAAGGTAAACTTAAATCCTTACCTCATGCTGTATAGAAAATTTAACTCCAAATGTATCAGAGACCTAAATATAAGAAAAAATTTTAAAGGAAAACGTGGGAGAAAATATTCATAACCTTTGACCAGGCAAAGATTTCATAGATACAATAACAATTGCAAGGAAATTAAAGAGAAATCATAAAATCGACTTTATCAAAATTAAAAACTATCGTGTTTCAAAGCACTCCTTTAAGAAAATGGAAAAAGTAATATTCGGACTGAGAGAACACATTCACAAGTCCTCTAAATGGTAAAGGACTTGTATCCACAATATATAAAGTCTTACAACTCAATTATAAGTGACACATTACCTGACTGAAAAATGGACAAAATATTTGTATATTCATGTCGTCAAACAGGATATACATCTAGTCGAAAAACACATAAAATTATACTCCACATAATTAGTCTTTAGGGAAATGTATATTAAAATCACAATAAGAAACGTTTTTACACCCACTAGAAGCCCTGGTGGTGCAACAGTAAAGTGCTGAATCAACTCAACAGTACCCAACAACAACAACAGGAATACTATAACCAAAATAGAACAAGTATTAGTGTGGATGTGAAGTATCTGGAACCCTCATACAGTGCTGCTTTGGAAACATTTTTGAAGTTTTTCAAACAAACATAAATTACTGTATGGGCAACAATCCCATTCCTAGCTATTTTCCTATAAGAAATGAAAATATATGTCCACCCAAAGACTTGTCATGAATGTCATAACAGCATTATTTTTAGCAGCCAAAAAGTGTAATCAATCCAAGTGTCCGTCAACTGGTGAATAAATAGACATATAATGGAATAATTTACAGCAATAAAAAAGAATAAACTACTGTTACATGCTACTAAATGATTGTGCTCCAGAAGCATTATTCACGTGAAAGATGCTGAACATAAAGACCACATGTTGTATCTTTTCCTTTTTATAAAATATTTCCAAACGCAAATCTATAGAGATAGTAAATCAGTGGTTGCCGGAGGCTTGGGGTGGATGGAATTAAGAATGACTGCAAGTGGAGACCACAGATACCTTGGGATGATTAAATTGTTCTAAAATTCAATTTTGACAATGATTTCCTAAACCTTTAATTTTACTAAAAATCACTGGATTGCACCATTAAAATAGCTGAATTTTATGGTATATGAATTTTACCTCAATAAAACTGTTAAAAATAGATGATCAGGAAGATGAGTTCTGCTCTCTCTATGAAATGTCATGATTCCTTGCTCAGTTTCTCTATCTAAGCCAGTTTTTAGCTTTAAAACCCACTGGTTAAGGAAAAGTCCGGATCCTTATGTGAACGGACCCTGCCACCCTACGGCAAGTATATTCAGTAATGATTTTCCCAGTCTTTCTCTAAAGAAACCTACCACCATTTTTTTGGTTAATCATGCATTAAGGAACAAGGAATAGAAAGAACTTTTGAAGAATTTTGGACACAAGGTGTAAACTGATGTTGCTACTGAATGTATTAACTCTCTCTCTTCCACATGAGAGTAAAGGGTGTATAAAAAAACAAAACAAAACTCATTGCTGTCGAGCCATTTTCAACTCATAGTGGTCCCGTGTGTTACAGAGAAGAACTGCATCATGAGTTTTCTTGGCTGTAGTTGTTATGGAAGCAGATTTCCAGGCTTTTCTTTCATGGTGCCTCTGGGTGGGTTCAAACCACCAAAAATTAGTAATCAAGAGCACCACTCAGGAACCAAGGGGTATATAAAATCAAAAAACCATTGCTAGTGAGATGATTCTGACTCATAGCAACCCTATAGGACAGAGTAGAATTAATTATCCCGTTGAGTTTCTGAGGCTGCAATCTTTACAGGATCAAACTGCCACGTCATTCTCTTATGGAGTGGCTGGTGGATTCGAACCACTCAACTTTAGGTTAGCAGCCAAGTGCTTTAACCACTATGCTACCAGGGCTCCTTTAGGGGTATGTAACTCATTGCCATTGAGTCGATTCCAATTTATAGTGATGGGGCCTAGGAAATACACAAAGTTCTGGCCCTGATTCAGCTCAGAGAGGATACAATAGGTCTGGGGACAGGTCTGATAATAATTTTCAAATTTGACATTTCAAATTTATTATTGGGTTAAATATATTGGTAGCTGGTGAAACCTTCATATGATTTCCTGAATTGTGGTGGATTGTCTTAAGCAAGACCAGGTAGAAGCCTCTGACAGTGCACCTTCTCCTGTCCCATTCAAAGTAGTAAACCAAAGCAATACTACATTGTAGGGATGGTGGTCCCTGTCATATGCCCATTTAATTCACCGGTTTGACCCTAAAAAGTCTAAACGGATATTGATCAGTTACAGAAGACTTCTGAAAATCTAACCAAATAACTTCAATTGTGGAAAGATATATGGGTGTATTTAATGATACGTATGAACTCATGCGCAGGAAAGAATTGCCTGATTGATAAAGTCTTCAAAGGAGAAATATTAGTCAAGATCTGGGCAAGGCTGTCTGGGGAAGAGTCATGTGGATAGACCTACAAGAGGGGACATTAAATATCGAGGTCTTTGTTTTGCTACCTGCCAGCACCAAAGACGATGAGGTTCCAATATGTCACCATCATGCAAAGAAACTTATCGTCTGCTTCTACCCTGGAAGGGGAAACAGTTAAACTTTTGTGTATGCAGTTTTAAGATATTTTCTTAGTGGTTACCCTGGGACTCACAATAACATCCTAAATCTACAACAATTTAGTTGGAATTGATACCAATTTAGTTTCAATATCATATAAAATCTCTGCTCCTACATAGCTCCATTTCCCCCCTTTATGTTGTTCCTGTCACAAAGTATACATACACACACACACACATTGTGTACCCATTAACATAGATTTATAATCTTTGTTGTATGCATTCATCTTTTGAATTATGTGGGGAAAAAAGAGTTAGAAAACAAAATAAAATAATACTGACTTTTATATTTATGTATATATCCACTTTTACTGGTTTTTTATTTCTTCATATGGCTTACGGTTACCGTGTAATGTCCTCTCATTTCATCCTCTCGTTTCACTCCCTTTAGCATTTCTTAGCATTTCTTATGGAGGCATATCTATTAGCAAAGAACCTTCTCTACCTTTGTTTATTTGGAAATACCATAACTTCTCCTTGATTTTTGAAAGATAGTTTTGCTGGATATAGCATTCCGGGTTGATTTTTTTTTTCTTTTTCTTCCAGCACTTTAAAAATATCATCCCACTCCTTTCTGGCCTCCATAGTTTCTGATGAGAAATCTGTTGTTACGTAACTTTCCAGGGATTTTTATTATGCTCCATCCTCCTTGGTATGTCCTGAACACTAATCTTTGTCTTATTAGCACCTTAAGACAGCCATAACTATGCTCTGCTTTTCGTCTGCTTTCTCTACTTGCCCTACACAGATTAAGAATCAGGAAATGGCTCTAGAAGAAAGGTGGTATAGATATTTGGCTTCACTTCTTTGTGCCTGTTTTCACTCTGTGATCTTGGTTCTTCAAGTACTGGCTAAAAAAGCCCCTAAATGCATTTTTTTTCCATCTAGCACTGATAATTTAACAAAACGCTGCAAGTTTCCTTGCTTCTGAATGATTTAACACTGCTCTCTTCCTCAGCTTTTTTCTCTGCTCCTATAATCATTAAATATCTGGAGGAAAAATGCTAAGTATAAAGTTAGGCTCCTCTTAGTGAGTTTCCTTCTCTGTAGGAGGTTGACTCCTCCCATCTTTGTTGCTTGAGCAAGTCATTCACCTAAATAGTTCAAAAGGAATAGGGCAAAAGGATTATAGATATATCAAGATTTAAGCTATGATAGAGATGATTTAGAAAAAAAATAGCAAGGGAAGATTGATAGAGTGGGCCATTGAAGAAGATGGCAGAGAATTATCTTAACAGCCCAGGTGTTAACCAGGATCTTAGGTTTTTAACCTGGAAAGCAGAAAATGCAGTCTTTCTTTGGATGGGAAAGAGTAGAGGATTCTTGCCCTTTAGTTCCAGTGTATGGAGGGAAGTTTCTTAGGAGAAGTCTCCAGTGAATATCACTTAGCCTTTGCCAGAAACCCAGGGAGAACACAGTCCCCATCCTAGTGGTTGTAGGGCTACAGGACCAATATAAATGCCTATTCCTTGATTAAGAAAGAAAGTGTAATCCCAGAGAGATCTCAGATGATGTTTTAAAAGTCCATCCTTTCAGAGAAATTTGGAAATCAAGGTAAGGCTGTGTTATTCCGGTTGAGTGGTGGGAAATAGCTTGAGAGAAGGAGAATGAGTTCACATTAAGGTAGAAAAGAGTTAAGGTGGACAAGTAAGTGTATAATTGAGATTTGGGGAGGGGAAGGAAGAGCCCAGGCAAGATTTGAGCATAGCAAATTTTATACCCACAGACTACCATAGCTACACACAAGTTCCTAGCTATGTATGTATTTCTTTGTATCCATAATCCCACACATGCAGCCGTAGGTGAGGAGCAGAAGCAAATTATGTATAAATCAGCTGTTTTTTCTCTTCTTATACCACACTCACTGCCATTGAGTCGATTCTGATTCATGGTGACCCTATATATACTGGAGACTAAATGTGACCATCAAGAGATCAAAGACTATGTTTTCTCTGTACTTATCACATTGCCTGGCCTAATATTTGAGATCAACAAGTATGTTTTTTAAAAAAGGAACTCATGAATGAATGAATTGTGGAGCACGGCCGTGAATGTTGGTATTTTTTTTTTTTTTTTTTTTTGCTTTTGTTTTTGCTTGTTTTTAAAAGAAGCAAACACTCCGGTGAGAAGGCAGCTGAGAAATGGAATAATGTGCAAATAGTTAAGATGGTTTCACAGCAGCATCTATTATGAGACTAGGAATTAGAAAGACGTCAGATATAAAGGTGTATAGCAGGGTTTTTCATCCTCGGCATGGCACTACGGACATTTTTGGCCAGATAGTTCTTTGTCCTGGATGGCTAGCCTATGAATTGTAGGACGTTTAGCAGCATCCCTGGCCTTTATCCAGTAGATTCTAGCAGCACTTCCCCCCGTTTTGACAACTAAAAATATCCCCAGGCATTGTCCAATGTCCCCTGGGGGGAAAATTGCCCTGGTTGAGAGTCTCTTCTCCTTATCTTCATCGGTTACAGCACATAAGATGGTGTTTATGTACTTAGGTCAAAGGGTGTGTGTGGTGGGATGCTGCAGAATATGGTAGAGTAACAAGATGAAAAATTGAAAAAAATGACCATTTGGAGTAAGTTATTTTCAGGAAATTAGAACATTAGAAGTTGTGGTCTCACTGAGAAGAAGCTAGGTCTCAGGCTCATCACTATACCTGGCAAAGATTGGAGGATATATGAATATATGTTGCTAGAATAGAATAGATCTGTATGTACTTGTGGAATGAATAAATGATTGGCTGCTTTGCTCACTGTTGATCAAGTGGGAAATATGGTTATTTTGATACTCAGAAGGGAACCAATTCTGGGGACCCCTTCTAGAAAATCATCAGGAAGAATAGGATGGTCTTCTTTGCTTTGGAACTTTGGAAAAAAATAATATTTCTAAGACCTCAGGTGCTAGGCAGGTATTGAGAGTGATCTAGATACTCTTCAATATCCAGAATCTGGACAAGGTTGTATACAGGGCCATAGAGTTCAGGACCTAGACAGCAAAACAATGAGCTTACCCTGCAAAAGAGGGCCACTGATAATTTTTCTTCCTATTCTCCATTCATACGTGCTCTTCTCTCTACCTTGAATAAACTTCCCGTACTTCTTTCTCTATAAAAAATAGTTAAATCTTTGATTCATTTTACCTCCTCCATGAAGCTTTTTGTTTTTGTCCTAACCCATACCCACAATTTTTTTCTTTATTTTTCTATCATAACACAATATTTTATTCAAATATCATTGTTTCTTTTATTCCTCCCTCATTACCTTGTGAGAGCATGAGCAAAGTCTTATTCAAATTTTCTATTCAAATTCCTTAATCCAAGGTCTAGTACATATCAGGAAGTCAATAAATATTTGCTAAAATGAACTGTGAATGGTCCTTCCCCACCTCTCTTATTGATCCTTTATATCTGACAGTTTTCTGGTACAGAACTGAGAAGAGAAATCACTTTTTCCTGTAATATCTCTTTCTCTGCTTCAGCAACTGCTTCACTGTTTTTGATACACTGTCCCAAATTATTTCTCATTTCTACCTTGCTTCTTAGGCCCCAGATAGACCACATTCTTTGCTAGAGGCTGATCTTATCTGGAGTTAAAGAAGGGTATGATGCCATTTCTACGTATCCATCTCCAATGGGTGGCATTCAGATATGAACTACCCTAATTTCCAGGCATCTTCAAAGCCTATCACTTCTACACAGTTTGCAAAATTATTTCAACTCAGGTGTAGCTACCCAATAATGAACTTGTATCTTGATTGCCTCAAGATATTACTTCACAATAAATATATTCAACATTTGACACTCAAGCTAGTTGCCATATAAAAAAATCACTTAATAAATTCCTATTTATTTAGTGTTGAAGAGAGAATATCCAGAAAGACACAAAGATCTGGGCGAGAGGGCTACTTTGTTGGACTCTAATCTTAAAAGAATCTCAAAATGATACACCTTTTCCATATATAAGTAGCGTTAGTTTAGGTAGGCTTTAAACAGGGTATGTTGTTGTTATTAGGTTCTGACTTATAGCAACCCTATGTACCACAGAACAAAACACTTCCCAGGCCTGTCCCATGCTTACAATCGTTATGCTTGAGCTCATTGTGGCAGCCACTGTTTCAATCCATCTCAATGAGGGGCTTCCTCTTTTCCACTGACCCTGTACTTTACCAAGCATGATGCCCTTCTCCAGGGACTGATCCCTCCTGACAACATGTCCAAAGTATGTAAGATGCAGTCTCACCATCCTTGCCCCCACAGTATGAGAAACTGACAGACACGTGGGGGTTACAGGGGGTAGCTCAGGAAATTTGGAAACTTTCTAAGTATCCCTAACTGATACCTACAAAGACAGTTTTTTAAATGAATTTGAGATTTTGTGGATTCAATGAATTGTGGGACCATTACCATCTCAATTTAAAACAGTTCATAAACACAAATTCAGCCTAACTTTAAAAGTCCTGTTTAAAATGCTTCTTTTTTTTTTTTTTTCATGTTCCAAAATATTCCAGATGAAGATGACTTTTGGAAGACCTAGTTAAGATGGAAATTGTGCTGCTAATCATCTGGAGCATGACTGGTTGTTCTTCTGCCTTCCCTCCATCACTCATTCACTTAACAAACATTTTATTTGAGCTTGCATATGTCACGAATTATTTTAGGTATATGAATAAACACAAGGGAATTGGTGATCTCTGCGTTCAGAATCAGATAGTTCAAAGAATACACACACACAAACACACATACACACACACTTGAACATATATATTTTAAAGGTCCTCAAGCAGTCCCCTAAGAGAATGGGTTGGATTACATGCATTCTTCATGTATGTTAAATGCACTGTATATAACAACAACAGATGGAAAGAACAGAGACCTTTGTTATGCTCATTTGTTTTATTCTTGATTCCTTACCATTCATCTCTTGTTCAACCTTTTATGGGTGGAAATGATCTTGGAAAGAGTGAGGCTGGCTCTATTCCTGGAGCCATCCGATGCTCAAGTAAAGATGGCAGAAAAGTTTGGATAACAATTGAATGGGAGAAAAGGAATATTACAAGGTTATTTTGCATTTTAAAAGGAATCCGGAAAAAAGAAGGAAGTGGAGCAAGAATCACTAATTGGAAGCCAAGAACTGTCTCTGGCATGCCAGAACATCTAATTTGGGCAGGAAGAATGTCAGTGCTTAATGACACCCAGTTTTATCCTTCTTCATTCCTCCTAGTGGGGATCCCAGGGCTAGAAGATGTGCACATCTGGATTGGATTCCCATTTTTATTTGTGTATCTTGTTGCGCTCCTGGGGAATGCCGTTGTTCTGTTTGTGATCCAGACTGAGAACAGTCTCCATGAGCCCATGTACTACTTCCTGGCCATGTTGGACTCCATCGACCTGGGCCTCTCCACAGCCACCATCCCCAAAATGCTGGGCATCTTCTGGTTTAGCCTCAGGGATATATCTTTTGGATGTTGCCTTTCCCAGATGTTCTTCATCCACTTCTTCACTGCCATGGAGAGCGTTGTGCTTGTGGCCATGGCCTTTGACCGCTACATTGCCATTTGTAAACCCCTTCGCTACACCATGATCCTCACGAGCAAAATCATCGGCGTCGTTGCAGGCATAGCTATCCTGCGGAGCCTGTGTATGGTTGTTCCATTGCTGTTTCTTCTCCTGAGGCTGCCCTTCTGTGAGCGCTATATCATCCCTCATAGCTATTGTGAGCACATGGGCATTGCCCGCCTGGCCTGTGCTAGCATCAAAGTCAACATAAGGTTCGGCCTTGGGGATATGTCTATTTTATTATCAGATGTGCTCCTTATTGTTCTGTCCTATGTCAGGATCCTCCATGCCGTTTTCCACCTGCCCTCCTGGGAGGCCCGACTCAAAGCTCTCAACACTTGTGGCTCTCACATTGGTGTTATCTTAGCTTTTTTCACACCAGCGTTCTTCTCTTTTTTGACACACCGTTTTGGCCACAATGTCCCCCGATATATCCATATCTTCCTGGCCAATTTGTACGTGGTTGTACCCCCAGCCCTCAATCCTGTAATCTATGGGGTCAGGACCAAGCAAATTAGGGAGCAAGTTTTGAGGATTTTCTTCAAGAAAGGAAGCTAACCAGTCAAGATCATGGAGGGTCTGTCTTAGAATTCATATTTCCTCCATATACTCATAAGAATGAGTTTACTGTCTAGAAAAAGTCAGTGGAGCAAAGGTGAGTATGACAAGTGAAGCCTTTGAGTTTAAGGATATTAATTACTGTATTGGATTCTGTAAGTATTGCATGTTTACAAAATCCTCTCATGTGCATTGTTTAATCATCTAGGTAGCCCTACAGAGACTAGTTTTTCTAGTTTTCAGATGAATAGTTGGATATGTAGAATTGTTAAACGACTCATCTCAAAATTTCCCTGTTAGTCAGAGATAAGTAATTAAGCCAGATCGTTTTTAAATTGTAGCATTTTCTGGGGCATCATAGGGAATATGGAAACAACAGAATGAAATTTGCTCAGAGATTATAGTCAGTTTTGGTGACAAGATTTTGGAAATAAAATAATGATAATATATTACTCTTTTTAGTATTTGCTGTTCTAAACAATGAACTTATATTAACACATGTATCTCTTACCAGAATGCTATGATGTAGTTACTATTATTGTTTCTATTTTCATTTGAGTAAATTTCGATTCAGAAAGCTCCCCATAACAGATCATGATTCAAAATTTAGAACGTACAACCCAGGGGAAGAGAAGAGGCCATGGAATACAGAAAGCAGAGAGTAATTGTGCCTGACTTCAAAAATAAATATTTATGAACATCTACATGTGTCTAGTTGTATGTGGCTATTTAGTTACAGAAAAATGGAAGGACAGAATCCTAAGTCCTGAGAAACCCATGGTTGGTGATATAGGTTGTTAAGGCTAAGAATATGATGCTAAAAAAAAAAAACAAAAAAACAAACCCAGTGCCGTTGAGCCGATTCTGACTCATAGCGACCCTATAGGACAGAGTAGAACTGCCCCATAGAGTTTCCAAGGAGCTCCTGGCAGATTCGAACTGCCAACTCTTTGATTAGCAGACATAGCACTTAACCACTACACCACCAGGGTTTCTAAGGGGTTACATATTAATTCATATGGGGGGTTAGGCACTTTGGAATAATATATAATAAATATCCCAGAAGCTGGGACAAGATTTTAAAGACAGTCAAACAAAAATACTTTGCCATATCTTCATTAAAAGAGTGGAAAGAAGTCATCTTATTCCCACTTTTGTAATAAACATAAGGCAAAATATTGACCTGTAAAGGAGGGAGTCATTTAAAAATGCATTCAAGTGAGTCTGCCAGAGTTATGGTCTCTTTCTTACTTTAGTTAAAACTGGTTCATTATCAATTGATGTGTATAGAACTTCTACTGCATGACCAAAATAGGTCATAGAGAAATACAGAATGTGCTTCTAAATTTCATAGTTGATTCTGACAAAAATATTGTAAACAGGATAAAATAGATATTTATGTACCATATTTTTTAAAAGAATATCCAAAGGGTACAGTTTTTTTTTTTTTTTTAGAAATTTGAAAATAGATTAAGAGACTATCCCAGATCAGTTGAATAAACAGACATAAGAAAAATCAAGTCAAACTAGTCTGGTACTCAGAGCCTTCTGACCTAGAAAAGATAAGAAAGCTATATTTACCCAGGTAGACAGAACAGGAGCTTATCTATTGTACATTGTTGTTGTTAGGTGCCGTCGAGTCGGTTCTGAGTCATAGTGACCCTATGCACAAGAGAACGAAACACTGCCCAGTCCTGCGCTATCCTTACATTGTTATGCTTGAGCTCATTGTTGCAGCCACTGTGTCAATCCACCTGTTGAGGGTCTTCCTCTTTTCCACTAACCCTGTACTCTGCCAAGCATGATGTCCTTCTCCAGGGACTGATCCCTCCTGACAACATGTCCAAAATATGTAAGATGCAGTCTTGCCATCCTGGCCTCTAAGGAGCATTCTGGTTGTACTTCTTCCAAGACAGATTTGTTCGTTCTTTTGGCAGTCCAATGGTGTATTCAATATTCTTCACCAACACCACAATTCAAAGGCATCAACTCTTCTTCGGTCTTCCTTATTCATTGTCCAGCTTTCACATGCATGTGATGTGATTGAAAATACCATGGCTTGGGTCAGGCTCACCTTAGTCCTCAGGGTGACATCTTTGCTCTTCAACACTTTGAAGAGGTCCTTTGCAGCAGATTTGCCCAATGCAACGTATCTTTTGATTTTTTGACTGCTGCTTCCATGGCTGTTGATTGTGGATCCAAGTAAAATGAAATCCTTGACAACTTCAATCTTTTCTCTGTTTCTCATGATGTTGCTCATTGGTCCACTTGTGAGGATTTTTGTTTTCTTTATGTTGAGGTGTAATCCATACCGAAGGTGGTGGTCTTTGATCTTTATTAGTAAGTGCTTCAAGTCCTCTTCACTTCAGCAAGGAAGGTTGTGTCATCTGCAGAATGCAGGTTGTTAATGAGTCTTCCTCCAATCCTCATGCCCCGTTCTTCTTCATATAGTACAGCCTCTCGTATTATTTGTTCGGCTTACAGATTAAATAGGTATGGTGAAAGAATACAACCCTGACCCACACCTTTCCTGACTTTAAACCAATCAGCATCCCCTTGTTCTGTCTAAATAGCTGCCTTTTGATCTATGTACAGGTTCCTCATTAGCACAATTAAGTGTTTGGGAATTCCCCTTCTTCACAGTGTTATCCACAGTTTGTTATGATCCACACAGTCGAATGCCTTTGAATAGTCAATAAAACACAGGTACACAACCTTCTGGTATTCTCTGCTTTCAGCCAGGATCCATCTGACATCAGCAGTGATATCCCTGGTTCCACTTCCTCTTCTGAAACCAGCCTGATTTCTAGCAGTTCCCTGTCGATACACTGCTGCAGCCATTTTCGAACAAACTTCAGCAAAATTTTGCTTGCATGTGATATTAATAATATTGTTCTATAATTTCCACATTTGGTTGGATCACCTTTCTTGGGAATAGGCATAAATATGGATCTCTTCCAGTCAGTTGGCCAGGAAGCTGTCTTCCATATTTCTTTTCATAGATGAGTGAGCACCTCCAGCGCTGCATCTGTTTGTTGAAACATCTCAATTGATATTCCATCAATTCCTGGAGTCTTGCTTTTCACCAATGCCTTCAGAGCAGCTTGAACTTCTTCCTTCAGTACCATTGGTTTCTGATCATATGCCACCTCTTGACATGGTTGAATATCGACTAATTCTTTTTGGTATAATTACTGGGGAAAAGCTGCCTCCTCAAAGTAGAGTCAACCTTAATGATGTGGATGGTGTAAAGCTTTCAGGACCTTCATTTGCTGATGTGGCACTATTCAAAATGAGAAGAAACAGCTGCAAACATCCATTAATAATCAGAACCTGGAATGTACGAAGTATGAATCTAAGGAAATTGGAAATTGTCAAAAATGAAATGGAACACATAAACATCGACATCCTAGGCTGAGCTGAAATGGACTGGTATTGGCCATTTTGAATAGGACAATCACATAGCATACCATGCTGGGAATGACAACTTGAAGAGGAATGGTGTTGCATTCATCATCAAAAAGAATGTTTCAAGATCTATCCTGAAGTACAACGCTGTCAGTGATAGGATAATATCCATATGCCTACAAGGAAGACCAGTTAATACGACTCTTATTGAAATTTATGTACCAACCACTAGGGCCAAAGATGAAGAAATAGAAGATTTTATCATCTGCTTCAGTCTGAAATTTATCGAACATGCAATCAAGATACATTGATAATTACTGGCGATTGGAATGCAAAAGTTGGAAACAAAGAAGAAGGATCAGTAGTTGGAAAATATGGCCTTGGTGATAGAAACAATGTCAGAGATCGAATGATAGAATTTTGCAAGAGCAACGACTTCTTCATTGCAAATACCTTCTTTCACCAACATAAACGGCAACTATACACATGGACCTGGCCAGATGGAACACACAGAAATCAAATTGACTACATCTGTGGAAAGAGACGATGGAAAAGCTCAATATCATCAGTCAGAACAAGGCCAGGGGCCGACTGTGGAACAGACCATCAATTGCTCATATGCAAGTTCAAGCTGAAACTGAAGAAAATCAGAGCATGTCCGCGAGAGCCAAAATATGACCTTGAGTATATCCCACCTGAGTTTAGAGACCATCTCAAGAACAGATTTGATGCATTGAACACTAGTGACTGAAGACCAGACGAATTGTGGAATGACATCAAGGACATCGTAGAAGAAGAGAGCAAGAGGTCACCGAAAAGACAGGAAAGAAAGAAAAGACCAAGATGGATGCCAGAGGAGACTCTGAAAGTTGCTCTTGATCGCCGAGCAGCTAAAACAAAAGGAAGAATTGATGAAGTAAAAGAACTGAACAGAAGATTTCAAAGGGCCTCTCGAGAAGATAAAGTATTATAATGACATGTGCAAAGAGCTGGAGATGGAAAAACAAAAGAGAAGAACACGCTCGGCGTTTCTCAAGCTGAAAGAACTGAAGAAAAAATTCAAGCCTCGAGTTGCAATAGTGAAGAATTCCATGGGGAAAATACTAAAAGACGCAGGAAGCATCAAAAGAAAATGGAATGAATACACAGTCATTATACCAAAAAGAGTTCATTGCTATTCAACTATTTCAAGAGGTGGCATATGATCAGGAACCGATGGTACTATTGTACGTTAAGAAACTAAAATAATATAAAGAAATACAAAAATTAATAACGGCATCTATAGCAAGTTGAATCTTTGGAAATGTAATTACAGGAAGAAAAAGAATTTTCCTGAAGATTTTTCAAAAGAAGAACATACAACTCAAAAATATGTTTTTCTGTAATTAGAAGGTGAGAAATAGAAAAATCTGCTTAATATACTTGGGGTAGTAATTACTGGCATTTACCAATATTTCCAGTTCTCTTTTTCTTCCAAGAATATGGAAGGACCACAAATGTCCAGTCTTGTGCAGTTAGACTTGACCATATGACCTGCTTTGGCAAGTCTAATATTTGTAGATGTGACCTGCATCAATTAAGGGAGAAAATAAGAGTGATTAAGTGCTGCTCCATGTTCTCTCTCCCTCCTTTTTTGTACCCTGAAGATTTTTGTTAGGCTATCATGTCATAAAATGCTAGTGCCTTCTTTAGAATAGACCCCTGATTGACTGCAATAGAGTCTCCCTTCACCCCAAGAGCCTGCATAGTTATATAGTCTGAACAAGAAGTAAACCTTTGATTCTTTAACACATGGAGATTTAGGAGTGGGAGCATGTTACCTCAGCACGACTTAGCCTATCCTGACTGATAGTATAGCAATGAATTCTGTAAAACAGCAGCAGGAACCATGAGAGAACTGGCTAAGGTAATGACACAGACTCACACAAAGCTGGCTGAAATACAATGTGCATATAAATGAAAAATGCATTGGCAGAATCAAATTCAAGAAAATTAGTGGTAGATCTAATATTGATGAAATCATACCAGTGCTGTAGAAGGCCATTGTATAAAACCTCATTCTAAATGTAGATTTCGTACTTCCACTTCCAGATGGGAGGGAGTAACTGGCAGCAGTGTAATGCTCCCACTTATGACAAGGTGGTATCTACGTATAATCTAGATATCACCTACTGTATTTGAAAGAGGCAGAGAGCTGCTGAAGCAAAAAGAACAGGAGAGAGTAAAAACTCCACAGAGAGATGATCATATTGGGGAGATTAGCTGAATCTATCAACTGTACTTCACATGGAAGAATGTATCAATTCTAGGAAAGGAAAAGAGGCTTGGTGTTAGAGGAAGTAGTAGAGTTTTGTCGGAGAATTTAGGAAGCCTCAAGCATACAGCTGATATTCGCTGATATCATCTGTTTAATTCTGGCCTGTACAGGTGAGAGATTAAATCGTAAGTGATAGGCTCCGCAAAGCAGAGTGAAGCTTTCAGACATTCCATGTGTTTTGTGTACTCATCACAGGAGGGGTATAAATATTTTTTCGTTAATAAAATAGCTCTAGTCACTCATACTAGCTGGGAGAAGGAGACATTTGGTATTTTTGTTCTCTTTTCTCTGTTCAGACATTGTCATGGATTGAATTATCCCCCCAAAAACGTATGTATCAACTTGGTTAGGCCATGATTCCCAGTATTCTGTGGTTGCCCTCTATTTTGTGATTGTAATTTTATGTTAAAGAGGATTGGCGTGGGATTGTAATACCTTTACTAAGGTCATATCACTGATCCAATGTAAAGCGAGTTTCCCTGGGGTATGGCCTGCACCACTTTTTGACTTATAAGAGTTAAAAAGAAAGAAAAGCAAGCAGAAAGTGGGGGACCTCATACAACCAAAAAAAGAAGCACCGGGAATAGAGCTCGTCCTTTAGACCTGTGGTCCCTGTGCAGAGAAGCTCCTAGTTCAGGGGAAAATTGACAAGAAAGACCTTCCTCCAAAGCCCACAGAGAGAGAAAGCTTTCCTCTGGAGCTGACACCCTGAATTTGGACTTCTAGCCAACTAGACTGTGAGAAAATAAATTTCTCTTTGTTAAAGCCATCCCCTTGTGGTATCTCTGTTATAGCAGCACTAGATGACTAAGGCAGACATAATTATATAAAAAAATTATAGGAGGGTCTTATTTTCATCTCGCTCTATGACGGACACAAAGCGACCTTTTCTGATGTTGATGTTTTGTGAAATTGCTTACATTAAGTGGCTATCAGCATGACCAGCCACCACCAAACAGCTGTTAGAGCTGCTTTTTGTTTTTTCAGAAGAAAGTTAAACTTCCATCAATTCTTTATTTCTTCAGTCTAGACACACTATAGAATCTCTCTGTGAGTCCTGAGATAATATCTGTTTCTATTTTACTTTGTAATTTTTATTGTCTCAGCTTCAACCTTTCTTTTCTAAAGGAAATTGAGTTAGAAAGACTAGGCGATTTCACGTTTCTCTGAATCTTTGTAGCTCTGAAGCTAGCAACATACAATTTAACATTTAATTCTTTGCATATTCATAAACAGTTAATATTATCTCTACAACTAGAATATAAGCCTTTTGGAGGAAAGAATAAAGTATACAAGGCATATCTAAGTACACGTTTAATCTTCAATAATGATTCAATGGCTTCACTGATTTCTAGATCAAGTAAATGTTATTTGTTGAACAAAGTCACTGGAGAAAATAACAATCCTGGGTAACAAGATATGAAATTACAGGGTGCTTCAGATATCATTACTTGGGATCTGATGGCAAGAGAGTAATTAGAAATAATAGGGCAGTTCGAGAGTAAGAACTTCTTATAAGTTGGGGACACACAGCAGAAACTGGAAAATTCCAAGGGATTCCTTTGCAAATGTGTTTTTTGTGCCCATAAACTTGTGGTTACAACCTGTTGATACTTTGTTTTTCATGCTGTCATGCCGTGGAGTCCCAGAAAAGCAACTATTCCTGTTCAGGGAGAGGATTTTCAATCTAACTACAAATTGCCCTCCTTGGATCACAGTTAATGGAGCTGAGACACTTTAAGCAGGTATTAGTCAGGATTGCAGGTTCCCTCAGTAGTGGCTGTACCTGAGGCTGGTGAGTTGGGTAGAGGCTGGGCTGTTATGTGTGTTTGATCATAAATATTGGAAAGGTCTGGACTTCAACCTATTGATTTAATCCCTTCGTTCACTCTATTTATGATACAAATATTAATATGGAAGAGTAAACCAAAATATTTTACAAATGTATTTCTAGCGTGTAGAATTACAGGTGACTCTGCATAACTTTGTATTTTATCTTTTTTTTTTTATAAGAATGCCTGCATTTTATGATAAGGAGGAAAAAAAATCACCAGCTAAGCAGACATCTATCTCTCTCTCTCCCCTAACTTCCTCATTTAGCTTAATTTATGGAACTGTACCACGTTCTGGTTATTTAGGAATTTTTGAAAATTTTTATCCAAAAAATGACATCCTCAAAATTTTTCCACATCAAAAATTTTTCTATTTTTATTTCACAGTCAGTAATAATGAAGAGCAGCAGTATTTGAATACTTCCAGATTCCAAACAGTTGCATAGAGCTACTTAATGGCACACGATTTTTTCCGTTCTGATGTGTGTATTTACAGCTTCGTGTTTACATGCACACTTACTATTGCTTTACAGCCTTCCATGTTATCAAGTTATTTTAGCACCAAATGTACATGCTTCAGAGAAAAAACATGCAGAAGCTGAAAAATAATATTTTATGACATCCCTTTCCTTTCATTATAAAAATTCCTATTATTAGCAGAACTCACTCATTCACTTACTCATTCAAGCTCCCAGTCTACTTTTACTGTGTATATATTTTTTAAATTAGGGTTTCATTTGGAAAAGGTAAGATGCTTCCGTCTCCATTTTCTGTTTACTATTCACCCATCTCCACCACCTGTCCGTCAGTTTATGATACTGTGGTGGCTTGCATTTTGCTGTCATGCTGGAAGCTATACCATCAGTACTTCAAATACCAGAAGGGTCGCCAATGGTTGACAGGTTTTAATAGAGCTTCCAGGCTAAGACAGACTAGGAAGAAAGGCCTGGTGATTTACTTCCAAAAAATGGCCAGTGGAAATCTTATGGATTACAACAGGATATTACCTGACTCACTTGCTTTGGACATATCATAGAGCAGGGATCAATCACTAGAGGACATTGTGTTTGTTTAATTAGAGGGCCAGCAAAGGTGAGGGAGAACTTGGTGAGATGGATTGGCCTAATAGACTCAACGATGGACTCGAATATTCAAATATGCCAGTGATCATGAGGATGACATAGGACTAGGCAAAGTTCCTTTCTGATTTACTGATGTCCTGAATTTGGACTTGTAGCCTACTAGGCTGTGAGAAATTAAATTTCTCTTTGTTAAAGCCGCCCACTTGTGATATTTCTGTTATAGCAGCACTAGATGACTAAGAAACCCTCCCTCAGACAGACACAGACTCCTGAGAGATAAGCATTTGTTCCTGAACTAGGCCTACTTAGTGTCTTGCAGAGAAATGATTCTGGTCTCAGAGAGAAGCTCCCTTTTATCCATCACTACGGTATCCCTGACAGACATATTTCTGGCTGTCATGCAGTTTTTGAGTGTTTGCTGTTCATCCTATAGAAGGACAAATATTTCCTAGGTCTCCTAGGTGGTGGTATAGTAGTGGTTAAGAGCTATGGCTGCTAACCAAAAAGTCAGCAGTTCTAATCCACCAGGCACTCCTTTGAAACTCTGTGGGGCAGTTCAACTCTGTCCTATAGGGTCGCTATGGGTCGGAACAGACTTGACAGCAACAAGTTTGGTTTGTTTCTTTTAGGTGTATTTTGCAGAATGAGGCTGTTTTGCAGCAACTCCTTTCCTAGTCTGTTCCTCTAATTCTCTCAAAAGGCTAAAGCTTTTATTACAGATTTTATAAATCTCTGTCACCATCCTTTTGCCCTTGCTTAGGCATTCTAATATATAGTGAATAATTATTTTATATGCTGAAAATATGTGGATATTACAAAACATTAAATAACTGAGATTTTGGAAAATAAGCTACCATGAAGCTATTTTATTGAGGTTTCATGAATGCTATAAAGCAGCACAATGGGCAGGATTTTTAATGGAAAGAATGTTGTCCATAAATAAATCCATCAATTATTTTAGTTCCCATTTCTTATCGATTGTCACATCATTTACTTTTTTTTTTAACTCTTCTTCTCTGAATGTCTACCCTTTATTCTCTCTTTATTACATCACAAGACCATTGATAACTCCTTTGTTAGGAAAGCTTCTGATCTAAGCATTATCTTTCTTATATACCCAAAGTATCCTCTTACGGGAATTATGGCTTTCCTTCTCATTTATCCAACTTTTATACTCGGGAATGTTTTGTGATTACTATTCCCATCCCTCCTAACATCAGATCTTGTGACTAGGAATTCAACTTAATAACCATCTGTTTATTTGCTATTCATTAACAAATATGTTTTAAGTAGTAGCTGTCTGCCAAACGCTGTAGTAGATAAATAACAAAGAACAAAACCACCCACCCGCATGAAGCTTACAAATTAATGGGAACGCTCAGACACTGATTAAATAAGTACACATATAAAGGTGTATCCACCATTTTGATTAGAGCAACGTCACGGAATAATGGGTCCCTGAGAGAGAATATTAGAAGCAATTGCACCGAGATGAGCGAAGGCCTTTCTGAGACTATGTCATTAACTTGCAGCCCTAGAGGCTCAAAAGGAAAACGATGCTGGTTCTTCTTTTCTTCTGCTCACACTTATCTTGGGGGATCTCTTGTATGTTATGTTTCCATATTTTAAGATTTTATTTCTTCTGTTTTCTCTCACAGATCTCCTTGTCACAGAGTTGTGCTTCTGTTATTGCTGAAATCTTCTGCTTTGGTTTCCTAAAACCTCGAGTACAGTGTATTGTGCAAGATCCTGACTTCCTTGGCTCCCAGGAAAAGACCATGTCTCCCATTTTAAAGACGATTTCATCCATCTTCAGAAAGTTATTTCTTGTAATTAAGAACATACTCAACCTTTATCCCTCTTCTATAGAAACATGACTTTTAGGCTGACAAGGTTAGTCAAGTAGGTAAGGGGGAATGGAGAATAAGGAAGAGTACATTGGAAAGAAACCAGGGTGTGGTGATCGGGATGGGTAATGTGGTTCAAAGAGCTAAATGAAGGATTAAGTGCTTGAGAGTAAGCGAAAGTCCTATGAATAAGGGATACTTTTGGAAAGAGTCTTAGGAATACTAAGTGGTGAGAGGACTGAGTGCCCATGACAGAGTAGCTTTCTTTTGAGTATGGATATATGCATCTGTGATCCAGATATTAAAAGAAAAAATTCATTTATTCAGAAATCAGAATCTTTCCGGTTTTTCTCATGCGGCTGATGTGAATAGCAAATGACAATATAGCTGATATATCCTTGTAAAATTAATATTAAACAATTACATGGCAACATTATTTTTATAGTTATTCTCTTGCTTCTAATAGCAATGATAGTAATAATAACAATAACCATGATTCCCATTTAGGAATGAGGTTGTTCAAAGGCCCAGCATACAGAGATTCTAAATCAGAAGGCTTGATATTGAGACAAAACTTATCATGGTCAGAAGCAAGTGGAAAGCAATTACTGTAATGAGGAGCAAGACCAGATGGCATCTAGGAGGGCCCAATCTAAAGAGAGCTATACAGAAGGTTGACAGAATGTGGGATTGCGTTTATAGAGAGAAGGTAGTGGCACAGCCAACATGAGTATTTCTCAATTTTTACAATCAAAAAAGCAACCAACTATTGGGAGGCAAGGCCAAGATGGCAGACTAGCCAGATGCTTCCTGTGATCCATCTTATAACAAAGACCTGAAAAAACAAGTGAAATAATTATATTTATGACAAGCTAGGAGCCCTGAACATCAAAGACAAAGTTAGAAATCAGACTGAGCAGCACCGGGGAGGGAGAGATGGTTCAGAAGTGGAGAGGAGTTAACAGAGCTGAATCACTAGGACCCCTTAGGCACCATTCCTGGGAGCACCTTCAGTGGGCTAGTGGTAGTGTTTGGCCCCAGTTTCCTCAGGGAGAAGCAGCCAGCCGCACAGCCTACTCACACCTCCGAAACCAGAGAATAACGGTGCTCTCAGCAAAAGCTAATTACTTTTGTATATTTTATTGTGCCCCCGGCCCCAAGCTGGCTTTAGTGACTGCTGATTCCCCTGAGCCTGAGATAGGCTCTATTTAGCGCCATAAACCATCCTTCTGGCCTTGGAGTAGGAATAAACTCACAATTGTGGGAAAAGATAATTTGCCGACTCCAATAACCAGGGGAAGCTCAGGACAGAAGTGGCACCTGTCCAGGCATAAATGGTCCATGGACTTTGAACACCTTTCCCCGCTGCATGGACCTGTGTGGGCCTATTTCAGGAGAATAGGACCTTGTTGGCAGACTGCAATGATTTCAGCTGTGCGGTGGAGAGGTGGGTGTTTGCTATTTGACACTGCTTTGAATATTAGAGTCCTCACCTCCCCACATCAGGGGCCTAAGGGCTGGTGGCTCCACTCAGGTCACCCAGCCACTCACCACAGGGGTCCAAGGATAACTGGTACCTCCCAGTCCTTAAAACCAAAAGCATTGGGTGAGCATGGTCTGTCTGCAGAGCCCACCCACCTGTGCAGTCTAGGTAACAGGGACATGCTTTCCTCACAGACATTTGGGGGATGGTTGTCAGCTCCCTGCCTTGTTTAGAGCATGACCCCCTGCTGCAACCAAATACTGGTACCTACACCAATCACCCTTGCCCCTCTAAGACTGGAGGAGAGAACCTGTATCACACACTTGAAGATCAGCTACCTGGACTCCTGAGCTGAATTCATACAAGAAAAGCAAATGGACTTTGAGACTGATATGCCTGATAATAGCACTAACCATCTGGTGACAGGATGTCAGAGTTTATAAGGCAAAATTAATCAAGCTAGCTCACTCAAGCAACCCATTTAGGCATATTAAAACAAAACAAAGCAAGAAGCTAGGATACAGTAAGCAAATATAAAATAAACTAATATGATAACTTATAGATGGCTTGGAGACAACAGTCAATATCAAGTCACATAAGGAAACAGACCATGATCTCCTCAACAAGCTCTCAAAACAAAGAATTAATGGATCTTCTGCATGAAGGTGCCTTCCTGGAAATACCAGATGCACAATACAAAAGATTAATATATAGAACTCTTCAAGACATCAGGAACAAGATTAGGAAGGAAATCAGGCAATAGACAGAACAAGCCAAGGAACACACAGATAAAGTAGTTGAAAAAATTGCAAAGGTTATTCAAGAACATAATGTAAAATTTAATAAGCTGTAAGAATCCATAGAGAGAGAACAATCAGAAGTTCAGAAGATTAACAATAAAATTACAGAATTAGACAACCCAATAGAAAGTCAGAGGAGTAGAATTGAGCAAGTGGAAGGCAGAATTGGGGTGATTGAAGGTAAAGCATGTGGCACCAATATATTTGAAGAAAAATCAGAAAAAAGAATTAAAAAAAATGAAGAAACCTTAAGAATCGTGTGGGACTCTATCAAGAAAAATAACTTACGAGTGATTGGAGAACCAGAAAAGGGAGGGAAAACAGAAAATACAGAGAGAATTGTTGAAGATTTCTTGACAGAAAACTTCCCTAATATCGTGAAAGGTGAGAAGATATCTATCCAAGATGCCCATCAAAATCCACACAAGGTAGAATTTAGAAGAAAGTCACCAAAACATATTATAATCAAAGTTGCCAAAACCAAAGATAAAGAGAGAATTTTAAGAGCAGCTAGGGATAAACAAAGAGTCACCTACAAAGGAGAGTCAATAAGAATAAGCTCGGACTACTCAATAGAAATCGTGCAGGCAAGAAGGCAATGGGGTGACATATAAAGCATTGAAGGAAAAAAAAAAAAAAAACTGCCAGCCAAGAATCATATACCCAGCAAAACTGTCTCTCAAATATGCAGGTGAAATTAGGACATTTCCAGATAAATTGAAGTTTAGAGAATTCATAAAAACCAAATCAAAAGTACAAGAAATACCAAAGGGAATTCTTTGGTTAGAAGATCAATAATAGTAGGTATAAACTCAAGACTAGAACACTGGACAGAGCAATCAGATGTCAACCCAGATAGGGAAATCACAAAAATAAATCAAGATTAAAAAAATGCTCAAAACAGGGACACAGTGTTGTCATTATATAAAAGAAGACAACATTAAAACAACAAAGAGGGACTAAGAAATGTAATCATAGATCTTCCATATGGAGAGGAAGACAACGCAATATAAAGAAATAAAAGTTAGGTTGAAACTTAGAAAAACAGGGTTAAATATTAAGGTAACCACAAAGGAGACTATCCTACTCATCAAAATAAAATACCAGAAAAAAAAAAGAGAGACTCAGCAGAAACAAAATCAACAACAACGGAAGAGACAATATATAAACTACTCAGGACAAAAAATTAAGTGGGAAAAAGAAACTGTTAGCAATACACAAAAATGACAGCACTAAACTCATACCTATCTATAATTACACTGAATGGAAATGGACTGAAAGCACCAATAAAGAGACAGACAGTGGCAGAATGGACAAAAAAACATGATCTGCCTATATGCTGCCTAAACAGACATACCCTAGACTTAAAAAAACAAAAAACAAAAAACCAAACTTAGAGGCACAAAAAAACTAAAACTCAAAGGATGTAAAAAAATGTATCCGGCAAACAACAATTAAAAAGGAGCAGGAGTGGCTGTATTAATTTCCGACAAAATAGACTTTAAAGTTAAAACCACTACAAAGGATAAGGAAGGACACTATATAATGATTAAAGGGACAATATACCAGGAAGATATAACAATACTAAATATTTATGGTCCCAGTGACAGGGCTGTAAGATGTATAAAAGAAGCTCTAACAGCACTGAAAAGTGAGATGGACAGCTACACAATTATAGTAGGATACTTCGACACAGCACTTTCGGTGAAGGAGAGGACATCTAGAAAGAAGCTCAATAAAGACATGGAAGATCTAAATGCCAAAATCAACCAACTTGACCTTATAGACATATACAGAACACTCCACCCAACAGCAACCAAGTATACTTTCTTTTCTAGTGCACAGGGAACATTCTCTAGAATAGACCACATATTAGGTCATAAAGCAAGCCTTAGCAGAATCCAAAACATTGAAATATTACAAAGCATCTTCTCTGACCATAGGGCTGTAAAAGAAGAAATCAATAGCAGAAAAAGCAGGAAAAAGAAATCAATACCCTGCTCAAAAACGACTCGATTATACACTACATTAAGGATGCAATACGGAAATTCATAGAATTCAATAAGAATGGAAACACTTCCTATCAGGACTTTGAGACACAGTGAAAGCAGTGCTCAGAGGCCTATTTATATCAATAAACACACACATACAAAAAAGAAGAAAAGGCCAAAATCAAAGATTTATCCCTACAACTTGAATAGAAACAGAGCAACAAAAGAAACCTTCAGGCACCAGGAAAAAGCAAGTAATAAAAATTAGAGCAGAATTAAATGAAATAGAGAACAGGAAAACAATTGAAAGAGTTAAGAACACCAAAAGCTGGTTCTTGGAAAAAATTAACAAAATTGATAAACCACTGGACAAACTGACAAAGGAAAAACAGGAGAGGAAGCAAATAACCCGAATAAGAAGTGAGTTGGGAGATATTACAATAGACCCAGCTGAAATTAAAAGAATCATATCAGATTACCAAGAAAAATTGTACTCTAACTAATTTGAAAACCTGGAAGAAATAAATGAGTTTCTAGAAACACGCTACTTACTTAAACTAACACAAACAGAGGTAGAACAACTAAACAGACCCATAACAAAAGAAGAGATTGAAAAGGTAATCAAAAAACTCCCAACAGAAAAAAGCCTTGGTCTGGATGGCTTCACTGCAGAGTTCTACCCAACTTTCAGAGAAGAGTTAACACCACTAATACTAAAGGTATATCAGAGCATAGAAAAGGACGGAATAATCCCAAACTCATTCTATGAAGCCAGCATATCCCTGATGCCAAAACCAGGTAAAGACACCACAAAAAAATAAAATTAGAGATCTATATCCCTCATGTAAAAATCCTCAACAAAATTCTAGCCAATAGAATTCAACAACATATCCAAAAAATAACTCCCCATGACCAAGTGGGATTCGTACCAGGTGTGCAGTGATGAAAAACAGTTAATGTAATCCATCATATAAATAAAACAACTGACAAGAACCACATGGTTTTATCAATTGATGCTGAAAAGACATTTGACAAAATTCAACACCCATTCGTGATAAAAACTCTTAGCAAAATAGGAATGGAAGGAAAATTCCTCAACATAATAAAGGGCATTTATACAAAGCCAACAGCCAACATCCTCCTAAATGGAGAGGGTCTGAAAGCATTCCCATTGAGATCAGGAACCAGACAAGAATGCCCTTTATCACCACTCTTATTCAACATTTTGCTGGAGGTCCTAGCCAGAACAATTAGGCTAGATAAAAAAATAAAGGGTGGTGGAGGCGGGGCCAAGATGGCGGACTAGGTAGACGCTACCTCGGATCCCTCTTGCAACAAAAACTCAGAAAAACAAGTGAATCGATCACATACATAACAATCTACGAACCCTGAACAACAAACACAGATTTAGAGACAGAGAACAAACAAATACAGGGAAGCAGCGACTGTTTTCAGAGCCTGGAGCCAGCGTCCCAGACAGGTAACCTTGGCGTCGGGCTTAGGTCTGGGCCCAGGGGAGCTGAACTCAAATTCCTGTGACGGTGCAAACTAGGGGCGCAGCCCTACCCCCCTGAACTCATCCCAGGAGGGGGCCAAGCTGGTCCGCGCGGGTGGCGTGGCGACACAGCTGGTGGGAGAAGTCCCCGGGAGGCAGTGACTGGTTTTGGAGCTGGGAGTGCAGCGTCCCAGCCAGGGAACCTTGGCGCTGGGCTTTTGACTGGGCGCTGTCACGGCGCAAGCATGGGGCATAGCCCTACTCCCCTGAACTAACCCCGGGAGGGGGCCCAGCCAGTCTGCGTAGGGCTTTTTTGACTCTGGGCTTTGGATTGGCAGCGGAGGATCTGACCACAGCTTCAGCGGGCCAGACCCTCGGGGGCAATCTCCACACAGCCAGCACACATAGGCAACACACCCCTCGGGAATCTCAGATAAAATAGTCATTCCAAGCAAGATAAGCAACTTTGGCTAAATTCCGAGGTGTTATTCTCCTATTTCTCTGAACCCTCCCCCACCCTTCCCAGGCGGCTTCATTAACATTGGAATTTCCTGAGCCAGAGGGAGAACGGCTCCGGCTCCGCAGTGGCTTTGCTTTCCCACTTTTTTTTTTTTTTTCGTCTTTTCCTAACTCATTCTTCCGGCCTGAGAGAAGGAACCATAAAAAACCCAGGGACCAAAAATCCATCCCTGATTGGACTAAAAACACAGAACCAGCTCGAGCCAAGCATATATGATCGAAATCTCGGACTTTCATCCTTACAGGGAACAAGGTGGCGGTTATAATCCAAAGGCAGTTCTCATAGGGATCTGACTGCATTTTTTTTTTAGTGGATTTTCTGGAAAAACAAGTTTCCCAGGTCTGATATCTCTGCTTATTCAACAGAGCCCTAACTGACCCACAACAGGGAACTGAGGGCTGAAGCTCCCCCCAGACCACCTAGCCTCTTGCCTTAGGGGTCTAAGGAGGGTGACATCTACCGATCAGTAGAGGTACTTGCATTGGGGGCCTAAGGTACAGCTGCAGTGCCCTCCCACCAAGGTGCTATAGGAATAGAGACACACCTACCTCACTGACACTTGGGGGAACACTGTCAGCATCCTGCCCCCCCGGAGGTGAACCCCAGCTGTTAATAGAATCTGGTGCACACAACTATCACCACTACTTCTCGAGGTGGATAGGTGTTAGGGTGCAGCACACACTTGATGACCCAAAATCAGATTCTACTCAAGAATAGTGAATAGACTCAGGCATATATATCTGGCAACAGCCCAAACCAGCTGGTAATAGGTCATAAGTAAGTCAAGGGCTACAACAAACAAGACAGCACAATCTAGTAGCCCATCCACATATACTGAAAGAAAACAAAACAAGATAAGACTCAGTGAGCAATTACAGAATAAACCACTACTATTTTTTTATATTTATATCTTAGTGATGGTTCGGAGACAGCAGTCGATATCAAACCACATAAAGAAGCAGACCATGACAGCTTCTACAACCCCCCAAACAAAAGAATCAAAATCTTTCCCAAATGAAGATACAATCCTGGAATTAACAGATACAGAATATAAAAAACTAATTTACACAATGCTTCAAGACATCACAAATGAAATAAGGCAAACTGCAGAAAAAGCCAAGGAACACACTGATAAAACTGTTGAAGAACTCAAAAAGATTATTCAAGAACATAGTGGAAAAATTAATAAGTTGCAAGAATCCATAGAGAGACAGCATGCAGAAATCCAAAAGATTAACAATAAAATTACAGAATTAGACAATGCAATAGGAAGTCAGAGGAGCAGACTCGAGCAATTAGAATGCAGACTGGGAAATCTGGAGGACCAGGGAATTAACATCAACATAGCTGAAAAAAAATCAGATAAAAGAATTAAAAAAAATGAAGAAACCCTAAGAATCATGTGGGACTCTATCAAGAAGGATAACTTGCATGTGATTGGAGTCCCAGAACAGGGAGGGAGGACAGAAAACACAGAGAAAATAGTTGAAGAACTCCTGACAGAAAACTTCCCTGACGTCATGAAGGACGAAAGGATATCTACCCAAGATGCTCATCGAACCCCATTTAAGATTGATCCAAAAAGAAAAACACCAAGACATATTATCATCAAACTTGCCAAAACCAAAGACAAACAGAAAATTTTAAAAGCAGCCAGGGAGAAAAGAAAGGTCTCCTTCAAGGGAGAATCAATAAGAATAAGTTCAGACTACTCAGCAGAAACCATGCAGGCAAGAAGGCAACGGGATGACATATACAGAGCACCGAAGGAGAAAAACTGCCAGCCAAGGATCATATATCCAGCAAAACTCTCTTTGAAATATGAAGGCGAAATTAAGATATTTACAGATAAACACAAGCTTAGAGAATTTGCAAAAACCAAACCAAAGCTACAAGAAATACGAAAGGATATGGTTTGGTCAGAAAACCAATAATATCAGATACCAGCACAACAAAAGGACACAAAGGATATGGTTTGGTCAGAAAACCAATAATATCAGATACCAGCACAACAAAAGGACAAAAAACAGAACATCCTGATATCAACTCAAATAGGGAAATCACAAAAACAAATTAAGATTAATTGAAAAAAAAAATGCTCATAACAGGGAATCATTGAAGTCAATATGTAAAAGATCACAATAATCAAAAGGAGGGACTAAATACAGGTGGCATAGAACTGCCAGATGTAGAGTGATACAAGGCGATAAAGAACAATACAAGTTAGGTTTTTACTTAGAAAAATAGGGTCAAATATTAAGGTAACCACAAAGAGGTACAACAACTCCATAACTCAATATCAAAGCCAAGAAAAACGTAACGACTCAACTAACATAAAGTCAAACACTACGAAAAGGAGGATCTCACAATTTACTAAGAACAAAGACTCAGCACAGAAAACTAAGTGGAAAAATGAAATTTTCAACAACACACATAAAAAGGCATCAAAATGACAACACTAAACACTTATTTATCTATAATTACGCTGAATGTAAATGGACTAAATGCACCAATAAAGAGACAGAGAGTCTCGGACTGGATAAAGAAACACGATCCGTCTATATGCTGCCTACAAGAGACACACCTTAGACTTAGAGACACAAACAAACTAAAACTCAAAGTATGGAAAAAAATATATCAAGGAAACAATAAGCAAAAAAGAAGAGTAGCAATATTAATTTCTGACAAAATGGACTTTAAACTTAAATCCACCACAAAGGATAAAGAAGGACACTACATAATAATAAAAGGGACAATTGATCAGGAAGACATAACCATATTAAATATTTATGCACCCAATGACAGGGCTGCAGGATACATAAATCACATTCTAACACAACTGAAAAGTGAGATAGACACCTCCACAATTATAGTAGGAGACTTCAACACACCACTTTCAGAGAAGGACAGGACATCCAGTAAGAAGCTCAATAGAGACACGGAAGATCTAATTACAACAATCAACCAACTTGACCTCATTGACTTATACAGAACTCTCCATTCAACTGCTGCAAAGGATACTTTTTTTTCTAGCGCACATGGAACATTCTCTAGAATAGACCACATATTAGGTCATAAAACAAACCTTTGCAGAATCCAAATCATCAAAATATTACAAAGCATCTTCTCAGACCACAAGGCAATAAAACTAGAAATCAATAACAGAAAAACTAGGGAAAAGAAATCAAATACTTGGAAAATGAACAATACCCTCCTGAAAAAAGACTGGGTTATAGAAGACATCAAGGAGGGAATAAGGAAATTCATAGAATGCAAGGAGAATGAAAATACTTCCTATCAAAACCTCTGGGACACAGCAAAAGCAGTGCTCAGAGGCCAATTTATATCGAAAATGCACACATACAAAAAGAAGAAAGAGCCAAAATCAAAGAACTGTCCCTACAACTTGAACAAATAGAAAGTGAGCAACAAAAGAATCCATCAGGCACCAGAAGAAAACAAATAATAAAAATTAGAGCTGAACTAAATGAATTAGAGAACAGAAAAACAATTGAAAGAATTAACAAAGCCAAAAGCTGGTTCTTTGAAAAAATTAACAAAATTGATAAACCATTGGCTAGACTGACTAAAGAAATACAGGAAAGGAAACAAATAACGGAAATAAGAAATGAGATAGGCCACATCACAACAGACCCAACTGAAATTAAAAGAACCATATCAGATTATTATGAAAAATTGTACTCTAACAAATTTGCAAACCTAGAAGAAATGGATGAATTCCTGGAAAAACACTACCTACCTAAACTAACACATTCAGAAGTAGAACAACTAAATAGACCCATAACAAAAAAAGAGATTGAAACGGTAATCAAAAAACTCCCAACAAAAAAGCCCTGGCCCGGACGGCTTCACTGCAGAGTTCTACCGAACTTTCAGAGAAGAGTTAACACCATTACTACTAAAGGTATTTCAAAGCATAGAAAATGACGGAATACTACCCAACTCATTCTATGAAGCCACCATCTCCCTGGTACCGAAACCAGGTAAAGACATTACAAAAAAAGAAAATTATAGACCTATATCCCTCATGAACATAGATGCAAAAATCCTCAACAAAATTCTAGCCAATAGAATTCAACAACATATCAAAAAAAGAATTCACCACGACCAAGTGGGATTTATACCAGGTATGCAAGGCTGGTTTAATATCAGAAAAACCATTAATGTAATCCATCACATAAATAAAACAAAAGACAAAAACCACATGATCTTATCAATTGATGCAGAAAAGGTATTTGACAAAGTCCAACACCCATTTATGATAAAAACTCTCCCCAAAATAGGAATTGAAGGAAGATTCCTCAACACAATAAAGGGCATCTATGCAAAGCCAAAAGCCAACATCACTCTAAATGGAGAACCTGAAAGCATTTCCCTTGAGAACGGGAACCAGACAAGGATGCCCTTTATCACCGCTCTTATTCAACATTGTGCTAGAAGTCCTAGCCAGAGCAATTAGGCTAGACAAAGAAATAAAGGGCATCCAGATTGGCAAGGAGGAAGTAAAATTATCTCTATTTGCAGATGACATGATCTTATACACAGAAAACCCTAAGGAATCCTCCAGAAAACTACTGAAACTAATAGAAGAGTTTGGCAGAGTCTCAGGTTATAAGATAAACATACAAAAATCACTTGGATTCCTCTACATCAACAAAAAGAACACCGAAGAGGAAATCACCAAATCAATACCATTCACAGTAGCCCCCAAGAAGATAAAATACTTAGGAATAAATCTTACCAAGGATGTAAAAGACCTATACAAAGAAAACTACAAAGCTCTACTACAAGAAATTCAAAAGGACATACTTAAGTGGAAAAACATACCTTGCTCATGGAAAGGAAGACTTAACATAGTAAAAATGTCTGTTCTACCAAAAGCCATCTATACATACAATGCACTTCCGATTCAAATTCCAATGTCATTTTTTAAGGTGCTAGAGAAACAAATCACCAACTTCATATGGAAGGGAAAGAAGCCTCGGATAAGCAAAGCATTACTGAAAAAGAAGAAGAAAGTGGGAGGCCTCACTCTACCTGATTTCAGAACCTATTATACAGCCACAGTAGTCAAGACAGCCTGGTATTGCTAGAACAACAGGCACAAAGACCAGTGGAACAGAATTGAGAACCCAGGTATAAATCCATCCACATATGAGCAGCTGATATTTGACAAAGGCCCAGTGTCAGTTAATTGGGGAAAAGATAGTCTTTTCAACAAATGGTACTGGCATAACTGGATATCCATTTGCAAAAAAATGAAACAGGACCCATACCTCACACCATGCACAAAAACTAACTCCAAGTGGATCAAAGACCTAAACATAAAGACTAAAACGATAAAGCTCATGGAAGAAAAAATAGGGACAACCTTAGGAGCCCTAATACAAGGCATAAACAGAATACAAAACATTACCAAAAATGACAAAAAGAAATCAGATAACTGGGAGCTCCAAAAAATCAAACACCTATGCTCATCTAAAGACTTCACCAAAAGAGTAAAAAGACCACCTACAGACTGGGAAAGAATTTTCAGCTATGACATCTCCGACCAGCGCCTGATCTCTAAAATCTATGATTCTGTCAAAACTCAACCACAAAAAGACAAACAACCCAATCAAGAAGTGGGCAAAGGATATGAACACAGACTTCACTAAAGAAGATATTCAGGCAGCTAACAGATACATGAGAAAATGCTCTCGATCATTAGCTATTAGAGAAATGCAAATTAAAACTACGATGAGATTCCTTCTCACTCCAACAAGGCTGGCATTAATCCAAAAAACACAAAATAATAAATGTTGCAGAGGCTGCAGAGAGATTGGAACGCTTATACACTGCTGGTGGGAATGTAAAATGGTACAACCACTTTGGAAATCTATCTGGCGTTATCTTAAACAGTTAGAAATAGAACTACCATAAAAAAAAAAATTTTTTTTTCTTCACTCCTCGGAATATACCCTAGAGAAACAAGAGCCTTCACACAAACAGATATAGGCACACCCATGTTTATTGCAGCTCTGTTTAAAATAGCAAAAAGTTGAAAGCAACCAAGGTGTCCATCAACAGATGAATGGGTAAATAAATTGTGGTATATTCACACAATGGAATACTACGCATCGATAAAGAACAGTGACGTATCTGTGAAACATTTCATAACATGGAGGTACCTGGAAGACATTATGCTGAGCGAAATTAGTCAGAGGCAGAAGGACAGATATTGTATAAGACCACTATTATAAGATCTTGAGCAATAGTATAAATGGAGAAGAACACATACTTTTGTGGTTACGAGGGGTGGAGGGAGGGAGGGAGGGATAGGGTTTTTTACTGATGAATTAGTAGATAAGAACTGCTTTAGGTGAAGGGAAGGACAACTCTCAATACATGGAAGGTCAGCTCAATTGGACTGGACCAAAAGCAAAGAAGTTTCCGGGATAAAATGAATGCTTCAAAGGTCAGCGGAGCAAGGGCGGGGGTTTGGGGACCATGGTTTAAGGGGACTTCTAAGTCAATTGGCAAAATAATTCTATTATGAAAACATTCTGCATCCCACTTTGAAATGTGGCATCTGGGGTCTTAAATGCTAACAAGCTGCCATCTAAGATGCATCAATTTTTCTCAACCCACCTGGAGCAAAGGAGAATGAAGAACACCAAGGTCACACGATAACTAAGAGCCCAAGAGACAGAAAGGGCCACATGAACCAGAGACCTACATCATCCTGAGACCAGAAGAACTAGTTGGTGCCTGGCCAGAATCGATGACTGCCCTGGCAGGGAGCATAACAGAGAACGCCTGAGGGAGCAGGAGATCAGTGGGATGCAGACCCCAAATTCTCATAAAAAGACCAAACTTAATGGTCTGACTGAGACTAGAGGAATCCCGGCGGTCATGGTCCCCAGACCTTCTGTTGGCACAGGACAGGAACCATCCCTGAAGACAACTCATCCGACATGAAAGGGACTGGACAGTGGGTGGAGAGAGATGCTGATGAATAGTGAGCTAATTATATCAGGTGGACACTTGAGACTGTGTTGGCATCTCCTGTCTGGAGGGGGGATGGGAGCATAGAGAGAGTTGGAAGCTGGCAAAATTGTCACGAAAGGAGAGACTAGAAGGGCTGACTCAATAGGGGGAGAGCAAGTGGGTGTATGGAGTAAGATGTATATAAACTTATATGTGACAGTCTGACTTGATTTGTAAACGTTCACTTGAAGCTCAATAAAAGTTAATAAAAATAAATAAAATAAAGGGCATCCAGATTGGTAAGGAAGAAGTAAAAGTGTCTCTATTTGCATATGACGTGACACAAGGTAATTATGAGCCCAATAAACAGGAAGAGCCCATAAACTAGAGACTACCTCAGCCTGAGACCAGAAGAACTAGATGGTGCCTGGCTACAAGTGATGACTACCCTGGCAGGGAACACAACAGAGAACCCCTGAGGGAGAAGAGGAGCAGTGCGATGCTCAAGTTCTCATAAAAAGACCAGACTTAATGGTCTGACTGAGACTAGAAGGACCATGGTGGTCATGACCCCCAGACCTTCTGTTAGCCCAAGACTGGAACCATTCGCAAAGTCAACTCTTCAGACAGGGGTTGGACTGGACAAAGGGATAGAAAATGATACTGGTGAAGAATGAGCTTCTTGGATCAAGTAGACACATGAGACTATGTGGGCAGCTACTCTCTGGGGAGGAGATGAGAGGCAAAGGGTCAGAAACTGGCTGAATGGACACAGAAGTAGAGAGTGGAGGGAAGGAGTGTGCTGTCTCATTAGAGGGAGATCAACTACTAGTATATAGCAAAGGGTATACAAATTTTTTGTATAAGAGACTGACGTGATTCGTAAAGTTTCACTTAAAGCACAATAAAAATTAAAAAAAAAAAAAGAGGTAGCTTTATTAGACACCTGAGAATCCTCCAGCATGCAGGTAATTTTCCGCTCATGGTATTCGTGTAATTTCGCTCTGTGCAAGAGACAGATTAAATTGTATGTTAAATCCACTGAAAAGCAGAGTAGAACTTTCAGACATGCCATGTGTCAGAGATTAGAGTGTGCCCATCACAGTGAGGGCCACAGTGAAAACAGGCTCTCTGTTGAAAACCCTGATGGGAGAGGGGTGATCTAGACATACAGTGTATCTTAAGTAGACTGCAACCCTAACTGGGTTGAAGTGGTCAGTTACCACTCTACCAGGGAGAAGATAACCTTATCTGGAGCTTGCAGTTCCTTTTTATTTTTACTCCTACTGTCTGGCAATAAAATTAGACAAAAGACTAAATCTAAGACCCCATGCCCAAAAATCAAGGAAAGAAAAAAGATACAATAATAATAATAAAACCCACAAACGGACAGATTTAAAATCACATTGATTAATTTTTTTTTTAACAGGGAAATAGGCAGGCAAAATAAATGAAAAAACGTTAACAACACTGGAGAATTGTAATCTGTACACGAGATACAAATAGACATTTGAACAATAAAAAATATTTTATCTGAAATTAAGAAATCATTAAGAATCATTAGACAGAAAACATTAATTAGAGTGGAATACAGGGTAGTGAAACAAGTCAATAGAAAGTATGCAAATGTCAACATAGGGAAGGGTAAAAAAAACATGTAGTTTACTATATATGTAGAGGGAGACAGATGTCATGAAGAGGGTAGAATAAGAAACTCCATGACTAAAAATGTAACAAGGGACTTTATAAATAACAATTTTGTAGAGGGAAATGTATTAACAACATATATTTAGATGACGCAAAAAAGGGAAGAATTCAAAAAGAAATATAAAGCAGGGATATCACTAAAAAGAAACAGCAAGATATTAGATTAAAATCAAAATATGTCAACATTTAAATTATATGTAAATGGCTAAAAATCTCTAATAGACTAATCTCGTTAAAATGGGTTAAAAAGAAAGCACTCTTCATATAGGACATGGAATGATTGAAAATAAAAGCTTAAGAAAACATGCCACGCAAATGATAAGAAATTTTTTTTATTAAATAGGGAATTTTTTTTATAAATACGGAAAGCTTTCCAATTCATTTCATAATTATTACAAATATGTGTGTATATGTACGTATACATATGTATGTATATATATGTGGACAGAGAGAGAGATCCTTCGTGCTGCAAATGGTTCATGCATTCCTTGCTAACCAAAAGACTGGTGCTTTGAATCCACCAAAGGCACCTGGGAAGAAAGATCTGGAAGTCCACTTCCGAAAAATTGGCCATTGAAGACTCTGTGGAGCACGTATCTACTGTAATACACATGTCTCTATTTTGGGTTCCTTATGTCACTGAATCAACAGGCACAGGTATTTCCTCTTACATCATAGGGTGTACTTGTTCTCTGTGATTTTTTTAGGCCACACACGGTGTATTATTTCTCTGTGATATACTTAAATATATCTTATTTCCTTTTCCTTGAACTTTTTATTAGACCTCCTCCAACCCCTTACTACTAGAAACAGTGGTTAGAAACCCTAGAAGATTTTATGCTTCTCTGAATGTCTGTTCCTTTGTAGTTAGCACCATGTAACTTAAAATTTAATTATTTGTGTATCATAAATGGTTAATATTATCTACGCAATTCAAATATAATCTTCTTGGGCAAAAAATCACAGATACAGAGACAGAACTGAGAACACAATAAGCCTCCAATAAGTGCTCAGTGGTTTAAGTGATTTCTAGATCAAGTAACTGATATTTGCTGAAAAAAAGTGGCATTGTCATTAAGGAAAACAACATGCCTGGTGAAGTAGAAACTTACACTTTGACTTCCTTCCCATGGGACAGAAGGCAAGGGAGTAATCAGAAATAGTAGGGCAGTTACAGGGGGGGAACCTAACAGTTGGGGAAAGTACGTAGAGAAACATGAATGTCACAGGGGGTTCACTTGAATGTGTACCTTTTAAGAGGCTCATAAAACTGTAGTCAGAACTCGTGAATTCTTTGTCTCTCACATTCTAGTCCTGTGAAGCCCCAGTACAGCAGATACTCATAATCAGGGGAAATATTTTCAGTCCCAGGTAAACTTTCCTCCTTGGACCACAGTTACAGAGTTAACACTTGGGGAAGTCATTAATCAGGGATTTCAGATTCCCTCAATATTGGCTGTAATGCAGGCTGGTAAGTGGGTATTAGCTCAGCTGCACTATACGTATAACAGAGATTGGGGAGACACCATCACTGGGAGCATGAGGACTTGACTGTATTTTAATCCTCCATTAACTTCATCTATTATAGAAATATTAACTAGGAGAAGACATAGCAAAGCATTTAGTGGTAAATAGCAACAATAGTTGAAAACATCCAGCACCCAAATATTTTTATGTATTGTCTTGATAACACACAGTGAGATTTTTTACATTCTGAAGTGTGAAGGTATGGCCACCTGTTTTCATACACATTTACAATCCTTGATAGGATCAAGATGTTTTAACATTAAGTATATAAGCTGTGGGTAAAACCATCCCGCAACTTAAAAAAGTATATGAGTTTTGTAAGATGACATACCCTTTCCTTCATTATAACAATTTCAATTCTTACCAGAAGAAATCTCTCAGTCTATCATTTACTTACTCTCCTGGCCAATTGCTCTTTTAGTACCCTGCTAATATCAGGGCCTTTTTTGGAAAAAGAAAGGTAATCTTTTATTTCTCTCTTTTCCAGAATATAAGAGTTTCTCTTCTCTCTTTCTCCATTTCTTTCCCTCTTTTTTTTTTCTCTATGGTATAGGTTGAGAGAGCGAATCTTAAAGGAGCTGCTATATTCCAGCATATAATTCTCACAATGATAACTCTCTTGAATAGCATGTAACCTGAGTATTTTTAATATACTCTCTCCAAAATTTTCCCCAGATAGAGACAAATGAGTCTATGAAAGAAATATGCATCTGTTCCTGAACTAGGCTTGCTCAGAGTTGTGGAAAGATAATTCTAGTCTCATTGAGAGGCCCTATTTTGCTAAGTATTTCTGAATATAAAATGAATAACATTTCTGGCTCCAAAACAGTTGTTGTTCATTTTATGTAAGGATGAGAATCTTCTAGATGGCATAATGCAGAATGAGGTTGTTATTCAGCAATTCTTATCCTACTTGCTCATGTTCTTGAAAACCAAAACCAAACCAAACCCATGGCGGTCGAGCTGATTGTGACTCATAGCGACCCTATAGGGCAAAGTAGAACTGCCCCATAGAGTTTCCAAGGAGCGCCTGGTGGATTCGAACTGACGTCTTTTTGGTTAGCAGCCATAGAACTTAACCTCTACTCCACCAGGGTTGAAGACCTCCTGAATTCGTTCTCCAGCCTAAGGCTTTGATTACAGATTTCAGAGTTTCTGTCACAATTATTCTGTTTCATGCGCAATTCTATTTATTTAGGTGTTTTAATATATGTATAGATATTAATTCTATTTATATACTGAAATCAAGGTCACCTTATAAAAGACTGAATTACTTAGACTTTGGCAAATGGATCAACACCAGGAAAATTTATGGCTATATCATTGATGCCAAGGGGCAGTCCAAAAGGCAGGTTGTTCTATCAAAAGGGTAAGTTATACATAAATAAATACAGCTATCATTTTACTTCCATCTTCTGATTGGTTGTAATAGTCACCTACTTTTACTAAAATCATTTCAAAATACCTGCCCTTTATTCTCCCTTTATTACATCACAGACCCACTCATAGTCCCCCTTGTCAGGAAAGCCTCTGATCAAAGAGTCATCTTTGGGTATATAAAGATTACGGATACCCTGCTCATTTCTCCTGTATTTATACCCAGAAATATTGTGTGATTTCTGTTTCCTTCTTTTCTTGAGATATTCTGAGCAGGAGGTCAAGCTAATAATTACCTAATTATTAATCTTTTGTTCACAAATATGTTTTCAGTGGCAACTACCTGCCAGATGCTATCCTGGAGAAATAATGCTGAATAAAGTAAGCCCCATACCAAGCTTAGAATTAAATAGGAACTCAAATACCGATCAAACAAACACACATATGAAGGTGTACCCACCACCTTGATTAGAGTTAGTAGAATAATAGAGTCCTGAGAGAGAATACCATAAGTCATTGTACTGAGATCAGTAAAGGCCTTACTGAGAGTGTTTCATTAAAGGCAGATTTGGAGGCCCAATAGGAGGATGATGCTGACTCTTCTTTTTTTTTTTTTTTTTTTTTGCTCACACCTCTTTTGGGAGGTATCTCCAACAGGTACATTTCCATATTTAGAGATTTCATCAAATATCCATTCTGTATTCTCTCACAGATCACATGGTCACAGAGTTATGTTTCTCTTGTTCCTAAAATTGGTCTGGAGTGCACTGTGTTATGCAGAGTCCTGGCTTCCATGGCTCCTAGGAAGAGGACATGTCTCCCATTTTAAATCCTGTCTCATCATCTTAAAAAGGTTAGTCTTTGTGGATTGTGATTAAGAACATACTCATTCTTGGTTCTCTCTTCTTCAGATATGTGAATTTAGACCCAATAGGTTAGTAAAATATGCAAGAGAAAATAGAAAATAAGACACAGTAAATTGAGAGGAAACATACAGGTGCTGATCATGATGAGTAATGCAGCTCAAGGAACTGAATAAAAGGCTAAACACTTGAGATCATACAGAAGTCCAGTGAATAAAGGATGATGCATTTGGACAGAATCCTAGGGATAGCAGATGGTCAGAGAACTGGACTACTGACAGGGCAGCTTCGTTTTGAGGATGGAGACATGCACCTGTGATCCAGGCATATGAAACTTATTTATTTAGGAATCAGAATCTGTCCTGTTTTCTCATGGTGTTTATGTGAGTTGCAAGATGTGTAATAGCTCTGACATTTCCTTGTAAGATGAATAATATTTAAAATTATATGGTTTTATTATCTCTTTTAAAGTTGTTCTCTTCTATGTGACAAGGAAGCAGCAGTCAAGAAATCAAACAACGTATTACATTGGGCAAATCTGCTGCAAAAGACCTCTTTAGAGTGTTAAAAAGCAAAGATGTCACTTTAAGGACTAAGGTGAACCTGACCAAAGCCATGATGTTTTCAATCACCTCATATGCATGTGACAGCTAGACAATGAATAAGGAAGACCAAAGAAGAATTGAAACCTTTGAGCTACTTTGTTGGTGAAGAATAGTGAATATACAATGGACTGCCAGAAGAACAAATCTGTCTTGGAAGAAGTACAGCCAGAATGCCCATTAGAAGCAAGAATGGCAAGACTTTGTCTCACATCCTTTGGACATGTTATCAGGAGGAACCTGTCCCTGGAGAAGGACATCATGTTTGGTAAAGTGGAGGGTCAGTGAAAAAGAGGAAGATCCTCAATGAGGTGGATTGACACAGGGGCTGCAACAATGGGCTCAAGCATAACAATGATTATGAATATGGTGTAGGACCAGACATCATTTCATTCTGTTGTATCTAGTGTCACAAAGAGTTGGAACTGAATCTACGGTATCTAACAACAGCAACAAGTAACAAGGATGATAGTAGAAGAAATCATAATAACCATGATTTTCAGATTAGTCACAAAGTGCTAAGTAATTTGAATTGTTTAAAAATAAAATGGTCTACACAGTGTCTGTTGCAGGAATATCCATTGCTGTCTAGTCAATTCTGGTTCATAGCAATCCCATAGGACAGGGTAGAACTGCCCCACAGGGTTTCCAAAGCTGTTATCTTTATGGAAGCAGAATGTCAAAACCACTGATCTTTTGGTTAACAGCAAGGGCTCCTTGTTGCCAGGAATAGGGAGAAAAAATATGGAGCCTGAAGGATTCCATCAGCTCTTTAGGATTCTGTCATTGCTTTAAGTGTTTGGCAGTGTATTTGAATAGTGGGCATTCCTGAGCTAAGATAGACTACATTGTATTGAATTTGTGAATTCAATGGTTTGATAGAGGATGAGTTCTTACCTCAAAGGAAAAGGCACATATCTTAACTTATTGATGAAAAGCATACAAAAACATAAAAATTAAGGCAAAAGAACAAAACAGATTTATAAAATTATGAGGCATTAGCGAGTAGGTGAAAGAAAGGGATAGGCGATACGGAGCAATACAATAAAAGGTCTACTCGACATAAGTGGAAATGCTCAGAGACATATAATTAACTCATATTTCTTGTCAAATACATAACCTTTAAAGGGTTCTTCTGAAATATACAATATGTGATTAAGATCCCAGCCTATAATCATCTATCAGTGCGATACCAATGTCTGCATTTTCTCCTAATTTATAATTAAAAATTTCAAAAATTAGCGGCTGACATAGAATGCTATATCAAACTCTTGGCCTATGTTTTCATTAAAGTTAACTTAGGTAACCTGGTCTGATGTTCAAAAATATCTTCAAGCTGTTGGCAGCAAAACTCCAAACTCCCAGGAACTTATTGCAGAGATAAATTAAAAAATTTCCCCTTTCCAGTACTTCTATACCAGCCTTTCTATGGACCCTTTGATTCAGAATCAAAGCTCATTAATATGGTCTCTTAAGGAATATTCTCCTTCATTTGCCATGTATATCAATGAGAAGTATAAGAGAAAAATTGAAGTGGGAGGAAATCTCATCTCTCTTCTGGACTCCAAGAAAAATACACTAATTATATCTTTTTTGTTCTTATTCTATATTGACAGGATTGATTAGGTATTGGGGAGCCTTATATGAAACCGCACATTGCTTCAAATGAGTGTGATCAAGTGAGACTTGCCAGAATGTCCCCAGTCAATAGCTCATGGATTCACCCCTCATCGTTCCTGCTATTGGGAATCCCAGGACTGGAAAATATACAGCTCTGGCTTGGCCTCCCATTTGGTGCAGTGTATCTGATTGCCCTTCTGGGGAATATTATCATCCTGTTTGTGATCCAGACTGAGCAGAGCCTCCACCAGCCCATGTTCTATTTATTGGCCATGTTGGCTATGACTGACCTGGGCCTGTCCACTGCCACCATTCCCAAAATGCTGGGCATCTTCTGGTTTGGCCTGAGCAAGATTGCCTTTGGTGGCTGCTTAGCTCAAATGTTCTTTATACACATGTTTACAGGCTCTGAAGCATTCATGCTTGTGGCCATGTCTTTTGACCGCTATATGGCCATCTGCCACCCTCTCCGGTACAACGCAATTCTCACCAGCAAAAGGATTGGTATCATTGGTGTAGCAGGGATTCTGACAAATGTCGTTTTGCTTATTCCACTAGTATTTCTCCTTCTGAGGCTTTCATTCTGTGGACATTATATTATCCCCCACACCTATTGTGAACACATGGGCATTGCCCGTTTGGCTTGTGTCAGTATAAGAATCAACATATTATTTGGATTAATTCTTATTTCTATGATTCTTTTTGGTGTTATTTTGATTGCTATCTCCTACGTGAAGATTCTGCATATTGTTTTCAAGCTCCCTTCCTTGGATGCCAGGCATAAGGCTCTCAATACTTGTGGGTCCCATGTGTGTGTCATTTTAGCTTTCTTCACTCCAGCATTTTTCTCCTTTATGACCCATCGATTTGGTCACAATGTCCCCCATTATATCCACATCCTCCTGGCTAATTTATATGTGATCATTCCGCCTTCTCTTAACCCCATTATTTATGGAGTGAGAACCAAGCAGATCCGAGATCGGGTGGTGATGATCTTCCTTTCTAAAGAAATCTGATTCTAAGTACTTGATTTGGAGAAATTCTTTAAGTTTTACTCTTTATTTCTTGTCTTCCTTCAAAATGGGGAATTTAAGAGCCATCAAGTTTTTCTGGCCTAAATGCTTTGTATGCTATGTTGTTAAACACAATGTTTCCTTTCTGGTGTGCAATATAACATTGAAGATAAATTTGCATAGGAAATACTTGTATTTAGACTAAACACAAATAACATTCTTAAATAAATAGGTGTCATTTATTTTTGTGAAAGGTATTAAAATATTCTTTCTGTAAAAAATATTAAAATCAGTATTTGGGGATAAAGTCTTAATGCAACTCATAGTCTCTTTAAACAGAATTCATTTCTTATGATTGAAGGATGCTATGGTGTCAAGAACTATCCTAATTTTAATGGGATAAATAGATAATGCTGCAGGAGTGGGGATTCCAGGAGCACTAATTAAAGGAATCAAGCACAGCTTTTATCTCTTCCAGGGTAAAAATATCTAATAACCCATGACAGACAGGGCTGGTTCTTGTAATTGTGTAATCACAGAAAAGAAAATAATCAATAAAATATCCTTGGCCTTGCATACTGAGATACTAAATTAGACAGTCTGGTATTAAGACTTTTCTTCTCATAACTAGTAATCTAGGATAGGAGTCTGGTAGTGCATTGGTTAAGAGTGCGGCTGCTAATTGAAACGCTGGTTGTTCAAACTCACCAGCCGCCTCACAGGAAAATGATGTGGCAGTCCACTTCCGTAAAGATTTACAGCCTTGGAAACTCTATGAGGCAGTTGTACTTTGTTCCACAGGGTCACTATGAGTCAGAATCAACTTGGTGGCAATTGATTTGGTTTCTTTGTTTTTAGTAATTTGGGTAAATTTGATGAAGACAATCCTTGGAAAAATATTTGAGAAATTTTATTCTAGGAATTCATTTCTACTAATCCTCCCATTTCTTGAGTTGAGGAACCCAAAAGAGTATCTTCAAGCTGTTAGCAGCAATACTTCAAACTCCCAGTAATTTATTGCAGAGATAAATTTAGAATTTCCCCTCTTCCAGTTCTTCTATGCCAGCCTTTCTATGGACCCTTTTATTCAGAATCAAAGCTCATTAATATGGTCTCTTAAATAAAGAATAATTTACTATGGTTCCTAATTTAGCAGTAGAAGAGACATAAAAAATTTTGACAATCCAGATTTTTGGTAACAATTTCTTAAATAACAGGTAAATATTTAATGAAGACTCTGGGTTAAAAGCACTTGTAGTCTTTCTCTCCCATTATCAGTCCCTGTAAGAAGTGTGTGTGTGTGTGTGTGTGTGTCCGGAGGGCGGGTAGGAGGGGAGGAAGAGGTCACTGTAGTAGATATACGGTTTTTTGTCTAGCATCCTTCTTGGACAAAGCACAATACCGGTATTCAATTTGATCCTGGTTAGGATGTTAATCAGAGAATCTCACCCCATCTCTTTCTCCTATTGAGAGTTGAAATATTATCCAAGTTAGACACAGTCTGACCTTAGATTTGATTTTTGGACCTTGGTAGCATACCGTATGACACCCATTGGCATTGAGTCAATTCCAACTCATAGCAACCCTACAGAACAGAGTGGAACTGTCCCATAGGGTTTCCTAAGCTGTAATCTTTATGGATGCAGACTGCTACATCTTTCTCTCATGGAGCAGCTGGTGGGTTAGAACCACCGACTTTCCAGTTAGCAGCCAAGAGCTTAACCAGAGAGCCACCAAGGCTCCTTTAGACCCTTGGTACACAGAGTTTTTGGATCATAAGTTGTAAGATTTGGTAATGCTAACATCTCACTGTCACGAGTAAAGAGATTTTTCCCGAGGAATTAATCCAGTGTAGAGAGGGAAACAAAGCTTATAGAAGGAGAAAAGCTCAGGAACACGACAATACTTTTGAACCAAAGCATCTAGTCGTATCTATTCCCTGACCTGTGAAGTCACATAAAGAAACATATTACCGCTATTTTAAACTAGTTAAAATTGGGTTGTTAACCATCAAAACCAAAATATCTCTACAAATAAAAAGTCAGTAAAGAGCTACAAGACCCATGTCATAGTATATTACAGAGCAAAAAAAGAAGAGAAAGAGCTTTAAACTTCCATTTAAATTGAGTTGATTTTCGACTCATAGTGACTCCATGTAACAAAGTAGACCTGACGTATAGGGTTTAATACAATAAAAGAGATAATATTTTTCCCCTGAGAATTGGGCAGAATTGCAACTAATGACTACGTCAAAAGAGTGGATAAGGAAATAAAACTTATGGCCAACCTACATGTAGTGCCTTGAAATAGAGAAAAGATACTGGCTTGGAACTTATCATACGATTCATTACCTATCTGCATCTATCTTTATCTTTCTACTATACATTTATTGCTTTCTAACATAGAAATATATTTTATCTCCCTCTCATTGATATTTGCACCTTCTTTAAACATTACTTGGGTTATGGCAGCAATCAGAACATAATGTGACAGGAAGAAAAGGGAAAGTTTTGGTACAAATCAGACTATAGGAAGTGTATTTCCCCCAAATAGGTTTTTATTGAGGAGTGCTGAGAAATAAAGTGCCCTGATACCTATGCGTAAACATGTTCTCAAGTACTTCATGTATTAAAAATGTCAAGGAACAAGGAAACGGTGTTAAAAATCCTTACTTCTTACCTCATTTTCAACAAAAGAAATTCAATGAGGAGAGTGTTTTCAAGAGAAGGTGCTAAAATAACTGAACATCAACTGAAACGTTAAATCTTACTTCACACCACGTTGTTGTTAGGTGCTGCTGAGTTGATTTTTGACCCATGTGACCTAGTAGAACTCTGTCCCAAAAGGTTTTCTAGGCTGTAATTTTTTAATCTTTTATGTGAACAGATTGACAGGTCTTTCTTCTGGGGAGTGGCTGAGTGGGTTTGAACCACCCACCTTTCAGTTAGCAGCAAAGTGCTTAACAGTTGTGCCACCAGGGCTCCTACTTCACACCATACCAAATAAATCAATAAATAAAAAGAAGCAGAAGAAGAAGAAGACAAATTAACTCAGAATGATTGGTCAGAGTCCTAAACATAAAATCTAAAACTATAAAATCTCTAGAAGAAACTTATTCTAACCCTGGAGAAGGAGTTATTGTTTAGATAGTATGCAAAAAAACAAAAAACAAAAAACACGAACTGCATTAAAAAAAAAAAAATATATATATATATATATAAAATGGGCTAAAAAATAAAAGCACTTGTAACCAAATATTTATATAAAACTTTGGCAACTTACCAACAGAAATACAAAATAACCGAATTAAAAAACAGCAAAGGAACTGAACAGACATTTTACCAAAGAGGGCATTCAAATGGCCACCAAACACAATAAAAAGATGTAAAATAGAAAACAATGAGATGCCATTTATCTCCCACTGGGATGTTGTTGTCGTTGTTATTAGGTGCCATCGAATAGGTCCGAACTCATAGCGACCCTATGCACAACAGAAGGAAACACTGCCGGGTCCTGTGCCATCCTTACTATCGTTGTTATGCTTGAGCTCATTGTTGCAGCCACTGCATCAGTCCACCTCGTTGAGGGTCTTCCTCCTTTCCGCTGACCTTGTACTCCGCCAAGCATGATGTCCTTCTCCAGGGACGGATCCCTCCTGACAACATGTCCAAAGTATGTAAAAAGCAGCCTTGCCATCTTGCTTCTAAGGAGCATTCTGGTTGTACTTCTTCCAAGACAGATTTGTTCTTTCTTTCGGCTAAATAAAATAAAATTGGCAGTCCATGGTATATTCAATATTCTTCACCAACACCACAGCTGAAAGGCATCAATTTTTCTTTGGTCTCCTTATTCATTGTCCAGCTTTCACATGCATATGATGCGATTGAAAATACCATGGCTTCAGTCAGGTACATTTTAGTCTTCGAGGTGACATCTTTGCTCTTCAACACTTTAAAGAAGTCCTTCGCAGCAGATTTACCCAATGCAATGCATCTTTTGAATTCTTGATTGCTGCTTCCAGGGGTGTTGATTGTAGATCCAACTGGGATAGTTAAAATTAAAATAATAATAATAATAACAAATGTTGGTGGGGATATGGGGACACTGGGACATTGTTCTTTGCTGGTGGGAAGGCAAAATAGTATAGCCCTTGTGGAAAACAGTGTGGTGGTTCCTCAAAAATATAAAAATAGAACTACTGCATGACCCAGCAATTTCACTGCTAGTACTATACCCAAAGGACTTGAAAGCAGTGGTGCAAGCAGACATATGCAAGCCAGTGTTCATTACAGCATAATTCATGATAGCAAAATGTGGAAACAACCTAAATGCCAATCGACGCATAAATGGATGAACAAAATGTAATACGTACGTACACTGGAATACTACTCAGCCAGTGAGGAAATGAAGTCTTGGTACGTGCTACAGTATGGCTGTAGCTTGAAGAAATTATGCTGCTTGAAATAAATCAATCTCAAAAGGACGAATATTGTATGACATCACTTATATAAAAAGACAAGAACAGGCAAATGTATAAAGAACAAAATTTATTAATGTTTACTGGGGTGGAGAAAGTAGGATTATTGCTTTTGGAGCAATGAGTTTCAGTGTATGGTGATGGAAAAATTGCACTGATTGAGGGTAGTGTTGCGCAGATGGTTAACACAATTGCTGTCAATAAGTGTGTACCTATAAAGAGTTGAACTGGCAAAAGTCGTTTGATAGATATATTTACAACAACAACAAAAAAAAAACAGCTGCTGAGGCTGCTTGAGCACAACCAAACACCTCATGGGTTCCTTGATTTGGAGGTTTAGTTTTTTGGTTTCATGGGACGTCCCAGTTACTTAGCCTAATGCCATGTTTAGTGGTTCTGTTCTACCTCCTAGTTTGTTTCACAATGCCTGGGGTCTTAAAAGCTTGCAAGCAGCCATCCAAGGTACACCAATTGGTCTCTATTTGCTGGAACAACAGAGGAAGGAGAGTCAGGAATAGGAGGAGGATATGGAATGTGTGGCTAACTGTCTCCAGAAACAACTGCCTTCTTTTCCATTAGACCAGAAGAATTGGATGGTGCCCAGCTAACATTACTGAATATTTTGATCAAAGATTTTATGGAAGAATCCTGAAGAAAAGGGAGAAAATGCAGAACGGAATTTCAAACTCTCATGGAATCCAAATTTTCTGGAGCCATGGAGGGTTGAATAAACTCCTGAAACTATTGCTCTGAGATAATTTTTAAATCTTAAACCAAAAATAATCCCTGAAGTCTTCTTTAAATCAAACAATAGTTTAGCTTAACTAGTAAAAAAATGTCTGCCTTGAGCACTCTACTCTTTTAAGAACTATCTATAGGGAATCAAATTGACAACAGCAACTTGAAAGATTCCATAGGAAACTTAAGAGGATAGGGAGTTTATGTTAATGGGAGAGGAAGAGTTCAGATAAGGAGGGTGAGAATGGTTGCACAACTTAAAGAATGTTATCAATGTCACTGAAGTGTACATGTAGAAAGTGTTGAACTGGTGCATGTTCTGCTGTGTATATTCTCAGCAACAACAAAAAATAAAATAAATTATAAAATACAATAAAAAAAATTTCTTTTCAAAAGGGACTAATGAAAAATGATAAAAATGCAAGTCATAGTCTCTAAGAAAATGTTTGTAGCACAAATATTTGACAATGAATTTTTATCCAGAATAAACCTTTTACAAGTCAATAATAAAAGGACAAAAAACTCAAATAAAAAGTGGAGAAAATATTTAAAGAGAGATGGTGGGAGCCAACACAGTGCTATAGACAGAAGCACCACGCCACCTTCTGCAGCAAAGACCCAAAAAACTAAGTAAAACAGAGACTAACATTGATTCTGGAACCCTAAGCATCCAATGATGGGATAAAGAACTCAGCCAAGCACTGAATGCAATAAGAAACTGACAGAGAACAGAAAGTGAGGAGAGATATGGAGTGGAGGTTCCCTATTAGCTAACATGGCACTTATTCACCATCTTGGCCTCTTCAGCCACCAAGAACAGTGGACAGAGACTACAGGAAGGCAGCTTCATGGAGCTACCTGCAGAGACAGAGTACACAGTAACCAGTGATACATGCTTTCCCACCTCCCACCGTTCTTCTTCCTTGCCACTTAGATTCACCCTGCCTACATCAGCTGGCTCCTTCAGCGCCATTTTTTTTTTTTACCCTGCAGTTGTTGCTTTTTTTTTTTTTTTTTTTTTGGCTTTTGCTTGTTTCTTCTCTCTCTCTCATCTTCTTCTTTTCCATTCTTTTGAACATCTGGCTCTGTGTGCCATCTCCACTACTTCTTAACAAGCTGTGAATCACCATTCAGGTTGGAACCACTTCCCCAGTCCAAGCTGCCATGCTGGTGGTCTCCCTGGGGACACTTTTCTTTTTTCCTTTTTGTTTTTCTTCATTTCTCGTCTCTCTCTACTTTCCTTCTTTTCCTGTCTCCTGAATACCTGGCACCATGTGCCATCTCTGCTTCTTCTAGACAGGATGTGCAGTACCTCAGGGCTGGGAAGCCACTTCTCTGGTCTGTGCCACCACACTTGTTGACTCCCTTGGGGCTTTTTTTTTTCTTTTCTCTTCTTTTCTTTACTTGGTTTCTTGTCTCTTTCTACCTTCTTTCCTTACCCTTCCCCCAAACACTTGGTGCTGTGTGATGTCTGCACTCCTTCTTGACCAGCTGTGCAGTGCCACTCAGCTAGGAACCCATTTCTGGTGGGCTCCCTTGGGGCATTTTTTCTCTTCTTTTTTTTTCCCCTCAGTTTCTTGTCTCTTTCTATCTTCTTTCATTTCCTTCCACCCAACCACCTGGCATCTTTTTTTTTTTTTTTTTTTTTTTCTTAGCTTCTTGTCTCTCTACATTCCTTCCAATCCTTCTTCCTGACCACCTGGTTGTGTGTGTCTTTCTATCTTTTCTTAGTATAGTTTCTTATCTCCCTCTCCCTTCCTTCCTTTCCTTTCTCACCTCACTGAGCTGTGTGTGCCATACCTGTCCCTTCTTGACTGGCTGTGCCTCACCACCCAGCTAGAAAGCCACCAGGACATGACTTCCCCAAGTCTGTGCCACTTCAACTGCAGGATTCCTAAGAAATTTCTTTTTATTTAGCCCCTGTCTCTCTCTCCTCTTTCTCTTCTTTCCTACACACACTTAGCTCCACACATCACAACCTCCCCCTTCCTGCCCATTGGCATCAACTGGATTCCTATACACCAAAAAAGAGAATAACAAAAAGGAAATCAAGAAAACAATACCATTTATAATTGCTCCCCCAAAATAAAATACTTAGGAATAAAACTTACCAGGGATGTAAAACCCCCTTACAAAGAAAACTACAAGACACTACTGCAAGAGACTAAATCTACATTAATGGAAAAAAACATACCATGCTCATGGATAGGTAGAGTCAACATTGTGAAAATTTCAATTATACCAAAAGTGATCTATCTACAGATACAGCACATTCCCAATCCAAATACCAACAATATTCTTTAAAGAGATGGAAAAACTAATCATTAACTTTATATGGAAAGGGAAGAGACCTCACACAAGTAAAGCACTACTGAAGAAGGATAAAGGAGGAGGACTTACACTACTTGACCTCGAAACCTACTATACAGCTGTGGTAATCAAAATAGCCTGGTACTGATACAATGATGGATACATTGTCCAGTGGAACAGAATTGAGAACTCAGGTATAAATCCACCCACCTATAGTCACCTGATCTTCCACAAGTGCCTAAAGCCCATCAAGTGGAGAAAAGACAGTCTTTTTAACAAATGGTTCTGTCAAAACTGGATGTCCATTTGCAAAAAAAATAAAAAAGAAACAGGACCCGTACCTCTCACCATACACAAAAACTAATTCAAAATGGATCAAAGACCTAGATATAAAGTCAAAAACTCTAAAGATCATGGAAGAAAAAATATGATCAATGCTAGAGGCCCTAATATACGACACTAACAGGATACAAACCATAACTAATAACACACAAACTCCAGAAGATAAGCTAGATAACTGGGACCTTTTAAAAATTAAACACTTATGCTCATCAAAAGACTTCACCAAAAGAGTAAAAAGAGAAACTACAGACTGGGAAACAATTTTTGGCTATGACAAAGGCCTAATCTCTAAAATCTACAGGAAGGTCCAACACCTCTACAACAAAAAGACAAATAATCCGATTAAAAAATGGGACAAGAATATGAACAGAGACTTCACCAAAGAAGACATTCAAGCAGCCAACAGACACATGAGGAAATTCTCTTGATCACTAGCCATTACAGAAATGCAAGTCAAAACCACAATGAGATACCGTCTCGCCCTGGCATTACTGGCACACACACACATGCACAAAAACAAAACAAAACCCCAGGAAATAGCAAATGTTGGAGAGGCTGCCAGGAGATCAGAACTTTTATGCTCTGCTGGTGGGAATGCAAATGGTACAACCATTTTGGAAAATGATATGGTGCTTCCTTAAAGAGTTAGAAATACCATATGATCCAGCAGTTCTACTCCTAGAAATATATCCTAGAGAAATAAAAGCCGTCACACAAATAGACATATGCACATCCATGCTCATTGCAGCATTATGCACAATAGCAAAAAATGGAAACAACCTAGATGCCCATCAGCAGATAAATGGATAAACAAACTATGCTGCATACTTACAATGGAATACTATGCAACGATAAAGAACAATGATGAATCTGCAAAGCATCTCAGATCTTGGATGTATCTGGAGGGCATTATGCTGAGTGAAAAAAGTCAATCACAAAAGGAGACTGTATGGACTCCACTACTATAAAAATTCATGAAAGGATTTACACACAAATAGAAACAACCTTTGATGGTTACAAGGGAGGGAAGAGGTGAAGATGGAAAAACACTGAACAGATAATAGATAAGTGGTAACTTTGGTGAAGGGTAAGATGGTACACAGTACTGCGGAAGCCAGCAAAACTTGATGAAGACAAAGTCATGGAAGCTTCATAGATACATCCAAACTCCCTGTGGGACTGAATTACTGGGCTGAGGGCTGTGGGGGCCATGGTCTCAGGTAACATCTAGCTCAATTGGCATAACAATTTATAAAGAAAATGCTCTATATTCTGCTTTGGTGAGTAGCATCTGGGGTCTTACAAACTTGTGAGTGGCCATCTAAGATACTTCACAGGCATCACCCCACCCAGAGCAAGGAAGAATGAAGAAAATCAAAGACACCAAGGAAAGATTAATCCAAAGGACTAATGGATCACAACTACCACAGCTTCTACCAGACTGGGTCCAGCACAGCTAGATGATGCCCAGCTACTGAAGCAGGCAGTCATGAAAGGGTTATGAACCATGCCATAATAGTTGTTTTCAGAAAATCTACTCTTGCTACGTTTTTGTTAAAACTTTTGTTACAGCCTTTTGCCATGATTGGTCAAATCCTCGGGTTTCTTCTCTTCTCCTGGCAGAAGGCTGAGGTGCATCCATACTGACTCTGAATTTATCCACTATATGACCTTCCTCGGGTGGTAGTAGCAAGCTGTAGCCATTCTTTTTAGGGCTAAAATTATGCAGACTATGTGTGCATCATAAGACTAAAGATCCTCTCCTCACTGTTCATGCATATGTAGTTCACTCCCTATAAAAGGAGCAAATTTGTCCTGGTTCAGGGAGCTGGCAGCCTTAGGTCACAAGACCCTGCCTGTCTCCCAGTTTGCAAACTGTGAATAAACCTTTCTCCTCTTCCAACCCTGCATCTGGCGGACTTCAGTTTGCCAGCCTGCTTGGCAAGAACCTGTTAGTTGACGGCTTCACTGGCACCACTGACTGCTCTGACAGGGATCACAATCGACGGTCCTGGACAGAGCTGGAGAAAATGTAGAATAAAATTCTAACTCAAAAAAAAAAAAAAAAAGACCAGACTTACTGGTCTGACAGAGACAGGAGAAATCCCAAGAGTATGGCCCCCAGACACCATTTTTTTTTTAATGAAATCACTCCTGACATTCATCCTTCAGTCAAAGATTAGGCAGGCCTATAAACAACAAAATGAGACTAAATGGGCACACGAGCCCAAGGGCAAGGGCGAGAAGGCAGAAGGGGACAGGAAAGCTGTTAATGGATAATCTAAATTTGACAAGGGGAGAGTGTTGATGTGTTGAGGGATTAGCAACGAATGTCACAAAACGATATGTGTATTAATTATTTAATGAAAAGCTAGTTTTCTCTGTAAACCTTCATCTAAAGTACAATAAAAAAAAAAAAGATTTAAATGGATACTTCACAAAGAAAGACAAATGGCCAATAAACTTGTGAAAATGTGTTTGATATCACTAGCCATCAGGGAAACGCAAACTGAAACCACAATTAGATAGAAATACATGCTCTTTAAAATTGGTTAAGCTAACAAGATTAGCCATATTAAGTGTTACAAAGATGTGGAGAAACTGTACTCTCAAACATTGCTAGTAAAAAAAAAAAAAACTAGTAGAAAGGCAAAATGACACAAAGATTTTGGGGAATGGTTTGGCAGTTTCTTAAAAATTTAAATATACATTTATCCTACGACCCAACCAATGCAGTTCTAAGTATTTACCCAAAAGAAATGAAAAACCCTTTTCATACAAAGACTTGTACATGGGTATTCACAGAAGGTTTATGCGTAATAGGCCCAAACTAGAAATAACCTGAATGTTTACCAGAAGGTGAACAGCTAAAAAAAAAAAAAAAAATTGTGGTATATACATACAATTTCATAACATTCAGCCATAAAATAAAACAATCTATTGATATACACAAAGGGAGGAATCTTAAGATAATTGTGCTAAGTAAAAAGACTCGAAACAATTTATACTCTGTGACTTCCAAAATTCTATAAAAAGGCAAATCAACCTCCAAAGTCAGAAAGAAGACCAGTGGTTGCCTTTGGTCAGGGTTGAGGGAGGGAGGGGTTACAAAAAGTCATTAAGGAACTTTTTGTGGGGTAGAAATGTTCATTATCCTGATTATGGTAACAGTTTCAGAGTTGTCTTGGTTATCTAGTACTGCTGTAACAGAAATAGCACAAGTGGGTGGCTTTAAGGAAGAGAAATTTATTCTCTCACAGTTAGGAGGCTGGAAATTCAAACTAGGGGGCAGGCTCCAGGGGAAGGGTTTCTCTCTCTGTGATTCCTGGAGGAAGGTCCTTGTCAGCAATCTTCCCCTGCTCTAGGAACTTCTCATCGCAGGGACCCCAAAGGACATGTGCTCCTGCCTCTACTTTCTTGGTGGTATGAGGTCCCCATGTCTCTCTGCTTGTTTGTCTTTTCTGTATCTCAAAAGGGATTGACTTAAGGTGCAAACTAATCTTATAGATTGAGTCCTGTGTCATTAACGTAACTGTTGCTAATTCCACTTCATTACCATCACAGAGGTAGGATTTACAATGCTTAGGGAAATCACATCAGATACCAAAATGGTGAATAGTCATGCAATACTGGGAATCATGGACTCTTGAAGTTGACACACATTTTGGGGGTCACAATTCAATCCATGAGAATGTGTATATCCCAAACTCACAAATTGTATTCCCTAAATATGTGTACTCTATTATTGGTAATATGTACTTATTTCTTTTGAGTATGTGTGTGTATACATATATATAAACAAAGTAGCTGCCTTCGAGTTGATTTCAACTCATAGCAACCCTTTAGGATAGAGTGGAACTACCCCATAGGGCTTCCCAGGAGTGGCTGGTGGATTTGAACGGCTGACATTTTGGATAGCTGTTTGAATTCTTAACCACTAAGGCTGAATGCTGTGTCAACAAGTTGACATGAGTCACCTTTGCCTATGTGCTGGCATGTGTGGTTACTTTCAGTTGAACATCTGACTTTGTTTATTCAAATTTTAGAATTCTTCCTACATAGAGGTATTACAGTTTTACACTTCCCTCTGCTATTCAGATGAAGTGGGAATTGATCACCTTTTTTTTTTTTTTTGTGGAACTTGGATTGATGAAAACTCAAATCTTGGTTTCAGTTTTGAAAGAATTTGTTTCCCTCCGATCTCTTCCCATGGCTAATGTTTAGTATTATAGAACTTTCAACTAAAACCCAGGTGTGATCATTAGGATTCCTTCATGGCACATCCATAACGCTAATGCTTGTCCCTTTAGTACTTCCAGACTGCTGAGAACTAGCAGCTGATTTTCAGAGGGTTTTTGCTTATTGTTTTACTCTCGTGTGCCACACAGGTACAAAAGTAAAAGAGAAATAAATTGGAAGAAAGGAAAAACAGTCATATTTACTGCTTTCCTAATTTCAACAGTATCTTGACATATAAGATTGAAACTCTGTTGGTTTCCAGTTTCTTCATCCTCTTATAGCAGCCATGCACTCAGGCAAAACTTCGATTCTAACTACTGTGTTGAAGTTTCAAATCAACAATGCCATCTGGTAACGATTCAATACGTTAAGTATCCCTATGTGGTATAATATTGCCTTTCAAGTCTTTGGTGCTTCAGCAACTTTGGGATGCATCAAAACGATTATTTTTTACATTATATTCAAGCTTTCTAGCTATTTTGAATGGATCTGCCATAAACTGTTGTGGTTACGTGCCAAAGTGTTGGTTCTAACTCAAGACCACCTTATGTACAACAAAACAAAACACTGCCCATTTTTGCACCATCCTCACAATCCTTGCTGTGTTTGAGTCCATAGGTATAGCCATTGTGTCAATTCATCTCTTTGAAGGTCTTCCTCTTTTTTGCTGACCCTCTACTTTACTAAGCATGGTGTCCTTCTCCAGAGACTAGTCCCTCCTGATAAAACGTCCAAAGTACTGAGATGAAGTCTCGCCATACTTGATTCTAATGAGCATTCTGGCTGCACTTATTTCTCTAGGATATACACTTTCAAAGTCCCGGAGATCAAATACCAAAAGGAAAGAACATACTCAGTATTCTCAAGCTAAAGAACTGAAGAAAAAATTCAAGCCTCAAGTTGTAATATTGAAGAATTCTATGGGGAAAATATTAAATGACACAGGAAGCATCAAAAGAAGATGGGAGGAATACACTATACAAAAATAATTGGTTGATATTCAGTCATTTCAGGAGGTAGCATAAGACCAGGAACAGATGTTGGTGAAGGAAGAGGTCCAAGCCGCACTGAAGCCCTTGTTGAAAAACAAGGCTCCAGGAATTGACAGAATACCAATTGAGATGTTTCAACAAATGGATGCAGCACTGGAAGGCCTCACTCATCTATGCTAAGAAATTTGAAAGACAGCTACCTGGCCAACTGACTGGAAGAGATCTATATTTATGCCTATTCCAAAGATGGTGAACCAACCGAATTTGGAAATTATCCAACACTATCATTAATATCACACAAAAGTAAAATTTTGCTAAAGATCATTCAAAAGTGACCCCAGTAGTACATAGACAAGGAATTGCAAGAAATTCAAGCCAGATTCAGAAGAGGACGTGAAACAAAGAATATCATTGCCGATGTCAGATGGATCCTTGCTGAAAGCAGAGAATACCAGAAAGATGTTTATCTGTGTTAATTGACTATGCAAAGGCATTCAACTGTGTGGATCATAACAAATAATGAATAACATTGTGAAGAATTGGGAATCCAGAACACTTAATTGTGCTCATGAGGAACAGGTGCATACATCAAGGGGCAGTCATTCAGTCAGAAAAAGGGGATACTGCATGGTTTAAAATCAGGGAAGGTGTGTGTCAGGGTTGTATCCTTTCACCATACTTATTCAATCTCTATGATGAGCAAATTATCCATGAAGCAGGACTATATGAAGAAGAACAGGGCATGAGGTTTGGAGGAAGGTTCATTAACAGCTTGCATTATGTAGGTGACACAACCTTTCTTGCTGAAAGTGAAGAGGACTCGAAGCACTTACTGAAAAAGGTCGAAGACCACAGCCTTCAGTATGGATTGCACCTCAACATAAAGAAAAAAAAAATCCTCACAACTGGACCAATAAGCAAAATCATGATAAACGGAGAAAAGACTAAAGTTATCAAGGATTGCATTTTACTTGGATCTATAATCAACACCCACAGAAGCAGCAGTCAAGAAATCAAATGATGCATTGCATTGGGCAAATCTGCACAGAATACCTCTTAAAGTGTTAAAAAGCAAAGATGACACCTTAAAGACTAAGGTGCACCTGACCCAAGCCATGGTGTTCTCAGTCACCTCAAATGCATTCAAAGACTGGCAAATGATTAAGGAAAACTGAAGAACTGATGCCTTTGAATGATGGTGTTGGTGAAGAATATTGAGTATAACAAAGGAACAAACAAGTCTGTCTTGGAAGAAGTATAGCCAGAATGTTCCTTAGAAGCCAGGATGGTGAGATTACATCTCACACACTTTGGACAGGTTATTAGGACAGATCAGGCTTTGGAGAAGGACATCATGCTTACTAAAGAAGTGGGTGTGTGAAAAAGGGGAAGGCCCTCAACAAGATGGATTGACACAGTGGCTGAACCAGTGGGCTCAAGTATAACAACGATTGTGGGCAGTGTTTCGTTCTGTTGTGCAGACTCAAGGGCACCTGTCAACTAACAACATATTCCTAGGATTGGGATTGCTGGCTCATATGGTATTTCTATTTCTAGGTTTTCAAGGAAGCCCTGTATCATTTTCCAAAACGGTTGTACTGCCAGCTATGCATAAGAGTTTCAGTCTCTCCAAAGCCTCTCCAGCTTTTGTCGTTTTCTGTTATTTTGGTTCTTGCCAGTAACGTCAGGGTGAGATGGTATCTCGTTGTGGTTTTGATTTGTATCTTTCTAATGGCTACCGATCTCAAGCATTTCCTCGTGTGTCTATTAGTCTCCTGAATGTTTTCTTTGGTGAAGTGTCTGTTCATATCCTTTGTCCATTTTTTAATTGGATTATTTGTCTTTTTCTTGTAGAAGTGTTGGATTTTTGTATGTATTTTAGGTATTAGGCTTTTGTGGGATTATCATAGCCAAATTTTTTTTTTCCCAATCTGTAGGTTCTGTTTTTACTCTTTTGGTGAAGTCATTTGATGAGAATAAGTGTTTAATTTTTAGAAGATCCAGGATATCAAGCTTAACTTCTGGTGTTTTGTATTGCTAGTTATGATTTGTATTCTATTTATACCATGTATTAGGGCCTGTAACATTGATCCTATTTTTTCTCCTCTGATCTTTATTGGTTTTGATTTTATATTTAGGTCTCTGATCCATTTTGAGTTAGTTTTTGCGCATGGTGTGAAGTATGGGTCCTGTTTCATTTTTTTGCAGATGGACGTCTGGTTTTGCCAGGACCATTTGTTTAAAAAGACTGTGTTTTCTCCACTTAATGGGCCTTGGGCACTTATGGCAGATCAGGTGACCATAGGTGGATGGGTTACATCTGGGTTCTCAACTCTGTTTCATTGGTCAATGTGTCTGTCATTGCATCAATCCCTGGCTGTTTTGACTACAGTGGCTGTATAGAAGGTTCTATGGTGAGGTAGTGCAAGTCCTCCTACTCTATTTTTCTTCAGTAGTGCTTTACTTATCTGAAGCCTTTTTCCTTTCCTTCCGCTAATGATTAGTTTTTCCATCTCTTTAAAGAATGTCATTGGTATTTGGATTGGGATGTGTTTTATTTGTATATTGCTTTAGGTAGAATTGATATTTTCACAATGTTGTGCCACTCAGGGGTGCACTAACTTCTGGTGCAGTATGTGATGTCTGGACTTAAGTGCATGTGGGAAAGAAGAGAGAGCAGAATCCAAAAACAAAAAAGAAAAGAAAAAATAATTTAGAAAAGGCCTCAAGGGAACATAGTGGCCTGGACTGGGGAAGCCATATTCCAGTAGCTCCCTGGCTGAAGGGTGGTCACAGCCTGTCAAAAAGCAGTGGGTGGCACATGCAGCCAAGTGGTCAGGAGGAAAAAATGGAAGGAAGGTAGAGAGAGACAAGAAAATGAGAAAGAAAAAAATTATATATATATATATAAACTTCCAGTGAGAGCCCACCAACATGGCTGCACATATGGGGAAAGGGCTGCTCAGCCAAGTGGCCCAGCACAGCCAGTCAAAATGCTACAGAAATGGAACACAGCACCAGCTAGTTGAGAGAGAGAAAGACAAAACAAAAATAAGCAAACAATAACGAAATGGCACTGAATTAAACTGCTGGTGGGGGCAAGGTGAATCCAAGTGGCAAACAGCCAGAAAGTGGCAGAGGCAGTGCAGACAGTAGCAGTGTGGGGGGTGAAAAGGCATGTACCCCTGGTTAACGGGTGCTCCGTCTCATGCTGAGAGCTCCGTGAAGTTGCCTTCCCCTACCCCCTATCCTCAGCTCTTGGTGGCTGAGAGATCCAAGATGGTGTGTCCATGCTTGCCAGCTGGCAGGGGACATCCACTTTGCAGCTTTTCTCATTCTCTGTCAGCCTTCTATTCCATTCAGTGCTTGGTTGAATTCTTTATTCCCTCATTTGCAACTTAGGGCTCCAGGATTGATGACTGTAACTGTTTTATTTAGTTTTTAGAGTCTTTGCTATAAAGGAATGGTGTGGTGCTTCTGTCTATAGCAAAATGTTGGCTCTGCCTCCTGGTATATTATTGTTAAATTATGAAAATATCTTGGGTCTAGGAAACTCTCAGGGACGGCTCTTCTCCATCCAGGAGCATGCTGAGACTGGGCCATCTCAGCATGAGTACTCCTTCACAATAATTGCAGGAGTAAAAGTAGTGAGACTCTCAGGATTTTTTCCCTGCTTCTCCATTATCTGAGTTCTTGACTGCTTCCATGGGCACTGATTGTGGACCCAAGTAAAATGAAATCCTTGACAATGTCAATCTTTTCTCCATTTATCATGATGTTGCCTACTGGTCCAGTTGTGAGGATTTTTGTTTTCTTTATGTTAAGATGTAATCCATACTAAAGGCTGTAGTCTTTGACTTTCATCAGTAAGTGCTTCAAGTCTTCTTCACTTTCAGCAAGCAAACTTGTGTCATCTGTGTATTGAAGATTGTTAACGATTCTTCCTCCAGTCTTGATGCTGTAATCTTCTTCATATAATCTAGTTTCTCTGATTATTTGCTCAGCACACAGATTGAGTAAGTATGGTGAAAGAATACAACACCGACACACACCTTTCCTGATTTTAAACCATGCAGTATCCCCTTGTATTTGCAGCTGTATCTTGGTCTATGTTCAGGTTCCACGTGAGCGCAATTAAGTGTTCTGGAATACTCATTCTTTGCAAAGTTATCTGTAATTTGCTATGATCCACACAGATGAATGCCTTTTCATAGTCAACAAAACACAGGTAAACATCTTTCTGGTATTCTCTGCTTTCAGCCAAGATCCATCTGACATCGGCAATGACACCCCTCATTTCATGTCCTCTTCTGAATCAAGCTTGAATTTCTGGCAGTTCTCTGTGGAGGCACTGCTGCAACCTTTTTTGAATTATCCTTCTGTGAGATAGATTGACACAACAGCTGTAACATTGGGTGCAAATATACATGTGAAAGCTGAGCAATGAATAAGGAAGACCGAAGAAGAATTGAGGCCTTTGAATTGTGGTGTTCGCATAGAGTATTCAATGTACCATGGACTGCCAAAAGAAAGAACAAATCTGTCTTGGAAGAAGTACAACCAGAACGCTCTTTAAAGCAAGTATGGTGAGACTGGGCCTTACATACTTTGGACATGTTGTCAGGAGGGGTCAGTCCCTGGAGAAGGACATCACGCTTGGCAAAGGACAAGGTCAGTGGAAAAGAGGAAGACCCTCAACGAGGTGGATTGACACAGTGGCTGCAGCAATGAGCTCAAGGATAACAAGGATTGTAAGGATGGTGCAGTGTTTATTTCTGTTGTGCATAGGGTTGCTATGAGTCGGAAGCAACTCAATGGCACTTCACAAGAACAACAACAACAACTTGACTACAGAAACCAAAGAATCCTTATTGTGTGTAAGACAGTATTAAATTTTGCTCTTTTCCATGTTCAAATATTTGGAGAGCTGCATTGGAACAGATATCACAAAAGTGGATGAACCTCTTTGTGTTCCCAAAGGCTCTTAGCTAACTAATGAAGCAAGAAATGGAGAAAACAGACTATTTCAGAGATGACAAATCAAATGTCTTTGGGGAGTGGTAGATTATATATTCATGCTCCTACTTGTCCAACTGTATTAAATTCTATTTTAAAATATTAAGTAGTTCAAATAAAATAGTGAAGCAGGTTGGACATTGTCTATGGAATTAGGGTAGATCAATTTCAGAAGGCATTATTTTGCCAAACAAAAGATATATTACTTTCCGCTCTAAGCTGCAACTATAGGCTGAGATCTGAATAAGCACTCAACATTATCTCCTAAAAAGGAGACTGACTTTATCGGGCCTACACAGTACAAAGAAGACATAATGATAGCAACCACCTTTCCACTCATATTCCCCAAATCCCTCCCTTAATCTCATGTCTGCGTATTCTCTCTGGGATGGATGTCATTGCGGTGGGGAAGATGGTGATGTCTCCTCTTAGACTATGCCCAAGTACCTCATCCTCAGCAGTTCAGGTGCTTGGCAAATGGAAAATCCGAGAAATCAAACTGAGTCCCAAAGTGTCATGTAAGCAAACAGGACACAATACGCAACAATGTCAATCTTCTTATAATCCTTTTCGTGCTCTCCTGCCACTGTGGATGGGCACTTGTTTCTTACTACCTCAGCTCCCCCAAGATTTCTACGTCAGAAGTGGGAGTTTATATCTCATTAGCATTCATACCTCTAAAATGAATTTATTTCAGAAGACCTAATTGTTTTGTGTGCTGAAGTAAAATTTAATTTCACTAAGATTTGAACTATTTAGGTGAACATTAGTGATTGAGACAAATTTGTTCATTTCACTTTGTTTTTGCAGTGTTTATTTTCTGTCCATAAACAGTGGCATTTGCTCTTATTTCCTCACTCTTAGCATGAACGGAACCCAAAATTAACTTTAAGGAATCTCTTATACAAGCTGTTGTCAATCACAATGTTTGAGAAGTGTAAATAAGCCTGCCATCTGAGAGTTAATTAATTCAATGATTGCCATGCTAAACACAGAGATATTCAAAGACACCTAAAAGGGATGTCACAACCCTCAGGTAAAATTGAACTTGACTGAAATTTGATAAAAACTAGCTACAAATAACACACACTCAAATCACACAGAAAAGAGAACAGCAGATAATATATCAGCTCATACCTGGAATTGGTAGTGAGAAAGTACACTGACACAAGGACTCAGCTTTTCTGGGTTCTCCTACTTTCATGCAATTAAACCCTCAAATAATAAAAACCCTTTCCATTGTTCAGAGATCCAGGTTAGCTAAACAATCATCTGATTGTATTGCGGACTCTGACACAACTTGACACAAGGGAGAGATACTGTTGTGACTGTATCGTCTCCTCAGCAGTTGGGTTTTTAATAGTTAATGAGTAGATTGACAAACTAGCTTTCCACATTTGTTTCTGTAAACTAATTTATTGAAAGTATGCTGAGAAATCGGTCTTTAAGTGTGCTAGTATACCATTCTTGCACATCTGAGTGCTAGATACTGGAGCTCGGTGACAGTTTGTTCAAACAAGGAGACCCATCTGCATTTCTATTTAAAGGCAGCCATTTGAGAGGGTATTTTCTTTGTCCTAAAGACACACTCCATTTAATGCTGATGTGGCTTCTGCTTGTCTATCTATGATCTGAATGAAATTGTTGAATATCTGATTCTCCTTCATAATACTTAGTGAGCATTAAAGTTTTCGCTGAGGAAAATATTCAGCTAGAAACCAAAATGGTGACTAAGTGCAAATCTCCTGCTTTCAGTAGACCTAAAATTTTGACATCATTACCAAGTTTGGTGCTTCACAGACACGGATCTCACCCAAGATGACCTAAAAAGAAGAGCTCATAAATATGTTCCCTCAGTTCATAAATGTTTAAAACTGCTTTTCTCTAACTTGGAGTTTTGATAAGGAACAGTAGATACACTATCCCTGGCTCACACATATTCCCTTGAGTTTCCTGAAAATGCTACTCCACAGTTGCCTGAAAATGCTACTCCACAGTTGCCTTAAAACTTTCTTCAAAGTTATGTCAGTCTAGCTTTCTTCCCCTAATAATTACCTTGTCCTTTTGTACTTGAGGCAATGACAATTTATTTTTATTTTATTTAATCCTAATAGATTTAATAGGATATGTCTGAGTTTACTGCTCTGGGTTACTTTTTCCAGGTGCATAATGGGTACAGGTCAAGGAGTAGATCTATCCTTTTTCCTGGGGGAAAATTTGAAGTGATTGGCTTATGTGGACATGACAATGTGTCTAGTGAAACAGTTTTCAGCATTTACTTCTGTTTGATCTCATTATTGTCTTACTGAATTATTGTGGGAGATCTCTTACATAAACATCACTGGCTTTTAGGGTTAACCATCCTTAATACACGCTCTCTTATCTGTTTTGTCCTGACCCCATAGATAAGAGGATTAAGGGCAGGGGGAACAACCACATACAAATTGGCCAGAAGGATGTGGATGTAATGAGGGATGTTGTATCCAAAGCGATGTGTCATGAAGGAGAAGAGAGCTGGCAGATAGAAGGCCAATATGACACAGACATGGGAGCCACAGGTACTGAGTGCCTTAAGCCGGGCATCCCAGGATGGGAGATGGAAGATTGCTCTGAGGATTTGGACATAGGAAAATCCAATCACAGAAAGGTCAATGTATCCCACTGAGAAAGCAATCAAACCATAGATAACATTGACCTTAATACTGGCACAAGCTAACTTTACTAAGCCCTTGTGTTCACAATAGGTATGGGGGATAATCCGGACACCACAGAAAGGCAACCTCAAGATGAAGAATATGAATGGAGTCGCAAAGACCAAAGTCCTGACAATGATGACTATGCCCAGAATTGCTATCACCTTGTTGGTGAGGATCATGCTATATCTTAGGGGGTTGCAGATGGCAACATAGCGGTCTATGGCCATGACTGTCAGCACCACAGACTCCAGGCCAGTGCATACATGGATGGTGTACGTCTGTGTGATGCAGGCACCAAATACAATCTCCCTGAGATTGAACCAGAAAATGCCCAGCATCTTGGGGATGGTGGCTGTGGATAGACCCAGATCAATGCCAGCCAGCATGGCCAGAAAGTAAAACATGGGCTGGTGGAGGCTGCTTTCAGTCTGGATCACAAACAGGATAGTGATGTTCCCCAGGAGGGCTGTCAGATACACTGTGAAGAAGGGGAAGCCAATCCAGATATGTGCATCTTCAAGTCCTGGAATTCCCATCAGAAGGAAGGAAGAGGGGTGGAACTGTGTATTGTTGTGATGAAGCATATTGAAGGGAATTGGTTATTGCCACATTTCTTGCAGTAGTTATCTTGCTTCCAGGAACAGACCCCAACCTCTTTCATAACACATTGCCTAATTCTTGGAGAAACATAAAATCCATTCTTTAATTCCATAATACAACAGAAGAGACCTGGAGAGGGAATATGAGGCACAGTTAAAGAGACACTTGGACTTTGAAATCTTTGCCTCACCTATATATATAACTGTGCAGAAAATTTCTAAATAGCAACAGTCATGCACTTCCTGTGTTTCTCTTCCCTTCAATCCTTAAAGGCAAACCTGCACATGACATTAAATTAACAAAAAATTTGTTGAATTAACTTCAACTAGTCCAAAGAGCCACCTTTTGGAAATAGAGCCAGAGTTGCTTTTCCTAAAGATATTTCCTTCTCTAGATTTCTCCTTGAACTACTTTACTCACTTCAGGAAACATTCTTGCAAAATACGACTATAGACATTCTGGTTACAGGATGCTCCTGTTTCCCAAAAAGTATGTTGGAGATATGTCTCAGGCTATCTGTTAATCAGGATGTAAAGAAGAAACAAGATGAAGTGTGTGTGTGTGTGTAAAATATCACTATATCGCTGAACTAGGATTGAGGTGGAGGTGACACAGCCAGTCTGATGGTTGAGGAACACAATGCATTTTTGAAAAGCAGACCTGAGAAGTTAGGAAGATGCTATGTGGGAGGGGTTGTGATGAAGGTGAAGGATCAGACAGCTGGTGTTTGGATCTGAGCTGAGGAATGAAATTAATAAACTCACGCATACTAGGAGACTTTTACATAATTCCAGCAATACAGTGCTCCTTCTAGAACGACAATGTACCATCATTCACTATACTACATTCCCTTTCTAGAAAAGATTAGCATTGGATGTTCCCAGCTATTTTAAGAACCTATTGTGATCTATGATTTGTGAACGTCTTTTCTGCCTTTTTCTTGTTGAATTATAAATACGGACGATCCTATCATGCCACCTCAACAGTGGCACTGTTAATATCTCTGTCTTTTTTAAAGTTAGAGTAATAGCAAAGTCAGAGCATGCCTTAACATGGAAACGTTGTATAGTTTGTGTTTATTGATGCTGTAGTCAGTTTCGCTGATGTAGTGATGGTTGAGAATATGTTTAAGTTGGCAGGAGACTTGTTGAACTGAAAGAGTTGAACCTCTCTTGTGTGCCTTGCGGCTGATTCTGAGTTGTAACTGATCCTGTGCCATGAGTGTTATCTGTAACAAGACTGGATCTGTACAGCACTTGGGTGTGTGCAAATGAGAGTGGGAGAAACTTTGTCATTGCTGATGTGTTCTTGGGTAGACTTTGGGCATGGGTAAAACACGTATAGTATTGAGCTTGGGGGATCTGGGAAGCACAGTGTCTAGGGCACACCTATGTGTTGCCTTGAGTGCAATGAGATCTGATGTGGTGGCAACAATTAAAAAAAAAAAAAAAATCTCTTGCCTTGACTCTAGCAGAGGCTCCAAGAGCTGTTTAGGAGGTATACTGGCATGTGCCATTTGAACTCTTTGCTTTCTCCAATTTTCTGTAATAATATACCGTGGAATTGTTTCAAAAATGTCGTGATCCTGCTGTAGAAAAGGAAGATAATTCATGACTCTTTCACTCCCTAAATTGCATTAGTCAAATCTTTTTCTCTGATGGATTCCGATCCTTTGAAAGTCACCCACTAACGAACTTTGATTAGATTTACCTTTTTATTCTCGTCTTCCCCTGACCTAACTTTCAATCTGCCAGAGATTCTTTTAATTTCACTCTCTAATAAAAAAGAATTCAGGTTGTGTTAGGGGGAAAAAAGTCCACCTAACATTATGTTGCAGGCATTTGCTCAGTGTTTTGCAAGCATTATTTTATTAAAGTTAATAACAAGCCTAAAATTGGCACTACTGTTGGCCCTACTATGGAGCTCTGGTGGCACAATGGCTAAGTGTTCAGCTGCTAAGTGAAGGTTAGCTGTTAGAACACAGCTAGCAGCTCCGTGGGAAAAGAGACCTGGTGATCTGCTGCCATAAGATTACAGCCTAGGAAACCCCATGGAGAAGTTTTACTCTGTCCTATAAGGTCGCTACGACTTGGAGTCTACTCAACGATACACGACAACAACATTGTCCCCATTTGGTCCCTGGGTGGCACAAACAGCTGAGCGCTTGATTACTAACCTAAAGGTTGGAGATTCAAACACGTCCAGAGGTGCATTGGAAGAAAGTCGGGGCAATCTGCTTCCAAAAGCTTCTACCCTGAAAACTCCAGAGCACAGTTCTTGCCATGAGTTAGAACTGACTTGACAGCGACTGGTTTCTATTGCCCCCGTTTACGGAGAAGTCATATCCGGCTTACAGCGGTTAAGTGACATCCCCAAGAAATTCAAAACTGTGTCCGTCTGACTCAATGGCTACGGCTTTTAAGTAGCATTGTCTTATTAATATGTAAAACTGGGCTCATAATGCTGATTATGTGGAGCTGTCCTGAGAATTAAAATTTATTGACATGTGATGTGCCTTCTCTGCCCTGCATGTCTCTAAATAAATGTAATCATTATTATTACTATTACTCATGATGAGCAGAAAGAGAAATATTTCCCCAGACCATCCCTTTTCATCTTACCTGTCGCTTACTGCATTTAAACTCTTATTATTTTTCATGCAGTGATTTCATTTCTCTACTAATAATGTGTAACTTCTTTCCAGCTACAAAGATTTAAAACATTAATTTTTTTTTTATTAATTCTAACTTATGCCTTCCTTTATAATCAGCTATTAAGCCCTTCTGGTTCTGTTTTGAAATTTGTGTCTAGTTTTATCTGTTCTTCTACCTATTCTTATTTTCACTAATATACTTCAAATGAGCAACATTGTTAACCTGACCTATTATTATCAAATTGTCCTACCTTCCTAAGGGTGATTCCATTCATTTTCATGACTTCAAGTGCTGCTTTTTTTTTTCTTCTGTTGATTTTGACAGTATTTTCCTAGTATACTTTTTCCCTGGACTCTCTCTCTCTATTTCCAGCTGCTTACAGAATATCTTCATCAGTTATAATCAAGGCACATCTCATTTAATAAGCTCTGTACCAAGTTCATTATCTCTACTCTGACGCCATTCTTCTCCGCTTTCCCCAATCCCAGTTAATAGTGTTATATACATTATCCCAGAAAAGAAACCTTGGAAACATCCTCAATATTTTCCTCCATATCCCTCGAACTTCAGATCCAAATGCTCATCATTAATTATTGTCGATTCTTCATTTACACAACAAACAAATATTACTAGATAACCTCTAGGTGCCAACTGACAGTGTTCAAGCTACTGGGTGATAAAAATTAAGCCCAAGATCTGCTCTCATGGATCATATAGTCTAGTTAGGGAGACCAACATTAACCAAATAATCACCCAAATAGGTGGTAAGGAACAACTGGGTTACAAAGAAGACGTACTATACAGTAAGAGCTTATGTAACCAAATCAGGGTTAATGGGGGATGATTTCCTGAGGAAGTGCTGATGGAATTGATAACTGAAGGATGAGAATCCATTAATAAGCAGAGCAGAGAAAAGTATTGTAGTTAGCAAGAACAGGATATGCACAGGCCGAGTGATGAGAGATGGCATGGTACATACGAGGAAGTGAAAAATCAGCATGAGTAGGGCTTGGAAGGCACAGGGTAGGTGAGATGAAAGAGCGGTTTAAGGAAAGATCATGCAGGCTCTAGAGGTTAACTTTAAGAAACTTTATCTTTATCCTAGAAGCAATGAAAAGAAGCTGTAGGATTTGTAGCAGTGGTTTAACAAAATCCAATTTACATTTCAAAAATAGCGTCTGACTGTGCCATCGAGAACACATTAAAAGCAGCTAGAGCCTTTGCACTAGTTTTTTTTTTTTTTTAGAGCCTTTTTAGGCAAATGAGTCAGGAGGTTGTCACAGAAGTCCAGGTTAAAGATGTTGTTATCTTGGACCATGGTGATAGTGACAGTCTCATGAATTGGAGCAGGTAAATTTTAAGATCGTTTAATAGGGTTAGTTCTCAGAAATAGCTGCCTAATCCAATTTTCTTTCACAATTGCTGCATTAGTTAAGGCATCTATAATCTTTTAACTGGTTTCTCTAATTCATCTGTCTTTACCGATGGCCCTTGATATTTTTCATTTTGAAAATGCCTGAGGGATCGGTGCAGTCCCATTAATAAAGCATGATTGAGAAGCACCGACTTATACCTTAAGAGGAGAGGGCAGGGAGCTATGTGGGGGACTAAGGGAGAGATATAAAGGGGTTATATGTCGGGAGACAGGGACGTCATTTGAAAAAGTACTCCATTGATTCCTAGGGTAACATGTAGGGTGGGCAGGAAGGTGAACCTTATTTCACCTGTTTGGGTTTGTTGCATCGTTCTTGCAAAATAAATTAGTCTGCATGTTTTTTGGGATTTTATAGACTGTGACACAGTCTTACAATTGCTCTTAATGACTTGGGTTTACTTACCACTATTTACAACCAACCTCTGCTCTGATCTGTTCCATTGTAGGAATTTTCAGTTATTAATTGTTGAGTTCATTTAACAAATACTTACAGTGTGCTTGACTAGTGCTATACATATACAGTACAGCAGAGATTCAGTTGTTCTAAGTAATGAATCTCAGATTATAATAATGCTAGTATTTTCTTTCTTGCCTCCAAACTATGTCTCTACTGTCATAATTCTTTTTTTTTTTTTTCTTAATACTTTGTAGGGAAACTTTATAGAAGGCCCTTTGGTATTCTGAAAATGTAGATTCCAAATGCTCCGGGTCACAAGGTTACCATCGGCAAAACTCATTGTCTGTGCTTCAAACGCTGCTCCCATTACTTGGCTGTCATCCTTGCCTCTTAGGTGTACAATAGCTTTTTCTGTTTAACAAAGACTTCCATGTATGTTATCTAAGTATATCTTCGCCGTAATTTTCAGAGGCTCTCTTTGCCCCTTCCTCAATCTCTCTCTCCTTTCATATACTTAATGTCCTTGGTAAGCTCTGATGAGCTTCTCCCAGGGACTGATTTCCATTCTTTGCAGCAGAATGTAATTATATCTTTACCTGTTACCGCGAATTGTGGGTTCAAGCCACGTGCTGCAAAGCCAATACTGAGACAGGAGGAGGCAAGCAGCAAGAGGGCTTTACTGAACACCGGTGTCCAAGACAGAGAAAGGTTAAGTTCCTCCCAAATTCTGTCTAACACTAAAGGGCTAACTGGAGGGTTCTACAGGGAGAAGGTCAGCGTTTAGAGATTTCCAGGAATGTTGTTTCTCGTTTGAGGTGGACATGATAAAGTGATCTATTATTGAAGCCCTTCAAGTCTTTTCACACCATCTTGGAATCTTGCAAGGATCTTCATGCCATCCTGGTTTCATTCACCAGGTGGATCTGAGTTTTGTTCAGCTACGTCGGTCCTGTGTGTTTTGCCTCTTGGAAGAGGAACATAGTTTAATCAACAACAAAAAAATGGATTACTTTTATTTTTCTTTAAAGGAACAATCGTGAGACAGATTTCAGAGCAACTAAGTATGTTTCAAAGACTAGAGATTAATCACAGTTTATACAGCTGTACTAAAACACTAGGAAATATATTCTCACTACTTCAATACTAAAACACTAAAGAAAAAAATATATACGTATATATATATTTTTCTCTACTTCATAACCAGGCTCCAAGGCCTCCATCTCCCAACCTCTTTTGTGCCTCATTTCAGATATGCTACAACCTTCTCCCACTAAGTGACTGATTACTCAGAGTAAAAGTTTCCTTTCTGAGATGAGAATATAGAAGGAAAGGCTTCATTTGTTCTAGCTGAAGAGCATTAGCATTGATAGTTCCCTCATGTTTGCATACAGTGCTCCTCCTTCGGGTGCTTGTGTCTCTCTGTGTTCCTGTGTTTATTGACACCGGTTTGTTTGTTTATCACTGTGTGTGCTTTGCCACGTACTTTTGTGTTAGTGCCTGCTGTGTTGATATGAATCCAGGTTCTTCTCAGCCCACCTTCTGTCTCTCTCTCTTCCTAGTCTAGTCATTGTTTTGTGCTGTCGAACTGATTGTCAACTCACAATGTCCCCCTGTGACAGAGTGGAACTTCCCCATATGGTTTTCTAGGTTGTAATCTTTATGGGAGCAGATTGCCAAAGTCTTTCTCCCATGGAGCCACTTGCTGGGTGGGTTTGAATTGTCAACTTTTGAAAAGCAGCTGAGTGGTTAACTGTTGTGCCAGCAGGGCTCCTTTCTCTATTGCTACTTCCCTTGAAGATGGCCCTATCTAACAGAGACTCTGGCTGAGTCACTGGAGCACCACAATTCAAAGAATCTCTTTAGTTACTGCCACATGAGCCCTCTTCCAGCATGGCCAGGAGCTGACTCACCTACCTCTGCCCAGCATCAAGAAATAATTTGTCGGGAACTGGATGCCACAGATGGAAACCTCTATGTGACCAAATTTTCAATAGTCAGGGCCAAAGAGTTATTTCAGAGCTCTAGATTCTTGGCAAAAGCATCTGAACAGTGGGATGTCTCTGTACCTGGGGACTCCCATATCCCTGAGGACAGAGCTCTGTGCTTTCTGGTCACAGGTACCATCTGGTTTCAGATGACCTGTGTGCATCCTCTCAGGCAGTACTTTCCCCAATCAAGTCCCAGGAGTCCAGTCCTTCAGAGGCGTAATGGCCTCACACCAACGCTTTAAATCTCATTGTAGTACCAAGTGAACAGTTGTTTTTGGCACATAGGCAGTGAATTCAGGAAAAGATCACTACAGAAAACAAACCAGAATTTCTTCAAAGTCAGCTTCGGACATTTATTAAGTGGCAGAGCCAGAATTCTAACTTAAGAATTCTAAATCTTGAGCCATATCTGTTTAGATAAGAATACACTTTCTGTGAAAATATAGTACAGTACCTCTTATGCTATACATATAATTACTAATATTAACATATAAAAATATATTTATATAAATATGTGCATAAATGTATTTATGTAAAGGAGATATTTACTTTTAGAAACATACTAATTAAGAATATGGCTCTTTGTCCACTTACATATTCTGTGATCTTGGTCAATGTTATTTGCTGTTCTAAGCCTTGGTGTTTTTCACATATAAAATGAGTAAAATTGTATCTACTTGTAGAACTGTTGTAATGATATGATAAGATAATGCCTAGAAAATGCTCAGGACACTGTTTACCAGAGATGAGTTGATAAACACTGGCTGTTATTAGTCATCTTTATGGAATCAGGCAGCTTAAATTTAAATCCCTTTTCTGCCATTCACAGCTGGGATACATTGAACACATTTCTTTACCTCTGTGAACCTCATGTTCCTCCTCATAAATTCACAAAGATGATGAAAATAACAATTCACCTTTCACATGGCATTTCTCATAACTGGAGTGCTGGTGGTACAGTGGTTAAGAGCTTGGCTGTCAATGAAAAAAAATTGCAGTTGTAATTCACCAGCTGCTCCTTGGAAACCCTGCAGGACAGGTCTACTCTGTAGGGTCTGTGGAGTAGCTAAAAGTCAGAATCAACTACAGAACAATGGGTAATGTGTTTTTCTCGGAATTAAATATGATAATGCATTTGACTCAAATGAAAGAATGTTTGACAGTTTATTAAAAGGAACATTGAATTATTTGAAATATATATATATTTGGTGTTGAATTTCAATAGAAAATGTGCAGGTACTTTTTAGTTAACTGTTGTTGTTAGGTGCTGTCAAGTCGGTTCCGACTCATAGCAACCCTATGTACCACAGAACGAAACACTGCCCAGTCCTACGCTGTCCTTACAATCTTTGTTATGCTTGAGCCCATTGTTGCAGCCACTGTGTCAATCCATCTCGCTGAGGGTCTTCCCCTTTTCCTCTGACCCTCTACTTTACCAAGTATTATGTCCTTCTCCAGGGATGGATCCCTACTGACAACATGTCCAAAGTATGTGAGAGTAGTCTTGCCATCCTTGCTTCTAAGGTGCGTTGTGGTTGTACTTCTTCCAAGACAGATTTGTTTGTTCTTTTGGCAGCCCATAATATATTCAATATTCTTCGCCAACATCACAACTCAAAGGTGTCAATTCTTTGGTCTTCCTTATTCATTGTCCAATTTTCACATGCATACGATGCGATAGAAAACACCGTGGCTTGGGTCAGGCACATCTTAGTCTTCAAGGTGACGTCGTTGCTTTTCAAGACTTTAAAGAGGTCCTTTGCAGCAGATTTGCCCAGTGCAATGGGTCTTTTGATTCCTTCACAGCTGCTTCTATGGATGTTGACTGTGGATCCAAGTAAATTGAAACCCCGGACAACTTCAATCTAATGAGATTGCTCATATTAGCTACTCTCTTTATTTGTTCAGGAAACCCTGGTGGTGTAGTGGTTAAGAGCTACAGCTGCTAACCAAAATGTCGGCAGTTGGAATTTACCAGACGCTCCTTGGAAACCGTACGGGGCAGTTCTACTCTGCCCTTTAGGGTCCTTATGAATTGAAATCGACTCCATGGCAACCGGTTTTTGCTTTGGCTTATTTGTTTAAGAAATGTATTTGGCTTGACCACTAGATGTCAGTAATACTCAAGGGATAGGCAAAGCTTTGTTTTTTGTTTTTTTTTTTTCCACCCATGTTTATTGATCATCTGCTATGAGCTAGACAACCTGTTAATTAGGGGCTCGATAAACTTTAGTTGAATCAATGAAAGTTTGATTGCTATTCGGACAGCAACTCTATGTGCTTTGAGGGCTAAGGTGTGCTTGACCCAAGCCATAGTATTTTCAATTGCCTCATATGCGTGTGAAAGCTGGACAATGAATAAGGACAACTGAAGAAGAGTTTGGGCATTTGAATTATGGTGTTGGTGAAGAACACCAAATATACCATGAACTGCCAGAAGAAGGAACAAATCTGTCTTGGAGGAAGTAAAACCACAATGTTCCTTAGAAGTAAGAATGGCAAGACTTTTTCTTGCTTACTTAGGACATGTTATCAGAAAGGACCAATCCCTGGAGAAGAAATCATGCTTGGTTGAATAGGGGGTCAGTGAAAAAAGGAAGATCCTTGATGAGATGGATTGACACAGTGGTTGCAACAATGGCTCAAACATACCAAAGATGGTGAGAATGGCACAGGATGGGGCAACATTTTTTCTCTTATACATAAGGTCGCTGTGAGTTGCAATTAGCTCGATTGCACCTAACAACAATTGCACATATATTTTATTTTACTGGTGTTAATGTTTACTTTTGTCACAGAAGTTTTATCTCTGAACTTTAATTTCTCAAAGGTATTGGGACTAAATGCAAATATATCTCAAGTAGTTAATTTTGCAGCTTCGGAGAAGACTAACACAAACTTCAGAAAAGAAGATTTAAGGATGGCAGGTAAGTATTGAAAATTTGCTCAACCTTAGTAATCATCAGAGAAATGAAAATTAAAACTACAAGCAGATAGCAGTTGCCTCTCACTAGAGCAGCTAAAACTCAAAAGACTAGAAAGAGCAAATGCTGGTGAGAATGTATAGCAACCAGAATGCTTATATCTTGTTGGTAGGAGTGTAAAGTGGGGAAATCACCTTGGAAAACTGTTGAGGATTTTATTCAAGCTTGGCACCTGGAAAATGGAAGGTCTCAAAGCATTTGAAATTTTTTTATAAACTTCTATGAAATAGAATAATATCAAGGCTCTGGCTGGATATTGCAAGTTGTGGGTTGATAAGTTGATTGAGTAGATCAACTTTAGAAGGGATTTGAGAAAATATTGCACCTGAGTTAAACTTCAGAGAAGTTTACTTCTTTAAATTAGAGCGATCTATGTCTGTTTCTATGAGTTGGAATCAACTTGGCAGCAAGGGTTTTTTCTTTTCTTCTTATGTCTGTTCCCAAGGTGCTGTTGGATAATGAAGCATCAAAAAAATGCACTAATATTATGTGAGTTCTACTTGTTTCTATGTCCTGTAAAGTATCATGAAATAATACATAAAGCTCTCCCAAGGAGAAGGAAGTATTTGGGAGAGTAAGAGAGGTTTATGGAAAAATGACATTATATTAGAACATTTAATCCTAGTAGAATATAATTAACTTAACTTCATCTCATCTCTTGTCACTATTTCTTAATCTATTTTTATGTTTTGTATCTTTTTTCTTCTTATGATATCATATATATTTTTATTAAGCTGTGTGTGAGTGCATGTTATATTCTTAGCACTGGCATGTCCATGCCATATTTAATGCATAAACATTAGCCTGTGTGCATACATACTCATGCACACAGCTGGATAAGGAAATGAGTACTCAAACTGCATACAGATTATTTCCAGAATTCTAGGGCCATGTTCCAGTCCTGTAAAACTCTTTGCCATTGAGTTGATTCTGACTCATAGCAACCCTATAGGACAGAGCAGAACTGCCACATAGGGTTTCCAAGGAGTGCCTGGTGGTTTTGAACTGCCAACCTTCTAGTTAGCCCCTGTAGCTCTTAACCACTACACCACCAGGGTTCCAGTCCGGGGCACTAACACTTTGAAACAGATCACACAAGTGAGTGAAGCTTGAAGCTAGATACTGGACATTCAGAGGCTAAATGTAAAAAAGTATGCAGGGCCTTTCCTAAGGTATGTGGTGTCCAGGACAAATTTTTTTGTGTGTGTGAGTCCTTTACTATATAAACTCTTTGACTAAAAATGTATTACTAATTTGTGGACCCATATGACATACCGTGATTTATCACTGAAGATTTAGAATAATGTGTAGAGAAGAAGTGCTCATATGTTTCGTTGTCGTCAAATCACCACACATGAAGGCTCTACAGTGTCCAAGTACCTTCTCTTTCTATTCAGGCCCAAGGATTATCTATTCGTGCTTCTTATTGTCAAACACGCCGTTCCTGGCCATTTCAATGTTCCTGCCACAAGCAAAAGTTAGCAACAGTGTTATTACTTACAATGTCATGGCTCTTTAGAACAAAACAGACCTTGCCTCTACCAAGAATTTAATTTGTTTAATGCTGATTTGCACCATTGCTTATGACACTGCTTCATTCATTGTGCTGCCCATGAGTAAAGCCTTTCAATGACTCTCTCAGAGGTTGTTTCTGTGTTTCATTGATAATGTCCACAAACACCAATCTTAAGCAGAGCAATCAGAAAAATGTGAATTATAACTCTTCTTCTGTTCATGTAAATTTACCATCTGAAATTTTATAGCAAAAACGTATCTTCTAACCATCTGAAATCTTTAGGCCTTAATCACTGCATTTCTAGAATGTGAGCTCTTTCAATTTTGGATGACTGTTTACTTTCCCCTGGTGCCATCAGGGTGAAGTATAGGTGATGGGCCTGTGGGCAGGGTGAGACAACTGCTTCTGTTCATACAGGAATGCCCCTGCCTCTTCTACCATTACTTAACACCAGGGAAGCATCATGCTCCCACATCAGTTCAAAGATTGGAAGTACCTGGTGGTATTGCAGAGCAGTAGTCTTGAAAATCCTTGGAGTAGCCTCTTCTGGAGGACTGCCTGAGAGTTGGCTTGAACCTATGGGGTGATCCCTGGTATCCAGTGCCAAGTGGTAGTGAGGAGATAGGGTAAAGAATGTCTGCTGGTCAGAATGCAGATAGGTGAGAGCCAGTGTACAGCTCTATGCATGTGGCTCAAGCCCAAAGGTTAGCAGTAGATCATGGGTAGCCCAGGGGCCTGAACTCATGCCTGACATGAGTGAGACCAAAAAAACCAAACCTACTGCCTTGGAGTTGATTCTGACTCATAGTGACCATATAGGGTTTCCAAGGCTATAAATCTCTACGGAAGCAGACTGCCACATCTTTCTCCTGCAGAGCCACTGATGATTTCAAACTGCCAACCTTTTGTTTAGCAATCAATCACTTTAACCACTACGCCACCACCACGCCACCAGGGCTCCTCGACATGAGTAAGGCTCACCCTAAATCAACATATCAGCACAATTCTGTCAGTTCCATTTTATACTGACTTTATGAAAGACCTATGGTGTCCAGTGCGAGTTATCTGTCCACCAGCCCAGCCTCTTGAAATCAGGTCCCAGACACAAGGCCCCTGGAAAATCCTATAGACATGGGTTGCAGAGTTCCTTAGGGCAAATGGTCAACCCCACAAGCTGGTAGGCATTGGTGGAAGAGCATCATAGAGTTCTCTAAAGAGGAGAAATTGAGACTGTCCTATGGGTGTTTACCCAGATGGCACTGCTGAGCCCAGACGGTCCGAAGCACCAGAAGGGGACTTAACTGTTTTTGAGTAATCTACTTCTCCAAAGTACAGAGGTTCCTGAGATAGGTGCCCAGGACAGGGGCTCTGCTTATCCAGGTCTAAGCATGATACTGCAATTTATTTGTAAACTTTTTCAGGGCCAGCATTATTGTACACTCCAATCCACATTGTGCACAGTGTTATGCTGATATTAAATCTTTTCCAACTCCCAGTAACAGATTTAACCAAAAGATTGCTTTTTACATGCCACAGACCCCTTCATATCATTGCCAGTAGAAAAAAAAAAACATAGGCTTAATTTAGGATGGTTATGTGTGCTATGGAAACCCTGGTGGTGTGGTGGTTAAGTGCTATGGCTGCTAACCAAAAGGTCGGCCGATCAAATCCACAAGGCACTCCTTGGAAACTCTATGAGGCAGTTCTACTCTGTCCTATAGGGTCGTTATGAGTTGGAATTGATTTGATGGCAATGGGTTTGTTTTTTTTTTTTTTTTTTTTGGTATGTGTGGTCCAGGTATTGCTGACCAGGGAGATGGTCATTTCTTACCACTGAGCACCTATGGACACAGTGATGAGGACTATACCAATTTCCATCACTCTTTGGTACTAGCCTACTGGTGCTTATTCTCAGAGTTTTTATAACTTCCCTTTTCTCATTACTAACTCCAGTCCCAGGCTACGTGCTTTATCTCCTGCTTTTCTAGATCTTTCTACCTGGACCCAATGGTGGAGCCTCACATACATACATAAAATATTTTCTGCTCCAAATCTCCTGTAAGAGTTATGAGTGTGTTGTCAAAAGAATTTATCTGCGTGATTGTCGACCTCTTGTTACATGAAAATGGTGTTAAGGATGGGTGCAATTTATATATTTTATGAAAATAAGTTCCTGCTTTTCTTTGGAACTCAGTTTTCTTATTTGTAAAATGAAGGAGATAGATCAGTTGAGTGTCAACATTTTTTCCATCTTTAATATTCTGTGTTCTGATAAAATTTTAGGGGCAAGAGGTAGAGGGTGAAAAAAAATAACCAATGGTCACAGACATGAGGACATCCTACAAGGTGCTCTAGGATGCAGGAATTGTGCTTTTGCCAGTGTCAAATTTCAGATGAAGAGCTGACCAGATTCACAGAAATTACACAGGTAATGTTATCCTTGTCTACTTGGTTGTGCATGCCCCTATTTTTCAGTACCATATTGTAGTGTGCTGCTAATTGTTTGTCATCATAGAGAGTAGAAATAAATCACAGAACATGATGGAGACTTCTCATTTCTAAGAAGAGTGCTCTGGTCAGTCACAAATGTCAGCTGAGTACCTCTTTCAATTGATTTAAGAAAATCATATTCTCCAGGCATATCTGGAGTTTGTAAATGGAACTAAATATTGAGTATCTACAGGTTTGGGTTTTTTTTTGTTTTTACAGGATTAATAAATTATAGTCAGACTCTTCTGATCTTGATATCCAGCCTGGCCTTGTGCTTAAACTGTGGAATGACTATGATTTCATTTTATGATTTTTCTAAAGTCCTGTGTAAATGGTATAGAAGGGAAGGGAAATTGTAAGGTAGGAGCCAATTAGACTTACACCTGGGCACACATAAACATATTTATATCTAAGATGATTTCACTTCAAGCAAGGAAATAATATCATGTCTTCTTAATGTCCATATCTTAGTCTTTCATATTCCCCAATTCACAAAAACTTTTTAGTTTTTTGGAAAAAGAATGAATAAAAGAGAGGGACAGAGAAAGAAGGGGAAGAAGAAAGATGAAACAGCAAGAATGGCAATGAGAACAATACTAGAGGACATAAAAATACAAATGAGTCAATTATTTCAAAGAAGGAAGAAGAAATTTGAGGAGATATAAATAATGTAAAGCTATGGATCAGGAAATGTTCTGATTCAGACATTGCCACAAAACCATACATAAGCCTTATTTTCTTTATCTATAAAAATGAGTTTATGCCCCAATGGGGAACACAACAGAGAATCCCTGGTGGAGCAGGGGAGCAGTGGAATGCAGACCTCAAATTCTCGCAAAAAAAAAAAAAAAATATATATATATATATATACTTAATGGTCTGACTGAGACTGGAACGAAATGGGAGGTCGTTGTCCTCAGACCTTCTGTTAGCCCAGGGCTGGAACTATTCCCAAAGCCAACTCTTCAGAGAGGGATTGGACTGGACTATATGATAGAAAATGATATTGGTGAGGAGTGAGCTTTGTGGCTCAAGCAGACACATGACACTATGCGTGCAGCTCCTGTCTAAAGTGGAGATGAGAAGGCAGAGTAAGACAGAAGCTGGCTGAGTGGACATGGGAATACAGGGTGGAGAGAAGGAGTGTGCTGTCTCATTAGGCGAACAGCAACTAGGAGTACATACCAAGGTATGTATAAGATTTTGTATGAGAGACTCGTTGATTTGTAAACCTTCACTTAAAGCACAATAAATTAAAAAAAAAAAATGAGTTCGTTAGATGAGTGTTCCTTCAAGTTTTAATCTTACCTATAAGAGAAGACATACAAAGAAACGGGGACAATCTGCACTCTTCTTTGTCTGCCATTCTGCTCTAAAACCACTGCTGTCAGGATATCTGTTTTCTCCATTACTCTGTCTTTTGCCCAGATACATGTGGAAAGAGGGGTACTAGTAGACATACCTTTCTTTTATCTGCCTTCCCTAAACCACTGCCAATCAAAATGAAAAATTTAGCCATCATTAGCCTGTGTTACAGAAGATGTAAAATAGAGCTCAGATTATCCTATTTTGGGTAGTATATGGATATATTTTTCCATCTCTTCGGCATTGTTTTTTCTGTACAAATATCTTCACAACCTGTTCCCGGATCTGCTTGGTCCTGACTCCATAGATGACTGGGTTAAGGGCAGGTGGAACAACCACATATAGATTAGCCAAAAGAATGTGGATATAGCGGGGAATGTTCTGACCAAAACGATGGGTCATAAAAGAAAAAAATGCTGGTGTGTAGAAGCACAGCATGACACAAACATGGGAAGCACAGGTATTGAGAGCCTTTAGTCGGGCATCCTGAGAGGGAAGGCGAAAAACGGCTCAGAGGATGAGCACATAGGAAGAGGCAATCAGGATCACATCCACAATAATATTAGGAATCACCATGAGCCCACAGATGATGTTGACCTTGATGGGAGCACAGGCCAATCGGGCAAGACCCATGTGCTCACAGTAAGTGTGAGGGATGATGTGATGCCCACAGAAGGGCAGCCTCAGGATGAGAAACACAAATGGGGTCACAAGAACTAAATTCCTTCCAACAACAACAGAGCCTAGAATGGTGATGGTTTTATTGGTGAGGATCATGGTGTACTGGAGAGGTTTGCAGATGGCAACAAAGCTGTCATAGGCCATGACCACCAGTAGAACGGTTTCCATGCCTGAAAACATGTGGATAAAGAACATCTGAGTAAGACATCCCCCAAAACTGATCTCCTGGAGATTGAACCAGAAGATTCCCAGCACTTTCGGGATCGTGGATGTGGACAGACCCAGATCAATCATAGACAACATGGCCAGAAAGTAGAACATGGGCTGGTGGAGACTGTGTTCAATCTTGATCACAAAAAGGATGGTGATGTTTCCCACAAGTGCAATCAGGTACACAATACAGAATGGGAAAGCAATCCAGGTGTGTACAGTTTCCAGGCCTGGTATACCCAGCAGGAGAAAGACAGGGGGATGGAACTGGGTGTCATTGATAGAAGGCATTCTCCTAGCAAGTGTCATTGAAATCCTGTTATGAAGGAGGGACCTCACTTTTTAAAATATCTTCTGTTATCAAGGTCCTAGAGAAATGGAAAGATCTCTAATCAGTGTACTAGAGGTAATGGTAGAGGTAGTTAACTTACCAACATCAGAGGGTCTTTTCTTTCTGGATGATAACTGAACAAACACACCTGTTTTTGTTCTATGAGATCCATCATAGACAGTATCGTCCCAGGTTTTATTTACTTATTTTAATATTTGAGATCTTTGAAAGAACTGGCAATATTTCACAATGAATATAATGGGGGGATATTTACATGTTTTGGGGGGGACATTCCTTTTTATTCCTTTTACAAGTAGCCCCTTAATCCTTTTAGAAAATTACCTTATCCAACGATTCTCAGATTCTAAAGCGTGGTCTTGTGATATCTGGGCATTCCCAAGACTCTTTCAAGGACTCCACAAGGTCAAAACTATTTTCATAAAGGACATTATATTCCCATTTTATTCTCATACTATCATGAGTGCACCATGGAGTTTTCCAGATGGTATATGGGATGTAATATCATAACAGATAAAACGCTGGTGTAAACAGGAGATTGCAGCTCTCTTCTATTAAACCAAACTTTAATGAAATTTGCAAAATGTAAAACAATGATATTCTTCTCACTATTTTTGAAAATACAATTACTTTAAAAGGGAAAATGTAATTTATGTTTACATCTAATGGGTTTATTAGTGCTATTTTTAATTAAGAAATAAAATGTTTTTGAATTCTCAGTTTTTCATCCTAATGTGGTAAATATTGATAGATATAATTCACATAGACTAAAGCCCTTTGGGTTCTTTAATAGTTTTTAGAAGTGTTAAAGAATCCTAAGTCCAAATGAGCACTGTTGCCTTACACCATTTTCTATGATTTGATACAAGGTAGATCTCGGCATCTGCCTCACTAATGCTTAGACATTCACATGGCACAAGGGAGTTCACTCAGACGTTTTTAGATTTTTTTTCTTGTTCTAACTCTGCCTTCATGAGCAGACTCTTTCGATTATGAGACCATTGCTGTTTTTGATGCTTCCTAATCTTCTTATATTTGCTTTGTTTCAAACCCCATTTCTCCAGCCTCCTGTTCTTTCTGCGATCCCGATGTCCTTCCAATAGATTATCTTGGGCTTGTCAGCCAAATTAAGTTCTTCTTCCATACAACCTATAACACGAATAATGACATACAAAATTATACCAGTCTAAATTTGTGAGTGGTTTATGAACAGATTAAATATACGGCAAATTTTAATGATATGGCAACTAAAATATTTGTATCTTCGATTCCTGTATATGAAATTACTTGTCTTAAAAAAACTCTTCATGCCCCTACAACTCTGTAGCAACTAACATAACCTGAACTGTATAATATTATATAATATTCACTATGCATTTTCCTCATCTCTATCAACAAAATACTGGTACTAGGGGCAAAGAACCAGGAGGCATTGATTTTAATGTTCCCAACACTGCTGTATGAGCTTTGCTTCCAGTTGTTCAGTATTTAGTTGTTGAATTGAATCAAGGTTCATGTAAGTGTTTGTATCTGTGTGTGTGTTCAGAGAGAGTGAGAAACAATAAGAAAGAGAAAGAATATTTTTTAGTATGTATGTGATGCACATGTAAGTTGTCCAGCAAATTTGCAGATAGCGATTGTGTAGTAGGAAAAAAAAAAAAAAAGGCAAGTGAGTTAATATTCTGTTTTCTATGAGAAGGAAAGCAGAATCTCTCTAGAGGAGCTGGAGAGAAAGTTGTCCATGTGTAGAGCACAGCACCAAGTTTGCCAGCACTAAGGGGAAAATTCTAGGCTGGGAAATCAGAGGGCAGTGATTTGTGGGTCTTGACTTGGAAGAGATGTTTCCTCAGAAATGTGTAGGGTGACACGTCATGAGATTTACAGTATAGAGTCAGTCTTTTCTTCAGTGCTGCTGTTTCTCAATATGACACTTTCCCACATCAAGGAAAGTATTCAGGCTATGGTCAGAGAGACTAATCTTTGACAGTATAGTTCAAAACCAATAGGACTTTCACCCTCTCACAATTTTGACAGGAATGCTTCTCCACGGTTATGTGCCATAGACGATGGCAGACCCTGTGTGACTAATAAGCCCAAAGATCACTCCTGGCAGGCAAAGTGCTAAGTCCACACTTTCCTGGATGTTCACACTGACAAAGAGCCCAGCCTGAAAGTTCATTTCCAAAGCTAAATGATAATAGCTTTAGTTATATATATACATATATATATATATATGTTATATGCATTATACTATCTTTAGAGATCTTTCCCCTTTAGTGCCCAGTTCTTTGAGCTTGTGATTTCCTACCCTCTGACTCTTTTTCCTGTTGACTCTAATAGCAATATATTACAGGTGGTTTGTGTGCACTTGGACATCTTTCAGACATGGGTTGAAATTCTGTGATGCCGTTTACTAGATGGAGACCCTTGGAAAAATTCCTTAACTGACTACATCAGTTTCTTCTTTTGTAAAATTGGAATTATAAATGCAGACTAATGTGGCTTATTTTAAACATAAATAAAACCAATATATGTAAAAAGACTGGCTTATAGCATAACCTTAATAAAAGGTAGTTATTTAAATTATTAATGCTGTTCAGTATTTTATTTTTATTTTCACTACAGATAGCTAAAACACATTCACCTAATGGAAGAAATAACACTTCACTATAAAAAAGCCCAAACTTTGTAATCAATGAGCCATAAGGTGAGGAGAAGGAGGTGTAGAGGAAGGAATGGCACAGAAGTTGGAGTGAAGGAGTAGCAGAGGGCCACTCAGACCTGTCACCCTAAATTTCTAAGAATACGTATATAACCTAATGCTTCTCTGTTTGAAAGGGAACTATTTATTTCTCCCTTTCTTCAACCTGGGTGGGACCAAAGCAACTGTAGGAATAGATAACAACCTTCATTCAGGTACTTTCATGACTGGGCCATGAAGCAGGAGCCAGAGGAGGAGCTGGTTCTGTGTGATCTAGTAAGGATATTGGCCTTACAATAAAAAAGGCTTAATAGGTCTCATAAAATAGTGGGGGCACTGGAGGTCCAAGCCACAACTGACAATCTCTAAGTTCTCTAGGGTTAAGAGGTAGAGGAAAGAAGAAAATAGTGAAGACCACATGGATAATACCTAGATCGTTTTATTTGAATATTGACACTGGTCAAACCTCAACTCCCCTCCCCAAACACACACATACAACAGTGGCCTGCAACAAACATTCTTCTACTTCAGATGAACCACAGGAAGTCCTGTTAAAGGACCTGGTTCCCTGCCAACAATTAATTTGCTGGCTGGAAAAATCTAAACTTTTGGGTTACAGCAAGTAGACCCATGCTACTATGAGACTGTTTTTGTGGTGCTATAAAGAAAAAAAGAATACTTGTAAGCAGTATGCTGTGTGAGTGTGTGTGTATATGTGCATGTGTGTGTTTGTATGTATGCGACAGAGATTTACCTGTGTAATATTTCTACTCCTTGTTCTCATCTGAAGCTGAATCATGAGCATGGGAGCAGGTGCTTAAAGATGGTGATGGGGAGCACTTTCAAACTCCTGGGCCCCAAGTCTGCCCAGTCACATGGAGAAAACCTTTATAGTCAGTGATGGTGTTCCTAAGTCTAGGTATATCCCAGAATCCCTGAGCTTAGTGTTCAGAATCCTCTGGGTATAAATATGGCTGCAGAGAAACACCATGCCAGATACAACTCTTTAGCTCATGAGAGTGTGTGAAGTTAGCTACTATTGAGGGAAATATCCTTTAGGGTGTTGAAGGCTGGATGGAGAATGGTATTGATTGTGTCTCTCTCAGAAGCCATGAGAACATTAAGTTTATGCTGTGAACTCTTCATAGTGTGACTTATTAAGAAACTGTCCTCAGCAACTCTTTCTGTTTTGTATAATATATAAGTATGACATATATATATATACACACATATTATAACAGTATATGTGTGTATATACATATGCATATACACATATATGTATGTATATACACACACTTACACTGGTACAATGTTAAAGTAGTAGTAACAACTCTTATGAAAATACAAATGACAGAGAGATCATACCTGATTGGTTCACGTGGAAAATTATCATGGAGGAAGTAGTAATTGAGGGAAGAGTTGAAGGCAAATCGAAATGAGAGGTGATAACTTTTGTGGACATCTCTTGTTGGCCGAAGACCAGGGTATGGACTGGGGAGTCATGAAGTGCAATTGAACATTAAAAAGTAGATTGGGCAATAAATGAAGGACTTTGATCATTATGGTGTCTGTGCTTTATCATATAATGCCTACAGTACACAATGCAGAAAGTGGGGGATCTTTGGAAGGATTTTTAAGCAGAGACTTCACAGAATCAGATGTGATTTGGGAAGATAAATTTGAGGATAATAGGAAGGATGGATACCATGAGGGAGAACCTGGAAGACTAGGGAGTAGGCTTTTAACTAATCTAATACAGAAGTTAGGAACACTAGAACATAGGACATCACTGTGTGTATACGTACATATAAGTATGTGAATATGTATACACATAGAAAGAAAACCCCGTTGGTGCAGTGGTTAAGAGCTGGGCTGCAAACTGAAAGATCAGCAGTTTGAATCTACCAGCCACGCCTTGGAAATCCTGTGGGGCAGTTCTACTTTGTCTTACAGGGTCATTATGAGTCAGAATCGACTTGACAGCAACGAGTAGATAGATAGATAGATTAGATAGATAGATGATAGATAGATAGATGATAGATAGATGATAGATAGGTAGATGATAGATAGATGATAGATAGATAGATAGATAGATAGATAGATAGATAGATAGATAGATAGATAGATAGATAGATAGATAGATAGATAGATAGATAGATAGATAGATAGATAGATAGATAGGTGATAGATAGATGATGATGATAGATAGATAGATGATAGATGTTGATGATGATAGATAGATAGATAGATGATAGATAGATAGATGATAGATAGATAGATGATAGATGATAGATAGATACACACATAACCACAAACAAAAAAATGGAAACAGTATACATATATAAAGAAAGAAAGTCATGTGTGGCACAAATGGTTAGGCTCTTAACTGCTAAACAAAGGATCGGCTATTTGAACCCACCTGGAAGCATATCTTGGCAGTTCGAATCCGCCACGTACTCCGTGGAAACCCAATGGGGCAGTTCTACTCTGTCCTATAGGGTCGCTATGAGTCAGAATTGACTCGACGGCACTGGGTTTGGTTTTTTTTTTTTTTTTGGTTTGGAGGCATATCAGAGAAAGGCATGGCAATCTATGCTGGAAGGTTACTGCCTTGAAGACCCTATGGAGTGCTATTACCATGAGTTGGATTTGACAGCAACTGGCTATATACATATCTTTTTAGGAATAGTTGTTACATGCATTTCCCATTCTTTTAATAGATATTAACAATGAAGTTTAACTCAATTGTATCCTTTGATTCTCATCAAGCAAAGTGTCTTGAATATAGCAGGTGCTCAGTCGTTGCTGAATTATGTTATTTTGGGACATAAAAATTACATTTCTGTTAGGGTCTCATTATATCCTCTAATCCGATCCTATGTTCTATGCCTCTGCTATTCAAAATTCTTCCACTGTGTCTTCTGGAAACATTTTTTTTTTTTTTAATGATCAGGAATATTATTTACGCATTAACATTTTTTATTGATGTAAATAGAAATGTAACAAAACATTTGACACTTCAACAGTCTTTACATATACAGTTCAATGACTTGAATTATGTTCATCAGGTTGTTCAACCACCACCCTTCTGGAGGGAAATTTTTCAGAGGAGTGGCAGAGGGTGCTAATCTCTGAGAGTATAGTCCAAAGCCAACAGGTCTTCCCCCCTCACAATCTTGTCCAGAATGTTCTAGTTAGACTGTATTTGCTAATGTAAAAGGACACATCACATACACAGTCAAACCCAAGCCGTAGGAAAAATGGCTCCATCTCTTGTTAAGAGGATATTAAACATCATATTGAAAGGGCACGTCTTAGGGAAAGCAAGAATTTAAGATCATTTTTATAATTAGTACACTCGTTAGAAAATATTCACCTACACCAAGATCATGAAGATATTCTATTATGTTTTATTTCAGAACCTTTGTTTCTATATATTTCATATCTTTATCCACATTTCCTTTTTAATTAATTTTTTTATTGCATGAAATGAGGTCAAGTGTTATTTTTAAATATCCAATTGATCCATATTGGCTATTCAATTGGCCCTTCCCATTTATCTCAAAGTCTATCCCTTCTCCCTCCCATGGGTCCGTCAGTTTGTGTGTTGCTGTGATGCTGGAAGTTATGCCACTGTATTCAGATACAACCGGAGTCATCCATGGCAGACAGGTTTCAGCTGAGCTTCCAGACTAAGGCAGACTAGGAAGAAGGACCCATCAGTCTTCTCCCAAAAGGAATTAGCCAGTGAAAACCTTATGAATAACAGTGGAACATGGTCTGATATAGTGCTGAAAGATGAGCTCCCCAGGTTGGAAGATACTCAAAATACGACTGAGGAAGAGCTGCTTCCTCAAAGTAGAGTCAACTTTATGGCATGGATGGAGTCAAGCTTTTGTAACCTTCATTTGCTGATGTGGCATGACTCAAGATGAGAACAGGTGCAAACATCTATTAATAATAGAGAAGTGAAATGTGTGAAGTATGAATCTGGAAAAATTGGAAATCACCAAAAATGAAATGGAATGCATAAAGATCAATATCCTTGGCATTAGTGAACTGAAATGGACTAGTATTGGCCATTTGGAATCAGACGATCATATGGTCTACTATGCTGGGAATGACAACTTGAGGAGGCATGGTGTTGCATTCACCATCAGAAAGAACATTTTAAATTCTATCCTGAAGTACAGCTTTGTCAGTGATAGGATAATACCCATACATCCACAAGGAAGATCAGTTAATATGACTATTATTCAAATTTACACACCAACTACTAAGGCCAAAGACAAAGAAATTGAAGATTTTTACCAACTTCTGAAGTCTGAAATTGTTCAAACATGCAATCAAGGTGCACTGATAATTACTGGTGATTGGAATGTGAAAGTTGGAAACAAAGAAGAAGGATCAATAGTGGAAAAATATGGCCTTCGTGATAGAAACCATGCTGGAGATTGCATGATTGAATTTTGCAAGACCAACAACTTCTTCATTACAAATGCCTTTTTTCCTTAACATAAATAGCCACTATACACATGGCTCTCACCGTATGGAACACAGGAATCAAATTGTCTACTTTTGTGGAAAGAGATGATGGAAAAGCTCAATATCATCAGTCAGAACAAGGCCAGGGGCTGACTGCAGATCAGACCATCAATTACTCATATGCAAGTTCAAGTTGAAACTGAAGAAAATTAGAACAAGCCCACGAGAGCCCAAGTACAACCGTGAGTATATCCCACCTGAAATTAGAGACCATCTCAAGAATAGCTTTGACGCATTGAACACTAGTGACTGAAGACCAGACGAGTTGTGGAATGACATCAAGAACAACATACATAAAGGAAGCAAGAGGTCATTAAAAAGACGGGAGAGAAAGAAAAGACCTAAATGGATGTCAGAAGAGACTCTGAAACTTGCTCTTGAACGTAGAGCAGCTAAAGCAAAATGGAAAAAAAAAAAAATGATGAAGTAAAACAGCTGAATAGGAGATTTCAAAGTGCTGCTCGAGAAGACAAGGTAAAGTATTATAATGACATGTGCAAAGACCAGAAGATAGAAAACCAAAAGGGAAGAACATGCTCAGCATTTCTCAAGCTGAAATAAATGAAGAAAAAATTCAAGCTTTTAGTTGCAATACTGAAGGATTCTATAGGGAAAATATTAAGAGACACAGGAAGCATCAAAAGAAGGTGGAAGGATTACAAAGAGTCACTACACCAAAAGGAACTGATCAACATTCCACCATTTCAGGAGGTACCACATGAGCAGGAACCAATGGTCCAAGTTGCACTGAAGACATTGGTGAAAAACAAGGCTCTAGGAGTTAATGGAATACCAATTGCAATGTTTCAACAGCAGTGCTGGAAGTGCTTACTCGTCTGTGCCAAAAAATTCGGAAGACAGCTACCTGGTCAACCAACTGGAAGAGATCCATATTTATGCCTATTTCCAAGAAAGGTGATCCAACCAATTACAGGAATTATTGAACAGTATCTTTAATATCACATGCAAGTAAAATCTTGCTGAAAATCATTCAAAAGTGGCTGCAGCAGGGAGCTGCCAGAAATTCAAGCTGGATTCAGAAGATGACATGAAACCAGGGACATCATTGCTGATGTCGAATGGATCCTGGCTGAATGCAGAGAATACCAGGAAGATGTTTACCTGTGTTTTATTGACTATGTAAAGGCATTCGACTGTGTGAATCATAACAAATATGGATAACATTGTGGAGAAAGAGAATTCTGAAATGCTTAATTGTGCTAATGAGGAATCTGTACATGGATCAAGAGGCAGTTGTTGGAACAGAGCAAGGGGATACTGCATGATTTAAAGTCAGGAAAGGTGTGTATCAGGGTTGTATCCTTTCGCTGTATCTATTCAACCTGTATGCTGAGCAAATAATCCGAGTAACTGGGCTATATGGACAATGGGGCACCAGGATTGGAGGAAGACCCATTAACAACCTGCGTTATGCAGATGACACAACCTTGCTTGCTGAAAGTGAAGAGGACTTGAAGCACTTACTGATGAAGATCAAAGACCACAGGCTTCAGTATGGATTGCACCTCAACAACAACAACAAAAATTCTCACAATTGGACCAATAAGCAACATCATGATGAAAAGAGAAAAGACTGAGGTTGTTCAGGATTTCATTTTACTTGGATCCACAATCAACAGCCATGGAAACAGAAGTGAAGACATCAAAAGACACATTGCACCGGGCAAATCGGCTGCAAAAGGCCTCTTTAAAGTGTTGAAAAGCAAAGATGCCACTTTGAGGACTAAGGTGCCCCAGACCCAAGCCATGGTATTTTCAATCACCTCATATGCACGTGAAAGCTGGACAATGAATAAGGAAGACCAAAGAAGAATTGATGCCTTGAATTGCGGTGTTGACGAAGAACATTGAACATACCATGGACTACCAAAAGAATGAACAAGTCTGTCCTGGAAGAAGTACAACCAGAATGCTCCTTAGAAGCAAGGATGGTGAGACTATGTCTCACATGCTTTGGACATGTTACTAGGAGGGATCAGTCCCTGGAGAATGACGTCATGCTTGGTAAAGCAGAGGGTCAGCAAAAAAGAGGAAGACCTTCAATGAGATGGATTGACAAAGTGGCTGCAATAATGGGCTCAAGCGTAGCAACGATTGTGCAGATGGCACAGAACTGGGCAGTGTTTAGTTCTGTTGTACAGACTGTTGCCATGAGTCAGAATCTTCTCGACAGCACCTAACAACAACAATCCCTTCTTCACTGTTCTGCAGTGCTATCTTTGTCTTTGCAATGCCTCTCCCCATCCCAACACCCACTGTCATTGAGTCAATTCTGACTAAGCAACAATGGCAAGACTAGTCTCACATACTTTCGGCATGTTATCAGGAGGGATCAGTCCCTGGAGAAGGACACCATGTTTGGTAAAGTAGAAGGTCAGCAAAAAAGAGGAAGACCTTCAGTTGGGTGGATTGACACAGTGGCTGCAACAACGGGCTCAAGCATAACAATGATTGTGAGGATGGCGGCAGGACAGGCCAGCTTTCTTTCTCTTGTACATAGAGTTGCTATGAGTTGGAACTGACTTGACAGCACCTAACAACAACAATCTTTGTCATAAGGCATGCTTTCATGTATGTGTGGTTCTGTTTCTTTCCTATTGTTTTGCCCATTTACCTATTCTTGGTCCAGTATCCAACAATTTAAATTAATGCAGCCATATAATAAATTCTTCAAGCTTGTCTGATACTTTTTGGCCTATTACTTTTTAATACATGTTGCAGTTTGAAAACAAGTGGATGAACAAACCCAAAGGAATATTTATTGCATTGAATACATAGCTCAATATAGGGTACAGTTAAAAAAGTTCATTATTGTAAGCCATGTACATAGTATATGTTTTCTGTACTTATTTTAAAAATTACTCTCAATGATTTTTATAATTTGCTAAATTTAGCTCAAAATAGATGATAATTTGTTATTTTAAATTACATAATTTAAAGTTTTTCTTGTTTATTTTTTCTATAAAGAAATAAAATTGATTTTGGGTATAGTTCTTTAAGTCAAGCACCTTTTTTAAATCCACTTATTAATTCTAATTCCCCCACGTGTCTGTCAGTTTGTCGTACTGTGGGGGCTTGTGTGTTGCTGTGATGCTGGAAGCTATGCCACCGGTATTCAGATACCGGCAGGGTCACCCATGGAGGAGAGGTTTCAGCTGAGCTTCCAGAGTAAGGCAGACAAGGAAGAAGGACCCGTCAGCCTACTTCTGAAAAGCATTAGCTAGTGAAAACCTTACGAACAGCAGCAGAACATTGAAATAGTGCTGGAAGATGAGCCCCCCAGGTTGGAAGGCACTCAAAAGATGACAGGGGAAGATCTGCCTCCTCAAAGTAGAGTTGAACTTAATGATGTGGATGGAGTACAGCTTTCGGGACCTTCATTTGCTGATGCAGCACAACTCAAAATGAGAAGAAATGAGATGTTTCAACAAACAGATGCAGCGCTGGAGGTGCTCACTCATCTATGCCAAGAAATATGGAAGAAAGCTTCCTGGCCAACTGATTGGAAGAGATCCATATTTATGCCTATTTCCAAGAAAGGTGATCCAACCAAATGTGGAAATTATAGAACAATATCATTAATATCACATGCAAGCAATTTTTGCTGACGATCATTCAAAAACTACTGCAGCAGTATATCGACAGGGAACTGCCAGAAATTCTGCCCAGTTTCAGAAGAGGACGTGGAACCAGGGATATCATTGCTGATGTCAGATGGATCTGGCTGAAAGCAGAGAATACCAGAAGGATGTTTACCTGTGTTTTATTGATTATGCAAAGGCATTCGACTGAGTGGATCATAACAAACTATGGATAACACTGCAAAGAATGGGAATTCCAGAACACTTAATTGTGCTCATGAGGAACCTTTACATAGATCAAGAGGCAGTTGTTCAGACAGAACAAGGGGATACTGATTGGTTTAAAGTCAGGAAAGGTGTGCGTCAGGGTTGTATTCTTTCACCATACCTATTCAATCTGTATGCTGAGCAAATAATACGAGAAGTTGGACTATATGAAGAGGAACAGGGCATCAGGATTGGAGGAAGACTCATTAACAACCTGCGTCATGCAGATGACACAACCTTGCTTGCTGAAAGTGAAGAGGACTTGAAGAACTTACTAATGAATATCAAAGACCACAGCCTTCAGTATGGATTACACCTCAACATAAAGAAAACAAAAATCCTCACAACTGGACCAATGAGCAACATCATGATAAACAGAGAAAAGATTGAAGTTGTCAAGAATTTCATTTTACTTGGATCCACAACCAACAGCCGTGGAAGCAGCAGTCAAGAAATCAAAAGACGCATTGCATTGGGTAAATCTGCTGCAAAGGACCTCTTCAAAGTGTTGAAGAGCAAAGATATCACCTTGAAGACTAAGGTGCACCTGACCCAAACCATGGTATTTTCAATCACATCATATTCATGTGAAAGCTGGGCAATAAATAAGGAAGACCAAAGGAGAGTTGACGCCTTTGAATTGTGGTGTTGGCGAAGAATATTGAATATACCATGGACTGCCAAAAGAACGAACAAATCTGCCTTAGAAGAAGTGCGGCCAGGATGCTCCTTAGAGGCAAGGATGGTGAGACTGCGTCTTACATACTTTGGACATGTTGTCAGGAGGGATAAGCCTCTGGATAAGGACATCATGCTTGGCAGAATACAGGGTCAGCGGAAAAGAGGAAGACCCTCAACGAGGTGGATTGACACAGTGGCTGCAACAATGAGCTGAAGCATAACAAAGATTGTAAGAATGGCGCAGGACTGGGCCGTGTTTGGTTCTGTTGTGCATAGGGTTGCTATGAGTGAGAACCGACTCCAGGGCGCCTAACAACAACAACATTAATTCTAATTAATTATTATTTTCTTGTTTTATTGTACTGCAAAGGCATCCAGGTCTATGTTGAATAGAAACGTTAATGACATCCTTATCTTGTTTCTGATATCAGAGCAAATATTTTTATACGTTATGGTAATGCACATAACTTTTCATTTTTTGAGGTCTGTGCATTTTTCTCAGGTTAAGGAAGATGACTTCATGCTTAGTTTGTTTAAAAGGTTTTTGAAAATCATTAATAGATACTAGATTTTATGAGCTACTTTATCTATTGAACTGATCACATTTATTTTTCTGCTCCGTTCTGTCAATATTTTTATTTTCATTAATTGCTTATTGAATGTTAAACCAACCTTGCATATTTTGGAATAATTCTAAGTTGGCCATCACCTTGCGCACAAGGCGAAGAAAGATTATTGGCCCATGTATTCGATGAATACAACCATAAATTAAGTACCTTGGTGATGTTCGCATGGTCTGCTCACTGGTTGAACTGAGTTTGAAATTGATTTTGTCTTGTTTGGAAAAAAAGTAGCACTCTTTGCTGTGGGTAGCCTGATATTTCACATGCTTTAGATTGTTTTATATATTATCTATTTTTTCCACCTGTGTTTTTTCTCTTTTCTTCATTTTTCGCCAAAATGTCTCATCTATTGTTGACATACTCTTTCCCAATACTGTTATACAGTTATTATTTTACTTCTAGCTTATCTCTTACTTAAATATGTATTTGTAAGAGATCAGAGATAAATACTCGTTCTCATAAAATGGTATGGAAATTTAGGCCGAATTAAAAATATATTTTCAATTACAAAATGGCACCATCAGTTGAGTGCTTGGCACTCCATCACTTTAAGGAATATAAACTAGATAGTGTACACTGATGCTCGTCAAAACTTGTGGATATGTAGTTCTTAGTGTATTTCTTTTTCTTTTTTTACTGTTACCTCAATATTAACTCTTTTTACTGAGATTAAATGATCGTCACCAAATAATACGTTTTGAAAATATTGATTTTATTTGTTAAATTAATGAAGCTCACTAGGAATGTCATAGAATTGGGTGTATTAATTACTGTAGTCACATGTAAAGTCAAATATGAACCAATCTCTGAACATTTTTCTACTTAGGACATTCAATTTTTTGAAATTTCCTTTAAGTTCCATTCTTTCTTTTTTATTGTCATTTTTGATAACCATGAACACATTGTTTATACCTTCCCCACTTATTTTTTTATACCCCTGTCATACTCACTTACATCCTCATTTTCTACGTTTCCTTACAATTTGATTTCTGCCCCTACCCCTTTTCTACAATTGTTTTCTTTTTTAAAATCCATAAACAATTTTCTTCTGAAACATTTCAATGATCAATCAAAGTCATCCAGCTTCAAAGCAAACACACACACACACACACAAAATAAATGGTCACCTTGTTATCTCTCTCTAATTGGTGGTTAAATCTTGTCCATTATGTCTCTCCCTGTATCTCGTACCTGGTATGCCTTCTCTTTATTTGTATTATGACGACCCAGATTCCAGTTCTCCTTGAATTATAAAATTACCTGAATTACCTTTTTGCTCCACTAATTGTCTACTTCTTACCCATTCTAACTGAAGAGTAAGATAAAACCTTCTATATTATCATCTCATTAATTTAATTATAGACTAAAAAACTCAAGGCTACAATATATATATTTTAATCTTTCTAAAATATGGCCCCAATTGTGAAGTAATATTCCATATTTTTATTATCTCTATCTTCTAACCAAATTACTTTATTTCCATTTTGTTTAAAAAAAAAATGCTCTATGATGATTTTCACTCATGCCACGAGCATGCTTAAATTCCAAGAAGAAAGAGTCATCACAGATGACATAGTGCTAAATATCCAGTCCAAGAACAGGAATATACGGTATGGGGTTAACTTCTGTAAAACTTCAAGGTATCAGAAATTTTAGAGTATAAAAAAGGGTAAAAAAAAAAAATCTAATTTAAACTCTATCCTTTGCTTGTATATCCTTCAACAAAAAATATACTAATTATTTTCAGGAAATATCTTATTATTTACAGAAAATTTTTGCGTTTTTGTCAATACCTGTAAGTGGCCAAATTATCTCTATTTGAAAAATTCTATGAAAAAAGTATTATCGTCACCTTAAAGATTTTTTTTCTTTTCGTAGTGGCTAAGTGCTACGGCTGCTAACCAAAGGGTAGGCAGTTCAAACCCGCCAGGCACTCCTTGGAAACTCTATGTGGCAGTTCTGCTCTGTCCTGTAGAGTTGCTATGAGTTGAAATCGACTAGACGGCACTGAGTTTTTTTTTTTTCTTTTAAAGATATCTAGAACACCAGATAGTTTTAACAGAAAGTTCTTGCTCCAGTGAATCCAAATAGTTATCCTTGAAATTTACTCTTGTATGTCAATTTATGTTCCAGTGAGGATACAGGGGTCAACGGAGAATGGTAATGCAAGTACACATCCAGAAACACAAAAAAAAACACTTGCCTCCAACAGTTTCTGCCACTATTTATTGATTTTTCTAAATTTGATTTATTTTGTTATTGCTGAGAATATATACAACAAAGCATACAACAATTCAGTAGTTTGTACAGGCACAATTCCGTGACATTGATTACATTCTCGGTTGTGCAACCATTCTCACCCTCCTTTTCTGAGTTGTTCCTCCCTTATTAACATAAACTCACTGTCCCCTAAAGTTCCTATCTGATCTTCGGGTTGCTGTTGTCAATTTCATCCCAATACAGATAGTTCTAAATGAGTATAATGCTCAAGGCAGACCTCTTTTACTAATTAATTTTTTTTATTGTTAGGTTTTAAAATGACTTCAGGGGATATTTTTTGGTTTAAGGTTTAAAGATTATATTAGGGGAACAGTTTCAGGGGTTCACCCAGCCTCCATGGCTCCAGGGAGCCTGGACTCTACGATAATTCGACATCTTGTTCTGCATTTTCCCTCTTTTGATCAGGATTCTTCTATGGAATCTTGGATCAAAGTGTTCAGTAACTGTAGCAGGGCATCTTCCAGTTTCATGGAAAAGAAGGAAGTTGTTTATGAACACAATTAGCCACACATTCCATATCCTCCTCCTATTCCTGACTCTCCTTTTTCCTGTTGCTTCAGGTGAATAGAGACCAATTACTGTGCACTGGATGGCTGCTTGCCAGCTTTTAAGATACAGGGCACTATGCAACAAACTAGGAGGTAGAACAGAAACACTAAGTATGTTATTAGGCCGGTTAACTGGGATGTCCCATGAAACTGTGACCCTAAACCTCCAAACCAAGGAGCTGAATCCCATGAGGTATTTGGTTGTACATAAACAACCTCAGCAGTTACTCTTTTTTTTGTCATTGTTGTAAATATATCTATCACACAACTTTTGCCAATTCAACTTTTTACAGGTGTGCAACTTACTGACAGCAATTACAATAATCAACTGCACTTAATTTCATTTTTCTGTCACCATTAATCCCCTTTTTCCCTCTTCCTCCTGCCTCTGGTAACCACTAATAAACAGTTTGTCTGTAAACTTGTCTTATCTTTTTATATAAGTGAGGTCATATAATATTTTTCCTTTTATGATTGGCTTATTTTGCTCAGAATATCTTCAAGCTCCATCCATACTGTACTGCAGCATGTATCAAGACTTCATTTCTCCTGCTGGCTGAGTAGTATTCCATTGTATGTATGTACCACATTTTGTTTATCCATTCATCTGTTGATGGACATTTAGGTTGTTTCCACCTTTGGCTATTATAAACACTGCTGCAATGAGCACTGGTGTACAAGTCTCTTTTGGAGTCTCTGCTTTCAAGTCTTTTGGGTATACACCTAGGAATGGAATTGCTGGGTCATAAGGTAGTTCTATTTCTAGTCTTTTTGGAATTGCCACACTGTTTCCACAATGGATGCACCGTTTTGCATTCCCACCAGTAGTGGATAAAGGTTCCAATTTCCACACATCCTCATCAACATTTGTTATTTTCTGTTTTTGTTGTATCTTAGCCGTCTTAGTGGGGGTGAAATGGTACCTCGCAGTGGTTTTGATTTGCATCTCTCTGATGGCTAATGATGTTGAGGATCTTTTCATGTGTCTGTTAGCCGTCTGAATGTCCTCTTTGATGAAATGCCTATTCAAGCCCTTTGCCTATTTATGATTGGATTACTTGTCTGTTGTTAAGTTGTTGAGTTTTATATATGTTCTATTACATTCTTATCAGATATATGGTCTCCAAAGATATTCCCCCAATTGGTAGCTTGTATTTTTAATTCTTTGGTAAGGTCTTTTGATGAATAAAATTTTTAATATTTATGAGGTCCCATTTACTTTTGTCTTTTGCTGTTTGTACTTTTTTATTATATTGGATAATTGTTGAAAGTTAGCCCTGAGAGCTTGGTCCTGCTAGTTTTTATAAGAATTTTACAGTTTTAGCTTGAACATTTGGGTCCTTAATCCATGTTGCCACCATTTATTTTTCATATACATAAATAAGTAATTCATAATTAGTGATACCAATTTCTTTACTCATTTTATCACAATTAGAGGACTTCTCAGGCTTTATGCCTTCACAGCCTGAATTTATTACCTGTTATTCAGGCTTTTCTTAATGAAGAGATTCTGTACCTGCTCCTGGATCTGCTTGGTCCTGATCCCATAAATGACTGGATGGAGGGCAGGGGGGATAACCACACGCAGATTAGCTAGGGGGATATGGATATACTGAGGGATACCACGACCAAAGCGATGAGTGAGGAAGGAGAACAGAGCTGGGCCAAACAAAGCTATGATGACACAGATATGAGAACTACAAGTATTGAGAGCCTTCAGGTGGGCATCTTGGGAAGGAAGCAGGCAGACAGTGTATAAGATCTTAGCATAGGAGATAACACTAAGCAGCACATCCAGAAGCAAGACAGAAATGTTCCCAAGACCGTAGCAGACATTGATATTGATGCTGGCACAAGCCAGGCGCGCAACTCCCATGGGCTCACAATAGGTGTGAGGGATGATTCTATGTCCACGGTAAGGCAGTCTCAGGAGGAGAAAAACAGTGGGAGCAATCATGAATAAACTTCTTAGGACTACAAGCACACCAATCACACCAACAGTTCTGTTAGTGAGGATCATGGTGTACCTGAGGGGGTTGCAAACAGCCACATAACGATCAAAGCTCATGGCAAGAAGTACGATGCTCTCCATGACTGTGAAAAAGTGGATAAAAAAGACTTGTGCAACACAGCACCCAAAGCGCAGTTCCCGGAGGCTGAACCAGAAGATGCCCAGCATCTTGGGTATGGTAGCAGTAGAGAGACTCTGGTCGATCCCTGATAACATAGCCAGAAAGTAGAACATGGGTTGGTGCAGGCGATGATCAACCCAAATCAAAAACAGAATAATAACATTTCCCACAAGAGCAGTTAGATACAAAACACAGAAGGGAAAGCCAAGCCAGGTTTGTGCAGCCTCCAGTCCTGGAATCCCCAGCAACAGGAATGAAGAGGGATGGGACTCAGTGACATTGAGAAAAGCCATTCTTCTGCAGACTAATGGTGGCCATAATCTTTAAAGTCATTGTCTGTTCCCATTGAGCAATTCGTCCACATGTAACTGAGATCTATAAAAATGAAAAATAAAAAAGTTCAAGATAAAGTATTAATATTAGGATTAAATTTCTTTAAAAATCTTTGGTTCTTTTCCCTTCTTGAGCTCTCCAGATATAAACCTAGTATCACTTCTCACCTGCACCATAAGTGTGAAAGGCTGAGGTGCCAAGCAGAAGCTAACACTGTGTCTTCAGAGTAAGTAAATACAATTCTTCTTCTTTTCTTCATGAAATAGACATTATTAGGAAATATTAAAAATCATGATAATTTTAACCATAATAATAATAATAGAAATAATAACTATCATTAATTGTGTACCCACTGTTTTCTAGGCACAGTGCCCACCAATATTTACATGAATTACCTTGTTTAGTTCTTCCACAATTTCATGGCACAAGCTCTGCTGTCATCTGGTTTTATGCAAGAGAAAGGTTTTGGGGAGTTAATTAACTTCCTATTGCTTGAAACACTAATTAACCGAAGAGTTGAGGTTTGAAACTAGGCTATGTGAAATAAATCTGGATCTGTCTTGGCAATACTTGCTAGTGGGAGAAGTGAAAGAAAAGAAAGGAAGGGAGAAGAGTAAAAAACCAAGAATACCAGAGCTATCTTGAAGATGAATAGGTCTGGAGCATTTACACTAGCAGATACTAAGACTTTCTGTAAAGCTATGATGGTTATGACAGTGTGTTACTGGCAAAACAGACAAACAAATAAGCCAAAAGGAAAAGAGACAACAGAAGAGAATTGAGAGTCTGGAAGCAAATCTACACATTCCTTAGGGTTCAGATATCTAAAAGCAAGGTCTTACCAGGTGAGAGCTAAAGTAAATTGTCAAAGAGGAAGATTTATCCATAAAGATTTTTTCCCATATGAAGTTTCTTTTTTTCTAGACTGTGTTGGCTCTTGTAAGTTGAGAGAGACATCAGACCTCCTGATCCATTCATTTAATTCCAAGATATTCTTTCATCTCACACCTCATCTTGGGTCCTGGCCTCCATCTTGAAGTTATGTTCCCCCAAAATCAAGTTTGAATTTAGTTCAATCTTTTTGAAACATGAAGCGTAGTGAAAGACTGATAGCTGATCACAGTATTGAATGCTTTTCTGTATCAGGTATATGTAGTCACTTTTAAGCATAAGGAGGTTCAAGCTCATTACTTGATCCTCCTTTGCCTACTATGTTTTTCTGTTTTTTCCCCACTTTGTGTCTCACTTCCTGTCAAGGTATTATGCGTAGGAAAAAGAAGTGAAAGTAAAGGGAATTTAATAATTTTGCCATTGTGACATGGAATGGAGTACTGATTTTGTTCTTACTGGTTTTATAACCTTGGAATAATTACATCATTTTCTGCTCTTCAGTTTCATTTGGAAAAAAAGCACAGCACCACTGATCTGTGCCATTTTGTTCTCTCTCCCAATAGCGTAGGCCTTGATTCAGTTCTTTGAATCCAAATGCCAATCTCAAGGATGCATAGCACAAACTCCTCACTGATCACCGGCGCTCACCAACATCTCTGCCTTCTGTCCTAGGGACTCTTGGAGTAACTGTGCACCCGCCTGTTGAAGTATTTGTATGGTTTAGAACAGAGCCTCAATAGCCCTAAGAGATATCACCACAATGCCTCTGTTTGTGGGACTTGTAGTGGAGTCTGCAGGAACCAGAGAGTTGGGCACATCTAGATTAAAGTGCCTAGGGATTCCCTGGGGTCACTGCACCAGCCGAAGAGAAGCTCTGGGGGAGTCGGAGCTTGCTGCTAGCCACTTGGTCAACTGTCAGTTCTTGTTATTTCACATAATATTCATAACACATTCTATATTTCCTTTTTCTCTCCTTCTGTCTTCCTTATCCTTCTTTCCTTTAGTCTATGAATTGCTTGGGTTAAACCTTAAAGCTCTGTTGGGCCTCTAGATAGCCAGTACACAACTCTTTTTTTTAATGTGCGAAAATACACACAAAATGTACTAATCATGTACAATTTAGTGACATTTAGTATATTCACAATGCTGTGCAGCCATCACCACTATCTAGCTCCAGAGATGAACAAGAGGTGGCAGTTTGCTCCTGTAAGATAAAAAAAAAAACCCCAAACCCATTGCTGTCGAGTCGATTCCAACTCGTAGCAACCCTGTAGGACAGAGTAGAACTATCCTACAGGGAGCACTTGGTGGATTTGAGCTGCTGACCTTTTGGGTAGCAGCTATGGGTCTGAACCACTAGTCACCAGGGCTTTCCCTGTGGAGCTTACAGCCTTGGAAATGCTATGCGGCAGTTCTGCTCTGTCCCAGGGGTTGCTGCGAGTCAGAATCCACTTGATGACAAGGTTTTTTGTTTTTTTTTTAAATAAGTATTTAGAAGAGCCCTGGTAGCATATGGTTAAGCACTGGGCTGCTAGCCATAAAGTTGGTGGATGGAACCCATGGGAGAAACATACAGCAATCTGTTTCTGGAAAAATTTATAGCCTTGCAAACCCCGTGGGGCAGTTCTTATCTGTTTTACAGGGTCGCTGTTAGTTGGAATCGACTTGACAGCAATGGAATACATATGTAAGTCTCTGGGTGGTACCTGGGTGGTACAAGTAGTTAATGCACTTGGCTGCTTACTCAAAATGTTGGAGGTTCAAGTTCACCCAGGGACACCTCAGAAGAAAGGCCTGGCAATCTACTTCTAAAAAATTCGCTGTTGAAAGCGCTGTGGAGCACAGCTCTACTTTGATACACATGGAGTCGTCACAAGTCAGAATGGACTTGATGGCAACTGATGGCGGTCGTGGTACACCCACATAGAATGACTGAGCAGCTGGTTGCTTTGAGAATATTTGTGGGCTTGGAAATTATGTTGTCCGATAGATGGGGAAAGTCTCACTTTTGTAAACTCTCCTGATAAATACACAAGGGTAAGTGGGAGAAATTGATTTCCTTAGGACGTAGACATCTTATTTTTCTGAGCTCCTGTTGTATGTAGCCTCTAAGAGTGACTGAAATACCAGACACTTATGAGTCTGTTCATGAACCTGTTGATGCTGGAAAAGGTCATAGAGAGGACAACAGTCCCAGAATTCTGTCCTGGGTGACCACTGTGATTCCTTTTTTCACTTTTTCCTTGCTCCTCTCTCTACCTGAAATAAAATTCCTTTTCTTCTTTTTCTAAATAATTGCTTAGGTTTTAGCATAAACCTAACCACCTCCATGGAATTTATCTTGACACATCCCTATATTTACAGCACTTTATGCAGGAAGTTTTCAAATTTCTTTCTTGCAATTTCGTTTCCCTCACTACACAGGAGTCTTCTTGAGAATATGTGACAGGTCTGATTTAAATTTGTATTCAGGTTGCCTAACCATGGCTGGCACATTAAAAAAAAAAAAAAAAAAACCAGTAGCTGTTGAGTTAATTCTGACTCCTGTCAAACTCAAGTATGCACAGCAGAACCGTGCTTCATAGGGTTTTCGAGGCTGTGACCTTTCGTAAGCAGATTGCCAGACCTTTCTTCTAAAGCACCTCTCAGTGGCTTTGAACCACTAACCTTTCAGGTAGTAGTCAAGCACTTAATTGTTTACACCACTTAGGAACTTTTTTCTATAGAGGAGCTCTTAAATAGTTGATAAAATGAATTGTGAAAGGGACACCTCCACATCCTTTGCGTATTCTCCACTAATGAAAGAGATTTCAGAATTTAACTCAAATTATGGAGCCTTGATGGCATAGTGGCTTAGAGCTCAGCTGCTAACCAAAAGGTTGGCAGTTCCAATCCACCAGCTGCTCCTTGGAAACCCTATGGGGAAGTTCTACTCTGTCCTATAGGGTCGCTATGAGTAGGAATCGACTTGACAGCAGTGGGCTATATATATGTATGTGTGAATATGTATTTTTTTTTCCTTTCTGAGGGAATTTCCCAAACTGTCTTTCATTTTTATTACCTTTCCTAGTGTTAAAATGGGCACAGTTGTTTGCCAGGCACTTGTCTTCATACACACTTATCTCTGATGGATGTCACTCAAGCCTGACTTACCTCGACAACCAAGTATTTCTAAATTTAAAGTTTTTGTGCAATTGCAAAGATTGCATTCAATCACTTCTACATTTTTTGTACAGTTAATTTTACCCAAATTGCCCAATAATAAAAACAAAATTTTAAATTCACTATAAACAAGGAAACCTGGTGGCGTGGGTCATAAACAAGTTCAGAAATTTCTATAGTCCAGGTCACTACTATAAAATAAAATCACTTAATAGTCCTTTTTTCTCTGTTACTGAAGGACAGACATTCATAAAGACAGTTCCAAAATCTGTTGCTATTGAGTTGATTCCAACTCATAGCGACCCTATAGGACAGAGTAGTATTTGCCCATAGGGTTTCCAAGGAGCCACTGGTGGATTGGAACTGCTGACCTTTTGGTTCGCAGCCACAGCTCTTAACCACTGTGCCATTAGAGCTGGGAAGTAATCTTAGTAGGAACTAAACCGTAGAGTATCTAAAGTGCTTCTGCCTTCTCCCCATCATACAAGGCTGAGATACTATTTAAAAATGGTTTACTCAAAAGGAGAATGAAGAAACCAAAGACATAAGGTAATTATGAGTCCAAGAGACAGAAAGAACCACATAAACCAGAGACTACATCAGCCTAAGACCAGAACTGCATGGTGCCTGGCTATAACCGATGACTGCCCTGACAAGGAACACAACAGAGAAGCCCTGACGGAGCAGGTGAGCAGTAGGATGCAGGCCTCAAATTCTTATAAAAAGACCAGACTTAATGATCTGTCTGAGGCTAGAAGGATCCCGGAGGCCATGGTCCCCAGACCTTCTGTTAGCCCAAGACAGGAAACATTCCCAAAGCCAACTCTTCAGACAGGGATTGGACTGGACTATAGGATGGAAAATGATACTGGTGAGGAGTGAGCTTCTTGGATCAAGTAGACACATGAGACTATGTAGGCAGCTCCTGTGTGGAGGGGAGATAAAAAGGCAGAGGGGGTCAGAAGCTGGTTGAATGGACACAAAAATAGAGGATGGAGAGAAGGAGTGTGCTGTCTCACTAGGGGGAGAACAACTAGGAGTACATAGCAAGGTGTATATAAATTTTTGTATGAGACACTGACTTGATTTGTAAACTTTCACTTAAAGCACAACAAAAATTAAAAAAAAAAAAAAAAGACCGTCTAGCTCAGAAAATGTAGTATTTCCTCCTTTCACAGCTGGACCATGCCTGGACAGGTTCCTCACTAGAGATGTTTCCTTATGAGGCATCTAAAACCTAGGCTTATCTAGAGTAAAATAATTTCTCAAACCGTGTTTCTTCATAACTCTATTTTTTGTCAAATATCTCACTCTCCCTGTTTTTGTTTTGCATAACTGATGGATAAATTTGCTTTTTATTTTATAAAAAACTGTTATGAGTGGAACTGAATTGTTTATTTTCTGAGCCCTGACTTTGAAATTAATTGCTATCCTGCCTCCTCCTATTTATTAATTTAATAAACTTTTTTAAAATTGAAAATGTTTATGTAGCCAACCTTTTTTACACATACGAATAAACAAAGATTAAGTTGTCTTTGCTCTTCGGGGTCAGAGAATCCAATATTCAGTTACACACACTCAGAATACGCACACACACAAGTGTTAAATACATGACATTTCAAGGTTATCGGGTTCCCAAATAGGGAAATGTAAATATCCAAGAAATTATCATGCACATGAAGCAAAAATGAGTTTAAAGCTACTGGATACACACGTTCTAGAGAGTTATTTTTCCCATTTATTTCTAGCTATTATGCAGATTATGAATTTAAATCTGGAAGGCACGTGTTCTTCTCTGCTCCTTTCCTCATCCCCAATCTTTCCTAGAAGAAAAAACAGCAGAGTAAGGCTAATTCTAACCCTGGTACCTTTTGAAGCTCAGGTAAGACTAGCAGAATGTGCGGAGAGTACTATAACTCCTTTCTGAATGGGAACAAAGGAAGATTATAATGTTATTTTTCTTTTTACCAGAAATCTAGATAAAGGGAAAAATGGAGCAAGAATCACTAATGGGAAGTCAATAACTATCTTTGACACATAAAACGTCTCATTTTGGCAGGAAGAATATCAATGCCTAATGACATCCAGCTCCATCCTTCTTTATTCCTCCTAGTGGGCTAGTGGGCATCCCAGGGCTGGAAGATGTGCACATCTTGATTGGATTCACTTTTTATGTGTGTATCTTGTTGCACTCTTGGGGAATGCTGTTGTCCTGTTTGTGATCCAGACAGAATAGTCTCTTTGAGCCCACATACCACTTCCTGGCATCGATGTACATCGACCTGTACTTCTCCACAGCCACCATCCCCAAAATGCTGTGCATCTTCTGATTTAGCCTCAGGGATACATCTTTTGGAGGCTGCCTTTCCCAGATGTTCTTCATCCACTTTTTTACAGTTATGGAGAGCATTGTTCTTGTGGCCATGGCTTTTGACCACTGCGTTGCCATTTGCAAACCCCTTTGGTACACCTGATCTTCACCAGCAAAATCATCAGCATCACTGCAGGCATTGCTATCCTGAGGAGCCTGTACGTGGTGCTTCCAATAGTGTTTCTCCTCCTTAGGCTGCCCTTCTGTGGGCACTGTATCATCCCTCATAGCTGCTGTGAGCACATGGGCATTGCCCATCTGGCCTGTGCCAGCACCAAAGTGAATATCACATTTGGCCTTGGCAACATTTCTCTCCTGTTATTGGATGTGTTCCTTATTGCTCTGTCCTATGTCAAGATTCTCCATGCTGTTTTCCACCTGCCATCCTGGGAGTCCCGGCTCAAAGCTCTTAAGACCTGTGGCTCCCACACTGATGTTATCTTAGCCTTTTCACACCAGCATTGTACTTTTTTTTGACACACCGTTTTGGCCACAATGTCCTCTGGTATACTCACATCTTCCTGGCCAGTTCATTTGTGGCTGTACCCCCAGCTCTCAATCCTGTAATCCATGGGGTCAGGACCAAGCAGATTTGAGAGGAAGTGCTGAGGATTTTCTTCAAGAAAGACAGATAAATAGTCAGAGGCCACAGATGGGTTTGTATTAAAATTCACACTTTTTTTTTTACATGTTAAAAGTAACATTTTCTACTGTGTAATACAAAGGAAAGCAGGAAAGCATTGAAGAATATTGAGACCGATAACATTGTTTTTTCATGCTTTTTAGGAGCTGGCACAGTGAGATACCCACATTTAAAAAGATAAATTTAGATCATTACTTCATGCCATAGAGGAAATTTAACTCAAAATGTATCATAGACTTAAATATAAGGGCTAAAATTATTTTAAAAATTTGAAAGGAAACATGGAAGAAAATCTGCACAACCTTGAGTCAGGCAAAGATTTCATTGACATGACAACAATCACTGGGTTTCCAAGGCTGTGTTTTTTTACAGGAGTAGATTGCCACATCATTCTTTTGAGGAGTGGCTGGTGAGTTCGAACCACCCACCTTTAGCCTAGCAGCCAAGTGCTGTTACCACCAGGGCTACTTTAAAGGCATATAAACTGTAGAAACCTCTGGCCCTGCACCTTCTCCTGCACTGTCCAAAACAGTAAATCAAAACAATACTACATTGTAGGGATGGTGTTCCCTGTCATATGACCATTTAATTCACCAGTTTGACCCTAAAAAGTCTAAGTGGATATTAATCAGTTACAGAGGACTCCTGAAAATCTAATAAAATAACTTCAATTGTGGAAAGATAAATGGCTGTATGTAACAATACTTGTGAACTCAGGGACAGAAAAGAATTGCCTAATTGTTTGATAAGGGCTTCAAAAAAGAAATATTGGACAAGGTCTGGGCAAGATCTGGGCAAGAAGGTCTGGGGAAGAGTCATGTGGATGAACCTACAGGAGTGGACATTAAATATCAAGGTCTTTGTTTTGCCACCTGCCACTAACAAAGACAATGAGGTTCCAGTATGTCATCCTCATGCAAAGAAACTTATCAACCGCTTCCACGCTAGGAGGTGAAACAGTTACTCTTTTGTGTACATAGTTTCATGATATTAATTAGTGGTTACTTTTTTTAGGGAACTTGATGGCACTGGGTTTCTTTTTTTTCTTTTCTTTTCAGGGAACTCATAATATCATCCTAAATCTACCACAATTCAGTTAGAATTGATACCAGTTTAGCTTCAGTATCATATGAAATCTCTGCTCTTGCATAGCTCTATCTGCTTTATGTTGTTCCTGTCACAAAGTGCATACACATGTGTACATACATTGTATACCCATTAACGTAGATTTATAATTATTGTATGCATTTGTCTTTAAGGTTATATAGGAAATAAAAAGAAAAGTTAGAAACCAAAATAAAATATTACTGACTTTTATATTTACCTATGTAACCACTTTTACTGAAGTTTTTTTATTTCTTCGTATGGCTTTGGGTTAATCTCTAACGTCCTCTCATTTCATCCTCTCATTTCACTCCCTTTAATATTTCTTACAGGGGCATATCTATTAGCAAAGAATTCCCTCCACCTTTGTTTATTTGAGAATGCCATAATTTCTTCTTGATTTTCAAAAGATAGTTTTGCTGGATATAGCTTTCTGGGTGTTTTGTTTTTTTTTTTTTCTTCCAGTACTTTAAAAATGTCATCCCACTCCCTTCTGGCCTCCATAGTTTCTGATAAGAAACCTGCTGTTAATGTAACTTTCCTGGGGTTTTTACTATGCTCCATCGTCCTTGCTATGTCCTGAACACTAACCTTTGCCTTGTCAGCACCTTAAAACAGCCATCACTCTGCTCTACTTTTCGTCTGCTTTCTCCATGTGCCCTATGCAGATTAAGAATCAGGAAATGGCTCTAGGAGAAGAGTGGTATAGATATCTGAGTTCACTTCTTTGCATTTGTTTTCACTCTTGGATCTTGGTTCCTCAAGTCCTGGCTAAAAAAGCCCCTAAATGCATTTTTTCATCTAAAAAAACCACCCTAGCACTGATAATTTGACAAAACTGCTGGTTTCCTTGCTTCTGAGTGGTTGCCCACTGCCCTGGTCCTCAGCCTTTTTCTCTGCTCCTAGAATCACTAAATACCTGGAGGAAAAATGCTAAGTATAAAGTTAGGCTCCTCTTAGCAAGTTTCCTTCTCTCTAGGATGTTGACTCCTCCCATCTTTGTTGCTTTAGCAAGTCTTTCACCTAAATAGTTCACACGGAGTAGGGCAAAAGGATTATAGATACATCAAGATATAAGCTATGACAAAGATGATATAGAAAAAAAGAGCAAGGGAAGATTGATAGAGTGGGTCATCGAAGAAGATGACAGAGAATTATTTTAACAGCCCAGGTGTTAAGCAGAATCTGAGGCTTTCAATTTGGAAAGCAGAAAATGCATAGTCTTCCTTTGGAAGGCAAACAGTAGATGATTCTTGCTAAGATGATCTTTAGCTCCAGTGTACAGAAGGAAGTTTCTTAGGAGAGCTCTCCAGTGAATATCACTTAGTCTATGCCAGAAATTCAAGGAGACTACAGTCTCCATCCTAGTGGGTACAAGGCTGCAGCAGCAATATAAATGCCTATTCTTTGCTTAAGAAAGAAGGTGCAATCTCAGAGAGATTCCAGATGATGTTTTCAAAGTGCATCCTCTCAGAGAAATTTGGAAATCAAGGTAAGGCTGTGTTATTCTGGTTTGAGTGGTGGGACATTGCTTGAGAGATGAAGAATGAGTCCATGCTAAGCTAGAATAGAGAGAAGGTGGACAGTAAGTGTAGAATAGAGAGTTGGGGGGGAGGGGAAGGAAGAGCAAAGGCAACATTTGGGCATAGCAGATTTTAAACTCACAAACTACCATGGCTACACATGAGTTCCTACATATGCATATATTTCTTTGTATCAATAGTCTAACACATGCAGCCGTAGGTGAGATGCAGAAGAAAATTATGTACCAGCTCAACTATTGTTTCTCTCCTTATAACAAGCCCACTGCCATCAAGCAGATTCTGACTCGTAGTGACCCTGTATATATACTAAGGACTAAATGTGACCATCAAGACGTCAAGGACTATGTTTTCTCTGTACTTAGCACATTGCCTGGCCAAATATAAGAGATCAGTAAGTATGTTTTAAACGAAGGAGTTCATGACTGAATGAATTGTGGAGCATGGCTATGAATGCTGGTAAAGGTTTGCTTTTTTATTTTTTGCTTTTGTTGTTGCTTGTCTGTTTTTGGTAGAAGCCAAGACTAAGGTAAGAAGGCAGCTGAGGAATACAATAATGTGTGAATATTTAAGATAGCTTAATAACAACGTAAATCATAAGATTAGGAATTAGGAAAATATCAGATAAAAAGGTGTATACCAGGGTTTCACATCCTCAGGATACCACTACAGACATTTTTGGGCTAGATAGTTCTTTGTCTTGGAGGGCTGTCCTATGAATTGTCACATGTTTAGCAGCATCCCTGACTCTACCTAGTAGATTCTAGCAGTACTTCCCCCAAGGTTTGACAACCATAAATATCCCCAGTCACTGCCAAATATTCCCCAGGGGCAAAATTGCCCTGGTTGAGAATCTGTTCTTATCCTCATCAGTTACAGCACGTAAGATGGTGTTTATGTACTTAGGTGAAAGGATGTGTGTGGTGGGATGCTCCAGAATATGGTAGAGTAACAGGATGAAGAATTGAAAGAAATGACTATTTGGTGTAAGTTCTTTTCAGGATGTTGGAAGTTGTGGTCTCAAAGAGAAGAAGCTGTCTCAGGCTCATCACTATACGTGGCAATATTGGAGGATATATGAATATATCTTGCTAGAATAGATCTGTATATGCTTGTGGAATGAATAAGTGATTGGCTGCTTTGCACATTGTGGATCAAGTTGGAAATATGACTATTTTGGTGCTCAGAAGGGAACCAATTCTGGAGACTCTTTCTGGAAAATGATCAGGGAAAATTGGATGGTCTTCCTTGCTTTGGAACTTTGGAAAAAGTAGTAATATTTCTATGAGATCATGCTCTAGGCAGGTATTGAGAGTGATTCAGATACTGTTCAATGTCCAGTTGTATAGAGGGCCATGGAATCCAAGTCCTGGGTGGCAAAACAATGAGCTTACCCCACAGAGCACGGCCACACTTCTTTCTCTAGAAAAACACAGTTAAGTCTTTGATTTACTTTACCTCCTCCATGAAGCTTTTTGTTTTTGTCCTAAACCATACCCACAATTTTTTCTGTATTTTTCTATCATAACACAATATTTTATTCAAATTTCATCATTTCATTTATGTCTCCCTCGTTATATTCTGAGAAGATGAGCAAAGTTTTATCCACATTTTCTGTCCAAATTCCTTAATCCAAGGCCTAGTACATAGTAGGAAGTCAATAAATATTTGCTAAAATTAAACTGTGAATGGTACACCTCTACTTCTCTTATTGATCCTTTTATACCTGACAGTTTTCAAGTACAGAACTGAGAAGAGAAATAATTTTTTTCCTCAAATATCTCTTTCCCTGCCTCAGCAACCCAAGTTATTTATATAGCTTCACTTTTTTTGATATACTGTCCCAAATTATTTCTCATTTCTGCCATGCTTCACAGGCCCCAGATGTACCACATTCTTTGCTAGGAGCTGATCTTATCCAGAGTTAAAGAAGGATATGATTTCTTCTCTGTGCATCCATCTCCAATGAGTGGTATTCAAATATGAACTACCCCAATTTCCAGGCATCTTCAGAGCCTATCACTTCTACACAGTTTGTAAAATGATTTCATCTCAGGCGTGGCTACCCAATAATGAACTTCTATCTTGATTGCCTCAAGATATTAATTCACAATAAATATATTCAACATTTGACACTCAAGCTAGTTGCCATATTAAAAAAAAAATCACTTAATAAACTACTGTTTATTTAGTATTAAAAAGAGAATATCCAGAAAGACACAAAGATCTGGGACAGAGGGCTGCTTTGTTGGACTCTAATCTCAAGAGAATCTCAAATGATACCCCTTTTCTGTATGTAAGTAGGATTAGTTTAGGTAGGATTTAAACAAGGTATTGCTCAGGGAATTGGAAACTTTTTAGTACCCTCAATTGACCTTAGAAAGACAACTTTTTAAATGAATTTGAGATTTTGTGGTTTCGATGAATTATAGAACCATTACCACCTCAATTTAAAATATTTCATAAATACAAATTTCATCCTAACTTTGAAAATTCTGTTTAAAATACTTCTATCTCCTTGTCTTTATTCATGATCCAAAATATTCCAGATGAAGATGGCTTTTGGAAGACCTGGTTAAGATGGAAATTGTGCTGCTAATCATTTGGGGCATAACTGGTTGTTCTTCTGCCTTCCCTCTACCTCCCATTCACTTAAGAAACATTTTATTTGAGAGTTTATATGTCTCAAGTATTATTTTAGGTACATGGATAAACAGAAGGGAATTGGTGGTCTCTGCTTTCAGAATCAGATAGCCTGAAGAATACACACACACACACACACACACACACTTGAACATATATATTTTAAAGGTCCTCAAGTAGCTCCCTAAGAGAATGGGTTGGGTTACATGTATTATTCCTGGAGCCATCTGATCCTCAGGTAAAGATGGCAGAAAATCTTGGATAACATTGAATGGGAGAAAAGGAATATTAAATGCTATTTTGCATTTTATCAGGAATCTGGAAAGGAAGGAAGCGGAGCAAGAATCACTAATGAGAAGTCAACATCTAACTCTGATGCGCACAGGAGCTAACAGTGGCAGGAAGAATGTCTATTCCTAATGACACCCAGTTCCATCCTTCTTCATTCCTCCTAGTAGGCATCCCAGGCCTAGAAGATGTGCACATCTGGATTGGATTCCCATTTTCGTGTATCTTGTTGCACTCCTAGGGAATGCTGTTACCCTGTTTGTGATCCAGACTGAGAGCAGTCTCCATGAGCCCATGAACTACTTCCTGGCCACATTGGACTCCATCAGCCTGGACCTGTACACAGCCACCTTCCCAAAAATGCTGTGTGCCTTCTGGTTTATCCTCAGGGATATATCTTTTGGAGGTTGTCTTTCCCAGATGCTCTTGGTCCACTTCTTCACTGCCATGCAGAGCATTGTGCTGTTGACTACTACATTGCCATTTGCTCTGCACCAAACCTGTTTGGTACACCATGATCCTCACCAGCAAAATCATCAGCATCATTGCAGGCATTGCTATCCTGTGGAGCCTGTGTGTGGTTGTTGCAGTAGTGATTCTTCTCTTGAGGTTGCCCTTCTGTGGGCACTATATCATCCCTCATAGCTACTGTGAGCACATGGGCATTGACCACCTGGCCTGTGCTAGCATCAAAGTCAACATAATGTTTGGCCTTGGGGATATGTCTATTCTATTATTGGATGTGCTCCTTATTGTTCTGTCCTATGTCAGGATTCTCCGTGCTGTTTCCTGCCTGCCCTCGTAGGAGGCCCAAGTCAAAGCCCTCAACTCTTGTGGCTCCCACATTGGTGTTATCTTAGCCTTTTTCACACCAACATTTTTCTCTTTTTTTGACACACCATTTTGACCACAATGTCCTCAGGTATATCTACATCTTCTTGGCCAATTTGTATGTGGCTGTGCCCCCAGTCCTCAATCCTGTAATCTATGGGGTTATGACCTAGCAAATTAGGGAGCAAGTGTTGAGGGTTTTCTCCAAGCAAGATAGCTAACCATGGAGGCTCTGTCTTAGAAACCATATTTCCTCCATATACTCTTATGAATACGTTTACTTCTAGTCAGTGGCACAAAGGTGTGTATGACAAGTTGAAGCCTTTAAGTTTAAGGATATTAATAAGTGTTTTGGATTCTGTAAGGATTGTATGGTTACAAAGTCCTCTCATGTACCTTGTTTAATCATCAAGGTAGCCCTACAGAGACTAGTTTCTCTAGTTTACAGATGAATAGTTTCATATGTTGACTTGTTAAACAACTCGTCTCAAAATTCCACTGAGTCCGAAGTAAGTAATAAAGCCAGATCATTTTTAAATTGTAGCAGTTTTGGGGGTATCATATGGAATATGAAAGCGACAGAATGAGATTTGCTCAGGGATTATAGACCATTTTAGTGATAATATTTTAGAAATAAAAATAATGATAATATATAACTCATTTTAGTATTTGCTATTCAAAACAATGAACTTACATTAATATGTGTATTTCTTACCAGAATGCTATGATGTAGTTCCTTTTATTGTTTCCCTTTTCATTTGAGTGTACTGTGGTTCATTCAGAAAGTTCTCCATAACAGATTGTGATTGAGAGTTTAGAACCTAGAACCCAGGACAACAGAGGGAGTCATGCATTTAGAAATGGAATACAGAAAGCAGACAATAATGGTGCCTGGCTATGGAAGATACATTCATTAAGTAAATATTTATGAACATCTACATGTGCCTAGTTGTATATGGCTACTTACTGATAGAAAAAAGGAAGAGCAGAATTCTATGTCTTGAGGAACCCATGGTTGATGATATATAGGTTATTAAGGCTACAAATATTATGCTAAGGGATTATATATCAATTGATATGGGGGTGTTAGAATCTTTGGAATAGTATATAATAAATATTCCAGAAGCCAGGGACAAGATATTGAACACAGTCACACAGAAGTACTTTATCCTATGATTATTACAAGAGTAGGAAGAAGCAACTTATTTCCACTCTTGTAATAATAGTCACAGGGCAAAGCACTGACCTGTAAGGGAGGGATTCATTTACAAATAGTTTCAGGTGAGTCTGTCAAGTTATGTTCTCTGTCTTACTTTAATTAAAACTGGTTCATTATCAACTCATATGTATAGAACTTCTACTGCATGACCAAAATAGGTCATAAAGAAATAAAGAATTTTAGAATTTGCTTTTAAATGTGGTAGTTGATTCTGGCAAAAATATTGTAAACAGGAGAGCATAGATGCTTAAGATCCAAATTTTTAAGAAGAATATCCATAGGCTACAGTTAATTTTTTTGTCTAGAAATCTAAAAATAGATTAAGAAATGATTCCAGATCATGCTCAGCATGCAGATTGAATAGGTATGGAGAAGGGATACAACCCTGATGAACACGTTTCCTGACTTTAAACCACACGGTATCCCCTAGTGCTGTCCGAATGACTGCCTCCTGATCCATGTACAGGATCCTCATGAGCACAATTAAGCGTTCTGGAATTCCCATTCTTCGCAATGTTATCCCTAATTTGTTATGATCCACACAGTCGAATGCCTTTGCATAGTCAATAAAACACAGGTAAACATCCTTCTGGCATTCTCTGCTTTCCGCCAGGATACATCTGACATCAGCGATGATATCCCCGGTTCCACGTCCTCTTCTGAAATTAGCCTGAATTTCTGTCAGTTCCCTGTCGTTATACGGCTGCACCCACTTTTGAATGATCTTCATCAAAATTTTGCTTGCGTGTGATATTAATGATATTGTTCGATAATTTTTGCATTCAGTCAGATCAGTTTTCTTGGGAATAGGCATAAATATGGATCTCTTTCAGTTGGTTGGCTAGGTAGCTGTGTTCCAAATTTCTTGGCATAGACTACTGAACACTTTCAGTGCTCTATCAATTTGTTGAAACACCTCAGTTGATATTCCATCAATTCCTGGATCCTTATTTTTTGCCAGTGCCTTCAGTGCAGCTTGGACTTCTTCCTTTGGTACCATTGGTTCCTGATTATATGTTACCTCCTGAAGTGGTTGAATGTCAACTAATCTTTTTGGTGTAATGACTCTGTGTATTCCTTCCATCTTCTTTTGATGCTTCCTGCGTTGTTTAATATTTGCCCCATAGAATTCTTCACTACTGCAACTCGAGGCTTGAATTTTTTCTTCAGTTCTTTCAGCTTGAGAAATGCCGAGCATGTTCTTCCCTTTTGATTTTCTATCTCCAGCTCTTTGCACATATCATTATAATACCTTACTTTGTCTTCTGGACTGTCCTTTGAAATCTTCTGTTCAGCTCTTTTACTTTGTTGTATCTTCCTTTTGCTTTAGCTGCTCAACATTCAAGAGCAAGTTGCAGAGTCTCTTCTGACATCCATTTTGGTCCTTTCTTTCTTTCCTCTCTTTTTAATAACCTCTTGCTCTGTCCATATGTCATGGCCTTGATGTCATTCCACAACTTGTCTGGTCTTGTGTCATTACTGTTCAACGCATCAAATCTATTCTCGGAGTGGTCTCGAATTTCAGATGGAATATACTCAAGGTCATACTTAGGCTCTCACGGGCTTGTTCTAATTTTCTTGAGTTTCAACTTGAACTTGCATATGAGCAATTGATGGTCTGTTCCACAGTCGGCCCCTGGCCTTGTTCTGACCGATGATATTGAGCTTTTCCATTGTCTCTTTCCACAGATGTAGCCTACTTGATTCCTGTGCATTCCGTCTGGCGAGGTCCAAGTGTATAGTCGCTATTTATGTTGATGAAAAAAGGTATATGCAATGAAGAAGTCTTTGGTCTTGCAAAATTTTGTTATGTGACCTCTGGCTTTGTTTATGTCACCAAAGCCATATTTTCCAACTACTGATCCTTCTCTTTGTTTTCAACTTTCTCAATCCAATCATCAGTAATTACCAATGTATCCTGATTGCATGTTTGATCAATTTCAGACTGCAGCAGCTGATAAAAGCCTTCGGTTTCTTCATCTTTGGCCTTAGTTGTTGGTGTGTAAATTTGAATAATGGTCATATTAACTGGTCTTCCTTGTAGGTGTATGGATATTGTCCTATCACCAACAGCCTTGTACTTCAGGATAGATCTTGAAATGTTCTTTTTGACAATGCCATTCCTCTTCAAGCTGTCATTCCTGGCACAGTAGACCACATGATTGTCCTACTCAAAGTGGCCAATACCAGTCCATTTCAGCTCACTAATTCCTAGGATATCAATGTTTGTGTGTTCTATTTCATGTTTGATGATTTCCAATTTTCCTAGATTCGTACTTTGCACATTCCAAGTTCCAATCATTAATGGATGTTTGCAGCTGTTTCTTCTCATTTTGAGTTGTGCTACACAGGCAAATGAAGATCTCGAAAGCTGGACTCCATCTATGTCATTAAGGTCAACTCTACTTTGAGGAGGCAGCTCTTTCCGAGCAGTCTTTTGAGTGCCTTCTAACCTTGGGAGCTCCTATCCTGGCACTATATTCAGACAATGTTCCACTGCTATTCATAAGGTTTTCACTGGCTAGTTATTTTCAGAAGTAGACTTCTGGGTCCTTCTTCCTAGTCTATCTTAGTCTGAAAGCTTAGCTGAAACCTGTCCGCCATAGGTGACCCTGCTGGTATCTGAATATCACTGGCAAAGCTTCCAGCATCACAGCAACACACAAGCCCTCACAGTACAACAAACTGACAGACAGGTGGGGATTATAAGTGGTTAATATTATTTATATAACTGAAATATAACCTTCTTGGGGGAAAGAATTATGGATGCAAGACATCTCTGAGGACACATTTAATCTTCAGTAATGACTCAATGGCTTAACTGATTTCTAGGTCAAGTAAATGATACTTTTTGAACAAAAAGTCTTTGGAGAAGATAATAGTCCTGGGTAACTAGATGTGGAAATTACAGGGTGCCTCAGATATTGTTCCTGTGAGTATGATGGTAAGAGAGTAATTAGAAATAATGAGACAATTAGAGAATAAGAACTTCTAGCAATTTGGGGATTCATATGCAGAAACTTGAAGGTCTCAAGGGATTCCTTTGCATATGTGCTTTTTTATGCCCATTAACCTGTGATCGCAACCTGTTAATGCTTTGTTTCTCATGCTGTCATCCCATGGAGTCCCAGAAGAACAACTACTCCTGTCCAGGTAGAGCATGTTCAATCTAAGTACAAATTGCCTTCCTTGGATCACAGTTATGATGCTGAGACACTTTGAGCAGTCGTTAGTCAGGATTGCAGATTCCCACAGTAGTGGCTGTCCCTGAGGTTGGTGAGTTGGGTAGAGCCTGGCCTGTTATCTCTATTTGATCATAAATATTGGGAAGGTTTGAACTTCAATCTATTGATTTAATACCTTCATTCACTTTAGTTATGATAAAAATATTAATTTGGAAGAATAAACCAAAATATTTTACAAGCTTATTTCTAGTTGGTAGAATTTTAGGTGATTCTGCATACTTTAGTTTTTTTTTTTAATAAGTATGCCTACATTTTATGATAAGGAAAAGAAAAAATTAAACAGTCAGCTCTTTCCCTCTCTCCTAACTTTCTCATTTAGCTTAATTTATGGAACTGTACGGTGTTTCTGGTTATTCTGGAATTTCTTTTTTTGAAATTATCCTCCAAAAATGACATCCTCAAAATTTTTCCAAATCAAAAATGTTTGTTTTTATTTCGTAGTCACTAATGATGAAGAACAGCAGTAGCTGAATGCTTCCAGATTCCAAATAGTTGCACATATGATTTTTTTCCATTCTGATGTGTGCATATATAGCTTCTTGTTTACATACGCGCTTACTATTGCTTTACAGCCTTGCATATTACCGAGTCATTTTAGCACCAAATATATAAAGTTCAGAGAAAAATACTCAGAAATTGAAAAATAATATTTTATGACATCCCTTTCTTTTCATTATAAAAATTCCTGTTATTAGCAGAACTCACTCATTCACTTACTCATTCACACTCCCAATTTATCCTTTTATATATATATTTGGGCTTTATTTGGGAAAGGCAAGACAGTTCTCTCTCCCTTTTCTGTAATGAGAGTTTGTTTATTTAGTTATTTATCTGTCTCCATCACCTGTCTGTCAGTTTGTAATGCTGTGGTGGCTTGCATGTTGCTGTGATGCTGGTAGATATGCCACTAGCATTTCAAATACCAGCAGGGTCACCAACGGTGGACAGGTTTCAATGGAGCGTCCAGACTAAGACAGACTAGGAAGAAAGGCCTGGAGATATACTTCCAAAAAATGGCCAGTGAAAATCTATGGATCACACCAGGACATTGTCTGACTCACTTGCTTTGAACACATCATCAGGAGAGATCAATCCCTGAAGGACGTTGTGTTTGGTTAAGTAGAGACCCAGCAAATGTGAGGGAAACCTTTGGTTAGCTGGATTGGCATAATAGCCTCAACAATGGACTCGAAAGTGCCAGTGATCATGAGGATGACCTTGGACTAGGCAACATTTCTTTTTGTTTTATTAAGGTCACCATGAGTCAGAGTGGACTTGATGGTACCTATCTATCTATCATCTATCTACCTATCTATCTATCCATCCATCCACCTATCCATCCATCTATCTATCTGTCTGTCTGTCTACCTCATGACTGATGATGACCCCATGTGTGCAGAATAGAACTGTTCCATAGGGTTTTCAAGGCTGTGAATTTTCGGAAGCAGATCATTAACTTTGTCTTCTGAGGCGAGTTCAAACTGCCAGCCTTTTTGCTAGTAGTTGACTAACTATTTGCACCACCCAGGAGCTTAATGGCAACTAACAACAACTTTTATCTATCTCTTCATCTATCTATTTCTCTGGTATGGATTGGGAGAGTGGGTCTTATTTGAGTTGATATGCTCTGGCATATAGCTCTCACAGTGAACATTTCCTTGGGTAACATATGACCTGGTTATTTTAAACATTACCCTCCCTCATATAAAGACAGACTCCTGAGAGACAAGCAGATCTTCCTGAACTAGGCCTGCTTAGTGTCACACAGAGGAACGATTCTGGTCTCAGAGAGAAGCTCCCTTTTATCCATCACTGTGGTATTGCTGACAGAACACTTTTCTGGTTGTCACTCAGTTTTTGAGTTTTTGTTGCTCATTCTATATAAGGATAAAAATCTCCTAGACAGGTGTAATAAGGATCTCTTAGGTAGGTATTAAAGCCCTGATGGTGCAGTGGTTAAGACCTATAGCTGGTAACCAAAGGGTCAGCAGTTTGAATCCACCAGCTGCTCCTTGGAAACCCTACGAGGCAGTTCTACTCTGTCTTATAGGGTCAGAGACTGAGTTTTAAGAGCTATTATGAGTCAGAGTCAACTTGATGGCAACAAGTTTGTTTCTTTTTTTTTAGGTGTGTATATGCAGAATGAGGCTATTTTGCAGCAACTCCTCTCATAGTCTATTCCTCTAATTCTCTCTAAAGGCTAAGGCTTTGATTACAGATTTCACAAGTCTCTGTCGCCATCCTTTTGCCCTTGCTTAGGCATTCTCATATATAGTGAATAATTATTTTATAGGCTGAAAATATGTTGACATTGTGAAACATTAAATAACTCAGATTTTGGAAAATGTACTACCATGAAGCTATTTTATTGAGGTTCCATAATGCTATAGAGTAGCACAATAGGCAGGATTTTTAATGAAAAGAATGTAATACATAAATAAATACATCAATTATTTTAGTTCCCATTTCTTGTTGACATATCATTTACTTTTATTAAACCCTTCTCAGGATGTCTACCCTTTATTCTCTCTTTATTATGTCACAAGACCTTCAATGGCTCCTTTGTCAGGAAAGCATCTAAGAGCTATCTTTCTTATATACCCAAAGTGTCCTCTTATGAAATTACAGCTTTTCTTCTCATTTATCCAACTTTTATACTCGGGAATGGTTTGTGATTTCTATTCCCATCCGTCTTAACATGGGATCTTCTGACCAGAAGTTCAACTTAGTAGCCATCTGCTTATTTGTTATTATTAACAAATATGTTTTGAGTAGTGGCTATCTGCCAGATGCTATAGTAGGTAAATAACAAAGAACAAAACCACCTGCCCACATGAAGTTTGCAAATTAATTGGAACTCTCAGACACTGATTAAGCACACATATAAAGGTATACCCATCATTTTGATTAGAACTATGTCAGCTAGGTCCCTGAGAGAGAATATTACAAGCAATCTCACTGACATGCCTTTCTGAGAATATCTCATTAATGTGCAGTCCTGGAGGCTCAATAGAAGAACGATGCAGGTTCTTCTTTTCTTCTGCTCTCACTTAACTACAGGGATCTCTTCATCAGTTATGTTTCCATATTTAAAGATTTTATCCTCCTTTCTTTTCCTCTTTTCTCTCACAGATTGCCTGATCACAGAGTCAGGCGTCCATTACTGCTCAAATCTTCTACTTTGATTTCCTAAACTCTTGAGTTCACTGTGTGTTGTGCAAGATCCTGACTTCCTTGGCTCTAAGGAAGAGGCCATGTCTCCCACTCTAAAGACTATTTCATCATTTTCAGAGGGTTATTTCTTGTAATTAGGAACGTACTCAACCTTTATCTTTCTTCTATAGAAACGTGTCTTTAGACTGACTAAAAAACCAAACTCATTGCAGTCAAGTTGATTCTTTCATGGAAACCTTAAAGAACAGAGTAGAATTACCCCATAAGGTTTCCAAGAAGCACCTGGTAGATTCAAACTGCTGACCTTTTGGTTGGCAGCCGTAGCTCTTAACCACTACACCACCAGCGTAGACTGACTAAGGTAGTAAAATATGCAAGAGGGAACAGAACATAAGGAAGAGTAAATTGGAAAGACACAAGGGTGTGCTGATCAGGGTGGGTAATGTAGTTCAAAGTGCTAAATGAAGGGTTAAACGCTTGAGACTAAACAAGTCCTATGAATAAAGACACGTTTGGACAGAGTCTTAGGCACACTAGGTGGTGAGAGATCTGACTATGACAGAGTACCTTTGTTTTGAATATGGATATATGCACTTGTGATCCAGACAGTTAAAAAAGAAGAAATCCATTTATTCAGAAATCAGAATCTTTCAGCTTTTCTCACATGGCTGATGTGAATAGCAAGGAATATAATATAGCTGATACATCCTTGTAAAACTAGTATTAAACAATTATATGGCAATATTATTTTTATAGTTATTCTCTTGCTTGTAATAGCAATGATAATAATAAGAATAGCCATGATTTCCATTTAGGAATGAAGTTGGAGATAAAACAGATCATTTAAAATTGATGAGCCCAAGCTGTGTGCTGCAAAGAACAGGGGAACTGGAGAACCTGAAGGATTTAGTCAGTGCTTTAACCCTGGTCAATTTCTCTAAAAAAAATGATTGTTTTACACGTAATATCCATTACATTGTCTTGATTTTGTGAAACCAGTGGCCTCAAAGGAAAAAGTCCTTGTTTCAAAGGGCAAAGAAAATGTCTTTACCCACTGATGACATAAGTATAAGGGAACAACAGAAATTAGAAGAAACAGAAAAAATGATTAGATTTGATGAAAGTTATTTATAAGCAGGTCGAGGTAGAAAGATAGGCCATATTAAGTAGCAGAAATAAAGGTCCATTAATTACAAGCAGAAATGCCCAGAGGCATATATTGAGCTCATAATTCTAGTCAAATAAAACATCCTTAAAGGATGCTTCTGAAATCTCTAATATTGTCTATGCTTCCAGCTTACAATCATTTATCGGTAGAATACCAATGTGTACATCTCTTTCTAATTTATAATTAAGTATTTCAAAAAGTTAAGACCTAACTTAGAATGCTATATCAAGCAGCTTGGTCTATATTCTACCTTATATTAACATAGATAATCTGAACCAATGTGCAAATATCCACTCACTCCTTAGGGAATATTTTTCATTTGCCTTTTGAATCAATGAAAAGTAAAAGTAAGGAAACATAGTATAGGGGAAAACATATCTTTTCTGGACTCCAAGAGAAATGCACTAATTACATCTTTTTTCTTATTCTGCATTAGCAGTATTGATGAGGCATTAGAAAGCATTATATGAAACTAAAGATTCCTTCAAATGAGTATGATCATCAGAGGCCCTTCGCAGTATGTCCTCCTCAGTCAATAGCTCATGGATTCACCCCTCATCCTTCATCCTGCTGGGAATCCCAGGAATAGAAACTATGCAGCTCTGGCTTGGCTTCCCATTTGGTACAGTGTATCTGATTGCCCTTCTGGGGAATATCATCACACTCTTTGTGATCCCGACTGAGCGCAGCCTTCACCAGCCCATGTTCTACTTATTGGCCATGTTGGCTCTGACTGACCTGGGCCTGTCCACTGCCACCTTCCCCAAAATGCTGGGCATCTTCTGGTTTGGCTTCAGCAAGATTGCTTTTGGTGGCTGCTTAGCTCAAATGTTCTTCATACACCTGTTTACAGGCATTGAAACATTTATGCTTGTAGCCATGGCCTTTGACCGCTTTGTTGCCATCTGCCACCCTCTCTGGTACAACACAATCCTCACCAACAAAACAATTTGTATTATTGCTGGAGTAGGAATGGTGAAAAATTTTGTTTTGGTTTTCCCACTGATATTTCTCCTTCTGAGGCTGTCATTCGGTGGACATTACATTATCCCCCACACCTACTGTGAGCACATGGGCATTGCCTGTCTGGCCTGTTTCAGTATAAAAGTCAATATATTATTTGCATTAATCCTTATTTCTATGATTCTTTTGGATGTTATTTGGATTGCTCTTTCCTATATGAAGATTCTGCATGCTGTCTTCAAGCTCCCATCTTGGGAGGCCAGGCTCAAAGCTCTCAATACCTGTGGTTCCCATGTGGGTGTCATCTTAGCTTTCCTCATTCCAGCCTTTTTCTCCTTCATGACTCATAGATTTGGCCACAGTATTCCACGTTATATCCACATCCTCCTGGCTAACTTGTATGTAATCATTCCCCCTGCCCTTAACCCCATTATTTAAAGAGTCCGAACCAAGCAGATCCGAGATCGGGTGGTGATGATCTTCCTTTTTAAGGAAGTTTGATCTGAACACTTGATTTTGAAATAGTTTTCAAATATCTTTCCTTTGTGTCCTTAAAAAATGGAAATTTAAGTGTCATCAACCTTTAGTGGATCAAGTGTTTTACAGAATATAAAGTTAAACATGTTTTATTTCTTTAGAAAATATTTGTTCCTAGACTGTACATTTTCTTATGTAAATCAATTGGTATCTTCGTGTTGCTGTAAAGGGTATTTAACCAAGATTTGTGAATAACACGTTAATGCAACTCAAGTACTAAAATACAGCCTCATTAAACAGAATTCACTGATTATGATCAAGGAGTGTTATGGTGTTGAGAACTTTAATAACTCCTTTCCAAGAAAATCCTAGAGAAAATGATATTGTGTTTTTTCGTGTGAGGTTAAGATTTGCAAAACTATTTCCAGTGCTTTATCAATAACTATGAAACTTGTATGACTCAAAAGTTGCCCTTTCCCAAATAGGAAGTGTGTGTGTGTGTGCGAGAGAGAGAGACAGAAAGAAGAGAGAGAGCATGAAGCTTCGGCCATAGCTGGAGCAAGAGCTCTTTAGATTCTCAAATTAACTTAGACATCCAAGTCTGGGAAGATTTTCTTTTTCTAAAGCTCTACTAGCACTCTCTTGCTATCAGAGTTCTTTGCCAAAGAACTGTGACTATTGCTGCAGTAGGACTGACAAGGCAATGCTGCAGGGGTATAGGTTTCCAGAGTCTTGATAAAAGGTATCAACCACAGCTTTCACTCTGCCTTGACCCAAAATAACTATGTTACTAATTTTCAGTATTAGCTCTCTAAGTGAGATCGACAATTTGTGGCGTAGTGGGTTCCCAGACTTATCTGACTACCACAGGGTAGGAAATAGTCAATATAACAAAATAGTCATCGCTGCATCTCATGCTGTATTTTATAAATTTTGAAATAGCAGCTGCATCAATTACACAGGGTCAGATATTTCAAAGGACTCTTCAGACTCCTCATGGTCTACTCATTTAAGGCTTTAACAAAAGTCAACGTAAGGTGTGGCTGGAAAAGGAAAGTGCAAGCAAACAGAGAATTCTGAAAACCCAAGTGCAACTTCTAGAACTTTTTCTCAGTACCAGAGGATGCACTTTATCTTTGGATTGTAAATTACCAAACTATATGCAGAGGTAACTTGGCCTCAGGGAAACCAAGGTACAAGTTTACTGCAAGGTCTTTTAGACTCTCCTGGTTGCATAGCTAAAATTGGGCTATATAACCTTTTAAAACATGTATAATGTATATATTTTCCGTTAACAATGTGGGCTAGCTAGTATAGGATGCCTACAGGGGAGTTTCAGACTTTAGACTGCGCGTTATAAATCAATAGTTAATACATTTCATGTTTATCTTGACCAAGGGGCAGTATCAGACAACCAGACAATGCTGCAGATAAGCCCGGAGCTATCACAGACTGGCTTCAAGTCAACCCTCTCCTTTCACAGCAGCCATGATGTGATAAATACATTTATGTGCATTTACATAGTATGTTGGGTTTGGAAGAACTCTTTATGGAAATGGGCTGAAATTTAGTGGTGTACTAGACATATGATAAGAAACAAAATATAGTTAATTATTTGTTGCACAACTTCTTCTAATTTCTCAGTAATATACCATAGAAAAATCTTGCCCCTCCCCCCCAATCAGGCAAAAACCAGATGAAATGATGAACATGATAATTGATCAAAATATTTTTACCTGAATATTAGAAGTGTTTCCACTAGCAGTAACCCACTCATGCATTGCCATTGAGTAGATTCTGACTCAGAGACCCTATAGAACAGCGTAGAACTTCCCCATAATGTTTCCAAGGAGTGGCTGGCAGATTTGAACTGCAGATCTTTTGGTCAGCAGCCAAAAGCTTAACCACTGTGCCACCAGGGCTCCATTAGCAATAACAAGGAAGTAAAATAAGAAGCAACTTATCTGACTATTCATCTTGTATTTCATTTTAAATTAAGTCACTAAATCATCCAGCTTTCTAAATTAATACTCATTCATATGAAAATAAAATAGTTCATATTCTGATGTCACATAATTATAAGAAAATGAAAACATTCCCTTAACATATTACTGTTAATTCTTGCCCAAAACTGTGACATAAGATAGTTTCTCTACTTTTTATCTTTCTACCTAATTATTACATATTCACCCCATTCTAGTCTTTTTTTTAATTTATCTTGTTCTTAAGTGTGAACTCAGTCCTCCATTCCTATCATTTCCTAGTGAAACTATTTTGGTTATATCCGAGAGAACTTTACTGAAGTTTTGAGGGGTCTGAATAGGAAGAAAAAGAAAACTTTTCACATAAATATCAGCCAACCCTCTCTGAATGGCATCGGCCCTTGTTCACATAATCTTTAACATTTGATCTTAAAGGATTTTTGCAAAATGTCCTGCATACAGAGATTCTAAATTACAAGGCTTGATATTAAGACAAAACTTATCATGGCCAGAAGCAAGTTGAAAACAGTTACTGTAATGAGCAGCAAGACCAGATGGCATCTAGGAGGGCCCAATCTAAAGAGAGCTATAGAGAAGCTGACAGAATGTAGGACTGAGGTTATAGAGAGAAGGTAGTGGCACAGCCAACATGAGTATTTCTCAATTTTTACAATCAAAACTAATCAACGATTTCAATAAAATATCAAGACACCTTTTCCAGTATGTGGACTTACTCAGTTTCCAGACCCTGCAATACTGTGCAAACTATATTCACTGGTTATTCTTTCAGTCCTCACCAAAAAGATTTTATGACTATTTTTGTTGGTACATATATATTGGGTAAAGGAGAACATTCAGATTTTGGGAAGATTTTTGGACACAGATTTTTACTTTACATTACTATCTGAGGGACAAATTGACATTATGGGCCTCCTGTTAAAGTAGGAACATATGAGATCCCTATAATAAAGAGAGCATTAGCTAAGATCCATTGGACAATGATTCCATTGACCTACCTGCTTGTCATTTTTGTAGTCCACAGATATATAATTGGATTATAAATTCTTGGTCAGTGGCAAAACTCTCAATTAGTCCCTTGACAGGTAAAGGAAAAAAATATTGTAGAGGAAAAGGTCAGGTTTAAGCCTCTGAAATCTTCCCTCCCTCCTAGATGAGATAGTAAATTAAAAAGAAACAAAACGCTGCATCCTGGAAATAATTTTTAAAAATTTAGTGGCCGTCTCATCAACAAAGAATTCAGACATGGTTGTCTCTGTCATGTTCCCATTTTAATGATGTCTGACCTCCCCCACAATTGGATGGAACCTGGCCTATAAAATGCACCACTCCAAAAACTTACTCAAGTAGAAGCCCAAATTTTACCTGCAGTGCTGATATGGTATCTTCGCTAGAGCAAATTAACACAGCCCTAAACAAATGGCTTGTAGCCATTTTTTCCCACACTATTGCAACATCTATCCTGAAGTACAACGCTGTCAGTAATAGGATAATATCCATATGTCTACAAGGAAGACCAGTTAATACGACCATTTTTCAAATTTACGTACCAACCACTAGGGCCAAAGATGAAGAAATAGGAGATTTTTATCAGCTGCTGCAGTCTGAAACTGATTGAACATGCAATCAAGATGCATTGATAATTACTGGTGATTGGAATGCAAAAGTTGGAAACAAAGAAGAAGGATCAGTAGTTGGAAAATATGGCCTTGGTGATAGAAACAATGCCAGAGATCAAATGATAGAATTTTGCAAGACCAACAGCTTCTTCATTGCAAATACCTTCTTCCACCAACATAAACAGTAAAAAAAAAAAAAAAAATTTTTTTTTTTTTTTTATACACATGAACATTGCCAGATGGAACACACAGGAATCAAATAGATTATATCTGTGGAAAGAGACGATGGAAAAGCTCAATATCATCAGTCAGAACATGGCCAGGGGCCGACTATGGAGCAGACCATCGATGGCTCATATGCAAGTTCAAGCTGAAACTGAAGAAAACCAGAGCAAGTCCACAGGAGCCAAAATATGACTTTGAGTATATCCTGACTGAATTTAGAAACCATCTGAAGAATAGATTTGATGCATTGAACACTAATGACCAAAGACCAGCCAAGTTGTGGAATGACATCAAGGACATCATCCATGAAGAAAGCAAGAGGTCATTGAAAGGCAAGAAAGAAAGAAGAGACCAAGATGGATGTCAGAGGAGACTCTGAAACTTGCTCTCGAACATCGAGCGGCTAAAGCAAAAGGAAGAATTGGTGAAGTAAAAGAACTGAACAGAACATTTCAAAGGGCAGCTCGAGTAGACAAAGTAGTGTATTATAATGACATGTGCAAAGAGCTGGAGATGGAAAACCAAAAGGGAAGAACATGCTCGGCATTTCTCAAGCTGAAAGAACTGAAGAAAAAATTCAAGCCTCGAGTTGCAATAGTGAAGGATTCTATGGAGAAAATATTAAACGATGCAAGAAGCATCAAAAGAAGATGGAAGGAATACACAGAGTCATTATACCAAAAAGAATTAGTTGATGTTCAACCATTTCAAGAGGTAACATATGATCAGGAGCCGATAGTACTGAAGGAAGAAATCCAAGCTACTCCGAAGGAAATGGAGAAAAACATGGCTCCAGAAATTGATGGAAAATCAGTTAAGATGTTTCAACAAACAGATGCAGTGCTGGAGGTGCTCACTCGTCTATGCCAAGAAATATGGAAGACAGCTTCCTGGTCAACTGACTGGAAAAGATCCAAATTTATGGCTATTCCCAAGAAAGGTGATCCAACCAAATGGAAATTATAGAACAATATCAATAATATCACATGCAAGCAAAATTTTGATGAAGATCATTTAGAAATGGCTGCAGCAGTATATCGACAGGGAACTGCCAGAAATTCAGGCCGGTTTCAGAAGACTTGGAACCAGGGATATCATTGCTGATGTCAGATGGATCCTGCCTGAAAACAGAGAATGCCAGAAAGATGTTTACCTCTGTTTTATTGACTATGCAAAGGCATTCACCTGTGTGGATCATAACAAATTATGGATAACATCGTGAAGAATGGGAATTCCAGAACACTTAATTGTGCTCATGAAGAACCTTTACATAGATCAAAAGGCAGTTGTTTGAACAGAACAAGGGGATACTGACTGGTTTAAAGTCAGGAAAGGTGTGTGTCAGGGTTGTATTCTTTCACCATACCTATTCAGTCTGTATGGTGAGCAAATAATATGAGAAGCTGGACTATATGAAGAATGGGGCACCAGGATTGGAGGAAGGCTCATTAATAACCTGCATTATGCAGATGACACAACCTTGCTTACTGAAAGTGAAGAGAACTTGAAGCACTTACTAATGAAGATCAAAGACCTCAGCCTTCATTATGGATTGCACCTCAACATAAAGAAAACAAATATCCTCACAACTGGACCAATAAGCAACATCATGGTAAACGGAGAAAAGATTGAAGTTGTCAAGGATTTCATTTTACTTGGATCCACAATCAACAGCCATGGAAGCAGCAGTCAAGAAATCAAAAAACACATTGCATTGGGTAAATCTGCTGCAAAGGACCTCTTTAAAGTGTTGAAAAGCAAAGATGTCACCTTGAAGACTAAGGTGTGCCTGACCCAAGCCATGGTATTTTCAATTTCACCATATGCATGTGAAAGCTGGACAGTGAATAAGGAAGGCCACAGAAGAGTTGACGCCTTTGAATTGTGGTGTTGGTGAAGAATATTGAATATACCATGGACTGCCAAAAAAAAAGAACAAATCTGTCTTGGAAGGAGTGCGACCAGAATGCTCCTTAGAGGCAAGGATGGTGAGGCTGCGTCTTACATATTTTGGACATGTTGTCAGAAGGGATCAGTCCCTGGAGAAGGACATCATGTTTGGCAGAGTACAGGGTCAATGGAAAAGAGAAAGACCCTCAACGATGTGGATTGACACAGTGGCTGCAACAATGGGCTCAAGCATAACAATGATTGTAAGGATGGCACAGGACCGGGCAGAGTTTCATTCTGTTTGCTGTGCATAGGTTCGCTATGAGTTGGAACCGACTCGACGGCACCTAACAACAACAAAAACACAGGGTGGCTCTGAGTCAGAATAGACTTGATGGCAATGGGTTTAGGGTTTGTTTTTTTTTTTTAGTCCAATGCTATTCATAAAAACTTGAGAAATATTTCATCAGTTTATCCTTCAACTCTTTATTGACTTATTCTGGAATACTTTTTCTGGCAGAGCTTTCTAGTATTAGCATTTCAGCTTTTAGAACTTCTTTAGGTCCAACTTAGATATGTTATTCCTCCTCTCTTCACTCAAATTCCTAACAAATCAATATTTATACATAGATTTTCTCATTGAGGGCTTCTAGGTTTCCACACTCAAGTCCTTCAACTGGGTTCCATTTTTCAGCTATCCCCACACAATAGTTAAATTGCCATGGACAAGCTCCTGTTTATCTACTTTCCTTGTACATCGAGCTCCGAGAGGAAGCCAAGCAGTTAAGAAAAGTCTTCTTGTCACATAGGACACATTCTCTGCTGCCTCTGTTCAGACTACTCAAGCAGCCGTGACCAAAGAAGGACAGGGATACACATCTGGGCGGAAGAGATGGAGCCCATCTGCATTCTGGCTAATCTTGATGCCCGTGCTTCTCAGGTTCCTCTCCAGGTTTCCCTTCCCAGACTAACTTTGGGAAGATACAGAAGCATGGGGTCTGGCTCCACTGATGTTGGAGCTCTGACCAGATACCACTATAGCTGAGACTGTTCCAACCTCAGTGGCCTCTGGAACCCTCCTCTGGGGGAACCTATCCATTCCTGTTCCCCTGGGAAGGAGGTGGAAATTAGGAACAGCAAGCCCACAAGGGCCTCCTGGGATAGAAAGGCATGTGGTTCGGGAAGAGAATGGTTATGTCTTAGCCTTAGAAAAGAGCCTCTAGTGCCCAGCCCTGGGAGATGCTACATGGTCTGTGTGAACTGCAGGGAGTATTTTCCCTGAATATCAAGCACTTACATATACCCCCCTGTATTCTCATCCATATGTGCAGGTATACTCTCAGCCCCCTCCAAGGATAACAAAAACCAAAACCAAAAACCAAAAAACACTGCAATCAAGTCAATTCTGAGAATACAGTAAGTTTATTCACAAGTTCTTGTGGGCTTCAAGCACACGCTCAGTGGAGGATAGGTATAGTCCATCCATGCTGTTGAATGGATAGATGATAACTTATCAGGATTTTAACCATGACATTATTGTGACAAAAATGAAATGAAACAAAATAAAACAAAAATAAGTTCTTATTGAGATATAAAGCGTTTTGCCACAGAGGATATTCATATAAAGGTACTTTTGATCCAGTGAAACAATAAAAAAGGTGATTTGATTTGAACTTGATAGTTGTTATGGGAAATGGTTTGTTCCTTTATTTATTCATTTTCCTTTTGCTGAGAGTTGAGGTACTCACACTCCTAGCATCATGGTACACTAATATCATGACCTCTCTTAAGCTTTTTGCTAATTGTTTTATTTATTAATGTTAATAATGAAATATTTTCATTCTTTTATTTCTATCCCTCTTTCTTAATCCCTATCTCCTCCTCCTCTGTAAGCATACACTTTATTTTATTTAATACTGATCTTTCCTAATTTGCCTTTAATTATTCATCTATAGCTGTATCTATAATAAAGGGTTTTTCTCAGTGTGATTGTTTCATTTTTAGAGATGATATCTATTATAAATATCATTTTATTTTTAATATTTTACTCAACACACTCTTTAAAAAAAAAATCTACCCAAGGTACTACATGTATACAAATCTAGTTCATGTCTTGAACTCTGAGTGTGTTGCATTGTATGTACATTTTTTTACTTATGTAGGCAACACTTGAGACCATGTTTTTAGTAAAAGATATTGTGAGGAACATTCTCATTTCCAATTTTTTGTGAATCTGTCAATTTTTTTTTATGGTATAGACATAGGAGTGGAGTTGTCGAAACATAAGATGCAAACATACTTTGACAAGGATATCTCTAGAACATCTACGCATTCTAACCAGAATTGCATGAATTTTCTTGATTTCTTATATCTTCAGCTGCAAAAGATTTTATGGAAATATTTTTATGGATATAGTGGTTGAAAATATTTCTCGTTGCTTTAATTTTTTTTGATTGCCCAATAATGTTTTTAAAAAATAAACCAATCATTGTGGTTTTCATTTCTCTGAATTATTCATTTCTACTCTTTCCCATTCCTGGTCTTCTTTTACACTGATGGCTCACAGAAGCTCCTTGTCTGTCCTAGAATTAAAGCTTTTGACCATTTTTATTTTCATTTTAGATATTGCTAATATCATCTTCCAATTACTACACATTTGTCTATTTTTTAATGCCATGAATTATGTTAAAAAGAAATCTTTATTTTGATATAGGCAAGCCTATCTGCTGTTATTAGGTGCCATTGAGTTTGTTCAGACTCTTAGTGACCCTATGGACAACAGAAATAAACACTGCCCAGCCCAGCCCTATTATTACAAATATTGTTATGTTTGAGCCCATTGTTGCAGCCACTTTATCAGTCTATCTCATTGAGGGTCTTCCTCTTTTACTCTAACCCTCTACCAAGCATGATGTCCTTCCCCAGGGACTGGTCCCTCCTGATAACATGTCCAAAGTATGTGAGACAAAGTTTTGACATCCTCACTTGTAGGAAGCATTCTGGCTATACATCTTCCATGACAGACTTATTCATCCTTTTGGAAGTCCATAGTATATCTAATAATATTCCTCACCAACACCATAATTCAAAGGCATCAATTCTTCTTCAGTCCTTTTTATTCATTGACCAGCTTTCACACACACATGAGGCACTGAAAATACCATGGTTTAGGTCAGGCCCACCTTAGTCTTCAAGGTGACATCTTTGCTTTTCAACACCTTAAAGAGATCCTTTAGAGCAGATTTTCCCAATGGAATGCATCTTTTGATTTCTTGACTGCTGCTTCCATGGGTGTTGGTTGTGGATCCAAGTGAAACGAAATCCTTGACAACTTGAATCTTTTCTCCATTTATCATGATGTTCCTTATTGGTCCAGTTGTAAGTTTTTATTTTCTTTATGTTGAGGTGTAATCCATCTTCATCAGTAAGTGCTTCAAGTCCTCTTCACTTTCAGCAAGCATGGTTGTGTCATTTGCACAGTGCAGGTTGTTAATGCACCTTCCTCCAATTCTGATGCCCCATTTTTCATCCTATAACCCAGTTTCTCAGGTTATTTGCTTAGCGCTCAGATTGAATAAGTGTAGTGGAAGATACAGAGCTTTGACACACATCTTTTCTGATTTTAAGCCATGCAGTATTCCCTTGTTTTGTTTGAATGACTGCCTCTTGGTCTATTTTCAGGCTCCTCATGAGCACAATTAAGTGTTCTGGAATTCCCATTCTTCACAATGTTATCCATAATTTATTATGATCCACACAGTTGAGTCCCTTTACATAGTCAATAAAGCACAGGTAAACATCTTTCTGGTAGTCTCTGCTTCCAGCCAAGATCCATCCGACATCTGCAATGATATCCTTCATTCCATATCCGCTTCTGAATCTGGCTTGAATTTCTGGCAGTACCCTGTCAAAGTACTGCTGCAATTGCTTTTGTATGAATTGTTTACTTGTGTGTGATATTAATGATGTCGTTTGATAATTTCCACATTCTTTTGGATCACCTTTATTAAGAATGCAACAAATGTGCGTCTCTTCCAGTCAGTTGCCAGGTAACTGTCTTCCAAATTTCTTGGAATAGATGAGTGAGTGCTTCAAGCATTGCACCATTTGTTGGAATATCACAATTGGTATTGTGTCAATTCCTAGAGCTGTGTTTTTCACCAATGCCTTTGGTGCAGGTTGGACTTCTTCCTTCTGTACCATCGGTTCTTGATCATATGCTGCCTCCTGAAATGGCTGAACATTAGTCAATTCTTTTTGGTACAGTGATTCTGTGTATTCCTTCCATATTCCTGCTTCTTTCAACATTTTGCCCACAAAACCCTTCAAAATTGCAACTCAAGGCTTGAATTTTTTCTTCAGGTCTTTCAGCTTGAGAAGTGTCGAGCGTTTCTTCCCTTTTGTTATTCTAACTGCAGGTCTTTGGACATTTCATTGTAACACTTTACTTTGAGTTCTCCAGCTGCCCTTTGCAATCTTCTGTTCAGCTCTTTTACTTTATCCTTTCTTCCATTCACTTTAGCTACTCTACATTCAAGAGCAAGTTTCAGAGTCTCTTCTGATATCCGTTTTGGTCTTTTCTTTCTCTCCAAAAGATCTTTTTAATGACTTTTTACTTTCCTCTTGTATAGTGTCCTTGATGTCATTCCACAACTTGTCTGGTCTTCAGTCATTCGTGTTTAATGTGTTTAATCCACTCTTCGGATGGTGTCTAAATTCAGGTGGGATATACTCAAGGTCATACTTTGCTTCTCGAGGACTTGTTTTAATTTTGTTCAGCTTCACCTTGAACTTGCATAGGAGTAATTGGTGGTCTGTTCCACATTCGGCCCCTGCCCTTGTTCCGACTAATGAAAAGGAGCTTCTGCATCATCTCTTTCCACAGATGTAGTCGATTGGATTTCTCTGTATTCCACCCAATGAAGTCCATGTGTATAATCACTATTTGTGTTGTTGAAAAAAGATACTTGCAATAGATAAGTCATTGGCCTTTCAAAGTTCTATCATGCAATAAACAGGTATTGAATTTTATCAGTTTTTCTCCATCTTTAGAGTTAATTGTACAATTTGATGCATTAGTGCATTAATGTGGTAAATTGTATTGATAAATTATCTACTGTTAAAATTATTATTGCCTTCCTAGGACAAAAGATCAAAGTTAATAGATCAAAATATATCATTTTTTTCACTCTACTGTTGAATTCCATCTATGAATATTTTGTTAGATTTTCATATTCATAAATAAAAGTATTTTTTCAGCTGTCATCTGATTTTAGAGACAAGATTATACTAGCCTCATAAAATGAGTTGGTGCAAGTTTCCCTCTTTTTCTATTGTCTTAAAGAATATGTACAAGGTAAACATAATCTATTACTTGAAATTTTAGTAGAACTCACTTATAAACCTATAGTCTCCTGGAGCTTTGCTTTGGAAGAGGTCTGATTAATATTTTATCTTTTAAATTGTTATTACTATACTTAGGTATTCTATTACTTTCAGTTACTGATATTTTTATATGTTTACAGAAACCAAATTTCCCTTTCTTCCACATTTTCAAATCTATTACCGTAAAAATTATTTAGGTCATTATATAAATTTTATTATCTTCTTTTTTAGCAGAACCCGATAGCTGCCTATTCAACATTTATTCCCATTTCTCTATTATCCCCCTCAATTTCTTTCTCGATGGGAAAAAAAAATCTGATTAATTTCAAGTATGTATCCCCTCATGAGCTTATAGAAAAAGTTTCCTCTCAACCCAAAACATGACAAATCCAATTCTGTAGTGGAGACTGTGTGACATTTGGAATCCCCTTTCAGGTCTAGTCACTCTTTCCCCCAGGTACCACACAGCTGGCTGCTGACAGTCTCAGCCCTGTTCCTATCAAGACATAGGCCTTGGCAAAAGGAAGCTGCCTCCTCCATGATTACGCTTCTTTCCTGAGGGGACTGCCATCCAATGACTAGTTGATGAGAGAAGAAAAAGGATAGCATACATGTTTCAATTTACAAAACTTTTTAAGACCATCTAGGTTGTGTGAGTTCTTGTTTTTGTTTCATTTCCTCAAATATTTTGGGGTGAGTTTTTCCCTAGTCTTGGGTAGTTTCCTCATATGGATGTGTGGACCAGTACTCTGCTGAATACTGAGAGGACCCTCTGCAGATCTTTCACCTTCTGTCCCTGTGCAGCTCTCTCTTCTCCAATACACTGTTCTGCCAGTTTTAGCTGTTTTGGCCTTTTCTGACTTTCAACTTCTTTTTTTTAATACTGAAAGATCGTCAGGATCCATGAGAGCTCATGCTGCCTCTGATATGGCCTGGAATCTCTCTCCTGTAGGCAATGGGATCTCTATCCGGTAAGTAGGACTACCTCATTTCTTTTCCATCTCTCAGGGATCACTGTCTTTTATTCCCTGATGTTCAATGCCTTGAGAGCCATTGTCTCTATATTATGTCCAGGTTTTTTTGTTTTTGTTATTTAAAATGGGAGGGTAAATCCAGTCCCTGTTACTCCATCTTTGTCCACTTTTTATTATGCTTTAGATAAAGGTATACAGAGCAAACTAGTTTCTCATTAAAAATTAATACGCATATCGTTTTGTCACACTGATTGCCCACACCACAACATGCCAACACTCTCGCCTTCTCCACCTTGGGTTCACCATTAGCAGTTTTCCTGTCCCCTCCTGCCTTCTCATCTTGCCCCTGGGCTGGTATGCCCATTTAGTCTTGTTTAATTTTTTTATGGGCTGGTGTAATTTTTGGATGAAAGGTGAACCTCAGGAGGGACTTCATTACTGAGCTAAAAGAGTGTCATAGGGGCCATACTCTCAGTGTTTCTCCAGTCTCTTTTAAACCAGTAAGTCTGGTCTTGTGTATGTGTGTGTGTGTGTGTGTGTGTGTGAGTTAGGATTTTGTTCTACATTTTTCTCCAGCTTTGTCCTGGACCCTGTATTGTGATCCCTGTCAGTGTTACTTCATCTTAGAAAGCTAAAGTCTCTCTTGACTAAATAAACCCATGCTGAACAAGCAGCTGAAATCACTATCCAACTCTTGACTCTTCTCTGTGCAAAGGGCTTGTCTTATGGCTGCATAAAGCCTCATCTTCTCCCCACAGTCAGGAGATCTCTGTGTCACAGCTAAAGCCTTAGATTTATAGGCAAACTATTCATCATAATGAAGGGGAATGCATCTCTGAGGAAACCTAAGGTCACAGTTATTTGGGGAATCCAAAAGATGCCTAAAATATTTGGGAAAAAAATAGATTTTAGAATTAGGAAAAGGACAGTAGTGGACAGAAATGGGAAATCAAGTGGAATGTGACTAATTCAGAACCTTCCAAATTAAGAATAGCATTTAGATTTTTTTTTTTTTTATAACTTTTATTAAGCTTCAAGTGAACGTTTACAAATCCAATCAGTCTGTCACATATAAGTTTACATACATCTCACTCCCTACTCCCACTTGCTCTCCCCCTCTTGAGTCAGCCCTTTCAGTCTCTCCTTTCTTGACAATTTTGCCAGCTTCCCTCTCTCTCTATCCTCCCATCCCCCCTCCAGACAAGAGTTGCCAACACAATCTCAAGTGTCCACCTGATATAATTCGCTCACTCTTCATCAGCGTCTCTCTCCCACCCGCTGACCAGTCCGATTCATTTCTGATGAGTTGCCTTCGGGGATGGTTCCTGTCCTGTGTCAACAGAGGTCTGGGGAGCATGGCCGCCGGGATTCCTCCAGTCTCAGTCAGACCATTAAGTTTGGTCTTTTTATGAGAATTTGGGGTCTGTATCCCACTGATCTCCTGCTCCCTCAGGGGTCCTCTGCTGTGCTCCCTGTCAGGGCAGTCATCGACTAGTTCTTCTGGTCTCAGGATGATGTAGGTCTCTGGTTCATGTGGCCCTTTCTGTCTCTTGGGCTCTTAGTTGTCGTGTGGCCTTGGTGTTCTTCATTTTCCTTTGCTCCAGGTGGGTTGAGACCAATTGATGCATCTTAGATGGCCGCTTGTTAGCATTTAAGACCCCAGACGCCACATTTCAAAGTGGGATGCAGAATGATTTCATAATAGAATTATTTTGCCAATTGACTTAGAAGTCCCTGCAAACCATGTTCCCCAGACCCCCGCGCTTGCTCTGCTGAGCTTTGAAGCATTCATTTTATCCCGGAAACTTCTTTGCTTTTGGTCCAGTCCAATTGAGCTGACCTTCCATGTATTGGGTGTTGTCTTTCCCTTCACCTAAAGCAGTTCTTATCTACTGATTAATCAATAAAAAACCCTCGCCCACCCTCCCTCCCTCCCCCCCTCGTAACCACAAAAGTATGTGTTCTTCTCAGGTTTACTATTTCTCAAGATCTTATAATAGTGGTCTTATACAATATTTGTCCTTTTGCCTCTGACTAATTTCGCTCAGCATAATGCCTTCCAGGTTCCTCCATGTTATGAAATGTTTCAGAGATTCGTCACTGTTCTTTATCCATGCGTAGTATTCCATTGTGTGAATATACCACAATTTATTTACCCATTCATCCGTTGACGGACACCTTGGTTGCTTCCAACTTTTTGCTATTGTAAACAGAGCTGCAATAAACATGGGTGTGCATATATCTGTTTGTATGAAGGCTCTTGTATCTCTAGGGTATATTGCGAGGAGTGGGATTTCTGGGTTGTATGGTAGTTCTATTTCTAACTGTTTAAGATAATGCCAGATAGATTTCCAAAGTGGTTGTACCATTTTACATCCCCACCAGCAGTGTATGAGAGTTCAATCTCTCTGCAGCCTCTCCAACATTTATTATTTTGTGTTTTTTGGATTAATGCCAGCCTTGCTGGTGTGAGATGGAATCTCATTGTAGTTTTAATTTGCATTTCTCTAATGGCTAATGAACGAGAGCATTTTCTCATGTATCTGTTAGCTGCCTGAATATCTTCTTTAGTGAAATGTGTGTTCATATCCTTTGCCCACTTCTTGATTGGGTTGTTTGTCTTTTTGTGGTTGAGTTTTGACCGAATCATGTAGATTTTAGAGATCAGGCGCTGGTCGGAGATGTCATAGCTGAAAATTCTTTCCCAATCTGTAGGTGGTCTTTTTACTCTTTTGGAGAAGTCTTTAGATGAGCATAGGTGTTTGATTTTTAGGAGCTCCCAGTTATCGGGTTTCTCTTCATCATTTTTGGTAATGTTTTGTATTCTGTTTATGCCTTGTATTAGGGCTCCTATGGTTGTCCCAATTTTTTCTTCCATGATCTTTATCGTTTTAGTCTTTATGTTTAGGTCTTTGATCCACTTGGCGTTAGTTTTTGTGCATGGTGTGAGGTGTGGGTCCTGTTTCATTTTTTTGCAAATGGATATCCAGTTATGCCAGCACCATTTGTTAAAAAGGCTATCTTTTCCCCAGTTAATTGAAACTGGTCCTTTGTCAAATATCAGCTGCTTATATGTGGATGGATCTATGTCTGGGTTCTCAATTCTGTTCCATTGGCCTATGTGTCTGTTGTTGTACCAATACCAGGCTGTTTTGACTACTGTGGCTGTATAATAGGTTCTGAAGTCAGGTAAGGTGAGGCCTCCCACTTTCTTCTTCTTTTTCAGTAGTGCTTTGCTTATCCGGGGCTTCTTTCCCTTCCATATGAAATTGGTGATTTGTTTCTCTATCCCCTTGAAATATGACATTGGAATTTGGATCGGAAGTGCGTTAAATGTATAGATGGCTTTTGGTAGAATAGACATTTTTACTATGTTAAGTCTTCCTATCCATGAGCAGGGTATGTTTTTCCACTTAAGTATGTCTTTTTGAATTTCTTGTAGTAGAGCTTTGTAGTTTTCTTTGTATAGGTCTTTTACATCCTTGGTAAGATTTATTCCTAAGGATCTTATCTTCTTGGGGGCTACTGTGAATGGTATTGATTTGGTTATTTCCTCTTCGGTGTTCTTTTTGTTGATGTAGAGGAATCCAAGTGATTTTTGTATGTTTATTTTATAACCTGAGACTCTGCCAAACTCTTCTATTAGTTTCAGTAGTTTTCTGGAGGATTCCTTAGGGTTTTCTGTGTATATAATCATGTCATCTGCAAATAGTGATAAGTTTACTTCCTCATTGCCAATCCAGATACCTTTTATTTCTTTGTCTAGCCTAATTGCCCTGGCTAAGACTTCCAACACGATGTTGAATAAGAGCGGGGATAAAGGGCATCCTTGTCTGGTTCCCGTTCTCAAGGGAAATGCTTTCAGGTTCTCTCCATTTAGAGTGATATTGGCTGTTGGCTTTGCATAGATGCCCTTTATTATGTTGAGGAATTTTCCTTCAATTCCTATTTTGGTAAGAGTTTTTATCATGAATGGGTGTTGGACTTTGTCAAACGCCTTTTCTGCATCAGTTGATAAGATCATGTGGTTTTTGTCTTTTGTTTTATTTATGTGATGGATTACATTAATGGTTTTTCTGATATTAAACCAGCCTTGCATACCTGGTATAAATCCCACTTGATCAGGGTGAATTATTTTTTTGATGTGTTGTTGGATTCTATTGGCTAGAATTTTGTTCAGGATTTTTGCATCAATGTTCATCAGGGATATAGGTCTATAATTTTCTTTTTTTGTAATGTCTTTACCTAGTTTTGGTATCAGGGAGATGGTGGCTTCATAGAATGAGTTGGGTAGTATTCCATCATTTTCTATGCTTTGGAATACCTTTAGTAGTAGTGGTGTTAACTCTTCTCTGAAAGTTTGGTAGAACTCTGCAGTGAAGCCATCCGGGCCAGGGCTTTTTTTTCTTGGGAGTTTTTTGATTACCGTTTCAATCTCTTTTTTTGTTATGGGTCTATTTAGTTGTTCTACTTCTGAATGTGTTAGTTTAGGTAGGTAGTGTTTTTCCAGGAATTCATCCATTTCATCTAGGTTTTCAAATTTGTTAGAGTACAATTTTTCGTAGTAATCTGAAATGATTCTTTTAATTTCATTTGGTTCTGTTGTGATGTGGTCCTTCTCATTTCTTATTCGGGTTATTTGTTTCCTTTCCTGTATTTCTTTAGTCAGTCTAGCCAATGGTTTATCAATTTTGTTAATTTTTTCAAAGAACCAGCTTTTGGCTTTGTTAATTCTTTCAATTGTTTTTCTGTTCTCTAATTCATTTAGTTCAGCTCTAATTTTTATTATTTGTTTTCTTCTGGTGCCTGATGGATTCTTTTGTTGCTCACTTTCTATTTGTTCAAGTTGTAGGGACAGTTCTCTGATTTTGGCTCTTTCTTCTTTTTGTATGTGTGCATTTATTGATATAAATTGGCCTCTGAGCACTGCTTTTGCTGTGTCCCAGAGGTTTTGATAGGAAGTATTTTCATTCTCGTTGCTTTCTATGAATTTCCTTATTCCCTCCTTGATGTCTTCTATAACCCAGTCTTTTTTCAGGAGGGTATTGTTCATTTCCCAAGTATTTGATTTCTTTTCCCTAGTTTTTCTGTTATTGATCTCTAGTTTTATTGCCTTGTGGTCTGAGAAGATGCTTTGTAATATTTCGATGTTTTGAACTCTGCAAAGGTTTGTTTTATGACCTAAGATGTGGTCTATTCTAGAGAATGTTCCATGTGCGCTAGAAAAAAAAGTATATTTTGCAGCAGTTGGGTGGAGAGTTCTGTATAAGTCAATGAGGTCAAGTTGGTTGATTGTTGTAATTAGATCTTCCATGTCTCTGTTGAGCTTCTTACTGGATGTCCTGTCCTTCTCCGAAAGTGGTGTGTTGAAGTCTCCTACTATAATTGTGGTGGTATCTATCTTGCTTTTCAATTCTGTTAAAATTTGATTTATGTATCTTGCAGCCCTGTCATTGGGTGCATAAATATTTAATATGGTTATGTCTTCCTGATCAATTGTCCCTTTTATCATTATATAGTGTCCTTCTTTATCCTTTGTGGTGGATTTAAGTCTAAAGTCTATTTTGTCAGAAATTAATATTGCTACTCCTCTTCTTTTTTGCGTATTGTTTGCTTGATATACTTTTTTCCATCCTTTGAGTTTTAGTTTGTTTGTGTCTCTAAGTCTAAGGTGTGTCTCTTGTAGGCAGCATATAGATGGATCGTGTTTCTTTATCCAGTCTGTGACTCTCTGTCTCTTTATTGGTGCATTTAGTCCATTTACATTCAGGGTAATTATAGATAAATAAGTTTTTAGTGCTGTCATTTTGATGCCTTTCTATGTGTGTTGTTGACAATTTCATTTTTCCACATACTTTTTTGTGCTGAGGCGTTTTTCTTAGTAAATTGTGAGATCCTCATTTTTGTAGTGCTTGACTTTATGTTAGTTGAGTCGTTACGTTTTTCTTGGCTTTTATCTTGAGTTATAGAGTTGTTATACCTTTTTGTGGTTACCTTATTATTTACCCCTATTTTTCTAAGTAAAAACCTAACTTGTATTGTTCTATATCGCCTTGTATCACTCTCCATATGGCAGTTCAATGCCTCCTGTATTTAGTCCCTCTTTTTGATTATTGTGATCTTTTACCTATTGACTTCCATGATTCCCTGTTATGTGTATTTTTTTTTTAATTAATCTTAATTTGTTTGTTTTTGTGATTTCCCTATTTGAGTTGATATCAGGACGTTCTGTTTTGTGACCATGTGTTGTGCTGATATCTGATATTATTGGTTCTCTGACCAAACAATATCCTTTAGTATTTCTTGTAGCTTTGGTTTGGTTTTTGCAAATTCTCTAAACTTGTGTTTGTCTGTAAATATCTTAATTTCGCCTTCATATTTCAGAGAGAGTTTTGCTGGATATATGATCCTTGGTTGGCAGTTTTTCTCCTTCAGTGTTCTGTATATGTCGTCCCATTCCCTTCTTGCCTGCATGGTTTCTGCTGAGTAGTCAGAACATATTCTTATTGATTCTCCCTTGAAGGAAACCTTTCTTTTCTCCCTGGCTGCTTTTAAAATTTTCTGTTTATCTTTGGTTTTGGTGAGTTTGATGATAATATGTCTTGGTGTTTTTCTTTTTGGATCAATCTTAAATGGGGTTCGATGAGCATCTTGGATAGATATCCTTTCGTCTTTCATGATGTCAGGGAAGTTTTCTGTCAGTAGTTCTTCAACTATTTTCTCTGTGTTTTCTGTCCCCCCTCCCTGTTCTGGGACTTCAATCACCCGCAGGTTATCCTTCTTGATAGAGTCCCACATGATTCTTAGGGTTTCTTCATTTTTTTTAATTCTTTTATCTGATTTTTTTTCAGCTATGTTGGTGTTGATTCCCTGGTCCTCCAGATGTCCCAGTCTGCATTCTAATTGCTCAAGTCTGCTCCTCTGACTTCCTAGTGCGTTGTCTAACTCTGTAATTTTAGTGTTAATCTTTTGGATTTCTACATGTTGTCTCTCTATGGATTCTTGCAACTTATTAATTTTTCCACTATGTTCTTGAATAATCTTTTTGAGTTCTTCAACAGTTTTATCAGTGTGTTCCTTGGCTTTTTCTGCAGTTATCCTAATTTCATTTGTGATATCATTAAGCATTCTGTAAATTAGTTTTTTATATTCTGTATCTGATAATTCCAAGATTGTATCTTCATTTGGGAAAGATTTTGATTCTTTTGTTCGGGGGGTTGGAGAAGCTGTCATGGTCTGCTTCTTTAAGTGGTTTGATATGGATTGTTGTCTCCGAGCCATCCCTGGGAAACTAGTTTTTCCAGAAAATCCGCTAAAAAAATATGCAGTCAGATCCCTATCAGAGTTCTCCCTCTGGCTCAGGCTATTCAGATGTTAATGAAGCCGCCTGGGGAGGGTGGGGGAGGAAAGAGAGAGATAGGAGAGTAGCACCTCAGAATATAGCCAGAGTTGCTTGTCTTGCTTGGAATGACTATTATATCTGAGATTCCTGCGGGCGCGTCGCCTATGTGTGCTGGCTGTGTGGAGATTGCCCCCGGGGGGTCTGGCCCGCTGGAGTCACGGTCAGATCCTCCGCTTCCAGCCCCACGCCCAGCGTCATGGCTCCCCTACTGGAACGATGCCCTCTCGACTCCAAAATCAGTCACTACCTCCCGGGGACTTCTCGTCCCTCTAGCCGCGTGGCCGTGCCGCCCCCGAGAACCAGTTAGGCCTCCTCCCGGGGTTAGTTCAGGTGGGTGGAGCAGGTCCCTGTGCTTGTGCCGTGACCGAGTGTCCCAGCTGGGACGCTGTTCTCCCCGCTCCAATACCAGTCGCTGCCTCCCGGGGACTTCTCCTACAGGCTGTGTCCCACGCCGCCCGGACAACCCAGCTGGTCCCCTTCCCGGGGTTAGTTCAGGGGGGTGGAGCAACTCTCCGTGTTTATGCCGTACCTGCATCCAGTGCAAATCCCTGCGGGATGGTTCCCTGGCTTGGACGCTGCTCTTTCTGCTCCAAGACCAGTCACTGCCTCCCGGGGACTTCTCCTACCGGCTGCGTCCCACACCGCCCGTGGAACTGGCTGGTCCCGCTCCCGGGGTTAGTTCAGGGGGGTGGAGCAGCTCTCTGTGCTTGTGCCGTACCTGACTGGTACGCTGGCTCCAGGCTCTGGAAACAATTGCTGCTTCCCCGTATTAGTTCGTTCTCCGTCTCTAAATCTGTGTTTGTTGTTCAGGGTTCGTAGATTGTTATGTATGTGATCGATTCACTTGTTTTTCTGTGTCTTTGTTGTAAGAGGGATCCGAAGTAGCCTCTGCCTAGTCCGCCATCTTGGCTCCACCCCCTAGATTTGTTTTTAAAACCACCAAAACTTTCTACCTTCTGTATGAATACAACTGGATACGTACTCAGAGTTAATATGACTGTTTCAGGGAAGAACTTATGACTGTGAGCCTTTTCTCACACAGGTAAGCAAGGAGAGCAGTATGACCAGCCCTCTAGGCTAATTGTGTTTGACTCTAGGAGGCCAAATCTCTGCTCTCATCTGCAAGAGTAGAAGCTGAATATTCCTTAAGAACCAAAATCCTTAACAACCAAAGTCCTATTACACAGACTTCTCATCATACAAGCTCGAAAATGTAGTCATCTTTGACTCCTCACACTCCCCTACTGTGCGCATTCTACTGGCAATCAAATTCTGCTCGTTTTTTTCAAAGAATTTCCTGTAAAAAATTCTTTTCTAATCACTTTTTATACACTTTGGAGGTAAAGGAATCAAGCAAATCACAATCTCCGCACCTTTCACCAAGTTCTTGTAATACTTCAACTCTGTGTAATACATACCTATTTTCTAATATTTGCAATTTGCCATTCATGAAATATTTCATAGAATTAGATTGTATTTGATGAAAACAAGGAACTATCCAAACTTCTTGCTGTCGAGTCAATTGCAACTCATAATGACCCTATAGAACATGGTTGAACTGGTCCATAGGATTTCCAAGGAGCAGCTGGTGGATTCCAACTGCCAAGCTTTTGGCTAGCAGCTGAACTCTTAACCACTACACCACCACGGACTAAAACCCATTGCTGTTGAGTTGATTCAGACTTACAGCACCCTAAAGGACTGAGTAAAACTGTCCCATAGGGTTTCCAAGGAGTGGCTGGTGCATTCGAACTATAGACCTTTGGTTAGATGCCGAACACTTAACCACGGCACCGCCTGTGCTCCACCACCCAGGGACTTCTCGTGTTGTTTTTAGGTGTCTTCGAATCAGTTCCTCCTCATGGTGATCTTATATACAACAGAACAAAAAATTGCCAGGTCGTGGGCCATCCTCACAATCGTTATTCTTATGCCCATTGATGCAACCACTGTGTCAATCCATCTCATTGAGGGACTTCCTCTTTTTCACTTATCCTCTGCTTTACCAAGCACAATATCCTCCTTCGGGGACTGATCCTTCCCGATAACATGTCTAAAGAGTGTGAGACGTAGTCTTGCCACCCTTGCTTCTAAGGAGCATTCTGGTTGTATTTCTTCCAAGACAGATTTGTTTGTTCTTTTGGCAGTCCACTGTATATTCGATATTCTTCACCAACACTACAATTCAAAGTCATCAATTCTTCTTCGATTTTCCTTATTCATCATCAACATTTCCCAAGATTATGAGGTTATTGAAAAAAAGATGGATTGGGTCAGGTGCACCTCAGTCTTCAAGGTGACATCTTTGCTTTTCAACACTTTAAAGAGGTCTTTTGCAGCAGATTTGCCCAGTGCAGTGCATCGTTTAATTTCTCGACTGCTGCTTCCATGTGTATTGATTGTGGATTGAAGTAAAATGAAATATTTGACAACTTCAATCTTTTCTTCAATTATTGTGATGTTGCTTATTGGTCCATTTGAGAGGATTTTTGTTTTCTTTATGTTGAGATGTAATCCCTACTGAAGGCTGTGGTCTTTGATCTTCATCAGTAAGTGCTTCAAGTCCTCTTCATTTTCAGCAAGCTAGATTGTGTCATCTGATAACACAGGTTGTTAATGAGCCTTCCTCCAATCCTGATGCCCTTTTTTTCTTCATATAGTCCAGCTTCTGGGACTATTTGCTCGGCACACATATTGATAAGGTATGATGAAAGGATACAGCCCTGATGCATACCTTTCCTCACTTTAAACCATGCAGTATCCCCTTGTTCCGTCCAAACATCTGTCGCGACCTCTGCACAGGTTCTGATGAGCACAATTAAGTTTTCTGGAATTCCCATTCTTCACGATGTTATCCATCATTTGTTATGATCCACACAGTCAAAGGCCTTTGCATAGTCAATGAAACAGGTAAACGTCTTTCCAATTTCTCTGCTTTCAGTCAGAATCCATCTGACATAAGCAGGGATTAAAAAAAAAAAAAACTCTAAATTTCAAATGTCTTTAATTTGAAGAAGTTTGAAATTTACTCAGCAGAAGAAGTGCTGCATCACGGAACGGATCCAGAAACAGACAGACCTGAACTGTCTGATTGTAACTGTCTGGACTATAAACCAAGTTTAATCAAAACATTTGGTATCAGTTAGGCAGTGTTCTTTATTCATAATGCTATTAAGTTAAAAATCCGTAATGAAATTATACATAGAAAAATCTCATATATTTTCTAAATAATTCTTGAGTTAAAGAATAAAAATAAAATTATAAAATAAAACTTAAGTGATAATAAAACACTAAATATCAACACCTATTTAATGAATCAATGTTGTTTGTATTTATAATAAAAACTATGCACTTGAAAGCTTAGAGTATAAGAAAATATCCAACTGTAAAGTTAGAAAAAGAGAAATATAAAGACAGAAAGAATGAAATAACAGCAGGTAGAAATTAATGCATCAAAATCCAGAAGCATATTAAAGATCAATAAACTCAAAATATAGTTCTTTGAGAAAAAAACCTAACAAAATGATAAACTCTGGCAAGATTTACCAGATAAAAAGAGATAGGAGAGAACAAATAAAAATTTTAGAAATGATAAAGAGGGGATAATAATAAATGCTATAGATACTAAAATGTGATAAGTGTATGAAAAATTATTTGAAAATTTAGGTAAAATGGAACAATTACTAAAAATAAAAATATATATCATACCAAAACAGAGTACCTCTAGGGTCTAGAAAGTTGTTTTCAAATATCTCTCAGGAAAACTTACAAGTGCGTAAGGTCATGGGAATTTGTAACTCATTCATCAATGGAAACAGCTTATATCCATCCTCTGTAACCCACTCCATGTGCCAGGCAAATTAAAGATATAACACCCAGGTTCTGTAACAGAAAACTATTTATTAGGGGTAAAATTTCCAAAAAAAAAAAGAAAGCAAAGAGTGGAAACATCAGCCAGGTACTCAACCCTTCTATAAATATGGAATCTCAAGATGTTACTCTCATCACCTCAGCATTCTACCTCAAGGTAGCAAAGACTTGACATCTGAGACTGAAAAAAAGTGTTACTTTTCAGGAACACAAAAGAGTTACACCAGGTCTCAAGGGAACATTGAACAAACCAGATATAATCCGCTGATAGATACAGTCCCCTTGCAAAGTTGAATCCAGTTCCTGTTATCAGAATTGGGAATCTGACTGACATATCTTCATATTCAACACTTCAGAAACAGAAACTAATTTTCCAATTAGCATGACTTAATAAAGCAATGTTTAGTAACACTAGAATCTAGCACATTATAAAAAAAAATTACAGAGTTTATTAAATATGATAAATGCATGGTTAATTTGTTGTATTAAATTCATACTCATAAAACATACACATGTTCAATACTTGGTCTTATTCCCTCTTTACCCTAAGCAAAAATATAAATTTTTTAAATCCACACATACATTCTTTTAAAGAAATCCCCTGCAAGCATGTATTTTTTCCTCGAAAATAGATATTATTCCTAGAACCTGTTAAAGATCTTATATGACTTAACTTTTTTTTTAATAAATGAGAAACACCCATATTGCAATGAAAATTGATCTCTCACTGTGTAACTCTCTCAGGTACTTTGAGAGAGACCTGACTTCTACCCAGGAGCCCACTGATGTAGAGCTCACAGAAATAGAGTGTTTGAAGATACTCTAAGACTGAAGCCAGGCAAAATTTGTAGTTTCCATTTCCATTCCAGGCGGTTCTGCATTGTCAGTTCTGGAAAAGGGCAGGAAAGATAACACATCCAAAGCTGCCATCTATTTTTTCCATATCCAAGACCCTCTGACGCTGTGAGTGAGGAAATATTGGGGTCAGGACAAAAAAAAAGTATGGGGAAAGTATTCACATATTCAGCTAGCCAGGTACATCCCAGTAGCCTATGGAACCAGGAACCCATGGATGTTCTTTAACATGGGACTTCTAGAACTGGAAGGACTACTCACTGTGAAATGGCCTCTATCTGTATAGCTTAGACCAGCAGTGGGCTTCTGGTGGTGTTCTTGAAAGGAGCCTCAGAAGAAGATAATTAGGGTGTGTTTAGGCCTATGCTTTTATGTAGAATATCCTGAGTACCTGCTGACTGATCTGTCTAGTCTTCACCCCATAGACAAGAGGATTGAGAGCAGGTGGCACAAGGAGGTAAAGTGTGGCCAAAAGAACATGGATGTGATGAGGCACATGGTGGCCAAAGTGGTGAGTGAGGAAGGAGAATATTCTAGGGACATAGAAGACCAGAATAACGCAAACATGGGACCCACAGATGCTAAAGGCCTTAAGTCGGGCCTCGCCTCCTGATACCTTCAGAACTGCCTGGAGAATGAGAACATAGGAAATAGCAATGACCAGAAAGTCTAGTCCAACCACAAGCAGTGCCACTGCCAGCCCATAGGCTCGGTTCACTGTAGTGTCTGAGCAGGCAAGTTTCACCACAGCCATATGTTCACAGTAGGCCTGTCCTATGATAATGTCCTCACAGAAGATGAGGCAGTGCAGCAGGATGGGCAAAGAGGTGAGAAGGAGTAATCCCTGCACCAGTACTGCCACTCCAATGCACCCTATGATCTCTGGAGGCAGGATGGTGGAATGGTGCAGAGGGTGACAGATGGCTACATAGCAATCTAGAGCCATGGCCACAAGCACACCTGACTCCATGGAGGAGAACGCATGAATGAAGAACACCTGGATCAAGCATACAGTATACCCAACATCATGAGCCTGAACCAGGAGTACTGCAAGCGTTTTTGGTGCAGTGGAGGAGGCCAGGATCAGGTCAATGGTAGCAAGCATGGCCAAGAAAATGTACATGGGCTGGTGCAGAGATAGGTCAGTCCAGGTGATGAAAAGAATGGTGACGTTTCCCACCAGAGCAAGGATATAAAGGACACCTAGGGGCAAGGCTATCCAGAGCTGGCTTTCCTCCAAACCTGGTATACTTACCAGGAAAAAAGAAAGTTGAGGTAGCCTCCAGTTGGAATTGCTAAGGGCCATCATCAATGACTTAGAGAAGAGAGAAAAGAAACAAAAATCATGATTTCTCCACTCCTGATGAGTTCTCACATTGTCCAGAGCTGGATACCGTCTTGAGAAGAATGAAAACGCTTAAACTGCAACACAGAGAATAAAGATGGAAAAAAGAAAGGGACTCTCCTGTTATTAAGATAATATTTTTAAAGGGGAGACATCATATGTCTAAATTAAGATATCTCTAGTTTTATCTAGAGTTAAGAGTAAACAGATGTTCCTTTTAAACTCTACCATTCAATTACTTATATCTTAACAATGTCAACACTAAAAAATTCTCTTTATTGAAGTCTTACTATTACTAACCACAATAAATAAATGTGTTACTTTTTAAATTAGTCTCTTCACTTTCTATGACACAGCACTCTACATTTATTCTTTCTACATTCCCAGTGCCCAATCTCAGCCTTTAGTGCTTCTCCATCTGCTTGTTCTCTATTCCAGAGCTCCATCCTCTCCTCTCTTCCCCATTGTGTACGTGGTCTATGATTTAATTCATCCTTTTTCATGATTTTAACTATTTTTATACTTTCATTTCTTCCAGATCTTGTTTATAAAAAGAAGATCTTGCTGAAACACGAGTCTATCTTTTCATTTGTCATCTATACATGCCTGTACTACATACTCAACAAATTCAGAATTGAATTAACTCACCTATGAGTAAAAAAGCTGAAGAGAACATTTCAAAGGGTGGCTGGAGAAGACAAAGTAAAGTATTATCACGAAATTTGTAAAGACCTGGAATTAGAAAGCCAAGCTGAGAGAACAGGAGAAAAAATTAAAGTTGTGAGTTACAATATTTCCAGATTCAATGGGCAACATGTTGAACAAAGCAGGAAGCATCAAAAGAATATAGAAGGAATACACAGAGTCACTGTACCAGAAAGAACTGGTTGACATTCTATCAATTCAAGAGGCAGCATATGATCAAGAACTCATGGTACTGAGGATGAAGACCAAGCTACACTGAAGACACTGGTGTACAAACAAGGCTCCAGGAATGCATGGAATACCATTTGAGATATTTCAACAAACAGACGAAATGCTGGAATCACTCACTTGTCTATGCCAAGAAATTTGGAAGACAGTCATCTGGCCAACTGACAGGAAGAGATCAATATCTGTGCCCATTCCAAAAAAAGATGATGCAACAGAATGCAGAAATTACCAATCAATATAATTAATAAATAAAATTTTGTGGAAGATAATTCAATTAATAAGATGGAGAAACAATTAAACAACTTCATATGGAAGGGAAAAAGGCCCCAGATAACTAGAGCATTACTGAAAAAGAAGAACAAAGTGGGAGGCCTCACTCTACCTGATTTTAGAACTTCTTATACTGCCACTGTAGTCAAAAAAGCCTGGTACTGGTACAACAACAGATACATAGACCAATGGAACAGAATTGTTTTAATCCAGACATAAATCCATCCACATATGAGCAGCTGATATTTGACAAAAGGCCCAAATCAGTTAAATGGGGAAAAGATAGTCTTTTTAAAAAATGGTGCTGGCATAACTGGATATCCATCTGCAGAAAAAAAAAAAAAAAAAACAAGACCCATACCTCACACCATCCATAAAAACTAACTCAAAATGGATCAAAGACCTAAATATAAAATCTAAAACAATAAAGATCATGGAAGATAAAACAGGGACAATGCTAAGAGCCCTAATAGATGGCATAAACAGCATACAAAATATTACTAACAATGCAGAAGAGAAACCAGATAACTGGGAGCTCCTAAAAATCAAACACTTACGCTCATCCAAAGACTTCACCAAAAGAGTAAAAAGATTACCTACAGACTAGGAAAAAGTTTTTAGCTATGACATTTCCCATCAGCGTCTGGTCTCTAAAATCTATATATACTGCAAAAACTCAACCACAAAAAGACAACCCAATTAAAAAATGGGCAAAAGATATGAACAGACACTTCACTAAAGAAGACATTCAGGTAGCTAACGGATACATGAGGAAATGCTCATGATCATTAGCCATTAGAGAAATGCAAATCAAAACTACAATGAGATTTCATCTCACTCCAACAAGGCTGGCATTGATCCAAAAAACACAAAATAATCAATGTTGGAGAGGTTGTGGAGAGACTGGAACACTTACGCACTGCTGGTGGAATGTAAAATGGTACAAGCACTTTGGAAATCGATTTGGGGCTCCTTAAAAAGCTAGAAATAGAACTACCATACCATCCAGCAATCCCACTCCTCGGAATATATCCTAGAGAAATAAGAACCTTTTCACAAACAGATATATGCGCACCCAAGTTTATTGCAACACTCTTTACCATAGCAAAAAGATGGAAGCAACCAAGTGTCCATCACAGATAAATGGATAATTAAATTGTGGTATATTCATACAATGGAACACTACACATTGATAAAGAACAGTGAGAAATCTGTGAAACATTTCATAACATGGAGGAAACTGGAAGGCATTATGATGAGTGAAATTAGTCATAAAAGGGCAAATATTGTATAAGACCACTATTATAAGAACTTGAGAAATAGTTTAAACTAAGAAGAAAGCATTCTTTTGTGGTTACGAGAGGGGGAAGAAGAGGGGTTGGGAGAGGGGCATTCACTAATTAGATAGTAGATAAGAACTACTTTAGGTGAAGGGAAAGACAACACACAACACAGGAAACGTCAGCACAACTGACCGAAAGCAAAGAAGTTTGCTTAATAAACTGACCACTTTGAAGGCCAGCATAGCAGGGGCAGGGGTCTGGGGACCATGGTTTCAGGGGTCATCTAAGTCAACTGGCATAATAAAATCTATTAAGAAAACACTCTGCATCCCACTTTGGAGAGTGGTGTCTGGGGTCTTAAATGCTAGCAAGCAGCCATCTAAGATGCATCGATCAGTCTCAACCCACCTGGATCAAAGGAGAATGAAGAACAGCAAAGACACTAGGTAATTATGAGCCCAAGAAGCAGAAAGGACCACATAAAGCAGACACTACATTAGCCTGAGACCAGAAGAAATAGATGCTGTCTGGCTACAACTGATGACTCTCCTAACAGGGAACACAACAGAGAAGCATAAAAAAAAAAAAAAAATTTTTATATAGACCCCAAATTCTTGTAAAAAGACCAGACTTAATGGTCTGGCTGAGACAAGAATGACCCCCAAGGTCATGGTCCCCAGACCTTCTGTTAGTCCAAGACAGGAACCATTCCCAAAGCCAACTCTTCAGACAGGGATTGGACTGGATTATGGGATAGGCGATGTTACTGGTGAATAATGAGCAAGTAGACACGTGAGACTATGTTGGCATCTCCTGTCTGAAGGGGAGATGAGAGGGTAGAGAGGGTCAGAAGCTGGCCGAATGGACACGAAAAGAGAGAGTGGAGGGAAGGAATGTGCTGTCTCATTAGGGGGAGAGCACTTAGGAGTATATAGCAAGGTGTTTATAAATTTTTGTATAAGAGTCTGACTTGATTTGTAAACTTTCACTTAAAGCACATTAAAAATTTAAAAAAAAAAGATAATTCAAAAACAGCTGCAGCAGTACAGGGAACTGCCAGAAATTCAAGCTGGATTCAGAAGAGGATGTGGAATGAGGGATCTCATTGCTGAAGTCAGATGGATCTTGGTTAAAAACAGAAAATATCAGAAAGATGTTTACTTGTGTTTCATTGACTATGCAAAGGCATTTGATTATGTGGATCATAGTAAATTACAGATAACAGTTCGAAGGATGAGAGTTAGAGATCACTTAACTGTGCTCATGTAGAACACGTACCTAGACCAAAAGGTAGTCGTTCAAAAAGAACAACTGTATACTACATGGATAAAATCAGGAAACGTGTGTGTCAGGGCTGTATCTTTTCACCACAATTATTCAATGTGTATGCTGATCAAATAATGTGAGAAGCTGGACTATATGAAGAAGAACACGACATCAGGATTGGAGGAAGACTCATTAACAACCTACGTTATGCAGATGACACAATCTTGCTTGCTGAAAGTGAGGAGGACTTGAAGCACTTACTGATGAAGATCCAAAGACTACAGGCTTCCGTATGGATTACACTTCAACATACAGAAAAAAAAATTTCCAACAACTGGACCAATAACCAACAACGTGACAAGCAGAGAAAAGATAAAAGTTGTCAACAATTTCATTTTACTTGGATCCACAATCAATGCCCATAGAAGCAGCGGTCAAGAAATCTAACAATGTATTGCATTGGCAAATCTGCTGCAAAAAAAAAAAAAAACCTCTTTAAAATGCTAAAAAGCAAAGATGTCACCTTGAGGACTAAGGAGTGTGACTCAGGCCATGGTATTTTTAATTGCCTCATAAGTATGCAAAAGCAGGACAATGAATAAGGAAGACTGAAGAAGAATTGGTGCCTTTTAATTATGGTGTTGGCATTTCCTCTGATGCATTGTGGCTATCAACATCTATTCATCTTGAAACTGGGAGAAGGTTAACTTAAAGATTGTCCCTGGGCACTTGAATTTGGGGAAAATCTAACTTAGAGATTTCTCCTGGGACTTCTTATCCTCACTACACCCCTGCTGCAACAATGGGCTCAAACATAGCAACATTTGTGAGGATGGTACAGGACCAGGCAATGTTTCTTTCTGTTGTATGTGGGGTTGCTATGACTTGGAATAGACTTGTCTGCACCTAACAACAACAACAAAAGTTTTTCCCCAAATCCTTTCCACTTCTTTTTTTCCATATATCTATGAATTATATCAACATCTCTCTACCCAATACAATCAAAACCTTGGAAACTCTTCTTACCCTTATCGCTCATCTCTCTTATTCATCAATTCCTGCTGACTTTATACTGTTTAAGGTGATTTCAGTGGGTTATATCCATTCCTTACGCTTAACATCAGTGACATTGCCTTAGTTCACATCCCCAACTTGTCTCATCTGGATGGCTTCTTTGGATATCTCTGCTTTCCTATAATCTCTTTCCAATTCACTCTCCATCCATAAGTCAGAGGGGTTTTCCTAAAATGCAGATGTTATCTTGTCACTCCTATAATTAAAACCTGTCAGTAAATGTAATTGATAGACTAAAATCATACTTTTAGAAGAATAGCATAAAAGTATGTTTTCAAAGTCTATCTTTTGTCTGCTCCTGCTGTTTTACACTTAACATACTCCCATGTGTATATTTTGCTTTATTCGTTCTAACATTCTTGAAGTTACATAAGTAAAAAAGTACACCATCCCATTTTACGTATGACTTTTAGATATTCTTTCTTCCTGTTCTTTTACCTCAGTTGATTCTTCGCAGCCTTCAAAACTCAGAGTCCACTGTTTCCTGCCTCTCTGAAGGACTCACTGACTGAGTTGGGACCACACTAATTGCATAAGGGGTACTTTGTTCATCTATGACGTTATCTAAATTATAGAAATCTTATCTGTCTTTATGTTTTGTTTCAAGAGAAAGGACTGGATCTCATTAAGCTTTATAGTTGAAAGTATTGTGGAGGTTGCAAAATGTTTTGGGAAAAACATCGAGTCAGACAGATGTGTGTTTAAACCCTGGTCCTTTCATATTCTAGGAATGAAACTTTGTCAAGCTATTTAATTTCTCTGAGTCTTGATTTCCTCATATGATGGTAGAATAAATAATATTAACCTTACTGGTTTATTATAAATATTAATTAGGATGATGCATGTAAATTGCTGGTATGTAGGTTAGTCTATAAATTATAGTTACCATTATTATTAATGGTAACAATGAAAGGTCTCAGAATATGAGATCTTAGGCCTCTTTCATTTTTGTTTCCATGACTCTGTTTCTCTGTTTCAAACTTTTAATATGTCTGCATGGCATCATGATATTGTGAAAATTCAGTGCCAAATTAATAGGTGCTCTGTTTCACTCTCTTCCCATGATTCAATCCTCAAGCATTAAAATGAAAGGCTTGAAACATTAGGTTTGTGTCTGTACATTTGTGTAAAAAGACACCAATGGTTCAAAATCATTGCATTTTTCTGTGTAAGTGTGGAGGGGATGCATGTGTACATATAAAGACAAAAAAAAGTCAGGAATGCCTCAGTTCTTGTGGATTATACATCTATTTATCAAAGTGTTTCACAAACCTATGATGATGACATTATTGACAAAACACTCTGAACCTGGCAGTAACAATATCTGAAATATCACCTAGCCTTCATCTTCCAGATTCAAATCCACCGATAACCTAAAATGACTGTGACATATTTTTATTGAGACCTCAAAGGAAATCTCATAATCTTGGCAAAGGTCACATTCTAGTGCTTAACACTCCAAATGCTGAGAAAATTGTCTTTCTTAATTACCCAGCTTCTGTGGCAAGCTTCAGCACATTTCTCCTGTTTTAGCTGAGGAGTTAGAGAACAGCTGTATGTTGAGGAACACCACCTGTGCCTGGGGTAAGAGCAGTGCCCCTGGAGCAGCGGGAGCCCACGCCAAAGTACAATGAGTAAAGGAGAGAAGTAGAGACTTACTTACTTGCCTGAGAATAACTTGCCTCTTCTTTGTGCTGAGTGGTTTGTGAGTCCACAGGAAAAGCCTGGAGTGGCTTATTAAGAGTCAGTAACAAAGGTCCCTCTATGATTCTTTCCAGAAAAGCACAGGGGCTTTATTCCCAGAAACTTAAAAGTGAAGACATATTTAGTTATCTAGCTAGGAAGGAGAAAACAACTAGCAAATAACTAATGTTCAATTGTTATGTATTCACGTAAATTCAATCTAGGTGACCCATCTTCTGTGAAAAAACAAACCAAACCTGATGCCATCCAATCGATTCCAACTCATAGCAACCCTATGGGACAGAGTAGAACTGCCCCATAGTGTTTCCAAGGAGTAGCAGGTGAATTTGTATTGCTGATTTTTTGATTAGCAGCCAAGCTGTTAACCATTAAGCCATTAGGACTCTGTCTTTGTGAAGCTGTCCTTAAATTCTATAAGGCAGCATGCCACGACTCCTTTTATTTCTTACTACGTCCCCTTTACCTGCCCTGTCATTGCACTGAATACCTTGCACTGTAAAAACGTTTATTGTGTCAGTCCCTCAAGAGTAGGGACCATGCCTTGCTTATTGCTGCAGTCCCTGGTCAAGTTCCAGAAATTCCTGGAATCTAGTTGGTACTCAGTAATACTTGCTGAATAAATAAATGTCTCTATAATTAAATTAAAGAATAAATAAATAACTAGATAAGTGTCTTATATGAACCAGGAATTACAAGAACTTGACAAGGCAGAGACTGAACTTAGGAGATAGGAACGATGCAGCAGGAAGTGGGGTGTCTATGACAGACGTATTTCTCACCTTAAGTGATGCTCCAGCAGGAAGAGCCCTTAGGAATCTTTCTGCTGTAAGAGGCTACTACAGAGTCTTAAGTGTCTTTCACTACTAGTCACTTCTGACACCACCTCTAATAAACAGGGAGGCTTCTCTATGGGCTGTGGCCTGTCTCTCTCCCCTTAATCTCCTTTACAATGTCCCATACTCTAAAAAAAAAACTCTACTAGGTAGTGGTAAAAAGGGAGATACAGGGATGCAGAGAGAGAGAGAGAGATTAGGGGAGGACATAATAATGACCTAGTAGGAGTAAGGGAAACAGAAACCAAGAACTCAGAGGCAGGACCCCAGGTGACAAAAGTTAGACTCAAAGAAAACCAGTAAAATATGCCTCAGAGAGAGGAAGTGTTTTCCTGGTATCTGGGCTGCCTCTGAGGGTGGCATTTTTAAAGTCCAGCATCAGTCTTAAATGAGACTCATGAACACAGAGAGAACTTGGAAAAGAATATTTCCACACTCAGGAGAGTTCCACAATAGCCCTCCCTGCTCTGTCCCAAGAACATCCTCAATCCCCAGTTCGATCTCCATGATGACCTTCTGCCCTAACTTATGAGTAACACTGATGAAGAGGACTTCTGATTCAGAAGGGCCGAACAGCAATCTCTGAATGTCAAAGAGGAAATCAAACACATCACCCAAAGTCTGTGCACAAGTTTTCCAAAGATATGAAGCATGAGTACTGGCTCAGGTAAGACTTGGGGAAAAGAGACTAGTCTGCTGTATCTACATGTGCCATATGTGATGGTGAAGATGTAACCTAGGACCATGCTAAATGCTCCTGTGAATGTCTCAAACAGCTGTGAAAGTTAAATGGGACTGGTAGGTGTCTACAATCTCACAGGTAAGTTTACAGCAATGTGTGATCTAAATGGTAAACACTAAGAGGTATGGAAGAAAAAAAAACAAAAAATGGAAGAGGAAGGGTTAATTTTGAGAAACCAGACCTAGAGACACCAGCTACTCAGAGTTGGAAGAAACCAGCTTACAACTACTAAAATGTGTCAGACTAGAGTGACTGGGGGACTCAGTGCCACACTAGCCAAGCCAAAAAATAATTACCATCACAAGAGCTGTGGCAAAAGTAAAAATCAGTTGTCAATAATCTTCCCTCAAGTCACAAGTCTCAAAACTGACCACATTTTCCACACCTGAAATCTCATGGACCACCTCACAGCTGGTTTTGTCATCTTCACACAGGAAGTTCAGTCCATTGTTGGTACTTCCTCAAGACAGTGCTGGTGACTGTGAACAAGGCCCTGGGCAAGCCAGCCATTAGTGGTAGTTGGCAGGTCCCACTGGATTCACAGACAAGCCTGGACAGCACCTAAGCTAACATCCTGACTGACCAGAGGCACATAGCGCTGAGGCTAAAGCCTCCAGACATGGGTGACTGGACAGGAAAGGCAGAGCAGAAATGGTAGCTTCACTTGAATGGGTGACCCACCTCTGTCCAGCATAGTTCATCACTCCTAAGTGAGTGTATCCTGATGGTTGTGCTGGGAAACCTCATGTGTCACACTGCTCTGTGAGCCCAGACTTCTTATTTTTACAGAACAAGCTTGGGACTCAATGAGTTCTTGGATGGAAACTGTGGTTTAACGTGCTCATTGTTCCAGCTGCAGGAGTGCTGGATGTTGAAAGCTCGTAACGAGTCAGTCTCCCTTGGCCTAAGAGATCTGCCTCCCCCAAGATTACTTTTCCTTCTTTCGAGCCCAGTTACTGCTCAGAGTAGGAATACCAAGACTCAACCCCCTTTCTTCAACCTGGGGCAACACTGAAGAGCCATCTCAGCTCAAGTACTCCCTATCAGTCAGCGGAGACCTCTGGGGCTAATGCATCGCAATTGAACTTCTTTGCTTCATCCTGCTCCCCTCACTTTCTGACAGATATTGTTGCCCGGTACACCCCCCAATAAACATTCTATGTGCAATATTTCTGAGTCTGTTTTTGGAGAACTCTACATAACATGAAAAGCCCACCTGCCTCAGAGGAAACACTCTGTTTCTTCTCCAAAGAATTTTGACAGGCCCAAAGACACCCACCTAGGGTCCAAAGCAAGTACAGGAGAAACAGAGTCTCCTTAACATTCCATTCCAGCAAGTTCTCAATGTAATTGGCTCAGGCCTCTGCTATCACATCTCCCCATCATCAGGTAGACCCTTCCTTTGGTGCTAAGTCTGACTAAAGCAGCTACCACTCCACCCAGGTGACCATATTCTCCTGGGGAACAATGCTTCAAGCAGTACAGTCCTTTCATTCATCCAGTCAACAAGTATTTCATTCACAACTGGTGGGAAGCCTCATTTATTCATTCAGTCAATAGATATTTATTAAATATCTACCAACTCAAAATCTTCTATTAGATGTTCCAAAAAAGAAAAAAAATGAGAAGATGTGCACTCAAGCTCCTCTTTTCAGGTTAACATACTAAGAAGTGTACAAAATTACTCACATCTCCAACATCTATTGTGCCAACTAATATCATGAATTAGAAAAATGAGTTCTAGAAAGAAGTAAATTGCCCATGATTGCAGCTCTATTCAGCGACAGGAGAAGACCAGGGATCATATCCAATAACCCCCAAGCTAGGATATTATTATCCCGTCTCTGTGTTAGCAGTGGCTGTTGCAGATCTAAGGAAGAACATCAAGGTCATGTGGCTAGAGTTGGGCAGCACAGGATATCAAATAGCAGGGCTGATTTACCTGTCTGCCCAAAATACTCCAACTCCTCCAGGACCACAATCCTCTAATGTGAGAAACAAACACAAGGACACATAGATACCTGGCCCTAGAGTCTGAGAGGGCTTGGAGCGAAAGGAAAGTGATTCACAGTCCAGGCAGAAAAGGTGCAGCAAGGTTGACCTTAGAGCCTCAATTACATCAAGAAGAGGTCTCTAAGCATGAAGGAAAGGGGTAGAAGTCAGCCAGGATGCATGGTCCAAGAAAGAAAAAACAGCACAGTTTTGAAATGGTTAAGGAAGTTTTGCTTTTCCATCCAAGAGGCAACCATGTAATTATTTTGCATACCTTCAGCCACAGCTGCTAAGGAGACTATGTGATGACAGAAGAAAGTGTGAGGCCTGGGAGGATGGGAGAGATGAGTGGACCTTGTAGTTCTAGTGACATGGAATAAACTCTGGACCAGGAGTCGAAGTCTTAGTTTCAGGGACTATTTTTGCCATATGTCATCTGTGCAACCTTCTGCAAAGCACTTAACAACTTCCAAAGCTTAGTTTCCTCACACGTAACATGAGTGCACTAAAACTTAACCTCACAAGATCATTGTAAGAATCAAATGTGTGAAAATTCTTTACCAAATTTTGAAAGAAGGAGGAGTAGAAGTATTGGAGCCACGGAATTGTCAGAACTAAATGCTGCATTAGGAGCCAGGGTTGAGAAAACAGAAATTTCAGTCATTGAGATACAACACATTTCATTTGGAAAAAGATGGCCAGATGCAGTCTTCTCATTAGTGAATGATGTATAATAGTAACCTGTAACAACCAAGCCCAAAATACCATATCCTCTCCCCACCTTGGTCCCATCCTCCCTTGCAATAACACATTGCTTCCCTCAAGAGCACTAGGATGTGATTTGGGGAGGGGAGAAAGGTCAAGAAATGTGTTTCTACTGGTACAGGTACAATGACAGACACACTGGCCAATGGGACAGAATTGAGAACCCAGATATAAATCCATCCATCTACAGTCACCTGATCTTGGACAAGGGACCAAAGTCCATCAAATGGAGAAAAGACAGTCTTTTTAACAAATGGTGCGGACAAACCTGGAAGTCTATCTGCAAAAAAATGAAACAGGACCCGTACCTCACCTCATACAAAAAAAAAACTAATTCAAAAAGGATCAAAGATCTAAATATAAAACCCAAAACTATAAAAACCATAGAAGAAAAAATAGGATCAATGCTAGAGGCCGTACCTAGCACACAGTACTAACAGGATACAAACCATAACAAACAACACACAACCTCCAGAAGATAAGCTAGATAGTTGGTATCTTCTAAAAATTAAACACTTATGCTCATCAAAAGATTTTACCAAAAGAGTGAAAACAGAACCTACAGGCTGGGAAAAAAATTGGGGTATGTCAAATCCACGAGGTTCTAATATCTAAAATGTACAGGAAAATCTAACACCTCTACAATAAAAAGACAAATAATTCAATTAAAAAATGAGCAAATGATATGAACAGACATTTCACCAAAGAAGACATTCAAGCTGCTAACAGACACATGAGAAAATGGTCGAGATTACTAGCCATTAGAGAAATGTAAATCAAAACAACAATGAGATACCATCTCACCCTGGCATTACTGGCACAAATAAAAAAAAAACAGAAAATAACAAAAGTTAGAGAGGCTGTGGGGAAATTGCAACTCTTAGGCACTGCTGGTGGGAATGCAAAATGGGACTACCATTTTGGAAAACAAAATGCCGTTTCCTTAAAAAGCTAGAAATAGAAATACCATATGATCCATACCATATGACCTCATTCCTAGGAATATATCCTGGAGAAATAAGAGCCATCACACCAATAGACAAATGCACACCCATGTTCATTGCAACATTGTTCAAAATAGAAGAAGAAGGAAACAACCTAGATGCCCATCACAGATGAATAGATAAACTATAGGGTACTATGCAATGAAAAAGAACAATGATGAATATGCAAAGAATCTCACAACATGGATGAATCTGGAGGGCATTGCGCTGAGTGATATAAGCCAATCTCAAAAGGACAAATATTGTATGAGACCACTACTATAAAAACTCATGAAAAGGTTTATACACAAAAAGAAACAATCTTTGATGATTACTAGGGAGAGGAGGGGTGGGGATGAGAAAACACTAAATAGATAATAGATAAGTGGTAACTTTGATGAAGGGTAAGACAGTACGCAATACTGCGGAAGCCAGCACAACTCGTCCAAGGCAAGGTCATGAAGCTCCATCGACACAGCGAAACTCCCTGAGGGACCAAATCACTGGGCTGAGAGCTGTGAGGACCATGGTCTCAGGGAACATCTAGATCAATTGGCATAATATAATTTATAAAGAAAATGTTCTACATTCTACTTTGATAAGTAGTGTCTGAGGTCTTAAAAGCTTGTGAGCAACCATCTAAGATACTCCACTGGTCTCACCCCATCTGAAGCAAGGGAAAATGAATAAAATCAAAGACACAAAGGGAAAAGTTAGTCCAAACGGCTAATGGACCACAAGCACTACAGCCTCTACCAAACTGAATCTTGCACAAGTAGGTGGTACCCAGCTACCATCACCAACCGCTCTGATCGGGGTCACAATAGAGGGTCCTGGACAGAACTGGAGAAAAATGTAGAACAAACTATAACTCACATTAAAAAAAAAAAAAAGTACAGACCTACTGGTCTGACAGAGACTGGAGAAATCCCAAGAGCGTGGCCCCTGGACATCCTATCAGCTCAGTAATAAAGTGACTCCGGAGGTTCACCCTTCAGACAAAGATTAGACAGACCCATAACAAAACAAGACTAAATGGGCACAGCAGCCCAGGGGCAAGGAAGAGAAGACAAGAGGGGGCAGGAAATCTGGTAATAGGGAACCCAAGGGGAGATCGTTGACATGTTGTGGGATTGGCAATCAATGTGAGAAAACAATATGCATACTAAAAGCTTAAGTAGAAACTAGTTTGTTCTGTAAAACTTCATCTAAAGTACAATTAAAAAGAAGAAGAAGAAATGTGGCTCTAATGACCTGAGTACTTGCTTCAAATTACCCTCTAAGCAACCCATCTTTAAGAAGCCCCACACCACCATGCCTTGTGGGTCATAATGGTGTCTTCACAGCACTGTAAGAAGAAGTTATATCTGGTGTCCCAACTATTCCCTCAGGAACCAGTAAATATTCCTTCTTCTATCTTTTTGCCTCAAGGAACACTGTGACATGATAGGTTTAGGTCCTCTACCTCTATTAGGGAAGTAAATAAAAGGAGAAAAGGGGGTCTAAAAACCTGATGAATCTGGAACTCAAGATTTAATTGCCTCTATAAATGCTCCCATCATTCACAATGTCAGCTTCAGAGAGGAACAGCCTTCCAAATAATCTACTGCTGATGCAGGACTAGAAGAACGTTTGCTGCTTTGGGGTGAGGAATTCTCACACACTCGATCCCACACATGTCTGTGTCCATATAAAAACAAAGTTCCAGATACAACTGATGCAATATTGTCTATATGACTGATTTTCCCTAGTTGCATTGAAAGCATGCAATTCTAGCCCAGACAGACTATCAAATTGTCCGGTTCTGGGAAGATCAGGAGAAAGTTAATTTGTGAATAAAACCTGTATGTAATCCTCTTCTTTGGGCCTACTCTTAACATATATTCATCAGAGATCTTCAGTGATTTCCCTACAGGGGAATGAGAATTTAAGCTACCAGCCAAGTTCTAAGAATGGGGTGGTTAATGGGCACCTTTTCAGGCATTGCCTGTAGGGACCCAGGATGAAGTTACTACTGCCTAGGCACCAATTAGTACCTCTCCCTTCTCTTCAAACAAAGTTCTAACAAATGTCTTCCTCTTATTAGGGCCCCAGAGAACATCCTCAGCAGGGAATATTTTGAACAGCATACTCCAGGTTGCCTTGTCAAGAAGAGAGCCAAGGCCCTGCAGCCAGAAGCAAGGAGAGGCTTCCAGTCATGGGGAATAGAACCATCTTGGATTGATGACCCAGAAAGATCTGATCCAGGTAAGGTGAAGGAGAAGACAGGAGCTAGAAAGAGGCATCCCCAGGACCAGCATAGAACATTACCATAGAAGACCTCAAGTAAGATAGGTGGAACAAGAGAGGAAGGGTGGAGCATTAATTAGAAAGTAGAACAAGGCTACAGAAAATGGAAAATGTTCCTTGTGCCTATACTTGAAACGATAGGTAGAAAACCAGGCCAAGACTGGAGCTATGACCTGCAGGTATTGCCATTCACATGTTATCTGAACTTGGTAAAAATTACTTACCAACTCTGGCCCTTCTTAACTAACCACTTGACATTTGGCCCTCAACTCAATAAGCAAAACGACTCCTGACAATGCTGCCAGATTAATCCATGGGAGGACATTAAAGGCTATGAAGAATTTAATCATTACATTGGGTTAAAAAAGTATGGGAAAAGCTGAATGTGTTCATCTTCAGAGGAGAAGACTTGAGATGTCATGCATGATTCTTCATGGATTCTTCAAATTCAGGAAGAAATTCTCTTTGGGGAAAAATAATGTTTTATGGGGCAAAAGGAGAAGCAAGAACACATGAAATTTATACCTCAGGACTTAGTTAGACCTGCGTGTTTTGAGAATGATAATCCCTTGTCAGAAAAAGAGAGATCAACACAGGCTATATAGGAAGGCTTGGTATGGCCAGTACCCAGATTCAGATCATCCATTGAGGAGCAGCAGCTGCTAAGAGTACTAACCCAGTTCTAGAGGGAGAAAGACATACAGACTCAGTAAACATGAAATCTGTGATAACGAAACAAAAGAAAGGAAAATCCACAAACAAAAAGAACTCAGCACGGGAAAGTAACAGGAACAAAGAAAATGTCAGCACGCCCCCCCCAAAAAGCACAACAATATGACAGCAATACTCATACCTATCAATGAAGCCCTGGTAGCACACTGGTTAAGAGTTCGGCTGCTAACCAAAGGGTCAGCAGTACGAATCCACCAGCCACTCCTTGGAAACCCTATGGGGTGGTTCTACTCTGTCCTATAGGTTTGCTATGAGTCAGAACTAACTCAACGGCAACAGAAGATCAATAACCACACTGAATGTAAATGGTTTAAATGCACCCATAAAAAGACAGAGAGTGGCAGGATAGATTAAAAAACATGACCCATCAATATCCTATATACAAGAGATACACATTAGACACAAAGACACTGTTATATTACAAATCAAAGAATGGAAAAAAATGTATTAAGCAACCAGTACCCAAAAAAGAGCAGGAGTGGCAATCACAGATAAAACAGACTTTGAGGCAAAATCCACTTTTTACAGGAAAGATATTATTTAATGATTAAACAGATAATACATCAAAAAGACATAACCTTAATAAATATCTACACAACCCATGACAGGGCTCCAAAATACATGAAACTAACTCTGACTCCACTGAGGAGAGAAATAGACAGTTCTGCAATAATAGTAGGAGATTTCAACACTCCACTCTCAGTGAAAAACAGAACATCTAGAAAGAAACTCAACAAAGATACAGAAGATCTAAAGGCCACAATCAACCAACTTGACCTCATAGATATATATGGAACTCTCCACCCAACAGGCGCAAAGTATACATTCTTTTCCAACACACATCGAACAATTTCCAAAATAGACCAGAAAGCAAACTTCAATTAAAAAAAAAAAAGGCCACAAAACATCCTCAATAAAATCCAAAATATCAAAATAATAAAAAGCATTCTCCCAGTTCACAACGTCATAAAACCAGAAATCATTAACAGGAAAAGCAAGGAAAAAGAATCAAATATATTGAAACTGAATAACACCTTGCTGAAAACCAACTGATAAACTCTCAATAAAATAGAAAAAAAAAAACACCTTTGCCGTCAAATCAATCCTGACTCCTAGCGACCCTATAGAACAGAGTAGAGCTGCTCCATAGAGTTTCCAAGCTGTGCCTGGTGGATTCAAACTGCCAACCTTTTGGTTAGCAGCTGTAGCACTTAATCACTTAACCACTATGCCACCAGGGTTTCCAAAATTTAAATAGAAGGGAAATTTCTCAATATAATAAAGGTCATCTATACAAAACCAACAGCCAACCTCATTCTCAATGGAGAGAGGCTGAAATCATTCCCCTTGAGAACAGGAACAACACAAGGATGCCGTTTATCGCCACTCCTGTTTAACATTGGACTAGAAGTCCTAGGCAGAACAACAAGGTAAGAAAAAGAAATAAAAGTTCTCCAAATTGGAAAGAAAAATAAAACTATCCCTATTTGCAAGTGTTATGATCCTATACATAGAGTCCCAAAGATTCCACAAGAAAACTACTGGAACTCGTAGAAGGAATTAGCAGAGTAGCAGAATACAAGATCAATATACAAAAATTAGTTGGATTCTTATACGCCAACAAAGACAACTTCAAAAAGGAAATCAGGAAAATGATACCATTTCTAATACCCCCTTGTGGTGCGATTAATTACTTTCACATGTGGCCTTTCTAGCCATGGTCTCTTAACTCTCACCCAAGTGATTGGGTGTGACTGTGTGATAGGGTAATTGAAGCCTACCAAGGGGATTGGTCAGTTTTCCCTTACTAGTCAATTCCAGAGACGAGAGGAGGTTCCTACCACTACCAAGGAAGAACAGCCAGAAGCAGAGAGCACATCCTCTGGACCTGGGATCCCTGTGCTGAGAAAACCCTGGAAGCAGAAGACCGAGACAGAGAGCAAGTTATAACCCTGAAGATGGTGAGAAGTGATAGCAGGAGAGAACTGGCAGCAGGAGACAATGCGGTGGGCTTACCAGCCTATGGAAAGAGAAAACTGAGTGCCTTTGGGCAGGGGCCTGGGACCAAGGGGAGGCAGGCCTGTGAGCTCGGTTGGGAAGAGGCTGTCCTGATGAAAGAACTGTATCCTGAGTGTTCCTGAGCTGGAATTGTAACTGTTACTTCCCTTACAATAAATCTCATAATAGTGAGTATGGTCTTTGAGTTCTGTATGGACATTGCAATGAATTATGGAACCCAGCAGAGAAGCAAACTGCTGTGAGAGGGACGGTTGGTGTCAGACTTGGTAAAAATGGTGGAGAGAGAGGGCATGTCTGACCTCTGCCTCATAAGAATCAGCCTTGGGCTGTGGATCTTGGTTCTCCTTCCCTGTTGTGGGGTTGGAGGAGGTCAGACACTGCCTCCACGACATTTTTACATCCTTAGAAAGACTTAAAAAAAAAACAAAAAACCAGGGACATAAATCAAAACTCGCTGCCATCAAGTCACTTCCAAATCATAGGGACCCCCTAGGATTTTCAAAGCTGTAAATCTCTACAGAAGCAGACTGCCACATCTTTCTCCCATGGAGCCATCTTTCCATTAGCAGTCGATCACTGTAACCACTTTGCCACCAGGGCTGCTAGGGACATAAAAGACATATACAAAGAAAACTACAAAACACTACAGCAAGAAACCTAGGTAAATGGAAAACATACCATGCTCATGGATAGGAACACTCAACATTGTGCAAATGTATGTTTTTGCTGTGTATATCCTCAACAACAACAAGAAAAATAATTTTTTTTTTTTTTTAAAAAGAATGCTTAGGGCTAAGGTCAAGGAGCAAGAAGAGAATGTCTTTGGGAAGTTGGGACATTCGAAAGCACCCGTGTGGGAAATTTAGAAAGCCAGGACAAAAAACAAACAAAGAATAAAACTTGTTGCAGTCCAGTAGATTTGTACTCATAGGACAGAGTACAACTGCTCCATAGGGTTTCCAAGGAGCAGCTGGTGGATTTGAACTGCTGAAAGCTTTTGGTTTGCTGCCATAGCTCTTAACTACTATACCACCAGGGCTCCCTCAGGACAAAACTCAGGTTCAAAAACTAAACCAAAAGCCCCTGACCTTTGAGTCAATTCCAACTCATGGTGACCTCACACATTGAAAAGTATGACTGATAGAGGTACTTGCATTGGGGGCCTAAGATACAGCTGCAGAGCCCACTCACCAAGGTGCTTTAGGAATAGAGACACACCTACCTCACTGACACTTGGGGGAAGCCTGTCAGCATCCTGCCCCTGCTGGAGTGTGAACCCCAGCTGCTACTAGAATCTGGTGCACACAACTATCACCACTACTTCTCAAGGTGGATAGGTGACAGGGTGCATCACACACTTGATGACCCCAAATCAGATTCTACTCAAGAATAGTGAATGGACTCAGACATATATATCTGGTAACAGCCCAGAGCAGCTGGTAATAGGTCATAAGTGGGTCAAGGGCTACAACAATCAAGACAGAACAATCTAGTAGCCCATCCATGTGTATTGAAAGAAAACAAAACAAGATAAGACTCAGTGAGCAAATATAGAATAAATCACTACAATATCTTAGTGATGGCTCGGAGACAGCAGTCTATATCAAACCACATAAAGAAGCAGACCATGACTGCTTCTACAACCCCCCCAAAAAAAGAATCAAAATCTTTCCCAAATGAAGATACAATCCTGGAATTATCAGATACAGAATATAAAAAACTAAATTACAGAATGCTTCAAGACATCAGGGAGGACCTCAGAAATGAAATAAGGCAAACTGCAGAAAAAGCCAAGGAACACACTGATAAAACAGTTAAAGAACTCAAAAAGATTATTCAAGAACATAGTGGAAAAATTAATAAGTTGCAAGAATCCATAGAGAGACAGCATTCAGAAATCCAAAAGATTAACAAAAAAATTACAGAATTAGACAAAGCAATAGGAAGTCAGAGGAGCGGACTCGAGCAATTAGAATGCAGACTGGGAAATCTGGAGGACCAGGGAATTAACACCAACATAGTTGAAAAAAAAATCAGATGAAAGAATTAAAAAAAATGAAGAAACCCTAAGAATCATGTGGGACTCTATCAAGAAGGATAACTTGCGTGTGATTGGAGTCCCAGAACAGGGAGGGAGGACAGAAAACACAGAGAGAATAGTTGAAGATCTGCTGACAGAAAACTTCCCTGACATCATGAAAGACGAAAGGATATCTATCCAAGATGCTCATCGAACCCCATTTAAGATTGATCCAAAAAGAGAAACACCAAGACATATTATCATCAAACTCGCCAAAACCAAAGATAAACAGAAAATTTTAAAAGCAGCCATGGAGAAAAGAAAGGTCTCCTTCAAGGGAGAATAAATAAGAATAATTTCAGACTACTCAGCAGAAACCATGCAGGCTAGAAGGCAATTGGATGACATATACAGAGCACTGAAGGAGAAAAACGCCAGCCAAGGATCATATATCCAGCAAAACTCTCTCTGAAATATGAAGGTGAAATTAAGATATTTACAGATAAACACAAGCTTAGAGAATTTGCAAAAACCAAACCAAAGCTACAAGAAATACTAAAGGAAATTGGTCAGAAAACCAATAATATCAGATACCAGCACAACACAAGGTCACAGAACAGAACATCCTGGTATCAACTCAAATAGGGAAATCACAAAAACAAATTAAGATTATTTAAAAAAAAAAAAATGCTCATAACAGGGAATCATTGAAGTCAATATGTAAAAGATAACAATAATCAAAAAGAGGGACTAAATACAGGTGGCATAGAACTGCCATATGGAGAGGGATACAAGGCGATATAGGACAATACAAGTTAGGTTTTTACTTAGAAAAATAGGGGTAAATATTAAGGTAACCACAAAGTGGTATAACAACTCCATAACTCAAAATAAAAACTAAGAAAAACGTAACTACTCAGCAAACATAAAGTCAAATACTATGAAAATGAGGAACACACAATTTACAAAGAAAAACGTCTCAGCACAAAAGAGTAAGTGGAAAAATGAAATTGTCAACAACACACATAAAAAGGCATCAAAATGACAACACTAAACACTTATTTATCTATAATTATGCGGAATGTAAATGGACTAAATGCACCAATAAAGAGACAGAGAGTCTCGGACTGGATAAAGAAACACGATCCGTCTATATGCTGCCTACAAGAGACACACCTTAGACTTAGAGACACAAACAAACTAAAACTCAAAAAAAAAAAAAAAGGATGGAAAAAAAAAATATATCAAGCAAACAATAAGCAAAAAAGAAGAGTAGCAATATTAATTCCTGACAAAATAGACTTTAGACTTAAATCCACCACAAAGGATAAAGAAGGACACTACATAATGATAAAAGGGACAATTGACCAGGAAGACATAACCATATTAAATATTTATGCACCCAATGACAGGGCTGCAAGATACATAAATCAAATTTTAACAGAACTGGAAAGTGAGATAGACACCTCCACAATTATAGTAGGAGACTTCAACACACCACTTTCAGAGAAGGACAGGACATCCAGTAAGAAGCTCAATAGAGACACGGAAGATCTAATTACAACAATCAACCAACTTGACCTCATTGACTTATACAGAACTCTCCACCCAAATGCTGCAAAGGATCCTTTTTTTTTTCCTAGCCCACATGGAACATTCTCTAGAAGAGACCACATATTAGGTCATAAAACAAATCTTTGCAGAATCCAAAACATCGAAATATTACAAAGCATCTTCTCAGACCACAAGGCCATAAAAGTGGAAATCAATAACGGAAAAATTAGGGAAAGGAAATCAAATTCTTGGAAACTGAACAATACCCTCCTGAAAAAAGACTGGGTTATAAAAGACATTAAGGAGGGAATAAAGAAATTCATAGACTGCAACGAGAATGAAAATACTTCCTATCAAAACCTCTGGAACACAGCAAAAGCAGTGCTCAGAGGCCAATTTATATCGATAAATGCACACATATAAAAAGAGGAAAGAGCCAAAATCAGAGAACTGTCCCTACAACTTGAACAAATAGAAAGTGAGCAACAAAAGAATCCATCAGGCACCAGAAGAAAACAAATAATAAAAATTAGAGCTGAACTAAATGAATTAGAGAACAGAAAAACAATTGAAAGAATTAGCAAAGCCAAAGGTGGTTCTTCAAAAAAATTAACAAAATTGATAAACCATTGGCTAGATTGACTAAAGAAATACAGGAAAGGAAACAAATAACCCAAGAAACGAGATGGCCCACATCACAACAGACCCAACTGAAATTAAAAGAATCATATCAGTTTATTACAAAAAATTGTGCTCTAACAAATTTGCAAGCCTAGAAGAAATGGAAGAATTCCTAGAAAAACACTACCTACCAAAACTAACGCAATGAGAAGTAGAACAACTAGACCCATAACAAAAAAAGAGATTGAAACGGTAATCAAAAAACTCCCAACCAGACTTGAGTCCAGTACAGCTAGATGATGTCTGGCTACCACCACTGACTGCTCTGACAGGGATCACAATAGAGGATCCTGGACAAAGCCGGAGAAAAATGTAGCACAAAATTCAAACTCGTAAAAAAAGACCAGACTTACTGGTCTGACAGAGACTGGAGGCACCCCTAGAGTATGGCTTCCAAACACCCTTTTAGCTCCGTAATGAAGTCATTCCTGAAGTTCATCCCTTAGACAAGGATTAAACAGGTCCATAAAAGAAAATGAGACTAAAGGGGCACAACAGCCCAGGGGCAAGGAGAAGAAGGCAGGAACAGACAGGAAAGCTGGTAATAGGGAACCCAAAGTTGAGAAGAGAGAGTGTTGACATGTCATGGGTTTGTTAACCAATGTTATAAAACAATATGTGTACTAACTGTTTAATAAGAAACTATGTTCTGTAACCCTTTATCTAAAGTACCACAAATAAACACACACAAAAAAAACTCCCAACAAAAAAAAAGCCCTGGCCCGGATGGGTTTACTGCAGAGTTCTACCAAACTTTCAGAGAAGTGTTAACACCACTACTACTAAAGGTATTTCAAAGCATAGAAAATGACGGAATACTACCTAACTCATTCTATAAAGCCACCATTTCCCTGATACCAAAACCAGGTAAAGACATCACAAAAAAAGAAAATTACAGACCTATATTCCTCATGAACATAGACACAAAAATCCTCAACAAAATTCTAGCCAGTAGAATTCAACAACATATCAAAAAATTAATCCACCATGACCAAGTGGGATTTATACCAGGTATGCAAGGCTGGTTTAATATTAGAAAAACCATTCATGTAATCCACCATATAAATAAAACAAAAGACAAAAACCACATGATCTTATCAATTGATGCAGAAAAGGCATTTGACAAAGTCCAACACCCATTAATGATAAAAACTCTCACCAAAATAGGAATTGAAGGAAAATTCCTCAACATAATAAAGGGCATCTATACAAAGCCAACAGCCAACATCACTCTAAATGGAGAGAGCCTGAAAGCATTTCCCTTGAGAACGGGAACCAGACAAGGATGCCCTTTATCACCGCTCTTATTCAACATTGTGCCAGAGGTCCTAGCCAAAGCAATTAGGCTAGACAAAGAAATAAAGGGTATCCGGATTGGCAAGGAGGAAGTAAAATTATCTCTATCTGCCATGATCTTATACACAGAAAACCCTAAGGAATCCTCCAGAAAACTACTGAAACTAATAGAAGAGTTTGGCAGAGTCTCAGGTTATAAGATAAACATACAAAAATCACTTGGATTCCTCTACATAAACAAAAAGAACATCGAAGAGGAAATAACCAAATCAATACCATTCACTGTAGCCCCCAAGAAGATAAAATACTTAGGAATAAATCTTACCAAAGATGTAAAAGACCTATACAAAGAAAACTACAAAGTACTACTACAAGAAACTAAAAAGGACATACTTAAGTGGAAAAACATACCTTGCTCATGGATAGGAAGACTTAACATAGCAAAAATGTCTATTCTACCAAAAGCCATCTATACATACAATGCACTTCCGATCCAAATTCCAATGACATTTTTTAATATGATGGAGAAACAAATCACCAACTTCATATGGAAGGGAAAGAAGCCTCGGATAAGTAAAGCATTACTGAAAAAGAAAAAGAAAGTGGGAGGCCCCACTCTACCTGATTTCAGAGCCTATTATACAGCCACAGTAGTCAAAACAGCCTGGTACTGGTACAACAACAGGCACATAGACCAATGGAACAGAATTGAGAACCCAGATATAAATCCATCCACATATGAGCAGCTGATATTTGACAAAGGCCCAGTGTCATTTAATCGGGGAAAAGATAGTCTTTTTAACAAATGGTGCTGGCATAACTGGATATCCATTTGCAAAAAAATGAAACAGGACCCATACCTCACACCATGCACAAAAACTAACTCCAAGTGGATCAAAGACCTAAACATAAAGACTAAAACAATAAAGATCAGGGAAGAAAAAATAGGGACAACCTTAGGAGCCCTAATACAAGGCATAAACAGAATACAAAACATTACCAAAAATGACGAAGAGAAACCAGATAACTGGGATCTCCTAAAAATCAAACACCTATGCTTATCTAAAGACTTCACCAAAAGAGTAAAAAGACCACCTACAGACTGGGAAAGAATTTTCAGCTATGACATCTCCGATCTCTAAAACCTATATGATTCTGTTAAAACTCAACCACAAAAAGACAAACAACCCAATCAAGAAGTGGGCAAAGGATATGAACACACACTTCACTAAAGAAGATATTCAGGCAGCCAACAGATACATGAGAAAATGCTCCCGATCATTAGCCATTAGAGAAATGCAAATTAAAACTACGATGAGATTCCATCTCACACCAACAAGGCTGGCATTAATCCAAAAAACACAAAATAATAAATGTTGGAGAGGCTGCGGAGAGATTGGAACTCTTATACCCTGCTGGTGGGAATGTCAAATGGTACAACCACTTTGGAAATCTATCTGGCGTTATATTAAAAAGATAGAAATAGAACTACCATACAACCCAGAAATCCCACTCCGCGGAATATACCCTAGAGAAATAAGAGCCTTCACACAAACAGATATATGCACACCCATGTTTATTGCAGCTCTGTTTACAATAGCAAAAAGCTGGAAGCAACCAAGGTGTCCATCAACGGATGAATGGGTAAATAAATTGTGGTATATTCACACAATGGAATACTACGCATCGATAATGAACAGTGACGAATCTGTGAAATATTTTATAACATGGAGGAACCTGGAAGGCATTATGCTGAGCGAAATTAGTCAGAGGCAAAAAGACAAATATTGTATAAGACCACTATTATAAGATCTTGAGAAATAGTATTAACTGAGAAGAACACATACTTTTGTGGTCACGGGGCGGGGGGGAGGGAGGGTAGGAGAGCGGTTTTTTACTGATTAGTTAGTAGATAAGAACTGCTTTAGGTGAAGGGAAGGACAATACTCAATACATGGGAGGTCAGCTCAACTGGACTGGACCAAAAGCAAAGAAGTTTCCGGGATAAACTGAATGCGTCAAAGGTCAGTGGAGCAGGGGCAGGGGTCTGGGGAACATGGTTTGAGGGGACTTCTAAGTCAATTGGCAAAATAATTCTATTATGAAAACATTCTGCATCCCACTTTGAAATGTGGCGTCTGGGGTCTTAAATGCTAACAAGCGGCCATCTATGATGCATCAATTGTTCTCAACCCACCCGGATCCAAGGAGAATGAAGAACACCAAAGTCACACGATTACTAAGAGACCAACAGAGAGAAAGGGCCACATGAACCAGAGACCTACATCATCCTGAGACCAGAAGAACTTGTTGGTGCCCAGCCACAACCGATGACTGCCCTGACAGGGAGCACAACAGAGAACCCCTGAGGGAGCAGGAGATCAATGGGAAGCAGACCCCAAATTCTCACAAAAAGACCATACTTAATGGTCTGACTGAGACTAGAGGAATCCCGGCGGTCATGGTCCCCAAACCTTCTGTTGGCCCAGGACAGGAACCATTCCCGAAGACAACTCATCAGACATGAAAGGGTCTGGACAGCGGGTAGGAGAGAGATGCTGATGAAGAGTGAGCTATTTGTATCAGGTGGACACTTGAGACTGTGTTGGCATCTCCTGTCTGGAGAGGGGATGAGAGGATAGAGAGAGTTGGAAGCTGGCAAAATTGTCAGGAAAGGAGAGACTGGAAGGGCTGACTCATTAGGGGGAGAGCAAGTGGGAGTACGGAGTAAGGTGTATATAAACTTTTTTGTGACAGTCTAACTTGATTTGTAAACGTTCACTTGAAACTCAATAAAAATTAATAAAAAAAAAACTTACAAAAGTAACAATAAACAAACAACTCAAAGCAAATCTAGCAAATTTAATATTTTAACATATTATAAGCTTAATTCTTATAAGTGAAACACTACCAATTGTTTATCATAAGTCTAAACATGCTAAAGAAAACCAAAAGAAAGATACAACTTCTAGAAAAAAGAATCAAAATATTAAGGTTGCTGTTAGCTGCTGTCAAGTTGGCCCCTGACACATGGGGACCCCATACACAAGTGATTGGACCCTTGTGATGCATGGTGTTTTCACTGGCTAATCTTTCAGATCACCAGACCTTTCTTCTTAGCCCTTCGTAGTCTGCAAGCCCTGCTGAAACCTGTTCAGCATCATGGCCACACGCAAACTTCCGCGGGCAGACTGGTGTGGATACGCTTGAGGTGCATTGGCTGGGAATTAAACCTGGGTCTCCCACATGGAAAGCAAAAATTTTACCACTGAACCACCATTCCCCCTCCAAGCATTCAATAAGTTCTACTCATTATTATTACTGAAAAACTGGAAATAATTTCAACATTAAAAAATTAAGAATCTGGTTAAATAAATTGTAATACACTCATTTTATGCAGCCACTAAAAATTACAATGTGGATCTATATTTATTAACACAAACGCATGGTTATAAGACAGGGAGCAAAGTCCCTGAGATCGAAGGGTGCCTGTCTGAGAAATAGCGAAGAGACTGCTGTGGTTAGAGGAGAAGCAAGTAAAAGAGAAATAGACTATAGTATCAGAGAGGTAATAGGGGGTTGAGTGTGGAACCTAGAGAGTAAAACAGAGAGCAGAGGGGCACCCAAATCTGCAAAGTAAGAGAAATGGGCCAGGGCACAGAAATCCATTCCCCAGAATGATGGGGCAGAGTATCTAAAAATAGTCTGCAAACTGCTTTAAAGTTGACTTTCAGAAGCAGCTGGAGAAAACCAGGCTGAGGGACATGCACAGAACATCCACCCATGACCGCTGTGTGACCTTCCACCAGGTGCAGTGAGGGACTGCAGCCCCAGCCGGGGAATTGAACCCGGGGAACGAGAGACTGTGCAGGCGCAACACCCTATAATAAATCCTGCTACGAATCCCAGAGGCCTCCAGGACAGGAGCCATCTTGGAAAGCTGCTGCGTGTGCACCGTAGTTAACATATCCCCGCCTGTGCCTATGAATAAACATGACTCTTTTCCCTCCGAAGAACTTCTAAAAACTCAGGCCCTCTTTTGTTCTGGGAGATGAGGGTAAGCATTGCTCTAGGCCCTCCTGCCTCTGCTTGCAAACCTCTCAAGAAAGCTTTGCTTGTGTGGAAAACTACGGGCCTTACCTGCTCATTCTTGACCAATGAGAGGCAAGAACCTTCTTTCGGTAACAGTTACACAATATTGTTAAGTGAGAAAGGTAAGTTAGATACCACTACATATCGTTTTTGTATTTTTATAAGCATATATAAATGTAATAATGTTGAAAAATACACCAAATATTAAGAGTAATAAAACGATGGTAATGACATTGTGGAAAAAAAAAAAAAAGTAAGACTGCTCCATAGGGTTTTCTTAGCTGTAATCTTTATGGAAGTAGACTGCCAGGCTTTCTCCTACAACTCTGCTGGGTGTGTTCAAATAGCCAGCTTTTAGGTTAGTATTTTATTGCAAACATTTGCGTCAACCAGTGACGACCTATGTCCAGAAAAGACCTGAGGAAATCCTAAACTTTCACCTCAAGCTGATGTGTAGGTTCTTTGTAAGCCTAAGTGTCGAAGGAGTGCCCCAGTGCAGGACCAATCCACAAAGACTGCAAGAGGTGGAGTTTTTTCTATTGTTTTTCCTTCTATTACTCTCCAAGAAATGCTAAAGGGAGTTCCTTTAGTTGTAATAGAAGGACACTAGACAGCAACTTGAAGCCATATGAAGAAATAAAGATGTCCAGTAAAGATACATTCATGGGCAAATATAAAAGCCAATTTGACTGTATTTTTGGTTTGTAACTTTGTTATATCCTGTTGTGGTTATTCCAAACAAAATGAAACCCATTGCCAATGAATCAATTCCAACTCAAAGCGACCCTATAGGACAGAGTACAACTGCCCCATAGGGTATCCAAGGAGCAGATGGTGAATTAGAACTGCTGACCTTTTCCTTGGAATCTGCTGTCGTCATTAAAAAAAAAAAATTAGTTGCCATCAAATCAGCTGTGACTCGTGGTGACTTCTAGTGTGCAGAATGGAACTGCACTCCATCAGGTTTTCAAGGATGTGACCTTTTAGAAGCAGATCACTAGGCTTTCATTTGAGGTGCCTCTCCCCAGACCACCAGCCTTTCAGCCTCCCAGAGGGCAGGAGAGCTCATAGACTTTAACATCTCTGAGAAATAGATCTGGAGGAGCAAACAGAAGATATCTAGCCAAGGAGGCTTCTGTATTTTTTATATAAAAAAAATATAGATGAGAAAAACATAAAGCAGAAGAGGTACAACTGCTGCATTATATTCCCTAAAGAGGCTGAAGGGAGGCCTGGGTGTTAGAGTGGGAAGGGCAGGCATTCAGGGACTAAAACAGGAGGAGGGACACCTCTTCCTAAACCTTCAGCACCACAGAGCTGCCCATCTAATAGTGCTTCCCATGAGAGTGGGGGCTGAGTACTCTGTTGCCTAAGCTGAGCTTGGTGCACCTCTAAGATCAATGGAATCCATTTGGGGCTGCAGTGTAAAATCACCAAGGCTTGTGCATTCAGGAAAAAGATTAGAGAGAGGCTCATGGAGGACCTAGGGAGTAGCAAAGAAGGTCCAGGTCATCTCAGGGCTCCAATTTGTACAATAGCCCAGGCCCCAGGGGAGAGGCAGACATGTTCTCTCAGCAACAAAAACATAAAAGAGTTATAGCCAATAGAACAGAAGCAGCTACAGAAGACGGTTCCATTTGGAAAGGATCTCTCCTGGACATTTCTGTGGGGAGTAACCAAGGGGCCAAAGGTGAGGGGGAGGAGGCAGTTTCCTTGTTCTGTGTTTCTAGATCTCTGTCCTGGTTGTCTTTGCCTCTCTCCTCCATCCTTGGTTTTCTCAGTGTGCTTCCTTGGTTTGATTCTTCCTACTCTGGCCCTGTTTTCCCTCAAGATCTTCACCTGTGCAGAGACAAAGACCTGAGGACTGGAGAACAACTGATAAGAAAGAGAATGACCTCTCCCCTGGACATTTAAGAATGGAAGTCCCTACCATAGGAAAGTGCAGCTAAAGCCCCAACTCATGAGACCTGACCCAGAGGAGGCGCTGTAAATGCTGAACCAAAAACCAAACCAAAACCATTGACATCCAGTCGATTCTGACTCATAGTGACCCTATAGACAAGAGCAGAACTGCCCCGAAAAGTTTCCAAGTAGGGGCTGGCGAATTCGAGCTGCCAACCTTCTGGTTAACAGTCGAGCTCCTAACCACTGCACCACCAGGGCTCCAAGGGACTGAGGAAATCAGAAGAGCTTTCATTTTACATTGTGGACCCAAGACTCCTGAAAAGAAATACTCATTGAACTTACTCATTTCTGATTTTATTTTCAATTGGGAGCTAAACGTTCATGTCAAATTACCTAAATTCATAAAGATGATTTATCAAAAAAGCAGTAGCCAATACCACACTTAAGACAGAACTCTAGAGCCTCTTTAAAATTCAGAGCCAAATAAGGATGCTGACTCTCACGGTTCTTTTACATTGTTTTGAAAATTCTAAACATTTTAAGAAGATGTAAAATAAGGACTCAAAGTTATTGTAATGGTAAGTAAGATGTTTTACTAAAAAAAGAAAAAATCCAAGGAGAACTTACTGAAAAGCTCTTAGCTTTGGCAAGTGTAAAAAAAAAAAAAAGTGTAGTACTATAAAAAACTGTATTTTGGAGTATGCTTTAAAAATAAAAATCAGAGAATTTCTTAAGCAGCAATAACTAGCTAGAAAATATAAAGGGGGAAAAGTAATAATGGAAAAAATTTTTTAAATATCTAGAAATAATATATATAAAATTTTTTTTTTTAATTGTGAGACTCATGATGTCAAGGAAAATGCATGAGATTTCTAAATGGAGATAATGGTGTAATGGAAAGAGTCAATAGTGTAAAGACCATAACTGATTTATATGTTTAACATAATATCCAAAAAAACTGCAACCAGTCTTTTTTATTTAAAAAACAATTATTTGAAGTTATTAGTAAGAATCTCCCCTATTGTATGTAGAAAATCTTGCAGCACAACAATCAGGCATACCTATACATGCTGATGTGGAACCCACTCTAAAATAATTCAGTTAAAAAAGAAAGGAAAGGAAAGAAAACAAGGATATAATTAATATGCTAACATTTGTTTTTGTCTTCTATGGGGAAATATACACATATATTCTTGTCCATGCAAAAGCTATCTCTGGAAGGATCCTCAAGAAACTGATATTACTGGATGCTTCTGGTGAAAAGAAAAAGAACTTAGGAGGTTCAAGCATGGGCGATCTTTCCATTGTTTGTATTTTTTCATTTTATTTGAATTTTTACATACATCTTAAAATTGAAACACTATTAAAAATAAAAGTTAAATATGGTTATGCCATCTATATATATGAGTTTTGTATTACTTGAAATTCTATTCAAAGTAAATAATGTGAATAGCTGGCAAAAATAATAGCATCATATTGGTCAGTAAATTATAGAATAAAGAAATAAAAATATAAGACAGCCATTAAAATTAAGATTACAAATAGTTTTTAATGATATTGGTAAGTCTTCCATTCATTTACTCATCCATTCAACAATTTTTTACTGAGTACTTACTTTCTATCTTAGAATATACTGTTTAGAGACAAAGGTAAAATAAAAATGTATCTCTATATAATGACATAAACTGCTTAAAAATAAACCAGAAAAATGGAAGTATAAACCAAATATTAGTATTTGCTATCTGTTAGTAGTAAAATTATTGTTGATAGATTTGGACCTGCTTATTAGACATATGGAAACCCTGGTGCTGTAGTGGTTAAGTGCTATTGCTGCTAACCAAGAGGTCTGCAGTTCGAATCCACCAGGTGCTCCTTGGTAAAACTCTATGGGGCAGTTCTACTCTGTTCTATAGGGTCGCTATGAGTTGGAATCAACTCAATGGCAGTGGGTTTGGTTTTGATTTGGTTTATTAGACATATGGGTGAAGATGACAAATACCTATTTCAACCTTTCTATTTAAAACTTATATGGGCTTTCTTTGCTGCTCCTCTGTGGAATGTCTCAAAGAAAATTTTAGGGTCAGTCATGAACAAAAGGAACTGGGTCATTAGAGGGTGGTCTCTAATCAGGGTCTTAAGCTGCGCTTTCAAACACAACTTTCTTCCTCTTTCAGTTTTAAGGACAGAAACTGAGAGTAGAGCACCTGTGCCATGCTCACCTCCACCAACAGTTCCAGCCATCAGGTTTCCCAATTCATCCTGATGGGTCTCCCAGGCATTCACAATTGGCAGCACTGGCTCACCCTGCCCCTGGCTCTACTCTACCTCTTAGCTCTTGGTGCCAATCTCCTCATCATGATCACCATCCAACATGAGCCCACACTACACGAGCCCATGTACCATTTTCTGGGAATATTGGCAGTGGTAGATATTGGTCTGGCCACCACTATCATGCCCAAGATTCTAGCCATCTTCTGGTTTGACTCCAAGGCCATCAGCCTCCCTGAGTGTTTTGCTCAAATCTATGCCATCCACTGCTTCTTCGGCATGGAATCTGGCATCTTCCTCTGCATGGCAGTGGACAGATATGTAGCCATCTGTCACCCGCTCCGATACCCCTCCATAATTACTGAAGCTTTTGTGGTCAAAGTCACAGGGTTCATGGTGCTCAGGAGTGCCCTGTTAACCATCCCAGTGCCTGTCCTGGCTGCTCAGCGACACTACTGCTCCAGGAATGAGATTGAGCACTGCCTCTGCTCTAACTTGGGAGTTATCAGCCTAGCTTGTGATGACATTACTGTGAACAAATTTTATCAACTGGTCTTAGCATGGATCCTGATTGGAAGTGATATGGCTCTGGTCTTTTCTTCCTATGCTCTAGTCCTCCGCTCTGTGCTGAGGCTGAACTCAGCAGAAGCAATGTCCAAAGCTCTCAACACCTGCAGCTCCCACCTCATCCTCATCCTCTTTTACTACTCAGGTATCATTGTGCTGTCTGTCACACATCTAGCAGAGAAAAAAGTTCTCCTCATCCCTGTGCTCCTCAACGTGCTGCACAATGTCATCCCTCCTGCACTCAACCCCATGGTCTATGCACTCAGGATGCAGGAGCTCAGACTGGGCTTCCAGAGACTACTTAGACTGGGTGAAGATGGGTCCACCAAGTAACTCCAGCTGTAGGAGACCATGAAGACTTTAGGAAAGCACAGGGGTTTTGTTCTCAATACTTCTGAGCTGTGATTCTGCTTTCACCTCTTACTACGAAAAAAAAGATCAAGAAAATTGTGAAACTGTCAGCTTTACTAATCAAAATATGCATACTAAAACTACAATGAAATTTCCTATTACCTAGAAAATAGGTGACTAGGTAAGAGCAGAAAAACAAAATGTCCCTGACTGTTGATGCCACCCAAGATGAGACATTTAAAATATTCCAGCCTCCACCCATCTGATCAGCCTCAACTGTTTGAGTCCTCCAAGCTGAGGCTATAAACATTGTGCAGTAAAAGCAAGCCATCCATACTGTGCCCTTTTTCAATTTTTGACACAAAGAATCTACAAAGCAATAAAAGAGTTGTTTTATGTCATTATGTTTAGGGCGTATGGTTATATGGAACTAGAGCACTAGATTTTGCTGCTTAAAGATGTATTCAGATATTCTAAGATACAGGCAAACTGTGGAAAGAAAAGATATATTTCGAGTGGGATAGACTTTAGAATCTTCCTCTAATTATGAACATTATTCAACAAAGAGGAATGTAGTACACCTGGGGAGCCTGAATGGAAAGCTGTCTATCTGGTGGGGATTCCCTGGGACTCAGGCTGAATGGATCTGCTCCCAGAAATGATTTGGATAAATCCTGAGAGCAATGGGGCCCTTTCCTCATTGCAGTGTAAAAATTAGGCCCTGGAGGATTCTTGGAATAGACTGGGGAGGGCCTCGAGAGCAGCACACGACCAGGGTATCTAAAAGATCTAATTTTCTAAAACTCAGTGTCATGGATTCTAAAACTCAGTGTCATGGACACATAAATAAAAATTACAAGAGACTAATACTTCTAAATTATGGAGCCCTGGTGTCGCAGTGGTTAAGCATTCGGCTGCTAACCAAAAAGTCAGCAGTTCAAATCCCCCAAAATATGTGCCAACTTGGTTAGGCCATGATTCCCAATATTATGTGGTTGTCCTCCATTTCGTGATTTTCCTATGTGTTTTGAATCATAATTCTGCTTGTGGTTAAAGAGGATGAGGGTGGAAGGTAATCCCCTTGCTCAGGTAACCTTGCATCGTACAAGAGATAAAAGAAAGGGAGGAGAGCAGAGAGTTGGGAACCTCATACCAGTGCGAGGAGAAGAGCACGTCCTTTAGACCTGGGATTTCTGCATGGAGAAGCTCTTAGTCCAGGGGAAGAGTTGACATTCCTCCAGAGCCTTCCCCTGGAGTTCATATCCTAAATTTGGACTTCTAGCCTAATAAACTGTGAGAAAATAAATTTCTCTTTGTTAAAGCCATCTACTTGTGGTATTTCTGTTATAGCAGCACTAGATGACTAAGACACCCAGACTCCAGGGATGGCAAGCAAAGGCAAGGATCTCTCTAAACAACAAAAGCCTGGATACAGGCAGTTGGTCCAGAGGAGCAGAAGTAGAGAAGGAAGGGCCAGAGAAAGCCTCTTCACAGCAACTGCTGAAGTAGTAAGTAAAGAGACGACATGCCTCCTGAGAGGTGAGAGGATGGATGTGGTTTGTGTTCCTAGAATTCCATCCTGATCTCTGAGTTTGATTATGTGCCTTATCTTTGGCTTCCATGGTTGGCTTTTCCTCTTTGATCCTTCACATTGAGTGCCTCCTTTTTCTCAGGCTCTTCACATTTGTAGGGCCTAAGGTCTGTGATCAGGAAACAGGAGAGAAATAAGCTCTGAGCTCTAAGGTGATCACACTCGAGAAGATGGAATTTTCTAGTCAGAAAACTTTGCAAACAAAACATAGAGAAACAAAACAAAATAATTCACAAAACAAAGACAAAAACATGCATTTCATAATGATACCTAAGAGACTCTTGATAAAAGTTCAGTAAATAAATATTAAGTCAAAGGGTCAAGAATAATAGATTCTAGATCTAAGATTCCTAAAACTTTTAAAGACAAAAGAAAACTTCCTCACGTTTGACAAAATGCATATAACTTTAAAAACAAAAAAAAAAATCATACTTAACATAAGTTCTACCTGAATTTCCATTAAATTTAAGCAACAAATTGAAGTTCTATGGAGTCACAATTATTTTATATTGATTATGAATTCAAGGACACATAAATAAAAATTACAAGAGACTAATACTTCTAAATTATGGAGCCCTGGTGTCGCAGTGGTTAAGCATTCGGCTGCTAACCAAAAAGTCAGCAGTTCAAATCCACCAGCTATTTCTTGGAAACCCTTTGTAGTGGTTCTACTCTGTCCTATAGGGTAACTACGAGTCTGAATCTACTCGACAGCAATGGGTTTTTGGGTCAAGCTCCCTTTGGTCCTCAAAATGACAACTTTGCTTTTCAACACCTGAAGAGATTCTACTACAGCACATGCCCAATGCAATTCGTCTTCGATTTCTTTTTTTTAAGCACTTTTAATTTTTTTTTGTGTGTGTGTGTGTGTATTAAGTGAAAGTTTACACATCAGTCTGTCATATAAAAATTTATGTAAAACTTGCTATGTACTCCAACCCCCATGTGTCTGTCAGTTTGTCATACTGTGGGGCTTGCGTGTTGCTGTGATGCTGGAAGCTATGCCACCGGTATTCAGATACCAGCAGGGTCACCCATGGAGGACAGCTTTCAGCTGAGCTTCCAGACTAAGACAGACCTGGAACAAGGACCTGGCAGTCTACTTCTGAGAAACATTAGCCAGTGAAAAATCTTATGAATAGCAGCAGAACACTGTCTGATATAGTGCTGGAAGACGAGCACCCCAGGCTGGAAGGCACTCAAAAGATGACTGGGGAAGAGCTGCCTCCTCAAAGTATAGTCGACCTTAATGATGTGGATGGAGTAAAGCTTTCGGGACCTTCATTTGCTGATGTGGCATGACTCAAAATGGGAAGAAACATCTGAAAATATCCATTAATGATTGGAACCTAGAATGTGCGAAGTATGAATCTAGGAAAATTGGAAATCATCAAAAATGGAATGGAACACATAAACATCGATATGCTAGGCATTAGTGAGCTGAAATGGACTGGTATTGGCCATTTTGAATTGGGCAATCATATAGTCTACTATGCTGGGAATGACAACTTGAAGAGGAATGCTGTTGCATTCATCTTCAAAAAGAACGTTTCGAGATCTATCCGGAAGTACAATGCTGTCAGTGATAGGATAATATCCATACGCCTACAAGGAAGACCAGTTAATAGGACTATTATTCAAATTTATGCACCAACCACTAGGGCCAAAGACGAAGAAATAGAAATTTTTATCAGTTGCTGCATTCTGAAATTGATCAAACATTCAATCAAGATGCATTGATAATTACTGGCAATTGGAATGCAAAAGTTGGAAACAAAGAAGAAGGATCAGTGGTTGGAAAACATGGCCATGGTGATAGAAACAATGCCAGAGATCGAATGATAGAATTTTTCAAGACCAACAACTTCTTCATTGCAAATACTTTCTTTCACCAACATAAACGGTGACTGTACACATAGACCTCGCCAGATGGAACACACAGAAATTAAACTGACTACATCTGTGGAAAGAGACAATGGAAAAGCTCAATATCATCAGTCAGAACAAGGCCAGGGGCCAACTGTGAAACAGACCATCAATTGCTCATATGCAAGTTCAAGCTGAAACTGAAGAAAATCAGAGGAAGTCCACGAGAGCCAAAATATGACGTTGAGTACATCCTACCTGAATTTAGAGACTATCTGAAGAATAGATTTGACGCATTGAACACTAGTGACTGAAGACCAGACGAGTTGTGGAATGACATCAAGGACATCATACATAAAGAAAGCAAGAGGTCACTGAAAAGACAAGACTTACAAATGAAGATCAAGGACCACAGCCTTCAGTATGGATTGCACCTCAACATAAAGAAAACAAAAATCCTCACAACTGGACCAATGAGGAACATCATGAGAAACAGAGAAAAAATCGAAGTTATCAAGGATTTCGTTTTACTTGGATCCGCAATCAACAGCCATGGAAGCAGCAGTCAAGAAATCAAAAAACACATTGCATTGGGTAAATCTGCTGCAAAGGACCTCTTTAAAGTGTTGAAGAGCAAAGATGTCATCTTGAAGGCTAAGGTGTGCCTGACCCAAGCTGTGGTATTTTCAATTTCATCATATGCATGTGAAAGCTGGACAATGAATAAGGAAGACCAAAGAAGAACTCATGCCTTTGAATTACGGTGTTGGTGAAGAATAATGAATATACCTTGGACTGCCAAAAGAACAAACAAATCTGTCTTAGAAGAAGTACAACCAGAATGTTCCTCAGAAGCAAGGGTGGTGAGACTGCCTCTTAAATACTTTGGACATGTTGTCAGGAGGGATCAGTCCTTGGAGAAGGATGCCATGCTTGGCAAAGTACACGGTCAGCGGAAAAGAGGAAGACCCTCAACAAGGTGGATTGACACAGTGGCTGCAACTATGAGTTCAAGCATAACAAGGATTGTAAGGATGGTGCAGGACCAGGCAGTGATTCGTTCTGTTGTGCATAGGGTCACTATGAGTCGGAACTGACTCAACAGCACCTAACAACAACAACAACAATTAGATACAGATGGAGCCCTGGTGGGGTTGTGATTAAGAGCTACGGCTGCTAACAAAAAGGTTGGCAGTTTGTATCCACCAGCCATTCCTTGGAAACTCTATGGGGGATTTCCAGTCTGTCCTATAGGGTTTCTATGAGTTGGAATGGCCTCAACCGCAATGGGTTTTTTTTGTTTTTTTTTAATGTTATTAGAGACAGAACATCTGAACTGGCCATTTCAAGTTTCCATGACAACGGAGCTGCCCATCAAGAGTTATATTCTGTCAGACTACTAAGTCATGAAGTTGGGTTGCACATCTCCAGTCCCTTGATGCCCTTTTGGCAAATGAAATGTTTGTGAAGTGAAGTGTATAACTTCTAGGAGGAAACATTTAAGAGCGGTTATGTGTTTCTTCATGTTCTCTTCCTCTGCTATTGTATTTCTCATAGACTTTAATTAAGATGTCATGTCATAAGAATTAATTTTTTTTTAATATTTAAGTCTGTCAGCTAATCCCAATACCTGTCCATTTATGTTTTTTTAAAATTCTTTAAAATGAATTTGTAGAATTTAACCTGTATTGGTAGAATTTCAGGTGATTCTGCATATTCTAGTGTTTTATCAGTTTTCCTTTTCAATAATCATACCTTCCTTTTATACAATTAAAAAAAAACTGAATTGTTTAATAAGCACCCAATTTTTTTTTTAGGTTTTGCTGAGTTTTTCTCAATTTTCTCTTTTAGCTTAATTTGCTGAACTTTATCATGGTACTTTGTTACTTGTTATTTTTAAGTGATTTTTGTAATTAAAATCTTAAAAAATTTACATTCTCAAAATCCCTCCAAATCAAATATTTTTCTATTTCTCATGTCATGGTTATTAATGATGGATAGCAACAATAGTTGAAAACATCCAGCACACAAATAGTTTTATGTATCTTCTTAATAACACACAATGAAATTTTTTATATTCTGAAGTGTGCAAGTATGGCCACATGTTTACATACATGTTTACAATCTTTGGTATGGCCAAGATATTTTACCATTAAGTATGTAAACTGTGATTAAAAACACCCAGCAATTAAAAAAGATCATGAGTTTTATAAAAAGATATACCTTTTCTTTTATTATATTAATTTCAATTCTTACCAGAAGAAATCTTTCTATCATTTACCTACTCTCCTGGTCAGCAGTTCTTTTAGTATCCTGGTAACATTAGGGCCTCTTTTGGAAAAAGGAAGATAATCCTCTATTTCTCTCTATTCCAGATGATTAGAGTTTCTTTCTCTCTCTCCCTCTCCATTTCTCTCTCTCTCTCTTTTTTCTTTCTTTATCTTTCTCTGCGGTATAGGTTGGGAGAATGGATCTTAAATGAGTTGGTATATTCCAGCATATAATTATCACAATGAAAACTCTTGAATAACGTGTGACCTGGGGATTTTTAATATACTCTTTCCAAAATTTTCCTCAGATAGAGACAAATTCTTGAGTCTATGAAAGGAGTAAGCATCCATTCCTGAACTAGACTTGCTCAGAGCTATGGAAAGAATTCCAGTCTCATTGAGAGGCACCTCCTTGCCAAATATTTCTGAATATAAAATGAATACTATTTCTGGTCCCAAAACAGTAGCTGTTCATTCTATGTAAGGATAAGAATCTTTTAGGTGGTATTACACAGAATGAGGTTGTTTTACAGCAATTCCTATCCTACTTGCTCAAGTTCTTGAAGACCTCCAGAATTTGTTCTCTGGCCCGAGGCTTTGATTACAGGTTTCAGAGTCTCTATCAATTATTTTGCCCCATGAACAATTCTATTTATTTAGGCACTTTAATATATGTATAGATATCAGTTCTATCTATATACTGAAATTAAGGTGACCTTATAAAAGATTGAATTACTTAGACTTTGGCAAATGGACTAGCACCAGAAAAATTTAAGTCTATTTCCTTGATGCCAAGGGACAGCCCAATAGGCAGGTTTTTCTACAAAAAGAATAAATTATAGATAAATATACCTTTAATATTTTATTTCACATTTCTGATAGGTTGTAATTATCACCTACTTTTACTAAACTCTTTTCAGAATGCTGCCCTTTTTTCTTCCTTTGTTACATCACAGACCCACTGATAGTCCCCCTTGTCAGGAAAGTCTCTGATCGAAGAGTCATCTTCCTTATAAGGATTAAGGATTCCATGCTCGTTTCTCCATCCTTTATACCCAGAAATATTGTGTGATTTCTATTCCCTTCTCTTCTTGGGATCTTCTGAGCAAGGGTTCAAATGAATAATTACCCAATTTCTCCATATTTCATTAACATATATGTTTTCAGTGGCAACTATCTTCCAGATGCTATGCTGGAGAAATAATGCTGAATAAAATAAGCCCCACCTCAAGCTTACAATTAAATGCGAATTCAGATACTGATTAAACACACACACATATGAAGATGTACCTTCCACCTCTATTAGAGTTAGTAGAATAATAGAGTCCTGAGAGAGAATATTAGAAGCCATTGTGTTGAGATCAGTAAAGGCCTTACTGAAAACATGTCATAAAAGGCAAACATGGAGGCCCAAAAGGCAGATGATGCTGATTCTTTTCTTTTGCTCACACCTGTCTTGGGAGGTCTCTCCAACAGGGACATTTTAATTAGAGTTTTCATCAAATATCCAATCTGTTTTCTTCCCCAGATCTCGTGGTCACAGAGTTATGCTCCTCTTATTCCTAAAACTGATCTCAAGTGTACTGTGTGTTGTACGGAGTCCTGGCTTCTTTGGCTCCTAGGAAGAGGACATGTCTTCCACTTTAAATCCTATTTCATCATCTTTAAAAGGCTATTCTTTGTGGATTGTAATTAGGAACATACTCAATATTGGTTCTCCTTCAGATACGTGAATTTATTTTTTGGATTATGGAGATTTTCCATTTTATTATTAATTGTGCAGAAAATAACATCAGACACTTTGGAAAGTAAACCATTTTATTTTCTAAATCATTATTGTTATTCTCTTGACTTTTGTCTTGAACCATGAAGATTAGCTTTGTTCTCTCTTATAGGCACATTATACTATCCATTTCTTCCACTTCCCATTAATATATTGCAATCAGTCATTTTCTGCTTATGTGTTAGTTATCTATATCCCCAATTAGATTATAAGGGTCATTCAAGGTGGGTGAGGTCTAACAATTTACTACCTTGTCATAAAGGACTTACTTAGAATAAATACGAGTACAAACATATACTTATTGCATAAGCTAAATACACCTTTTAAGAATTATAATTTCAGATATTTTTTCTATCAATGTGAGAAGCCTCACCATGAAAGCATATTAAAATGTTGTATAAAACAACATAAATCCTTTTGAAGTCATTGTTGAGTTTTCCAGAAAATAAATTCCAGTATCCCAATGTGATAAGGATGCCAAACTCACAGTTTTATGCTGGCACTAACTAATGCTTCGGCCCCCCTGGAACATTTTTCTCCTTAGTAATTGCTATTGTTTATTATGGGAATTTTCAGTTATATACAAAAGTAGACAGAATCTTATAATGAACCCTAATTTACCCATCTCTTAACTACTTAGAGTGTTTTAATCACAGAAACAGAAGTTTTTGGTTTTTAACATTCACGAGAGTATAATAGGGAGTATCACGTGGGAGAGCTAGAACTGAGATGCCTTGTGAAACAGACACTTCAGGGCAGTATCATGAACAGGTGAACTAGAAAAAAAATTCATCCTTCAACAAAGGACACAAATTGAAAACATTCTATTTAGACTGGACTATGTGTTTTTTTTTTTTATGTGTGGGGGAAGAAAAAATCTTGCCTGAAAACCCATAACAGGTGGTTCATCTACATTATCTGTCTTACCTAGAGGGAAAACAAAAAAACAAACAAAAAAATTCAAGAGGTAATCTGAAGAGTGATTCACGCTTATTGACACCGTTAGCATTCTGAGAGAAGCAACACAAACTCCCTCAGCAAAGGCACCCTCTTCATACATACATTCTAGTGCCCTGGTGGTGCAGTGGTTAAAGCGATCGACAGCTAACCAAAAGGTGGGCCATTCCAAACCACCAGCAGCTCCACAGAAGGAAGACCTGGCAGTCTGCTTCTGTATTGATTCATAACCTTGGAATCCCTGTGGGGTCACTATGAGTCAGAATCGACTGGGCAACGGTGGTTTTTTTTGGGGGGGGGCGGTTCGTACCTTAGGGAATTGATTAACATATACAGTAGTTTCTACAGCTTCATAGTAGATAAATTATATGGACTTATGGACTTTTGAGTTACATATATTCAATTATATAGACCTTTTTCCATTGAAATGATCATAACTACAACAGTAGTTGTCATTTCTGTTACCATTGGAATAAATACTTTTTAATCCGTAATATTTTGTAAGACTTCAACTGTCATCTATAAAGGTCAAATAGACAATTTTAAAGGGTGTGATAAGACTCTTTTAATTATTAGTGGTAGTACTAAACTTTATTATTCACACAGGGATGCCGCGTTGCTTTTGTATTAAACTGCGGTACGGAGTTGGAACTCTGGCCTTGGCACCTGGCGTTTTCTTCCTTAATAGACCCCATTCAAAGCTTTAGGGATAAAATTGAATGATTCTTCCAGTGTCTGGATATATATATATTTTTTACTAATGTGTTGGTCTAAATTATATAATCATGCATTTACTTCCTCTGAATAAAAACACGTGTTTGTGTGTGTGCATAATGGATTTGTATATGCTGGGCTCACAACAGAAAGTCTTGGGACAAACCTCATTTATTACCTAATCCCCAGAAACTCTAAACCGACCCAGTAGGTTTCATTACCTTTCTGTATTCTGAGGAGAAGTTATTAGTTCATAGGAATGTCTAAAAACTTCTGAAATTGTTTGGGCATTTCTCTTTTCCTAGAGCCCCCAATTGGCAACCTGTTCTTTGACCTTTTGATGTCATGCTTTTTCTAGATGCTTTTTAAAAAATTTTTTAGATTTTTATCATTGTGCTTTAGTTGAAAGTTTACAGCTCAAGTTAATTTCTCATTCAAAAATTTATATAAACTGTTTTGTGACATTGGTTGCAGTCCCCACAATGTGACAGCACACCCTGTTTCACCCCTCCATTCCCTGTGTCCATTCGTTCCATTCCTTTCCCTTCCTGCCTTCTCATCCTGCTTTTGGACAGGAACTACTCATTTGGTCTCGTATATTTGATTGAACTAAGAAGCATGTTCCACGAGTGTATCATTTTTTGTTTTATAGTCTTGTTTAATCTTTAACTGAAGAGTGGGCTTCAGGAATGGTTTCAGTTCTGGGTAAACAGAGTCCAGCGCCTGTAGTTTCAGGGGTTCCTCCAGTCTCTGTCAGACCATTGAGTTTGGTTTTTACGTGAATTTGAATTCTGTTCTTTATTTTTCTCCTGCTCTGTCCATTACTCTCTATTGTGTTCCCTGTCAGGGCATTCATTTGTGGTAGCCGGACATCGTCTAGCTCTTCAGGTTTCAGGCTGGTGAAGTCTCTGGTTCATTTGGTCCTTTAGTCCTTTGGGCTAGTACTTTCCTTGTGTCTTTGGTTTTCTTCATTCTCCTTTGCTCCAAGTGGGATGGGACCAGTAGATGTATCTTAGATGGCTCCTCATAAGCTTTTAATATCCCAGACGACACTCAACAAAGTGGAATGTAGAACATTTTCTTTATAAACTGTGTTATGCCAGTTTACCTAGATGTCCCCTGAAACTATGGTTCCCAGGGCCCAGTCTCAGCTACTCTGTCCCTCAGAGTGTTTGGATGTGTCTAGGAAACTTCTTTGCTTTTGCTTTGATCCAGTTGTGCTGACTTCCCCTGTATTGTGTGTGGTCCTTCCCTTAACCAAAGTTGATCCTTGTCTACTTTCTAGTTAGCGATTTCCCCTCTCCCTTCCTCCCCACCCTCATAGCCATCAAAGAATGCTTTTTCCTGTGTTTAAAACTTTTCTTGAATTCTTATAATAATGGTCTTGTAAATATTTGTCATTTTATGACTGACATTTCACTCAGCATAATGCCCTCCAGATTCATCCATGTTGTGAGATGTTTCACAGACTCATCACTGTTCTTTGTCATTGCATAATATTCATTTTTGTGTATGTACCATAATTTGTATATCCATTCATCTGTTGATGGGCATTTAGGTTGTTTCCATTTCTTACTGTTGTGAATAGTGCTGCAATGAACATGGGTGTGCATATGTCTATTTGTGGGACAGCTCTTATTTCTCTTGGGTATATTCTTAAGAGTGAGATTGCTGGATCATATGGCATTTCTATTTCTAGCTTTTTAAGAAAGTGACACGTCATTTTCCAAAGTGGTTGTAACATTTTACATTCCCACCAGCAGCAGGTAAGAGTTCCAGTCTCCCCACAGCGTCCCCAACATTTGTTATTTTGTGTTTTTTGGATTAGTGCCAGCCTTGTTAGGGTGAGATGGTATCTCATTGTAGTTTTGATTTGCATTTCTCTAATAGCTAATGATCATAAACATTTCTTTATGTGTCTGTTAACCGCCTGAATGTCTTCTTTGATGAAGTCTGTTCATATCCTTTGCCTATTTTTTAAAATCAGATTGTTTGTCTTTTTATTGTTGAGGTGTTGCTGTATCTTGTAGATTTTAGAGATTAGTGCCTAATTGGGTATGTTGTAGCCAAAATTATTTTTTCCCTGTTTGTAGGTTCTCTTTTTACTCTTTTGGTGAAGTTTTTTGATGAGCACAAGTTTTGATTTTTGGGGGCTCCCAGTTGTCTAGTTTCTCTTCTGGTGTTTGTGCATTGTTAGTTATGGTTTATATGCTATGTATTAGGGCCCCTAGAGAGTCTCTATTTTTTCTTCCATGATCTTTATCGTTTTAGATTTTAAATTTTAGTTCTTTGATCCATTTTGTGTTAGCTTTTGTATGTGGTGTGAGGTATGGGTCCTGTTTCATTTTTTGCACATAGATATCCAGTTATGCCAGCACCATTTGTTAAAGAGACTGTCTTTTCCCCATTTAATGGACTTTGGGCCTTTGCCAAATATCAGCTCCTCGTAGGTGGATGGATTTACATCTGGGTTCTCAATCCTTTTCTCTCAATTCTGTTCCATTGATCAAAGTGTCTGTTGTTGTACCAGTACCAGGCTGTTTTGACTACTGTAGCAGTATAATAGTCTCTAAAATCTGGTAGTGTGAGGCCTCACACTTTGTTCTTCTTCAGTATAGCTTTACTTATCTGAGACCTCTTCCCTTTCCATATAAAGCTGGTGATTTGATTCTTCATCTCTTTAAAAAATGCCTTTGGAATTTGGCTTGGGATTACATTGTATCTGTAGATCTTTTTGGGTAGAACTGACATTTTCACAATGTTAAGTCTTCATATCCATGAGCATAGTATGTTTTTCCACGTATGTAGGTCTCATTTGGTTTCTTGCAGTAGCGTTTTGTAGTTTTCTTTGTATAAGTCTTTTACATCTCTGGTTAGATTTATTCCTAAGTATTTTATATTCTTGGGGCCTATTGTAAATGGCATTGATTTGGTGATTTCCTTTTCAAAGCTCTCTTTGTTGTCGTAGAGGAATCCAACTGATTTCTGTATGTTTATCTTGTATACCGCTACTTTGCTGAAATCTATTACTTTCAGTAGTTTTCTTGTGGAGTCTTTGGGGTTTTTTGTGTAATAAGATCGTATAATCTGTGAACAGGGTTACTTTTACTTCTTTCTTATCAATCTGGATGCCCTTTTTTTCTTTTTCTTGCCTTATTGATCTGGCTAGGACCTCCTGCACAATGTTGAATAAGTGGTGATAAACAGCATCCTTGTCTGGTTCCCTTTCTCAGGGGAAATGCTTTCAGTCCCTCTCCATTTAGAATGATGTTTCTGTTGGCTTTGTACAAATGCCTTTTATCATGTCAAGGAATTTCCCTTCTATTCCTATTATGCTGAGAATTTTTTTATCAGGAATGGGTATTGGATATTGTCAAATGCCTTTTCTGCATTGATTGATAAGATTGAGTGGCTCTTATCTTTTGTTTTATTTATGTGATGGATTATGTTGATTGATTTTCTAATGTTGAGCCATCCCTGCATACCTGGCATGAATCCCACTTGGTCATGATGACTTATTTTTTTTGATATGCTGTTGAATTCTACTGGCTAGAATTTTGTTGAGGATTTTTGTGCCTATGTTCATGAGGGACATTGGTCTGTAATTTTCTTTCTTCTTTTGTTTTTTTTTTTTGTTGTGTCTTTGGCTGGCTTTGGTGTCAGGGTTATGCTTGCTTCATAGAATGATTTCATGAGTATTCCTTCCTTTTATGTGGTCTGAAGTACCTTCAGTGGTATTGGTGTTAACCCTTCTCTGACTAGTTGGTGGAATTCTCCAGTGAAGCCATACAGGCCAGGACTTTTTTCTTTGTTGGAAGTTTTTTTATTAGCTCTTTAATCTCTTCTTTTGTTATGGGTTTATTTAGTTTAGTTTTTTTTTTTTTTTTTTTACCTTGGTTTCTGTTAGTTTAAGTAGGTAGTGTTTTTTCTAGAAATTTGTCCAGTTCCTCCATGTTTTCAAATTTGTCAGAGTACAGTTTTTCATAGCATTCTGTTACTATCATTTTTATTTCAGTTGGATCTTTTGTGATATCACCCGTCTCATTTCTTATTCAGGTAATTTGCTTCCTCTTCTATTTTTCTTTTGTCACTTTGGCCAGTGGTTTGTGGATTTTGTTGATCTTTTCAAAGAATCAACTTTTGGTCTTGTTGACTCAATTTTTTTCTATTCTCTATTTCATTTATTTCTGCTCTAATCTTTATTATTTCCTTTCTTCTGGTGCCTGAAGGCTTCTTTTGCTGCTCTCTATTTGTTCAAGTTGTAGGGTAAATGTTTTGATTTTGGTTCTTTCTTTTTTTTTGACATGTGCATTTATTGCTATAAATTGACCTCTAAGCACTGCTTTTGCTGTGTCCCAAAGGTTTTGGTAATATATTTTCATTCTCATTTGATTCTTTATTCCATTCTCGATTTCTTCTATAACCCAATAGTTTTTAAACAAGCTGACGTTCAGTTGCCATGTATTTGACTTTTTTTTTCTTTGCTGTTTCTGTTATTGATTTCTGCTTGTATGACATTGTAGACAGAAAAGATCCTTTGTTATATTTTTATGCTTTGGATTCTGGTAAGGCGTGCTTTGTGGCCTAAAATGTGGTCTTTTCTGAAGAATGTTACAAGTGCATTGGAAAAGAATGTATTCTTTGTTGCTGTTGGGTGGAGTTTCTGTATATGTCAATGAGGTCAAATTGATTGATCGTAGCATTTAGATCTTCCATATCTTTATTGAGTACCTTTCTAGATGTTCTGTCCTTCATTGAAAGCGGTGCCTTGAAGTCTCCTACTTTCATTATCTAGCTGTCTATTTCTCTCTTCCATGCTTTTAGAGTTTGGTTTATGTATTTTGGCCCTGTCAATGGGTGCATATATATTTATTATGGTTATGTTATTGTGGTGTGTTGACCCTTTAATCATTATATAGTGTCATTTCATATACTTTTTCGTGGATTTTTCTTTAAAATCTATTTTGTCGAACATTAATATTGGCACTCCTGCTCCTTTTCAATTGTTTGCTTAATGCATTTTTTTCCCCCATCCTTTGAGTTTTAGTTTGTTTTTGTGTTTGTGTCTAAGGTGTGTCTCTTATAGATAGCATATAGACAAATGGTGTTTTTTTTTTTAAGCCATTCTGCTTCTCTCCGTGTCTTTATTGGTATATTGAAGCCATTTTCATTCAGTGTAATTATTGATGGGTGTGAATTTACTGCTGTCTTTTTTTTTTTTTTTTGGAGTGTTAACAGTTTCTTTGTTCCCCTTAATTTTCTATGCTAAGTTCTTATTCTTTATGTATTTTCTCTTCATCTTTTTCATTATTGTTAATTTTGCGTTTGCTGAGTCTCTATGTTTTTATTCCTATTTATTTTGATGGGTAGGTTTCTTAGCTTCCTTGTTGGTAATCTTGAAATTTGCCTTTATTTTTTTAAGTTTAAACCAATCTTTTATTTCTTGATATCACCTTAACTTCCTTTCAATATGCAAATTCCCTAAGTACACTTTTTATTGTCTCTTGTTTGACTTTGTCATCATTTACTTATTGACATCTCTGGTTCCCTATTTTCAGTCTTTTAGCTTTGATTTGTTTTTGCAAATTCTCTATCTGGGTTGATAACTGGTTGATCTGTCCTGTGTTCTAGTCTGGATGGTTGGCTGAAATTGTTGGTTTTCTACCTGAATGACTCCCTTTAATATTTCTTGTAAGTTTGGTTTAGTTTTTACAAATTCTCTTAACTTCATTTATCTGGAAATGACCTAATACAATGGCGAACCATTGTATTTGAGAGACAGTTTTTCTGGGTATATAATTCTTGGCCAGCAGTTTTTTTCCTTCAAGGCTTTATATATGTCATCCCATTGCTTTCTTGCCTGAATGGTTTCTGCCAACTAGTTAATGACTCTCCTTTGTAGGTGACGTTTTGTTTATCTGTAGCTGCTCTCAAGATTCTATCTTTGTCTTTGGTTTGGGCAAGTTTGATTATGATCTGTCTTGGTGACTTCCTTATGGAGCCTACCCTAAAATTGTATTTTAGATAACTGTTTACAGAGCAAATTAGTTTATCATTAAACAATTAATACACATATTGTTTTGTGACATTGGTTGCCACCCCCATGACATATCAACATTCTCCCCTTCTTGACATTGGGTTCCCATTACCAGCTTTTCTGTCCCCTCCTGCCTTCTTGTCCTTGCCTCTGTGCTGGTGTGCCCATTTAGTCTTATTTTGTTTTATGGACCTGTGTAATCTTTGCCTGAAAGGTGAACCTCAGGAGTGACTTCAGTAGTGAGTTAAAAGGATCTCCAGGGCCTATACTCTTGGGGTTTCTCCAGTCTCTGTCAGACCAGTATGTCTTTTTTTTTTTTTTTTTGGTAAGTTAGAATTTTATTCTATGTTTTTCTCCATCTCTGCTTGGGACCTTCTACTATGATCCCTGTCAGAGCAGTCGGTGGCAGTATCTGCATATCATCTAGTTGTGCTGGATTCAGTCTTGTGGAGGCTGTGGTAGTCATCCATTAGTCCTTTGTACTAATCTTTCTCTTGTGTCTTTGGTTTCTTCATTCTCTTTTTCTCCAGACAGGATGATACCAGTGGAGTATCTTAGATGGCCACTCACTAGCTTTTAAGATCCCAGACACTACTCACCAAAGTAGGATGTAGAACATTTTCTTTATAAACTATGTTATGCCACTTGAGCTAGATGTTACCCAAGACCATGATCCCCAGCCTTCAGCCCAGTAATTTGGTCCCCCAGGAAGTTTGGATATGTCTACGGAGCTTCCATGACCTTGACTTGGACAAGTTGTGCTGGCTTCCCAATATTGTATACTGTCTCACCCTTCACCATAGTTACCACTTATCTGTTGCCTAAAAAAAAAAAATTAGTGTTTTTCCCTCCTCACTTGTCCTCTCCCTCATAACCATCAAAGATTGTTTCTTTCTGTGTGGAAAAATTTTCATGAGTTTTTTATAATAGTGGTCTCATACAATATGTGTTGTCTTGCGATTGACTTATTTCACTCAGCATAAGCCCTCCAGATTCATCCATTTTATGAGATGTTTCACAGATTCATCATTGTTCTTTATCATTTTCTGGCATTCCATTGTGTATTTGTACCATAGTTTGCTTAGCCATTCGTCTACTGATGGGCACTTAGGTTTTTTTCCATCTCTTTGGTATTGGGAATAATGCTGCAATGAATATGGGTGTGCATATTTCTGTTCCTGTGATGACTCTTATTTCTCTAGCATACATTCCCAGGAGTGGGTTTGCTGGATCATATGGTATTTCTATTTCTAGCTTTTTAAGGAAGTGCCATGTCATTTTACAGAATGATTGTACCATTTTGTATTCCCACCAGTAGTGCATAAGAGTTCCAATTCCCAACAGGCTCTTCAACATCTGTTATTGTCTTCATTTCTTGATTCTTGCCAGTAATGTTGGGGTGAGATGGTATCTCACTGTGGTTTTGGTTTGCATTTCTCCAATGTCTAGTGATCTCAAGTGTTTCCTCATGTGTCTGTTAGCCACTTGAATGTTTCCTTTGGTGAAATGTCTGTTCTTTCCCAGTCTGCAGGTTCTCTTTTTACTCTTTTGGTGAAGCATAAGTATTTAATTTTTTGTAAGATCTCAGTTATCTAGCTTAACTCTGGTGTTTGTGTGTTGCTAGTTATGATTTGCATCCTATTTATGCCATGTATTAGGACCTCTAACATTGACCTTATTTTTTTCTTCCATGATCTTTGTTGTTTTTGGCTTATATTTAGGTCATTGATCCATTTTGAATCAGTTTTTGTGTATGGTGTGAGGTATGAGTCCTGTTTCATTCTTTTACAGATGGACATCCAGTTTTGCCAGTATTATTTGTTAAAAAGACTGTCTTTTCCCCATTTGGTGGATTTTGGGCCTTTTTTAAAGATCAGGTGACCATAGATGAATGGATTTACATCAGGGTTCCAAATTTGTTCCATTAACCAATGTGTCTTTTGCTGTACCAGTAACAAGCTGTTTTGACTACAGTGGCTGTATAGTATCATCTGAGGTCAGATAGTGAGTGTCCTCCTACTTTATTCTTCTTCAACAGTGCTTTACTTACCCACATTTTCTTCACTTTCCATATACAGTTAAGGGTTAGTCTTTCCATGTCTTTAAAGAATGCTGTTGATATTTGGATCGAGATTGTGTTGTATTTGTAGATTGCTTTGAGTAGAATTGACACTTTCACAATGTTGAGTCTACCTATCCATGAGGATGATATATTTTTCCATTTATGTATGTCTCTTGCAGTAGTGTTTTGTGGCTATCTTTGTATAAGACTTTTATGTCCCTGGTTAGATTTATTCCTACGTATTTTATTTTTTTAGGGGCTATTGTAAATGATATTGTTTTCCCAATTTCCTTTTTTTAGTTCTGTTTATTAGCTTATAGGAATTCAGTTGGTTTATATATGTTTATCTTGTATCTTACCATGCTGCTGAATCTCTCTATTAGTTCCAGTAATTTTCTCATGGAGTCTTTTGAGTTTTCTACATATAATATCATGAAAAAAAAATTTTTTTTTCATATCATCCACAAATAGGGAGTTTTGCTTCTTCCTTATCAGTTTGGATGCTCTTTATTTCTTTTATTTTGCCTTATTGCTCTAGCTAGGATTCCCATTACAATGTTAAATAGGAGTAGTGATAAAAGACAATTCTCAAGGGGAATGTTTTCAGTCTCTTACCATTAAAAATGATGTTGCCCTTTATTATGTTGAGGAATTTCCCTTCTATATTTATTTCATTGAGAGTTTTTACCAGGAATGCGTGTTGTACTTTGTCAAAGGCCTTTTTTGCATTGATTGAGATGACCATGTGATTCTTTTCTTTCCTTTTATTTATGTGGTGGGTTACATGTATCGATTTTCTAATGGATTCCATTTAACATTAGATAATCAATAAATGTAACCCACCACTTAAATAAAAGGAAAAAAAGAATCACATGGTCATCTCAATCAATGCAAAAAAGGCCTTTGACAAAGTACAAAATGATTCCTTGCCTGCATAGCTAGTCTGAATCCCACTTGGTGGTGGTGTATTTTTTTTTTTTTTTGATATGATGCTGAATTCTAATGGCTAGAATTTTATTGAGAATTTTTGCATTTATATTCATGACAGCTATTGGTCTATAATTTTTTTTTTTTTTTTTTGTAGTGCCTTTACCTGGCTTTGGTATCAGGATTATGCTTTCTTCATAGAACAAATTTGGAATTATCCCTTCATTTTCCATATCCTGAAATATTTTGAGTAGTACTGGTGTAAGCTCTTCTTTAAATGTTTGGTAAAATTTTTCAGCGAAGGCATCTGGGTCAGAGCTCTTTTTTTCTAGGGAGTTTTTTTAAAAATTACCTTTTCAATCTCTTCTCTTGTTATGGATCTGTTCATTTTCAACTTCAGTTTGTGTTAGTTTGGGTAGGTAGTGTGTTTCTAGAAATTTGTCCATTGCGTCTAGGTTTTCAAATTTGTTGGAGTATAGTTTTTGATAATATTCTGTTATGATCCTTTTTATTTCAGTTGGGTCTGTTATAATGTCCCTCATTTCATTTCTTATTTGGGTTATTTGCATCCTCTCCAGTTTTTCTTTTGTTAGTTTGGCCAAGGGTTTGTTGATTTTGTTGACATTTTCAAAGAGCCAACTTTTGATTTTGTTGATTCCTTCTATTGCTTTTCTGTTCTCTGTTTCATTTATTTCTGCTCTGATATTTACTATTTCCTTTCTTTTGGTGGCTATGGGCTTCTGTTTGTGCCGGTTGTGTAGCTAATGTTTTGACTTTGTCCTTTTCTTCCTTTCGATGTGCGCATCTATTGCTATAAATTGACCTCTGAGCACTGCCTTTGCTGTGTCCCATAGGTTTTGGTATGTGTTTTAATTCTCATTTGATTTTAGGAATTTTTTTATTCCATCTTGATTTCTTCTATTACCCAGTGGTTTTTAAGCAAGATGTTATTCAGTTTCCATGTATTTGATTTTTTTTTTTTTTCTCCTTGCTTTCCTTTTTTTAATTCCTACTTTTATGGAATTATGGTCAGAGAAGATACTTTATATTCTCTCAGCGTTTTAGATTTTGCTGGGGGTTGCTTTGTGGTCTAAGATGTGGTCTATTCTGAAAAACAGTCCAAGTGCATTGGAAAAGAATATGTACTTTGCTGCTGTTGAGTGGACTGTTCTATCTATGTCTACGAGGTCAAGTTGATTGACTGTGGCCTTTTGATCTTCTATATCTTTGCTGAGCTTCTTTCTAGATGTTCTGCCCTTTACCGAGAGTGGTGTGTTGAAGTCTCCTACTATTATTATGGAACTGTCAATTTCTCTTTTCAGTGCTGTTAGAGTTTGTTTTATGTATTTTGGAGCTCTGTTATTTGATGTGTAGATATTACGGTTATGTCTTCATGGTGAGTTGTCCCTTTAATCATCATATAATGTACTTCTTTGTCTTTCATGTGGATTTTGTTTTAAAGTATATTTTGTCTGAGATTAGTTTTCCACTCCTGCTCTTTTTTGGTTGCTGTTTGTTTGGTATATTTTTTTACACCCTTTGATTTTTAATATATTTATGCCTTTGTTTGTAAGGTGTGTCTCTTGTAGACACCATATTGATGGATCCTGTTGTTTTTTTTTTTATCCATTCTGTCACTTTCTGTCGCTTCATGGGTGCATTTAATCCATTTACATTCCTTGTGATTACTGATAGGTGTGAGTTTATTGCTGTCATTTTGTAGTGCTTTTTTTATGTGGTACTGATGTTGTCTTTGTTCTTCTTACTCTCCTGTGCTGAATTTCTTTTGTTTGTGGTTTTTTTTTCCATTTCTTTCATTTTTGTAGATTTTGTGTTTACTGAGACTTTGTTTTTCTTTATTTTGATGGGTAGGTTTGTTAACTTTCTTTGTGGTTACCTTGAAATTTACCCCGTCTTCCAAAGTTTGAGCCCATCATTTATTGCTAGATATCAGCTTGACTTCCTCTCCATTTGAAAGTTCTAGACCTACACTGTCTTTTCCATCTTTTATTTTTCTGACTTTGTTGTCATTTACACATTGCCTTTTCTGTTTCCCTATTGTAAAATTTTAGTTTTATTTTGTCCTTGAGAGTTTATTACCTAGGTTGATATCTAGAAGATGCAATCTTGAATCCTAGAGTAGGCTGTTGTGTGATGTTAGGTGGTTCTTTAATCACAGAGCTCCCTTTAGTAATTCATGTAAGTTTCATTTGGTTTTTACATATTCTCTTAATTTCCATTTATCTGGAAATGTCTTAATTTTGCTATCGTATTTGAGAGACAGTATATTATTCTTGTTTGGCAATTTTTTTTTTTCTTTCAAGGCTTTATATATGTAATTTCATTGCCTTCTTGCCTGCATGGTTTCTGCAGAATAATCAGAGCTTAATCTTATTACTTCCTGTCTTAGACTGGGCTCTCTAGAGAAGCAAAACAAGTAAAGCATATAAATGTATATATATAGAGAGAGATTTCTGTCAAGGAAATGGCTCACGTGATTGTAGAGGCAGAAATGTCCCAAGTATGTGTATCAGAATAGAGGCTTCTCCCTGTTCATGTAGCTGCAGGGGCTTGCAAACTCAGGACTGGCAGGTCAGACAGCAGGGCTTCAGCTCTCAGGCTGTAAAGTTCAGTGAATTCCAAGATCTACAGATGAACTGATAGCTCAAGTCCCAAGAGCCGTACGTCAGAAAAACAGGAGGCAGTGCGGGATCCAGAGTGAGCAATAAAGGCGGAGTATCTGATTATATTTGGATACAGGCCACACCTCAAGGAAACTCCCTTTCAACTGATTGGCTACTCACTGCAGATGCACTCATGGGAGTGATCACACATAAAAGCTGAGAATCACAGACCAGCCAAGGTGACACACAATCTTAACCATCACACTTCCCCTCTGTATGTGGCTTTTTGTCTTTCTTAAACTGCTCTCAGGATTCTTTCTTTGTCTTTGATTTGACAAGTGTGATTATGATATGTTTTGGTGATTTTCTCTTGGGGCCCCTCCTATATTTGGTTCATTGAGCTTCTTGGAAGTTCAGCTTTTTGTCTTTCATGATATGAGCAAGATTTTCTGTCAGTAAATCTTCAATGATCTTCTCTAAGTTTTCTGTTCTCTTTCCCTGTTCTCAAACTCCAATCACATGCAAACTTTTGCTTTTGATTGTATCCCACATTGTTTCAGAGTTTTTTCATTTCTCTGAATTTTCCTCAAAGTAGTTTACAAGGATTTGTCTTCAATTTCACTGATCCTGTCTTCCATTGTTTCAGAATTGCTCCTATATCATCTATGACAGTGTCCATTTCTGAAATTTTGTTGTTTATCTTTTGGTTTTGTAATTGCTGTTTTCATATGATTTCTAGTTGTTTGTTTATTTTGACATTTTCTTCCTGTATTATTTTCTTGAATTCTTTTACTGTTTTGCTTGTCTTTTCCATGATTTTGTCTATTTTTTCTTAATTTTTGTCTGTGTTTTCCTTTATCTCCTGGAGAGTGCTCAATATGAGTTTTGAGTTCCCTATCAGGAAGTTCCAGTATCTCTTCTTCTACTGGAAGGTCATCTGGTGTTTTATTTTAGAAACTTCCTAGAGTTATCCTGTCTTTTTTTTTTTTTTTTAATATGCCTTGATACTCTCTGCTGTCTTTGAGACATTCAGGAATTATTTTCTTGTTTTATTGACTGTAGATATGTTTGCTCATTCCTGCTTTTTTTCTTTTATTTGGTTGTGTCTGGGCAGGTGGGCTGGGCACTCTTTGCTGTTTGCTCGTCTGTAGGCGATAATTCTGATAACTTTGTTCAGGTGGGCAGGGGAGATCGCTCAAATACGGTGCAGCAGGACAGGACCAGTGGAGTAAAAAGGATAGGGGTGGGTCGTTAGTGGCACATACTGCAGCCTAAGGGGCAGGGCCAGGGGAAGTTCAGGGCATATCTGTGTCACTCAGGTGATGTGGCACCCAGCATGCAGTGCAGTTAGGCAAGAGGGAATGAGGAGGATGTGATGCGTGGAGCTACGTGGGTGTGGGAAAGAAGAGAGAGGAGAAACAGAAGACAAAAAAATTAAAGAAAAAAATAAATAAATGCCCCAAGGGAGCCCACTGGCATGGCAGTGCAGACAGGGTAAGCAGTGTACCAATGGCTTCATAGACAAGTGTGAGGCACAGTCCATCAAAAAGTGACAGAGATGGCATATGCAGCCAGATGGCTGGGAGAATGGAAAGAAAGGAAGGTAGAAAGAGACAAGAAACTGAGAAAGAAAAAAAAAAGGCCCCAAGAGAGCCCACTGGTGCAGTGGTGTGGACCAGGAAAGCCATGTGCTGGTGGTTCCCCAGCTGAGCAGTGTAGCACAGCCCATCAAAAAGTGGCAGGGAGAGGCTGGCCAAGATTGCAGAGCAGTCAGACTTTTCTGATGGTCCCCCTAACAACAAAGACCCAAAAAGCCAAGTGAACTGATTATATATGGCAATCTAGGAGCCCTGAACATCAAAGGCAAAGTTGAGGAACTGAACTCAGTGGCAGGGGGAGGAAGCAGTGAGGAGTTACAGACATGACCCAGTGGGAACCAGCACTCTGCAGGCCAGCTCAGCTGTCTCTAGTGCAGTGAGGCAAGCAGTGGCATTTGGGATGTGTTTTTCACATCGAGAGTGACCGAGCAGTGAAAAGTTCACTCACGCCTCCCAAATCAGCGAAAAGTGGTAGGAGCTCTCGGCAAAAGATAAGTCTTTGTGTGTAATCTACCACATGGACAAAAAACACCCTTTTTTGGAGGGGAACCCTCTCTCCCATTTAACTGACCCCTCCATGCTCTGCACTGGGTTCTGAGCTGGCTTCAGTGGTAGTCACTTGTTCTGGCCTAGATGGCGGACCCATCATGCACCCTGAGCCATCCTCCCAGCCTTGGAGATGGAACAAATTAACAAACAAGGGCAAAAATAGTCTCCTGGTTCCCCTAAGCTGGAACTCAGAGCAGAAACAGCTCCTGTGCCTAGGCACAGGCATAAGCAGTTCATGGGCTTTGAATGCCTTTCAGCCCTGCATAGACTTGTGAGCCCATTTCAACAGCCTAGGCCGTCATTAGGACAGTACAACAGGTTATATACCTGAAGTCTAACTTCAACAGTTTCAGCTATATGGTAGAGAGGTAGGTCTGTGACATGTGATACCACTCTGCCTATTAAATAGGGTCCTCACCCACATCAAGGGCCTGAGGACTGCTGATTTCACCCATACCACCTAGCCACCTGTGACAGGGGTCCAAGGATAAGTGATGCTTCCCAGTCCTTGCAGCAAACAGCATTGGGTCTGCGTAGTCTGGCTGCAAAACTCACCCACCTAGGTGCCCTTGGGAGCAGGGACACACTTTCCTCACAAAAACTCAGGGGCAGTTGTCAGTCCCCTGCGTTGCTCAGCACATGACTCCCTACAGCAGCCATATACCTGTGCTTACACCAATCACCCCTGCTCGTCTAAGATGTAAGTGAGAGCCTGCACTACACACTTGGTGACGGATTACCTGGAAACCTGAGCTGAATCCATACAAGAAATGTAAATAGACCCCTGGGCTCATATATTCAGTAATGGCTCTAACCACCTGGTGACAGGATATTAGAGTTTCAAAGTCATCAATAATCAAACTAGCTCTCTTGAGCAGCTATTTAGGCATATCACAGCACAACAAAACAAGAAGCTAGGGCACAGTAAGCAGGCATAAAATAAATAAATACAATAGCTTATTGGTGGCTCAGAGACAACAGTCAATATCAAATCACATAAAGAGGCACACCATGATGGCTTCAGCAAGCTCCCAAAACAAAGAATCAAGAAATCTTCTGGATGACGATAACTTCCTGGAACTAACAGAAGTAGAATACAAAAGATTAATATACAGAACTTCAAGAGATTGGTAAGGAGATCAGGCAAAATGCAGGATAAGCCAAGGAACACACAGACATAGTATTAGAGGAATTTAAGAAGGTTAGAGAAGAGCATATTGACTAATTTCATAGGCTGCAAGAATCTTTATAAAGAGACAGCAAACAGAAATTCAGAAGATTAACAATAAAATGTCACATTTAGACAACTCAATAGAAAGCCATAGGAGAATTGAGGAAATAGAAGTCAGAGTTAGTGAGATTGAAGATAAAGCACATGACAATAACATATTTGAGAAAAATCATATAAAAAATTAAAAAAAAAAGCGAAGAAACCCTAAGAACTATGTGGGCCTTTATCAAGGGAAATAACATACAAGTGCTTGGAGTAACAGAACAGGAAGGGATAACAGAAAATACAGAGAAAATTGTTGAAGATTTGTTGGCAGAAAAGTTCCCTGATATCAAGAAAGTTGAAGACATATCTATCCAAGATGCTTTTCGAACTCTACACAAGGTTGATCCCAAAAGAAAGTCACCAAGACATATTATAATCAAACTTGCCAAAACTAAAGACAAAGAGACTTTTAAGAGTGGCTACAGATAAACAAAAAATCACCTACAAAGGAGAGTCAATAAGACTAATCTTGGACTATTCAGCACAAACCATGCAGGAAAGAAGGCAATGGGGTGACATACATAAAGCCTTGAAGGAAAAAAAAATTGCCAGTCAAGAATTACATATACAGCAAAACTGTCTCTCAAATATGATGGTGAAGTTAGGACATTTCCAGATAAACAGAAGTTTAGGAAATTTGCAAAATCCAGACCAAAATTACAAGAAATACTAAAAGGAGTTGCCTAGTTAGAAAGTCAATAACATCAGATAACCCAAGACTAGAACACAGGACACAGCAACCAGATATGAACTCAGATAGGGAAATCACAAAAATAAATCAAAGCTAAAATGCTCAGAACAGGGAAACAGAGATGTCATTATGTAAAAGATGACAACATTAAAACAAAAAAGAGGGACTAAAAAATGTAGTCATAGAACTTTCATATGGAGAGGAAGTTAAGGCAATATAAAAAAATAAAAGTTTGTTTTAGATTTAGAAAAATAGGGGTAAATAATAAGGTAACCACAAAGGAAAGTAAGAACCCTATACATCAAAACAAAAAACAAGAAAAACATAAAGACTCAGCAAATACGAAAGCAACAACAATGAAAAAGAGGAAAAGAAAATATATAAAGAAAAATGGCACAGCACAGAAAATTAAGTAGAAGAAACTGTCAACAACACACACACAAAAAAAAGAGATCAAAATGACAGCACTGAACTCATACCTATCAATAATTACACTGGATGTAAATGGACTAAATGCATTAATAAAGGGACAGAGAGTGGTAGATGGATAAAAAAAAAACACAATCTGTCTATATGCTGCCTACAAGAGACACACCTTAGACTTAAAAACACAAACAAACTAAAACTCAAAGGATGGGAAAAAAAATCAAAAAAGAGCAGGAATGGCAATATTAAATTTTGACAAAATAGACTTTAAAGTAAAATCCACCACAAAGGGTAAGGAAGGACACTATATAATGATTAAACTGCCAATATACCAGGAGGATATAACCATACTAAATATTAATGCACCCAATAACAGGGTTCCAAAATACATAAAACAAACACTAACAGCATTGAAAGGTGAGATAGAAGGCTCCGCAACGCACCTTTTGGTGAAGGACAGAACATTCAGAAAGAAGCTCAATAAAAACATGGAACATCTATTTGCACAATCAACCAACTTGTTCTCATAGCCATATACAGAGCACTCTACCCAACAGCAGCCAAATATACTTTCTTTTCCAACACACATGGAACATTCTCCAGAATAGACCACATATTATGTCATAAAGCAAGCCTTAACAGAATCGAAAATACTGAAATATTACAAAGCATCTTTGCTGACCATAAAGCCATGAAAGTAGAAATCAATAACAGAAAAAGCAAGGAAAAAAATCAAACACATGGAAACTGAAACTGAACAGCACCTTGCTCATTAATGGTATGACTGAGACTAGGGAGACCCCAGAGGTCATGGCCCCTGGACTCTCTGTTAGTCCAAAACTAAAACCATTCCCAAAGCCAACTCTTCAGACAAATATTAGACGGGACTATAAGACATAAAATGATACTGGTAAGGAGTGTGCTTCTTAGCCCAAGTAGGCACATGAGGCTACGTGGGCAGCTCCTGTCTGGAGGCAAGAAGAGAAGGCAGAGTAGGACAGGGCCTGGTTGAATGGACACAGAAAATACAGGGTGGAAAGATGCAGTGTGCCGTCACATTGTGGGGAGAGCAACTATGGTCACATAACAATATCTGTATTGTTAAATTTTAAACTTTCACTTAAGGCATGATTAAAAAAAAAAGTAGCAGAGATGGCACACGAGGCCAGGTATTCAGAAGAAAGGAAAGGAAAAAAGGTATAAGAAACTAGGAGGAAAAGTAAATAAATAAATGCCCTATAGGAGCTCACAGGAATGTTGGCGTGAACTGGAGCAGCTGTGCACCAGAGGCTCTCCAGGCAAGTGGTGTGGCACAGCCTGTCACAAAGTGGTGGGTATGGCACATGCGGCCTGTTGGTTGGGAGAAGGGAAAGTAAGGAAGGTAGAGAGAGACAAGAAACTAAGAAAGATACATACATACATACATATACACACACACACACACACACACACACACACATAAATGTCCTGAGGGAGCCCACTGGTGTGGCAGCAGGGATGTGTGAAGCCATGTGCCTGCAGCTCCCTAGCCTAGCAGTGTGGAACAGCCTAGCAGAGATGGCACATACGAACAGATTGTTGGGACAAAAGAAGGGAAGAAAGGTAGAGAGAGATAAGAAACCATGAAAAAAAATGCCTTCGGAGTGCCCACTGGTGTGGCAGTGGAGACTGGGGAAACCAAGTGCTGGAGGTTCCCTAGCCCAGTGGTGTGGCACAGTCCTTCAAAAAGTGGTAGAGACAGCACATGGCGAAAGGAAAGGAAGGAAGTTAGAGAGAGTCAAGAAACCAAGAAAAAGAAATGCCCTGAGGGAGTCCACCAGCATGGTAGCACAGATGGAGAAGAAGGCACAGCCTGTCAAAAAGTGTTGGAGATGGCACACAGTGCCAGTTAGATGAGAGAAAGGAAAGGAAGGAGGTGAGCAAGAGAGAGAAAACAAAAAAGAAGCCAAACAACAATAACAAAATTGCACTGAAGGAACTGGCTGGTGGGTACAGGGCAAATCCAAGCAGCAAGGAGCCAACGTCTCTCTGGATAAGCCACCCTTGGCACACTGCAAAGCATTGAAGGCTGTGCAGAAGGAAGGGTGGGAGCTGGGAATGTGTATATCTCTGGTTAATGGGTGCTCTGTCTCCTGCTGAGAGCTCCGTGAGGTTGCCTCCCCCTATTCCCTGTCTACCGCTCTTGATGGCTGAGAGGTCCAAGATGGTGTGGCCATGCTGTGCCAGCTGGCAGAGGACCTCCATTCTGCAGCTTTCTTTTCTCTGTCAGTCTCCTGTTCCATTTGGTGCTTGGCTGAATTCTTTATTCCCTCATTTGCTGCTTAGGGTTCCAGGATTGACGATTGTAACTGTTTTACTGTTTTTAGGGCCTTCTCTGTAGAGAGATGGTGTGGTGCTTCTGTCTATTACGCCATGTTGACTCTGCCTCCTGATATATTATTCTTAAATTATGGAAGTCTGGGAAACTCTCAAGGACAGCTCTTCTCCATGCAGTCTGCTGCACCCTTGATCATCTCAGCATGAGTACTCCTTCACAATAGCTGCAGGAGTGGAAATAATGAGATTCTCAGGGTTTTCTCCCTGCCTCTCCATTGTTTGATTTCTTGACAGCTTCTTCCATGGGTGTTGACTGTGGACCCAAGTAAAATGAAATCCTTGACAACATCAGTCGTTTCTCCATTTAGTGTTGTTGCTCATTAGTCCAGTTGTGAGGATTTTTGTTTTCTTTATGTTAAGGTGTAATCCATACTTAAGTCTGTAGTCTTTGATCTTCAACAGTACGTGCTTCAAGTCTTCTTCACTCTCAGCGAGGAAACTTGTGTCTTTTATGTATCACAGGTTGTTAATTAGTCTTCTGTCAATCCTGATGGTGCATTCTTCTTCTTATGGTCCACCTTCTCGAATTATTTGCTCAGTATGCAGATTGAAAAAGTATGGTGAAGGAATACAACCCTGACACACACCTTTCCTGATTTTAAACCATGCTATATCCCCTTGTGCCTTTTGGTCTGTGTACAAGTTCCACATGAGCAAAATTAAGTGTTCTGGGATTCCCATTCTCAATGTTATCCATAATTTGTTATGATCTACAGGGTTGAATGCCTTTGCAGAGTCAATAAAACAAAGGGAAACATCTTTCTGGTATTCTCTGCTTTCAGCCAAGACCCATCTGACATCCAAAATGATATTTGTTGTTCCATGTCCTCTTCTGAATCTTGCTTGAATTTCTGGCAGTTTCCTGTGGATGTACTGTTGCAACGATTTTTGAATTATCTTCAGCATAATTTTACTTCTATGTGATGTTAATTATACTGTTCCATAATTTCCACAGTCCGCTTGATCACTTTTCTTTCAGAAGGACACAAATATAGATCTCTTCTAGCTCATTACCCAGGTAGCTGCCTTCCAAATTTCTTGATGTAAACAAGGGAGCACTTTCAGTGTTGCATCCATTTGTTGAAACATCTCAATTGGTATTCTGTCAATTCCTGGATCCTTGTTTTCTTACCAATGCCTTCAATGCATCTTGGACTTCTTCCTTCAGTACCATCTGTTCTTGATCAATATGTTACCTCCTGAAGATGTTGAACACTGACTAATTCTTTTTTGATACAGTGGCTCTGTGCATTCCTTCTGTATTCTTTTGATTCTTCCTGCATTATTCAATATTTTGTCCATAGAATCCTTCAATATTGCAGCTGGAGGCTTGATTGTTCTCTTCACTTCTTTCAACTTGAGAAATTCCAAGAGTGTTCTTCCCTTCTGATTTTCTAACTCCAGGTCTTTGGACATTTCATTATAATACTTCTCTTGGTCTTCTCGAGCCACCCTTTGAAATCTTCTGTTCAGCTCTTTTACTTCATCATTTCTTCTGTTTGCTTTGGCTAAGCTGCATTCAAGAGCACATTTCAGAGTCTCTGCTGACATCCATTTTGGTCTTTTTTTCTTTTCTGTCTTTTAATGACCTTTTGCTTTCTTCATGTGTGATGTCTTTGGTGTCATTCCATGGCCATCAATCATTAGGCTCAATGCATCAAATTTGTTCTTGAGATGGTCTCTAAATTCAGGTGGGATATACTCAAGGTAGTACTGGTATTTGAAATACTGGTCGCATAGCTTCCAGCATCACTGCAACATGCAAGCCACCATAGTACAACAAACTGACGATTGTTGGGGCCACAAGCTACTTTATCCTATTAGTAGAGGTGCTAAGAACACCTCTCTTACATAAATGTTAATTTTATAAATCATTCTCAACTGTGAAAAACCCTTTTTATATCATTATATTATTTCAATAATTATGATGTTTTTGCCACAATGCTTTTTTATTATTTTATGCCCTGTCCTTTTATGGAGTTATTTAAAAGTATCAGCCACATCATTTGAGATGTAGCTGAATTTTTTTTTTTTTTTAAGATATGGATGGTTTCTTTTTTATATTGTTTGTAGTGGGATATTATATATTTCATTGTAACAAAGAACTTACTGAATTGAAACAGCAAGATTTATTATCTCAGAGTTCGTATGGGCCAGGATTTCGTGTACATCTTAGCTATGTCTTCTGCTCAGGAACTCAGAGACTGTAAACAATGTGTCACATGGGCTGCATTTTCATCTGGAGGCTTGACTGGGGAAGAATCTGCTTCCATGCTCATTCTGATTGTTGTCAGAACTCATTTACTTGTGTCTGTATTAATTAGTATCCCACTTATTTACAAGTTGTAGACTGGAGGCCACTCTCAGGTCCTAGAGACCTACCATAGTTCCATCTACATTTTCTTGTCATTGAATTCCTTAATGTGACTACTTACTTGAAGCCAGCAGGGAGGATCTCTAGTGCATGCTACCAAGTGCTAATACTACATGTATGTGTGTGTGTATATGTATATATATGTCATATGTAATGTTATATATATGTACATATATATAAAATGTTATATACATGTTGTTGCTGTCTTGTGCCATAGAGTTGATTCTGATGTGTTACAAAGTAGAATTGCTCCATAGGTTTTTCTATTTTTTTTTTTTTTTTTTTTTTGCTGTACTCTTTATGGAAGTGGCTCACTACGCATTTTCTTCTGTTGTGCTGATGGGTGAGTTAGGACTGTGAACCTTTTGCTTATCAGCTGAACACAAATCATTTGTGCCAACCAGGGACATGTTATATATATGTTTTAACACACAGTGATACATGCACAGTCACACACACACACACACACACAGAAACATATATACACACACAATATACACAATACATGGTAAAAAAAAGTAATAATGCTATTATTAGCTTACTTATTAAAAACTTAAATATGTCTAGGCAAGGACATTTAACACATACACACATATCTCATAGAATAATTATGGAAGTGACATTTTATCACCTTTGCCATATTCTACTGTTAGAGGGAAGTCACTGGTCCCAGCCACAATCAAGAGAAAGAGATGTTGCAAGGTGTTAACATGGAGAACAACCAAAGGTCTCTTTGCCACAACATATATAAAATATATTATAAGTATTCTAAGGAGCCCTGGTGGTACAGTGGTTAAAGCAATCGACTGCTACCTGAAAAGTTGGCGGTCCAAAACTAGCAGCTGCTCCCAGGAGGAAGATGTGGCAGTCTGCTTCCGTAGAGATGTACAGCCTTAGAAACCCATGGGGTCACTATGAGTGGAAGTCGACTCGATAGCAGTAGGTCGTTTTTTGTTTTTTAATAAATATTCTACATTTATACATATCCCAGCACTTACAACCCTATGAAGAATAATAGGACCCACAAATTACTTCCCAAATAACCATTCTGAAGCTGAGTGTGGACAACAGAGTCATGTTTAATTCCACATTATGTGGTAGGATGATGGTGTTTACTGTTTGTCCTTCATGATTTTTTCCATATCTAAAAATATTAAGTGGCCCTCAAACGTTCTACTTTCCAACATTAAACATTAAATGCTAGGAAGAAAAATCTGTGCTTACAGAAAATTCTAGGTCTCAGATTTTTAACGCAATAACAGAAGAGAAAACATCTTTTAATATGCAATGCATCCTTCAATATACTACATGTGTTATCTGATACAACTTCTCAAGAAATGAACTAAAAGCAGAAGGCAAGATGGTGCAAAAGAAGTGAGTACTGAAGCAAATCAATAATGTCATTTAAGTAAAAATAACAGTCACTTTGTTAGATCATTAACTATAATTCCTAAAATATTCTAAATGGGTGTGTGGAATATTATAACCTAAAGATATTTAAATATAAATTTATCCACTGAATATGACTTGGAAGTTTATATTTAGTATGTAAAGCTGTATTTTTCTAGGTGTTTGGAGAGCGACAATGTCCTATTCTAGGTCATTAATACGAATCTTTACTTAGAAGTTGGGCCTATAAAAAAAAATAGATTGGAATTTTACCATATATATTTACTTGGTTGTCTCCTTTTTGTAGTGCCATCTGAATAAAACAAACAAAAAATAAAACGATTCCAAATAAATAAAAATGGCACCTGCCCTTCTTAATGAGAGGAGACAAAAACAACTACTATAAATATTTTTAACTATGTTTGAAAAGAATTTGTGCACCACTTAAAAAATTTCATGGGAGAGTATAGAGATTTAAAACAAAAAAACCTCATCCCACTGACTTCAGTTTTTCTGGTTCTTCTCCTCAAAGACCAACTCTGACACTTGCTGCTTTTATTTCCTTCTAGAGCTATTTAAGGCATATTCCTTCATTCCTTTCAACAGTTGTTTATTTTTACATTTTATTGACTTATAATAATATTGTTGATTTTCCCCCCAAATCCAGGCTTCTAAGCTATGTCTAGTTTTTGCTAATAAACATGATAAAATAAAGGCATCCAGGTTCAAACAGGTAACTTAGTATCCTTAAGAAGACATTTGAGAGTCACCGAGCACGGGAATTTCTGCACCTAGCGCTGAACCTGGTCCACAGCAAGCAGCCAACAAGTGTAGGAGAATTGTTTATTCAGTGCCTGGAACATTGTCTGGCACATTTAGCAATGACAAATGGATGTATGGATGAGTGAGTGGATGGTTAAGGGTCAACAAAATGTGTGGTTCAGATTGAAAATTTTGAAGGCATTGAAGGACAGATTTGTTGTATCATAGATTCTAAAATAAGTTCCTAACGGAAGCTTGAGAAACTTTCTCAAATGTATTATGGGTACGAAGGTAGTGTCAATTGGACTGATCCCTTCAGGGTGTCCTCCAAGAAATGGAGTTGGTCTCCAGCACAGATCTATAAGAACTGGATATCGATAAATGCTGAAGGCAATTGGTTTTGGTAAGATGATGAAATGGTGGATCAAGCCACTGATTTATCATCTCATATAAACTGTAAGTGATTTGTTTGGACTTCTGGCAGAGAGGAGGTGAGGTCCCTCCATCGCTGAATCCTGAGGCCATGAAACAGAATTGGGAACCAAATTCCTGCCTTAAAGAGCTCCAAGAATTAGACCCTTGATCAGACAGCAAGGCATTTAGACTGCTGTCCAGTCTTTCTCTTTCCCCAGTCTCCTCTTTCTCATTCTCTTTCATGCTCCTTCAGTGGATCTGTTCACACATGTCCATAAACATCCAGAATGATTTCTCATTTCTCTCCATTGATCTCTTCTTTTGCTGCTTTGATAGATCTGGTCATGCATCATAGATCTGGAATCTTCATCTATATGTTGTATTAACTCTTGGATATGATTTGTAGGCCCTACCAGATATCAATATTCATTATTATAAAGCTATGCTAATTAGGATGGCATAGTATTGGCATATGGATAGAAAAAGAAATGAGTGGAACAGAAGAGTGAATCTAGAAACAGACTACTTATATACCAATATTTGATTTACAAAAAGGTGTCATGCAATAAATGGCACTAGATCAATTGAATGTTCACATATGAAAGTTTACCCTATTTCATATCAGACAAAAAAATCAGTTCTGAGTAGAACATAGACCCAAATAAAGAAAATGAAATAATAAAAAACGTTGAAGGTAATATAGGAGAATGTTTTCATGCTATTGTGTTAAGCATAGATTTCTTCAATAGGACACAAAGAATATTAACTTTAATGAGAAATATTAATAAAATGGATTTCATTAAAAGTAGGAGCTTGAATTCATTAGAAGACACCATTAAAAGAGCGAAAATGCAATCCACATTGTGGAAGATGATATTTGCAAGTCATGTATCTGAGAAAGGACTCATACACAGACTACAAAATAACTTTTACAGCTTGGTTAAAAAAAAAAGACAGATAACATAATTTTGAAGAAATTTGTGCTCTACTAAAGATGACATCCACGTGGCTGATAGGTTCACAACATCATTAGTATCAGGGAACTACATATTAAAACCACAGCAAGCTAACATGACATTCCAACCATAATGGAAACAAATAATCAAACACACACATCCCAACACAAGCAAACACACACAACATATACACAAAACTAATAGTGCTAGTGAGGTTGTGCAGCAATTGGAATGCTTGTATGTAACTGGTAGAAATGGAGAAAAGTATACAGTTTTGGAAAACTGGCACTTTCTACTAAAGCTTTAAAATGCACCGTTGCTCTCACCCAGCAATTTTGTCCTTAAGGGTTATGACTGACTACAAATGTCTTCCAGATGACATGTACAAGAATATTTACAACAGCTTTATTCATAATAGCCAAATATTGGATAAAACCTAAATTCTCATCCAGAACAGATAATCAAATTTGGTATATCTATACAATGAAGTACTGGGCAAAAAAAAAGTAACAAACTGCTCCTTATACAACCACATGAGTGATTCTCAAAGGCGTTAATTTCGAGTGAAAGAAATCAGTCACAAAAGGGACATATTACATAATTTAATTTATATGAAACACACAAACTAACTAATCTACAGTAATAAAATCAGGAAAATGATGAATTTGGGGAGGTATTGATCTTAGAGGCATGGAGGCCTCTTCTGGATTGTTGGTGTTGTTGTTGTTAGGTGCCGTCGAGTCAGTTCCGACTCATAGTGACCCTATGCACAACAGGACGAAATACTGCCCGGTCCTGGGCCATCCTTACAATCGTTGTTATGCTTGAGCTCATTGTTGCAGCCACTGTGTCAATCCACCTCGTTGAGGGTCTTCCTCTTTTCCACTGACCCTGTACTCTGCCAAGCATGATGTCCTTTTCCAGGGACTCATCCCTCCTGACAACATGTCCAAAGTGTGCAAGACGCAGTCTTGCCATCCTTGCTTCTAAGGGGCATTCTGGTTGTACTTCTTCTAAGACAGATTTGTTCTTTCTTTTGGCAGTCCATGGTATATTCAATATTCTTCACCAGCACCACAATTCAAACGCATCAACTCTTCTTTGGCGGTGCCACTTAGTTTGTCTGGGTGATGATTACATAGGTTCAGGGCCGTCCATAAAGTGTGCAGGTCCCCAGGCAAATATTCTTTGTGGGATCTTTGCCTACATAAATTTTAGTCACGCAAAATCAGTATGCCAGCACTATCTGACAGCCCAATCTTTATCTTTAACAAGTCCATGAAATAAATACTGTACTTGCCAGTGGAGCACTCAGCTTTTCAGGCTACTATCCTAGAATTGGGACCAGCCAAAAGGCCCTGGATAACTCCATATATGCAAGTCCTAGAGCTCTTTGGCGTATTTGTTCAACCACATGAATGCAGGGTAGAGGGGTGGGGAGCATCCCGAGGAGAATTCTAAAGGGAACAGACAGGGACAAGGACCAAGCAAGTCTCTGCCTGGGCTCAGAGCACCCTGCTCAAGCTTAAGTTAGCACTGACTTCATGAGCCAGTCCCAGCCACCGTGAAAAAAAAATTAGAAAATTTAAAAAAAGGTGTTCCAAAGTGCAGGATCCTGTTTGCTGGTATTGCATAGGCTTATACATTTGTAAGTTTATTAAGTGGTATATGTAAGATTCTTTTACTTCTCTATATGTCCTATATTTGAATTTTAAGAAAGTAAAAATAATCAATTATTAAGCACCTACACTATGAGTAACAAGATACCATGAGGTAAACACTAACCAAATATATACCATTGATTAAAAAAATATAACAAAGTGGATATGATGTTGACTTTCATCTGATAAGTCACAAGGAAGAAGAGCAATTTGAGTAAAGGCTGGACATTACAAGATGTTTAATACATGGTGAATGAGTGAACAGAGAAGTAGTATGTGAGCCTGAGAGCAATGCTAGAACATTACAGTTGGCCTTTGAGAATGTGATTGACACGTACAGCAATTCACCCATTTGGGGGTGTCTTCAGCACTTTAAGTTCCCTGTGTTATTGATGTTTCTATGAATTTTTTAGTCTCTCTCTCCACACACACACACACACACACATCTACAGACAAACAAATTCACTTATGGGAAGATCTGCGTAGATATGATGAGCCTAGAAACACTCCATACAGTGCTACATCATCATGGGGAAATTTCTCCAAATTCTTCTCTCCTTCTTATATCTTTAGGACCTATCAGTTTCTGGCATGCAATAAAGTATCAATAAAAAACGTATGGATAAGAATAATTAAGCAATTAAGAAAGGAATGAAAGAATCTGTCACAAGTATTAAAGACCTGCACTCTTTGATGCAGGGATATATATCAATTTAAAAATGTAGCCAACAGAGTCAACAATCTGCAAAGGAAAAGAAGCATTTTGTTCCACGTAATCCTTTCTACCAGACTTTGCTCTGTAGAGGTTAAAAAGATTAATAACAGTAATAAAAACCTTGTAAACAAGTTACCCCAGACCTTTGGAATTCTAGAAATGTTCACAGTGATTTTTCTGACATTAATTACATTATGTGCTTTGTAGTGGGTGTCTGAAGAAATTATGAATGGCATAATACTAAGGTCAGGGTCTTTTTTGCTGTTGCCAAGAGTCTGTACTGGAGAAACGCAACCTGTTTTCCCTTGGTTGAAATGCATATTTTTGAGAAGGTTTATGTTAGTCTTTTTTCCAAAAGGTGCTTGAAATCCTCTCCCGAATTTGCTTAGTCCTGACCCCATAGATCACAGGATTAAGGGCAGGTGGAACAACAACATACAAATTGGCCAGAAGGATGTGAATGTATCCGGGAACATTCCTGCCAAACCGGTGGGTCATGAAGGAAAAAAAAACTGGTGTGAAGAAGACTAGGATTACACAGATGTGGGAGCCACACGTATTAAGTGCCTTGAGTCTGGCATCTCGAGAAGGAAGGCAGAAGACAGCCCGGAGTATTCTCACATAGGCGATGACAATCAGAATCACATCGACAAGCACCAGTGATATAAGAGTTAATCCAAATATCATGTTTACCTTTATGTTGGCACAGGCCAGCTGAGCGATTCTCATGTGCTCACAATATGTGTGGGGGATTATATGGTGTCCACAGAAGGGAAGCCTCAAGATAAGAAACACCAAGGGGATAACCAAAATGAAATTGACACCAAATACCACCACCAGGATGAGACCAATGGTTCTGCTCGTGAGAATCAGGCTGTACCAGAGAGGGTTGCAGATGGCTACATAGCGATCGAAGGCCATAGCAACCAACACAACAGTCTCCATAGCAGTCAGCATATGAATGAAGAACATCTGTGTGACACAGCTCCCAAAGCTAATCTCTCTCAAGTTAAACCAGAAGATGCCCAGCATCTTGGGGATAGTGGATGTGGACAGGCCCAGATCAATGGAGGCTAACATGGCCAAAAAATAAAACATGGGCTGATGAAGGCTGTTTTCAGTCTGGATTACAAACAAGACAGTGATGTTCCCCACAAGGGCAACCAAATATACAGAGCAAAAAGGGAACCCGATCCAAATGTGCATCTCTTCAAGACCTGGAACACCCAACAGGAGGAAAGACGAGGGGTGGAACTCGGTATCATTTGAGCGGAACATCCTCTCTCTGTTCTTTTGGAATCTGAGAGACAACAAACAGGTTAACAAACACTTTAAAAATTCAAATGACATCAGATAAAGAAAGTACAATAAATTTATAGCAACAATCAGCAGGAAATCGTGAAGAAGATTATATGTCAGTATTTGAATGATGGATTTATTCAAACACTCAAAAATATTAATTTAGTTCTTCTAAAGTACATCAAATAAATCAGGTAAAGTTTCTGATTTAATTTCATATTATTTTAAGGTGAGACAAACTAAATAAACAAAAAAAGTATACGTATATACATTTATATATATTCTCTATGCTTTGAAGTAAAATAAATCATGACAATTGGATAACGATTCTGAAATCGGTGCCATTTTAAATACGGTTGTGAGGGAAGTCCTTTCTAACAAAATGATATTTAAGCAGAAACATGAATGCAGTGTGGAGATGATTTGTTTTAAACTTAATAATGAAAATTAAATATGTTTAAGATATAGAATGACACTTAGGTTTACATTCTTGAAAGAATACTCTTTCATTCCAACATAAACTGAAAGTAGTGACAATTGCTATTCTCTAATAAGAAGCCCTTGTGGTGCAGTGGTTAAAGTGATTGACTGCTAACTGAAAAGTCAGGTTTGAAATTTAGCTACTCCAAAGGAGAAGAATGTGGCAGTCTGCTTCTGTAGAAATTTACAGCCTAGGAAACCCTATGGGATGGCTATGAGTCAGAATTGACTCAATGGTAGTAGATTTATTAATGCTATGAAACAGGGCTTTAGAGAAGTCAGTCACCCTCTCTCTGGGGAATCAGGAAGCAGGATCGTGAGAAGGAGTACAGGAAGCTATGGAACTCTTCGTCCTTATGTTATTTTCTCCTTCTTTCTTACTAATTGGCTGGTATGGTAAGTTGCAGCTCTCTGCTCAGGAGGTGCCCTGAGCACCTAGACTAAGAGAGACTTGGGTAAGGTAGACAAATCAGGGAATTACTCATTTCCAAAGGCTTTGTAGAGGTATTGATTGAAATTTTTATAGACATTTACTCTAAAATTTCTCCCTAGGAAAAAATGTACACTGTAGTAAATACCCTCTTTGATCTGTGATTTTAATACACCTGAAATTAAGAAGAAACACAACAGGAAACTTTATCTCTACCAAAAACATTCAAACACATACCTTATGCTTCTGCTACATGGTCTAAAACTCTTCTGCACATTTCAGCTCCAACTTTATTCTAGGGGTGTCTTGATATGTCACAATGTCTCAAATCTCCTATCATTCATTTCTGGTGCCTCCATTCCAGAGCCCAGTCTTGAACAGTATTGCTAGATTTAGTCATGATCAGACTACTGCAGCATCTCCCCTTCTGACTTCATTCTATTTGTCAGCCCTAGAAAGGAAAGTTTATACTTGTACTGCAGAAGGCTTTCCACCTCCAGCCCAGCTCCCACAGGACCATTAATCTCTAGGGTCTGGAAGGTTCCTCTTCCTGGAAGAAAATTGTTAATCCTCCTGTGACTATATTCTGAACCATGGGATGGATCTATGGCTACCATCTTCCACTAACCTCTTCTCTGATCATCCCCACAGACCTACCCCTGAGTTTCGATTTTGTCCAATAGAATTAAGATCTCAAGAAGATGTTGGCTTTGAGTAATAATAAGAGAAGCAAGAGAATATAATTGGAATCATATGATATAGGCTGGAGAAATAATGAATATAAAATAATGAGTATAAAATTAATGGCATATGTAAGCAGTGCTGGATAGCAGTGAGTTTAAGGACTCCAAGGCATTAACACTCTGAGTTAAGTAAGGGGAAATGGACAGATATCACACATGTTGAGGCTTCTAGAACCTGCTAATTAGTACAAATTCACAGAGACTGGAGAAGTAGCAGATTTCCCGGTCTCTACTATGTACTGCATTCTGAAACCATACAGAGAGTCTAGTATCCTCTTTTCTAAGATCCAACAGCAATGTGACCTGGCAGAAACAGCCCTACTCTACCGTGTCAATATTCAGAGCTCAGATATTTCTTCTCATGTACTTTTTGTTCAGACCAACATAGATTAGGTTTTTGTGGTCTAGAGAACACCACAGATGAGCAGGTATACCAAAGCAGCATAACAGAGTGATTGGTATAAAGAGGCTGGAAATCCTTCCATATGCAGTTGACACAGGTTATTAAATATATTGTAGAAACTTGAGAAGTCAGTGAGAAGTAGGAGAATAAAACAAAGGGAAGAAGGAGCAGAGAACTTAACCATTTACTAACATATGTGATGTGATGAACTGGTAGCACGGTCCACTTTCTCAGCAGTCTTCCAGTGTTGATTGGACTTATTACTTATTTATAGCCAGTTTTGATGGTATTCTGCAGGAAACCTACTACTTCTCTAAGTGTCCAACCTGCAGGAAATCTTAAAGGTTAACCCTTATTTATCAGTCTCACCACTATCCCAAGGAGTGGCCTCCATCAGGAACCCAGACCTTTTAAATCCATAAGCCTAAGAGCCATATCATGGACATTATTAGAGATGATACTAGTGGGTGCTTAAGAATGGAATGGTGGGCACTTCCATGGTAAAATATAGAAGGGATAGTTTTAGTCAGGGTGGGTGTATCCTTAGGCAAGTTGGTCATTCAAACTTTCAATGAAAGCAGGTGCTAGGCACCTAAAATTTGTCTTTGTGTCAGCTTTTTCAGTATTCTCTTGTTCCCAGTATCTGTGGAAGATGCAAAGCATGAATTTAATATTTAGATGACATCTGATATCCTAATAGTAAAGAATTTTCCTTGTAATGCTCAAATTGGTATGCAAGGATGACTACAATTGGAATTCAAAGTCTCTGACTTGGCATACAAGTCATCAGATGACTTCAGAGTGCCAGAGGTCCCTTGGTTTATGCCTGTGGAGTAACTCTTTGGCTATTGAAATCTCATAGGGAGGAGTACAATTGTGTAATCCTCATTGTCCCTATCTTCCTTAATATCGTCTTTATGTAAGCTATTAAGTGATCAGTACATGAGTGTCAAACCCTTCAACAATTATGGGGAGAGTCTCTGCATCCCAGTGTTTTGTCTCAAAAAAATAGGTTCGGAATACAATAAACCTCATCACATTTTTTCCCTTAATCAGGGAACCCCCCCGTTAATTCAGTGATCTTGCTTGGTCCACCTTGAACTTATTAACTTTACGATGAGGGAGGGAAGGCTGGGAGGTCACAATCAGGTGTCACATGTACCCTACAATTTAAGCCTCCCCCCTTCACTCCCACTTAACAAGGTTGAATATCATTCCAGCAATAGTGTGCCGGCTAAAAGTGATCCTTCCCAGCTCAGAATGAGAGTCAGGAAATCCACTTATTTGTTCCACATTGCTATATGTTGTGAATTAAATTGAGACCCCCCCCACCAAATATGTGTTGTCAGTCCTAACCCCCATATCTGTGGTTACAACCCCATTTGGGAATCAACCCAGTTCTACTAAAAAAAAAAAAAAAAAAAAAAATTTTTTTTATTTTTTTACTACTAGGTTCTCTTTATTGTGTTAATGAGGCAGTATTAGTGCAGAGTGTGTCTTAAATTAATCTCTTTTGAGATATAAAAGAGCGGATTAAGCAAGCAACGACAGATGGGGGAAGATAGATGCTAAACTATAAGAAGACCACCGAGGAACAGAAGCTGAAAAGAGTCAAGGACCTTGTTCCAAAGCTGACAGAGAGAGAAACCCTTCCCCTAGAGCTGGGATCCTGAATTAGGACTTCTAGCCTCCTACCTGTGAGAAAATAAATTTCTGTTTGTTAAAGCCACCCACTTGTGGTATTCCTGTTAGAGAAGCACTATATAACTAAGACAGTATGACACAGATATGGGTGCATTTCATCAGGAGTCTTTCTTGTGCATTTGAAATTTTAAATTATATTTTCTTCTGCAGTACCAGTTGAGCCATATGCACAATGGAGTCTATCTCCTTCTTTAACATTGAGGTGCTGAGTTAGCCTCCCTTTTTTTTTTTTTTAACTCCAACCCCATTTCAAGAGTGTCTGCAGTAGAATTTATTCCCTCCTGGCCAACTCCTTCTAAGGCCATTAATAACAACTATGGGATACTCTTCCTGTTTATGCAAGACCCACCAATGGAAAAAAATATAAGTCACTATGAACATTTGTTGACCAGCCTCCTTATTCAGGCCTAGACTTTGTCTGTGCATGCTAATAAATGTTTGCTGTTTTAAGCTGTTAAATTCTAGGTATTTTTTTTAATTGTATTGTAGATGAAGGTTTACAGAAGAAACTAGCTTCTGATTAAACAATTAGTACACGTATTGTGTTTGTGAAATTGGTTACCAACCCCACAACATGTCAACACTCTCCCTTCTAGATCTTGGGTTCCCAATCACCAGCTGTCCTGACCCCACCTGCCTTCTAGTCCTTGTCCCTGGGCTGGTGTGCCCCTTTAGTCACATTTGGTTTATGGGCCTGTCCAATCTTTGGCTGAAGGGTAAACCTCAGAAGTGACTTCATTACTGAGTTAAAAGTGTATCCAGGGGGCACACACTCTGGCCAGACCAGTCTCCATGAGGCCAGTAAGTCTGGTCTTTTTTTGAGTTAGAATTTTGTTCTACATTTTTCTCTATCTCTATCCAGGATCCTTTATTGTGATCCCTGTCAAAGCAATCAGAGGTGGTAGCCGGGCACCATCTAGTTGTGCTGGACTCAGTCTGGTGGAGGCTGTGGTAGTTGTGGTCCATTAGTCCTTTAGAATAATCTTTCCCTTCTGTTTTTGGTTTTCATCCTTCCTTGCTCTCAACAGGGTGAGACCTGTGGAATATCTTAGACGGCCACTCACAAGATTTTAAGACCCCAGACACTACTCACCAAAGTAGAATGTAGAACATTTTCTTTATAAACTATGTTATGCTAATTGAGCTAGTTGTTCCCTGAGACCATGGTCTCTGGAGTAATTTTTTGTTCAACCACAGATAATTATTATATTACATTATGAACTGCAATGATATTTTAACTATTTTTAAAAAGCTAATATCTGTACCGATTTAAGAAAAATCACATGTAGCATTCAATGGCATTAATTATGAAGAAAATAAATTGTATAAGAGGAATAGGACATGTAGTTATTAATTATTACTGAAAGCTGTAGACTCAGGGAAGATTTCTGTAATGAGTGGTATTTTAAGTAAAGTCTTGAAAGAAACTGTTGAGGAAGACATAAAGAGAGGTCCATTTCAGGTAGACAGATGGGAATGCCTAATGAAAATTACCAAAGGAAGGACATACTTGTCATGTTTGAAAAATAAAATTCACATCCAAGTGACTTGATAGAGTAAGGAAAAAGGAGAGCTGTAGTAGATAATATCAAAGAGAAAACCAGGGTTCAGATCCTGTGGCGCATGGTAAGGATTTTCCTTTCATTCTAAATAAACTGAGAAAGCATTGGAGCAATTGGGGCTGAGGAGCAACATATCTGACTCATACTTTAAAAGAATCATTTTAGCTGCTTTGCAAGAAAAGGTGGGGGAGCAAGACCAGATAGAAGGTATTGCAATTGCAAGTTCTGATAGCCTGTAATGGCCATGGTGGAGGTGTTGAGAACTGGTCAGAATCTGTATATATTGAAGATAGAGCTAACACAATTTGTTGAATGATTGTGAGTATGAGAAATAAACAAACAAAAAAAATCAAAAACAACTCCACAATTTTGACCTGTCAATAAGAAATTTGGAGTTACAATTTACTGAGATGAGGAACAACACAAAGAGCAGTTTTGTTGGAAATAAGGAGTTAATTTTAAATATGTCAAGTATTAAATCAACAGATAAATAGTCACGTGGAGTAAGTAGCTCTATATGCAAGTAGTGAGTTCTGAGGAAGGCTGCATGCTGGAGATATGAAAGAGTTACAGGTGATATTTAAGGTGATGGGATTGGATGAGATCACATAAGCAGCAAGCAGGTATATACAAAGAGAAGTACTTTGAGCGCAGGGTACTCAAAAAACAAAGAGAGGAGTAGAAAAATGCAAAATATGATGATCAATAGTGGCCAGTGAGGTAGGAGTTTTAAAAGACCTTAGCATCTAAATGAAAATAATTATTTAGTAAGGATGAAGAAATTAACTCCATTAAATGCTGCCATTGGATAAAAAATGCAATTTGACCATCTTCAATAGCTTGGAGGTAACAGTGACTTAAAAGAGATGTTTTGGAGAAGTGTGGGATGAGAGCCTGAGTAGAGTGGGCTCAGAAAAAATGAGTGGAGAGTAAGTACAGATTTTAAGTAGTGAAAATCTTTTTGTGAATTTTTTTTCAAAAGGAAACAGAGTTATATGTCAATCTGGAGGAGGAAGTGAGATTTAGATTTTATTATTGTTCCTTTTGTTGTTTTAATAGGAGCTATTGCAGCAAAGGAGCAGTGGCGGTGCAGTGGTTGAGGGCTATGCCTGCTAACCAAATGGTCAGCAGTTCAAATCCACCAGCCAGTCCTTGGAAACCCTATGGCGCAGTTCTACTCTATCCTGTAGGGTCATTATGAGTCGGAATTGATTGGACAGCAACAGGTTTGGGTTTGATTGCAGGAATATTATATGTTGAAGAGAATGATCTGGAAGAAGGGGAAATAGAAGCAGGAGGGAGATACTAGTTTAATGTTTTCAAAAATATATGTAGTCAAGAATGTATGAAATGTACCACACCATTGGAGGGAGTGCTTTGACTTGGCTATGAATAATTTATTCACAGAAGCATTTATTATTGTCGTTAGTTGCTGTTGAGTGGATTGGGGCTCAGGGCAGAGCTATATGTTGCAGAGTAAGACTGTTCCGTGGGCTTTTCCTGGCTGTAATCTTAACATAATCAGATTGCCAGGCCTTTTCTTCCACAGTACCTCTGGATGGCTTCTAACCACTAACCTTTCAGCTAGCAGTTGAGAGCAAAGCCTTTGCACCACCTAGAGACCCTTAACAGGAGCATAGTCACTGAATGTATTTGGAAGGGTCAATCAATGACTCCCGTAAAGTAGAAGGGGTAGCATGTAATAATATTTTCATTTGAATCTATACATTTTGATGACTTTTAAAACAAGTATTTATTACTTTTAAAATTCTAAACCTTGAAATTATGCCTTAGATATCTGATTTAAATACCATTGAAGGTTTTGAGTCACATACACAAAAAAAAAGCTAGAAAAATAAGAAATAGAGATGTGAAATATATCCATACAAAAAGTGCAAAGCATCTCTAATCGCAAACAGCAGAAGCATTGGTAGTCACAAGCCAAATAACAAGAGGAAGGCTTAGAAAATTTGTTAAAGATCAAAAAAACAGTGCAGGTAGACCAGGAGAGAATATGCCCATAAATAGGGAGATTGGAAAAGAATCACAGAAAAAAATTAGCAACAACCTGAGAAGAGAAAACAGCAATTCCTTGCACTGGAAAGGGAGATGGGATACAGAGGCTGGCGAAGCAAGATTCTGTAGTCCCAGGTTGGCAGCAAGGAAAAACAGAGCAGCTTGTGTGAATGAGGAAAGTTCAGAAAAAAACATATTTTTAGAAACTTCTTTGCACATCAGGCAGGGTAGAAAAGAGGTTTTCCACTGGGACAATCCTAAAGCTACATAACGCAGTTGTTAGTGAAAATTAAAGGCTAAAAGATTTACCATGGGTTTGACTTTTTAGCCTAGTAAGCTCCTCATGTTTAGTATAGCAGGCTATGTATACATTTCTATGAAATTATCTTTCTTTGTCATGAATTCAACCTCAGCATCTTTCCAGAGGTTAACTCTAGAGAGGCTAATAATAAGACTTAAATAAGTGCCTGGAAAAGAAAGAATGAGTGGGCAAATAAATGGGTGAATAAATGAATGGATTATGACAGACAGTTGTAACTTAATGCTTTTGCCGGTTTGGCTGATAACGTGACAATTATGTTTTTTGGGTCCATTTTAAATAGAGGTGAAAAACTGATGATATGGAAAAACAGAACTCTCAGACATGTCTTGTATGAACTATATTTTTAAAGACATCTAGCCAACAATAAAAATTGGGAGATTCCATAAAACATCTAAATATAATTGCCTGAAAAATACTGGACGATATTGCAATACGGGCCCACACTACCCTAGGGCAAGAACATGCTTGATCTGGATAGAATCTGTCCTTTACGGAAGGGATATGCTTGCTCCATGTCACCACGGCCTCCTCTTCTTACGCAGTGAACATATACATCGATGCCAGGCCAGACTTCCTTATTTTCTTACCTGTCTTATCTCACTAGACATGTGAATCTAAAAACTCTAATGTAAAACATAAGTTACACACAGAATAGGTATGTTACTTTTTTATTCTATGTTCTCATCTCCATCAGATTTTTGATGACAAGAAACATTTCATGAGAGAAATGCCTGCGAAGGCTTTGAATCATACTTTCAAAGCCTTCAGAAAATCTATGTGTAAGAACAATTGGTTTTAATACCATTTCTTCTGCACCTTTTACAAGTTTCTTCTTAACTTTTCTTTTTTTTCCCCTAAGAAATAAATGTATTTTATTATCCATTTGTCTTAAGTAAAGACAATTTTCTCTCCAAGTAAAAATTTGATCACACCTTCCCGAATCTGCTTGGTCTTTACTCCATAAACAATTGGGTTCATTGTAGGGGGCAGTAGCAGATAAAGGTTGGCCACAATGATGTGCACGTGGTGGGGGATAAGGTGCCCCCCAAAGCGGCGGGTGGAAAAAGTAAAAAAGGCAGGGACATACGTGATGACAATGGCACAGATATGAGATGTACAGGTGCTGAAGACTTTGTGACGAGCATCTGCTGATGACAAGCTCATTACAGCCTGCAAGATCATTGTGTAAGACACTGAGATACAGCAAATATCAAATACACCGATTAGGAGAGAGACCATCAAACCATAAATAGCATTAACCTTGAAACTTCCACAGGACACTTTGGCCACAGACATGTGGTCACAGTAAGTGTGAGGAATGAAGTTACCCTGGCAGTAGGGCAGGTGCTTGGTGAGGAAGGTAAATGGCATGATGAGCATCACACTCCTCAGAAAGGTGGCAAGACCAGCCTTGACGATGACACGGTTGGTGAGGATGCTGGCATAATGCAAGGGGTAACAGATGGCCACATAGCGGTCCAGTGCCATGAGCATGAGCACCCCAGACTCCATCCCAGTCAACATGTGTACAAAAAACATCTGGACTAGGCAGGCATTAAAGTCAATCTCCTTGAGGTCGAACCAGAATATGCAGAGCATATTGGGTACAGTGGTGGTGCACAAGGTGACATCAGTGAAGGACAGCAGGGCCAGAAAATAGTACATGGGCCTGTGCAGAGCCTCCTCATGGCTGATGAGGTAGATGAGCCCACAGTTCCCCACCACAGCGATGATGTACATGAAGCAAAATGGCAGGGAGATCCAGATGTGTGCAGCTTCCAGTCCAGGGACGCCATTCAAGATAAAAAACCCTGGGGTCAGGCTGGAGCTGTTGGCTCCAGACGTAATAGCTGACAGGAGGAGAGCATATTGCATTCTTTAAAAGTGGTGGATCTCTAGACAGGAAATAATTCAAAGATGAGCAGAAAGCTTGGAAACCAAATGTGAGAAAGTGGTTTTCATAAGACATTTAAAATGAGGAGTAGTGACTAAGTCATTGGAATCAGATTGGCCAGCTGCATATTCTACCACTTCTTACCTAGCTTGTGATATTGGCAAGTTATTTAACCTCTTATGCCTCAATTTCCTCAATCTAATGTGAGGAAAATAATTTTTTATCCTCAGTAAGTTGTCCAAATTATTCAGTAAGATAATGTATATAAAGTTCTAAAACTGTGCATAGTAGCCAGTGAATACTTGGTAAATATCAGAAATAATTGTTGTGGTTGTTTGCTTTTGCTATCATTCCCTGTTTCAAGGTAAAGCATTCCAGGACATCATATTTATCTGGGGTCATTTGGGTAATTTCAAATGGAGCTACTCAGCAATGCTCTCACTCAAGTTCTATTGTGTACTTTTGGGTAGGAAAAAAAATCATATTGAGAGAGTGTGAAGTGAACTTTAGAATGTAAATGCTACTTACTAGGACTCCTATAAGGTTAAGATAATGTTCTAATGTTTTAGAGAGAAAAAATGGTAAAAGTCCCTTAATTCTGGAATGAAATTCAGGGAAGTCTCATCCTGCTAAACCCTTCCAAGCCTCCTACCAACTCTAGGTTATTAAGCATTTTGACTTTTGCACAGAGAACTGTTCTCTATGGGATGCCATTTCCAATGCTTTTTTCCTTCTAAGGTAGCCAGAGGGCTCCCAAACCACAAAACTGGAAGGAGGGGACCAGAATTTGAGGATATCGGGAGGAGTAGGAATTATATTGGTTCTGCCCAACTAGCTCGTAAAACTAACACTGGTCACCCACTACAGAAAACTCGCAGGATCATCTAAGATTGATGGTAGGTGAATTAACAATCAATCCACATTCATTAAATCAGAAACAAACTTAGAACCAGTTTTTTCTTCCACCTGCTCAGTAAAAAAATTTTCTCTACACCCTTCCTTCCAGGGGATCCTCAAGGGTGCAAATATATTCTGCTACTGGGTGAGCTATTTATAAACTTTCCTTATTTTATTCAAAAGAAGAAAAACTAGATGACTTAGCATATATGCTAAAAAATAGCAGTTTTACCAGGCAGTCAGACTGCAAGGGTCAAATCTTGTTTCTAATGCTAATTTAGCTGGATGAGCTTGTGCAAGTAACAAACTTTCTTGATACAATTTTCATTACCTTTAAAGTCGGGAGTAATAATACTGCGTACCACCTGGAGGTGCTAGAATGGTTAAATGAGAAGTAATTCCCCCCCTAAGTGACGCCTGCCATCTATTAAGCAATCACTGTATGTTATCTATTATATTATTTACTTCACAGATATTTATTAGTGGTTCTTCCTATGTTAGGTACCATTTCAGTTTCTAGGGATACATTAGTGAGCAAAGCAGACAAAATTTTCTCCATTTATGAAGCTAATATTACACTGGGGGTTGATTTATGTATTCAAGTTTACAGTAATATTATGGGTAAATTATATTCCTCATTTTATGGTTGAGGAAACGGAAGCCCAGGAAGACTTAATAAAATGCATAAGGCCACAAAAATTAAAAACTGATAGAAGCAAGAGCCAACATTTAAATCCATGTTTGTTTGACTTCAAATCCACGTGCTCAATCTGCATCTGTTGTCCTTATTCACTGACCCCAACCCCTAGGAATAGTTGCATAAATAGCTTAAGCAAGTCACGATGAGACAGGAAGTATCTAATTTTCAAGAGGTAGAGAGAAAACTTATTCCTAAATAGTATCTGAGGAAGAAAATAAGACAAATGTATACATTTAAAGAAAGTCGTCTTTAGTTTTGTATAAAGGAGCCTTCCACATAGCAACAGCCATCTGTGAAGACAGCCAAATCCCTGTTCCTGGAAGTGCTCAGACAGATGGTGTAGGCACTTGGTAGGGAACTTATAAGGAGCCCTGGTGATGCAATGGTTAAGTGCTCAACTGTTACATAAAAGGTTAGCAGTTCGAACCCACCTATATGCTTCAGAGGAGAAAAGAGCTGGTGATCTGCTCCTATAAAGATTACAGCCTAGGAAACCCTGTGAGTCAGTTCTACTCTCTGTCATACAGGATTGATATGAGTTGGAATCAAAGCCAGAGCACACAACAATAACAATAACAGGGGCGTTGTATGGAAGGATTTCTATAGTTCCTTCTGGTAACTTTTTTTTTAGAATTGAAGTCTAATGTTGGCTTAATTTCCACTTCTCCACAAAGAACATTCGTACTGGAAGCAGCTCTGATTGACTATATGTCTCCCTTAATTAAGGCAAAAATTTCGTAATCCTCTCATTGAACCCACTCTTGCCTGGACTCCTTCATCTCCAGTGAAGTATGAGGTAGTTTTAAATTTATTTCACTATTAAGGAAACTCTGCTTCCCTTCTTAGTCCTCAAACAAATGGACCTCTTTTCTGGCCGGAGTTAAGAAGTGAAATACTGAACTTCCCATCAACTACATCCCAAGCACTTGTGTTTCTTGTAAGAAAAGCTTTGCATTTTAGGAAAGTAAGAGTCTTTGGGAATTGCTCACCCTTACCTCAGTATCAGCAAAGACCAGACTTCTATGCATGACTGAGACTCTGTAGTACCAAGAGCTCTACAACAATTGAGTCTCAACTGTACCTAGCATTTCTGCACCCTGTCAGCGTTCTCCAGACTTGAGTATTGATAGCTGTTTGGGTCCCCACAGTTGGATATCCCAGAGGGCTCTGGTTAGATGAAAAAGATCCTTTGGGCCTTTCGAGAAAAATACTAAGATATCAAGGTTAAATATCTTCTCCCAAGTGTGGATTCTGACCAAGAGGTCTGATAGTCATAAAAAATTACTTGTTTTTTCCTTTATACTGATTTATAAAATAATTGTCTAAATATGAAATCAGAAAGTTCAAAAAAAAACATTAAAATCTGTGAAAACATCCCCAATGCCAATGTCACCATTGATAATATATGAAATCTGTCTCTCTCTCAAAACAGAGAGTGAGAATTTGGCTTATGGTTAGTCCTGAGTTTATTGGTTAAATGAATGGATAAACCACACACATGTGCATGCAAACACTTATGAGTTTATTTGTAGTTTGGAGATGATGGCAAAACTGCTTTGCATAGATTTTTACAAATATTTTGTTACCTGCTATTCCCTCCTTAATATTTTACTATGAAGGCTGATCCTGAAAGAACTGTAAAAAAATCAAAATACTTTTTGTTATTTCAGATGGTGAACTTCGAAGCATTTCTCCTAAACTTAGAACAAATGTTAAAAGAGCTCTTAAACTAGTCACTGAGAGTGCATCACAAAACACCCCAGAAACTGTAATTCTAACACATTGTTGATGGGAGTGTAAAATGGCCTGACCATCTTGCAGAAGAGTTTCTTATTAAGTTATACATGCTCCACACCTGTGACCCACCAATTCTATTACTAGATTTTTAATGAAGATAAATGAAAACATTTGTCCACACAAAGACTTGTGCACGAATGCTCATACAACCTCACTACCAATAAAACAAAGAATGGAACAAGGATGTGTGGTGTATTCATTCAATGATTTACGGCTCATGAGTAATAAGAAACAAACTATTATACATGCAATGATGAAAATGAATATCAAAAATACTACATTAGCCAAAGAGCCTAGACACAAAACACACATATTATATGATTCCATTTATAGGAAGTCCAAAAATAGGCAACACTAATCTGAGGTGATAGCCATGAGAAAGTAATAGCCTCTGGGAAGGGCAATGACTCACAGCAGCACTTGGAGAGTTTATGTAGTGATGGAAATATTCTTTATCTGGTTTTATAGGGCATTAAATAGACATGTGATTGTCAAAACTTATTAAACTGGGTACTTGAAAGCTGTGCATTTTATTGTATGTAAAGTTTATCTCAATAACAGCCACAAGAAAAAGTACTGGCCTAATAAATGGTATCTAAAAACATACAATAAGCATTATACTAAGTAAAATATTAAAAATATACTTTCTGAGATCAGAACAAACCTAAGATTTAACTATTTTATTCAGCATTGTACAGAAGTCCCATCTAATGAAATGAAGCTAAAAATGTTAAGAACTGAACATAACTAATTAAAACTGTAATTATGGACAACTATACAGAAAAACATGCTCATGAGGAAACTGTACATAGATCAAGAGGCAGTCATTCTTATAGAACAAGGGGATACTGTCTGGTTTAAAGTCAGGAAAGGTGTACATCACGGTTGTATCCTTTCACTGTACTTATTCAATCTGTACTGAACAAATAATCTGAGAAGCTGGACTATATGAAGAACAGGGCATTAAGATTGGAGGAAGACTCATAAACAACCTGGGATATGCAGATGACACAACCTTGCTTCCTGAAAGTCAAGAGGATTTGAAGAACTTACCAATGAAGATCAAAGACCACACAGCCTTCAGTATGGATTACACCTCAACATAAAGAAAACAAAAATCCTCACAACTGGACCAATGAGCAAAATCAGGATAAACGGACAAAAGATTGAAGTTGTCAAGGATTTCGTTTTACTTGGATCCACAAACAATACCCAGGGAAGCAGCGGGCAAGAAATCAAAGGATGCATTGCACTGGGCAAATCTGCCTCAAAAGACCTCTTTAAAGTGTTAAAGAACAAAGAGATCACTTTGAAGACTAAGGTGTGCCTGACCCAAGCCATGGCATTTTCAATTGCCTCATATACATGTGAACACTTGGTTATGAATAAGGAAGACTAAAGAAGAACTGATGCCTTTGAATTACGGTGTCGGTGAAGAATACTGAATATACTAAGGACTGCCAAAAAAATGAACAAATCTGTCTTGGAAGAAGCACAACCAGAATGCTCCTTAGGAGTGAGGATAGTGAGACTATATCTCACTTTTATAAAAGGACATTTTATCAGGAGGGATCAGTCCCTGGAGAGGGACATAATGCTTGGTAAAATGGAGGGTCAGCAAAAAGGAGGAAGACCCTCAAGGAGATGGATGGACACAGTGGCTGCAATAACAGGCTCAAGCATAGCAACAATTGTGTGGATGGCTCAGGACCAGGCAGTGTTTCCTTTTATCGTACACAGAGTTTCTCTGAGCCTGAACCAGCTCGATGGCACTTAACAACAACATACACTAGAAAACGAAGATTTAAAAATGCTGTCCTTTGCAACTATTTCAAATACCTAGGAATTAATTTAACCAAAGATGTGAAAGTCTCCACTGTAAACCTTAAAACTTTCTATGGTCAGGGGTTGGAAGACTAAACACAGTACAGAGATAATTATACCAAAACGATTTCTAAATTCAATGAAATGACAACCAAATTCCCAGAAATTATTATTATTATTTTGGTTTTTAAAAATAAAAAGCTGATACTAAAATTTATTTGGAAATGCAACACGCAACCAATAGCCAATACAATACTTTTAGAGCAACGCAAACGAACAGAAGATCATGGTTATAGGCCAGACAATTTCAGGAGAATACCACAATTTAGCCATTCTTTTATGGATAAAAGTAATACCTTGTTTATGTGCTTTACTCCACATATTTTGGTGTTCTGTTTTGAAAAGGAAAAATAAAATTTTATAACTTTATAATATTAACATTCATTATAAAATTATAGTAATAAAGACAGTATAACTCTGGAAGAAAATAGACACATGGAACAGAATGGAGTGACCAGAAATAAATCCACTGAAAATATGCAAAAGTGGCACTGTTATTCAGTGAAGAAATACCATTTATTTCAGTTAGTGGTGTTGTGTCAACTGGATATCATATGAGAAACACAAATTTTGATTCCTGAACTCCTAACATACACACGAATCAAAATAATGTATGTTGTAGCTTTTCATTACAATGAAAAAGCAACTTATTTCGGGAGATAATATATAAAATGCATACTGAAGACTTCAGTACCAAAATGGTCTTAAAAAGACACAGAAGCTGAGAATGTCTATTTTTCTAATACTTTTCTTAGTTTCCATATTAACAAATTGGTATAAACATTTAGAAAGCATCTTGTAATCTTCATGATATACATACTATTTGTTACTTCCACTTGTCTGTCAGTTTGTCATACTGTGGTGGCTTGTGTGTTGCTGTGTTGCTGGAAGCTATGACACAGGTATTTCAAATACCAGCAGGGTCACCTATGGTAGACAGGTTTCAACAGAGCTTCCAGACTAAGACTAGGAATAAGCACCTGGCAATCTACTTCCAAAGAAGAAAATTGGCCAGTGAAAACGTTGTGAATTGCAGAGGAACATTGTTTGATACAGTGCCAGAAAATAAGCCCCCTGGGTTAAAAGACACTCAAAATACAGCAGTGGAAGTGCTGCCTCCTCAAAGTAAAGTTGACCTTAATGACGTGGATGGAGTAAAGCTTCTGTAATCTTCACTTGTTGAGGTGGTACCACACAAAATGAGAAAAACAGCTGAAACATTCAGAAAATATATTGTAATCTTAATGGTGTACCTACTATTTGTTATGGGTTGAATTGTGTACCCTAAAAACACATCTTGAAGTCTTTACCCCTGTGCCTGTGAATATGATGACCCTGTCTGGAAACAAGAACTTTTGTCTTGTTATGTTAATGACGCAGTGCTGTTTTTGTTAGTTACTGGAACCAAGCTGACCCAGAGTAGAAAGCATAAGGTTTTCAAAGCTGTGATTTTTTGGAAGCAGATCACCAGGACTGTTTTCTGAGGCACTTTTGGGGGGTTTCAACTGCCAACCTTATGGCTAGTAGTTGAAAATTTAACTCTTTGCACCACCCAGGGAGTTGCCTAAAGATTACCTTACCTCACCCATTGCCATCGAGTTGATTCCAACTCATAGCAATCCTACAGGACAGAGTAGAACTGCCCCATAGGGTTTCCAAGGAGCACTTGGTGTATTTGAACGGCTGACCTTTTGGTTAGCAGTTGTAGTTCAACCACTACGCAACCAAGGTTTCCTCTCTAAAGATCACAGCCAAGAAAACCTTATGGTGTGGTTCTACTTTGTGACACACGAGGCCATCATGAGCCAGAACTGACTCAACGGCCATGAGTTTAGCATTTGGTTTTGTTTGTTTGGTTTTTGGTTTTGCAAGATGTGTTACATTGGTCTTTCCTTAAATCGTCATAATAGAATAATTTTATCTGTGTCTTTGAGCTGATGGACATACGTATTTTCGTTCTCATTCAAAAACTATGCAATGAGTCCAGATTCTAGGTTTCATGTTATGCCTCAGCATTTCACATAAATTCCCAATGCTGAAAGCATATGATTAAGTAGGGTCTTCATATGGACAGTGAATTTTCATCTCCTGCTTTCCTCTGTGATTTCCCTCTTTTATTCCCAGAATCTCAAGATTCTATTCTTGCTTTTAGTTTTGCTCTCTATAGTTTCAAAAATACACTTAACCAGCGTTTCTGTGTTTAGAGTATAGGGCTATACACATATATTCAAGCTGACATTCTGATTGAAAGCCCTAAATCACCGGTTGAGCAGGACCTAATAATAACTTGGAGTCTCTGGGCAGAGCAAACAGATAAGCACTCAACCATTAACTGAAAGGTTGGTGGTTGGAATCCCCTCAGAAGCACCTTGGAAGAAAGGCCTGGCAATATGCTTTCAAATGATCAGTCATTGAAAATCCTATGCAGCACAGTTCTAGCCCAACCTACAGGGGTCACCAGGAGTCAAAATCAACTCAGTAGCAACCAGAAGATGATACTCTAAGTTATGCTAGCACCTTTATCACAACATAATTTCAGAAAACTCTGCATTATATAGCAGTCTTCAACATTTCTAGTAGAAAAAAATTGCATACTTTTCTAATGTCTTTCAATGATGTACTTAAGTATTTATAAATGTACATTTTATAACTGTCAACAGTGGTATGAAGTTTGGATTAGCAAAAAATTCACAAAACTCAGTAGGTTTTAATCCAGAATGAGGTTTACTTAATCCTATAGAAAAATACAGGGCACGGAAATCAGTGTGCACAGAGTATTCAGGCTACACAGGGACCCAGCAGAGATCCAGAGGTAGCCTCTTAGCTGCTTCATGTTTTGCTGCATGGGAACAGGGCCTGGTTACAGAAGACAAGGTCAATGCTTGTGCGTGACCTGGGGATAATGTAAATTAGCTCTGAGCCATCAACACCTCTTTGGAGTCAAATTATAGGAAGGAATTTTCCACTGTGCTTCAAAAAGAAAATATTATTGCTATTATGTAAAATACCTCAGCATGCACTTCCCCAAGTTGTTTCACTTCTGTTTTAAAAAATTTTTCAAACCAATTGATAGAGATTTTACATTTTTGTTATCATGAGCGGGGAAGAGTTTGCATTTGGCAGGGAATAGGAAGAAGGGCTTAGAAGAAGGAACAGTTAAACTCGGATAGCTGCAAAAGAGTTTACCAGTAAAGGTAGAACTGTTTTGCTTATTCGTCAGCTCTGGCCTTTTACTTTCTAAGTGGCTTATTTTCAAATATTGCTATAAGATTGTGATTGCTATAAGATATGCTATATTCTGCATATAATCGAGTTGATTCTGGGCTCATGAAAGAAACAGCAGCACATAGTTTGGAGACGATTATCCTCTACAGCGCTGCTAAAATCTCTGTACTGTAGCTCCGGGTGTAACGATATTGGGACGTTCAGCACACATCTGGTGTTTGACTGGAGTGTAAGAATGGGAAAGATGGAATATGAAGAATGTAACAGAAGACTTGAATGTTGGCATGTGATACTAAACCCAAAGTTGTCTGTCAAAAAAATGGGCAGTTAGTTCTATACAGTAATTTCTGGCAATTATTTGATGAGCCTTAAAAACAAAACAAAACAAAACCATTGCTGCTGACTCATAGCGACCCTACAGGACAGAGAAGAGCTGTCCCATAGAGCTTTCAAGGAGTGCCTGGTGGATTCAAAACTACGACTTTTTTGTTAGCAGCCGTAGCTCTTAACCACTAGGCTGTCGGGGTTTTCTGGTGAGGCTTAGACAACTCACAACTCTAATTTGTGTTTATAGAATAACAGTACCTAGTTGTTGTTGTTAGTTTTTTTTTGGGGGGGGGTTCCGGTATGTGACAGGCATTGTTTTATAAACTTTAGATGGATTACTCATGTAATTCTCACAACCACCTTATGAGAGAAATACCATTATCTTCTCTGATTTATAGATTAGGGACCAGAGGGACAAAGAGGTTAAATAATATGCCAATGGTCATATGGCTAAGAAATGGTAAATTTGAGAACCGAAGCTTTGTGCTATTGTCGTTTGGTGCTGTCGAGCCGGTTCCAACTAAGCTACCCTATGTACCACAGAACAAAACACTGCCCAGTTCTGCAGCATCCTTACAATCCTTGTTAGGCTTGAGCCCATTGCTGCAGCCACTGTGTCAATCCATCTCATTGAGGGTCTTCCTCTTTTTCGCTGACCGTCTACTTTACCAAGCATGATGTCCTTCTCCGAACCTTTGTAGCGGGGATTAAAAGTTGACACCTTTGATAGTGATGTGAGGCTGCCTTACTTTGAAAATACAGGCTAATTCATTTTCGTATATATGAATTACATTTTTACCAGTGACTACCCAGTTGTTCTGTTTCTAAATTTGTCAAAGCTGATAAGATATCTATTTTATTTTAGCTATTGTAGAAAGTATTATTTTACTGCACTGATTAATTATGGTCAAAAGGTTGGAGTAGATTTGAGTGTAAAAGAAGTATAATAAGGAATATGTAATTTAAAAATAAACATTTCACTTACTTAACAGCAAAAGATGTATTTTTGGAGAGAATATCTCTTCTCTACAATTGAACTAAGATTTAATGGACAATGAAATAAATAAGACTGTCTTAGCATTTGGGGGTGTGGTTGAGAAATTTTGTCAACTGTATCTAGCATTTTTTTTCCGAAATAATTTTAAAGATCATATTGACTAAGCACAAAAGCAGATTATTCATCCATTCATTCATGTATCAAACACATATTGTATAGCTACTAAGTCCCAGGTCCTATTGTGGGCATTGGAATTAGAGTAAAACAAAACAAAAGACAAAAAAGTATTGTTTCCTGCTCTCAGACGAGATAGGAGTCAGACATTACATGAATTGTGAAGGACAATCATCTGAAGTAAAAATACAAGGGGAGATGAATGACTTTTAAACTAACAACTAAAGGATAAGAAAGATTATTAAGATGAAGAAGAAAGAATTGTGAATGATGGGACATTCCTGGTGGAGGAAATGAAACGTGCAGTCTCTCCCTGGACAAAGAGCAAATTCCACCCATAAGTAAGTGTTTTTTTTTTTTTTTTTTTAAGACGGAGAGGGACTACTCACTGATAATAAGTCCTCTGACAGGCTTTATAAAGCATCTAACACAGAACTTCAGCTACCTAGCCAAGAAACGGAAGACCTGTTCCTACTAAAACCACTGCAAGAGCGCAAAGCTTTGCATAGTAAACTGTTCTTTCTCTTTTGCTACAGCTCATCCTCCCTCATATATCCACCATTCCTATCACTTTGGAACTTTGTGGGGCAGTAGTTAAATGCTGGACTGCTAACTGAAAGGTAGGCTTTGGAAACCCACCAACTGATCTGTGGGAGAGAGCTATGCCAATCTGCCTCCATAAAGAGTACCTTGGAAACCCTATGGGGAAGTTCGACTCTGTCCTATAGGGTTCCTATGAAGGAATTGACTCCATGGTAATACGTTCATCACCTTTTTTTCCTCTTTCTCTGCCGATGACACTGAGTTCTTATTCCTCGGTCATCTTCTCTTACTGAGTATATACTTCCCTTACACCTGTCCAGAGTGGGATAGCAATTGGTTAATTCTGTAAAGCCAGCCAAACCAAAATGTTCATAGATTTTACTGGTGAATGTCTTCTATTTTTTTACCACCACTTAGCAAAGATTTATAAGACATATTCCATATCTCCTTAAAAAATCTCTCAGAATTAACTTTGAATAATTACTTGTTAAAAATTTTTCATTACTCTATTTACCACTATTCTTCATTTAGATCACACTGATATAAATATAGGAATATAATTCTTCTTGATTTTGAAAAGCCAAGGAAACTTAGATAAAATTTTTTTTTTTTTTTGTAGACATAACTAAAACAAGGTGCACAGAATTGTGCAGCAAAAGGAATAGTGGTGGTAAATGGAGTCACTAAAACAAAGGTGTAAGACCTTTTTACATAGACTCTGAGATGCCTTAATTTATTATTACTTAACTCCAAGAATACGTTTTCAAAGGATCAGGATATCCTTAACTTTCTTTCTAATGTACATCACGTTTGAGATTTGTTTGACATGCAGAATATATTAGCAGCCTAAGCAATACAATTGCTTCCTAACAATCTAGAAATTACACTAATGTGGAATTCTTTTTAAGAGAGAACTCCTCTAATACAGGTGGCATATCTTTTATTTAATTGTTTCTTTTTATCATTGATAGGGTGCCACTAAAAAAATCCAGTTAACATAAAATATTCAATAAATCTTGCTTTCTGGAATGAGACATCTTTGGTTTAATTTCACACTCACGAGTTTTCTCTAAAGTATTTTTTGTCTTCCCTTGTATTTTGGTATTAAATCATCAATTTATTTCATCAAGACATCTTCCTCCCTAAAAAACAATTTCATAACTCCTTCCTGGATCTGCTTGGTCTTGACTCCATAAACAATGGGGTTCAGGGTAGGAGGCAACATCAAATAGAGATTAGCAATAATGATATGAACATGGTGGGGAATGTTTTGTCCCCCAAAACGGTGAGTAAAAATAGTGAATAAGGCTGGAACATATGTGATGACAATAGCACATATGTGGGAGGTACAGGTGCTGAAGGCCTTGTGACGAGCATCTGCAGATGACAAACTCACCACCGTCCTCAGGATCATCGTGTAAGACACTGAGATGCAAAACATATCAAAACCCCCAATCAGGAGAGCTGCCAAGAGACCATAAATAGCATTGGCCTTGTAATTGCCACAAGACAGTTTGGCCACAGACATGTGGTCACAATAAGTGTGAGGAATGAAGTTGCCCCGGCAGTAGGGTAGGTGCTTGGTGAGGAAGGTAAATGGCATGATGAGCATCACACTCCTCAGAAAGGTGGCAAGACCAGCCTTGACGATGACACGGTTGGTGAGGATGGTGGCATAATGCAAGGGGTAACAGATGGCCACATAGCAGTCCAGTGCCATGAGCATGAGCACCCCAGTCTCCATCCCAGTCAACATGTGCACAAAAAACATCTGGACTAGGCAGGCATTAAAGTCAATCTCCTTGAGGTCGAACCAGAATATGCAGAGCATATTGGGTACAGTGGTGGTGCACAACGTGACATCAGTGAAGGACAGCAGGGCTAGGAAATAGTACATGGGCCTGTGCAGAGCCTCCTCATGGCTGATGAGGTAGATGAGCCCACAGTTCCCCACCACAGCGATGATGTACATGAAGCAAAATGGCAGGGAGATCCAGATGTGTGCAGCTTCCAGTCCAGGGACGCCATTCAAGATAAAGAACCCTGGGGTCAGGCTGGAGCTGTTGGCCCCAGACATAATAGCAGACAGGAGGAGAGCATATTACATTCTTTAAAAGTGGTGGATCTCTAGACAGGAAAATTATTCAAAGATAAGTAGAAAGCTTGGAAACCATCTATGAGAAAGTGCTTTTCATAAGACTTTTGAAATGAGGAGCAGTGGCTAAGTCATTGGAGTCAGATTGCTAGCTGCATATGCCACCGCTTCTTACCTAGTTTGTGAAATTGGCAAGTCATTTAACCTCTTATGCCTCAGTTTCCTCAATCTAAAGTGAGGATAATAATTGTGTGAACCTCAGTAAGTTGTCCAAATTATTCATAAGATAATTATATAAAGTTCTAGAACTGTGCATAGCATCCACTGAATACTTGATAAATATTAGAAATTATTGCTGTGGTTGTTTGCTATTGCTATTACTATCACACCCTGTTTCAATATAAAGCATCCCATGACACCAAACTTATCTTGGGTAGTTTGTGTAATTTCAAATGGAGCTGCTCGGCAATGCTTTCACTCAAGTTCTATTGTGTACTTTCAGGTGGGAAATGTAGTATGATATTTGAAGATGCTAATCATACTGAGAGAATGTACAAGTCAACTTTAGGATGTAAATGCTAGTCACTAGGACTCCTTTAAGGTTAAAATATGTTCTAATTTTTTAGAGAAAAAAAATGTATAAGTCCTTTAATTCTAGAAGGAATTTCAGGGAAATCTCATCCTGCTAATCCCTCCAAGCCTCCTTCCAACTCTAGGTAACTAAGCTTTTTGACTTCTACACAGACAACAGGTTTCTATGGACTGCCATTTCTAATGTTCTGCTCCTGCTAAGGTCCCAGAGGGTACTCAAACTACAAAACTGGAAGGAAGGGACCAGAATTTGAGGATGTCATGAGGTGTAGGAATTCTTGGTTCTGCCCAGCTGACTTATAAAACTAAATCTGGCCATCCACTACAGAAAACTCTCAGGATGGCTCAAGAGTGATACCACATAACTGAAGGATCAGTTCACACTCATTAAATCAGAAACAAACTCAAAACTAGTTTTTCCTCCACCTCCTCAGTAAAATATTTCTCTTTACACCCTTCCTCCCAGATGGTCCTCAAGGATGCAAATATATTCTGCTACTGGGTAAGCTATTTGTAAACTTTCCTTATTTTATTCAAAAGAAAGAAAACTAGATGACTAAGTGCCTTCTCTCTGAAAATATAATAGCAGAGTTTTATTGGGCAGTCTGACTTTATGGGTTAAATCTTGTTTCTAATGCTAACGTAGCTGGATGAGCTTGTGCAAGTATCAAACTTTCTTGGTACAATTTTCGTCACCTTTCAAGTGGGGAGTAACAATACTGCATATCATGGTTAAATGTGAAGTAATTCCCTCAAGTGATGCCTGCCATCTATTAAGTAATCAATGCATGTTATATATTATAATATATTATTTACTTAACAGGTATTTCTTAATGGTTTTTCCTGTGCTGGGAACCATTCCAGTTTCTAGGATAAAATAGTGAACAAAGCAGACAAAATTGTCTCCACTCGTTAACCTAATATTTCATTGGGGATTGATTTATGTACTGAAGTTTACAGTGACATTCTGGGTATATGTTATTGTCCTCATTTTATACATGAGGAAATCAAAACCCAGGAACACTCAATAAAATGCATAAGGCCACAAAAATTAAAAATTGATAGATCCAAGAGCCAACATTTAAATCCATGTTCCTTTGACTTCAAATCCACATGCACAAGCTATATCTGTTGTTCTCATTCACTGACCCTAACCCTGAGGAATAGTTGCATAAATAGCTTAAACAAGTCTCAATGCGACAGGAAGAATCTAATTTTCAAGAAGTAGAGAGACAGCTTATTCTTAAGAGTATCTGAGGAACAAAATAGGACAAATGAGTAAAGTTAAAGAAAGTCCACCTTTAGCTTTATATAAGGGAGCCCTTACATAGCAAGAGACATCTATAGAGACAGCCATATTACTATCCCTGAACTCGCTCACACAGGTGCTGTATGGCAGCTAGTGGGAAAGTTTTGAGGAGCCCTGGTGACACAATGGTTAAATATTCAGCTGTTAACTGAAAGCTTAGCAGTTTGAACCCACCTGTATGCTACACATGATAAAAGACCTGGAGATCTGCTACCCTAAAGATTACAGCCTGGGAAACCCTGTGGAACAGTTCTATTCTCTGCCATATAGAGTTTCTCTGAGTAGGAACCTACTCTAGGGCACACAACAACAACAGGGGAGTTGTATGAAAGGATTTCTATAGGAAAGTTCTTTCTGGGAATTCTTTCCAACACCTTCTAGGATTCAAGTCTAACCTTGGCTTAATTTACACTTCCCCACAAAGAACAATCCTACTGGACCCAGCTCTGATTAAGCAAACCAGTCAACTGATTGCCATCGAGTTGATTCTGACTCATAGCGAACCTACTGAACTGAGCAGAAGTGCCCCGTAGAGTTTCCAGGGAACGGTTGGTGGATTATGAACTGCTGACTTTTTGGTTAGCAGCCGTAACTCACTGTTGCTTTTAACCACTGTGCCACCATGGCTCCCTTAATTACGGCAAAACTTTTGTAATCCTCACTCTGGCACCCATTCTTGCCTGGACTCCTCCATCTCCAGTGAAGCATGAGGTAGTTTTAAATTTATTTCACTATTAAGGAAACTCTGTTTCCCTTCTTAGTCCCCAAACAAATGGGCCTCTTTTCTGGTTGGAGTTAAGAAAAGAAATACTGAGCTTCCCATCAACTACATCCCAAGCACTTGTATTTCTTGTAAGAAAAGCTTTGCATTTTAGGAAAGTAAGAGTCTTTGGGAATTGCTCACCCTTACCTCAGTATCAGCAAAGACCAGACTGCTGTGCATGACTGAGACTCTGTAGCACCAAGAGTTCTACAACAATTGATTCTCAACTCTACCTAGCATTTCTGTACCCTTTGAGGATTCTCCAGGCTTGAGTGCTTACAGGTGATTGGGCCTCCACAGATGGATATCCCAGAGGGCTCTGGTTAGAGGATAAATATTCTTTGGTCCTTTTGAGAAAAGCAGTAGTAGTAACAACGTTACATGTCTTCTCCCAGGTGTGAATAAAGAACACACACACACACATACAAACACATTTTTATTTATAGTTTGGGGATGGTGGCAAAGCAGTTTTGTATAGATTTTTAGAAATATTTTATTACCTGATATTCCCTTCTTAATATTTTGCTGTGAAGTGTGATACAGAAACGATTGGGGAAAAAAAACACTTGAAATGCTTCTGCTATTTCAGATAGCAAACTTGGGAGTATTTCTCCTAAACTTAGAACAAATGTTAAAAGAATTCTTTACATAGTCACTGAAAGTGTATTATAAAACACCCCAGGAACTGTAACTCTAACACTTTGTTACCGGGAGTATAAAATGGTCTGAGCACTTTGTAGAACAGTTTCTTATTAGGTTATACGTGCTCCAACTCTATGACCCACAATTCCATTCTTAGGTTTTTAGCAAAGAAAAATGAAAATATTTATCCACACAAAGACTTGTACGTGATTGCTTATATAACCTAACTATCAATGAACCAAAGAATGGAACAAGATATGTGGTATATTCATACAATGCTTTATGACTCATAAGTAATAAGGAACGAACTATTTATATATGCAACAACATGAATGGATATAAAAATATTATATTAGTCAAAGAACCTAGAAACAAAACGTACATATTTTATGATTCCATTTATATGAAGTCCAAAAATAGGCCATTCTAATCTAAGGTGATAACAATATAGACATGATAAAATGACAGCCTCTGGGAGGGTAACAACTTATAGAAGCACTAGGAGAATTTACATAGTGATAGAAATGTTCTTTATCTTATGGGGCATTATATAGGCATATGCAACTGTCAGACCTTATTAAAGTGAATACTTGAAAGCTGTGCATTGTATTGTATGTAAATTATACCCCAATAACAACAGCAACAAAAACTAATAAAAACAAACCAAAAAAAAACCCCCAAACCCCCTGCCTTGAGTTGATTGTGACTCATAGTGACCTGATAGGACAGAGTAGGGTTTCCAAGCAGTGCCTGGTGGATTCGACCTGCCGACCTTTTTGGTTAGTAGCTGTAGCACTTAACCACTACCCCACTGGGGCTTCCTGGCTTAGTAAAGGGTATATAAAAACCTACAAGAAGCATTAAACTTAGTAAAATATTGAAAACATCCTTTCTGAGATCAGAACAAACCTAAGATTTAACTCTTACTTCTATTCAACGCTGTGTTGAAATTCCATCCAGTGAAATGAGGCTAAATATGTAAAGAATTGAACATGAATAATTAATACTGTGATTATCAACTACAATGTAGAAAACAGAGCCCTGGTGGCACAGTGCTTAAGAGCTTGGGTGGTATCCAAAAGGTTGGCAGTTCAAATCCACCTTTGCTCCTCGGGAACCCTATGGGGCAGTTCTACTCTGTTGTGCAGGATTGCTATGAATTGGAATTGACTTGACAGTAACAAATTTTTTGTTATACGGAAAAGCTAACTGAATCTAAAGATGGATTATTAGAATTTATACATTAATTTAAGAATGCCACTGAAGACAGTGCCGATAAACAAAAATTTTATTAATAATCTGTAACATGAAGTAAAAAACAAAGATTTAAAAATGCTGTCCTCTAATACAAAAGCTAAGAAGTTTCCTGAATACAATCAAACTCTTCCAGGGACAGGGTAGCAGGGGCTGGGGGTCTGGGGATCATGGCTTCAGGGGGCATGTAGGTCAACTGGCATAACAAAGTATATTATGAAAACATTCTGCATCCCAGTTTTGTGAGTGGAATCTGGGGTCTTAAAATCTAACAAGTGGCCACCTAAGAGGCATCAATTAGTCTCAGCCCACCTGGAGCAAAGAAGAACACCAAAGACACAAGGAAAAATATGAGCCCTAGAGAAAGAAAGGGCCATATAAACCAGGGACTACATCAGACTGAGACTGGAAGAACTAGATGGTGCCTGGTTACCACCAATGACTACGCTGACAGGGAACACAACAGAGAATCCCTGATGGAGCAGGAGAAAAATGGGATGCATACCTCAAGTTCTAGTAAAAAGACCAGACTTAATGGTCTGACTGAGCCTGGAGGGACCCCAGAGGTCATGGCCCCCAGACTCTCTGCTAGCCCAAAACTAAAACCATTCTCAAAGCCAGCTCTTCAGACAAAGATTAGACTGGACCAACCAACCCAGAAACTCAGTGCTGTCGAGTCGATTCTGACTCATAGTGAAGTATAAGACAAAATGATGCTGATGAGGAATATGCTCTTAGCTCAAGTAGACATGTGAGCTTATGTGAGCAGCTCCTGTCTGGAGGCGAGATGAGAAGGCAGAGGGAGACAGGGGCTGGTTGAATGAACATGGGAAATACAGGGTGAAGAGAAAGAGTGTGCTGTCACATTGTAAGGAGAGGAACTAGGGTCATATAACAATGTGTGCACAAGTTTTTGTATGAGAAACTGACTTGAATTATAAACTTTCACTTAGAGCACAATAAAAAAAAAGAAAGAAAGAAGAATGCTATCCTTTGCAATAGTTTCAAATACCTAGGAATTAATTTAACCAAAGATGTGAAAGCCTCCAGGGTCAGCTTTAAAACTTTATACATTCAGGGATTGGAAGACTAGGCATGGTACAGAGATAATTGCATACCAAAAAGATTTCTAAATTCAATGAAATGACAACAAAACTCCCAGAAATTATTATTTTAAATAAAAAGCTGATACTATAATTTATTTGGAAATGCAACTCACCATCAATAGCTTACACGATACTTTTAGAGCAACAAGAACAAAAGATCATGGCTGTAGGGCAGACGACGGTAGAAGAATACCACAGTTTAGCCATTTTTTTATTGATAAGCATGTAATGGCTCTCTTTATGTGTTCTAGTCCATATATTTTGGTGGTGTTTTTTGAAAAGGAAAATAAAATTTGATAACTTTAAAATATTAAAGTTCATTATAAAATTATAGTAGTAAAGACAGTATAACTCTGGAAGAAAATAGACCAGTGGAACAGAATGGAGTGACCAGAAATAAATCCATTCAAGGTATGCAAAAGTGGCACTGTTACTCAGTGAAGAAATACCATTTACTTTAGTTAGTGGTGTTGGTCAACTGGATATCCACATGAGAAAAATAAATTTTGACTTCTGACTCCTAACCTACTCAAGAATCAAAATAATGTGCATTGTATCTTTCAATTACAATGAAAAAGCAGCTTATTAAAATATATATTGAGCTTATTAATATATATATTGAGATAATATTGAAAATATATATATTCAGTACTAAAATGTGTTAAAAAGACACAAAAGCTGAGAGTGTTTATTTTTCTAATATTTTTCTTTGTTTCTACATTAACAAATTGGTATAAACATTTAGAAAACATCTTGTAATCTTAATGATACACATACTATTTGTTACTTCCACTCGTCTGTCAGTTTGTCATGCTGTGGTGGCTTGTGTGTTGCTGTAATGCTGGAAGCTATGTCATAAACCCACTGCCATCAAGTGGATTCCACTCATAGTGACCCTATAGGACAGAGTAGAATTGCCCGATAGAGTTCCCAAGGAGAGCCTGGCGGATTCGAACTGCCGACTTCTTGGTTAGCAGCCGGAGCACTTAACCACTACACCAGAAGCTATGTGTCATAAAAAAAAAAAAAAAATGTGTCATAGGTATTTCAAATTCCAACAGGGTTACCTCAGGTGGACTGGCTTCCACAGAGCTTTCAGACTAAGAAAGAATAGGAAGAAATATCTGGGAATCTAGTTTCAAAAAACGTTGGCCAGCGAAAACCTTGTGAATGGCAGCAGAAAGTTGTTTGATATAGTGCTGTAAGATGAGCTCCTCGGGTTGGAAGGCACTCAAAATGCAGCGGACTAAGTGCGGTCTTCTCAAAGTGAAATGGATGGAGTAAAGCTTCTGAGACTTTCACTTGTTGACGTGACGTGACTCAAAATGAGAAGTAGCAGCTGAAACATTCAGAAAATATCTTGTAATTTTTAATGATACACATACTATTCGTTATGGATTAAATTGTGTACCCCCCAGAACATATGTGGAAATCTTAATACCTGTACTCGTGAATGCGACCCTGTTTGGAAATAAGAATTTTTTTTATGTTAATGAGGCCATGATGTTGTTGTTACTTGCTGGAACCAAGTTGACCCCATGTGTACGGAGTCGAATGCACAGGGTTTTCAAGATTGTGATTTTTTGGAAGCAAATTGCCAGGCCTGTCTTCTAAGGCACTTTTGGGTTGTTCGACTGCCAACCTTTTGGATAGTAGTCGAATGTTTAACCATTTCTTTATTACAGCCAAGAAGATCCTATGTTGTAGTGCTACTTTGTAACACGAGGTCATAGTGAGTTAGAATTGACTCGATGGCAATGTGTTTAGTGTTTGGTTTTGATTTGGGTTTTGCTATATGTATTACATTGGTCTTTCCTCAAATTATCATAGCAGTATAATTCTATCTATGTCTTTGAGCTGATGGGCATATTTTAGTTCCCATTCAAAAACTGTTCAGTGAGTCCAGATTCTAGGCTTCATGTTATGCCTCACCATTTCACCTAGACAATAAATTCCCAATGTTGAAAACATATGACTAAGTAGGGTGTTTATATGGACAGTGAGTTCTCATCTCCTACTTTTCTCTATGATTTTCCCCTCTATTTCCAGAATCTTGAGATTATATTCTTGCTTAATTTTTTCTTCCTATAGTTTCAAAAATATATTTAACCACTTTTTTCTATGCATTTAGGGTACAGGGGTACACATTTCTGTTTTTATTTAAATTGCCATTCTAATTGGAAGCCCCAAAATACCATTTTAGAAGTATCTAATAACAACTTGGGGTACTTGGGTCTCAGAAACAGGTAAATGTTCAGCCATTTAACTGAAGGTTGGTGGTTTGAGTCCACCCAAAACACCTTGGAAGAAAGGCCTGGCAATTTACTACAAAATAATCAGCCATTGAAAGCTTTGTGGAGCAGAGTTCTAGTCTGACCTACATGGGGTCACCAGGAGTCAAAATGGACTCAATGGCAACTGGAAAATGATACTCTAAATTATGCTAGCAATTTTATCACAGCATAATTTCAGAAAAATCTACATTACACATCATAGTTTTCAACATTTCTAGTAGAAAAATAGCATATTTTTCTAACTACTTTCAATGATATACTTAAATATTTATAAATGTACATTTTATAACTATCAATAGTGGTATGGAGTTTGGTTTTAGCAATAAAGTTCACAAAACTCATTAAGTTTTAATCCAGAATGAGATTTACTTAATTCAATAGAAAAATATAGGGCATGGAAATCAGAATGCACACAGTGTTCAGGCTAATTAGGAGTCCAGCAGTGACTCAAATGTAGTTCTTAGCTGCTTCATCTTTTTGCTGCATAACTAAAACAAGTGCACAAATTTGTACAGAAAGAGGAATAGTGGTGGTAAATGGAGTCACTAAAACAAGTTTTTAAAGACACTTTTTTACACAGACTCTAAGATCCTTTAAATTATTATTACTTTCCTCCAAGAATAGGTCTTCAAATGATCAGGGTGTCCTTTAATTTTGTCCCCCAAGGTACATGACATTTCAGATTTGTTTAACATGTAAAATATATTAGGAGTCTAAGCAATACAACTGCTTCTAAGCAACTTAGAAATTACGCTGATGTGGAATTCCTTTTAAGAAAGAACTCCTCTAACTCGGAAGGCAAACCTAAAAGGTCTCTATGAGTCAGAATTGACCCAATGGCAGTGACTTTAGTTTGGTTTTATTTATTTATTTATTTATTATCATTGATAGTGTGCCACAAAAAATAGTTCAGTTAAAGGCAGTGGGTTAATATTATATAAAATATTCAAATGAACCTTGCTTTCTGGAATGACAACACTTTCACTTAATTTTACACTCAAGAGATTTCTCTAAAGTGTTCTTTGTCTTCTCTTGTATTTTGATATTAATTCATCAATTTATTTCATTGTTAAGACGTCTTTTTCCCTAAATAATAATTTGACAACTCCTTCCCGGATCTGCTTGGTCTTGACTCCATAAACAATGGGGTTCAGGGTAGGAGGCAACATCAAATAGAGATTAGCAATAATGATATGGACATGGTGGGGAATGTTTTGTCCCCCAAAACGGTGAGTAAAAATAGTGACTAAGGCTGGAACATATGTGATGACAATAGCACATATGTGAGAGGTACAGGTGCTGAAGGCCTTGTGACGAGCATCTGCTGATGACAAGATCACCACTGTCTTCAGGATCATCGTGTAAGACACTGAGATGCAAAACATATCAAAGCCCCCAATCAGGAGAGCTGCCAAGAGGCCATAAATAGCATTGGCCTTGAAATTGCCACAGGACACTTTGGCCACAGACATGTGGTCACAGTAAGTGTGAGGAATGAAGTTGCCTTGGCAGTATTGCAGGCTCTTGGTGAGGAAGGTGAACGGCATAAAGAATATCACACTTCTCAAAAAGGTGGCAAGACCAGCCTTGGCGATGACAGGGTTGGTAAGGATGGTGGCATAACGCAAGGGGTAACAGATGGCCATGTAGTGGTCCAGTGCCATGAGCATGAGCACCCCAGATTCCATTGCAGTCAACATGTGCACAAAAAACATCTGGGCCAAGCAGGCGTTAAAGTCAATCTCCTTGAGGTCGAACCAGAATATGCAGAGCATATTGGGTACAGTGGTAGTGCATGAAGTAACATCAGTAAAGGACAGCAGGACTAAAAAATAGTACATGGGCCTGTGCAGAGCCTCCTCATGGCTGATGAGGTAGATGAGCCCACAGTTCCCCACCACAGCGATGATGTACATGAAGTAGAATGGCAGGGAGATCCAGATGTGTGCACTTTCCAGTCCAGGGATGCCATTCAAGATAAAGAACCCTGGGGTCAGGCTGGAGCTGTTGGCACCAGACATAATGACCGATAAAAGGGCATTTTACATTCTTTAACAGCAATTTTTTTCTGCATAGAAGGGAAAGAGAGAGATAAGAGTAGAGTCCAGGTAAAAGGGATTGGTTTAGACATTAGGATTCATAAATGTCATGAACTTTCATCTTATTTTGATATTAAGATTTTTTCCAGCTTTAGCAAGTGAGTCTTTGATCTATAATCTCTAAAATTAAGTAAGCAGTATAGTTTTACACTACTAGTTGTCTCGTTTTATACTTTGTCTAAGTAACTATCCTCACTTTTCACACCTCTACCCGGCATTCCTCTTATACTCACCACATCCCAATAACAAGACATGCCTGGGGCTGCAATTTTCTTCTTCCTTCCAATAAGCCAATCCTACTCTCTCCTCTCAGGTTTTCCCCAGATATTTGTACCCAAGTCTTCTCACTAAAATCACATGAATATGATTAGAGTATTGCCAAAATATGACCACTCATTATCAGCAGTTTAACTTTATGGTTTAAGTAGCAACCCACAAATTAATACTTTTGTACTGCTTTAAAGATTATGAAGAAAGCTTATGTTTCATATAAACTATGACAATAATATCTCATATAACTTGCTCAAGATCATATATTCTATGAGAGAGGGCCAAGATGGTGGAATAGTCTAATGCTTCCTGTAGTCCCCCTTACCACAAAGAACGTAAAAATAAAAAATGAGAATTGGATACATATGACAATCTAGAAACTCTAAGCAACAAAGACAAATCTGAAGAATTGGACTGAGTGATAGGTGGAAGGAGAGACAATTCAAAAACAGCAGAAATGGAGAATTACAGGTTGCTGAATCACTGGCGTCCTGCTAGCCGAACCTGTACAGTGCAGACATATTGACACAAGCAGTAGCATCCCAAGCAGAAACCCACCCCACCTGGTGCAGCTAAGCAAGGAGCAACTCAACACTCAACTCCAGAATCAAACAGGAACGATACCAGACCTATGAAGATTAAGTGCATGCTGCCAACCCATCTTGTGTACCACAGCCCCACACCTCCAACAGAGCTCCACAGGCTAAGGAGCTCTCTCTCTCTCTCTCATTCACCTCCCTCTCCCTCCAGCTCAGTTCAGTGGCATCGAACACCTCCACATCCCCTAAGTCAGGAACTCACAGCCCTGGTCTTGAGGTGCATGCCCCTTCACCCAGACGCTGGCACAGGGGTCCATGGGCTTGAAGCACCCTCCACCATTCTGATCACACCCGCCAGTGCCTTGCTGGCCATTTCTGCACACAGCACACCCACACTGGCATTAGGCAGGCAGAGTTTCCAGCTGAAGCCCATTTTCACCATCAGCAACCAAGTAGGAGCTTCTGATCTTTGACATTTGACACCGCCCCATCCCCTAAGCCTGTAGCTCTCATCCTGGTCTGAGGTGCCTGCCCTTTAGCTCTGCCACTGGTGCAAGGGCTCACAGACTTGCAGTGCCCTTCACCTCTGCTGATCACCTGTACCAGTGTTTTGCTTGCCGACCTGGAACAGCATACCCTTAGGACAAAGTGGGCAGGAATTCCAGTTTAAACTCATTTTCACCTGTAGCAGCCAAGTGGAAGCTGCAGATCTGTGGCATTTGACACCACCCGGCCCCCAAAGAAGGGAACTTGATCACCCACACCATGGGCCTAGGGGGCAGTGTCACCACTCAGTCCATCCAGTTGCCCACAGTGGGGGCCTAGGAACCAGTGGTGCTCCCCAATCCCTCCAGCCAATAGCACTGGGTGTCCAAGGACTAGCTGCACTAACCCCTCTTTGTGCTGTAGCAGACAGGAGCATGACTTGTTCTGGGCACATGGAGGCAGCCAACAGTACAGGGTCTCACCCCCAAATTATACCAGACTGCAACCAGAGACCTGTATCTGCTCCAAACACCCCCACATAGCCCTGCCCACCCAGGTTGAGAGCCTCCACATCATGCACTTGGTGAGCAATGACCCAGGCACCCTCATCACAACCATTCAGCAAGTGGGAGAGTGTACATAGCAACCAATGAATGGCCAGGGAGAATACCCCTGGAACCCACAGCCAGGTGATCAGCAGGACACATACATCACCTCACCAACAACATCACCTACATCCTCAGCAGCCCCATAAGAACAGTGAACAGAGTCCTGGGCTCACACACCTAGTAATTGCTCCCCACACCTGGAGACAGGAAGTGAGAGCTTCAATGTGGCCAGATTAACAACCAGAGTAGCAAACACACCGAGCCTACTTGGACATATCAAAACAAAACAAAAATCCAGGATGAAATAAACAAAATAAAATAAATAAATGCAATAACTTCTTGATGCCTTGGAGACAACAGTCAATATCAAATCACATAAAGAAGCAGGACAAGATGATTCTAGCCAGTGGCCAAAATAAAGAATCAGAAAACTTTCCAGAGGAAGATAAGGCAGTAGAGTTTCCTGATAAAGAACTTGAAAAGCTATACAGAACCTTCCAAGAGTTCAAGAAGGCAATCAGGGACAACACAGATAAAACCCAGAAACACATAGACAAAGCAATAGAAGAATTCAGGAAAACAATACAAGAAAAAAATGACAGAATAAATAGGCTACTAGAAACCAATTGAAAGTAACAACTAGAAATCCAAACAATAAAATTTCAGAATTAGACAATTCAGTAGAAGGTCATAGGGGCAAAATTGAGACAATGGAAGTCAAAATTAGTGAGATTGAAGATAAATCCCTTGACACCAATCTTCCTGAGGAAAAATCAGAAAAAAGAAAGAAGAAATCCTAAGAATTATGTGGGATACTATCAAGAGGAAAAACCTACATGTGATTAGAGTTCCAGAACAGGGGAGGATAATGGAAAACACAAAGAGAGTTGTTGAAGATTTGCTGGCAGAAAACTTCCTTAATATCAGGAAAAATGAGAAGATATTTATCCAAGAAGCTCAACAAACTCCATGCAGGATAGACTCCAAAAGAAAGTCGCCAAGACATGTTATAATCAAACTAGTCAAAATCAAAGGCAAAAAATCTAGGAGCAGCTAGGGATAAACAAAAAGTCACCTATGAAGGAGAACCAAAAAGACTCAGCTATGATTACTCAGCAGAAACCATACAGGCAAGATGGCAATTGGATGACATATATAAAACCCTTATGGGCGGGGGGGAACCTTACAGTCAAAAATCAGATATGATGATGAAATTAGGTCATTTCCAGATGAACAGAAATTAAAAAAAATATGTAAAAACCAAAATTAAAAGAAATATTAAAGGGAGTCCTCTGGACAAACAGCGAACATCAAACAAAAATCCAAGACTAGGACACATGACAGATCAACCAGATAGCAACCCAGATACGGAATTCACAAAAACAAAACAAAGCTAAAAGACTGAAAATAGGGAACTGGAGATGTCAATATGTAAATGAAAATGTCACAACAAAAAAGAGGGAATAAATGGTGTACAGATAGAGCTTCTGTATGGAGAGAAAGTCAAGTTGATACCAAACAAATAAAAGCCTGTTTTAAACTTAGAAAAATAAATGTAAATTTTAAGGTAACCACAAAGGAACCTAATAAACCTACCCATCAAAAAAAGGAGAAAAAGATAAACATTCAGCAAACACAAAATCAAGGATAATGAAAGAGATGAAAAGAAAATACATAAACAAAAAAGAACTCAGTACAGAAGATTAAGCAGAACAAAAAACCTGTTAACACCACACACACACACACACACACACAAATGACAGCAGTAAACTCATACCTATCAATAATTACACTGAATATAAATGGCCTAAATGTACCAGTAAAGAGACAGAGAGTAGGAGAATCGATAAAAAATCTTGATCTACGTATATGCTATCTACAGAAGACACACTTTAGACACAAAGACATAAAAAAACTGAAACCCAAAGGATGGAAAAGTTATATACCAAGCAAACAATAACCAAAAAAGAGGAGTGGCAATATTAATCTCCAGTAAAATAGACTTTAGTGCAAACTACACTAAAAAGAATATGGAAGGACACTATATAATAATTAAAGGGTCAATACCACAGGAGGACATAACCATGATAAATATATATGCATCCAATGACAGGATTCCAAAATACATAAAACACACTCTAACAGCATTGAAAAGAGAAATAGACAGCTCCACAATAGTAGTAGGAGACTTCAACACATCACTTTCAGTGAAGGAAAGAATATCTGGAAAGAAAATAAAGATACAGAAGATCTAAATGCCACAATCAACCAACACAGCCTCATAGACATATACAGAACACTCCACCCAACAACAGCAAAGTATACATATATTTCCAACATACACAGAACAGTCTCCAGAATAGACCACATTTTAGGCCACAAAGCAAGCCTTAACAAAATCCAAAACACTGAAATAATACAAAGTATCTTCTCTGATCATAATACAATAAAAGTAGAACTCAATAACAGAAATAGCAGAGAAAAAATGCAAATACATGGAAACTAAACAACACCTTGCTTAAAAACTGCTGGGTAATAAAAGAAATCAAGGATGGAGTAAAGAAATTCACAGAATCAAATAAGAATGCATACACGTCTTACCAAAACATTTGGGGCAGCAAAAGCAGTCCTTAAATGTCAATTTGTAGCAATAAATGCACACATCAAAAAAGAAAGGGCCAAAATCAAAACATTAATCCTACAACTCGAACAAATACAAAGAGAGCAGTGAAAGATGCCCACAACCACCAGAAGAAAGGACAAAATAAAGACTATTGAGCAGAAATAAATGAAATAGAGATCAGAAAAACAATTGAATCAACAAGACCAAAGGTTGGTTCTTTGAAAACAAAACAAAACAAAAATCAACAAACCATTGATCAATGAAAAAGAAAAACTGGAGAAGAAGCAAATAACATGAATAAGAAATGAGATGGGTGATATCACAACAGATCCAACTGAGATAAAAAGGATCATAACAGAATATTATAAAAGATTGTACTGTAACAAATATGAAAACCTAGCAGAAATGGAAAAGTTTCTAGAAACACACTACCTACCTAAACTAATACAAATTGAGGTAGAAAAACTAAACAGACCCATAATAAATAATGAGATTTAAGAGGAAATAAAAACTCCCAACACCAACAACAAAAAAGCTCTGGTCCAGATGGCTTCACGGGAGAATTCTATCAATCTTTCAGATAAGAGCTTCACCGATGCTACTCAAACTATTTCAGAGCACAGAAAAGGAAGAAATACTCCCAAGTTCATTCTCTGAAGCCACCATAACCCTGGCACCAAAACCAGGAAAAGACACCCCCAAAAAATATAACTACAGACCAATATCCCTCATGAATGTAGATACAAAAAAAATCAGCAAAATTCTAGCCAGTAGAATTCAACAGCATATCAAAGATTAATACATCATGACCAATTGAGTATGCAAGGATAGTTCAAGACTACCAAATCAATCAGTGTAATCCACCACATAGATAAAACAAAAGAATCATCACGTGATCATCTCAACACAGAAAAGGCATTTGAAAAAGTCCAACATCCATTCCTGATAAAAACTCCCAGCAAACTAGGAATAGATGGGAAATCCCTTGCCATAATTAATGGCATTTATACAAAACCAATAGCTAACATCATTCTCAGTGGAGAGAGACTGAAAACATTTCCCTTGAGAATGTGTACCAGACAAGGATGCCCTATACCACTACTCTTATTCAACTTTGTGCTATAAGTCTTAGCTAGAACAATAAGGCAAGAAAAAGAAATAAACAGCATCCAAATTGCTAATGAAGAGGTTAAACTATCTGTATTTGCAGACATGATCTTATACACAGAAAACCCCAAAGCAACCATATAAAAGCTACTGGAACTAATAGAAGATTTCAGCAATTAGAAGGATATAATACTAACATACAAAAATCAGTAGGATTCCTCTACATCGACAGTAAGAACTGTGAAAAGGAAATCAGCAAATCAGTACCATTTGCAGTAGACCCCCCAAGAAATAAAGTACTTAGAAATAAATCTAACAAGAGACATAAAAGACCTATACAAAGAAAACTACAAAACACTGCTGCAAGAAACCAAAAGAGACCTACAAAGTGGAAAAACATGCCATGCTCATGGATAGGAGGACTCAACATTGTGAAAAATATCAATTCTATCCAAAGCAATCTACAGATACAATGCAATCCTGGTCCAAATATTAATGGCCTTCTTTAACGAGATGGAGAAAAAAATCAACTTGCATGGAAAGGGAAGAGGTCCCAGATGAATAAAGTATTATTGAAGAAGAAAAACAAAGTAGGAGGCCTCACAGCACCTGATCGTAGAACCTATTTTACAGCCACAGTTGTCAAAACAGTCTGGTACTGGTACAACAACAGACATATCCACAAAGGGAACGGAACTGAGAACCCAGACCTAAACCCATCCATCTATGGGCAGTTGATATATGACAAAGGCCCAAAGTCTGTTAAATGGGCAAAAGAGAGTCTGTTTAACAAATGGTGCTGGATGTCCATCTGTAAAAAAATGAAACACGATCCTTACCTCACATCGTATGCAAAAACTAACTCAATATGTATCAAAGACCTGAATATAAAATCTAAAATGATATAGATCATGGAAGAAAAAATAGGGACAATGCTAGGGCCTTAATACATGGCATAAATAGTATATAAGCCATAACTAACAATGCACAAACACCAGAAGGGAAACTAAATAACTGGGAGGTCCCAAAAATTAAACACTTATGCTCATCGAAAGACTTCACCAAAAGAGTAAAAAAAAGAACCTATAGACCGTGAAAACAAATTTGGCTATGACATATCTGACAAGAGTCTAATCTTTAAAATCTATAAAATACTTCAACACCTGAACAACCAAAAGACAAACCAACTTAAAAACGGGCAAAGCATATGAACAGATATTTTACAAAGAAGACATTCAGGTGGCTAACAGCCACATGAGGAAATACTCGAGATCTCTAGCAATTAGCAATTAGAGAAATGCAAATCAAAACCACTGTGAGATACCATCACACCCCAACATTACTGGCACGAATAAAAAAAAAAATAACAAATATCGAAGAGATTGCAGGAAGATTGGGAATTTATGCAGTACTGGTGGGAATGTAAAATGGTACAATCACTGTGGAAAATGATATGGTACTTCCTTAAAAAGCTAGAAATAGACACACCATATGATCCAGCAATCCCACACCTAGGAATATATTCTAGAGAAATAAGAGCCATAACATGAATAAACATATGCATACCCATGTTCATTGCAGCATTATTCACAATAGCGAAAAGATGGAAACAACCTGGCCCATCAACAGATGAATGGATAAACAAACTATGGTACATACACACACAATGACACACTACTCAAAGATAAAGGGCAATGATGAATCTGTGAAACATCTTACAACATAGATGAATCTGGAGGGCATCGTGCCAAGTGAAATAAGGCAATCACAAAAAAGGACAAATATTGTGTAATACCACCCAAACATCCACACAGACACAAAGATCATACATTCACGATGCTCAGTAAAATAACTGAAAGTAATGCATGCTTGATTTAATAAAGATTTGGTATTTTTAGTACTCAAACTCTGTTTATCTTATATCATTCATAGGACATTCTTGAAAAGAAGAAAAAAATTACATTTCTACATCATTAGTAAGTTTTATGACATCTTAGTAAAGATTCTATTAATTTTTTTTTTATTTTGTCAGATACAGCATCATTTCCTTCTGGTTTCCCTACCTTGCTTTTTTTTTTTTAAGTTCTCTATCCATCTTCAACGGATTCAAACATATCAATGACCATAAAGATGTCACAGATAAAATCTGTCAACATTTTCTGTTATACGTGAGGTTGCCATGAGTCAGAACAGATTCAGTGGCAACTAACAACAACCCATCCTCAATAGCAGAATTATAGCCAGAAGTTTCTTGGAGTCCTAAGGAACACTGACTGCCTTTTCTTATTTAATTTAGATAATATCTCTTCTGTTCTAAATGGACAAGCTATCACTACAATAGATACTATCACGTCTTTGCATGCTCTTTCTTGTTGAGGCGGCAGAAAGGGTTGAGTGGTATTTTAAGGCATTTACGGATTCAGGAGTAGCAAACATACCAAATATACCACAAGTTTACTAATTCAAACATCTATTCATACCCATATGTTATTGAGCATCAACAATGTATGATCTTGAGCAAGTTATGTGGGTAATTATTGGCAAATTTCATATGGAATATCAAATTTAAGGTAGGACGAAAGTGCTAATTTTTAGCTCTGTTAAAACTGGAAAGTTAAGCTCCTAATAAGGACAGGTGAGAATAAAGTGATCCTCTACCCATGTGATTTCAGTGATAAGACTCATGTGTTATGAGGAAAATTTGAAGGTTCCTAGTGGTTAAAGTATTTCTGTTACATGAAAAAAGAAAATGATAGGATGAACATATTTAATGGGACTGAACTGTACATGTAAAGGTTTGTGAAAAGGAAAATGTTTTGTTCCCTATGTATTTACCACAAATAAAAAGTTAATGAGAAAATGGTCCTTAACCTCTGAAATAGCCCATGCAGCACAGAGTTAATGCCAGACACCCCTGCCATCCAGAACTAAATAGACACTTGCAGTGCGATAGCATGGATCACATGACTATAAAGACACATGGAATATATTCCTGCAACCTAAACGTTCTGGAAATTGCTTCTGGAGATATGGCTGATCCTACCCCCCAGAGTGTACAGAAGCTGCCACGGAAGCGATGAAAAACAAAGGAACTACAAGTTTTAGAGTTTGATGGTCTCTGGTTCCCAAGCCAAACTATCTCAAATAAACGATCCCTTCCCATAATGGAAGTCTCACAATCTCTCTCCAGAAATGTCACCACGTGGAGAAATAATTATTTCATAGTCCTACACCAGAGTAATTGAGAATCAAAATATACAGGGTCCCCAGTCTTTTGTGTATGTGCCATGATGAAATGAGTGGGAAGAAGTAGAAGGAAATGAGAACAATGTTGCCTTTTGCTAACATTGCCTCTTGTTAACTGTCCCCATATTTTAAGCTGTTGCGTTCTTGGCGAGCAATTTGCGTTTTCCTAAGATAGGTATTATTTTGAACTTGCCTAAACTCACCTCTGTGATAGGCACAATTAAATCCCTATGCATGGCTGAGAATCTTTGGGGGTTCTTCAAAACCTGGGTTGATGTCTCCTTACATAGGGTTTTCAGTTTCCTTGGGGAATTGCCAGCAAGATGTCCCCAGGCTTATTGAGTTTTTTTCAGTTAGAAGTTTCAGAGGAATCTTTTAGAAAGGGAATGAACTTTGAGTAACAGATCTGTATTTAGAGGCTTTGAAGTATAAAAAGAAAAAATGCATCAACATTTAACTCATTTTCCCAAGTGGAAAACATAGCCACCAAGCCACCAAACATTTTCTAAATGTTTTTCCTCTAATTATGAAAGAAATAGGTCTTCAGTGAGGAAAATCTGAAAACTGCAGGAACGTGTAACAAAGAGTTGGTAAATCACTCTCAATCCCAACACAGAGGAATCGTTATAGTAAAAAGTGTTGAGCATTTCCTTTAGTGATTTTATAGCTATTATGTATAATATTTTAGTGTTTTTTAAAACAAATTTCAGACTATATGGGGTTTTGTACACTATTACTTTCTCTCCCTAATATTATTTTGTGACCATTTTTTCATACCATTATATTTACTGACCAGCTGCCCTCAAGTTGACTCTGACTCATGTCCACGCATATGTGTCAGAGTAAAACTTTGCTCCGTAGGGTTTTCAGCAGCTGATTTTTCAGAAGTAGATTGCCAGGACTTTCTTCCAAAGCTTCTCTGGATGGGCTTGAACCTCCAACTTTTATATTAGCAGCAAAACACATTAACTGTTTCTACCACCTGGAGAGCCCTTCCATGCTATTGCTGTACTAAATTTAATTAAGCATTTCATTATTAAATATTTGAATTATTTATTATTTTTTCTATCAAAATTTTTCTTTCATTAATATCCTTATCCATTCTGTTTATAACACTGATCCTTTCCTCTCTTCAGATAACTGGAAGTAGGATCAAAGTTTATGGGGTCAAAAGGCATGGGCAATTTTAATTATGTTGATAAATCCTGGGACAAATCATCTCTAGAACGTTTGTTCTGAATTTTACTTCCATCAGGGAGTGGACCGTCGCTCTGTAAGCCCTCATTACTGTATGTACTCGTCACCCCAGCAGGACAGGGAGAATTCTGTCTTCTGGTGTTTGGTCTTGAATTCGCATTAACTTCGTTAGTAGTGATTTCATAATCACAATTTTTTTTAATGTTTTTGGTCAATTATTTTCTCATCCTGTGATTATTCATTCACCTGCTTTCCCATTTTCGGTGGGGGTTTTACTGTTTATTTTACTGAATTTCAAGGCACTTTTTAATACTAAATATTTGAGCCCATTTTCAGTCATAGTTTGCAAACATTTTTTCAAGTTAGTATTATACTTTAGATTTTATTTTATGGTACAGAGTTGGTATTATCTTTCTTCCTTTTTATTGAAAAATAAAATACAAAGCAAAATCTTTTGATACTTAAACCTTATGTGGGAAATGATATAAAGTAGAAAATAAAGTTTTAGCACCCGGTACACTGACTTCTCACCTCACTCCTCAGAGGTAAATGTTATTAAAGAATAAATTCTGGCTTGTATACTTCCAGGAGTTTCCCATGTAAGTATTTTCTAAAGTATATATCACTTTTTTTGTTATCCTTTAGTTTTTTAGCATTATTAATGTTACTAGAAAGGAGTACACCCTACTCCTTCCCTCCCCCCTTAAAGTGTGTATGTCTTCCCATTAATACTGAGTAGGAGTTTCTTCATGGTCACTGACCTTATAATTATTTAAAAATTTCTCATAGATTCTGGCCTACTGGCAATAATCCAGTTGTGTTCAAAGTGACTAGTTGGAAAGGCTACTTTCATTTGAATATAGAAACTTGACTTTGTTTAAAAAACACAATAGAATGCATTTAAAATTATTTTGATAATAACTAAATCAGTGCAACTGTATTCCAAAAATATGTGTCTCTCTGCATAAACCCTTTCCTTTTAGATATAAAAATTTAGAAAAATGAAAATTGGCATGAACTGTTGATTAAATATAGATCGGGGGTTCTTAACTTGGGGTCCATGGCCCCCAACTAGTTATCTTCAACTGCATCAGAATCGTTTAGGTAACTTTTTAGAAAGAGAGGTGATAGGGTGCAGTAGGTCTTGGTGGGACCCTATAATTTATCACTTTTGCTTATAAATGTTTGTGTTAAGATTAGCATTGACAGAACTTGACCCATTCTTGAGTTTTTTTTTTTTTTTTTAATTTCCGGTTTTCATGAATTTCACTGTTTTATTTAACCATGTATATCAGAAGTATATGATATGAGGCCAAGGTTTAACTTGATGTATATTCCACATGTTTACCCATATTTTCCCATTGTTTACTTTGAAACACTATTTTTTCAATTTTCTGTACTATAGCAAAAATGGTATTTCTACAATAGAGTTGAAAAATGACATATAAACCCAGCAAGAACTGGTTCTCCGTACCTTAATGTAGCATGTTCTTCCTCCAGTCCTCAGTACAGGCCATTTCCTCTCCCTAAAATAATTTTTGTCTTCCATCTTTCTTCTACCTAAATAACACCAATTCATCTTTCAATATCAGCTTAAGTACTAAATTCCTCTGAAAGCCTTTTCTGACAGTTGTAATTTGTACTATGATACAAGTTCACTGTACTTATGTCAATTAATTATGCAACTGTGTTCTTGCTTTTTCTCTCTCCCTTATCTCATTCATTTATCTATCTTTTCCTTGTTTTACCTTAATACTTGTGGGGAGTTTTTAGGGCCTCTTCATAGTACACCTATCCTTTCTTCTGCAGTTCAGAGCTGAGACATGCAGAAGGAAGGAAGTTGATGCAAAATATCAACAATTTTATGACATACATCTGGGAGAATAAAGCTTTACCTGTTTCTTTCGTAGACAAATGCAAGCCTCTCCACGAGGTGCTGGTCTCTAATGGTGTGAATGTGGGAAGATCAGAATGTGTGGTTTGTTCAGACAGGGAGATTGACTGGTGCGAGGGGCAGTGTTCCAACTGAAGATAAGAAACATCTCTCCTATTCAGTGGATCGAGGGTTAGGATGAGCAGCTAAGGATGTTAATCTAAATGAAGTCCCTATACTTGAAGTAATAAGAAGAGAAGAATAATTTTACCCCTCCCCCAACATCTCCCCTTTTCCTTCCCTTAAAATTATTATTTCTTCTTTCTCATAGATACCATGATCTGGACAAAGTAGAACTGCCCCATAGGGTTTCCAAAGCTGTAGTCTTTATGGATGCAAACTGCCTGCTCAATTTTCTGGTTTCTGCAGAGATTAATCATTCCAAAGGAATCAGGGGAAAATCGCAGATGTCAAAAAGAAAGATTTGATCAATGAATCAATTAAAGTTAACAGGATGTATTGAGTGAGGAACTGTTTCCAACAGGGTGCAACCAAACTGAAAATAATGACAGGCTTGAGTTTACGCTATTACAATGCCCTTTAAAAGCTTAGATAAGTGTCTTGCTCTTTGCTTTGATTGGTTAATAACATCTAATTTTCCTTTTGTTTTGTGGAAGTTGTTCACTGAATGCTAAACTGACTTGTCTTGGTTGGATGAATGTTGCTAACTCCTACTGATAATATGGCTAATTGGCTAACTCATGCTGATATGAAAAACTTGTCTAGTTTCAATTCTTCAAATAGTTCTTGTTTCTTGTAATGGCCTTGGGACTAATTTTTGTTTAGATCTTGACCCATGGGAGCTATTTAAACTCTTGTCTCTATAAAAATTTTTTAACACAGACCAATATCAAACGTCTTTTCTCTTCAGTAAAATACCTGTGACTTCTTATGTCAAATGAGTTGTTGTTAGGTGCTGTCCAGTTGATTCAGATTCATAACAACCCTATGTACCACAGAATGAAACACTGGCCGGTCCTGTGTCATGGTCATTATCATTGTTATGCTTGACCGCACTGGTGCAGCCACTGTGTCAATCCATCTCTTTGAGGGTCTTCCTCTTTTTCACAGACCCTCCACTTTACCAAGCATGATGTCCTTCTCCAGGGACTGGTCCCTCCTGATAACATGTCCAAAGTATGTGAGATGAAGTCTGGTGATCCTCACTTCTAAGGAGCATTCTGGCAGCACTTCTTCCAAGACAGATTTGTTCTTTCTTTTGGCAGTCCCTGGTATATTCAATATTTTGCACCAACACACCTCAATGGCATCAACTCTTCTTCATTCTTCCTTATTCATTGTCCAGCTTTCACATGCATATGAGGCAATTGAAAACACCATGGCTTGGGTCAGGCCCACCTTAGTCCTTAAAGTGCCATCTTTGCTTTTTAACACTTTAAAGGGGGTCCTCTTCAGCAGATTTGCCCAATGCAATGCATCATTTGATTTCCTGGCAGCTGCTTCCATGGTTGTTGATTGTGGATCCAAGTGAAATGAAATACTTGATGACTTCAATCTTTTCTCCATTTATCCTCATGTGGCTGATTTGTTCTTTATGTTGAGCTGGATTCCATGCTGAAGGCTATAGTCTTTGATCTTCGTCAGTAAGTGCTTCAAGTCCTCTTCATTTTCAGCAAGCAAAGTTGTGTCACCTGCATAATATGGGTTGTTAATGAGTCTTCTTCCAATCCTGATGTCTTGTTCTTCTTCGTATAATCTAGCTTCTCAGATTATTTGCTTAGCATCGTGATTGAATAAATATTGTGAAAGGATACAACCCTGACACACACCTTTCCCGACTTTAAACCCCGTTGTATTCTCTCGCTCTGTTTGAACTACTGCCTCTTGATCTATGCATAGGTTCCTCATGAGTACAATTGAGTGTTCTGGAATTCCCATTCTTTACAATGTTATCCATAATTTGTTATGATCCACACAGTCAAATGCCTTTACATAGTCAATAAAACACAGGTAAACATCTTCCTGGTATTCTCTACTTTCAGCCAGTATTCATCTAGCATCAGCAATGATATCCCTTGTTCCACGTGTTCTTCTGAATCTGGCTTCAATTTCTGGCAGTTCCCTGTCAGTGTACTGCTGCAATCACTTTTGAATGATCTTCAGAAAAATTTTACTTTCATGTGATATTAATGATATTTCCCAATAATTTCTACATTTCCTTGGATCACCTTTCTTGGGAATAGGCATAAATATGATCTCTTCCAGTCAGTTGGCCAAGTAGCTCTCTTCCAAATATCTTGTCATATCAAGTGAGCACTTCCAGCGCTTTATCCCTTTATTGAAACATCTCAGTTGGTAGTCCATCAATTCCTGAAGGCTTGTTTTTCACCAGTGTCTTAAGAGCAGCTTGGACTTCTTCCTTCAGTACCATCAGTTCTTGATCATATGCTACCTCTTTAAATGACTTAATGTCTGCCAATTCTTTTTAGTACAGTGACTCTGTGTATTCCTTCCATCTTCTTTTGATGCTTCCTGCATCTTCCAGTATTTTGCACATTGATTACTTCACTATTGGAGCTCAGGGCTTGAATTTTTTCTTCAGTTCTTTCAGCGTGAGAAATGCCAAGTGTGTTCTTCCCTTTTGGTTTTCTAATTCCAACTCTTTGGACATGTCATTATAATACTTAACTTCTGCTAGAGCTGCCTTTTGAAATCTTCTGTTCAGCTCTTTTAAGTCATCGTTTCTCCCATTTGATTTAACTACTTGACATTCAAGAGTAAGTTTCAGATTCTCTTCTGACATCCCTTTTTGTCTTTTCTTCCATTCTTGTCTTTTCAACGATCTTTTGCTTTCTTCATGTATGATGTCCTTGATGTCATCCCACATGTCTGATCTTCAGTCTTTAGTGTTCAAAGGTTCAAATCTATGCTTGAAATGGTCTCTAAATTCAGGTAGGATACACTCAGGGTCATACTTTTACTCTAGTGGACTGATTCTAGTTTCTTCAGCTTCAACTTGAACTTTCATATGAGAAATTGATGATCTGTTCCACAAGTGGCCGTTGACATTGTTCTGACTGATGATATTGAGCTTTCCATAGTCTCGTTCCACAAAGGTAGTCGATTTGGTTCCTGTGTATTCCATCTGGTGAGATCGACATGTATAGTCGCTGTTCATGTTGTTGAAAAAAGGTATTTGCAAAAAAGCCGTTGGTCTTGCAAAATTCTATCACGTGATCTCCAGCTTTGTTTTTATCACCAAGGCCATATTTTCCAACTACTGATTGTTCTTCAAATATATGCCAGATATAAAAGTCTTAAATTCAAACTTCTCATCTTTAGTCATTCCACAAAATAATTAAGCCATTTTTTTGTGCAGTATTGATCGTTTTTCAGTTTTTCTATAAAACAGCTTTCAAATTAGCTTTAAGCTTTCTTTAGAGATAATCCACATCTATGGTGCTTTTTCACGCAAGGAAAGTTAAATTTTTCATTTATTGATACTGAGAAGCAGAAATCAGGGAAAAAGATAAGATTCCACTTTTAATTTTGCCTGAACATTGCTGGTTCAGTAAAACATAAAACATAACTCTCAGTAGACACTGTTGTTGCACCTGCTGCCCCCAATTCCCACCCAATTACATATTGTTATTTTTTATTAATATTCAATCTTAATGTTCTGAGATTTACCTAGTCTTACTGTTCATATGGAAACCCTGGTGGCGTAGTGGTTAAGTGCTATGGCTGCTAACCAAAGGGTTGGCAGTTCGAATCCAACAGGTGCTCCTTGGAAACTCTATGGGGCAGTTCTACTCTGTCCTACAGAGTCGCTATGACTCAGAATCGACTCGACGGCACTGGGTTTGGTTTGGTTTTTTGGGTTTGCTGTTCGTATAGCTCATATTCCTCTTCTATAAAATGGAGATAATTAAACTTATCCCATAGTTCTGATGTAAAATTTCAATGAAATAAAATATATAAAATATTATAGTTCCTGACAAATTCTAAATGTTTAATAAGTGACATTTTAGGAAAAGTAATTCCTTAATCACTTTGATACTGTTTTGGTATGGTTGCAATGAAAATACTCTGATGAACAAAATTTCCAAAACCAAAAACATAATCCCAAGATATAATAAATTTATTAATGGCAAGCTACTCAGCACCTCACAATTTATGTCAGATGTGGGCACTTTTATAATGGTAGAACTTTTTAAAATGTCAGATTTTGCTTCCAAATATGTGAAAATTACACTGTAAAAATAGTAATTGATTAATATATTTCACGGTCATCTCACCCTATATACATAATATCAAAATATACCCTTTACATTAAAAGATAAGAGAGATTTAACTTTTACCAACATCATTAATCTCTCTCTCTGTGCATCTATTTGCATCATGTTCCTGTTCGCATTCTATTTATTACCCCAGTTATCTCTCGGGCTAGGCTCTTTTTCTTTCTCATTTTCCATTCAACCTTACTATTTCGGAATACCACATTTGTCATTCCACCTCCCTTTTCTTATTCCTCAGCTAGTTCCAGAAATCTAAATCAGCTACTCCTTTCTCCATCACCCCTCTACAAAAAAAATATAGGTAAAGCAGTGAAGTCAAAACATTCTTGCTTGGCAAGTTACATAGATTTTCTTTAGTCTCCTTTCAACTACTTATATACGCTGTCCTCAAACAGCTGGCAGATGGTACCCACTCTTTTTGAAAATTCTTCTCATATTAATTCCAAGGAGCACTTTCCAGATTGTGTTGCACTTCAGTGACCCGTGCCCTACCTACTCAAGTTTCATTTCTGTACACACTGGTATAGCCCTATGAGTTGAAATAGTGAGGCACCAGGATATCAGAGAAAAATGTTCAGGCAAGAGGATTTTTTTCAGTAAAGTTATACAGGGTCGTTATGAGTTCGAGTTGACTTGACGGCAGTGGGGCTCAACGGGGATACAAGCCATATATAAATATGGAATAGGAAGGATGTCCTAACATCCTGAAATTTAGCACAGGCACTCTTTGGAAGAGTTTCATGCTTCCCTGCAGTGAATAGAACAATTTACTTATGACCTTTCCACAACTTTCTGGAACCTTTCTAGGCTATCTGACATTCTTTATCCTTTCCTATATACTTACCCACAGTACCTAGACCAAAGTGCATTAATCACCAAGAGTTTTACTTGAAGTCGAATATCCTATTTCATCCTGTGTGTTTGTTCCACAAATTCTCACTAGAGTTAATTTATGTGTGAAAAGTGTACTTTTTCTTCTCTATTTCATGTTTTTTCTATCAAATCAGAGGTCTTAGATTAAAATTACTGAGATTATTTAGTGCATTTAATGGCAGAAAATTCAGATATTTTATTCTGTAGAGAGAACATTTTTGTTGAATTTTGCATTTGCTCTCTTCATTTATAACTTTTTTCTTTCTTTATCTTCATGCTAAATGTAGAATTCTATATCATACATTTATCTCACAGCCAAAATATCTTTCTCTCTAAAGAACAGTTTGATCACTCCTTCACGGATCTGCTTTGTCTTCACTCCATAGACAACTGGATTCAAGGTGGGAGGCAGCAATAGATAGAGGCTGGCAATAAAGATGTGGATATGGTGAGGTATGGTGCGTCCCCCAAAGCGGTGAGTGAAGAAGTTAAAGAAAGCTGGAACATAGGTAATGACAATAGCACATATGTGTGATGTACAGGTGCTGAAGGCTTTGTGGTTAGCATCTGCAGATGACAGATTCAGTACAGCACGGATGATCATGATGTAAGACAGAGAGATACAGAACATGTCAAATCCCGCAATCAATATGGCAGGTATGAGACCATAGATAGCATTAATCTTAACATTGCCACAGGATAATTTGGCCACAGCCATATGGTCACAGTAAGTGTGATGGATAAGGTTGCCCTTGCAGTAGGGAAGACACTTGATCAGAAGAGTGAATGGGATCATGAGCAACACACTTCACATGAAGGTGGCAAGCCCAACCTTGATAGTTACAGTGTGGGTGAGGATGGTGGAATAGCATAGAGGGTAGCAAATGGCCACACAGCGGTCCAGAGCCATGAGCATAAGCACCCCAGACTCCATGCCTGTGAGCATATGTATGAAAAACATCTGTACAAGGCAAGCATTAAAGTCAATCTCTTTGAGACTGAACCAAAAGATGCATAACATATTGGGGACAAAGGAAGTGCACCCACTAACATCTGTAAAGGACAACAGGGCTAGAAAGTAATACATGGGCCGATGAAGGTTCTCCTCATGGCTGATGAGGTAGATGAGCCCACAGTTTCCCACTACAGCAATGATGTACATGAAGCAGAATGGCAGGGAGATCCAGATGTGTGCAGCTTCCAGCCCAGGAATTCCATTGAGAATGAAGTACTTTGGTGTCAGACTGGAGGTGTCGGCTCCATGCATGGTGATCAACTGGAGGGCACACTACTCTCTGCACTGTTTTATAGAAGAAGAGAGCAACGTTGTTATTTTCAGCCAGAGACAAAAGATGAACAAGTATTTTGCACAATATAAATAATGGATTTAAGAACAAAATTCATCTCTTTGTATCCAGACTAATATTCTTTGATTCTACTGAGTGATCCTGATCCTGTTACCGAATCAAGAGAATAAAAAAACCAATTACCATGCAGCCAATTCCAACTCACGCTGGCCCCACATGTTACAGGTTAGAATTGCTTCATAGTTTTTTCCTGACTGTGGTCTTTATGAAAGCAGGTTTTCAGGCGTTTCTTCAGTGGCACTGCTGGGTGGGTTTGAACCCTCAACCCCCTGGGTCAGCAGATGAGCACAAGCTGTTTGTGCCACCGAAGGATCTAACAGAATGAAAGCATAGTAACAAAGCCTTAGCCTGGCTTGATTTTATACTGTGAACTCTGTCTACATGTATGTCTAAAAAAAGAACAAAAAACAAGCAAAAAAAAAAAAAAAAGGCAACGTCTAAAAACAACAACAAAAAAAAACTCAACAAACCCATTGCTATTGAGTCCATTCTGACTTATGTAATCACGTGATACAAAGTAGAACTGCTTCGTAGGGTTTTCTTGGTTTTAATTTTTGGTGAAGCAGTTCACCAGGCCTTTCTTCCTCAGAGCCTCTAAAGTGAGTTGAAACCACCAAACTTCAGGTTAATAGCTGTTGACAAACAGCATGTTCCACCCAGTTTCTTTTGTCTATATGCACCTGCTCTTATTCCCAGCCCAGTGACTAATACTTGCTTTTTTTCCCTCAACAATTTCCAAATTATCAACCCTGTTTAAATAATAGTGATTCTCTTCTCCCCTCCCACCGCACACATATAATTCTCCTTCTTCCAAGAAGTTTTTTATATGTGCCCAATGGACTAGAGTCAATGAAGTATTTGACCACCTACGTATTACACAAATATATTATGGGACTCAGCCTAATCTACCTACAAGTCTAAAACCTGGCAAGTCTAGATTTTTCACGTCAGAACTATCAAAAACAGAAGACCAGATAGTTATATACTAAGATACAACTTATAAAGTGTTGCTAGTGCATTTGAATTCAATCTCGAATTGTTCATTGCTGGTAAACATGAAAAATTTTTGTAGTATTTACATTTAACCAATAACATTGTTAAACTCTTAATTAATTCTCATGCTTTCTAATGATTCTTATCAAATTTCTATGTAGATCAGTACAAAATCTATAATTATATTTTATGTTTTCTTTTGGTGTATTATTTCTAGCCCCCAAATGACTATGACAAATTATATTGGAAAAGATGCAATCCTTATTAATTTCTTGGTTTGTTTTTTGAGAACTGTTAGCTTTCCACCCTTCTTCTATGTTTTGGAACACGGATCTAAATTGAAAAATCTTTCCTGATTAAAATCATAAGACTCTAGAGACTTATATTTATTTTTGTAGAAAATTCTTCTTTACTTTATGTTTTTTAAATTTCTTCCTTAGTTATTGCTGGTTTTAGACTATTAACTTGAGTTATTCATTTTCCCAAAGCATTGTACATTTTATTACGTTTTCACAAATTATTATAAATCACCTTCTGTTATATTTTAATATAAGCCATAAGCAGTCTGTACTGCAGTTTTCGTTTTGGTGCTTCTATTTTCTCTTTTTTGAAAGGATTTATCCTAGAGTTTTCTATAGGTGTTATTTTTTAACCATTGGTTTTAATCATAAAAGATTTTTAAAATGACGTCATATAAACATTCTCAATGTATAAAAAAGACAAAAGCAAATACTTCTAGTTGAAGCATGGAGAGGTTCTGAAAAGTGCCAACTTTGCCTCTGCTTGATAGCCAAAAGTTGAATACCATTGGCCTGCACTTTATCTTGAGTTTTGCCCTTTTTCATGCCAAAAATTGCTTTTAAAAAATCATCGGCTCTAGTCTTTTCCTCTTTTTTAGGTATTTAGTAAACATTTTGCTGACACAATTTTCTTTTTCCTTTCCATTATTTCTTCATTATTGTTTTGTAGAACATCTTGGGATAAATAATTGACTTACTTTCATTTCAAAAACATGACCATGATTGTAAGTTTATTTTACCTCTGAAAAGAGCCTTGCATCTATGCCATATCCAGTCTTGGTAGTCTTATTTTTACGGTTTCTAAAATGATAATTTTCTTTCTTTCTTTTCTTTCTTTCTCTCTCTGTCTCTTTCATTCTGTCTATCTCTCTTTGTTTCTTTCCCCCTCCCCTTTTAATCAGGAGCTCTTTATGATGATGCGTTAACCAAATAGAACATGTTTGTGAGGTTCCACAGAGCACAGATTTATGTGGTATTTTGGGAAGGCCAGCCTCTTCCTCTCCTAAGATGTGATGCTGCTCATAAAGCTATCATTTTCTCTACTCAGAGGACATAAGAGAATCAGGGCAAGAAAAAGAGACAAAGACAGAAAGGACACAGGAACACAGCACATGCTGTATCCCCTCTAACAATCTCCTAAGGAAATACCTCCCTCCTTTCCATAGATTTCAGTGGGGGAAACTTTTGTGCTGAACTAGCTGTACCTCAGGGAGAAGGGAAATGTTGTAATTCCAGATACAGAAATTTTGAGCAGACAGCATTCTTTTCACCTGGAATAAGGAATAAAAATTCGGGTGTCTCTATAAGTTGGAATTGACTTGACAGCAATGGGTTAGTTTTGTGTTTTGTTTGGAATGAAACACGCTGAGGTTAAATTCTTGGTCAATTACCAGCCCTGTGAGCGCAGTAGCTCTAAACTTCAATTTGCTTCGCTCTAAAATACTTTAACCATTAACTTGAGCAAACCATGGAAATTTTCGGCACGGCCTGGAATGTAATAATCAACATATATAATACTATCACAATTAATTTTGGTAGCTTTTATTTTCGTAATTTTGCTAATAAAATACATGTAATTTAATTAAAAACATGTCTAGCCGTTCCTCAAAACCTCTAGTGTTCTTTCATCTCAGAGCAAAAACCAAAGTCCTTATTATTGTTGGCAAAACCTTATATGATTAGGACGCTTTTTTATCTCTGATTATGTGTCCCGCTACTCTAACTCTGACTGTCTTAGCCTATCCATACCTACCCGAGGTTTCTCAAACTCAACAAGCATGTGTACAACTTAGGGCCTTTGCACTAGCCTTTGTACTTCATTGTCTGGTAAGTTCATCCCCAGGCATTACCATGATGCGTGTTTTGATGACTTCAGGTCTCTCTATTCAGTGTCAAGATAAAAGTGAAGTTTTTCTTTGCCTCCAAATTTAAAAGTGCACCACTCTTGCCAATATTGACATTACACATCTTACTTTCCAGTTTTTCTTTACTCCACAGCAATTAGTATTGTCTGTTGTTCCCTATGAATGTAAAATTTATATGCACAGTGATTTTTGTCTATTTTCTTCACTGGTGTATTTCTTGCACATAAAGTAGTTACTGGCACAATAAAAATGTGTAGAATGAATGAATGATTAAAGAGATGAATACATTTCAGACCTTTTTTTTGTTCTGTTTGTTCATAAATATGTTAATAAGTTAATGTACATATTAAAAACTAAGAGTGCATCTGGAAGAAGGCAAACATGATTTTATGACATCTGGGGCTTAAATATAGCTTTGAATGAACTTGTAGATTATACAATTGGCTAGAGTATATGGGGAGCCCTGGTAACACAGTGGTTAAGCACTCAGCTGCTAACAGAAGGGTCAGCAGTTCCAACCCACCAGCAGCTTCTTAGGAGAAATGTGGCAATCCGCTTCCATAAAGATTACAGCCTAGGAAACCATATGGAACAGCTCTACTCGGTCATATGTAGTCACTATGAGTCAGAATTGACTCAACAGCACAAACCAGCAGAATATATGGAGTAGATGTAAGCAATTGCCTCTTGTGTCATTTTGCATGCCCTAAGGGCAAGTATATGATGAAGACAAAAAGTTACAGAAAAGTAGATTCAGTTTCAAGTAATATTGAATCTATTCATGCAGTTAGAAATTCCTAGTAAGATAATGAGATTACTGTCATCAGATGTATCCAAGCAATGGGAGAATGGCATGTGTCATGAGCTTTCTTGTCAGGAAGTAGGGCTACGCTGGAATTCCTTCGAATTCTTTCACTAATTAATTTTCAGCAACAGAGATCTTACTACTTTCTAAGGAAACATTCTCCATCTATGGAGAGTAGAAACATTTACTCTAATATTGTACAGCAAAGTGCTTGTCTGTAAAATTATCTCTTTGGTCCCTGCCGGGGGCCAGCCTCAGCAATGAACAGGGTTACCAGAGGAGGGGTAGAGTTCGGCGAAAAAAGAATGAGAGGTAGTGTGTTTTATATTTTCATTCTGCAGAAAAGGAAGCCCCTCTTTATTTTTTACATGGTCTTTTATATCATAAGCTTACAAAAGCATAACATCACATGATCAATAAAGGGGCAGTACAAGATATAATCATAAACATCATTTCCCAGAGACATAATTTTCCAAGTGACACATAGTACAGTTCCGCATACACACACAAGTACAATGAATTTTTGTTTAATTGAAGAGAATATTTTGTTGATATATTTTTACACAAAGTAACAATTGACTTCATACTGCTTTACACTTTATGCTTAATCTTGCAATTCCTTCCACAGTTTTTATAATAATTAATCTTTTTGCAAAAACTGTTGCCACATAGGCTTTGTCCATTTTGTCCAGGGTGGCCAAATTCTTGTAGTCCAGCCACTTTGGGTTACGTCATATTGTCCACGATTATGCCAAGGACAATTAGCCCAATCTCTATACCCAAAGACCAGTCAAGCGCAGCAGTGAGCGAGGTAAACGAGAAGGTTGAGCTGTAATTGGCTGAGAAATTGGCTGAGAGAACTCACTGCCTTTTGTTTTTCCACTTTTATGGGGTCATGTGTGGGTGGTGGTTTAATCACAAAAAAGGGCCTTGGTAAATACCAGGATTTCACCATCCTATTCTTATTTTCCATAGTCGAGCTATTTGTTTTTCCCCTAAGACAACTTCATGTTGATCCCCAAGTAACACACGGGCTGTCCCTACCCGAGATTTCACCAGGGGATTATGAGTAGGACGCCCCCCGTCCAAAGGTCCCTAAATCTATAATGGAATTTTATGCTTATACATTCTGCTATACACAGGCTGAAAATGAAATAGAAACATAACACAGATGACAGAGATATTCCTGACTTTTCAGGAATTCTTCGATGTTTATGCTAGGGGCAGTGGGTGCAGAGGAGCCGCCCTTGCAGCCTGGCTCTTCCTGACTTTTCAGGAATTCTTCAATGTTTATGCTGGGGGCAGTGGGTACAGAGAGGCTGCCCTTGCAGCCTGGCTCCTCCTGACTTTTCAGGGATTCTTCAATGTTTATGCTGGGGGCAGTGGGTGCAGAGGGGCCGCCCTTGCAGCCTGGCTCCCAGCAGGTCCCTGTTTTCACGTTAACATCATGAAGTCTCCTTCCTCCAGTGGCTAAAACCCATTGCCATCAAGTCAATTCCAACTCATAAAAAAAAAAAAAAACTCATAGTAACCCTATAAAATAGAGTAGAACTGCCCCATAGGATCTCCAAGGATGTAATCTTTACTGAAGTAGACTGCTACATCTTTGTCCCATGGAGGGAATGGTGGGTTTGAACCACCAACCTGTTGGTTACCAGCCAAGCAGTTAACCACTGTGCCACCAAGGCTCCTTCCAGTGCCTAAACAATGTTTAATTTTTCCCACTTATTTTTCCCTTTCCTAAAGGCAGTTTGAAATTCTCTTTGGTTTCAGAAGTCTAAAAAGCAAGATTATTCAGAGTGTTCCTTATTCAACCATGTTGATTCAAATCCTCCCTATTTAGTAGCAGGATTGCTTATTCATCTTATGAAATTTTTTTTCCCTTTCTTTTTCCTTCTATATCATCCAAACTCACCGTGTTGCCAGATATCACCACGTTCATGACTGATCTTAGCCAGAGACAATTGCAATGCGTTAGTTACCTTAAATAACAACAATTACCCGGTTCTCTGGGGAGTTTCCAAGCAAAAGGAGAAAAAATTGTTTGGGGCTTCACAGACAAATGTCTCATAGGTCTCTGTTAGGAGAGGAGTTAAATTTTAGTTTTGCCCATGTTTAGATTATATTTGAGCAGGAGGAAAATATAGATATAAACCTCAAACTTTAAAATCTTTTCCCTGTAGGGAAGAGGCATCTACTGAATTATAAACATGGGATTATATCTAACTTCCCAGAGGACTTCAATTCCAGCTTTATAACTTTTGACCTAGCATTATCCACATGGCATGAATGGGTTTCAAAGCTTTCTGAAAAATATTAAGAATAAACAGTTTCAGAATCTTCTACCATGGAAATTCATTCAAATATATTTTGTGTACTAAAGCAGGGTTTTATTGTTCATGTGAAATAATGCAGTATTAAATGCCTTGTTTATCCCTTCCTGCTCACCTCTGTCTCAGAAGAAATCTAACGTTCTTTAAGTGACATTACTTTACTAGCTCCTAATCAAATGTCAGGAAACATTGTTGTTGTCAGGTGTCATTGAGTCAGTTCTAACGCATAGCGACACTACGCACAACACAGTGAAGTAATGCCTAATCCTGCAGCATCCTCACAATCGTTGCTATGCTTGAGCCTGTTGTTGTAGCCACTGCGTCAATCCATCTTGTTGAGGATCTTCCTCTTTTTCACTGACCGTCTACTTTACCAAGCATGATGCCCTTCTCCAAGGACTGGTCCCTCCTGATAACATGTCCAAAGTACTTGAGACAAAATCTCCCCATCCTCCCTTCTAAGGAACCTTCTGGCTGTACATCTTCCAAAACAGATTTGTTCATTCTTCTGCCAAGAAACATGGAAGGATGAAATGAAACTGTCCTAATATGAAAAGATTTCTTGGAAGGAAACAGAAAACATTGTGACCAGAATTACTAACACTCACTAGTTTGTTGGCTCCAGAAGTGTGCTCCAATGGGCTTTCAAGGCTGTGACCTTTCAGGAGCAAATTTCCAGGTCTTTCTTTTGAGACATCTTTCAGTGGGTTTGAACTGCTAACCTTCCAGTAAGTTGTCAAGCACTTAACCGTTTGTGCCCCCAGGTACTCCTCCATGATATTTAGGGGTTACCATAAGAATGACTCTACTACAACTGTTAGTAGTAGGTAGTTGGTGGAAGTGAATGCAGTCTATGGGAAAGTGAAAACAGTAAGGAGAAATCTGGTGCAGTAGCCCATCTTTCTCCTAGAACAGGCAGCTACAGTGAGCAGGAACCCAGAAAATCTGGATTTTTTTCTTGTGGTGAGCCAATCCACTTGCCAAAGCACACCACACAAAACAAAACAAGCCCTACACCACAGGAAGGGTGAGAATCACCAATAATGAGAAATCTCACTTGAGAGCAGACAGCTACATACATAAATGAAAAACCCAGGTAATAGCATTGGGTAAAGTAATATCTAAATAAAATAAATAGTAAACTTGCAAAGAGAAGATATGTGCTCCAAGACCTAGGCTATGCTAGAAATTTCCCTAAGTTATGAAAATTTGAATGGCAATATACTTGCCTGAAGTTTTGTTTTTTTTTTTTTGCATCTTTGTGTTTCTAATTAAAAACTATAGTAAGTAAATAAAAAGAGATCTACATAAACAGAAGAACAAATCATGATCATGGATAAGTAGACTCAACATTGTGAAAATGTCAATTCTACCCCAAGCAATCTACAAACACAAAGCATTTCCAATCCAAATACCAACAGCATTCTTCAAGGAGACGGAAAAACTAATCATTAACTTTTTATGAAAAGGAAGAAGGCCCTGGATAAGTAAAGCATTATTGAAGAAGAATAGCCTCTCGAAACCTGACCTCAGAACCTACTATACAGCTATGGTAGTCAAAACAGCCTAGTGCTGATACAATGACAGATATATTGGCCAATGGAACAGAATTGAGAACCCAGATGTAAACTCATCTACCTATGGCCACCTGATCTTTGACAATGGTGCAAATTCCATTAAATAGGGAAAAGACAGTCTTTTTAACAAATGCTGTTGGAAAAACCAGATGTTCATTTCCAAAAAAATGAAGCAGGGCCCATACCTCATGCCATACACAAAAACTAATACAAAATGAATCAAAGGCCTAAATATAAAACCAGAAACTACAAAAATCATGGAAGAAAATAATAGGGTCAACACTAGGGCCCGTATATATTCCAGAAACAAGATACATATCATAATTAATTATACAGAAACACCAGAAGATAAGCAATATAAATGGGTTTGTCTAAAAATTAAGCACTTATGCTCATCAAAAGACTTCTTCAAAAGAGTAAATAGAGAACCTACAAACGAGGAAAAAATTTTTGTCTATGACATGACTGACAAAGTTCTTATCTCTAAAATCTATGTAAAAATCCAACACCTCTACAACAAAAAGACAGATAATCCCAATTAAAAAATGGGCAAAACATATGAACAGGCACTTCATCAAAGATGACATTCAGGCAGCTAACAGACACATAAGGAAGTGTTCGTGATCACTAGCAATTAGAGAAATGCAAATCAAAACTATGGTGAGATGTCATCTCACCCCAACAAGGCTGGCATGAATCAAAGAAACAGAAAATAACAAATGTTGCGGAGGTTGCAGGAACATTGGAACTCTTATGCACTGCTGGTGGGAATGCAAAATGTTAAAACAATTTTGGAAAACGATATGGAACGTCCTTAAAAAACTAGAAAAGAAATACCATATGACTGAGCAATTCCACTCCTAGGAATGTGTCCTAGAGAAATAAGGGCTGTCACACAAATGTAAATATGCACACCCATGTTCAGTGCAGCATTATTCACAAGAGCAAAAGGATGGAAACAACCTAAGTGCCCATGAACAGATAAATGGATAAACAAAGTATGGTATATACACACGATGGAATACTAGGCAATGATAAAGCACAATGATGAATCTGTGAAACATCTCACAAAATGGATAAATCTGGAAAGCATTATGCTGAGTGAAATGAGTCAATCAGAAAAGGAAAAATACTGTATAATACCACTACACATGAAAATGTTTCCACACAGAAAGATAAAATTGTTGATGGTTATGGGAGGGGGGCAGGTAGGGAGGGAAAAATACTCACTAGATAGTGAACAAGTGGTAACTTTGGTAAAGGGTAAGACAGTACACAATACAGAGAAGTCAGCACAACTTGACCAGAGCAGAGTCACAGAAGCTTCTCAGACACATCCAAATGTTCTAAGGTATGGAGCTACTGGGTTGAGGGCTGGGGACCATGGTCTCAGAAGACATCTTGCTCGGTTGGCATAACATTGTCTACAACCAACTGTGATGAGTATCATCTGGGGTCTTAAAAGCTTCCAAGCTGTCATCTAAAATACATCTACTAGTCCCACCCTGGCTGGAGCAAAGGAGAATGAAGAAAACCAAAGACACAAGGGAAAAAGGACTAATGGGCCAAACTGCCACAGTCTCCAACAGACTGAACCCAGAACAACCCGATGGTGTCTGGTTCCCACTATTGACTACTCTGGCAGGGATCAAAATAGAGGGCCCTGGACAGAGCAGGAGAACATTGTAGAACAAAATTCAAATTCACACGCACACGCACACAAACACACACACAAAAGACCAGGCTTGCTGGTCTGCCAGAGACTGGGGAAACCCTGAGAGTTTAGTCCCCGGACACCCTTTTAATTCAGTACTGAAGTCACTCCTGAGGTTCATCATTCAGTCAAAAACTAGGCCGGCCTAAAGGGCCAAAAATAACACACATGAGGAACGTGCTTCATAGTTCAATCATGCATATGAGATTAATTGGCAAACCAGCCTGAAGTCAAAGACAAGAAGGCAGGAAGGCACAGGAAAACAGGCCAAATGGAAACAGGGAATCCTGGAAGAATGAGGGGAGAGTGTTGATACATTGTGGGGTTGGCAACCAATGTCAAAAACAATTTGTGTATGAACTGTTCTATAAAACTTTCACCTAAAGTACAAAAAAAAAAAAAGACTATATTAATCAAACACACTTGCTTATAAGTTTGTTGTTAACTTGTTGTCCAGTCCTATTCATGGAGACACCTGTGTGCAGAGTAGAACAACCCCACAGGGTTTTCAAGGCCGCGATCTTTTGGAAGCAGATCACCAGGCCTGTATTTCGAGGAACCTCTGAGTAGGTTGGAGCCCTAGTGGAACAGTGGTTAAGAGCTCAGCTGCTAACCAAAACAAACAAACAAAAAAAGTAAAGAGACTCCAGGGCTCACATACCTAATAGCAGCTCTAATCACATGGTGACGGGATGTTAGAGCTTCAAAGATGCCAATAATCAAAGTAGCTCACATGACCAGCCTATTTGGGCATATCAAAACAAGAAGCTAGAATATAGTAAGCAAACATATAAATAAATATAATAAATTATTGACGGCTTGGAGACAACGGTCAATAGCAAATCACATAAAGAAGCAGATCATGATGGCTTCAGCAAGCAACCAAAACAAAGAACCAGGAAACCTCCTGGAGGAAAATAAGATCTTGCAATTACTGGAGGTAAAATTCAAAAGATTAATATACAGAGCTCTTCAAAAGATCAGGCAAAACACAGACCAGCCCAAAGAACACACAGGTAGAGCAACAGAGGAATTTAAGAAGGTTATACCAGAGCAAAATCACAAATTTAACAGGCTGCAAGAATCCATAGAGAGAGAGCAAATAGAAATCCAAAAGATTAAAAATACAATTTCAGAATTAGACAAGTCAATAGAAAGTCATATGAGCAGAATTGAGGAAATGGAAGTGAGAATTAGTGAGATGGAATATAAAGCACTTGACACCAATTTATTTGAGGGAAAATAAGATAAAAAAATTAAAAAAAATGTAGAACCCCTAATAATTATGTGGGACTCTATCAAGAGGAATAACCTACAAGGTATTGGAGTACTAGAGCAGGGGTGGGAGGGATAACGGAAAATATCATGGCTTGCACCAGGTGTACCTCAGATCACAAAGTGACATCTTTGCTTTTTTTTTTTTAACACTTTAAAGTGGTTTTTTTGCGGCAGATTTGCCCAATGCAATACATCATTGGATTTCCCGACTGCTGCTTCCATGGATGTTGATTGTGGATCCAAGTAAAATGAAGCCCTTAACAACTCCAATCTTTTCTCTGTTTTTCATGATGTTGCTTATTGGTCCAGTTATGAGGAGTTTCGTTTTCTTAGGTGAATAATAAATAAGCAAGAGTTCCAATTGACAGAATGGTATTAGAAATTTCTCCGTTTATCCAATTATATGAATAGCAACAGTTCCAGTATTAAGTAGATGGGATAAAATGA